>NC_091069.1:4488333-7269166 GCF_032405125.1 Capricornis sumatraensis
TGGTTCAGGGTTTTAGAGAAACCCTGCCTCAGCACTATTGGTACTTGGGGAGATGATTTCTTTCTTAGGGTGGTGGGGGCGGGCATCCTGTGCATTGTTGGACGGCACCCCTGGCTCCTAGCCACTAGCAGCGCCCTTTCCAGTTCTGACAACCAAAAGCATTCTTCTGACATGGCTGGATGTTCTTTGGGGAGCCAGACTGCCCCCCGAGGTTGAGAACCACTGCTCTGCTTCTAGAGTGCCCTAATCTCTTCTGTAAGATAGTGTCTCGTTCAAATCTGTCTTCCTTACATCCTTGAGAAGTAAACAAGGTAAGTATTGGCACTCATACTTTACAAATGAGGAAACAGGCTCAGACATTAAGCCATTTGCCCAAGAACCTTCACGAGAGCTAGAAGTAGGATTGTCTTCATCCTTAGCCAGGGCGCACCCATCTGTTCCAGGATACACGGCTTTACGAAACATCCGATGGGGTGGGCAATGGTATTTTCCAAAAAAGAGCACCAAAGGGGAAAAGAGTAAGCCCCTGAGTGGATCTGTTTCATGATACATTCGTAGTTCAGACTAAGGACATTTACTGAAGGTCAGTTAATGAGAATAAGGTTGTTTTGAGGAACTTAAGTGTTGGAAGCAGGATGATGGAAAATAACCAAAGTGCCCCCTTATTCAGTGCCCTCCTGAGCCTGGCACAGCCGTGTCATCTCATTTGTCACTGTTCAGTCTCTAAATTATGTCCAGCTCTTTGCAACCCCATGAACTGCAGCATGCCAAGCTTCCCTATCCTTCACTATCTCCCAGAGTTTGCCCAAACTCAAGTCCACTGAGTCGACCGTGCCATCCTACCATCTCCCCCTTCTCCTCCTTCCCTCAATCGTTCCCAGCATCAGGGTCTTTTCTAATGAGTCATCTCATCGAATCCTCATGACTCCCCCACGGCTGATGCTGACTATAACATCCCATTTTACAGGGAGGAAACTGAGGCTCAAAGGTAAGTAACCTCACACATGGCACAGCAAGAAAGCGGCTGAGACAGAACCCGCCCTGGGATTGGCCCGGCTCTAGCCTGCCATCCACACCGCCTTCCTCTCCAGTGTGGCGGCTGCAGTTTTATTCCTGCTTGAGCAGACAACTTACAGCTGCATCTCTTGTGATCATACGAAAACACAAGCTGTAGCCGGGAATTGTTTTCACAGTCCTTGTTCACACAAATTCTGATGTTTGAAAGGAGTCAGGTGGCAATTTCTCTAAAGTTGAATTGTTACCAACAGTCAACAAATGCTTGCATCTCTTTTTTCTTTACAAATATTTAATACAAGTCAGGCAAGAAGCACACAACACTCACAATATCTGCTAAAACCCACCAAAATGCAGTACAATTGTGACTGTACCTTGGCTTGTTTTTGCCCAGCCAGCCAGAGGGTCCTGGAGTGACGGCCCAGCAGAGGAACCTAGGGTTTCACAGAGCCAGGTCCCCAGGGCTGGACGATGGCTCTGCACACTGGCCTCCAGGAACGGAATCACCCAGTCTCAAAAGTCCAGCCAGGTCTGAGCTTGCTTCCAACCCCCTCAGTCTGTGACTCATTCACTTCAGGGCCAGCACAAACAAAACAAACCAACTCAAATCATACCTGACAAGTTAGGGTCTCCATATAGAACACGTTTAATTGAGTTGCCTTCCCATTATACTTTTTAAACAGTTAAAGGTGCATTTTCGGGGTTTTTATAAGGTGCATTTTCTTAACAAGCAGTTTGAGTGAGACACTTTATGAGAACACATGCTGCTAGAAAGAGATGGCCGATTTGAGAACCACTGTGATAGGAAACAGGGGCTTGAAATTTCCACAGAGCCAGTCCTAAATGGAGAAAATTCTGTCTTTCAAATACAGGAAAAATGGCCTAAAGTCTACGAGTGAGCAGTACTTGAGCCTGAAAGTTTCTGGAAGGTGCTGGAAACAACTGCTGACTTGTCCATATGGGACTCAGAATTCTTCCTAGAGGAACAGCCTTACTGCCAGCGATCTGAGAGTTTAGAAAGGAGCTGGGTTCATCCTGGGGAACCCAAAGTCCTGAAGTTTGAGAGCCAAAGGCCTCCTGTAGAGGGACAAAGAGGAAGGCAGGTCTCAAGCAGAGCTGCCTCTCCCCACCAAACCTGCGCCCCTACCATGATGGTAAAAAGCCTGAGAGGGGGCAAGCCTGCTTTCTGAAACAGCCATAGGGCTGGGCTCTGCTACAGCCCCTGCTCACTCACCCTGCTCACTAAAGGATGTGCCTGGGTGCCAGGAAGCCAGAAGTTTTGATTTAAAAGAAGAGAAAAGAAAAAAAGGACCAAGAGAGAAAGTTCCAGGGATGAATGAGCCCACAGCTTTCCCTGGGAAAATAAAAGCTTCCCACCAGCTGGCTGAGACTGTCATTAGGACGGTGGTGGAATTTCAGCCCCTTCCTCATGCTGTATTTTCCCGTTACTCTGTAAATTGAATGTAAAAGCATCTGAACAATCAGAGGCACATTGTCTTCAGTGCAGAAGCGGAATGTAACATTGTCACGCTTTCCTCGAACATGAAAAAGACACTGACCCGCACGGGGATGTTCCCCTGACTGTGGGTCTGCCCATCTTGTTTGCATCTGTCTCTACCTACGCGTTGACGTCCACCAGCATCAATACTTCTTAGAGACGTTACGTTCCTAGTGTGGCTGCCTAATTTTGTCAAGCATCCAGTTTGAACACACTGGCTCTAAATAAACGCTTCCTCGTGATGACGATGACTACGATCCCAGCAGTGGTGCCAAGGTTGAGGACCTAGAACTCAGTTGGGGTTGGGGTGGAAATCTGTGAACACTTAGGACCTGAGGAGGGTGGAATCAAACAGCCCTAGAAGGCTTGGTTTCTCCTAGTCTCCACCTCTACCCCAGGACCAGAATCTATCTTTTCACCCTTCAAGGTCCAGTTTCAGGACTTTTCCTTTATAAAGCCTCTCAAGTCCTGCTCAGGGTTTCCTCCTCCCAAATCTGAACACTTCCAGGTAGTGCAGAAACTTGAAACTTACAAGGGGTAACCTATGACATTGCCTGTCTTATTATTATCTGTGTGTGTGTGTGCATACACACACACAATAGTAACACACACACACATAAATATACATGTGTTACACACATATATACACATATACCAAGCAAACCAAAGAGACCTTGCCTGCCTCTCCAGAGTGACAGAAGATTCAAGGTTGTCAGTGAAGCAAACCAAACAGTCTCTCCCCATAATTGTATTGACAGGATATCAGCTGAGTCCAACTGGCGGGAAGGGTGTATACACATACATACACATACACATATATACAATACACACACATGTATATATACGCCATAAATATGAAATACACATATATATGTGGACAGAGGTGCCTGGTGAGCTACATATGGAATGCATGGGGTTGCTAGAGAGTTGGACGTGACTCAGCGACCAAACAACAACAATAATTTTATATATGTATTTATATATATATATTCCATCTCTGTAGCTGAATAATTAACTCTTGCAGGCAAAAGCTGAGCTCTGAATTTGCCTCTATGCCCTCAACAGAGCTTAGCATGGTGCTGAGTACTTCATAAACATTCAGTAAATATTTCTTGACTCTGAACAAATCCCAAGAAATTAGTAGAGTTCACTCTGAAAGGCATGTTGCGTGAAACAATAATGGAATCAGACTCCTTGGTGAACATCTTTTGACTGCCTGTGCTACAGATACATAACCAATCAGGGTCGTCACTCATTAGCTAATCGTGCATTGTGGCCAAAAAGAGCCCGGGACTGGAGGCCAGGTGATGTGAGTCTCACCCCACTTTGGTGAGCAGGTCAGGGTAGCGCCTTGGGCAAGTCTCTTCCCTCCTCTGAGCCTTAAGATCCTAAAAAAAAAAAGAATTGGACTAGATGGCTGTAAGCCTCCTTCCAGCCCCCAAATGATGTGATTCTGTAACTCTATCTTACAAATGCATACACTTCTTATTTGTGACATAAACCCCCACAGAAAAACAAAGTCAGTGATAAATTATGAAAAATTCGGGTGCCGTGATCATTTGCACTCTCTAAGGATGCTCAATTCAATAAATTCCATCCCTGTACCGCGCCTGCCTCTCTAGGGCAACAGAAGATTCAAGGCTGTCAGCGAAGCAACCAAACAGTCTCTCCCCATAATTGTATTGACAGGATATCAGCTGAGTTCGGCTGGCAGGAAGGGCGAACCCTGACAGGTTCTGTGAAGGAGCCTTCAAGGCTATTGGAGCAGGATCCTATGTTGAGTCACAGAGTTCTGGCGGAATGAGAATCAAGCAGGGAGAAGCTGGCTTCTTTCTCTATTTAATTTTATTCTTCCCAGAGAATCACATTTGAAGGAAAACTGGCTCACATCACTTTATACAATAGAATAGGAGCCCTTTCTAGTGGAAAATATTTACATCTTCTTGGGGGCCACATGAAAACACGGGGTTGATTCAACCAGCCCCACTCAATAGCCAGTTGGCTTGGTTTTAAATGAGGCAAACAGTTGCTGAGCATTTGCTGATAAAATATCGCTTGGAAGTCTGAGGTTTTCACTTTTCACTTGGTTACGGTGGCATCTTGCAGACACATTCTTGAATAGCTGATATGTGTGCGTCCCCGTAAATTCCATGGGTGTGAAACAGCACCGTTGTGTTTGTTCAAGGCAGTGTGTCTGCATTTTAAATGAAAAAAAAGCCCTGATCCTATTCACTGGAGAAAACAATCTGAGCAATAACACCCCCAGTTTTGGGGTAGTAAATGACTATAGCTATGGTGTTACATTCTCCCAATATAGATACAGCCTTCAGGTTCAGAGTGACACAAAACCCAAATATATCTCAGTTCCAATCATCCTCTGGGCAGAGGGCACTCCTGCCTCTGCTGCACACAGTGAGAAAGCGCACAGAAAGGAGGGTCTGAAAATCTGCGTTTGTGAAACTGACATGCCACAGTGAAGAAATCCATAAGCCATGCCTCAACAGAAAGTTCAGTGATATATTATTTTTGAAAAGATTTTTTTTTTTAAGGCTCCACCATTTTGGATACTTTCAATCTTCTCCTTTCCTTGAGAGCTGAAACCCTCCCTCCCCAAGTTTTTTCATAATTTAAATTTTCTTTAAAATACAGGAAGCTGTTTGGAGTTTGAAGTGGTAAGAGGAGAGCTGTGCTGGGAGCCAGGGAACGTCGCTTCTATCCTGAGTCCCGCCAGAACCTTGCACAGAGAGCCCACCACGCAGCCTCAGCACGCCTAGGAGAAGGTAACAGTCAAGGTTACTCCTCGGGCTCAGGGTTTCTGCAACTTTGACTTAGGTCAGGTTTTGATAGAAAATCTGGCAGCAGAGGTCAGTACTGAAATGTGGACAAAATCTTAACTGCTACTGAAAGTACCTTCAGTTCAGTTCAGTTCAGTCGCTCAGTCGTGTCCGACTCTTTGCGACCCCATGGACTGCAGCAAACCAGGCCTCCCTGTCCATCACCAACTCCCAGAGTTTACTCCTACTCATGTCCATCCAGTCGGTGATGCCATCCAACCATCTCATCCTCTATCTGTACCTTAGGGCCCATTAAAAACTGGAGGGAGGAAAGAAAGAAGTCCAGCTGCCCCAACGAGACAAGCTGGGCACAGTCACCAGGACGCCCCCTGCTGCTCGAGCCCAGTCCTTGCTGGCTCTGTGTCTCAGGCCCTGAAGACAGAACCCCCACCGGTAGGCCACTGACTCCTGTACATTTTCCAACCCAAAGCTCAGGTTCAGGAATTGGGACTGAATGTCTGGAAGCTGTGCAGCTAGCGCCATCCAGAGGCCAAATGCTGTCTTTCTGGATACGCAGTACAAGCAAAAGGGAAAAGGTACAGGAATTTTTACCTAGAGATGTAAGCTTGTGCTGTTGTTCAGTGGCTAAGCTGTGTCCGACTTTTTTGCAATCCCATGGACTGCAGCCCGCCAGGCTCCTCTGTCCTGGGATTTCCCAGGTAAGAATACTGGAGTGGGCTGCCATTTCCTTCTCCAGGGGATCTTCCTTTGTTCCTAGGGAGGGAACCTTTGTCTCCTGCTTGGCAGGTGGATTCTTTGTCACTGAGCCACCTGGGAATACATGTCATACACATGTATATTGTACATACATACATGTGTACACACATATAGGCAAAACATACGTGTATGTGTGTGTGTACATGCTAAGTCATTTCAGTCACGTCCAACTCTTTGTGACCTATGGACTGTGGCTTGCTATTCTTCTCTGTCCATGAAATTCTCCAGGCAAGAATACTGGAATAGACTGCCATGCCCTCCTCCAGGGGATCTTCCCAAGCCAGGGACTGAACCTGTTTCCTACATCTGCCTGCACTGGCAGGCGGACTCTTTACCACAGTGCCACCTGCATATCTACGCAGATACCGATATTATATATGTGTCTCTATGTATATATGGTAGCTTGGGACGGGTATCACACACTATTAATTCGCCATAGAGAATAACTCCATCATGTTGTCTGTCCATTTTGTACTGAAGTAGGAAGGTGTTGGCCCATCAGTAACTGCTTGAGTGAAAGCAATGATCAGAGGTGGGGACGTTGATGTTCTCTTGATCCCAGAATGTCTGATCTTGATCTCATCTGTGGGAGGCACCTGTCCTCTGAGAGTGACTATTCTCACTCTCAGGTGAAGAACTTTGCTCCACTTTGGGTGGCCAAAGAAGGGGAGCATATTAGATGGAAGAATGTCCAGTGAAACAAGCCAGTTTCTCCCAGCTGCTGGCCCAGGAACATAACGATAGTTTGAAGAAGGCAAGAGGAGAAAGTCAAGGTTTTCAAAGGAGCCAATTAACTCAGCTCATCTTACTACGATGTTAAGATAGCCTAGGTTCCCTGTACCAAAAACAAACAAACAACAACCAAAACCTCTGGGCTCTGAGCAGCTCCTGGCGTTCAGATAAATAATTGCTACTGAATCCACGGTTATCACCTGCGCCTTCCACCTCCGGCGTCTGGGGAGCTGCGCGCATTTTTAAAGGCACACTGCCCTCCAGTGGCGTAAGGTAAAATTGCATGACCTGCTTTCCTAGCGCCAAATTTCAACTTGACTTTCCTGGCGCCCTCATCCCGGGAAGGCGCGTGGATGCCACGGCGTTGGGTGATCACTAGTCTGCAAACGTGACTAACGCGAGGGGCTCGCGATCAAAGGGGAGGCGAACTCTTTGGAAACTGCGCCTCCCTCTCTCGCCGTTGCCTGTGGGCCCCCTATGGCAGAGAGTTCTGCGCTTTGGGGCTGTGGGTGTGGGGACGATGCTTCGGGTCGTAATTTTGCATAAGACTATGACCGGGTGGAAATTAACACGGAAGTGATACTTTCAGGATAGATACAGAACCCTCGTACACAATAGCAGCCCAGGCGTGCAGGAGGATTGAGGGAGGAGGAGGCCTGCACCCTGGGAGGGCTGGCAGGTGGTAAGGACAACCAGTCTGTCACCCCTTGGGTTCATTCTGGGCGAATACATATGCGAACAGCAGCCGCCAACGTGGAGGGCTTACCGCGCGCGTGTCGGCGGTCCCGCAGGGATTACCTTATGCGATCTGCCCGATCACTCCCTTGAAAGAGTTCCATTTTCGACCCACTTTGAGGATGAGGAAACTAAGGCTCAGCGAGACTGCGCGGCCTGCCACTGACCTCACCAAGGCCGAGGGACGGGGGGTTCCAGGTCTGTCTGAACCAGAGCTGGAGCTTCCAACGCCGCGCTCGGGCGGGAGCGGTGGGACCCGGGCAAAACAGGTGGAAACCCGCGACCCCGCGAGTCGAGGGGACGAGCGCAAAGGGGCCGGTGGGTGTGGGGCGGGCCTCACCTTGACGATGAGCGGGTTCTGAAACATGGAATCCCGCACGACCCCCAGCCTCTCGTTCTCCATGCCCGGCCGGATGTCGGCCACGGTCAGGGGCCGCCGCGGGGGTGGGCAGATCTGGCTGACCGTGCGGCGGACCGGCGGCTTCTTCTTCCATCGCGTGAGGTCCTGGCAGGAGTTCCTAGCCTCTGGCATCCTGGGGGGTGGCTGGGAGTCGGCCGGCCCGCTGGATTCAGCGCGCTTTCCAGCTTGAGGGAGGGCAGCCGCGGAGCTCTGAGCAGGTTGAGCCCCCAATCCCGGGACGCACCACCTGGGCCCCGGGGTAGGCTCGGACGCCGGGCTCCATCCGGAGGGAGGCTTGCCCACCTCGCGCTCCCCCACCTCGTTGCGAGGAGAGCTAAGACCCACAAAAACCCCTCTGTAGGTTTATGAGAGCGTCTTCTGGGAGCCTCGCTATGGATTTGAAAAGGGGAGAAAATCATGACCACCCCTTAAGGAAAAATGGAACCGCCCGTCTCCGTGGCGACGGGACGCCAACGGCGCTAGAACAGAGCAGGTTGATTGACTTACAGGAAACTTACTGGCGGCCACCTAATTGGACCTGTTTCTGAGTTTTCTTACTCGAGGAAAACTCAGGAATCACCACTGGGCTATGAATCTACGTGAAGTCTACACAGATTTTAAAAGCGACGGATTTCTAGAGGACCATTTACACCTGATTTCCTAGTTAAAACACTCCCCTCCACTCTCCACCCCATCCCATTTTTCCCAGCGCCCCTCCCCCGTCTCCATCCCACCCCCCGCCCCGTTCCCTCGCCACACACACACACACACACACACACACACACACACACACACACACACAACCCCAGGGCAGGCTGCTATGCGTTTCAGGATGAAATAGAAATTTGCATTCTAGGACTGATGTTACTGCTAATCTCAAATTAGTCGTCTTCTTGAGTCCTCTGTTTTCTTCTGTGAAATGGGTAGTGAGGAAAGTCTAGAGTTGAATGAAATCAATGGTACCCAACTTTGTGCAACAGAAAAAAGAGAAGTTGAAAAATACAGACTCACTGAATCAGAATATCTGGAAATGGGTTCTAGGAATCTGCATTTTAATACTCCTTCCCTTTCGGATTTTTCCCTTTTTTTTTAAGTTCAAAGCTACAGAAACTTTGAAAGAAGAGTGCAATGAAAATCTGTGTAGACTTCACCTAGATTCATTCAGTTCAGTCGCTCAGTCATGCCCGATTCTTTGTGACCCCATGGACTGCAGTACTCCCGGCTTCCCTGTCCATCATCAGCTCCCAGGGCTTGCTCAGACTCGTGTCCTTTGAGTTGGTGATGCCATACAACCATCTTGTCCTCTGTCATCCCCTTCTCCTCCTGCCTTCAATCTCGCCCAGCATCAGGGTCTTTTCCAGTGAATCAGTTCTTCTCATCAGGTAGCCAAAGTACTGGAGCTTCAGCTTCAGCATCAGTCCTTCCAATGAATATTCAGCACTGATTTCCTTTAGGATTGACTGGTTAGATATCCTTGCAGTCCAAGGGACTCTCAAGAGTCTTCTCCAACACCACAGTTCAAAAGCATCGATTCTTTGGCACTCAGCTGTCTTTATGGTCCAACTCTCACATCCATATGTGACTACTGGAAAAACCATAGCTTTGACTGGATGGACCTTTGTTGGCAAAGTAATGCCTCTACATTTTAATATGCTGTCTAGGTTGGTCATAGCTTTTCTTTCAAGGAGCAAGCGTCTTCTAATTTCATGGCTGCAGTCACCATCTGCAAGGCCTAGATTCACTGGTCCTTAGTATTTGCCCTATTGTCTTTCACACACACACACTGCTGAATCATTTTGAAAATATCTGCAGACAGTATCATGCATTTGTGCTAAGTCGCTCAGTTGTGTCCGATTCTTTGCAACCCAATGGACTGTAGCCCACCAGGCTCCTCTGTCCATGGGGCAAGAATACTGGAGCAGGTTGCCATGCCCTCCTCCAGGGGGACAGTATCATATTTGACCTTAAATACATGTATCTGCCAAGAATAAGGACGTTCTCTTATAGAATGCTATTATGTCAATAGATTTTAATGTGATACAGTGGTAGCTCAGAGGGTAAAGAATCTGACTGCAATGCCAGAGACTTGTGTTCGTTCGATCTCTGGGTCAGGAAGATCCCCTGGAGAAGGGAATAGCAACCCACTCCAGAATTCATGCCCATCCATGGCTAGATCATGGGGTTGAAAGCAGTTGGACATGAGTGAGCGACTAACACACTATGCAGTCCGTGTGCAAAGTTGGGAATCTGCACTTTTTAAGAGCTTCCTAGTAACTGCTGCACTGTTTTGGGAACCACTAGCCTGGATGTTTGGTCTGCCTTCTAGTTTCAGCCTTCTGTGGGGTCATTCACTCATCATTATCACCTGCATTAAATGTGCAAGTATCTACAAGGCTCTGGGTAAGGGGTTCACCACAGAGTTAGTTGCACAGACAACAAACCTGCCCTCAGGCCTTTCCCACCAACAGTGGACAACACCAGCACTGCATTTCCAGGGCAAGCGGGAATTTCAGCTGCTCATCCAAGGCCTGGAACAGCCTTTGAGCGTGGTGTGTATGTATGACTCAGGGTTACGGTTTCTCTAGTCTACTTTGCTTTCAGGTTTTCACATATATGTACATTACGCACTTAAAAAAATATTTGTTTGGCTGTGCCAGGTCTTAGTCATGGCACTGGAATCTTTAGTTACAGCACGTGGAATCTCTAGCTGCTGGCATGTGAACTCTTAGTTGCGGCATGTGGGATCTACTTCCCTATGGATGGAACCAGAGCCCCCTGTGTTGGAAGTGCAGTTTTTAGTGCCTGGACCACAAAGGAAGTCCCTCTTGTTCATTTTTTAATCAAAGCTGCTTGGCAGCTTAAACAGAGAAGGTCAAATGGTACAGCAAGGGGTAGGCTCCTGGAGTAATGGAAGGATCACAGGTTTTAATCCTAGCTGGGGGCAATATAAGTCCGCTGGGACAAGTTACACGAGCTCTAGCTTTCTCAGCCCCAAGGTAAGGCTGATATCACCTAATAAAGATTCCTACAACGGGGGTTGTTATAGGATTCAATGAGAAGTCTCGTCGCTGGTGTGATTATGTTCACTGTGTAATAAGGCTAAAAAGTTTGCATGGCATGCATTCTGTCTTTGACTTGACCTGCTTAAAACTTTACTTTTAATCATAAACTATGTTTCTTCAGGACACAGTGGAAATGGAATAATCGGAATAGATACTCGAGGCTTCTTCTAGCTCTAACTTTCACAGAAGTTCAACGTGCATCAGACCCTGCACCGGTTCACCCCTGCCCACCCCTGAGGTCACCTCCCACCACTCTCCCCTGTTTTTCACGGTGCTCCCTCTGCCCTGGCCTTCCTTCAGTTCCTCCAGCAACCGAGTTCAGGGACTCCGGATTTCTTCCCAGCCTGGAACACTCTACCATCTCGATTTTTGTTCATCTTTCTCGTTTCAAACTCAACTGTCACTCGTCAAAGAGTCTTCTAACCTAGCACTCACTGACCCCAGTCGTTCTCCGTCACATTGCCCTGTTTTATTCTCCTTGGAGGGTACTCTGAAATTATTTTGGTTGATCTGTTTGTTCTCTGGCTTCCTCGGGTAACCTTCACCTTCTTGTTCACTCCTGGACTGTAGATCAGTTCAGTTCAGTCGCTCAGTCAAGTCCGACTCTTTGTGACCCCATGAATTGCCAGGCCTCCCTGTCCATCACTAAATCCTGGAGTTCACTCAGACTCATGTCCATCGAGTCAGTGATGCCATCCAGCCATCTCATTCTCTGTCATCCCCTTCTCCTCCTGCCCCCAATCCCTCCCAGCATCAGAGTCTTTTCCAATGAGTCAACTCTTCACATGAGGTGGCCAAAGTACTGGAGTTTCAGCTTTAGCATCATTCCTTCCAAAGATAGGACCGATCTCCTTTAGGATGGACTGGTTGGATCTCCTTGCAGTCCAAGTGACTCTCAAGAGTCTTCTCCAATACCATAGTTCAATGTAGATGGACCTCAGCAAAAAACCGTTGAATACATGGCAGTGTAGGCATGAACCAGCAAGTCGGCGGAAAAGCTCTGTCGTCCCACTTTCTCCCCTGCCCTGTGTGTGCATGCCTGCTTGCCCTGTGCGTGCATGCTAAGTCGCTTCAGTTGTGTCCTACTCTAGGACCCTATGGACCGTATCCCGCCAGGCTCCTCTGTCCATGGCAATTCTCCAGGCAAGAATACTGGTGGGTGGCCATGCCTTCCTCCAGGGGATCTTCCCACCCAGGGATCGAACCGTTGTCTCTAGAGTCTCCCTCATCTCCTGCATTGGAGGGCAGGTTCTTTACCACGAGCGCCACCTGGGAAGCCCCTCCCCTGACCCACCCAACTCCCAAAGATCGCGGTAGTAAACAAAACACGCAGAAAACAACGGCCTAAGAATCACAGATGGTGACTGAAGCCATGAGATTAAAAGACGCTTACTCCTTGGAAGAAAAGTTATGGCCAACCTACATAGCATATTGCAAAGCAGAGACATTACTTTGCCAACAAAGGTCCGTCTAGTCAAGGCTATGGTTTTTCCAGTGGTCATGTATGGATGTGTGAGTTGGACTGTGAAGAAAGCTGAGTGCCGAAGAATTGATGCTTTTGAACTGTGGTGTTGGAGAAGACTCATGAGAGTCACTTGGACTGCAAGGAGATCCAACCAGTCCATTCTGAAGAAGATCAGCCCTGGGATCTCTTTGGAAGGAATGACGCTAAGGCTGAAACTCCAGTACTCTGGCCACCTCATGCAAAGAGTTGACTCATTGGAAAAGACTCTGATGCTGGGAGAGATTGGGGGCAGAAGAAGAAGGGGACGACAGAGGATGAGATGGCTGGATGGCATCACTGACTCGATGGACGTGAGTCTGAGTGAACTCCGGGAGTTGGTGATGGACAGGGAGGCCTGGCGTGCTGCGATTCATGGGGTCGCGAAGAGTCGGACACGACTGAGCCACTGAACTGAACTGAACTGAAGAATCACAGCCTGGAGCAGGCCAGCATGCTGTCATGGCAACGCGTTGCCGGAGGGCGGGGCGGAAGTGACGCAAGGCGATATCCGCTTCCACGACACCGGCACTTCCGGATTGCAAGGCAAGGGGCCGACGCGTTTGGCTCGTAGGTGAGAGTGCTTTTCAGTTGTTCCGGTTTTTTTCCCCCAGTGATCGTGTCTGAACCGAGCTGTTTATGGCCGCTTGTCCTCATCTCCCCAGAGGCCTGCGTTGGACCCAGGTCCCCAGGGATGGACGTGGTGCCTGTTTTCTCGCAGCCGCTCCAGGCCCTTCCACGCGGGAACTTTCGTTTGTTTGTTTTTTTTTTTTTCCTATCAGCCCCGAAATGCCCATCCCGGGGCCGAGCGGGGTCTTCATGGAACCCCAGAGTGGGGAGGGAATCCGGGACCAGGGTTGGGTACGTCCCTGCAGGGCAGGAAGTGGTCTATTCCGAATATAAATAGGGATAAATGCATATCCAGGGAACCGTTTGGGAAACAAACAGGACGAGGAGACCGCAGCCCTTGGGTGGCCGGTTGCGTCCCTCCGGAGCTAAGTGCCATCGGGGAAACAGCTGGATTGTTGAGAAAGCCTGTAAGGAGGAGGCGGGACCCAGGAGGAATTAGAGGAAGTGATTTTCAAACTTAAGACTAGTTATAGAAAGGTAACGCAGAGGGGAAAGCATTCCTGGGAGAATGAGATGCTTTTGTAAATCCCTTGATAAAGATATCATGGTATATTCTGGGGACATAAAGAAGACAAGATGTCTGAAACCCACAGAAAAATGAGAGGTGGAGAGGTGGTCTTGGAGCAGACTAAATCATAAAGGGAATGGTAGATCTGTAAGGATTTGGGCTTCTGTCTTAAGAATCATGGAGAGGCCATTAAAAAAAAAAAAAAGGTTTTTAGTGGGAAGTGACCCTGTATATAAAAGGTTGTGCTGAGTTCAAGAAACCAGAAGGAGCAACATACAATATATTTACCAAAAAGAAAGAAAGAAATAGATGGAAGGTAAACGAATATTTAAAAGAATTATCTGCTCTGTTCATTGTTATTAAGAGAGCTTGAGAGAATTCTCTGGTAGTCCAGTGGTTAGGACACCATGCTTGCACTGCAGGGGACACAGGTTTGATCCCTGATCAGGGTGGCTCAGCTGGTAAAGAGTCCACATGCAATGTGGGAGACCTGGGTTCAATTCCTGGGTTGGGAAGATCCCCTGGAGAAGGAAAAAGGCTACGCACTCCAGTATTCTGGCCTGGAGAATTCCATGGGTTGTATAATTCATGGGGTCACAAGAGTTGAACGGGACTGAGCGACTTTCACTTTCAGGGAAGTAAGATCCCGCAAGTTGTGTGGTGTGGCAAAAAAAAAAAAAAAGAAATTTTGTTGTGAAGGGGAGGAAAGAGAATAGCTAGGTGGGCCTTTGGGGTTGGAGGATAGTGGCGTCCTTGTGTTCTGTTTTAAGTTAGGAAACAGTCTGAAGATTGTTGGACTTTGCTGGAAGGGGTCCAGTGCAGGAGGTGGAAGGGGAGAGACTGGGCAGCTGAGGGGCCACCATCTCTCTGAGGAGGAGGAGGTTGGGGCGCAGCACACAGGGAAGAAATGGTCTCTGGCAGAAGAAACACTTCCTTTGCAGCAGCAAGAGGGGAGGAGAACAGGGAAATGCAGGCAAACATGTTAGATTTGGGGGGAACATATTTCTTAGCTAATGTGTGTAAGGGTGTGAGGTCAGAGGCAAGTTAATCTTCAGGTCAGAGTGAAGGATGAAATTTTGTAGCTTGTTGAGAGTTTGTGTGTGCTAAATTATTTCAGTTGTGTCCAACTCTTTGTAACCCCATGGACTGTACCCTGCCAGGCTCCTCTATCGATGGGATTCTCCAGGCAAGAATACTGGAGTGGGTTGCTATGCCCGCCTCCAGGGGATCTTCCCGACCCAGGGATCGAACCGGTATCTCTTATATCTCCTGCATTGGTAGGTGGGTTCTTTACCACTAGCGCCACCTGGGAAGATTTGAAATAACCGTTTCAAGAAGAGTAGGCAAGTGAGCCTTCTGGACACTGCTGTTCTCAGAAAACGTAAGAACACAAGCCACATGTGTCATTTAAAGTTTGCTACATTAAAAAACATAAAAAGGAAAGAGAATTAGGAATGCACATACTGAACAATATCCAAACCATCATTTCATCGTGAAAGCAGTAAACAACAGTATGGGGGAGCTATTTCTCTGTCTGTTCCAAGTCTTTGAAATGCAGTGTGTATTTACGCTTAGACGCAGTTTGGCTTAACCACGTTTAAGCACTCATCAGCTCGTGCGGCTCGTGGCTGCCGTATTGGACAGCGCAGAACTAGAGAGACAGGGCTCAGCTGCTGGTCACTGCTCGGGTCCCAGCTGTAGTCAGCAGCCAAGGGCTTAAAGCAGTGCCCATCTGCCCAGTTGTGAGTTTTTTCCTCCCAATGTTCTTAACAGTTCCAGGGCAACCAAAGAGAAGGCATTAATTCATTCCCAAAACGTATTTATTGGATTTCTCCTGTGAACCAGGCACCGTGCTAGACGCTGGGGCTCTGGTGGTGGAGGAGACAGCCAAAGCCCGCTGGGCCTTCTCTGAACAGGCCATCGAGTTGCGGCCGTTACACTGCTTACAGCTGAGGTCTCAGAGAGTCAGAGATGGGTGTCCATGTATCTCTGAGTGATGCCAGGAAGAGAGGCCTCCACCAAAGCTCCTGGTGCCTCCGTTGAAGGTACAATCGTGAGGCTGGGGATTTGGCTTTTAGTCTGATCAGTCCACATGTTTGTCATTCCCGGACCTTCCAGCTACACAATTCTTTTTTTTTCTAATTTGTTTATATTTGGCTGCTGCAGGGCCTTTCTCTAGTTGTGGTGAGCAGGGGCTTCTCCTGGGTGCGGGGCACAGGGTTCTCACCGGGGGGCTTCTCTTGTTGCAGAGCAGAGCACAGGCTCTAGAGCGCAGGCCCAGTTGCTCCGCAGCGTGTGGGGTCTTCCTGGACCGGGGATTGAGTTCAGGTCCGCTGCCTTGGTGGGGGGACTCTTACCCTCCGGACCACCGGGGAAGCCCCACAACTCTTACAGCTTCCTTACTACCTGGGAAAAGTAGGTGCCTTCTGTAGAAAACATGCGCAGCGTTCCGAATTGAAAGACCATTGATACAGAGAGGTCTCCAGAATCTGTTGTTAAATGAAAATTGCAAAATGCAGATCATAAAATACAGACACCGTGTGAGGGGCTTCCCAGGTGGTGCCAGTGATAAAAACCCCGCCTGCCAACGCTGGAGACAGAGGAGACACAGGCTGGATTCCTGGGTGGGGAAGATCCCCTGGAGGCGGGGACGACAGTCCAGTCCAGTGTTCTTGCCTGGAGAATCCCATGGACGGAGGAGCCTGGCGGGCTACAGTCCAGAGGGTCACAAAGAGCCGGACACAACCAAAGTGACTTAGCACTCACGCACCTTCTGTGTGAGAAAGGAGGAGGGATATGCATAGATTACTTTGATGTTTGAACCGTGTAAACATATTTCCTACTTACAGAGAAGTAAAATCTTAAAAATTGAAACCCAGAAGCAGTACAGAGCAAGGAGAGTTATAAGGCATGTTTGTAAAACTGTATTTTTAACCATGTCTTCTGTGAAGTGGGCTTCCCTGGTGGCTCAGAGGTTAAAGCATCTACCTCCAATGCGGGAGACCTGGGTTTGATCCCTGGGTTGGGAAGATCCCCTGGAGAAGGAAATGGTAACCCACTCCGGTATTCTTGCCTGGAGAATCCCATGGACAGAGAAGCCTGGTAGGCTACAGTCCACGGGGTCGCAAAGAGTCGGACACGACTGAGCGACTTTACCTTCACCTTCACCTTCTGTGAAGTACATTTCTGTTCCTGTACTCAACCTCCAGAGTGCACGTGCTCTGTATAAGAAATGACTTGGGGGCCTTATTAAACTTCATTCCAACTGACTGCAGAACTTGGGCTCTTCTTTGACCCACTAATAAGGCCCATTCAGCCTCTTTCTCAAAGAGATAATCTTTTAGTTTGAGGTCAGTGGTTGCCTGCTGTCCTCGCTGTGAACCACAGCTGGGCTAAATGCTGTAGAAGAGAAGTAGTTTGGTGGGAAAGTATATTGTCTGGGAAATAGACAAAGCCCAAGGGATCAGGAAAACTTTCTGTCTTTCTCTTTTGTAGATACTTAGTACATTTATATCCTTCATTTAGTTGTTTTTAATACAAGTGAAAGCAGCCTGTGCCCTTGTTCTGCCCCTTGCTTTATAAAGTGAACTATTTAAGGCATTCAAGTAAGCATAGATGAAAATATAACAAATACCCGTGTACTCATAACTCCAGTTAAGAAATAAAAGACTGCAGGGGCTTCCCTGGCAGTCCAGTGGTTAAGACTCTGCACTCCCACTGCAGGGACCAAGGGTGGATCCCTGGTTACAGAACTGAAATCCCACGTGCAGTCGTAGGGCGTGGCCT
Source organism: Capricornis sumatraensis (assembly GCF_032405125.1). Taxonomy (NCBI): domain Eukaryota; kingdom Metazoa; phylum Chordata; class Mammalia; order Artiodactyla; family Bovidae; genus Capricornis; species Capricornis sumatraensis. Next base: position 4,505,751 of record NC_091069.1, read on the forward strand.
AAAAAAAAGGAAGAGAAAGAAAAATTTACAGATATGACAATTAGGATTGTCCCTAATGCCTGATTTGCCAGTTTACTGTGTTTAAAGTTTTGCCACATATATATCCATTCAGAAAAGGTACATGAAACTGTTTTTGTGTTTTAAATGTAACATATATGGTTGTTATTTAGTCTGACTCTTTGCAAACTCATGGACCTTAGCCCACCAGGCTCCTCTGTCCATGGGATTTCCCAGGCAAGGGTACTGGGTGGGTTGCCATTCCCTTCTCCACGGGATTTTCCTGACCCAAGGATCAAACCTGCGTCTCTTGTTTGGCAAGTGGATTCTTTACCACTGAGCCACCTGGGAACCATAACGTGTATATATTTTTAATGTAGTATACATGGTATCATAATGCATATGTTCTTTTAAAGTTTTCTTGAAGGAGCGATGTTCAAGCCAAGCTCTGAAAGATGAAAGGAGGCAGGAGGAGGGAGGGGTGGGAGGCAGTGGAGAGCATCCTAGAGAGAGGAAATCGTGTTTTATCAGACTTTGAGCCAAGGAGAGGATTGGAGCATGTTTGGGGAGCCAAAGAAAGAAAAAGAAAAAGGCATGTTTGGCTGGAACACAAAAGAGAGGTAAAGAGGAGGGGAACAAGGGCCTGATCACGCCACAGCATTGTTCTCAGGTGACTGGTTCTTTTTCCTATATCATAAAGGCAGTGGAAGCAGACAAGTGAATTATAGTGAGCTTGCTGTGCATTTGGAGTAATAGGAAATTTGTAATCATGATTCCAGGCTTATCATTTGTCCCGCAGTTTCATCTTTCTGTGATTTTGTTTTCTTTCCTCTGAGGCTAACGTATAAAATGCTCTGCAAAAATAAACCGTGTTGTTAAGTTCCCCTACAGGAGTAAAATGGAAGGAAAATCAAGCAGCTTGGAAACCCAAACTCCCGTTTTCGTGAAGAAAAAGGCTAAGCATTCTAAACATAAGGACAGACATCGGAGGCATTCCCAAGAGAGTTTCAGAGCCACCCCCCTGGCAAGAGAGCAGTGCGACATAACGGAGAGTAAGAAAAAGAGAAAGGACAGACAGCGTCTCGTTTCCTCTCCTTTGAAGAAATCGGAAATCTGTGATGAGACTGAAATGGCCACACCTAAACCCAAAAAGAAGAAAAAGAGAAGAAAAAGTGCCTTGGGAGTCGACGAGGAAACAGGTGTTGCATATGTCCTGGTGGATAAAGAAAATATTGAGAACACACCAAAGAATTTCAGGAGCGACGTGGATGTCGTTTACGTTGATGCAAGCAAGGAGCAGAAGTCGACAGAACAGCCTGAAGTAGACGAACCCCATTCAGTTCCTAAGCCACGTGAAAACACATCCGAGGAACTGCATGGTGAAGTTCGGAAGAAGAAGAAGAAGAAGCATAAAAAACGTCAGAGGGAAGTTGAATCCTGGGACGCTGCCCAGGAAAGTCGGGGTGCAAGCATCGCCCTGGCCAGGGCCGCCTTCCAGGACAAGGAACCGCAGCCTCAAGTGGACCAAGAAGATGGAATCGTGCGACTCTCAGTGTCTGCGGGTCACAGCAAGTCCAGGAAAAGGAAGAGGAAGCATCCAGATCCCCCAGAATTCGAGGCCTTGGCTGCGCCCGCGAGGGCTGAGAGCGTGTACTTGGAGGGATCCCGAGTGGCAGACGAGGTCGAGACTGCAGGAGCCAGTCAGGACTCGAGCAGCCTCGAGAAAAAGTCTAAGAAAAGGAAGCGAAGGTCTCTTGAGAGCACCGTGGAGCCTGGTGATTTTTCAGTGCCCAGGAGGAACTCTGAGGACACGCCTCTTGATTCCCTGGAAGGTACCTTGGTTGAAGAAAGTGCGAAACCCAGGCCGCAAGAGAATCCCCGGGCCTGCTCCAAAAAGGCGCAGAGGTAACATGATGGTGTGCGTCTTGTGTGTGAGCCCTGCCTGTGACCTCTTTGTTCAGCCCAGCGATAGTGAGTGGCAGAAATCATAAAGAGGTGGGCCATCCGGGTATAGAGTGACGGGCAGAACTAACTGCGGAATTGGCAGGGACCTTCCTTTCTTCGTGGATATAATAAGGCAGTTAGATTCTGTTTTCACTGAGAACTTTTTTTTTTTTTTAACTTTTTCTTTTGTATTCAGTTCAGTCTCTCAGTCGTGTCCAACTCTTTGCGACCCCATGAACCACATCACGCCAGGCCTCCCTGTCTGTCACCACCTCCCGGAGTCCACCCAAACCCATGTCCATCGAGTCGGTGATGCCATCCAACCATCTCACCTTCTGTCGTGCCCTTCTCCTACTGCTCTCAATCTTTCCCAGCATCAGGGTCTTTTCAAATGAGTTAGCTTTTCACATCAGGTGGCCAAAGTATTGGGAGTTTCAGCTTCAACATCAGTCCCTCCAGTGAACACCCAGGAGTGATCTCCTTTAGGATGGACCAGTTGGATCTCCTTGCAATCCAAGGGACTCTCAAGAGTCTGCTCCAACACCACAGTTCAAAAGCATCAATTCTTCAGCACTCAGCTTTCTTCACAGTCCAACTCTCACATCCATACATGACCACTGGAAAAACCATAGCCTTGACTAGACGGACCTTTGTTGGCAAAGTAATGTCTCTGCTTTTAAATATGCTATCTAAGTTGGTCATAACTTTCTTTCCAAGGAGTAAGCGTCTTTTAATTTCATGGCTGCAGTCACCATCTGCAGTGATTTTGGAGCCCAGAAAAATAGTCAGCTGCTGTTTCCACTGTTTCCCCATCTGTTTACCATGAAGTGATGGGACCGGATGCCATGATCTAGTTTTCTGAATGTTGAGCTTTAAGTCAACTTTTTCACTCTCCTCTTTAACTTTCATCAAGAGGCTCTTTAGTTCTTCCCTTTCTGCTATAAGGGTGGTGTCGTCTGCGTATCTGAGGTTATTGATATTTCTCCCAGCAATCTTGATTCCAGCTTGTGTTTCCTCCAGCCTGGTATTTCTCATGATGTACTCTGCATATAAGTTAAATAAACAAGGTAACAATATACAGCCTTGATGTACTCCTTTTCCTATTTGGAACCAGTCTGTTTGTTGTTCCGTGTCCAGTTCTAACTGTTGCTTCTTGACCTGCATACAGGTTTCTCAAGAGGCAGGTCAGGTGGTCTGGTAAGCCCATCTCTTTCAGAATTTTCCACAGTTTACTGTGATCCACACAGTCAAAGGCTTTGGCATAGTCAATAAAGCAGAAATAGATGTTTTTCTGGAACTCTCTTGCTTTTTCCACGATCCAGCGGATGTTTGCAATTTAATCTCTAGTTCCTCTGCCTTTTCTAAAACCAGCTTGAATATCTGGAAGTTCACGGTTCACGTATTGCTGAAGCCTGGCTTGGAGAATTTTGAGCATTACTTTACTAGCATGTGAGATGAGTGCAATTGTGCGATAGTTTGAGCATTCTTTGGTATTGTCTTTCTTTGGGATTGGAATGAAAATTGACCTTTTCCAGTCCTGTGGCCACTGCTGAGTTTTCCAAACTTGCTGGCATATTGAGTGCAGCACTTTCACAGCGTCATCTTTCAGGATTTGAAATAGCTCCACTGGAATTCCATCACCTCCACTAGCTTTGTTCGTAGTGATGCTTCCTAAGGCCCACTTAACTTCACATTCCAGGATGTCTGGCTCTAGGTGAGTGATCACACCATCGTGATTATCTGGGTCATGAAGATCTTTTTTGTACAGTTCTTGTGTGTATTCTTGCCACCTCTTCTTAATATCTTCTGCTTCTATTAGGTCCCTACCATTTCTTTTGTATTGGGTATAGCCAGTTAACAATGTTGTGATAGTTTCAGGTGAACAGTGAAGGGACTCAGCCCTTACATATACATGTGTTCATTCTACCCCAAACTACATGCCCCTCTCCCCCACCAGCCCGCCACCTCCAGGCTGCCACGTAACACTGGGCAGAGTTCCTTGTGCTATACGTGGGTCCTTGTTGTTTATCCATTTTAAATACAGCAGTGTGTACATGTCCATCCCAACCCAATAACTTCCCATCTGCCCCTGCCCCCCTGCCCCGCCACCACAACCCTAAGTTCCTTCTTTAAGTCTCTGACTCTCTGGCTGTGAAATTCTATGCATAAGTTTAAAAGGCATTTTAAGACCCCAAAATTACCTTTGTCTATATGCCCATAGATAGGATTAGAGAACTTAGAATGTTACTGGAGCAGGAAGAAAACTTGAATTAGGGTTCTCCTAATAAAAGAAGTTTAGATATTGTTATTTACATAGTGATCGTTACAATGTGCTGGCTGATGAATAAATGCAGGAGTTTTCTTAAACCACTTTATCTGAGTTCCTGGCTCTTGGGACAGGTTTCCTCCCCATTTCCTTACCACTGACGTTCTTCTCTTTGCTGACTAGAAGATTGTCCTGGCTTGAAGCAGTTTCATACAGAAGCTGAATGGCCTGGGGCCCAGCTCACGCCATCCTCTGTGTCGTCTCATCAGGACAGTTTAGATCGCTCATAGCAAGGCAGGAGTGTTCTGGGCCGTGGTTCTTGTGTTGAGCTGTGAGCCTGTGAAGACTGTTGACCCTTTGCTCAGACAAGCTCGTACAGCTTCAGTTTCTTTTTGTTTCAGTCACCTGAGCAGCTAGCTGATATAGTTGACTAAGAGTGGCTTTGGACAGCTGATTAAAAGTTTCTGGGGATGAATTAATGATCAAGACATAGAAAACGGTGTTTCTTTATACTGCAAAGGGGAGAAAATATGGCTGTTATTAATTGCACTGAAATGCTGAACTGAACTGAACTGAGTGGTAACTATGAAGACCCTAAATATTGACTTACCTAATTAACAACCATTTTTATAGAACGTAACTCATTGAAAGAGTCCCAGAGGTGTCTTGAATATCCATGAGCGCAGAAGAGGGCCTGGTTTATTAGGAAGTCAATATCTGAAACAATAAAGTTGAGAAACACCAATATAATAAGAAGCAATACCTTGTGGAAATAGGGCTTAGGGCTGCATGTTTACCTTCTTGTCAGCCCCAAAGGTGTATCAAATTGGTAAAGCTGTTCAATACATTAAAGAGTTCAGACGTCATGGACTGAATCAACTGTAGGATCCCTGCAAGCTCTAATGTTGTCACCGTCTAAATGAGAGTCATTGTAAGAAAAGAATCTGAAAGCCACTGGGCATGTGACCCATCGAGGTTAATCAACCCAGTTTTTCTCCTTAGGTCAGAACCTGCAAATGAAGACGAAAGCAATTTGGCTAAAGGTTCCGAAGCTAAATATTTATCTGAAGATTCGCGAGATTCCAACGATCCAGAGGTGGACTTGGAGTCTGCAGTGAAGCAGCTGCAGGAATTCATCCCCGACATCAAGGACAGGGCTGCCACCACAATCAAGCGGATGTACCGAGATGATCTGGGGCGGTTTAAAGAATTCAAAGCCCAGGGTGAGCTTGTGGACTGAGCCTGAATGTTGGTCAGATTTCTTTGCTACTAATATGTGTGTAAATTGCCCTGACCTCCTTTGTGCACAAGTTCCGCTTTACAGGTTTGCGGGAAGCATCCCTTAGCTGCTTTCAGCTTCATCTCCTTCCAGAACCATCATCTGTGCTATAAAATTAGCAAAATGAAGTGCAATGGTTTTCCTCTTTTTTGACGCAAGTTTTGTTAGGGGAGGTGAGGGAAGAACAAGGCTGAAAGAACCAGATGAACACAGATGAAGCCTGGAAGATGCGGGGAAAGAGGTTAAGTGCCTAAGAGGCTGGGAAGGATGTACCAGTGAGATTAAACGAAAATAACTCGTTTCAAATATCGTTGGCTTTGATGAGATGTAATTTCCAGGGTGTTAATTGGAGGGTGAGCTAGTGGTAGTTGCCATGGTTTTAAGCATCACCCGGCTTGGTCTCCTCCTTGATTTCACTGTGTTACAAGAACCTCTCAAAAAGCCTATTGGATTTCAGAATGAACTGCAAGCGTAGGGCTTCGTACTGCAAGTGAGCGGTATTTACTCATGACTATCTGCCGTGTGACACCCAGTGCTACTGGTTATTGAAAAAAATTAAAAGGGAGCCGTCAGCCTTATAGAATTCATCATGTGGATAAGATTAGTTTTTTTTTTTTTAAATAGACAAACTAAGCAAGAACAATTCATTGAGCAATATCTATAGAAGGACGCCATTTTATTTCTGTATTCTATATTGAGATTTTTATGAATATGTATTTTATAAAAAGGTTTTAAAAATAAGTCTGGGACCTCCCTGGCGGTCCAGTGGTTAAGCCTCCTCATTTCCACTTCAGGGGGCACAGGTTCAATGCCTGGTTAGGAACTAAGATCCCACATGCCACGTGGCTTGGCCAAAAAATAAATAAGTCTAAGAATGGGAAGGTGTACTGTGTAACACAGTCAGTAATAATGAGACTTAAGTGCTTGGAGTTATGACAAGGAATAGAACGTGAATCGCAGTGACCTTGACCCCTCCATCCCCCAAGGTCCACACACAGAATATACATAGTGTTCACGTAGTGCAAGCCAATTGGCAGCACTGCTTTAGCGGACTGGGTGGCAGAGGAGAGTGAAGAGGGCTTCTTTTAAACTTCTGTTTCAATAGTTTGAATTTTTAATGTATATTACTCTTAATATTTCTTTAAAATAACTCTATAAGAAGGGATTGCTGCCACAGCAGAGGTCACAGTGGAGTAGGGAGACCAGGGAGACTTGGGGAGGACAGTGTGGCTTGAGCTGAACTCTAGGGGAGCAGATGTCCAGGGCCCAGGCAGGGGCTGCTCCCTGACACGAGGGAGGGGCTGACAGACACTGTGTCATAAGTTGCTAAAGACTTAACATTGGTTTGCTCTCATTCACTGTTGACAGTTGTGTGCCTTTTTCTCCCACCCCCACCGCCCCCCAATCCTAGGTGTCACTATTAAATTTGGCAAGTTTTCCGTGAAGGAAAATAAGCAGTTGGAGAAGAATGTGCAAGAATTCCTGTCCCTGACGGGAATCGAGAACGCAGACAAGCTGCTGTACACAGACAGATACCCGGAGGAGAAGTCTGTGATCACTGACTTAAAGAGGAAATATGCGTTCAGGGTGCACATTGGTAAGTTTAGAACTGCGGGCTCTTTGAGCCTCCACAGGCTTCCAACCGTACATGGATAATCTCGCTGATCACTGAGCACAGGGTCTGGCCCACCCACTGCAGCAGCGCATGTTGGCTGCTGTGTTACCAGTCCTTTTACTGCCAGCCTGTACTTGCAGGCGTTTGGAGCGTGTTCACTAGTGCGTTGACAGATGTTGTAACAAATGATCAGCTTCCAGGTTTCCTGCATGCTTCTGCTTCAGTCCTCTCTGACTCTTTGCTACTTGGTAACAGTTACACTTTTGGTTTTTCTCACAGACCTGTACTGTGTTTCTGTTTTTGTTTTGTTTTTTTGCATATACTGCAAAAAGCGCATCCCTCTGTGTGCCAGCATCTCCCAGGGTCTTTAAGTAGAGCCACGTGTGTGCTTTGAGCTGGGACCCTCATCTTGGAGGTATCCTTGGAAAGTCAGAGAAGGTCATGAAGCAGTATAGGTTTGGACTGAAAAAAAATCTCTTGTGACCCCCCTGGTGGTCCAATGACTAAGACTCGGCGCTCCTAATTCAAGGGACCTGGGTTTGATCCCTGGTCAGGGAACTAGACCCCACATGCTGCAACTGAAAGAATTTCCATGCCACGACTAAGACCTGGTGGAGACAAATAAATAATAGTAAATCTCTCTTGTATTTAAAGAGGAGAATTTCTTAGGTTTTTGTCTGGAATGCACAAAGGAAAGCAGAACAGTCAGCCCCTGCTAGGGGACCATTTCATCTTTGGAGTGGAAAAGCAGGAAAAAGCTTATTCGCTTGGAAAAGTTTTTTGTTTTATCTTACAGAGAACTGCTGGCATGTGTCCTCCACCTCAGTTTCCCCTTCTCCTAATTCAGTGCCTTTGCCTCATGAGGTTCTTTTCATGAATTTAGGAGACCAGAAGCCAGAGAGCCTCCATACTGAGCATGTAGTTTTCAGAGACCATCAAGGAAATGGGATTTTGTATCAATATATCTGCTCCCCAAGACAGCTTCCTGCAGGACATAGGAAATCCCCGCCTCCACCTGGGGTCTAGGATCGCTCATAAAAAGGGGCTCTCCTGGGTTTCTTTTATAATTGCAGCTGCATTCCCTGCCACACTCCCGGTGTCCCTCTCACCACCTCTGTTCTGGCTTCAGGTAAGGGCATTGCCCGGCCCTGGAAACTCGTATATTATCGAGCAAAGAAGATGTTCGATGTCAACAATTACAAAGGCAGGTAAGAAAAAACGGGAACAGGACATTTTTCTCTGGTCTCTGTGATAATATAAGTCAAAGGGTCCACAACAAGATGGTGAAGATTCTCGTGTTGCCATGTGTGTGTCTCCAAGGACCCTTTCAGGTATCACCTCATGAGTAAATCTTCCACAGTATCTTTCTTTCTAAACCCCTAGTTTGTCTTTCTGCTTTTGTCTTAGCACGCGCCACACGCTGCCTCTTACTGTTGCTCATGAGGTTTTCTCGGTGGCCTCCCAAGCTGTAAGCTCCTTGGGAGCCCAGACGCTCTTTCTTAGTGCAGCGTGCCTGCAGCGCTGAGCCCAGTGCTTTGGGTTTCCGGTGAATATTGGAAGGTGGAGCTGAACACGAGTAGGAGGCCATCCCCGCGTGGTTCAGTTGCATCAGTGCAGAGAGTTTCATGGGGCGATGGCCAGTCTTTCTTCTCTTTTTTTCCTAAATAAAATACCCAATTATGGTCTGTTTCCAACACTCCAAATAAAACAAATGTAGATTGAGCCTCGGTTGTGGGTAAGCACTCTGCTTCAGGACAAAGGGATGAGCAGAAAAGCGTCAGCTCCCGCCCATGAGGTTCCAGATAGCCACCAAGGGCTCAAGCACTGGTCCCACCTCCAGCAGGCAGACAGTGTGAACCTATCAGGGCCATTGGGTCCTCCTTAGCGCCATGATTCTAAACCAAGACATACGTGCAATCAGATCTTAACACAGATAGGACCTGGGTTTCTTTTTTGAAACTTTGGCCGAAAGAAAGAAAGCTGAAGTAGAGGAAAGGTGTTCCACGGGGACTGAAACCTGTCCTGCCACCCCTTCCCCAAGCCCCAGTGTCACAGCTGTGGACAGAACTTTAAGAAAATTCACCAGAGATGGCATGTTCAGTGGGACTTAAGAGAACGCTTTTGCTAAATCAGTGTTGACAAATGAGGTAACCTAGGTGTGGGAATGACGTTTTTAGAATAATGGAAGTCTGTCATTCTGATCAGAAAGTTCACTGGTTCCGTATTTGTGTTGTGGTGGCCATGTGCCCTACGAATGTTTTACAGTTTAAGGGATTCTTAAGTGAAAAAGCCACAGGAAGTAAAAAATCAAAGAACTGAAAGACTCCAGGGGCCGCAGAGGTCAGAACACTTGTTTCCTCATTTTCGTCTGCTCAGTTGCTCAGCACCTCTTTTCTGTGGCTGCAAAGGTGCTTTTAAGTGATTTTTTAAATCTCAGTAAGACTCTGCCTGCCCTGGGAAGGAGATTGCTGGCAAGCTTGATTCTTAGTGGTGAAGGATTGCCATTCAATGCCATTAAACCATTCTCTGCATTTTAGATACATTTCTGAGAATGCTGGAATCTTAACTGTCCTGAGATAGTTGTGGGTCACTATCGCTAGAGATGGTTAGTATTTTATAAAGGCTGCTTTTGTGTCGTATTAGTAATAACATCAACCACCACTTCCCCCACCCCATCCATAAGGAATTGTAGAATGTCATAAAGATGGCATTTTCTTCACTTAAACATTTTAGGTGTTTGATCTCAAAAATCTCTTTATAGTGCATTTTAGTTCTTTTCTTGAATATCTTTGCTTTTATGTGGGATTCATACACCTTAACTTCCTTAAACTGACAGATTTGTGCTAAGCCACCTGTCACGTCTTTACTGAGTGTCTATTATGTGTCAAGCACCACGGGTACCACAGCATAGAAAGTCCGCAGGGGCCCCGCCCTCCAAGGACATCCCTCCAGAGCTGTCTGTCTCGGGACCACCACCCTCACATGGCCGTGGAGCACTCAAGCCGTGGTCAGTCCAAGCCTTGCTGTTCTGAAGAATAAAATACACACTGGATTTAGGAGGCCTAGTATGGAGAAGAAGTGGAGTGAAAGTCACTCAGTCATATCCGACTCTGCGTCCTAGTGTGTGGAACTCTCCAGGCCGGAACACTGGAGTGGGCAGCCTTCCCTTCTCCAGGGGATCTTCCTAACCCAGATCTCCTGCGTTGCAGGCAGATTCTTTACCTGCTGAGCCACAAGGGAAGCCCCAGTGTGGAGAAGGGAATATTCATACTTTGAGGTTCTGATTACATGTTGAAATGGCTGCAGGTTTAATACATTCAGTTCAGTTCAGTTCAGTCGCTCAGTCGTGTCCCGACTCTTGGCGACCCCATGGACTGCAGCACGCCAGGCTTCCCTGTCCATCACCAACTCCCGGAGTTTACTCAAACCTTAATACATTGGGCTAAATAAAATGTGTTATTAAATTAACTCATCTAAAACCAAATAAAATTAATTTTCACACAACCCCTAGAAATTTCTAAGTGACACAGTTGACTCAGACAACATTTCCATTGGCCAGTGGTGGCGTGGAGGAAGTCAGGCAAACCAGGGAACCACAGTACCCAGCTGGAAGTAGTGACGGGGGCAGCGAGGGGATAGCAGGGCACCGCCAGCCCTGAGGGCCCAGGAAAGCCTCGCTGAAGGCACACCATTTCAACTGCATCTGAAGAGCTGCCAGGAGCTTTCCAGGCGGTCGAGTGGAAGGGAGAGGAGGGCTTCCCATCACGGGCCTAGAGGCCGAGGTGACTGGTGGAACTGAACTGTGGAGAGTGCTGGCCTTTGCGGGCATAGTCAAAAAGTCCAGGTTTTATTGTTCAGAGCCTTTATGGGTCTGGCTGGAGAACAGTGAGATCCATGTGCCCTGGCCTCTGCATAAGTGAGCCAGGCCTCTGGCCAGGGACCGTGGTGACCGATTTATAGGATGCCCGCAGGTGAGATGGGCTTCTGCCTGCAGTGCGAGAGACCTGGGTTCGATCCCTGGGTGGGGAAGATCCCCTGGAGAAGGGAAAGGCTACCCACTCCAGTATTCTGGCCTGGAGAATTCCATGGACTGTACAGACCATGGGGTCACAAAGAGTCAGACGCAGCTGAGTGACTTTCACTTCATTATCATGGGTGAGATGCCAAGGCAGGAAGGGGCGGGGCTCTGGTCCCTGGTAGCTGGTATCCTGATGGCCCACCCCACTCAGCTGCTTCCAGCACCGCAGAGTGCCCAGTGAGGATACAGGTTTTAAGCTTATGGTTCCTGCTCAGCTGTGACCTGTTTTCTCTTCCTCTTAGGTACAGCAAAGGAGATACCGAGAAGCTGAAGATATACCAGTCCCTGCACGGGAACGACTGGAAGAAGATCGGCGAGATGGTGTCTCGGAGCAGCCTCTCCGTGGCCCTGAAGTTCTCCCAGATCAGCGGCCGTAAGTCGTGGTCCCTGGTGCCCACCTGGGTGAACAACCCAGCCCAGAATGACCCAGGGCCCGGGCATCACTGCCCACCTGTCTGCTGAGAGAGCCATCACTTTTTCAGCCATTCCCTGACTGATTCATTTCTTCGTGGATCTGGTTGAAACCACACAACCCTTACTCACCAGACTGATTTCTGTGCTGCACTGAACTCGGTTCAGTGGCTTCCAGCCTAACTGTGACTGCCAGATAAACCGAGACCCGAGGAAGCCGGCGGACAGGAGAGCCTGGGCCGCCGAGGTCCGTTCCCTGAGGTGGCCCGGGAGCCCGTCGCAGGGAGGGCCTGTCAGGTGTGGGTGCTTCCCACAGCCAGGGTCGGCCGTCTCCGGTCTCTTCCTTTCTTGGGTCTCTTTCATGAAAAGCTGCCTTGGTTGTACTCTCCACATTAAAAAAAGTCCCCAGTCAGCTTCAAGAGGCAGTCCTTAGCAGATGTTGGCATTAGCCCTGAGGCTAAATCAGTGTTGGATTTCCAGTAAATATTTGAAGGTGGAGCTGAGCACGAGGGTGAGGTCACTCCAGCGTGATTCAGTTGCATCAGTGCAGAGAGTTTCATGGGGTGATGGCCAGTCTCTTGCCCTGTAGGCAGAACGGGGCAGTGGGTCCCAGCCAGGCGTCTGCATGTCTGCGTGCAGTAGAGCCCGAGGAGGTTGGAGACCAGGCCTTCTGTGCCACCAGTGCCAGCCAAGCCTCAGCACGGCCAATTCTGCCAGTTTCCAGGAAGTAAAGCAACCATCTGAATTTACGTGCACATGTGAAATCAGAATATCTTTGGGGAATTTTACCTTTTTTTCCTTGGGACTCTTGACTTCCATCCTAATTGTTATTGGGGAAATAGTAGCAGTAACACTCTGAGGCCAAATCAAAGATAGGTGTAGCCTGCCGGTTTGTGGCCTCATCCTGAGCATGTGAGCAGCTAGACGAGAAGAGTGAACTGTGGGTGCTCTGGCGCCTGCAGCGATGATTGGCTGTCAAGGTTCTCAGATGCCTTCGTCGTCACGTGCTGCAGCGGCCTCACTGCGCCGTGACCTCCACTCCAGGAACTCGTGTGGAGAGTTATGCGTATAACGTGGGAGACCTTTGGCTGCTTTTTTTCCCACTTAATGTTTAGGGAACTCACGCTGCCTGCAGGAGAGATTACTCTTAGAAAGAATGAACTGCTTTTTCAAAATTAAAAACAAAAAATAGATTGCTTTAAGAAAGGGTGTGGTTTTTTGGGGTTTTTTTTTGGCCATTGGTTGTATGTGTGTGCACGCATGTGCATGTATACACACCCTTGGTTCTTAAAAAGAATCTATGGGCACTTTGATAGTTTCGTCTTGATTTGCATGTAAACTGTTTGTGTAATTCAGACGTTGCCCGTTATCTTTTGGAAAGAGGCTGACATATCTTTTTGTTTCTAAAGACTTTGTTCTTCCAGAGCAGTTTCGGGGGCGCGGTTAGAGTGAGAGGATGGTACAGAGCTTCCCTGTATGCCCCACCCCTCACACGCACAGCCTCCCCCACCATCAGCAGCCCCCCAGCAGAGGGGCCCATGTGTTACAGCCCATGAACCGACGGGGACGCGCCTCAACCCTCCGGAGTCCACAGTCGACCACAGGAACCTCTCTAGCTATTGTGTGGGTTTGGACCGATGTCCATGACACATCTCCATCATTCTCGTCGTGTTTTTAATACTGTGTTTGAAAGCAAATAGATTAGCAGCTTCAAGACCATCCTTTTATGTCAACAGAAATTAATCATGGTGCTTGGAGCAAGACGGAAACCCAGAAACTAATCAAGGCTGTTGAAGAAGTGATCCTGAAGAAAATGTCTCCCCAGGAGCTAAATGAGATGGATTCTAAACTGCAGCTGAACCCTGAAGGCCGCCTGTCGATTGTTCGGGAGAAGCTCTACAAAGGCATATCCTGGGTAGAAGTGGAGGCTAGAGTGGAAACCAGGAATTGGATGCAGTGTAAAAGTAAGTGGTAAGTTTGAGGCTTCTTACCTAAATCTCAACAAGGTGCCGACCTCCCCCTTCTTGGCAGTTTCTAGTGAGTGGGTGGGCAGGGGAGGTCACTAAGAATACCTGTAACTACCAAGTGGAAAGCCTTGCAGGTCAAGAAGAATCCTCTCTGATCCTCGGCTCCAGCAACTTCGATGTCAGTGTCTGATGTAAGGTGGCACTTAGCCAACACTGATTCATCGTGCAGCTACTTCATAAATAACTTGAACCTTTTGCACTCTTTTCATTATTTTAATTGAAGTATACTTGATTTACAGCGTTGTATTAGTTTCAGAGATATACCTAAGTGATTCAGTTATATAGAGAATTTTTCAAATTCTTTTCCAATATTTACAGGATACTGAGTACAGTTCTCTGTGCTTGGACCTTGTGTGTCTGTTTCATATCTAATAGTTTATATCTGCTACTCCCCATCTCCTAATTTGTCCCTCCCCTGCTGACCTTTTGGTTACCAAAACTTTGTTTTCTATGTCTGTTTCGTAAATAGAACTTGAATCTTCTTAATATTGAATATTGTATTTAATATTATGAATATTGTCTTGACTTCTGGTTTTTTCACTCTGTCCCTTTCTTCATAAAACAAGGTTGTTACCTATTTATAGTGTGAAAAAAAAAGTACAAAACTAACATTCGGGAGAGAAATCACAAGCCTAATGATCAGAAATAGCTCTCCCTCTTTATTTTTTCTTTGGCTTTCTCTTTCTCATTCAGACACCCCTTTGCCGAAGCAGGGCGGTCATACGTTCAACCTAGAAGTTTTTAGGTGCATCCGTAGTAGTTTCAGTCCAGCTCTGGCTGCACATTCTTTGCCTGGGGTAGTGTTTCCCGGCCCTGGAAAGTCTCTGAGCTGAACTTTCAGCTGCAACATGATAGCTTGCAGCAGTGGTCCTGCAGCTCACGCCCCAGGCCTCCTACACAAAGGGGGCTCCATCGACGTGACTATTAAAGAAGAATGGACTCCAGAGTGGGCATGTTGTGCACTAAAAGCAGACTCCTGGATTATACTGTGTACCGTGTATATACCTTGCAGCTCTGCTGTAGGGTGCTTATTTATTTTTCTAGAAGACTGTCCTCAGGACATAAACTCCAAAGAACAGATAAAGTTTTAGGTGAGGAAACGGGTACTGTGGAGGAATCAGAGACCTCTCTACCTCTGGTATCTTAGACTTAAAGAAGTGGGAGGACTTCCCTGACTGTCCACTGGTTTCAGACTGCACTTCCACTGCAGGGGCCAAAGGTTCAATCCCTGGTCGGAGAAGTTCTGCTTGCTGTAGGTTGTAGCCAAACAAAAAGCAATGAGACTTCCTGGTGTCCTGTGGTTGGGACTCCATGCCTTCACTGGGTTAGGCCTGGGTTTGATCCCTGCTCGGGGAGCTATGATCCTGCAAGTCGCATGGCCAAGAAAAAGAGTTGGGTGATAAGCCTTAGAGATGAGACGCCAGTGTCTTAGAAGGGAAACCACCAAGAGGGGCCATGCCTCAGAATCAGTGTAACTAAATAACATGCAGGGTGTGTTTTAATTGGAAGAAAATGTAGAAAACTGGAACACTGAACATCGATTTACTTCATGAAACACTGAAGTGGCATCAGGTGGTACATTTCAAAACAGGGGACGTGGGCAGCCGACCAGGAAGTGTCGGTTTCTGCGCATGTGTCATGTATCTTCTTTCTTTTTTCTTCTTCTTCTTTTCTTCTCAGGAAAGCAAATGTCACAGCTTGGGACCATCAGATTGTGACAAATTTCACTCTTTAAGAGAAGCACTTTTTAAATATTTTTAATTAGGTTCCTGCTTTCATTAGGAGCCTTTGAGCGTTAGAGGAATCATTGAATCATTTATCACTTTACTCAATGTGTCTTATTTGGCATTTCAGGAGCTCAAAGGTAATAACAGCCATGTCCCTGTTTTATAAGCAAGCAAAAATAAATTGAGTCTACATAGCGCCCTTTAACACCAGCAAGCAGGCTTATTTTTTCTTTCTTCCTTTGTTTAACTGTTTATCATTAAAATTTTATGACATGCTAACTTAGAACTCCTTGTATCCATCATCCAGTTTCAATAAATAATCAACAGCTTTCTATCACTTTATTTGTACTTTCCCACTTAAAAACAAGTATATTCTTGATGGTGGTAAATGCTAGCAGTGATGGGTTGCAAAAGTTAGAAAGTAGTTCTGAATAAGGACAATTTTTGTTTTAATTTTTCCAAATATTTCTTTAATTTTCTCTATGACTTGAGGGGAGGTGAGCCAGGGCTGGGGGCTGCATCAGTGCTGGAGTGTGTGACGCCTCGGGACTGGGTTGCTGCTCCGTCGCTAAGTCATGTCCATCTGTGCAACCCCATGGACTATGGCACGCTGGTTTCCTCTGTCCTCCTCTGTCTCCCAGAGTTTTCTCACTCATGTCCATTGAGTCGGTGATGCCATCCAGCCATCTCTTGCTCTGTTACCCCCTTCTCCTGCCCTCAGTCCTTCCCAGCATCAGGGTCTTTTCCAGTGAGTCAGCTCTTCCAATCAGGTGGCCAGATTGGAGCTTCAGCATCAGTCCTTGTAATGAATATTCAGGGTTGATTTCCTTTAGGATTGACTGGTTTGATTTGCTTGCTGTCCAAGGGACTCTCAAGAGTCTTCTCCAGTATCACAATTCAAAAGCATCGAATCTTCGGTGCTCAGCCTTCCTTGTGGAACTTAGGTACTTTCATCCTGGAGGAAGCACCACTGAGATACCACCTTACAGCCTGAACAACAACCTGAATAAGGACAATTTCAATGAGGAAAACAAAAGACATCTTCATGGGAACTTGACCCTGAAAGTAAACTGTTTTTCTTTTAACACAGGACGGAAATTCTAACCAAGAGGATGACGAACGGTCGGGACGTGTACCGAGGAGTGAACGCTCTGCAAGCCAAGATCAATCTGATCGAAAGGTACAGAAATAGACAGCGACACTGTTTTACCTGTTTTTCTCTCTAGGCAAAGAGTAGTTAACCAAGCCTGTGGGTCTCATGGACCTGGGCTTGTGTCAAAGGAGGGGCGCCGAAGAGCAGAAGAAGCCTCTGGATTCTGGGCACCCTGTGCAGCGTCCTTCGTCCTGTTCTCTGTCAGGGATGCCGCCGCTCCTTCCTCGGTGGGCTTCCTCGTTCTCCACGCTGGCCTGGCTGGGGATGCCCGCCCCCCTTTAGTTCTCTACCAGAGGGACTAGCAGAGACAAGCAGGGCCTCTCAAGTCAGGCGGGCCTGGGTTCCAGTGAGGGCGCATCGTGTTGGTGGTCCCGACAGTGACCCGAGCTCTCAGTCCATCTCCTGGTCTGCAGAGTAGACAGAGTCCCGCCAGCTTCATCAGATAGTGTCGAGGGTGAGTGGATTCGTGGGTACAAGGCCTTAACCCAGTGTCTGCCGCATAGTCAGTGCTGAGTACACGGTCACTACTCCTGTGTGTCTGCGTTGAATGGTGAGCTCGTGTCTGTTTTTTTTTAATTGAAGTATGAAAGGAAAGTGAAAGTGAAGTCGCTCAGTTGTGTCCAGCTCTTTGTGACCCCTTGGACTGTAGCTAACCAGGCTCCTCCATCCATGGGATCTTCCAGGCGAGAATACTGGAGTAGGTTGCCATTTCCTTCTCCAGGAGATGTTCCCGACCCAGGGATTGAACCCAGGTCTCCCGCATTGTAGGCAGACGCTTTACCATCTGAGTCACCAGGGAAGTCTTAAGTTGATTTAATTTCTGCTGTACAGCAAAGTGACTTAGTTATACATATATATGTATATTTCTATATATACAATATACTTTTTCATATTTCGTTCTTTTCCATGATGGTTTATCATAGGATATTGAACATTGACTGTGAAGTTAATGTTTTTTACCTGGAGGAGGCAACATGGCTCGGTGGGAGGTGCAAAGGGCTCAGGAGGAGGAGAGGAGGCTTTTTGGTCTGGAGTTCACGCACCCCATGACCTTGGGCTTACCGTGGGTTTGCCTGCCTGTGTTACCCGCTGGGCCTGGGTAACACAAGGAGCTGGAACAGAGGTGGACACGCTGAGGCCTTCCAGCTCTTAATATTCTGTGAGTCCATGAAGATGGCCATCATGCTGAATTTTGGCTTGAAAACTTAATTTTTATTTTTCTCTCATAGGTTGTACGAAATAAATGTGCAAGATGTTAATGAAATAGACTGGGAAGATCTTGCTAGCATCATAGGGTAAGGCCGTTTGTTTAATATTGAGCTAATGAAAAGAAAAGAGGTGACTTCTAATAAATGACTGGCTATCAGACTTCAAAGAACAGGACTGAAGTTCACGCCGCTTATGTTACTCACCTTATGAATTATATTTATGAACCTTATGAAATGTAATGCATTGGTGAACTGCCCCTGCCCCGCCTTAGTACCAGACCAGGTTAATCATACCAGCCCTCCCTCTACTCCAGCCCCCATCTCCACCCCCAGGACACCTGAGAAGAGTGAATGAAACGTGTGTAGAGTCCCTTAAAGAACTCACCAGTTACAACTGGCAGGAGGAACCCACGTGGCCCTCACCCATATCCAGCCTCTTACCATCTGCCACGTTGCCTCTGTCATCCCTCCCTCCCTGTGACCCTCCTGCTCCCTGTTCCAAGGGAATAGAATTGTTTCCATCAACCACTTGAGAGTTAGTGGTGGACAATGTGTCCTCAGCGAGGATGGTACCCTGCATCAGCCGGCACAGCGATCACGCCCGGGGCGTCTGTGTGGGTGCAGTGCTCTTCTCTAACACACGGCCCCACACGGATTTCACCCGTTGTCCCAGAAATGCCCTTGGAAGCACGTTCCCCCATCTTGGGATCCAACCCAGGATCTGTCTCCTTAGCGTCATCTAATCCGCAAAATTCTCCTGCCTTTGTGTTTCTTTCTTTTTGTCATTGTGGTGTCGTTGATTTGTTTCACCCGTACAACAAAGCGATTCAGTTGTGTGTGTGTGTGTGTGTGTGTGTGTGTTTTCAGATTCTTTTCCATTAAAAAAAAATTGTATTTATTTTGGCTACACTAAGTCTTTGTTGTGGCACTGCCCCTCCGCACGTGGGATCTTAATTCTCTGACCAGGGATCGAACCCACGCCCCCTGCGTTGGAAGGCAGGTTCTTCACCACTGGGCCACCAGGGAAGTCCCTCATATTCTGTTCCATTATTACAAGATGTTGAATATAATTCCCTGGGCTGTACACGAGGTCCTTGTTGTTTATTTGTTTATACACAGCAGCATGTATCTGTTAACCCCTTTGTCTTCAATGATGTTGAAACTGTGGGAGAACACAGGCTAGTCGTCCTGTAGAGCTTGCCCCAGCTGAAGCTTGTCGGAGGCTCCCTCACAGCTAGATTTGAGTTTTATATTTTACATGGGAGCCCCTCATGGGCGGGGCTGTGTCTCTCTCACCAGGTCCCACCTTGTCCTGAGACTTGTGGTTCTGACATCGACCCCTGGGCTCTGCCTCATTTCCCCTTGTAGAAAAGTGACAGTTTCTCTCTTGGTGGTAGGAAACAGCTGCGGGGAGATATTTTGAGACCCCCTCAGGTTCCTCTTCCTCTCCAGGCCTCGCTGTGCTGATCATTTGCATTTCTCACCCGAGGAGTGCCATTTTATTCTCATCCGCTGTCACTCTCTGCCTGTGTTGCTACGGTCCTTGCATTTTCAGCCAGTGAAGGAGAGGCCACCCCTCCTAAGATATGAAGTCGCTGCTGGCCCAACAGGGAAAGCTGGCCGGCATAGCCCTGCGCCTCTAAGCCCAGCAGATTGGCAGGCACTGTGGGGCTCGGGGTTGGTGGGCTTTGGGAAGCGGGGCATTGAGGGACCTTCTGGCCTTTAGGTTTGAACGGTGGAACAGGGAGCAGGGCTCCTGCAGCCTGGCTGCCTTTCAGAAGCGTGGCTGCTGATGTGAGGTTGTCATCGATCCATTAGGAAGGGTGTATACTGGTTCTAGTGGTTAGTTATTCATATCTCAGGATTATGGACAAAGCATAGTCCATAAAGCATCAGTTCAGTTCAGTTGCTCAGTCGTGTCTGACCCTTTGCGACTCCATGGACTGCAGCACTCCAGGCCTCCCTGTCCATCACCAGCTCCCGGAGTTTGACCAAACTCATGTCCATTGAGTCGGTGATACCATCCAACCATCTCATCCTCTGTCGTCCCCTTCTCCTCCCGCCTTCAGTCTTTCCCAGCATCAGGGTCTTTTCAGATGAGTCAGTTCTTCGCATCAGGTGGCCAAAGTATTAGAGTTTCAAACCGTAAGGCATAGTGGTTAGTTATTTACATCTCAGGATTATGGACAAAGCACAATCAGTTTTGGTTGTTTGTTTTTACTTGGCATTGAAATCATTTAGTGGCAGGGCCTGTAGAGTCACACACACCCACAGTTCCAAACCCTCTCCGTTCTTTCTAGCTCATCTCACCAGGACGCCATCTGTTCTTCAGTCAATGGGTCCCTAAGGGGGAGGTGTCAGGCTTTGAAGGAAGGGGATCCTGCTGTGCACCCCACCAACTCCCACCCCAAAAAGTATTCACGTGGACACATCTCTCTCTTTGCCATATCAAACCACTTTTGAGAAACCCTGACTTTTCCAATAAGTGTTTGGGTATCTTGCAACATTGCCTCAAATCACATTTCTTAAAGTGGATTTTTAGTGATTTTAAGTAGAATTATATACTTAAATATTGAATGTTCTAGTTAAAATTTAGAAATCTCAGGACTTCCCTAGAGGTGCGGTGGTTAAGAGTCTGCACTGCCAATGGAGGGGGCGTGGGTCTGATCCTCGGTCGGGGCACTAAGATCCCACATGCTGCACAGCATGACCAAAAGATCAAAAAGAAGAAAAAAGGGATTTAGGAATCTCAAAGCTATAAAATAGACATCCTGGCATCCAGTCAAATACTGTTGGCAGTAGAACGTTCTCAAGCTTTAATAATAAAACAGTGAAAATAATTACATTGAAAGTTTGGTCCCCTCAGGTTCTTGAAGCCTCCCTCATGAACTGTTTAGGCAGGACTTTAAAGACAGCATCCCTGCCTAATAAGATGTAACACCCACTTCACTGGAAACTGTTACTTCTTGAAGCCCAAGCTTTGATCGGCAGAGCAGTCTGGCACAGGGCACTGTGGGAAGAAGGAAGGTTTTCCAGATGCCCTAGAACTTGGCCTCTGCAGTCAGATGGACCGGGCGTCAAGTCCTGGGACTCTGCTTGGTATTTAGCCGGCCTTCGTCAGGGGGGCTCCCTGCTTGTCTCTGCGCCACCATTCCTCATTTGTGGGATGGTTGAACGCGTCCGTAATCAGGAGTGAAGGGGACAGTGCGTGGGGCATAGAGTGTGCTCGGGGAGCTGCCGCTGCCACAAAGAGGCATAAAGAGCCCAGCTGTCTTCCACATGTGTAGCAGATCAAATTATTCACGCTGATCATATAACATCTAGATTAGCTAACTGTCGAAACAAATTATGTCACACTTTTATGGTTTAAGGGGCAAGACGTGCCCAGGAGGGCTTCCCTTGTGGCTCAGCTAGTAAAGAATCCACCTGCAATGCAGGAGACCTGGGTTCCATTCCTGGGTTGGGAAGATCCCCTGGAGAAGGGAAACGCTACCCACTCCAGTATTCTGGCCTGGAGAATTCCCTGGA
This sequence comes from Capricornis sumatraensis, assembly GCF_032405125.1. Taxonomy (NCBI): domain Eukaryota; kingdom Metazoa; phylum Chordata; class Mammalia; order Artiodactyla; family Bovidae; genus Capricornis; species Capricornis sumatraensis. The sequence continues at coordinate 4,526,984 of NC_091069.1, forward strand.
CTGTATAGTCTGTGGGGTCGCAAAGAGTAGGACACAACTGAGTGACTTTCACTTTCACATGCCCAGGAAGTGACATTAGCGAATTTTCAATTAAAAAAAATAAGTTTTTAAGATTTGGTTGTTTCCGTCCTGCTTATTGTAAGTGGAAAATGAATTTGACTCACCAGCACACCGTAAGTGTCCACGTTCTTTAGCTTTGCAAAATTAAAAATCCAGACCCCTGCCTTTGCATTGTGACAAATATATAGTTATCCTAACCGTAGTAGTTAAAGTGTAGGACTTGTGAATAATGCCATTTGTAGCCACATAGATGGACCTAGAGATTATCGTAGTTAAGTGCAATAAGTCAAAGAGAGACAAATATGATGTGATATCACTTACATGTGGAATCTAAAAAAATGATACAAATGAACTTATTTACGAACAGAAATGGACTCATGGACATAGAAAACAGATTTATGGTTACTGAAGGAGAATAGCAAAGGGTGAGGGGATGAATTAGGAGCTGGGATTAACATACATATACAACTATATAAAATAAGTGACAAGACCGTACTGTATAGCACTGGGAACTATGCTCCATATCCTATACTAATCTATAATGGAAAAAATCTGAGGAAAGAATGTGTGTGACTGTATGTGACTGAACCACTTTGCTGCACACTTGAAACTTAATATTATAAATTAACTTCAATTAAAAAAAAAATCTGATAGCCAAAAAAGTGTAGAATTTGGAATGGACCCAAGCGACGTCCCAGCCCTTCCCCTTCGCAGCTATAAAACCTTGGCTGGCTCTCTGTGCCTCAGTTTCCCCATCTCCATAGTGAGGGCTCAGAGTCGGAGCCCCCTCGCAGAGCGATGGTGAGGCTTGTGGCTGCTCCGTGGCGAGCTCAGAGAGCCAGGCTGATGACACGTAAGCATCAGCCTGTGTACGCTAGTGTTGCAGCTTGTCTTCCTTTCTGGTAGTTTATTCTAGTTTGGACAGAATTCATCTTATTGTCCTGCTGTTTTTCTTCCTTTCGTATGTGTGTGTTTAAGTGAACAGTAGCTTTTCATATGTCTTATTTTTCGCACACGTGTAGACACGAGGATTAAGAAAGCTACTTGTGTCTGTAGGTCACCCCTTAATCAGCGCGTTTAGTACACAGGACTGAAATGAGTTATTTTGAACTGCCACTAACTTTTTGACACCTTTTCCTTTCTAAAGGGATGTTCCCCCGTCTTACGTCCAAACTAAGTTTTATAAACTGAAAGCTACCTGCGTTCCCTTTTGGCAGAAGAAGACTTTCCCAGGTCAGTGTTTTTAGTAATTGAATAGTTAAGAACAGCACATGTGGGCACACATTGGTCGTGTGACCTTGGGCAGGTGACTTCTGGGAACCTCAGATTCTTCAAATTGAAAACTGACAAATTATAATCCCTACCTGGGGTTTCTCTGGCAGCTCAGTGGTAAAGAACCTGCCTGCCAGTGTAGGAGACGTGGGTTCAATCCTTGGGTTACGAAGATCCCCTGGAGAAGGAAAGGGCAACCAATTCCAGTATTCTTGCCTGGAGAATCACACGGACAGAAGAGCCTAGCAAGCTACAGTCCATGGGGTCGCAAAGAGTCAGGCACAACCGAGCAAGTGAACACACACACATGCAACCCCCACCTTTGTTTGAATGTACTAGAAGAGCTGACAGACTTGTAAAATGTGGTCACCAGGGTGCTGGGCACTTAGCAAGCACTTAACGTGTAACTGCGAGTGATCCTGGGTTGCACACACCGTACACTCACACATGCTCACACCACGTGCCTGCACACACACTGTTTCACAGACAACCGGATATGTCCAGCTCTTTCTCTCCAGCCTTTTGTGAGTGATTTTCGAGGAAGTAGTGTACTGCAAAGTACCCAAAAGCAAAACCACTTGCAGAGGATACGCGCATGTGACAAGGTACACCAGACACATGAGCTAACTTACACAATTGGAGATGCAAACACATATTCGTATTTTGAGAGTTCTCAGCTTGAAGGTTGCTATGTTGGGGACTTACCCTGGGTTTCACTGCAGATACAGTGCATCCTAATGTCTAGGCTGGGTCCAGAGGCTAGATTTTTCTCTAACAAACTTACAGCAGAGACGCCAATACCCTGCCCAGCATCAGGGTTTGGGAACTGCTGGCTTGACTGATACTCTGCTCTGTAGTGTGTGACAAATTGCTTCCTGCATTCAGCAGACCCCACTTCCTGGGTTTGAATCTGACTTTACTCTCCTGACTCCCTGACTTCGGGCAAGTTACATAATGTCTTTATGCCTCATTTGAAAAATGGGTGAACAATAGTGCCTACCTCTCAAAGGATTTTTTAGCAGGTTGAACGAGGGACTGTGAGTGAACCAGTAAGAGCTGGGTCTTGGCACACAGTAAAGCCAGTAGCGATACATTGTCATCATAAGCACCCTCTGTCCTTGACTTTGAAAAGAGGCCTTGTCAGACCATCTCAAGATTCAATCTCTTTTCTTTAGAGATCATAGACTACCTGTATGAGACTAGTCTACCGCTGCTTAAAGAGAAGTTGGAGAAGAAGATGGAGAAAAAAGGGACTGAGATCCAGGCTCCAGCAGCCCCTAAGCCCGTCTTCCTGTTTCGAGACATCTTTTATTATGATGACGACGACAGTGAGGGAGAAGACAGAGATGAAAAAAGTTAAGCAGCTGTTACTCTCTCTTGTCCATTTTTCTAGGTTTGGTTTTATTTATAGATGTCAATAAAGATATTTTCACTATTGATTTTACTAAAGAAGGGTCTGAAAACGATAACTTACATTCTGGAGCATTTAAACATCGGTTCACATTTCACATTCAAGTCTGTCTGAATGTGGAAAGAAAGGTGAGTTTATGGGTTGACTTAATAGTTCTGTGCCGTTATGTCAAGAAGATCCCCTGGAGAAGGGAATGGCAACCCACTCCAGTATTCTTGCCTAAGAAATCCCATGGGCAGAGGAGCCTGGCGGGCTACAGTCTTTGGGATTGCAGAGTCGGACACGCCCGAGTGACTAGCACTTTGACTTTTGAATGGTTTTCACAAAACAGCAGAGCAGGGTCCCAGATCCTTCTATTGGCAACAAGGTAGTCACATCGGAAGAACATTTTCTTTCTTTTTTTTTTTTGGCTGCACTGTGCCACTTTTGGGGTCTTAGTTTCCTGACCAGGTACTGAACCCAGGCCCTAGGCAATGAAAGCACAGAATCCCAACCACTGGACCGCCACGGAATTCCTCCAGTGAACATTTTCATGGTATGGATTCAACTATGTGTCCACTTGGCAAAGAAAGAATGTCAACAGTTTTGTCAGTGCCCGCCGTTTTGCTTTCTGCTTTTCAGTTGTTTAGACGTATGTTCTGTGTGTGTGTTAGGAAAGTGGTACAGGGAGGTTTGTGTTTCCACAGCCCAGTTTCAGTTCCCGTGTGCCCGTCACGGTGGGTGTATCTCATCTTCCTGTGTGTGGTTCTAGTGTTGAAGATAGGTGTTGTCCATAAAAGTGGCCCTTTCAAAGCCAGTCACAGAATTCACCTGCTGTTTAACTGGAAAAAACAGCCAGCAGTCTCTTCCACTGCTTCTGGAAAAAACTGCCTCCGTTAAGACGTACTGACAGATGCTGTCTGGGTCTCGGTCACAACCCATACCCGATGGAAGCTGAAAGGTAATTTTAACATTGGGCTAGTCCATCGATCTGGAAAGCAAACCGCTCTAGAAATTTCAAACAGAATTTAGTATAGGGATTTAGGTTATGAAATTGTTCACAGGACAAAGGGGCAAACAGGAGAGAGGCTGAGCTGCCCAGCGATGGGGAACTGAGGGGAAGCGGCTGCAGCCCCGAGCGGCCCAGGTGAACACGCCCTGATGCTGACTCTGCAGACTCTGGGCTGCCTGCTGCTGCAGGAGCCTGCACGCCTGTGCTCAGAACACAACGGCTTCTGCCCCTCTCCTCGCCTAGCCTCCCATGAGTGCCTCCCATGGGTGGCCCCTTAGCAGAACCCTGCTGGCGAGGGGAGTCAAGTTCCCAGGCTTCTAGCCTCGTCTGTACAGGGGAGAGCATAGAAAAGGAGGTGTGTGTGAACAGCATTCCATGCCATGATGTCCCCCTCTGTGCCGAGATGCGACACCCCCGCCCCTGAGTATTCTCTGACGCTGTTTATATAGCACCATCATGTGCAATGTTGGCTAACTCATCCCCAGAGCTAGACATTCTCCCAAACTTGCCATCATGGGAGAAGGAAGAATACAGAGAACGAGTTTAGGAGTCCTCAGTTCAGTTCAGTTCACTTCAGTCGCTCAGTCGTGTCCGACTCTTTGCGACCCCGTGAACTGCAGCATACCAGGCCTCCCTGTCCATCACCAACTCCCGGAGTTTACCCAAACTCATGTCCATTGAGTCAGTGATGCCATCCAGCCATCTCATCCTCTGTCGTCCCCTTCTGCCCTCAATCTTTCCTAGCATCAGGGTCTTTTCAAATGAGTCAGCTCTTCGCATCAAGTGGCCAAAGTATTGGGAGTTTCAGCTTCAACATCAGTCCTTCCAATGAACACCCAGGACTGATCTTTAGGATGGACTGGTTGGATCTCCTTGCAGTCCAAGGGACTCTCAAGAGTCTTCTCCAACACCACAGTTCAAAAGCATCAATTCTTCAGCACTCAGCTTTCTTTACAGTATATCCCCAGACCTATCACCATGTTGTACACACAATAGACCCTCAATAAATATTCAGGAAACAAGTGAGGATTTTCTATTTAACAAGCGTTTTGCCCTAGTCACCTCTTTCTGTCTGTCAAACATACCAATCTTCATGCTGATGGGAATATGACTTCCCTTGTGGTTCAGCTGGTAAAGAATCAGTGTGCAGTGTGGGAGACCTGGGTTCTATTCCTGGGTTGGGAAGATCCCCTGGAGAAGGGACAGGCTCCAGTATTCTGACCTGGAGAATTCCATGGACTGTATAGTCCTTGGGGTTGCAAAGAGTTGGACACACTGAGCGACTTTCACCTCTGGAGGACAATGTGGTAGAATACATCAGAGCCTTCAGAATGTACGTATTCTGAGTGTCTAAACAGGTCCTCAGGGCAGGATGCCTTCAGGGAAACCGAGAAAGCCAGGTGGGATGTCCACTGTGCAGCAGACAAAGAATGTGAACCAATGTAGGGGCCAAAGCCAGTTCTGCTGTGTCCTCCAGAACCTGCAAAGCTAGGCACGGTGCCTGGCATGGAGTGCCACCCAAGACCACCTTTGCCCCCAGGTAGTAGTGGGACTGGAATCTTATACTGCAAAGAAGGACGAGGAGGCACCTCTGACCCCTCCCTGCAGCAGGCCTCTGAAGCAACCCAGGAAGTCCCAGACAGAGGAAGAGAAAGGATGAAGGAAGCAGAGTCAGGGTGGAGCAACACCAGAAGGTCGGGATCTGCTGTGTCTGTCTTTGAAGATGAAGAGGCCACCAGCCAAGGAATACAGGAGGCCTCTAGGAACTGGGAAAGGTGAGGAAGTGAATTCTTCCCCAGCATGCTAAGGGGGAAGACAGCCGTGATGACACCTTGATTTTAGAGACCCATGTCAGACTTCCGACCTGCAGAACTGTAACATAAATCATTTGCATCATTTAAAGCCTCTAAGTGTGCAGCAATTTGTGATGGCAGCAACAGGAAACTCCTGCCCTGCCAGCGCTCTCCCCTGCACTGGAAACCCCGCAGCTTCAGAGGCACAGGCTCTACATGCCAGGCTTCAAGGCCACCAGTGCTCCATGCGCTGACTCAGGCCCTGCAGGGCTGTGGGTAATTGGGAAGAGGTTCCAGTCAGCCCTTGGGGAGGCCAGAGTTCTACCCTGGGCCCCAGTGGGGAACAGGCCTGCCAGCTGCTACACGTGGAAAAGAGCACTTGTGCTTTGGAGTCTGAAGGGCCTGAACCCAAACCCTGAATTGGCCCTTTACCAAGCGCGTGAGTGTGGACAAGGCGCTTACCCTTTTGCTGCCTTAGTTTCCTTCTGTGTAAAATGCGGAGAGTGGCACATGCCTTAGAAGATTGTTAGGTTGAATAAGTTCACACAGGTAGAGTGCTTACAGCAGTGCCTGACACCTAATAAATGCTCCAAAAAATGTGGGGAAAAAGGAAAAAAAAGAATGTACATATTCTGTGATCCAGCAACTGTACTTCTAGGACCTAAAGAGAAAATAGAACAAGTGTAAAAGACTGGCAGATTTACCATATGAAACCTAGAAATGAGTGTTCCTTATAGGAAATTCACTGTATTATGGTATATTCCTCGAATCAAATACTGTTCAGTCTCTAAGTCGTGTCCAGCTCTTTGTGACCCCACGGACTGCAGCATGCCAGGCTTCCCTGACCTTCACTATCTCCCAGAGTTTGCTCAGAACTCCTGTCCATTGAGAATGGAATATTAGCCAGTAATTTAAAATGATGATAGATTTGGTTAACATAAAAGGTGAACAGTATTATCATCTAAAATACTGGATGAAGTACTTCCTGTATTTCGTTCAGAAAGGTGCATATATTTTCTTAATTTTGTTACCAGTAAAAGAAAATTGTGTAAATACAGATGCATTAGAATGTGTAAGTAAGTACAGTTGCTCAGTCGTGTCCGACTCTTTGCGACCCCATGGACTGTAGCCTACCAGGCTCCTCCCTCCATGGGATTCTCCAGGCAGGGGTACTGGAGTGGGTTGCCATTGCCTTCTCCAGGGGATCTTCCCTACCCAGGGATTGAACCCAGGTCTCCTGCATTCCAGGCAGACACTTTAACCTCTGAGCCAATGAAACCTGAAGTGCTGACAGTGGTTCTCTCCATTCAGTGGGATTGTTGAGTTTTGGGGCTAGAACTCTCAATCTGCAAATGCCAGAAAATCAGACTCAGGTAGATCAAAGGGATTTGGAAACTCTCAAGACTGGAAGTCCAGAGGGAGAGGATGGGTCCAGTTACTCAGCATCCTCAAAAACGTGTGTTTTTGCTGATTCTAGGCTCTCCCTTCTCCAGAGTCCACTTCGTCTTCAGTCCACACAAGGGGCCCCTTTTGCCCCAAGGATGTCTTCATGGAGCCTCATGTTATAGCATTCTTATTATTTAAATAGAGGGTGCCATTCAAAGAAGAGAACAAGAGCTGTTGCTCAAATCCTGGCTTTTGTTCCCAGCGCCCAAATTAGAGCTTGTGCCCAACTCTGAGCCATCACCGCAGCCAGGAAAACAGGATGGTCTTCAACCTACCTGGGTCCTTTCTGGAGCTCAGCATGCCTATGTGACTGAAAGGGTAAATGGCCCAACGGAAAACCAGGGTCTCAATATAGCAGAAGAGGTGAATGGACTCAGAGAAAGCAACCCACACGTGCAGGAGTGTGGGTAATTACCTGTGTTTTGGATTTGACCCGATAAACTTGGACACTTTGTGAAAGTTAAGTTTTTTAATTTTTTCTCATCCCTAGCTCCATGCTCCTCCACCCCCACAAAAAAAATCTTACCTTTGCCAAACACCCTTTTTACATATAAAGATCCCGAAATCTGGAAGACAGAGACGGGACGGCTAGACTGTATTTGTCAAATGCAGATCTGAGAGGAGAGAAAAGGGAAAACCCTGAGTTTGGTTTGAATGTGTAGACTGTAGGACCAACAGGGACTATTTGAGGAGACCCCTGTCCACAGCATGGAGAGAAGAGACGAAAAAGCCGCACTGGAGTGATGGGTTGGTATGTTAACTCCACCAGGGTGAAAGTGGGAGCCGTGAAACGAACAACCCCAATCAGAGTGAGAAAAAGGGCAGAAGAGGAAACCTGTACTACTCAGGAGTAGACTCAGAAATTGAACAGAGTTGTAAAGAGAAAAAAAATGACCTAACACAAGACATTAGAACAAATAAAACTTTTAATAGTCTTGACTGCATTTATTTGCATTCTTGACCCTGTTCTTGGCCACTGAGCACTTTCAATAAGCATAACTTTTAGCTGTTTATCTTAATTTGTAGACTTCATTGTCTAACGAAGAGGTCCAGGACCACAGCACAAAGGAGGTAAACAATGAGTGTCCTTGCAAGAGCAGGGTGTCTGTTCTCCTCGGAACACTACTTTCAGTTCAACAAACATCGTCGGCCACATGTGCTGTGAGCCAGGCACTGTTAGGAGCTAAAGATGCAAGAGGGAACCACACAGACTTGGTGCCTGTTTTCCTGGAGGCCACACAACCTAGCACTTCCTGAACACGTTTTCAAATTCACCTCCTGAAATACACGCCACAGTTTTAATTCTTCAACCTCATCAAATAATCCATTGATCCATCAGCCCACTCCTAGCCTCTCCAGGGCTTCATCGTGACAATCCTTCCCTTCTGAACAAGACCTGGGTGAGCCCTTCCATCTGCCTTTTACTTGCACCACAAGAGCCAAGTATTCCTAGAAGAAAATCACACGACTGAGCTGGTTGAATGCCTGTAAACCTTGAAAGGACCCAGTGTTATCAGCAACCCTCTGACAGGCTTGCTGTTCTTTGACCCGCATCAGCTATTCTATATATTCAACACTCCCACGTCCCTCCTCTGTTCTTTCCACGGTTCAGTGAGAAAATTGAAGTCATTCTCCATCAACTCCCTCTCCCCTGCACCAACCAGTCAACCGCGCCTTCATCTATACCCATTCCTCCTACTGCAAGCCCAGTCCCTCCACCTGAGCCCTTCAGCCTCTCCTCTGTCTTAGAGATTTCGAACTTTTGCTGATTTTCCTAAATTGTCAGTTTCATCATCTATTCTGGAGGAGAAGCAGATGACATCGGATGAGATGGTTGAATGGCATCACCAACTCGATGGACATGAGTTTGAGCGTACTCTGGGAGATGATGAAGGACAGGGAAGCCTGGCATGCTGCAATCCCTGGGGTGGCAAAGAGTCACACACGACTTGGTGACTGAAAAACACCAACCTATCCAGAACCTATTCTGGATCCTTCAGGCCACCTTTGATTCTATGTATACAGAATCAAATAGCACTTTCTGCTATGCTCCTCCCACTGCCCTCAACTTCTAATTGTTCATGTTCCTAGAGGCTCTGGGAGGCTATTCACAGTCTCCCAATGCCTTGAAATAACATCTATAGGTTGATGGCTCTGAAATGTATAGTTAGAGGTCAGATTCTCCCACAAACCCCAAGCTACAATTTATCTGCCTACCTGCCATCTCCACTTCTTACACCTCACTTTGACATGTTACAAACAACTTTCTAGTTGTCTACACACATCTCAGAGTCTCACCCGCTCCCAGACTTTCTGCTGGGAGCAGACATTGCTGCTGGTGGTGTCACTGTTCACTCCACTGCTCCAGTCAGAAACCTAGGAGTCATCCGTCCTTGCCGTGTGCACCTTCCCTGAGTACCTCCACAGTCAGTCCATTAGCAAGCCCCATCAATTCTGCCTCCAAAAACTGACCTGCATCTGAGGTGTGCCTCTACCAGCTACCTTAATCTTAGGCATCACCCTCTTTGTATGCAATATACTGACCTCCCTGCATTCACTAGTGGTCCTTTTTCAAGCTAAACTCTCCACAGCTGAAAAATTGGTCATGTCATCACTCTGTTTAGAACACTTGAAATGATTTCTCACTGCACTTTTGGATAATTTTCAAAATCTATGTTATTGTCTACAAAGGTTCTGCACAATCTTATCTTTCCAGGCTTCCATTCCCCTCACTCCACAAAAAAATAAATAAAATAAAAATTTAAGGAAACCCATCAGTACAATTCACCATGTTTATGAGGAATAAAAGCTACATGTGGGGCCAAAAAATAAGGAAATTGCACTTGATAAATTCCAGATCCAACCAATAAGAATAGAAGGCAACCACCTCAAACTGGTAAAGGTTATCTGCAAAAACCTGCAGCCAACATTATTCTTAAAGGCAACACACTGAAATGTTTCACTTTGAGATAAAGAAAGAGAAGGATTCCTACACTCAACTCTTCTCAGCCTTAGCCAGTCAGTGCTGTCAGGGGAGGAAAGGAAGTGAAAGCTACATGGATTGGGAATGAAGGTCTAAAATGGCCATTATCCATAGATGATTTGAGTGTGAGCTCAGGAAATCCGAAACACTCTATAAAAGGATGCATTGGAATTAATGTGTTAACCAAAGTTACTAGAGACAAGGTCAATATATAAAAAATTCCATCTCTACACCAGTGATAAACAACATTTTAAATTTTATGTAACTATTAAATTCCTATGCTGCCATAAAAAAATCATCCCAAGGTTCGTGGCCTAAAACCACACAAATTATTATTTTATTGTCCTGTAGGTCAGAAGTCTTGTATGGGTGTAATGAGGCTGAGATCAGGATGTCAGCAGGACTGGAGGCTTTCTTGTCTGGAGGCTCTTGGAGGGAGTCTGGCTCCTACTCCTCTGGCTCATTGAAAGAATATAGTTCTTGGTGGTTGCGGAGCTGTTTTCTTGCTGGCTGTAAGCTAAAGGCTTAGACCATAACCACAATCTCCAGGGAGGCAGTGTGGTGTACTGATTAAGCACATGGCCTGGACAACTATGGTTACTAGCTATGTAGATGCAAGATATGAATGAACCATGCCTCCCTTCCCTCACTTGTAGAAGGGGACCTACCTTACAGAAGCTTAGGACTTAATGAGAGCTAGTGTTGTCAGTGCTTTCATTATTAATAATCTAGGCCCACATCCAGCATATGCCCACATTTTGCAGTCATCTCCTCTCCCAAATTCCACACTCCCATAAAGTGAAGAAAGTGAAAGCCGCTCAGTCATATCTGACTCTTTGCGACCCCGTGGACTATCAGTCCATGGAATTCTCCAGGGCAGAATACTGGAGAGGGTAGCCTTTCCCTTCTCCAGGGGATCTTCCCAACCCAGGGATCGAACCCAGGCCTCCCTCATTGCAGGCGATTTCTTTACCAGCTGAGCCACAAGTGAAGCCCAAGAATACTGGAATGGGTAGCCTATCCCTTCTCCAGCGGATCTTCCTGACTCAGGAATCGAACTGGGGTCTCCTGCATCACAGGCGGATTCTTTATCAACTGAGCAACAGGGAAGCTTCCGCACTCCCAGTCCCCAATGTTTTTCTCTAGCAGCTCTCCCACACAGCATCCTTCCTGTCCCTGATTCTCCAGGTGCTATTTCCTTTACCTGGAATATCCTCCCCACCTCATTTGGTTACCAAACTCTGCAGCATCCTCCAAAGCTCAGGCATCAGGACTTTCCTGCTGGTCCAGTGATGAAGACTGCCCATGATAGGGGACATACTTTCAATCCCTGGTCCAGGAAGATGCCACATGCCTCAGAGCAACTAAGCCCATGTGCCACGACTACTGAACCCCAGGGCTGCAACTACTGAAGCCCAAATGCCTACAGCCCACACTCCCCAAGAAAAGCCACTGCAATGAGAAGCCCATGCCGCACAATGAAGAGTAACCCCTGCTCGCTGCATATAAACTCTACTTGGCATGGGACCAACCTCAGATAGAGAAGAGCCATAATTTATATACACGTACCTGCTCAGGTGCATTAAACCTCAACAGCTTCCATGAAAGAATTTACTTAAAAAAAAAAAAATTTCCATTTCTGGTTGTGCTGGGTCTTCTTGCGGTATGTGGGCCTCCCGTTTCAGTGGCTTCTCTTGTTGAGGTGCACGGGCTCTAGGCGCACGGGCTACAGTAGCTATGGCACACAGGCTTAGTTGCTCCGCAGAATGAGGAGTCTTCCTTGACCAGTAATTGAACCCGCGTCCCCTGAATAGGCAGGCAGACTCCCATCCTCTGTACCACCAGGGAAGTCTGAGAATTTACTTTATTTCCTTTTGAACTTTTTGTATTGGGGTATGACTGATTAACAATATTGTCATAGTTTCAGGTGAACAGCGAAGGGAAAGAATTTACTTTTAAGAGGAGAAATTATGTACTTTTAAAGTCATATGTAGGAGAAGGCAATGGCACCCCACTCCAGTACTCTTGCCTGGAAAATCCCATGGGCAGAGGAGCCTGGTAAGGTGCAGTCCATGGGGTCGCTAAGAGTCAGACACAACTGAGCGACTTCCCTTTCACTTTTCACTCTCATGCATTGGGGAAGGAAATGGCAACCCACTCCAGTGTTCTTGCCTGGAGAATCCCAGGGACAGGGGAGACTGGTGGGCTGCCGTCTATGGGGTCGCACAGAGTCAGACACGACTGAAGCGACTTAGCAGCAGCAGCAGTCATATGTATTTGTATTCATATCAACTATCCTGCAGTATTAAAACCCACCATGAAAGCTACAATGTTCTGATTCGGTACTTAAAATTATATTTTTAGAATGAAAACTATCAAGAGAGTAACATGTGACTTCAACAAAAGTATTATTTTCATTATATTATAGGCCACCAGCTTGATTTGGCTGGAGAAGGCAATGGCAACCCACTCCAGTACTCTTGCCTGGAAAATCCCATGGATGGAGGAGCCTGGTGGGCTGCACTCCAGGGGGCCGCTGGGAGTTGGACGCGACTGAGCAACTTCACTTTCACTTTCCACTTTCATGCATTGGAGAAGGAAATGGCAACCCACTCCAGTGTTCTTGCCTGGAGAATTCCAGGGACAGGGGAGCCTGGTGGGCTGCCGTCTATGGGGTCACACAGAGTCGGACACGACTGAAGTGACTTAGCAGCAGCAGCTTGATTTGGCAAAATTTTGTAACTTGGTAAACTTATTTGTACTTCCAAAAGTCCTTACTTAGTACATTGTCCCTATGAGCTGAATGGGCTTTCCTGGTGGCTCGGGAGTAAAGAATCTGCCTGCTAGTGCAGGAGATTCAGGTTCGATCCCTGAGTTGGGAAGATCCACTGGAGAAGGAAATGGCAACCCACTTTAGTATTTTCGCCTGGGAAGTCCTATGGACGGAGGAGACTGGTGGGCTATAATTCCTGGGGGCACAAGAGTCAGACACAACTTAGTGACCAAGCCACCACCACTGTGGGCTGGATAAGTCAGCTGAAAAAGCAAAGTCATTACCAGAGTTTTGTAGCACTGCAGACTTACACAGAAGGATGGCTGTTCTCATCCTTCAGCATCTCACATTTTCTTAGCTTAAAAAATTGTACGTGTCAACACCATGCTTTTGTGATTTCTAACACATGGTATATCAGGCTGTTGGAATATAATTATTTTTAGACTTGTGACCATAAAGGACCTTTTTTACATGAAGAGCTGTACATTATTTGAAATTACCCAAATGATGTCTTGATTTGAGGCACAAATCCTAGGTACTTATAGCTTTTAGTAATATGGTGCCACTGTGAGAAGAGGGCTGGGGAGAAAAATGATTAATATAAAGTAATTATTAAGTGAATTTCACCACAGTTTATATTTATGGAAATCTTTATATTGGATGCCAAAGGGCAGGTGCAATCTGGAAAACAATCTAGCAAATATATTTTGTGACATGTTTTGTATCAGATAATTATCAACCGCTACAAACTCTGGTGGCTCAGATGGTAAAGAATCAGTCTGCCAATGCAGGAGACTCAGGTTTGATCCCTGGGCTGGGAAGATCCCCTGGAGTAGGTTATGGCCACCCACTCCAGTATTCTTGCCTGGAGAATTTCATGGATAGAGGAGCCTGGCGAGCTACAGTTCATGAGGTTGAAGAGTCGGACAAGACTGGAGTGATTTAGCATGCACACACAACTGAAAAATCAACCCTTCTAACATCTGTAAGAGAGCAGGAAACAAGGGCAGTATGCCACCTGAAAGACTGGAGGGATAGAGGCAAATACAAAGAACAACAATTTACAGAAACCCACAAATGAAAACTGCCATGGGAACCAGTGCTACTTAAGAACATCTGAACTACAATTGAGGCTTCCCTGGTGGCTCAGGGACTTTCCTGGTAACTCAGCTGGTAAAGAATCCGCCTGCAATGCAGGAGACCCTGGTTCTATCCCTGGGTCGGGAAGATCCGGTGGAGAAGGGATAGACTACCCACTCCAGTATTCTGGTGGCTCAACTGGTAGAGAATCCGCCTGCCATGCGGGAGACCTGGGTTCGATTCCTGGCTTGGGAAGATACCCTGGAGAAAAACGTCTACCCACTCCAGTGTTCTTGCCTGGAGAATTCCATGGGCTATCCATGGGGCTGCAAAGAGTCAGACACGACTGAGCGACTTTCACTTTCGCTGGTGGCTCAGACAGTAAAAAATCTGCCTGCAATGCAGGAGATCCAGGTTACTGTGGACAACTTGGAGGGTTCACAACTCTAGGAGCACTGACTCACAGAGAAGGGTCCCCCTTCTCCTCCCCACCCCCCGCCAATTTTATGAGTTTTACCTCCAGGAATTTGATGAGGTTCCCACAGTACCAAAGAAAATTCCCCTTGTTCTTCCAGTAGGAAGAGAAGAAGAAATGCACCAGAGCATTCTGTTCTCAACAAAACCTACCTTCAGGACAACCTAGCAGGCAGAGTATTGTCAGAGCCTAACTGACCTGAGGGAAGGGAAAGACCCAGCTCCTGCAGTTCTAGCCACCCACTCCAACCGAAACAGGGAGAAAAAAAAATTAAAAACACTGTGGGAAAAAAAGGGAAAACACTTGTGAAATTCACAGTTCAGTGGTAGATCAGTAAAAGATTTGGACCTAATCACAGGACTATACAACAATGTCTCCCGCCACACCTCACCACCATTTCCAAAAGCCTATTTATAACACTTACTTTTACATAGTACATTCTGTCCCACAATCAAGAACAATTTACAGGGAGGTCCCTTGTCCAGTGGTGAGAACTCTACTCTTCCACTGCAAGGGGCACAGATTCAATTCTGGTTGGGGAGCTAAGATTCCCCATGTCCCCCTCTGCAGCCAAAAAAATAACAAAACCAACAAACAACAACAACAAAACCCAAAGGCATACCATGAGGTGAAACCACAATTTGAAGAGACAGAGCAAGCATCAGAGCAAGCATCCCTAGACATGGGAGGGTTTTCAGACCATAAAGGTAAGCACTATAATTACTATGCTAAGAGCTCTAATGGACAAAGCAGACAGCATGCAAGAAAAGATACAGAAATAAGCAGAGACTTGGAAATCCTAAGAAAGAACCAAAAAAAGAAGAAGCTAAAGATAAAAAAACATTGTAACAGACATAAATACCCCTAATGGGCTTACTGGATTTCCCTGATGGCTCAGCAGGTGAAGAATCTGCCTGCAATGCAGAAGACACAGGAAATGCAAGTTTGATCCCTGGGTTGGGAGGATCCCCTGGAAAAGGAAATGGCACCCACTCCAGTATTCTTGCCTGAAAAATCCCATGAACAGAGGAGCCTGATGGGCTACAGTGCATGGGGTTACAGAGAATCAGACATGACTGAGTGACTAAGCACGCAAGCAATGGGCTTAAGAAAAGAATCTGAGCTTGAGGATATCTCAGGACAAACAACCAAAGCTAAAAGCAAAAGGAACACAGATTGAAAAACAAAACAGTGAATCCAAGGACTGAGGGCCAACCACAAAAGCTGTAACATACGCGTACTAGGAGTACAAGAAGAAAGACAAGAACGGAAGAAATATTTGAAACAGAAAGGACGGAGAATTTTCCCAAATTAATGTCAGACACCAAATTGCAGGCCCAGGCAGCTCAGAGACTACCAGGTAGGATAAATGTCCCCAAACTACAACTAGGTGTGTGTGTGTGTGTGTGTGTGTGTGTGTGTGCGTGTGAGTGTGTGTGCTCAGTTGTGTCTGACTCTTTGGGACCCCACAGACTGTAGCCCACCAGGCTCCTCTTCCATGGGATTTTTCCGGCAAGAATACTGGAGTGGGTTGACATTTCCTCCTCCAAGGGATTTGTCCCAACCCAGGGATCGAACCTGAGCCTCCTGCATCTCCTGCATTGGCAGGCGAATTCCTCACCACTACAACTAGGTAAGGGAGGCCCCACAACTACAGCTACAACCACAAGCACAACTGGGAAGCCCTGCAACTAGGCAGAGCATGCTCAAAGTGCAGAAAACCAAAGACAAACTCCTGAAAGGAGAACAATGAAACACTTAATTCTCTGTGTCCTACTTAAAGTGAGAAACTCAAAGCCCTCCCATTCAGATAAAGTACAACGCAAGGATGTCCGCTGTCACCACTTCTTTTCAGCCTCATTCTCGAAGTCCTTGCTAATGCATTAAGGACAGAAAGGGGAAAAAAATGTGAACAGATTGTGAAGCAAGAAATAAAACTGACTTTTTAGACAGGTGAAATTATAATCTATGTAGAAAGTCCAAAGTAACTGAAAAAAAAAGAATAAGTGATTTTAGTAAGGTAACAGGACCTAGGTTAATTAATTATTGACATTATTAACTGGAGGATTTTGCAGAAACTAATGCCTCTGGCCTCTGATTTGTTATGTAAGTGAATATTGAAACATCTCCGATAAATAATGTTCAAGTTAAAAAAAGAGGTATTAATATATCTCTGATCAGTTCAGTTCAGTCACTCAGTCCTGTCCAACTCTTTGCGACCCCATGAATCGCAGCACGCCAGGCCTCCCTGTCCATCACCAACTCCCGGAGTCCACCCAAACCCATATCCATCGAGTCGGTGATGTCATGCAGCCATCTCATCTTCTGTCGTCCCCTCCTCCTCCTGCCCCCAACCCTTCCCAACATTAGGGTCTTTTCCAATGAGTCAACTCTTCGCATGAGGTGGCCAAAGTATTGGAGTTTCAGCTTCAACATCAGTCCTTCCAGTGAACACCCAGGACTGATCTCCTTTAGGATGGACTGGTTGGATCTCCTTGCAGTCCAAGGGACTCTCAAGAGTCTTCTCCAACACCACACTTTAAAAGCATCTATTCTTCGGCGCTCAGCTTTCTTCACAGTCCAACTCTCACATCCATACATGACTACTGGAAAAACCGTAGCCTTGACTAGATGGACCTTTGTTGGCAAAGTTATGTCTCTGCTTTTGAATATGCTATCTAGGTTAGTCATAACTTTCCTTCCAAGGAGTAAGCTTCTTTAAATTTCATGGCTGCAGTCACCATCTGCAGTGATTTTGGAGCCTCAAAAAATAAAGTCTGACACTGTTTCCACTGTTTCCCCATCTATTTCCCATGAAGTGATAGGACCAGATGCCATGATCTTCATTTTCTGAATGTTGAGCTTAAGGCCAACTTTTCCACTCTCCTCTTTCACTTTCATCAAGAGGCTTTCTAGATCCTCTTCACTTTCTGCCATAAGGGTGGTGTCATCTGTATATCTGAGGTTATTGATATTTCTCCTGGCAACCTTGATTCCAGCTTGTGTTTCTTCCAGCCCAGCATTTCTCATGATGTACTCTGCATATAAGTTAAATATGCAGGGTGACAATATACAGCCTTGATGTACTCCTTTTCCTATTTGGAAGCAGTCTGTTGTTCCATGTCCAGTTCTAACTGTTGCTTCTTGACCTGCATATAGGTTTCTCAAGAGGCAGGTTAGGTGGTCTGGTATTCCCATCTCTTGAAGAATTTTCCACACTTTATTGTGATCCACACAGTCAATGGCTTTGGCATAGTCAATAAAGCAGAAATAGATGTTTTTCTGGGACTCTCTTAATTTTTCCATGATCCAGCAGATGTTGGCAATTTGATCTCTGGTTCCTCTGCCTTTTCTAAAACCAGCTTGAACATCAGGAAGTTTATGGTTCACATATTGCTGAAGCCTGCTTGGAGAATTTTGAGCAATACTTTACTTGCATGTGAGATGAGTGCAATTGTGCGGTAGTTTGAGCATTCTTTGGCATTGCCTTTCTTTGGGATTGGAATGAAAACTGACCTTTTCCAGTCCTGTGGCCACTGCTGAGTTTTCCAAATTTGTTGGCATATTGAGTGCAGCACTTTCATATCATCGTCTTTCAGGATTTGAAATAGCTCAACTGGAATTCCATCACCTCCACTAGTTTTGTTTGTAGTGATGCTTTCTAAGGCCCACTTGACTTCACATTCCAAGATGTCTGGCTCTAGATAAGTGATCACACCATCGTGATTATCTGGGTCGTGAAGATCTTTTTTGTACAGTTCTTCTGTGTATTCTTGCCACCTCTTCTTAATCTCTTCTGCTTCTGTTAGGTCTAGACCATTTCTGTCCTTTATTGAGGCCATCTTTGCATGAAATGTTCCCTTGGTATCTCTAATTTTCTTGAAGAGATCTCTAGACTTTCCCATTCTGTTGTTTTGCTCTATTTCTTCGCATTGATCGCTGAAGAAGGCTTTCTTATCTCTTCTTGCTATTCTTTGAAACTCTCCATTCAGTGCTTATATCTTTCCTTTTCTCCTTTGCTTTTCACTTCTCTTCTTTTCACAGCTATTTGTAAGGCCTCCCCAGACAGCCATTTTGCTTTTTTGGATTTCTTTTCCATGGGGATGGTCTTGATCCCTGTCTCCTGTACAATGTCACAAACCTCATTCCATAGTTCATCAGGCACTCTATCTATCAGATCTAGGCCCTTAAATCTATTTCTCACTTCCACTGTATAATCATAAGGGATTTGATTTAGGTCATACCTGAATGGTCTAGCGATTTTCCCTACTTTCTTCAATTTTTCCTATTTGGAACCAGTCTATTGTTCCATGTCCAGTTCTAACTGTTGCTTCCTGACCTGCATACAGGTTTCTCAAGAGACAGGTCAGATGGTCTGGTATTCCCATCTCTTGAAGAATTTTCCACAGTGTATTGTGATCCACACAGTAAAAGGCTTTGGCATAGTCAAAACTCACTGCTGAGTTTTACAAATTTGCTGGCATATTGAGTGCAGCACTTTCACAGCATCATCTTTCAGGATTTGAAATAGCTCAACTTGAATTCCATCACCTCCACTAGCTTTGGTCCATAATATGTTAATATACAAAAGTCAACTGCTTTCCTATACACCACCAATGAAAACGTGGAATTTGAATTATAAATACAACAGCATTTACATTGTTCTTCTTTAGTCACTAAGTCATGTCCAACTCTTTTGCGACCCTGTGGACTCTAGCCCACCAGGCTCCTCTGTCCATGGGATTATCCAGGCAAGACTACTGAACTGCGTTTCTATTTCCTTCTCCGTGGGGGTCTCCCTGACCCAGGGATCAAACCTGTGTCACCTGCATTGCAGGCGGATTCTTTACCACTGAGCCACCAGGGAAGCTCAGCATTTACATAAGCACCCCCCGAGTGAAACGCTTACATATAAATCTAACAAAATATGTACAAGATTGATGCCAATACAACTACAAAGCTTTGACAAGAGCTACCAAAGAAGAACAAAATAAATGGAGAGACGTTCCATTTTCATGGACAGGAAGACTCATAGTATCAAGGTGTCTGTTCTTCTCAACTTAAGCTATGGAATCAAGCCACAAAATAATTTTCTGGCTATTGACAAACTGACTGTAAGAGAGAAGGAAAAGACCCAGAGTAGCCAACTCAATATTGAAGGTGAAGAAGTCAGAAGAAGTCGGAAGAATGATGTTACCCAACTTCAAGACTATTATAAAGCTATTCAAGACAGTGTGGTATTGGTGAAAGAATAGACGAGTAGATCTATGGAACAGAATATAGAGCCCAGTTGCAGATCCCCTTAGATGATCTGACCGCAGTCTACTAATCACTGATAAAGTAAAAATAATCTCTTCAGCAAATGGTGCTGGAACAACTGGACAACCACATCCATTAAAGAGACAATGAAGATAGTCACACACCTTACATCCTTAACAAAAATGAACTAAAAATGGATCAGAGATATAAATGTAAAATGCCAGAACTATAAGACTCCTGGTGATAACAGGAGAAAACCTAGATGACCTTCGGCATGCCTATACTTTGTAGATACAACATCGAAGTCAGGATCCATGAAGAAATAATTGATAAGCTAGACTTTATTAAAATTAGAAACTCGTGCTTTGTGAAAGATAATTTCAAGATAATCAGAAGAGAAGCTACAGACTTGGAACAAATATTTGCAAAATAGATACCTTACAAAGGACTGTTATCCAAAACATACAAAGAACTCATAACACTCAACATTAAGAAAACAAACAACCCAACAACCCAAAACATACAAAGAACACTTAAAACTTAACATTAAGAAAACAAACTACACTTCACTGAGATAGATATATGGACTGTAAATTAGTATATGAAGAAATGTTCCATATCATGTCATCAAAAAATACAAATTAAAACAATAATGAGATACTCTTATACACCTATAAGAGTGGCCAAAATCTGGGACACTGACAGCACCAAATGGTACTGCTACTTTAGAAAACCATTTGGTGATTTCTCATAAAACTAAATATACGTTTACTGTCGGATCCAGCAATGGTGCCCAAATATTTATCCAAATGAACTGAAAACTTATATTTACATAAAAACCTGCACATGGATGTCTACCGCAGCTTTATTCATAATTGCCTAAACTTGGAAGCAACCAAGATG
Organism: Capricornis sumatraensis; assembly: GCF_032405125.1. Classification (NCBI taxonomy): domain Eukaryota; kingdom Metazoa; phylum Chordata; class Mammalia; order Artiodactyla; family Bovidae; genus Capricornis; species Capricornis sumatraensis. The sequence continues at coordinate 4,547,430 of NC_091069.1, forward strand.
CCCTTCAGTGGGTGCATTGATAACTAAACTGTGGTACATGCAGACAACAGAATATTAATTAGTGCTAAAAAGGAATTAAAGTGAAAGTTGCTAAGTTGTATCTGACTCTTTGGAACCCTGTGGACTATACAGTCCATAGAATTCTCCAGGCCAGAATACTGGAGTAGGTAGCCTTTCCTTTCTCCAGGAGATCTTCCCAACGCAGGAATCAAACTAAAGTCTCCCACATTGCAGGTGGATTCTTTGCCAGCTGAGCCACAAGAGAAGCTCTCAAAAAAGAGACGAGCTATGAAGCCATGAAATGGTGCAAAGGAACCTGAAATACACATTATTAAGTGAAAGAAGCCAATCAGAAAAGGCTACATACTGTGTGACTCCAATGCTGAAGGCAAAACTATGGAGACAGTAAAAGAATGAGTGGTTGCCAGGGATGAGACTAGGGAGGGATGAACAGGCAGTGCACAGAGGATTCCTAGGGCAGTGAAAGTGCTCTTGATATGGTAAGGACTGATACATGTCATTATACATTTGTCTAAATCCATAGAATGTACATATCAGGAGTGAATCCTAATGCAAACAGTGGACTCTGGGTGTCATGACATGTCAATGTAGGCTCATCACTTGTAACAAATGTACTACATACACTGAGGGGGGATGTTGATAGCGGGGGATGCTATGCAGATGAGGGAGGGTTATGTGTGTGTCCTTAGTCACTAACTCATGTCTGACGCTTTGTGACCCCATGGACTGTAGCCCACCAGGCTCCTCTGTCCGTGGGACTTTCCAGGCAAGAATACTGGAGTAGTGGATTGCCGTTTCCACTTCCAAGGAATCTTCCTGACCCAGGGATTGAACCTGTATCTTCTGCATCCTCTGCACTGGCATGTGGATTCTTTACCACTAGCCATCTGAGAAGCCCCATGGCGGGTAGGGCAGCAAGTGAATATTTCAGAAATCTCTGTACCTTCCTCTGAATTTTGCTCTGAACCTAAAACTGCTGAAAAAATAAAGTCCCTTTTAACCTTATGGTCAAAGGGCTCATGCAGCCAATTCAGAAGAAGAGACACTAATTCCCAATCTTTAGGTGAAAAGACATTCTGCATCATTAGTTTTCAGGGAAATACAAATGAGGCACACCTTTAACCCACTGGTATGACTGAAATTTTAAAGGTTCACAATAGGAACAGTAGTGACAAGATTGTGGAGCAAATGGAAATCTTATACTTTGCTTATAGTAATTTAATATGGTAAAATCACCTTGGAAAATGGATTGTAATTTCTCAAAATTAAAGACACACCTACTCTGTAATCCAGCAATTTCTCCCCTGCATATTTATCCAAGTTAAATGGGCTTCCCAGATGGCTCAGTGGTAAAGTATCCACCTGCCAAGGCATGAAACATGGGTTTGACCCCTGGGTCAGGGAGATCCCCTGGAAAAGGAAATGGCAACCCACTCCAGTATTCTTGCCTGGGGAAATCCCAAGGACAGAGGAGGCTGGTGGGTTACAGTCCATGGGGTCACAAAGCAGCTGGATACAACTTAGTAATTAAAAAACAACCACAGAAATGAAAACATATGTCAATTTGAAGACTTCTACAGTAATGTTCATAACAGCTTTATTAATAATAGTGGAAAACATGAAACTATCCAATATCCATCATTAGATGACTAAAAACAACCAAATTGTGGTGCATTCATTGAATGACATCCTTCTTTGCAATAAAAATGAATTCCTGATACATGCAAAACATTTGGGAACAGCACACACTTCATTTTGAACAAAAGCAGATGGTTAAAAGAGTACATTATTCCATCAACAGAGTTCTAGAATAGTCTAAAATGAATATATGGTGACAGATATGTTAATAGAAATTAGATCAATCATTGGGTGAATGGGAAGATTTACTGCCAAGTATCCCAAGAGCAATTTTCTGGCAGGAAGAAACTGTTTTATATTTTGATTAGAGATGGTTACAGGATATTACAGAGTTGCTAAAATTCCTCAACCATACACCTACAATCTGAATTTATTGTGTATAATTGTATATAAAGTTGACAAAAAATCATGGAATATGAGGCAAAATTGAAGGTTAATGATGCTGAAGGAGATCAACCCTGGGATTTCTTTGGAAGGAATGATGCTGAAGCTGAAACTCCAGTACTTTGGCCACCTCATGCGAAGAGTTGACTCATTGGAAAAGTCTTTGATGCTGGGAGGGATTGGGGGCAGGAGAGGAAGGGGACGACAGAGGATGAGATGGCTGGATGGCATCACTGACTTGATGGACGCGAGTCTGAGTGAACTCCGGGAATTGGCGATGGACAGGGAGGCCTGGCGTGCTGCGATTCATGGGGTCGCAAAGAGTCGGACACGACTGAGCGACCGAACTGAACTGAACTGAATGATGAAATCAATAGAAATTATTATGACAGTTTAGTAATTCATTAAGAACATATCAATTTTAAACAGAAATAATGAGTAACATGTTGTTATTGGATTGCTGTTAATCCAAACGATGAGTAATGAGTCAAATGATCAAACTGGAAAAAGTACCGAAATTTTGACATAAAATACTGACATATAAAACTCACAATATATATCTAAAAATGAGAAAATCTGTAACAACCTAGTAGTAGTAATGTGTTATCTGTTCCAAGTATTTAGTGTCAATCATTACACCAGAAACTTTAATGTGCTCTAAATTTTTATAGATTGTATATGAAAAAAAGCTTGATAGAAAATTTTTTAAACTTGATAATCCTAAAAATTTGCACATTATCAAATGAAATATTAACTTGAAACTTTTATAAACTCAGTAACATTTTATCAACCTTATTAGAAAAAAGACTGAATTATCTTTGTGTTCCCTGCATAATAATCTTCAACCTCATTGTTGAGGTTAAAGGGTATGAGGTCCAAATACACAACTTTTAGTGAATTGTTTGCAGCTTACATGTTTGTCTCAAAATTTTTAGTATCTGTGGGTTTTGTCCATTTAAAACATTTGCAGTTTGTGGCATTCATTTTACATAAACATTAAAGACACACCCTTCAAGTTGTCTAGACTTTGGGCTCTAACTCCTGAACATAGCTTGGATCAATGGGTCTCTGAGTGTAAAAAGCAAAGTTGTGGGAGACCACCTTCAGTCTAATTTTATAAAGTTTAAAAACATTCAAAGCTTAATATAGTTACAGATTAAAGACAACCGTGGTAAAATGATAAGGAAATGCCTACAGTGGGCTCAGAGGCAGGATGACTTTATGACTTTAGTGGGCGGTAGGCACTTTTTGCCTTTCATGGGCACTTTTCTCCTTAAAAATACCCAAAATCGTATTTTAGGACTGTGTTGGTATAACGACAGATGGTAACTATTAATAGATTTTCCTCAACCTAAAATTTCACTTGTTTTCTGATTCTCCAAGAAGTTAAAACAGTTTTGTGTGTCCCTAGCCCAAGCTATAACGTGTAATGGAGAAGCCTTTCTGCTCAGTGTTCATTGTAATATTCCGTTTCTTACACCACGGTGAGTTTTAGCATTTTATACAACCATCCTTTCATGGCTAGTTTAATAACGTATCTCATGCATCGTGCAAGGATACAAATGAAAATGATTACCTCAGGCACATAGAAATTCAAGTGATTTTTACTATCTTGTTTCTCTTTCAAAAATGGTTTTTTTTCCCAATAGCCAGCTGGATCCCTATTTTTCAGAAGTACTATTTTTTAAAGGATATACACACACAACTTATAGCACAATATATAATTCGTGACTTTCCTATTTAACCCCTGGATTTTACTTTGGCCAACACCGTCCAAGAGACAGAGGAAAACCGAGAAATGAGAATTAACGGTCACCACCTTGTGCCTGGACGGTTAAAATTTCCATAACGGGCACAGGGCTTTCCGATAAGCCACGCCCCCTTCTGGAATGTTCACCAGCACCCTTCCCCCGCTTCACCCACTGCCCCTTCCCATTCTGCGGGTCGAGTTCTCCGGGGTAAGGTCGTCGCTGGCCCTCTTCTCCAGCTGTGCCTGCCTCGGCCTCTCTGCTTTGCTTCTCCGAACTGGGCCCGCCTCGGCCTCTGCTTTCCTTTAGAGCCTTGATCATAACTAATAATTATTACTTTTTTTTCTGTCACCTTCTCAGCTAGTGGTGGCGCCTCGTCGTTGTCGTCGTCAGTCAGTAGTAGCGTCAAGAAGGAAAAGGGTAGGCTTTCCAGGGGTTGTACTGTTTTCCTCTGTATTTCTTCTCTTTGCAGTTTTTTTTTTTTTACTAAGTATATATCTGTTTCCCACGAATTACGTGTTGTTTACGCACTATTCTGTTTTAGGTCTTAAATCTAAAAAGAAAAAAAAATTGCTTCGCAACTCATAACAGGCTCTGCTGAAACTCGTGAGGCGTCGAAGAGAGAAGAAACAGAACCGAACGGAAAAGGCAGGAGGGTAGGCGTACAGGGGCCCCAGTGTGAGCCCGTCAGGCGCGGTTGCTGCCGGCACAAATCCCGGGCCAGGCCCGGGTCAACTTTAGGCCGCGAGCTTGCCTCGGGGGCCTTGGGGGCCTCTGCCCCTCCCGCCCCTGCCTCCGCCTCCCTGCCCCTGCCTCCGCCTCCGCCTCCCTGCCCCCCCTGCCCCCCCTCCCTGCCCCTCCTGCCCCCGCCCCCCCTCCCTGCCCCTCCTGCCCCCGCCCCCCCTCCCTGCCCCTCCTGCCCCCGCCCCCCCTCCCTGCCCCTCCTGCCCCCGCCCCCCCTCCCTGCCCCTCCTGCCCCCGCCCCCCCTCCCTGCCCCTCCTGCCCCCGCCCCCCCTCCCTGCCCCTCCTGCCCCCGCCCCCCCTCCCTGCCCCTCCTGCCCCCGCCCCCCCTCCCTGCCCCTCCTGCCCCCGCCCCCCCTCCCTGCCCCTCCTGCCCCCGCCCCCCCTCCCTGCCCCCGCCCCCCCTCCCTGCCCCTCCTGCCCCCGCCCCCCCTCCCTGCTCCTCCTGCCCCCGCCCCCCCTCCCTGCCCCTCCTGCCCCCGCCCCCCCTCCCTGCCCCTCCTGCCCCCGCCCCCCTCCCTGCCCCTCCTGCCCCCGCCCCCCCTCCCTGCCCCTCCTGCCCCCGCCCCCCCTCCCTGCCCCTCCTGCCCCCGCCCCCCCGCCCCCCCTCCCTGCCCCTCCTGCCCCTCCTGCCCCCGCCCCCCCTCCCTGCCCCTCCTGCCCCCGCCCCCCCCCTGCCCCTCCTGCCCCCGCCCCCCCTCCCTGCCCCTCCTGCCCCCGCCCCCCCTCCCTGCCCCTCCTGCCCCCGCCCCCCCTCCCTGCCCCTCCTGCCCCTCCTGCCCCTCCTGCCCCTCCCTCCACTCCCGCTCCGCAAGACACTCCTGATTGGCCAGGCCCTAGCCCGGATGTGGCGCCACGCCGGGCTCCCGGGCTCCTGGCTGAGCTCCGGCGCACTTCCCCACGCCCCGCCCCTCGGTGGGGGCATCAAAACAAGAGAGCGGCGGCTGGGGCGGGCCTGCGGACGGCCGACGCCGCGCAGGGGGCGGGGCCTGAGCTCGCGGCGGCAGCTAGTTGGCTGACGGGGGAACTTGGGGTTGCGCGGCCGCGCTTCCGCCCTCGGCCGACTGTGGAGCCGAGGCATGGAGGCGGGTTAGACCCCGGCGCGAGGCCGAGTAGGCGGTGAGGAGAACGGCGGGCTCGAGGCTGCAAGCCCGGCGGGCCCGAGTGCGCTCGCGGCTGGTGAGTGCCGGGCCGCGTGGAGTAACCGTCGCGGCGCGTGAGGCAGGGGCGGGTGGGGGAGGGGCGGCGCGAGCTTGGCCGCGTCCTCCGGAAGAGTTGAGGCGCTCCCAGCGGGAGCATCCCCGCCGCGTCCGCTGGACCGCCCTCCTGTGTCTCTCGCGCCCCGGGGCCTCGGGCATTGGGACCCCCGTCCTCTCCTTTCACGTCGTTTACACTGCGGTCCCGTGTGAGCGGTTCTGGGTCTGGGCACTGCGTAGTTTCGGTGGGACTGATTGGGGGGGTCTCGCTGTGGAAAGTCTCTGCCCTCTCGACGCCCCCTCCTTTCTCCTGATGGGGTCCGTGGCTTTGGAGAGAGTGCCACTCCCGAGTGGCCACCTGAGCCCTCCTGCCCCACCTGAAGGCGATGTATCGCTGACAGCCACAAAGGGCTTTGCCGCCTTCCCCACCTCCTAGGAGCGACAGTGTACCAAGAGCCTGAAGGAACCGTCACGAGGTTCGAGGTTCGAAGGATCGGTTTGCCATTTAAAGCGACAGAGATGAATTAGTTGCTGACGGTCCTAGGGCTGAACTCACATTTGCTAATTGGGGTTTTTTTTGACAAAGTGGTTCTCTGTCCCCTATGTGGAGACGAGGTCTCCTGTGAAATTACTCTCCCCTGTGGAGTCAGAATGGCAGTAGACCCACAGGCAAGTTGTTTATAATCTGTGAGCCCGAGCTTTTTTATCAAATGGTTACATTCCGCTCTGTAAGTATTGATGTGAAACTCAAATGAGAGTATATAAACCACTTCCTCAGTTTTGTTTTGCCTTTTCAGAAACGTTCTTTGCGGAGCCAGAGTCTGGGTGTATATGAATGCAGATCCTCACCCATTCCCAAATAAATCCAGGCATCTCAACTGAGAGGATCACTTCTCTGTAGGCCATCACCTCAGGTAATTTTTTTTTAAGATTTATGTATTTTTGACTGTGCTGGGTCTTAGTTGCTGTGGGCATTCTCTAGTTGTGGTGTGTGGGCTTCTCACTGAGGTGGCTTCTCTTGTGGAGCATGGTTTCTAGGGCAGAGTTCAGTAGTTGTCCCAGGGCATGTGGGATTTTCCTGGACCAGGGATGGAACCTATGGCTCCTGCATTGGCAGGTGATTTCATAACCAGTGGACCACCAGGAACTACTCCAGGTAATTGTTAAATTAACATTTAAGGCATTTTTTTTCAGTCACTTAATATGTGCCCAGCACTGAAGTAAAGTATATACAAAACAGATCCTTGCCCACTGAAAAACTCAAAATTTTTGAGGATGGAGCATGTATGTGGGAAACATCTGATAGTAAGTACCTCAGCCTGACAAGGTGAATGTAGTGATAGAAACTGTATAGAGTCCTGAGCAGAAGAAAGTCAAAGAAACTGGAAAGGGAGGGGCTGAGTTAGACTACTAGCTCCCAGGCATGATGATGCTCAGAGATGAATTGCACATAAGTGAAGTAAAGTGAAGTTGCTCAGTCGTGTCCAACTCTTTGCCACCCTGTGGACTGTAACCTACTAGGCTTCTCCGTCCATGGGATTCTCCAGGCAAGAATACTGGAGTGGGTTGCCATTTCCTTCTCCAGGGGAATTGCACATAAGTAGATCTCAAATCTGTCTTTTTATTGGTCTCACTGCTGGAATTGTTTTAGATTGAACCTGAATTTTATCAGTGGTATCTCACCATCTGCTTTTTTCTCCCAAGTTCCTTTGGTGAGTCATGTGTGTTCAGGTTTAAGATCCAGGTAGAGGTCTGAAGGGTAGGTGTTAAAGGCAGAAGAGCTCCCATAAATGCAGGTAATGCCAAATACAAGGAGGCATTTTAGGAAGAGCAAATGACGGGGAAATGGCAAGAGATGATGCTGAAGGCAGCTCTTGCAGGGACTGTGTGGTGAGCTCAAAAGTTATTGCCCAGATGTAGAGGAGTCATTTGTGCTTTCAAAGTCCAGTTTTTGGTTTGGCCTTTGGCAGCGTTTTGGGAAAGAATTGATGGTGGATCAAAGAAGCTCGGCTCAGTTCAGTTCAGTTGCTCAGTCGTGTCCGACTCTTCGCGACCCCATGAACTGTAGCACGCCAGGCCTCCCTGTCCATCGTTAACTCCTGGAGTCCACCTAAACCCATGTCTGTTGAGTCGGTGATGCCATCCAACCATCTATCTCATCCTCTGTCATCCCCTTCTCCTCCTGCCCTCAATCTTTCCCAGCATCAGGGTTTTTTCAAATGAGTCAGCTTTTCACATCAGGTGGCCAAAGTATTGGGAGTTTCAGCTTCAACATCAGTCCTTCCAATGAACACCTAGGACTGATCTCCTTTAGGATCAAACAAGAGGCAGATCATTTATGTTTTCTTATGGAATCTAGGCAAATAGTGAAAATGTATTAAGGTAGTGACAGTCTCACTGACGGTTAAGTGCAGATGTAATTAAGATGGTAGACACTGTGAAACTTGTAGAGATGGGTCTAAGGGAAGAGAGAATACAATTAACAGGTTACTGGTTTGAAAACTGCATGGTAATACCATGGATATAGAGAATACAGGACAGATCACAGATTAAGGGAAGGACTTTGTTCTGTTCTGGTCCTGTTTACTCTGACGCACCAGTCAGGTGAGTAGAGATTTTCTATACAGTTGGATATTGGGTAGAGTTGGCCTTCCATATCTTCAGGTTTCACATATGTGAATAGAGAGAGCCAGCTGTGTTCTTTGTGCTACACTGTTTTATGTGGGGCGTTGAGTATCTGCAGATTTTGGTATCCATGGTGGGGGTTTAGCTTCTAGAACCAATTGCTTGCAGGTACTGAGGGACAGTTGTATATCTTTCTGGAATTTTAGGCTAGGCTATCATTATTGAATAGCTGAAACATAGGTAAGCATTGCACTGAGTTTACATACATTTTTAGTGTTCGGGAAGCTTCAGTGTAAGTAGTAGTTAATGGGTTGAATTAAGTCACCTAGAAAGAGGATACTGAATGAAGAGGAGGATGGAACCCTGAGGACAAATCTTTGGACATTTTGATATTAGGAGGCGGTAAAGGAACCAGATGGTTCTGGAGATTGGGTAGAGGAAGTGAAAGGAGAATTGTATCTTGGCTGTGGATTAAATGTTGGCATTTTCACATTCTGGAGTCCAGTAAAGAACCACCTGGATTTGATATTACAGAGACTATTAGGGACTTTTGTGAAAACATTCAGTGAAATGTAAGCTAGAACCCAGAGTGCAAAGGAACCAAATTATTTTTTCAAGGGTTAGTTTCCTGGTGTGGAAACGTTCTCAGTGGACTCAGTGCTTTCACTGCTGCAGCCTGGGTTCAGTCCCTTAGTTCAGTTTTGGGGAACTAAGATCCCACAAGCCACTTGACCCAGCTGAGGGGGGAAAAATAAAAATAAATGAAAACAATTGCAAAGAAGTTTTGCATAATTAAAATTTCCAAGAAGTGGGACTTCTCTGGTGGTCCAGTGGTTAGGACTCTGCCTTCTAATGCAGGGGCCACTGATTTGATACCTGGTGGGGGAGCTAGGTTCCCACATGCTGTGTGGTGCAGCCAGTAAATAAAAAATTCCAAGAAGTTTTAGCTAGGACAGGTAGAAGAAAGTGGTTGTTTTATGAAGTGACTGGCCAGCTGTTAGTGAGAAATAGTAGCCCTGGCTAAGTCAGTGGAAAGTAACAGTTACATCTCTGTTGAAGCATCCTTTGTGATCATCAAATCAGCTCTCTCTCTAATGTACAGGAGCAGCTCTGATTTCTGCAGCTTGAGGATTCCCTGGATACTCGCATTTGTCAGTAATGGTTCCCAGCAGTAAAAACGCTGATGAAATTAACAAAACTGCCTTCCAGAAGAAGTGAGTTGTGCATAAACTTGCAAGGTTCATGGCCATCTACCAACAGTTTTCCCTTTAAAGAAAAATCACAATATACTTAACTATACCCTGTTCACATTTTTTGGGCTTAACTATCAGGCCATTGATTTTGTTTTAAGGACATAGCAACACCCGTTTATGACCTTTTGAGAGGAGCTATGGAAATGGTTGTTTCTGTTGTTGATGGGCTCTATAGCACTGTTCTGTTTTCTGAATTCCATTCTTAACCTGTTGTATGGCAGTAACTTCCATCTGCTTAGAAAATTTATAGTTTTGCTTTCTGGAATGTGGAAGTAGGCTAGCTTTTGAATGAGTTGAATAAAAATCAAACTCCATAATTGTTTTTTCCTTTGGCAGCACATGTGGGATCTTACATGTGCCCCCTGCCTTGGAAGTGTAGAGTCTTAATCACTGGACTTCTGGAGAGGTCCCTCCATAATTTTCTTAATAGAAGGTTTCTTTTGCTAACTAACCCTCAATATTTATTGGAAGGACTGATGCTGAAGCTGAAGCTCTGGTATTTTGGTCACCTGATGCGAAGAGCCAACTCATTGGAAAAGACTGATGCTGGGAAAGATTGAAGGCAAAAGGAGAAGGGGGTGGCAGAGGATGAGATGCTTAGATAGCATCACTGACTTGTGGACATGAGTCTGAGCAAACTCTGGGAGATAGTGAGGGACAGGGAAGACTGGCATGCTGTAGTCTGGAGGGTTGCAAAGAGTCGGATAAGACTTAATGTCTGAACAACTGTTAATAGTTCAAGTACACAGCATTTTATTTGTATTTCAGGACGTTCATTTCTTCAAAGTTTCAGTTGACTGCAGCCCGTTTCCTGCGCAAATCAAGCTTGAAGCAATTGATGTTTGAGAAATCTCCCCTAAGTTTTGTTTTCTGTTTCCACACCCTATAGAAAGTGAAACTTAATAAATTAGATTTCATCAACGGGAAAATCCAGCTTGTGCAGACTTTCTGGTATTATAGTACAGTTTTTTAAGATATAAGAAGTTCTTTGAAATTTATATTCTGCAGAGACATGGTGACATAGTGTCCATTATTTTACTCAGTATTCCCTTGCTTGCAGCACCCTTAAAAAAAATGTTATTGAATTAGAAGTAGTGTCAAGAAGGCAATGACACCCCACTCCAGTACTCTTGCCTGGAAAATCCCATGGGTGGCAGAGCCTGGTAGGCTGCAGTCCATGGGGTGGCGAAGAATTGGACATGGCTGAGCGACTTCGCTTTCACTTTTTACTTTCATGCGTTGGAGAAGGAAATGGCAACCCATCCAGTACTCTTGCCTGGAGAGTCCCAGGGATGGGGGAGCCTGTTTGGCTTCCATCTATGGGATTGCACAGAGTCGGACACGACTGAAGTGACTTAGCAGCAGCAGCAGCAGCATCAAGAAAGGGCAAGACTCTCCAGTCTAACTCACATATTTTTTGTTTTTCAGATGAGGACTGTGTAATTTGTGTTATCTTTGCTCTGCTTTTCAAGAAGCTCCTAAATTAGGACTTAGTGAAATTTTTTCTAAATCAGTTTTGATTTCTCTCCCTAAATCTCCTTTTAAAGTGTTCTTTTCTGTACGTACTTTAATGTTGAAAGCTTCCCTGAATTCTTTTCAGAAGCATGAAAAAAAATGCAGTTAATATTTAATTTAAAAATTCAGTTCACAAGGCATGCATGTTTTTGATTATACAGAAGTTATAAGATTTGTTAAGATGTGATCGACCTCCCATTTATTCATTCTGAATTTTAGGGTGATACGCATTTAAAAATTTCACACATTGAAGTTTCTGTCCCCAAATATGCAATGACTTGAATCATATTTCTTAACCTTTTGTTGTCGCTTCTCCCTCTCTGAAAGGAAGCTTTTTAGGCATTTCTTTCCTATGACTTTCCCATAGATTTTAATAGCACCAATATATTACATACCTCTTTATGTATATCTGTGCTTTATACATACAAAGAGTGGGACTTTTTTTGTGTCCCACTAGTTTTCATCTCTTAATGTCCCTCTTGATGAGAATGAATGGTTTAAGTTGATCCATTGAGGAAATGAATTTCATTGGGTTTACAGATGGGTTTGTAACTTTCCCATTAGGCTGATACTTTACATTCATTAGATAGTTAAGATCAAGGTTTCAAGATCAAGTCTGTTGGGTAATTTCCTGGCCTAGTTCCCAATAAAACATAAAACATTTTCATAGTATAAAACACTTGGTTTGATTTTCCTTGGGTGTGGTTTTCTTTTTTGTTGTCAAAGACAGCTCATAGCTGTTTGGATAATGCCTTGTCTGATGTTTTTCTTGGGAATAGACTGGGGCTGTGGTTTGGGGCAGCATATTGCAGAGTTGAAGTTCCTGCCTCATCATACTGTGTCAGGGGTTACCAACATGGCTTAGCACCAGTGATATTAACCTTGATGGCTTGGTTAAGGTTTTGTTTGCCAGGCGTCTCCAGTGTATGTGTGATTTTCACTTTCCATTGAAAGTGTTTCACCAAGTCCAGCCTTGACTCAAGATTAAGCTCCACTTCCTGGAATAGGGAGTATCTATATTATTTGCAGTTCTTTTATAAGAAAAATTTGTCTCTTTCTCCACATTTGTTTATTCATTTGTATCAGTATGGGTTCATGTATATTTGTACTGTGGCTTATAATCCCATAGTATGCTATTTTGTTAATCAAAATTCTTTCAGCTTTGGCCACAGGGATCTCTTTCAAGTTGGTGGCTAATATGTCCCTTTGACATGCCCCCATCCATCTATGTTTTGAGCACTTTATTTCTGTTGCTACAAGATGCCCCAGACTCACTTATATTTTCCCTGCCCCAGCCTTTTGTTTCAGTGCAAAACATGTGCTTTCTGTTTAGCCATAGTATATTGCTTACTGACAGTGAACTTTCTCTTTGCTTTTATATGCATTTAGTGGCATCTTAGCCTGCTTTTATTACACCTCATTAGAATTGGAGATCTCTTTGGATTTGGCTTCCACCCTGTTTGCTAATCCTCTGCTTCATGCCATCTGTAGTTCTGATAAACTTGACTTTGTTTTCCTTCAAGCCTTTGACATATTTGGTTCTTGGGATTTCCTCTTGTTTCCAGGTACCATCTTGCTACTTTGTTCTCTTTGAGACTGCTAGGATTTGGGAAATTAATTTTATCTTAACTCTTTTTACTTGAGTTTGGATGGTGGAGGCTCTGATGGTATTATACAATTCAAAATTGGAAACTCTGAAAGACTCAGTAGTATGAAAGTATGAATTCAGTAGTAGTAGGCTTGTAGCTGTTGTATTTGTAGCCATTATGGTTTATACTAAATTAATGAGCAGTGAGTTATGGGCAGCAATTTATACACACACGTGCAAATTCATATATGTTCTTTCTAACCAATAGAAAAAATTCTCTGTATGAAGTTTTGTTATTGGTGTGGACTAATATTTATGGATTTTTTAGGCTTCCAGGGATTTCTGGAAGATGGCCTTAGAGAATGTGAAAGGTTTCCTGAGCTTTTCAGTTAACTCCAGTACATGATTTAGAATACTCCAAGTCTATTTATTTTTGGCTGTGCTGGGTCTCAGTTGTTGCATGGGCTTTTCTCTAGTTGTGGTGAGTAGGGGCTATTCTTTATTGCAGTGCTCAAGCTTCTCATCGTGATGTGTTCTCTTGTTGCAGAGTATGGGTTGTAGGGCACTCGGGCACAGTAGTTGTGGCTCCCAGCTTCTAGAGCACAGGCTCAATAGTTGTGGTACACGGGCTTAATTGCTCCAAGGCATGTGGAATCTTGGACCAAGGATTGAACCTCTGTCTTCTTCATTGGCAGGTGGATTCTACACCATTGAACCACCAGGGAAGCCCTCCAAAGTCTGTACTTTGAGATCATTGATGATTCTGTTTCTGTATATTTTCCATTGGTACTGAGTAGTTTGGAGCCTTCTTTATAGCACAGCTGTATGTCACCTTATGATGTTTGTTACAAACTGCTTTCATTGCATTATTTTTCGTACGTCACAGATAAGGTTTTACAAGTAGTCTCAGATTAAGTTTAGCCAGGGATTGGTAAGCTGGCCAGCAGAATGTTCTGGATGTGATGGAGGCACATTTAAGTTGAAGACAGGATCATTAGTAGGAAATGTACCCATTCTCTACCAGAATATTCCTGAAGTGTTATGTGATGTTTTCCTTTAATCTTTCAATGTCTTCTTTTCTGAGCACAGGTGCAGAATGAGTACATGTTGTTGGTGTACCCCAGGGGGTACTTCCACCACTGACTTCCTGCAACGCTATGCATCCAAGACCCGCTCCAGTGAATTTCAGACAGCTGATGAAGACCTCTGCTACTGCTTGGAGTGTGTGGCTGAATACCACAAAGCAAGGGACGAATTGCCGTTCTTACATGAGGTAATTTATATGAGATGGGTGGTTTGCTGTTCTTACATGAGGTAATTTATATGAGATGGGCAGTTTTTCTGAGCTTGATAACTAGGAAGGGGATACATTTGAACTGTATTGGAAGCATTCAGGGAGCTTGACAGTATGATTTAAACTGTGAAGGTTAAAATACTGCTAGTACCTAACTCATTACCTGTAGAGAGTGGGTGCTGAGTAATTGCTTATTGGCTAATGAAATTGAATTGACACCTAAGGCAGAATTTTATAACTCTCCTTTTATAGTCATTTTATGTAAAGCAGTTTTATGAAATGATGTATGGGGTTTTTTTTGCTTCCATGTTTTTATGTCATTGTGTTTGACGGTGTTACAGGCAGGTGTATGAATGGCCAATAGTTTTTTTTTTATTTCCTCTTTTCATTTCTTAAAAACAGTTTAAATTATTTCTTTTAATTGGAGGCTAATTACTTTACACTATTGTGGCTTTTGCCATACATTGACATGAGTCAGCCACGGGTGTACATGTGTCCCCCCATCCTGAACCCCCTTCCCATCTTCCTTGCCATGCCATCCTTCTGGGTTGTCCCAGAGCACTGGCTTTGAGTACCTGTTACACTGGTGATCTGTTTTACACATGGTAATATACATGCTTCAATGCTATTCTCTCAAATCATCCCACCCTCGCCTTCTTCCACGTAGTCCAAAAGTCTGTTCTTTACATCTGTGTCTCTTGCTATCTTGCATATAGTGTCATTGTTACTGTCTTTTCTAAATTCCATATATATGCGTTGATATACTGTATTGTGTTGGTGTTTCTCTTTCTGACTTACTTCACTCTGTATAATAGGCTCCAGTTATATCTACCTCATTGGAACTGACTCAAATGTGTTCTTTTTTTATAGCTGAATAATATTCCATTGTGTATATGTACCAAAACTTCCTTATCCATTTGTCTGCGATGGACATCTAGGTCCTATGTCCTAGCTGTTGTCACTGCAGTGCTGCAGTGAACATTGGGATACATGTATCTCTTTCAATTCTGGTTTCCTCAGTGTCCCCAGCAGCAGGATTGCTGGATCGTATAGCAGTTTTATTTCTATTTTTTTAAGGAATTGCCACATGGTTCTCCATAGTGACTATGCCAATTTGCATTCCCACCAACAATGTAAGAGGGTTCCCTTTTACACACTCTCCAACATTTATTGTTTGTAGACTTTTTGATGGCAGCCATTCTGACTGGCGTGAGATGGTACCTCATTGTGGTTTTGATTTGAATTTTTCTGATAATGAGTGATGTTGAGCATCTTTTCATGTGTTTGTTAGCCATCTATATATCTTCTTTGGGGAAATATCTGTTTAGTTTTTTGGCCCACTTTTGATTGGGTCGTTTAGTTTTCTGGTATTGAGCTGCTTATATATTTTGGAGATTAATTTTTTGTTTTCTTTGCTGTTATTTTCTCCTATTCTGAAGGCTGCCTTTTCACCTTGCTTATAGTTTCCTTTGTTGTGCAAAGCTTTTAGGTTTAATTAGGTCCCATTTGTTTATTTTTGTTTTTATTTCCATTACTCTGGGAGGTGGAGTAATAGAGGATCTTGCTGTGATTTATGTCAGACAGTGTTCTACCTGTGTTTTCCTCTAAGAGTTACTTAGTTTTTGGTCTTACATTTATATCTTTAATCCATTTTGAGTTTATTTTTGTGTATGGTGTTAGAAAATGTACTAGTTTCAATCTTTTACAGATGGTTGGCCAGTTTTCCCAGCACCACTTGTTAAAGAGATTCTTTTCTCCACTGTATATGTTTGCCTCCTTTGTCAAAGATAAGGTGTCCATAGGTGTGTGGGTTTATCTCTGTCTGGGCTTTCTATTTTGTTCCACTGATCTGTATTTGTGTCAGTACCATACTGTCTTGATGACTAGCTTTGTAGTATAGTCTGAAGTCAGGCAGGTTGATTGCTCCAGGTCCATTTTTCTTTTTCAAGATTGCTTTGGCTATTCAAGGTCTTTTTGTATTTCCATACAAATTTTGAAATTATTTGTTCTAGTTCTGTGAAAAAATACTGTTGGTATCTTGATAGGGATTACATTGACTCTATAGATTGTTTTGGGTAGTATACTCATTTTCATTATATTGATTCTTCCACACCATGAACATGGTATATTTCTCCATCTATTTGTGTCATCTTTGATTTTTTTCATCAGTGTTTTATAGTTTCTATATAAAAGTCTTATTTCTTTAGGTAAATTTATTCCTAAGTATTTTATTCTTTTTGTTGCAGTGGTGAATGGCATTGTTTGCTTAATTTCTCTGTTTTCTGATTGTTGGTGTGTAGGAATACAAGGGATTCTTGTGTATTAATTTTATATCCTGCACCTTTACTATATTCATTGATTAGCTCGAGTAATTTTCTGGTTTTGTCTTTAGGGTTTTCTATGTAGAGGATCATGTCATCTGCAAACTGAGAGTTTTACTTCTTTTCCAATCTGGATTCCCTTTATTTCTTTTCTTCTCTGATTAGTGTGGTTAGGACTTTGAAAACTACGTTGAATAGTAGTGGTGAGAGTGGGCTTTCTTGTCTTTTTCCTGATTTTAGAGGAAATGCTTTCAGTTTTTCACCATTGAGGATACTGTTTGCTGTGGGTTTGTCATATATGGCTTTTACGTTGAGGTATGTTCCTGCTATGCCTGCTTTCTGGAGTTTTTATCATTAATGGATGTTGAATTTTGTAAAAGGCTTTCTCTGCATCTGTTGAGATAATCATAGTTTTTATCTTTCAGTTTGTTAATATATGGTATATCACATTGATGGATTTGCGAACATTGAACAGTCCTTGGGATAAAGCCCCCTTGGTCATGATGTATGATCTTTTTAATATGTTGTTGGATTCTGTTTGCTAGAATTTTGTTGAGGACATTTGCATCTATGTTCATCAGTGATACTGGGCTGTAGTATTCTTTTTTTGTGGCACCTTTGTCTGATTTTGTTATTTGGGTGATGCCAAATTCAGACTAGACCATTCACGTATGACCTGAATCAAATCCCTTATGATTATACAGTGGAAGTGAGAAATAGATTTAAGGGACTAGATCTGATAGATAAGAGTGCCCAATGAACTATGAACGGAGGTTCGTGACATTGTACAGGAGACAGGGATCAAGACATTCCCCATGGAAAAGAAATGCAAAAAGGCAAAATGGCTGTCTGGGGAGGCCTTACAAGTAGCTGTGAAAAGAAGTGAAAAACAGAGGAGAAAAGGAAAGATACAAGCATCTGAATGCAGAGTTCCAAAAAATAGCAAGGAGAGATAAGAAAGCCTTCCTCAGTGATCAATGCAAAGAAATAGAGGAAAACAACAGAATGGGAAAGACCAGAGATCTCTTCAAGAAAACTTGAGATACCGAGGGAACTTTTCATGCAAAGATGGGCTCGATAAAGGACAGAAATGGTATAGACCTAACAGAAGCAGAAGATGTTAAGAAGAGGTGGCAAGAATACACAGAAGAACTGTACAAAAAAGATCTTCACGACCCGGAAAATCATGATGGTGTGATCACTCACCTAGAGCCAGATATCCTGGAATGTGAAGTCAAGTGGGCCTTAGAAAGCATCACTACGAACAAAACTAGTGGAGGTGATGGAATTCCAGTTGAGCTATTTCAAATCCTGAAAGACGATGCTGTGAAAGTGCTGCACTCAATATGCCAGCAAGTTTGGAAAACTCAGCAGTGGCCACAGGACTGGAAAAGGTCAGTTTTCATTCCAATCCCAAAGAAAGGCAATGCCAAAGAATGCTCAAACTACCGCACAATTGCACTCATCTCACATGCTAGTAAAGTAATGCTCAAAATTCTCCAAGCCAGGCTTCAGCAATACATGAACCGTGAACTTCCAGATGTTCAAGCTGGTTTTAGAGAAGGCAGAGGAACCAGAGATCAAATTGCCAACATCCTCAGGATCATGGAAAAAGGAAGAGAGTTCCAGAAAAACATCTATTTCTGCTTTATTGACTATGCCAAAGCCTTTGGCTATGTGGATCACAATAAACTGTGGAAAATTCTGAAAGAGATGGGAATACCAGACCACTTGACCTGCCTCTTGAGAAACCTGTATGCAGGTCAGGAAGCAACAGTTAGAACTGGACATGGAACAACAAACAAACTGGTTCCAAATAGGAAATGGAGTACGTCAAGGCTGTATATTGTCACCCTGCTTATTTAACTTCTGTGCAGAGTACATCATGAGAAACGCTGGGCTGGAAGAAGCACAAGCTGGAATCAAGATTGCTGGGAGAAATATCAAGAACCTCAGATAAGCAGATGACTCCACCCTTATGGCAGAAAGTGAAGAACTAAAAAGCCTCTTGATGAAAGTGAAACACGAGAGTGAAAAAGTTGGCTCAAAGCTCAACATTCAGAAAACGAAGATCATGGCATCTAGTCCCATCACTTCATGGGAAATAGATGGGGAAACAGTGGAAACAGTGTCAGACTTTCTTTTTTGGGGGCTCCAAAAAATCACTGCAGATGGTGATTGCAGCCATGAAATTAAAAGACGCTTACTCCTTGGAAGGAAAGTTATGGCCAACCTAGATAGCATATTCAAAAGCAGAGACATTACTTTGCCAACTGTGGTCCATCTAGTCAAGGCTATGGTTTTTCCAGTGGTCCTATATGGATGTGAGAGTTGGACGGTGAAGAAAGCTGAGCGCTGAAGAATTGATGCTTGTGAACTGTGGTGTTGGAGCAGACTCTTGAGAGTCCCTTGGACTGCAAGGAGATCCAACCAGTCCATCCTAAAGGAGATCAGTCCTGGGTGTTCATTGGAAGGACTGATACTAAAGCTGAAACTCCAATACTTTGGCCACCTCTTGCAAAGAGTAGACTCATTGGAAAAGACTCTGATGCTGGGAGGGAGGAGGAGAAGGGGACGACAGAGGATGAGACGGCTGGATGGCATCACCAACTTGATGGACATGAGTCTGAGTGAACTTCGGGAGTTGGTTTTGGACAGGGAGGCCTGGAGTGCTGCAATTCATTGGATCTCAGAGTCGGACACGACTGAGCGACTGAACTGAACTGATAGAATGAGTTTGAGAGTTTACCCTCATCTGTGCAATTTTCTGGAAGAGTTTGAATGGGATGGGTGTTAGCACTTCTGTAAATTTTTGCTAAAACTTACCTGTGAAGCCAGGTTCTGCGCTTTGGTATGTTGGAAGATTTTTTATTGCAGTTTTGATTTCTGTGCCTGTGATTGGTCTGTTAAGCTTTTCTGTTTATTCCTGCTTCAGTTTTGGAAGGTTATAATTTTCTAATAATTTGTCCATTCCTTCCAAGTTGTTCATTTTACTGGTATATAATTGCTTATAGCAGTCTCTTAGATCTTTTGTATTTCTGTGTTGTCGTGACTTCATCATTTTCATTTCTAATTTTATGGATTTGATTCTTTTTTTTTCCTTGATGAGTCTGGCTAAAGGTTTGTCTGTTTTATTTATCTTCTAAAAAAACCAGCTTTTACATTTATTGATTTTTGCTATAGTCTCTTTCTTTACTTTTTCACTTTATTTCTGCTCTGATTTTCATGATTTCTTTCCTTCTACTAACTTCAGGATCCTTTTCACTTTTTCTAGTTGCTTTAGGTGTAAGTTAGGTTGTTTATTTGATGTTCCTCTTGTTTCTTGAGGTAGGCTTGTATTGCCTTGAGCCTCCGTCTTAGCACTGCTTTTACTGAACCCCATAGATTTTGGAAAATTATTGCAAATTTTAGATTTAAATGTAGAAAGTAGGGAAAACCACTGGACCATTCATGTATGACCTAAATCAAATCCCTTGTGATTACACAGTGGAAGTGACAAATAGATTCAACGGATTAAATGTGATAAGAATGCCTGAAGAACTATGGACGGAAGTTCGTAACATTGTACAGGAGGCAGTGATTAAGACCATCTCCAAGAAAAAAATGCAAAAAGGCAAAATGGTAGTCTGAGAAGGCCTTAGCAGATATCTGTGAAAAGAGAAGCTGAAGGCAAAGGAGAAAGGAAAGATATACCCATTTGAATGCAGAGTTCAAAGAAGAACAAGAAGAGACGAGAGCCTTCCTCAGTAATCAATGCAAAGAAATAGAGGAAAACAATAGAATGGGAAAGACTAGAGGTCTCAAGAAAATTAGAGCTACCAAGGGAACATTTCATGCAAAGATGGGCACAATAAAGGACAGAAATGGTATGGACCTAACAGAAGCAGAAGATATTAAGATGAAGTGGCAACAATACACAGAAGAACTATACAAAAAAGATATTCATGACTCAGATAACCACAATGGTGTGATCACTTACCTAGAGCCAGACATCCTGAAATGCGAAGTCAAGTGGGCCTTAGGAAGCCTCACTACAAACAAAGCTAGTGGAGGTGATGGAATTCCAGTTGAGCTGTCTCAAATCCTAAAAGATGATGCTGTGAAAATGCTGCACTCAATATGCCAGCAAATTTGGAAAACTCAGTAGTGGCCACATAACAGGCAAAGGTCAGTGTTCATTCCATTGCCAAAGAAAGGCAATGCCAAAAAATGTTCAAACTACCACATAATTGCACTCATCTCACATGCTAGCAAAGTAATGCTCAAAATTCTCCAAGCCAGGCTTCAACAGTACATGAACTGTGAACTTCAGATGTTCAAACTGGCTTTAGAAAAGGCAGAGGAACCAGAGCTCAAATTGCCAACATCTGTTGGATTATCGAAAAAGCAAGAGAGTTCCAGAAAAACATCTATTTCTGCTTTATTGACTATTCCAAAGCCTTTGACTGTGGATCACACAAACTGGAATATTCTTTGAGATGGAAATACCAGACCACCTGACCTGACTCCTGAGAAATATGTGTGCAAGTCAGAAAGCAACAGAACTGTACATGGCACCACAGGCTGGTTCCAAATCAGGAAAGGAGTACATCAAGGCTGTATACTGTCATCCTTCTTACTTAACTTGCAGAGTACATTATGCGAAATGCCAGGCTGGATGAAGTACAAGCTGGAATCAAGGTTGCTGGGAGAAATAGCAATAACCTCGGATACGCAGATGACACCACCCTTATTGCAGAAAGTGGAGAACTAAAGAGCCTCTAGATGAAAGTGAAAGAGGAGAGTGAAAATGCTAGTTTAAAAGTCAACATTCAGAAAACAAAGATCATGGCATCCGGTCCCATCACTTCATGGCAAATAGATGGGCAAACAATGGAAACAGTGGGAGACTTGGTTTTTTGGGTTCCAGAATCACTGCAGATGTTGATCGTAGCCTTGAAATTAAAAGATGCTTGCTCTTTGGAAGAAAAGCTATGACCAACCTAGACAGCATATTAGAAAGCAGAGACATTACTTTGCGAACAAAGGTCCTTCTAGTCAAAGCTATGTTTTTTCCAGGAGTCATCTATGGATGTGAGACCATAAAGAAAGCTGAGTGCCAAAGGATTGATGCTTTTGAACTGTGGTGTTGAAAACTCATTAGAGTCCCTTGGACTTGAAGGAGATCCAACCAGTCCATCCTAAAGGAAATCAGTCCTGAATACTCACTGGACAGACTGATGCTGAAGCTCTAGTACTTTGGTCACCTGATGCGAAGAACAGACTCATCAGAAGAGACCTTGATGCTAGGAAAGATTGAAGGCAGGAGAAGAAGGTGTTGACAGAGGATGAGATGTTTGGATGGCATCACTGACTTGATGAACATGAGTTTGAGCAAGCTCCAGGAGTTGGTGATGGATAACGAGGCCTGGTGTGCTGCTGTCCGTGGGGCTGCAGAGAGTCGGACACAACTGAGCAACTGAACTAATAGGTTTGGAATTGTCTTGTTTTCATTTGTTTCTATGCATATTTTGATTTCCTTTTTGATTTCTTTCTTGATCTGGTTATTCAGAAGCATGTTGTTCAGCCTCCATGTTTGTATTTTTAATAGTTTTTTTCCCTGTAGTTGACATCTTACTATATTGTGATCAGGAAAGATGCTTGAAATGATTTCAGTTTTTAAAAATTTCAGTTCAGTCTCTTAGTTGTGTCTGACTCTTTGTGACCCCATGAATTGCAGCACGCCTGGCCTCCCTGTCCATCACCAACTTCCGGAGTTTGCTCAAACTCAGGTCCATTGAGTTGGTGATGCCATCCAGCCATCTCATCCTCTGTTGTCCCGTTCTCCTCCTGCCCCCAGTCCCTCCCAGCATCAGAGTCTTTTCCAATGAGTCAACTCTTCGCATGAGGTGGCCAAGTTTTACTGGAGTTTCAGCTTTAGCATCAGTCCTTCCAAAGAACACCCAGGACTGATCTCCTTTAGGATGGACTGGTTGGATCTCCTTGCAGTCCAAGGGACTCCCAAGAGTCTTCTCCAATACCACACTTCAAAAGCATCAATTCTTCAGTGCTCAGCTTTCTTTATAGTCCAACTCTCACATCCATACATGACTACTGGTAAAACCATAGCCTTACTAGACGGACCTTTGTTGGCAGGTGTTTTTTTATTTTTTTGTCTCTGGCCAACCCATGGTTTGGGTAGCTGTCTCATATGAGCTCCTCAGATTGTCTTCAGGACATTCAGGCCCGGTCCTTACCCTAAGGACCAGTGATGCAGCCTGTGCCTCCCTGCGCAGTCCCCAGTCACTGGTGGCAGATGCAAGCATCTGTGCCACTTCTCCATCTCTGCTTATAGTTGTGGTTAGGCACATATTCCCTGGTTTTTTGTTTTTTTTTTTTCCTTGCCCTTCCAGTTATGTTGCCCTCTGAGATTCCAAAACTCCCCATAGACAGGCATGTGAGAGGGTTTCCTACTGTTGGAAACTTCTTCACGACTCCCTCCTCAGGACGGTCTCCGTCCCTAAATCTTTTGTCCCTGAATTGTCTTATATTTTGCCCTACCTCCTTTCAGAGAGATTGGGCTGCCTTTCTGGATGCCTGATGTCTTCCACCAGCGTTCAGAAGTTGTTTTGTGGAAGTTGCTTAACATTCAAATGATCTTATAAATTTGTGGGGAGAGAGTGGTCTCCCTGTCCTATTCCTCTGCCTTCTTGGGACTACTCCTCTTTTCATTTTTTTAATGGGTAGGTGGTATAAGTCAGTGAAGTGAAAGTGTTAGTTGCTCAGTCATCTTCGTGACTCTTTGGATCCCATGAACACATAGCAGCTCCTCTGTCTATGGAATTCTCCAGACAGGAATACTGGAGTGGGTAACCCTTCCTTTCTCTAGGGAATCTTCCTGACCCAGAAACTGAACCTTAGTCTCCTGCATTGCAGGTGGATTCTTTACCACCTGAGCTACCAGGGAAGCCCCCAAAATCAGTAAGGAGAAGTATATTTTTTAGTGATAGTAACCAAAATGAAACATAATTTTAAATGTGTGGCTGTGAATATTTAGTTTATTACATATATCTGATGGAAAATGAACACAGACCATAGAAATATGTATAATACTATGAAGAGGAGAGGGGATGATTACTTACGAACCTACTGAGAAAACTCGGACGTGTACAGAATTCTCTAGCTATGAACCTAAGTAGTGTCTTTATGCTAAAACTGATGTTTCGAGGCAGTTACCTCTGGCTGGAACATGAAAGGGGAGTCACAGAAGGCCCAGCTTGTGCCTCAACAAAGAAGCTCCACCTTCTCCTTTCCAACAGAGTGTAGTTGACAGTCCAACAGAGTGTAGTTGACAGAGATATTGATGTATTTATAGCAAAACTCCGCAAAAGCAATGTTTTAAACATCTCACACTCTGTGTGCTCATGTTCCTGTATCATAAAAGCCACTTAAAAGTCACTAAGCCATGTTTAGTGAGTCTTTAAATAAATCTAATATGTGGTGTTAGTACTTCTCTAAACTTCTGAATTTTTATACTCAGGAAAAGGCTTTCTAGAAGGATCACTGCATGCAGTATATTTTGTTGATAGTAAGATACAGAGCACATGGCTCATTTTTCTTTTCCTGTAGGTTTTATGGGAATTAGAAACCTTACGTCTCATAAATCACTTTGAAAGATCCATGAAGGCAGAAATTGGAGATGATGATGAGTTATATATAGTAGACAACAACGGAGAGGCACAGCTGTTCGACTTCACTGGCCAAGACTTTGAAAATAAGCTTCGAGTTCCTCTTCTTGAAATACTGAAATATCCATATCTGCTTTTACATGAGCATGTCAGTGAGTATCTTGGGTGTTTTCACAGTTGTATCAGTTTTATTTTAAGAATTGTAAGAATTTTGGTTATCTGTATTGAAAAATCTGTTCCTTAAATGTATAATTAGGGTACTTGGTATTTTTTCCAAACATAGTAAAGTGAATTACACAGTGAATACCATATATACCGCATAGGTGATTCTACAGTTGTTAACATGTAACTCTACTTGCTTTATCTGTCCATTTATTCATCTGTTCATTCAGTTAATTTTCATTTTTGGAATCTGTCTATAGCAGGGTTTTCAGACCTGGCACTGTTGACATTTTGAACTGGATAATTCTTGGTGGGTGGGCCTGTAGGATGTTACAGGAACATCCCTGACCTCTTTTCCACTAGATGTCAGTAGTGGCTTTCTCTCCCTTCTGCCCTGGTTGTGACCACCAAAAATGTCTTTGCTGTTAAGTCACTTCAGTTGTGTCCAACTCTGTGTGACCCCATAGATGGCAGCCCACCAGACTTCCCCGCCCCTGGGATTCTCCAGGCAAGAACACTGGAGTGGGTTGCCATTTCCTTCTCCGATGCATGAAAGTGAAAAGTGAAAGTGAAGTCGCTCAGTCTTGTCCGACTCTTAGCGACCCCATGGACTGCAGCCTACCAGGCTCCTCCACCCATAGGATTATCCAGGCAAGAGTGCTGGAGTGGGGTGCCATTGCCTTCTTTGAAAAATGTCTCTGGATAGTGTCAAATGTCCCATGGGAGTTGGGGGGGTGGGGCCAGACAGAGGCAAAATTGCCAGATTCAGAACCACTGGTCTGTAGTAGTTTTTAGTAATTACTATGACATAGCATATTATAACTGCCTAGATTTTGGTCCTTTGTATTTGAATTTCTTAATAAAAGTCTCTTGAAGACATTTTTCTGATCTGTCAAATCTAACAAAACAATAGTACCTTTAGGTACCTACTACTATATCTAGGCCATGTTCAGATTTTTCCAGTAGTTGCAGAATTTTTTTGGCAGATTTATTTAAATTAGGGTGCAGTCAGGAACTTTGCATTGGTTCCATTTAGTTTGTGTTTCTTACATCTTTTAATCCAGAATCATTTACATACATGCACACACATTTTTTTTATTTGCCGTAACTTTTGCTGAGACCAAGAGGTTGCCCTGTAGAATAATGCACTTCCTAGATTTTTTGATCGCTATCTTGTCATGTTATTTAACTTATTTCTCTATTCTGTTTCAGTATACTGAAAAGTAGATCTAAAGATTTACTAGAGAAATCAGTTCTTTCTAAATAAATTCAAAATAGATTTTTAAACTCTTTAATAAGCCACTTTTCAAGCATTTATTAAACAGTACCATATCCAGAAAAGTATATAAGCTTAGTTTTTCATAAATTAAACACACTTGTGTAGCTGGCATCCAGGTCAAGAAACAAACAAAAACATCAACACCCCAGGAGCTCTTCTCCTACTTTTCCAGTCATTATTCCTCCTCCCCAAAGGTAACCACTGTCACTGTGATATTCTTTTGAGGCTTGATGAGTTGGCTCATCTGATGGGATGCGTGTGTAAGTCTGTTCAGTAGACTTCTGTAAGTAGTGAAGAAATTTCCAAAAAGCAGTGGGATTAGAATAGTGCTGGCACAGATAGACTGATGGATGGTGGATGGGAACAGTGTAGAGAGTTGAGAAGGAAACCAGGTATATTTGGGGAATTTAGTGTTTGATGATGATAGTATTTCAACCAGTGGAGGAAATGGGGTACTCAGTAACTGAGAGTAGGGCAAAATAGCCATTTGTGGATAAAGTTGTTACCACTCTGATACAAAATGAAGTCCACGTGGGGTCAACATGTAAAATGCTAATGGGATTGGACTATAACCCTACTTCCAAGAAGATGCCCTCTGGAGATAATTATATCCTGTGTGAAAGAAGATGTTTATACTAGTAAAGTCAGTCAGTCATAGGAATATATTATGAATTACATGATGACTACTATATATATATTGCAGACTTTCATGACTACCATATATATACCACAGTCTTTCAGAAGATTGAATATTGTTCCTACATTTGTACAGTTTTTTGCCTCAGTTTAAAAAAAAATGAGAAACTTCATTTACTTACAGAGTAACTGAAGGAGCAAGACAGATTTAGGGAATCTCGTTAAGCTGATAAGTTTTGTCTTACATTTACTGCTTTATTTTTTCTATTTAGATGAATTATGTGTTGAAGCACTTTGCCGGATGGAACAAGCTAATTGCTCCTTTCAAGTTTTTGACAAACATCCAGGGATCTATTTATTTTTGGTTCATCCCAATGAAATGGTAAGTGTCAGTGACAGGCAGGAGAAGAGGATATCTTCTTTTGTACCAATAGATGACGAACTATAATAGAAGTTTTGGTGTGTACTTTGTGTAGACTATTTGCCAAAATTATTCTTTTGTTGTAAAATTACTGCAGTTAAAGAGAGAGTGCTTTAGTGGGGGTGGGGGGCCCAAAGAAGAAGAGATTTAAGAGAGTAGGGAATCCATCTGATAGGTGATGCTCCAATTTGAAAGCCAAGGGGACGATTCAGACTTCTTTTAATATGTTGATCTGAGCCAATGAAGGACTGTTCTCTGTTGCTTTTCTTGCCAGCCTGCCCCACTCCAAGCACATGGAAATACCACTTAAAACATTTAAAATTATTTTGTTAGTGAATGAGGTTTTTAAAAGGTAATGGCGTATGGGGAGGACAAGAAGATTAGTTCCTAGGTGCTGGACAGAAGGAGGAATGTAAGAATCAGAGCAGTAGGTAGAACAGAAACAGAGAGCAACCCCAGAGTTTTGGAACCTGATGTTGAGCTGATGGCTGGGGTTTGCAAATTTATCACATGTGGTGAGGGAGCAGGTGCTGTGGGTCTGTATATGTTGGCCTCTTGAGTTACAGTGTTAAGAAAAAAGCTGTGCAGGGCAGCTCTGCTGATGGAGGGCCAGTAAAGAGCCTGTAAGTGGCAAAGAACATGGTCATGGTGTTTCAAGAAAAACGGTGATGAATTTCAGTCTCTTCCATACCAAACCCTAACAATGATAGAAAAAATTCAAAACAGAGGAATTTGAAAAGCTGTAATCACACAATTCAAGAAGTAAATGTTCCTTTGAACCAGTAAGGGAGCATAAGCACAAGGTGATGAGCAGTGGAAACTTGTAGGCCTGGCTGGCCGTAGGTAGCAAGGGATTGAGTTTATGCAGGATAACAGGAATTACAAGTATACTCGACGCTAGGGTAGACCCAGAGTCAAGGCCTCTGCTTAAATGAGATGGGGCCTGCCTTCCTGTGAAAGAATGACAGAAATTACCACCAGTAGCTGTCTAGGACTGGCTTTCTTAAAGCTGCAAATGAGTAGAGGAAGCTGGTCCAGCTGAGCAACCAGGATCTGGTCCTGCCATTGCAGGGTTCGGGACTGAGTCTGCAGAGCCAGGAGTGACTGGATTCTTCACTATAGGCTTATTTTACAGGTGAGGAAACTGAATCAGGAGACTTATCCACAGTTATACATTCTAGTTTGTGGTGACTGGGATTTGTGTACAGGCAACCTGACCCCGGTGATAGAAGCAAGGTCCGATGCTGTAAAGAGCAATGTTGCATAGCAACCTGGAATGTCAGGTCCATGAATCAAGGCAAATTGGAAGTGGTCAACCAAGAGATGGCAAGAGAGAACGTGGACATGCTAGGAATCAGTGAACTAAAATGGACTGGAATGGGTGAATTTAACTCAGATGACCATTATATCTACTACTGCGGGCAGGAATCCTTCAGAAGAAATGGAGTAGCCATCATGGTCAACAAAAGAGTCCGAAATGCAGTACTTGGATGCAATCTCAAAAACGACAGAATGATCTCTGTTCGTCTCCAAGGCAATCTGTTCAATATCACAGTTATCCAAATCTATGCCCCAACCAGTAATGCTGAAGAAGCTGAAGTTGAACGGTTTTATGAAGACCTATAAGACCTTTTAGAACTAACACCCAAAAAAGATGTCCTTTTCATTATAGGGGACTGGAATGTAAAAGTAGGAAGTCAAGAAACACCTGGAGTAACAGGCAAATTTGGCCTTGGAATGCAGAATGAAGCAGGGCAAAGACTAATAGAGTTTTGCCAAGAAAATGCACTGGTCATAGCAAACACCCTCTTCCAACAACATAAGAGAAGACTTTACACATGGACATCACCAGATGGTCAACACCAAAATCAGATTGATTATATTCTTTGCAGCCAAAGATGGAGAAGCTCTATAGAGTCAACAGAAACAAGACCAGGAGCTGACTGTGGATCAGATCATGAACTCCTTATTACCAAATTCAGACTTAAGTTGAAGAAAATAGGGAAAACCACTAGACCATTCAGGTTATGACTTAAATCAAATCTGTTATGATTCTACAGTGGAAGTGAGAAATAGATTTAAGGGACTAGATCTGATAGATAGAGTGCCCAGTGAACTATGGACGGAGGTTTGTGACATTGTACAGGAGACAGGGATCAAGACCATGCCCATTGGAAAGAAATGCAAAAAAGCAAAATGTCTGTCTGGGGAGGCCTTACAAATAGCTGTGAAAAGAAGAGAAGCGAAAAGCCAAGGAGAAAAGGAAAGATATAAGCATCTGAATGCAGATTTCCAAAGAAAAGCAAGAAGAGATAAGAAAGCCTTCTTCAGCTATCAGTGCAAAGAAATAGAGGAAAAGAACAGAATGGGAAAGACTAGAGATTTCTTCAAGAAAATTAGAGATACCAAGGGAACATTTCATGCAAAATGGGCTCGATAAAGGACAGAAATGGTATGGCCCTAACAGAAGCAGAAGATATTAAGAAGAGGTGGCAAGAATACACAGAACTGTACAAAATGACCTTCACAACCCAGATAATCATGATGGTGTGATCACTCACCTAGAGCCAGACATCCTGGAATGTGAAGTCAAGTGGGCATTGGAAAGCATCACTATGAACAAAGCTAGTGGAGGTGATGGAATTCCAGTTGAGCTGTTTCAAATCCTGAAAGATGATGCTGTGAAAGTGTTGCACTCAATATGCCAGCAAATTTGGAAGACTCAGCAGTGGCCACAGGACTGGAAAAGGTCAGTTTTCATTCCAATCCCAAAGAAAGGCAATGCCAAAGAATGCTCAAACTACCGCACAATTGCACTCATCTCACATGCTAGTAAAGTAATGCTCAAAATTCTCCAAGCCAGGCTTCAGCAATACATGAACCGTGAACTTCCAGATGTTCAAGCTGGTTTTAGAAAAGGCAGAGGAACCAGAGATCAAATTGCCAACATCCGCAGGATCATGGAAAAAGCAAGAGTTCCAGAAAAACATCTATTTCTGCTTTATTGACTATGCCAAAGCCTTTGCCTATGTGGATCACAGTAAACTGTGGAAATTTCTTCAAGAGATGGGAATACCAGACCACCTGACCTGCCTCTTGAGAAATCTGTATGCAGGTCAGGAAGCAACAGTTAGAACCTGGACTTGGAACAACAGACTGGTTCCAAATAGGAAAAGGAGTATGTCAAGGCTGTATATTGTCACCCTGCTTACTTAACTTCTATGCAGAGTACATCATGAGAAATGTGGGACTGGAAGAAGCAAGCACAAGCTGGAATCAAGATTGCTGGGAGAAATGTCAATAACCTCAGATATGCAGATGATACCACCGATATGGCAGAAAGTGAAGAGGAACTAAAAAGCCTCTTGATGAAGGTGAAAGAGGAGAGTGAAAAAGTTGGCCTAAAGCTCAACATTCAGAAAACGAAGATCATGGCATCCGGTCTCATCACTTCATGAGAAATAGATGGGGAAACAGTGTCAGACTTTATTTTTTAGGGCTCCAAAATAACTGCAGATGGTGACTGCAGCCATGAAATTAAAAGATGCTTACTCCTTGGAAGAAAAGTTATGACCAACCTAAATAGCATATTCAAAAGCAGAGACATAACTTTGCCAACAAAGGTCCATCTAGTCAAGGCTATGGTTTTTCCTGTGGTCATGTATGGATGTGAGAGTTGGACCATGAAGAAGGCTGAGCACCGAAGAATTGATGTTTGTGAACTGTGGTGTTGGAGAAGACTCTTGAGAGTCCCTTGGACTGCAAGGAGATCCAGCCAGCCCATTCTGAAGGAGATCAACCCTGGGATTTCTTTGGAAGGAATGATGCTAAAGCTGAAACTCCAATACTTTGGCCACCTCATGCGAAGAGTTGACTCATTAGAAAGGACTCTGATGCTGGGAGGGATTGGGGGCAGGAGGAGAAGGGGATGACAGGATGAAATGGCTGGATGGCATCACTGACTCGATGGACATGAGTCTGAGTGAACTCTGGGAGTTGGTGATAGACAGGGAGGCCTGGCGTGCTGCGATTCATGGGGTCGCAAGGAGTTGGACACAATTGAGCGACTGAACTGAACATGACCCCATAAAGTAGACTGTGGGAGAGGCCTCATGTTGGGTGGTCATACACCCAGGTGTGCATTCTGGGTGGATCATTCACCAACTGTGGGACTTTGGGCCAAACCCCTTACCTACTGGGATTCCCTGATGGCTCAGCTGGTAAAAAATCTGCCTGCAGTGCAGGAGACTTGGGTTTGAATCCTGGTTGGGGAAGATCACCTGGAGAAGGGAATGGCAACCCACTGCAGTAGTCTTGTCTGGAAAATCACATGGACGGAGGGGCCTCGTAGGCTCCTGTCCACGGGGTCACTAAGAGTCGGACACGATTGAGTGACTTCACTTTCACTTTTCAGTTTCATGCGTTGGAGAAGGAAATGGCAACCCACTCCAGTGTTCTTGCCTGGAGAATCCCAGGGGCCGGGGAGCCTGGTTGGCTGCCATCTATGGGGTCGCACAGAGTCGGACACGACTGAAGCGACGCAGCAGCAGCAGCAGTGAGGCTATAGGCTCTATGGCAGGGCTATTGGCAGCTTACCTCCAAGAGGATTTATGCCATGATGTGCCTCCCAGGTCTGCTGCTCCCAGTGCCCCTGCCTCTGCCGACCCATGCCTTCACTGTTCTGTTCTGTGTTGTGAAGTCGCTCAGTTGTGTCTGACTGTTTGCGACCCCATGGACTGTACTGGAGACCCTCAAACATGCAAGGCAGGTCTGGCCCAGTCTCTTGCGGGGGTCACTGCTCCTTTACCCTGGGTCCTGGTACACACAGCCTTTTTTTTTTTGTGCTCTTCAAGAGTTCGGTTTCTCCCAAGTCTTTGCCAAATGCCAAGGTTGGGAAGGCTGATGTGGAGCCTAGAACCTAGGCAACAGTGAGAGAACTTCTTTGGTATTAATTGTTCTCCAGTTTGTGGGTTGTCACCTGGTGAGATTGGGATTTGATTTTAATGTGTCTGCAGCCCTCCTGCCATATTCTTGCAGCTTCTCCTTTGTCCTAGAAGTTCCTACAAGACCTTCTAGAACTAACACCCCAAAAAGATAACCTTTTCATCACAGGAGACTGGAATGTAAAAGTAGGAAGTCAAGAAATACCTGGAGTAACAGGCAAGTTTCATCTTGGAGTGCAAAATGAAGCAGGGCAAAGCCTAACAGTTTGGGCAAGAGAACACACTGGTCGTAGTAAACACCCTCTTCTAACACCACAAGAAACTACTCTACACTTGGAAATCACCAGATGGTCAGTACCAAAATCATATTGATTATAAACATGTCAGCAAATTTGGAAAACTCACCAGTGGCCACAGGACTGGAAAAGGTCAGTTTTCATTCCAGTCCCAAAGAAAGGCAATGCCAAAGAATGCTCAAACTACCACACAATTGCACTCATCTCACATGCTAGTAAAGTAATGCTCAAAATTCTCCAAGCTAGGCTTCAGCAATACATGAACCATGAACTTCCAGATGTTCAAGCTGGTTTTAGAAAAGTCAGAGGAACCAGAGATCAAATTGCTAACATCCGCTGGATCATCAAAAAAGCAAGAGTGTTCCAGAAAAACATCTATTTCTGCTTTATTGACTATGCCAAAGCCTTTGGCTATGTGGATCATAATAAACTGTGGAAAATTCTGAAAGAGATGGGAATACCAGACCACCTGACCTGCCTCTTGAGAAACCTATATGCAGGTCAGGAAGCAGGTTAGAACTGGACATGGAACAACAAACAGAGTGGTTCCAAATAGGAAAAGGAGTACATCAAGGCTGTATATTCTCACCCTGTTTATTTTAACATATATGCAGAGTACATTAATGAGAAACACAGGGCTGGAGGAAGCACAAGCTGGAATCAAGATTGTGGGGAGAAATATCAAGAACCTCAGATATGCAGATGATACCACCCTTGTGGCAGAAAGTGAAGAAGAACTAAAGAGCCTCTTGATGAAAGTGAAAAGAGGAGAGTGAAAAAGTTGGCTTAAAGCTCAACATTCAGAAAACGAAGATCATGGCATCTGGTCCTATCACTTCATGGGAAATAGATGGGGAAACAGTGTCAGACTTTATTTTTCTGGGCTTCAAAATCACTGCAGATGGTGATTGCAGCCATGAAATTAAAAGACGCTTGCTACTTGGAAGGTAAGTTACGACCAACCTAGACAGCATATTCAAAAGCAGAGACATTATTTTGCCAACAAAGGTCCGTCTAGTCAAGGTTATGGTTTTTCCAGTAGTCCTGTATGGATGTGAGAGTTGGAGTACAAGGAAAGCTGAGCGCTGAGAAATTAATGCTTTTGAACTGTGGTGTTAGAGAAGACTCTCAAGAGTCCCTTGGACTGCAAGGAGATCCAATCAGTCCATCCTAAAGGAAATCAGTCCTGGGTGTTCTTTGGAGGGACTGATGTTGAAGCTGAAACTCCAATACTTTGGCCACCTCATGCGGAGAGCTGAGTCATTTGAAAAGACCCTGATGCTGGGTAAGTTTGAGAGCAGGAGGAGAAGGGGATGACAGAATGAGATTGTTGGATGGCATCACCGACACAATGGACATGGGTTTGGGTGGATTCCAGGAGTTGGTGATGGATCGGGAAGCCTGGCGTCCTGTGGTCCATGTGGTCGCCAAGAGTTGGACACGACTGAGCGACTGAACTGAACTAATGTATATTCCTTGCTGCTGAAGATGCAGAAGCTCTTTACAGTCAGCAAAAACAAGACCTGAAGTTTACCCTGGCTCAGATCATGACTCCTTATTCCAAAACTCAGGCTTAAATTGAATAAAGTAGGGGAAACCA
Organism: Capricornis sumatraensis; assembly: GCF_032405125.1. NCBI lineage: Eukaryota > Metazoa > Chordata > Mammalia > Artiodactyla > Bovidae > Capricornis > Capricornis sumatraensis. The sequence continues at coordinate 4,580,759 of NC_091069.1, forward strand.
CTTGGCCATTCAGATATAGTGGTTATGACAATACGGTAGAGGTGATGAATAGATTCAAGGGATTAGATCTGTTAGACTGAAAAACTATGGAAGAAGGTTTGTAACATTGTGTAGGAAGTAGTGACTAAAACCATCCCAAAGAAAAATGCAAGAAGGCAAAGTGGTTTTCTAGGGAGACCTTTACAAATAGCTGAGAAAAGAAGTGAAAGGCGAAGGAGAAAAGGAAAGATAAACCTAGCTGAATGCAGAGTTTCAGAAAACATTCAGGAGATAAGAGTCTTAAGTGAAAAGTGCAAGGAAATAGAGAAAAACAATAGAATGGGAAAGACTAGCTAGAGATCTTCAAGAAAATTGGAGATACCAAGGGAAAATTTGATGCAAGGATGGGCACAATAAAGGACAAAAACAGCAAGGACCTGACATTAGCAGAAGAAATTAAGAAGAGGTGGCAAGAATACACAGAAGAACTACACAAAAAAGGTCTTAATGACCCAGATAACCACGATGGTGTGATCACTCACTTAGAGGTAGACATCCTAGAGAATGAAATCAAGTGGGTCTTAGGAGGCATCACTATAAACAAAGCTAGTGAAGATGTTGGAATTCCAGCTAAACTATTTAAAATTGTAAAAGATGATTCTGTAAAAGTGCTGTACTGAATATGTCAGCAAATTTAGAAAACTCAGCAGTAGTCACAGAGCTGAGAAATGTCACTTTTCATTGCAGTGCCAAAGAAAGTAAGTGAAAGTGAAGTCACTCAGTCGTGTCCAACTCTTTGCGACCCCATGGACTGTACCTTACCAGGCTTCTCCCTCCATGGAATTCTCCAGGCAAGAGTACTGGAGTGGATTGCCATTTCCTTCTCCAGGGGAGCTTCCCAACTCAGGGATCGAACCTGGGTCTCCTGCATTCCAGGCAGACGCTTTAACCTCTGAGCCACCAGGGAAGCAGGGCAATGCCAAAGAATGTTCAAACTACTGTACAATTGAGCTTATTTCATATGTTAGCAAAGTAAAGCTCAAAATGCTTCAAGTTACGCTTCAGCAGTATGTGAACTTGAGAACTTCCAGATAGATGAACAAGCTGGTTTAAAAAAGGCAGAAACCGTAGGTCAAATTGCCAGCATTCATTGGATCAAAACATCTGCTTCATTGACTAGGCTAAAGCCTTTGTGTGGATCACAACAAACTGGAAAATTTTTAAAACAGATGGGAATACCAGACCACCTTACTTGTCTTGTGAAAAACCTGTATGCAAGTCAAGAAGCAACAGTTAGAACCAGACATGAAACAACAGACTGGTTCAAAATTGAGAAAGGAGTACATCAAGGCCGATATTATCACTCTGCTTATCTAACTTATATTCAGAGTATATCATGCAAAATGCTGAACTGGATGAATCAGAAACTGGAGTACGTCAAGGCTGTATATTGTCACCCTGCTTATTTAACTTCTGTGCAGAGTACATCACGAGAAACGCTGGGCTGGAAGAAGCACAAGCAGGAATCAAGATTGCTGAGAGAAATATCAATAACCTCAGGTATGCAGATGACAACACCTTTATGGCAGAAAGTGAGGAGGAACTAAAGAGTGTCTTGATGAAAGTGAGAGAGGAGAGTGAAAAAGTTGGCTTAAAGCTCAACATTCAGAAAACTAAGATCATGGCATCTGGTCCCATCACTTCATGGGAAATAGATGGGGAAACAGTGGAAACAGTGTCAGACTTTCTTTTTTGGGGCTCCAAAATCACTGCAGATGGTGATTGCAGCCATGAAATTAAAAGATGCTTACTCCTTGGAAGGAAAGTTATGATCAACCTAGATAGCATATTGAAAAGCAGAGACATTACTTTGCCAACAAAGGTCCATCTAAGGCTGTGGTTTTTCCAGTGGTCCTGTATGGATGTGAGAGTTGGACTGTGAAGAAAGCTGAGCACCGAAGAATTGATGCTTTTGAACTGTGGTGTTGGAGAAGACTCTTGAGAATCCCTGGGACTGCAAGGAGATCCAACCAGTCCATTCTAAAGGAGATCAGTCCTGGGTGTTCTTTGGAAGGACTGATACTAAAGCTGAAACTCCAATACTTTGGCCACCTCATGTGAAGAGTTGACTCGTTGGAAAAGACTGATGCTGGGAGGGATTGGGGACAGGAGGAGAAGGGGACGACAGAGGATGAGATGGCTGGATGGCATCACCAACTCTATGGACATGAGTTTGAGTGAACCCCGGGAGTTGGTGATGGACAGGGAGGCCTGGCGTGCTGTGATTCATGGGGTCGCAAAGAGTCGGATGTGACTGAGCGACTGAACTGAAGAAGTATCAACAGCCTCAGATATGCAGATGATACCAATCTGATGGCAGAAAGCGAAGAGGAACCAAGAGCCTCTTGATGAAAGAGGAGTGCAAAAGTTGGCTCAAAACTCGGCATTCAGAAAACTAAGATCATGGCACCTGGTCTCATCACTTCGTGGCAATTAGATGGAGGAAAATGTGGAAACAGTGACAGATTTCATGTTCTTGGACTCTAAAATCACTGTGGATGGTGACTGCAGCCATCAAATTAAAAGACATTTAACCCCTTGGAAGAAAAGCTATAACAATCCTAGATAATGTTTAAAGAAGCAGAGACATCACTTTGCTGACAAAAGTCCATATAATCAAAGGTATAGTTTTTCCAGTGTCAGATATGGATATGAGAGTTGGACCATAAAAAAGGCTGAGTGCGGAAGAGTTGCTGCTTTCAAATTGTGCTGGAGAAGACTCTTGAGAGTCCCTTAGACAGCAAAGAGATCAAACTAGTCAGTCTTACAGGAAATCAGCCCTAAATATTCATTGGAAGGAGTGATGTTGAAACTGAAGCTTCAATACTTTGGCCACCTGATGCGAAGAGCCAACTGACTCATATTGGAAAAGACCCTGATGCTGGGAAAGATTGAGGGCAGGAGAAGAGGGCAACAGAGAATGAGATGGTTGGATAGCATCATTGAGTCAGTAGACATGAGTTTGTGCGAACTCTGCGAGATAGTGAAGAACAGGGAAACCTGATGTGCTGTAGTCCATGGGGTTGCAGGGTTGGACATTACTTAGTGACTGAACCAACAGCATGGTGCATTTTTTTCCTTTGATTTGGAACATTTCCCCAGCCTTGTGTTTTTTTGTTTTTGTTTTTTTGGCTGCTCTGGTTCAAAATCACTGCAGATGATGACTGCAGCCATGAAATAAAAAGACGCTTACTCCTTGGAAGGAAAGTTATGACCAACCTAGATAGCATATTGAAAAGCAGAGACATTACTTTGCCAACAAAGGTCCATCTAGTCAAGGTTATGGTTTTTCCAGTAGTCATGTATGGATGTGAGAGTTGGACAGTGAAGAAAGCTGAGCGCCGAAGAATTGATGCTTTTGAACTGTGGTGTTGGAGAAGACTCTCGAGAGTCCCTTGGACTGCAAGGAGATCCAACCAGTCTATCCTAAAAGAGATCAGTCCTGGGTGTTCATTGGAAGGAGTGATACTGAAGCTGAAACTCCAATACTTCGGCCACTTCATGCGAAGAGTAGACTCATTGGAAAAGACCCCGATGCTGGGAAGGATTGGGGGCAGGAGGAGAAGACGACAGAGGATGAGATGGCTGGATGGTATCACCGACTTGATGGACATGGGTTTGGGTAGACTCCGGGAGTTGGTGATGGACAGGGAGGCCTGGTGTGCTGCTGTCCATGGAGTCGCAAAGAGTCGAACATGACTGAGCGACTGAACTGAACTGAATGGTTCTTCCTTCAGCCAGTTTTTCTAAGACTGCAAAATAATTTCAGCCACAGCACTTTACACAAATACTAGTCAGCACTTGACGTGGATTATACTGTAATCAAGATCCATTTTCCCTTCTCCCATTCATTCATCTAGTTTGTTATTAGTATAGACTCAGTGATTCCTTTGTATTTTTTTTGTAGCTTAAAGGTATGTTGACATAGAGCTCATTCTTTTGTCCATTAGTTCTGTGTTTTTCAAACTTTTCTGCCCATAGTCAATAAGTATTGATAAAAATGTTTTTCATTGAGTTAACACATGTATATGCATATGTGACCTTTCACATATGCGTATACATATATCAGCATTTCACAAAATAACTTTACAATGAAGGATGCGCATTGTTTTATTTAGTTTTTAAGGTTGGTTATGGTCACTAAGTTAGATTTGTATCTCAGAAGAGTTTTAAAATCACTGTCCTGTGCTATATTGCCATGTAGAGGTGCCCTTTGATTTCTTCTCTTTTCATTGTTTCTTTCCTTTTTTAAACTTTCTAATATGGAACATTACAAATATACAGAAGTAGATAATCAGAGCATTTAATCCATAAAATGTTAGTATGTGTCTCTAAAAGGTAAGGGTTTTAAAAAAATATATCAACATACCAATAATAGTTACTTAATATCATGTTTCTAGTTAGTGTTTAAGTGAATGGAAATGGTTATCCTAAATGCTTTACTGGAGTTAGTTTGTTCAAATCAGGATGAAATACAGTTCACACGTTGCATTACAATTTGACCCTTGAACAACATGGGTTTGAACTCTGAATTCACTTATATGCAGATTTTTAATGCATGGACTTCCCAGGTGGCTTATTGGTAAAGACCTGCCAAGCAGGAGACATGGGTTTGATCCTTGGGACCGGAACGTCCTGGAGGAGGAAATGGCAACCTACTTCAGTATTCGAAATCACATGGACAGAGGAGCCTGGCAGGCTACAATCCATGGGGTCACAAAAGAGTCAAACATGACTGAGTGACTCAGAAATAACACTTTAGTAATATACTGTTCAAGGTTAATTGAATCCATGGTGCAGAATCTTGGATATGGAAGTACTGGTGACTAAGTTATATTCGGATTATATTGGTATATTCAACTAGGCAGAAAGTTAGTGCTCTAACCCCTGTGTGTTGTTCAGAATTTGATTGTAATTAGTGTCTTGTGTTTTTTTTTTTTCAGTCATCACCTCCTTTTGGTTTAAAATGTCTTTGAAAATCATATGTTTTTACTGAAGTACTTTATTCTGTATGATGGTTTTTTCGAGATATAATGGACATACAGCACTGTACAGTTTTAAGGTGTATAGCATGGTGATTTTTAAAAGATTCTGACATACAATTGGTATATCTTGTGTCTTTTAAAACCTGTAAAGAATTCCTCGGAGAAGGCAGTGGCACCCTACCCCAGTACTCTTGCCTGGAATATCCCATGGACGGAGGAGCCTAGTAGGCTGCAGTCCATGAGGTCGCTAAGAGTTGGATACGACTGAGCGACTTCACTTTCACTTTTCATTTTCATGCGTTGGAGAAGGAAATGGCAACCCACTCCAGTGTTCTTGCCTGGAGAATCCCAGGGGCGGGGGAGCCTGGTGGGCTGCCGTCTATGAGGTCGCACAGAGTCGGACACGACTGAAGTGACTTAGCAGCAGCGAATTCCTATTTTAAATAGATTCTTGCTGTATATAGACAGTTGTTCACTGAATGAAGTAATGAATGTGTTGTGCTTTTAGGTTCGGCGTTGGGCTATCCTGACTGCAAGAAACTTGGGGAAAGTGGATAGAGATGATTACTATGACTTACAGGAGGTTTTGACTTGCCTTTTTAAAGTTATTGAGTTGGGACTTTTAGAAAACCCAGACATTTATACTTCTTCTGTTCTTGAGAAGGGTAAACTGGTTCTTCTGCCTTCACACATGTATGATACTGCCAACTACAAAAACTATTGGTTAGGTGAGTATTGTTGCTATACAAATAGCAATTAGTATTTTCCAGTAGTGTTTTTTTTAAGCCTACAGTAATCTGGCACTTTTTTTTATTTTTTAATTGGCAGATAGTTGCTTTATACTGTGTTAGTTTTTGCCAGATATAGACGTGATCCAGTAGTTCTTACAGTTATCCAGCAAAAGTTGTCTCATTTGGTAACCTGATCGGAATTGCTAAATAAGAGATTTCGTAGTTTCCAGTTCTTGTTCTGTCATTAAATTGACCATTACAACATCTCTTTTTAAATACTTTTTATCATAGAAATCATCTGTATAACAAGTATCTTTTGAAGTATGGCAAGTAGATCTTTTATTTAAGGCATTATTAAATGTAACAAAATATTATCATAGCAACTGACTTTAAAAGATTTTGATCTATTGGTAAAAGGAGGTTTCATACTTCTTTTCCTAGCTGTAAAATATTTCCTGGCAGAAAGAGGTTAACTTTGGTTTTCAACAAATTCTATACTGAACTTAAAATAGTTCTGTCCTATTCATTGATTCAGAGTCTTGGTCATGTGTATATTTGGCAGTGATTGGTACTTGAAATATGATGATCTTAAAACTTAAGGGATCTTCAATTTTATGAGATTAAATTGTGTGTAGTCATTTGGGAAATCGCTTTTTAACAAAGTTCGTAGTATTTTCCCTTTTATTCAGTCTAAAGTTCTGTTCTTGGGAGCAGTTGTATGTGAATGTCTCAGACTTTAGTGTCTAAGGCACTGGATTATATTTTGCCTCATCTTACTGCCATGTTATTATTCTGCCAACTAAACCAGAGAAGACTTGAGAACAGCATTAATGTCATCAGTTCAAGCAAACTATATGTGGTCTTACAGGTATTTGCATGCTGCTTACCATTCTTGAGGAGCAAGCCATGGATTCACTGTTGTTGGGCTCAGATAAACAGAATGATTTTATGCAGTCAATACTTCATACCATGGAGAGGCAGTCAAATGGTAATAAACTTTATTTGCTGAATTTTGTGATGGTGGTGCACTTTAAAATTACTAGAGTCACTGTAAGAATTTGGATATATGATATGGAGGAAAGAATGAACACTTTATGGTTTTTGTCACGTTCAGAATGTTAAATTAGAAAGGATCTTTAGAGTTTAACTCAGCACCTTATTTTCATAAGAGACTGAAGCCCAGAGGTGTTAACTTTCTCACATTGCAATACCCAATTAGTAGTAGAATGAAGACTAGTCTAGAACCCAAGGGAGGTGAATTTCTAATAATGTGATAGTAAATGTATGCAGAAAGATTCTGCTGTCCCATACCTCACTTTGGCTTGGTTTTTCATTTCACTTCGGTTTTATGTGGTAACACTGTCCAACACAGTGACTGCCAGCCAAATGTGATTGTTTAAATTTATACTAAGGAAACTTAAAAATTCAGGTTTTCAGTCCCATTAGCTGTAACTTCAAGAGCTCAGTGGCCACATGTGCCTGGCTGCTACCATATTAAACTGGGCAGACAGTGAGCCATTTGTATCATCACAGGAAGTTCCCTTGGACAGTGCTGCTCAGATAGCCTAATAAACAGGGTCTAAAATTGTATTTGTTAGTAGAGGCCAGCTTGGTTCTATCAGGCTTATCAGTGAGAGTCTGTACTAGTGTTTCCAATCTTAACCTTCTTTATGAAGGAATGAATCATCAAAGACCAAGCATGCCAAATCCTGTGAAAATACAATTTTTTACCCACTTTCACTTCTCTTTAGGCAACTTCGGTATAGATACAAATTCTTTTGTGGAGAATTTTAAAAGAAATATGTAACTGTTACTGTTTCTTTGATCACATGTGTTTTCTTGTGAGATTATTTCTGATCAAGGTTATTACTAATTCACTTAGCAGAATTTACTAAGTAATTTGTTCTTTCCCAGTGCTTTGCACGTGCATTTCTATTCTCTCTGTTAATCCAGCTCCCCTAACATGCTTCAGAATGAGTCACCTCTTTAGGAAACTTTCTGTAATTGTCTTTACCTTACTGATGACTTCGTATTTGAGAGCTTGCTAGACAAAAGATAGCTGCAGTGTAGGATAAAAAAAGTATATGAGAAGTTCTACACAAATGACTATGATTTTTTTTTTAAAGTAGAGTCTAAGAGCCCTGAAGGAAATAAAGCAGAAAGTTCTTGGGTTGTCAGAGATTGTGTGTGTGAGACCACTTACTCCAAAGAGTACTGTGAAAGGTCGAATGACTGGGAGTGTTTGCTGCAGGGGGAGGTATTTGAGCTGAACTGTAAGGAAGGAAAAGAAACTTTTTTTTTTGGTTTGGTGGCACTAATAGTGAAACTGTTCTATCTAGTTCTTGGGAAAAGCCAGCAATCCTTTTTTTTTTTTTTTCTGTAGATGGTGTATCTTTATTTTCGTATGGAAAAATAAATCTGAGAAGAATAGAGTAAGATCTTACAAGTGCTTGACTGAGAACTTTGAATTTCCTTAGAAAACAGTGAGGAACAGTTTAAGGTCTACGAGTGGGTCAGTGTTTTGCCACTGCACATAGAGAAGAGGGAAACGACTGGATGCCAGAGGATGGGAGTAGTGACCATTCCTGCCAGGTGGATGGAATGGAAATAACAAGGCCACATTGAGACAGGGGTGGATGAAAAGAGTGCATCTCTGCTTGTCCAGTGCCTCAGGGGTTCAGTCTCGTACACCAGCCAGATGACACACACAGTTAGGGATTTCTTGTATCATGGACTTTGTTTAGATCTGGAGATATCAGGTTTTTCTTACTTCTCCCTTCCTCACTTCTGCTATTTTGTGAAGGATGAGAATATAAAGGTCTGGAAGAAGCAGAGTAGGAAAGATTCTTAAAGGTGTGGCAAACTGGATGAGAAAGTTGAGTTTATCTATCTAGACTATCTCAGTTTGTTTCACATGAAAAAATTTCTTAACCAAGGTGTATTGCTTTTAAAAAAATGCAAACACTACTTAAATGTCTGCCAGCTTTCTAAGACCTATAGTTGGCAGGGCTTAAATTACTTCCTGCTTTGCTTTCAGTTTTGTTGCTACCCAGGTAAAGGGTGCTTAATTCTCAATATATTTTAGTACTTTTTTTCTAATTGTTTTTTAATTTGGCAATTACTCCATTGTGTTTCAGATGATAGTGTGGATCCTTTCTGGCCAGCGTTACACTGTTTCATGGTGATTCTGGATCGCCTTGGATCTAAGGTCTGGGGTCAACTTATTGATCCTATTGAAGCATTTCAAACCATTATTAACAATGTGAGCTACAATAGAGAGATCCAGAACATACGGAACAGCTCTGTGAGGTTTGTTCAGTTCCTTTGTCACGATTTCAAACAGTCTGCATAAGCAAGTCTATTAATTGACAGGATTTTTTTCTTCTTTTTTTACCCCCTTTAGTTCAGTAATTTCTATTTATTCTTAATATTTTTAAGGACCAAGTTAGAACCGGAGTCATATTTGGATGATATGGTGACTTGCAGCCAGATTGTATACAATTATAATCCTGAAAAGACCAAAAAGGTATAAAGCATTTTCAGAGTTCAGATGATACTGTATTGCCTTTATATTGTATCGACAGTGCAGTGATCAGTTGCAGTGCTGATTTTATGGGATATAGCTATTCTGAATCAACTGTTGCATAAAATTTTTCTGACTGAACAGTCGTGCCTGGGGAAAAATGGGCACACTTTGAAATTTTTAAGTATGATTAGGAAGGGGGGAATGTATATGGCATGGGGGAGATAAATCACGTGACTAGAAATCAGAACCAGCTGATGGAAAGAATTTCAGAGTGCACGGAGGTTTTGTAAATTTAACCTTTTCATGAAACTTTAACCTCAAAATTGAACTGTTTTCAATTTCTTGGGGGTCCGTATATGTGCACCAAAACAGGAAAATTGAGCAATATATTTTCTTGTTTACAACTGTGTGTCAGGCAACCATGAATGATGCTTGTTTTTCTGAACGTCTGTATCTCTTTCATTTTAGGATTCGGGGTGGAGATCAGCCATTTGCCCCGATTATTGTCCTAACATGTATGAAGAAATGGAAACATTAGCTAACGTGCTCCAGTCAGATATTGGTCAGGACATGCGTGTTCATAACAGCACATTTCTGTGGTTCATCCCTTTTGTGCAATCCCTCATGGACCTGAAGGATTTGGGTGTGGCTTACATAGTAGAGGTTATTCACCATCTGTACTCTGAAGTCAAAGATGTTCTCAACCAGACAGACGCTGTGTGTGACAAAGTCACTGAGTTTTTCCTTCTGATTTTGGTGTCCGTGATTGAACTGCATAGAAATAAAAAATGTCTACATTTGCTGTGGGTTAGTTCCCAGCAGTGGGTGGAGGCTGTGGTGAAGTGTGCCAAGCTACCGACCACAGCGTTTGCACGGAGTTCCGAGAAGTCATCTGGAAACTGTTCCAAAGGCACAGCAATGATATCATCCCTGTCACTGCATTCAGTGCCCTCCAACTCTGTGCAGCTGGCTTGTGTGCAGCTGATTAGAAGTCTCCTGAAAGAAGGCTGTCAGCTTGGGCAGCAGACTCTCTGTAAACGGTTCCGAGATAAACTCAACTTATTCCTGCGAGGGAATTTATCTTTAGGTTGGCAGTTGACTAGTCAGGAAACCCATGAGCTACAGACTTGTTTAAAGCAAATTATTAGGAACATAAAATTCAAAGTACCTCAGTTTAGCACTTCTGTGGATCTGAATCTTGCATGTAAGACGCCTCCTGCATCTTTTAAAGAAGAAAGTGAACAAATAGGGAAGAAGTCTGAAAAAGATGTGCACTGTCTGGAAAACTCCAGCTCAACATCTTCTAAAGAACCAATGAAAGCTGATGCATATCAAGTACAAGAGAGTATTTTGAGCAAAGCAAATAATGCCATAGAAGAGAGTAAAGAGCCATGTTATATAAAAGATTTGAAACTAGAAGGCCACCTCTCAGCTGAGTCATGTTTGAAGCTGAGTAGTAAAAACCTTGCCTGTGAAAGAGTTCAAAATCAAGTTAAAATAAGTACAGGGAAATATAAGTCTGTAAAAGAGAATTCCTCATGTACCCCACAGAATGGTACTTTAAGAAATGGTCCAGAAAAAGTATTTGACAGAGGAATAATAATATCAAGGCGCTTACTGACTGTTTCTAGCACGGATTCTATGGAAAAAGTGTCTGCCTCCAATGAGGACTTCTCTTTAAAGGATGATGATCTTGGCAAAAGCTCAAAAGCAAAATCTAAGACACATAAAGATGGAGTCTGTGCTAAGTTGTCACATGTAATAAAAAAGCAACACAGGAAAAGTATCAGTTTAGAGGGAAACCTGACTGTACCTAGCATTGAGGGTTTCTATTCAAAGAAAGATATAGGAGGTCAGAAAGGAGGTGGAAACATATGCACTCCTTCTTTAGTCCCTAATGGTATTCTGGATGATAAAAATGGAGAACAAAAATCACAAAGCTGTTTATTGCTGAGAAAGAAGGAAGTAAAGAAAGAAAAGTTAGATATTTTTTCTACCCCTGAAAACAGTTGTCAAATACAGGAATGTCATGTTGATACCAAAGATTTGGTCTCACTCACAGAAATGACCAATACTTTCATGACAAAAGCATCTCCCTTTAAAGAGCCTGTGACTGGACATGAATTGAGAGATAGGAAAATTAGTAGGAGCACTGGTCAGTTTTCTTCTAATTTAAGAGAACAGGACCTTAGCAGCAGTCCCCAGCCTGACACCTTAACAGATTCTCAGGTAGATAGAGACCTCCACAAATTATCTTTAATGGCTCAAGCCAGTGTTACTAAGTTCCCATCAGATTCAACTCAAAAAAGTTTATCCCAAATACAAAGAAAAGTAAAAGATGAGAAAAGATGTTTCACAGCAAACCAAAATATCAGGGAAACCTGCCGTGGACAAGTTATTATTATTTCAGATTCCGATGATGATGAGGAGGAGGAAAGAATCCTGGGTTTGAAGAAACAAATGAAAGAGATCAAAGCATGCATTGAGAAAGAATGTCCAGAGCAACATACTTCAATAGCTAACACAAATGTGGAACAGAAGGTATTAATAAAGGAAGAAAATCCAGTGTCCCTTTTGCAGTTTGAGGAATCTGATTCTCAGTTTTTTGAGTTTGAGACTCCATGTGAAGTGTTTTCAGTTTGGCATGATCAGAAACCAGACAAGAATTCAGCTCAAGAGAATGAGAAAAATCCATGCTCGACTCCTGTGGGTGATACTGCAAATGATTTGGGTTATGAGACAGATTATGTATCTGAAGAGGTCATTAAAAAAGTAGCAGAGAACTTTGAAGAGCACACAAAACCACGTAGTAGTAGTACTTCTGTTGAGGAATTTTGTGAAATTGAAGTAAAAAAACCCAAGAGAAGACGGTATGAAAAACCTATAGCTGAAGATCCTCTAAGGCCTTCATCTTCTGTCAAAAATGAGGACCCGTCTGGTATTCTTAACAAGGGGAATCTGAGTAAAAATGATTTTAAAGGTGTAGACCCAAGAGCTACAGTTCCCAGTTCAAGTGTTCAGAGAAACGCTGCGGTTTCCCCAAAGAAGTCTCTTCCAAAGCCTCGCACGTATTCCAGACCTGTCAGGAAAGTTCCAGTGGTTAAAGCTTCTAAGAAATCCCCTTCAGATACCAAGAAAGGACAGAGTAAAAGCTCCCATTACATAAGCTGTAGAACAACTCCTGCTATTGTGCCGCCAAAGAAATTTCGCCAGTGTCCCGAACCAACTTCAACGGTTGAGAAACTTGGCCTGAAAAAGGCTCCTCGTAGGGCGTTTGAATTGTCCCAGCGATCTTTAGAGTGTATAGATCAGCTACGTGACCATGGCAGATCTGTTGGAGTAGTGGATACCCGGAAAAAGACAAAGTTAATTCCTCCTCAGACTCTCTCTGTCAGAAATAATAAGAAACTGCTGACGAGTCAAGACCTTCAGTTGCATAGGCAGATGAGATCCAAATCACAACACAACAGACAAGGACGTTTTGATTGTCGAAGTACAGATAAGACACGAGCAGGGCCATGTGCTGCACAGAGCTCTGCTGTGCCAGTGTCAAGTAAGTCAGATTACAGTCATCACGGAGGAGCCGAGGTGACTGCTAACAATAAGGGAAAACAGTTACTAACATGTCAGTCTTCTGAAACAGAACCCGTGAAAGCAAACCAGTGTAATCCTGTCATGGTAAATGGAAGAACAGCAACAACTGAAGCCATTGTTCCTACCTCAGAGGCCCTGTTAGGCAGAGGTGACCCAACAGTCCATCATTTAGAGGTGGCGACTTTGAAAGAGGGAGAGCCTGAATTCAGCAGTGACATAGAGGAGGAGGATATATTCTTAACACAGCGTGACCCTGAAGACATGGATTTATGTTCACAAATTGAGGGAGAGTATGATAAACTCATTGAAGTCATTGATGGAAAAGATACCGTGCAGGGAGAGGAAGAGTGTGTGAGGCAGTCCGAATCTTTGAATAGCACAAAATGTAAGTACAAAGATTGTGTTGAAACTCTGAAAAACCCAGGTGAATACTGCTCAAAACACTCAAAAACTAAAGCCACAGATGAAGATACATTTCGTAAACCTGGCTTGCCTCTGTCTGCATCAAAACGTTCAAGACCTTCCACGACCAAGGTTTATAGTTCAAGCAGTACTTCACGGATTGCTGGTCTCTCCAAGTCTTTGGAAAGTACCGCATCCCTCCCATCATGTCTGAAAAATAAGTCAAGTGGGGCACAGTCTGTTCTGAAAGGACCACAGCCACCCCTTCTGGTGTCTCTGAAGCCAGTGGCTGAAGTGAAAGGTCTGTGCAGTGTTTTCCCTGCTCAGACTCCAAATAACTCCAACAGGCAAGTTTTGAGAGTTCCATTTGGGGAAAGCAAATCTTTTTTGACTTCCTCTCCAGTAAACATTCTCACGTCGTCACAGTCCATCTCTGATACCTTTGTAAAAGAGGTCTTGAAATGGAGATACGAGATGTTTGTGAACTTTGATCAGTGTGGGCCCCCGTCGAGTCTGTGTCAGTCCATCGCAAGACGGGTGCCTATCAGGTTTCAAGACTGTGGAGATTATTTCAATGTGTTTTTCCCTTTGATGGTACTGAATACTTTTGAAACAGTAAGTATGTGTTTTAATGGTATACATCCAGATTTTGAAATTGCCTTTTTTTTTTTTTTACCATGCTAGGAGAACAGCTAAAATATAACTTGTAAATGTCATGTTGAAAAGACATTATGCCAGACACTGTTCTAGGTGCTGGTCATACACAGGAAATATCAATACTTTCCTAATCTCTGCCCTTCTGGAACTTACACAGTCCATGGGTGGCAAAGGAGGAAATGTTTTTCAGTGCAAAGGAAACGGAAGAGTTCTCAGAGGAGATAGTTATGCATTTAATTATGTTAAAAAATTTTTTTTAATTGGAGGATAATTTACGATATTGTGTTAGTTTCTGCCACACATCAACATGACTCTGCCATAAGTATACATAAGTCCCCTCCCTCTCGAACCGCTCACCCCATCCCACCCCTCTAGGTGTCACAGAGCACTGGGCTGAGCTCCCTGAGTCGCACAGCGAATCCCCCCTGGCTCTCTTACATGTGGCCATGTGTATGCTTCAGTCCCGCCTGGCTCTCTTACATGTGGCAATATGTATGCTTCAGTTCAGTTTGTCCATCCCTCTCTTTCCCCCACTGTGTCCACAACTCTCTTTATGTTTGTGTCTCCATTACTGCCCTGCAAATAGGTTCATCAGTACCATTTTTCTAGATTCCATATGTATGCATTAATAGTCAATCTTTGTTTTTCTGACTTCACTCTGTATTCCAGGCTCCAAGTTCATCCACCTGATTAGAACTGACTCAGATGCATTCCTTTTTATGGCTGAGTAATATTCCATTGTATATGTACCATAACTTCTTTAGTCATTCATCTGTCAATGGACATCTAGGTTGCTTCCATGTCCTGGCTATTATAAATAGTGCTGCAGTGAACCATGGGGTACGTGGGTCTTTTTCAGTTATGCTTTCCTCAGGGTATATGCCTAGTAGTGGGATTGTTGGGTCATGTGAAAGTTTTATTCTTAGTTCTTTAAGGAATCTCCATACTGTTTTCCATAGCGGCTGTATCAATTTCCATTCCCACCCAACAGTGCAAGAGGGTTCCCTTTTCTCCACACCCTCTCCAGCATTTATTATTTGTAGATTTTTTGATAATGGCCATTCTGACCAGTGTGAGGTGATACCTCATGGTAGTTTTGGTTTGCATTTCTCTAATAACAAGCAATGTTGAGCATATTTTCATGTGTTTATTAGCCACCTGTATGTCTTCTTTGGAGAAATGTCTGTTTAGGTCTTTTCTCCCACTGTTTGATTGGGTGGTTTTTGTGCTGTTGAGCTGCTTGTATAATTTGGAGATTAATCCTTTGTCAGTTGTTTCATTTGCAGTTATTTTCTCCCATTCTGAGGATTTGCTTCTTCATTTTGTCTATAGTTTCCTTTGCTATGCAAAACTTTTTAAGTTTAACCTACGTCCCACTTATTTTTGTTTTTATTTTAATTACTCTTGGAGGTGGGTCAAAGAGGATCTTGCTGTGATGTATGTCAAAGAGTGTTTCTCCGAGAGTTTTATAATTTCCTCCAAGAGTTTTATATACATAGGTATACCTGTGGCTGATTCATGTTGATCTTTACCCCGTCTTCTTAATCTCTTCTGCTTCTGTTAGGTCCTTGCTGTTTCTGTCCTTTACTGGGCCCGTGTTTGCATGAAATATTCCCTTGGCATCTCCAATTTTCTTGATGAGATCTCTAGCCTTTCCCATTCTGTTGTTTCATTTTGCATTGTTCATTTAAGAAGGCCTTTTCTCTCCTTGTGATTCTCTGGAACTCTGAATTCAGTTGAGTATGTCTTTCCCTTTCTCCCTTGTCTTTTGCTTCTCTTCTTTTCTCAGCTACTTGTAAAGCATTCTCAGGCAACCATCTTGCACTCTTGCATTTCTCTTTGTTTGGATGGTTTTGGTCATTGCCTCCTGTACAGTGTTACGAACCTTTGTCCATAGTTTTTCAGGCATTCAGTCTACCAGATCTAATCCCTTGAGTCTATTCATTGTCACGACTGTGTAATGATAAGGGATTTGATTTAGGTCATACCTAAATGGCCTAGTGGTTTCCTACTTTCTTCAATTTAAGCTTGAATTTTGCAGTAAGAAGCTCATGATCTGAGCCACAGTCAGCTCCAGGTCTTGTTTTTACTGACTGTATAGAGCTTCTCCATCTTTGGCTACAAAGAACATAATCAGTCTGATTTCATATTGACCATCTCGTGAAATGTCTACATCCATGTGTAGAGTTGTCTCTTGTGTTGTTGGAAAATGGTGTTTGCTGTGACCAGTATGTTCTCTTGACAAAACTGTGTTATCCTTGCCCTGCTTCATTTTGTACTCCAAGGCCAAACTTGCCTGTTATTCTGGGTATCTCTGAACTTCCTACTTTTGCATTTCAATCCCCTGTAATGAAAAGGACATCTTTTATTCTTGTTATTTCTAGGGTGTTCAAGGTCTTCATAGAACTGGTCAGCTTCTTTGACGTCAGTGATTGGGTCATAGACTTGAATTACTATGATGTTGAATGGTTTGCCTTGGAGCTGAACTGTGATCATTTTGTCATTTTTGAGATTGCACCCAAGTATTGCATTTCAGACTCTTTTGTTGACTGTGAGGGCTATTCCATTTCTTCTTAGGGATTCTTGACCACAGTAGTAGATAAAATGGTCATCTGAATTAAATTCTCCCATTCATTTTAGTTCACTGATTCCTAAGATATTGATGTTCACTCTTGCCATCTCATGCGTGACCACGTCCAGTTTACCTTGATTCATGGCCTTAACATTCCAGGTTCCTATGCAGTATTGCTCTTTACAGCATCAGACTTGACTTTCACCACTAGACACATCCACAGCTGAGCATTGCTTCCACTTTGACCTAGCCTCTTCTTTCTGGAGCTATTAGTAATTGCCCTTTGCTCTTCCCCAGTAGCACATTGGACACCTTCCAGCCTGGGGAGCTCATCTTCATTTATCATATTTTTTTGTCTTTTCACATGGAAATCAGTCCTGGGTGTTCATTGGAAGGATGGATGCTGACGCTGAAATTCCAATATTTTGGCCACCTGATGGGAAGAGCTGACTTATTTGAAAAGACCTTGACGTTGGGAAAGATTGAAGGCAGGAGGAGAAGGGGACGGCAGAGGATGAGATGGTTAGATGGCATCACCGACTCAATGGACATGAGTTTGGGTAAATTCCGGGAGTTGGTAATGGACCAGGGAGGCCTGGTGTGCTTTGGTGCGTGGGGTCACAGAGTCCAACACGACTGAGCGACTGAACTGTCCATGGGGTTCTCCAGGCAAGAATACTGGAGTGTGTTGCCATTTCCTTCTCCAGTGGACCATGGTTTGTCAGAACTCTTGACTCAGATCTGTCTCTCTTGGGTGGCCCTGCACAGGATGTCTAATGGCTTCATTTAGTTACATAAGCTCCTTTACCACAACAAGGCTGTGATCCATGAAGAGGCCAGTAATGTTGTCTGCCAGAGGTTCACATAAAAAGAGCTGTTAATAGAACTGTTGATGATGAAAGGATTTGTTGTTGTTCAGTCGCTCAGTCATGTAGTCACGTCCAACTCGTTGCAACCCTATAATAGTATGCCAGGCTTCCCTGTCCTTCACTATCTCTGAGATTGCTCAGATTCATGTCCATTGAATCAGTGATGCCATCCAACCATCTCATCTTCTTGTCACCCCCTTCTCCTCTTGCCCCCAGTCTTTCCCAGCATCAGTGTCTTTTCTGGTGAGTCACCTCTTCACATCAGGTGGCCAGAGTATTGGAGTTTTAGCTTCAGCATGTTAAGTGTACATGCTACTGTTTTTTATTTGTTACCCTTGTTGTTTATTCCTGTTTTTATTGTCCCTGCTCTTGTGGCTTTAATTGAGCATTTTATATAATTTTATTGTCTATCCTTAGAATATCAACAAAATTTTTTTTTAGTGATTGCCTTAGAGCTTGTAGTATATATTTACAACCAAGTCTGTGTTCAGATAACACTTCATGGATAGTGTGTCTACCTTACAATAACAAAATATTCCTGATTTTTCCTTGTCATCCAATGTATCATTGCTGTCATTTGTTTCACATACACATAGGCCTACATTAACAAACACACACGCACATACATAAGCATCCATAGCTTAATATGTTGTTGCTATTATTTTGAATAAGCTGTTATCTGTTACATGAATTAAACATAAGAAAGGTTTTAATTTTGCCTTCACGTATTCATTCTCTGATGGTCTTCCTTTGTTTATGTAGATTTGAGTTCTGACCTATTTAATTTTCCTTCTCTTTGAAGATCTTGTAACTTTTCTTGCAAGTTAGGTGCAGTGGTGACAAATGCCCTCAGATTCTGTGTGAGAGGATCCTTGTTTCCCCCCACTCGTAAAGGATGATTTTGCCAGATTCAGAATTCTAGGTTGGTAGGTTTTTTTCTCTCAGCCATCTTAAATGTTTCACTCGCTTGCATTTTTCTGAAGAGAAGTCGGATGTAGTTCTTAGTCTTCTCTGCTATAGATAGGGTGGTTTTTTCCTCACTGGCTCAAGATTTTTTTCTGTCTTTAGTATTTCACATGTTTTTCAGCTTTGGTAGTTTCTGTTGCTGCATCCTAAATCCCAGAGATTCTTTCCTCAGCAGTGCCCATCGTTCTAATGAGCCCAGTAGAGGCATCCTTCATTTCTGTTAGTGTTTTTAATCTCTAGCCTTTCCTTTGGGATCTTTTTCAAAATTGACATCTCATTCATTACTTTATCCACCTATTAGTTCATAGGGTACTTTTTCCTTTAAAGTTAGTATATAAATTAATAGGTTTTAATTTTTGAAAAATTGTTGATCTGACAATTCCCATATTCCTGCTATATCTGACTAGTTTTGATGCTTGTTCAGTCTCTTCAAACTGTGTTTTTGCATTTGAGAATGCAGTTATTTTTTGTTGTAAGGTGGATTTGATCTGCTAAGTAAAAAGAACAGTAAACAGACATTTATTAAAGAGTACTGAGGTGTGGGGGAAGGGAGAGCACGCCACAGTCCTGTGGTAAGCTGTCAGTCTTCTCTGTTTTTTGGCTGTGTTGAGTCTTCGTTGCTGCTCGGGCTTTTCTCTAGCTGTGGCGAGTGGGGGCTGCTCTCTGGTTGTGGTGCAGGGGCTTCTCTTACTCAGAGCACGAGTTGTAGGGGGTGTTGCAGTTCCTGGGCTCTAGAGCACAGGTTCAGTAGTTGTGGTGCAAGCACTTAGTTGCTCCCTGTCATGTGGAATCTTCCTGGATCAGGGATCTAACCCATGTCTCCTGCATTGGCAGCGGGAATTTTTTTTTACCACTAAGCCACCAGGGAAGCCCAGGTGTCAGTCTTTTAGTGAGCCTTTGCCTCTGGCTTTCACACTCATGCATCTTGGTTTCTCCCTGCCTCCTCAGGTGAGACAGGATGACTAGAATGATCTGGAGTAGGTTTTCTTCCCCTAAGTAGGTTAGGCTCTGATAAAAGCCTAGCAAAGTTCAGTTCAGTTCAGTTGCTTAGTTGTCTCTGACTCTGACCCCTATGGACTGCAGCACACCAGGCTCCCCTGGCCATCATCAGCTCCTGTAGCATGCTCAGACTGACGTCCATCAGGTTGGTGATGCCATCCAGGCATCTCACCCATTGTCATCCAGCAAGTTTGGCTCTGGTAAAATAGTTTTTGTATAGATCAAAGCCGTGTTAAGAAGGTTAGAATGGAGGTGGGAGGGAGGCTGAAGAAGGAGGGGATATATATTTAATAGATGATTCAGGTGGTTATACAGCAGAAATCACCACAACATTGTAAAGCAATTATCCTCCAGTGAAAAAAATTTTTTAAAAGGTCAGAATACTCTGTATTTTAAAATGGTTCTAAAATTCCTAACCCTCAACACTGCTATATCCACTCCCCCTCCCCCACCAAAGGACACAGGGAATTTTCTCCTACATTTACTGTGGGGGCCTATTAGAACTCCTAGATGTGAAACTCAGTAGTAGAGTGTGAGATGTCCCTTATGACTGGGTCGCCCTAGGGTTTTTAAGCATTCAGAGTCGTTTATACTGAGCCTCCAACAGTTTGCCAAATCCAGTTCAGGTTTTCTTCCTGGCATGGAGGTTTCTGCTTAAGGGTTTCTGCTCTGGTAAGTCTTGATTATCTGTATCCACCTTTTTGTCTCTGTATACTTATTAGGATGGACTGGTGATTTTTAAGTTCCATACATGCCAAGCTGGAAACCAGAAGTCCCAAGTTAATTTTTACTATTTCTGTCACCTGGGATTTCTAGGTTCTAGATTTTATTGTTGCTTACTTTGGAAAAATTTTCAGATGTTTTTGCTTTCTTAATTTGCCTTTTTTGCTTTGCTAAGGTGGCACAGGAATGGATCAGCTCTCCAAACAAAGAGAAATTCCATCAGTTGCATTTACGAAAATTTCCTGGTGATTATAAAAAATACTGGGAGTTCGTGGGTAAGTTCTTTCTTAAGTAACTTGGACTGTGTCATGTAATAATTGGAGAGATTTCTTTTGAGGGAACAGGATAATTGTATTTTCTGGGATATAGGCTTCCTAATTTGAATCTTATGTAGACTGTGTTTAAAGTCTTACTTAATGAGGATAATTCGTAGTGCATATATTACTGCTAGACTTGCTCCTCATCTGTGTGTAAAGTGTGGGGAGGTGGTGAGGGGGTAGGGTTATTTTACCTATTTTGTGACTTTTTTAATTTACTTACCTCAGCAAATATTTATTGACTGTGTATTGCCTGATAGTGTGTGATTCTAGATGCCAGATATGTAGCTGGGATGAGAACATAAAATTCTGCCTTCACAAAGCTTACATTTGACTTATTTTCACTTAATCTGTTGTAAATGTCTTTTCAGTATTTGTAATTATTGTTAGCATGTTCTATAGTTCTGTTTAACCAGTTTCTAGTTAGATATGTATATTGTTTATGGTTTTTCACTATTACACTGAATAAATCCTTTTGCCTGGATCACAGTGTATGCATTTTTAATTGCCAGTCTAGGTTCGATACAGGATGCTTGGGGCTGGTGCACTGGGATGACCCGGAGAGATGGTATGGGGAGGGAGGTGGAAGGGGGGGTTCAGGATTGGGAACACGTGTATACCCGTGGCGGATTCATGTTGGTGTATGGCAAAACCAATACAGTATTGTAAAGTAAAATAAAGTAAAATTAAAAAAAAAAAAAAGACTTGATTCATATTGCCTCTGTCTACCAAAAAGAATTCCATTATCACGTCTAACATAAGAACATAAGAATGTATCTCTCCTCATTTGCTAGTTTAACCTTTTCCCCAGTTTTACATGGGAACTGTATCTCATTTGAGATTATACATTTTGTCCCCAAGTCTTTAGTGGTCCTTTAAATTCTTGGGGGTCGGAAACGGTCACAGAATTGTCTCTGCATACCATTTGTCATTTTTCTGTTAGAAAGTTTGTTTTCTTCTTATTTGTGTGCATTTGTTGTAACTTTTTTTTTTAGTTCCATTATTTGCGTTCATTTTCACGTTTGGTTTGTGAGGCAGTTTTTATCTGCTTATGTTCATAAACTTTACTGTTCAAATTTTGGTTTTAGAAATTAAATAGTTTCATATTTTCTTGTAATTTTATATTTCTTTTTAATATTTAAGTAACTGATTTATCTGCCATTTATCTTGATTGTATGATAGAATCACAGTCTTTTCTCTTATTTCTGACTTCTTTCATTTAACGTGTGTAATTCATCAATTTTGTTTGTATCTTTAGTATTTGTTTTCATTGCTGTGGTATTATTTCAGTGTATAACTACATCACAGTTTTACCGTTGATGGAGATTGTTATTTTATTTTTTGGTCAAGTCATGTGGATTGTCCTAACCACTGGACCACCAGGGAGTTTCCGTTAATGGGCATTTTTTCTATCAGTTTTGGTCTGTGTATCAGGAGTTCACAAGCCCAACCCCAGGTTCAGAGATTCACTAGGACAACTCACAGGAATTATATTCACAGCATGGCTGTGACTTCTTACTGTGAAGGATACAAAACAAAATTAGCAAAGGGGACTAAGCACATGGGTGAAGTCTAAAGCAGACCAGGAGCAACCTTCAAGAGTCCTTTCCCAGTGGAGTCACACAACAGGCACGTAATTGTCCCACTAGTGAGGTGTGACAGTACATGCGGCATGTTACCTGTCAGGGAACCTGAGGGGCTCAGTGCCTGCAGCACCCTCTGCCCATTCCAGATTCATCACTTTCCCGAAGCAAAGTGGGTGTCTGACATAAACCACAGAGAACGAATTTGGCCAACAGGTTAGATGCCGTGCACCATTGTCATCAGTGAATGAGAACTGTCTGGAAATGCAAGTTCTCAGATGCCAATGAAGGGGCAACGTGTAAGCTTTCTAAGGACAGAAGCCTCAGGCCTGCTATGTTAGTAACTTCACGCACAGCATGTTATGGATAATGCCACTGTGGTCAGTCACGTGTCTCTGGTGTCATGTGAAGGCATTTTTGTATTCTTGTCTCCTGAGATGAGTTGTATGAGTTCAACTGAAGTAGATAATGCCAAGCCAGTTTATACAGAAATGCACCCCCACCAGTGTATGGAAGTCACATTGTTCCATGTTTATAGAGACACATTTGTATCGATCGTGCTATTAATTTAACCTGTTACAGTGTGCATACTGATGGCCATTTGTGGTTTTATTTTGCTATAATGAACTTGAGCCCCTTTTCATATACTTGGTAGATGCTTAAGTAACCTCTTTGGGGAAGCCAAAAGACTTGTTCATTGTCTGTTGTCTTTTTCTTACTGATTTGTAGCAAGTTCTTTGTATAATTTGGATATAAACCATTCTCCCACTTTGGCTTGCATTATGACTCTCGTAGAGATGTCTTTAAAATTCTTGTTTAGAATTTATTTTTAACATAACAGATATATTTGTGTATTTTTTTATGGAATGCTCTGTGACTCATTGAAGAAACCTTTCCCTGCTGCAGGTCATAAATATATTAACATCTAGAACTGGAGCCAGCAAACAACAGCTTGCACATCTACCCTATATCCTGTTTTTATATTGCCCTAGAGTAAGGTTTTTATAATAATTTTTTAAAGGTTTTGAAAAAAAGATGGTGATGATGAATATGCAGCAGATTCCATATGTGGCCTGCAAAGAAAAATCTGTCTCTTTACAGAAAGTTTACCAATCCCTTTTCTAGAGGCTTCACTGTTTTGTCAACCTGGAATTGATTTTGTGCATGAGTAAGATGTAGGGACCATGTTTCATTTTTTTCCCCTAATGGAGATGTAATTATCCCACTACTGTTAATTGAAAAGACTATCCTTTCTTCATGGTCTGTAGTGCCATGCTTGCCATAAATCTAGTGGCTATTTAATGCACTGATATTTTCTGGACGCCTTTCTCTATTGGATCATTTGCCTACCTCACTGCCCATGTCACGTTGGT
This sequence comes from Capricornis sumatraensis, assembly GCF_032405125.1. Lineage (NCBI taxonomy): Eukaryota > Metazoa > Chordata > Mammalia > Artiodactyla > Bovidae > Capricornis > Capricornis sumatraensis. The sequence continues at coordinate 4,604,095 of NC_091069.1, forward strand.
TGATCAGTTAAGCTTTAGAAAAAGTTTCAGTAAACAAGTCCTCTTAGCTTGTTTTGCCTTATGAGTACGTTGGCTATTCTTGTCCCTTTGCATTCCTGTGTAAGTTTTAGAGGAAAAAAAATGTTGAAGTTTGTTGAGAATTGGCAAAGTTGGGACTAAACTTTTTAATTAGAGCTTGCTGTTTTCCCAGCCCCATTTATTTTACTGCTGTCCTTTCCCCTTGTTTGAAATGCCACCAGTAGGCTCAAAATGCTTCTATGTACTTGGATTTGTTTCCAGGTTTTCACTGGGGATTTTGAAAGTAGAGCACAAAAGTGAGAATTTTTTGATTAAAAACTAAGGTAAGTTTCAAGGAAAGGAAATTTATTAACTCCTTTTGAATATTATGACTTCATCTATTTTGGTGTTGTAGCAGTAAATTTTTAAGAAAAACTTGATAATACTCTGTGATCAATATTTGAAAACGCCCACTGGCTTTCAAAGTCTACCAGCGCTGTCTACTTGCTTGAACTCTTAGTACAAGGGTTTAATGTCCCTTTAGTTAATCTTATGTAAATTTATTCTGTTAGAATAAATGCTGACTTCTTACTGTTTTACAGTTTATCTTGAGGAAAGTGAACTAGCTAAACAGCTTCATCCAAGGGAAAATGATCTGGTGTTTTTGGTTCCTGAAAGACTCAATGAGGAGAAGAAAGATTTAGAGTGGAGTCACCTGGAGGATGCCTGTGAATATTACTGTGGCTATGTTCATAAATTCCGCCGTACTTCAGTCAGTGAGTACCTCGTGAGACTCTGTAGAGACGTCTGTCAGAAACTCATCTTCTCATTTCCTTCTAGATTAGGCTTTACCAGCCATGTATTTGCTGTACATTTAGCTGGTGTACATTTAACAGACTTGTGTTTGTGAGGTTGATGATTTACCTTTCTGAGACCTCTTTTAGATTTTCTAGACTCAGCTGGAAAAAGCCCAGTGTTTCTTGCTTTAGACTTCAGATTTAAAAGCTTTCTTTTGTAATGTCTTCTCCTTCTAGTAAATTCCTTCATCTATCAGTGTTTGTTATAAAACAGACAATTTGCAAGCCATCTGTTTGTTAAATCACATTCCAGCTTTGGTTTTCTAGCTAATGATTAATGAGCAGACCAAAGATGTAACTAACTGTAAGGCACCTTGAGGGCTTTACTGTTTCTGTCACTCTCCTCCATTGTGTTGTGGGGGCTTCTCTCCCTAAGGGAGCATAACAGAAATAATGTTAGCTTGAATTTAAGGAGTACCAACTCCGCGCCACACGGTGTGCCCTGTCCTTCCTGTGCACGTTGACTGTCTTTTCCCAGAGCCCTGCAAAGCAGAACTAGCTGTTCCCTGCTTATTGGGATATCAGAGGTCGGGATGTGGAATAACTTATCCAAGGTCACCCTCAGTATTAAATGGTAGGTTCAGAATTAAAACCTAATTTTATTTGACTGCGAAGTCCACATTCTCTATATATGCCAAGCTGCCCTTTTGACATTGCTGCTTTTTTTAGTCTCTCTTATGTGAAGAGAATATGATTTCATTATTCCTTCACCTTTTTGCATTACATCTTATAAACAGCAACAGAGCTGTTGGAGTTCAGCCGTGTGCCGCGTTGTAACTGGTGTGCTGTGTTTACTCTCCAGTGAGCGCAGCTCAGCTTTTCATGTAGGATGCCTGTAGAAGAGGAGCTGTGGGGATACATAGCTTTGTCTGTGCTTTTGACTCCGACAGGTGGCTACATTTGCCAGAGTTCTGTTTCAAAGGTGGCCTCCTTCACTGAGCTCTTCATGTATCTACTACTCTGCCATCTCTATTTGGAAATTATTAGACATTTAAAATCTGCTCCAAAAAGAAACGCTTGATTTACTGCCTGACGTGCTGTCGCTTCAGCTTTTCCCATCATCGCATGCAGTACGTCCATTCTCCCAGTTACTCAGCCCCAAACCTCAGAGTCAGGCTTGAGTCTTTCTCTCCCTCACAGGCTCCAACCAAGTCATCAGGAAGTCCTGTTAACTGGCCCATCCTTTGCAGTGTATCCTCCATCCTGGCCCCACCTCTCCCACTACATTCTGGCCCACAGGACCATTCACTTTCACCTGGATTCACCTGGATTAAGTGGTCTTTTTGCTTTTCCCATTGTAGTGCATTCTGCATTCACTGTAAGTGGTTCTTTTAATGTGGGCATTAGGGCAGTTCCCTTCCCTACACAGAGCTGTCCTGTAGCCCTTGACCTGACTCAGAGTCATTACTGCAGAGCCCTGTGAAGAGTAGCCACCAGTGCTTTCTCAGGCTTTGAGCTCGCTTCCTCCCGGCACACCAGCCTTTTCTCTTTTCCTCAATAATCCAGGCACCCGGCTGCCTTTGCGGTTGCTGATTCTCTGCCTGTAACATAGTTTTCCAGTTACTAACATGGCTTCATTGTATTAAGACCATGCCCAAATGTCATCTTACCAGGAAGGTCTTCCCTGACTCTCTTGTCTGCATAACACTCCCTTACATCCCTCTTCACTTCCTCATCCCCCTCCTCTGCATTCTTCATACTACTTGCCATCACCTGGCATGTTTATTTGATTATCTGCCTCCTCCTCCTAAAGAATAAGCCTCCTGAGGATAGGAATGTTGCCTGGTTTGTAGGAGCCATTCAGTCGATAAATAGTAATTTACCTTCACTGAGTAAATTATTTGAATGATGTGGAGAAAACATGTTATAAAACACTTTGTTCTGAATAACCTTTTTAACTGGACACCTTGCATTCACTGGTAACCGAGATTGCTTTTTCTCTGTCTTGGTAACAGTGCATAATGGGAAATCTGAGTGTTCGGTTTCCATCCAGACTCAAGATAATTTACCAGTCAATTTAAATGAACTCGTGAAATGCTTTGTAATCAGCTCTCTGGTGACTACACAAAGGAAGTTGAAAGCCATGTCTTTGCTGAGTGGTCGGAACCAACTGGCCAGAGCCATTCTGAATCCAAACCCCATGGACTTCTGTACAAAAGATTTACTAACTACAACATCTGAGAGAATTGTGAGTGATGACCATTTGATACAGGGAAAGTCAGAACATTTCACGTCACGACGTTAAAGCATCATGTTCCTTTTGTCCACAGCAAAGACTTACTAGTCACAATGTATGCCCAGTGACATGTTTAGTGCCTAGTCTCCTTTAATGCTGTAAAGTATGTCTTTGTGTTAGTTAGCTTACCTCAGGAAGAAGGTAGAGTGCAATAAGGAATTGAAAACACGCTTGAAGAACAACATTAAAATGTTAGGTGAACATCCTACTTAACTTTTTAGGTGGTTAAAATGCAGAAGTAAGTAGGAATAGGTTTAATGGAATGAATTTTGCATTTGAATGACCAGTGGAGCTTTTGGTACTGTTGCCAGTTTGAAGACGAAGTTATTGTATTGTGTGAACGGATATTTCTCATTATAAAATTGTGTATAAGTTCCAGGAAGTTAACACAGAGACTTGTGTTTTCTGTCAACTCTCACCTTCTAAGGGATCCTGTAAAGGGATTTATATAAAAATCGGTGGAGGCTGAAGTCCAGAGAGGTAAGTTTGGAGACACAGCTTGAGAGTGAACTGAGGTGTAGACGCGGAGCTGAGCCAAGAAATCCGTGCTCTTGCCAGTCTCGTCACTTGTGTTAGGAAAGAAAGTCTCGGAATGGTTTTGCTGTCAAGGGAGAGAATCGACTAAAATGGGAAGAGAGCCAGGAAGTCGCTCAGTCGTGTCCAACTCTTTGCGACCCCATGGACTGCAGCCTGTCAGGCTCCTCTGTCCATGGGACTTTCCAGGCAAGAGTGCTGGAGTGGATTGCCATTTCCTTCTCCAGGGGATCTTCCTGACTCAGGAATTGAACCCCAGTCTCCTACATTGCAGGCAGACGCTTTACCGTCTGAGCCACCAGGAAGATCAGAAAATGGGAAGAATCAGAATAAATAAAAAGAAGAGTACAAAACTAGTTTGTGATCTTGATAAGAATCACAAATTAAAATATTGTTTTATTTATAGATGGACTGAAGCCTGTAGACACTTATAAGTGACTCTTCCCAGTAGTGAATGTGCTTCTTAGATTAAAGGTCATTTTGGAGTCTTCCTGATCATAAAGCTTCTGTTTGATGAAGGACAGGAGCAGTTCACACAGATTTTTCCACTGTCTTGCTTTCCTGGGCCACCACAGGAAGAAAAAGTCATTCTCACTAATGTCTTTCATATAGGTTGCCTACTTAAAAGATTTCAATGAAGACCAGAAGAAAGCGATAGAAACTGCATATGCCATGGTGAAACACTCCCCATCAGTTGCCAAGATCTGTCTGATTCATGGACCACCTGGAACAGGAAAATCAAAAACCATTGTTGGCATCCTGTACCGCCTGCTGACTGAGGTAAAGTGTGAGGGCAGCAGCGTTCTTAATTGAATATATCATTTCATGTCACTAGATTTAACTAATGTGTGAATAAGTGCTAAAGTGCCTTTTCCCCCTTCACTTTTGTGTATCTTTTGATACTGTGTGGAACCGTACCAGATAAAGGGATAGCAGAGATGGAGAAGGCTATAAGAAATAAAAAGGCAGAAGATATTATCTTGTGTGCAATCACTCCTGAGGGCTAGAATGGTCTTCTGGCTTTGTTAGTGGTCGTAGCTGATACCAGGAGACCATCCTGGATGTATCTGTCCCTGGGCTGCATTTTGGTTGGATTGGGTATTGAATAAAATCAGTGGATAGATAATAAGGTAAGGCTCAGAAAAGTTAACGATAAAATTTTATGCCAGAGTAATTTTTTTTTAAACTTTTTATTTTGTATTGGAGTGGAGCTGTTCACAGTAATTTTAGTATCAGTGTAAGATGCAAGAGTGAACGTTGACATTCTAGGAACCAGCGAACTAAACTGGACTGGAATGGGTGAATTTAACTCAGGTGACCATTATATCTACTGCTGTGGGCAGGAATCCCTTAGAAGAAATGGAGTAGCCATCATGGTCAACAAGAGTCTGAAATGTAGTACTTTGATGCAGTCTCAAAAATGACAGCATGATCTCTGTTGGTTTCCAAGGCAAACCATTCAGTATCACAGTAATCCAAGTCTATGCTCCAACCAGTAGTGCTGAAGAAGCTAAAGTTGAATGGTTCTATGAAGACCTACAAGACCTTTTAGAACTCCAAAAAGATGTACTTTTCATTATAGGGGACTGGAATGCTAAAGTAGGAAGTCAAGAAACACCTGGGGTAACAGGCAAATTTGGTCTTGGAATACGGAATGAAGCAGGCAAAGGCTAATAGAGTTTTGCCAAGAGAATGCACTGGTCTTAGCAAACACCCTCTACCAACAACACAAGAGAAGACTCTACACATGGACATCACCAGGTGGTCAGGACCAAAATCAGATTGATTATATTCTTTGCAGCCAAAGATGGAGAAGCTCTATAGAGTCAGCAAAAACAAGACCGGGAGCTGACTGTGGCTCAGATCATGAACTCCTTATGCCAAATTCAGACTTAAATTGAAGAAAGTAGGGAAAATCACTAGACCATTCAGGTATGACCTAAATCAAATCCCTGATGATTATACCAGAGAAGGTGATGGCACCCCACTCCAGTACTCTTGCCTGGAAAATCCGATGGACAGAGGAGCCTGGTAGGCTGTGGTCCATGGGGTCGCGAAGAGTCAGACATGACTGAGTGACTTCCCTTTCACTTTTCACTTTCATGCATTGGAGAAGGAAATGGCAACCCATTCCAGTGTCTTGCCTGGAGAATCCCAGGGACGGGGGATCCTGGTGGGCTGCCATCTATGGGGTCACACAGAGTCGGACACGACTGAAGTGACTTAGCAGCAGCAGTAGTATGATTATACAGTGGAAGTGAGAAACGGATCTAAGGGACTAGATCTGATAGAGTTGCCAGACGAACTATGGACAGAGGTTCATGACATTGTACAGGAGACAGGGTTCAAGACCATCCCAATTGAAAAGAAATGCAAAAAAGCAATATGGCTGTTTGGGGAGGCCCTACAAATAGCTGTGAAAAGAAGAGAAGTGAAAAGCAAAAGAGAAAAGGAAAGATAAGCATCTGAATGCAGAGTTCCAAAGAATAGCAAGAAGAGATAAGAAAGCCTTCTTCAGCAGTCAATGCAAAGAAATAGAGGAAAACAACAGAATGGGAAACACTAGAGATCTCTTGAGGAAAATTAGAGATACCAAGGGAACATTTCATGCAAAGATGGGCTTGATAAAGGACAGAAATGGTATGGCCCTAACAGAAGCAGAAGATATTAAGAAGAGGTGGCAAGAATACACAGAAGAACTGTACAAAAAAGATCTTCACGACCCAGATAATCACGATGGTGTGATCACTCACCTAGAGCCAGACATCCTGGAATGTGAAGTCCAAGTGGGCCTTAGGAAGCATCACTATGAACAAAGCTAGTGGAGGTGATGGAATTCCAGTTGAGCTATTTCAAATCCTGAAAGATGATGATATGAAAGTGCTGCACTCAATATGCCAGCAAATTTGGAAGACTCAGCAGTGGCCACAGGACTGGAAAAGGTCAGTTTTCATTCCAATCCCAAAGAAAGGCAATGCCAAAGAATGCTCCAACTACTGCACAGTTGCACTCATCTCACATGCTAGTAAAGTAATGCTCAAAATTCTCCAAGCCAGGCTTCAGCAATACGTGAACCGTGAACTTCCTGATGTTCAAGCTGGTTTTAGAGAAGGCAGAGGAACCAGAGATCAAATTGCCAACATCCACTGGATCATGGAAAAAGCAAGAGAGTTCCAGAAAAACATCTACTTCTGCTTTATTGACTATGCCAAAGCCTCTGACTATGTGGATCACAATAAAGTGTGGAAAATTATTCAAGAGATGGGAATACCAGACCTGACCTGACCACCTGACCTGCCTCTTGAGAAACCTATATGCAGGTCGGGAAGCAACAGTTAGATCTGGACATGGAACAACAGATTGGTTCCAAATAGGAAAAGGAGTACGTCAAGGCTGTATATTGTCACCCTGCTTATTTAACTTCTGTGCAGAGTACATCATGAGAAACGCTGGGCTGGAAGAAGCACAAGCTGGAATCAAGATTGCCAGGAAAAATATCAATAACCTAGATATGCAGATGACACCACCCTTATGGCAGAGAGTGAAGAGGAACTAAAGAGCATCTTGATGAAAGTGAAAGAAGAGAGTGAAAAAGCTGGCTTAAAGCTCAACATTCAGAAAACATCATGGCATCCGGTCCCATCACTTCATGGGAAATAGATGGGGAAACAGTGTCAGACTTTCTTTTTGGGGGCTCTAAAATCACTGCAGATGGTGATTGCAGCCATGAAATTAAAAGACGCTTGCTCCTTGGAAGGAAAGTTATGACCAACCTAGATAGCATATTCAAAAGCAGAGACATTACTTTCCCAACAAAGGTCCATCTAGTCAAGGCTATGGTTTTTCCAGTGGTCCTGTACAGATGTGAAAGTTGGACTGTGAAGAAAGCTGAGCACCGAAGAATTGATGCTTTTGAACTGTGGTATTGGAGCAGACTCTTGAGTCCCTTGGACTGCAAGGAGATCCAACCAGTCCATTCTAAAGGAGATCAGTCCTGGGTGTTCTTTGGAAGGACTGATACTAAAGCTGAAACTCCAATACTTTGGCCACGTCATGCGAAGGGTTGACTCGTTGGAAAAGACTGATGCTGGGAGGGATTGAGGGCAGGAGGAGAAGGGGCCGACAGAGGATGAGATGGCTGGATGACATCATCAGATTGATGGACATGAGTTTGAGTGAACTCCGGGAGTTGGTGATGGACAGGGAGGCCTGGGCTGCTGTGATTCATGGGGTCACAGTTGGACACGAATGAGTGACTGAACTGAACTGAAGGTGGCAGGTGTTTTTTATTTTTATTATAGGAACTTTTGAATATATGTGAAAGTATGAAAGGACTGTATCATTGTGTAATAGAACTCAGCAGGATTTTTTGTTTGATGCAAATTGCAGAACCAAAGGAGGGGGCATTCAGATGAAAACTCCAATGCCAAAATCAAGCAAAACCGTGTCCTCGTCTGTGCACCTTCCAATGCAGCTGTTGATGAACTTATGAAAAAAATTATCCTTGAATTCAAAGAAAAGTGTAAAGACAAGAAGAATCCTATGGGTATGATATTTATGTGGGCTTTTAATTTGTTTTGTTTTCAGTGTTTAGTGTGGGGAACTTTGAATAACAAAAAGTGAGCCAGTTCTGGCTTGTTCACATCTCCCGAATTTGGTTCATGTGGCCCTCCAGGACAGTGCTTCTCACAGGGTGGCTTGTGACCGGTCAGTGGATTGTGAAATCAGTTTAGGGAGATCAGAACCAGCATACTTACATAAGCTAGAACAGAACAGAAGGAAGCAGCAAGGATTAGAGCATAGGCGGTGAGGGGGTAAGTAGTAATCTGTGACACCTGTGTTGTTGGTGAAGGATGAGTGTACTGCTTTCAGTACAGTGTGAAGTGTACCTCAGAAAAGCACTGGCCTAGCGTGTATACACCAAGAAGGGAAAATGCTGGGTTGAAGGATTTGTGCATCTTCTAGATAGTGCCAGATTCTTCTAGGAAGTGGTGGTGTCAGATCCCACACTGAGAACAGTTCCCAGACAGTGGGCGGGGTACTGTTTTCACTTTCCTTTTCCTGAGGAGGGGTAATAAGCACTTTTTCAGGTGTCCATTGACAACACAACAAGGCTGGATGAAGGTGGGACAAAAGCCGGGTCTAGGTTGGATTTTTAACTTTTTTTGTTAGACAGTGACATCTCTGTCAGTAAAAAGAGCTATTCTTCTTATTTTTCAGTACTTTGATTTTTTTGTTTTTCACTGCATGTGATACATATGTTTGTGGGATTTGGTATATACCATTTATTGGGTTAAAGAAGTCCCTTTTTCATTAGCTTTTTTATGAGTGGGTGCTGAATTTTATACAGACATTTATTTGCAGTGTTTTGTGTAAGAGATTATCTGTTCCTTGAAAGTTTATCTGTTTTTAGTATTGTTTTGGTGTTTGTTGTTTTGTTCTCTTTTTTCTTTTTGGTCTGTTTTTTGACAGATGGATAAGTTTCTGTCTGCTGAATGTCTTTAATTGTTGATTTATTCAAGTTTTCTGCATTTGAGTGAGTTTTGCTGATTTTTAAATGCTTGTGTTTTGTTGTATGTGAATTAAAAAAACAAACACCTCAGCACCTGGACAGTGACCAGCTCTTTATCCTTCTCCCTCCAGGGAAGCCACAGCAGCTCAGGGGCTTTCATATCTGGTTTTCACCCCTAGGAATTTCTTTTACATCCTTCTGTGCTCAGCCTGCAGTTTAAAGGATTCTGTTTTAATTTCTGGAGCATTTTGAGGTGCTTAGAGTTGGGTATGAATCTCATCATCCTTCTGGCAGATATACAACTTAGCAGTTTTGAAACTTTCAAGTAAATGTTGGCCAGAGAAGATGGCTTCAAATTTAGAAAAAGGAGCTGAACTAGGAATACAGATACATGTAGACAACTGTATAATAAATTGTTAATTTATTCATTCAGCAGGTTTATTGTACTTACTCTGTGCCAGCTGCTGTTGTAGGCAGTGACCAAAACAAAACCTGATTCTGTGGGGCTTGGGATTCAGTGGAAGGAGACAGCAAACAAGTAACTGACAGGTTGGGATAGGTGCTAATAAACACTGCTTGGTTGATGTTATTTAGTTCAGTGAAGCGGTGGGAGATTTTTAGACTAAATAATACCTGAGTGTGCTAACCTAGAATTAAAAATGGGGTTAGTAAACCAGTTTAAATGATGCTGACAGTTTTTGAAATTACCAGAATTTCCAGCACATTCTGTCCCTTAGATCCTGAGGTGGCATTGTTATGTGGAGCAGAACCTTGGTTCTGAGTATTCTACAGAAAAGGAATTGGTGGTCCCATAAGATTTCATTTGGGGAATTCAGACATGTATTAAAAGATAAACATCTTCATCTTCGAAATATCCTGTGGTTAAGAAATCTGTTTTATTTTTAACTCAGCCGTTTTCCAAACGAATTTTATCATGGATTGTTGAATAGAACATAGTTTGAGGAACATTAGTGTAATAGAATCTCATCTCTGCTATGTACTATTTGTGCAACCCCATTAGCTTTTATTAGGTGGAAATAAGTCCTTGCCTTTTAGGGGTTTTTATGAAGCTTTATCTAAAAGGATGTATGTGGAGCCTCTACCACAGTTCCAGATGTCTGGTTGATTAATAGTTCATGTTAGCTTCCTTCTCTGATTGTTAATATTTTGCTAAAAACCAGTTGTTATGTACAGAGATTGACAGTGTTCGTACTAACCTCTGTGTGACTTTTATCAACAGGAAACTGTGGAGATATAAACTTAGTACGTCTAGGTCCAGAAAAGTCTATTAATAATGAGGTCCTAAGATTCAGTTTGGATAGTCAAGTTAACCACAGAATGAGTAAGTATGGAATAAAGGTATATACTAATTTATTTTTTTCTTGTTGTATAGTTGGCTTGGGCATTAAAGGTAATTTGAAGACCCTAGAAATAGTCTGGTTTTGAAAGCTAATTTTCCTTCTCATTGTGTGTGAATATGTGGATATTTGTTAGAATGAGCAATTCTTTGTCTTTTTATTTTCTTTAAAGAAAAAGACTTACCATCTCATGTTCAGGAGATGCACAAAAGAAAGGAATTTCTCGATCGTCAACTTGATGAACTTTCCCGCCAGCGTGCTTTATGCCGAGGTGGAAGGGAATCACAGGTATCTAGACATTTCTGGATCAGTGTTTATAACAGCTTATAGATAAACTAGTTGAGTATTTGATGCTGTTCTTTTGTTGTGAAATAGTATATAATTTGTGTAAAAGATGTATATAAAAATGGTATCTTTACATTAGGAGTTAAACTTCTTTTTTAAAGGACCAGATAGTAAATATTTTAGACCTAAGTTTACAGACCTATGTGAAGTCTCTTTTAGCCACTCAACTCTGCTGTTGTAGCCTGAAGACAGCAGCAGTTGGTAACATGTAAATGATGTGCCAAGGATTGGCCTGCTAGACAGACAGGAAGAGCCAACTGACAATACCTTGGACAGATCTCCATCTTAAATACAGTATTTGAGAATTTATCAGACTTTACTGGCGGTCCAGTGGTTAAGAATCTGAGCTTTCCACTGCAGGGGGTACAGGTTCAATCCCTGGCTGAGGAACTAAGATACCACGTGCTTCACTGTGTGGTCAAAAAAAAAGAATCAATTTATCTAATTCTGTTCAGTTGGCGCAGTCGTGTCCGACTCTTTGTGACCCCGTGAATCGCAGCACGCCAGGCCTTCCTGTCCATCACCAACTCCCGGAGTTCACTCAAGTTCATGTCCATCGAGTTGGTGATGCCATCCAACCATCTCCTCCTCTGTTGTCCCCTTCTCCTCCTCTCCCCAATCCCTCCCAGCATCAGTCTTTTCCAACGAGTCAACTCTTCGCATGAGGTAGCCAAAGTATTGGAGTTTCAGCTTTAGTATCAGTCCTTCCAAAGAACACCCAGGACTGATCTCCTTTAGAATGGACTGGTTGGATCTCCTTGCAGTCCAAGGGACTCTCAAGAGTCTGCTCCAACACCACAGTTCAAAAGCATCAATTCTTCGGTGCTCAGCTTTCTTCACAGTCCAACTTTCACATCCGTACAGGACCACTGGAAAAACCATAGCCTTGACTAGATGGACCTTTGTTGGGAAAGTAATGTCTCTGCTTTTGAATATGCTATCTAGGTTGGTCATAACTTTCCTTCCAAGGAGCAAGCGTCTTTTAATTTCATGGCTGCAATCACCATCTGCAGTGATTTTAGAGCCCCCAAAAGGAAAGTCTGACACTGTTTCCACTGTTTCCCCATCTATTTCCCATGAAGTGATGGGACCGGATGCCATGATGTTTTCTGAATGTTGAGCTTTAAGCCAACTTTTTCACTCTTCTTTCACTTTCATCAAGAGGCTCTTTAGTTCCTCTTCACTCTCTGCCATACGGGTGGTGTCATCTGCATATCTAGGTTATTGATATTTCTCCCGGCAATCTTGATTCCAGCTTGTGCTTCTTCCAGCCCAGCGTTTCTCATGATGTACTCTGCACAGAAGTTAAATAAGCAGGGTGACAATATACAGCCTTGACGTACTCCTTTTCCTGTTTGGAACCAATCTGTTGTTCCATGTCCAGATCTAACTGTTGCTTCCCGACCTGCATATAGGTTTCTCAAGAGGCAGGTCAGGTGGTCAGGTCAGGTCTGGTATTCCCGTCTCTTGAATAATTTTCCACACTTTATTGTGATCCACATAGTCAGAGGCTTTGGCATAGTCAATAAAGCAGAAGTAGATGTTTTTCTGGAACTCTCTTGCTTTTTCCATGATCCAGTGGATGTTGGCAATTTGATCTCTGGTTCCTCTGCCTTCTCTAAAACCAGCTTGAACATCAGGAAGTTCACGGTTCACGTATTGCTGAAGCCTGGCTTGGAGAATTTTGAGCATTACTTTACTAGCATGTGAGATGAGTGCAACTGTGCAGTAGTTGGAGCATTCTTTGGCATTGCCTTTCTTTGGGATTGGAATGAAAACTGACCTTTTCCAGTCCTGTGGCCACTGCTGAGTCTTCCAAATTTGCTGGCATATTGAGTGCAGCACTTTCACAGCATCTTTCACGATTTGAAATAGCTCAACTGGAATTCCATCACCTCCACTAGCTTTGTTCATAGTGATGCTTCCTGAGGCCCACTTGACTTCCCATTCCAGGATGTCTGGCTAATTAACACCTACTAAATGGAACGTGGAGTGCTAGTTGTTGGGTTGCTGGATAATGAGCTGAGGTTTCAAAACAGACTACGGGAGAAGTTGAAATAGATGTATTACTCACAGGTCCTGGAGGAGATACATAGCATACCTTGAGGGGCCATGTAGGTGGTCCATGCAGAGTGCAGACAGGCAGGTCCTGGGCCACATATCTTTATCAGGGTCCATGGTTGGAGTGTTTTGACATATCCAGACTAGGGCTGAATTGGGCAATTTGAATGGAGAGAGCAGGGTTTTGGTAAGTTTCTTGGAGTGTCTTATCTCAGGGTCACATATAAGGCATACAGATGCTGGAAGGCAAGGGAAACCATTGATCACAAGAGCGAACATTTGCTAGTGATTCTCTGCGTGCTATATAAGACATTTGCAAGAGTGAGGGGCTAGTGTCAGTTTGAAGTCACGGCAGGCACCTGGCCAAACACAATGGATGTCAGGGCAGCAGTGCCCTGGAGTAGCTTAGCTGAACTCTGATACACAGTAGTATAGAGAGACTGGTAGAGGAAACACACTGGGTGAATCAGCTTTTCATTGGTTAAGTACTGGCTCTCCTTTTTGAAATATGAGGCAGTTCATTGGAAAGCATTTTAAAATGCTTAGTTTAATGATAGCAGTCTAATTTTTTCCAGAGGCAAGAATTAGATGGAAAAATTGCCAGAGTTTCAAAAGAAAGGCAGGAGCTTGCTTCTAAAATTAAAGAGGTAAGTAGTTCATCCATAGCATTTTCCTGGCATTTCTTTTTTTAAATTATGAAGTAGTTCAGACAGCCTATGGTCTTTTCTCAGTTAACATTTAAAGTTTGAGAATTCCTGGCGTTCCAGTGGTTAGGACTCTGCACGTCCATTGCAGAGGATGTGAGTCCAATCCCTTTTTCAGGGAACTCAGATCCCTCAAGCTGCATGTGTGGTCAAAAATGTATATAAATCAATAAAATGTTTTTATAATGAAAGATTTGAAGCATTTACAAAACTAGAGAAAGTGGTGTCGCTGCACGCACATCTATAGCTTTCTCTGAAACTCTGTGTTCTGCTCTCCCACGCAGAAATTTATGGTAATTGTCATATGAATAATTAATGAAACTAAATTTGTAGGGTTTTCCTTTATTAAGAAGAAAGAACATTACGTGTCTGAATTCAGGTAGACCAGCAGTGGCTGCGATGTGGCACATGAAAAGTGCCTTTTTCCCTTCAGTTTTTAGCTGAAAGCATAAGCTCTTTTTACTTGTTTTTGATCACAAAAGTCCTTTTATATCATGTGTAACTTTTTCCCCAGTAGTCTTTGGATATAAAAATATGAACTCACATTTAGATGAGTCAAAGCTAGAATCGGCCAGCGTAGAGCCCTAATGAAATGAACTGGGGTTAAGGGAGAGAGGGTACTATAAACCGGTAATGGCATTTGTATTTTTGAGCTGAGATTTTTTTCTTGAATATATTATTGACTTCTGTGTGGCTAAATGAATATAGTTGAATTTAATGCATATTTCCACTAGCAGTTTATTTCAATTAAAAATTATGTGGAAAGCTATTAAAGTTTAAACTCAGCCCAAAATTAATCTTCTCATATGTCAGGAGGAAGTCTTTGTTTACCGGTGTTACGGTTTTTGCCACTGATCAGATTGTTCTGTGGGTCATTAAATTAATTGCACTTGCGGTTTCACCGTGATGCTGGCTGTAAGGAGAGGGATGTGGCAGTTACCATGTGAGCACTGGATGGAAGGCCACAAGCGCCGCCACATTCTCACAGACCTGCCTCGGAGTCCAGGCTTGAGTCTGTCGTATGCTCAGCTCTAGCTTTTCAGGAGCAGAAATAGGCTAACTGAATCTCTGATGAGACTCACTCTCCATCTCAGTTTATTCCATTAGATAGACCTGGACCACAGTGGCGGTTACTGCTGTGGAAGTAGAATGCTCATCAGTTTCACAGGTGTTTTTGTTGGTACTGGCTGTTAGAAAGAATAAGCTTACATGCTTAAAACTAACAGAAAAGGGTATGTTCAGGCTTAGTTTTGTTCCTGGTTTTACTGAGATAATTGCTTCACAGTTCAGTAGAATTATTTAGTCTTTGCATATTCTGATACCTTCCCACATACATCAGGCTGTAATAATTGTAAGTCTACTTTGACCAAATTAAACCCTGAATAAATTTTTCTTAACGTGCTGAAATCATGTTCCAAAATTAGACTCCCCTGCAGTGTGTTTTCTCTGATGGCTTCTGAGTACCTTGAGTGCTGCTCTTTTCTGGATTGCAGGTTCCCACCTGACATTTACTGAACATTATTCTGCCATATAAGTGGCAGGTGTGTTATAGTACAAAGAGGCCTACAGTCAAGAAGTTTTTAGATACAAGTGAACATTGATGAACTTTTATTCTCTTAGGTTCAAGGACGCCCACAGAAGACACAGAGCATCATCATCTTAGAGTCGCACATCATTTGCTGCACGCTGAGCACGAGTGGTGGCCTGCTGCTCGAGGCTGCTTTCCGTGGGCAGGGAGGCGTCCCCTTCAGCTGTGTCATCGTTGATGAGGTCAGTGAGCAGTTGGCCATACAGCTCTTGCCTGGTGCCTTGAGGAGGCAGTCCTAGGTGAAGAGTGGCTGCAAAGATGTGGACGTAGTGATCTTTTTGCATCTGGTTTTGACCTGCTCTTAAACATGTCTATTCCTATATGTTGAAATATGCTGCTGATAACCCACCATGATGAAAACTGCTTTTCTAGTATTGGAATTATAGTCTTAGGGATTCCTGATCTTAACAAAATCCATCCCAAGGATTGCCTAGCTCCTACTTAGAATATCTCTGGTTACCTTTTGAAGCATTTTATTGTTTTCTAACCAAAGAAAATCTTTATTTTTGATATTTGGTGTAGAAGGAGAAGGTGTACGTTTCTTAATGGGTAAGGCTTTCATTATGAATTAGACTGTATATGAATAAAAAATAACAGAGAAAACTATGACTGTATCTCCATTTTATACTTTCTTACCAAGGCTGGACAGTCCTGTGAAGTTGAAACTCTTACTCCGCTCATCCATCGTTGCAACAAGCTTGTCCTCGTAGGAGACCCTAAGCAGCTCCCTCCCACAGTCATTTCCGTGGTATGTTTTTTCACATTCGTGTTGATCTAAAGTGGAAGGGGTCTTTTGGTTTTTTGTTTAGGGGGTTGGGCATCCTCCTTGGATCAACATCTCTTACTTGCAGGGAGAAATAGGGAATGGCTGAGGAAAGAGAACAGCCACCGTTTAGAGCCTTCATGGTAAAGTCTCCAAAAATATGCTTTGCTCATAAAGAGCTTGTGTGTGTGTGACAGGAGCATGTGGGTATCAAAAGACCAGAAGCTCAGGAACAGGATGTCCCATGCTCAATGTGCTATCCCTCTGAGAAAGGCAGTGTGCAGCTTTTCTAAGGGCTGATTTGTTTTCATAACATAGCCACCAAACCTATGATAAAAGAAAAACTCTAAAAAAGCAAGGGAAAGAATCCAAACCTCCTAATTTATATTTATGTATATGCAAATTTTGAGGAAAACAGTAAGAAGATAAGTTATTCTTACAGTAATGTGTACAGTATTAGGATTCTGTATCCTATAATGTTCCTCACATGCTCTGAAAGGGCAGGTGGAAGGAAAAAGACTGGGCTCCGCTTGTGGGAAGATGAGCAGCATGGTTGTGTCCCCTTCCCTGTTGTGTGAACACTCACTAGAACTGCTCCTGGAAGTGCACAGCAAAGTCAGGATCCAGATGTTTGGGGTAATCTTGCACAGGTCTCCACCTAGGTTTTGAAACTGAATAACATTTGAGCATTTCACTGATACAGAGAGCATGTGTGCAGAGTAGTGGCTGCATGAACAGTCCCAGAGAACAGACCATTTTCACAGCATTTCTGTTCAGTTATGTTCTGTTTGGTTGTGGAATGCAAGCGTGTTGCTGTTTTTTGTTGTTACTGTTTTTTGACTTTGGAATCATCAGCATGACCGTGCAGTTCTTTGATATCTGAGCACTTGGGCGCGACCATGTGAGGGGTGGGCTAGGAGCGCCCCTGACCTGGAGTGAGGACCTTGTCTGTGGGGAAGAGCTGCTGCACCAGGCTTCGTGGGGAGTTAGGAGGAGCCAGCTCTGCACTGCGCTATGTGAATAATACAGCGTTTCAGAGGCTGACTGGTGACTTCTCGAAGGGCCTTAGCATATAGTTAGCGAAAGAGGGTTGTTGATAGTCCTCAGCTTTACTGCCTTCTTTGGTAATTGATTAAGAACAGCAGAAATGAGAAGAATCTATTTGGGCTTTTCTTAGTGTTGTAAAAATAATAACAGGCTTATTGAGAAATTTTCAGAAAATGATTATAAAGTTTTTCTCAAAATGCCTTTCTGACCAATTTCTAGGAATAATTACTATGAATAGTGTAGTGGATAATTTGAACAGTTTGTGGTCATGGGTGTGCAAAGTTGCCTTTTTTCCAGTCTGTGTTTATTGAGTGTTAACCTAATAATTCAGGCACCATTTTAAGTTCTAGGATTATGACAGTGTTGAAAACTGACAAAAATCTCTGCCCTTACAAAGCTGACATTCTCGTGGGTAACAGACAATAAGTTACTAAATTCAGAAGGTTGGGTAGTTACAGGGAATGTATGCATTTGTGTGTGCCGACTTTGACCTTGTAAAGGTGGCAGAATCAGTCTGTGTCACACTGCCTTTTTTCCAGTCAGTAAATAGATCAGGAATGTACATTCATGTCAAAACATGAAAATCTCTGTCATATTGTAGGATGGACTCAGGTTTTTTTTTTTTTTCTGTAAGTAAATGTGTTACCTCCTATAAATCCACTTTCTTTTTTTTGCTAGAGTGAAGTAAATGAGTTTTTTTGCTAACTTGAATAGATAAACTTCTGAGGTAGAGATGATAATGCCAAATGTCCACTAAGAATATTTATTCTGTTTAATTACACAAACCTATTTAAAATTGCATATGTATATAATCACTTGCATAAATAATACAAATAGGAAATAATGTCTTCTTTCTCCACTCTGATAGTTTGTAAAACAGGTTTATTAAAACTTTACATATACATCTTCAGTGCTCATATCTGCAACATACTCATAAAGATTCCACTATTCTTTCTCAATTTTGACATGGTGCTAACATTGAAACGTGTATCCCAAGTATATCCCAACTGTGATTACATGAAGACACATTTCTTCATTTGTCAAATTAACTCCGTTTCAGGTTGCAGGTTTGTTGTAACCCGTTATTGAATTTATGAAATCAACTTAGTTGTCTGTCTCCTCCATTAGAATGTTAAGTTCTGTGACACTTAATCTTATTCACCTTAGACCCTCAGCACCCGAAGCTTTAGACGCTTAGTGCATATTGCCTGAATGGATGGATGAAGAAATTGGTCTTTAAGAGGCTGGTTTACAGTGACATTCATTTTTTCAAGCTGTGGGAGCGCAGCCCAGAGATAATGGTTAAAATCTGTGTTAAAATTCTTTGCTGCTTTTCTCATCAGTTCTTTCAGGTTAGCACCAAAATAGTGATGGTGGTGATCATTCACAAGATCACATCATTCATCAACAGTTTGTGGGATTTCTAAATAAGGAGAATATGCCTCAGCTTTCGTAGTCAGGCTCTGTTAGCACCAAAATAGTGATGGTGGTGATCATTCACAAGATCACATCATTCATCAACAGTTTGCGGGATTTCTAAATAAGGAGAATATGCCTCAGCTTTTGTAGTCAGACTCCATGGCTTTTCAAAGGTGGAAGTCAGAAACATCTTCTTTCTCTGAATGTTTGGTTGTTGGTAATGCTGTGTGTATTTTAGATGTACATTTGCTGTGTACATTGTAGAGCTCTGTAATTGTTTTTATGATAGTGGGAAAAGTACAGGTGAATCGTTAGAGATTATTGCTTTGTCTTCCCCCTTTCAGAAGGCACAGGACTATGGCTATGACCAGTCAATGATGGCCCGCTTCCACAAGCTCCTGGAGGAGAGTGTGGAGCACAACATGATTGGCAGGCTGCCTGTCTTACAGCTCACCATCCAGTACCGGATGCACCCGGACATATGCCTCTTTCCTTCTAGTTATGTTTATGACGGAACCTTGAAAACAAATAGGTGGGTTCTTTTCATTGCATGTCAGCTTGTTTTATTTGTAGGTTTGGCTGCTTAGGAAGAATAGCTCTTTCACAGTGCTCTTAAGTCTTGTTATTAAAAACATGAAGGTTTAATAATTTAAATTATAAAAGACATGTTGATTGTAGCAAATGCAGATAAATGAAAAGGGGGATAAAACCAACCCCCCTATTTATACTACCCAGAAATAATCACTAGTAACATTTTAGTATATCTACTTCCAGTCCTTGTACTATGCACATGTTTTTTTTGTTTGTTTCCTTTTTCTCTTTTTGGGAAAAAAGAATCATACCATGCTTTACCTAGTGTTTTATACCTTGCTTTTTTCGTGTACTGTATTATGAGTAATTTTCCAATCATAATTGTTATATCTTAAATACATAGATTATTCTCCCTAGCACTAGAATAGAGATAAAATTCACTTTCTTTTAGTGTATTGAAATTTTATTTTTTTAAAGAAGAGTCCTTCTTGTCTCCTTACTTTGCATAGCTCTCTCCCTGCCACATACACACAGAAAAATGGTAGTAATAATTTAAAAAAATGTTTCTAACTTGACTTGTGTTCTAAATGGTGCTGCTCTTTTATAGAGGGACAGAGACCAATCGGTGCTCATCTGACTGGCCATTTCAACCCTACCTCGTGTTTGATGTTGGAGATGGCTTAGAAAGACGGGATAATGAGTATGTTCTCTTATACTTCAGTCCTTACTGATGGTGTCAGAATTTTTATATTGTTTTTGTTTATATTTAAGTTCAAAATACTTTTCATACAAATCTCTCTGCCTAGTGCCAGGACCCAATCATTTTCTTTTAGCTGGACTGATAAATCCATAATAAAATTACTGCTATCTTTATGTATTTCGGTCTTTCAGTTTTTCTTTCTTAATTGTGTTAGTGGGGATTATATTACCTAACATGTGATAAGCACTTAAGTAGATCCATGCTGAACTCACAGTTGTGAGTAAAATAGATGTGGCCCTAGTACAAGGCTATTGTGGTCTAACGCGAGGCAGACATTAACCAGGCCATTACTGTGGTGATTGATTATTCCAGTTGGGTTAAATATTGTGAAGGAGAAATACAGGCACAGTTGAATTAAGGTGTGAGGCAGAGGGTGGACAGAACTTTGAGCGTGTTGGGTTGTGTGAATCGGGTGGTCTGTGAATGCTAGTGCATGATCCACATGGCCTGTGGTGGGGAATGAGAAAAGTGATGCATCTGAAGCACTTTTCTCAGTGTTGGGAAGATAATAAATCTGTAATAGGAGCTCTTCATTAGTCATGTCTTCATTGTTATAAATGCCTTTGTTCTCAGTGTGGCTGTCCCTGTTCTAACAGATGAAGAAGCTGGTGTCTGAATGACTCCAAGCTCTTTTCTGGCATACAGCTCATGTCTCGCTGGGCAGTTGTGATGCTGTTTATTCTGGTATACAGTGTAATGGGCATTATCACAGCCTCTTTGAATCACTGCTGACTGAATAGAGATAAAGCCTACCAATCTACCTTTTACTGTAATAGAGAACAAAGTGGAACTTAACAATTGGACTGCTATTAGTTTTGATGTCTTGTATTTTTTTTTCCATCTTATTTAGCTCATATGTAAATGTTCAAGAGATAAAACTGGTAATGGAACTAATTAAACTTATTAAAGACAAAAGAAGGGACATTAATTTCCGAAACATTGGCATAATAACCCATTACAAGGCTCAGAAGACGATGATTCAGAAGGATTTGGACAAAGAGTTTGATAGAAAAGGGTGAGGCATCTCTATTTTTATAGCTCTTTCCAGTTTCTCTGTTGAATTAAAAAGAAGAAAGAGGGGATGGAAGGAAAGAAGAAAATGAAACTTAACCCCTGGGGCATGCATAGACCCTGGTAACATAGAACAAGGAGACCAGGACACTGGCTCCACAGACTTGTGCTGAGAAGGGAGTGTGGTTACGCTTGTAGCACCTGTAGACGGAGTGCCTGCTGCCTTTTCGAAGGTCTTCACCATTATACTTGACAGTGGAATTGACTGAGAAACTCTCCAGGCCTTTCCATTTAGTTGGATGACTTGTTAATCTAAATTCTAATTGTACCGAGATGCCCATAGTCACATTTTCACTTAGAAAAAATTAATTAAACCTTTTAGTGCCTTCATGTAGAAGGGTGAAGATCATGTCTTCGTCTCGTTTTCCCTCAACAGTAAAATTAAAAATTAAATATTGGAAATCCAGTAACTCTACAGTTTCTACACCTCGAAACACACAAACTTCCAAAATTGACGCTAGGAAGAAACCAGAAACATTGGATAGATCTATTAAACACAAACAGATTGAGTTAGTAATCAAACACTTAACAACAGAAAACAAACTCAGGACCAGGCTTCACTAGTGAATTCTATCAAATGTTAAGAATTAACACCAGTCTTTTTGCAAATGCTTCCAAAAAATAGAAGGGAAGACTACTCATTTTATGGGCCCACTATTACCTTGATACCAGAGCCATGGAGACATCACCAGAAAAGAGAACTACAGACCAATATATCCTTTATGAATGTGGATGCAAAAATTCTCAACAAAATAATGGCAGCTGAACTCAGTAGCATATTAAAAGGATTATAGACCAGGATCAAGTGGAATTTATCTCAGGAATGCAAGGTTGGTTCAATATATGATAATCACCGTTCTGTACCATAGTTAAAGGGAAATCCCACGTGGTTGTGATCATCTGAATAGATTTCATTTATTTGAGTGAAGTCATTTGAGTGCAACAACAACCTTTCATGATAAAAATACTCAACAAATTTAGGAATAGAAGGGAACTTCCTTAGGCTAATAAAAGGCATCTATGAAAAACCCATAGCTCAAAAACTATACTTCATGGTAAGATGAAAACTTTCCCTATATGATCAGGAAGGATAGGATGTCTGCTCTCACTGCTTTTGTGCAGCATTGTATTAGAAATTCTGTGCAGAGCAGTTAAGAAAAGGAAATGAAATATTTGTGCAAACTGCTAGTCCTTGTAAACAAGTTCATCAGAGTTGGTAGTATACAAGATCAGTATGCCGAAATCAGTTGTATTCACCAGCCACAAGAAATCTGAAAAAAAATCTTTTTTAATTCCATTTACGGTAGCATCATAAAGAACAAAATACTTAGGAATAAATATAACCAAAGAAATATAAGCTCCTACACTGAGAATTACAAAATGTTGAAAGAAATAGAAGAACTCCAAAATAAGTGGAGACAGTCCATATTCATGGATTGCACTAAGATGGCACCTTTCCCCACGCTGATCTACAGATGAGTTATCTCCATCAAAATTAAAACTACGGTTTTGGAAAAGCTTATTGTAAAGTTCATGTGGAAGTGAAAGATACTCTCCAAACAACTTGACAGAACAGTGTTGGGGGGCTCACACTTTATCAGAATTTACTACAAAACTATCAACATTGTGGTACTGTCATCAGGGTAGACATATAGACTAATAGAAGTGAGATTCCAGAAATAAATCCATATGTTTGTGGCCAGTTGATTTTCAGGAAGGGTGTCAAGACCATTCAGTGGGGAAAGAATAGTTTTTTCAACAAATGGTGCTGGAATAAGTATAGGTATCCTCCTGCAAAAGAGTGAATTTTGACCCCTGTCACACTGTATATAATAATTAACTCAAATTAGAGCCCTGAGTCTTCAGAGACAAAATTATAAAATGTATAAGGAAACAAAAGTGTAAATTCATATGATCTCAGATTAGGCAACAGTCTTAGGTGTGATATCCAAGCACAAGTAACCAGAGGAAAATTAAATTGGTCTTCATAAAAATGAAAACCCTTTGCTTCAGATGACACTATCAAAGAGTGAAAAGACAACCCACAGAATGGGAGAAAGTACTTGCAAATTATTTATCTGATGAGTTATATCCAGAATATAAAGAACTCATACAACTTGATAATAAAATGACAGTCTTGTTGAAAAATGTGAATAGCATTTTTCAAAAGATAAAAATCCAACAGGCACACTAAAAGGTGTTCCGCATTATTTATCATTAGGGAAATGCAAATCAGAACGACAATTAGATTAACATTTCATACCCACCACGATGACTGTCATTAAAAAACAGGCATTAACATATTTTGGCGAGGATGTGGAGAAATTGAAACAGTACGTTGCTGGTGAGAAGATAGAATGGTAAATCATTGTGGAAAACAGTTTGGCAGTTCCTCATAAAACATAGAATTACCACATGACCAGCAATTTCATTCGTAGATACATACCTGCATTGGAAAAATGTTCACTGGGAAGCTTGTACATGAATGTTCATAGCAACATTATTCATGATAGTCAGAAAGCAGAAACAACTCACAAACTTCCAAAAATTGTGTGTGGGTAAATTGTGTATTTGTACAAGCAACTACGCAGTCGTAGAAGGAGTGAAGCAGTGGGATATTTTGTGACACGTGAACCTTGGAAAACATCGTGCTAAGTGAAAGAAACCTGACACAGAAGGTCACATGTTCTATAACTTCATTGATACGCTAGCTATGTCCCGTGTAGAAAAGTCCATAAAGACAGAACATAGATGAGTGGTTGCCAGGGCCTGGCGGGGAGGAAATTAGAGACTGATGACTAATGGGCACAGGGCTTCTCTACTGGGAATAGACATGCTTTAATAACTTTTTCAGTAAATATGTTTCTCTTTCATTAATAGGGCAGCAGAAGTAGATACCGTGGATGCCTTCCAGGGTCGTCAGAAAGACTGTGTTATTGTTACATGCGTCAGAGCAAATGCCACACAAGGCTCAATTGGGTGGGTAACTGTCATCCTTGATTTTTTGCTTTGTTTATAGTCCAGAAGTAGCTCTATTTTTAATCACTGTTGAGAGTACCATCATTTGCCAAATTACATAGAAAATTGCATAATGTCATGAAGTTGTTTTTAAGCTGTGTAGTTGATCCACTGTTGGGTCTGCCTTTCTTGGTTCCTTGTGTCCATGTCACAGAGTGAATCTGTATTTTCACTTGAGAAGAGTGAAGTAGATGATTGAATCCAGTATATTTTGCAGGGGCATGTTCCTCTCCACAGTATGTGTCATAATTGATCTACTGTCATATTTTTAGGATGTTTTAAGACTTAAAAATCACAGCATTAAAATTTCTAATATCTAAGTCACGATAGGAAATAGGTGCCTTACTTTGAAGGAAAGCTCCAGACATCGTTTGTTGATTGTTTTTGATGAGAATTGCCCTATGCCAGGTCCCCTGTGTTGGGAGAAGGGGTGCAAAAGCATTGTGATTTTAAGGCAGAAGGAGCCAAGAAAAGCTGTCTGAAATATCGCCTGTGTCTCACGTACACTGATACACTGCTGAGTCATTATGTACAAAGAAGTAACTTTTTTTTTCTTCTATTGCTTAGATTTCTGGCAAGTTTGCAGAGATTGAATGTCACCATCACACGAGCCAAGTACAGCCTCTTCATCCTGGGACACTTGAGAACCCTAGTGGTAGGTACATTCTAGAGGAGCAGGGATCTCAAAGGTTGCCCCTTATTACTCATACTGGGTGGAGGTTTTGTGTTTATCTTTCATTAAAATGGAAATGATTTAGAGGTCACAAACAACAGTGTTCCTCTTAGCCCCTCACCCCCACCTTGTTAGTCCCCCAGCAGCCTCTTCATGGGAGCTTTTAGACACCCAGACTGTTCTTATCCTAGCCCAGGACCCAAGTAGTCGCAGTGTGCTCTCAAGATGACCTGTAAGAAATTTTTTCTACATCGTGGGATTGGACAGCCCTTAGTAAACTCTGAGTTAATGTGGTCTCAGCTCAGCCTAATGCCAAGAGAGAATGGGAGTTTGCAGGCGTCTTTATGGATCTTCATTTCTGCCCTGACACTTTAAGCCACAGCACTTACTGCTTCCCTTGAGAGATGGGTGCCATCAGAGTCCTCTGTCAGAGCAGATGCTTCTCCAGAAGGGTCAGGTTCCACTTGTGGCCCTAGACAGTATAGCTCCGTTGGGTGAACTATAGCTGGATAAGTGTGTATTTGCTGCTTTGTCTCATTTAGGGGTAATAACTCAGTTTCTCTAATTTTAACAGTCTTTGGTTTATCTTAGGAGAAGTGCTAACTTAGTTCAGTTCAGTTGCTCAGTCATGTCTGACCCTTTGCAACGCCATGAATCGCAGCATGCCAGGCCTCCCTGTTCATCACCAACTCCTAGAGCATACTCAAACTCATGTCCATTGAGTTGGTGATGCCATCCAACCGTCTCATCCTCTGTCGTCCCCTTCTTCTGCCTTCAATCTTGAAGGTACTTTCCCAGCATCAGGGTCTTTTCAAATGAGTCAGCTCTCCGTATCAGGTGGCCAAAATATTGGAGTTTCAGTTTAAGCATCAGTCCTTCCAGTGAACACTCGGACTGATCTCCTTTAGGATGGACTGGTTGGATCTCCTTGCAGTCCAAGGGACTCTCAAGAGTCTTCTCCAGCAGCACAGTTCAAAAGCATCAGTTCTTCGGCACTTAGCTTTCTTTATAGTCCAACTTTCACATCCATACAGGACCCATGGAAAAACCATAGCCTTGACTAGATGGACCTTTGTTGGTAAAGTAATGTCTCTGCTTTTCAATATGCTGTCTAGGTGGGTCATAACTTCCTTGACAACCTAGTGAAGTGAAGTGAAAGTTGCTTAGTCATATCTGACTCTTTGCGATTCCAGTCCATGGAATTCTCTAGGCAAGAATACTGGAGTGGACAGCTGTTCCCTTTTCCAGGGGCTCTTCCCATCCCAGGGCTTGGAACCCAGGTCTCCCGCGTTGCAGGTGGATTCTTCACCAGCTGAGCCCCAAGGGAAGCTGACTTAGTATTTCCCCCTATCTCGGCTAGCTCCACCAGAGGGCGCTCAAATACAGTCTTCCTCCTTCAGCTCTTTCCCAGGTCTGTGGTCTGCAGCTTTCGTTGTTTGGTCCCTCCTTGAAATAATTTTTAAAAGCTGCATATCCTCCATTTTAAGTTGATACTGAGAATCTTTTATCAGAAGGATTGATACAAAGATTTTGTTTATAATATGTTGTAAATACTGACATTTTAAAGTAAGGATAATAAAAATAAATCTATTATGTCACTCTTTTAAGTATATCCAATGGGGTAGAGAGCAGTGTTACTCTTTCTGCTCTTTAAAATTGAATTGTCATCTGTACTGTTTAGGATACAATTCAGTGGGGATAATGAACATGTTTTCATAATTGAAAGGCTGTTAATATGACTATTAGGCTTTTCTGCCACAAAAAAGTATACAATATAAATTGAATGTTTAAAGAGTTGTTTTTCATGACTACTTGGGAAAACTGTGAGAATTGTACTTCTTTGGTAACTTCCTGTAAGCCTGTTGGTGTTCAGTCACTAAGTCGTGTCTGACTCTTTGTAACCCAATGAACTGCAGCACCCAAGGCTTCCCTGTCCTTCGTTGTCTCTGGGACTTTGCTCAGAATGTCCATTGAGTCAGTGATGCCATCTAACCCATTTCATCCTCTGCTGCCCCCTTCTCTTCTTGCCCTCAGTCTTTCCCAGCATCAGGGTCTTTTCTAATGAGTTGGCTCTTCACATCAAGTGGTCAAAATATTGGAGCTTCAGCCTCAGCATCAGTCCTTCCAGTGAATATTCAGGGTTGATTTCCTTCAAGATTGACTGGTTGATCTCCTTGCAGTCCAAGGGACTCTCAAGCGTCTTCTCCACACCACAGTTCAAAAGCATCACTTCTTCGGTGCATCAGTTGTTTATGGTCCAACTCTCACATCTGTACATGACTACTGGAAAAACCAGAGCTTTGAGTGTACAGACCTCTGTTGGCAAAGTGTTGTCTCTGCTTTTTAATGTGCTGTTCAGGTTTGTCATAGCTTTCTTTCCAAGGCACAAGCATCTTTTAATTTTATGGCTGTAGTCACTGTCTGCAGTGATTTTGGAAATAACATCTGTCACTGTTTCTACTTTTTCCCCGTCTGTTTGCCATGAAGTGGTAGGATTGGATGCCATGATCTTGGTTTTTTGAATGTTAAGTTTTAAGCCAGCCTTTTAACTCTCCGGGCTTCTCTCATCGCTCAGCTGGTAAAGAATCCGCCTTCAATTCAGGAGACCCCAGTTCGATTCCTGGGTCAGAAAGATCCCCTGGAGAAGGGATAGGCTACCCACTCCAGTATTCTTGGGCTTCCCTTGTAGCTCAGCTGGTAAAGAATCCGCCTGCAATTCGGGAGACCTGGGTTTGATCCCTGGGTTGGGAAGATCCCCTGGAGAAGGGAAAGGCCACCCACTCCAGTAATATTCTGGCCTGGAGAATTCCATGGACTATATACAGTCCATGGGGTCACAGAGTTGAACACGCCTGAGCTACTTTCACTTTTCACTCTCCTCTTTTAGTCTCCTCTTTCACCCTCCTCAAGAGGCTCTTTCTGCCATTAGAGTGCATCTATCTGCATATCTGAGGCTGTTGATATTTCTCTTGCCAGTCTTAATTCCAGCTTGTGAGTCATCCAGCCCGACATTTCGTGTGATATACTCTCCATATAAGTTATATAAGCAGGGTAACAATATACAGCCTTAAGGCACTCCTTTCAGAATTTTGAGCCAGTCTCTTGTTCCATGTCTGGTTCTAACTGTTGCTTCTTGCCCTGCACATAGGTTTCTCAGGAGACAGGTAAGGTGGTCTGCTATTCCCATCTTTTATTTCCCACAGTTAAAGGCTTTAGCAAATCTATAATGAATCTATAGTTACCTCAAAATAAAGGTGGTTTTTTAACTTTTTCTTTTGTACTGGAGTATAGCCAATTTAACAAGCAGTGTGGTGATAGTGTCAGGTGAACAGCAAAGGGACCCAGCCATACATATACATGTAAATTAAGATTAAAAAAAAATTTTTTTTCCTGTGACCATAAGGATCAAAGTGTTTAACAACTGATACCTTATCAGTTGAAGAACATACTAACAATGATTATTTTTATACAGTTGAATTCTGATAATATTCAAACCCGAAAAGTAAATGTTTATAGAGCTGTGTGTCTTAGGTGCCTGGATTACCGAAGCCTTCCTGGGCACCCCTGTGTTTACCGCAGATGATTGTACCTGCCCCGGCAGCTTGGTCTGTAGTCAGCCTGGGGACGGGTGAGAATTGTGATGGTGACTGGGAAGGGTGGAGTGGAAGGGTGGGAAAACCCCAGGAAGGGACGTGGGAAACTGAAGTTTGAAAGCTAAAGTTTGGAATAGAGAACGGCCCCACATCCGTCCCCCACCAAGGGCATCTCTGAGCCCCCGGTGTCACCCACATGCAAATTTGCAGAGCGCCGCTGTCCCACTCTGGGAAGCTAGAGACAGAGAGAGCCGAGGAGAAAAGCTCCCAGTGTGACCTTTGGACTTTCCAGTCCAGTTGACGGGTTTCTTCTTGGGCTTCTCCCCTGACACCTTTTTTGGTCTTTCAGCCCAGTTTCCCTTATGGGAGTGGAATGAGGACTAATATAACCCTTTCTCAGAACTGTTTCTGTGATCTAGGACTTGGATTAAACACCATGTTTAGGTGCATGAGACTCAGCAAAAATCACAGCAAGGCCACCTGCTTTCCAGGTTGTAGTGCTGGCACTTTGTCATATAAGATGTTTGTGGAAAGATTTCAGGCAAGAGCCAGGACTTGTTCTTTTTAAAAATGGTTTGACTAAAAGGCAAGAGCTTGTAGTCACCCAGCTGTGAATTTCTCCAGGATTGCATACATGGAGAGTGCTACAAAAGACACCATACAGTCAGAAATGATAAAATGTGAAAACAGAGTGCATTTCAGAGTCATTTAAATAAAATAGCCATTCATGTGTTCCATTTGTGGGAGCAGACTCAGAGAGGTCAAGTGACTTGAGCATGGCCACACAGCAAATAAACGCTATGGCTTCCCTCGTGGCTCAGCTGGTAAAGATTCTGCCTGGAATGCGGGAGACCTGGGTTCGATCCCTGGGTCGGGAAGATCCCCTGGAGAAGGAAACAGCTACCCACTCCAGTATTCTGGCCTGGAGAATTCCATGGACTGTGTATGTATAGTCCATGGGGTCACAAAGAGTCAGACACGACTGAACTTTGACTGACTCTACACCCCCAGCCGCCTAGAGTGCAGGAACCCACAGGAGGGTTGTTGCTCAGTCACTGAGTCGTGTATAGCTCTTAGGTAGCCATCCTTTTTCTTCTCTTTCCTTTGTCAAAAAGTCTTCATCGTTTTTCTCCCCACTATACTCTCTTCTAAGGAAGCCCAAGTTTTGATGATTGTAAATAAGCAGTTTAACACCTCTCTTCCTCTAAAAGGAAGAGAGGAGAGCTACATGAGTTGAGTTTTCTTTCCACCTTCTTTAGATGTGCCTTTCATAACTTAAAGCTCTTCTAGAAGAGATAGAAAGTTTCATGATATCTTTAGAATAGTATCTCAGTGGATTAAGATGGTTTCGCCTGTTGGAGTTTGGGAATTTGGTGACAGCTATGGACCTGTTCGTAGAACAATCAGCATGCACTCAAAAGTTAGAGCTTTCTGAAACTGAGCCTTCCTGCCGTCTTCCGGAGGCAGGCAGTGTCAGAGGAAATTCAGTGGGATGACGGAGCCCTCCTATGGCTGCGTCATCCAGGACACTAACCCCAGTCACATGTGGTAGCAGAGAGCTTGAAATGTGGCCGGTGTGACTGAGGAAATGAACTTCTAATTAACTGAAACTCGAACAGCTGCACGAGGCTACCGACAGCGGACAGAGTTGCATGACGGCTGATTCAGCCACAGGGCTTGAGCGGCAGCAGCAGAATGGCGGCAGTTCTTTCTCAGCGGCGGTGCTCAGTGTTGTTTTGTAGCAGCGTGTTTTATTGTTCTGTAGTCCATCTTATTTTTTCTTTCTGCTTTGTCAAGTAATGGATTCTTGAGAATCCGTTCATGAGGGTGTACTTAAACTATTTGTTCCCAAGCATGTGAGTGTTTTTTGGGGATGTAATTTTCTTCCTTCTCTGTTTCAAGGAAAATAGGCATTGGTATCACCTGATTCAAGATGCACAGAAACGTGGCGCCATTATTAAGACTTGCGACAAGAACTACAGACATGATGCAATGAAGATCCTGAAGCTCAAACCATTGCTTCAGAGGAGCCTTACTCACCCTCCTGCTGTCACTCCAGAGGCATCCAGACCCCAGGGTGGCCTACCCAGCAGCAAGCAAGATGGTGAACTCAGCAAGACATCTTTTGCTTCTTCCCTGTACCACTCACCCTCTGATTCCAAAGAAGCCACAGTCACTGAGGCTGCAAAGGATCCTGAAAGGCCACCCACTCAGGACTGGCTTCGGGACCCACGACTGCTGCGGAGGATGGGCTTAGCCTTTGATGCCCAAGGAATAAGCCTCAGGGAGCCGCAGCCCTTGAGCCCCCAGCATTCCGGAGCAGCGCCTCCATCAGGCGCGCCAGGCTGCCCTGGGAGTCCCCAGGAGCCATGCACCGTCAGGCAGCAGGGAGTCACCCTGAACAGCCACATGCCTCACACGCAGTGTGACTCTCCAGCCGCTGGTACTGACACTTCCACAAGCAAAAAGAGGTGTGACCAGGAAGAGGGGGTGCTTGGCCACAGGAGAGAGACCAGGGCCTTGAGTGAAGGGGATCAGGAGTGGTGGGCGAGCTCCCACACAAAGAGGAACTCAGACTGGGATGAGAGGGGCCTGGAGGAGGACAGCCACTCAAAGAAGAGACGGGTTTTATAGTATAGCCAAACAGCAGAGGCTGTTAGCCACAATCATTGCTGCAGACCTCTGATGACCAACTAATAGGCTTGTCCAGATAAGACTGCTTTTTTCCTTATAGGAGTTTGTTGTTGGAAAACAAAATGTATTATAACACATGGGCCTCGGTCTTTTCTGTCAGTTGTAAAAGCTTTCAGAGGACATTTGTGTATCAGTAATTATGTCTTTGAAGTAGGAGGCTTGCAGTGTTGATCTCTTGTTCTTGTAGAAAAGGAGGTCAGCCTGGAGAGGTTGTAGAAGTTGGAATGTATATTTGTATAGCAAATAACAAAATCCTTTTAAAATTTAATCTGGTAGACGGCTTTTCTTTCCCCTGCTTAAAATGTTAATCATTTTCAACAGAACAAACCTTATATTAAAAAAAAAAAAAACATGAGGAGGGCAGGTCCTTTAAACCATTGTTACGGCAAAACAGATGTTTAACAGCCCAGGTAGTGTGGCAAGGAGCTGAGTTTAGTGCTGGTGGGTCAGAGGTCTCTAGTTCTGTTTTTTAAAAGCAGCTAGAGTCTGCTGGGGGAATTGGGAAGCAGAAGGTTACGTTAGTTTAAGTTGCACTGATGACCTTTTTGACCAGGCACCCTGACACAGGATAGTGCATTTCTGTGATGAGTGCATCTTCTAGTAGTGAGCACATAGTTATCTAGCTAAAATTCTCATTCTTCTTGAATTAGGAGAATATGAAATGGAAGTGTAGTTCTTGACATGTCATTCAGATGCCCCCAGCATATTTTGAGTTTTCTGCAACTCGTGGGTTAGAAATCCAGCGGTTGCCAAGTGCAAGATCAGTGCCGAGGTGGCTTGTGTGAAAGCGTGCATTTCTTGGGTTGAGCCAGAAAACTGGGTGTTCACTGTCTTCCCAAGGGGTTCTTGGGGACTTGAGACAATATTTTAGACAGGGAAGAGACATCCTTTAAAAAGAGCAGGCTGGAAGAGCAGTGCAGGTACTTGGGAGTTCAGAACCAAGGAGAGAGTTGACCGGTTTCCTCTCGTCTCTGGAGACCATTGTAATTGATGCAGATACAGTGCTGTTGTGGGGCATCTGGTTAGAGGGCTTGTGCTTCTGCGAAAGGAAGTGGCTGTGGTGGGTGGAGGTCTGGTGACTTGGACGTGGGCAGGGCTGCCCGATTTCAAAGTCTGGCTTTCCCTGCACACACACAGTGGTGCTGAAGTCTCACAGACACGAGCATGTGTTAATAGCCGACCCGCATTTGAACCTGTGGTTGGTCGTGTACACCGTGCAGGACCCCAGCTACGCAGGGGTAGCGAGCACATCCCTGAGTGTGAACGTGCACCCTCTGAAGTGTCTTTGCTCTTCTGCTTTTTAAGCAGAAAGGGCTTTGTGTTCGTCAGAAATTGTCCTGAAGCAGGTTATTAAGAGCTTTAAAAGTGCGTTTGGTTGCCAACGGTTAAAACCCTCTACTTCTCTGTTCCTCTTGTCTCTCTCACTGGTGTCTAGGCCTCTGCTTGCCCCTCTCACTGGTATCTAGGCCTTTGCTTGGGCATGGATACTCCCTGTCACCTGGGGAGCATGTGCTCTGTCCCCAGAGTCAGCCCCTGCTCCCCTGCCATGGAGGCGGGCCGAGCCCTACTTGGGGCCAGGGCCTTGTAAGCTTCCTGCCTGGCGTTTGGCAAGAAAGCTCATTATTACTGTGTTTATTTTCCTCTTGTCTTGGTAGAATGCTTGATTTAGCAGACAGTTGTAGTGATCACGATTTAGAGAGTCTAGAAGGTGTTAGCTTATAGAAGAGGTGTGACGGACACAGCTGGGCCAGGAGCTTTCCCCACGCTGCTCACACAGCGTGAATATAAGGAAGGGTTTGTTGCCAGTTCTCACACGTCGTGTCCACCTTTTGGTTCGCCATTCACCTAGTCTGGGAATGCAAGAAGTAGCACATCAGAAAATCTACTGAGCATGTGTGTCCTGACAGCCTCTCCCAGCAGAAATGGCCATATCAGACATGGCGCTGGAGGCGCACTGTAGCTCCAGTTGGTATGCTTGTGTAGCTGCACGAAGCACTTTGCCTGTACTTTGTGGCCTTTCTGATGTCACTGTCACAGCAGGGTTGTTGATGGGTGGTTAGTCTGCAGGTGAAAAATAACAACTTGTTAGTTTTGTCCTTGCCATGGTGTTATAAGACAGTGCCCTGTCTTCTTTCAGTCTTAATTCTTTCAACATGGAAATATTCTACTTAAAATCTTGTTTTGTTTCTTTGTATATGATTTGCCTTGAAATTACTGTGGGCAGTTTATTTAGTTCTGTTTTCATGCATTATCGGGAGCAGACTTGATAAGTACATGTGAATAACCTCCTGTAAGTGAATTTTATAAGAAAATTGTACTAAACTATTTTCTAAAGTCAGTTGTGCAGATTTATAGTTTTCTTTGCTGTAGTTTTCTATCTATGCCCTGAATTCCTAACCAGGATTTGGCAAACAATAGCCGTGTTGTCTCTGTTAAGACCTGAATATTAAGAGAAAATGGCAGAATTAAAAGCAGAAACAAGAAAGCTGGTGCGGGTTAGGAGTTATTGAATGAAGATTCAAGGAACTTCCAGATAACCCATTTTGTCTGCCATTGGATTGATGTTTTCATCTGGTCTGCACCCACAGTGCTCCTGGCTTCTTACCTCTTCTTGGAATCTTATCCATAAGGTAGTGAGTGAGGTGTGTGTGGCCAACTGTGGTGTCAGTTACCCTTGAGATTTGGTCCAGAAACACACACTCACCTCCAGGCTGAGCTTGGGAGAGCAGAGCAGATGAACAGGGACCCACAGAAGGAGCTGCGGGAGCCCCAGGGGCGGGGCTGGAGGCAGATGACCAGGCCAGGGGTAAGCGCTGGTGGTTACAAAGGAGAGCACATTGTCCAAAAGCAGTGGCTTCAGGGAGCGCAGCTGGACATGCTGAGCTCCGCCAGGATGTGGGCCCCACCAGCCTCCCTGGGCCTCCCGCTCATCCGGGATGGAGGCACCCACCGCCCGTGAGGGTAAAGAGACGACCTCGGGGGGAGTCCTGGGGCAAGGTGAAGTTGTCAGGAGACCTGATGGGAGGCGGGCGCTCCGTGATGGCCGTTTTATCCATGCAGTTGGTTCCTGCAGCAGCTGCCGCGGGGATTTTTAAAATCTCGCCTGGCCAGTACACACGTAATCACCACCACCTCCTGGGTTTCACCATTTATTGTTTGAGGAATAAATAATTCAAAAAGGAAACTAAAATTTAGCTTCAGTTTAAGCAGAATTTACAGTGTTGTGTAGTACCATGAAGGCAGTTTCTGTACACAAAGGATCCCCAAGGACCTGAGTTATTGTCAACCTGTCCTACTGGACAGGAGGTGTTTTCCAAGTCCAACTGCGTAAACAGTGTCTGCAGGTGGACGGTGCCCCGACCCACAGGAGCTGTCTCTGTGTTCCCTCCCTCCCTCCAGCTTAGGCCAGCTCTGCTTATGGCCACCGTAGCCTTTGTTCTCAAGCAATGTTGCAGATCGAATTGTTGGTACTTTTCAGCCTGGGAGGTGTACCTGGGAGTCACCCAGAGAACTTTAAAAATTCCCTCTCCTGGGCTGTCCCCTAGAATTGCTAATTTCTTGGGTCTGGGAGAAAGTACTTGCTGCCTTTAAAAAAAAAAAAAAAAAAAGTTGAACTCACTGCAAGGTGATTGCAGTGAGCGGCCAGCCTTGAGGCCTGGCTCCTCGGGTCAGGAGGAAAGAGGAGCAGCCCTGGGGCCCATCGGGGTCCAGTCTGCCTTCTTCAGTACCTTGTCCCCTACAGGGGCTCTGGAGGGGGCGCGGCCCACCCCCAGAAGCCATCTGGACAGGCATCCTTTTGTTGAGATTCCCAAGCGCACTGCAGTGGGACTGGGGAAGGAGAGCCGGGAACAGCTCAGTCAGGGATTGGGGGGTCCTGATACCGTAGAGAGGAGGAGTTAGAAGGCTGCCTGTGGAGTCGAGGGAGAGCCAAGTGAGCCTGCGTCAGGTTTGAGCAGGAGTGCCCACCGAGCTGGCCGTGGAGGGGCCTGAGCAGGGAGTTGGTGGTCACGGGGAACGAGGCAGGGGGTCTGCCTTCGCTCTGCCCTCGGCGGTGGACAGCTCCCGAGGGCTTCTCGTGGGCTTTGCTTTCTCCACCTGAAAATGATGGTCAAGGTGTTAGTTCTGTTTCACTGTTAAGTTCTAAAATTTCAAGTCCCAAATGCTGACATCCCAAGAGAAGACGAGGCTGAAGAGCACAGTGCAGACTTCCCTAGTGGTCCAGCGGCCAAGGGGTCTCCTGATGCTGAGCTCCTGCAGCTCCACATTCAGAGCCCCCCACTGCCCCCATCTCAGATACTGACCCAGAATCACCCCAACACAGCTGGGCAGGGAGCCCGCCGATGGCACCTACCTTTGCCCACACCTTGGTGGAGAATGTCCTCAAAGATTCTACTAACGTTTATAGTTCCTTGGGTTTCATGACAACATTCAGTCGCTCAGGCGTGTCCGACTCTGTGACCCCATGGACTGCAGCATGCCAGGCTTCCCTGTCCTGCGCCTTCTCCCGGAGCTTGCCCAGACTCATGCCCATTGAGTTGGTGGTGATGTCAGCCATCTCGTCCTCTGTCATCCCCTTCACGTTAGATGATTAAAGCAACAAATTAACCTAACTTTCTTAGGTCCCCTATACAGATCACTTTGTCAATCCCTGCACTGTAACAGATCTGCTCAACAGAGCTCCCCCTCTGGGGGAAGCAGCAAGAGGAAAGCGATTTCAAAAATAACAGCAGGGGCTCCGCACACACGTCACTCCTCAGGCCTCCAGGACGTCTTATCCGGGCTCCTCTGGGCGGAGGGGCGGGTGTCTCTGAGGTCGAGGCCTAGAGGCAGAAAACAGCGAAGTATTGGCAGCGCTTCGGTTGCCACATCCGGCCGTGGTATCTGTGAGTGACTGAAATAGTTGACTCTGGTGTCCGACTCTTTGCGACCCCGTGGACTGTAGCCTACCAGGCTCCTCCGTCCGTGGGACTCTCCAGGCGAGAGTACTGGAATGGGTTGCTGTTTTCCTTCTCCAGGAGATCTTCCCAACCCAGGGATCGAACCTGGGTCTCCCGCATTGCAGGCAGATGCTTTACCATCTGAGCCACCAGGGAAAACTCTCATAGTCTACTGTCATAAAAAGGCATTTTTATAAGCTGCTTTTACGAATTAAATCTGTTTAGTTTTTTTTTAATTAAATTTTTTAAAGAAAGAATTGAGAAATTTTACTCCAGGCAAATTTGAGGATAACCACCCAGGAAGAGCATCTCTGAAAGCTCTCAGAACTGTTCCCTGATTTTAAACCTTCAGATGCCACCTCGTCTAACAGTATTTAAACCAGTCTAGCAAATCTAATCAACTCTGAAGTTCTTTTAAAAAGCCCATTTAATGAAACGGTCTTACACTCTTCCATTTAATCCTAAACTGAGCAATTTGGTAGGTTTCAAGTTGAAGTAACTAATCTGATGAAAATGCCAAATTTTCTTAAACGTTAAAAACCCTTGAGCCATCAAATACATTCTAAATAACAAACATAATTTGATATAAAAGCATTAGGATGGTTTCAATTTACTACATTATCTCGTTTAATTTTCAGTCTTCCCAAAGTTAGAACGCAGCCAAGATGGGATGGTTTTTATCTTCCCAAGTGACTTCAGTTTGGCATCCCAAGTAAGGTGGGCTGCAGAGCAGCTAAAGTTGTGACCCAGCGACGGTGTATGTCCTCAGTGATTGTCAGACCACTGATTGGAACAGACCTGGCTCTCAAAACTATTGTGAAATTAATTGTACACATCAGAGCGTATATGAGGCTAATGGAAAATGAAAGACATCATCAACACCTGTGTGCCACTGCCCCAACACAGAAAGCAGGAGACAGCTGATGCCTGGAAAGGTCACTCCATGCTGCTTCCAGACATCCTCCCGCCTCCCCTTCCGCCTAGTTGTAAACAGCATCCTGAATTCTGTAGTTTGCATAAAGCTTTGTCATGTCAGTTCAGTTCAGTCGCTCAGTCACGTCTGACTCTTTGTGACCACATGGACCGCAGTACGCCAGGCCTCCCTGTCCATCCCAACTCCCGGAGCTTGCTCAAACTCATGTCCATTGAGTCGGTGATGCCATCCAACCAGCTCATCCTCTGTCGTCCACTTCTCCTGCCTTCAATCTTTCCCAGCATCAGGGTCTTTTCAAATAAGTCAGCTCTCCACATCAGGTGGCCAAAGTATTGGAGTTTCAGCATCAGACCTTCCAGTGAATATGCAGGACTGATTTCCTTTAGGATGGATTGGTTGGATCTCCTTGCAGTCCAAGGGACTCTCAAGAGTCTTCTCCAACACCACAGTTCAAAAGCATCAATTCTTCGGTACTCAGCTTCACAGTCCAACTCTTACATCCATACATGACTACTGGAAAAACCATAGCCTTGACTAGACAGACCTTTGTTGGCAAGGGAATGTCTCTGCTTTTTAGTATGCTGTCTAGGTTGGTCATAACTTTTCTTCCAAGGAGTAGGCATCTTTTAATTTCATGGCTGCAGTCACCATCTGCAGTGATATTGGAGCCCCCCCCAAAATAAAGTCTGTCACTGTTTCCCCATCTGTTTGCCATGAAGTGATGGGACCATCCATGCCATGATCTTAGTTTTCTGAATGTTGAACTTTAAGTCAACTTTTTCACTCTCCTCTTTCACTTTCATCAAGAGGCTCTTTAGTTCCTCTTCACTTTCTGCCATAAGGGTGGTGTCATCTGCTTATCTGAGGTTATTGATATTTCTCCCGTCAATCTTAATTCCAGCTTGTGCTTCATCCAGCCCAGCGTTTCTCATGATGTACTCTGCATAGAAGTTAAATAAGCAGGGTGACAATATACAGCCTTGATGTACTCCTTTTCCTATTTGGAACCAGTCTGTTGTTCCATGTCCAGTTCTAACTGTTGCTTCCTGACCTGCATATAGGTTTCTCAAGAGGCAGGTCAGATGGTCTGGTATTCCCATCTCTTGAAGAATTTTCCACAGTTTATTGTGATCCACACAGTCAAAGGCTTTGGCATAGTCAATAAAGCAGAAATAGATGTTTTTCTGGAACTCTCTTGCTTTTTCCATGATCCAGCAGATGTTGGCAATTTGATCTCTGGTTCCTCTGCCTTTTCTAAAACCAGCTTGAACATCTGGAAGTTCACAGTTCACATACTGTTGAAGCCTGGCTTGGAGAATTTTGAGCATTACTTTACTAGCATGTGAGATAAGTGCAATTGTGTGGTAGTTTGAGCATTCTTTGGCATTGCCTTTCTTTGGGATTGGAATGAAAACTGACCTTTTCCATGTCCTGTGGCCACTGCTGAGTTTTCCAAATTCGGTGACATATAGAGTGCAGCACTTTCACAGCATCGTCTTTTAGGATTTGAAATAGCTCCACTGGAATTCCGTCACCTCCACTAGCTTTGTTCGTAGTGATGCTTTCTAAGGCCCACTTGACTTCACATTCCAGGATGTCTGGCTCTAGGTGAGTGATCACACCATCGTGATTATCTTGGTCTTGAAGATCTTTTTTGTACAGTTTTTCTGTGTATTCTTGCCACCTCTTTTTAATATCTTCTGCTTCTGTTATGTCCATACCGTTTCTGTCCTTTGTTGAGCCCATCTTTGCATGAAATGTTCCCTTGGTATCTCTAATTTTCTCGAACAGATCTCTAGTCTTTTCCATTCTATTGTTTTCCTCTATTTCTTTGCATTGATCACTGAGAAAGATTTTCTTATCTCTTGTTATTCTTTGGAACTCTGCATTCAAATGGGTATATCTTTCCTTTTCTCCTTGGCTTTTCGCTTCTCTTCTTTTCACAGCTATTTGTAAGGGCTCTTCAGCCATTTTGCTTTTTTGCATTTCTTTTCCATGGGGATGGTCTTGATCCCTGTCTCCTGTACAGTGTCATGAACCTCCGTCCATAGTTCATCAGGCACTATGTCTATCATATCTAATCCCTTGATTCTATTTCTCACTTCCACTGTCTAATCATAAGAGATTTGATTTAGGTCATGGTCTAGTGTTTTTCCCTACTTACTTCAGTTTAAGTCTGATTTTGGCAATAAGGAGTTCATGATCTGAGCCACAGTCCTCTTCCGGTCTTGTTTTTGCTGACTGTATAGAGCTTCTCCATCTTTCGCTGCAAAGAATATAATCAGTCTGATTTTGGTGTTGACAATCTGGTGATGTCCATGTGTAGAGTCTTGTGTTGTTGGAAGAGGGTGTTTGCTATGACCAGTGTGTTCTCTTGGCAAAACTCTTTTAGCCTTTGCCCTGCTTCATTCTGTATTCCAAGGCCAAATTGGCCTGTTACTCCAGGTGTCTCTTGAGTTCCTACTTTTGCATTCCAGTCCCCTATAATGAAAAGGACATCTTTTTTAGGTGTTAGTTCTAGAAGGTCTTGTAGGTCTTCATAGAACCGTTCAACTTTGGCTTCTTCAGCATTGCTGGTCGGGGCATAGGCTTGGATTACCGTGATATTGAATGGTTTGCCTTGGAAATGAACAGAGATCATTCTGTCATTTTTGAGATTGCACCAAGTACTGCATTTCGGACTCTTGTTGACCATGATGGCTACTCCATTTCTTCTAAGGGATTCTTGCCCACAGTAGGAGATATAATGGTCATCTGAGTTATATTTACCCATTCCTGTCTGTTTTGGTTCGCTGATTCCTAAAATGTCAATGTTCACTCTTACCATCTCCTGTTGGACCACTTCCAATTTATCTTGATTCATGGACCTAACATTCCAGGTTCCTGTGCAATATTGCACTTAACAGCATCGGGAGTTTATTTCCATCACCAGTCACCTCCACAACTGGTTGTTGTTTTTGCTTTGGCTCCATCTCTTCACTCTTGCTGGAGTTATTTCTCCATTGATCTCCAGTAGCATATTGGGCACCTACTGACCTGGAGAGTTTATCTTTCAGTGTCCTATCTTTTTGCCTTTTCATACTGTTCATGGGGTTCTCAAGGCAAGAATACTGAAGTGGTTTGCCATTCCCTTCTCCAGTGGACCATGTTCTGTCAGACCTCTTCACTGTGACCCGTCTGTCTTGCCTACATGGCATGGCATGGCTCCTAGTTTCATTGAGTTAGACAAGGCTGTGGTCCATGCAATCAGATTGGTTAGTTTTCTGTGATTGTGGTTTTCAGTCTGTCTGCCCTCTGATGGAGAAGGATAAGAGGCTAATGGAAGCTTCCTTATGGGAGAGACTGGCTGAGGGGGAGACTGGGTCTTGCTCTGATGGGCAGGGCCATGCTCAGTAAATCTTTAATCCAGTTTTCTGTTGATGGGCAGGGCTGTGTTGCCCCCCTGTTGTTGACCTGAGGCCAAACTATGGTGCAGGTGATGAAGATGATGGCGACCTCCTTCCAAAGGTCCCAGGCACGCACTGCCACACTCAGTGCCCCGACCCTGCAGCAGGCCGCCGCTGACCCACGCCTCCCCAGAGACTCCTGGACACTCCTGGGCGAGTCTGGGTCGGTCTCTCGTGGGGTCCCGGCTCCTTTCCCCTGGGTCCTGGTGCACAAGGTTTGTCTGTGCCGTCCCAGAGCCTGTTTCCCAGTCCTGGGTAAGTTCTCATGGCTCTATGGTGGGGTTAATGGTGACCTCCTCCCAGAGGGCTTATGCCACACCCAGGTCTGCTGCACCCAGAGCCTCTGCCCCTGTGGCAGGCCACTGCTGACCCGGATCTCCTCAGGAGACACCCAAACAGAGTTGTGGCTCAGTCTCTGTGGGGGTCTCTGGGTCCTCGTGGGCACAAGGTTTGTTTGGGCCCTTGAGTGTCTCTGGCGGCGATGGGGTTTGATTCTAAATGTGATTTCACCCCTCCTACTGTCTTGCTGGGGCTTCTCCTTGGCCCTTAGACATGGGGTGTTTCCTCAAAGTTGCTCCAGCGCCACGCAGCTGCTGCTCCAGCGCATATACCCCCAAATTATATTCACTCAATTTTGTACTTGATGTGATATATACAATGGATATCCTGTGACTGAATTAATTTTCTCTCCCTTGTCCTTACATTTCTGAGATAGCTATAGCGATTGTCCACTCTTGTTGGGTGGAGGATAGTATTCTATTTTAGGAACATGCCAGAGTCTGTCCATTCCATTCTGATGCACACACACAGGAGCCTTCCCAGGCAGGACCCAGACCTGTGTCACGCAGGGACACAGGACCAGAAGGCCCTCCAGGACGCCTGGCCGTGGGTGCTTCTGGCTTGAGGCTATGACAGGGCTCCAAACAATAGCATGGTCAGCTGCCCCCTATCCGGGCAACTGAGTGGCAAGGACACCCTGCCAGGTGGGGCCTGGTTGGAGTCCTGCCCTTGGCCTGCACCCAAATCCCCTTATCCCACCAGTAACCCCCTGATCACAGGAGCCAGCCTGTGTGGGTTCCATTCTTTGCAACGGAAATACTTCAACTAGAAAACCCCTTACCTGGCAGTCTACCCTCAGGTAGTTACGGGGTCCAGAGACAAGCCCATCCTGCAGTCCTAGCGTCGTCATTAACTCCTCGGCATGGCCTTAGAGCTAACACGAGGCGGTGGTTGATGACTGCACCTCTCTGGGGCAGAAGGACAGACCCCGATAGATCCTGGCAGAAGGAAGATGTCCGCGATCTCACGGGAAGGTGAGGGTTACAGTTTTGCTCTGTGTATGTGTATGTATGTGACACCACACCTACGTGACAGGTTTTGGGGTCAGGGGGAAAGAGGGAAGAAATGGAGAACAACAGTGGATACTGGTCACGTATTTGGGCCAGCACTGTACTTCTGTGACCCTCATGATAGCCCTATGATAGAGGTGCTAGGTTTTGTTGTCGTTTGGTTTGGTTTGATTTTTGCCCTGTGGTGCAGCTGGTGGGATCTTAGTTCCCCAACCAGGGGTTGAACCCACAGCCTCGGCAGAGAAAGCCCAAAATTCTAGCCCCTGGACCACCAGGTGCTGTTTTTCACATCCCCATTTCACAGATAAGGATACTGAGGCAGAGAGGGATTGAGTAACTTTCCCAAATTCATCCAGGTAGTAGAGGACAGCCTCAAACCCACGTGGTGGGGCTTGAGAGCCCCTCAGTGCCATCCCTTCTGCCTCTGGAAACACGCCCCTTCCTGCCCCCTGCCCTCCACTCAAGGAAGGAAACGTGGGCCCTGGGTCAGCCATGAAATGTACAGATGCATGGGTGGGCCAATGGGTGGGGAAGAGGGCCATTGGCAGGGGCAAAAAGTAAAAGGGTGGGGATTTTGCATATTCTTTTTAATAAAATTATTTATTTGGCTGAGCCGGGTCTTAGTTGTGGCATTCGGGATCTTTGTTGAAGCATGTAGGATCCAGTTCCCTGACTAGCGATTGAGCCCTGGTCCCCCTGCATTGGGAGCTCAGAGTCTTAACCACTGGACTGCCAGGGAATCCCCATGTGGGTCCTGTGATCTTCCAAATCATCTTTTCACCTTAAATCACCCAGTTGACTTTTGATGCCGTGTCCAAGCTCTCCGACCAAGATACTTGTGGCGCCTCAGTGTTCTCAGCTGTAAAATGGTTCTATTCCCAGAGTCTACTTCTCAGCTGCATCTCAGGGGTCCTTGATAGAAGGTATATCCAGCCTCAGCCTCAGCACAGGACTTAGCACGGTCTTAACAAATGCTGGAGACTGCGTGGGGGCGGGGGGTGTTTTATGAAAAGGTGCTGGACTTGCACATCAGAAAATATTAACAGTTAGTAGCTTTGGATGGAAGATTGTGGGTGATTTTAATTTAAAAATTCTTATCTAGCATTTCTGTTTTTTCTAACTTCCCTGAAGCTGTGATTTGTGTTTTATAAGAAAACAAAAACAAGTCAAGCTTCTCCTCCCTGGGTTTTTACCCTTTGCTCATCTGGCCTGAGATGTGCAGGGGTCCCTTAGGGACTGGGGAGACTGGCCTAGCTGGAGGTGCCATCCTGGGGCAGGGGTGCGGGCATGGGGGGAGCCCCCTCTCAGCCCTGCCTGCCCAGGCCTGCAGGGAGATGCCCACAGCCGCTCCCCAGGTGCCCATAAACGTCTCATAACTAAAAGTGCCGACGCAGCAGGCCTGCTTATTTAGAGGGGGCATGTGGGGGCAG
Organism: Capricornis sumatraensis; assembly: GCF_032405125.1. Classification (NCBI taxonomy): domain Eukaryota; kingdom Metazoa; phylum Chordata; class Mammalia; order Artiodactyla; family Bovidae; genus Capricornis; species Capricornis sumatraensis. The sequence continues at coordinate 4,646,952 of NC_091069.1, forward strand.
CGGGCAAGGCATTTTCTCTGACAGCAAGGCCGTTTGGATGACACCTGGCTCCCCAGGGCACCTCGCTCTGTCCTGGAGCCGCTGCAGGGGCGGAAGAGGGGGTTGGGCCAGAGCTGCAGGCCCTGCGGGGTGGACGCCCCGCACCCCTCTCCCCACCCTGGGCTTCACACTCTCGCCATCCTGAATCACTTCCTGCCCCTGCTTCTTAGCAAGTGTGACTTCAGGCAAGTTACCTCCCAAATCGGAGCCTCCACTTCCCTATCTGTTAACTGGGTAGACCAGTCCTTCCACCTAGAACATTCTCTACCAATTTGCAATGCTCGGAGGCACTTTTGGTTGTCGCCACTTGGGAGGGAAAGCGACTGTCACCTGGAGACTGGAGGCCAAGGATGCCATTAAACATCCTAGCTGCACAGCACAGCTGCGCCCACCCGAGCCGGCAGTGCCACCAATGTCGGTGGCACTGAGGCTGAGAGTCCTGTCCTAGGGTGGAGTTCGTGACGGTGAAGCCTGAGGACGCACGGTGCCGCCAGCGTTGGTGGCACTGAGGCTGAGAGCCCTGTCCTAGGGTGGAGTTCATGACGGTGAAGCCTGAGGACGCACGGCTGGGCCCGCGGACAGTGGCTGTCACCATCCACGTTGTGAAAGCAGAGCCTTCTCCTCTTAGCCGCTCAGAACCAGATGTCCACACATGAGGTCCAGGACCAGGAAGCACCACTGAAGAGGTGGGGCTGCGTCTGGAAGATGTCAGAGTTTTCCAAATGGCCGTTGGCAACTTTCCCTCCAGCCTCTGGCCGGGGTCAGGGCCTGGGCCGCCTCCTGGGGGACCAGGGCTGCCAGTCTGATTGACGAGTGCTCCACCTCCCTGCCCCTGACTTGTGTAGACACTGATCCCAGGGGAGCTGCCACAGCGCCACTGGCCCTGCTGAGAGGGGTCAGGGCAGGCAGGGCTCTGCCCACCTCCTCCCCAACCTCTCAGGACCCGTCCTGGGAACACACCCAGGGTGACACCAAGGTGTGTGTGTGTGTGTGTGTGTGTGTGTGTGTGTGTGTACAGTAGAAGCTGCTGATGCCCGGCCCAGAGTCCGTCTATGGGAACCACCCCTGCAATGCTGCAGTGCCTGATAGAACTTACAGCTGCCCACGTTCTGTACTGGGGGCCCCCCAAATCCAGCATGGAGCCCATGACGTGAGCCTGCCCCTTGCTTCAGGATGGAGTTTCTGCTCAGAGCCTCGGTGGGGGCCCTCAGGTATACCTCACTGGGCCTCCCCGCCCCCATCCGATTCGTCTCATCCATCTTCCAAACAGCACCCGCTCCATGAATCCATGCTCCGAACCCGTGTCTCAAGCTCTGCTTCTGTCAAGGGACCCAAGATTCTGTGTGTGTATTTAGGGGTGAGTGATTCTGGCTCCTATGTTAACATCATGAGGAGGAGGAGGAGGAGGAGAAGCCACTGCTTACAAATTGCAGCCAGCAGCTGGTGTTTACCTAGAGGCGGATTTGCTCAGCCTGCTCCCCCTTCTCCTTCATCCCCCCCAAGCCCCCCCCCCCACCCCCTGCTCATCTGAAGGTGGAGGCAGGTTCTGTCCTGGAAAGAGGGTCTTGAGACAGTGAGGCCCTGAACTCCTGGGCCTAAAGCCACTGTGACCTATTGTCTTCCTCATGGGCAGTGTTACGACATGGGGGCCATGGCTGGGAGCGTTTTAGTGTCTCAGCCTCAGTGGACTTGGGGACCCAGATGCTGAGTGGGAAAGGCCAATAACTTAGGAACCGGTAAGTTGTGACAAAAAACCCGAAGACCAGTGTTTTTGATCACATCAAAGTTTATTTTTTCTCACACATGTAAGTGAAGAGGCAAGCAACCAGGGCTGGCTTCACCCAGCTCTGCTAGGTCCTCAGAAAACCAATCTCCACCTTCTGGGCTCCACCATCCTGAGCGGGTGGCTCCCCAAACCATGCTGACTGAGTATCAGGGTGAGGGCGCCAGAGAGACAAGCAGGGGCCACAAACTTGCCAACTGAGGCTTGGTGCAGAGTGAAGGCAAACAAAGGCTTTGAAGACTCTTTCCGGAGGCTGCACCCATTACCCTTGCTTGTAGCCCATTGGCCAGAGCTGGGTCACGTGACCACACTAGGCAACAAGGTGCCCCAGGGATGTTTGCTTTTGGCCACTGAGCTAGTGAGCTTGTCACTAAGAAAGTAAGGGAGAGGCGGCATGGGGACCTGACAGAAGGCACTTTGGGGTTGGGAGCTGAGACAGATCGGGAGGCCAGAAGGGCCTGGTGCTTGGCCCTGAGAGGCCCTAGACACATTTTATATCACTTGTGGCCGTGTTGTAATCTCTTGTCATCTGCAAGGCCAAGTTTCATTAGACTCTGTCTGAGCCTTGCTCTGGGGACTTGCAGGAGGGATGAACACAGTTTTATGTTAAACGTCCCAGCCTGGAAAGATCGGCTGCATTCAGAGGGTAGCTGCAGGTGCTGGGGGGTGAGGGTGGGGAGGCTGTAGGAACAGCAGGGAACCAGAACCTGATCCATGTGCTGGGAATCTTCCGAGGCAGCTGGGAAGTAAGCAGGTGGCCGGGGAAAGCCAGACCTTCTTGAGAGACAGCAGGGAAGTCCAGCTTCCAAGGACCAGAAAGAGACCCACGGGCACCTCAGAAGCACAGGGCTAAGCTGATGGACCCCTTTCTTCCGAGCTTCCTTTCACAATTCCCAGGCTGTCCCTGGTCCCCTTGGTCATCCCCTTACTGATGCTCGGGAGGGAAAGAGGAAGATGAAAGGGGAGGATGGTGGGTTGTGGGTCTTTGCCACCAGGGGGCGCCGGAAGGCCGCGGCCCCAGCTTGAGACACGGCCTGAGGCTGAGGGTCCAGCGGGCCTGATAGAAATCCCCCTCCGATACCGGTTTATAAACAGAAGCATCGGAGTCCAGCCCTGTTCCGCGCTCTGCCAGTCCCTTCCCTGGGACTTCTCAACAAATCCTTGTCTACCATGTGCTTTTAAATTTGAGGACAGCTAAGGAAAAGTGCCAGTACACTTTGGATTTTTTTTTTTTTTTTAGGGAAAGGAGGGAGACAACCTCCCAAGTTTGGGGAACATCAGAGGTCACTGCAGGGCCAGGCCTGGCCACACCTGCCCATTATTCACAGAGGGGCCTGGGGAAGAGATGGGCCTTAAGAGTGAAATCGTTTCTTTAAGGCTTTTCTGTGAGTTCCCATTTCACCTCCACAGTTGCTGGGTAAAAAAAGAGCAGAAAGAACACAGGCCCCGGAGGCAGCAGTGAGCAGACTCTTTACTGTCAGATTACACACCATCAACCACCCCCCCCCCCAACGGCGACCAGCGTCCCCGCCCGGGGCCCCCTTCACAGGGGCAGCTGATACAAACAAGAATAGTTCTCTGCAAAAGGAAGCGTCCAGCCCTCCCACCCCTCCGTCCTACCTCCCTGCCCCCAGACACTGAGCTCCTTGGTCACCAGACCTCTGGAAAGGCCTGGGGTCTGGTGGGTTGCAAAGGAAAACCAAGAATAGAAAAGAGAATTGTCAGCGACTAGAGTTGTAGGCAACTGGACTTTGGGTCCGCTGGCTGGTGGTGAGCCAGGGACAGGCGTTGGGGGTGTCTGCAACAGTCGTGTGCGTGGCAGGAGGCAGAATCTGAGGGTGTGGGGTGAGCAGCGTTTCTCCCCAACCTCGGTCTCACTGCCGGCAAAAAAAAAAAAGAAAAGGAAAGGGGCGGTGGGTAATATAAAAGAAAAACTAAGACCAAAATCGGAGGCCGCTGGGGCCAGGACCCCACAGCATCCCCCGCTGCCGTGCAGGGGCGGGGGCAGGTGCCACTGGGGTAGGGGGGACGGGGCGGGAGGACTCTGAGTAGCACCTGGGAGCAGCTCAGGCCGCACCCTTCTCACCGCCAGGCCTCGGACGCTGGCCCCCGGGGGCCCCCGGCTCTCCGGGCGAGGGGCGCAGGGCGCGACAGGGCGCGCGGACTGGCCCCCACTCTGCCCGGGGTGCCCTCCGCGGGGCTCAGCAGTCCAGGCGGGCAGCCAGCCCCAGCAGCAGCAGGCAGCCGAGCAGGGTGGCGGGGCGCGGGGCAGCCCCCGGTGCGCGGTCGCAGTCCAGGCCGCCCTCGTCGTCGGCGGGGTCGCAGCGGGGCAGCTCGCAGCGCGCGCCGGTGTAGCCACGTGGGCAGGCGCAGCGCTGGTTCTGCACGCAGGTGCCCCCGTTCTGGCACAGCAGCTGGTCGTCGTCGCACACGTTGGCTGCGGGGCGGAGGGGCGGTTAAGGCGGGCGGCGGTCTGGTCCACCCCGAACCCACCACCACCACCCGCGCTGGAGCTTCTGCGACTGGGATGCGCCGGTCCAAGTACCTGGGGCGCCCTTCCACCCTCTTCCGGTGGCTAACATCGGGTCTCCGCCAGCCCATCACTTCCTCGGACAGCCTCCCTTCCTCCCCGAAAGCCCTCTCGCCTCCTGCCAACTCCAACCAACTCCCAGCTCCCCTTGCTTCCAGCTCCCTTCCTGGTACCGACACCACAGTCGCATCAGGCCCCGCCCACCACCCAGACCCCGCCTTTGACATCAGGCTCCGCCCACCTACTCACCCCGCTCTGCAGCATCAGCCCCACCCACCTACAGGCCCCGGCAGCATCAGGCCCCGCCCACCCACTGGCCCCACCCCGGGCCCCACAGCCCCGGGTCCTCCCGGCGCGCACTCACGGTAGCAGCCCTGGCGCCAGTAGTGCGTGGGGAGGCAGTCGTCGCACTTGGGCCCCGCCGCGCCCTCGCGGCACTCGCAGAAGCCGGTCTCGTTGCACCGGTCGTGCACGGAGCCGATCTGGTTGCAGTTACACTCTGGACCGACAGTCGCACGGCGAGTGATCAGGGTGACTTGTGGGCGCTGTCCGCACGGACCCACCCCGCCAGACCCCGCCACCCTCCCGGCCGGATCTCCGCATCCGCGGCTGGACGGTGGGGTGAGGGCTGCGTGGGGTGTCCAGATCGCGAGGGAAGACGGCATTTCCTCCCATCCAGGCAGCCCCTTCGCCTCTTTCTGGCCCTGGCGCTATGTGGCCTGGGCCAGCCCTTTCCGCTCTCTGGGCCCGTCTCCCTGCTTCTGTAACTGGGGCGGGCGCTGATCCACCCCAGCTTCAAAGAGCGGTGACTGACAGGTGGGCGGGGCCTCATCGAGGCCACCTGCCATCTGACCTGCGGGCTGTGTTGTGTGTGGGGACGGGAAGGTGTAGCGGGCATCCACAGCTCTCCTCCAGGGCCTCCAGCCTCACCCTGCCCCTTCCCAGTCGGTTTCCTGGGGCCTCTGCCCCCTGGGGGAGGCAAATGCCTCCACTCTGGGTGTCCTTGTCGCCTAGTGCTGGGCCGGGGGTGGAGGCAGAAGGCAAAGAAAAAGGAGGTGCTGGGGGGGGGGTGGGTGGAGGACGGCCTCTAATCGGATCCAGAGGCCCCTCCCTGTCCCCCGCGGCTGGCCAGTGTGACATGGGCTGCACGGTTCCCTTGGGATCACTTGAGAATTGATGAAATTATCTGAAGGCCGCTGCCATAATTCAGACTGACAACTGCAGCTTTGCACAGCCAGGGCCAGCCTGCTGGGCGGGGCATGGACAGAGAGGTTCCCAAGGGCACTCACCATCCCAGGGCTGAGAACTGGCCTCTACGGGGGACAGCATTGCAGTCTAGTGGGTGCTGGTTGCAGGCCATGGGGCCCCCCTTTGGGGTTGGCCTGCCCCTGGCTGGGCCCAGGGCTCCTTGTAGATTTATTTCCTTCTTTACCACAAAAGCCAGGCCTGGCGCAGAGGGTAAAGAAGGCAGACCATTTGCTCACTGGGGGCGGGGGTGTGTGGAGGGCTTATAAAGCACAAGAGAAGATTCATTTGAAGAAAAGCATCAGTCCCCCCAGAAGGGCTGCACAACCCTTGACCTGATCCACGTCCCACTTTACAAACAGGGGGACAGGCTCAGAGAGGGGAAGAGAATTGATGGAAGGCACACAGCTTGGCTTGGGAAGATCTCCCTGGAGGAGGAAATGGCAACCCACTCCAATATCCTTGCCTGGGAAATCCCATGGGCAGAGGAGCCTGGTGGGCTACAGTCCATGGGGTCGCACGAGGCGAGCACGACTTAGCGACTAAACCACCACCACCACCACACAGCCAGGCAAGCCCTAGACCCTGTCTTTGGCTCGAACGCGTGGTTCTGAAACTCCAGTGCCTGCGGGGAGAACCACATGGGGAGCTTATCAATAGAGCAGATTTTGGAGGCTTCTGTCCTTAGAAACACCCAGCCGGAGTGGGCCCTGGAGTTGGGATTTTTCCAGATCAACCCTGAGCATTTATTGGAAGAACTGATGCTGAAGCTCAAGCTCCAATGCTTTGGCCACCTGATGTGAAGAACTGATTTACTGGAAAAGGCCCTGAAGCTGGGAAAGACTGAGGACAGGAGGAGAAGCGGGTGACAGAGGATGAGATGGTTGGATGGCATCGCCAACTCAATGGACATGAGTTTGAGCAAAGCCCAAGGGTTAGTGAAGGACAGAGAAGCCTGGTGTGCTGCAGTCCATGGGGTTGCAAAGCGTCGGACACGACTGAGCGACTGAACGACAATGACCCCCACCAGCCTCCCCCGGGGGTTCCAGTGCAGGGGTCTCCAGACTCCATCTAATGCCTCTCTGGCGCCCTGCGCCCCGTGCCCGCCCCGTGCCGGCGAGGGCTCACCGATGCACACATTCTCGTCGTCCAGCTCCGCGGAGCCGTTTCGGTAGTAGCCCAGGCGGCAGTGCTGGCAGTGCTGGCCCCGCGTGTTGTGCTTGCAGCTCACGCAGGTCACCACGTTCAGGAAGTCGATGTAGCTGCACCGGTTGGAGTGGCCATAGCACTCGCAGTCTGGGCCGGCCGAGCATGAGAAACACCAAAGGTCAGAGAGCAAACGGAGACAGCGCCTTCCTGCGACCCCGCCCTGGTGCAGGCAGGGAAACTGAGGCAGGGGCGGGGGGCACCTGGCACAGGAAGGTGCCCCGGGCCTCCAACACTCCTGTGCCGTTTGGGGAGGGATGGGCCCACTAGCTTTGAACCAGAATGAGAACCAGCATGGGCCCGGCCCACAAATTCCCACCTGGCCCCAAGGGCAGGGCACCAGGGAGAGCACCCGCTGAAGCCCTGGCCGGGTACCGGGGTGAAGCGCTCCCTGGAGGGATGCTGGGGTGATTAGAAATGATCCATGCAGGGAGGATGGGTCATGCTATCTGGTGGTGAGCTCAGGGAGGGCGGTGCCTGGGTACATGGCGCTCACCACGGTATCCCAGTGATTCAGTGAAGGGCAGACGCATGCATGTACGCCAGAGGTGGGAAGGACCAGGAACTTCCTCCCCGTGCTGCTTTGGAAGACGGTTCAAGGAAACCCCCACCTGCAGGACCCTTTCTTATTAGCCTGGGCTGTTCTGCAGATGTGTTTGGCAGCAGAGCGCCTGCTCTCGCACGACCCTGACAGCACGTGCTGCCTTAAGGTTTGTGCCCTGAGATTCTCGCCTTGACCTCCAAAGCCAGCCTTGGCCCAGCTTCTGACTCTCACTGGAGGCACCTGTGGTCCCCAGAGGTGAGGCCCCCAGGGATGGGAGGTGGCTTCCATGACATCATCAAGGGGGTGGAGTTTGGTGAGGAGGGTCACCTTCCCTGCCACAGATGGGGGCCGTCCCTTGGTGTCCCCTCCTAAGGGGTTCAGCCTCTCCTTGAACAAGGAAGGATGCCCTTTGCGAGACACCATTTGTGTATCCCTAGAGGAGCCACCCTTCTCTTTGTGATGGGAGAAGGGAGGACTGACCAGGTGTCAGGGTCAAGGACGTGGGAGACCTTGAAGAAAAGAGCCTCCGAGCTGTGCCCAGGAGGAGCTGGGTGGCATTCTAGCCCCATGGCCTCCTGTCCCCGTCACCTTGTCCCTCCAGGGACAGTGAGAAGGTGAGACATCCTCCAGATGTCCCAAGGAGTACTGTCGGTGACCTCGTGTCCCTGATCTTGCTTCCACCAAGTTGAGCCCCTGGGCCACACCTCCCGTGGGAGCCAGGACAGGCTATTTCTGGCAACTGCTCTGCATGCCCTGTGCCTGCCCACTGTGCTTCTGACTCATGCCTGCCCCCAGGTCCCTCGGGAGGGAGGACCGGAGGGGAGACAGGCTCTGCTTCACCTTGACCCAGCTACTCTGGGAGGGTTTTCTGAGCCGGGCATCACTGGTCCTCGTCCAGCACTTTTTTTTGGAGGTAGGGGGAGAAATGCTGGAGGAGGGCTGATCCACCCCACGGCCTTCCTCTTACCTTCGAATTCTTCAACAGGCATCACCTGAGGAGATTTGGGCCTGAGCTGGAAAAGTTTGGAGGCCTTGGCGGGGGCAGGGGCAACAGCGGAGGTGCCCGCAGCTTGGAGAGATGAGAAACAAGCCCTTTCATCAGCCGTGGTCCAGCTGCCCAGGGCGGGCTGTCTTTGCCCAGATAAAGCCCAGTAGAGGCTCCCAAGGTGCCCTGGGCGAGCTCTGGAGCAGCTTTGTCACTGCTCAGATTTGAGATGACACAGCACAGCCAGCAGCGTGCAGAACCCGGCATGCCTTGGTACCCCCCTCGGAGACCATCTACCATCAGCTCAGCTGGATTCACCCTCCCACATTATTCTGACATCTCTCATGCTTTGCTCAAGACTTTGCTGAAGCTGGACGCTTTGTTGAGTGGTTGAAAACCACCACTTTGGACTCCCTGAACTATTGCTCCTCTCCAGACTTCTGTGAGGGTTAGCTCCAGAGTGTGAACCTGGCATGCAAGATTTGGGCATCTCCCTTCCTTTCCCAGTGGTTCAGTGGTGAAGAACCCGCCTGCCAATCTAGGAGAAGCAAGAGATGCAGGTTCCATCCCTGGGTCGGGAAGATCCCCTGGAGGAGGAAATGGCAACCCACTCCCGTATTTTTGCCTGGAGAATCCCATGGACAGAGGAGCCTGGCGGGCTACAGTCCGTGAAGTCGCTCAGACATGACTGAGCGACTCAGCACTTCCTTTCTGAAGCAAGCTCCCTGCTCCACGCAGAGTGAGTCCTTTGCCTTCCACTGTCAGGAGCCATCTAGCCAGGAGCACAGACTGCCCAGAACCCAGCCCTTTATTTGTGGGGGAGCATGCCACGGTCCCCTCGGGTTCTCCCTGAGAGGCCGCGGTGCCCGAATCGGTCCAGGGCCAGGATGTGATTGCTCCAGCTGGCTCCCCATCGCCGGGGAGGACGCCCCTGGACTCAGAGGTCTCCGCAGACCCTCCCCAATTGTGATTCTGCCTCCGGAACCACTCACCAGCAGGGGGCGCGCAAAGCCCGGCTCACCATTCACAGCCCGTGAGAGGGGAACGGGAGGTGCGGGTGGGGTTGCCGCCCGAGCCTGGCATCATGTCCTACCGCCAGGGAACGGTGAGCTGGGACCAGGGACAGTGTCCCATCTTGGAGACTCAGGCAGACCCTGTGTGCTTCCTGGGTGTGTCCACTATAAGTGCAGACGAGTCCTCGAGCCCACACGAGTTTCTTCCCAACGCAATGGGAGAATGAGGCTCTGGGCTTGGTTTCAGTGCGACCACCCGCCCCCCCCGGCCCCGCCCCGAGCCCTCCCCATGTCCTGCTTGGTGAAGCCCACTGCTCCCTGGCGTCCCACCGCCAAGCTTTTGCCGCAGCTGGTCCTGCCACCCGGAAGGCTACCTTCCCCCTTCCCCAAGAAGCGACTTCATGGATTGTAGCCCCACCAGGCTCCTCTGTCCATGGGGTTCTCCAGGCAAGAATACTGGAGTGGGTTGCCATGCCCTGCTCCAGCGGATCTTCTCGACCCAGGAGCCAAGCCCCTGCAGGAAGCCCTCTCTGGCTCTAGAGCCTCAGGGCATTACTGTTCTCAGGACAGGGTCTCCACTGGGCTTGGGAGCTCTCGGGGGTTAAGGTGAGGGTTAGAGTGCAGGACTGAAAGGGGTCGGGTGTGGTGAGGTCACGCTGGCTAAGTAGGTGGGGTTGGGGGTGTGGAGTAGAGCTCCAAGGCCCCTCCCCTCCACCCTCGGGGGGGGGGGCCCTGCCACCCGGGGTTCCCACCACGTGGCCCTGATCCCTCCACTGCAGAGTCTCAGGAGCAACCCCCCCACCCCATACCTTCTGCACTGGAGGACACCTGGGGCCAAGGGACGCTCGCCCAGAGCGGGGCAGCGGTGGATGGCCTGCTCCACTCTTGGGGGAGAGAAGAGGAGAAACCAAGTCACGGGAGGGGCTGGGGCTGTCCCGGGGACCTCCTGAGGCATCACCCCCTGCAGGCCGCTTATAGAAGCAGCACTCTAAGAAGCGGCTCTGTCTACACCAGCCAAGTGGAACTGGGTTCAAATCTATAGGAGAGGCAGCATCTATGCTAAGGCAGCCTGTTGAAGGGCGCAGGGATGCCAGATGGGACAGGGACCCCTGCCTGAGAATCTGCATACGTTGGACAGCCCTTTCTTCAGAGGGACTCCTCTTTCTTGGAGCTTCCTCCCTGCATGGCCTCCGTTCTGAATGAAGGCTGGAGTTAGACAGAGTCCTGTATCGGGGCCCAGACCTCTCTGCACTGAGGTCTCTGGCCAATGGCTGTAAAGGGAGTGTGTGTGTTCTGGCCAAGACACCAAACATGCCCAGAGGGTCCTTGAAAGCTTCCAGTCCAACCCCGATCTGGCAACCGGGAGCATCCTCCCTGAGCCCTAGATTGGGCCCATCTTCACCAGGGACCCCAATATGAGTCAGCCCCCAAGTGCCACACTGACCGTCTCCAGGACTAACTGGACCCACAGTAGGCGACGCGGACAGGGCTGGCAAGATGAGAAATGGAAGAATCACCCTGTGCCGAATTTCAAAGGACAAACCCAGAGGGACAAGGGGAGAAATCAGATATTTTCCGCTTCTTAAAGGGATTACGCATGATGCCAGTTGGTGGAGAAAGAGAAAGAAAATCTACCAGCTAAAAAGTGCGGGGGATGTTCCAGCTGGGAGCTGGGAGCCTCTGGATGTGAAATTGACATTTATGGGATGTTCAATGAGAAGAGGCCTCCAGACTCAAATTGGCAAGGGCTTAATTAGGGCTGCGGCAATAAACCCGCCCTGAAGGCATGGTGCTTTGCAGTCTCGCTCCCGCCACCCCCCGCAGCCACACTGGGGTCAGGGTTAGTGGTCTTGAACAGCCTCTCCTCTGGCAGTCCCCATCCTCAGGACAGCTTGACATGGGCAGCAGGGAGAGACATGCGGGCCAGCGGTCCACAGGCCCAGTTGGACTTGGTACAAAGAGCCTGAAGCACCTGTTGGGAGGCACCTGGAGAGAACCAGGACCTTTCTGGTGGCCTGGGGGTGGGAAAGACTGGACTTTCCAGGGATGCGCTCAGGTGTTCCGGAAGAGCCTTCTCAGAGTGACTCATGTTGCTTGCCAAGGCCAGATGGATGCCCGTCTGTTCCTTCAAAACTGGGGAGCCATGCAAACTTGGCCTTAAAGGCAGCACCACCTCACAGCTCCCCAGGGTCTCAGGACCGTGGCTTTGGACAGCTGAGTGGGCAGGAAGCATCAGAAGTCAGTGAGCCCCAAGGTCAGGACCTGGCTTGTTTCCTTGAGCAACTACTCTTTCTTTTTAAAACAGCTTTATTGAGGGATCATTGACATATTGTAAAAACCCAGCTGCTGCTTCCTAAGCCTTAACCTGGGGGGACTAGGGAAACCTCAGTCCCCATTTCTTGGGGCTGTGAACCAGGAATCCACTACAAGCTTCTGGCCTGGGAGACACCCGGTCGCCACCCCCCACACTGAATGTCGTCATCAGTGGCGGGGGGTGGGGAGCATCACGGGGACCCAGGCGAGGGCTTCAGGTGCTAAAGAGGACTGGTGACCCCTAAGACGTGGGCCGCTAGGGACTGGGCTCCCAGCCCGGCCCTGGGCTCAAGAGGCAAAGAGGACCCTGACCTTTCTGGATGTCCGATAGTCCAGCCTGGAGGGAGGGGTGCCTCCTTCTTAGCATCAGGGTCCTGGGGACCCTCACGATTCATACCTTCCCTTACCCAGGCTCACCGCCCTGACTCTGACACTCTCCTTAATTCCCAGCTTTGCAGTTGGCACTCCGTGTCCCGCGTCAGAAGCAGCTCCAAAAATGGAGTCCAGGTTCCTCGTGTGTGCATGTGTGTGCGTGTGTGTGTGTCTGTCTGTCTGTCTGGCCTCCCACCCAGATAGATCACCACCTGCAGGCAGACAAGGCACCCACCACGACTATTTTTGCTCCGGTCTGCCCATCACAGACTCAACAACAACAAAACCACTCCTCTCAGGAGGCTGGCCCAACTTACGTCTGGAGCCTGGACTCCCAGTGACCCACGTTCTCCACCCAAAGAGATTACTGGGCCAGGAGGCCAGCCTGAAATCCTCGGCTCTCCCAGCGGGCCCCTTCCCCCGCCCCACCCAGGCAAATGCCTCCTGTGGAGAAGGGAGGGGGACAGAAAGAAAAGACATGTGGCGTGTCAGCCTCTGGCCCCATGGAGGAGCTGGGCACGGGCACTTTCCTGCAGCTGGGAGAGGGCTGAGCCCCATCCCCCACAATAAGCTGAGGCCAGAGAGTCGGGGACCTCTCCCCGCTGACAGGGGTTTCTAGGGTCCGTGAGCATGAGAGAGAGGAAGGGTCATGGCACTGCCCCAGGAGTAAGGAGACCCCCACCTTGCCAGCTTCTCACTGCAGAGGGGATGGGACAGGGTGGGGGCATGCAGTCAGGGCACCCCGCCCCGGACAGTGGAACCAGGGACCTTGGCCACATCTTCCTGTCACCCTTGGGGGAGGACGAGTCCTTTCAAGTCCTGGCACTCCCGGAAGGCAGGATCTGGCGGGGCTCCCCCAGGGAGACCAGAGGGCCACCCCAGCAGCCCAAGCCTCCCATACACCCCTGGCTTGGCCCTCCCCTAGCACTCTGAGCCCCCAAAGGCCCAGCAGTCCACAGTCTAAAAGCCCAGCTCAGAGGTTATGTAGCTCAAGGCGGCAATCCCCTCTGCCCTGCTGATCTGAGGAGTCTGTTTGCTCAGCTAACCCTGTTTGCTCAGCTAACCCTGCCCTGTCCATCTCCTAGGGGTCAGCCGCCGGGGGCAGGGGCAGGGCTGGAGGGCTGGCATGGCTGTGGGGGCAGGGCCAAGGCTGGCTCCCTGGGCTCTCTGGGCGACGCTGAGCAGTGCCTAGGGAGGGGGGTCCAGGGGCTTGCTGTGAGCCCTGGGCACCCTGGCTAGACCGCAGCAACAGGAGGTCCGGACTGCCTGGAGGCCTCCAGGCGCTGTGCTCCCGCAACTCTGGATCTGGCATCCTCTGCTCTAAAAGCCAAGCCCCTGCCCTCCCCAGAGCTGATACCCCCACATCGCAGAGAGGGGCAGGGACTCGGGGCAAGGAGTGGGGAAGGGCAGGGCAGCTGGGCACCCACCTGTGGGCTGTAGGGTGCTGGGGGCCCCAGGGGCCCAGGCAGTGGATGTTGGGGGGATAGGAGAGGTGGGGTCCCCCCTAATGGCCACAGTGGCCACAGGGGCTTTGGGGACGGGCTGTTTCCGGGACCTGCTGGTGCCTGGTGAGAGACGAGAAAAGCGAGAGAGGGTGCAGGTGGGGGTCAGTGGTGGGGGACCAGTGCAGACGAACAGCTTACTATCCCACTGGGGGGCCCAGCATCCCCTCCGAATCCAGCTTCCTCTGGTCCCTCTCTGCCCACTGGCGTCCCACAGGGGTTGCGTTTGGCATCAAAGAGCCATGGCAGGGGGTGGGGTGGCACCCCTGGAAGCCTGAGATTTGGGGGTCTGCCGCTGGCTGGTTGTTTGACTCTGGCAAGTTCTCTCCTGCTGAATCTGAGAGCAGATGGCAACACCCACCGGGGGGTGCTGGCTTCAAGGACAGAATGAGATAGTACGAGGATCCTGCTTAGCTGATGCCCGGCACTGTGCATGTTTGATGATGACTTAGCGATAGTCGGTCGGTCACCCCCTCCCACCCTCCCTCACCTTCCCAGTTGAATTCCTGGGACGCCCAGACCCTCCTTGTGACAGTCTGGCTGCTCCGGGGCCTGAGTTGAGCTGGACGCATGGGGGTCTGGGTCACCTCCCCTAGCATCCCTGCAGCCGGGATCCTGGTTCATCTCACCCAGACTCCCACGGGCGAGCAGCTGCCATGGTGATAGCTGTGGGCTGTGCAGAGGGAGGCCAAACCCTGTGATCAGACTGGGGTGGCTTCTGCCACCAGTCATGGAAGGTGACCCCCATTCTTGGCTGGCAGGAGTGGGAGAAGTGGGGGGTTCCCGGCGGGGGTGGGACAAAGGGATCTTTCCAAAGCAGCACCAGTCAAGAAGCTGGAGGGAAGGGCTTGTGAGACAGGAAGGAGAGAAGGAGGGGGAAGAAGCAAATGGATCGGAGGAGGGGGTGGACCTGGGGAGGGGAGGACAGGAAAGTCCCGTCTTTCCCCTCCTGTTCTTTCCAGGACGTGCAGAGAGGCTTGTGCACTGAGGGCCCCAGGCACCTTCCCCAGACGGGTGGCCCCACAGTGTACTTACTGCCGACAGCGGAGCCCGCGGCGGCACCTGTGGAAAGAAGGGGGTCACAGCAGAGTAAGGAGGGGGTGGCAGGGCTGGGGACAGGACATCAGGGGGGCCAGAGCACCTCACCATGCAGGGACTGGGTCAGATTCTCCACTTACACCCTCACTGGTGCCTGAGAGGGAAGGGCTGCTCTGAGCCCATTGGGCAGATGGGGAAACTGAGTCTTGGAGCTGTGACTTACCCCATCAGGGGACCTGCTGATAAGCCTCTCTTGGGGGCCTCACAGGCACCCTTCTCATTTGACTTTAGACTTTCAGGTCCTCCAGTGCAAGGCAAGGAGGCGGGAGGTCATCCTCTGGGGGGCAATGGGGTGTCGGAGAACATGAGGGTCCCAGGCACAGGGACAGACTGGTTTACTGGAGGCTCTGATGGAAGCTGCCACAGGGGGAAGCCGCTGTGCCTGCGCCCATCTGGGAAACACAGGGATGTCTGTGGGGTTGACGGGAAGGTGATCACAGCGGCTGTCACATGCTGAGGGTTTTCTGCACATGGGCCCATGCTGAAGACCGCCCCCAGCCTGGCCATTCAGTGCTCAGGGCTTCCTGGTGGCTCAGATGGTAAAGAATCTGCCTGCAATCCAGGAGATTCGATCTCTGGAAGATTTCCTGGAGAAGGGAATGGCAACTCACTCCAGGATTCTTGCCTGGGGAAATCCCACGGACAGAGGAGGCTAGTGGGGTAGCAAAAAGTCGGACACAACTGAGCGACTAATACTTTCACTTTACAATTTGGGTTTCCCTGTAAAGAATCCATCCGGCAATGGAGGAGACCTAAGTTCGATCCCTGGGCCGGGAAGATCCCCTGGAGAAGGAAATGGCTACCCCCTCCAGGATTCATTTCCCTGCAGAATTCCATGGACAGAGGAGCCTGGTGGGCTGCAGTTCACAACAGCCCTAGGGCAGGCTTCCAGGGTCCTGGTTCTACAAATGAGCAAAGGCTCAGCGGGAGAGACGGCTTGTCCGAGGCCCACAGTTCTGAGCGGCACAGGCCTGACTCTGACTCTGACCTGGCCGTTTCTGTCTGTGTGTGTCTGCGCTCTGGGGCTGCGGGCACCCAAGCCACAGTCTGACCTGGGTGGGAGTCGTCAGTCTCAGGAGGAAGGAGCCGGGGCCACAGCGTCCCCTCCAGGCAGTCCTGACAAAGGATGGGGCGTGAGGAGCCCCAGGGTGGTTGCTGGGGTGTGGGCCTCTCCTGGTGACTCTGGGGGCAGGACAGTGAGGGGTGCCTGGGGGGATGCACCTGGGGGCCCCACAGGATGACCTGCAGGTAATGGTATCGGTCTGTGGGTGCCGGGGATCTCACGGATCCTTCTGGGAGGAGAACGGGGCCCAGAGAGGGGTTTGGGAGGTGGGCAGCAGAACAGTTGAAGGGAGGTGAGCCTGTGAGTCAGAGGGAGGTGACAGCAACACAAGAACTGGTTCTGGCAACAGAGATGGGTCCTCCGGGTGGGGCAGGGCTGTCGCCCAGAGCGCTGTCTGTGCCTTTGAAGGCCCGCGGGGGGCTGCGACTCCGGTAAATCATCCTTCAAAGGCCTCGAGAGTGTCCCTGGCACACACACGACATGCTGTCACAGCCTCATCGCGAGGCTTCCAGCTTTGATCAGCCTCAAGTTACATGAAGCTTTCACCACTCGGTTGCAGGGTGCCGATGGATGGGCTCCAGAGAGTGTGCTCAGAAGGGGCGGGCTGAGTGGTCCTGGTAGCCCAGCCTGGCTTGGGAACTGGCTTCAGTGCTGGCGCTTACCTTGCTGCCAAACTAGGAGGGCCCTGAGGGTCGCTGGGCCTCAGTTTGCTCATCTGGAGAGTAGGACCATAATGAAAACACCATCTGAGGGGCTATCAGAAGGCGGGGAAGCTGTATATAAAGTGCCTGGTGCAGCCTCCTGAACAAAGCACTGGCCGAGTGTCAGCAAGTCACTTGGTGGGGTGTGGGGGGCTGGCTGGGGAAAGCCCACCCTGGACGAGCTCGGGCCCTTATCCACAGCAGCTGGGGGCTCTCTGGGACTCAATTTCAAGGAGACACCCAGGGACTGTGCTGGGGAATGATGACGGGGACCCCGAAGCGTGTTCACGGTGCAGGTGTGTGAGGGCGCACCCTGAGGATGGACTCTGGCACTGGAAGACTGAGCCGAGAGAGCAGGGGCTGGGTAGAGGGCATGGCCAGGACCTCGGAGCCTCCCTCTGCAAAATGCGGCCAGGAGACCCACTTCCAGGGGCCACCCGGAGGGTCAAGGGGGGACCCCGTAGCATTTGGTGCTATGCAGTGCCTGTAAATGTCCTGTACACACTGAGACATTTACGAGGGATGGTGCTGCTCCTCATGGTCAGCCTGGAGGGAGGGGTCCCCACCCACTCCTCCCTGACACCCTGTGGGCCTTCTCTCCTGCCTGGGGGTCACGAAGGGGAAGGTCAGTGAGAAGGATGCTGAGTCAGCTCATCTTAGGTTCCCAGCAGGAGGCAGGCATGCTAGAGGGTCTTGATGACAAGGCCTGGCATTTGGGAGTTTGGTTAAAAAGGGTGTGCCCATGTGTGCACATGTGTGTGCATGTGTGTCAGTGCGTGCATGCATGTTTGTGTGCACACCTTTTTGCAAGTGTGTGCATGTGTTCACAAATGTGTTCAGTGTGTGCATGTTTGTGTGCACACCTTTGTGTACCTGCGCATGAGCTTACAAATGTATCTGTGCATGCACGTGTGCATGTTTGTGTCTGTGTTCATATGTGAGTGCATGTGTGCATGTTTGTGTGTGCACACCCGTGTGTGCACACGTGCATGTTTATGTGCACACCTTTGTGTGTGTTCATGTGAGTCTGCATGCATGTATGCATGTTCATGTGTGCACATCTCTGTGTGAGTGTGGGCATGTGTGCACACTCCTGTGTGTGCATGCATGCGTGTTTGTGTGCACACCTTTGTGTACCTGTGCATGAGCTTACAAATGTATCTGTGCATGCACGTGTGCATGTTTGTGTGTGTGTTCACATGTGCGTGCATGTGTGCATGTTTGTATGTGCACACACGGGTGTGCACACATGCATGTTTGTGTGCACACCTTTGTGTGTGTGTTCATGTGAGTCTGCATGCATGTATGCATGTTCATGTGTGCACATCTCTGTGTGAGTGTGGGCATGTGTTCACACGTGTCAGCATGTGCACATGTGCATGTTTGTGTGTGCACACTCCTGTGCATGCATGCATGCATATTTGTGTGCACACCTTTGTGTGTGTGCACATGTGAGTCTGCATGCATGTATGCATGTTCACGTGCGCACATACCTGTGTGAGTGTGGGCATGTGTTAACACGTGTCAGCGTGTGCACATGTGCATGTTTGTGTGTGCATATCTTTGGGAGTGTGTGCATGTGTTCACATGCATCCGTGCATGCATGTGTGCATGTTTGTGTGTGCAAATCTATGTGTGAATGTGTGCGTATGTTCACACGTGTGTCTGTGCATGCATGCTTGTGTGCACACCTTTGTGCAAGTGTGTGTGCATGCATGTTCGTGATGAGATCCGCAGCTCCTGAGGCTGAAGGTTGGGGGAGCCCATGGCCTTGCTGTTCTGAGGTGGGGAGGGGTGGGGGGTGCCCGAGTGCAACGGCCAGTCTGTGTACGCACACGCGTTGGGAGAGCCGTGGGGCAGCGGCAGGTAGGAGCCGGCGCGCCAGGACCGCGTGCGGAAGCTCCTCTTGCACTTGCCGCAGTCGGGGCCCGTGGTGTTGTGCTCACACTCGCACTGCAGGCTGCCCTCGCGCACGGAGCACAGGTTGGCATGCAGGTTGCACTTGCACCTGGGGGGACATGGAGGGGGCAAGGCATCAGTGAGCGTGTAAGGGAGCTGTTCCGGCTCCCTGGAGGGCTGGGAGAGTGTCAGGGGTGGCCGGGAAGGGACCCTTGAGGCCACCTGTCCAACCTGCCGAGACTCTCCTTTGGGACAAGTACCCCTGAGGCACCATTCTGAGTCCTTCCAGAAAGAGGTGCCCCTGGCTCCTGCCTCTCACGGGGTTGTCCCAGATGCTGTATTTTTAGTAACACAGCTTTCGATTGCCGTGGCTCTCAACCATGGTGGTTGACAGGTAGCAAGAGTTACCTGTCCCTGGTTGCATGGACCTGGCCTTGGCCTCAAGTGGCATCCCCACTCTTGGCTGTGGCCCACACCCGTGCCCTAGAGGGCAGAAAGAAGCCCTGATTCCCAAAACCCTGTCAATTCATCCATACATGTATTATTCATTCATTCATTCAAATATTTATAGGCAACTCATCATTCTGAAATCAGTAAATAAAGGAAAAGAATCAAGCATTTTTCTTGCATGTCCTATATAAAGTGTACCTTTAGGTAACCAACAGTTGATGAGGGGATGTTTCTTTTTATAGAAGCAGTCCAGCTGCTAATTGAAGAAGGAAAGATAGAATTAGAAAGTCATCATGCAGCATCCCCTACTGAATGGATGGCTGTGAGCACAGAGCAGCAACAGAGACGTCCAGAGAAAAACTTCCCAGTGGGAGGGTACAGCCCACCCTGAAGCAGCCTTGTCAAGACAAATCGAACTTGAATCTGATCGACGCTCTGGATCAAAGATTCTGGATCAGCTATGAACTCATTAGGGAAGACAGAGGACAGAGAAACATACTAAACACCACCAGGGGGGAATGCAGTCAGCAAAATCCAGAAGTGATGACATAGCTTGTAGGACCGATGAACTGCAAGGGGGGTCAAAACTTGATACAGAGGAAAGAGGAACCCAGATCAAGAAAAACCTCAAGGGCAAAGCAACCAAGGGCAGGACTGGACCTCATCTGGGCCTTGGTTCAAACAACCCCTAAACTCCTATAAACAAAGCATATTTGTGAGACAGTTTGAACACTAACTACATTTGGTGATATTAAATTGTGTGTTAGTTGCTCAGTCGTGTCCAACTCTGCGACACCATGGACTGTAGCCCACCAGGTTCCTCTGTCCATGGAATTCTCCAGGCAAGAATACCAGAGTGGGTAGCCATTCCCCTCTCCAGGAGATCTTCTTGACCCAGGGATCAAACCTGGGTCTCCTGCATTGCAGGTGGGTTCTTTACCATCTGAGCCACCAGGGAAGCCCAATGTTAAATTAATGTTTATTAACTGCAGTGATGGTATTGTGATTATGTTTTTAAAAGCCCTTATCTCTAGAGACACACAAATATTTACAGTTGAAGTGATCTGATGGCTGGGATCTGCTTCAGAATAACACAGAAAGGGAGAACATGGGGAGAGATGCAGACAAAACGAGAAAGGCTATGAGTTAACTGCTGAAGTTGGGTGACAGGTATGTGGCAGTTCACTACAGTAGATTCTATTTTTGTATGCATGTTGGAAAACCTCTGTAATAAAAGAGAGAGAAAGAGTGCTCTACATTCTGATATGGGAAGATTTCCAAGATATATTGTCAATATTTGTAAAAAGCAGAATAACATGTTTGGTAGAATTTTCTTTTTATTAAAATAAGCAAAGAAAAATATTTATAGGGCACCTGTTATGTGCCAGACTCTGAGCTGGGAATGGTAAGTACAATGGTTGATAAAGCAGATGGGGTCCTTATTCTGATGGAGCATGGCGTCCAGCAGGGAGACAAGGAAAAAAAATCAGCGGTGGGGGAAGGGCAGGGAGTTGATTAATAGGTGGAGCCCAAGGGATTTGAAAGGCAGTGGAGTGATCAGTATGACACTGTCATGGTGGACCCATGACGGTATGCATTTGTCAAAACCCGCAGAACCCAGACAGCATCAAGACAGAGCCTTAACGTCAGCTGGACTTGAGTTGACGACAACGTATCAGTATCGGTTCATCAACTGTAACCAAGGCATCATAGGAAAGCAAGATGTTAATAACCTAGGTATTAGGAGTCCTCTGTGCAATCCACTCAATTTTCTGTAAACCTAAAACTCCACAAAGACCTAATCTTAAAACAATAATCACGCAAATCTTTTTAATTAAACATCAATGTCAGCTGTCATCGGTGCCCATGTGTTCTACAAAGGAGAGGGGATCGTAGGGTCTCAGTCTGAGTGGGGAGCAGGATAGGCTTCCAGGAAGAACAATTTAAATCTGAGACCTGCAAGAGCATCAAGAGTTACTCAGGCAAAGAGGCGAGAACCTTCTGGAGGAGACAAGAACACGAGGGAAGACATCCCTGGGCCAAGAAGAGCTCAACCAATGAGGCCTGAGATGAGATGAGATGGAAGAGGGGAGGAGGTGGCCAGACCTGACAGGGAGGCTGGATTCTGTTCTGGAAGCCCTGGGAAGGTCAGAGGTGTCCTGCTCTGGCTTGCATTTTATATGTCATCGTGGCGGCTCCATGAAGGATGCTTTGTCTGGGAGACCAGAGCCCGGGCGTGGTGGGGTGGGGGGCGGCAGGGAGGAAGCCGTGCCCGGCTGGCAGCAGAGGGCAGTGGCCTGGACGAGGGTAGAGGCACCTGCATCCCACCAGTGATGCCCAGAGTGGGCAACATTCCCCAGCACTGGCTCCCAGCGTCTCTAAGACTGTTTGCTGAAAGCTTACCCAGCATTTCTCCTTCAGCTCATGATTCCCCCTCCTCTTCACACCTCGCCTCCCACTCAGCGACGCTCCTCCTGGATGGAGTGTCCCCCGCTTAGCCTCTGCTTATCCACATGATGAATATTTAACTTCCTGTGTCTTCCCGCCTCATAAATCTGTCCTGCCAGACCCTTCTTCCTGGCTCTCACTGCCCCCACCCACTCCAACCCTCCTTGTCTCCATCTGACTGGGGCACCGCTGTGAGGGTGCCCTTCCAGGGCAAGGATCCCAAACCAGGGGGAGCTGCTTGCCAGGTCTCTAGCAGCCCTGCAGCTCTGAGTTAACCTGCTGCCTGCTGCTTCGGAAGTGTCAGAGCTGCCTTTTGTAATAAATATATTTTTTAATTTTAATAATTTTCTGTTGATACGTTGCATTTTCATTTTAATTCAGTTCAAGAACTTTTTCTTTTTTGGACTGCACAGCGGGACGAATCTTAGTTCCTGGACCAGGGATTGAACTCGTACACCCCACTGCCAGTGGAAGCTCAGAGTCTTAACCACTGGACCACCAGACAAGTCCCCACCTTCCTTCTTATAACTTCTCTCTGACATCAGATCATCTTGCAGGATGGTTATGGAAATTAGATACAGCCAAGCTATGGGGTATTATAAAGCCATTAAATATTTCTTTCCTGGTGGCTCAGTGGTAAAGAATCTGCCTGCATTGTGGAGACCTGGGTTCGATCCCTGGGTCAAGAAGATCCCCTGGAGAAGAAAATGGCAACCCACTCCAGTATTCTTGCCTGGGAAATCCCATGAACAGAGGAGCCTGGTAGGCTATAGTTCATGAGGTCACAAAATAGTCAGACGTGACTTAGCGACTAAACATTTTGTTGTCAGAGGCTATTTCAAGCCCTGGGAAATGTTCCTAATACAAATGAAAAGACCAAAACTAGTGAGTGTTTGCTGTGTGCCAACGGGCATCTCATTTGGCCTCTGAATGGCTACCAGAGCTGGTATCACTGTCACCTTCGCTTTAAAGATGAGGAAACGGAGGCTCAGAGAGATTAAGCATCTTGCCCAGAGTCACACGGCTGCCCAAAACTGACCGGGACTGGAACTCAGAGATATCCAGCTCTGGAGTCCAAGAGGTGAATATGGGTTAGAATATGGATTGTAAAAGAGTAGGACACCAACCGTATGTATTATAGTGCTATGGACCGAACTGTGTCACTCTCAAATTTATACGTTGAAACCCTAACACTCAATGCAACTGTATTTGGAGACAGAGTCCTTGGACTTCCCTATAGCTCAGATGGTAAAGCGTCTGCTGGCAGTGCAGGAGACCCAAGTTCAATCCCTGGGTCGGGAAGATCTCCTGGAGAAGGAAATGGCAACCCATCTCCAGTATTCTTGGGAAATCCCATGGATGGAGGAGCCTGGTAGGCTACAGTCCATGGGGTCGCAAAGAGTAAAGACACGACAGAGCAAGTCATGTCTGACAGAGTCCTTGGAGGGGAAATTAAAGTTAAATGAGGTCAGAAGGGTGGGGCCCTAATCGCATAGGGTTAGTGCCCTTATAAGAGGAGCAACAGACCCCAGAACTCTCTCTATCATGTGAGGACACAGTGATAAGTAGACCATCCGCAAGCCAGAAAGAGGGGTCTCACCAGAAACTGACCCTGCCAGCATCTTGATATTGGACATCTAACCTGCAAACTTGTGAGGGAATAAATGAATGTTTGTAGTTAAAGCCCCACACTCTGTGGGACTCCATTATGGCGGCCCAAACAGATTACTATCAGACTACGGGCTTCCCAGGTGGCATGAATGGTAAAGCACCCACCTGCCAATGCAGGAGACTAAGAGATTTGGGTGTGGTCCCTGGGTGGGGAAGACCCCCTGGAGGAGGGCATAGCAACCCACTCCAGTATTCTTGCCTGGAAAACCCCATGGACAGAGCAGCCTGGTGGGCTATAGTCCATAGGGTCACAAAGAGTGGGACATGACTGAGGTGACTTAGCATGCACACACTCATCGGACTATAGTTAGCTCCTGATTGCGTGTGACTTCACACCTGGAACGCCAGCAGACAACGCATCTCGGTACTCGTGCGGCTGTCTAGGGAGGGAGGGGATGGGACTGCACATGATTTCCTTCCTTCCGTGTCACTTTGCGTGTCTCCAACATCCTCTACAGTGAGCAGGTCACTTTGGTGAGCAGGAAACAGATGAGATTTGAAACCTGAAGTCAGGCTGGTTCCTGAGCTCACACAGGTCTTTCCTCTCAGGAGGAGAAGCAGGTCTATCAGGGTCCTGTTTGGGAAGCCATCGCTTCACGTGATGCTCATGACTCTCAGTGCCCGGGTCCACAGACATCCGCTGAATTCTCTGGACTAGAATTCTGATGCATCAGCTGGCGCGAAAGACTATGCTGTTTTAACTTCATGTTCCTTGCACCCTGGCCCTGTCAGGTTTTACTGCAGCACAAAGCTGAAATACACGGAGCTTGAGAAAGTCTGTTCCCTGTTTCTCTGGAGCTCCAATCTACTACCACATGAGTACTGTGGGCCTACTATATGCTAGGTTCTGGGAAAGGCACAAAGAGGGTTGGGCAGGCCCCAGTTGGCACTGGGGACCCTTCTTCCTGGAAACATTAGACCCAAAGATGGTTCATGGCAAAGAAAGATTCTGTGTTTGAATCTTATTGATCAACACATATGATACTCCCCTAACGCTGTCCTTCCCGCTCCCTGATTGGCCCCTCCGCCCAGGGCTTCCCTGGTGGCTCAGACAGTAAAGAAACTGTTCTGCCTGCAATGTAAGAGACCCGGGTTTGATCCGTGGGTTGGGAAGTTCTCCTGCTGGAGGAAATGGCTACCTACTCCAGTATTCTTGCCTGGGAAATCCCATGGACAGAGGAGCCTGGAGGGCTACAGTCTATGGGGTCACAAAGAGCTGGACATGATTGAGTGACTAACACTTTCACTTTTTCACCCAGAGTCCTAGTGTACGTTAGCACATCAAAGGCTCTGACAAGTCCTGCAGGAAAGAAACCTGCTGACATTGTCTAACTAAAGTTTGCAAAACACATTTGGCCTCGGAAGGTTTTAATTTTTTTCATCTGAATTCCTATTTAACATCTCATGGAGCTAGCTGGACAGGAACACCCCAGCTGTGTGGAATGTACACCATGCCTCTGGCCCGAAGATCAGATATTTTTAGATATCAGCTACAGAGAGAAAAGATTGCCATCTTAACTTTGGGTGATCACACTGACCTTGGCTTGTTAAAAATTTGTTAAAGGGCAGCTGAATCTGAGAAATGTATTGTAACTACGATAGATGAGAGTCACAGAATGTGAGAGCTGGGCAGGCCTGGCAGGGGTGAGAGGTACAGGCAGGGAGAAGCCTGTCCAAGGTCATGCAGTTTAAAGGCCACTCCGGATCCAAACCCAGACATTTCTCCCTGACCCCGGCTCTGCCCCGCCCCACGCTGGCCATCCCCTCCCACCATCTTCATCTCCCAGAGGGTGTCTTGGCTTCTCTGCCTCCCTGGTTGAGCCCTGGAATGAGTATGGAGAGAAGTTCCGTGCTGGGCAGGGCTGCCAGGAGGAGCCCACACGGCGTGGGGCAAGGTCCACCAGGACTGGCATGGAAAGAGAGCCCAGTCAGTGGAGCTGCTTCTCAGCCTTCCTGACCTGTGCAGGGAGCTCGGGTGAGGCTGCCTGTGTGCGTGTGCGTGTGCGTGTGTGTGTGTGTGTGTGTGCACGCGTGCGCACACATGTGTGTGGGGCTTCACCTTTCTGGCTCTCTCTGTGTCCCTCTATGTCTCTCCACGTCTCTGTCTCTCGCTGTCTCTGTCCACCACGGTTCCGACCCCACTTTCCTCTGGACCTCTGCACATCCTGTCCTTCTGCTGGGTGCACTGCCAGGCTCTGCTCCTTTCTCCTAAAGCTAACATCTAATGAGAGTGTCAAGTTCAAGGCCCAATGCCCCTTCTGCAGGCAGGCCTTTCATGATCCTGCCTCTGTCAGCCCCTGCTACTCTTCCTTTGCCCCAATGTTGATTGTGATCAGCGTCATCTCCCAAAGTGGACCACGCGAGATGGCTGGGAGAGGTGTGAGTATGAACTGCAGAACAGTTTAATAGTTTTTGTTTAGTTTTTATTACACAGCTCCCCTGATAGCTCAACTGGTAAAGAATCTGCCTGCGATGCAGGAGACCTGGGTTCGATCCCTGGGTTGGGAAGATCCCGTGGAGAAGGGATAGGTTGCTCATTCTATTATTCTGGGGCTTATCTTGTGGCTCAGTTGGTAAAGAATCCACCTGCAGTGTGGGAGACCTGGGTTCGATCCCTGGGTTGGGAAGACCCTCTGGAGAAGGGAAAGGCTACCCACTCCCGTATTCTGGCCTGGAGAATTCCATGGACTGTATAGTCCCTGGGGTTGCAAAGAGTCGGACACGACTGAGCGACTTTCACTTTGATTACACAGTAATTTTTTAAGAGATAAATTCACCAAACTCGGGAATCTCAGAAATGTTATTGTCTAAGTGAGGCCAAAATTTAAAAGTGTATTCATTAAAAAAAAATCAGTAAGTAAACAAATCATTTGAGATATCCTTATGCTAAAGACTAATATTAGAACTCAACCTCATGCCATCAACAAAACTTAACTCAAAATTGATCAAAGACCTATATGTAAGAGCTAAAATTAGATAACTGAAAAAGAAACAGGGGTAAATCTTTGAGACGTTGGATTAAACAATGGTTTCTTACACGTGACACCAAAAGTACAAGCCACAGAAGAAAAAATAGAGACCCTGGGCTTCATCAAAATTACATACTTTTGTGTTTCAGGGGGAAGCCATCAGGAAAGTGAAAAGACACAGAGTGGGAGGAAAATCTTGCATTATTAACTGAATCCCTGTGAAAACCCGGAAGGCATCACTCTTCCCATTCTATAGGTGAGGAAGTGAGACTGTGGTAGGTCAAGTGCCACAAGTCACCCCAGGCCTCTAGGTGGAAGAGGGTGGATTTGAACCCAGAACTGTTGGGTGCAATACTCGGGTTTCATCTCCACTCTCCTCCCCGTGTCTCTCAGCACTCCCCTTACCTTGATTCCACCTGGATGATGAAGGCCGGGGGGAGGGCTGCTGGGCTGATCCTCCCAAGCCCATCACCGATTCTGAGGCCCAGCCTTGGCCAAGGAAACGCAGGAGAAAGAAACTGCCTTTCCTGCCTCTGTCCCAACACCAGCCGCTGCCTACATCTGGAGCGAGGCAGGTGGTCCAGACTCCTGGCTGCCCCTCTGGCCCAGACATTTCTCCTGCATCCATGGGATCAATTTTCCCAAGGAATTGCTTTCTGAATTTGACCTTTGAGAGCCATCAGTCTCACCAGAAAGCCATCGCCTGAGCCACCTGACCCCGCTACACAGCACTTCTCGGCTCATCCATCAGGAAGCATTATTTAATAATGAACAAAAGGGACAGGGCAAGGCCGGCCAGCCCACGGGACCTGCCCCTGGCCAGCAGTGCCCCCTCCACCCCATCCCGCCCATCAGGATCTGCTGCCCATCCCATCACAGAATGCCAGGGCTCTGACCCTGCGGACGGCGGCAGGGGTGGATTGGTAAGAAAGGGGGTGGGGGAGGGGCAGAGGTGCTGAGTCAGCAGCCAGAGCGCCAAGCCGATTCCCTGCTCCGGTTTCGCCCAGGTGACCTTGAGCAAGTCACTTCTCCCCGCCTCAGACCTTCCAACTGCAAACGGAAGGGCTGAGTTACATCTTAGCTTTTCGACTTTTCTAATATTCAGTTGTTCGCGGGCCTAACATACTGTTGAGTTATCTGGCACACAGTGGGCTCTAATCAAGAGGGGCTGAATGACGGAGGAAGAAAGGATGGGAGGGGGCAGATGCTGCACAGAAGCTCTCTGCACAACACCTCGCGTGGAAGGCCAGGCAGCGCCTTGGCTGGAGCAGCGTGGGGGCGGGCAGCCAGCCTCAGGGTCTTCGTCTCCTGGTAAACTGGGGACTTGACGGCTCCCATAGGGCCGCGCATGAGAGGATGAGGATGGGCTGGCATGGGGGCAGTGCTCAGCACAGGGTCAGGCGCATAGCCAGCCTTCCATACACGCCAGCTGTGTTGCCCTTGTAATGGCCCACAAGTGGTATCAGTGAGAATCTGTGGATTCCTAGGAACAAAGACTGTCCTTATCTGACAGGTGCCCAGCCCCATGGGACAGTTCCCCTCATCCGAGCTGCCTTGCCAGCACCCTACCCTAGACCCCCTCTTGGCAGCCAGCACAAATGCCCCCCATCAGTTGACTTGTTCTCTGGGTCCCTGGGGGGCGGCAACCACTGGAAGACTGGGGGCTTAGAGAATAGCATTCTGAAGGGACTGCTCTGCAACAAGACCCCACATCGCAACAAAGAGTAGACCCCACTCACCACAACCAGAGAAAGCCCGTGCACAGCAACGAAGACCCAGAGTGGCCAAAAAAAGTTAATCTTTACCCTATACTGTGGTCTGTTCATTGCAACAGCATTGTGCCTGCAAAAAAGTACAGCTTTTAACTAAAGAGATGCTACATTTTGAAAAATGCCAGCCCTCATCTGCGCCTTTGGTGAGTCACAGTAGTAAGATCACAGACCGATGCTCACCACAACAAATGTAATAATAAGAAAAGTTTGAGATACCACAAGAATTACCAAACCGTGACTCAGAGACCTGAAGTGAGCAAGGAAGTGAAAGTCGCTCAGTCGTGTCCTGCTCTTTGCGATCCCACGGACTTCTCCAGGACAGAATACTGGAGTGGGCAGCCTTTCCCTTCTCCAGGGGATCTCCCCAACCCAGGGATCGAACCAGGGTCTCCTGCATTGCAGGCGGGTTCTTTACCAGCTGAGCTACCAGGGAAGCCCTAAAAACGGTGTGGGAAAACCAGCACCAACTGACTTGCTTGATGCAGAGCTGCCACGAACCTTCAATTTGTGAAAACACAGTATCTTCGAAGTTCAATAAAGCAAGAGCAATAAAACAAGCTTTGCCCGCATGTCCCTTGAAATAATTGGGACGTGTTTGCACTAAAAACACTATTAATACTTGTGGCTTATCTGAAATTCAGGTTTGGCCCCGCAGCCTGCATTCATCTGGCAGCTCCACCTGCCACCCCTGCTCACCCTCATGGTGAACGCCGGCCCTCCGCCCAACCCCCGATCCCTTTCAAGGCCTGGCCTGAGACGTCTCTGCCCACCCACCCACCGCAAGCTGGTCCGGCTGCCTGCCCGCCCGCCCTCCAGAGAGGGGGGCACAGCTGCCTCCCCGCCTAAGTCCCTAAGTCCTTTCTTGTTCTTCAGTTGATGAGTCCCTAACGAGCCCCAGGGGAGGGCCAGGAGGGACCGGAGGCAGGGTTGAGCCTCACCTCCTGGAGCAGGCCATCACACACAACCCAAGTTCTCAGGGAAACGTGCCCTGCTCTTGCCAGGAGGAGACTGACACGCGGACTTCACCCCATCCCGTCCACCCGCTGGGCCTGGCTGGGGGCCTGACAGCCGCTCAAAGCACGAAGCTCTCGTCAGGACGGCAGGGGCACCAGCCCGTGCCAGGCGCCAGTGCGCCCTGCCCTGCAGGGAGGGGCAGGCAGTGCCCGGGAGCTGCTGGCGGGAGCGCCATCTGGACACGGGCCTGGCACTGGGGCTCCATGAAAATCGTGAGCTGGGCCCTCCCCTTCTCAGGGTGAGAGAAGCTGGGGGTTTGGAGAGCCTCCCAGACAGGAGGGCGGAGGAATGTAGGTCAACTCCTGGCTGCCGGAAAGACCGGAAAGAGTGATGTCATTGGTTTCTGGGGGAAAGAGGGGGAAGCGGTGAGTTTGGGTGAACAAGAGATCTGGGTGCTTGGAAGTGGGAGGGGAGGAGGGGGTGGGGCTGGCCCCCCTCAACCATCAACCCTGCCGGGATTTCAGGGCACTCACGGGGGTGGCCAGGTCGGGGGCACACAGGAGAGCCCAGGACCCCAGGGGGTTCTTGGTAATTGCTCCCCTCTGCCTGGCACCTCCCCCACTTCTTTTACCACTTGTCCGAACGTCATTGCATATGGAGCCTTCTGGGGAAGGATGGGCGTATTTCTGACACCTTGAAGGCTAGAGTTGCTAGAAACAAACTTCTATTTTAAAGCCACCAGCAGTGTCTTCCCGTTTCTCCTGCCAGAGAGAGCATTTATCTCTGGGGAAAGACTGTTCTTTTGTTTGGGGAGAAAGATTGCAGTGGGCTGCTGGGTGTACAGGGACGCAAACCCCATGCCTCCGCTGGCCTAGAGACGTTAGCAGGTGAGGGTGGACACGTGGGGGAGAAGGCTGACCCCGAGAAGGGCACGCCCCTCGTGGAAGGGCTCATGCATCTGGGGTTGGGGGCCTGGACCCCAAGGAGGAATGGAAGGCCATGGGAGGGGGCAGGGGGCTCATGAGAGACATGGTCCAGGGGCTGTCCCTCCCAGGCAGCAGGTGGCCCAGGCCAACAGCCAGATCTCGGGGTCATTGCTGGCTAACGGCCATTCTTTGAAGTGTCCCCTTTGTACATGACCATTCTCACTGACTCGCCCCTAGTGATGGATCCCTGTGGCCTGGGGGTGTCAGACCTTTAGGGGGTTAAGGGAGAGACTGTGGTCTTGGCTGGTACACACCAGCAGGGGAGAGACTGGCATGCATCAAGGAAGCAGGAAATTGTCAGGAGAAATGCCTGGAGAGGATGGATCAAGAGGGGATGAGGGGGAGCTTCCCGCTGGTCCAGTGGTTAAGCCTCCATGCTTCCAATGCAAGGGGTGAGAGTCGGATCCCTAGTAGGGGAACTAAGGCCCCACATACTGCACAGTGCGGCCAAGAAATAAAAATAAAATAGGGAATTCCCTGGCAGTCCAGTGGCTACGATTCCATGCTCTCACTCTTAAGGGCCTGGGTTCAATTCCTGGTTGGGGAACTAAGATCCTACAAGCCAAACAGTATGACGGCCAAAATATAAAATACAAGAGGTGATGAGTGATGAGGATAGCTGGGGATCCCTGGTAAGGGATACTGGACTCAGAATTTGTGGAGTGCGAGCAGGAAGAGGGCTCCTAGATGCCAGAGAACTTGAGCCATCTGGGTCAAAAAAGTGCGAGTCAGGGCCTGAGACCCCGAGAAGAGGGGGACTGAGTGCCGAGCTGCAGGGCGTGGGTGTGCGAGACCTCGGCTGCCTGGTGTGACCCGGCGCTCTCAGGGCGATGTGGATAAATGCTGGCTGCTGGGTCTCCTGGTACGCAGTCAGGCCTGCAATCAAATTCATTGGCCAAATCTGATTTGGGCTTCTGTGCAAAGTCCTTTTGTATTAAGTGCTTTAACGGACATCACCTCCTCCAGTCCACTGATAAATCCTATTACCCATTATTAGGCCAGAGGCAGCTCCGACCAGCAGGAAGCTGAGAGAAGGGTGCTGGGGGAACTCGGGCATGTGGCTTGGGGGAGACACGGTGTGTGTGTGTGTGACCGGGCTGGACTAAAGCAACATCATCTCTTCGCCTGTGGGAGAGCCCAGCAGCCCGGAGGGAAGGGCCAGACCTGGTGGGGGGAGAGGAGAAACATGAGGCGCGCTGGGTGTGCTGTGGAAGCAGGGGGCTGGAGGGACGGGGTGGGTGTCCGCAAGCCCACTGGCTTTGTTGCCTCACGTCCTGGCTCCCAGATTCCAGATGCACCCCTCTCTGAAAGAATTACTGATGGTAAGGCCCATCTGTTTGTGTAAGTAAGTTTACTCGTTCATGAATGAACTACCCAAATACACAGCCCGGTTCCTGGGTCCTCGGTGCTGGCCTTACAGTCTTACAGGTCGGGAACACAGACCCAGACCCTGTTCTTGCAGAGCTCAGAGCTCGGGGTGGGGAAGGGGACACAGCTGGGTGTAAGCGTGGCTGCAGCTGGGATAGCACAGTGGTACAGCTGCTCTTCTAGAAAGCCTGAGAAGGGGACACAGAGGAGGGCCACCCAGATCCCAGCCTCTGGGGGCCCCAGAGAGGTGCTCTCTGAGCCAAACCCTGAGGAATGAGGAGTCTGCCAGACAGCAGGGGTGAGGGTGGGCAGGCTGTGTCCCAGGAAGAAGAAACAGCTCAGAGGCAAGTCAGAGGGACCCCGCTGCGGGCAGGGGGCTGATCTGCCAGAATGCAGAACCCAGCACGCCCAGGGAGGTGGGAAGAAGGGTCTGTGGCCCATGGGAACGGAGTTTCTAAGGTCAACGGGGAACCACTGAAGGGCGCTGTTCTGGGAAGTGGTGTAACTGCGTTTGGGTTTGGAGAAAACCTCTGCGTGGAAGGGGGTGGGCCAGTCATTTCCCCAGGCAAGATCCTGATGGAGGGTGTGTCCCTCTCTGGGGGGCAGGGGTGGTGATGGGTCCAGGTAAGAAATGCTCAGGCTGACGGGCTGGGGGAGGGCTGGGTAGGAATCCAGAGGTGGTCACACTGGTCAGAATGGCCGTCATCAAAAAGTCTCTAAGTAACAAATGCTGGAGAGGGTGTGGAGAAAAGGGAACCCTCCTACACTGCTGGGGGGAATGTAAGTTGGTGGAGTCACTATGGAAAACAGTATGAAGGGTCCTCAGAAAGCTAAAAATAGAGCTACCATATGAGCCAGCAATCCCACTCCTGGGCATACACCCAGGTGAAACTGTAAGTCAAGAAGATACACGCAGTGTTTACAGCAGCTAAGACACGGGACAACATAAACGTCCGTCGACAGAGGGACGGACGAAGGCGACGTGGCGGATGTTCACAGCGGAGCACTGCCCGCAGAGAAGAGGAGCGAAATCACGCCACGCGCGGCACGGATGGACCTAGGGATGATCGCTCTAAGTAAGCGAGCCAGGAGGAGAAAGACAAACACCAGATGAGACCGCTTATACGCGGAATCTAAAGCATGACGCACACGAACGCGTCTATGACACCGAACCAGGCTCACAGGCAGAGAGAACGGACTTGTTGCCAAAGGGGAGGGGCTTAGGGGAAGATGCAGGAGGAGGCTGGGGTGAGCAGATGTAAGCTTTTATATATAGGCTGGATAAACCACAAGCACCTACCGTACAGCACAGGGGACCACATTCAGTATCCTATGAGAAACTCTAAATAGCCTATGAGAAACCGTAATGAGAAAGAACACACTTAAAACGTGTATACTGACGCCTAACTGAACCGCGTTGCCGTACACTAGCAATCAGCACACTGTAGATCAACTATACTTCAATGAATAAAAAAGGGGGTGGGATCCAGAGGTAGGCATTTCCCCAGAGTGGAAGGAGGCAACTGCAAATGGGGGGAGAGGCCCCCCAGACTCCCCAAGGCCGGAGCAGGCCGGCCGAGGCTCCTTGATGACCCTGGGCTGCTGAGAAAGCCCCAGCTCCGTCCTCCGGGTCGGCTTCTGTGAGCCGGGGTGCGTGGCGGCGGTGGGGCGTGTGATGGGTCTGTGGCTGATGCTTGCGGAAGCAGATTCCCGTGTGTAGGCGGGGCTGCACATGTGTGCGGCCTGGAGGGGTACATACAAGGGAGCACCAGTGAGTCTGAAGCGTGCTTGATGTGGGCGGGTGTGCCAGTGAGCCTTCAAAATGCGCCCCCCGCCAGGCTCCCTCTGCTAAGGGGTGGAGAGGCGGCCAAGCCAGGGCGGCGGCGGAACAGGACCTCGCAATTAGCCTGCAATTGACCTGCCTCTTCCCCAGCTGGATTTCCCCTGCCCAGCCCTGTCTGTCCGGCCCACGCCTCATTAGCCCCGGATACAGCTACATAGATCCTGCGGACCACCAGGCTGCGGGCGGGGCACAGGAGCCTGCCTGGTCCTCCACACTCCCTGAGATGCTATTGGCACTAATGCTCTTCCAAGGTCACTACCTCTAACATGAAAATAAGTTTCTCTTTCCTGCACATCCAATGACTCATGAAGCGGGCGGGGCAGAGAGCCAGACAGGAGCAGAGATCCAGGGATTCATCTTGGCTGCAGCGGGTCCTCCACATGAGTGATGTATCCGTAGAAAGGGGGTTTGGTTCCCCTGACCACGTACTGACTCCTCATGAGTGACAGGGGCGCCCATCTCCTGAGCACCTGCTGCATGTCGTCGGGTCTCGAGCTGAAGACCTACAATTCTCAGACGGTTCTCAAAACGACAGGGTCCCATTTCACAGATGGGGAAACTGAGGCCCAGGGAAATTGAAGAGACGATCTGGGCCACAAACTAGCAAATGAAAGAGTCTGAATTCAAATGCAAGCTTCTGTTTGACACCCAGGTGGGCCGCCACTGACTCTTTTCAGAGAGACCTTGGAGCCAGGAGGATGACTGCTCTTGGTTGCCATGAGGATACAGGATCCTTAGAAATGGTGCTGTGGTCCCTCCTTCTCTTTAGGAAGAATCTTCTCCTTCCTCCAGACTCCCCATCAGCTCGTGCCCTGTTTCCCTGCTCCCTCTCAGGATCAAATTTCTTGAAAGCCTTATCGGCGCTGCCTTTTTGTTTTCCTACTCCTCACTCATTCTTTAAAAATTTTCTGCATTCACCCTGGAATCCAGTCAACCTGGCCTCCATCCCCAATTCCCCCAAACCTGCCCCTTCAAGGCCACCTTTGATCTCCCTATTGCTAAGTCCACGGACCCACCTTCCTGTCCTCTGTCTGGACCCCACAGCAACACTGGGCACTGATGCCCCTGCCCCCGTACCCACTCCTCCTACTGGGCTTTGGGGCACTGTCCTTCCAGATTTCCTCCCCTGTGGCTCCTCATTCTCTGTGTCCTGCCGTCGCTGTCTAGCTTCCCAGGCTCCATCCCCAGTCAACCCTGTCTTCCTCCTCTGTTTCAGAGCCTCACCCCCGCCCCGTGGTGTCAGGTGTCATCGCAAAGCCCAGGACTCCTGGTGCCCAGTGCTGCCTGCCCTTCAGACTTGCCTGTCCAGAGGCGCCGATCTCAAGGGCATCTCACAGCAACAGATGCAAACAGAACTCTGTCTTCCTCTTCGGGGACAGCCACTCAGGAAAACTGATCCACAGTTTCTTAGAAAGTTAAACACACACTTATCATATGAACCCACCATCCCACACCCGGGGATTCACTCAAGAGAAATGAAAGCTTATGCTTACTCCCAATCTTTCACATGAGTGTTCAAGGCAGCTCTATTCATAGTTGCCCCAAACTGGAAGTGACTGAAATTCCCTTTGACAGGTGGATGTCTTAGGGGATCGTTGACCAAAATTGCCCTCCTTGCCTCTGCAGGGGGCGTTCCCCACCACCTGAGCCCTGACGTCAGGTCAGTCTCCTCCCAGCCACCCTTCCTGTTTTTCCCTGTTTGCTACCTTCCCAGCAACCTGAGTCACCCATGGTGTTTCCTTTGTTTATTTCTGATTCTCTCAGTTCAGTTCAGTTCAGTTCAGGCGCTCAGTCGTGTCCGACTCTTTGCGACCCCATGAATCGCAGCACGCCAGGCCTCCCTGTCCATCACCAACTCCCGGAGTTCACTCAGATTCACGTCCATTGAGTCGGTGATGCCATCCAGCCATCTCATCCTCTGTCGTCCCCTTCTCCTCCTGCCCCCAATCCCTCCCAGCATCAGAGTCTTTTCCAATGAGTCAACTCTTCGCATGAGGTGGCCAAAGTACTGGAGTTTCAGCTTTAGCATCAGTCCTTCCAATGAACACCCAGGACTGATTTCCTTTAGAATGGACTGGTTGGATCTCCTTGCAGTCCAAGGGACTCTCAAGAGTCTTCTCCAACACCACAGTTCAAAAGCATCAATCCTTCGGCGCTCAGCCTTCTTCACAGTCCAACTCTCACATCCATACATGACCACTGGAAAAACCACAGCCTTGACTAGACGGACAGGACTGTAAACCCCGTGAGGCCGTTGGATACAAAGTGCCTGGCTGTGTTGGACACATAATACCTGTTGCTATGGACTGAATTGTGTCCCCCAGAAAGACAGATTGAAGTTCTAACCTCTGGTGTTTGTGACTCTGACCTGATGTGGAAATAGGGTCTTTGCAGGTGTGATCAAGGTATAAACTAGGATAAGGCGATGCTGGAGTAGGATGAGCCCTTAGCCCAACCTGACTGCTGTCCTTCTAAGAAGAGGAGACACATGGAGAACACTATGGAGGCAGAGAGCAGAGAGAAGGCACCACGCGAAGACAGAAAGGATGGGGTTGTCCATCTGCAGGCAGCGGACGCCAAAGATGCTGGCTCCCCATCGCAGTTACAGGCCAGCCTTTCCCCAACAGGATTCAGGGAGCGCACGGCCCTGCCGACACCTTGATTTCAGACTTCAAGCTTCTAGAACTCATGACAATGCATTTCTATTGTTTTCAGTGCACCTGACGTGCGGTACTTGGGGACACAGCCCTAGGGAACTAACACAAGGGCCCACTAGGAACATTTGTTGGGGACTTCCCTGGTGGCTCAGTGGATGGGAATCCTACTGCCGATGCAGGGGACACGGGTTTGATCCTTGGCCCAGGAAGATCCCACATGTCTCAGGAGAGCTAAGCCCGTATGCCACAACTGCTGAGCCCACGCGCTATGACTACTGACGCCTGGGTACCTAGAGCCCGTGCTCTGAAACCAGAGAAGCCAGCCCAGTGAGAAGCCTGCAGGCCATCAAAGACTAGCCCTGCCCGCCTCGCTCTCTGCAACTAGAGAAAGCTCACTTGCAGCGACAAAGACCTGGAGCAACCAAAAATAAGTAAGTAAAGAAATTTTAAAAAAGGACCAATGCTGGTCTGGCTTATTTCTGAAAAATATTTGTTGAGTGAAGTGCTACAATGGTGATGAAACTCTCAGAAGGAAATCCTCCTCGCTCAGCAGGAGAAAGGGGGGTGCTGGTGCCCCCAGGACTGTTCGAAGGCTTTACTGTTGGTGACTCCATTCCTAACTCACCTGCAGGGCTCCCCACATCTTCCGAGACCCCACCAAACCCAGGACCCCCTTCCTGCCCCTCCCACGAGAGGTGGGGCCACATCTGGTAGACGAGCAGCCCAAAGGCATGCAAATGCCCCCCGGGTCCGCCTCCTAGGCTTGGCAGTGGAGCCCGCCCCGCAATCCTCCGCACAGCCCTACCTGGACCCCATTTCTGGGCAGTATTGCACATGTCTTGACTTTGGTGGGAGGAAATGGTTCAGGAGGCTTGGCAGGTTTGGTTAAAGGGTGTTAACAGCATCTCACCAAATCTCTTCCCCTAATGAACTGGGAACACACATGCTGGGTTGAAAAAAATAGAAAGTAAAACAAAAAACTGACTCTCCAAACGTGTTGGGATCACGGACCCTCTTGGAAATGGAATAAAAACTAGGGCCCTCCCCCTGGGCTGACTGCACACCCACACAGCACTTAGCACGTACTTCTGGGAGACCAGGAGCCTTAAAGCCCACCCTCCTGAAAGTCCACGGGCCCCTAGAAGGACCTCTGGAATGTGTGGTCCTGGTGTTTTACCGACGCAGTGGTGACCCAAGCACTTACTGCCTGTTTACCGTGGCCCAGCCAGGGCTCTGATCCTCTTCGTGGTTTATCTCATTTAAACCCCATGGTATTATCTCCACTTTATGGAGGTGGAAAAGGAGCCACAAACAGGCTGAGAAACTTGCCCTGGGTCACCCCTGAGCCAGGAGTCACACCTGGCCTGTCTGACATGGAAGTCATCCACCTACTTCTTGTACGTGTGTGTGTGCTAAAATACATACAACATGTCATGTGTTAGTCGCTAAGTCGTGTCCCACTCTTTGTGACAC
Source organism: Capricornis sumatraensis (assembly GCF_032405125.1). Classification (NCBI taxonomy): domain Eukaryota; kingdom Metazoa; phylum Chordata; class Mammalia; order Artiodactyla; family Bovidae; genus Capricornis; species Capricornis sumatraensis. Next base: position 4,683,836 of record NC_091069.1, read on the forward strand.
CACGGACCATAGGCTGCCAGGCTCTCTGGCCATGGGATATCCCAGGCAAGAATACTGGAGTGGGTTGCCATTTCCTCCTCCAGGGGATCTTCCCGACCCAGGGATCAAACCCACATCTCTTGCGTCTTTTGTATTGGCGGGCAGATTCTTTACCATTGAGCCACCGGGGAGCCCTTATACATAATATAAGACTTACTGTTTTAAGGGTATAGCTCAGTGACATTAAGTACATTCACATTATTGTGCAGCTACCATCAATATCCTTTTCCAGGGAATTCCCCGATGGTCCAGTGGTTAAGACTCCGAGCTTTCACTGCAGTGGCCAGGGTTCAATCCCTGGTTGGGGAATTAAGATCTTGCAAGCCACGTGGCATAGCCAAAAATAAAATAAAATTAACAAACAAAAAGCAAAGGAATTACCTTAAAAAATACTTCTCTGGAACGCTTACAACATGTCAAAGAGAAATTCTGTACCCTCTAAGTAATAACTCCATTCCCCTCTCCCCGACCCAGTAACCTCATCCCACTTTCCATCTCTAAGAATTTGCTTTTTCCTGGTGCTTTACATATGGACGCAGAAAGTATCTGTCCTGTGTCTGGTTTATTTCACTTGGCATGAAGTCCACAAGGGTCATCCAGGGTTGTAGCAGGTGTCAGACTATCCTTCCTTTTCAAGGCTTAATTCATGGCATGTATAGACCACATTTTTGTCACTCCATCGTCAAATGATGGACACTTGGGCTGTTTCCACCTTCTGCCCATGTAAATAATGCTGCTAAGAACATGGTTGCTCAGATATCTGTTCAAGTCTCTGCTTTCAATTCTTTGGGGTATACCCAGGAGTGGAATTGCTGGATCATATGGGAATTCTGCTTAATTTTTTGAGGAATCAAACAAAACTGTCTTGCACAGTGGCTGTGCCATTTGACACTCCTATGACAGCACACAGGGGTTTCAATTTCTCCACATCCTCACCAACGCTTGCTGTTTTCCGTGTTTCTGACAACAGTCATCCTAACGGGGTACCTTCATCTATTTCTGTCTCCAAGGGGCTTCCCTGCTGGCTCAGTGGTGAAGAGTCTGCCTGCCAATCCAGGAGACACACACAGGTTTGATCCCCGGTCCAGGAAGATCCCACATGCCCCAGAGCAACTTGGCCCACACGCCACAACTATTGAGCTTGTGCACTAGGACCCCAGAGTCACACCTGCTGAGCCCACATGCCACAACTGGTGGAGTCTTAGAGCCCGTGCTCCGCAACAAGAGAAGCCACTGCGATGAGAAGCCTGCACACGGACACGAGAGGAGCCCCCACTCGCCCACATGTGGCCATAAAGACCCAGCAGAGCCAGAAAGAAAGAAAGAAAGGAAATTTTACTTCTCAGCCTCCCAGGCCTCAGTTTCCTCATCTGTGTGCTGGGGATGATGCCCCTCATGGGGCAGGATCAATGAGACACACATGAAGGACTTAGAACGCCACGTGGCCCATCAGAACTGCTCAGCGAGGACAGTCATTATTATGGAAGGAGGAAGCCCCACCCCCAACCTCGGTGGGGATCACAGAGCTACAAGGGTCAGTGCAGACAGAACAGAACTACATGCTTCCCTTCTCGCTCATGTTTCCTGTGGGTCAGCGGAGGAAGAGACTAGAACGTATGAAGAGTCAGTGGACCGCCTTCTGCTGTCTCTGGTCCCTCCCTCTCCTCCTCCCTGCCCCCTCACCAACGTGCACAAAGCCTTCTTCCCTCCTGCGGTTTCTATTCTCGTCCTAAGTTCCGTCCATCTCCAGTTACTGGGTGATCAATAGGGACAGGACGCTTATGGAAGAAGACACGAAGGCAAGAAAGGGGAAGGGGCCAACGGAGGGGAAAACCAGGCGGGTGCTGGCCAGCCCCGGGCCTCGGATGAGAAGCCAGACCCCGGCAGCATCTGGGGAAGCTGGTGGATTCCAACACCCACCCAATTCTCAAATGGTAGCTGTAGCTCCTGTTCCCTTAATCAGTGGTGTATAGATCAGGTGCAGAGGACCTTCATCTGAGGCAAGGAAACTCGTTCCACCATCTCCCACCAACACCACCCTGCTTGACTTGAATACCTCCAGGAACGGGGAACTCATTCTTCTTTTTCTGTCCCTGGCTGACTAAGGCCCAGCTGGACGGCTTCCCTGGAGCCTTCAGGAGTTTTCTGGGTGGAGGCCTCGGGCCCAGGGCAGGGCCTGGGGGTGAGACTAGGGCAGTGAACACCTCCCTTTGCCTCTGCCCCAGACCCAGAGTCAGCAGGATCGGTGCGGCTGTTTAGCCAGAGTTTGCCTGATTTCAGATCCCAGGGTCCCCGCCCTGCCAGGTGCCTGTGGAATGCTACGAGTGCAGTGGCTATGCTGCCAGGACAGTGAGAAGACAGGGACGTCCCAGAGCAGAGGGGACACACTGACACACTCGGGAGCTGCCCGGGCTGCAGGTGTGGTTTCCCTGCACAGGATTTTCAAAGAACTGTGAAGTAGGTAGCAGAATTTCAAAAAGCAAGAGATTTCATATATCTGTATCTATGCATGCGTGTTCAGTCATGTCCAACTCTTTGCAACCCTACCAAGCTCCTTTGTCCATGGGATTTTCCTGGCAAGAATACTGGAGTGGGTTGCCATTTCCTCCTCCAGGGAACCTTCCCAACCCAGGGATCAAACCTGCATCTCCTGTGTCTCCTGCATTGTAGGCAGATGCTTTACCTCTATCTATCTGTCTCTCTGTATATCTGCTACGTGCCTTCTTTCACAACATCAGAGTATCTGGCAATAACTGGTCTCTCCTCCTCTCTCCGGCCACCTAGCCAGAGGAATGGGACACCAGGGTAAGCTCTTCAAATACATCATTTCATTCAAGCCTCACCCCAAGCTGGTGAGGTCCTTACTATATCTCCATTTTGCAGATGGGAAAACTGAGGCCCAGACAAGTTTAGGTGATCCAGCTAATCAGTGATGCAGAAGGGATCCAAACCCTGGTTGGTCTAATGATGTTTTGACCTGGGGGGGGTCCACATCTCTTCAACCTGGGAGTAGCTTTGTAATGATAAAGCCTCTGCGTGTTGCCCCCAAATTTACAGGATCCAGAGCTCTCAGCAGTGGGGCTGAGTGTGCCTGCCTGTCTGAAGCTGGTTGCCTGCAGGGCCGGCTGCCCTTGACCACTGTGTTGAGAGAGGAGCAGGCCTTTGTCTCTGCTCCAAGCACCACCTCATTCCTGCTCAAATATGGATGCCACCCCAGACGCACTCAGTTAAATAAAGCCAGCCACCCTCCCAGTCCACACCTGAGGTTCCCCGTGTGTACAAGGGGAAGATCGCACCTGCCTCTCCCAGACCTCCAGGAATGGGAGCAGGTGGGATTCCCTCTTCCATTCTCTTTATCTCAGACCCAGAGTGGGGAGGACTTCCAAGGCTGTCTGGCCTGGTCCTGCAGGGAGGGGAGGCGGGTGGCGGACGGCAGTCCCCATGTGCCATTTTCTTCCTCCCAGCCCTGCCCTGGGGGCCGTCGTTCTTGCTCCCCCTTCCTCCCACCATTTGATTTGTACCAGTTCCTCATCCCCGGGGGCCCAGGCTTCTCCATCTGCCCCCCTCTCCCCAGCTCAGAGCCAGGTGCCTCTGCAGGCCCGCTCCTGCCTCCCCCTCCCATCCAGGTCCCCCTTGAAGCTGGAAATAGCTGACATGAGTGACAGGGCTAGAAGCAATCACAGTGCCAAAAGGCCTCTGGATTCCACAGAGATAGACTTGAGCTTGCCTGGGCACTCCTGGGTTGGATCTTGACTGTTTGGCATCAGTTTAGCTGTGAGGTCTACCTATGCCTGCTGACCTCGGCCTCCTTATCTAAAAACACGAGGTGGAGGGGAGTGCTGTCCCTGTGGGTAAGGGTCTATGGGGGTGATCAGGTCCGGCTTGCTCAGAGGTCCAGCTTGTGGGGCTTAGGGATTTACTAATCACGGGGGAATCAAATGACTATAGATTAACTAAGATACATGTGAGTCCTTAGCTCAGTGCTCAACAGGAAAGGAGCCCATCGCAAATAATAAATCTCAGCTACATCATTAGCAGGCCATGGGGGAGGCACTGTGGACTCTGGGTCATAAAATTCTGAGCAAATCCCAGAACAGGTTCAGCCTGAAGTCCCAGCATCCGAGAGCCCTGGGTCCCCAGGTGCCTACTCAGGAACACCAGGGGCATCGTCTGGGCAGGCCATGGCTACCTCTGCCACCCCATCCTGCCTCTCTGGCTCCCTGGCACAGCTGGGCTTTCCCACCTGGAATTTGAAAAGAAGCAGCAGAGGAAGTCGTGGCCCTTTGCTGAACCATCTAACCAGACCTGATTAATCGATAAGCCAAGTTGCCGCTTTCCTGCCAACCAGCCACCTGAAGAGTACTTACTTTATCTGTGAATCGATTGCGTGCTTTCGCCACCACTACGGCTGATCCCCGCTGTCCACAGAGGCTGGGTGCCAACGGAAGCTGGGAGCTGCCGGGCAGGGACCGCCCTACCAACTTGCCAGGGCGGCATGGGCTCCAGGCAGCTCCGATCCTCATGTTACAGGTGGGAAACTGAGGCCCAGAGATGGGTGCAGGGGGCGGGGCTGGAACCAAGCTCAGCTGCCCACCTGCCCACTCCCTGGCCGTGGTCACCCAGTACCAGCGCAGCCCTCTTGATTTGAATGAGGCTGAAAAGCTGAGATTCTTTTCTGCCCCTTTTGTCCCTTCCCACATATGATTTGCCCCACTTCAGCATCACAGAGTCCTTCCTAAGAGAAAAATGACCTTCACCCGCCTTGAGGTAGGAGGTGTACGGCCGGTCCTGGCTGTCAGCATCCAGCCCAGATCCTGCTGCCGGCCCAGACCTCAGGACCCTGCCTAAGCCGCCCGATAAAGTGGAAGGCAGGCCCTTGAGCAGATACCTGAAGGTGAGGAACGCCCTGTAGCAGTCCAAGGAGGACAGAAAAGAGGCCACATCCTCGAGAAAGGGTGGGGATTTGGTTCTCACCCCCAAGCTGCTAAGATGTTAAGCTGGCAGATGGGAGGGTCTTAAGCAAACCAGACTATCGTATCCCCAGGGCCGGCAGAAGTCACTGTGCTGACAAACGGTCCAAAGCCTGGACATGGATCCAAGAAGCAGGAGCAAGAACTTGATCTTTAACCCCCAGCTTCCACAATAACCACCATATATCAGGCGGTTTCCAGAACATTCCTGGTTTAAAACAGCCCACCCCAAGCGAGGGCGGGTTAGGAATCATGGGTGTCTGAACCACAGGCCCCTGCACGTGCACCTGTCTCACTGCCACCTGCCAGCCTTGAACTTGACCCCACCTCAAAGAATCGCGTGCCTTTGCCTTTGCCTTGGCCCACCTGGAATCCACAGCAAGAGTCAAAGTGAAATAAAATGCAAACACAAGCTGAAAGCTAAAGCCCTACACCGCTCCTGCCCACCCCCGCTCCGCAGGCACAACCACAGTGAGGGGTTAGTACACAGGCTTCCAGCCACTCCCCTACATCCACAGTGCTCCCGGGCTAGAACAGAGCTCTTGCCAACATCAATGTCAACCTCTGTCCAATGTTAAAGTCAACAGAGAAATTATGTGTGCGGCTATATCATATATTTCACAAAACTGGGATGATCCTATTCATACCATGCAGCAAACGATTTTTTGCACTCATCAGTAATTGTGTACAAGGGCAGTCCGTGGAGCCTGCTGTGGAGAGATGCCCTGTTACACTGTCCCAGCTGGACTCTGGTGCAACCCCGCCCAAACTGGCCAGTGGTGCGCCCTCCTAATTCTGCTCCAACACCCCTGGGTCTCAACTCGGTCCTTCCTCAGCCTGCCCCAGCTCTCTGACACCATTATTTTGACCACTGTTTATTTTATTCAATAAGTACCTTTTCAGCATGCGTAACATGGTAAACATGTAGTTTGAATTGTTGTTGTTCAGTCACTAAGTTGTATCTGACTCTTTGTGACCCCATGGGCTGCAGTACACCAGGCTTCCCTGTCCTTCACTATTTCCCGGAGTTTGCTCAGACTCATATCCATTGAGTCAGTGATGCCATCCAACCATCTCATCCTCTGTTGCCCACTTCTCTTGCCCTCAATCTTTCCCAGCATCAGGGTCTTTTCCAATGAGTTGGTTTATGATGTAATAAACACAGGCGCAAAGTAGTTCTGAGAGTTTCATCAACGTGAACACATTTAACTCACTGCAGCCCAAGGGGAGAAGCCTGCTTGTTACCATGCCTGTTCTACAGATGGGGAAACTGAGGCACAGAGCAGTCCTCCTGCAGAGGCTCACAGCCAGTCTATAGCAGATCCAGGTCATCGGCTAAAGCATGCCTACTCCTAACCATCACACCAATGGTTCTCAAACATCAGTGTGTATCAGAATTCTCCAGAAAGGCTTGTTCAAACAGATTGCCAGGCCCCTGCCCTGGAGGTTACAATACGGCAGGTCTGGCACGGGGCCTGAGAATCTGCATCTCCAGCAAGTTTCCAAGCGATGCTGACGCTGCTGGTCCAGGAACCACACTTAGGAAGCTCTTGTGTTACGTGCCGCTGCCCTTTACAACTGACCCCGTGGTTGTGAGCCATAGGGCCTCCCCAAGCCTGGCTCTTGAGTGCAGGGTGTTCTATCCCCACTGTGGGATAAAGGCCTTGTTCATACTGACAAGCACATGATCTGTCAAAGAAACAAAGTATCTCAGTGTGGAACTGTTTTATCAACGGCAATCTAAACAGTTCCTGGGAATCAAAGACTGCTTGTACCTCCTATGATGGTCTTTTGCCTCCCCCCAAAAGGGTCCTCAAAACATTTCCTTCTCCAAAGCTGTGAGCAAAGAAATAACTCAGCAGGTCTGGACAGCCGTCCATACCCTACATGTTCCAAAGAAAAGTGTGGCCCTTGACTAGCTCCTGGGAGGTAACTTTGAGCCTTGGAATGGCCTGCCCAATAACAGTGTCTTGGTTTACCTGGAGCCGGAGGCCACTCCATATAGTTCACAATAAAGATGTGATTTATGGTGGGGGCCTTGGGCCATGTTGTATCAACATGACCTGTGGGTCAAGGAATTAGGGGCTGTGGTCAATCATATGGCCAGTCAGCCATGCCTATGCAATCAATTCCCAATAAAAACCTGGAAATCCAGGCTCGGGCAAGCTCCCCTAGCTGGGCTACTCCCCATGTGTGTCACGCATCATTACTGGGAGAATCAAGCACTGTCTGCACAGCTGCCCTGGGACAGGATGGCCGGAAGCTTGCAATGTTGTCTCTCAGATCCTGCCCTGTGCCCCTTTCTCCACTGCCGATTTTTATCTATGTCCTTTAATTGTAACAAACAGCGGTTGGGAGTACAACAGCTTTGCCAAGTTCAGTGAGTTCTTATAGCAAATCACAGAGCTGGAAGGTGATCTCATGGTCCCCCCAGACACAAGTGCCCCTCACTCAGTTGGTGGGCAGGTGCGTCGCACCTCCTGAGTACCAGGCTTCAGCCCTAGTCCCACCATCTGGGCCCAGCTCTGCCCATTCTCTGCCGACTTCCCAGCCCTGTGGCCAGAGGGAGCCTGGGCTTTATGGAAGGCATTTAGCATCCACCATTCATCTCCCTCTATGGGAAAATACAAGCAGCCCCTTTGATGTAACACCAGGTAGACATTCCAGGTGCCAAGTAATGTCCCAGGTACCAGGAAACATTCCAGGAAACAGGTAACATCCCAGAAACCAGGTAACATTCTGGGCATAAGATAACATCCCAGGAATCAAGTAATATCCTGGGTACCAGGTAATGTCTCAGGAAACAGGTAATATCCTGGGTACTAGGTAAAATCCTAGGTGTCAGATAACATCCCAGAAACCAGGTAACATCTTGGGCATAAGATAATGTCCCAGGAACCAGGTAATATCTTAGGAACAAGATAATGTTCCGGGAAGCAGGTAACATCCTGGGTACCAGGTCATATCTCAGGAGCCAGACAACATCCCAGAAACCAGGTAACATCCTGGGAACCAGGGAATGTCTCAGGAACCAGATAGCATCCCAGAAACCAGGTAACATCCTGGGTGTCATGTACCATTCCAGGTTATCAGGTAATACCCAGGAACCAGGTCGCCCCCGCGGCCTTACCTGCCGGTGACCTCGATGTTGGAGATGGCATAGAAGTACTTGTAGAGGTTCTCCCGCTGCACGTAGGTGCCGCCCAGCGCCGGCCGCAGCAGCCTCATGCGCAGGTCGGTGAGGGTGAAGAACTCCTTGAGGCCCTTGGCGCTCTCCAGCCGCGTGTACAGGTTGTCCATGTTGCGCAGGTCGGGGCCGGCGAAGATGGCGAAGCGGTCCCGCACCTCGAAGCGCACGTGCTTCTCCTTCTTGGAGCCGGCCCAGCGCGAGTACTCCTCGGTGCACAGCACCCGGTGCGCGCCCGACGCCGCCAGGTCGCGCGCCCGCCGCGCAGGCATGCCGAAGGCCTCCATGCAGTCCTCCGCGAAGAACTGGTAGGGCTGCCACGTCCGCCCGTTGTCCAGCGACTTCTCCAGGACCATGGCGGTGGGCCGGCCGTACTCGAAGGTGACAACCACGTCGTCCGTCAGCTCCACGCTCTTGTTCCACGAGAGGGTGATGTTGGCCTCCAGCGGGCTGGGGTAGCGGCTCCACGTGACGCTCTGCCAGTAGGTGGCCAGGCCCTCATCCTCCCTGTCGAACATGAGCCGTGGCGGATGGGCCAGGTCTGGGTTGGAGGCGTCACACTCGTTGCTGCACAGGTAGGGGTTCTCCTGCAAGTGGGGGGGTGGGGAGACCAGGGTGGGCGCTGGCTCCTCTGGGTGGGTGGGGACTAGGAGCCTGGGCCCAGCCCGGCCCCTGCCGGGTGCCCAGAGGTCTCAGAGCCTGTGCTCCAGGGTCTGGGCACCAGGAAGCCTCTCTTCCGAAATCCCTAAAACACACGGAGCTCTAGGGCTTTCCCAGAAAACACATCTGTTTCTACTCTAAGCACAGACAAGCAAGAAAGGCGGGAGCTAGTCACCGCTCCAGGACTGTCTGTGGCTCCCACGGCCTGGAGGATAAAGCCCTCTGTCTTTCCTGCAATGCCCTGACCTCCTCCCTCCATACCCAGGGCCACCATTCCTGGCCTCTGACCTGAGCACTCCTATCCTCCAAGCCTCCCGTGTCTGTGCCTCTGAGCCTTTGCAGATGGTGTTCCCTGTCCTCCACGTGCCCGTCCACCCTCTGTCTGCCTCCAAATTCCTGCTCACACTCCTGACTCTTGAATTGCCTCCTACACACCAACGCCTTCCCGACCCTTCTAACAGCACAATCAGTAGCCACAGGAGGGCAGTGGAAGAGGTCAAAGCCTCCTGGAGCCAGGCGCAGTGTCTCATTTCTCTCCCATTTAGTGTCTCACCTCCGAGGTGCATGGTGTGGGAGTGTTAGCTCCGTGCCCCAGATGGAGCCCCCCGGGCTCGGGAAGGCGGTAGCCCTGGCCCCAAGACCCTGTGAGGAGGAACAGGGGTCCGTCTGTCACAGGAGCTTGCTCCCTGTCCCCAGAGCCTCCCTGTCTGCTTCACCCACAGCCCAGGCACGCTGAGTGTTGACCAGTCCCTCTCAAGGAGGTGCATCTGGTGGCAGGTCCTTTCCGGGTCCTTGGCACATGCCTGCCGGGCCCTGTGGGGGACACTGACTGGGAAAGGCAGGGCACAGCTCCCGCGTGCTTCCTCTCCTCCCCACCCCGCCACTTCCGAAAGCTGGCAGCCCCCTCCCAGGCCCAGCCGGCTCCAGCTGGGGCTCCCCTCCTCGGTAGTTCAGACCGCCCCCCCCGCGGGGTCTGGTCCACCATGTGAATTCACCCAGAGGCCTGAAAATCTTGAATGGGGAAGCCCAGGGGATTTTTAGGGCAGTGAAACCCTCTAGTACAATCCTGTCGTGGTGGAGAAATGATCCATCTGTCCAAAGCCGCAGAAATGCACAACACGAGAGTGAACATCACTGCCGATGTGGACTTGGGTTAATCACAACACGTCTGGTTAACAAAGGCGCCACGCTAACGTGGGCTGTTAATAATGGGGAATTGTGTGGGGAAACGGGTCTTAGGAGCTCTCTGGACTGCCTGCTCCATTTTAGTAAACCTCAGACTGCTCTAAAAAGTAAAGTCTATTAATTAAAAGGAAAAACTGTCACTAAGAACCGCACGCGCCCCAGACCAATTGCAGCCTCTTTTGATGAATATTTCAGGTCCCTGGTTTGCTCAGAAACAAAGCGGCTTGAATCTGAGTTAAAGCCTCACATTCTAAAATGAGGCATTCGGCTCCCGGGGGTGTGGGCGCCTCGTCTCCTGAGGGGCTGAGCCTGCATCACTGTGACGACCTCAGGCCATCAGCTTTGAAGCCGTTCGTGGAGGGCCAGATCCCAGTCCCCCCTGGGATCCTCGGTGGGCAGGCTGGGCCTGGGGTTTACTGAGGCAGGCTCCACCAAAATAGCTCTGTCCTGGTCTCCTGGGGTGCCCTGTCCACTCTACCTGGTCAGTCCAGGAGTTTTATACCTGTAGCCACTTTCCCTCTTCTGGGTTTTTAGAGAATCATCCCTGATGTACCTTCTCCAGGAAGCCCGCCTTGCCTGATTCATCTTCGAACTTAGTTCCCTCGTCACGGAGTTGTTAGTGTGTTTATCTGGGCCAATGTGGTGAAGCCTCCGTATAGGGCCTGGGCCTCAGTAAACACTAGTGTGAAGTGAAAGTTGCTAGTCATGTCTGGCTCTTTACGACCTCATGGACTATACAGTCCATGGAATTCTTCAGGCCAGAATACTGGAGTGGGTAGCCTTGCCCTTCTCCAGGGGGTCTTCCCAACCCAGGGATAGAACCCAGGTCTCCCACATTGCAGGCAGATTCTTTACCAGCTGAGCCACAAGGGAAGCCCAAGGGATCGTTATCACTGTCACCCTATTAATTAGATATTAATAGAAGATAATTAGATTAATAGTAATAGATCTCATAGTGAATGTTGAGAGTATTCCTGTCCACCCCCAGCTGCTGTCAATCAGCCACACCTCACCTCTACCCTTCTCCATCCCCCGGCCTACCCTCCCTCACCTCCCCTCCTCCCCGGGGTCCCCACTGAAGACTGCTCCGGCCTGTCTGTCATCAGGAAGACGGACGTGGCCGGCTCTGCCAAGGGACGGGGGCTCCAACCTGGCTGCCGGCGCTAAGCTGCCCTAACCTGCCGGGCCCGCTGGCCCCCCGCCCCCCCAGCTCCAGGAAGCAGATGGTCAGAAACTAATGCATCAGCCTGTGTATTTACCAGCCCCGCGCCTGCTGCGGAGTGGGCTTAATCAAGAGCGAGTACAATAAATAAATCCCAAGCCATCGCCAACACAATTCCTTCTCTCCTGTCTCCCTTCTTTCTCCCACCGCCCTCCCACCCCAAGGTCTCAGAATTCCACTTAACCATTTAGGGAATGGGGGTGCCTCCTGCTGAAGGCGGCTTCGTGGCCCACGGACTTTCCTAAGCTCACGCTCTCCTTTTCCTCCTCTTCTGCACCAGGGAGGATTCCGAGCAGCAAGCCTGGGACGCAAGCCCAAGCCCCCGACCCTGAGCCCCTGAGCGTTGCGGCATCTGATGGCTGACGGCTCTGTGTGTGAGGGAGGGGCCGGCTGGAGGGCCAACTCTTGCCAGCCTCCTAAGTCTGCACATTTCCACTCAGCTCTATGAGATCAGATTAACTAATGATGAAACAAACCATCAAGATAAACTGGCCTAATACCAGGGAGAAAGAGCCAGCGGTGTTTGGGGCACACCCTTAACTTTTCAGGATAACACTGGAGCCATCCTTTGAAATTATCAAATGTCGTAGTCATTTGTTTCTTTAGACATCTCATGAGTATCCCCCACCCCCCACACACAAATCTTACCCCTGATTGAAGGCCTTGGGGTTTGTTATAGAGAAGTGTAACACATCACATTTTCTACTCAGGGGACTCATGGAGCCCCATCTCTCCAGTTAGGAACCCCTGTTCCAGGGTCAGACAGTTGGTTTCAGGGTCTGAAAGCCTTGGGCTCAGTCTCAGCTCAATCCTTTGAGACTCATCCCATATCATGTGAGATAATCTATATGAAATGCCTAGAAAAAGTCCCCAAATGGTAGCAGTTATTATTGAACAGTAGCTTCATGTACACGAGGTTGAGGGCTTTCTCAGCAACCTTCCCCCACCCTTCATGGGGAAGCCAGGAAGTTCACACACGGACTCCAGTGGGGACTGCAGGCTTGAAAGAGTGTGGGGATTGTGACAGTCACTGTATGCCCACCATGGGCCAGAGTGGGCTGGGCCCTCCACATCCAAGCTGGCCGCATCCTCCCAGCACCCCAGGAGGCAGGCCACCTCCGTTTCCCAGATGAGAGACCACGCTTCTGCCAGCCCCAGCATCACCCATCATCTCGGACCCTGCAAGCGTCTTAGCGAGAAAATTCTGGGGAAACCAGGTTCGTCCATCTCTACAGACACACGAAGGCAAGTCACCTGCATGGTGGGGCAGCGAGAGAGGTGAAGGGTGAGGGGAGGGTAGCCAGCCTGGACACCAGCACCAGGTGAGAACCGGGTGGAGACCAACCACTTCATACCAGGCTTTTCATTGAAGAAACTTTGCGACTATCTCTTAATGCTTTTGCTTCTGTGATATATATATATATTTATTGTACAAAGGGTGCAGCTGGAGTCAAAGGCGAGGTTGTAAACAGCAGAGATAAGCTACCAGCAAGACATATACCATCAAGTGGGAAAGCTGACTGTTAGGATAGCAGGAACGGAGGTGACCTGCTTGGAGGATGTCTGGCTACTTGGGCGCCCAAGGAGCCCATGGACGGGCAGTCACTGGAACCGTAACCAAGTCTTAGGAGGAGGAATAAGCAGCTTCGTGCAGACTGGTCTTCCCATCCAACGTGTTGGGACTAAATCACACCATTGCCAGATGCTGCCAAAGCTGGTTTGGGTCCTTGCAGAGCAGCGGTGGGGTGGGAAGGGCTTTGCCCTGGGAGCCGGGAGGACAAGTGCAGTGGCCTGGCCTCTCACTGGCCACTTGATGGGAGTCACTCCACTGCCGTGAGCTCAGTGGACTCCCCACCTCTGCCCCCACCGCAGCCCAGACCTTGGCACTCCCTGAGGACTCAGGGAAGCTTGTTCAGTGAAGGGAAGTCCAGTGAGGCCGAGAATGCTGACTTCAAGAGTGGCCCTGAGGATTATTCGAGTACCGTGTGGTGAGCACTTCATGGTGGCCAGGGCTCACGGGCAGCGGGTGTAGGGAGCGTGTCCAAGGGCAAGCCACGGCCACGCTAAGCCCTGCGTGTGCTTTATCCTGGACGACGGGGTCCTTTCGCAAAGGAAGGGGACTGAGCCACGTCTCAAGGTCACAGAGCTCCGCAGTGGCCAAGGTGGAACAGGAAGCCAGGGCGTTGGGCTCAGAGACAAGTCAGGAAGTGTGTCCCTCCCCCAGAAGGAAAGGCCGCTGGCACCCCAGGCCTCCGCCTCTCCCCCGGGACTTGGGGCGTGTGGGCGGCCCCAGGGAACAGTTTAGCAGCTGACGGATGTTTTTTGAACCTGTCTGCCAGAGTTGCTGGCTGAAGTCTCACCCTCAGCCCATCAACCTCAGCTGGGGCTGGGGCATCTCTGGGTGGGAGGCTGGATTTGGGCGGGGCGGGGGAGCTGCCAGGGAGCCCCCGGGGCCAGGAGGGCTGGGGCGAGGACACGGAGCATGGAGGTCCCGGGAGGGATGCTTAGGGGAGTCAGAGCAGCACAGAGCCGAAGCGGAGGGGAGCCGACCCACGGTGGAGCTCGTCCCACCCTCCCCGTTGGATGATGCTTCTAGAACTTTGGGGGTAAACTCTCTGGGGCCTGGGCGCTGACCCCTGGGGTCATGGAGTTGGGATCCTGGAGACGATCCCTAGCCCCGCGTGTGAATTTGGGTGGGGCTTGGCTCTGTCTGTGCCTCAGTTTCCCTGTTCACGAAACGAGCTCTGACTCTGACCTCCCCAGCCCCAAGTTCCTCAGCGGGGAGGAAGGACACGGAGGCACCCGCCACCCCCTCATCCCAGGGATAAAGCCAGGGTGCCAGGGGAATTCTTCTTAACAAATTATTTCCTATTTATTGGTAAGAAAAGTTGCAGCGGGGATAAATTATTAACAAATCGGAAACGGAGATTCTGTTGGGAGCTGGTTCTAATTCTAGCTGCCCTGAGGTCTCTAATTCTCTTCTCCCTCCCCCGGCTCCTAACTCGCCTGCCCCCCCACCCCCACCCCGCTTCTCGCTTCTCGTGTGGTTTCATTGATCCCAGTTCCGCCTCCAACTGCCCCCCACCTCATCCTCCAGGCTTCTCTCCCATCCCCTTTTTGGTTTCCTTTTCTGAGCAAAAGCCCTGGACAGCAGCAAGGTCACCCCTCCCTGCTCGTGAATCAGCGGAAACTGACCCGTGTGTTATTTCAGAGCCTGAGCAGCAGCTGGCCCGGGAAGCGCCTCTTGAGGGTTCAGGTTTTGCTTCTCATTGGTGCCATTTCTTCCCAGCCTGGCTGTCACTCAGGCAGAGGAAGGCATCTTCCTGGAGCTCATCCATCCTGGCAGAGAGTCTCCAGAAGTCACAGTGATGCCTCATCCCCAGCCCAGACCCTGATCCCAGGCGAGCCATGGTGGGCATCTCCTGGTCCAAGGTCCGCCTCAGACCCAGAGTCTCAGGCCACCTCCTGAGCCCAGCCAGGCCTGGCCATAACCAAGGAAAAGCATCTCAGTTCTGCAGAGATGAGCCCTCCACTCTGCTCCTGGCCCCCTTTCACTTTAACGCTGCCCTCATTTACCTCCTTCCAGAGCCTTCTGTGATTGAGACTAGACTCTGGGATGCAGGGGCCAGGTCTGGCTCCCCTTGCCACTCCCGCCCCCAGCACTGATTTGATAAATATTCCAAAACTCAGCGACGATTCTTGACAGTTGGCTCTGAGGATGGTATCGGTTGAGTAGTTATTCAACGTGCCCTCCCTAGCTCCCTCAGAGCATTCAGCACCAGGGAGGAGGGCATGGCTACCGAGGGGAGTGGGAAGTGGCCCGCCCAGGTGCTGTTTTAGCAGCCGGACAGGAGCCTGGTTCCTCAATGTCCCTCCTCTCCCCGATAGACCCAGCTAGCAAGCCTTTCTGATGACCTGGGGCATCAGGCCGTCCTGGTGGACAAGCTGTCCCTGAGCTGGGCAAGGATGCAGTGCCGAACACCCCTTCCCACCATGAGGGACCCAGGACGACCATCCATCAGCCGAACAGCCAGAGGGGGCTGGGTGGGGTCTTGCCAAGGTGCTGCCCTGGCCAGACAAGGGTTAATCTCTCCAGGAACTCAAAATTGTATTCTTTAAAAAAAAAAAAAAAAGATATACTTCACTTGGTCCTGGGCATATGTAGATTCTTCCCACGGCCAGATTTCTAGGAACGTTTGGGGTGGGAAACTCTATTCCAGCTGGAGTGCCTGGGGTGATCCCTGTGGGCCCCCCACAGTCACCTTCTGCATCCCGGCACCTCACTGGGTACCGCATGACTGGCCAGATCCACGTGGGCATCTCTCTCAGACGAGGGATGGCACCTCCTCATTTGCATAACCCTCACGACAGGGAACTCATTACTATAAAAAGCAGATAGGCCAGTCTGGACTGCTGGCTCCTTAGAAAGTTGGGCGATATATTTTGACTCGCACTCTGCATATTTGCTTCGCTCTAGACCCCCTGTCTTCTATGCATTTATCCTCGTTTTCTCCGGTTATGCAGTAAACAGTTTCTAATTGATTAGAGAAAGGAGAGTGAGAGGCCAGATTAGCCCAGGCCCTCCTCCTCCCCCATGCTAGGAGCGCAAACGCTTTCCCACCAGGGCCAGCGGGCGGCTCAGCTGCTCCTCCCCGCGCACACAGACTCCACCTGTTCATCCAAGGAGCTGCCTGCCTGGCAGCTGCCCGGGCCTCCCTCCGTCCTGCCAGCCCACCCCCACTCCCCATCCGAGGCTCTCACCACCCAAACAGCCCAACGCTTCTGTTGAACGCTGTTTTTAAAAAGTAAATAAAAAGTACATCAGGAGAGAGGGAACGACAAAAGAAAGAGGGAGAAAGCAGGGACCGGGTGGGGGGAGGGTGGGAGGGTGCAGAGAGGCAGAAAAGCTGCATTCAGAGAAGCTGGGTGAAGTGCATTATTGATTCAGGACTTAGAAAATGCTTAGAGCCAGGGAAAAGCGTCCTGCTCTTTAAAAGCTTGTGCAAAGCAGAAGCTAGACACCGGCAGCCTTCCCAAAGAGGGCCTGCTCTGCTGACATGAATATTTTATCATGGAGGGGGAAAAAAAAGTGGCCTGGAGGATTCAATGGCGGGTGATGGTGGGGGGCAGGGCGGCCCCCTCCGAGGGGCCAGGCTGGGACGCCCAGGGTAGCCGCCCTCCCCAGACCCTGGGGCCTTGCAGAGCCCCTCTCTGGCTCTCTGCAAGGTGCCCCTGGCTTTCCTGCTGAAGAGCTATGGGGCCCAAAAGGGGCCCAGGAATGGTGGGGACACTGGCTGAAACAGGGGAGGCCCGGGAGGGTCCAAGTGGGTTGAGGTTGAACGTTCGTTTGTTGAGCCTGGGAGCCCCCGCCCCTAACCTTTGCCCTGTCCATCCCCTGCCCTTGGCCTCCCCGCCCCCACTCGATCTGCAGAAACACCTCCCCCTCCCCCCAGTTTCAGCTCCTGCGACACCCCAGAGCACTCTCTCCGTAAATTCCAAACCCAAGCTGGTCCAGGCATGGAGACCAAGATTTTTCGGGTTAAACTTCCTTTCCTCTAGTCTCGTAATTATTTTCGAAAGGGAGAAACGGAGGCACCGATAGGTTAGAAAAACTATTCAACATCACTGTGCTGAGAAAAGGCAGAACTGGGGTTAGAAGCTTGAGAATAATAGACCCTGTCGAGAGCCCACTGTGTTACCTCCTGCTTCCCTGGTGTGGAGCCAGTCCTCGGTTTAGGGAAGATGAAATGAACTTTGTGCCACGGATGTCTTTGTCTGCAAAATGTATACAGGACTTCCCTGGTGGTCCAGTGGTTCAGAATCCACCGGCCGATGCAGGGAACGCGGGTTCGATCCCTGGCCCAGGAGGATCCCACATGCCGGGGAGCAACTAAGCCCGTGTGCCACCAGTACTGAAACCAAGCGCCCTAGAGCCAGCACTCTGCAACAAGAGAAGACCCTGCAATGAGAAGCCCGCATGCACGACTAGAGAGCAGCCCTCACCTCCCCAAACTAGAGAAAGACCACACCCCGTTCAGCAACGGAGACCCAGCACACCCTAAAAAAAATTAGAAAATTAAAACACAAGCAAAATTCTAACAGACCATTTTATGATCTTATTGAAGCCAACTTCCCACCTTATTTTGGATCCTCAAGTTTCCCCTTCCTTTCCTGAACCTTACTGGCTCAGCCTGGCCCATCCGCATCCTTCTGTCCAAAGCTCCTCCCCTACCCTCCTCTGCAGGTGTCTGCCAGCCCTCCCTTCCTCCGACAACACCCTGGCCGGCCACCGTGCCCTTCCCTGAGACGGGCATCTCATCAGCCTTCCTGGCCGGCCACCGTGCCCTTCCCCGAGATGGGCATCTCATCAGTTTTCCTTAGCAACTTCTTTGGTTAATCATGGTGTGGCCCCACCCCACTGTGTGCTCTGTGAAGGCAGGCCGGGGCCTGTCACGTGCAAGATGCTTAACTAAGGTTTGCAGAGTGACTCCCCCTCCCTGGGTCGCCTCTCTGGGTCCTTCGCGCTGGGAAGGTGGTGTCAGGAGTAGACGCAGCACCCAGACGGATGGGACCTGCCTGAACCAAGAGCCACTAATCAAGGCTTCCTAGATTTCTTCTTGTTGGTCTCTGAGGAGTCAAGAAGCGGCCAGGTAGAGGAAAGAAAAGAAGTGGCTGGGTTTGCCCCACCCCCTGGCACACCTGGACAAATGTATTGCTCTATGGATGAAGCCCTGGGTAGGAATGGGAGTGGAAAGGCTGAGCCAGTAAGGTTTCATTCATTCACTCCTTCACTTATTCAACAATGGTCTCTAATGTCCTCTGTGTGCAAGATGGCCCTGAAGAAGCGGTCATCAGAACTGGCTGTCTGTCAAAATCCTTGGGAAGAGGAGGGGAATAAGAATATTTCTGGGCCCTAAGACTGGAAATTCTGCTCCAGATTGAAAGTGAACCAACCTACCAACCAACCAATTAAAACCTGCGGCGGTGACTCAGATGCCTGGCCAGGTTGGGATGCCTGGTGCAGCTGATCCAAAGAAGGGCTCGTGAACAGTGATGTCAGGCCACCTGTCACCATCACCCCTGCTTTATAGGTGAGGGGACTGAGGCCCCCAGAGGTCAGGCACTGACTCAAAGTCATACCTGTAGTAACCTGGGCACTTTTACCCCTTACGGAAGCATTTTAAAATATTTATTTATTTGTGAGGCTGCAAGGGGTCTTCGTCATAGCATGTGAGACCTTCGATCTTCCTTGCAGCAGGTGGGATCTTTAGCTGTGGCATGCAGGATCTAGTTCCTTGACCAGGGATCGAACCCAGGCTCCCTGCACTGGGAGCCCTGAGTTTTAGCCCCTGGACCACCAGGGAAGTCCCCCTTGGGGAGCATTGACCACTGTGTTGTGATCTCCAGAGTATGGCACAGATGACAAACCTGGAGGGGAACTGGCTGGGAGGGTCAGGAAGGCTTCTGGAGGAGGTGGGATTTCAGAAGGACAAGCCCAGAAGGATGGGCGGACTGGATATGGACGGGAGGAGGGAGACCCGCCCCGGCTGTGAGGAGGATGCCCTATGTAGCAGGATGAAGCGAACATGCAGGAGCCGTGGGGAGAGAGGGGTTAATGAGCTGGGTTGGACCACGAGCCTGGTGGGGAGCTGGAGATAAGGCCAAAGGGGAGGCCTGGAGCCAGCGTGCAGGCTTGACATTTAGCAGCTGCAGGGAAAGCCCTGATTCTGGCTGGGCAGCCTCCTTCCAGAAAGAAAGGGTAAGAACCTGGGAACACAGGACAAGGCAGGAGCCAGCACCCTTCAAGTCCCAGGAAGCCAGAGCAAGGATGGGGTGCCCGAAGCTTGGGTGCAAGGAAAAATTCCGAGAGCAACCTCTCTCCCTCTCTGGTCTTTGAATTAAAAAAATAAAAAATGAAAAAAGATGCTTGAGATTGAAAGACAAGATGCTTATAGCTGGAAGGGAACCAGTGTGGTCCTGGGCAAGACTGAAATTTGGTTCTCAAACTTGGCTGTATCCTGGGACCACCTGGGAACCTTGAATAAATCCTTAGCCCAAGCCCACCCCAGAGATTCTGGGGGAGGTGGTGGGGCTGCAGTCCCAACAGGTTGCGGGGATGTTAAGAGCCCCCAGGCGAGTCCACTGACTGGCCCAGCTGCAGACCACTCCAGTGGTGGGGCCCCCGGACGGAGCCAAAAGTCTGCACAGCTCCCTGGGCCCTGCCTCCTCCACTCCTCTGGAGGCCCAGCTGCCCGTCTGGGCTTGGGGCCTTCAGGAAGGCTGTCCCGAGGGTCAGGGGACATGGAGCTAAAGGAAGAGAGCCCCACACCTGAACCTCCATTCCTGCTGTGGGAACACCCTGACAGTGGTCCTCAGGCTGACTCACCCGGGGGCACCCCAGACAAGGCACATCAGGCCCTTGGGGGCAGGGTCCCTCCCAGAGAGTAACCATCAGGCCTCCCAGGAGACTCCCATGTGCAGCCAAGTTCGAGGCCAGAAGACCCTGCGATGGGACATTTCTCCATCATGGGGCGGCCCCTGGCTCCCCGCTCCACTTTCCTTCCCTTCCTCGCGCCCCCTCCCCAGGCAGGGAGGCAGCCAGTCCCTTGGGGACCTCAGGTGGGAAGGGGAGGGCTGCCCGGGACAGGCAGACGCCTTGATTCCTCTCCTCCCCGACACTGCACTCCCCTCCACCCTCTATTTTTAGGTCCATTATTGTCCATTCTTGGGTGTTTGTTTTTTTTTTCCCACTCCTTCGCCAGAAAAAACCAGATCAGATTCCTCCAGGCAAAGCCATCTCGTCTCCCCCGGAGCTGGTACGTGGGGGCACGCACGCGGCCAAATAGACAAGAAATAAGTGAATTATCAAATAAGTAGATTAGCAGACTCCGTGGTGTCTCAGAGGACAGGCGGGGTGGGCAAAGGCTCTGGTCCCTCCTCCCCAGCCCTCCTTCCTCCGGCAGCCAGGGCGGTCTGGGGGGGCAGAGGCAGACAGGGACAGCGCACGCCCACGTGTACGTGAGCGCACACACACAACAACCGCCTCAGTCTAACCGGGAGGGAGACTCAGCACCTCAGGGCAGCTAAGCAGCCTGGCTACGAGCCAGGCACTGGGGCCAGGCAGCTGGGGGTGGAGGCGCCAGGCTCCTCTTCTTAGAAGCTGTGTGACTTTGGGCAAGTGACTTAATCTCTCTGAGCCTCGGTTTCCTCATATTCAAAATGGATATAAATATAGGATCTGTTCTTAAGTGTCCCTGGAGGGTTCAATGAGCTACATTAGGTCAAGGGCCCGAGATGCAGTAGACACTCACTAACTGTAAGCTGTTGCTGGTCTGAGGAGCTTCCCAGATGGCTCAGTGGTAAAGAGTCTGCCTGCCAGTGCGGGAGATGCAGGAGACACGAGTTCGATCCCTGAGTCGGAAAGATCCCCTGGCGAAGGGAATGGCAACCCACTCCGGTATTCTTGCCTGGGAAGTCCCATGGATGGAGGAGCCTGATGGGCGGTAGCCAAGGGTCGGACACAACCGAGCAACTGAGCACGCACGCGGCTGGACTGCAGACGTGGATCCAGAAGATGCTCAAACAGACCCAGTCAGCCGAGAAGACAAACGGCAGTTTTCTGAGTTTAAGGGCTCCCAGAGGGGCCACAGGGGCCCAAGGGCGGACTCAGGGTGGTCTGCGGCGCCTGTGAGATTTGCAACTGTGTGTGTGTGTGCATTGTTCTAGGAAGAGCACCCTGATTCTCAAAGGGGCTGTGACCCCTCCAGAGTAGGAGGCCCTGCCCTGGGGTTTGGAGGCTGCGGTGTGGTGGGGTCCCGCCTTTGTCCACCCGCTCTGGGTTCCACGTGCCTGGGATGTTACTGCTCCCTCCACGCCTCCCCGTCTTCCTCCCTCTAAGTATCAAAGTCCCAAAAGCCAGAAGCAGACTCTGGGGATGCAGTGTGACCTGGAAAGTGGATACTCAGACCCCCTCTGGGGAAGGCAGGGAATTTACATCCCAAAGTGGGGCAAGACCCGAGGGCACCCAGCCTCTGGAAGTCAATCCAGTGTGGAGCCCAGACCCGGCATGATGCTGGCCCCAGAGCCGTTGGCCAGGGTTTCTCGATCGTGCCTGGGGCGGGGACAGGGGGTGTGCCTGTGGCCTGCTGGCTTCTCCTTCCATTGTCACCTGCCTTTGCCAGCTCTAGATGCCCCAGCCGGAGGGGACAAGTCGAGGACCTGCAGTCCCCCGAACGGGCATCATGAGTTTTCTGTGGGCTCAGGTAGAGGGGGCGCTGCCGCAGTTGATGAAGGGGCCCAAGGTTACCCAAGGCTCCATCTCTCTTTCACCTCCTTTTCACCTTTTGCCTGACTACAGATTTCTGCTACAACTGAGGGGCAATGCCTGGGTCGTGTTTCATTTCCTTTTATTTCCCTGGTTGACACTTGGAGTCGGACGAACAACTTAGGCAGCGGAAGGAGCTGGAATTGAGGGACTGAGGGGGTCCAAACAGTCCCCAAACCCCCAGGACAAACTGCTGCGAGAGAAGGGTGTCTGGTCTTTGAAGATGGGGCTGAGGCCCTTTAATAGGAGGGGGCAGCTCTGAAAGCCCCAGGCGTAGATCTGAGGGGCCCATAAACTTAGATTTAATTCCTTCCTACCCATGAGACCTGGAGAGGTGAGGTGGCCCTTCCGGGGCTGCACCTTGGGACCGTGGGTCCCCGCAGACAGCCGGTCAGACTTTCGACAAGGCAGCATGGGACAGTGGCCAGGGCCCCAGAGACAGGTCCTGGCCTTGTCATTGCTGTGCAAACTTGGGTAAGTCTCTGCACCTCTCTGAGCCTCCCTCTCCTCGTTTGCAATATACCCATCCCAGTGTTGTGGACAGACACAAATGCTACGCACAGTGCTTTGCAGGGTGCCTGGAGCGCAGGGAGGTCTCGGGAAATAGCAGACTAATCCTGCAATATGGGGCTGCTGCTGCTGCTGCTAAGTCACTTCAGTCGTGTCCGACTCTGTGTGACCCCATAGATGGCAATGTGGGTAGGCAGAAAAAACACTAGCAGGTGGTGAGACACAAGACCCACGAGTGTGTCCCCGGCTCTTGGTTCCTGAAGCTCCCCGCTGAGGCTGGGCCACACACACCCTGCTCCTGACGGTGGAAAGCGGCCACCGAGGCTGACTTGGCGGTGATCCCTGACATTCTGCCCAGCAGCCTGCCTCCCGCCCTGGCCTGGCCCGCCTGCCACAAACATCCCCTTCCGGTCCACCCTCCATGGCACTGCCACAGCAAGAGCCACGGCTTGTGGGCGGGTCGGGGCAGGGGCCTTGAGAAGCCCCGAGGCCTGTGAGAGCCGACTCTGAGCAAGACTGGGTCATGGGAGGCTGCACCCAGGCAGAGAGCTCACACCTTCACAGGCCAGAGAGCAAACTCTGACCTTAAGGCCACACCCGCCCTGAAGGTGCCGCTCAGGCACTTCTTGGGAGGCCAGCCACCAAATGCTGCCACAGCAAAGACCCAGCACCAAGAAAGGCCAAGAAAAAAGAAAACTCGATGACAAACAAAAAACCCCACAGGGCACATTCCAGAGAGTGAAAGATGATCTGTAGAGTGGGGGAAATATTAGCAAATCACACACCTGATAAGGATTTAGTATCTGGAATATATTAAAAAACACATACAACTCAGCAACCAAGAGACAGCCTAGTGAAAAACTGGGCAAAAAGACGAATACACATTTCTCCAAAGATGTACAGATGGCCCGGGAGAACACGATACCAGCATCATTAGCAGAGAAACGCAAATCAAAACCCTAATGCAATACCAGCTCACACCAACCGGGTTAGCCGTCATCATACAAATGAAAACTGGAAAGTTACAAGTGTTGGCAGGGACACAGAGAAATTGGGCCCCTTGTAACAGTGCTGGTAAGAATGTAAAATGGTGCAACTGTTCTGGAAAACAGTTTGGCAGTTGCTCAAAAACGTAAATCTAAAATTGCGTGTGTTAGTCCCTCAGGCGTGTCCGACTCTTTGTGGCCCAGCGGACTGTGGCTCGCCAGACTCCTCTGTTTATGGAATTTTCCAGGCAAGAATACTAGAGTGGGTTGCCCTTCCCTTCTCCAGGGGATCTTCCCAACCCAGGGATCAGACTCAGGTCTCTGGCATTGCAGGCAGAGACCATCGGAGCTACCCGGGAAGCCCAATATGACCCAGCAATTCCCCTCCTAGGTGTAGCCCCAAGAGAAATGGAACCACATGCCCACACAAAAACTTGTACATAAAGGTTCATGACAACATTATTCATAATAGCCCCAAAGTGGAAACAATCCACATGCCCACCAACTAACGAAGGGATAAACAAAACGTGGGAGAGCACGCGGCACGCGATGGAATATTACTCAGCTAGAAAAAAGAACAAGGTGCTGGTACAGGTGAATCTCCAGAACGTGATGCTGAGTGAAGGAAGCCAGATTAAAACGTCACACCTGGTCTGATTCCATTTACAGGACGTGTCTGGAATGGGCAAAGGCATGATGTAGGAAGCAGACTAATGATTGCCAAGGGCTGGGGACAGAGGGATGGGGAGCGGCTGCTGATAGAGATGGGATTTCCTTTCAGAAGATGATGAGAATCTCTTGGAAATAGAGACGTTGGTTGTGCAACGTTGTGAGCGTGCTAAATACCACTGAACTGAATATTTAAAAACGGCTAAAAAGGCAGATTCTATGTTATATATATTTTACCCCAGCTTTAAAAAATGGATGGTTAATTTCAAGTTATGTGACTATCATCGCAACTTTTTTTAATTAAAAAATATTCTTAAAGTGCCTCCATCACAAGAAAATAAAATTGTAACTATGTGGTGACTATGTGGTGATAGACAGAAACTAGAGTGGTAATTCTTTTGTAATAGCTTTTTGTTTTTTTGGCCACATGTGGGATCTTAGTTCCCCAACCAGGGATCAAACCCACGCCCCGTGCATGGGAAGGGCAGAGTCTTAACCACTGGACCACTAGGAAAGTCCCTCTTTTGCAATACGTACCTATGTCAAATCATTCTGTTGTACACCTAAAACTAATACAACGTTCTATGTCAATTACACCTCAATTAATTTTTTTAAAAAGAATTTAGAAGCCGACACCAAAGGGAAATGATGTGATGTACAATTATATCTTTAGCACTCAGCTTTGTTTTTCTTTGTTTTGATTTTCCTTTAATAGAATACTATAATAAAGGGATTTGAATTTGGAAATAAAAAATCCCAGTGCTGCGCTGAGCACAGGAAATGTATTCAGAGCCCCTCCATCTGCATTGGAGCCCCCCGATTTGTCAGTTTTTGACCAAGTCTGAACTCCAGCATAGATTTTCCCCAAACTCTGAGAAGGCATCTACGATCACACAGCGACGCTGGATGAAGTGGTTAACCTAGCCAAACCTCGTTGCACAGCTGGGGACACCTGGCTAAGGGGCTGTCCTTGCTGCAAGGAGACTGGCGGGGTCCAGCACCACCCAGCCCCCAGCCCCCTTCACTCTCTCTGCTCTGACACACCACTCCCTGGCCCCTGACGCCCTGCCAGCAGCTGGTGTGTGCTTGGGGAATTAGAAACACATTTTCATATATTTAAGCAAATCTGCTGTGATGATTAAAAAAAAAAAAATCAGAACCTGCAAAGCAAAGCCGAACAGAACCATGCATCGTCTGCCGCTTTCCACTTTCTCCAACACTGTTTCCCTCCAGGAAGGAGCCAGGCCTCCTCGGGGTCCCGATGGGCCCTGGCCAGGCCTGAGGCAGGAGAGCCTGGGGTCTGGGCTGTGGATCAGGAACACAGCCCAGACCCCCTTCCTGGGGTGGTGATGGCTGGCTGGTAAGGGGGAGGGGCTGCAGCTTGGCACCTGCTTCTTTGAGCCTGCCAAGCTCTGGTCCAGCCCCAGGACTTGCACGCCCTGTGGGCCTCCTCGGGTCTCTGCCTGCCTGGTGCTCCTTTCCTCCTCCTCTCCTCCCCCGACACCCTTGGTCTAATCCCTCTGACACCGGGGAGTGGTTAGGAGCCAGGCGGAGAAGGCTGAATCCCAGCTCCACAGACAGTGGGCCTTGGGGAGCCTCGGTCTATTTCCCCATCTGGGGCACAGCGACAGCCCCGCCCACAGGCTTACAGGGCAGGGGCTTTGATGAAACCAACCAGCCAAGTGGCCTGTCCCCTCCCCTGTCATCCACTCTTCTGAATGCTTCCAACCCCTCAAGGTCACAGACCACCCTGGGGCCCAGCCCCCTGCCTCTGAACTCCCACGGCACACTAGCCAAAGCTCGTTGCACAGCTGGGGAAACCTGGCTAAGGGGCTGTCCTTGCGGGGGTCCTGCCCCATCCTTCACTCTCTCTGCTCTGACACACCGCTCCCTGGCCCCACCAGTAGTTGGCACGTGCTCCACAGCACACTTACACACTGGGCTCTCGGGCTCCTCTTCTGTTAACGTCTACTTTTACTCCTTGTGTCTCTCAAGCTAAATTCTAGAGTGGGGGTGGAAAAAATATCCCTTTTTGGGAACATTCACTTTTTGCCAGGCTCCCAGCTGGGGGCTTTCCATCCCTTGTCTCATCTCACCCAGACAACCAGCCTTTGAGACCGTGTTTTGCATCACCCCAGTTTTCAGATGAGAACACCGAGGCTCAGAGCATGAAGGACTTATCCAAAGTCCCACAGCCCAGAAAGGGATGAGCATGAGCCCCCACTCGTCCCATCCCGAACCTCAACTTCTCACCCACAGCTGGGGTCGCCTGCCTGTCCGTCCATCCATCCACCCCCGCTTCCTCGTCACACGTGGAACTTGAGGCAGTTTGTGTTAAACACACATTGAGACAGAAAAATGAATATATATGAAAAGTCAGGGCCAGGGGATGTAGAGAGGCAGATGAGCCTGGGGAAGGTGGGGTGCATAGACTGGAAAGTTCTCGAAGCTCTAAGTCTGACACTCTTTGGAACGATGTCTCCTCCAAGCCCTTTCCCTTTCCCTAGGCACTCCAGAGGCTCTGCCCCCCACCCTCCTCGGGGTGTCTGAACCCAGACTCCTTCCCTTGAAAAAGTAGGAGGCCAGGATTTCATCCACGGGGCCCTCGCAGGCAGGGCTGTCCCCATCCTGTCACTCGTCTGCTCCCCAGGAAGGAGGCTTCGCCAAGCAACAAGATGTCATGCATGGAACTATTCTTGTCCCAGGCTGGGACCTGCCTCGGGCATTTCGAGAGACTGAGCAGCTTTAACTAAGGGCTGGATGAAGCTCAGTTTCCAAAATCGCTTCCTGTTTAAGGACAGAGCTGTGCAGACCTCCTGCTACCAGCTAACTGAAAACCTCACAGAATAGGGGTGCAAACTGGGGAGAAGTAGAGGCTTTGGGTGCCTCCTCTGTTCTGATCGAAACCCTAGTTCTTCCCATAAGACTCAGCCCTAATCTCTCCTCCTCCGAGAAGACTTCCTGGACTCACTGTCCTTCCACCCACCCACTCATTGGTTCAGTAAATGCTTGCTGAGCACTGACTGAACCAAAAGGGAGGGATGCGAAGACGAACAAGGCAGCCATGCCCCCGAGGAGCTCCCAGCCCAGGAGGGAGGCAAACGTCAGGCGTAGAGTAATGAACGTGGATTGAGCATCCATATGTGTGTTCTATCAACAGTCCTATTTAAGGAAATGAGACTCAGGGAGGTTAAGCCTCATGCCAAAGGTCACACAGCAGGGGATTCCAACCTCTACGTCTCTGCCTCTAGAGCCTGAGCTCTTAACTAGGAGGCCACATCTGTGAGCTTAAGTGACAAGGATGCAGCCAGATGAGGTCTTTTAACCCTCCTGGGCTAGGGAGTCAGGAAAAGCCTCCTGGAGAAGGTGGGTTCCAGCATGAACCTTTTTCAAAAGGTTCAAAAGCTCCTTTTTCAAAAGGAGCCTGGGTTATCTAGATAAGCACAAAAGGGTCAGACATGAAGGAAACAAAGAAGACATTCCAGGTAGAGGAGGCAGGAAAACTTTGCGGGAAGCTGGAGCTGGGAGGGATGGGCGGGGCAGGGGGGTCAGGGTGGGTGGGGGGAGGCGGGATGTGCCTTCATCCTTTGCAAGCTCCTTACACTAGGTCTCCATCTCACCCACTCAGTGTTAGTCGGGTACCACCCTGAACACCTGCCCTGTTTCTCTTGTTGTCTACTTGGATTTGCAAGAGTTATCTCACTTCTCCCCGACAGCTGCGCCTTGCATGAGGTCAGCCCTGGAAACTGGACAGGAGGGGTGTGATGTGGAGAAGGGGGGAGGCTGGAGAAGGGTGTTCCCCTGTCCTCCGTGGGTTTGGGGTCAGACACAGGGGGAGAGGGGGCCCAGGCCAGTGAGCTGGGTGCTGGTAAGCTGGTGAGCTCAGTGCCACTGGATGGAAACATTTCAAGAACATCACTTTCTGGCAGGAGGCGGGGCATCTGCGACCTTGATTGCACGTGGTGTTCAATGTCACAGTGGGGAGGGGCTTGAGGTCTCCAGGACCCACCTGCCACCTGAGTTATCACCCCAGCAGACTCCCTAGGGGAGGGATGGGGGGCCACTGGCTCTTCATCTGGGTAAACTGAGGCACAGAGAAGGCAAAGCAGCTTCTGAGAAACACGTGTGCTCTGGGTTTTCCTGTATGTCAAGACCCTGGCGTCTCTGTGTGCTGAAGTCTCCTTAGATGAAATGTTTAACATTCACCTATTCCACCATGGAAAAGCCCAGATGCTCAAGACTGGCTCAACAGCACTATCAAAGCCTCACACTAGAAGAGAACTGGCACTCTCTAAGCACTTGCTGATATACTGAGAGAACCACTTCCTTCTCCCAGCAAGCTGGAGAGGTGGGCAAGGCAGCCATCATCACATCCCATTACTGGTGGGGAAACGGAGTCTCAGAGACTTGTCCCAGATCACTCAGCCCATAAGCAGCAAAGCCAGGATGCAAGCTCGGGTGTTTGGATTCCAAGCTTGAAGCTTTTGTCTGGATATCATAACACCTTTCCGGAACCTTCCACCAGGTCTCCAACATTCAGGAGTCTGAGCTCCTAGCTTCACCCCTCACTCTGGGATCCCCGCTCCTCCCGTTGTCTGCCTTCCTCCTTCAGCAGTAGTGATATCCCCTTACTCTGCAAAGGTCCCATGGGAAGCACAGGTCTCTTGCCTGCCCATCATCAATAATAAGTATCACCCATCGTTGACGGATTATGTAGAGCAGTGTTCCTCAGAGCATACCCTGTGTGCATCTGAATTACCTGAATTTCCTGTTAAAATGCAGCTTCTGGCTCTGAGGGTCTGGCGGGGGGTTGCCCAGGACCCAGTATTTCTAACAAGGTGCATCTTGGGAGGCAAGTGGACAGCCAGCTGTAGGGCCATTTTCAACATCACCTGCCTGGTCTGTGCCCCCAGCCCTCTTTGCTCACCATCTCTCTCCTGAGGCTCAAGGCACAAGTACAAGGTCTCCCCCTTCCTTTTGTGGCTGTGCAAGTGGCTGGTGGGCAACCTCTCTTTCAGAGCGCCGTGGGACTGCTCCCATCCTCAGGGGGCCCTGCAAGAGCCTGAAAAGCCTTTGCCTCCTTCTCTCTGGCTCTGCAGACTCAGCAGCCTGGCCCCCTCCGGCCAGGCACTGGGAGTCAGAGGTGGGAGGCCGCCCGCCATCTCCTGCGGCCCTCATTGAAATTTCGCCCTTGCCCAAGAATCTTTGGTTGAGAGCTCAGCCCTATTAATTCTCATTGTGCATTTAGAGCCAATAGGTTTTTATTTATTCATTTATCTTGGTCTTCCTCCTCCCTCCCCTTCCTCACCGGGCTGGAATTTACAATTCAGGTCTCAGGCGGCCTTGCAGAAGGACAACCAGTCCAAGGCCAGGAGAGTCTGCACACTGAAGCCTGCGAGGGACAGTCACTCCCCCTCCCCCACCCCCTCCAACGGGCAGTCACCCCCCTCCCCCACCCCCACCGTACACCCCCAGCCCCTGGTGCACCCTCAGGACACTTCAGGGCTCACGCTCTGACCTGGATGGATGTTGCGACAGGCCCAGCACTCACCGCAGGAGGGATGCCAGGAAACAGGGACCCACTGGGCAATCCTGAGGCTAAAGTGGGGCTAAGGGCCTCCTGGGTACCACTACGGCGCCCCCTGGTGGCTGGTTAAAACCACCGGCCAAGGCTAGAGGAATTAACGGCTACCTGAGTACATATCCAACCGCCTGCGCCCCTGAGCCCAAGATACAGGGCGAGACCTCCTCAAGGCTGGGGTGGGGCAAAGAAGCAAAGGCCCGGACACCGCAGAGAACATAAAAGCCGCAATAACCAGCAAACGACGGCTACCACACCGTGAGCACCTACTGTGTGCTGGGACTCGCATGGCTGGGCTGTGTCCTTTCCCAGCACTGTGACACGCCTTCAGCAGCAGCAGCATCTCTACTTCACCGAAGCTCAGAGAGGGAAGGCTGGGCCACCTGGAGCGTAAGCACAGGCCCTGCATGGCTGCGCACAAGTTCCCGGCCTGCCCTAGAGACTGAATGACCTTGGCGGGATTTAGCCAACACTTTCTAATCCCTAAAATGGGATTAGAACGGTCACCACCTTGGAGCATCCAAGAGGTGATTTAATGAGACACACACAGAACCTCTCGCCTGGAGAATCCAGGGACAGGGGAGCCTGGTGGGCTCCTGTCTCCGGGGTCACACAGAGTCGGACATGACTGAAGCGACTTAGCAGCAGCAGCAGCAGCAGCACAGAACCTGCTCGGGGAAGCTGCAGTAAACAGCGGGGTGCTGGTTTGAATTCATCTGGATGTGACCCCCTCTTCCCTGTAGAAGCAGCCTGGGCGGTGTCCCCACACCCGTGGGCTGCATGTTCGTGATCAAAGGCAGAGGTGGATGGCAGCCCATCATGAAACATTTAAGTCCATCAGGTTGGTGTCGGGACACCGAGGACCCACCAAGCAGAGGAAGGTAGAGATGCTGGTTTTCTACCGCCGCGCTCCTCACCATCTTCCCAGGAGAGGACAGGAAGGTGGCAGAAGCTCCTTCCACAGCCCAGGGCTCCAGGACCCAGGTTGGGTGGCATCAGGACTGTGGTGGGGTGACCACCCCACCCTGGCAGCTGCGCTGGGCTCTGTGTGAGAATGGGGGCAGCCTTGGCCAGGAGAGGGCCTCGGACTCCCACCTGATGGTCATCCCCACTCCTCAGGCCTTGACCAGAAGCTGGTCCAGTGATTAAGATTTCGCCACCCACCCCATGCCCCTGCCCTTGGCACATTAAAATCGCGATGAATATTTAAAAGAAGAAATACACTCAAGACTCTAACACAGGAGGCGGCAGGTGACTCTGCTCTGGGAGTCGAGTGGAGAAGTCCTCGCATGAGCTGGGGCGGGCACTCAGCCTGAGATGCGGCTCAGAGCTGGGCTCCCCCAGTGCTGACCTTGGCCCTGACCTTCACGGGCCAGCCCCGTTGCCCACCCCTGAGCCAGCGAAGCCCTGGGGTCCTCAGTGAAGTGGGACCATGTGGCGCCTGGCTCCTGGCCCTGTGTGGCCTTCTCCTTTACTGTCCCCCTCTCTCCCCCGCTGGGGCTGACCAGCCTGCCCACCACCCACAGTGACAGCCTCCTGACCACTGACCGTCCCAGTGGGAACCCCCCTCCCCAGGCTGACTGCTCTGGGATAGGATCCACGCACCCCACGGGACTGAGCCATCCTTAGGAGCCCGGTGGGGACACCCGCTCAGTCCATCCATAAACCCAGAGCGCTGGAGGCTCCCCCAGGACACATGGAGGCAGCAACCACCCAAGGATGACACTGAGCCCTTCCTGTGGCTTCAGCAGCCTGGCTTCCCTGTCCAGCCTCCTGCCTGACCCAGGGCCTGACCCTGACCCAGTGGAAGGCATCTTTTGGGAGGCAGATCAGCTCAGTGACTCTGGAGCCAGACGCTCACATCAGAGCTTTACCACTTCCTGGGCTGTGACTTTGGGCCTCAGTTTCTCCATCTGTACAATGGGAATGCCAACAGCTACCATTTAGGAGCACTTCTTCTGTGCCAGACCCTAGTCTGAGCATTTTATTTTATTTATTTATTTTAAAATATATACTTATTTTCTTGGCTGCATCAGGACTTGGTTGTGACACGTGGGATCTTTCCTTGCAGCACACAGGCCCTCTAGTTGTGGCGCCCAGTCTCCAGAGTGCTCAGGCTTCAGTAGTTGTAGCACTCAGCCTCAGTTATTCCATGGCCTGTGGGATCTTAGTTCCCTGACCAGGGATCAAACCCGTGTCCCCTGCATAGCAAGGTGGATTCTTAACCACTGGACCACCAGGGCAGTCCCTAGTCTGAGCATTTTAGGGTGAACTAAACTCGTTAGGGTGACCTGAGTGTGTGCTCTGGGTACACACTTTAAAGGACAGCAGCTCGGAGATGCCACCGGTCCAGAGCTCACTCCCTGAAACTTTGTGTGATGCAGAATCAACCCAGCTGAGCTGAGTGAGGACTCGAAGGAATGACTCGTAGTGATCTTTCAAGCCCCACACTCGGGGACTGGTGTAAATGACCCCCACGGTTATTACTGTCTCTGTTATCGGAGCACTGATATGCCCTGTGGCTCTGACTCCATCTTCAACTAGAGACAAGTGACACCCACCGGAACGCCTCCCTTCCCCTGGCTTAGCCAGTGACTGCGGTCACTGCACATCAGCCACCCTGATCTGACCCCTTCCTTCCTCCCTTACGAATCCCCTCTGCACTTCCACCAAACCTTCCCCTGCAAAGGGCGCTTGGCCTCTCCTCGCCTGGCAAATGGTTTGCTGGATTGGATTGGGTGGACCAGGAGGTGGCCCCCTGAAGGGATGAACAGGGGGAAGGCAGAGTGCAATCTTGCAAATAGCACCTTGCTTGCTCGTCCAGATGCTGACTTCCTACAAGGGAGGCGGGGCTTATCTGCAAGGCTGGGCAACTGTGACTACAGTGGTGGTTTGGTGGTTTTCCCAGAGGAGAGGATCCAGTGATCACCAGGCCAAGAATGTCCCCACCCCAAAGAATGGCATCACATGACCCCAGCATCCTCAGGGCAGCCTTTGCTCTGGCGCACTTCCAAGGTGGGACAGAGACGGTCCCAGTCCTACAGGCGGGAAAGTCAGCCTGGCGTCCGGGTCCTCCTGCTGTGTTTGCCCGTTCCAAGGGTCTGGCCCAGACCCCCACCCCCACCCACTTGGCCTGAGGGAAGGCCACAGCAGGGGGCCGACTTACGTGGGAGCAGAATCTCTCCGGAGGGTCTCCGCATGTGATGCCAGAGGGCTCCACCTTCACCTTGACATAGTCCTTCAGGCGCATCACCTTGGGCTGGCAGGCATAGAACTCCCAGGTGGGGCCTTCGTCCGTGGTCACCCAGGATTTGCAGATGTCGTAGTCCCCGGAGGCCAGCGGCAGGCAGTGCAGGAGGACCAGCAGGCGCAGCATGGCGGCGCAGTCCCCAGGGGCGCGGCCCGCAGGGGGCCCGGTGAGGCGGCAGCTGGCTCAGGCGGGGCGCACAGCCTCAGCATGGAAGAGCCACATCTACCGGGCGACGGAGGCCAGATGTCCCAGGGACTCGGCCAGCTTGCAAACAGCAAGGAAACTTGGTTTTTCCAAGAGGCCGATACGGAAAACCAAGAGCCGGCGTTTCTCAGAGTGCTGATGGGCAGATCAAGAAGTTGCCCACAACTTGGCGTCCTCCTCACCTTGGCATCACCCCTCTCCCAGAGGTGAATCTGATCAAATCAGGCAAATGCTCCAATTGTGACCGTGGATGGAAACGGGAGATGGAGAGAGTCCGCAGGGATCTGGCATGAGGCCGGATCAGGTTGCTTTTAATTTTTGTCCTTCCAATCAATCCAGCTCTTTTAAGGGCCCTTTCATGTGTGATGTGTGCTCAACACAACTGCACAACCACCCTCTGGCCTGCGTTGTAAAGATAAAACAAAATCAGGCGGCGTACCTGTTAGCTGCACACACGTCCCCCTATGGGACTGGACTTGGCATTTTGGCCAGTGAAAGAGATTTCTTTTCATATGGGCTGAAAGCGACAACAATCACAGCTGGACTGAAGCATGAAAAGCAGCGACTGAGGTGTTAACTGGGGAGCACCTTATTGGGGTCTGCTTTGGTGGGGACAGGCGCTAATGGGGGCAGCTGACCTTGGCTGGTAGCCATCGGCAACTTATCAGGAAGTTTCTGAGACTTCAGCTCCCAATCCATCCAGGTACCCGGGGTCTGGCTTGTCTTTCATTGTAGGGAAGGAGGAGAGAGAGCTCATTAGCAACAACACCTGCAACAAATTAAATAGAGAAAGAGGGGGATAAAGACGTAGAAGAACAAAAGCTCTCTGGCAAAACGTGCAAAACACGAAGCTGCATTAGCAAGGTCTCTGGAGAAAACTGGGTTATTTTCATTAATACCGGAGAAGCACATTTGGAGATGGGGTACATTATTCAAGAAGGCGATGCGCTTTCTCCTTATTTCTGGGGGTCCTGAGGTCAGCAGAAGCGTCCCTGTTTGGGGTCAATGACTTTCTAAAAAGCCCCAGGAGCCGAGACGGAATGGTGGCTTTAAAATACTGCAACTGACAAGTCAAAATGTCAAAACCGTTGAAGGCAAAGATGAGGCTGTAATTATAGGTGTCGATGAGGCTGTGTGGACAGGCTCAGATAAAGAATGGTCCACGCATGGCCAAAAGTTACACACCAGGTGCTAATAACTCTCTCCAAAATTCTGAAATGGCGAATTTAATTTTCAACTGTAAGGAACTAGGGATGTTGAAGACTTTGACGGAAGTGACGATGGTGTGTCATATTAGATTTTTCCGATCGAGGCCAAAATTTCACAGTCATCCTTAGAGGATATGTTTATAAACAGGTCACCATTATGATTATTGCTTTACTATTTTAAGCTACTTGTAATTATTTAAAAGCCCTAAATAGATATAACTAACGACTCCAGTAATGTGATGTGTTCCCAGACATTTGATATATCACCAGGAGAATCTGGTCCCCCAGTGAGGGATCCTGGCCAGAAAAACTTAGCCAATAAATAGGGTAAAGGTTACTGCAGTGAGTCACACCAGAGCCACGTGTGTTATTAATTCTGGTAATTATGTCTCTGATTGTTGCACCTAAATCCCCAAACTCTTGCAGCAGCCATGCTACCTTCACCGCTCACCTGACTCTTCAGCCATTGTATCTAGAAGGTCCTGAAGAGACGACTACGTTTCCATGCTCCTCCATTCTCCAGCCAGACACAAACCCACTCCTGCCCAAAATGACCAACTAGAGGGTTGGGGACGCTGTCCAAATGGGGTCTGGCCGCTCAGCTCCTCCCCACGCGGAGTCCCCAGCCTAGGTCCCAACGCTCCAGGCTGGGGGCATCATAAATCTGCATTAAGGCAGCCCCTGCCCCTCTCTCTGGCTGAAGGGCTCTTGATGGAGATGAATGAGGAGCCAGGGGGACACATTTTCACATCTCACCTCTGGCTGTTTCGAGAGAAACGGTGTTACAGAGTCCTCCTGGCCTTGAATGTGCTCCTTGCTAGAAAACTCTCAGAAAGAACCCGCCTGGAGACTATTTTTACAACCTGAGAAAATGTAGTAAAAATAAAATAGCGCCGGCCGGCAAAGGTTTGGATGCCTCTATCTGAGCTTTGTGCTGCCCAGAAAACAGCACGTCCCTAATTAATTCTTCCAGCCGCAGGCTCCCAACTGTTCACTCCCAGGTGGGGCGCTCCTGATACGGGACACCAGGGCGCCAGGCTTCTCGGCTCCCAGGGAGGACCCACCCAGCCTGGGGCTTCCTTCATCTGCAGTGATGCTCCCAGCCTGAACGCTGCTGGACACGGGGAGGCAGCGAGGCCCGGAGGCCAGGAGGCCCGCCAGACCCACGAGGCAGCATGCCTTGCAAAAGTATTAATTGCTTTGCAGTTGCGTTGGCTTAAATGCCATGCATTCCCTGGAAAACGCGGTGAGGGTGGGGGGCCAACAACCACAAAATCTGCCCAGGAGGGGGGCAATAACCGTGTTTACAACTAGTCAGTCAACTGGGCATTGCTGGCACCACAAGGGAATTGTGAGCTCAGCACGAGAATATTATTACAGTCGGTTTTTGCCAAAGAGGAAAAAACGGGAGGGGGAGAGACGCGAGAGTCTTCGGCACCGTGAGGAGGAAAGCGAGGAGAGAGAAGCCAGTATAGGAAATTTCAGGAGTAAGAGGCTGGGTCCCAGCAGATTGTTTTCTCCTTGGAAAATAAATCTTCACCTGATATTATTAAGAAACTGCAGCTCCCAGAAACAAATAGAATCAATGCGCTTTATTTTCTTTTAAGAGTCCTCAGGAACGGGAGGGGAGGGGGAGGGGCTGATAGCCAGGGTATTAAAACCCGAAAATTAGATTTTACCAGGATTTCTGAACTCAGATTTCTCTGTCTTATTGAATTAGCGCCTCTCGAGCTGGCTGGGCTCGAAGCAAGCTCCTCCCGAGTTGCCGGCTGGGCCCTCGCCTCCTGGGAAACTTGCCTGGTGGGCGGGGACCCCCTAGAGCTGGTCCCTGGAGAGGGGGAGCTGGGAGTTTCTCCTGGGACCCAGCCCACACCCCGGTTTCTTTCTTCCTTCCCAGCCGGACAGCGGAAGAGGGGGTGAAATCTACCTTCAGATGCGGTCAGGGTCACCTTCCAGTCCCACCCCACCCTCCCAACTCTAACCATCGCCCCCCCGCCCCCGAAACCCGGGCGGGTCCCATGGGTGCACCCGCTCACCGCCGCCCCGCGAGCGTGCATCCCACTGCTGGCGGCCCGGGTGCCCCAGCCTCGGAACGGCAGCCTCTTCGGGCTCCGGATGCCCACCTCCCCCCGCCGCCAGCCCTCTCAGCTCCCAGGCAACCCCTAAAAGTTGAGCGCAGCGGGTGGGGCGCGAGGAGGCCTCCACAGGGAGTGTGGGGCTGCGGCACGGGGCTGCTGGTGGGGTGGGGGGTCAGCTCCCCGCCGCGGACCCCAGGGGTTCAGAGTCCGCGCTTCGGGTGGGCTGCAGGCGTCGTGCTTCGCACGGCAACGTGCCCGGCAAGCCCTCCGTCGCTTTTTGTCTTTCCGAAGTTGAGTGTAAACCCCGGAGCAATTAATAATCACACCTTTAATAAAGGCCGGGCGGGCGCCGAGGGGTGCCCCCCTCATTTGGCACCTCCTCCCTTAATTAGGAGACGCCGAGCAAAGCGCCCGGCAATTACTCTCATCCTTCTGCCCAGCGCTGCAGCCGGCAGCGACCCCGCCGCCGCCCCCAGCCCCCAGGCAGGCAACTTACTCGGGAGCCGGAGCCGGCGGACCCTGCGAGCCCGCGGTCCTCTTCCCGCGTCCCGCGGCCCCTGCTCCCACAGTCCGCGCGCCGCCCAGCTCCAGGTTCCACTCCACACTGTCCCCGAGCCGGTCCGGGCGCATAATCCTCCCCATCAGCCCACCCCTCCCAGGCGCCGAAAGAAGTTTCTAGCGGCGGCCGGAACGCAAGAGTTTTTCTGTGCAACTCGCACGTTTTCCCAGTTTTCCGAGAGGGGAAGGGGATGGCAGGAATTGGCGTGGCTCTAGAGGGTGGCGATTCAATCAGGGTAGGGGAACTGCGCGAAGGAAGGGTTAATTTCCTTTCCACAAACACATCCAGGCGTTCTCTTAACATCCACCCTCCCGCCCCACTCACTCGCACAAACGGTGGGAAAAGACCCTGGTGGGGAAAAAGCCAGCCCCGAAAGACAGGCTACTCCTTTAAGATGCTGCTACAAACGCACACTCACACACCCCTCTCCAAGCGACTCCGGTCCTCCGCTAGCAGCAGTCGCCACCAATAACTTTTGCATCCGAGCCTCCGCTGGGCTACTGTTAAGTGGCTCCCGGGCCCCGGGAAAGCCTGCGCGGTCACCGAAGCCCTTTAAAAACGAAAGCAGGCTGGCCAAGCTGCAGTATATCCACCCCCCAACCCCGCTCGCCTCCCGGGCGCTCCCCGCCCGCCTTACCCCGGCTCGGAGCGGCTTCCCGGAGCGGAGACCCCGGAGGCCGCCACCCTCCGGCGCTCTGCCTCCCCCGTCTGGCTGGCGCTGGGTGGGGGCGAAGGCCGAGGGCTGCGAGCCGCTGCTCCTTCCCCCCGCCGCCTCTGTGGCTGTCAGATCGGGGCTGGGGAGCCCTCCGGCCGCCGGGGGTGCCGCCCGCAGCCGTCCCGGAGACGCGGGCCGGGGGAGGGGGCCGCCCGCGCCGCCTGCATCGCCCGCCGGGGCCCGAGCCGGAGGTCGCCGCTAACAAGTGCAAACTTTTGGGG
Source organism: Capricornis sumatraensis (assembly GCF_032405125.1). NCBI lineage: Eukaryota > Metazoa > Chordata > Mammalia > Artiodactyla > Bovidae > Capricornis > Capricornis sumatraensis. The sequence continues at coordinate 4,721,404 of NC_091069.1, forward strand.
CCCCCTGGGCGGCTCTGAGAGGACCCGCGCTCGGGCACCGGGCAGCCCCCGGCCCGGGTGGGCTTCGCGGCGGCTCGTCGGGGCGCCGGGGCATCCCCCCCCCGGGGCGCGGCGCGGGCCAGATGGCCGGGGCGCTTCACTGCCCCCCTGCACTCCGCTCCAAGTTAATGCTGAGGCTAAATCCTCTTGCCATCACTCACGATCACCATCGGGGCTTTTATCTCCCGGTCTGATCCGGGCTGCGTAACTTCCTCTGTGTGGCTTTAACACACCATCCCACCACGGAGCAGCGGTCTTCTTAAAGGTGCAGGAAGGAAATACTGCGAGACTCGGGGGACGCGCCACGGCCCGGGGAGGGGCGCGGCGAGCAGGGGCGTCCCGGCGGGCCCGCGGCCAGGGTGGCCCCAGCGGGCGGCCGCGGGAACGAGCCTGCTCTGGGGGGGCGGGGGTCGCAACCTACACATCGCCTCCCGGCCCGGGGGCCAGCGGGTCCGCGCACACAGAGCGCATCTCAGCCAGCTCGGGCCAGGCGCCGCGGGGCTGCGGCTTCCTTTCCCCAAACCCCGGGGGCCCGACCGGGTGCCAGCGCCCATGGGTGTGGGGGCTGCCCCATCGGCCCCGGGGGAGGGGTCCAAGTGAGTCGGTCCGCCCCCCGCCGCCCCCCGCCCCCCAAACAAGCCAGGGGCTCAAGGCTGCTGCTCCGTCTCCCTCTGTGAAGTGCTGCCACCCAGAAGGCCCCAAGCAGTGGGTAAAGGGGTGGGTGGGTGGATTTGGGGAGACGGGGAGGGGGACCATCTGAGCGCACAAGCGGAGCCTGAATACCAGCTGACACATCGCCGCCTCCACCCTGACGGGCCCTGCTTTTGACGGAGCCAAGCCAGCTCCGGAGGGAGTGCGGGGTAGGGGGCAGGAGGGGCCTCACTCCCTGGCGAGCCTGGGAGGAGGGCGTGGGAGGACTCCCGCAGGGGCCTAGGCAGAGGCCGGGGGATTGGCCGCACTGGGCAGCCCCCTGGGGCTCTTCAGCGCCCCCAGGCCCCCACCCCGGAGGTTTCCTTCCGGGCTGCCTCCCAGGCCTGTGGGGAGAGCTGTCTCCATCTTGCAGGGGCACCGGTGGCTTTCAGATGCTCCCGGGCGCGCTCCGGGTGGGTTCTCACTGCAGCTCAGGCAGCCGGCTCTGTCATTGGGAAGCATCAAGAACAAAGAGCCCGAGGTCGGGGAGAGAGAGAGAGAAGGAGGGACTGGGCCAAGGTCACCGAGGGTGTCAGGGATAAGGGCAAGGTGTGCCCCTGGGGGCCCCACCCCGCTGCCAGCCTTAACCCTTCCGTTCTCTGGGCTCCCCCAAGCTGGCCGAGGGGGCTGTGGTGCTGAGTAACGTTTAGCCTGTTGTTGCAGAGTGGACGTGGAATTCAAGACTGTCCTCTGCTTTAATAGTCATAATCATAATTTAACATTTATTGAGCACCTGCTTTATGCCAGGATCCGTGCAAACCGCTTGGTGTGTCTTATCCACTGGTTCTTCCCCACAGACCTGGCACTTAACTCCTATTAGTCAAGTCCCAAGTTATATTAATCGATGAAGCTTAGAGATGTGAAGTAACTCGCCCAAGGTCACACAGCTGAGGGAGGCGCTGGCCTGGGAGGCAGGGCTCTTGGGCTCCCCCGTGAGGTTCTGCTGCAACTCTCTGACTTGCTGGTTGACTTGGGGCGCGAGGCACAGGTTGCCTCCGGGCCTCAGTTTCCCCATCTGTGAGATATGAATGGTGAGTCTTTTCCTTTATCAAGGAGCAGACAGAACAAGGCCATCAAGGGCCTCCTCCCGCAAGTGGTCTCAAAGCCCTTCCACTGGAGAAGCGCCCCCCCCCCCCCGCCCCCTCCCCCAAAGCTGTCCAGGAGAGCAGATGCTTGCCAGCCCCTTCTTACCTGTTCCCTGGGCCTTAAAGCATCCAGCAGGAGGAAGCTCTGTGGAGGAGAACACATCTCAGCAATTTGATTTTTAAGCATTTGGCCTGCAGGCAGCAGCGACGGGCACGGTGTAGGGCTCCCACCCAGGCAGGGTGAGTGATGACCCAGGCCGGCCCTCGGCCCGCTGTCGCCCCCAGGCAGGGTCATCAATTCCTGGGAAACGCCCTGCTCCTCCATCATCCAGTCTGGATGCTGTCAGGACAGCCAACGAGACTGGAGGAGGTTGCTTCTTATTCATGATTCACCTAAACGCGGTGGAGGGACCTGGGGTGTGCTCCTGTTATTTCCTGGATGGTTTAAGTGACCCATGTGCAAAGCTGTATGCCACTGAAACGGTGTTTAAAATGTCTCTGCAGCCTCCTCTCCCCAGCACCCCCTGCCTCTCCAGTGGGTTGATGCCAAGAGACTTATTTGCGGACCCATTCCCAAACCTGTCTTCTAGTCTCCCTTTTTTCCAGATCCTGGAAATGATGGAAAGAGTCAGAATGAAGGGCTTTTCTTGGCTCCGCCCCTACTCGCCATATGGCCTGGGGCCATCACTTCCAGCCTCAGTTTCTCCCTCTGCATAATAAGGGGATTTGCCCCAGAAGGTGGTCCCCGGGCGATGATGCCAGGCTGACAGCAGGCCATAGCAACCTCCGGGAGACAGCATCCCTTTCTAGTGACTCATAAAGTGCTTTTTTTCCAAGATGGGAAACAAATAGGATTCTAGCCATGTAGGGACCAGGTGGTCAAGGGATGTTCATTTTTAAATTTCATTAAGGTATCTTGTGACAAACGACCTTTCACCAGCAATGAAAAGAAGCTGAGCACCAGGGGCAGGAGAGGGTTAATGAATCTCTCCCGCACCACCGCCCCCCCCCCCATGAATACTGGCTCCCTTCTCGAAGCAGCCTCTTTGTTGGTGGAGTTTTGGCTCCATTGCACAGTTTAAATTCAAATTGTGAATGTTGAATCTACTATTAAAAAACATCTGCAGAATAATGCATTTGATTTTATTCCACCTATGTTGTTTAAACAAAGGAGATATGTATACAGATATAGACAGACAGACGGATGAATAGATAAATATGTACATATACGTGTATTTAAAATAAAGACACCGAAGTAGGAACAGGAGAGATGGAGAATGACATGCTTTATTACATATATATTCTTTCTGTGTTGCTTGACTCCTTCACAATGAGAGAATAGGCTTGCATGGGGTAAGACAAGTAACAGGAAATTATAAAGTCACACTCAGAAATGACCTCCCAGCTTTGCAATGCGCAGTAACAGATGAGGTCCAGCCCCTCCAGGGATTTCCAAGAGAAGGCAAACCCTGATGCGCACAGACTAAAGGACAGACAGATAAAACGAGCTCACACCACTGATTAAAGTCGTGTAAGCTCAAAAGCCACCCCCATCACGTTCTCAACCTTCACCTGATTCACTCTCTTCTCAGTTATGCCAGGCCAAGGTTTCGATTTGTCCCCTTGACCTTGAGCAGTTGCGATGTGCTGGAAATAGGTGGTAAGATCCTGGGAACTAGCCCAGGACCATCTAGGGGTTTGGAGGCATTCCTGAGCCCCTGACTTCCACAGCCAAGGCGGGGCCAGGGGCAGGAGAGACCAAGACCCAAGGCCAGGGCATTCCCCAGGGTAGCACCTCCAGGCAGCGGCAGAGGCTGTTAAGAAGCACCCCGACTCCTCCTGGCCAGTTCTCAGCTCTAATCTCCAGACCATACTCCCATTAATTATTATTACTGTATTAATCATACATGTGATTAATTCAGTAATGGTGATTCATAATTGATTGCATTTTATATGGTGCCTTTCATCCACGCTTCTCCCAGGATGTGCGCTGCCTACAACAAGAGACATATAAAGCAAGACGTGTTCTTAGCTCGCCTGTGTTTTGTTGGATAAACTTCTCTTTGCAGAGGCAGGGGGCTGAGGGTTTGGGGGCAGACTGAGCTCACCAGCCTCAGCTCCGTGCCTGTCTCCGGCTCAGGCAGCACCTCACGCAGCTGGGGACTCTGCTTCCTCCAGCCTTGCCTCACGGTGGCCACGCCCCAGGAACTCTGCCAACCCTTCTTTGGCTGTAAGTCTGCCTAGGATCCGGCTGCAAGGCAAGGCCAGCCTGGGCTTCGCAGGGAGCTGGTACCCCCAGTGGCACTGACAAGGGTTCTAGAGCTTGATTCTTTGGGTGTGGGTCTTCCCTCTCCTGTTAATTAGCTGTGTGACCTTGAATAAGTTACTGCCCCACTGCCTCAGTTGACCCGAATGAAAAATGGGGTTAATAAAAATCTCTTCCTGGGGTTACTGTAAAATTTACATACAGTATACACTACCATGCGTAAAATAGATAGCCAATGGGATTTTGTGGTATGACTCAGGGAACTCAAACCGGGGGTCTGTCACCACCTAGAGGGGTGGGAACGAAGTGGAAGGGAGATTAAAGAGGGAGGGGACACATGTATACTTATGGCTGAAACCAGCACAGTATTGTGAAGCAATTTTCCTTCAATTAAAATTGTTTTGTTTGAAAAGAAATTCCATGCAGTGATACATATACAGCACTTCAAATCTGGTACATAGTATGTGCTCCATAAATGTAAGTAGTGGGAGACATGGGCCTGGTTCTAGCAACAGCTGCTCTGTGACTAGGCTAATCTCTTCCCTTCTCTAGGCCTCAGTTTTCTCAGCTGTAAAATGGGCTGACCAGTCAACCTTGAGGGTTCCTTTTGGATCTTAGACGAGCACTTGGTATAGTCATGGTTGGGGTTTAGAGCTTCAAAATCAAGTTGCCCTGGGCTCCCACTCTGACCATTCTCCAGTTGTGTGACCTTGGGCAAAGGACTCCCCTTGCCCAGCCTCAGTTGCCACCTCTGGAAAATGGGGATCATAATAGCATCTGACGCCTGGGCTTGATGTGAGGGTTTAATGAGCTACTGCTTGAAGCCCGTTTGGCTTCTAGAAAGGGCTTAGCACAGGGTGGCTCCGGCATTGCACAGCAGGCCTGGTGCACAGCACTTATGGATAATCTCACACGTCTGCTATGCCCCTACACCGGGAAAGATGCTCTTGTCTGCCCCACTGTTCCGAAGAGAATGGAGATGGAGGCGTCTGTCCTGGGGGAGTCAGTTAGGGGTTAAGGCAGGGGCAGTATTTGAACCCAGGCCTCTTGGCCGCACTCACCGGGGTCTGCGCTCTGTCCTGAGCTGAGTCTCCCAGGATGGTTTTCGTCCCAGTGGTTCTGGTAGGGAGCTGGTGTTGCAGACCCCACTTGTTAGCAGAAGACCTGGGGACCAGAGAGGTTCGGTGACTTCTCCAGGGCATGCAGCAAGCGAGCAGTGGGGATCAGAACTGGCTCTGTTGAATGGATGTGGGGCCAGCTCTAGGATGCCCGCCTTGGCGTGTGGCGTCTCCCCTACCCCATCTCCTGAAGCCTGGCTGGGTGTGCTTCCCTTTCCACGTGGATGGTCCCGTTCTTGAGCCCCAGGCAGCCTGGCACAGAGAGGGCTCGGCCCAGGAGGAAGAGCCTGTGTCCTCCCAGCAAAGCTGCTCGGCTCCTACAGGAGGGGTGGCTGCTGCAAAGAAGAATCCCAACCACCCCCAGTCTCTGGGGGGTGAGACAGCCAGGGCTTCAGCCCAGGGGGTCCCCATGGTGTCTCCTGCAGACAGCCAGCCTTTGGTCCACAGGTCCCACGGGCAGAACTATCTGCTGCCCTTGAGTGGCTCACAGAGTCTCTGGGTTTCCTCTGCCTGGGAGATGGGCATGCAGGAGCGCATTGGCTTCCCTCTGTCGGTGGGCCAGGCCACTGCGCTGACCCTGCCAGTGCAGATCTCAGGGCACACCTCCCCACAGGGCACCTACCGTGTGACAGCACCCTGCAAATCTGATAGATTATCCGTGTCACAGGCATCACGCTGCCTGTGCAGCCCAGCGGTTTCAGGCATGTCCGACTTTTTGCTTCCCCATGGACTGTAGCCCACCAGGCCCCTCTGTCCACGGGAATCTGCAGGCAAGAATACTGGAGCGGGTTGCCATGCCCCCCTCCAGGGGATCTTCCCGACTCAGGAAACGGACCCGTGTCTCTCATGTCTCCTGCGTTGGCAGGTGGGTTCTTTACCACTTGTGCCACCTGGAAACCCCAAGGGTTTACTAAGCACTTACTATCTACTACATGCCAGATACTGTCAGGCTGAGGCAGTGGAGCCTGGGGAAGTGTGTGTGTGTGAGTCTGTGCGCATGCAGCTACGTAAGCCCACGTGAGTAGGCCCAGTGTGAGTGTGCCAGCTTGGCAGGCTTGCCAAAAAACCCTGGAGGAGAAGCAGTAGCTGCAGAGGCACGTCCGAACCCTCAGGATAGGAGACAAGTTCAAAGCATGAGCGCCAAGAAAAGTAAGACCCAGGCTCATGGGGACCCGGACCTGGACTCCTGCTTGCCTGAGCCTCGGTTTCTCATCTCTCAAGTGAACATAACGATAGCACCTATATCCTGGGGCTTGCGGAGCATTGCCCAATACTTTGGCCACCTGATGCGAAGAGCTGACTCATTGGAAAAGACCCTGATGCTGGGAAAGATTGAAGGCGGGAGAAGGGGACGACAGAGGATGAGATGAGTTGGACATGGGTGTAGGTGGACTCTGGGAGTTGGTGATGGACAGGGAGGCCTGGCGTGCTGCGGTTCATGGGGTCGCAAAGAGTCGGACGCGACTGAGCGACTGAACTGGACTGGGGAGCATTCACAGAGAAACACTGCGAACGCTTTCATGCTGGCAGAGAGCAGGTGCTCCATCAGGGGTCGATCTGGTGGTCTCCTTTGAGGAGGCCCTCTGTCCAGCGATGGGGGGGGGCGTCCAAAGCCCTTTGGGAGCCTGTGTCCCAGCAGAGGACACTGCTCTGCGTCAGAAAAACACGGGCTTCGTCAAGTCTGGGAAATACACAGGGATACCAGCCCAGCTCCCCTCCCCATGATCTCTTCTCGCAGATCCGCTTTGGTGGGGTGTATCAGCGTGGGGGGTGCAGGAGAGCTGGGGTGTGGAGGAAGGAGCCACGCCCACCCTCACAGGTAGAATCCTACACCCCACTCCCAGGCCTGCAGGCAATTAAAGGGGCTGCTGGGGGGTGGGGGCATGTGCACCCCAGCCGGGAGAGATGGAAACGCACTGTCAGCGGGAGGAAGCAGCCCCTCAACCCCATCCCACCCCCGTTCTCCTGCAGACCTCCTCCTGCTCTGACCCCTGACTCTTTGTGTAGAGGAGAGCATTTTTCTTTCTTACCAGGCAGGTGATCAGGACCGGTGATCTGGGTGCAGCAAATGCTGGGCCTTCCTCTCAGACATGTGCTGATCGCAAGAACAATTCACCCAGTTATAGAAACACCTGCCCTCTCCCTCCCGTGCCTCCTGGCAAGCTGAGGGTGACGGAGTGGGCTTCTGAGCATCTCGGCTGCCCTCCGGTCCCCACCATGTGCCAACAGGCAAAGCCTGGGGCAGACGATCGCTTGCATGGGCAGGCTAAGAGCAGCAGGCCCTATAACCAAAGGCCACTGGAAATTCTGAAGGACAACCCTCAGCAAGAGAGAGAAATAAACAGAAAGGCATTCCCTCTGACTCTCTCCTTCCTGGTCACACGCACACGCACACGAGCCGTGTTACAGGCAACAATTGTCTCATTAAATCGTCCACCGCGAGGAGGCCACCATGGCATACTAAGTTCTCTGCCATCCACCCCTGAATTCTGAGAGCCCTACGACCGTGGCTCTTGGCTCCTGGCCTAGGTCTTGCTGAGAGGGGCTGCTCCTAACTAGCCACGTCTGGGCTTTCAGGGACTGACGCTGGGAGACGGCATTTCTCTTTCTTAAACCTCTTGGTCAGTCTTTCTGCCTGAAGGAGGGTATCGGGTGGGGGCCCTCCAGCCAGCTGCACTGCTCATCAAGTGCGACTCTTGGTCTTGGGAACCAGCTTTGATTCCTCACTTAGTGGCACTTGGCCTAATGGATGGAGACAGCTTGTCGCTGGCCCTGCTCCCTGCCCTCTGTGGACCTTGGCACTGTCACCTGTGACCTCTAGGATGTCCATGCCCAGGAGGGCTCCTCAACTCCTCGGGGTCCTCACGAGCCTTTGTCTTCACCTTGGGATCCTCCTCGGCTCCTTTGCCTCCTGGCCCCACCTTGCTCCTTTTCCATGATTGGCTGGTAAGTGCAGGGTGTGCTGGGCTGTGAAGGTGAGCCGACTGGTCACCTGACCCAGTGCTTTGCTTTTTATGTCACCTGATGGTTAGAAGGACATGGCTTCTAGCGTCCCCCTCCATGGAGGATGCCCTGAATTACACATTTCTTTATTTTTAATCTGGAAAAACAAAGGCTCCGTATCTGATTTCCTTTCATCTTGCCCCTGCTAATTCCTGAATCCAAATCCAAAATCAAACGGGAGAGGCCAGTTTTGGCTTTGAACTCATGAGACAGCTAAGCTAGGGGGACACCAGAAACCAAAGGGAGTGTAATTCCAAGTCAAACTGGGTGATGTCCCCCTGCCCCCGATCCAGCTGAGCTCATCCTTCGAGGCCAGCTTAGATCACAGTCCACGATGAAGCTGGAGACATGACCCTCTGTCTTCCAAGCCTGTCTCCATGACCCCCCAGGCTCACTGTTGGCCCTTATGGTGCAGCCGCTGCTCTCGGCCAAGGTCAGGATGCTGCTGGGGTTTCTGAAGGAAGTCTCCGTGGACTGATAGCAGACCAGGTGCCAGGCTCTGGGGGAGGGACTTTATCTGCCTCCACCTTCCAGATGGGGAAACTGAGGCTCAGCAAGGGAACACCTGGCTCCAGTGCCTCACTGGAATTCAAACCCAGACACCCCCCCCCCCCGATCCCACAGCCAGTGCCCTTGACTACCCCCTCCCAAAACACACACATACAACCCCCAACTGGGGAGCTTCTCTTTGCAGTTCTGTTCCCTGTGAACTTTGGGGGCCCCTGGTTGAGCCCTGGGTCTCCCTTTCCAGCCCTCAGGATCTTCACCGTCCAGTGAGGGGTTGAGCTGGTGCTGCCCCAGGGCCCTTCCAGCTCTAACATTTTTCACATAAGCCTCCACCTCCTGATGCAAAAGTCTGAGCTCTCCCACCACAAATGTTTCCCCAAGGGTCGAGCGACAAGTCCCTAAGGGGAGGGGAGATGCGCGCCAGGAGTGGGCTTGTTGGAAGCCTGACATTAACACACCTCGTGCGCACACAGGTGGCACCGGAGCCTGGTCACAGGGGAGGCAGAGGCGGTGGCGGGTAGAGGGACCGAGCGGGCTCTGGAAACACCCCTACAGCGCACGGTGGGGAGGCCTCCCTGTGTAGCTAAAGAGGCCAGCACGTGCAGACCGATTACTCCCCACCTGCGGGGTCTTGGGCACAGACGGGAACTCCTTAGCCAGACGTGACAGGGTGGTCTCTAGAAAGACCCTCTTAGCACGAGGTGTCCCCAGGCAGGGCTGTGCTCTTCAATTGGCCCATGTGAGGATGGTCTCTGTCGTTTGTTGAAATATTGAAATGTTTCGTGCATTTACCAGTCCTGAGCCTTGGGGGAACTCCTGCCACCCCACTTCCCAGCCCAGCCAGGACCCTTCCTTGGAAACTTCTAGGCACCCCGCCCCCCTGCCAACCCAGCAGCTACCTGCACTCCTGCGCTCACCTGGCACCTGCTTGGACTGGCCCGCTGACGGTTGACTATTCTTATCACTGCTGATTATACATCCCCCACATAGACACAGAGCCTAGAGTTTGGGCTGCTGTGTTTCTCCACTGTCCCCCAGGATCCTCTAGGGGTGCCAGCCCTCAGGGTCCAGCTCCTTGGGTTGGCCACGCTGGGGTCTCCCCACAGTAGGGCAGGAAGATGACTTCCGGTTCCGTGGGTGTCTCGGAGTGCAGCTCCCACCCGCAGAGTCGAGGGGGCCTTTCAGAGTCCATCCTCTCCTGTCACTGGGAGGTTCTCCCCAGCCAAGCCCACCCACCACTCTGCATTTAATAACCAGAGGACATTGAGGCTTCTGCTCATAGAGGAGGGACCTTTCCCCGCTTGCCCTTTCTGCTCTCGCTCAAATGGACTCCAGGATGGTGAAGCGTAGGGGGGCAGAGACAGAAGCCAATCTCAGTGGGCAATACGGACCACCCAGAGGGCTGTGTTGAAGGAAATCCCAGGTCATCGGGACACACAGTGCTATGATCGATTAGTCATGGCTGTCTGGTGATGGACTTGTCATGTCTGTCTGGCAGAGGGAGGCGTGAGGGGTCAGGCTGGGTGGATCTCGCATTTTCTCTCTGTCCATCCCCCGAGTGTGGGCATGAGCCTCTGTCTGCCTATAGAGAGCCCAGAACTGTACCAGACACAAATATTAATAGATGCTTGGGGAATGCTTCTAATTGGGGGTGAATTTTAAAATGAACTAAGAAAAAAAAAAAAGAACCAAGCAAACGGCATTTTCTGAACATGTTCTACATGCAATCACACAGATGACGAGGCAGGGAGGGGAGCTGGGAGTGCTGCTGTGAGAAATCTGGGATCAGTTTATCCACCCATCCCGCCGTCCATTCGCGAGTGCCTGCTGCACGTGGAGCTCTGTACCGGGGGCTGGAGGTGCGGACCAGCACCGGCTCTAGGAAGCCTCCGGCCAGGAGAGGGGAGAGACACGGAGAGTGCGGGTAGGGGTGGTGTGTGAGCTGCCCGGGGAGGCAGGGCGGGTGGATACAAAGTTGCTGTCTTCATCCCTGGCAGAGTCGTCCTCCAGGGACCAGCCAGGGTTATTAATACCCTGCTGAGTCAGGGGGCTCTTGAGTTTCAGCATCACAAGATGTTACATTCTTGACTCCTGACCGCCGCTTGACTCCAAGAAGCCTGTGCCTGCCTCGGGCAGTCCAGAGGGCAGCAGGTGCTGATGGAAAGAGGTCTGAAAGGGATAAGACTTGGGGTGTGAGTTCAAATCCCCACTCTGCCATCCATTAGCTTCCCCATGAGAAATGTCACCTCTCTGAGTCCCCTCATCTCTGAAAGAAGAATAGCAACCAAGCAGCATTAAAATGGCTGTGAGTGCCAAGGGCTGACCCCCAGCAGATGCTAAGAAGTGATGGCTGTTCATGCAAGTTCCCAGTGAGACTGTTCCATGTGCCTTGTCTGGGGAATGATGAAAAACATGACTGACCTAGCTCTGCCTTCATAAAACTCGGACAGGTTGGGAGGGTGATATGTGAGCACGATGGAGGACCCAGGACCCTGCAGCTCCCACTCGAGCCTCTGTTTACACTCTCAGGAGCTCTCTTGATTCTTTCCAGGTGACTGATGCCCCTCCTCCATGCTCCCCATGGGTCAACAAGCTCCACCTGGGAAGGATTTGCCTGTCTGGGCCGACAGACTTCCCAGTGCCTAGCACATACTAGGTGCTCAGTAAACGTTTGCTCATGAGACCTGGGTTCGATCCCGGGGTCAGGAAGATCCTCTGGAGAAGGCACTGGCTCTCCACTCCAGTATTCTTGGGGCTTCCCTGTGTGCTGCTTGAGTAGATGAGCAGTAAGTGAGAACTGGGAGGACTCCCATGCACGAAGGTAAAGCTGAGTAATTAGGAGATGAATAGCATCAGTAGAGTTGCTAAGTGGAATATTTAAAATCAAATTTCCTCCTAGCTCTTGCTAGTGCACACGCCTGCTTCCTCTCTGTCTGTCTCCTCTCCTCGTCCCCACCCCTAGCTCATCTTTCTACCCCCCACCCCCGCCCCCGCCACTTTCTCTCTGTCTCCTGAATAGAATGGTCTCAAGTGTCAGCTCTTGCTGATACATGTAGACTTGGATAATCACAACTTTGAAAGATCTTCTCAGCGTTCTGATAGGAGGCGAAGAGATCTATGTGTATTACTCGACATCACTGGGTCTTCCCTCATAGCTCAGTTGGTAAAAAAATATGCCTGCAAGGCAGGAGACCCGGGTTCGATTCCTGGGTCAGGAAGATCCTCTGGAGAAGGAAATGGCTACCCTCTCCAGTATTCTTGCCTGGAGAATCCCATGGACAGAGGGGCATGGCAGGCTACAGTCCATGGGGTCACAGAGTCGGACACAACTTTGGGACTAAACAACAACAACAAGGGTTCATCAGCTACAACTGAAACACCGTATTATCCCAGATGGCTCAGTGGTAAAGACTCTGCCAGCCAACGCAGGAGACACAGGAGACATGGGTTCAATCCCAGGGTCGGGAAGGTCCCCCAGAAGAGGAAATGACAACCCGTTGCAGTATCCTTGCCTGAGAAGTCCCATGGACAGAGGAGCCTAGTGGGCTACAGTCCACGGTGTCGAAAAGAGTCAGACACCACTGGGCGATGGAGCGTACACACACACATTGTGAGTGCTCGGCAGACAGGCTGTGAGCATTGTGGTCACGATCTGACTTGCATCGTAGCTATTTGGACATATGGCTCACGTTCTCATCTAGGCTGTGAAGCACTTTCAGGCAGGGACCTCTTATGACTCATCTGAGCCTTTTACTCCTTCCCCCCCCTCCACCCTCACATCCCCCACCTGCTTTGTCACAGGAGGGAGGAGAGAGTGGTAAGAGGAAGAACAAGTGATGCCATTACCAGCTCCCATCACCAAGCAGCTGGCTTGTGCCAGGCTCTGCGCTTTATAACCATCATCCCGATGCCCACTGCCCGACTGATGCTGGGACCGTTTGCTCCTCCTTGTTCACAAAGGAGGAAACTGAGATACAAAGTAGGTAAGTCACTGGTCCAAGACCACCCAGCTAGCAGGAAGCGGCCCGGGACTGCTGCCTCCCCAAGGCCGCCATGCACTCTGCGGCTAGAGAAGAGCACTCACTCGCGTACACACCGAACCAGACCAAACCCGATTCCGGTCCTCAACCCATCTTCCTCGTGGTGCGTGCACGCTCAGTTGTGTCCAACTCTTTGCCACCCCGTGGACTGTAGCCCGCCAGGCTCCTCTGTCCATGGCATTTTCCAGGCAAGAAGACTGGAGTGGGTTGCCATTTCCTCCTCCAGGGGATCTTCCCGACCCAGGAATTGAACCCGCATCTCCTGCATGGGCAGGCAGATTCTTTACCATGGCAACACCTGGGAAACCACATCTTTCTCATAAGGCACTTTAAAATTTTTTTATGAAAAAATTTTTATTGAAATATGGTTGATTTGTAATGTGTTGATTTCTGCTGTGATTTCATCACAGCAAAGTGATTCACTTACCCATATGTACATGTTCCTTTCCATCATGGTTTATCACAGGATACTGAATACAGTTCCCTGTGCTGTGCGGTAGGACATTGCTGTTTATCCACCCTATATACACTAGGTTGCCTCTGCTAATCCCAAGCTCCCAACCCTTCCCTCCCCCACGCCTCTCGTCCTTGGCAACCACAAGTCAGTTCTCCACAGTAAGAGACTTTTTAAACCAAGTTTCAGCAGGAGCTAAGGGTGGCATCACAGAAGTCTGGGGACCACCATCCTGTTGAAAGAGAGGAGCTGATGTTGGGGGTGTTGGACCAATCCCGTGTGCTCTCTGCTTGGATGTTACTTTCACACAGTGTGGGGAGAATAACCATCTCGTCCCCCCTCCCATCTCAGAAGGGGTGGCTTGTAAACATATGGAGAACGGGGAAGGGAAAGTCGACGTCTTGACTCAAACTGTCATCCGTGCGCCAGTTTTCTGTGCAGACTGAGATGAAAATCGGCCGTGAAACACACAGAGGGAAATGAAATTTGGAGAAAGGGAAAAACAACTCAGAGTGGCTTCTCCTCCCGGTAATTCCTGCTCCCTGGGTATAAGGCTGCATTCCATGGCAACAGCATTCGCACTTCGCTGAAAGAAAAGCTCCAACCAGCTGGACCCGTTATTAAAGTGGAGCCCCAGGATTAGCATGTTTGTGTGATGACAAAGTGAACCGGCTGCCCTGTATCAGTCAAACCGGCTTCAGGAGGCACTGGAGCCCCCGCAGCAGGAGACTGAGCATCCTTGAATGGCCAGACCCCAGAGCCTGTGGCCATTCCACCCCTCATCCCCGAGGGCCCCTGGGCTCCTATGCAGAGGAACAAGGGTCTTTTAGATCTGAAAGCGAGTCGAGCCTAGTGGTTATGGACCGGGCAGCAGGGACAAAAAGAACTGTTTGAATCCCGGCTCAGCTAGAGACCTTGCTATTTAACTCGGAATGAGTCCATTCCTTTCTCTGTGACTCAGTTTTCACATCTATGAAATGGGTATAACAACACATTTCCACCAAGGATTCTATCCTGATCCAGTGAAGAAACACGTGCAGAGCACTTGGCAAGCCGTTGCTAAAACCTACTCCCAGTGAATTCTTGGGCTTCCCTGGTGGCTCAGACGGTTAAGCATCTGCCTACAATGTGAGAGGCCCAGGTTCCATCCCTGGGCCTGGAAGATCTCCTGAAGAAGGAAATTGTAACCCACTCCAGTATTCTTGCCTGGAAAATCCCATGGACGGAGGAGCCTGGTAGGCTACAGTCCATGGGGTCGCAAAGAGTCAGACGTGACTGAGCCAGTTCACTTTCTTTCACTTTCATAGTCAACTTTTCAGGAATGGCCCTACTGGGGAAAGCGAGGACTCTTTTAACATTTGATGCTTTGTGAAAAAATTTCACACTAGCCACTTGCTAAATACAGTCATAAAGCGATGTGTCTCTGTGTGTGTCTGTGTGAGGGACAGTGAGTGTGTGTGTGTGTGAGTGTGATGTGCGTGTGTGTGTGAGGGAGAGCGTGTGTATGTGTGTGTCGCTCATAAGGCAGAAGGAGGGAAGCACGGCAGACCCAGGCTGATGGGGTCCGAGTCCCGCCTCTCCATTCACTGAGGGGTCATGGACAAGTCACTTCACCTCTGATCTCAGTTTGCTCTCCTCTGCAGAGTGGCAGTGCCACACCCGCATCACAGATTTGTCTGAAACGACACGCGAACGTGGGAATTTCCTGGTGGTCCAGTGGTCAGGACTCCTCGCTTTCACTGCCAAGGGTACAGGTTGTATGGCGTGGCCAAAATTTTTTTTAAATAAATAAAACAACATATGCATATAAAGAACCCATTAACATCAACCATCCTCTTGAAGGACAGAAAACAGCTATGGCTCAGCGCAAAGCTAGGTCACAGAAGAGAAAAAAGGACGTTAGTGGAAAACCAGTGCAATTCAGACAAAATCTGAAGTTCAGTTTCTAGTGGTTTACCAATATTAGTTTCGATAAATCTTTATTTCTTATACGAGATGATAACATTGGGGAGACTAGGTGGAGAGTATAGAGAACTCTGTATTCACTTTTCAACTTTTCTGTAAAGGTAACCTTTTTCCTATATATGATTTACGGAAATTATGGGCTTCCCAGGTGGCTCAGTGGGCAAAGAATCCTCCTGCAATGCAGGAGACACAGGAGACTTGGATTCAATCCCCGAGTCGGGGAGGATCCTCTGGAGGAGGGCTTAGCAACCCACTCCACTACTCTCGCCTGGAGAATCTCACGGACAGAGGAGCCTGGCAGGCTACAGTCCATGGGGTCTCAAAGGCAGGCTACCGTTCATGGGGTCACAAAGAGTCAGACACGACTGAAGTGACTGAGCACAGACACATATATATATATATATATGTGTGTGCATGCACACACACACATATGTGCACACACACATATAATATGTGCACACACATATGTGCACACACATGTGCACACACACATATAATATGTGCACACACATATATAAAATATGTGCACACACATAAAATATGTGCACACACATATATATAGCATGTGCACACACATATAATATGTGCGCACGCACACATATATGTGCACACACACATATATAAAATATGTGCACACACACATATATATGTGCGTGTGCCCACACACACATATAAAATATGTGCACACACACATATATATAATATGTGCACACACACATATATAATATGTGCACACACACATATATAATATGTGCACACACACATATAATATGTGCACACACATATAAAATATGTGCACACACACATATATAAAATATGTGCACACACACATATATATGTGCGTGTGCCCACACACACATATAAAATATGTGCACACACACATATATATAATATGTGCACACGCACATATATAATATGTGCACACACACATATAAAATATGTGCACACACACATATATAATATGTGCACGTGCACACACACACACACACACACACATATATACATATCTAGGCTGAGGAACTGATCTTAAGGGACCTGAAGATTAGACGGAAGAATCTGATGCAATGTGGGCTCTTGGCCTTAGTCCTGGATTAAGGGAAGCAACAAAATTGCTGAAAAGAACAGTATTGGGAAACTTAGCAAAGGGCACTTGGGCTGTATATAGGCTAGCAGTCTCCTATCAGTATTAAATTCCTGAGTCTGATCACCATCCTGAGGCTGTTGAAGAGAATATCCCTCAGAAGGAAGATGGGTGGTTGCCAGGGATGTGGGGAGGGAGATGGGAGCAGTAGCTTTATGGTTAAGGAGTTTTATCTCAGAAGGATGGAAATGTTCTATAACTAGGTAGAGATGGTGGTTGCACACCACTGCAAGTGTACTAAACGCCACCGAATTGTTCACTTTAAAATGGCTAATTTTACGTCTCGTGAATTTTGCCTCCATAAAATTTAAAATATGTTTAAAAAAAAGAAAGGGAAATGTCCCTCTTCTTAGGAGACACAAGCTGCATGTTATTATGGGTGAAGGGACATGACTCCACATCCTTCTCCAAAATGATCAGCAAAGCACCAACAATACCAACACAAAAAGGATTATGTATGCTCAGGAAGGAAGACAAAGAAAGCCAAAAAGCGCATGAGGCAAAAAGTTAGCAATTGGTGAAACTAGGTGAAGGGCAGACAGGGATAAATTTTACTATTCTTGCTTGCTGCTGCTGCTGCTGCTGCTGCTGCTAAGTCGCTTCAGTCGGGTCCGACTCTGTGCGACCCCAGAGACGGCAGCCCACCAGGCTCCCCCGTCCCTGGGATTCTCCAGGCAAGAACACTGGAGTGGGTTGCCATTTCCTTCTCCAATGCAGGAAAGTGAAAAGTGAAAGTGAAGTTGCTCAGTCGTGTCTGACTCCTAGCGACTCCATGGATTGCAGCCTACCAGGCTCCTCCGTCCATGGGATTTTCCAGGCAAGAGTACTGGAGTGGGGTGCCAGTGCCTTCTCCGACTGTTCTTGCTTACGTTTGAAATATTTTCAAATTAAAAAGCAAAACACACAGGGGACTTCCCTGGTGGTCCAGTGCTTAAGATTCCACACAGAGGGCAGGGGTTCAATCCCTGGGGCTAGTGGCAAAGAACCCGCCTGCCAATGCAGAAGACGTAAGAGACCGGAGTTTGATCCCTGGGTGGGGAACATCCCCTGGAGAAGGGAATGGCAACCCACTCCAGCATTCTTGCCTGGAGAATCCTACGGACAGGGAAGCCTGGCGGGCTACAGTCCACAGGGTCACGCAGAGTCAGACACAACTGAAGCAACTTAGCACGGGGAACTAAGATCCTGTACGCCAAAAAAAAAAAGGCAAAAATCAACAACAATCGCATTTATTTTAAAGAGCCTAGCACTAGCTACCTATAGGAAACTCATTTAGTAATGGAGTTATCACTATATCCGCACACAGCTTTAGAATTTTCTGTGAATGGTTATCATTTATGTTCACAGTAACCTCTTGAATCCCCCTCTGGGTGGAGGTCTGAGCCGGGCCCTGGCAGAGTCAGGGTGAACCGGGCAGTGCCCATCCTGGTCACTCAGGGTGAAGGCCATGCCCGGGAGCTGTGGTCAGGTGACAGCAGGTTCTGTCTCCCCTGCCCAGCTGCTGGCCGGGCGCCTGCACACAGGAGATGCCTGCTAGAAAGCTGCTGGTTGAAAAACACAAACAAATCACCAGATCCAGGAGCTGAATATTGTAGGGGCCACAGAGAGGTCTGAGGGGCCCAGCCTGTGTGCTGGGGGGCCCTGGAGCTGTGCCAGCCCCTTGTCCTTTGCAGCCATTTGGCACTGGAGAAGTAGCCGCTCGGGAGAGTTTAATGGCAGCCGAGATACCTGCGGGAGGGGGTCACCTCCATCACCGCTGCTCAGGGATGCTGGGTCCTGTTGAGCCCCATCAACACCTGAGTCTCCAAGTCCCTTGTGGGAACGATAGCAATCAAGTTAGGAGCGCGTAATTGGATAATTCAATTGCTTTCCAGGGAGAGCTGCTGTTTAATTAAAGAGGACTGAGGACAGAACCAGGAAGCTGAGGGAGCCTGGCTTGATCGTCTAGAGAGACTGCAGCCACATGACAAGGTGAGGGGTTGCGCTGAGTGGTGCCCCAGCCGTCACCACCAGCTGTATGGTCCTGGCACCATGGACAAGGGGGTGGGGAGAGCACCAGCTTGCTGCCAGGGAAGGGCAGGGGTGGGTCACATGACAGCAAATCCAAGGAGATCCCAACTGGTCTAGGTTGCAAATATGTTTGCCTTTAAACAAACACCGCATCCTATAATCTGCTCATTTCTAGCTGTGTGACTTCAGGATGTTACTTAACCTCTCTGAGCCTCAGTAGCCTTGACAAGGACACAGCATGTCCTTGTTGGGTAAAGTGCGAGATTCTTGTAACAGGTGAGACTTTGTAATAAACTTTTTGTATTAGCCAGTTGCTAAACAGGCCCATGAAGCTGGAGTGCGCACGCACGTGTATATGTGTGCGCGTGTATGCATTCAGGCCTGCGTGTGATGAGCAGGGGATGCGAGTTTGAGTCTGTTCTTCAGGACGTACTGATTAATTTGCGCTTGACTAGTTATGGAGTGAGGCTGCCGTCAGGCTTGCCTCCCAGGGTGTGTGAGGATTGAGTAAACCCTTGAAACAAGCCTGGATGCGTACCCAGCACCCAGTAAATGTCGGTTCTATTGAACAAGGAGAGGGAGGTGAGTATTGCATGTTGGACCCGGAGCAAGAAACATGCCTGATAATTCCTGACATTAATACGGTTTCTGCCGACTGGAAGCTGCAGAAACTCACTCCCAAGACATAATGATGTTCACATGGTTTCTGTCCCTGCCTTAGTCATTTCCAGAGACAACTGGGAGTTGCTCATAATGAATCAGAGCTAAGGAACACGGTCATGATGTTACCTGATCATTCAGGAAGTGTTTATGGAGCACCTGCTGTATGCGGGGTCCTTGCTGGGCACCAGTGGGCACGGTGGGCAGCTTCCCCACGCTCGGGAGTTCTCAGTGGGGTCCGGCCATGCCTTTGGTCTCAGAAGCAGGCTTCCCTGAGTGGCAGATTGGTGGCCGAGATGTCACGGGTATGAGAAAGCGGCAGGTGCGCCAGGAGTGGCTTTGCTACCCCCGGGACAGGCAAAAGGACCGGTAAGACTGAGTTCTTGCCACGTCCCCCCTTCAATTTCTTGCAGGGTCTCCCCTGAATCTTCCTCAAAGAGCAGAGCTGCCGCCGCCGCCGTGACCAGACCCTTGGTCAGAGCCCTGGCATGGGGGTTAACATTTTTAATTGGAGGCTTCTCAGGCTGTGGTCCACTGGCCCTCGGTGGGAGCTGCCGCAGAGCTGACAGGCTCCGGGGAAGGCAGCCGCATGGGATATTGCACGCTGCCCTCCCGAGATGGGTTTGCTTCCAGCTCCCTATTGAAGCGGCCCTTTCATTCTATCTGTGTTATCCCCCTGTTGCCGTCTGATTAGGGCAAACTCTGCCCTAAGATGTCCCTGGCGGCAGACATCGTCCTCCCCTCCCCAGAAACCACCGTGGCGTTTAACTTCAAAACAAAACTGTACAAAGGCACGTATTCCCTGCTTCCCGGCTGGTGTGGGGGGCGGGGCACAGCTCTTACTGTGTTGCCTGGCGCAGGCGGCTGGGGACTGAATGATGGTGACCGTCCCTGAATAAGTGAGTGGCAGAAACTCTGTCCTGGTGCCCACACCCCCACCAGAGGAGACGATCTGGGGGAAGCACCCACGCTTTGGAGAGCCTAGGTGAGGGATGAGGCCACGCTGTAAGAGGGGCACACATAAAGAGGAAGGGTCTGTATATGAAGGATTTTTAAGAGTCATTAATATTAACAGCATCGTTCCAAATAGAACAATGAGCAGGACTCTAATTAATCATCTTTAATGGCAGCTTTGCTCCCATTTTCATCCTGCATTTTTAATTAACAAGGTTCCCATGGGGCCACTGGGAATATTAACTGAAGGTAGCTGGTCCCCTCCCCTCAAAGGAGCCCCATTGCGATCTGGCACCTGCTCCCAGCTCAGAAAATCCATGAAGCTGCCACAGGGACCTGGCCATTGCAGAAATGATGGTCATGCAGTCATTTAACAAACATTTTAGAAATAGCCGCTGTGAGGACTTCCCTGGTGGTCTAGCAGTTAAGACTCCATGCTTCCAGTGCAGGGCTGTGGGTTGGATCCCTAGTTGGGAAGCGAGGATCCCACAGACCTCATAGCCAAAAAACCAAAACCTAAAACAGAAGCACTATTGTAACAAATTCAATAAAGACTTTTAAAATGATCCATACCAAAAAAATCTTAAAAAAAAAAAAAAAAAGGAAATATGTCTATTTCATCCAGTCCATTCATGGCCTCTGAGGATGCAGTGATGGTCAGAACCATCCCATTGCCAGCAGGGAAGATAGCTGCTCCAGAGATAACAACCACGTGCAGAAGGGTTTGCCTGCAGATGGTCTGGTGTTTATCGGAGACCACCAACCAGTCCAGATGTAGCAGGGAGGCTTCCTGGAGGAAGTGACGTGAAGCTGAGCCCTGAAGTGTGGGTAGGAGTCAACAGAGGGGAGTGGGGAATGGGCAGTGGACAGACGTGTGCAAAGTCAAGAAGAGAGCAGTGAGCAGGTTTGAGGATCACAGGCCTTGCACAGAGTGAGGGCGTGGGCGTTGCACGCTCACTTTCCCATTGGTGCGGCTTACAACCGGTGGAAGGTGGGAGTGACCCAAGGGTCTGCCAGCGGGTGATGGGTAAACAAAAGGTAGTCGTCTCTACCGTGGAGAGGAATAAAGTACTGATCCACAGTACAGCATGGATGAACCTCAAACGCTTATGCCAAGTGCAAGGAGCTGCAGACGGGGAGCTGCAGACGGAAAAGGCCATGGACCTACTTGATCCCAGTCCTGTGCCGTGTCCAGAACGGGCAAATCCACAGACGCAAAGCAGAGGGTGGCTGCCAGCGGCCAGGGGAGGGGAAGCTGGGAACTGCAGCTAACAGGAATGGGATTTTACCAGGGGGTGATGAGGGCACCATGAAACCAGACACAAGAGGCGGTTGCACAAGACCAGCAAGTGCTACACGCTGTTGGATTGTTCACTTTAAAACGGTTGATTCATGTTATGTGAATTTCACCTCCAGAAGAAAAAAAAAAAGGCGAGAGAAGAAAAAGCATGTGTGAGCAGCCAGGCAAGAAGACGTGAGCTGTGTGTGGTTCGTCTCCTTTGGGCGGCCCCCAGCAAGGAGTCATTGGCCACCTGCCCCTGTGTTTCTAGTCATAAGCCCCTTGCCATCCCCTCTAAGAGAAATGTCTTTAATAAGGACCATCAGTATAACACAGGAAACTGTATTCAGTCTCTTGCAATAACCTATAATGGAAAAGAATCGAAAAAAGAATATGTACATGTATAATTGAATCATTTTGCTGTATACCTGAAACTAACACAACATTGTAAGTCAGTTAACTATACTTCAATTAAAAAGAGAAAAAGAAGTGCCAGTATATAACGCATTATCTTTTTTACTGTGATCCCCCTCTCTCAACTTGGCGTGGTGTTTCGTACTTGCTGTTAAACATAATTCTCAATTAAAAAAAAAAAAAACTGTAATAGCCCAAGAAAAGAAAGGAATGTCTCTAAACCTGGCATGGATACCAGTCAAGGTCTCAGATTTGCAAGAAATTTTCTAGAAGCTATTCGGATGCCTGGCTAGCTACCCCATTATTGAGGACCCAATGAGTTAATGTACAGAAAAATGCTTCAAAGTGCCTGGCATAGGGCAAGGGCCAAATTTTGTACCAACTGAAAAGGATCAAGCACTTCCTCTGGCTCAAATGGATGGCCAGACCCTGCTTGTATTATCCCATTTAACAACCCCCTGCCACCATCCTATCAGTCAAGCACTAACATTACCCTCATTTACAGATAGAGAAATCAGTGGCTCAGAGATGTTAAGTCATTTGCCCAAAATCACACAGTGAAGAAGTAGAGAACCAAGGCCCGGCATTTGGGCCTGTCCAACTCCGAAGTCTGCGCTCTTAACCATTGTCTGTTGCTTCCTAAATCATGAACTATAAAAAGAGCCCGAACCTCCCTGGTGGTCCAGGGGCTAAGACTCCTTGCTTCCAATGCAGGGGGTGCAGGCTCAAGCCCTGGTCAGGGAACCAGATCCCACAGGCTACAGCTAAAGACCTGGACTTCCCTGGTGGTCCAGTGGTTAAGAAGCTGCCTCCAATGCAGGGGACACGAGTTCGATCCTTGGTCCGGGAGGATTCCACATGCTGTGGGGCAACTGAGCCCACGCGCCACAGCCACTGAAGCCTGAACACCTAGAGCCTGCGTTTGGCAGCAAGAGAAGCCCCCACAGTGAGAAGCCCCCACAGTGAGAAGCCCGTGCATCGCAGCTGGAGCAGCCCTGTCTCTGCATGTAGAGAAAGCCCAAAGTCAGCGAAAAAGGCCCAGCAGAGCAAAAAAAAATAATAATAATTAAAAAATTAAAAATAAATAAAACATGAAGGATCTCCCTGGCAGTCCAGTGGTTAGGAGTCCACACTCCCACTGCAGGATGCCCAGGTTCAATGCTTGGTCCAGGAACTAAGATCCTGCATGTCGTGAGGCCAAAACAAACAAAGACCAAGCAAACAGAAAACCTCGTTCCCTTCCCTGACCCGACTCTGTCCCCTTGGCTATGGCTTTGTGACACTTCTCTCTCTGCTTCAAGTACCTGGACAGCCATCATTTTTTTTTTTAATCCCCATTGCCAAGCCATCCAGGACGGAAGCAGGATGAGGCTCTGGTCTCCGCGCTATGTGTTCACGGCCCCGTTGAGATGTCCCTGTGTGGACACCTAAGTCCAGCCTGCAGACAGTCGACTTCTCTTCCAGGCCTGGGGGCCGGGGCCAGCGGATGTGCCAGCCGCTGTGGAAGCAGCCCTGGGGCCAGTACCAGGCTGGCGATCACCATCTTTCCCACTTTCTTGACGGCCAGAGGAGGGGCTATCAGAAATGTGCACCCAGGGCAGTGGACTTTCTAACTCGTGTATTGATTGGCCGTCAGGAGTATTACATGCCCCCAGCAAAAGCAGGTCTTCATCCCAGAAATGCTAGGAGCAGGAGAGCTCAGCTTTTTCTGTGTGCCAGGAACCGGGCACCCACCCAGGAGCCACCTCTGTGCTGCCCCTCAAGGCCAGTTCCCCTCTCAGCTTGCTGTGTGCGCTGGTGACAACCGGGCACAAGGCGACAGGACTCAGAGCTCCGAGGTGTGGACGTGTGGGCCCCTAACACCACGGGAAGGCAACAGGGGCAGACGTCACAATCACAGAAATAAGCGAATTTGCCTCGTCTTTTCCCCCTTGGGTAACCGTAAGTTTGTTTTTCTATGTCTGTGAGTCTGTTTCTGCTTTGTGAAAAAAAAAGGGCGGGGGGTGGTGGTGGAGAGGGATAAATTAGGAGCTAGGGATTAGCAGATACAAACTATTATATATAAAGTAGATAATCAGCAAGGTCCTACTGGATAGCACAGGGAACTATATTCAACTTCCTGTAGTAAGCTATAATTGAAAAGGATCTGAAAAAGAGTATATATATACACATATGCATATATATAACTGGATCACTTTGCTGCACACCAGAAACTAACACAGCACTGCAGATCAACTATACTTTCATGAAAAAAAAAAGAATGTGGCTGTGTGTGGAAAAAAAGACTTGACTCATTTCACCAGCAACTTCCCCAGGTCCATCTCAGAACCAGCCGTTTTCAGCACCTTTTTGCAGCTCATTGGAGGGCAATCGACGGCTTCGGGCCTCACATCGATCTGAAATATAAATACTAAAAGAGGAGGGTGAGGTGACATTTTTATTGATTCGATTGTAAAGGAAGTCAGAGGAACCAAAGGCTGATGAGTAGTGAAACGGTACCAAGTTGCCATGAGTTTGAATTCCATAGCAACAGGCAGACCCGAAAACCACCATCATTACCCGAAGACGAGGAAACCCAGGAGCAAGATGGGGGAACATTCACAAGTCATATTTGGGGGCCCTTCGGCCTTGAAAAGAAGGCAGGCTCGATGCTGTGGAGAGACCACTCACACACGTTTGCGGGGACCTTTGAGAGGGAGGAAACGGCAGGGTCTTTCCTGGGGGGCGAGGCTCAGCCGGCTCCAGAGACCTTCCGGAGGACTTGACCCAACAATGCAACCACCAAACAGCAGCCTCAGACAGAGAGCTCAGCAATCAGCCATTCTTTGTGACAGGCAGAGGCTCAGGGGCCCCAGGCCCCCAGCGCCCCCCTCCTACCCAGGCCCCCACCCCGCCCCCCAGCACAGCAGTGGGCTTTGGAGCAGCGTGGCTCAGAGAAGAAGGCTGGAGTAATGGGGGCTGGAGGAGGGAGGCGGGCAGTGAGCGCAGAAGAATCCCATTAAGGAGCAAGGCTAATCAATACCGGCCTCGACCAGGAAGGTTTAAAAGCCTCTCCACCATCCCCGCTCCCCTGTCATTGGCAAACAAGTGGCAGGAGAGCTGTTTGGACCCTTCTCTGGGCCGGAGCATCGTCTCCAGCGGGGAGGAGCACCTGGGAGGAGAGTCTCAGCCTGCGGGGTGGGCTGAGTGTGGGCCAGCTGCCTCTGGGGGTCTGGGGACACCAGAGCATCAACAGGACCCGTCCTGGGATCTTCACACCCCAGCCCTGGAAGGGACCTCGGAGGTCTCCTCAGGGCCCTTCCCTTCCATTTCACAGACAAGGACACTGAGACCTACGACGGAAAGGATATGAACGAGGTGGGACTTCCCTGGTGGTCCAGGGGCTAAGATTCCACACTCCCAGTGCAGGAGGGGCCAGGTTCAACTCCTGGTCAGGGAACTAGAGCCTACATCCTGGGACTAAAAGTTTGCATGCCACAATTAAGACCCAGCTCAGCTAAATAAATATTTTTTTTAAAAAGAGGTCACATGGCTAGAAGGTTCCAGGCCTCTGCCTCCCGGCACAGGTAACTTTCTCTTTCAAGGTCTGTTAACATGGCCGACCATCTCACTTTGCTGTATCATGTCAAGGGGTGTCTGCAGTCTTACAGTCTATTACTGACTGATTGAATCTACCACTGAATGGGCAATGCCCTGCCTGGGCAGTGCGCTCATCTGTTATGTGAATTGTGAATTGATGTGAATGCATGAGGATTGAACCTTTCAAGCATGATGGACTTAGTCATATTATGCTCTCCTTTTGCAGAGGGGAAACTGAGACCCAGAGGTCTCCTCACCAGCCCAGGGCCTCGCTTTGTTGTTCATTCACAAAGTCGTGTCTGACTGTTTGCGACCCCATGGGCTGCAGCCCGCCAGGCTCCTCTGTCCTGTACTATGTCCCGGAGTTTGCTCAAACTTGTTGCATCGAGTCGGTGATGCCATCCACCCATCTCATCCTCTGTCGCCTCCTTCTCCTCTGCCTTCCATCTTTCCCAGCATCACGGTCTTTTCCAGTGAGTCGGGCCTTCACATCTAAATTCAGGTGGCCAAAGTATTAGAGCTTCCTCACTGCCTGGGGGGGCTAAACTCCATCCCCCAGGACTCCAGAGCCCCGGCTTCTATACACCATGCTTGGGAGTCAACCTTCAGTGGAGACATGACCCAGCAAGAGATGGGGACACCCCTCTCTGATTCTTCCTGTGGCCTCAGGTTCTGGGGGCCAGTGAGTTCAGCCACCCCCCAGTTTAGCTAAATCTCCTGGTGCTGCTCCCTGGGCTGAGCTGGGTCCTGGGGCTGAAGGTGAAGGTGGTTGTGGGTGGCCAGCTCACCCCCTGAATGGATTCCAGGAGTCAGCGGGGGTGGCAGGCACTCTCACCAACCCCCCACATGCTCCTCCTGGTCGGAGCTCCATCGGGGTCAAGGCCACCGGAGAGGAGGTAAATAAGACTGCTACCAGAGCTGGCATACAGGATGAACACCCCCGGGCCCTTTGTCCCATCAGATGACCTGGTCTCCAAACTTCTCCCAGCCCTGTCATTCAACGTTTCAGCCACAGTCTTGGACATTACGGTGTGAACCCATGATCATTCATGAAGTTGAACCCTCCCTACCTCCCCAACAGGTAAGTTCTGACATCATTCCCACTTTACATGGTGCTAGTGCTAAGTCGCTTCAGTCGTGTCCGACTCTGTGTGACCCCATAGACGGCAGCCCACCAGGCTCCCCCATCCCTGGGATTCTCCAGGCAAGAACACTGGAGTGGGTTGCCATTTCCTTCTCCAATGCAGGAAAGTGAAAAGTGAAAGTGAAGTTGCTCAGTCATGTCCGACTCTTAGCGACCCCGTGGACTGCAGCCCACCAGGCTCCTCCGTCCATGGGATTTTCCAGGCAAGAGTACTGGAGTGGGGTGCCATTGCCTTCTCTGACTTTACACGGTAGATAGATTTAAAGAGGAGCTCAGGGTTTCACACCAGGATGATCTGTGTGACTCTGGGGATGTGGTGATTGAAGTGGCCAGTCAAGTAATTTTCTGCTCTCAATTTCAGTAGGTGGGAATTGGTGTGGGCCCCAGAGATTCCCTAAAAACTTAAACATGGAATTGCTGTATGACCCAGCAATTCCACTCCTAGGTATAGACCCAAAGGAACTGGAAACAGATGCAACAGCAAGCACATGCACACATGTTCACAGCAGCACTAGTCACAGGAACCAAAAGGGGTTGTTGCTGTTCGGTCGCTCAGTCGTATCCAACTTTGCCATTTCCTTCTCCAAGGAATCTTTCCGACCCTGGGAAACACCTGCGTCTCCTGCTTTGGCAAGCAGATTCTTTACCTCTGAGCCACCAGGGAAGCCCACAGTGGAATATTAATTAGCCGTAAAAAGAAACGAAGTATTGATCACATGCTACAACCTTGAAAACACACGCTAAGGGAGAAAGGCCAGCCATCAGAGGACAAATATTGTGCGATTCCACTTTCAGGAGCTGGCCAGAGAAGATGTATCCATAGATACAGAACAAGATTGCTCGTCGCCAGGGTCCGAGTGTGTAGCTGTATAACGGGTGAGGGCTCCTGGTTTGGGGTGATAGAAATGTTTTGGAACTAGATGGGGGGGTCAGCGCATAATATCATGAATGTACTATGTGCCAGGGAGTGCCACTCAGAAATGGTTAATTTTATGTTATGTGAACTTCAATAAAATCGTTTTCAATAAAGAGTGGGTGTGGGTTTCGTTGCATTGAAATGGCCCCAGTAATGATGAGGGTTAGGTTTAAATGAGAGGGTTGGGACAGCCAGTCCTTGGGGGGGGGTGGTGTCCTTTGACGTCACCTCTTTTCTGTCCCCCACCTCCCGATGTGTGTGGCTCGGTGAGGATCATGGGGTATCTGTATTTGCAGACCGTGGGGAGGGGGGCTGAACCCACAGCCCAAGACGGCTCACAGGAGCCCAGAGGAGCAAGTCATTACACCAAACTGAAGGGGGAGGAGGGGACACCCAGCTCCGCAGGCCTGGCTGAGAGCATGTATGTCTTCTTGTTATGCCACGTGACATCATGGGCTGCCAGACGAAACTCTACGAGAACCCTGGCTGGGGGGAGCCAGTCTGGTCCGACCCAGTCTCCAAATCGTGTCCCCAGAATCAAAGTGGTTTTACAGCTTGTTCTCAAGGAGGAAAAACAACGCTCTGATTTGTCGTGTTGGCCAATTTCCATGGTATAAATACCCCCACAGCGGCTGATTTCACGCTGCCGACCTGCTGTCGCTGACAGTGGGGTCAAGGAGAGATGCTGGGTTGCCAGCCTGATGCAGTATGTCCAACACACACACAATAGGATATAGATAAACTCAAGGGCACAGGCAATAGTGAAATATGGCGAAGAGCTGCAAAGGGATGTTTTCAGTAAGAGTTGCCTTTGCTTTTTAATGCTATTGATTTAAAGATAAGCTTTTGTGATTTAGTTGTTAATAATGACTCTGTTCAGCAACCAGCTCGCCAAATCCCTAAAAATTAAGTGATCAGCCTTGGGGAGCTGACTCCAGGGCAGTGCTGACCCTACCCTTAGCCTCTGACACTCCTTCCCTCTCTGCTTAATGGTCTCTTCAGTCCTTTTATCTTGAAGTAAAAGTTTTCCTTTCAAAAGAAGAGATCAGGTTTAAGGTTCAGGTTTAACTCACAGCCCTAGAAGGAAAAACACAGATTCAGTGCAGATTTTTCCCCTGAAGGAGATTTGACTCGTGAAGATGACAAAGGCTGGGTGCTCTGGAGTCACTGTGGTAGGTGGGCAGGGTGGGGGCGAGGTCCTAGTGGTGGGGAGAGAGGAGGCGCAGCGTACAGGTAGGGAACAGCCAAGTGCTCGGGACACAAATCCTCTTTTTCACAATCCCAGCTCCAATCAGCCATAGCCATGGGCTACTTGGGACAAAATTCCTGCCAACAGACATTTGCTTTCTCTGCCAAATTTCCATCCCAAACTACCAACTGCTTCCTTGACCCATGTTACCCGATGCTGCCTAACAAAATATTCCATACCCTGGAGGCTTACACAGTGTGAAAACCAGACTGTGGTCTCTTATGGTGGGGCCTGACTGGGCTCAGCTGGGCGCATCTGGCTCAGGGTCCCAGGTTGCCGTGTGATTAGACTGTGGCTGGAACTGGAGGCTTCCAGAGTCTCACTCACTCACACTTCTCTCTCAAACATCCAGGGCACCTGGGACATCTGTCTCGTGCTCACCATTGGTCTCCTTGGCATGGCAGCGTTATTCTTGTTGTTCAGTTGCTAAGTTGTGTCCGACTCTTTGTGACTCCATGGGCTGCAGCATGCCAGGCTCCTCTGTCCTCCACTATCTCCCAGAGTTTGCTCAAATCCATGTCCATTGAGCAGGTGATGCCATCTAGCCATGTCATTCTCCGATACCCCCATCTCCTTTCACCTTCAATCTTTCCCAGCATCAGGGTCTTTTCTAGTGAGTCAGCTCCTCGCATTAGGTGGCCAGATCATTGGAGCATCAGTTCAACATCAGTCATCCGATTTCTTACTGGGCAGTTCAGAGCAGAGAGAGACAGAGACACAGAGAGATGGAGACAGAGAGAGACAGCCTGTTTTCTGACTTAACCTCTGAAGTCTCATCACTTCTGCCTCGTTCTACCCATTGGAAGTGAGTCTCCCCTCAGCCCAAAGGTGGAGAGAATTAGATTTTCACAGCAAGGATGTCAGAGGACTTGAGGACGTGTTTTAAGGCTATTGCAATCCAGTTGCTCAGCCCCATCCCAATCCCCCACCGAGAAGGTTCATTTCTGAGTTTAAGTATCTCTCAAAGTTTGGGTCAGTCTCCAGCCTGACCCTGACCCGGGTAGCATCAAACACAGCCCTTCCCAAGACCACCTGAGAGCTGGTGATGGAAGGGCCCCACACATTTGCAGCTAGTAACTTACCGGTTGTCAAACCCACGAGTTTTGATTGGTGTTTGTGTTGGCTGATCACTCCTTTCTATTGTTGCTGTTTTTAAATTAATTTTTATTGGCGTGTAGTTGATTTACAATGCTGTGTTAGTTTTTGCTGTAGAGCAGAGTGAATCAGCCACACATATACGTACATCCCCTCTCTTCTAGATCCTCATTCCCCTATAACTCGTTACAGGACACCATACAGACAGAGACCCCTGTGCCATACAGTAGATTCTTGTTAGTTAGCTTTTGCATATGTACGTGTATATCACAACAGCCAGGACTTGGAAGCAGCCTAACGTCCATCAGTGGAGGAATGGGTCTCCCCTCTTGACGGTTCACCCCCAGCCTGGTGCCGCCACGTCCCTCTGTCTGCCAGCCTCGCCAGTCCCCTTCCCCTCCTCACGACACCTCAGTTGCCTCTCCGCTGCTTCCTGGCTCCACGCCCTCCCCCGGTTCTATCCCCAACTCCCAGCCTCCATCTCAGGGCCTCCATGAAACCAGGATGACCTCATAAAGGAAATTCCCTTCTACCCCATAACTTTCCCAAGCAGAAGTTTTGGGGCCCGAGTGCATCTGTGTGATCAGAACTCTTGTCTCCAGCCCGGGCTCCACCTCTGGCCCCAATCTGCCTCTGGGCCCTTCCATCTGGCCCCAAACGACCAAGAACTCCCTTCAAGCCCCATCCTCAGCCTTCTCCCTGCTCCTGCTGTCGGTCCTATTGATGTTCCAGCATCGAGGTCCCCAAGCTTAGACTCTGGTCCGGTTGCTCCGGATCCCTCACCCCACAGTGAACACAGGGGCCAAACCTCGGCTGCCCCTCTGCAGGACTTCTCATCTCCCCCCTCCCCCATCCCTTTTGTGTGGAGTTTATTTCACTTCTGTTTCCTTTACCTCCCATCAGAGCTCCTGGTGACAGCTTCTAAAGATATGCCCACAGCAAATCCTCTCTGATCCAGAGCATCCCGTGAGAGGTGCTGGCGTGCACAGAAAGTGAGTGGGCTTTGGGCTCAGACAGCGTGTATGTGTGCGCTCAGTCGTGTCAGACTCTGCGACCCCATGGACTGTAACCCATGAGGCTCCTCTGTCCATGGCATTTTCCAGGGAAGACTCCCAGAGTGGGTTGCCATTTCCTTCTCCAGGGGATCTTCCCTGGAGATTCAGTCCAGGGATTGAACCCAGCACTCCCGCACTACAGGCGGATTCTCTTGTATCTCCTGCATTGGCAGGCGGATTCTTTACCAGCTTTATCATCTGGGTAGTCTCCATGGGGTCAAACAGGGCAAGTTCAAATCCCACATTAACCTCCCACTAACTGTAACCTCCAAGTGCTATTAGACGCTCAAGACCCTAGTCCCTACCTGTACAATGAGGATTATAATAGCTGCCTGGTGTGCTTGAGCCAGAACTGAGTGAGGCAGACTATAAATTCCTGCCTGCAACTGGCTGAATGGTGGCCGCCCCCAAAGATGTCCTTGTCTTAATCCCCGGATGCTATGGGCATGTTTCTTTACACAACAGAAGGGACTTTCTAGGCATGATGAAATTCAGAGATTTGAGGTGGGGAGATTATTCTGGGTTGTCTGGGCCGGCCCAGTGTAACCAGGAGGGTCGGAGGCAGGGAAGATGTGCTGAGGGCAGCAGAGGTCAGAGCGCTGCAGGGCAAGGAAGCCGGGAGACCTCCAGAGCTGGAAAAGGCCAGGAGTGAAGGAACTCAGCTTTGTCCGCGCCTTGATTTCAGCTCACAGACACTGCGTTTGGACTTCTGACCTTCAGAACTGTAAAATAACACCTTTCTGCTGCTTTAAGCCACTAAAAAGGGGGATAATTTGATGCAGAAGCAACAGGAAACTAAGACACTGGCCCAGGATAAACGCTTAGTAGGAACAAGTTTGGGGCTTTCCTACTGGTTCAGTGCTGAAGAATCCGCCTGCCAATGCAGGAGACTAGGGTTCGATCCCTGGGTGGGGAAGATCCTTTGGAGGAGGAAATGGACTTCAGTATTCTTGCCTTGGAAATCCCATGGATAGAGGAGCCTGGAGGGCTACAGTCCACGGGGTTGCAAAACTTAGCGCCTAAACAACAAAGACGGCAGCAACAAAAAGGAACTGGTTTCCTTCTCTCCTCCTGGAATGACCCCAGAATGTTCTTGTCTCCACTCGCTGCCTCTTCCCCTCCCCCTCCACTGGCTTTAAAAGAAAAAGAAAATCCCGTGGCCTTCACCCACCTCTTCAACCTCCTGTCACGTGACAGGCTTTATTCAAGCACACACTGCTGAGTTCTCCTGCCCTGTCCTGCACTTTTGCCCCCGCTATTTCCTGCCACCTCCTCTCCTCTCCACGTGCCCTGATGCAACCGCCGTGACCCCAGGGAAGCCCTCTCTGACCTCTCCTGAGGCTGGGACTCAAGAATGACTCTGTCTGTGTCTTTCTCACAGCTCATCACTGTCGGCCAGGTAGGGCCGCTCATTTCTGGCCCTGCCTCACCCAGCAGGATGATAGCGTCTCCAAGGTGAGGTGCACCTTTTGTTTGCCTTCGGACCGCTCGTAACACGTATTCTCAGAGCACAGAGAGTGTGCTCAGTGAACACCTTTGGGACTGGGCTGCACAGGAGAAGAGGGAGGGTGCCCAGGGCAGTGCCCAGCCATGACTGGCTATGATTTGCCCAGTCACTCATCCTCCAGGAAAGGAACAGAGCCAGGAAGCTGGAGAAAGGCCCCCACCAGCACCAAGCAGTATGAATACTTTATAACATAGGATTTACACAAATCAGCGCAATCCCAGTCTAAAGGGAGGAGATGAAGTCCATTTATCAAAGGAAGGGAGATAGACTAAGTGCGGGCTGGAATACTCTAAAAGGGCTTGGGGAGCTCCAGACATGACATTTCTGGGCTGAAATTAGCCAAATGCCTGTGCAAACAGAACAAATCGGGGAGTCAGCTGTCTCGGAGGCTGGAACTGGCTGCCCTGGCGTGGCCCGGCCCAGCTCAGGGACCTGTTTCTGAAGGTGTCCTGGAGCTGTTCCAGGTGAGTCAGAATAGGTGTGGTGAGTGTGGCCTCTACCAGAACTAAGGTTGACTGGCAGGAGGGGAAGATGCTGGCCTGTTTTACAGAGCTGTCTGTCATGTTTTAGGTCTACATGAGACCATTACCTACGCCCCGGGTTCAGCCCCAGGGGTGGTGAGAAGCTTGGAACCTCTGACCCGAGAGGGGTGCTAATCAGAGGGCTGTGCCAAGGCTGGCATCACTGGCAGAATGCAGAGGCCTGAAGGTCAGTCTGGGAACTGGGGCATGGGGTGTACAGGGAAGAGTTTCCAAGGCTAGAATGAGCCTTTGGGGCCAAGCTTAAGGGACTTGATGTGTGGTGGGCACACGATGTCAAGGATGGAGTGAGAACACCCTTCCAGCCACAGATGATAGAATGACAAGAAAACCCAAGGTCCCCTCCGAGAGCTCTGGGCGCCAGGCCAAATCCCACAAAATCCTCACCTCCCTAGATCTCTTTTTGAGGAACCCATGGGGAAGGGGCCGGGGAGACCAAAGGGAGGCCCATCCTTTAGACCAGGACAGCACAGTCTGGCCCAACTTAGAACAGCCTTGTCCACCGTGGCGACCAGTACTCAGAGCACTCTGGGTGGGAGAAATGACTCCCCTCTCACTGTGCCAGCCACGAGGAAGGGGAGCCCATTCCCGGAGCAGAGTGGACCTGGAGAAGGCTGCTTCTGTGCAAATGTTACTGAGTCCAAGCTCGCTCTGCTCACCACATGACAGACCAGTGAACCCAAGAGACGAGGGGTTGAGGCGAGGGAGAGACCTTTTTCGGGGAGCTGGCTAAGAAGATAGCAGGCTGGTGCCTCGGGATAACCATTTATTGGGGTCCGGATGCCAGTTTCTTTTATAGATCAGAGATGAGGTGGGGGTGAGGAAGCAAAATAAAAAGGCCATTAACTTTGCCAAAAATCACTGCAGATGGTGACTGCAGCCATGAAATTAAAAGACGCTTACTCCTTGGAAGGAAAGTTATGACCAACCTAGGTAGCATATTCAAAAGCAGAGACATTACTTTGCCAACAAAGGTCCGTCTAGTCAAGGCTATGGTTTTTCCAGTGGTCATGTATGGATGTGAGAGTTGGACTGTGAAGAAAGCTGAGTGCCAAAGAACTGATGCGTTTGAACTGTGGTGTTGGAGAAGACTCTTGAGAGTCCCTTGGACTGCAAGGAGATCCAACCAGTCCATTCTAAAGGAGATCAGCCCTGGGTGTTCTTTGGAAGGAATGATGCTAAAGCTGAAACTCCAGTACTTTGGCCACTTCATGCGAAGAGCTGACTCATTGGACAAGACTCTGATGCTGGGAAAAGGGGACAATAGAGGATGAGATGGCTGGATGGCATCACCAACTTGATGGATGTAAGTTTGAGTGAACTCCGGAAGTTGGTGATGGACAGGGAGGCCTGGCGTGCTGCGATTCATGGGGTCACAGAGTCGGACACGACTGAGCAACTGAACTGAACTGAACTGAACTGAACTGAACTGAACCTCGCAAACATCTCCTAGGATGGCGAGCCTCAGGCCAGGGATGTGTTCAGTTCTTCCTTGCTCCATCTACATGTGCACAGGGTTCTGAACAAAGGCACTTTAGTTTTGGTTCAACAGTCCAGCAGAGGGACAGAGTTCTCTGAGGCAGGTCCTTCTGTATGATTATAATAGCAAAAGCAACGAGAAGCAAGTCAAAGAAAGGTTCCAACAGGGAGTCAGAATTGGCTTCTTCTCTGCAACACAAGGAATCCTAACAGCTTAGATCCTGGACCCAGAAGGGACCTACAGAGACTCTCCGATCCATGTCCTCAGCCTATATGCCACAAAAGATTGGCACTTCTGGGTAAAACTGAGATTCAATGCAATCCCTCCTCCCCTGCTGCTCAAAAGAGAAAAAAAAAAAATCAGTTCACGTGTATGCAACTGGTGGGCCTGAAACTCTGAGAGCCAGGGCAAGCATTCTGGTCCCCAGAGATTTTCCAGGAGTGCCATGGGAAGTGCAGGGGCCATGTGACTTGAGACCAACCTCAGCAGCGACCACCCTCTGTGCCCCACAGCTCCAGACACTCGCGCTGGCCCATATGGAGGGTGCTGATCCCCTGGAGGAAGGCATGGTAGCCCACTCCAGCGTCCTTACCTGGAGAATCCCATGGACAGAGGAGCCTGGCAGGCTATGGCCCGTGGGGAAGCAAAGAGTCAGATATGACTGAAGCAACTTGGCATGGTGACTAATACTGCCAAACACCTTTTCAAGTGCTTAATTAGCTAGGGCTCTCTTTAGAGGACTTCCCTCCGCCACAGGAATTAGAAAGATTAGAAGCAATCACATACAAAGCACATCTCCAAACCACTGATTTGCACCGTGAGTGGGGCTTCCCAGATGGCTCAGTGGTAAAGAATCCACCTCCCAAGGCAGGAGACATGGGTTCAATCCCTGGTTGGGAAGATGCCCTGAAGTAGGTAATGGCAACCCACTCCAGTATATTTGCCTGGGAAATTCCATGGACAGAGAAGTCCAGAGGGCCTGTGGTCCATGAGGTTGCAAAAGAGTTGGACATGATTGAGCGACTAAGCAACAACAATGAAACTCTTAGAGGCAAATGAGAGAAATGTATCATAAACCAACGTAAGCCAAAACGCCTGTATTGCTTTAGGTCAGCAGCCAACCAAAACAGAGAGGTTGGTGAAAGGGTTCCCTTAATCCAGGGACTTGAACAGAGTCAAGGATTTCTATTTCTATCTCCCTTCTCAACTCTTCTCTCTGGATAAGCTCCATTCTCTCAGAAAGAATAGCTGTGCGGCAGCTACAGCCTTACAACTCCTTACCAAGGTCGTGTAGAAAAAAGAGGACTTTCTCCCTTAGCTCAAGTATGAAAACGTTCAGGGAAGGACTTCTATTGGCTTGCCTTGGGTCACATGACCACTCATGGACCAATCATTACAGTTTTCTGAAGGAAAGGGAGTTTTTGACCCCAAGGAGATGGGAGGAGGGGTCTGTTCAGCACAGCTCTCCCCATCTATGATGGGAAGGGAGGGAAAGGAGCAAAAAAGGAGGACAAGCGAGAAGCAGTGTTCTTCAGGCTCCCATTCCTTCTCCCATCACTATTCTGGGGACAGTTTTCAGGGTCTTATCTCCCTTGACAACTCAAACAGAGCCAGATTCCCTAAACTCCAAGAGCTCCCATGTCCCTGGAGCCTGTATTGCTAAAGCCACATACTACCCAGCTTACTACTTAATTAAAAATTTCAAGTGTATTTTTTGTCCGAGCCAAGCAGTGTGTAGGATGTTAGTCCCCTGACCAGGGATCGAACCCTAGCCTCCTGCATTGGAAGCGCAGAGTCTTAACCACTGGAAGTCCCTAATTTAAAGATTTTGAATCATCTAATGTTTAACTTCATAATAAGTGCTTTAAAAGAAACTTTCTATTACAATGGTAAATGGAAAATCAGTACAGCTGGCTGCAAACACAAGGTAACTGTGAAAATAAATACAACAGAAACCAAACGATGCTGTCAATTTCAGAAGGAACTGTTCCCACTGGACGCGGGGGAGCCTGAGGACAGATCTCCTTGATAAGGAGAGAGAGTAGAAGGTATCAGGAAGGCGTGAAAGGTGCAGGAGCACCAGAGTCACAAGTTTCCCTTTAAGCAACGGCGGAGGTTGAAAAAGAATTGGAAGGAGAGTAATTCCCACTGAGATTTGATGTTATTCAACATCATGCTCAATTCTACTGAAGCTCTTCCACTTTCCACTGGGGCCACGCATCCCACACATTGGCAGACAGTGAAATAATCCATAAGGAGACTCCACTCAGGGGCTCCCTGTGTCAGATTTCAGAAATCCAAATCATCAGGTTTGCTACCCCATCCATCCGCCCTTTGCCCTTGGTTTCTGGCTGGGTGGGGAAGGATGTGTTTGTGTGCGTCTAACTGACTCCACTGTCTAAGCACGTCTTCTCATTAGGGTCCTAGGAAGGCCAGGGACGCAGGACAAGCTGGCCTGTGTTCCCGGTCTCCAAGATTCCATTCAGCCAAGGTCTGGAGGTTATTACGGCCCCCTCTCCCCCGCAACTCCCTAGAAACCTCTGACACTCCATCAGCCAGGATGATAAATTGGTAACATTAGTATTTTGATAACTCCAGGCCCTGAAGCCACTCACCAACAGAGACAACCCCACCCCAGGGCTGAATTATTAAAACAATGACGATGTGATTGGAGAAACTAGAACGAGTACTCCCGGAGCCTTGCTTGGAGAGAGAGCATGTACAGATCTTCAGCAAGGCCGTGGGCCAGGCTGCCTGTCACTGCTTTTATTAACTGTACAGACATCAGCTCTCTGTTGCTGCTTCTTACTTTATATTTCAAGAACAGGGGGTCGCTGGCAGGGGGTGGAGGGAATCCTCACCTTTCAAAAAGAAACTCAAGTCAGCTTTGAGAATAAGAAGCGGAGGAGGGGAAACTCTTCCCTAAGCGCTGGGTTTATTTTGGGGCCTCGTGGAGAGCAGGGTAGACTCTGAGACTTGCTTATCGAAACAAAGTTATCGATTGCTAGAAATCAATAGAGGGAGAGTTGTGTCTGAATCACCAGCTTTGAAGGACTCAGAAATCGCTTCCCTTCCTGAGTTCTTTCCTCTGCCAGGACTTGGAGAGTTCTTGTCGGGGGCCAGGAGAGTCTGGAATCGAGATGGTGTTGAGTGCAAGTGACTCGGGTTCGATCCCTGGGTGGGGAAGATCCCTTGGCGTAGGAAATGACAACCCACTTCAGTATTCTTGCCTGGAAAATCCCACGGACAGGGGAGCCTGGTGGGCTACAGTCCACGGGGTCATAAAGAGTTGGACGTGACTGATCGATGGAGCACAAGGGTGAAGCAGTGATTTTGCTCCCAGGAATCCAAACAGGAAGACCTTCATCCCGACATCAGATGGCCTGTGGAGTCATTTTCTGGAGGCAGACAGGCTTTTCTCCCTCAGGAAACCAAACACCGAGCTTCCTAATATGGGACCTTGGTGGTCAGGGGAGAGAGGATAGCAAGGAAGTAGGGTGGTCGTCCTAAATAATGGGTTTCCAATGGACTGGGAAAAGCTTTGTTGCGTCTCTGGTGGTCTCTCCTGGAACCAAACCATCTGCTGGGGGCTAGCCACGGAAAAGGGAAGAGCAGAGGGGTGGAGAGTCTGCTGATAAAGGAGGAGGGGGGGTTGAAACATGGCCCCCCATCCCCCGACAGCTGCTGCGCTGACCTTGTGTTCGCAGAAAGCTGAAATTAACAAGGACTGAAGACTTCTGGGAGTTAAGTCTTGATAACAGCGAGGAATTAAGCATTACCAGCCGTGGTCAATGTTGAGATGATGCCAATAGCGCCATCCTGTATCGCTTTTGCTGCTGTCTTGTGATAGGCGCAAATCCTTTACACGGGCTTTCACCTTTTCCTTCTAGATCCCTTTGTGGAGGAGCGGGAGGGGAGGGGAAATGGGGAGGGGAAGGCCGAGGTCCTTCTTCCCTGACTTAAGTCAAAGTGAAAGTCACTCAGTCGTGTCCAGCTCTTTAGGACCCCATGGACTGTATATGACCCCATGGACTGTATAGTCCATGGAATTCTCCAGGCCAGAATGCTGGAGTGGGTAGCCTTTCCCTTCTCCAGGGAATCCTCCCCACCCAAGTCTCCTGCATTGAAGGTGGATTCTTTACCAACTGAGCCAGAAGGGAAGCCCAAGAATACTGGAGTGGGTAGTCTATCCCTTCTCCAGAGGATCTTCCCCACCCAGGAATCGAACCGGGGGTCTCCTGCATTGCAGGCGGATTCTTTACCAGCTGAGCTATGAGGGGAGCCCCCCCCCGCCCCCGTTCTAAGGCTGAGCGAATGAAGCCTACAGCGCTGCAGGTAAAAAAAGTGACAGACATTCTGAGAGGGACTCACAGGAAGGGGGGGCCCCAGCCCCTCCCCTCACCTGGTTCCCTCCGGGTAAACAAATGCTCCATCAGCACGTCAGGGCAGAGCGTGGAGGGCCCTGGAGGAATTACCTAACCTACTTAGTATTTTGGGAAAATCATACTGGGTAAAGCTGAGACCTGAAATGCAAGATGATGTGAGTGTGGTATAGATATCTCAGAGAAGACAGAGGAATTGCTCTCCAGTCACTCTCCCGTGCTTGGAATGCAGCCCTCGGGCCACCTCCCCGCAGGGCTCAGAACAAATTGCTCCCTTTGCCCGCTTGGTCTCATGCCCAACCCCAACCCCACCCTCGATCAACCTGTGACTAGAACCCATCAATGCGATAGCGTTTCCCCAGGTGATGACCTGCCATTGGGCAGAGAGAACAGGTCTTCTGTCTGTCTGCCATGGGACAGACTGAGCTGAGCCCTGCCAGGCACACGACACAGCTCTCCCTGCAGAGTCCTGGCCTCCTGCCAGATGCTGCTGTCCTTTGGCTTCACGTGCTCAACAACCCTTAAGATGAGAGCTGTCAACTCAGGCGTCTGGGGAGGAGACTCGGACTCAAAGGTTGAAGGTTTTGCTCCACATGGAGGCACAGCTCCTGCCCAGCGGGGTTGAGCAGTCCCATTATGCTTCTGGCCTTGCCTCCATCTCACCCCAGCGTTTTCAGCCATCTTTTGCTTGTAGCCACCACCCACTCTGGGCTTCCTAAACTTCTCCAAGCCTGGCTGGAATTTCCTTATACCTCTGGTCCGCTTCTCTCCCTCTTTCTCTCTGTTTAAAATTATCTATTTACTTGGCTGCATCGGGCATTCAGGATCTTGTGGTATTCAGAATCCTCCTTGCATCATGCAGGATCTTTCGGTGTGGTGCATGGGCCCTCTGGTTGCAGTGAGTGGGCTCAGGAATTGCAATGCGAGGGCTTAATTGCTCCAGGACATGTGGGATCTCAGTTCCCTGACCAGGGATCGAACCTGCCTGAAAGGTGGACTCTTAACCACTGGATCCCCAGGGAAGCCCCACTGTTCTCCTTTGTCTGTGCTTCCCTTCCCTCTTTTTCCTCTTCCCTTCCCTTCAGAGCCCTTCCCAGACATAGCACACTTTGGTTAATAGATGTTTGTTATAGACTGTATGAATATATTGTGCCATTGTTGCTAAGCTGAATAATGTACATATATTTTTTTGTCTACAGAGGAACCATTTGCTGTACAAAAGAATCCTAAAGTGAGTTCCTTTGCAAATGAAGAGGGTGGACATCTGGCAGGGTCATTGCTGACAAGGCTTCTCTACTTAGGGCCAGGGTAAGGATGGGGTGGAGGCTGGGTTAGTGTGAACAACCTCCGGGCTTCCGTCCAACTCGAAGGGTCCTTGTTTCACATGTGTTGGCATTCTTACTTTATCTTTAGTTCATCTTAGATGATCTCCTCGTGATCTTTCTCTGTGCTCATATTTTACATAACAGATGTCCTTTAAGATGGACTACATTTGGAATTCTACAAGATAAATGACTTATTTTCTTTCACAGCTAAATGGCATTTTAAAAAGGATATGATACAGACTAAGAGGCATGTCCATCAAATACAATATGTGGTCCACATGAACCAACTGTATAAAAGACAGTTTTTTAGACAATCAGGGAGAACAATTGAACAAGGACCAGGTACTAGGTAACATGTCATAAGGAATTGCCTTCAACTGTGTTTGATATGATGATGGCATTGTGGTTATTTTTTAAATATCTATTAAAGGTACATTGCAAAGTAATTACTGATGCTAATGATATGATGTCTGGGCTTTACTTTAAAGTGTCCTCCCCTGCCAAAAAAGGAAAAGGAGAGGTGAGGAGATATGATAAGAATGGTAAAATGTTGGAACTGTTGAAACTGGATGATGAAAACCTGGGAGATCATAGTCAAGCTGCATTTCATGCATGTTTAAATTTCCCAAAATAAAAAATTAAGGTTTTAAAACACATGTTACACTCAAGCACTATTAGATTTTCTTTCTTTCTTTTTTTTTTGGCTATACCCCACAGCATGTGGGATCTTAGTTCCCTGACCAGGGATCTAAACCGCACCCCTTTCATTGGAAGGAGGATTCTTTCTTGTCTTTTTAAACTTTTACTTTGTATTGGGGTATAGCCAATTAACAATGTTGTGGTAATTTCTGGTGAACAGCGAAGGGACTCAGCTCTCCACATATGTGTATCCATTCTCCTCATTTGACAAGACCCTGATGCTGGGAAAGACTGAGGGCAGGAGGAGAAGGGGACAACAGAGGATGAAATGGCTGGATGGCATCACCAACTCAATGCATATGGGTTTGGGTGGACTCCGGGAGTTGGTGATGGACAGGGAGGCCTGGTGTGCTGCGGTTCATGGGGTCGCAAAGAGTTGGACACGACTGAGCGACTGAACTGAACTGTTTCTCCTCCAAACCCCCCTCCCATCCAGACTGGTATATAACATGGAGTAGAGTTCCCTGTGCTATGCAGGAGGTCCTTGTTGGTTATCTGGTTTGAATATAGCAGCGTGTACATGATGGAAGGCGGATTATTAACCATGGGAGCACCAGGGAAGTCTTGTCGAGTATTTTTAAATGTAGCCTGTGGCTGACTGCATGCTGCATTCATGAACACCCAAACCTGGCCACGGCTTTCTGTGTGGTGGGCACACGTGTATATGCATGTTCTGTTTGCTTAGGTGGACTATGAGGGAGAGGACAAGGTTCACTTCTTCCATATTATCTCAGCCCAGCACGGCGGAAGCCAGAATCCAGTAGGAATTTAGTGCATGGTCTTGGCTGGTTGACCGAGGAATGGAGAGATTCGCTGAAACTCAGCAAGCATCCTAAAGACCACCGTTTCCCTGGCAATGTTTCTTATGAGAGCAAGCAGGCCGCTGAGCTAAACCATTCTTCGGCTGGGACAATATATGCAGGGGAACTGTGGATAGCTATGAGATTTGATTTTAGTAAAATGTTTGCCATAATATGTTATGAAACTTTCCTTACAAAATAAATTCAACCTAGGTTGGAGAAGAACCTCATTTTGAGAATGGAACTGTGCACACACGCAAGCCAAGGGTAAATGACAGAGCGCCGTCTCGGCGAAGGTGTGTGGAACTGGTGTCTGCCCGCTCTTATTTAACATCTTTAATAATGATCTGAAAGGTGGAGTGAACAGTTCACTAATGAAATTTGCATAAGGTCCTTAATCGGGAGGCGTTGCTATCGCCAAGAAGGGCAGAGAAGTAATGCAGAGGCCTCAGAGCAGGTTAAAGATATCGATGGAAAATAACAAAAATAAGATTTGGCTCAGAGGGAGAAAGACACATTCAATTGGGAGGGAAGTCTAAAATGGGGTATTCCCTGGGGAGAAGAACAATGCAAAAATAATGCTGAAGGAGGTTCAGGCGGAGAGCAACCGCAGCTGAAGAGAGACGCGGGGGATAGCGGTCAAGATTAGGGAAGATGTCTGAAAGAAGACACACACGCCGACGGTGGGGCCCCCTTGCCCCCTGTTCCCCAGTTTCATGGGCTCCAAGGCCTCTATCCAGGGCCGCACAGGTCACTTGGGCCCCAAAACTTCTGCTTGGGAAAGGGTCCTCACTGGGCAGTAGGGAATTTCCTTTATGACGTTGTCCTGGTTTCATGGAGACTAGACAAACATTTGCCAGAATCTTTATCCATTGGGAGGGTGCTGTGGACCACGAACGTTTGGCCCCTGGAAGGTCAGTGGACGAGTGCCAGTCAGGTTG
The DNA here is from genome assembly GCF_032405125.1 of Capricornis sumatraensis. Lineage (NCBI taxonomy): Eukaryota > Metazoa > Chordata > Mammalia > Artiodactyla > Bovidae > Capricornis > Capricornis sumatraensis. Next base: position 4,763,740 of record NC_091069.1, read on the forward strand.
ACCCAGCAGATGGCCTTTTGTGGTTTTCTGGACCAAAGAAATAGAAATTACATCTCTGGAAATGCTCCGCAAAGACAGGGAAATCCAGGAGGTTGATACTCTGCAGAAGGCCTCTTCCCCGGCATGGAGATGCTAGTCCCATTTCTGCTCACTGGATATAAAATTCTTTTGTTCAGCAAGTATTCTGTGAGCATCCACTGCAGTGCCAGCAGACATGGGCCCTGTCCTCCCAGAACTTAAACTCTAGTGAACATAATACTTGTCCTTCAGTGACCACCTACCTCTAAAGGAATCGAGATGAGAGTGGTGTTGTGATTATATTCTTTTCTGAGAAGATACCCTCCAGACAATTATACAAATGCCTCCCACCCCCCCAAAAAAAAAACAGGAAAAAAAAAAGTCCAGGAGATCGAAAGGTGACAAGCCGTGGTTAAAGAAGTGGGGAGAGAGATCTAGAAAGATGAAGATGAATAATAAGATCAAGAAAGTAAGATGTAGATCATTGTCAAGTTCTGATGCGAGGACGATATTTTTCAAGTGTTGGCTCCCAGGCTGATGGCTGTTTGGGTCTCAAGTCTGCAATTTAATGAGAAGGACACCCAGACAATAATGTTGAATTAATTGGTTAATTTCAAGTTAATAAACCTTTGAAATTAGCAGACTGGGTTTCAAGTTCAAGCTTCAACTCTTACTAGTTGTGTGACCTTGGGCAAATCACTTGACCTCTCTGAAACTCAGTTCTTTCCTTCGTAAAGTGGGAACATCAACAGCATCTCACTCTTGGGAGATGACGTGAAATTTAAATAAAATAGTTCACGTAAAGGGCTTAGTGCTGGATCTGACTCTTGGTAAACTTTCAGCAAACGTAACTCTTAATGACTTTATTAGGGACTTTCCGGAGAAGGCAATGGCACCCCACTCTAGTACTCTTGCCTGGAAAATCCCATGGATGGAGGAGCCTGGTGGGCTGCAGTCCATGGGGTTGCTAAGAGTCGGACACAACCGAGCGACTTCTCTTTCATTTTTCACTTTCATGCATTGGAGAAAGAAATGGCAGCCCACTCCAGTGTTCTTGCCTGGAGGATCCCAGGGACGGAGGAGCCTGGTGGGCTGCCGTCTATGGGGTCTCACAGAGTTGGACACGACTGAAGTGGCTTAGCAGCAGCAGCAGCAGCAGCAGGGACTTTCCTGGTGGCTCAGACAGTAAAGAATTACCTGCAATTCAAGAGATCTGGGTTAGATTCCTGGTTTGGGGAGATCCCTGGAGATGGGAATGGCAACCCACTCCTCTATTCTTGCCTGGAGAATCCTATGGACAGAGGAGTCTAGCAGGCTACAGTCCATGGGGTTGTAAAGAGTCAGACGTGACCAATCAGCTAACACACACACACGCTAGGCCATGACCTTAAACCACTGTGCACAAGACAATTGACACCACGGCTTGAGGCAGCATCCCAGCCAGTTGTTTATACTTGTGGTCTGTCGGTGGCGATGGCAGCACCCTTATCCTCCCAGATGTGCAATACAGGGGAGGCAGGGCACCTTTTTCCCCCTAGTCTTCCCTTTGGTAAAGTTATTTTCCAAACTTTTCATTCATTGTTCAACCAAATATTTATTGAGCTCCTTCTCCGTGCCAGGCTCCAAGACAAAGAAGAGTAAGCCCCATCCTTGTGCCCAGGACGCTCCCAGTTCAGAACAGACAACTCAACAAACTGCCCTGCCTGTTTCCTTGGTGCCTGAGCTGAGAGGCTTGCTCCCCAAAGATAGCTCTTTGACTTTTCTTCTCCCATCTTTGGGATTTGAGCCTCTTTATACTTTATTGCAGGCTTCTCCGGTGGCTCAGTGATAAAGAATCCACCTGCAGTGCAGAAACCACAGGACATTCGGGTTCAATCCCTGTGTCAGGAAGATCCCTAGGAGGTGGGCATGACAACACACTCCAGTGTTCTTGCCTGGAGATTCCTATGGACAAAGGATCCTGGCAGGCCATAGTCCACGGGGTCGCAAAGAGCCAGAGGAGACTGAAGCGACTTAGCGTGCGTGCAAGCATACTTTATTGCCACTCTGCTGACTTCCAGTCTCAGATGTTACCAGGACTGAAGTGATGGACTTTGAGTTAGGAAGACTTGGATTTGAAACCCAGGTCTGCTTCTAGTTTGCTGTGTGACCATGGAGAAGTTACGTAACCTCTCTGAACCTTAGTCTTCTTCACAGGGAAATGAGGATAATAGTGCCCACCTCCTAGGATTGCTATGAAAATTGAATGAGTTAAATCACCTGACTTGGAAGCCCTTTCCCACCGCAGTGGGATGTGCTCAGGAAACAGTATTAAGCTGCCGTGACCTTAACCACAGCTGTAATTATGTATGTAATTGTACATTATCTTGTCCAATAGAATCCTGTGCCTTATTTCTATTTTTATGGATTTATATCCCAAAGGCCAAACTGTCTTGAAAATATTGATCTTGCAACTTTATTGAGACCATCTCTTCCCTGGGGCCTCAGTTTCCCCATCTGTCAGATAAGAGAGCTGGACTCCCAATCATTCCTATGGACCCCCCAGCTTCCAAGTCTCAGTGTCTATGGCTGGGGCAGAACAAGAGTGAGGTCCTCACTTCCTGGTTGACTTTGAAGCATCAAAAGCGATGCCAGATGAAGTGAGTAGACCACTGTTGAAAAATGGAGAGTCCTGGGGAGGAGGGAGGAATGATTAGCTGGGTCAGAGGAGGCATGATTGATGAAATTTAGAAACGGGTGGTGTAGACTACATCTCAGTGGAAGGCTCTCTGACAGTGAGAGGTCAGCCTTCTTAGAAATTCCCAGCACTTACAGCCAGGATGGGCCGGCCATCCTGAAGCGGAGATCAAGCAGATCCTTGCTGGATGGGGCTGTAGCCACTAGGAGACCTGAGCAGTGCTGGCTAGAGGTGTGGGGAGGGGCACGTGGGAGCCAGCAGGAAGCCAGGCATGGGTGGGCAGAGGGCAGAGGCCCTGAATACGAAAGCCATCTGAGGGTCTCTGGTATCTTCTGTGTTTCCACGTGTGTCCCATTGGACTGGGCACCCCCTCCCAAGACTCCCTACACAAGTGCTCTCCTGTCCCCATAACTGCTCTGTGAAGCAGGAATAACCATCTCAACCGTACAGATAAAGAGACTGAGAGTCAGGGAGGTTAAATGACTTGCCTGGGGTCACACAGCCAGCAAGAGATGGCAGAGGGACTCAAACCCTAAAGCCTGGAGGTTCCCACTGCCCTAGAACAACCTTTTTGGCCCTAGGGACTGGTTTTAGGAAAGATGATTTTTCTACAGATGAGGGCCGGGGTTGGTTTGGGAATGATTCAAGTGTCTTACCTTTATTGTGCATTTACTGAGCTCCACCTCAGATCATCAGGCATTAGATCCGGGAGGTGGGGAACCCCTGTCCTAGAAGACACATCCATCTGGACAGAACCGAGTTGGTGCCCTGACCTTAGGCATCTTGTTACCAAAAGAGTGGGGACTAAGGCCCTGACCTTAGTCCTATTGGTACCGCTTGCCGCTCAAAAGCCAATAAACAGGCCAGGTTGGTGGAAGGGGAAGTTTGCTTCATTTCAGGTGCCGGCAGCTGGGAAGGGGAAGGTGCCGGACTTCTGTCCAAAGTCTGACTCCCACCCCTGGTTTGCCAACAAGCAAGGGGTGAGAGCTTTTACAGATGGAGTTGGGGTGGGACTGGGGGGTTACATGCACAAACAGCACAGTCATCTCTAACAGTCATCTTCAGACTGGTCATCGGTGGTCTCACCAGAGTCATCCTGGTTGTTGTAGGTACATCAATCTTCAGTTCCAGGGTCCATTTGTTCCCATTTCTTTGTGGCCACTTCTCGGCATTGGGGCAGCTCAAGTCCTGGGTAGAGCCTGGTCATCATATAGTTAACTTCTTCCACCTGGAGTTCCAGTATCTATAAGAGGGGTCACAGGATATGGCTCAGAATATTATCTATAGCCCTGGAGAAAGAGCTAAAGGTCCTCAACTATGCTTAGTGACGACATTACCATTGTTTAGTCTCCTTCGATTGTTTTCCTTTATTTCCTCATTTCTCACTTCTCTGATTAAACTTATTCTTTGACTAAAGTTTTCTACAGACAAGAGGCAGGCCGAGGAAGGACCATAGGGCTCTGCTCCATTTCACTGTCTCAGGAAGTTTTTATTACCCTAGTGAGCAGAGCAATAGCACTTGACGCTTTTATCTCAGGACACTTTCATATCAACCCTGTGTGACAGGAAGTGTATCATTTCATTTCCGTTTTACAGGTGAGGAAACAGGTTCATGGTAGTTAAGTAGCAAGGTCACTAGATAAGCTAGTGGCAGAGTCAGATATAGAGTTCTATGTTTCTAACTCTAACCCAGTGCTTTTCTTTCTTTCTGACTTTTCTTCTTTAATTATATTCCAGTGTCATTTATTTTTTAATTGAGGGCTTGAGGTCTGGTGAGAATCACTTCCTAATAGGCAGACTTCATGAGATTTGGCGCAAGCTTCAAAGGAAAGATGGCCAGGGAGATGAGATAGACGAAAATGATTGAGGAAAGGCAGATGGTTTGGGGCAAGTCTTTTAACTTCTTAAGGTCCAGTCTTTTCTGTAAGATATGTGATAATGACCACCGATCCCTTCCAACTTCTGCAGTCCCCCACCGCCTCCCAGGGGTTGCTCCTTGTAAAAAGGGTGCGGGGAAACTTTCAGTGAGAGCCTGGTGGGTAACACATGCTCCATAAATGACATCACTGTCATTGTGAAGAAAAGTGTGTTTGGGCTAGGACTCAGTTGCCTTCCAAACTGGGAAGCTGTGGACCACTTTAGGGAAGAGAGATGAATGTCAAAGAAGCCTAAAAATCCAGCTCTGCACATTAAAAAAAAAAAAAAAAAAAAACTCTTTCTGGGAGTTCCCTGGGGCTCCAGTGGTTAGGAATCTGCCTTGCAATACAGGAGATGTGGTTTCGATCCCTGGTCCAGGAACTAAGATCCCACACGCCACAGAGCTACTGAACCCAAGCTAAGACCCAACATGGCAAATAAATAAATACCTAAATAAATAAATATTTGTTGGAAGTTCTTTCACCACTGGCTGCGCTGGGCCTTTGTCGCTGCACGCGGGCTCTCTCTAGCTGCAGCCAGCGGGGGCCACGCTCTAGTTGTGGTCTGCGGGCTGCTCACCGTGGTGGCTTCTCTTGCTGCAGCCCACAGGCTGCGGAGTGTCAGGGCTCGGGAGTTGTGACACATGGGCATAGTGCCCCTGCAGCTTATGGAATCTTCCCGAACCAGGAGAGGATTCTTAACCACTGGACCACCAGGGAAGTCCTCTGCACACTTCTAACACGCCTCAGCACACAGATTAGGGCTTCCCTCGTAGCTCATTTGGTAAAGAATCTGCCTGCAGTGCACGAGACCCTGGTTCAATTCCTGGGTCGGGAAGATCCTCCGGAGAAGGGATAGGCTACCTACTCCAGTGTTCTTGGGCTTCCCTTGTGGCTCAGCTGATAAAGAAGCTGCCCTCAATGGGGGAGACCTGGATTCGATTCCTGGGTTGGGAAGATCCCCTGGAGAAGGGAAAGGCTACCCACTCCAGTATCCTGGCCTGGAGAATTCCGTGAACTGTATAGTCCCCTGGGGTCACAAAGAGTCAGAGACGACTGAGTGACTTTCACTTTCACTTCAGGACACAGATTTTCCTGGATCTTTTTGTCCCTTGAACCTCAGGGGCTTTACACAATGATTAAACATCAGGTCATTTCCCGGGCACATATTGGCCCATCTGTCTCAAGCCTTCTCATCCAGGACCTCCTTGGCAATGCTCATCCAGACCCTGGTACAGCAGAAAGCTAGGGGTGGAGTCCCCCCAGGCCCCCTCCCTCTTTCTCATGCCTCTGTTCCCCACCAGTTGCAGGCACCACCCCCCTCTCCACTGATGGAACCAGGTACTTGCAAACAGCTTAGGCACACATGCACACAATCGATATCACAGAAGATAAATCTGCAGCAATTGACTGCAGGCTGTACTGTCACTAAGTGACAATGAAAAATGATCAGCACTTGAATACATTGCATTTTTATCTTTAAATCTTTCTACAGAAGCGGCGTCAATATCAGAGCACTAAATAATCTCTAGATAGCAGGAAGAAGCAAGAACATTTTTTTCCTTCATGGAAGATGAATGTAGCTTTTTCAAAGATCTTAAATACTGAAGCAAGGAATTAGCTCTCTAAATGCCCTACAATGACTGGCTCCCTTGTCAGTCCTCCGAGGGCGATTTGAATACCCAACTCCTCTCTTCCATCAGTGTTCTTTAAATAACAATGCTTGGATCTGAGGACTAGAGACCTCTTCCAAGCCCTAATGAGTCCATCAATCAAGGCTTGCTGCATTTTCTTCCTCAGACCCAGCTCAGTGAGTCAACAGGGGAAGTTGAGGCAGAAGGAAGTTTAGAGTCTTATCTCATTAAGTCAAGCAGGAATTATTTCCCTTCAGAGTCGACCCTCTGGTCCTTAAGAAGAGGACATGGTCAGTTTCACCTGGGGTTTTGAGATGGAACTTTCATCAGCAATCAGATTGCTTGGTTGTCATCATCAAATGGGCATCAAATGCGGGGCATTATTAAGTGTAAGAGACTGATAGCGATTAGAAATGCAGAGAAATCAGCCTTTCTCTTTCAAGCTTACAAGGTATTGGGTGGAAGGACATTTGCTTAACAATAATGACCACCATACATTGAGCAATAGCAGCACCAGGTTCTGCACTAAGAACTCTTGTTATTGATCAATCCCTAAGTCGTGTCTGACTCTATGTGACCCCATGGACTGCAGCACGCCAGGCTTCCCCGTACTTCACCAACTCTCGGAGTTTACTCAAACTCATGTCAGTTGAGTCAGTGATGCCATTCAACCATCTCATCTTCTGCTGCCCCCCTCTTCTTTTGACTTCAATCTTTCCCAGCATTGGAATCTTTCCTAATAAGTCAGCTCTTCACATCAGGTGGCCAAAGTATTGGAGCTTCAGCTTCAGCATCAGCCCTCCCAAAGAATATGCAGGGTAGATTTCCTTTAGGATTGACTGGTTTGATCTCCTTGCAAACTGAGGGACTCTCAAGAGTTTTCTGCAGGATCTCTGCGTGTACCCTGTCAGCTGAGCGGACCTCCCAGGAAGTCCTACAAGGGGAGCATCATCAACCTCATTTTACAAACAAGACAACATTGCCAGTGACGGATATCCAGGGCAGGGCAGCAGACCCGGACTCGAGTCTCAGCTCTGTGGGAACTGGGGTAAGCTATGGCCCTCTTTGGCAGCTTCCTTTTAAGTAAAGTGAGAGAAGTCAGACTCTGAGCCCTGAAAAAAATACCCAGCCTTTACAATCATTAGTTCCATGACTATTCAACTAGATAGGCAAACTGTGTCTCAGCATTTGCCAAGTGCCTGCTTCACGCCAGGTCACAGTTGTCATTGAGCAATACATCTGTTGTTCTCTGTGTAGATAGAGAAGCTATGACAACCATCCTCTCTCATAAAGTTATTATAATAAAAAAGCAATTAAATATTAATCAACTCCAGTGTGCCTGCCACTGTCCCGGGGGGTGTTGGTATAGAACATGCAAAGAAGAAGAAAACAAAGTTTCTGACTTGAAAGATTGTTTAGTTATGCTGGAGAGAGGAGGCTGGTGTCCAATAAAATAGCCTTCACAATCAAATCTGGGAATAGGAGCTGGAGAGGCTGTAGGGTAGAGAGCATAGGGGAGGTGCAACCCAAAGCTCTTTGGTCTGTAGTTAGTCCTTAGGGAGTGGAGTAAGGTGCTTCAAGTTTGGAGCTGAAGACCCTCTACAGCATGAATCTGATAAGGATCAGCACGGAAGATACAAACATAGACATTTACTCACTCTGAGAAATAACCTGTGAATGCCTTGCTGACTCGGAAACACTCAAATCTAATCAAAGTGACCAAGGTATGTCATGAACACTGACTAAAAAAGTGGTAACCCAACTGATTGGACTCTAACCTGTCTGGAGGAAAGTTATTAACAGAAAAGTACTGGTCAGCATCAAGTATGAAAGGAGGGGAGTTGAATAGCAAGAACTAGTCAACCTTTATCCACTACTCCCCAAGGGAGAGAGAGACTGAGGCAGCATTTTCAATGCCTTTTCGTCAGCTCCCTTCAGTTCCCTGAAATGCCTGGGGAAAGAGTTTCAAAATCCAGGACAGCTGGGAAAAGCTGCGCCACATCCCCTCGGTGAGAGTCAATCTGAACATTAAAGCCCATTGAGGGACTTCCCTGGTGGTCTAGCGGCTAGGACTCCGAGCTCTCATTGCAGACAGTCTGGGTTCGACCCCTGGTCAGGGAACTAGATTCCATAAGCTGCAGCTAAAAAAGATCTTGCATGCTGCAACTAAGACCCGGGGCAGTCGAATAAATAAATAAATAAGTATTAAAATAAATAAAGTCCCCTGAAGTTCGGAGAAGTCATATAACAAGCAAACAAACGAAAATACAAAACCTTACTTATCCTTCTTTAACCCGACATTTCCCAAACTTATTTGGAGATGAGATGGGGAAAAGAACGTCCATGAATATGAAACACAATTTAGAAAAGAATGATCTAAAGACTTAGAAGAAATGCATTAATTGGTCTCACAGAAAAAGATAAATTATGAGAAACAGGGGGAAACAATTTTAGAGAGATGCGAAACTAATATATACAACTGATGAGGATGATCTCCTAGGTATATTGTGTCACATGAGAAAATTTACATACAGAAGAGTGTGTGACGTGTACTTTCATCATTTTTTAAAACAAGAGAGTAGAAGAATATACATGAATATATATATATATATGTATATTCTATTTATATTTGCTCACTCGTGTCTGACTCTTTGCGGCCCTGTGGCCTGTAGCCCACCAGACTCCTCTGTCCATGGAATTCTCTAGGCAAGAATACTGGAGTGGGTTGCCATTTCCTTCTCCAGGGGATCTTCCTGACCTAGGGATCTAACCCTGTATATAGAAGTACATATATATACACACTTCCATAGGCATAAGACATCCCCAGAAATAGAAAAAGGAAGTCAATAACACTGGCTGACTCCTGGGAAAAAAGAGAGGAAAGAGACTTTTCAATGAATCCTTTCAAATTTTGGATAGTGGAGAAGTATCATCTATTAAAAAGTAAAACAAAAATATCCTGAAATACTAGTTACTGTTCAATGTGGACGGAACTAACAAGTGACTATTGCTAAGAGTCACTGCTCCCCTTAAAATACTTCAGCGGCTTTCCACGTCCCCTTGAGATAAAGTCTAGACCTCCTGGAGACCCTGCGTGGTGTGTCTTATCCCTCCTTCCATTCCCATCCATCTTCTCCACAGCAGCCATGCTGGTATTCCTGCAGCTTTTCTAACAATCTGTAGTCTTACTCTCTTCTCATGGTTTTTACACGAGGTAGACATTCCACTTGGAGTACTCTCTCCCCAAATGTTCGTATAGGAAATCCGTGCTCCTCATTGAAGTTTCTCATTGGATATATTTGATCCACCCCGTTAGCCACCTCCCACCGTGTCCACTGCCTTGCGGGCCACTCAACAGTATACCCTATGTGGGTTGCTGTCCGTGGTGCTGATAACGCAATTAATTGGGGACGGGGCGGTCTGCCCTCGCGTTGTTCGGATGCTACAGTGATGAAACTGAATGTACACATTACAAGCCATTTCTTAATGGCGCCCCTTTCATTCTCAGAGTGTCATTTGGATTTTAAGTTATCAAGTCATGCCAGCTATGAAGAAAATAAAAGCACGCTAAAAAATAACGTGCTGTTGCTGCCTTGTGGGCCAAGGTTTTTCATGACACTTGAGTTGAATGTGTGTGAAAAACAAGCACCCAGACACAGGAAAACAAAGTAAAGGGACAGGGTTGCTTCGAAGCCCACTAGAAGCAAAGAGGCCTCTAAAAGTAGGGTCTTGTCCCTCTTGAGAATTTCTTCTGCTCTTAGATTTCATAGGTAATATCTCTTACCTTTAATCTTCCAGCAGTCACAGAAATGCTGAACTGCAGTGAAATAAAATGACCCAAGCAAAGTGGAAGTAAGATTTCCCATTGTGGGGACCAAGGTGACATATAAACACATTTTGTATGTTTTTCTTTCTTTGTTTGCAACAGGACTTAGAAGCACCCAGGATCTTTAATTGTGGCATGTGGGGTCTAGTTCCTTGACTAGTAATTGAATCTGGGCCCCTACATTGGGAGCAGGGAGTCTTAGCCACTGGATCACCAAGGAAGTTCCTGTATGTGTGTCTTTCTAATCACCCTATTGGAGGGCGGAGGACACAAAGAGAAGGTTAGGGAGCTAAAGGAATGTACTCCTCTGCGGCCTTATTCCCTCCTCACCCAGTGCCTAGAGTGGAAGAACTGCATTTATGAAAATTCTATTACTTTTTAATACTGACATTGCAGACCTAGACAAATGCTTTTTCACAACCAGCTTTTAATCCATTTATTCTTGTTGAATTCTACTTTCTGAATCCTGATCTCGTTACTTTTTTTGAATTTTGAGGGTGTTGCCTCACTAGGCTGGGAAACGTGCATTTTGGAGAGTGGTAACTGAAAGTTTTGGTCTCGATCAATGGAGAGATTTTATTTGTGTAGCTGAAGAACTTAATCAGGACTAGGATCCAATCTTCCAGGCATATCGTTATCAACCACGGAGTGTGTGCTTTCCTTGTAAATACATGTGGTTCCTGATAGGATGCCAGAAATACATTTTAGGACAGGCTTTTCTTTTCCTCCTTGTGCCCAGAGCCTATAATTGCCAGGCTATATTTGAGAAGTGAGCTCAGATGCAGATTTCTAGACTATGTTTTGTTGTAGACGGTTCTTGTCCTAACCTCCTCCCGGCCACCACAACTATCTACAGGAAACAGAATGTTTGTATCAACCTGGGTTTTGCTAACCAGTATCTCTAAAGATCTCATTTGTACCACTGTGACTGTGGGTGAGGTTTTATTTTGGGATTTTTGTTTGTTTGTTGCCTCTCATGATTATTTAATGAAGCTAGTATACACACAGAGGTTTTTGAAACGTTGGCAGGGGCGGAGAACCTCTTCTTAAAAGACAACTACTCAATTCTCAATATAAGTGGAGTAAAAATAGAGCTGTTTTTGGTTGAAGAGGGCCTGAGGATCTACTCTCTGACCATCCTTTTCTTTATCTCTTTTCTTGAGGCATACCTTATCTTCATATATTTCTAAGGACTTCTGGTGCCTTGAGGAAACCAGTTTGAAAACCACTGGTATGGAAGCATAACCCTGCTTCAAAGTTCCAAGACTTGGTCCTATAGTAGTCCTCCCCTTAGCTATTGGACTTTGAGCAAGTCACTCAATTCCAGTGGGCCCAGTTTCTCTACCTATACAGTGAATTTCTCAAACTGGATAATTTCTAAAATCCTGAACTCTCAGCTTTGATATGATGAAGCTCGCATGACTGTGAAATTTCAGTTCAGTTCAGTCACTCAGTCGTGTCCGACTCTCTGTGACCCCATGGCCTGCAGCACGCCAGGCCTCCCTGTCCATCACCAACTCCTGGAGCTTGCTCAAATTCATGCCCATTGAGTCGGTGGTGCCATCCAACCATCTCATCCTCTGTCATCCCCTTCTCATTCTGCCTTCAATCTTTCCCAGCATCAGGGTCTTTTCCAGTGAGTCAGTTCTTCCCATCAAGTGGCCAAAGTATTGGAGCTTCAGCTTCAGCATCAGTCCCTTCAGTGAATCTTCAGGATTGATTTCCTTAAGGATGGACTGGTTGAATCTCCTTGCTGTCCAAGGGACTCTCAGGAGTCTTCTCCAACACCACAGTTCAAAAGCATCTGTTCTTTGGCACTCAGCTTTCTTTATAGTCCAACTCTCACATCCATACATGACCACTGGAAAAACCATAGCCTTGACTAGACAGACCTTTGTTGGCAAAGTAATGTCTCTGTTTTTTAATATGCTGTCTATGTTGGTCATAGCTTTCCTTCCAAGGAGTAAGCATCTTTCAATTTCATGGCTGCAATCACCATCTGCAGTGATTTTGGAGCCCAGAAATAAAGTTGGCCACTGTTTCCACTGTTTCCCCATCTATTTGCCATGAAGTGATGGGACTGGATGCCATGATCTTCGTTTTCTGAATGTTGAGCCTTCAGCCAACTTTTTCACTCTCCTCTTTCACTTTCATCAAGAGGCTTTTTAGCTCCTCTTCACTTTCTGTCATAAGGGTGGCGTCATCTGCATATCTGAGGTTATTGATATTTCTCCTGGCAATCATGATTCCAGCCTGTGCTTCCTCCAGCCCAGCGTTTCTCATGATGTACTTTGCATATAAGTTAAATAAGCAGGGTGACAATATACAGCCTTGACGTACTTGACGTACTTTCCTATTTGGAACCAGTCTGTTGTTCCATGTCCAGTCCTAACTGTTGCTTCCTGACCTGTATACAGGTTTCTCAAGAGCAAGTCAGGTGGTCTGGTATTCCTATCTCTTTCAGAATTTTCCACAGTTTATTGTGATCCACACAGTCAAAGGCTTTGGCATAGTCAATAAAGCAGAAACAGATGTTTTTCTGGAACTCTTTTGCTTTTTTGATGATCCAGAGGATGTTGGCAATTTGATCTCTGGTTCTTCTGCCTTTTCTAAAACCAGCTTGAACATCTGGAAGTTCACTGTTCACGTACTGTTTAAGCCTGGCTTGGAGAATTTTGAACATTACTGTGCTAGCATGTGAGATGAGTGCAATTGTGCAGTAGTTTGAGTATTTTTTGGCATTGCCTTTCTTCAGGATTGGAATGAAAACTGACCTTTTCCAGTCCTGTGGCCACTGCTGAGTTTTCCAAATTTGCTGGCATATTGAGTGCAGCACTTTCACAACATCATCTTTTAGGATTTGAAATAGCTCAACTAGAATTCCATCACCTCCACTAGCTTTGTTCATAGTGATGCTTCCTAAGGCCTACTTGACTTCTCATTCCAAGATGTCTGGCTCTAGGTGAGTGATCACAGCATTGTGATTATCTGGGTCATGAAGCTCTTTTTTGTACAGTTCTTCTGTGTATTTTTGCCACCTCTTCTTAATATCTTCTGCTTCTGTTAGGTCCATACCATTTCTGTCCTTTGTTGAGCCCATCTTTGCATGAAATGTTCCCTTGGTGTCTCTAATTTTCTTGAAGAAATCTCTAGTCTTTCCCATTCTGTTGTTTTCCTCTATTTCTTTGCATTGGTCACTGAAGACGGCTTTCTTATCTCTCCTTGCTAGTCTTTGGAACTCTGCATTCATATGGGTATATCTTTCCTTTTCTCCTTTCCTTCACTTCTCTTCTTTTCACAGATATTTGTCAGGCCTCCTCAGACAGCCATCTTGTTTTTTTGCGTTTCTTTTTCTTGGGAATTGTCTTGATCCCTGTCTCCTATACAATGTCACAAACTTCCATCCATAGTTCATCAGGCACTCTGTCTATCAGATCTAGTCCCTTAAATCTATTTGTCACTTCTAGCGTATAATCATTGGAGAAGGCAATGGCACACCACTCCAGTACTCTTGCCTGGAAAATCCCATGGACAGAGGAGCCTGGTGGGCTGCAGTCCATTGGGTCGCTAAGAGTCAGACACGACTGAGCAACTTCACTTTCACTTTTCACTTTCCTGCATTGGAGAAGGAAATGGCAACCCACTCCAGTGCTCTTGCCTGGAGCATCCCAGGGACGGGGGAGCCTGGTGAGCTGCCGTCTATGGGGTCGCACAGAGTTGGACACAACTGAAGCAACTTAGCAGCAGCAGCAGCAGTGTATAATCATAAGGGATTTGATTAGGTTATACCTGAATGGTCTAGTGGTTTTCCCTACTTTCTTCAATTTAAGTCTGAATTTGGCAATAAAGAGTTCATGATCTGAGCTCCTGGTCTTGTTTTTGCTGACGGTGTAGGCTTCTCCACTTTTGGCTGCAAAGAGTATAATCAATCTGATTTCGGTGTTGACCATCTGGTGATGTCCATGTGTAGTCTTCTCTTGTGTTGTCGGAAGAGGGTGTTTGCTATGACCAGTGTGTTCTCTTGGCAAAACTCTATTAGCCCCTGCCCTGCTTCATTCTGTACTCCAAGGCCAAATTTGCTGTTACTTCAGGTGTTTCTTGACTTCCTACTTTTGTGAAATTTAGATTCCAAAATTTTATGATCCTCAAGTTCTGGAAGTCTTCATCTTACAATTCCTGAGAAGGGTTGTGTACCTTAATTATAATTTCATAGTAACTATTGTATCTTTTTAAACAGGCTTTGAGTGTTAGGTTTTGTTTTTTTTTTTTTTAAGAAAGAATAATTAGAAAATCTCTTTATGGAGGAAAGGACTGAATAATACAAAGATCTGTGGGAAAAGTATTCCTGGAAGAAAGATGAGCATATGCCAAGGCCCTGTGGTGGGGAATGAGCTTGGCACATTCAGGGAAAAAGTAAGCAGACCAGCAGGGCTGGAATGGAGTAAGCATGGGAGAGGGTGGTAAGAGGTGAGGTGGAAAGGTTGGCTGTGGTCCTCTTGGCAGAGTACTGAGTCTGGATTTCATTCTAAGTGCAATGAGAAGTCGCAGGGGAGGTACAAGCAAGGGGTGACATAACCTGACTTAAAAAAAATTTTTTTCTTGGTTGATTTACGAAGAGACCAGGCAGAAAGCTAAAACAGCATTCCAGACGAGAGGTAACTGTGACACAGATCTGGGAAGCATCAGAGGAGGTAGCGAGAAGTGGTTAGCTTTGAAATACCTTTGATGGTGGAACTCTTAGCACTTGATGCTGATTGGATGATAACTGCAGACATAAGAAACAAAGAGCAAATTCTAATATGAGCCTTAAAGGTCGTGAGCACGATGCTCAGAATTGTTGATGTTGGTCTGCCATTGGGCTGCTTCTCACGTGGGCAGCTTTATGGAGAGCCTGCTCTAGGGTGCAGAGGAGCAAGGGAGTATTTATTTCACAATTGCTCAAGATTCTTCTGAACCACGCAAGTGAGGCCAGCTAGTACAGATGTGAGCATGTATTAATAGGATATACGCAAATGGTATGTGTAGCCAAAAGTGGGATTGTGAGCAATTTTCTTTTTCTTGCACTTAAAATTTTCTAAGCTGTTTAAGACAAAAAGTAAATCTAATCCAGCACTCCTGGAGAGAGATGTAGTTTGAGAGATTTGGGGAGAAGGTGGGTTTTGCTTCTCTTGCCACCTGCAATGTCTTTCTTTAAAAAAATTTTTTTTGAGATTTCTTCATTTATTTGACTGTGTCAGGCCTTAGTTGCGGCACGTGGGGCCTTCCCTGCATCATGCGGGATCTTTCATCGCAGCACATGGGCTCCAGAGCTCATGGGCTCAGTAGTTGCTATACGCAGGTTTAGTCGCTCTGTGGCATGTGGGATCTAAGTTCCCCAGCCAAGGATGGAACTCATGTCCCTTGCATTGCAAGGCAGATTCTTAATCACTGGACCACCAGGCAAGTCCCTGCTGTCTTTTATAATTCCCAGTTCTCAGCTCTTAACTACAGCGTTGGATCATTTACCTACTGACACGTGTCCCACTTTGGCTGCCCACACTTTCCTCCCAGCTGTCCCTTGGGTTTGGGCTTCATTGGCACCTGGGCTGTACCAGAGGGGCCCCTGGCTTTGGCACCATGACCTACACCTGCTCAGAGCGAGGAACACCCTGCTCAGGCAGTGACTGTGATTTGACTGCCTGACTGATTCATTTGTCTAATGGTAACACATTGCTGGGATGCTAAGTTTGCTATTTCCCCAAAATGTTTTGAGGTTTTCCTCCTGACAACTGTGCTCATTGCAGTCCTGGTGAAAACAACAAAATGAAAAGGAATCTCATGGGCCACACACTTCTACACGATGAGGGAAACATTTGGTTTCTCGTAGCTGTCAACACAATTATACCCACAGAGAAAGAAAATGAAAGGCAAGGCTGAGACAGCTCAATTGGGCTTGGAGAGTGGGTGCGAAGGCTTGGGACCTTCACGCCTGGGCAGAAGGATACCAAGACCTCTCTGGCTGGGCAGGGGCCGAGCAGCCGTGGTGATACACTGGTGAGAGCAAGCTGCAAGGTCGGCAATGCACGAGTGTTTAGCCAAAGACTTGCCAATCCTGCAAAGAGTGTGATGTTAAAGCCCTACGGAGGAGATTAAGGGGCAATGAAGTCTCCAATGCTGGAGATCCCAAGAGGATGATCCTTCCTCCCAGCATGGGTGACAATGGCTCCCAAGCCACACTTACAGTTCTTTTCCTCTCTGGGGACTCACATGAAAGAACCATACCAAACAATGGATGATTTTAGAGTAGGGCAAGATTAAGTTTTCTGGAGACTTCTTTGGACTATTGATTGCTCAGTGGAAAGAAGGGATTTCCCCTTGGGGGAGGGACAAGAGTCTCAGAGAGAGCTTTTTTCATCTAGTTCCTACCCCCACTTCCCACACGTTCTAATTTTACCATCACAGGGGGAAGTGGGCTCCACCGCCAGCTACACCCATTGATGGAAGTGCCTTAGTCATTCATTCAGTGACTCTGTGCCAGGCACAGGCTTCATGAGGACTGAGACTAGAAATACAGGTTCTGAGCCTCTGGGGTTTAATTTAGACTCTGTGACAAAGACTAGGTGAACACAACTGAGGTTTGTGTTACTAAACCTCTTCCCCCTCCTTCTGATGTTCCTATTTGAAAAGCAGAGGGGAAATAATGCCCATATTGATTGAGTTCCTCCGTCCAATGTGCCAGACATCACGCTGCTCTACATGCCTCATCTCATGTGATCCTAAGCAGGTTAAGGAGTGGATATTCACCTGACTTTTACAGAGGAAAAAGTGAAGGCTCAGGGAAGGTAATGAGCTCACTTGGGTCACACAGCGAGTGCGTGGCAGAGTGGGATGCTGGCTCAGGTGTCTCCGACACTACAGCACATGGATGAGGGCCCTGTGACTTACGTGGACTGGCTGCGTCCATATTACTGGGGCATTTGTTGGAAAGGCACCTGCTGAATCATGACTCGAGCTTTTAATAAGGATCGAGGTGATTCATTTACACATTAAAATTTGAGAGGCACTGAACCGGGAAACTCACATACAAAAACACTCTCAAGCACAGTACACTCTTTGGAAATCAGAAAGATTTATCACGTTTGCCCATTCTGTTTTCATCAGCTTCTCAAATGCTACACTACAGCTTTTAAAGAGACTTCCTCCCCCACCCAGAGTGAGAAAACCTTGCATTTAAGTGGCAAAGATTGCCAGGTGGCCTTTGTGAACTAAGGATGATTCTCCGCACCCTGCTCCACATGCTGTCCAGGACAGATCAGACAGTGGGGGAAGAGGGAGTTTCTATTTACCAATCAGAGTGGCTAAGACTGAACGCCCCAGTTTCTCAAAGGGTGGCTAGAGGATGTGGACCTTGTTTCGGGAAATAATTGGCACCAGTTCTAATAGAATTGGTCAAAGTCCGCTATTGGCTTTCTCACTTCTCAGTTGAGCTAGTGCAAGCCTGCTGCCTGGGAGACTTAACACGCACCCAGCTCAACTTTGGGGTTTGTGTGTATGAGTCACTCAGTTGTATCCGACTCTTTGTGACCCCATGGGCTGTAGCCCACCAGGCTCCTCTGTCCCTGGGATTTTCCAGGCAAGAATACTGGAGTGGGGAGCCATTTCCTTCTCCAAGGGATCTTCCTGACACAGGGATCACACCTGGGTTTCCTGCATTGCAGGTGGATTCTTTACCGTCTGAGCCACCAGGGGAGCTTCGGGGTTTAAAGACCCTAATAACCAGTCCAGAAATCACTGATATGAGGCTGCTCATGGATCTCTAAACCCTACAACCTAACACAAAGTCAGAGTTACTGCTGAGTCACATAGCAGTACCTTCGTGCAAGCTATTAATAGAAAAAGTGTCCCCTCCAGATAGATTCTGTGTTCCCCAAACCGTGTTGACTTAGCGAGGGAATGAGGGTAGATTTCAGCTCCCCATTGCCTCTTTGGCCTTGAGCCTTTGTGCAGTGAATACCCTGCACAACCACACGTGGCAGCCCCCTCAGGAAATAGTTATTTAATATCAGGTATGAAGTCGTATTGTCAGCTCTACAAGCACAGGGATGACATCTGTCTTGCTCATCTGTATCCAAGCATCTAGTTCAGAGCCTGACTCAGAGTTGGTGCTTAATTAAATACATGCTGGACAGATGGATGGATGAGGAAGGAAAATAGAGTTAGTGACTCACCAAGCTCAGATCTGCAAAGTCAATGGCCTTGGAGAGCATGAGGCAAGGCGTATTCATGAGATTATCTCCATCACCTGCAACCTTCCACGCACAGGTTGAAAGCCCAAATACTGCATGAGAAGGCTCAACTGCAAGTGGACCTATGGTATTCTGCCTTTACAAAAGGTAAAGGGGCCCTTTCTGAAATTGTTGCTTGAGGGCTTTTATTAACAAACATTCTTGTTGTTGTTCAGTGGCTAAGTCATATCTGACTCTTTGGGACCCCCCAGAGCGCCAGGCTCCTCTGTCCCCCACTGTCTGTCAGAGTTTGCTTAAATTCATGTCCGTTGAGTTGGTGATGCTATCTAACCATCTGTCATCTGTGGTCCTTTTCTTCGTTTGCCTTCCATCTTTCCCAGCATTGGGGTCTTTTCCAATGAGTCAACTCTTCACATCAGGTGGCCACAAGTTTTGGAGTTTCAGCTTCAATACCAATCCTTCCAGTGAATATTCAGGGTTGATTTCCTTTAGGATTGATTGGTTTGATTTCCTTGCAGTCCAAGGGATCCAGTAATGTACATCTTTGTCCTTGGGAGCTAAGGCATGAAACTAAACAATTCTGATTCTCATGGCCTAAAAATTCTCATGACAAAATTTTTTTTGGGGGGTGGGTTGAAAAGAGAGCCAAGAATTCAGGAAAGAACCAGTAGAATCAGGTCCCCTAAGGTCCTATTTCTTAAATCTCTTCTCCAGGTCTAAGAAAATCAGTTAAAAACAAAGATGCCCCCCCCCCCAAAAAAAGATGCCTTGTATGGAACCCAGCGACTACAGACTGGTGCATGAGAAAGAGATAAAGTCCCGCCTGCAAACATTTCAGGTTAGCCTTACATGGTGGGGGTTGGGGAACAGAGAACATGGATGTGTTCTGACCAAGCGTATCCACACATGGAGCTCCAGGTGTTCAAGCCCTCAGGTGCCCCAGATGCTTGGCCAGTGTTTCCCAAAGCCTCTTCCATCGAATTCTGATCCTGTGGGTTGCTTCTTGGGAACAGGTACCACTGTCAAAAGGAACAACCTTTTTAGGATATTTCCAATGAATATTCAACTATTTGGCATTCCTGCCCATTTCCTTTGTTTAGCCTAGCATTTTCCAGACTCACTTGATTGCAGACAACCCACCTTTCCACTACACACACCTTTCACACACCTGTGACTAATCATGAGGCTTCCCTGATGGCTCCGCAGGTAAAGAATCTGCCTGAATGCAGGAGACACAGGAGACATGGGTTCAATCCCTGGGTCAGGAAGATCCCTTGGAGAAGGAAAATGGCAACCCACTCCAGTGTTCTTGCCTGAAAAATCAGTCCCATGGACAAAGGAGCCTGGTGGGATACAGTCCAAAGGGTTGCGAAGAGTCGGACACGACTGAGCAACTAATCACCACCACTAGTCAGCAAGGCAAGATCTCACAGAAGCAGAAGGTATTAAGAACAGGTGGCAGGAATACACAGAACTGTGCAAAAAAGATCTTCATGACCCAGATAATCACAATGGTGTGATCACTCACCTAGAGCCAGACATCCTGGAATGTGAAGTCAAGTGTGCCTTAGGAAGCATCACTATGAACAAAGCTAGTGGACATGATGGAATTCCAGTTGAGTTACTTCAAATCCTGAAAGATGATGCTGTGAAAGTGCTGCAGTCAATATGCCAGCAAGTTTGGAAAATGCAGCAGTGGCCACAGGACTGGCAAAGATCAGTTTTCATTCCAATCCCAAAGAAAGGCAATGCCAAAGAATGCTCAGACTACCACACAATTGCACTCATCTCACACGCTAGTAAAGTAATGCTCAAAAGTCTCCAAGCCAGGCTTCAACAGTACGTGAACCATGAACTTCCAGGTGTTTAAGCTGGTTTTAGAAAAAGCAGAAGAACCAGAGATCAAATTGCCAACGCCCACTGGATCATCAAAAAAGCAAGAGAGTTCCAGAAAAACATCTGTTTCTGCTTTATTGACTATGCCAAAGCCTTTAACTGTGTGGATCACACAAACTGTGGAAAATTCTGAAAGAGATGGGAATGCCAGACCACCTGACCTGCCTCTTGAGAAATCTGTATGCAGGTCAGGAAGCAACAGTTAGAGCTGGACATGGAACAACAGACTGTTTCCAAATAGGAAAAGGAGTACGTCAAGGCTGTATATTGTCACCCTGCTTACTTAACTTATATGCAGAGTACATCATGAGAAATGCTGGGCTGGAGGAAGCACAGGCTGGAATCAAGATTGCAGGGAGAAATATCAATAACCTCAGATATGCAGATGACACCACCCTTATGGCAGAGAGTGAAGAGGAACCTTCAAGTGAAGAGCCTCTTGATGAAGGTGAAAGAGTAAAGTGAAAAAGTTGGCTTAAAGCTCAACATTCAGAAAACAAAGATCATGGCATCCGGTCCCATCACTTCATGGCAGATAGATGGGGAAACAGTGGAAAGAGTGGTTGACTTTTTTGGGGGGGCTCCAAAATCACTGCAGATGGTGATTGCAGCCATGAAAATAAAAGATGCTTACTCCTTATAAGGAAAGTTATGACCAACCTAGATAGCATATTCAAAAGCAGAGACATTACTTTGTCAGCAAAGGTCTGTCTAGTCAAGGCTATGGTTTTTCCAGTGGTCATGTATGGATGTGAGGGTTGGACTATGAAGAAAGCAGAGCACCGAAGAATTGATGCTTTTGAACTGTGGTGTTGGAGAAGACTCTTGAGAGTCCCTTGGACTGCAAGGAGATCCAACCATTCCATCCTAAAGGAAATCAGTCCTGAATATTCATTGGAAAAGTCTGATGTTGAAGCTGAAACTCCAGTACTTTGGCCACCTGATGCGAAGAGCTTACTCATTTGAAAAGACCCTGATGCTGGGAAAGATTGAGGGCAGGAGGAGAAGGAGATGACAGAGAAAGAGATGGTTGGATGGCATCACCGACACAATGGACATGGGTTTGAGTGAACTCTGGGAGTTGGTGATGGACAGTGAGGCCTGGCGTGCTGTGGTTCGTGCAGTTGCAAAGAGTTGGACACAGCTAAGTGACTGAACTGACTGAGTCAGCAAGACTAGTAAATTACATAGAACATGGTTCTGTGGCAAATTTAGAGAATAAGCTTATTTTCCCCTGGGCTCAAGAGGAAGAAGTGTCCTGCTCAAGGGCCTCCATATTGGGTTTCCGTCTCCCTTTCAGGATGTCAGTCCCTGGAAGTTTGGGCTTCAATGTTTTGACAGTACCTCTCACATGAGTTTTGCTTGTGGGGACCCAGCATAATCCGATGGTGATCAGCATAGCATTTTATTTATTTTTGAAATTAATTTATTTATTTCTATCAGAGTCTAATTACTTTACAATATTGTGGTGGTTTTGGCCATACCTTGACATGAATCAGCCACGGGTGTACTTGTGTCCCCCACCCCATCCCGAGCCCCCCTCCCACATCCCTCCCCATCCCATCCCTCTGGGCTGTCCCAGTGCACCAGCTTTGAGCGCCCTGTTTCATGCATCAAACTTGGACTGGTCTTCTATTTCACATATGGTAATATACATGTTTCAATGCTATTCTCTCAAATCATCCCACCCTCGCCTTCTCCCACAGAGTCCAAAACTCTGTTCTTTATATCTGTGTCTCTTTTGCTGTCTTGCATATAGGGTCATCATTACCATCTTTCTAAATTTCACATATATGCATTAATATACTGTATTGGTATTTTTCTTTCTGACTTACTTCTCTCTGTGTAATAGGCTCCAGTTTCATCCACCTCATTAGAAGTGATTCAAATGCGTTCTTTTTAATAGCTGGTAATATTTCATTGTGTATACATACCACAACTTTCTTATCCATTCGTCTGCTGATAGACATCTAGGTTGCTTCCACGTCCTAGCTCTTGTAAACAGTGCTGCAAGCATCACATTTTAAAAGAGAGACAGAAAGGACTTCCTTAGCGGTGCGGTGGGTAAGAATCCACCTGCCAGTGCGGGGGACATGGACTCAACCCCTGGTCCAGGCAGATTTCACATGCTGTGGAGAAACTAAGCCTGGGAACCACAACTACTGAGCCCGTTTGCCTTAGAGCCCATCCTCCCCAAGAAGAGAATCATTGCAGTGAGAAGCCCCCGCCAAACAACCAAAACCCAGTGCAGCCAAAAATAAATAGATAAATAAAATAAAAAAGAGAAATATAGGAAACCAACCAGAATCACCCGCCATTCTCCCATGCCCAGACTAGAAGTGATCACATTCTTTAAACTCTTCACCACCAGGGTGTAAGAACCTGGGCAGCCTGGGGTCCTGGTCGAATCGCAGGAGGGACAGGCACCTCCTTGTTGATGGAGGGCAGAATCTCCTTTTGCTCCCCATCCAGTGCCCCTGCCAGGGCTGCCCTGCTTCCTTGAGATCTTCTGAAGTGGAGCAAAAAGGCGAGGGTAAGCCAAGGATGGAGATCAGCCCTGGCTGCCGGAGCAGGCTGAGCTGTGTTCACATTTCCAGGGAGCAGGATGCCAAACAGATCCCCACCCAATCCCAACTCCCCAGTCTCCCTCCAGTCCTGCTTGCTGCCTCCCCAGTCCAGGTTCACCCCAGGAAGCGTTGTCACTCCCAAGCTGACCTCTCCACTGGGGTCACCAGCCCTGCTGGGAGGACTCCGGGCAGTGACAGGTGTCTGCAGTTCACAGGGCCCTGTCAACCATCCCTCTTGCTCTCATGGCAGCAGCCACTGTGATCGCCAGAGAGGGCAGAGGGCTTCATCACCTCTCCAGACCTCCTGCGGGTTTGATATTCTTTACTGCGATTATCTCTCTCTTGCGATTTAATGAGGCTGAAATCAGAGAAAATCTGAAACTGACATAGGGTCTGTGTTTCCCAGAACCCACCACCTGCCCCCTTTCTCAGGGAGCATCCTTCCTGTCTCTCCCCTTTAAAACATTTTTTTAAGTTAATCAAAGTGACACGTGTACATGGTTTAAAAAGTGAAAAAGAACCACCAAGGCTTATATTTTAAACTGGTCCCACTTGCTGACCCTGGTCTCTTCCCCAGAGGAAGCCACCTTCAACCCTTTCAGCTGTATCTTGATTTTTCAGCTATAGGCAACTTCTAATTGACTTCCACTAGAGAAAATGAAGATTTAGCTCTCAGAAAATGAAGATTTAACTCTGCTACACACACACACACACACACACACACACACACACACACACTCCCTCTCTCTCTCTCTCTCATACTTCCTCTCTGCTCATCATCCCAATCTCATAGATGCTACTTAAATCAATCTTCAGTGCTTACTGTCCTAGGATTCATGTAAATATTGTTTGTCACAACTACCCAATATACTATAATGACATTTTTTGTACGATTTTGTATTTCTCAGAATTAGTAATTTTTCTGGTTGTTTAGGTTTCTGTGTAGCTAACTATTATCTCCAAACTCTACATCATAACTCTAAGATTCTTGTTACTATAATGGAAACCTCAGGAACCTATAAATTCCACATTTCACTTTGAACCCTATACCCTGGGCCCAGTCAAGGCTGATTGCTGTGCTGGGCCTATCTGTGAGCCAGGGCACACCGGGAGCTGGGGTCTTCTGGGATAAGCTTTGCCTTTCTCCTATGTTACATCTGCTCTTCCCTGGATTCTCTGCTTTCCACTTTCTTGGTTTACCCCCTCGTTTTGATGGGGCACATCCCCTAGTAGCTTTCTGATAAAGGGTGCTGCTGCTACTGCTAAGTCGCTTCAGTCGTGTCCGACTCTGTGCGACCCCATAGATGGCAGCCCACCAGGCTCCCCCATCCCTGGGATTCTCCAGGCAAGAATACTGGAGTGGGTTGCCATTTCCTTCTCCAATGCATGAAAGTGAAAAGTGAAAGTGAAGTCACTCAGTCGTGTCCGACTCTTAGCGACCCTGTGGACTGTAGCCTACCAGGCTCCTCCGTCCATGGGATTTTCCAGGCAAGAGTACTGGAGTGGGGCACCATCGCCTTCTCCAGATAAAGGGTGCATGAGAGGAAAATTGGATGAGACCTAGTGTGTCTGAAATGTATTTTGTCCACATTTAGGCTTAATGGATAAAATGTTTAATAAATTCAGGGCTGGGAATTATTATTCCTTCAGGATTATGAAGATTCTGTACCATGTCTTCTAAGTTTTAGTGATGATGTTAAAAGGTTCAGTGCCTGATCACCGATCCTTTGTGGACGGCATTCTGTCTTTTGAAGCTTTCAATAGGCTTCTGTGCTAGGCATTCTGAAGGCTCTTTAAATCTGGAAACATACAGTCCTGGGAAACTGCCATGTATATTTTTTTTAAAATAATACTTTCCTCCCCTCTATTCTCTGTTCTTTTAGTCTAGATCTCTTATTTTTGGATATTAAACTTTATGGATTGTGGTAGAGAGAATAATCCTCTCCAACCCAACCCCTGAAACCTGTGAATGTGCTCTCTTACATGGCAGAAGGGACTTTGCCAAGGTAATTAAGTTAGGGATCTTGAAACAGGGAAAATACCCAGGATTAATCAGGTGGGCCCGGTGTAATCACAAGAGTCCTTATAAGAGGGAGGCAGAAGTGGGGGTCAAGTCAGAAAGTGGAGCTGTGGAAATGGAAGCAGAGGCTGGCATGAAAGTGCTTGAAAGATGAAGGAAGGGGCCCTCCTGCACAGCACGGGGAACTCTGTTCAATGTTAGGAGGCAGCCTGGCTGGGAGGGGAGTGTGGGGGAGAACAGATACTTGTGTATGTACGGCTGAAGCCCTTTGTGATCCTCCTGAAACTACCACAGCATTGTTAATTGGCTATGCTCCAATATAAAATAAAAAGTTTCAAACAAAGATGAAGGAAAGGGCCATGAGTTAAGGAATGGGCGGGCCTCCGGAAGCTGGAAAGACAAGGTAATGGATTCTCACCTCGTCTCCAATAAGAACACAGCCCTGCAGACACCGTGATTTTAGCCAGGTGAGAACCGTTTCAGACTTATGCCCTCCAGAACTGTAAGAGAATAAATGCGTGTTGTTTTCAGCCACTAACTTTGCAGCGGTTTGTTACAGCAGCCGCAGGAATCCCATAAAAAGGACCGAGGAGCATCTACTGCACGCCCAGGCCTCACCCAGCAGTTTACACTCTTTAACTTCTCCGTGGAAGCTCTCCTGAGCCTTCACAACAGCATGGACCCCACACGGCAAACTCTCCCTATCGTGTCCGTCGTCATGCTGATCGACTGTGATGGCTGTGAGTATTCCTTAAGCGGCTCTCTGCCCGCTGGACTACGGGCACCATGAGGGCCGGGATTATGGGTCTGTTCATTCCATTCACCGCTTTGTCCCGTTGTTGCTGTTCAGTCACTAAGTCGTGTCTGACTCGTTGCGACCCCATGGACTGCAGCTCGCCAGGCTCCCCTGTCTTCCACTGTCTCCCAGGGTCTGCTCACATTAATTCCATTGAATCGGTGATGCCATCCGACCATCTCATCCTCTGCCCGCCCCCTTCTCCTTTAGCCTTCAATCATAATAAATTCGTGCTGCATGAATGACTAAATAAATCAAATGAATTCCACTCAGCAGTCCTCCCAGCAACCCCATGAAGGGGAGCCACTGTCCCTTTCACAGATGAGGAAACCGAGACACAAGTGAGGCTCCATCCCATCACTATTCCCAGGATGCATGGATTAGCAGGTGTGGGGCCAGGATCTGAACCCAGCATTGTCTGTCTGTGCCCAACAGCCCATCAGACCAGCCTCTAGGCTAAAAACGTCCCAACTGACTGACTGCCTCTGCCCCTCTGAGTGTCCCTACCCCTAGCTGACTTCTGCCCAGCAAGCTAACACTCCAGGGGAAGGAGCATCTTAATTAGGCTAGCCTGCAGCTGTTAGGGGAGCTGCCTGGTCCACAGTGGAGGCGGAGGTTTCAATGACGAATCCCGTGCTTAGCTGGGCTGAGGGCGAAAAGCAACAGGATTTGTCAAGTTGCTTTGGGATCCTCGTGAATGGGCAGCGTTCCAGAACCATAGTGTCATCATTGTTATTATTGTTTTTTTTTTTATATCTAATCTGTTCTTGAGAACAACCATTTTGAAATTGGGCAAAAATACAGCCTAATATATTTAAACATATATATTTTTATTTTTATATAATTTAAAAATAAACGCATTGATGTACATTTTCCAAGTGCCTGCCTGCTGAATTCCTAATGTAATACAACATGACTCAGAGCTAAATTTAAAGAGAGAAGCACATATGTTTAAAGCAGGCACCAACTTTCAATCTGAGGAGAAACAGAGTCAAAAGTATTTTTTTTAGCGTGTGAACGGACTGAGTGCAAAGTGAATTATCTCCAAGCCATCTGGGAAGTCTGGTGTTTTTCAATGCCTTCACAACTCTAATTTTAAGCCGTTATTTGGCCTTTAAATAACAATATCTTTTCTTTCCATTGGAATTTGCACCAGATTCCGCATTTATTGCGCTATCGACTCCAAAAAGAGACCTATCTTTTTGGGAGCAAAAAGAGCAAAAGTTATTGAACGTATTACTCTGCAGATTGGCTCTGGGAAAAAAACAGCAGTCTGATATTTTGCAAATGAAGTTTGACATATTCTGGGATGGCATATTGCACTCACCACAAACAGGCTGCTTGTGCCCAGAGGAGAAAGCTTAATTAAAGCCCCCTTAACAGCATGTAACTCCAGGAAAACGACTCCAAGAGCACTGTAAATGACCTTAAGTTGTTCCATGGGGTTCCCATTCATGAACGGTCTTGATTTTTACCTAGAAGACAGTACAATGTGATTATAGAATTTCAGCTCTAAGGGGGTTCTGATCTATGCTACCAGCCTGTCCTGGGATCCCCTACGTAGACTCCAGGTAATACCTTTAGTCAATGGACTTGCTGCCTTCCCAATTGCAGGAAGTGCTTTGCATTATTAGGTTGAAATCTTCCTCCCTACAACTGGTTCTCGTTATTGCCATTAGATTACACAGGAGTCTTCCCCACGGTTGACACAAAGGTGAGTTGAAGGTCCTGTCATCACGACCTGCCACTGGCTTTCATCTGCTCTGCTCCAAATAAAACACACCCAGCTCCTCTAAGAACTTGGGTGGGTTCTCTCCAGTAATAAAGATCACAGTTTTTTAGGAACCTGTCTACAAGGGAGAGGACAAAGAGACAAAGAAGATGTTTTGAATCTCTATGAAATCAGATTTGGCCAATAATTTATTTCATTTGAATCCCAGACCTTCTATTTCTTCTACAGCCTCTACGTACGGTCTCTTCAGAGGTATGGACTTGGGTGAAAACCAATGCCTTGTTGGTACAGAGGTTCTCAATTGGTTCTTCAGCCACTAAGTCATGTCTGACTCTTTGAGACGGCAGGGGCCACAGGACTCCAGGCTCCCCTGTCCACTATCTCCCAGAGTTTGCTCAGATTCATGTCCATTGAGTCGGTGATGCCATCCAACCATCTCATCCTCTGCCAACCCCTTCTCCTTTTGCCTTCAACCTTTCTCAGCATCAGGGTCTTTTCCAGTGAGTCAGCTCTTCACATCAGGTGGCCAGAGTATTGAGCTTCAGCTTTAGCATCAGTCCTTCCAACAAATATTCAGGACTGATTTCATTTAGGATGGACTGGTTGGATGTGATCTTACCACCTATGAATTCTCCTTTGCCTTCTCTTCCGCAGGAATGCATTTTTAAAAGATATCTTCCCAGCTCAGTCCCTAGGCTCATACAGGTTACCATTCAAAGATCTCTTTATCAGACTAACCTGTCAGAATGACAGCCTCCTCATCACTCTGTCCATTCGTCCTGCTTTATATTATTTAACAGCCCTCACTACATGAAATATTACAGATATAGTCTTTTTTTTTTGCCACCTACTTCCCTTTACTAGAATGTAGGCTCTGCAAGGTAGAGACTTTATCTCACCGTGTACCCTGTTGAATCCTCTGGGCTTATAATATTTGATTAATCTATATTTATTGAATAAATGTTTGAGGATCAATATGTAGATATTGGTCCATGGATATCAAACCCAGAATATCCTTCTGCCAGACTTGAGAAGGACTGGATTAGCCTGAATGCTACATCCTTCAGGAGCCCTTTTTCCTCCCAGATAAAGTGACTCTCCCTTCCATAAGTTCTTCTCAAACTCAGGGGTCACCATTCACATGGCCTTGATCTTAAAGCAGTTTGGATTTTAGTTGACTTGCATTTACATCTCCCCTGTTGGGAGCAATTCCTGGAGAGCAATCTCTTCAGCCAGATGCCAGTAGGTGCCCAGAAAATACAAGGTATTAAAAGGAATGGCACCCTCTTCCTCCCTCTGTTCTCTTTCATGGAAAGGTTTTGGGGATATTTTGGTGATGGGAGCTAGTCATGATGAAAACTCATCATATCTAGTACACTCTGGGATGCTGGTTAACAGTTTGAATGAGGTTTAGTATGGTGAATATCTTGAAGAACTTTTACTCTGTGCTCAGTTTTGTCCACTATCAAGGCAGGTAGCATTCAGAATTAATTTGAAAAACCCTTTTAAAGTGCAACAGTGAAAACACAGAGTTTAAAATGGACAAAGGATCTGAATAGACACTTCTCCAAAGAAGATATACAAATGGCCAATATGCCTAAGAAAAGATGCTCAACATCATTAGTCATCAGAGAAATGCAAATGAAAACTACAATGAGATTTCAGTTCACACCTGCTAGGATGGCTATCATCAAAAAGGTAGACAATAAAAAGTGTTGATGAAGATTGTGGAGAAATTACAACCCTCACACGCTGTTGGTGAGAATGTAAAATGTTGCAGCCGCTATGGAAAACTTTGGCAGTTTCTCAAAAAATGAAACATTTGACCCAGCAAGAAAAAGCAAGAGAGTTCCAGAAAAACATCTACTTCTGCTTTATTGACTACGCCAAAGCCTTTGACTGTGGGATCACACCAAACTGTGGAAAATTCTTAAGGAGATGGAAATACCAGGCCACCTGACCTGCCTCCTGAGAAATCTATATGCAGGTCAAGAAGCAACAGTTAGAACTGGACATGGAACAACAGGCTGGTTCCAAATTGGGAAAGGAGTATGTCAAGGCTGTATATTGTCACCCTGCTTATTTAACTTCTATGCAGAGTACATCATGCGAAATGCTGGGGTGGATGAAGCACAAGCTGGAATCAAGATTGCTAGGAGAAATATCAATAACCTCAGATATGCAGATGACACCACCCTTATGGCAGAAAGTGAAGAAGAACTAAAAAGCCTCTTGATGAAGGTGAAAGAGGAGAGTGAAAAAGTTGGCTTAAAGTTCAACATTCAGAAAACTAAGATCATGGCACCCGGTCCCATCATTTCATGGCAAATAGATGGGGAAACAGTGGAACCAATGAGAGACTATTTTCTGGGGCTCCAATATCACTGCAGATGGTGACTGCAGCCATGAAATGAAAAGACGCTTGCTCCTTGGAAGAAAAGTTATGACCAACCTAGACAGCATCAAAAGCAGAGACATTACTTTGCCAACAAAGGTCTGTCTAGTGAAAGCCATGGTTTTTCCAGTAGTCAAGAGCTGGACTATAAAGAAAGCTGAGCGCCGAAGAACTGATGCTTTTGAACTGTGGTGTTGGAGAAGACTCTTGAGAGTCCCTTGGACAGCAAGGAGATCAAACAGGTCAATCCTAAAGGAAATCAGTCCTGAATATTCATTGGAAGGACTGATGCTGAAGCTGAAACTCCAATACTTTGGCCACCCGATGGGAAGAACTGACTTATTTGAAAAGACCCTGATGCTGGGAAAGATTGAAGGCAGGAGGAGAAAGGGATGACAGAGGATGAGATGGTTGGATGGCATGGCATCACCAACTTGATGGACACGAATTTGCGCAAGCTCTGGAGTTGGTGATGGACAGGGAAGCCTGGCATGCTGCAGTCCATGGGGTCACAAAAGTCAAACACGACTGAGCAACTGAACTGAACTTGACCCAGCAATTCCATTCCTAGATCAATATCCAAGAGAACTGAAGACATATACCAACACAATAACTTGTACACATATGTTTGTAGCAACATTATTTATTATAGCCAAAAAAGTGGGAACAACCCAAATGTCCATCAGCTGTTGAATGGACAAACAAACGTGGTATGCCCTTTGCTTTCGGCCATGAAAGAGTGAAGTACTGATGCATGCTACAATGGGCTTCCCAGGTGACACAGTGGTAAAGAGTCTACCTGCCAATTCAAGAGACACAAGAGATGTGGGTTCAACCCCTGGATCGTGAAAATCCCCTGGAGGAGGAAATGGCAACCTACTCCAGTATTTTTGCCTGGGAAATTCCATGGACAGAGGAGTCTGGCAGGCTACTGTCCGTGGCATTGCAAACAGTCAGACACTACTGAGCGACTAACCCCATGGTACAACATAAGCAAGTCTTGGAAACACTATGCTGAGTGAAAGACGCCAGACACAAAAGACCATATATCATATGATTCCATATCTGTGAAATTTTCAGAGCAGGCAAATCCCATAGAGACAGAAAGTAATTAGTGTCTTCCAGGGACTAAGAGGAACAAAAAATGTTCTGGAATTAGATAGCAGGGATGGTTGTGCAACTTTGTGAATATGTTAAAAACACTTTTAAAGGTGAATTTTAAAGTATGTGCATTATATTTCAATGATGTTGTTATTTAAAAAGAGAAAATTCCCTCACCTTTCAGTAACTGAACATTCAACAAAAGTGATTGCTATAGTTAGCTCTTACATATTCAAATCAATTATGAAAAAAAAACCCCAAAACTCACCTGGAAATAAAGCAGTTGAATAGAGTCAATTACCATTTAGACAGCCTTCAACTCACATGAGATAACATAAGACAACATAACATCAGATAACATAAGACATCACCTTTTGAGTGGAGAGAAAACAGAAGTCTCTTTCTTGGGGAAATTACACATAAGGAATAAAGTGACTGTTGGCCACACCAGGCTGTCTTCTTCCATTCCAGCAATGACCATCAATCACAGTGGACAGTGTGATGGCTGCTTCTGCTGTCCAAGAAGCCACTTAGATCATTTATTTCTACCAGGCTGTCACCAAAACCAACAAGTCTTTAAAAAAACAAAAAGACCTAGAATCTGAAAATTGCAAGGCATGTTCAACACACACATAATATCCTTAAAAACTTTTTTTTCATTATGGAAAATATCATATAGTATAGTGAAACACACAAACTCATCACCAGCTTCAATAATTATCAGCTGACAGTCAATCTTCTCTCACCCTTTCCCCCCACTTACTTACTTCTGTCCCTCCATATTATTGAGAAGTGAAACTCATAAATTATATCATCTTCCCCAGAAATATTTCAGTATGACCCTTTCAAAAAACCCAAAAAATATATTCAAATTTCCTTTGGTGTCTTACAAATATTTAAAGGAACGGTTTGCATAATGTCCTTTTAAATTGTTATCTCCATTCTCCATGGATACATGAGAACATGAATAGCAATTACTACTATTTACAGGAGCAGCTATTGTGTGCCAGACAGTTTCCTGGGGCTTTCTACATATCAACGAACATGATTCTTGCATCAATCGCAAGGGACACCACCCCTGTTCCATCCTGCAGCTCAGGGAGGTGAATGAACCCAAGCGAGGGTCAAGCTGCCTGACCCATCCTCTGTCTCCCACTTGTGGCTCTCTCTCGCCCACCTCTCTCTTAGGGCTCTGCTGTAAAATACTATAACTGCTGGGCTCTGTCTCCCAGTCTTGTCTGACCCTTTGCAACCCCATGAACTGCCCTCCAGGCTCCTCTATCCATGGAATTTTCCAGGCAAGAATATTGGAGTGGGTTGCCATTTTGGTCCAGGGATCGAACCCGCGTCTCCTGCATTACAGGTAGGTTCTTTACCACTGAGCCAACAGGGAAGCCTCTAGTATAGCCACTAGCTACCTGCAAAACATTTCAAAAATGTAGTAGGCAAAAAAGAATGTAAATGATCTCATTAGTAATGTTGATGTTAAAATGATCATACTTTGGGTGTATTGGGTTAAAACCTATTGCTGTACAACAATTGTTGCTACAACAATTTTATGTGATAAGATACACATAACATAAGGTTGACTATCTCAGCCTTTTTAAAGTGTACAGCAGTGCTGAGTGCATCCCCATCACTGGGCACCCATCAGTGCCATCCAGCGCCGGGACCCATACCACTCCCAGACCACTTATCAAGCCCACCACTCTTTGAACTACCTTTAGCTTTCTCCGTAATTGTTATTGGCAGGCAAGCATTCTCTACTGGGATCACTCGTAAGCGGCGTAGTGGGGACCAAGACACCTGTCTCTCTGTCCTCCAAAGCTTGTGCTCCTTCCACTTCTGCCCTGCCACTGCCTCCCAAGAATGGACTGGTGATGCCAGCACGGTGGAAGCTGGTCTCCTGGTTCTCCTCTGCACCTATTCCCTAAGATCTTACAGAAAAACCCAAATGAACTTTTTGGCCAACCCAACATTATTCCCCAAACAGGGGAAGGAATTTGCAGCCAAACGGTGAACAAACATCAATTGCAAGGAATGTGTGCACTTTACACACACAAATTAACAAGTTAGGATGTCCACTGCTGTAGTGTTTCAGGTGGAAAAACCCAGATGGTCAACAACAGGGGATCCAACTGTTATTGCTGTTGTTTAGTCACTAAGGTGTGTCTGACTCTTTGCCACGCCATGGACTGCAGCATGCCAGGCTCCTCAATAAATTATGTTAAACCATCAAATGGGATCCTTGGCAATAATTAAAACATTTTTGAAGACTATTTCATGATAGGGAAAGATATTTAGGCTCTGTTGTGAAAAATGGTGGCTCAGATGGTAAAGAATCTGCTGGCAAAGCGAGAGACCTGGGTTTGATAAGATCCTCTGGAGAAGGGAATGGCAACCCACTCCAGTCATCTTGCCTAGAGACTTATTTTGTAAAATAATGTGTGTGAGTAGTCAGAAGGTTGAGTAGTGAAATTTTGCATAGCTCCATGTTCCTTTTTTTTTTTTTTTTGCTTCATGTTCTTATATAGGTTTTTTTCTACAGTTTCCAAGATTTCGAAGTAATTCTACATTTGTAATTAGGAAAGATAAAGCAATACATTAAAAAAAAATGAGGCTTCATTACCAAGGTGAATGGATTGCTTCTTGGTCAGCAATCTGCTTGGTCAGCTTTCTTGGTGGGGTCTTACCTGAGGCTTACCAGGAGCTGGAGGCGGGGACATGGAGCTGGAGGAGGGGGTGGAGAGGAGGAGGGGGGCTAAAGGAGAGTTGCTGAGACAGATTCTTTTGCTTCCGTGGCTGCCCCACACCTTGGCTTCCCCTGGAAGCCCACAAACTTGGCACCTGCCCTCTGCCCTCAGGTTTTGGGTGAGGGTTCCTGGGTTGGTAGCTTCTGCTGCTGGCCATCCACAGTCCCTCTTAATTAAAATGCACCATCCACATAACACAGTAATGGAATTAGAATGCAGTTCCTCCCTCAGAAGGGCTGCGGTCAAGGCTGCACAAACAACTTGTGTTTTGTTCTACTGTGATTCAGCCTAATGTGTTGGTAAAAGGGTCCATTCCCGGGATGTTTTGTACTTAATTACGTATGAACATGGCAGAAAGCAGAGGCCCCTAACAACATGCTCGGTGGTTGATTAAGTGAGCATCTGGATGGGCAATCAATAATTCACTGAAATATTTAGAACACCGCCTGGCTTCCTGGGACGGGAAGAATATGGCTTGCTTGTGGTCCTTTGTTGTTCTGCAGGTGGAGGTCCTCCTGGCTTTCTGGTCTCTCTGCCTCTAGCTTGGACACTTCTGCAGCTAGAGTGTGAACTTTCAGAAACACGCAGATCTAACCACATCACACCTCCACGCTGTCCACTGAACTCTCTTACCTCTGTGCCTCCCCCATCCCGACTGCACCCGGTCACCTGGGCAGGCTTGGCCTCCACTGCATTTCATGTCCCCCTGTGATTGTCTTCCCTGCTGGGCTGTGAGCGGACACCACAAGACAGGAATATGTTCTGTTCTGATCCTCATTTAATCCGTTTATTTGGTGGATGTCGCTGGGTAAATGAATGCATTGGCAGCACAGGAATCCTGGCACAGTGGTTGTGATCAGCATTAAAGGCAAATGATCCTCTCCCATTTCCCCCATCTTTAAAAAAAATAAACTTAAAAAAATACAATTTATTGTTCTGTTTTTGGCCGTGCTGGGTCTTCATTGCTGCACCCGGGCTTTATTTGCGGCAAGTGGGGCCTCCTCTCGAGTTGCGGTGCTCAGGCTTCTCGCTGAGGCGGCTTCTCTTGTGCAGCCCGGCTTCTAGGGCATTCGGGCTTCAGCAGCTGTGGCCCATGACTTAGTTGCCCCAACGCATGTGGAGTCTTTCCAGACCAGGGATCGAACCTGTGTCCCCTACTGGCCGAAGGATTCTCAAACACTAGACAAGCAGGGAAGTCCCTGTTTTCCTCCTCTTGAATTAATAGCAAATTCCTTTAATCTTAGGGCTTCCCAAGAATCTGCCTGCCAATACAGGAAACGCAAGAGACACAGGTTTGATCCCTGAGTCGCGAAGATTCCCTGCAAGAGCAAACGGCAACCCACTCCAGTATCCTTGTCCGGGAAACCCCACCAACCAAGGAGCCCAGCGGGCTGCGGTCCACGGGGTCACAAAGAGCTGGACACAACCGAGCACGGACGCATTGGGCGTTGTATCATTCTCTAATCTTACACTCCTGACGGTTAGCTCTGGGGGCCACCCTCTTCCTTATCCTCTGAAAGCAAGAACCGAGGTTCAGAAGGGTTAACCCATTTGCCTGAGAGACCCCAGTGGGGTTGAGCCGCCAGCCCGGGTTGACTTCCTGATCTTCAGGACTCTTCTTTGTCCCTGGGATCATTTGGGTCACCATCGTCACTAGCGTCATCACCATCATTGGGTCAAGACTGTGAGAGGCAAGAAATAGAGGAAAACAGGAGCGGGTTCAGAAGAGACCAAAGGGGATTCTTTACCATACGTGCTCAAACTGATCATAACAAACTTGGTTCCAAGCAATTTAAAAGATGACTGATGCCGTGAGTCTTAAGCAGGTGAGCAGAGAGGAACACATAACATTTGTGATATTTTCAGTGATATTTATCGGGCGACATGGCCTGGTTTTACCACTGGCTCCCCAGCTGTTTAGCAAAATGTTGAGCACATTCAACATCTATATTTGTTGAGTGACTAACTTGAATGCCTACCATATTCCCAGAACCGTGGGCTGTCTCACCATAATCCTCGGGGCCGCCCCAAGGTCTTAAGCATTGTGCCACATTGATAACGACAGGTGTCTCAATTCTGAGGTGGCTTACCCAGGGAAAATTTGGATTTAAAGCTATCTGGTGACTTTCTGTGCACCCCTCCAATGCAGTGTTCTGTGTCCAGTGAATCCTTAATAATTATTAATTGATGAGGGTGATTTCTCAGTCTGGATGCTTAACACATGCTCTCTGAATATGATGGGTGTCGCAGCATATTTTAATTAAATCCTGACAACTTTAATTCTGATTGCTCATTCTAATACTCTTGAGCTGCTAGCACCAAGCTAATGACTTGTTCATTTTGGAAGATATTAGTAGCAGGGTGCTGCCTTTTAGCCAAACATAACATCATAATAATTAAAATCTGATATTTCTTGAAATGAACTCCTTTAAAATGATTTCTATTCCACAAGCACACACACAGATGCAAGCATATATGTGTCAACATGCTCAAGAATTTACAACACCTCAGAGCAGCTCTGTCCATTCCTTTCCAAAATGAAAAGTTTGTTGTTGACGTGATGATAGACTCCTTACAAGGTTCAGGGGAAATGTGTATTTCCACTGATCAATTTCTGAGTTTCCCAGAAGAGGGGAGCCGGAGAAAGATCCTGAAAACTAATGACGGTGGGAGCAGAGTGTATTTGTACTTTATTGCACCAATCAGTGTCTAAACCACTGAATCAGAGAAAGAGACAAAGGAAAATCTAATTGTGTGGGAAAGGTGGCGGGAGGACAGCTGAGCAGGTGCGAGAGATGGTATCTGAGTACACAAAGAGATGAGATAATTTGGAGAGAGGATCCAGGAAGCAAATATGATATACTGGGTTAACTCATTGCTCTCACAGAGTGAACAACATCTCTTGTGCTCAAGGCATTGGATAGCTGACAGTTACAAGTTAGCTGCAGGCCACACACCGGTGGTGCTTGCCTTAGTGCATGATTCTAACCAGAGGTTCATTCTTGGGCTTTAGTAGGGACTGTGAACCCCCCGAAATTATATGCAAAAGTTTGTGTTATGGGGACTTCCCTGGCAGTCTAGTGGTTAAGATGCCATGTTCCCAATGCAGGAAACAGGGGTTCCATCCCTGGTCGGGGAACTAAGATCTCACATACAACATGGTACAGTCAAACCCCCCACCCCAAACAAAAATCTGCGTGTTTATAGATACACATGAGTGTGGGCAGAAATAGAGCGGCACAGTTCTCAACCTCTCCTCTCCTCTGGGACAAACATATATAGCAAGGACCTCATTCTCTAAGACTTCAATTCAGTTCAGTCACTCAGTCGTCTGACTCTTTGCGACCCCATGGACTGCAGCGTGCCAGGCCTCCCTGTCCATCACCAACTTCCGGAACTTGCTCAAACTCATGTCCATTGAGTGGCTGATGTCATCCATCCAGCTCATCCTCTGTCATCCTGTTCTCTTCCTGCCTTTAATCTTTCCCAGCATCAGGGTCTTTTCCAGTGAGTCAGTTCTTCCTGTCAGGTGGCCAAAGTATTGAAGTTTCAGCTTCAGCATCAGTCTTTCCAATGAATATTCAGGACTGATTTCCTTTAGGATTGACTAGTTTGATTTCCTTGCTGTCCAAGGGACTCTCAAGAGTCTTCTCCAACACCACAGTTCAAAAGCATCAGTTGTTTGGTGCTCAGCTTTCTTTATAATCCAACTCTCATATCCATACATGAGTACTGGAAAAACTATAGCTTTGACTAGATGGATCTTTGTTGGCAAAGTAATGTCTCTGCTTTTTAATATGCTGTCTAGGCTGGTCATAGATTTCTTCCAAGGAGCAAGTGTCTTTTCACTTCATGGCTGCAGTCACCATTTGCAGTGATTTTGGAGCCCCCCAGAATAAAATCTGTCACTGTTTCCATTGTTTTCCCATCTATTTGCCATGAAGTGATGCCATGATCTTTGTTTTCTGAATGTTGAGTTTTAAGCCAAGTTTTTCACTCTCCTTTTTCACTTTCATCAAGAGGCTCTTTAGTTCTTCTTTGCTTTCTGCCATAGGGTGGTGTCATCTGCATATCTGAGGTTATTGATATTTCCCCCAGCAATCCTGATTCCAGCTTGTGCTTCATCCAGCCTGGTATTTCTCATGATGTACTCTGCATACAAGTTAAATAAGCAGAGTGACAATACACAGCCTTGATGTACTCCTTTCCCAATATTGGAACCAGTCTGTTGTTCCATGTCTGGTTTTAACTGTTGCTTCTTGACCTGCATACAGATTTCTCAGGAGGCAGGTAAGGTGGTCTAGTATTCCAAACTCTTGAAGAATTTTCCAGTTTGGTGTGATCCACAGAGTCAAAGGTTTTGACGTAGTCAATAAAGCAGAAGTAGATGTTTTTCTGGAACTCTCTTGTTTTTTCTTTGGTCCAATGGATGTTGGCAATTTGATGTCTGGTTCCTCTGCCTTTTGTAAATTCAGCTTGAACATCTGGAATTTCACGGTTCACGTACTGTTGAAGCCTGGCTTGGAGAATTTTGAGCATTACTTTGCTAGCGTGTGAGATGAGTGCAGTTGTGTGGTAGTTTGAGTATTCTTTGGCATTGCCTTTCTTTGGCATTGTGTCAAAACATGATATGGGGTTTGCCTTCTCTACTCTTCCCCTGGAAAGGATGAATAAACTGAAGCCATAACCAAAACCAGCCAACAGACACAGATATTTTTCTTCACTTTGGTAAAGTTAAATAGTATCTTCTGCAAATATCTTAAAAAACAAAAACAACTCCCCAAAAGAGACTTTTAAAAAGACCTTTTAAAATAGCAAACTATAGGACATAGTTCACTGACAAGTTCTTGGCAACAGGGTGATGTAATTATAGACAATTTGAATAGAACCCTTGCTGATCCTTGCTTGATTCTATGCAAAGACTCCTCAAGTTTCCCATTGGAAACTTCTCAGCACATCCTCCTCACAGTTAAGATCTTCTGAGTGATTATTATAGGCTGAGCAATATTTCGAAAGCTTTGCCTGCAAGGTGTTATAAACCCCACAGCTATTTTATAAAGATAGGTATTATTACTAGGGGCCTCCCAGGTGGCGCGAGTGGTAAAGAACCCACTTATCAAAGCAGGAGATGCCAGAGACATGGGTTTGATCCCTGGTTCAGGAAGATCCCCTGGAGGAAGGCATGGCAACCCATATGAGTATTCTTGCCTAGAGAATCCCATGGGCAGAGGAGTCTGGTGGGATACAGTCCATAGTGTTGTAAAGAGTCAGACACGACTGAAGCACCTTGGCATACATGCATGCGTGCATGATTACTAGACCTAATTTACAGATGAGAAAACTGAGGCTCAGTGAAACTTAATGAATTGTTTACAATTCCACACCTAGACATTTCCTGCTATCTCTACCCCTTTCCCTTAGGAAACACTATAAATGGCCACACTAAAAAGGTAAGGTAGAAAATGAAACTCTATAAACCCAAGGCAATCAAACACCTTTCTTTCTTATGGGTCTATTAACGTCTCTGAGTTTGTCAGACGTCCTGAGCAGATTCAGGGTTTGCATTTTTTGGCAGGAACATCACAGAAGTCATGTCGTGATCTGTGCCTCACATCAGGGGGTGGGTTGTCCTATACTGGTGATTTGACCTTGATCTCCTCTCAGTGTGGTGTCAGCCAGGTTTCTTCACTGTGAAGTTACTATTCCCTACCCACCCCCTCACTGACATTATTGAATTAAAAGACTTTGTGATAAAATATGTATAACCTAAAATTACCATTTTAACCATTTGAAGTGTCCAGTTCTGTAGCATTAAGTCCATTCTCACTGCTGGGCAACTGCCACCACCACGCACAGAACGTTTTCATCTTCCCAAACGGAAATTATGCCCTCTGAACAACGATTTCCCCTTCCCCCCTCCCATAGCTCCCGGCAACCACTGTGGTACTCTCTGTTTCTGTGAATTTGAGTGGAATGATACAGTGTTTATCATTTTGTGTCTGACTCAGTTCACCTAGCGTAACATCTTTAAGCTTCACCAATGTTATACGTCCGTGTGTGCTCAGTGGCTTCCATCGTGTCCTATTCTTTGTGACCTTATGGACTGCAGCCCCCCGGGCTCCTCTGCCCATGAGAGTCTCCAGGGAAGAATTCCTCCAGGGGATCTTCCCAACCCAGGGACCAAACCAGTCTCCCGTGTCTGCTGCATTGCAGGTGGATTCCTTATTGCTGAGCCAGTGGAGATGCCCTCACCCACACTGTACCATGTGTCAGAACGTCCTTCCTTTTTAAGACTGAATAAACGTTCCCTTGTGTGAATATGCCACATGTTAATGAACTCATTCCAGGATGGACACTTGGGTTGCCTCCACCTTTTGGCTCTTGTGGATAATGCTGCTACAAACTTGGGCGTACAAATAACGAATACCTTTTCCAGACCCTACTTTTCCTTCTTTTGGTTATATAGCCAGAACTGAAACTTCTGGATTATTATTTTTTCCTTCTTAATTAGCGAGTTTCTTGAGGGATGCTACGTTGAGACTATATAACCATGCTGCTATTCCTCACCCTTTCACCCCCTAGCATTCTTCAGTTCCTATATGAATCAATAATTAATCTAACAGTTGCCAAGCAGTAATTTTCTTTCCATCATTCATTCCGCATTTATTAGCTGGCATTCTACTGAAGGGAAGAAATTTCCCTTCTCCGCCACTGATTTACGAACATGGAAGAATTTTATTCAACCCTTAACACCACGGACCCTTTATTGCTCTGAGCAATTCATTTCCATATGACTCCCAAGAGGGCAAGTTTGGGGGAGTGAAGGAACTTTCTGTATTTCCTTGTTACCATGAAGAAAGCCGAGAGCGCAGCCCGACTTCCCTAAATTCAGGTAATCGCGTTCCTGTCCACGCATTCCTTTAAAGTGGAAATCCTCTCTCCCAGGGTGGCCTCACAAACCTCCCGCACAGTCCCATCCCGCGAGAACTACATTTCCCAGAGTCCTCCGAGCGCTCACGTCATCAGCGGGCGCGTCTTTTTGCTCGCCGGTTTTGAAGAGCCGGCTGTGGCGGCGGCAACATGGCGGACGTGCTAAGTGTTGGTGTCAATCTGGAGGCCTTTGCCCAGGCCATTAGTGCCATTCAGGCGCTCCGCTCTAGCGTGAGCAGGGTGTTCGACTGCCTGAAGGATGGCATGCGGAATAAAGAGACGCTGGAGGGCCGGGAGAAGGCCTTCATCGCGCACTTCCAGGACAACTTGCATTCGGTCAACCGGGACCTCAAGTAGGTACCGGCTGAACGGGCCGCGGGTCGCGACTTCCTACCCTGCTGCACCCCCGCGGGAGTCTCCTTAATCACGGGCTGCTCTTTCTTTTCGTTGCTCCCTCTCTCTCCTCTCTAGGCCTCTCCCTGCCCCTCAGGGCCTCCTCATCGTCCACCCCCGCTTTCTCGTCTCCCTTCTCTTGGCGTCCTGCTGTTGGCTGACTCCCGCCACCCAGGACCACCTCTGTGGTCCTTCCGTTTCTCGCGACGGGAGGTGCTCTTCCCATGAACTTCCACTCGTCTTCTCGGCTCGTCAGGGTTCCCACCTGTGGGCCCTCTGGGCTCCACCACGTCTGATCAAATAGTACCAAAAAGGACTTGTTCAACGCTGCCCCAGAGTCAAGTGTATTCCACCTAGTTGGCCACAGGTTGGGCTTCCCTGGTGGTGCAGAGGTTAAAGCGTCTGCCTGCAACGTGGGAGACCTGGGTTCGACTCCTGGGTCGGGAAAATCCCCTGGAGAAGGAAATGGCAACCCACTCCAGTATTCTTGCCTGGAGAATCCCATGGACGGAGGAGCTTGGTGGGCTACAGTCCACGGGTTGCAAAGAGTCGGACATGACTGAGCGACTTTTATCTTTATCTTATCTTTCCTCCCTGAACCTGGAATTCATCAGTTCCAGTGCCTACCCCACCCCAAAGCGTGACGAAACAGGCTTTGTTCCTTTCTCTTTTCTCCTGCCCCCACCCCCTAACCACCTGATCACTACTTTCACCCCCACTCTCACTGCCTCTGTTAAGTTCCTGCCTAAAAGAGACCTCATCACAGACTTATGACTTCTGCTTAAACACCTCATCCCCACACTCCCACCCCGGGCCTCCCAACAAAAGCTAATTTGGTGTTCTTCAGGGTTAAGGATTGTATATTTCTTGTCTCTTTCTTAACAACTCAACTTCTTCTACTTTATCAGTGACATGAAGTGAGAGGATGCTTGTAAAATGCCTGGTACTTAATAGGCAATTTTTAATAGGTCCTGGTCATGTGCTCTCCCATCCTTGTGAGGGTCAGACCCTCTTAGGGAGGTTAGAATTGCAGGGTTTTTGTCTTTTACTTCTGAAAACTGACCTTAGCAGGTGAAAGCATTGGGTGAGCTACTCGTCCTATAATTTCTGGAGTGGCTGTTTTTTTTTTTTTTTAACTCCTCAACTTGGTCTCCTTAGTAACCAGATGGAAAGAGGAGGTAGAATGGAAGAGGAGGTGGTAACCAAATGATGGGAGCCTCTTTTTATTTATTTATTTTTTCCTGTAAGTAAGTTGCTAATCTTGTTCTGGGGGAGAGCCAGGAGGTCACACCCCCTCCTCACTCCCACACTTACTTTCTGTTCTCTGGTGAAGTTCCAGTTAATGCTTGCCCTGCCTGAGTCTGGGTGCTGGTGGTTTTTGCCTTTCTTTCTTCTCCTCTTTGGTGGGCTTTCCTTGGTAATGTGCAGGGTGTTGAAACCTGTCAGCATTGTAGAAAGCTTAGTAAGCGTGTTAATCTCACCCCACTGTCTTCTTCATAAATCTGTGGACAGCAGTGCGAAGAGGAAAGAGGCTAGAGAGCCCAAGATGAGCGTGGCATGAGAAGCTGTTCCTATGACCTTTTGTTGACACTCTGGGACTGGCCCCTCAGCACATGCTCCTGAATGTGCTTTTGCTGTTGGCTCTCTTTCCCAAGCTGCTCTAGGGTTTTTTTTTTTTTTTTCTTGCTATACTGAAGTATGTTTGTTTGACACAGCCCCCTCCATGGTGTCTTCCCGTTTGTTTATTTTATCTCTTTTTTGTTTTGTTAAGTTTTACCATCTGTGAAGCACCAGGTACAAATCTATCTGTGTGAATGGTAAATAATCATCATTTATTCAGGTACTTGCTGTACTGCCAAATAGAATGATCTGTATGTGGATCTGAAAACTCTCTTAGTGAGAAGCAGTGTTATGCCACATTTTGAAATTCCAGAAGGCCCTCCTCTCCCCCCGCCTTGCAAAGAATGATTTGAGTTGTTCAATCCTGATTTTAGGAGTCCTGTTGATTTCATTGCTCTTAACTCTTGTTCTCCTCTGGAATGGTGCCAGAGAGCGCAGTTGTAAAATGGGATAAGCCCCTAGCTAGGGGTTCTCTCAAGTGGCTCTAGTCATCTTCTTCTTTTTAATATTTATTTACTTGGGATCTTTGTTCCATCGTGTGGGGTCTTTCATTGCAGCACTCGGACCTTCCGTTTGGTGCTCAGGCTCAGTTGTTGTGCATGGGTTTAATTGCTCCTCGGCATGTGGGATCTTAGTTCCCTGACCAGGGATTGAACCCGTGTCCCCCACATTGCAAGACAGGTTCTTGAGCAGTGGACCACTAGGGAAGCTCCTGGCCCTTGTCTTCTTTTCAGAAAGTATTTCTTCTTAAGGGACTTAAATTTATGATGAGCAGTTTGAAGAACAGTCTTGGACCAAAGTAGTAGGCTAAGAACTGGAGTTTTACTGGACTCAGGTTTACTTGCTGCGTCTGTTTGCTTTTCAGTGAGCTGGAACGTCTGAGCAATTTGGTGGGGAAGCCTTCTGAGAACCATCCTCTCCACAACAGTGGGCTGTTAAGTCTGGATCCCGTGCAGGACAAAACCCCTCTGTACAGTCAGCTCCTCCAGGCATATAAATGGTCAAACAAGGTAAGGCAGATGTGTCAGAAATGAAACTAATACAGGAAAAAGCAAGCTTTCTTACATTTCATAAAGGCAGAAAGTGAGGGTAAGTTTTTCTTTCCATTTTTTGTTCTTGATTTGGCATGGCGTTACAGAGTTGGAAGTTTTAGACTGTCCCTGGGAGAGATTATATAGTCCTCTGAAGTCTCAGAAATTAATCATGATGCTCAGGTAATTACATTTTTTAAAAAGTTCAAACTCGGGTGTGTTTAACCTGGAAACTGGGTTAGGGAGCAGTTTTTATGAACCCCATGAAATCACACGCAAAGTGTTGTGCTGTGTGTGTGTGCGTTTCTCTG
Source organism: Capricornis sumatraensis (assembly GCF_032405125.1). Taxonomy (NCBI): domain Eukaryota; kingdom Metazoa; phylum Chordata; class Mammalia; order Artiodactyla; family Bovidae; genus Capricornis; species Capricornis sumatraensis. The sequence goes on from NC_091069.1 coordinate 4,807,581, forward strand.
GGAAGGACTTCCTAGCTTTCATCAGATTCTCAGAGGGGTTCCTGACTCCCAGGAAGTGAAGGACTGGTGGTCTGTGAGTGCAGCTGCTCACTTTGATTTTGTTGCTTGGCCTGCTTTCCCCATTGTTGACGGAACATCTCTAGAGGACTGTTTGGTAAATCACTCTTACTGTCCTTTTTTTCATCTGTTTTTTTAAATTGAAGAAAGTGCTGCACTCAATATGCCAGCAAATTTGGAAGACTCAGCAGTGGCCACAGGACTGGAAAAGGTCAGTTTTCATTCCAATCCCAAAGAAAGGCAATGCCAAAGAATGCTCAAACTACCACACAATTGCACTCATCTCACACGCTAGTAAAGTAATGCTCAAAAGTCTCCAAGCCAGGCTTCAGCAATACGTGAACCGCGAACTTCCAGATGTTCAAGCTGGTTTCAGAAAAGGCAGAGGAACCAGAGATCAAATTGCCAACATCCGCTGGATCATGGAAAAAGCAAATGTTCCAGAAAACCACTATTTCTGCTTTATTGACTATGACAAAGGCTTTGACTGTGTGGATCACAATAAACTGTGGACAATTCTTAAAGAGTTGGGAATACCAGACCACCTGACCTGCCTCTTGAGAAATCTGTATGCAGGTCAGGAAGCAACAGTTAGAACTGGACATGGAACAGCAGACTGGTTCCAAATAGGAAAAGGAGTACGTCAAGGCTGTATATTGTCACCCTGTTTATTTAACTTCTATGCAGTGTACATCATGAGAAATGCTGGGCTGGAAGAAGCACAAGCTGGAATCAAGATTGCCGGGAGAAATATCAATAACCTCAGATATGCAGATGACACCACCCTTATGGCAGAAGGTGAAGAAGAACTAAAAAGCCTCTTGATGAAAGTGAAAGAGGAGAGTGAAAAAGTTGGCTTAAAGCTCAACATTCAGAAAATGAAGATCATGGCATCTGGTCCCATTACTTCATGGGAAATAGATGGGGAAACAGTGAGAGACTTTCTTTTTGGGGGCTCTAAAATCACTGCAGATGGTGATTGCAGCCATGAAATTAAAAGACGCTTACTCCTTGGGAGGAAAGTTATGACCAACCTAGATACCATATTTAAAAGCAGAGACATTACTTTGCCAACAAAGGCCCATCTAGTCAAGGCTATGGTTTTTCCAGTGGTCATGTATGGATGTGAGAGTTGGACTGTGAAGAAAGTGGAGCACTGAAGAATTGATGCTTTTGAACTGTGGTGTTGCAGAAGACTCTTGAGAGTCCCTTGGACTGCAAGGAGATCAGTCCTGGGTGTTCATTGGAAGGACTGATGCTGAAGCTGAAACTCCAATACTTTGGCCACCTCATGCAAAGAGTTGACTCATTGGAAAAGACCCTGATGCTGGGAGGGAATGGGGGCAGGAGGAGAAGGGGACGACAGAGGATGAGATGGCTGGATGGCATCACCAACCTGATGGACATGAGTTTGAGTGAACTCTGAGAGCTGGTGATGGACAGGGAGGCCTGGCGTGCTGTGATTCATGGGGTCGCAAAGAGTCGCACATGACTGAGCGACTGAACTGAACTGAACTGAACTGAGCTGATAGTTGATTTATAGCATCGTATTAGTTTCAGGTGCATACATATCTATCTATGTATATATTCTTCAGATTTTCTCATTCATAGGTTATCACAAACTACTGTGACTAGCTCTCTGTTCTATGGAGTCAGCCCTTGCTGATTATCTGTTTTATATGTGGTAGTGTGTGCTTAGTTGCCCAGTCGTGTCTGACTCTTGGCAACCCGAAGAACTGTAGCCCGCCAGGCTCCTCTGTCCATGGAATTCTCCAGGCAGGAACACGGGAGTAGGTGCCATTTCCTACTCCATATGTATAGTAGTGTGTATACATTAATCCCAACCTCCTAATACTCTCTCTTCTCTTAACTGCTCTGCACCTGTCTGCGGGAGATTGCTCGAAACGCTCTCTATTGTTCAGTTGCTCAGCTGTGTCTGACTCTTGTGACCCCGTGGAAGGGAACACTCGCCATAGAATGTGCTATTCGTGGTAGCCCCATGGCGGAGCCCTTAGGACAGCTGTGAAAGGGAAACTAAGCTGCAGTGTAAAAATAACAGGAGCAATTAGGCTCATCAGCCTGGCAGCAGTTAGTTTGTTTGCTCACAGGTTCCTCTTGTTTGGGTGCTGTGGGTTGTTGTGTTGAGCTTTGTTTTGTTTTCCGCTGCTGATGGAAAGCTAGAATATATGTTTGGAACGATTTTGGAAGCTTTTCTCACTAGGATGCTGCTCCCTGGAGAGAATTGTTCTTAGCGTTACTGATTGTGATCCGCTCTTCCCTCTCCAGTTACCCATCACCCTTCTCCTCTTTTCACTCCCGGGTCTCCGGTGACAGATGAGCCGTGGCAGTGTTTCTGGCGTGTAGAATTATTCCTTTGAATTTGTGGGAATATTTAACATTCTTTGGTTTACAGTGGGACCCAGGCAGCTGCGTCTGAGACTCAGGGAGACACGACTTATCATGGGACACTAAAGAAGGAGCTTGGACCTGGGAGGCATGCGTTTAGCCTGTAAGGGTTGTTCTCCAGACTCGGGCTGCTGTGGACAGGAACCCACTTCAGTCCTGAGCATCAGGTGCCCAGGTGGTGTGGGGATCGGTCATTCTGCTGCCCAGTCTATGCCCGCTTCCCAGTGTTGGCCTGGTGTCTCCCAGTGGTGGGAAAGACAGCCCGGCAGCTGTAGGTTTGTGTGGTCCTTCACGCCAGATGCTGAAAACGGATGCGGGCCCTGTTTGGTAGGGGCCCCTGCCTACCCAGACAGCTTGTTGAGCTCAGTGGGTGGGATTCTCTGATTGCCCAGCACAGATCAGCTGAAACTCAGGGATTGGGGCTGCACGGCTAGAGGCAGGAGTAGGTGCAGGACAGACACAGAATCATGGCTGGCTGGGGCAGTTGCCAGGGCCAGACACCAGGCTGTTCAGGCCGCGCACAGACAACGCTGCCCTCTTAGGCTGTCCTGTGTGAGCCTCCTTGTTTCCCCAGGCGCTCGTGTGGGCATCTTAGCACGTGGGATCTGATGTGTAGGTGACTTATTTCTGGGTGGATGCTTGGTCTTGGCTTTTGGATGTGGAAGCTGTGTTGATGTATCATGTGGGTAATGTTCTCGGAATAGGCTCAAGTGGTGGAGACTTTTCAGTGGTGGGAAGATTTAGGCTGATCTCGAGGCCATGAGTGCCTGAGACCCCAGTGGGAGTGGCTGGTTTTAAATCAAAGTGATGACACGTACCGTTTGCGTGAAGGTAGTTTTGTTTGCCCAGTTTAATAGAATATTAAGATAGAAGCCCCTGTTCCTCCCCTCAGATGCAGAGGATGTGTTAGGGGAAAGAAGCAGTACATATGTGGAAATGCTTATCCTGGAGATGCTGCGGGTTAAAACTAGGTGTAGAAATGTGTCAGAGTGTAAGTCCTGCCTGAGTAGCGTGAGTGGGGTTGGGGTTGCAGTCGCAGCCTGGCCTGGTGTGTTTTGTGAAGTCACCGTTCTTTCACCAGCTCTCTGTGCCCAGCAGGGAGGGCATTTGGGACCCCTGCACCATTACTTGGCAAAATAAGGAAAATGAATCGGAGATGTTTAGCTTATCCCCTTATTTTATAGCCGGGCAAGTCAAGGCCCCATGAACCACGGTGCCCACAGCCTCATAGCTAGACTAGAATTTGCCGCTCCTGACTTAGCCCAGTGTTCTTTACTCTAAAACTTGATGCTGATGCTGTAATCCCGTTTGGCTTAAGGTTTTGACTGTACTGAACATTTTCCCCTCCCTTTAATCTTCTTGTCAGGAGCAATTCATGTGTCCTATTTTACTCATGAATCTGTATCACATTTTACTCGTTTTCAGTGGTTTACTGAAGGGTGGAGATGGCAAATACAGGCCCCTGCTCCTCACACTGTCACGCTTGTCCAGGGCAGACGTCGCTAGTCACCCTCCGCATTCTTCCTGCTGAGGCTCCCTCTGGACTCACAGCTCTGTCGTGGGGCTCAGCGGCCCCTGCCAGGTATCCAAAGTGGGCTGCAGAGAAGAGATGTTTTTTATTTCTGTTATGGTAGATAATGTGCTATTTGGCTGTTGCTTATTTATACTGTCCTTACTCTAGAAGGGGTTTGAAATCTGTTACAAGAAAGCTGTACTTTGACCTTGAACGAAAGAGGAAACCAAGGGTTAGGATGCCTTATGTACATTCCTTTAATAAACTCAAGAAGTAGCCCCAAGAAATAAGCCAGTATTCTAATTTCCAGCTGGGATTATGGAAGCAGGAAGCAATGATAGGTGTTTATCTTGCCTCTCCTACACACGAAAAGAGCTTTTTAATTGCAGGTGCTTTCATCATTCATCATTTTACTCTCCAAACATTTAAACCAGTAGGTACATTAATATGTTAAGTGGATTTTGGGGTAGCTTGCCAATGTCAGCTTTCCACACTGTTGGCTAAGAATCGAAGAAAGTTTGGGAAAGGCTTTGATACCAGCCATTATGTGATGAACTTTCTGTTTTACGTGCTGTTGGCCAAAGAGAAGTCTTGTTCACGCTTACTGACTAATTATTTTCTTAAGGGGATTTTGTAATTTTTGTAAAGTCAGTCAGAATATTAATTACATGGTAGTTGGCATAATTGTTAGGATAACACATTTAAAAATTAATCTAATGTAATGAAATGATGTCAAATTGCTGTGAGCAGCACTTTCCCCGTGCTGAATTGGGGAAGGAATGTAGCTTTCAACTCTGATGCACCTACAGATAATTGTTCTGTAGAGGGATGACAAGCTCTCTTGACGAGGGCGAAAAAATAATTGGCGTCAGCGCTGTCCTTGTAAGATAGCGGACGTGGAGTTCCATCACTGATTGCACCCAAATATGCCAAGCGATAGACCAAACTGCCTGCTCTAAGACCCCTTTCTGAAGGTTTCCAGTGTCTCCTCACCAGGCTTTGATTTCTGGCTTTGACTGTCTTCCTTTCTTGAAGACCTCAGCCCTTCCCTGGTGGTGTTTGAAGCGGCGAAGACCCCAGAAGTGTCTCCTAGGGTTAGGAAGTAGGCCCTGGGGAATGGGCTGCTGCCGCCTTTTTTTGGCTTCTGCACACTTAATTTTTCACTTTTATTAGAGAAAGAGTGGCTTTCCCTTCCAGGAATATTCAGTTGGAAAGTCTGCAGACATTTCTCTCATTTTACCCTCCCGAGCTGTTACCACCAGAATCTGGTTTTCAGCAGCTTGAAGTTGCTGTAACATTGATATCCCGCAGATCCAGCCTCGATGGTGCTCTTGATGTTTGAGGGAGCTAACGGTGCTGGGACTGGTTCAGGCTGCAACACTGAACCTTTTCCTTGAAGCGCCTGTCGTCTTTTAAGTCCCAGGGGAGAGAGACTGCGTCTATCTCGTTCCCTGCGGGGAGTCCCACCCCAGTGCTGAGCAGGGCTCCTGGTATCCAGGACAAATTCAATTATAATTCACTGAATGAATGAAAAAATAAAGAGCTTTTTCTGTTGCATTTTTAATTTACAACCCCTTCTGTGGTTTGTGTGCTTGTATTTTTGATGACGCGTGATCAGGGCATCTCCATCTGGGGCCATTACTGGGAAATCTAGTTGTGTTACTTACAGACAGAGAAGATTCCGAGGTCCTGTGGTGGCGGCTAGGGCCAGGCTTCAGAAGGGTGATTTGGCAGGAAAGGTGAGGTCAGTTGGTGAATTGACTGTAAGCTTTTTGAGGGCCAAGCCTGGCGTTTCATTGATGTAGCCTGTCACCTGGGGTGCCTTCCTGAGAGAGCCGACTTGACAGCCGGTGCTCCGAAGGGGCGGGGCCTGGGGGAAGCCTTCTGGAGTCGGTGGAGTCAGGCTCACTTCAGCGACAGCGTCCCGTGTCCGGCGCTCTGCGGCAGCTGCTGTTCGAGCAAAAGCGGGAAAGCTATCTGGGAAGAGGCGCATCAGCTCCATCAGCCCCTTAGGGTTTATCCCACTTGATGTATTACTGATAACTGACCGTCCCGCTCGGTGCCCTGCCACTTGCTGACTATCCCACTTGGTGTGTTATCAGTAAATAAATATCACACTCAGTGTATCTATTACCAATAACTAATTTACATTCCTAGTGTTTTTCTCTCTACCAGGCCCACCCTCGACTCAGGGAATGTGGATTCATACAGAACATAATGAGGAAAGAAAAGCACTGAAATGTCCCCCAAGCCTTAGCCATGACTTTTGATTAGGCACTGTTCCAGATTGTTCTGATTGTTAGCAGAGGTCCCCGGTACCATTCTTAGAGGTTTTCTTTCACCTCAATCTCCCCGCCACCCGCCACCCCCATGGCTCCTTGTCACTCAACACAAATTTGCCTAGAGTTTGACTAGAGTCGAGTCTTCCCTGGTTGGCCTTGAACCTGCACCCTTGCTGCCCTCCCACCCCAAGCCCCGCGGGAGCGTTATGAGAAGAGCAAAGAGTAACACAACCAACAGAACGGAGCCAGCCTCCGGGCTTTCTAGATACTGCTGGCTTCCGAAGTGAAGGCAGATACAGCCAGAAACGTCGAGGCTTAACTCTGAGTTCTGGAGTTGGGCTGCCCGAGATGTGATCCACCTCCGCACTCAGCCTGTGCCTTGAACCTGGCACAGGCTTGTTCAGAGCATCTGTTTTGTCGCCTGTGAAGGGGGACGGTGCAGCTCTTTGTATCATAGTGTTAGGGCGGAGAGGAAAGGGCGCAGCGCGTGTCATGCCTCAGGGTAGCTCAGTGCAGTGAGTGTGTGTGAGTGGCAGTCACCATTCCCGGGCCCATGGAGACCGTGTGTGTGTCCGTGCAGAGGCAGTGTTGCTCACGGCTGAAGAGCTTAGGCTGCAGGGTTGGCCCCTTTGGTTCGCATCCCTGCTCTGCTCCCTGACAGCCAGGCAGTGTCCCTCTGTGTGCCTCAGTTTTGTATACTCTGAAATGGGGACGACAGCTGTACCCACCACAGAGAAATATTTTGAGACCGAATGAGGTGATATAAGCACAGCACTTCCCTGGCACAGAGTAAGTAGTCTCCGGGGGCTGGTATTATGGTCTTAAAAGACGGTGACGAGGACTGACCCTCGGGGCATGCTGGCCTGTCTTCCAGTGGTTTCCCTGTTACCCGGCCTCCCAAATGTGACTTCAGTATATTCTTCTGAAATCCTACAAATCAGAAGTTCATTTAAGTAATCAGAACTTTTTCCCCTTGAGGAGGCCCGGACATAGATATCAACAACTCACATGTTAGTATGAATTCGTGGGAGGGGGCTATTTGTCCTCATAAAACCTGGAGATGGGCTGAGGGTTTGGGAGCTTGGTGAGGAAGGCAGTTAGCCTCTTGGTGACCTTGTGGTGTGGAGCCAGGGGTGTGGATGGGACGTGGGAGCTGAGGGGCAGTAAAGGCAGCGTGAAGGGCCTGGAAAGAAACCACAAGCAGGAAGGAGGGGATGGCCGAGAAGCCGGTGAGAAGGGCTGTGGCTGGCCCAGGGCAGGCCATCGCTGTGAACTGAGGCAGAGTCTCCTCACTTAGGCCGTCGAGGAGGCCTTGCTCCCAGAGCTCAGGGTTCAGGTTGGTCTGTGGTCTCTTATCTGGTGGGGAGAATGCCGTGGGCTAGTCAAGGATTTCTGGCGTTATTTCTTTAGGAGAACATTTGCACACATGGGCCTGTGTAAAAATAAGCACTTGGGTTATATCCAGTTTGTGAATTGGGTGCTTGTGACCAGCAGGGCTCTGGGGTCAGACTCTGTTGGGTTTGAGGCCCCCGCTTTATGACTTGGAGCGAGTTGGACACCCTCCCTTTGTCTCAGCCTCCTCATCAGTCAAAAGTGGATGATCACACGTCCTCCTTCCAGGACTGGAGGAGGACTGATGAGTGTAACACACCCCGGGACCCAGAGTGGTGCCTCTTCTTATTCCCTCTGACAGCATGGGTAAGGCTTTATTGAGGCAACGGTTGTCATGGGAACATTGGACAGAGCTCTTGAGGGTCTGGGGCTTGGTTCTGGCTGTGCGTTGCCCAGCTGTGGGCCCTGCTGCTCGTGGCTTTGCTCCTCTGGGTTCTAGCTGCCTCGCTGGTAGAATAGAGTGGGCTGGATGATGGCTGAGGTCGTCTCTCACCTGGGAAAGAATGGTGGAATCGTTTATAAGTTTCCATGGTTCTGGAAATGAAAGCGCACCCTGGGAGTGGAGGAGAGTTAGTTTTGTCGGTAACATCTTAAGCGCAACCATGGTGTGTCCTGCTGTGCCTGCTACAGAGCATCTCAGACCAGACCAGGGCAGAGCTCAGTCCCAGAGGCCCTTAGTGGAGGACTCCCTCTCAGAGGTCCTCTAGACAGCGTAGCCTCCTGTGACGCAGGAGTGTAGACGTTAGGGAAAATCACGTGAGGCCCCCGTAATTCTAAATGGGCTCCACCCCAAGGCTTTGGCCTGATTCCACGTCTCTGTGTTCCGCTTGTTAGTTGTGGTTTCTGGAAACTGTCACTTTATTGTGGCCTGGAATCAGACTTGTGATTCCCTCCTCCTCCTCCTCAGGACCAGGAGATCTGTTAAGAAGCCGCCCTGAGCAGGGGCAGAGGCCACTGGATGTGTGGCGCACGTGCCCTCCAGGAGTCACTCTGCCCTCTGCCCGGGGTGGGCGTTGGGGGGGACTCGGCTTGAGTCCCGCTTTGGCTGTCTTACATTAGCCCTTTCTGGGCTGATCAGGTTTGTGTGTTTTGCCCAAAGCCTTCTGTGGGTTGTAACCAGAGCCTGCAAACGGCACTTTCTCTTCTCTTCCAGGGATGTTAGTGGACAGGACATGGCCCCATATCATTTTTCCTCCAGGTGAGTTGCACAGTGATGGTGGAGAATGGAGGCACAGGGTTATCGGTGCGGAAGGAATCCAGTGTCCCGCCTGCCCACTTTATCAGCGTCTTTTCCTGGTGGTGGGTTGAGCCGGGGCAGGGCTGTGAGGCACCTTGTGCTTCTCTCCTGTAATCCAGGCCGGCTCCGGGCCAGCTCATCTTTTCTGCCACTTCACTTGCCAGCTGTGTCTGGATGACGCCACGCTCCAGGCCAGCCCTAGACTCTCCTGACACACTGACTCCTGCGTCAGAGAGCCTGCCGGATGTCTGCACTCTAAATATATGTCTTACATTTGTGTCCAAAGGAGAAAAACAGGGTACTAACTTCCTGGCCACTGTTAACATAAGGCCTGACCCAGCTGGACTGTGTCCTGGAAGACCTGTCCGCGGGTCCCTGGTGCTGTGGGTTAATGACTGCGTGGCAAAGGGTGCTGCACGTTTGTGATTCTGTCTGTGAGTGGGGGTCTCTGTTTTCTTTTGGCCATGCCGTGCAGCTTGTGGGATCTTTGTTCCCCTACCAGGGATCCAGCCCGAGTGCCTGCAGTGAAAGCTCTGAGTTCTGACTAGACCTCCAGGGAATTCCCTGTGAATGGGTCTGTGTAAATTTCAGTACCTGGAGCCCTGATGGCTGATTTTGCCTGTAGGCGAGGTCAGCCACATGTGCTAACCAGTGCCTCCCCAGGGGCGAGCTGGGGGCTGCTGGGTCCGCATCGGACCCCAGACTGCTTGCCTGGCTGTCTGTCCAATCGTTTACCTAGCTCAGCACATTTATGTTTCCTGGAGAAGGTGTTGATTCGAAATTCTCCCTTATCCCTGGTGTTTGTGATGAGAGTTAGAACCCCCCGAGTTTCAAGATGACATGAGTTCTTGGCCTCTCTTTCTTAGCAGATGACAGGCACCACTGAAGAGGTTTGTGTTGTTAGCAAGTGGAAGCGTGTTTTCTTTCCTTTGAAAGTCACTATGATGATTTCTCTGTGTCACAGTTCCTCTCTGCATTTCGTCCTCTTCACTGCATGGTGAATCTGAAGACACTCCTTTTCGTGGGCTTTAGCGCAGGGCCAGCGCAGAGTAAGCCCTCGGTGGGTATGGGCTTTCTTTTAGTGCTGCACATGCCTGTCCTCTGTGCCCTTCGCCCCTCAACACTCAGCTTGAGCCGGTGGAGACGTGGCTGGTTAACTAGAGTACCCTCAGCTTGGTTTGGATAGCAAAAGTGCTTGCCCTAAATGCCTTTAAAGTGTTCCAAGAAGCCACAGAGGATTCTAGAGGCCAATGCTCTCCGATCTTTGTTTTTCCCAGTCTAAAACAGAGCAGTCCGTGCTCATTTTAATTGCTTGGATGAGCTCAGACATTGAGATTTTAATGCATTTTCACAGTAGTTCAGGCAGCATCACCACATTATCCTGCTGGCAGTTCATCGGAATCCTTGGCCAAAACGCTGTGCTTGGGGACCTTGGCTTAGAAAACCAGAGCGTGGTAATTTCCTTGCAAGATGTCTTGTGGGGAATGCTGCCTTTCCCGGGGAGACTTCCTCTGAATCGTGTTGTCCTCAGTCACGTAGTGATGGGCACATCTTGCTTTCGAGGAGGGTTTTCAGAGCTTTTGGTTTGCAGAGGCTGGAGTTGCTTTATTCTAATGAATCACGAGGTGGGAACGGGCCCTTGTAAGCCTCTGGTTTGTTTTTGATCCTGAAGGCACACTGACAGTATCTGGTCCCTGGTGGCATCTGGAGGGCACCACCTGCATCTTCCTCTCCTACCAGTTAGCTCCAGGCCAGCCTCCCTTCAGTAGGGAGGTGGCCACTGGAAGCCAGTGACCAGGGGAGAGCTGGGAATACTGCCTCTGGGTGGGTTGACGAAAACCAGCAAAACCAACCAGGCCGCATCCCTGCCTCATGAATTTCACTCACTCTGCACATCAGCGGCCCTGGATCCCTCCCGCGTCCAGCACTGTGGTCAGTCGAACCATGGTTTCTGGTGCTTGGCACGTGCTTAGTAAGTGTTGGTTGCTAAACGGATGAGTGAACACCCCCACCGCTTCTCTCAGAGCCCAGGACATTTGCAGAAGTCTCCTCACTGGCCCCACTGTCTCACCACCTCCTGTCTCTCCCCGCATAGGATCAGAGTGACCTTTAAATGTGCAAGTTTGAGCTCACAAGTCTCCTGCTTAAAATATGTTGATGATTCCTTCTTCTGCTCGGGATGACGATGGGTGCTATGATGGAGCTGCTAACAGTCCGCCTCACTGTCTAACTCCCGTGGTATCCCAGCTGAGTCCTCAACCTGTGAGCCCTCCTGCTCTTTAAGCGGCCTGTTTCAGCGGGCCCCACCCCTCTCGTTTGGCTGATATTCCCTTGCTTTATTGGGAGACGTTTTTAGCTCCTCAGGTCAGGGTGAGGTAGCCCCTCTGTACTGTCCTGCAGTGCCCCTTGCCCGCATCGTGGTGTGATCCGAGTTGGCCTGTAAGTACCAGTGGCTGGAGCTGGGGCCAGGGACACTGCCTGCCTGTTCACCAGTCTTTTCCAGTATCCGACAAGACTTGGCAGAAGACAGACCAACAAAACACCTTCAGCTAAGCAGCTCCCTTGTCTTTGAAGTCAGTGTTTTTGGAGGGAGGAGGTGGGGGCTTAGGTAGGGCTCCGGGTCCCACTTCTCTTGGTGGGTGGGAGGCGGGTCTCAGCCACTGCATTTTCTGAGCGCACGGCTGCCGAGATGTCTTTATTTGGCTTGTGCATTCCACTCACGGCCTGACTTCCTGAAGGATAGTGCATATTAAGTTGGTATTTTTTTTCCCAGCTAGTTTGGGGATACAAACAGAAGGCAAATTATCTTCATTATTTTGAGGCAGATCTGAAAAGGGCAAAGAAAGGAGACAGTGAAAAGTTTCGGAAGTGTCTTGTGTTCATTTCAGCCCTGTATCGGTTCTACAGTGTGAACGCGCTCGTCATCTCCTTGGATCAGAGAGGCTGTGTAGCTTGTCATTAAAGACAGGCGCTCCAGGGCCTGCCTGGGTTCAAGTCCTGCTGCCTCTCTTTATTGGCTGTGACCTTCAGCAGTTTACTCCTGATATCTGTAAGATGGGGTTGATGGTAGTCTCCCACTCAGGGCTGTTGTGAAGACCAAAAGCCTAGAATATGCGAGGGGTTCAGAAGAGGGCTGATACAATGTTAGTTACCGTTAACAGTATCATCACTGTCATCATCGTCATCAATTCTCCAGTAGCCTTATTTTACTCATTTTTATTCTCTAGTCTGCCTTTGCCGTCTCCACAGCCCGGATCCAGGTAGCTGCTTGCTTTCTGTAGTACACAGTGATGTCTTTATAAGGAAGACATGGTTCGAAAATGGCTCTTCTCTTAGGTAAAAATCTTTGAATAGAAACTTTCGAAGATTTATTAACTGTTGGAAGGACTGAAACTGAAGCTCCAATAGTTTGGCCAACTGATGTGAAGAGCCGACTCATTGAAAAATGCCTTGATGCTGGGAAAGATTGAGAGCAGGAGGAGAAGAGGGCGACAGAGAATGAGATGGTTGGACGGCCTCACCAGCTCAGTGGACATGAATTTGAACAAACTCTGGGAGATAGTGAAGGACGAGGGAGCCTGGCGAGCTGCAGTCCATGGGGTCTCAAAGAGAGGGACCTGACTTAGCGACTGTGAAGTATAAGTCACAAAGGTCATTGTCCATAGTCTTGAAATACGTATATGGGCTGGCAAAGGAGAATGTCCTGTGTGAAGTGTAATTCCCTGGTTTAACTATATTACATCACATCTTCAGGGTTTTGTTGTTGCCATTGTGTTTAAATTTGAGTCGCTAAAGCATAACTCGGCTCCCAAACCTTCAGAACCAGAGACGCGATCTTTGGTCTTGATCATCACACAGTGCTCATCTGTTCCTCCGGCTTCTGCCAGCTCGTGGCCAAGACGCCAGACTGTGTTACTTTCTGTACCTGTCGGTCGTCCACTCCCTGCCTGCCTGACTGCTGCTTGCCTGTTTTTGTTTGATAAAATATATATCGTCAAAGAGTAGCTTTGCAAAAGGCAGGGGTCCTTCATTTGGGTCCGGAATATGTGTAGGTCCATTTTTCGGGAGACTAATCCTCAGCTTTCATCAAGATCCTTTCAGGGGTCTATGGCCCTGTTGAAAGTTCAATAGCCACTGCCACAGAGAAAGAAGTATTACTCTTTTCTTTTAAATTTGTATAAAAGCATTTTATTAATAAAATGTATACCCTTCTTACAATACAACAAATTTTGTAGTGATTGAGCATGCTGTACTTTGTAAAAACTTATCACAGAAAATTCAAGCCAAAACAAATAGTTTAAGAGTCTACCACACCACCCTTCCTTTGTAACCTACTACCAGCGTGGGTATAAAAAGCAGTCTTGTAACAGATATCCAAATGTCTGTGCTGTGTCAGTTGTGTCCAATTCTTTGTGACCGCATCAACTGCAGCCCTCCAGGCTCCTCTGTCTGGAGGCTCTTTCGGGCAAGAATACTGGAGCAGGTTGCCATTTGCTTACCAGGGGATCTTCCCAGCTCGGGGGTCAAACCCACATCTCCTGCATAGCAGGCGGATTCTTTACTGCTGAGCCATCAGGGAAGCCCTTCAGAATGTCTAGGAGTATTATTATTACTTTAGGTATTTATTTATTTGTTTGGCTGAGCCAGGTCTCAGATGTGGCACTCAGGGTCTTCAGCCTTTGTTAGGGCATTGCCAGATCTAGTTTCTGACTAGGGGTCGACCCTGGGCTGCTGCATTGGGAGCTTTGAGTCTTAGCCACTAGACCGCTAGGTAAATGCCTGGAACAGTTTGTTTGAAAATTGAATTTGGAAGCTGAGTGGTGGAGTATGATTGGTGGAAAAGTGTGGAGGGTTTCCTGCAGGAGCTCCGAAAGGGTGACTCTGATGAAGCTTTCAGAGAAACGTGACCACTGAGTGGGACTGGGCAGCGGGCCCCATTGGAGGGCAGTGGCAGACCCTGTCCTGTGTGCCTGCACCCCCACCAGCTGCAAAAGAAGACGGCGGTCAGTTGACCAGTGTAGAATTCGCTTTGTGACGTATCCATAGCTGATGGGTTGATGGAGCTGACAGCCGGGTTGATGGAGCTGACAGCCGACCCGATCAGGAGCGGAGTTTTCAAGCTTTCCTGCTGCTCCCCTCCCGTGTTCCTTTGGCCCAGCTTCTTCAGGCTGGGTCTGTCTGCCGCTGGCCCGGGGTTTGCTTTTCTGCCAGGCTGTGTGTCACTGTTACTTCAGCTCATAGCAGGGGCCTGCTTTCTAATTTTGCACGCTTCACCTGAGATGATGTTCCTGCAAGTCAGCTCTTTTATAAGGAAATAGTTATCATTCATTTGTTAATATTTTTTTCTTCCTAGAGTCTCCCCTCCTCCCCTGCAGTATAGCTACCTATCTGGATTGATCCTGGCTCTGTGGTTTGTTTACTGTGTGACCTTGGGCAGGCCCCTTGGTCCTTGAGTCTCAGTTTCCACATCTTCAAATGGGGATAATAGCAGTTCTTCCCTTCTTGGGTTATTAGCATTAAGTAAAGAACTTTGCCTAAGGCTCAATAAATGTTAGGTCTTAGGAGTATGCTAATGAAATAGAGTAGCATTGATCCTCATGTGTTGATGATAACGTGACTTCTGAGTAAGCGGGTTGGGGGAGAGGAGAGCATCCTGGTCACACATCTTGTTGGACGAGCGATCTGGCTTGAGCTGTGTTGCGGGCGAGGCATGTTAATGGCTGCTTCCCCTAGGTCTTGCCTTCCTGAGGATTTATTTCCAGCCGCGTTGTGTAAATGGCCGTGGGCGTTCAGGCTGTAATGGATCTGGTGTTTAAGGCTTCCACTGTCACGGCTCAGCGGAGCCCTCCTCCTGCCCGCCCTTCCGATTGCCACCCTGGCTTCCCGTCCCCGGGAGCGTGACTGCCTCTCTCCTGCCCCTGTCACCTGCCAGCTCTGATCCGGGGGCTGTGAATCCCAGCCCTGGTGCTGCTGCCAGCTTGGCCTTAGGAGAAGCCAGGCGCTGGAGCTTGCCAGCACAATTTGTACTTTGATTAATTTATTTAATCTAACTATCTTGTATCAACCTGCGAGGATAATTACACACAAATTACTGTTTAAACTTGAAGCTTGCCTCCCTTGAACCGAGTCCCACGCTGGTCCAGAGCTACTGTGGGGTGATTCTGCTCCCTCCTACCTCCCTGAGATACGAGCCCCTCCCCGAAGTGAGGAGTTGAATTAGAAGCTTTTGAGAAAGGAGAAACACTTGCTTGGCTTCTGATCTGGGAGGTCTCGTTTGACTTGTGGAGAGCTGTTCTCTTTGATCCCTGGACGGGAGGTTCGTTCCCTTTCTCTCTGATGTCCTGAGGACACCTATGTCCTGAGGACACCTAGCCCACCGCTGCTGCGTCCTCCTTTCAGATCAGCCAGGGTTTCCAGATGCGGCTCGAGTGGGTTTGTTAGTTCGCTTCAGGGATGGGGAGGTGGTGTGACTGGTGAGGGGTGGCGCCTTCACCAAGTGGCGTTTGTTTTATTGACAGTAAGCTGCTGTTGATTGTAAGACGTGAGTTTTTTGGACTGCTGAGAACGAGGGCTGCCAGAGAGCATTTTCAGATGTGTTGTGATTTCAAAAGGTTTTAGAATAAGTACCATATGATATATTGATGATGGAGCTGGTTACAAAATCCTTAGCTTTTGATACATTTTCACTGAAGTTGTAGAGGTGTGGATCTGGAGGACCAAGATATTTTTGTCAGTGTCCTTCACATGACCTTCTAGTTGCTTAAAAAAAAAAGAAAATGGAGTGCACTTTGCCTCTCTGTGCAGTAGGAAGAGGAGACCAGAATCCTTACAATGCACATTATATCATGCATTTTATGTATGACTTTCAAATGATCTCATATGGTCAACATACTTTCATTCAGCCTAATACTAAGATTTTACTTTCAAATTGGTGGCTAAGTCTCATAAAATACTTAATGTAAAAAAACAAAACAAAACGCAGGACTGTCACTTTCCGTATTTTTTCTCTTGAGCACAGACTATCCCACTGTATTTGTCGCCTCACTGGAGCCAGCGTGGTGACAGCTTCCTCACCGTTGTCAAGGAGGGGCTGAGAGCGTAATGGGGGGACATTGGTTCTTCAGTGTCTTGAAGAAACATAAACTCAGTTCTCTGCCTTCAAGGGGCTTACGAGTCCTAAACTCAGGAGTCTTCACTTTGATGAGTAATACTTGGGACCACCTGCTAGAAAATCCCAGATACAGGCAGAATTTTCCAGTCACTAGCTGATTTAGTCTCTGAGGAGTTGAAATTTTGGCCTCCCATTGGCTTTGCCACATGCTTACATTTTTTCCTGGAGAAAATGAAGCTCACTGAGGACCCACCAAAGTTATTCCTGACTGATGCAGGCAGAAGGAAGCTGGTGGCGGAAGCCAGAGAATGTCTGAGTGCCCAGCTCTCCGCTCCCTCAGGCTCCTTCATAGCCCTCTGGCGCTGTGCCCACGTCTGGTTCCCCCAGAGAACACTGCTCACAGCAGACCCCAGCCCAGAGCCCCCTCTGTGATCACATCTGACCCCCTAGAGGCTTGCATATGAGGCTGGTTGGACGCGGTGGTCTCTGCAGGCTTGCTGGTGAGGACGCCAAACCCTGGAGAGGGCAGGTGCCTCGCCTGAAACCTGAGGTGGCCCACGATCCTTCTACCCCCTTGCTCCCCTTAGAGGCCAGTGAGATCTCGACAAGCTCCAGTGCTTGAAATAATCATGCTTAATGGGCTTGTCTGGGGATTGCCACAGGTAATAACAGGCCAGCGTTTACTTTTGCTTTTTCTGGGCTTTTTTGGTTTCAAGGAAGAGACTCACTTGTGTTCATATATGCAAAAAAGGGGGCATTCATTGGGTGTTTTATGGGACCAGTGGGCAGGAAATGCAGTGAGGCCTTCCAAGGGGCTGACGCTGAGAAGCAGAAGGATGTCAGAACCAGGGCAGCGCCTCTGTGGTCTTGGCCCTCCAGGACTCATGGCCCTCTGTCCCGCCTCTCCGTGTCTCCATCAGGCATTTCTGTCTGCAGAGGGGTGCGCTGGGCCGGGCCAAACAGCTCCAGGGCCTCGGAGTTTAAATCACCTCAGCTCAGGTGAGCTCGGGGGCTGGGCGAGGCCCTTGCAGTTCTGCTTTCCACCAGGAACTGGAGTCAGCCATCTGTTCTGGTCCAGCAGACATGCCGTGGAGTTGGAGCGGCAGCTCTTAGGGGAAGGCATGGTGCTCAGTCCGTCCAGGGGCCGCCTCTGCACGTCGTGCGTCCTTGGGTAGTGTGGCGATCCCTGCCTCTCTCTTACTCTTTAAGTCAGGAGGTAGCTTTTCTGACATGGCTCATGCCTACTTGGAAGCTGGTGATGTTTCACCTGGCAGTTCTCCTGTTCGTTCGCCATCTGATGATTTGCCAGGGTGCCCAGCTGATGAGGTGGAGGTTTGCCCCTCCTCTTCCCGGTCAGAATGGCCCTGACGAGGAATCTGTTCAGATGCAGGAAGATTAATCTTTATTTCTCACTGGAGCAGTGTGCGTTGTAGGACTAATAATGAGCTGTAAAAACTGCCAGTATTTGTCCTGCTTAATGAAGTTACTTAATGAAGGCCTGAAATAAACAGTATGCCATAGTTATTGTGGTGGAAATGGGAGCGAATGTGGTGTCAATTACATTTGCGGGTGAAATTGCAAAGCTCAGTGCATGACTATGGCAGGGCGGTTAAGCCCCGGGTTCCGTCATGACTATGGCAGGGCGGTTAAGCCCTGGGTTCTGTCGTGGCTATGGCAGGGCGGTTAAGCCCCGGGTTCCGTCGTGACTGTGGCAGGATGGTTAAGCCCCGGGTTCCATGTGCTGCCAGGTTCCAGCTCTTCCCCTCCCTAGCCCTCCCTGGGAGTCCTCGGGCAGGTGACTTGGCCCCTCGTTACTTCTCGCCTGTGAAGTGGGCCTCACCAGCACAGCTTCCTCATTGGGTGGTTGTTGATTAATATACCTTCAGCACTTAGCATGGCATCTGGCGTATAATAAGGACTCGATAAGTAGCAGTTTATTTTCTGCGAAGAAGAGCAGCAGGACTGTTAGAATTGGTTGTCACAGAGGTCTGACTAACGTGCGTGCTCTGTCCTCTCTGTGGGTGTGGTGGTCCGGCTGCCCTGGGGACTCCAGTGAGCAGGCGGGTAAGGAGGAGACCTCCCTCCGTTGGTCTCGGTCCACAGCCCTTCCCTTGCCAGCATGCCATCTTGGAAGCAGGGTAGCGGTGCTGTGAGTGAGCGGAAGGCATCTTAAGGGCAGGTTTCAGTTGTCTGGAGTCTGAATTGATGCACATCTAAGTCCTTCTTGATTTAATTGTCTTTGCTGTCCTGTTTGATTGGGTAAATATTAATTTATCTGGTCGTACATGTGGTTTTCAGTGGCCCCAAGTTTAATTGCTGTGCTTTGTTTATAAAGTTCTCATAGAAGGCGAGGCAGTTTGTGAAGGAGTTTAAAAAGCTCAGTCCTAGTTTAGGCCAGCAGACTCGCAATAAAACTTGGAGCATTATTGTAAAAAGAATTTCCACTTTTTACAGGTGTGGCTCATGACCTTCCTTCTGCAGTCTTTTGTTTCAGGAGATGTTTGAAACATAGCTATTTTGTTGCTAAGTCATGTCTGACTCTTTGCAACCCCATGGATTGGAGCCCGCCAAGCTCCCCTGTCCATGGAGTTCTCCAGGCAAGAATAAGGGAGTGCGTTGCCATTTCCTTCTCCAGGAGATCTTCCTGACCCAGGGATCGATCCCTGGTCTCTTGCATTGCAGGTGAATTCTTTACCGACTTAGCTACCAGGGAAGCGTTGATGACAGAAGTGGTCTTTCTGCTCGGGACAGCCCCAGCGTGATCCTTTAGGAAAGGTTTCTTGAGGGCCTCCTGTGCTGGACTGGGTGGGGCCGGGAGGAGACAAGCCCCTGCCTTCACAAGGCTTCCAGTCCAGTGAGAGGTGAGCCGGGACACGGATCCACGTGGTACGGAGCAGAAGGTCATAACTCACCAGAAAGGCACACAGCGCCTCCAAGGGTCTTTTGGAGGAGGTGACCCTGGTCAGTATACCGTACAGAAGACTGTGGAGGAGTGTGTGCTGACCTGCCCCTGAAATACGCCTGGATTTGCGACAGGCAGACACGGAGGGTCCGGAAGAAGGTGGGAAGAACATTCCAGGTAGAAAGGGCAACGTGAGCAAATGTTTAAAAAATAAAGTGTTCACTAGATTTCCGAACCGGCCAATCTGAAAAAAATGAGATTCCCAAACCACCTTCTTCTTCTTATATCATTTTTACTTTTGATTACTTGATACCTTTTATTAGCTTTTTTCCTTAACGTATATTGGCTTTAAAAAAGAAACTTTGTGACTTCTTTATTGTATATGGGTTTTCTAACAGACATTGTATTGCAGAGCTGCTGATATGAAAAGCATCACCTGGGAACAGCCCAAGACTCAACCTTGGCAGACCCCAGCTTGCACACTTTGGTGAACTTTGTATTTGGCTAATGAGGCGCGACTGTTTTGCTTGGAACATAACATATACAGAGGAGAGGAGTAGGAGGAGCCGGGCAGTAGCATCAGGCCTGTAGCACAGGTGTTTCAGGCCTGCGTCCTGGAACCTGGCCGCCTGGGTTCACAGCCCGCATCTGCTGTTCCCGGGCTGTGTGCCTTCCGCCGCGTCGCTCAGCATCTGAGCACCTCCGCTCTGTATGTGACACGGGCTCAGTGATGGTGTTCTCCTTGTTGAGTCGTCGTGGGGACTGAGGTGGGACCTGTGAGTTCCTCCCTACGGGGTTTAACACGTAGGAAGCACTCCCTGGGATGTCCGTGCATCTGTGTGTGTGTTGTAAGAAGTACGCCTTTTCTTCTAACCCACCTGCCTCTCTCCCCCACTTCCTCCAGCCCCCTTTCTGTATTCAAATCTTCGGTGCGTATCATACAGAGATTGGCACCTCCTGCCTGTGAGCTTCTTTCTTCTTACCGTGGTGTTCTTTATACCCAGGCTTCCTACCAGGTTTCTGAGCCATCCTTCTGTGGAATCGTCAAAGGGCTGATTCATAAAGAGCAGGATGGAGCAGTCATTTCACTTGACCTGGAGTGTGGTGTGGAGAATCTCACTGCTCCTGAGTGAGACTGGGTTTTGTTACAGAGAGTTTTTTTTTTTTCTCATTGCGTGAGCATTTAAATCTTACCTTTGAAATGTTAGTTCTGCACAGAGTTCTTAGGCTTTATCCTGAGAGCCACTGTATGACTCTACAAAAACAGACCCAGCGCATGACCACTAGGTAGTCACTGTGTGGAATCAACCTGTTATTATGAAGCCTCAAAATAGGGGCTGTTGGCAGATTAAATGTCAGTGCTTCTCCAAGATGTTTTGCTTGTGAAGCA
Source organism: Capricornis sumatraensis (assembly GCF_032405125.1). NCBI lineage: Eukaryota > Metazoa > Chordata > Mammalia > Artiodactyla > Bovidae > Capricornis > Capricornis sumatraensis. The sequence continues at coordinate 4,827,871 of NC_091069.1, forward strand.
GAGGTTTGTCGGCAGATAGCTGGCCCCTTTGAAAGGAAATATACAAGAATATAGCTGTCTCCAGGCCACTCCCTCCTGGAGTCAAGAGATCAGGTACCTGCTGCTGCCAGTTCCTCCCTCCTCGGTCCCTCTGCTGTGTGAGGTCCATCTGCCCTGTGGCCGTCCGTCTCTGCTCGTGAGAGGTCTGCTGCGTGCAGCTTGCCTGTATCACGGCCAGGCTGATGCTTGAGTCAGATGGAATAAATCAGAAAGCGAGTGGCAGCCCCATTATTCTCTCCTGTTGCCCTTTTTCCTAGACCGCAGTTTGTATTATGGTTCCCCTTTTGCACGGGTGATCCTGCACTTAATGCCGTGTCATGGTTAAGATGCCAAGGAAAAGGGCCTGCTCTGGCCCTTCAGTCTCCTCCATTGCAGTCCTTCTGGCCTCACTGTGGCGCGTGACACACTCATTTCTGAACCCAGAGCAGTGCTGGCCAGTAGAACTCTCTGTGATGATGGAAATATTCTCCAGGTTACGCAGTATGGTAGTCAGTAGTGACCTGCAACTCAGCATATAGTAGGTATTATTGACATGTAACTTGGAATGTGGCTAGTGTAACTGAAGGACTACATTTTAAATTTTTAAATATTAAATTTCAATCACATAGCCACATGTGGCCAGTGACCACTGTATTGGATGACACGGATCTGGAGGCTGGACAGAACCCTGGGCCATATGGACCAGTACTGTAAGCCCCTTTCTGTTTACTGTGCTTATTTCCGCAGTCTCGAGTCTGGCTCAGGAGTGTGGCAGGAGACGCCAGAGGTCTTGGAGAGCATTGCAGTGGTGGGATGAGGAGGAAAACAGACCCTCAGCCAGCGGGGGCCAGTCTCTGACCAAGCCAAGCCCTCTCTTTTCCCCAGCATTGTCAGGTTTTAGAACAAAGTGCAGGTGGCATTTGGGCTAATCCTTCCAGAAATCCATGTCCTAGCTAGCTATAATGCTATGTCTTTCTTTCCCACTCAAGAAGGCTTACTGAAATGCAAATGAGTGGCAGATGTGTTGGGGATAACCTTGAATCTGCTCTGATATGAGTAAATAATTCACAAGCTCCTGTGCTTTAACTGTTACTGGGAACACATTATTTGGGACACACCTCACCATTGATTATAAAAATAAAGACTGCCATCTTGACACTTTGGTTGAGAAAGGATAGACTGATTAGAGCATTGGCAGCAGGGTGTGTGTGTTGGATGGCGCATGTATGTGGGGCAGTGTGTGTGTGAGTGTATGTATGTATGTGTAGGTTAGATGGAAAAGCATCTGCCTACAATGCGGGAGACCCAGGTTCGATCCCTGGGTCGGGAAGATCCTCCGGAGAAGGAAATGGCAACTCACTCCAGTACTCTTGCCTGGAAAATCCCGTAGACAGAGGAGCCTGATAGGCTACAGTCCTTGGGGTCACAAACAGTTGGACACGACTGAGCGACTTCACTTTAAGGAGTGTGTGGAATCAGGGTTCCCTGGACAAGTTATGATTGAGAAACGCTGACCGAGGCCATCACTGAGTCTTTCCAGTTATTCATCCAGTATGTGCTGAGTGCCTACTGTATGCTCAGATGTTGATATGGTGGTAACAAAAGCCTCAAGGTCCTTGCCCGTATGGAGCTTACATTCTTGGTGGAGGGGTGTGTGTGTTAGTCGCTCAGTCGTGTCCGACTCTTTGTGATCCCGTGGACTGTAGCCCGCCAGGCTCCTTTGTCCATGGGATTCCCCAGGCGAGAATACTGGAGTGGATTGCCCTCTCCTCCAGACAACTAAAAAATATAACTGATATCAGGGAGTAAGAAGTACTTTAAAGACACACTAAAGCAGGGTGAAAGTCTGGGGGGAGAGGGGAGAGGCCTGTGTGAGGTGGGGGAGAGGTCCAGCCTCAGAGTCCGTGAAGGCATTCTGCTCCAGGTGTTGCTGTTGGCACCTGTTTTAAAAGAATTATTTATTTATTTATTAATTTTTGGCGGCACTGGGTCTTTGTTGCTGCATGTGGGCTCTCTAGTTGTGGTGAGTGGGGGGCTACTTTTCATTCCTGCACTGACTTCTCATTGCGTGCTTCTCTCGTGGAGGAGCGCAGGCTTAGTTGCCCCATGGCATGTGGATTCGTCCTAGACCAGGCATTGAACCTGTGTCCTCTGCATGGGCAGGTGGATTCTTCCCACTGGACCACCAGGGAAGTCCTGCCGTCAGTATCTTCTACTGTCAAAAAAGATACTTTCTGTCTGTAGCATATATTGACTTAATTAAAAGACGTTTACTCCTTGGAAGGAAAGTTATGACCAACCTAGACAGCATATTAAAAAGCAGAGGCATTACTTTGCCAACAAAAATCCGTCTCGTCAAGGCTATGGTTTTTCCAGTAGTCAGGTATGGATGTGAGAGTTGGACTATAAAGAAAGCTGAGCACCGAAGAATTGATGCTTTTGAACTGTGATGTTGGAGAAGACTTGAGAGTCCCTTGGACTGCAAGGAGATCCAACCAGTCCATCCGAAAGGAGGTCAGTCCTTAATGTTCATTGAAAGGACTGATGCTGAAGCTGAAACTCCAATACTTGGGACACCTGATGTGAAGAACTGACTCATTGGAAAAGACCCTGACGATGGGAAGGATTGAAGGCAGGAGAAGGGGACAACAGAGGATGAGATGGTTGGATGGCATCACTGACTCAATGGACATGAGTTTGAGTGAACTCCATGAGTTGGTGATGGACAGGGAGGCGTGGAGTGCTGCAGTCCATGGGGTCGCAAAGAGTCGGACACGACTGAATGACTGAACTGAACTGAACTGAGTGTTCTTTTCCCGTGAATGTAGCAGGGCCTGGACCCTGTCTCTTACAGTGACTTGTTGGGCATCTTTAGCCAAAATCAGGTTGTGAGTTGCCACCCGTGGCCTGCCTTCTCCCCTTCCGGCCACAGCGATGTGCTCGGTGGTGGGCTTCTTGGCAGCTTCCGCCCTCAGCCTGGCGTTCAGGCTGCAGCCCCCCTGGCTGCTGCTCCCCTCTGACACCCTGTGTGCTTCCTGGAGTCAGAGGACGCTGTCTTCTGTTGGTTTGTGCTTTCCAGATTCCCTTCTGCTGATGTTGGGCCTCTTCTGAAGCATCCTTCTCTCCTCAGCCCTGCCCAGATCCTCTCTACCCCTGAAGACCCACCTGCCCTCACTTCCTGTGGGACACTTTGCCATATCACCTGCTTGTGACCTTCTTTCCTGATTCGTAGTTAAGTGCTGTTTATATGACATCACAAGTAATGTCCTAGTGTTTCTTGAGTTGGTGATAAATATGATCAGGCCTGTTCTACAGTGCAAGAAACATTTTATTCCTCCAGTTCCTTGGGCTTGAACCCAAGGACTGTTTGTGGTGTTAGGTTTAAGAGAAAGGAATAACTTTATTTTAAAATCGTGTAACGCCTCTGTGTACACACATTCCGAGTCTGGTTTTTTTTTTTTTTTTTTTTTTTTAAGAAATTTTACCTTTCCTTGTCCTCTTTGGATTGCCTCCATTTCTTTCTGGCAGTGTTCTCAGTTTTCTGCTTTTCCTGAGGATTCAGTGTGTGGTTAGGGTAATACGGGGTTCTGGGAACCAGCCTTGTCGGCAGTTGGTGGAGCAGAAGTTCAGAATGCACTGCTGAGTGCTTGAATTGCTGTGTTTCTTTCTCAGCCTTTCTGATCATAAGGTCCTGCCCAAGTCTCCGTGTTCTGTGATTGTGTAGATTTTCCTGGTTGAGCCGACCTGGTTCTCTGTGGAACATTGGACCAGATCTTGCCAACTTGCCATGAGAAGTGCAGGAGCAGTGAACCATTGGCGGGAGTGGCCTTCCGGCCCCTCACAGAGGGACTCTCCCCACAGGACTCTGGAATCAGCCTTTGGCTGCTGTTCTGGCTCTGAAGAAGAGCGCATGCGCACAGAATCTCGTCTCAGGAATATTGAACTTTTTCCTTGATTTTTCCCACAGTCTGCAGAGCCTGATTTAGGGCCGCATCAGGATTAAGTAAGATTACCAGCATCTTCTCTCCATCTCTCCTGTGTATCTTGTATGAATGTGTCCTAATAACTATTGATATCAAGTTCATCCCTCAAGAAAGCAAGCCCGACCTTTAGTATCCTGCTGAGGTTGCAGTTTTATGATGTGTTTTCCTTGCAAGTAAAATCAATTGAGATAAATCTCGGTAACTTTTTCTGCACGATGAGATGGTGAGGCCCTGCTGCCATGGTGGGTTCCCCCCTCTACAGGGCACGCTCCCGTGTCCCATGCAAGGTTTTGTTTCACCGAAATTGATTGTTGATCTGCTTCTCTTAAAGGTCATGCTTAATCACATTTCAGGGAGACCGAAGAAGATACCAGATTGCCCAGGTACCAAAGTTGACTCTGCTCTCCTTCGGTGCTGTTTGCTTTAGCAGCACATCTCTAATTAACTAAGCAGTTACCCCAGTGCTTAAAGGGCAGAAACCCATTGTGCATTTTTTACCCGGAAAATTAGTCACAGTGAGTTGTGCTGTGGTTTTGGAATGGTCTGTTTTTCTCCTGGACATTGTAACGCCAGTGGATGAGACCCCAGCATGCTGCCAATCCCTGCTCCCCACCCCTGTAACCAGGGTGTCAGTTGAAGGACAGAGCTCGGTCACAGAGTGGCCTGGCTTATCCGTGTGGTTGATGGGCCAGGCTGACGGGCCCGGAGGGGTTCTGCTGTTAGCCTTTCATGTTAAGCCTGATACGGTAGAACAGATGGAGGGGAAGGGGCCTCCTTGATGGTTTGGGAAGGTGGGGACCTTTAAGTTAGGAGGAATCAAAAGAACAGTTTAGTTATTAGTGGTGTCTGTGTGACAGCTTGACATTCTGTAATTGTCCATGGAGACCAGGCTGCTTTGCAATGGTGTTCTTGCAAATGTGTCCTATTAAAATTTTTTTCCTAATAAGGAGGACTGGTCTGATTTGAGTAGTTCTGAATAATTTCACATTACTTATTAACCATCAGCAGTAGGAATGTTTTTCCTTGCCAAGTGTTTGACTGGAGGGCTAGCAACAAGAGTAATTGAGATTCCTGCATTCAAGAAACATTTTTTTCATTCTCAAGAGAAAATTTTTGATTGGAAAATCTGTAACATGACTTAGTATCTTGAGAGATAATGTTGAGAGTGCAAGATAGGGAACATTTTGGAGGAGGCAGGAAGTAGTTACTGTTTTCAAAGTAATATGCACTTATTATCCCAGTCTGAAAAACAGAAGCCGAAAGAAGAAAAAGTCATCCGTAATCCCTCTACTTAGTTTAGCACTGTTAAGACTAATATTCTTTCCTTTTCGTCTCTTTTTCTAGGTTAATGCTTTTGTGTTTAGCTTTGTTGTGTTCATTCTTTATATATAATCAAAGCTACCCTCACCCCCACTTCCCATTATGTCCCAAGAATTTTTAATGATATTGTAACATTATCAATGATAATGTTATAATGATATTGTAACATTATGTCCATAGTTCTTTAGGCACTCTGTCTGCCAGATCTAATTCTTTGAATCTATTCATCACCTCCATTGTATCATCATAAGGGATTTGATTTAGGTCATACCCAAATGGTCTAGTTGTTTTCCCTACTTTCTTCATTTAAAGCCTAGATTTTGCAGTAAGGAGTTCATGATCTGAGCCACAGGCAGCTCCAGGTCTTGTTTTTGCTGACTGTATAGATTGTCTCCATCTTCCACTACAAAGGGTATCATCAGTCTGATTTCAGCATTGACTGTCTGGTGGTGTCCATGTGTGGAGTCGTCTCTTGTGTTTTTGGAAGAAGGTGTTTGCTATCACCAGTGTGTTTTCTTGGTAAAACTCTGTTAGCCTTTGCCCTGCTTCATTTTGTACTCCATGGCCAAACTTGCCTCTTACTCCAGGTATCTCTTGACCTGCTTTGCGTTCCAGTCCTCTATGATGAAAAGAAATCTTTTTTTGGTGTTAGTTCTAGAAGGTCTTGTAGGTTTTCATCAAACCATTCACCTTCAGCTTCTTTGGCATTAGTGGCTGGGGCAGAGATTTGGATTACTGTGATATTGAATGGTTTGCCTTGGAAATGGACCGAGATCATGCTGTCAGATTTTGAGGTCTGTCATTTTCAGGTACTGGATTTCAGACTCTTGTTGATTATGAGGGCTACTCCTTTTCTTCTAAGGCATTCTTGCCCACAGTAGTAGATATACTGATCTGAGGAGGCTGTACAAATAGCTGAGAAAAGAGATGCGAAAGGCAAAGGAGAAAGGGAAAGATATACCAACTTAAGGCAGAGTTCCAGAGAACAGCAAGGAGTGATAAGAAAGTCTTCTTAAGTGAACAATGCAAAGAATAGAGGAAAACAATAGAATGGGAAAGACTAGAGATCTCTTCAAGAAAATGAGAGACACCAAGGGAACATTTCATGCAAAGATGGGCACAATAAAGGACAGAAACGGTATGGACCTAACAGAAGCAGAAGATATTAAGAAGAGGTGGCAAGAATACACAGGAGAACGATACAAAAAAGGACTTAATTGCCCAGATAACCATGATGGTGTGGTCACTTACCTAGAGCTAGACCTCCTGGATTGTGAAGTCAAGTGGGCCTTAGGGAAGCATCACTACAAACAAAGCTAGTGGAGCTGATGGAATTCCAAAGTATTTAAAATCATAAAAGGTAATGCTGTAAAAGTGCTGTACTGAATATGTCAGCAAATTTTGAAAAAACTCAGCAGTGGCCACAAGACTGGAAAAGTCAGTTTTCTTTTTTTAAAATATTTATTTTTATTTATTTATTTATTTGGATGCCTTGGGTCTTGATGGTGGCAGGCAGGATCTTTGATCTTTGTTGTGGCATGTGAAATCTTTAGTTGTAGCATACAAACTCTTAGTTACAGCATGTGGGATATAGTTCCCTGGCCAGGAATTGAATTCTGGCCCCCTGCATTGGGAGCACAGAGTCTTAGCCACAGGACCACCAGGAAAATCCCTGGAAAAGCTCAATTTTCATTCCAATCCCAAAGAAAGGCAATGCCAAAGGTTGCTCAAACTACTGTACACTTGCACTGATTTCACACGCTAGCAAGGTCGTACTCAAAATCCTTCAAGCTGGACTTCAATACTATGGGAACCGAGAAATTCCAGATGTACAAGCTGGATTTAGAAAAGGCAGAGGAACCAGAGATCAAACTGCCAACATCCATTGGATCATAGAAAAAGCAAGAGAGTTCCAGAGAAACATCTGCTTCTGAAGCCTTTGACTGTGTGGATCACAACAAACTGGAAAATTCTTCAAGAGATGGGAATACCAGGCCACCGGACCTGCCTCCTGAGAAACACCTGTATGCAGGTCGAGAAGCAACAGTTAGAAGCAGACATGGAACAACGGACTGGTTCCAAATCAGGAAAGGAGTACGTCAAGGCTGTATATTGTCACCCTGCTTGTTTAACTTATATGCAGAGTACATTCTGTGAAGTGCTGGGCTGGATGAATCACAAGCTAGAATCAAGATTGCTGGGAGGAATATCAACAACTTCAGATATGTACATGATAGCACTCTAATGGCAGAAAGCGAAGAGGAACTAAAGAGCCTATTGATACGGGTGAAAGAGGAGAGTGAAAAGGCTGGTTTAAAACTCAGTATTCAAAAAACCTAAAATCATGGCATCCTGTCCCATCACTTCATGGCAAATAGATGGGGGAAAAGTGGAAACAGTGACAGATTTTATTTTCTTGGGCTCCAAAATTACTGCAGACAATGACTGCAGCCATGAAATTAAAAGATGCTTGCTCCTTGTAAGAAAAGCTATGACCAACCTAGGCAGCATATTAAGAAGCAGAGACATTGCTTTGCTGACAAAGGTCCATCTAGTCAAAGCTGTGGTTTTTCCAGTAGTCATTCATGTATCAATGTGAGAGTTGGACCATAAAGAAGGCTGAGTGCTGAAGAATTGATGCTTTCTAACTGCAGTGCTGGAGAAGACTCTTGAGAGTCCCCTGGACAGCAGGGAAAACAAACCAGTCAATCCTAAAGGAAATCAACTCTGACTGTTCATTGGAAAGACTGATGCTAAAGCTGAAGCTCCAATACTTTGGCCAACTGATGCAAAGAGCCAATTCATTGGAAAAGACTATGATGCTGGGAAAGATTGAAGACAGGAGAAGGGGGTGACAGAAGATGAGATGGTTGGATGGCATCACTGAGTCCAACAGACATGAATTTGAGCAAACTCCGGAAGACAGTGCAGGACAGGGAAGCCGGTTGTGCTGCAGTCCATGGGGCTGCAGAGACTGACACAACTTAGTCTCTGAACACTAACCATGTTATTATGTAGCATTCTGAAAATTTAAATTTTAATAACTGTGTAATACTCTCCTCTTTCACTTTCGTCAAGAGGCTTTTTAGTTCCTCTTCACTTTCTGCCATAAGGGTGTCATCTGCATATCTGAGGTTATTGATATTTTGGGAAATAGATGGGGAAACAGTGGAAACAGTGTCAGACTTTATTTTTGGAGGCTCCAAAATCACTGCAGATGGTGACTGCAGCCATGAAATTAAAAGATGCTTACCCTTGGAAGGAAAGTTATGACCAACTTAGATAGCATATTCAAAAGCAGAGACTTTGCCAACAAAGGTCCGTCTAATCAAGGCTATGGTTTTTCCAGTGGTCATGTATGGATGTGAGAGTTGGACAGTGAAGAAAGCTGAGCGCTGAAGAATTGATGCTTTTGAACTGTGGTGTTGGAGAAGACACTTGAGAGTCCCTTGGACTGCAAGGAGATCCAACCAGTCCATTCTAAAGGAGATCAGTCCTGGGTGTTCTTTGGAAGGACTGATGCTAAAGCTGAAACTCCAGTACTTTGGCCACCTCATGCAAAGAGTTGACTCATTGGAAAAGACTCTGATACTGGGAGGGATTGGGGGCAGGAGGAGAAGGGGACGACAGAGGATGAGATGGCTGGATGGCATCACTGACTCGATTGACGTGAGTTTAAGTGAACTCTGGGAATTGGCGATGGTCAGGGAGGCCTGGTGTGCTGTGATTCATGGGGTCACAAAGAGTCGGACACGACTGAGCGACTGAACTGAGCTGAATACTCTACTCACGGCATGTACCATATTTTCCTGTAGTATTTCCCTGTTAGCTTGGACATTTAGTTTACCATTGTTAGAAATATTGATGAAATAAGTATCTTTAAGCACAGAGTTTTGTCTTTGCTTAGAAGTCCTTTCTAAGGATAGAGCCCTAAAAGTAGAATTATTGGGGCAAAGGGTAGTGATTTTTTTTTTCCCCAAGAATTTGGACAGGCTTTATTATAAAACCGTAGGTTACCAGTTGAACTACTGCGAAGGTGCCAAGTGGTCTAAGGTGTGTGTGTGTGTGTGTTTCTGTTTTTTGCTTCTAAAGATTCCGTTTAGCTCTTCCTTGTATCTTTCTTTGCTGAGATTTTCTGTGTTTCTGTTCATTTCAAGAGTGTTTACTCTTACTTGTTGGAGCATTTTTATGATAGCCATTTAATGCCTTTATTAGAAAATTCCAACATCAGTGTCATCTTGTGGTATGTTTACATTACCTATTTGAATTGAAATTTTCCTTATCATTTACATGCCAAGTAATGTTGGCTTGTATCCTAGACATTTCAGTTATTATGAGGAAAACTCTATTTAAATTCTGTGGAGAATGTGGATGTTTTTCTTTTCAGCACACCATCGACCCTGTTGTGTTTTAGGCTGCAGGTTCAGATCAGCCTTCTGCGTTGTGGCTGCATTGTGTTGTTTGCAAAGCCTTTGCATGGCTCTTCTAATCTGCCTCATGCTCCTGCCATTCATATTTGCAATTTGCGATCATCTATCCCATAGTCAAGTTGTTGAGAGTGTGCTTGAGGCTTTCTAGGGGTAAACCTGTGCTTGTGCTGGAGTTAATAAACGACTTTAGGAGTTTGCTTCTGCGAGCACATCTTTCTCTGTGATCTCTTGCGTTCCGCTTCTCTGGGCCTCTCCTTCTCGGTCCTTGGCGAGAAAGCTGGGCCTTCCTTGCACTGCTGTGCATGCGTCTCCCTGTTGCCTTTGGGATGAAACAGTTGGAGGGCAGAGAATTAAGGGGTTGGAGCATGTTCCTCCACTCCTTCAGGTCCATAGCGCCTCAGATTGGAAAGGAAGTTCCCCACACCCTCAAAATTTCTGGCCCTTTGGGGTTGCCATTGTGAGAAACATGCTCACTAGCCCAAACTCAAAAAATGGACTTGGGGACACCAAGTGCAGCGGGAAATGAGGCCTTAATGACAGGCTTGCAAGATCAGGTGTCTGGTGGGCAGTCAGACCCAGAGTCCACACGGGAGCAAGTTATCCCTGGCACACGAGTCTTTCCCCCAGTCCCTCATTGGCTGAGCACTGTGGGATGAACGGTCTCCCCGGATGTCGCCTAGATTTGTTCCTTCCCTCTTCATGGCTGGCCCCTCCCTGACATCTTGTGTCCTCCTTTCCTGCGCACCTATTCCTGTTCTTAAGTTTTGAATTCACCAATAAGATGAACCCACGCAAAACCCTAATCCGATTCCTATGTTTTAAATTCACCAATGGAATGGACCCGTGTGAAAATCCTCGGCATCTTGCCCTCCCATTGTCTGCCCAGACGTTCTAGTTTTGTAATCCTCAACGGCCATTGGCTATTACATCAGCAAGCTGGCCCTCAAAGCTACTATTCTTGAAAATGGACCACTCTTAAGTTTGTCTGTTACACCATTGCAGCTGCTAACGCTGTTGTCACTGTCCCTGCTACAGCTGCAGAGGAACCGGGACAGGAGAGAAGGAGAAAGTCCAACAGGGGATGATTTTGCCCACTGTCTGAGCTGGGTGACCCTTTTCTGACTCATTGAGCATAGTCTCCGCTGACGCACGCTTCCGGTTTCGGGCAGCATTGAGTTCAGGCTGGGGATGTTGGAGAATAAACAGATAGTTCCCTCATCGCTGGTTCAGTGGTACTTTGCATTCTGGTCTTCCTCCTTAATTTATCTGCTGCTGTCCACCTCTCAGAATCCTCAGATCATAGCCCCTTACGTGCTGTCTGGGTTTTCTAGCTGCTGTCAGTGGAGAGGCGGAGTGGAAGATGCTCTCTCTTACCGGGGTCTGATGTGTGATTTGGACTTTCAGGGACACCCTTGGTACATATTACCAAATGGCTTTCCAAAATGACTATCAGTTCAGTTCAGTCGCTCAGTCGTGTCCCACTCTTTGCGACCCCATGAATCGCAGCACACCAGGCATCCCTGTCCGTCACCAACTCCCGGAGTTCATTCAAACTCATGTCCATCGAGTCGGTGATGCCATCCAGCCATCTCATCCTCTGTCATCTCCTTCTCCTCCTGCCCCCAATCCCTCCCAGCTTCAGAGTCTTTTCCAATGAGTCAACTCTTTGCATGAGGTGGCCATAGTATTGGAGTTTCAGCTTTAGCATCAGTCCTTCCAAAGAACACCCAGGACTGATCTACTTCAGAATGGACTGGTTGGATCTCCTTGCAGTCCAAGGGACTCTCAAGAGTCTTCTCCAACACCACAGTTCAAAAGCATCAATGCTTCAGCCCTCAGCTTTCTTCACAGTCCAACTCTCACATCCATACATGACCACTGGAAAAACCATAGCCTTGATTAGACGGACCTTTGTTGGCAAAGTAACATCTCTGCTTTTGAATATGCTATCTAAGTTGGTCATAACTTTCCTTCCAAGGAGTAAGCATCTTTTAATTTCGTGGCTGCAATCACCATCTGCAGTGATTCTGGAGCCCCCCAAAATAAACAGTTTCCACTGTTTCCCCATCTATTTCCCATGAAGTGATAGGACCAGATGCCATGGTCTTCGTTTTCTGAATGTTGAGCTTTAAGCCAGCTTTTTCACTCTCCTCTTCACTTGCTAAGTTTAGATGTGTACATTTGTTTGTATCAGGATCAGGATTGGCTGTAGATACCATAGTCCTTGCAAGATATTCCATGGCTGATATGGGAGCTCTATATTGTCAGGGACCAGTTCAGTTCAGTTCAGTCGCTCAGTCGTGTCCGACTCTTTGTGACCCCATGGCCTGCAGGACACCAGGCCTCCCTGTCCATCACCAACTCCTGGAGCTTGCTCAGGTCCATTTATCTTACTGCTTTGCCATGTGTAGTTTTCGTTTCTCAGTTGTCTGGTGTGGCTGCTGGAGCTCCAGCCATCATCTCATTCTCATTCCTAGCAGGTTTCCCAGAACCTGGCAAAACATTTTGTTTGTTTGTCAGAACTTAGACACTTGGCTATACCTAGCTGTAAGTCTTGTTGAGAAATAGTTTTTTGGCTGGGCAGCAGTCGGTCCTGTTGAAAAGCTTGAGCTTCTGTTTCTAAGAAAGTAAAGGAGAATGGATGTTGACCAGCAGTTAGGGGTGGCTGTAAAACAAACATAGAGCTCTAAAAAGTAAAAAGGGAATGGCTAGGGTGGGGTTCCTCCGCACCCTTTTCCTCCTGCCACTCAGATACAACCTTTTTTGTTTGTTTGTTTATGACCATTATTAACAGCTTGATGAATAGTTCTTTAGGACCTTTGTGTGTGTGTGTGTGTGTGTGTAATTAACAGAAAAAACAAAAAAACAAAATATAGTTCTAATTAAACATCTTATAATTCTCTTTCATTAAGTAATATACAGATCATATGTATGAACGCCATACATTTGCTATTCCACTGTATGGATATAGCCTCTACCTTTTACTTTTTCCTGTTGATGGACAGATTGCCTGGTTATTTTATACTTAAAAATTATGTGACAGGGAATATTCTTAAACACATATCTTGGCATACTTTATGCAAATATTTTTCATTGTTTTTCTTTAACACTATTAATATTAAGCTTTTTTATTTTTGCATATATCTTCCCAAATTGTTGTTTGCCTTAGATTTTATTATATTTTCTTTTTTTAACCGACAGAGATATTTATTTAGTCAAATCTGTTGGTCTTTTTCTTTTTTGTCTCGTGTTTCTTTTACATGAAGAAAGTAGTTGGGAAATGGTCATATCTTTTTTCTCCCATGGTTTTCTGTGATTTGATTCCATACTTTTTAACTCTAATCAACCTAGAAATATTTTCAGTGTATGATGTGAGATGATACTTTCGATTAGAACCTTTGCCTGTGTTTAATGCATGTCTGCTGAACTAAATAAATTTTATTTTTGCCTTGTTAATGGCATGCTCCTTATTAAATGGAAACTGACCAGAAATGAAACAAAGTAAATGAGTGTCTTCATTTGACTCAGTTCTACAGGTAATTTTCCAGCCATGGACTTTGGGGGTAAAATGTGCACTGTTTTTGATCATTTAAGCAGATACAGGATTGTCCTTCAGATGTAAGGTCAGCAGATCCAACTGCAAAGCAGATAATTAGAAACAAAGTTAGCTTGCAAACTAAAAATGTGGTGCAGTGGGCAGAAGGCTGCCAATAGACCAGCTGCCCCGGGGGAGAGAAAGGCTGCACAGTCCTCCCTGCTCTCTCCTTGCCCCTGAGGACAGAGCTCCTGAGCACTAGCCCCATCTCCCTTCAGGGTTTCTAGTGAAAGACCCCTGAAGAAGTGGCAGCCGTGAGAAGTAGGAGTAATAATAAAAAGAGCATTTGTTGTACACTTGTAAAATCAGCCCTGAATATTCATTGGAAGGACTGATGCTGAAGCTGAAGCTCCAATACTGTGGCCACCTGATGCAAAAAGCTGACTCATTGGGAAAGATCCTGATGCTGAGAAAGATTGAGGGCAGGAGGAGAAGGGGGCGACAGAGGATGAGATAGATGGTCGGATGGCGTTGCTGACTCGATGGACACGAGTTTGAGCGAGCTCCAGGAGGCAGTGGACAGGAAGCCTGGCGTCCTGCAGTCCGTGGGCTCACAGAGTCGGGCACGACTGAGCCCCTGAAGGGCAACGGCAAGCTCTCAGACTCTGTGCTAGGCACCTTGTGTTATTTCTCAACCCAGGAGCGGCCCGAACAGATGCACTGCTGTCTGTCTCTCTTTTCATTCTTTCATTTAAAATGATATTTTTATTTGGCTGCCCTGGGTCTTAGTCGTGGCATCCTCGATCTCCACTGCGGCATGCGGTGCTCTGAGCTGCAGCAGGTGGGATCTGGTTCTGTAACCAGGGATTGAACCTAGGCCCCCTGCATGGGAGGCGCAGCATTTTACCCACTGGACTGCCAGGGAAGGCCTTTGCTGTCCTTTCACGGAGGAGAGAACTGAGCCCGAGAGCTAGTGACCTGTGCCAGATTCTTGGCTGCCAAGCCTGGAGCCTCAGGTTCTCCCTGCCTTCTTCTCCTTCCTTCTCTCCTCCCGGCTCTTCGTCCACCCTTTGTCCTCTCCTTTTTTTCTATTCAGTAGCCTCCTGAATCACTTACAAAATTACATTTTAAATGATGAAAGTAACAGGTTTATTATGGAAGTTTGGAAACAATAGCAGATGGGAAGAAGGAAAGTCCTGACTGATGCCCTGGACTTCAGTGTGTGTGGATGCCATTTCTCCTGATTTTTGTCAGTACTGGATATCAGTGGGAGAGGATCCTCGTCAGCTCCCCAGGAGAGACTGGGGTTTGTGTGTCTTCATTCACACTTTGCCTCATTCATGCTTTGGCCCCTCTTTCACGTGGATGGTTTCTCAGTTTTCTTATTGATATCCATCCACTGCGCTGCCCAGTGTTGGTTCTCTCATGCCAAGAGCCTTCTTCCCAAGTCATAAATTATGCTGACCATTAGAAGATGCTCATATTTTGCTGACCATTAGCATTTCCTTTTAAGCCTCTAACTTAAATTTTAAGTGAAGTCATCTTTTTGCTCTTGTCTGATAGTGTATATTTTCATTTGTTCTCCACATTAGGGCAATCAGTGGGGCTTCCCTAATAGCTCAATTGGTAAAGAATCCACCTGCAATGCAGGGAAACCCCGGTTCAATTCCTGGGTTGGGAAGATCCACTGGAGAAGGGATAAGCTACCCACTCCAGTATTCTGGCCTGGAGAATTCCATGGACTGTATAGTCCCTGGGGTGGCAAAGAGTTGGACACGACTGAGCAACTTTACTTTCACTTTAAGGCAGTCAGAAGGGTTTTTTCTTCTTTTTAAAATTATGCCAGATTTTATATGCAAAATATGAATCTATTCATATGCAAAATGCATAAATAATAGGAAAGTGAACATTTGTTCACCTACTCCTAGTTTAAGAGACCAAGTCAGTTCCTGCCCGGGTGCTTGTGAGCCCCTCCCCTTCGAGCTCCCCCAACACACGCCGCTATGCAGTGTGCTGGGGTTTGAGTTTCCTTCTTCAATTTTTTTTTTTTAAATAAGATGGTCGATGGGAAAATGGAGTCTAAAAGATGAAACCAGTTGCCCAGAGTCTGGCAGTAAAGACACCTGTGTCACTAGCACCTGCATTTTGGGCTGCTAGTAGATCATGACTTTTTTCTTTCCTTTTTGAACCATTGTACTGTCTGTTCACTTTCTTGGGAGCACGATGTCCTCCTGATCATCCTGATTTTATCTGTGCAGATTTATGAAGAGTAAGTTCAAGTTGTTTGGAGACAGTGCTCTTATTACTGAGAGTTTCACCTTTGTCTACTTCATATGTTAGACAACTTAGGCTGACCCTCACAAAGCAAGCTGACGGTCCCCCTGATTTGTTTGCATAGCTAGGGTTGCTTGAGGTAACGTCCACATGATTAATGGGAACACGGTCACCTCTTCTATATAGTCCATGCCATGACTCCAAGTAAATAAGCATATCTTGGAAGATACTTAGCGAGCCTCTCAAAAAACCAAACGCTGGGGATTTTCCACTGCATCTAGTTCAGGTTTTGTTCGTTTTTACAACTCCCATCAGCATTCGGGTCACAGGCGTGGATTGAAGGCGGCGCCTAGTGGAACGAGGCCTGTCTGGCCGTCCTGCTGGGCGCAGCTCAGTCCACTCCTGGAGCTGAGCTTCCAGGCGCTGAGTTGCTTAGTGCTCATCTCGGCTTTTGCTTCTGTGACCATTCAGAGCAAAGGCAGATTGTGGTCGCTGGGTACTGGAGGGATGGCATTGCAGGGCTCTTCATGGGCTCTTCAGTGGCTGCCGGGCAGCGTGGTTCTGTGGCTGCAAGCGCAGTCTCTGGGGTCACATACCTGTCTTGGCTTTCCTACTCTTAGCTGTGTGACTTTGGGCAAGTGACTTTACCTCTCTGACCCCAGCTTGCTCAGCTGTAAAGTGGGGAGATTAGTACACATACTCTCGGACATAAGGAGTTTAAACAAGGTACAGAGAGGGTGTAAGAAGGTCATTTGTGTACAATGCTCCTCTCTCGTGCCAGGCACACAGCGTGCACTGAGAATCTAGCTACCAGTCAGGATTGCCCGTGTCACCATCATCACCATCTTTAAGCCAGCCCTCTTTTGTTGAGGAAATCGAGTCCTGGATCTCCTGGCCGAGACAGGAGGTACGTCTCTGCCTCCCCGCCTGCGGTGCCCGGTCCGCGGCTGCCTGCCCGTCTGCCCGCACCCCGTGCGTGGCCTTCGTTGCGTCACCTCCGCGGCTCTCCGCAGTGCCGCGCCGGCCCCTGCTCCTGACGACAGATGGTGCTGTTTTGAATTAAAACAATTTAACTCGAGATCCATCAACTGCCAACATCAAACACCCTTAAAAGAAGGAAAGAAACTCATTATCAAGAGTATTTAAGCAAAGTAGGTATTTAATCTATCTTAATCATTTGCATTCTTGAGAAGAAGAAAGTCGGTGGCAGCTGCCACCACAGGCCGGACCCCCTGAACGCGCCTGCATGTAATTGCTTCGGACTGAGTTCTCCCCACTTTTCTTCTCTCCACAGAGTACTCATTTGGACTTCAGCCCTAAGTTTTTAAGCCACACTGAATATTTTAAAATTTAAAAACATAATCTTTTTTTTCTGGTCCGCAAATCCTGTGACTGCACGTTTTTCAGTAGCAGGGGTTCAGCTCACAACCAGAGCTTTGTCAACACACACAGGAGTGCTGCAGGCTGGCCGACTCCCCGGGGGGGTTCCCATAGCCCTGGGTGAGGAGGGGTGAGGCTGAGCTCTGTGGGCCCCGCACTCAGGTCTCAGGACAGCCGCGCGCCTGCGCCGAGCTGGATTCTCAGAAGCTCAGTGTTCTCAGTGCCGCTCTGCTCTGCTCTCTGCACCTTGTTCTTTCTGGAGCTCAGCATCCACGCAGTTGCAGTCGCCTGCAGATCACCACCTCATGGCAGACGTGAGAGCGAGGAAAGGACGCCCGCTCTTAGTACATCTGTGTGTCCAGCTTGACCCATTCCCGCCCGGCTCCTCGTGACTGTCTCCCGCGCTGCTCTCTGCTCGCCGCCTCGCCCCCTCCCCCGTCAGCGCATCCCCCATTTTGCCCTCTGATGCCCTGCCCACAGCCCAGGCGCAGGGGTGCTGACGTTGGCGGCCCTCACATGACCTGCCTTTTCTCCGTGGCTTTCTTTCTCTGCCCCTCTTCTTCCGCCTCGTTTTGTTCTTTCTCCTTCCTCCCTTTTACCCTTCTTCGGTGCCCCTGGTTTGGTCCGTCGAGTAATGCTGGTCGTGCCTTTCGCTGCTCCACGGACGAGTGGTGAGCGGCACCCCCGGGGTCATGCGGGAACCCCTGTGGCCCTGGGTCCTGGCTCCTGACCATGGGTACAGCCTGGGCCACAGAAGGGCCACAGATCCTTCTCTCAGCCAGTCTCTGCAAGAGGAAAGAAGACTACAGTAGGCATCTGTTATCTCTGAAATTGGCAAAAGACGGGGGAAATAAAAATGTTGCCTGGCCTTCCCAGAAAATCCTGACGTGTGCCGTCGTGTGAGTGTGGAGGGGAGTGTGTGTGCACGGACGTGCCGGCGGGAAGAAGTGCAAACCTGCTGCGTCAGTGGAACACGTCGTCACTGTTCATACTTCTCGTTGGGCCTTTGTGTCCTCCATCCGGATTTATCCTAACGGGCTGCCGGGCCTGGGTGTCGTCACGCCCTGCTGTCTGCCCCCTTCAGGACATGGCCCGAGGTAAACGTGCTGCCTGAGCACTTGTTTGCCGCCTCACACCTCTGCCCAGTGTATAGATCTGCAGTCTTATTTTTAGCTTTCCTGTACCATCTGCGCGGCAGCCTCCCATCAGGTGACACCCTCCGGGGCGGCTCCCTCGCCCCCTCCCTCGCGGCCCTGCCCCTCCATGCCAGTCTTTACTGTGCCTGTGTTTATAAACGGGTGTTCTTAAGTGACCTGCCATGGAGGCTCTTAGCTTGTGTGGTTTCAGCTGTCCTCCCATAAGGAAATAAAGCAGAAAGGGGTGGCACGTGCTTTTATCTCTTAATAATTCAGTTCCCTACCTCAGGGAAGAGAGTGAGGCTCTGACGGCTTGAGAAGCCTGGTTTTGTTCAGTGTCGATGGGCCCACGTGTCAGGACTGATGCTGAGCACGAGGAGTAATCAGTTTCTATCTGACAGCATTTTGAAAAGTGACCTGTAATGGTTGATAGGGGTGTGGTAGCATGAGTGAGATCTGTCACACCAGAAAGTGTGCTGAGGGTAATGCTTGTTGTCTGTTTTCTCTTTCTCAAATTATTCTACCCTTTGTCGATGCTTTCCCCCTTTCTAAAGTCTTATGAAATAGAACCAAAACAGAGAATCATGACATTTCAGAGCTGGAAGAGAGGCAGGAGAGGCAGGACCTGGAGTCCCAGAGGTGAAGGGTATCTGCTGGGTAAACGCCTTGCGGTGGAACCCCGTGTCGCGGGTCATGGTGTCCCCTAGCCCGCACAGGGGGTGGCTCTGCTCTGGCAGACACCCACTCCCCGGTTCCTCTTCCTCCTCCTTGGACAGCGGTGTCCTTGTTTGCTCCCTTGAAGGAGGCCTCCCTGCCGGGTCCCAGCCTGGCCTCTGATATCAGACAGCCCAGGCGGGATTCAGCTCCGTGTCCCCAACCCTGAGAGCCCACCTCGTTCTCTTCCCTTAGTGCCGTGGCCTGGGGCCTGAATGAGGCCTGCATCATCGGTGGCAGCTGGTAATGAAAGTGGCCAGCGTTCACTGAGCACTGGCGCGTGCCAGGCAGTGGGCTAGGTTTTTTGTGAAGTACCACACTGAACCCCCACAGCAGCCCTGAGTCATGGGCACAGTCATTACTGTTGTCCTCATTCTAGGCGGACTGAGCCTACCTTCGAAGTCTGGCCCCGGAGTCATGCCCTCTGCCGGCCTCTGAGTCCTCCCACCTCTCAGCCAAGCACCTGACACGCTGCACTCATGCAGTAACTGACAGGTTTGATGATAAAGTTAAAGCATTTGCACATCAAATTTGCTGATAGTTCTGTTTGTGTTCTTTGTATTTTTGAAGCCTGAGAAGTTCACCTCCCATTCGAAAATCATGAACTCTGTATTCTATGAGGAGTTATTTTGATCTATGATATGCTTTGCAGTTCAGAAGTCCATGTTGAAAGTAAAAGGACCAGAACATCACCACTGAATCTGAAGCCCTTGTTAAAGCCGGGTGACCTTCATGTCCTTGTTCTGGACCTGCCGTGGGCTTGGTGGCTCTCCCTGCTTCTCTAGCCCAGTCTCTTCCAGCAGTCAGGGTGTGCTTTAGCAAGGAAAGTCCAGACACGTCATGCGTCTACCTCAAGCCCTGCGGTGGCTCCCGCCTGTCCCAGAGTAAAGGCCCAGGTGCTCTCGGTGGCCCCCACCCCTCCCAGCTGCGTGCTTCTCCTCTCCTCTGCTGTCTCTGCTCCAGCTGTTGGCCTCCTTCCTGATTCCAGGTCACTGAGGCGTGCCCCATCTCCCCTCAGAGCCCCTGTGCTGACTGTTCCCCCTCTCAATAGCCCACATTCCTGTGTCCTCATGTGCACATCTTTCTCAGTGTGCACAACGCTTGAGCTTGCAGCACCCCCGCTTCCAGCCATCCTGCCCTGCATGTGTTAAAATCATAATGTTTTCACCTTCTCATACACTAGATATTTCGCTTTAAAAAAAGGAACTGATTTTCTTTCTCTTCTTGGAAATGTTCTTGATTTCATTGCTGTTTCCCAAGGGCACATTTTAGGAAGTGTCCCATAAATATTTGTTGAAGAAATGAATAAATGAATGAAAGAAATGATTGAAGATGTCACCTTGGTGAAGTCACTTCTCTTCGGACCTTTTCTTTCCTTTCTTAAATACATAGCACGTGTCCCAGGTGAAAGGTCACATCCGTCTGCCTGAACTTCTGCGGATTCTTTGCACCGTAGTTGTTGGTCGCTTGTCTGTCCTCCCCCCACCCAGCTTGAGGTGCGATTTAGCTGGTGCTGGGGAGGCAGGAGACGTGTCACTGCTATTGCAGAGAGCTGCGTTCCCCTCTTCCGGCGAGGGGCACACTCTGTGTCAGCCAAAGCTTGTGCGCAGGAAACCTGCCTTCGCAGCTCCTCGGGAGGCCTGTTTTGCCCATTGGCGTTTCGTGCTGTCCCTGGAGCCTCGTGGCGCACCGCTGTCCTTCCCCTCGCTGCCCGGCAGCTCCTGTTCGCTCTCATCGCCCGACGGCGGCTGAGCCCGTTGTTGCGGGGAATGTTTGCATATAGCAGAGCCATCTGTTCTTGCTACCATCCAGGCTTCAGATTTTGAGATACGAATTACCACTGCTCCACGGATTTCAGTGGCTTGCTGTTTGTTTGCATGCCAGCAACTAGTCTTTCAACTGCTAGAACCTCTGTTCTCAAAGCCTACCTTACTCCCATTTGTGTGTGTGTGTGTGTAGGTGCCTGGGGCGATTTGCCCTGAAGGAGCTGCTGCCCAGGTACAGAGCCGAGCCGCGGGCTGGAAAACCTCACGCCGCTGCTGCTGCTCAGGCTTTCATTCCGGAGGCGACACCCAGTCAGAAAGTGACCAGAACATGGCCACGCCGCACCACGCCGCACGTGGTGCACCACGCCGCACGTGGAGAACCTGTAAATTAAGAGGACGCTCATTTCAAGTCTGCTTATGTGCGCTGTGAGCGGGCTGCCCCGTGCCCACGGTGGATGGAGCACTCTGTGCACGCCGCGGTCAGGTTGTGCTTCTTCTCCAGCAGCGTCGGTTGCACCGCTGCCCCCTGTGGAGGGCCCCGGCCCCAGCCCCGCCAGGAGACATTTCACACACGCTTTCTCTCTCCACTTTCACAAGCTCCCCTAACCTCTGCTTTTTCATATGCTGTTCCTTCTGTCGGGAATGTCCTTCTGACCTAAGCTTTTAGCACTGGGCCTTTTTATTGAGGCATTTGTCACAAAAGCTTGTGAGTTTTTAGTTTGGGAGTTATCTATTTAATATCTAGCTATACTTACCGACTCAGTGCCAAAGAATTGATGCTTTCAAACTGTGGTGCTGGAGAAGACTCTTGAGAGTCCCGTAGACTGCAAAGAGATCAAACCAATCAATCCTGAAGAAAATCAACCCTGAATATTCATTGGAAGGACTGATGCTGAAGCTGAAGCTCCAATACTTTGGCCACCTGATGCGAAGGATAAGCTCATTGGAAAAGATCTTGATGCTGGGAAAGACTGAAGGCAAAAGGAGAAGGGGGCAACAGAGGATAAGAGGGTTAGCCAACATCACCCACTCAGTGGATACGACTTTGAGCAAACTGCAGGAAATAGTGGAGGACAGAGGAGCCTGATGTGCTGTAGCATGGGGTTGAACACAACTTAGTGACCGAACAGCAATAATCTTCACAGGCTGTACACTCCATGAGGCTCAAAGCCACATCCCTAGCACCCAGCACTATACTTAGAAGTAGAGTCAGTACTATTTATATGGCAAATGGTGTGTTTCCGTTTTCACAGATGACCCTATGAAGTTATGTCTATTATATGTTTTTGAAACTGGGGTTAAAAAAGAGGTTAAATCACTTGCCCTAAGATCCTTCAGGTCATAAAGGGCAGAGCCAAGGTTCGAATCCAAACTGTTAACATCATGTTCGTTCTTAATAACCAGGGAATGTTGGCCCTCCTGACGTACGAATTACCAGTACAGGTAAAGCACAGTTAACACATAAACCAAATGGTCTGTATTTTGAGTGCATCTAGATGCTTGGAAAAACGAGGTGTTCTTATGTATTAATTGTTAACTAGATAAAATTTTTGTACTCTGGCTTTTTCAGGTGTTTCTAAAACATCTCTTCTTCCTACTTTAAATAATCCAGCACACAGATACAATGTTTTCCTTTTTTCTTCTGAGGAGTCTGCAGGCCCTTCACAGCCATCAGTCAGTGTCTGCTCTTGCTGGGCTGGACTGAGAAGACGGGTGGGCGGGAGGGTGGGCTGCATGGCCACTGACCCAGAACCTGAGGTGGAACTTACTCGGTTGCCTCTCAGGCTGGGCCAGGGGATGGCGTGCCAACTAGCTGACTGAAGCTGTGGGCCGGTTACTGCCACGCAGAGGTCTTCCACCCCCTTCCCTTCTCAGCCGGCTTCGGGTACCCGCCCGGATGCCGCGTCTCTTTGAAGGGGCCCCCGCTTGTCTGGGTGTTGTAATGCTTGCTGCTAGTGATGCCTGGCCATGGCCGTGACGCTTCCCTTAAATGTTCTGCTTTGAAATTATTTCCAGCTTTCAGAAAAGTTGTAAGGAATAGTAGTGCATTAAACTCTGCCTACTCACCTGGATTCAGCACATTCACTCTTTGTCATGGTGCATGTTATCGTGACTTTATTTTTTGCTCAAGCACTGAAGAATGCATAGCCTGTATCCTGACCCTTTACTCCTCCAAGAATGAGGGGACCTTCGTTTATGACCACTATCCGTGTCAGACATCTTCTTCAGAAAGACTAGCGTTTCATCCTCACTGCTCTTAGCTCATCTTTTCTTAAACATCTGCTTATATAGAGTCTCCTCTGTGGACGTACTGGCTTCTCTGGTGGCTCAGATGGTAAAGCGTCTCTCTGCAGTGCAGGAGACCTGGGTTCGATCCCTGGGTCGGGAAGATCCCTTGGAGAAGGAAATAGCAACCCGCTCCAGTACTCTTGCCTGGAAAATCCCATGGACGGAGGAGCCTGGTAGGCTACAGTCCACGGGGTTGCACAGAGTCAGACATGACTGAGTGACTTCACTTGTGGAGGTACCACACCTGGCTCTCCACAGAGGGAGTGCGGGTTATTTCCAGTCTTCACCGCAGCAGGCGCTCTGGTGTGTTAGTGTGTGCCTGGAGGTCCAGTGAGTTACGTTTACCATTTCCATAGACCCTGTCCACTTGCCCTTCAGGGTGATTGTGCCCGTTTACACTCTCCACCAACAGAGACCAGGTGCCTGGTTTTCCCCCTCATGCTCGATTTTATCTAGTCTTCCGCTCTTTGTTAATCCAGTGGGCAAACGGAGGTGCATGACCACATCCTTACCCGCGTGTGCCTAAGTGTGGTCGGAGTGAGGGGTGAGCAGTGTCAGAAGGAGCGCTCCGTGTGTGGAATGAGTTTTGACAAGTGGAGTTGGAGACGGAGGAGGACCAGGCTTAGGACCAGCCAGGGTCAGAGTCTCGGGTGGTGACGGTGAAGCCAGAGCCCTGCTCAGCGCCCACGGGCGCCCTCGGGCTGGCAGCTGTGACGGGCGACGCGCAGCTGTCCCGAGAAAGGCTCCCCCCGGAGTTCTCCCTGCCAGGGTGCCAGGCAGGCTGCAAGTGCATCTCCTTTTCTGTCCCAGGTCTCAGGCCGCCTCAGAGATGCCGGGGTGCCCTTCAGGTCCTGGCTCAGATGGCACCTTCTCAGAGGGGCCTTCCTAGGCCACCCTGCTTAGCGTCGCAGCCTCCGAGCTGCCCCCATCCGCCTCTCCGTGTCATTTTTCTCCTCGCTCACGATCACGTTTATCGCCCTGTGGGTTTTACTCCTTTTGTTCATTGTCTTCCTCACACGCCCTCTGGAATGTTCCTCCGTGAGGATGGGAGTTGGCTTCGTTCATTGCTTCATTCCCAGTGTTGTACTAAAGCAGGGCTAAGCATACTGCATTCACAGTACATATTTATTATTCTCATTCAGTGCTGATGAGTGAAATTCTGTGTATCGAGGCAGTATACCTTAGTAGTTAAACTTGCAGAGTTAGGTTCATTTGGACCTGAAATCAGCTATGTGACTTTAGGCAAGTGACTTCACTTTCCTCAGCTTCTTTCCGTAAAGGTGAAGTGGGGTTTGTGAGAACACCTCCATTGTTGAGTCATGAGGATTAAGTGTCTGGCATACACTGGACACTTATTATTGTTTCATAAGTTGTATAGACTTTCCATCCTTTTTTTTTTTTTTGAAACTTTTAATTTTGAATTAGCTCATTAATATGTGATAGTTTCAGGTGAACACATGTATCCATTCTCCCCCAAACTCCCCACCCATCCAGGCTGCCTCCTAACATTGAGAGGAGTTCCCCGCTGTACAGTAGGTCCTTGTTGGTTATCCATTTAAAATACAGCAGTGTGTCCATGTCCACCCCAAACTCCCTAACTATCCCTACTCCATGTCCTCCCCAGCAACATAAGTTCACTCTCTAAGTCTGTGATAGACTAGGAGTCTTTCTATGGGAGAGTCTCCTGGGTGGCCCTCAGTCCTCACCTGATGCGGTAAGCTTTTTGTTTATTTTTTAAATCTGTTTTACTTAGTTTTGGCTCGGCTGGGTCTTGGTTGCTGTGCGGCTTTTGCTAGTTGCGGCGAACCGGGCTCCTCCTCGTGGTGTGTAGGTTTCTCGTCACGGCGGCTTCTCCTGTTGCAGAGCACGGCTCTAGGTGTGCAGCCTTCAGTAGCTGTGGCTCAGAGGCTCGCAGTTCCTGCTCGCAGGCCCTAGAGTGCGGGGCCTCAGTTGTGGCTCATGGGCTTAGTTGCCCTGTAGCATGTGGAGTCTTCCTGGCCCCGGGATCGAACCCGAGACTCCTGCAGTGGCAGATGGATTCTTATCCACTGCGCCACCATGGAAGTCCAGACCAGGAGTCTTGATTTGTCTTTCCTGTGATGCGCGTTTGAGATAAGTGTGCATGTGTGTGCGTGCACTTGTGCGCTCTAGTGAGCTTAGCATGCTGTGAACAAACTAGGCTGCCTTCACTGGTAGTTTTAAGAGCTGAAGGCTCGGCACAAACAGCCCCTATCTCTTGCTCACAGCAGTCGGGTGCTTTATGGTGATGGCGTCGTAAATCAGCTGTGTTTCAGTACAAAACTTAAAGAATCAAATGAAAAACCAAACCCAACCCTGTATGTGACATCCTCCTGCCTTGAGCCTCTTCCTCGCTGACCTGTGCTCGTGGCCAGATGGGAGAAGGGTGGCGGCCACAGACAGCACCCAGCCAGGGGCTCTGCTCAGATCCACTGCAGGCAAGGGGAGGAGCCATCCCTAAGTGGACTTGTGTGTGGGGTTGTTGAGGAAGCCGGAGGGTGCCGGTCAGTGTCTTCATGGCAAGATAGCAGAGCCCCAGGCTGTTGAGATTCTGTTCTCCACCACTTGCTCATGTTTAGGCATCTTTGGACCTCGGAGTGAGGTATACCTTGGTTTCTTCTAAAGACATCTCTAGAGAACGTTTCCCCGGTTGCATCCTCGGACAGAGTACTGGGATGATAGCGAAGTGAAGGGCAGGGTTTGTTAGGAAACTGGTTCTTGGCGAAGTGAGAACTGGGCTCTGTTTTACCATCATAATCATAATAGGTGACTTTGGTGACCTAAATCCTTGAGTCTGATACACTTTGATGAATTTGTCATCTCGATTTGTCCATGAACACTTGAAAGCTCACCTTCTCTGTCTTCCTTGAATCTAATAAAGGTAATCTTTTGTTTTCTGTTTCAGATCTGTTTATATTTATGAGAGCTAATGATATGTTGTGCCTTTGGGAAAGAAGGGAAAAATTCTTCCTGATTCTCCAGCTGGGGAGGGCAGAGCAGTCAGCTGCGAACTTTATTCCCATGCATTTAATCAGTTTGCAGTGGTGCTCAGGATTCCACGTCTGTTCAGACGGGGCTGTGTGCTGGTGCTGTGTTGCTGCTGCTGAGATTGGCACTGTTATATTATTAATAGTACTGATCACACATGCCTTGCATTTAATATAGAACATAAGAGGCTCACCTAGCATGAATGAGAAATCCCAAATTGAAAGTGTAGACGCTATAAAATTTTTAAAGAAGGGAATGTGTTACGATTGAACTTCTGAAATAAAAGTAGTGTATTTTTAATCACCAAGTTATGAATGTCCTTGGATTCTTGAGTGGGGTGGGGGGCTGGTGTGGGAAGGGGAAGAAGGTGTCTTCCTCTTGCTTTTGGGCCACACAGAATCCAGAGGCTTCCATGGAACACCAAGGGTCTCAGTTACACCAACAGAAATGAAGAGAAAATAAAAAGGAGTTTAGGGAGGCAGCCGTTCCATTATTAATTCATCCGGTTATGCCAGTGATGGTGGAGATCTCAGAACAGTTGGAGATTTATATACATAAATGTGTGTGCTGAAATACCACACTCTGATGACATTCGATGGAGGGGTAACCTTTGATGATGAATTTTCTTGCCCTTTTTAGGGGAGTGGAAGGGGAGGCGGGTGGTACTTCACAAGACTCTAAATTTACCAAAGTTGTTCAAATTTGAATTTTCTTGGAAAAAATGTCAAATGATTGTAGATCCAAAAATGCCTTTGTTGGCATTTTAATGGTGCCTTTGGAGCCCAGGATGGTGCGGAAGTGAAAGAAAAAAGGAGTTTCTTTTCTTGGTAATAATGGTATTGAATCTGAAGTCCTGGACCAAACAATATCCCAGGAATCTTCATGATTTATATATTGTACATGATCTTTTCTTAAACGTTGTTAACCTGTGCCCTTTACAGACAATGCCAGGTCAGAAAATGTCAGAGAACCTTCAGCTTGCTTTCGTAAGCATGTAAAGAAAATTATTGTCCTCAAAATCCAGGAGCTCTGACAGGCATTCTTAGTAGAGTGATATGTTCAGAGGGCCAGACACCGTGCGTAAGACTGCTTTCGGCTGGTGGGGAATGAGAAATATTGGAGTGATGGTTTACTTCTGCCCGGGACCCATAGTGAAGGAGAAAATGTGTGTTTGCTACCTGTCAGGCTGCTGTAGACACCTGTTTAATTTGTTGGAAAGGTGAATTCTGAAAGCAGGAAGGCTTCTAAAATGCTTATTCACACTCAGACAGTTTATCACAGACTAGAAAAACGGCTCAGCGTGGGCTGCAGTCCCAGGTGGTGCCCATAAGGAGAGGGGCTTAAGCACAGGCTTTGGGAGCAGGGACGTGATGCCGGGAGGAAGGCTGGGTGGGAAAGAGGCCTGTCCTGGAGCAAGTGGAACCAGGAAAAGGAACCTTTGATGGGAGTGTTCGCCATTCCTGCCGACTAGCTCTGCCTGACAGGCTGTCTTCGCTTCTTGCGGTATTAAGAGCTGCGGTGGATGACTTGTTCTGTACAAAATGCTATTTGCATAGGTGAAAACGAAGAAGTGTCTTCTTGTTCATCTTATCATTTGGGTCATTAAAAAAAAAGAAGGGTTTTAAGTGAAAGTGAGAAAAGAGACAGTTCTTTGGCAGAGCCAGAAGCGGTATAACTATTTTCAACCCCGTGTTCTGAAGCAACGTTGGTTACTTCGGTTCAGCTCTTTCAGAAAGAAGAAGAAGAAGAAAAAGAAAACGTGTGGGCTTGAGAGGCAGTTTTGCCAAATCACAGTCCAGAGTTGAACTCAGAGTGCCACATCCTTTCTTTTCAAAAAGTTTACTTTCTTGGTAAACATGGAATGAGAAACTATAAAAAGGAGCAGAAAAGCCGTGATGCTGTTTCACGAGGCGAAGACTGTCTCTCACTCCCTTGTATGTCTCTAGAATTTTTCCACTGCTTTTCCCTCTTCCACGGGGGATGCCCTTATGTTCCTTCTCTTGACTGGAGGCCGGGCGGGTCCTTGGGGCTCGTGGGCTAAGGCAGAGCAGCCTTGGGAGTCCGGTCGGCCCCGGCTTGCTGCTGACAGCCCAGTTATCGCCTCGCCCACCACAGCCACCTCCTGACGGCAGCGTTCACCAGTGAAAAGAAGCTTTCTGCACCTCATTAGTTCTGCAACCTGAGTGAATTTGCAGATTAATTGATGTGTGGGAGGGACAGCATCTGCTATTATAAAAACCTTTAACTGTCACCATAAAACTTGAAATAAAATTAAGTGTTCCTATAGTAAACTAATAGTGCCCAGCTGATGAAGCACATTTTGTAGTGTTCAGGGGCTCAGCGTTTTGGGGACCTGCTTAACTGAGGCTCTGTTTGTTTGTTTGTTTGTTTTCTGTTATAGTTTTTATTTTCATCAAGGGAATACAAAAAGGTGGATAAGGAAGCCCACAAGATTTATAGCACAAGCATGTGTCCTTTGTCTGCCTGTTCCACAAGCCAGTCCCTGGAGGGAACTCCTTTAAACTCTTTCAGTTGTTTCTTTGGATCCCTGCCTGCATTTTTCTAAACAGCTTGTCTGGACTGCTGTCTTAGATGTCATCTGTTGACTTCGGTATGGATGATGAAGATTTAACCCGCATATCCCACCTTCTCCCCATCAGTTTGCTTTAATTAATATTCAGGTTTTACACTGTTTCGTGGCTATGAAATGTTCACAGCCGAGCCGTGTAGTGTACTACAATTGCTGTTCCTTTCTATGCAGACAGAGGGAGGGAGGCTGTCTCGCTTTCCAAAGGGCAGGGCTCTTCCCCTGTTTTGAGTTGTCCCTGAGCCTCCCTGGGGCAGCCTCTCCTGAATTCTGATGGGAATAGGGGTCTGTGTTGACAGAAGACTTAACCATCCACCTTGTTTATGTTCCTACCCCACATCCGGCCTTCTGCCATCCTGGGTGCCTCCACTTCCTTAGTCTTTGCAAATCCTGCCCTCTAGTTCCCCTTGCTCTTTCTTGACTTCTGCCCGCCTAGCCGCCCTAACCCTGCTTCCCTCGTCCTCCCCCCTGCCAGGCAGCCAGAGGAAGCTGCAACACGCTGCTCTCGCCTGAGGTCGTTCTGGTCGGTGCCTTGTCTCTTCTGAAATTTAGTTGACATCTTCTCCGTTGTTGTCTCCTCTGTTAGTCTCTTTATCCTTGTGGGTTCACACTCTGCTGTCATTTCTGTGGTTTGGGATGAGAGTGTAGGGAACATGACTGTTCATGCTTACTGTGTACAACAGGAAGACCTGGCTCTTGTAGGAAATATTTTGCTTTCTGTTACACATGGGCTTCCAGCATCTTAACTTAGTATTTTAAAAGCACATTTTGATGTAGAGGACTTCTGTTTTCCATGAGGGGTCTCTTTTCCACTGCGTGCTTCTAAGAAATTTGTGCAGACGCTTGCGCGTGGCTGACCTGAAGTAGAGTAGCATGTCTCTGCGCCACTCATCTGCTTTCTGAGAGGATCTGTCTGATGCTCGCATTTCATTATGTAGCTGCAAAGAGAGATGATAAAACACCGAGTTCTTGGGAAGAAAAGACTGACCTTTTCCCCCTCTTTTACCTACAAGCTGGTTTTAAAACCTCTTTCTCAGCGGAGCTCTCTCATTATTTTGGCTCTCAGCAGTTAGCTTTTCCAGAGTGTACAGCTGAGGGCAGGAGTACATGGGGGATGACTACCATGTTAAAAGCTGAACTTTTCAAAGAGACTGTGACTCCATCAAAATTAGAGCCACTCTCCTTGTGCTGGGGCAGGGGAGGGCCAGCAGTGCTCTAGCGAGGGGCTGAGGGAGGCTGTCCCCAGGAGGAAGTGTGGCTCTGGAGCCAGTGCACAGGGCCCTTCTCAGAATACTGGCGGAGTGCCGGGTCAGGCCCTCACTAGGGCTGTGCCGTCTTGAACAGACGGACCGCATTATGGGCTGAATGTTTGTATCCCCGCTAGATGTCTTACGCTGAAGCCCTAATGTTAACCTCAGAACGATTGTATTAGGAGGCAGGGCCTTTAAGATGATTAAGTTAGATGAGGTCATGAGAGTCAGGCCCCCATAATGAGATTAGATATCTTTACTAAAAGAGCAGAGAGACCTGAGTGCTGTGAGTACACAGAGAACAGGTCACATGAACCCATGGGGAGGTGGTGGCCAAGTACAGGCTGGAAAGAAAGCCCTCACTGGGAGCCAAGTTTGCTGGTGCCTGGATCTTGGACTTCTCAACCTCGTGTGTGTGTGCGCATGCGTGCAATCTTGTCTGACTCTTTGCGACCCCAGGAACTGTAGCCCACCAGGGTGTGTGTGTGTTTTCAGTCGTGTCTGACTCTTTGCGACCCCAGGAACTATAGCCCACCAGGCTCCTCTAATACTGGAGTGTGTTGTCATTTCCTACTCCAAGGGCTCTTCCCAACCCAGGAATCGAACCCATGTCTCTTGCATTGGCAGGCAGACTCTTTACCACTGAGCCACCTGGGAAGCCCCTCAGCCTCTAGAAGTATGAGAAATAAGTGTCTGTTGATTCCAGTCTGTGGCATTTTGTTCTGGTAAGCAGAACTGATGAAGGCAGACAGGTAGAGCCTTTTACATCTCTTTCTGGCCTTGCAAATGAGGACGTAAGCCACCAGTTTTAGCATGCTGCCTTTGAGGGGACCTTCGAGTTTCTGTCTGGGAACTGGAGCCCATGTGAACCCACTTTTCTTGACCTCTGTGCCACCTTTAGCAGCAGCTGGCACATGGGAGCCTGTGTACTTTGATCTGTAACTTTTGGATACCTCTCCCCCCTTTTTTTTGCAAGGGTAATGCAAAATGCAGCTCACAGGCCTGTCTCACACCTTATTAAAACATCATTTCCCCTGCCTTGTTCCCAGATCTCTGTGCTTAATCATAGAAAGGCAGCTTGTTCAAATATACATTCCTCTTGTTTGGAAAGTTCTGCTGGCTTGTCCTCCTTCTCACCCTGCCTGCATATTTTGTAACCCTGCCTCACGGAGGCCGTTCTTATTAAATATCAAAATTTGCTCATTGGAAAGTTACTTGTAAACTTAATTACCTCTCTGTCAGTGGTTGAGTTAACTTTCTCCCTTTAATTTCAGCCTCTTTGGTCATGGTTTTCCTTACTCTGACCTGTGCCTGTTAAAGACTTGGTAAATAGTTTTGAAATGCCAGTTGGTGATATATGGGCCTCTTTAGCATTTCTTTGATTTATGTGCAGTGCTGTGGAAAAAGGCAAAGAAAGCAAATTATATGGCAAAAAATGTTGCCAATCTTCACTTTTTTACTCGTAGTTTTAAAAAGTACACTTATCAATCACATCTGATGGATTTTCTTTTTTATAAAGATTGAAAATTTAACTATTTGAAGACTCTTGCAGTGCAGGTTTTGTGTCTGCTTAATCAAGTGCGGTTCAGAGCTTGCGGTAGAGTCTCAGAATTCAGAAGCTCTTTCAGTCTCTGCTGTGTGTCCTGCTAGGACACTCTTCAACAATATATGCTGGAAACAGATTTTTTAAAATAGGTGTCGGAATCTTCTTGACAGTAGAAACATTTTACATTCATGTTTCAAACCCTGAATCTGTGCAGTGGGCCAACAAGAGTTGTATCTTTAGAGTAGCTAATTGTGACTGGTCTGAGGTTTCCTTATGTAGCAGATTCATGTCGAGTTCCAAGTAGAGACTGACTTCTTCAATCAGTGAGTGAGTCAACAGATATTTTTCAGATTGTTCTGTGAAGTGAAGTGGCTCAGTCGTGTCCGACTCTTTGTGACCCCATGGCCTGTAGCCCACCAGGCTCCTCTGTCTGGGATTTTCCAGGCAAGAATACTGGAGAACCCCATAGACGGAGGAGCCTGGTGGGTTACAGTCCATGGGGTTGCAAAGAGTCGGACACGACTGAGCCACTTCACTTCACAGGACAATCTGAAAAATATTTGTTGACTCACTGATTGAAGAAGTCAGTCTCTACTTGGAACTCGCCGTGAATCTGCTACACAAGGAAACCTCAGAGCAGTCACAATTAGCTACTCTAAAGATACAAAAGATTGTCCTATAGGTGGATTCAAATTCTAGTGTGTCTGAGCTGCCTGGGTGGCTTCTTACAGTGTTCATTCCTGGGCTCCCTGGTAGAAATTCGAATCCAGCAGATTTAAGGTGGGGCTGTGGAACCTGAATTTTGGGGGGCATTCTGTAGGTGACTCAAGCTTCCCAGGTGGCGCGAGTGGCAAAGAACCCACCTGCCCATGCGGGAGACATAAGAGATGGGGGTTTGATCCCTGGGTTGGAAAGATTCCCCTCTAATACTCTTGCCTGGAGAATTCCATGAACAGAGAGGAGCCTGGTGGGCTACAGTCCATGGGGACAGAGTCGGGCATGACTGGAGCAACTTTAGCACGCACGCACTGTAGGTGGTTCCGGTGCAGATGGCTCGGGCTGTGTTGAAAAATGACCGGAGGACTCTAGCGCCCTTTGTTTGTACCACTCTCAGGCCTGATGTCCTCAGGGGCACCCCTCCCCCAATCGTCTACCAAATAAAGTCCACAGAGGGTGTGAAAAATCCATACTGCTTGGGAGGGTATGGATTTTTAATTTGTGTGGGCCGGGTGTGTGGGTCTGGCTGGGCACAGTTCCTGCGATGCCTCCGTGCCTCTTCTGAGTGTTTTCTTATTTCTTCATTCATTCGTCAAGTGCTTACTGAGCTACAGCTGTGTGGCAGGCACTGTTCTGGGTGTTGGGGCCACAGCAGTGATGGGGAGAGCCGGGGTCTGGGTTTCAGGGGTGCTTTCATGTCCAGTTAGTGTGTGTTGTTGGTGGGCGAGGGGTAGAGCGGGGGACAGATACACTAAGCCCAGAAAGAAGCAGTGTGTGTCAGATACCTCTTTGGATTTACTGCTGTGATTAAGGTGAGACCCTGTGGTATGATGAGATGACCTCCAAGAAGGCGAAGTTCAGGTTGAGACTTGAGTGATGGGAAGTTGGAAGTGCTGCCCAGCTCGCTCACCACCGCATGCCCCAGGTCCACAGCTCCTCCTCCAGAGCTTCCGCGTCCATGTTCTGGATTTGGAATGTTCTGGGTTATTGAAAGGTAGTGTGGTTCATATACCACGAAGTTCTCCAGCAGGGTCTGGGGCAGTACCCTGTAACCAAATGTTGTGTAGCAAGACGTTTGACTGTTCACACTAAGTGAGATAAATTAAGATGTAAACAGACTCAATCAGTTCATGTCAGTTTTTGCTGCCACAGAAATTTTGGCGCCTATATTGATGAGAAAGCTTTTGACTTTCAGAACTTTTTATACACTTTTATATTGCTATATATATATATCTCGTGGCTCTGTAATGCCAGCTCCTTGTCCACCCTTCATTTCTCTGGTGTGAGAAGGCACTCACTGGGTGAAGGGGTGTGTGTGTGCACGTTTGCAGCAGGCAGGGGCCTAGGTGAGACGCGTTCCCGTCTGCTGAGGACCTGTCTGTGGATTCACTGGCTCTCTCCGCTTCCCTGGGAGCCTCACAGCAGACCCGTACTAACTGAGTGGGAAAGGCTGAGCTGGGGAGGAGGGGAGGCCATGGAGCCCCACCGTCCTCCCAGTCTGCAGGGCCTTCTTCATGAAGGTGATTCAGAGCCCAGATTCCCTCCGTACTGGCATTTAGTTCAGGTCTCCTGGAGCTGTCCCCGGCTGCTTATGTATTCATCTATTCATTCACTTTAAAAAACACTTGGATACAAGGGTTTGTTTAAAAAAGGCAAAGCAAACAGGAAATAAAAGTGAAGGTCCTTCCGGAGAACGTGCCACGCTCTGGGGAAGCCGTCGGGTGTCGTGGTTGCAGAGCAGGGACTCGGGCCAAGCCGCCCAGACGCCAGGCCTTAGCGGCCCGTGACCTTGAGCAAGCCACCTACCATCCGCGGCTCCGTTTTCCTCGTCTGTGAAATAGAGCTGATAGTACCCGTCTCATAAGGTGGTCGTATGGATTAATCAAGTGAAGTAGAATAAAACCTAGTTACAACGCGCCCTGTGTATACAGTGTGTGTGCTCAGCCATTCAGTCATGTCTGACTCTTTGTGGCCCCCGTGGACTGTAGCCCACTGGGCTCCTCTGTCCATGGGATTCTCCAGGAAAGGATACTGGCTTGGGTTGCCATTTCCTCCTCCAGGGGATCTTCCTCACCCAGGGTTCAAAACCACACCTCTTGCGTCTCCTGCACTAGCAGGCAGGTTCTTTACCACTAGCGCCACCCGGGAAGCCCGTTGTGTACTTTGGCTCATGACGTTGTTACTGTGGTGCTGAGCACTGCTCTAGACACTGGGGACCTAGCAGTGAAGACGAGGGAGCTCTGTGGAGCTCTTAGCTGCTCTCATGGCTCTTGTATTCTAGGCAAGTCTTGACCCTCTAAAAGCAGAGAACATTTCGTTTTACATCCATCCATGTCTAGCACTATACTCGGCATCCATCAAGTCATCCCATTCTCAGCAAGGATTTATTGAACATCCATGCAGGCCCCTCTGCTAAGCCTGTGAGGCTTGTTAAACGATGTGAGACAGTCTGGCAAAGACAGATACACAAAAAACCATGCTCTAGGGTAGAGTGATCAGCCCTGTAAAAGGTGCTTCAGAAAGACTTCTGGACTGGCTTGCACAAGCTTCAGCTCTTCTCAGCTTCTACCTGCCAGGTGCTTAAGGGAAAAGGCACCGTATTTATCTGAGTATCCTGTAACGAAAGGAGACACTAGGTGTGGCGTCAATTGCCTGTTATTTTCCCGTCTCTGGTCCCAGTGGAAGCTGCTTCCGAACATCTGGTTGGATGTAGCTGATGGCAGATGTGTTGTTAGTGTTTCTTCTCGGACATTCCTAGCTGCCTGCTGCTGATCCCCATTTTGGTTATTGGACTTGTTCTTCATAGCACAATTCAGAGTTTCAGTAGGGCTGCAAAGCGTCGTAGAATTAAATAACCAGCTAGTCCATCCGAGTAACCCCTTTTGTGTCAGAGGCTCAGCCCTCTGTGGTCCTGCCATCCTTGTACACTCCCCAGCCCATATCCACCCAGAAACAGGCCTATTTCTCATCGGCTCATCTCTGAGGCTTTTCCTCAGAGGCAGGCCTGGCTCCGTCACCCCTCACACTCAGTCTGTCCGTGGCTCAGCAAGCTCAGCCGAGTGACACCGCAGCAGAAGTTCCTTGCGTCTGAATTTTGTGCAGCCACTTTGCTCAGTGCTTTCACACGCTTAGTTTTCACTGACTCCAAGCACTTGCCTGTGCTTTTGCTTCTTGAAACTCCAGGTTGCTTCTAGGGTAATCGTGTGGTGTGTAGTAGCAGTATTATCTGTGATAGAAGAGAAGAGAGGACAGAGACTCCGGGAAGTTGAATAACTCACCTGAGGTCACAGTTGGTTAAGCGGAGGCCTGATGGTTTATATTCAGGTAGTTGACTGCGTACCTACACTCTTAATGGATTAAGAAACTATGCCTCAGGCCTGTTGATCAGTAGAAATAAACTGACGTGCCATTCACTTTAAACCAAAAACATACCTATTGTATGTGTGACTTTTGCCTTTCTTTTTCCCTCCAAAAGAAAATATCTTTGCGCCACATTTATCATAAGAAAATCCTGCATTGACTCCGCTTTTTACCTTTTCTCGTATTTCCTCAGTCAGAACTTAAACCAACAGGAAACCTTCAGTCGTCCAATAAAGAAGGAAACAAGTACAGTTCAGTCCACCCTCTGTATCCATGGGTTCTCCCTCCTCAGATTCAACCAACCGCAGAGAGAAAATATCTGGGAAGAAAAATTCCAGAAAGCTCCAAAAAGTAAAACTTGAATTTGCTGTCACTGGCAACTATTCACATAGCATCTGCCTTGTTCTTATAACTACTTACATAACATGTACATTGTATTAGGTGTTATTATACAAGTAACCTAGAGATGGTTTAAAGTATCCAAGAGGATGTGTGTAGGTTATATGCAAATACTTCACCATTTACGTAAGGGACTTAAGCGTCTGCAGAGTTTGGTACCCACCTCAGGTCCTAGATCCAGTCACCTGCAGATACTTAGGGACAGCTGTGCTCAGGGAGTCTGGAGAGACACTTTGATCTTCCTGTGCTGAGCTCTTTGTCAGCTGCCTGAGAAGTACTCTATAGCTTTCTCGTTTAGTGCATCAAGGTTGAGCCAAGTTTCTGGGCATTTTGATTGTTCATAGCTTTAAAACCAGTCTCCACAGTCTCCTGGAAGGAGCTTCTGCATGGATCCTCTCATTGCCTCTGTGTGGAGTGCTTCCCGTGTTTCCCCAGGCCCCGTACAGCTGTCCTGGGTTCTGTGGAGAGTTTTATGCAGAGTCGACCACGAGGCATCGCAGTGTAATGGATTCCTTTCCTTGTTTGTACAAGAAGAGCCAGGCTGGGGTGCCTCCTCATTATACCTGCTGGTTCAGAACAGCCTGGAGGGGGGGCGTTTTTTCCTTTTTCCATTACACTTGCCAGTTTATTATCTGACATGTTTAGAGTGACGCTGTTTGATTAAAAGAAGTGAAGTGAAAGTCGCTCAGTCGTGTCCAACTCTTTACGACCCCATGGACTATACAGTCCATGGAATTCTCCAGGCCAGAATACTGGAGTGGGTAGCCTTTCCCTTCTCCAGGGGATCTTCCCAACCCAGAGATTGAACCCAGGTCTCCTGCATTGCAGGCAGGTTCTTTACCAGCTGAGCCACAAGGGAAGCCCAAGAATACTGGAGTGGGTAGCCTATCCCTTCTCCAGCGGATCTTCCCAACCCAGAAATCGAACCGGGGTCTCCTGCACTGCAGGCGGATTCTGTACCAGCTGAGCTATGAGGGAGCCCTCATTAAAAGGCAGTACTTTCACTCAGTTGTGAACATTCTCATTCCTGGTATTGTTGGAAGAGGTGAATTTGGGGGCATAGTCACTTCCGACAGTCATAAGACCAACTCTGTCTGTCCCGGGCCCTGGGCCCTGTGCTGCAGTCTTCTGCATGCATCGTAGCCCTTCATTCCTACCACTGAGCCTTCCAGTTCTTCATCTGCAAGAGGAGGCTGCCATACCTCTCTCCATAGGGTTGTGTGCTATAAGGAAAAAGTGCTGTTAAAGTCTGCTTTAGGGAGTGTGCTCAGTCAACAAGAGAACAGCTTTGTCCTTGTGAGAGAAAAAAGGATCCTCCCATGTGGAGGAGCTGGAAGGCTTTAAGCAAATACTGAAAATGTATTTGCTCCACTCATGACAAAGGTTGGAAGCTGGGACGAGCATAACAAAGGGTTATGAGCGTTCACTGAGTGCCGAAGGCTGGGAACGGATGACGAAGGGTCAGTACGCCCGGCCTTGAGGCGTTCGAAGGCTTCCTTCTGACCACCTGTTTCTGAGAGCAAGGACTGTTGTTTCATAAGACTCCCTTTAGAGTTTCGCCAAAGCTATGTTATGGCTTGGGCGGTAGGAACTGTATTTTATGCTTGAATGTTTTAATGTTTATCTGGAATGGCTACGTGCAAGTCAGCCTTATGCTCTATTCCCTGAAAATTATAAAACTACACAATTGGATAATACACTTTGTCAGTCCACTAGAGGCTGTCCCTGAGTGTCCTTTTCAGAGTGCGGGTCTCCGAGCCTTACACTCCCACCCCTCATTACTGGACTGAGGAAGAAACAGGCTCAGAGGGGAGAGAAAACGCCCGGAGATGCCCTGGATCACTTGTGCTGAAGCTGAGGTTTGAACTCAGGGCCATCTGACTACAAAGCTCATCCCCCTGCGCGGTGGCCACACTGCCTCTGGAGTTTCAACCTTTCTGCCAGAGTACAAAGGAAAGCACTTGCCTCCTTAGACTTATTGCCCCTTAAGCCACCTGACCTTGTTCCTCCTATTCCTGAAGGGAAAAGGCAGTTGTTAAAAATGATCAGCAAAAAAATGCATCTTCCTGAATGTTTTCTTCTATTTCCTGATTCCTGCTCTCACAAGCCTTTGACCTGAGCAGCTCACTATTTCTTTCCTTCCACTCCTGTTATTCTCAGCTTGTCTGACATCACGGTTATAATCTTGTAAAGTCAGTGATCATGAGCCCACTTACTGTTCTTCCTCCTTCTGAGTCACATCTGTGCTTCCTTTCCTTCTTCCCTACCTCCTGGCTTCATTTCCCGGGTAAGGGAGGGGTGGGGTGAGGCTGTTCAGACCCCTGATTTGGAGCCAGTTGCCTCCCAGCCAATGACTGGTTGATGGAAGCAGAAGAAGCTGATGGGGGCTGCTTTAGATGGTCATTGAAATGATGCTTAAAGCAGAAATGAGCATTTCATGACATGAGATAAAGGAAGAGTTAAACTGTCCAACTACATCTAAGCTGACTTTGAGCACATAGGAATCATTTTTTCTACCTATATAAGAAGTTTATAATAATCTAATTTGGAATTTTAAATTGATCAGATTGATCATTTTTTAAAAATCATGTTTACTAGTTTCTTGACTGAAGTCTTTTCAGTGATAACTCAGCAAAAGATTAATGCTCAGAAGTCAGTGGCTAGAATCAAGATATGGACGTGTCTGGTGATTTTCACGTTACTCATTTCTCAGTTGGAAAAAAAACCCCGTTTTCTTTTAAGGGAGGAAGAGGGAAAAAGGAATAGCCAGGGACATAACTATTATATGGAAATATTCAGTTCTTCCCACAGACCTCACCTATGAATGTTTGGGGAGAATAACAGACTAGTGTTTGTCAGCAGGCATGTGCTGCTTGCTGGGCCTCCAGCATTGCACACTAGGTTTAATTTAGAGCAACGAGCTAACTCATTGGGAAAGACCCTGATGCTGGGAAGGATTGATGGTAGGAGAAGGGGCTGACAGAGGATGAGATGGTTGGATGGCATCACTGGTTCAGTGGACATGAGTTTGAGCAAGCTTTGGGAGGTGGTGAAGGACAGGGAAGCCTGGCATGCTACAGTCCAAGGGGTTGCAAAGAGTCGGACACAGCTGAGCGACTAAACAACAGTAAGGTTTTACCTAACACCCGGCCTCAGACGTCACAGAGAGCCCTTTCCCCTCTTTCACTGCCTGAAGTGGAGACTTTTGGTGACTGGTACAATGTTTGTGTTTGATAAACATATTTAAATTTCACCAGTGCAAGTGCAGACTGCAGTTTCATAGAGAAATACAACAACATAGAATTTCAGTGTTTGAGGGGCCTTGGGCGTAATTCTAGCCATGTGTTTTAGACTTCTGACCTGGGCCTTCAGCCTGCAATCACAAGCTGATATTGGGCATTTCTGGTGGAAACAGAGCTGATTCCAGGGTGCTGCAGCTCCCCTGCCGCTTCTCTTTTGGCCAGGAATGGAGAAAGGGCTGGGACCCACTTTGTGTTTGTGGGATCGCATGTGGTGTGTGAGTGGATAGTGATTCTAGGGTGGTCCAAGCCTAATTGCGGATGGCCCTTCTGACACGGGCTGCTTCCTCTAGTCAGAATGCAGGTGAGCGAGACTGCCGCCACGCTGTCCTCTTCAGAGAACGTGTTCTCATGTCACCGCCCGTTAAAAATCTGTTAGGATGCCCTCATCAGTGTACTGTCAGACTTGCCTTGATCCTGTTTGTATTTCCTGCCTACATCTTCCTAAGCGGCCCTGTGACCTTCCCCCAAGATCCTTGTGAGCTTGGGCATTGCACTCTGGGACCCCTCAGGTACAGAGGCTGAGAGCCTGCTGTGAAAGGTGTGGTGGTTCACAGGAGATGGGCAGCACCCTTGTCTGTTAGTGTTTGTGGCTCGTCTTTCCTTTTTGGCTTTCTTTTGTCTGCTTTCTCTCTCCTTCTACAAATAGTCCCTGTGATGGATGTTTCCTCCATTTCTAGCCGCATTCACAGTTTACCTTTTAGTGAATCTGTTTGGATATGTGAGTGATAACTCTTCCGACTGATTGGCATCTTCTGTGTATGATAACGTGCATACAGCTGCAGTG
Source organism: Capricornis sumatraensis (assembly GCF_032405125.1). Classification (NCBI taxonomy): domain Eukaryota; kingdom Metazoa; phylum Chordata; class Mammalia; order Artiodactyla; family Bovidae; genus Capricornis; species Capricornis sumatraensis. The sequence continues at coordinate 4,867,667 of NC_091069.1, forward strand.
TAAACAGAAGCAGTTGTGGAGAAAGGTCTATTAATAAAGGTGTGAGTTCTGAAACATTCCAGAGGAACAGTTCTAAACAGGCCTAAACATTACAGATATTTAAGAAAGAGAAAGGCTGCTGTCCGTCCTCTCAATTTACTTTGACAGTCTTAAAGTCTGGACGTCTGAGGATTCACGTGCAGGAAGCAGAAGCCCAGACGGCCTCCGGGAGGTGAATGATGCCGCAGCTGAGCCGGAGCGGGCCCCTTGGTCTGGTGTCCTGCTTTCATGGTAATTGAAAGGCCTGAACCCAGTAGAGAACAAATGGGCAAGTACATTGGAGGCTTCCTTCTTATGGTTTATTGATGCTGTTTTGCCCAAGTAAAGAGATCATTTACCCATAAAAGCTCAAATCTGAGGGTGTTTTTCTTTCTTTCTTTCTTTTATTCATACTGGCTATTTGAAAGAAGCATTAGGAGATAAAAGGAGAAAAGAAGCTAATATCATTGTCTGATATTTAGATAAAAACCCAAGCAAAACAATTAGATTTATGGTATTTTTCTGTAGCTGTTTTCCTTGGCACAGATAATACCAGGCAACCTTGCTTATTTCTTTCCTTAGAGTTATGTTCAAAAGAGGAAACAGGGCTTTCTTGTAAGACATGGTTCTTTCTCATTAGCTGGGAACAAAATACATTTCAATAATGAGGGGCAAAGGTCTTTGCAACTCAAAGTGGTGACGAAGTGTTCCTAGTTTTGCACAAATATTGCTTTTAGTTGAAAGCTTAATGGTTTAGGAGAAATATGACTCCTAAGTATGAGAGTGAGACTCTCGCAGGAGCCTCCCCCACCCGCCAGTGCCGCACATGCATGTGGCAGCTTCGTGGCGTGTGGCTCAATCCAGGTGTTGGTGGGTGAGTTGATCCAGGTGCCGTGTGTCCCTGGCTTGGCGCCGGGAGCCTGGCGCGCACTCGCGCCTCTTGGAAGGATTTTCAGTGCCCTTAGGCCCACCAGCTCTGGCTGTTCTGGTCAGCGCTCTGCAGGGGAAGTGGTCCTCCGTGGCTAATGTCCTTACCCATTACTGTCATGATGTATTACAGAAATTCTCAAAGAGAATCCTAAGTAAAAACAGATTATGCATGTGGCTGCTCCTGGGCAATAAGATGATTTATAAAAACCCACGAAGCACTCCACAAGCACAGTTGCCCCGTTAGGACACTGTCAAGGCTGCTAGGAAGGTCAGATGTGTTACTGCTGAGTCTAGAAACTAGGTTTTTGACAATCTTGAGGGGTCTGTGGTTTCTCGATTCTTTTGTCTTTGAAGTTTTTGTTGCTAAATGGTATTAAAACCGTGAAGTGAGAGCATTTAGAACTTCCTCAAACTCCCCACCTCAGACATGACTGGAGTCAGGAGGAGGAAAAAGGCGTGTGACACCTCAGCGCTGAGAGGTGAGAGTGAGGGAGCAGACAGGAGCCGGCAAATGCTGGCGACGCTCCGTGCACCTTCCCTCAGCCTTGGCTCCTGGCCTGAGGAGAAGGGCCGCGTTTCACGGCCTGAGCAGTGACAACAAATGCCAGGCCCGCAGTTAAAAAGGTGCAGCACACGCAAGACAACGGGACGAAGAATGGGAGCTGAGCCCTGAATGGCCTGTTTCCCTTTCACGATGCGTGAGACCCTGGCTGGTGACCTCTTTACCATCGGAGTCTCCTCTCCCGTAAAGTGGGGTGGAGTGGAGGTGGAGGGTGGCTTCCCCAGGCCTGCTCTCGGACGTTAGAATTCTGCGAGCGATTGGAGGACTGAAGCAATCGGAGGGCAGCCCCTAGGAAGGTCTTTTCCTGAGCTCAAGCCTGCAGAGGGGTTCGGCATTCCTGCTTTTTAGCGTTTAGAGTAAGTGGGAGTCAGGACTCTTTCGTGGCTCTGTCATGACAGTGAACATCTGCAAAGCCGAGAGTCTGCTTCTGTTGGAAACCAACCGCGAGAGGGCTGTCTGATGGAGTCGTTCTGTTCTCTAGGTTGGCTCCAGCCACAGGCCAAGCCAGGGCAGAGTCTCCTGTCGGCCAGCCCACTTGTCAGTTGACAAATCCATTAGCATCTCCTGTACTTAACGCACCACCCTGCACGCTGTAGAGAATACAGAGTTATCAGTAGTAACAAGGCTGTGTCCTCACGGTATGTCTCCCTCGTGGCCAGCTTCACCCCTGGCCCAAGAAAGAACACCAGGCCTCCCTACCTGGATGCCACGTGCCAGAGAGAGAGAGGAGCTCTGTGCAGGGAGGAGGAGTGGGGCTCTCCAGCCCTTGATCTCGTCTTCCCCTCCTGTGGGCCCCCTGCACTCAGGCAGCCAAAATTTATCATAGCTTGGCTCTATCACATTCTTCATCCAGAGGGTTTAGTTACTAGAAGTACCAATGTGTCTTCCTAGCGTTCTTAGGAACCTATATGTAATTCTGTGTAAAGTGATTTCTTTAAGATGGAGTTGAAATCCCTTAAGGTTAAGGAGAATCTGTCGTTGCTGTTTTTAACTTGCTCCCCCACTCCCCAAAGAAGCCTTTGATGGAAAAGAAAATAATGATTTTCATGCTAGGAAGAATCAAACCTTGATTGAGCTGGCTTATAAATTTTGAGATTTTTGAATGTCAGTTTTCTTAAAGTGGGATTCAGGCCATATGGCATGGGGAGGACCATGTTGCTTATGAATAGATGCTATACCCCAGACCCCAGGGGGGGTTCTAGCAAACACATCGGCTTTTAAGTTCTAGGCCTGATCGAATGCCAGTGGCTTAATCGCTATATTGAATGTGATCAGTGGGATGAATTTCCTTCTGTTTTCTTCTCAAACTTCTGTCTATTGCAAAACATGTCCTTTATTTATCTTGGAGCAGGTAGAGCATTCAGAACAGTGTGGACCATGGAAAACCAGTTGGAGGACTAACTAAGGGGACCATTGCTCACTTCATTTTCTGAACCTGAGATTTAAATCAGAAACTTTGCATTTGAGTTCTGTTTTTAAAATAATTTCCTTTCATGTTGTTTCCTCTCAGTCTGTTTTGTCATTTGTAATTTGAAGCATATTAAAGCTAACTGGATTTGAGCCTCAATAATTTGGACTTTAAAAATAAAGACCTTAGGCTATCCAGAGGAAAAGGGTTTGCTGTTGTATGAAATTGTAGGGACGTTACTTCACCAGTTTTTGGTGAAGCCAAATACCCTTGTGATGTCTTTAGAAGCCTAGAGCTTGGAATTAAACTTCAGAGCTCGGTGGGTCCTTGGAGAAAACATAATGCGAATGAGCCATGTAAGGTCGCACAGCTTTTATTAGCAGCAGGTCCAGCAGCACGTTCTAGAAGCTCTTAGTCTGTACATTGGAATTCACCAGGACCTGATCACATTCCACACTTGTGCATGTCTAATATTACTAAAATAGCATTTATTCAGTAAATCAAGGTTTTCCTAATTCAAAGTGGTGTTTCCCTCAGATCGTTATGAGGTATTGAAAATTTCGCAGGCAGAGAGCTAATTAGTAGGTATAATTGATTAGAAAAGGTTTTAGGTTGAGAATTGACCAAAAAATATGACGTTTGTTATAGAAAGTAGAAGTTTGACATGAACAGATAGGTTTCTCTTGGAACTGAGAAATTTTCTCTCAAAATTCAGAGAACATGGAAATAGCTAGGACTGCCAAGCAGCAGGCAGTAAAGACCCCCTCCCCCCAGCTGGCCACACAGCACTCCCATTTCCCCAGCTGCGAGACGTGGAGGTTCAGAGAATGGACTGTTTTATTTCTCTTGCACTTTCATTTTACTCTTGCTGGTTAGTGGAGAAATGATCTTGGATAGAAAAAGCACATTATAACTTTGATAAGTTGCCTTTTGAAATAGAGTTGTTTCCATGCCACAGACATTTGGAGCAAAGTATGTTTATTGAAATATATTTTTATAGAAAATATTACTGAACCTGTAATTGAACACGTATGGCAGTATTTTGAGGAGTGATATGTTCTTAATGTTAATTTGTGGATTAGCTCTGAACTCCCTTCTGCTGTTTTAAAACCTTTGGCTGAGTGAACATTTTCCAAGAGTCTTTGCAGATCTACGCAGTGTTTCATGGAATAGAGTATTTAGTGCTTAAATAATGTATAAATCCAGTTGGACAGGAGCTGCCTGTCAGTTTTATTAACTCTGACCTTTTCTCCCATTATAAAGATGCTTCGGTAAATATTTAATGGGCCCCTTATAGATCTTGACAGTCGGAGCTGTGTTCCTGGAAACTGGGAAACGTATATATGATTAACAAATGTCGCTTAATCACTGTGAGTCAGCTTTCAAGGGCAGGTTTTGTTCTGGGAGAAGAAAACTCCTTCCATCTCCATGTGCTCTCGGGTGTGGCCTACATTGAGAGCATCCAAGATGGTAGAAGTCTCATCGGAACCCTGGGAAAGACAGGCAGCAGCTAGCATGCATTTCTGCTGTTTGGGGGTTTTTGTTTGTTTGAGCAAATGATCAAAATGATGCCAGGTGGACAAAATCACCCTGCCACTCTGCATAGTTAGCAGGACTCTTCCACTCAAAAGAGTCAGCAGGGCTGGAATGGCTGAGCTTGCATGGACCCTAATAAGATACAAAGGAGAAGGAGAGCCAGAAGGCGAGACGGTTCCTGGAGCCAGGAGGGTCCCCTGCCAAGCTGTCTTTCCCTTTAATTCCATAAAGCCCCATGCATATTGCACTCATTGCAAATTCTGGTGGGGAGGATCGAAACCCAAGTAGCTGACATTTTGAAACATTGTCTTTCAAACTTGTACTGTCCCTTGCTTCCATTGATTTCCCATTTAAGAAATCTGTAGGAGAAAAATAAATTTGAGCAAAATTCATTGGTCTGCGATGAGTTGTTAGAGCCAAATTATACCCCCCTTTTTCCACCTCGAGAAGAGCTCTGTTTTTATTATGAATGTGATGTGTCTCTGTCTTGTATTGTGCAGCCATAAGGCTCCCATAGCAAATCGACCAAGTAAATCAAGAGCCTGTTAAAAAGCAATATGGATGCTCCAAACACAGACATTTCGGTCTTTCCTGGGTCACTGGATAGCTTCATTTTTATAAAGAAGCAGATCATTTCAATTGGTTGTGTTTTCTTTCACTCTCTGTTTGTGTGCAGCCCAGTGGCTTTACGGGAGGCCATTTATTTTTCAGGACGTTATTACCCTTTGCATCCAGGGCCCAACCCCTTTTATATGGTGGTCACCAATTTCATTACTATGAGCTGTAATGTAGCTGACTCTGCAAAGGAAATCTATCCATGGAAGAGCATTTTGAAAAGAAATTCAGAGCTGCAGAATGAATTACTATTTGTATATTCAGTTAATTCTAAATAAATGTTTGAAAGACCTTGCTTAATTTGAGGAGGAAAAAAGAAACATGTTGGATGTTATAAATGTTCTCAATCCAAGTTTCTTAGCTTGGTGTTTTCAAGTTCGAATGTTTTATTTACATCTGTTCAAAATTGGGATACCTTTCAGGGATAATTTTGTTATAGAGATGGATGACAACTCTTCACATCTAAAGTACAAAAGTATGGGATTTAAAAAGGAAAATGGGTGTCACTGTCACATGTCAAATTGGAGATAAGCTTCATTTGGTAACGAGCGAGAGTGTGAGCTGTATTGTAAATCAAAAGATCCTGATGATCGGAGTTGAGGGCAGCGGGAGACTCCTGCGTGGGGCACAGGGGAGCTTTCTGCAGTGATGGAGGCTGTGTCTTGATGGGGGTGGTGGTGTCACAGGCGTATGTTATCAAGACATGACCACACCGGACACCAAAATGTATACATTTTATTTTATATGAATTATAACTCAATTATAACTTTTTTTAAAAAGTCCTGTTTGGTTTAGAACTAGGCAGTATTATCTCTCTTTTCCAGTAGAGAAAGTCTAGAGGAGTGAAATGATCTGTCCTGAGTAACCTCGAAGCTCAGCAGTCTGTCAGAACAAAGCGAACGATGCTGGCCCTGAGCCCGCTTACAGTCTGCCGCGTCCTCGCTTGTATTGTTCCAGCTCGTGTGCATGGAGTGGAATTAACTTCTTCAGCCAGTTCTCTTCAGTGAGCCTGTATCCATTTGTGTACATTGTCATGAGATACATTCCTGTGCTTATTTTTGTGATCGATACTTGTATCTTAGCCACTGGGAACAACAGCCCAGCTGTATGTTTGAATCTGTTTATGATCAGCCTGTTGTGCTCCTGTTGACCACAGTGGTCTGTGAGTTATGTTTTTTATTACAAGCAAGACATGACAGTAGCAAGAGTGCCTAGAACTAATTTTTTTTTAAGGAAACCCACTGGATCCTCTTTTTGAAAAATGACATAAGCTTTAAAACCATTTACATAAAGCAAATGTGAACAGAAGTGAAAAAAGAAGTAAAAAATTACCACAATTCTCCTTAGAAATCCACTGTTAACCTTTTGGAGAGCACGCTTTAACCTTCTGGAGAACGTTTTTAAGTACCTCTTTGTTTACAATACCTTTTTTTAAAAATTCAACAAAATGATGTTGTAAAGTTCTTTATGTATTTACCCAATTTCCCTCTTATTATTGGGCATTTAGATTGGTTTCAGTTCTTTATCATTTTGTAACGCTGTGATGAGCATCCTTATTCATGCTTGTTTTCCTGCTTGTCTGATTATCGCCTATGAATACATTTCTTGAAGCAAGATGTTAGCAGGTATATTTGAAATTATTAAAAATGTTCTGAGCTGGTAAGATGTATCAAGTATTGATAGTTTAATAGCCCTTGTCCTGCTTTTACCACATGTTATTTTTCTTCCCCTTTTGTTTGGTTTTCCTCTGCAGCTGCAGTACCACGCAGGTCTGGCATCTGGCCTTTTGAATCAACAGTCGTTGAAACGTTCCGCTAACCAGATGGGAGTGTCTGCTAAACGTAGACCAAAGGCTCAACCCACGACTCTCGTCTTACCGCCTCAGTGAGTGATGGGTTGGAAAAAGTTCTTTTGTCCTGGGTAAACTCTAATTTGTGCTTGTTTTTGGCTAATGGAAACTCATTTTGGCAAGATCGTTCTTTCTTTTAAAAACATTTCTGTTAAGATTGGAGACCAAACACGTAGGTCACCTATTTTGCATCGGTCTTCAAAGAAGCAGTTACGATGCAATTCCCAGTTTACCTGGTCTGTGTGTGCCTCTAGGACGTTAAGATACCTCATGGCTTATTCTTTGTTTCCTTTCTCAGTCCCAGAGTTGGCAGAGTGTGAGTGCAGTTCTCTGTATTTCACAAATGAGGCCACCGAGGAGCACGCTTTGATAAACTGCAGGCCGTCTAGAGAATCTGGTAGCCCTGGGATTAGAATCGGTGCCGGGCTCACTTGTTCTTTTTTAGAAGACTAATATACGTGCCCTTCCTTTTCCCAGTAGAGAGAGCAGACACTGTAAAGTGTACGTTCAGATGGATGGTTTTTTCAGCTCCACCTAGATCACGCCACTGGCCACCACTTCGAGGACTCCCTGAGAATTCTTCTCATGTTCCCACCCTGTACACAGGCTGCCACCTCCCTAAGTTGACCACTGTCCTGACTTCTTTGAACAATTAATTTGACCTGTTATTGAACTTCCTATAGATGCAGTCACACATGTAACTTTTATATGAGCTGTCTTCACTCAACTTAACAGCTCTTAGACTGCTTGTTCTTTTTTGTTGCTGCGTAGTATTCCTTTGAACATGCCATAGTTTTTCCACCCATTGGATTGGCCTTTACTCGAAACCTCAGGAGTTGAGAGCCATGGCTCACTCAGTGATGTAGAATCATAAATTGAACACACCAGTCTTTGCTGGTGGTTTTTCCACTCCACACACAGACTCCCCTGGAAGGGGTGCTGCCTCCCAAAGGCTTGACCTGGTTTTTAAACACATTGCCCAGCTCAGCCTGTTCTCCTATTATATCCTCTTTCCTTAATATCCTCTGTTACAAACTACATTTTGAAGTTTCCAGTTTGAAGGGGGTTTTCAGGGGAGATTCGGTTGTTTGCCTTTACACAGGATCTCATTTGTATTGTGTTTGGTTAGCAAATACTTATTATACCTCCTGTCTGCCGTGCACTGTCCTCAGCTTTGGGGATACAGTCACAGGCAAGACAGGCATGTTCCCATCTTCCCAGAGCTTTTGATTTACTGGGGAGGAAAGGCAAAAAGCAAGTACCCCTAAGCAAATAAATAAACTAGTACAGTAATTTCTGGTTATGATAAGTACTTCTGAAGGGAACACATAGGATGGTAAGGAGGGGAGGCTGCTTAAAACAGGTGGTCAAAGAAGGCCTCTCCAAGGAGCTGGTGCTGGGGGAGACTTGAGAACAGGGAGGAGACGGACCAGTGAGGAGCTGGGAAAACTACAGGGGATAATTCTGGGGGGATCTCTTCTCACCAGTGGATGCTCACAGCCCACCATTTGTATGACTTTCAGGTTTTCTTCACCAGCAGCATTTGCTTCCAGGGTGGGATGAACATAACCAGCTGGCCTCCAGCAAGTTCCTTTTTGTCTGCCACACACACAGGCGCCATCCTTTCCAGAGACAGCAGGGCCAGCTTCCTCGAGTGATGCAAGAAAGAGGGAGTTTTCACCATTTGGCAAAAAGCTTCTTCTGTCTGATGCTTTGCACATGTTGACTTGGCGATTCTGCACATCTCAGCTTTTGGCTTTCAGAAGTCTAGTGGGCCTTATAACTTGTCATCCTCCCTGCATGGCTTGTCCACTGAGGTAGGATGCGTGGTGAGAAGTGAAAGACTTTCTAATGGTCCCACAAGACCGGAGCCAGAAGTGTTTGTTGCTAACTCTCTCCCGACAAAAGTCAGTTCTTAGTCCATCTGTTCACCATTTGTTAATTTGCATTGGCTTGAAACCTGTTTACAGGTGACATGCTATTATGAGGACACTTAGAAACTATTTTAAGCAGCAAGGCAATCAACAGACTCTGTTCTCATGCCAAGAAAAAAAAGCTGGGTGTTCACAACTGTCATTATAAATTTATAATAAATCACTCAAAATACTTAGTTTCAAAGAGAAAAGTGGTTCCCGTGCCCTAAGAACGCAGTGTTGAAATGATTTCCTATGCTTGATGCCTCTTTTCCTGTGAAAATTGACTGCAGCCTTTTCATATCCTTGAGCTTTGTGGATTCACATTATCCTGACATCCCTTTTTAGAGCAGCTGTCCAGTAGCAGGATCTATAACTAAAGGACATTCTGGTTGCTTTTACTGAGCACCTACTATGTGCCACTTACTGTGTTAGTTGTCAGGAGTAGAGACACCAGTATATGGCATAGCTGCTGACCTAATTGGATCATACATTGTGAAAAAAAAAAAAAAGAAACTAGTAATATATACATATTGTAGATTTTGAAAAAAAAATCAAAGATTATTAAAAAAGAAAAAATAATAGTGCTGTCATCCTGATAAAGTTATCGTTAAAGTTTTGATGGCTGTTCTAGATTTTTTCCTATGCATGTGTAATATATAATTTTTAAAAACAAAAACCAGCCTTTAAGAAGAAATGTCTTGTGATACTGTTCTTCTGTATCACATCCCAACATTTATTGTAGTTGTTAGGTTTAAGGTAGTATAATTTGACCCATGGAGTATTTAAAATTGCCTGTTAATCAGCCGTGTTGTGGTTTTATCTATAGGACATTTCCTCATTACAGAACTCTTACTATAAACATGGTATGACCATAAACTTTGTCTTTAAGGAAATGCCTTGTGAACGCCCTTAAAGACGGCACCAAAATGCCCCAGGGTTGCTGCATTTTCATCCATGGCTACAAATTGCCCCAGACTTGGTGGGTTTAACGACAATAAACATGATCACCCATATTTTCTGTGGGTCTGGAGTCCGGGAGTAACCTGGTTCAGAGCCTCTCATAACACTGCCATCAGATAGCCAGGACCACAGGCATCTGAAAGTTGGACTAGGGTCCAGAGGCCACTTCCAAGGTGGTCACTCGCGTGGCAGGCAATTTGGGGTTGGCTGCTGGTGGGAGACCTCAGTTCCTCCCCACACAGGCCTCTCCGCAGGCTGCCTGAGCATCCTCTGGGCATGCAGGTGACTCTCCCAGGGCAGGCGAGCCGGGCAGAGCCTGTCCTTTTTATGGCCTCACCTCAAGATGTGTAGCATCAGTTCCACCTGTTCTGTGGATTAGAAATGAGCTGCCGAGTCTGACTGACGCTCTTGGGGAGAAGGTGAGGTGCTCTCTTCTGAAGGAAGGAGTGTCCAAATTTGCAGACATGTTTTAAAACCACCACGATTGCCAAAGAGGAGAGACACTGCACAGAGAGTCGGGTGGTGGGGCCTGTGAGCCCCATTCTCTTGTTTATCCAGCAGATATTTACTTGAGGCCTACAGGTGCTGGGTTCTGTGCTCCGAGCTGGGGATTTGGAGACGAATAAGACAGGATTTTGGCTTTGGGGATGCTCCGAGTAGACACAGAGGAACAGACGAGCAGCAGGGGATGACCAGACTGCAGCTTCATAGTCAAGCGTGCCGGGCCCCAAGGGCCGGATCCTCACATGCCTGAGAAGGCCACGGCAGCGCCAAGAGAGCCCACGCGGGCACCAGGCTCACCGAATGTCTCCGCTGCTGGCCGGGAGGGATGGAGGCTTCCTCGTGGAGAGCTAGGAGCTTTCTTGCTTAGGCCTACAGAACTCTGGGGAAAGGGTTTATTTCTAAACAGTGGAGGCGGCGGTTAAGGGCCGGGGGCTGGCCTCCTCGCCCGCCCTCCCCTAGAACTCTGTGTGTCTGCTAGTGCGGAGGCGCTTGGGTTTCTGTGTTGGCTTGTGTCAGCAGTTGGGTGGCGTGGAAGCTGCTGCCCTGAAGCCTCTTCCTGAGCGGGCTGAGACCACAGTTGTGGCAAGAATGCAGGAGGTTTGTACCATCATTGATGTGTTTGTTTTTAAAGTGCAGTAGGCTTTAAAAACAATAGTCTTTGAAGACTCAGATTCCATGCCTCACGCACCCCCCCCCACCCCACCCCCAAGTTCCCAGAAGATTAGTGATTTGTGGGATTAACGATTCATATTTTTCTCCCCTTCCAAAGACGCTTGTAAGGAAACAAGATGCTGTTCGTGATGAAAGATCTCTGATCCTATATTAGCGTTCAGAGGGCCCTGGTGAAGCGAGGTTCCCAGATTCCCGAGTGTTCTTAAGTCTTTTGCAGAAGAACAGACACCATCATTTTCATAAAGGAGGCTGTGTCCCCCGTTGCTGGGTAAACATTGTTCGCCTTTGACCTTGTGAGACTGGGCTCAGTCTGGGAAGTGGCTGTCACACTTGACTGACCTGTAAGTTGCATCCGGAGATCCCTGTGTGTCAGCTGGCACCTTATTTCCTTGTGCCGTCGTGGATGGCAGCTTCAACTCTGAGACCTCGCTCCATGTACTCTTGTGGCAGCGTGGGGTGTTGGTTTTAATCATTGTGGCCAAGTCACACACAATCAGTGTGACTCCTGGGTTTCATCAGAGGTGAAAGAGCCTTGTGTGTTCTTATTTCGCGCATGTAGATCTCATTCGGGTTTTTTTTTAAAATACTTATTTTCATTTATTTGGCTTCACTGGCGTGTGGGATCTAGTTTCCCAACCAGCATTCGAACCCGCACCACTGCATTGGGAGCTTGGAATCTTAGCCACTGGACCATCAAGGAAGTTCCAGGTTTCACTTAGGTTTGAGGGGGAAAAAAAGTTATTTGTTTTACAGAAAGGTTATTTTTAAAAGTATTACCTGCCCCGCCCCTCCCCCCCATGCTGGAGGTTGTGACGCCAGGCGGTTTCTGGGTATCACCTTATGGTTTGTGAAGAGGTCCTGCCTGTGAGACTAGGGGCACTTCAGAGGCCGCCTTCTCTCTTCCCTGGGGATGCGCCGGCCCTGCTCGCAGCCCAGAGCGGCCCTTCTGCTCATTCACTGGGTCCAGTGCCCCCTCACCTGCTCCCAAGCATTTCTGCAGGGGCCTCCTGTTTCTCTCCCACCCCGTCCATGTTACCTTTCTCCTCCTTCGCTCTTGGTAGAATGGAAATGGGCGAACCCCAGAACCATCTCCTGGGAGAACACCGACTCCTAGTACCTCCTCTTTCACCTTCCCACCCCCGCACCTGTCTACAGCACAGTTCCTTGAAAGACTTGACTGCACTTGCCCCCAGTTTCTCAGCTGCCCCAGGCAACAAGCGTTCTGATTCCGATCCCTGTTCTCCAGTTTCGCCTCTTCTAGCACCCCTCGTAAACGGAGTCATGCGGAACACAGTGCTTTCTCCCAGGCTGCTTTTGTGCGACGTGACGTTTTGGAGATTCGTTCGTGTGTGTTAGAGCTCTGCTCCATTTTATTGCTGAACATGGTTCCTAGCTGTTCTCCGGAGCACACTAGTGGCACTTCCTCACCATTTGGCGTCCGCTTCAGTGTTGTCTCATATCTCTGAGAGTGCGAGGCATCTTCACTTCCTGCTCCTGCTCTTGGATGACCTACCTCGAGTTTGAGTAATAACGATATACAAAAACCACGTGCCGGGACAAGTGTTGCTGGGGAGAAATGCCACCGATGGAGGCAGTCACTGGCATAATGACACCGCTTGGCCACCTCAGGGTTCCAGTGTTTGAACAGCAGATTGTCTCGGTATGGCCACTGACTGGGTTCTGGAAGTTGAACTGAAAGAGGCTCATATTCTGCCACTGCTTTGCACACTAGCTCCCGAGAAGATCATGGACTTGAAATCACACACGGTGCTTGTATAGGTGACTGGATTCTCACTAAGGCACGTGGTCGGTGCTGCCTCTGCTCTCGAAAGGGAGAGGCTCCTGTTGTCTCTTGCTTAATGTGAAACTGCCGGGAGACCTGGAGAGCAAAGCGGAGACGTGGATCCGTGCTGGGTGACAGTGATGAACGAGGGCCCCCGCTCTTCGTGGTCATTGACGTTGAAATTGAGAAAGGCAAATATTTTCCAGGATGAGCGTACGAAACCCGGGTCTCTTCCTGTAGCTTCCTGGCCATTACATCATTCTCTCTCCTGTTGCTGATTTTCCCAGACCTTTTCTATGAGTTTTTTTCTCAGCCGCACAGAGATGAAACTCCAGGTTTCTGTGTTTGCTTTGCTATTACAGAAGCCCTGATTTAGCCGTCATTTGATAGTGACTGTGACCCTGCTTCCTTGCAGCTGCCTAACCCTTCTCTTGATTACTTGGGCTTTGTTTTGCCTCCCGAGGATCTTGATATTTTGTTGAGGGCACTATTTGGTTGTATGTTGATAGGTTTATATTTAAGTGCTTCACCTCAGATGGTGAGAGGAGCCCTGAACAGGAATGTTTGGCATCTCTTTTCATGGGAGTTTAGTTTGTCTCTGAGCAGAGGAGGCTCAGATGATAAAGGATCCACCTGCAATACAGGAGGGGTTCAGTCCTGGGCTGGGAAGATCCCCTGGAGGAAGACATGCCCACTCCAGTATTCTTGCCTGGAGAACCCCACTGACAGAGGAGCCTGGCGGGCTACAGTTCATGGGGTTGCAAGGAGTTGGACATGACAGTGACTAAGGATTTTTCACTTTTCACTTTCAAAGCATCAGTTAATATACCACGAATGAGAAGCAAACCGATTGATTGCCGTGAGTTTTAGAAATATACAGCATCACCTCCTGTAATCCCCTCATCCAGGTTGCTTATTTGCCAGGCCTGCACTCCCTGGGCCTCAGCTGGGGAGCAGAGCCAGTGTGTTGTTGGCTGTTCTGAGTGTCCCCGAAAGGAAACAGAGAACTTTGCAGCTTTTAAGTTTCCTTGAGGTTGGCAAAAAGTCATCAAAACTTGAGTAGAGATTCACAAAATTCCCCTCTCCCCTACTGGCATGTATTAAGTAACAATATTCATTAGATACCACTGAGAGGCTGTGTAATAAAGAAATAATCCTAGGCCTTGGTGGCTCTCACTCTCCAGAAGAGTTGAAATTGAGAATATAATTAAAGATTAAAACATTGTTTGCATTCTAGAACATGGAGAAATCTTCCTCTCCATTGTGGGACCATATTAATAAGGAAGAGATCAGTTTCCAATAACCAAGACCACAGAAGCTCATTTATTAACATCAGTCATATTGAAGCTGTCTGACTCGTTACTTCTTTGTCTTTTTCCTACAAGACTGGAGCTGTGTCCAGGAATAGTGAGGGATACCAGCCTTATCTCAAAAAAGAATTTATCAAAATCTATGCAGCATCCTAAATTTGGATGGGAGTGTTCACAGGGAAAGGGGGGTAGCAAGAGGATGAGATGGTTAGATCACTGACTCAGTGGACGTAAATTTGGGCAAACTCTGGGCGATAGTGGAGGACACAGGAGCCTGGCATGCTACAGTCCATGGGGTAGGACAGGGTCAGACACGACTTAGAGACTGAACAACAGTTCAGTTCAGTTGCTGAGTCACGTCTGACTCTTTGTGACCCCATGGACTGCAGCATGCCAGGCCTCCCTGTCCATCACCAACTCATGGAATTTACTCAAACTCATGTCCATTGAGTCGGTGATGCCATCCAACCATCTCATCCTCTGTCATCCCCTTCTCCTCCCACCTTCAATCTTTCCCAGCATCAGGGTCTTTTCAAATGAGTCAGTTTTTCGCTCATTGGCCAAAATATTGGAGTAATTCACTGTATTCCTCTGTTTGTCAAAAAATAATTTCCATGCTGTCAGGTTCAGCCAGTTTTTTATGCAAAGAATAAAAGGTTGATAGGAACTTGTGTACCTGCCTGTGTTGAGGTTGTATCATTGAGGCTGGGAAAGAGGCAAGAACACCATAAAATCTTGTCAGACCATCTCGACACAGTGACAAAAAGAAACCTTGGTGGTCAGATACCTTGTACTCCGAGCTCCTCGCAGCCCACTGCACCCTGAACCGCAGAGTGGACTCAGAGAAGAGCCCGGGGCCTTGCCCAATTGGATTGTAAAAGTTTAACTGCCCAAGCGCCGTTTCATTTTCTCTCTCTGCTTTTTTGTTGCTGTTCACATTTGTTTGTTTTCCATTTGCCTCAGAATCGAATCCGAAGGCATTCAAAGCCGAGGGTGCAGGATCGTCTTCTCGTGCATCCAGGCGCCGCTGTCGCCTGTTCTTGCTCTTTAGAGCTTTTGAGGGCCCAGAGAAGACGCTGTCAGTAATAGTTCTTGAAATGTCCTTTTCTATGTTTATTGCTAGTGTTATTGGCAGGCGGAGGAGGAAAGTGTCTTTCTCTGTCTGCAGCATTGGCTGGGGAGGGGAAAATGTGGTTCAGTGACTGGGCAGAAAGAAACTGTCCACTCCCGGCTCTGTACAGCTTGCATGTGGTAGCCAAATGCCTCTGGCTTTGCCGCTCTCTGCCTTGTGTTTTGTTGACTGGAAACTCCTTGGGGACCAGGGATCCCTGCATCCCCTTCCTGCCCAGTCTTGGCTCGCCTGAGTGAACCAGCCCTCGCTCCCCGCCCAGCTGCTGAGGCAAGAATGTCTCTTTACAAGATGTGCTGGTCGTCATCATTTGTGCTGCTCATGGCTCTCAGTAAACTGGAAGCACTGAGCGTTGGGTATTTAAGTGGATGGGAACCAGGACTTCTCCACTGGTTAGGAGTCCACCTGCCAATGCTGGGGACACGGGTTTGATCCCTGGTCTGGGAAGATTGCGTGTGCCTCAGGTCAGTAAGCCTGTGCTCCGCTGTGACGGGAGCCCACGCTCCAGCCCGCACACGGCAGCCAGCAAGCAGCCTTCATCACCGCGCTGGAGAAAGCCTGAGCATAGCGACGAAGACCCAGCGCAGCCGGAAGTCACAGGAATCTGGGGCTGAGCACCAGGTGCAGGGGTGCCTGCAAGTGAGCATGTGAAGATGCCTCTACTGCGTGGGGCACAGGACTGGATCTGCAGGCTCCAGCAGCAGGCAGGGCCCGAAAGGCAGGCGGAGGCCTCATAGCGACCACCGCGGGGGGCAGCAGGCCCTGGGGGCTCATGAGCAGGGCTAGGGTGTGCAAAGCGTTGTTTTAGGACAATTAATCAAGTGAAAGAATGCAGCTAAATAAGGTAGTCCTTTGTAGCTGTTAAAAAGATAATTGGTTCATGTTACTTATCTTTTATCCCTCTGTTTGGGCAGGAGAAAAATCTCCAGGAGAAATAAACGAGGAATCCCTCATAAATATTAATGTAAAAATCTGTCTATGGAGAATAAATATAGGGACATTTTGCTTTAAATGCTCTACGTCGTTGTGCTTCATTAGCATATGTGTTGTAAAAGATCCTCCTCTCCCCTTGAGAAAACCGTATTTAGTTCAGCTAATAGCTGCCTGCTGAAAGCCGCAGGTTGTCGAGATCCTCGTACTTCAGACGGCCAGGAGAGCTGCCGTGCCCGCGCGTCAGCCGGCCAGTTTCCTGGGCTCACCGTCCTCAGGAGTGCTGGGCCCCGGCAGGGAGCTAGCAGCGAGTCCTGGATCCAGTCTCATTTTCTGGCATTCGCCAAGCCCTCTCTGTGGGCTGGACGTGTACTTAATCAAGCTGGCACTGTAAGGTGTTCAAGTACTCCTGTCTGTATAAACAGATAGAAGAGAATGAGTTGCCTGTGAAGCTGGTTAGGTTGGAGGCTCCCACAAGCCTTGGGAGAAGCAATATGGACCTGCTTACACTCCATGCCTCCCACTTCTCAAAAGTGTTGGGGAAGGGACTTCCCTGGGGGGTCCAGCCAAAAAGAAAGTCCTCTTCATTTTAGGGGACTAGAATGCAAAAGTAGGAAGTCAAGAACTGCCTGGAGGAGTAGGCACATTTGCCCCGGTGTACAAGAAAGCAGATCAACGGCTAACAGAATTTTGCCAAGAGAATGCGCTGGTCATAGCAAACACCCTCTTCCAACAACACAAGAGAAGACTCTACACATGGACATCACCAGATGGTCAATACCAAAATCAGATTGTTTATATTCTTTGCAGCCAAATGCGGAGAAGCCCTACACAGTCAGCAAAAACAAGACCGGGAGGTTACTGTCACTCAGATCATGAACTTCTTATTGCCAAATTCAGACTTAAATTGAAGAAAGTAGGGAAAACCACTAGACCATTCAGGTATGACCTAAATCAAATCCCTTATGATTATACAGTGGGAGTGACATAAATTCAAGGGATTAGATCTGATAGAGTATCTGAATAACTATGGATGGAGGTTCATGACATTGTACAGGAGACAGGGATCAAGACTACCCCAAGAAAAAGAAATACAAAAAGGCAAAATGGCTGTCTGATGAGGCCTTACAAATAGCTGAGAAGAGAAAAGACATGAAAGGCAAAGAAGAAAAGGAAAGATATAGCCATCTGAATGCAGAGTTCCAAAGAATAACAAGGAGAGATAAGAAAGCCTTCCTTAGTGATCAATGCAAAGAAATAGAGGAAAACAATAGAATAGGAAAGACTAGAGATCTCGTCAAGAAAATTGGAGATACCAAGGGAACATTTCATGTAAAGATGGGCACAATAAAGGAGAAAAACAGTGTGAACCTAACAGAAGCAGATATTAAGAAGAGGTTGCAAGAATGCACAGAAGAACTGTACAAAAAAGATCTTCATGATCCAGATAACTGCAATGGTGTGATCACTCACATAGAGCCAGACATCCTAGAATGTGAAGTCAAATGGGTTTTAGGGAGCATCCCTACAAACAAAGCTAGTGGAGGTGATGGAATTCCAGTTGAGCTATTTCAAATCCTAGAAGACGATGCTGTGAAAGTGCTGCACTCATATGCCAGCAAATTTGTAAAACTCAGCAGTGGCCACAGGACTGGAAAAGGTCAGTGTTCATTCCAATCCCAAAGAAAGGCAATGCCAAAGAATACTCAAACTACCGCACAATTGCACTCATCACACATGCTAGTAAAGTAATGCTCAAAGTTCTCCAAGCCAGGCTTTAACAGTATGCGAACCGTGAACTTCCAGATGTTCAAGCTGGATTTAGAAAAGGCAGAGGAATCAGAGATCAAATTGCCAACATCCGCTGGGTCATTGAAAAAGCAAGAGAGTTCCAGAAAAACATCTACTTTTGCTTTATTGACTACACCAAAGCCTTTGACCGTGTGGATCACATCAACCTGTGGAAAATCCTTAGAGAGGTGGGAATGGCAGACAACCTGACCTGCCTCCTGAGAAATCTGTATGCAGGTCAAGAAGCAACAGTTAGAACCAGACATGGAACAATGGACTGGTTCCAAATCGGGAAAGGAGTATATCGAGGCTGTATATTGTCACCCTGCTTATTTAGCTTATTTAACTTATCATGCTAATTGCTGGACTGGATGAAGCACAAGCTGGAATGAAGATTGCTGGGAGAAATATCAATAACTTCGGATATGCAGATGACACCACCCTTATGGTAGAAAGTAAAGAAGAACTAAAGAACCTCTTGATGAAAGTAAAGAGGAGAGTGAAAAAGTTGGCTTAAAACTCAACATTCCAAAAACTAAGATCCTGGCATCCGGTCACAGCACTTCATGACAAATAGATGGAGGACCAATAGAAACAGTGGCAGGCTTTTACTTTTTTGGGCTCCAAAATCACTGCAGATGGTGACTGCAGCCATGAAATTAAAAGACGCTTGCTCCTTGAAAGAAAAGCTGTGACCAACCTAGACAGCATATTCAAAAGCACAGACATTACTTTTTGACAAAGGTCCATCTAGTCAAAGCTGTGGTTTTCCCAGTAGTCATGTATGGATGTGAGAGTTGGACTATAAAGAAAGCTGAGTGCAGAATAATTGATGCTTTTGAACTGTGGTGTTGGAGAGGACTCTTGAGAGTCCCTTGGACTGCAAGGAGATCCATCCAGTCCATCCTAAAGGAAATCAGTCCTGAATATTCATTGGAAGGACTGATGTTGAAGTTGAAACTCCAATACTTTGGCCACCTGATATGAAAAGCTGACTCATTTGAAAAGACCCTGATGCTGGGAAAGATTGAGAGCAGGAGGAGAAAGGAATGTCAGAGGATGAGCTGGTTGGATGGCATCACCAACTCAATGGACATGAGTTTGAACAAGTTCTGGGAGTTGGTGATGGACAGGGAGGCCTGGGGTGCTGCAGTCCCTGGGGTCACAAAGAGTCACACACATGTGAGCGACTGAATTGAACTGAACTGAACTGAATCGTAGACACTGAGTCATGATACCTTAATACTGTCAATGAGCTCATTATAATATACTGTTTTGTCTACTTTTGTGTATATTTTAAATTTTTTCAGTTTTTTTTTTTTAATTTAAATATGAAGCTTGGGAGCTTGGGTTATTGTTGAAGAAGTGGAGTTTCAGTGTGGGATGGTAGGAGAAGTCTTGGGAGTGGGTGTCATCTGCCAGAGGCGGTGGAGGGAGGGCACAGAGGGAAGGTGCTGGCAAACGACACTGTCGCCCTACGCAGCCAGCCCTGCCCTGCCCCGCCCTCCAGGGCACCTCAGCCCTTTGCTGTCAGGTTCTGGCCCTAGCCTCACTCTCAGCTGATCTGTCCTATATTTATCTCAGGCCCTTTTTGACACAGTCTAAAATTTAAGACTCCATGTCTTCCATAGATACTGAATCAAAGAGAAATTGCATAAAGTAGAAAACTATAATAAAGAACCTGGCCATTAAGCACCAAGTCGAATATGGCAGCCTGTGAGATCAGTTTAAACTTATATTTCATTGCATCCTCTAATTGCATTTCTCCTTTACAAGGTGATTTTATCCAGGAAGACAGCTGTCTAGTGTGGTTATTACATCATTCCAGCCAGTCCTAGGCAAAGGAAGAAAAGAAATGGTGGTTGTATAGTACACTCATGAAATAGAAGTTGGGTCTTTTTTTAATCCCTTTTTGCATAACAAAGAGAGCTTCAGGATTGTTAATATTTCACAGGATGCCTTTCCCAATCCACAGTGGTTATAGTGAAGCTTTTTTTTCCCATCTCTGTTCTTTCTTGGAATGGATAGTCATTTCAGCGGTCTCTTGACGTGTGTCTCTTCTTTCTGTGCCGTTGAGGCTATTAGTAACCCATAGATTTTGACCCAGAAAGTCCCTGTTTAGAATCATAATGGTCTCTGTTCATCTCTGCTGAAAACTGCTCTGTTAGCTCTGACCGGCACAGTGACCTCAGTAATGTGGAAACACGAAACGGCTTTGCCTCTTAGTTTGAGTCTTCTGGGAAGGATGGATTTTGATCTGGGGTGCCAGTCACTTTGATAGTCCTCATTTATGGCAGATACCTGGGGTGGTTTTTTTTTTTTAATAATAAAACACAAAAAACAACCTGAAAAACCTTTTTTCAGCCCAGGTTAGACTTATTTCTAGCCTCCTGAGACTTGAGGTATATCATCTCCCTAAGTGTGCTTAGCGTGAAGGAATTGGTCATGGTCTTTCCGTTTGGAAAGTTTTTCAACCCGGATTCAGCTCTGAGTTCAGGGCCTGCTGGTCCATAGGTGAGCTGTCAAGGTCAGTCCTCACTCCGGACATTCTGACAGCAGGGTAGCAGTGATCTGGAACAGGCTTCCAAGAAAAGGGACCCACGGGCCAGGTGTGGAGGCCAGCTCTTCTTTGGAGTGAGGGAGCCTTTGGAGCAGTGATTCCCACCCCAGATGCACGTTAGAATTTTACAGGGAGCCCTCTGTGGGGAGAGGCCCAGACACTCACGTTCTTAAACAGTTCCCAGGGGAATCCCTGTTTGCACCAAGCAGGGTGAAGGGACACTCCAGGGACAGAGCTATCTTGTCAGAACGTCTGCACGATGAGGGGAATAACTGTTGTGAGGAAGAATTGGGGAGAGCCTGTTTGCTCAAGGCCACCAACAAGAACCTGCTGCAATTTAAACGTCAGAAAAAGGTGCATCCTGACTTGATTGCTCGTCAGTTCCCAGATGTATCCGATGTCTCAATACATGATTTCTCTGACCAGCTTTATTGAGCTTTGTGGTTCTTTGGTCCACAGAGTAACGTAGTCTGGTGACACTTTACTTTTTTCCTTTAAATGTATTGTTATATCAGTGGTTTGGTCCTTCAGATTAAATTGTAATCTACATGTTTCATTGTCATTTTGTACACTTCTAAAGGTATTTCTATAAATTAGAAGTGTACAATTTAGTTTATTGTTAGTCTGATACATATTGCTGTTCATTGTAGCTTTTTTTGAACAACTTTATTGGGGTGTACAAAAAATACAGTAAGTTGCATGTGTATAAAGTATGTAATTTTTGTCACCCGTGAAACCATCACCTTATCATAATCAAGATAATGAACATATTCATCACCCCTGCATTTCCTCACACCCCTTTGTAGTCTTGCATATTCAAAAGCAGAGACATTACTTTGCCAACAAAGGTCCGTTTAGTCAAGGCTATGGTTTTTCCAGTAGTCATGTATGGATGTGAGAGTTGGACTGTGAAGAAAGCTGAGTGCCGAAGAATTGATGCTTTTGAACTGTGGTGTTGGAGAGGACTCTTGAGAGTCCCTTGGACTGCAAGGAGATCCAACCAGTCCATTCTAAAGGAGATCAGTCCTGGGTGTTCATTAGAATGACTGATGCTAATGCTGAAACTCCAATACTTTGGCCACCTCATGCGAAGAGTTGACTCCCTGGAAAAGACCCTGATGCTGGGAGGGATTGGGGGCAGGAGGAGAAGGGGACGACCGAGGATGAGATGGCTGGATGGCGTCACCGATTCTATGGACATGAGTTTGGGTGAACTCTGGGGGATGGTGATGGACAGGGAGGCCTGGTGTGCTGCGATTTGTGGGGTCGCAAAGAGTCGGACACAACTGAGCAACTGAACTGAACTGAAACACTTAAAGAGTACAAAATCTAGGTGATATGGTAGGTGTATGTTTAATTTTTTAAGAAATTGCCCAACAGTTTCCCAAAGTGACTGTAGCATTTTACCTTCCTGCCAGCAGGGCATGAGAGTTCCAGCTGCTCCCTGTCCTCACCACCACTTGGCATAATCAGTCTTTTTAATGTTAAACATTCTAATAGGTGTGCAGTGGTCTCATTGTGGTTTTAACATGCAAATTTCCTTAATGACTACCGATGTTGAGCATCTTTCTTGTGCTTATTCACCATCTATGTATCTTCTTTGGTAAAGTACAAAAATTTGAGAAATGAAAGTTTCCTTTGATGGCTTTGAAGATGCCTTAATATAGAGCCTATCATAGATGTTATTGTATATTGCTTGGTTGGCGTGTATCTGTCAGGTACCTACTGTGTGCTCATGATGCTACCAGTTGCTCTGGGGAATTGAGAGGAAATAGTAGTCAGGGACCTCGGGGCTCAAACACTGCAGGTTTCATTTGA
Source organism: Capricornis sumatraensis (assembly GCF_032405125.1). Taxonomy (NCBI): domain Eukaryota; kingdom Metazoa; phylum Chordata; class Mammalia; order Artiodactyla; family Bovidae; genus Capricornis; species Capricornis sumatraensis. The sequence goes on from NC_091069.1 coordinate 4,889,958, forward strand.
GCATTTCATGGTGTCTCTTCACCTTGTCCGTCTTTTGTCCTGTGCTTGTGTTATGGCTGTGGGTCTGGAGTTGATTGGGGCTGAAGAATAGGGATTTAATTCAGTTTGTGCTGACTTTTCTGGTAGGGGTACTGGTCTCTGAACCACTGCGGTCTAGACTCTTGCTGTCTTTTATCTTTAATTGGTATTTATTTATAGTCTGCTCTGCTTTTTGTTAATTTTAAAAATAAAATCTGACGTCCATAATGCCAGATGCCGGATATCCAGTGATGAATAAACCTTTCTTTAAAGAACTTAGAGTGTCCTGAGGAGACAAGTGCAGAGGCTGTTAGAACTCAAAAGGACATGAAATCAACTCCAGGGAACCAGGAACGCTCTCTGGATGATATGGACTCAGAAAAGCTGAAATTCCTTATAAACAGACTTAAATATAATGTTGGTGGCTTGTATTAGAACAGCCTAAGACAGGCCCACTGGGCTTCCCAGGTGGCTCAGTGGATAAAGAATCTGCCTGCATTGTAGGAGATGCAGGTTTGATCCCTGGGTTGGGAAGATCCCCTGGAGAAAGTAGTGGCTACCCACTCTAGTATTCTTGCCTGGAGAATGCCATGGACAGAGGAGCCTGTAGGGTCCGTGGCATTGCAGAGTCAAAGAGTCGGACACAACTGAAGTGACTGGTCTCGCACACAGCAAGACAGGTCCACTGCCCGTTACCTCCTAAGAGGAAGGGGTAGAGGCAAGACTCTAGAAGTAGAAACTGCTGGATCGGACCACCCCATTCCCCCTCTCACTCTTCTACCCTGCTCCTCTCCCAGAGCCCACTTCCTGAAGTAGTGAAGAGGGGCCGGTCCCTTCAGCTCCGAGAGACTCGCAGGGGCCTGGAGCAGCTGCCTGTGTCACTGTGCCCCGGGGATGCTGTCACTTGGGGCCTCGCGCCATGGGCATCCGCAGACTGCTGTGATGGTGGGCCTGAGACCCAGCGCTGCTTTCTCTGGCTCTCTTTCTGAGGTGGTGATTCTCCCTTCTCTCTCTCATTCTTGTGCCTAGAAACCTTGTGGGTTTTTTTGGTTTTTTTTACCCCCACTATTTAATAACCCCGGCAGTAGACCTTGCCAGGCTTCAGATCAAGCTTGCAGAAGACCCTTGTCTCCAAGTGTTGGTGGACACTCAGTAGGACAGAGCCACCCTGCGTGGTCCCCTGGTGTGCTCTGACCGCAGATCCACTCCATTATGCATTGTTGAGCTGAATGTCCTCACGCCCCCTCCATCTCCCCTACCCTGCTGTATTTGGGGCTCAGGCACAGACATTCACAGGTAGATCTTTCAAATAAATGTTAATTCTTGGCTCTAAGAACTTTGTTTTTATATGATGGCCCCAGTCTCCCCCCACCGACCCCTGGAGTTAGGTTTGCTGGGACTTGAATGTCTCCAGAGAAGAAAGCTAGGGGTTTTAGCCGTAGATTTAATATCCTGTCCCCTCTCCCATCCTGGCTCCGCCCGTTGCAGCCCCACTCGTGTTTCCTGGGGTCCGTTCCTTCCACTTATCTGCTCCTACTGTTACATCTCAGTGACCCAAAGAGAAAATCCTCAGAAGTCTCTCACAGTCTTAAATAAAATTTCATTTCATTTTTATCATATTAAGCCAATGTAAATCCCACGCACAGTAGCTCCAGAAAGGCGTTCATTTCCTATCTGACACATAACAAAATAGATTTAAATTTTTGTTGTTGTTGTTGACTTGAGCTCTTGGGAAAAATAAAATAAAATAATTGAAATTAAGTAAATAAAAGGCACCAAATCCCTTTTCCTTCTCTTGGCCTGAACTCTCATCTTCTATTGTCAGTTGAAATGGACTCCCCCCCCCAAATGTGTCATGCACAGAACCCAACTTCACAGATCAGGTGTGGGGCCAGGGTGGGTTATAAGTTACAAGTTAACTTCCCCGCTCTTTTAAAAGATTTTTTGTTGTTGTTGCACTTTTTTAAACAAAGGGCACTTAAATATTTAACGGTCTCCTAAGACCAATTAATTCAATACAGTTCATCCAGCAGACATTTAGACAGCATGTGGCATTGTCCTCCCCATTAAGGAGGCTCTGATGTTGTTGAGGGACGTGTCTAGAGTGTCATGAAAGCCCAGACTCAGAAGAGCCAGGAGGCAGCTGCTTCCCCCAGATCATTTCACCGTGAAGAAAGCCAGGGGTGCAGGTAGGGAGGTATTCCTCCTGAGCAGGTCACAGGGTTCTTAGCAGCAGAGCCAGGACTGGACCGTGTTCGTTGTTCCGCTCCTCTGGGGCTCCTGCTGGTGCTCTGCTGCTGTCTCCTGACTTGGTGGGTGGTGGCAGTGGAGGAGGGAGAGAGAGAGAAATCTCAAAAACAAGATATGAAAAAACTGTGGGAATTTCCCTGGTGGTCTAGAGAGTCGGACTGTGAAGGCTGATCGTCAAAGAATTGATGCTTCTGAATTGTGGTGCTGGAGAAGACTCTTGAGAGTCCCTTGGAGAGCATGAAGACCAAACCAGTCAATCCTAAAGGGAATCAACCCTGACTATTCATTGGAAGGGCTGATGCTGAAGCTCCCATACTTTGGCCACCTGATGCAAAGAGCTGAATCATTGGAAAAGACCGTGATGTTGGGAAAGACTGAGAGCAGAGCAGCAGCCGAGAGGAGCTACCCCATGTCCGAGGTCAGGGGCAGCAGCCGAGAGTGCCAGGCTGTGACGGCGCAGGAGCGGCCAAGAGGAGCTACCCCGTGCTCGGGCACGACTGAGCAACTGAACTGAACTGAGAGCAGAAGGAGAAGGGGGCAGCAGAGGATGAGATGGTTAGATGGCAACAGAAAGTGAATTGAAGCAAACTCCCGGAGATAGTGAAGGACAGGGAAGCTGGTGTGCTGCAGTCCATGGGGCTGCAAAGAGTCAGACAGGACTTAGTGACTGAATAAAAACAACCAGTGTTTAAGGCTTGAGCTTTTATGCCGTGGACCCATGTTAGATCCCTGCTTGGGGAACTAAGATCCCACAACCCCGTGATACGGCCAGGAGAAAAAACAAAAGGCATCTTTTCTAGGTAATGTTTTTGGATGGTGTCATAGAATCGCCACACCTGTTTGCTGTTCTGAGATTTCCCACATGGGTTACTTTGCTGATTGCTTTTTGAGTCTTGTGTGTGTTTGCCTCAAGGCCACGCAACCCATTGCTTCTGGTTCTTTGCAAGAAGAAGGGGACAGTTTCAGCATTTGTGTGCTGAGAATTCCAGCTTTCTGCATCAGTGCTCCTTGTGGCCCTGGAGCTATGCCCTGTTAGCACTGCTTTTTGGCAGAGAAGCAATACTTTATCAGCCAGTATGAACAGATATTTCTGTTCTACAAATGAGCTCAGATTTATAGACTCAGGGTTCAGAGAAAGGAGATAAGAGATCACCAACCACAGCCGAATCTACAGCGAGGGAAGAAGTAGCATCAGGCTGGTTCCTAATGAAAGCCAGTGCACAAGATGCCCGTTCACTCTGGCGGTTTTTTCCTGAGAGGTACTGTCACCCTCCTTGCCTTAACCTTGTCCAGTGTCTCCCACCTGGGCTCTGGGACACCGGAGCCCACACATCTGAGCTGCATGCACCTCTGTCATCGATCAGGTGTTTGGGGAGCAGATGCTGAGGTGGAGTTTGGGGTGCAGTGTATGTATTAGGGAGCAGCACCTGTCTGAGGAAGGGGGACAGAGAGGATTGGGCAGGAAAAGATGGTAAACTGTGATGAGCCCTGACAGAGCCCGGTCCAACCCGGGAGTTCTCTGGAGCGCACATTGCCTCTCTGAGCCGTCCTGCATCAGCCAGCAGCCTCGGCCTTCTCATCCTCCCTGGTGCAGCCGCCGGACACAGGTGGCTCCAGGAAGGCCGGGACTGTCCCTGGCTGCGCTGGCAGCTGGGAACTGAGCGCTGACTGCACTCCCCTAGCCGGGCAGCACGCTCCTCCCTGACGAGGGGCTGTCGCCGCATGTGCTTGTCAGCCACACCACCATCGCTGTCCGGCTCAGCACTGGTCTCTGGTGCTGGAGTTTGGGTGTTTTGGGCCTCAGTAGCTATTACTATAGCAACTTTCCTAAGTGCAGGTCCGTGCTGTCGGGCCACTGCTTCCATGGGCCCACCATGCTGACAGCGGGTCAACTGACAATAACTGCTCCGGTCACATTGTCCCCTCGGGTGTTCAGTGCTCTTCCGTGCTTGGTGATACAAGATCTCCCACCCTTCCTGCCCAGCACCTTGTGTTCGTGCATGTCTTCACCCTAAAGATACTTATCTAGGCGTGCCCGTCCTCAGTTGCAGCGGGTGGCTCTGCAGCTGTGGCATGTGCAGACTAGTTCCCTGACCAGGGGTGGAGCCCAGGCCCCCTGCACTGGGAGTGAGGAGTCTTAGCCACTGGACCACCAGGAACCTCCCTGCACCTCAGCCTTTCTTGTGCTGACCTTCCAGTCTTTCCTTCTAGGCCCTTGACCGAATGACTGGACCGCTCGTCACTGCCCATAAGCCCGTGGATCGTCTAACCTGTGCCCCTGGTTTTCCATACATGGTCGACACCTTGCTACAACTGCTCAGCGCCTTACCGATCAGGAGGCCTCTCTCTCGCTGCTGGCTTTGTGCCCCTCCTGAACAAGTCTATACTATAGCTGCCGGGCACTTCTGGCTTGCACTCACAAAAGGCAAGCTTGGGCTTCTTCCTCCTCCAGCTGATCCGTGGGGTGCCCTGTACAGACCAGTACAAGCTGCGGAAGGGAGGTTGAAGCCACACTGGTGCCTAGAGCCGGAGGCCCGCAGCTCTGCCCGTGCTCCGTCCAGGGTGTACCGCTGCACTCTCCGCGCGGGCGGTGGCTGGGCCTGAGCAACCCGAGGTCTGGATGCGTCTGACAGCACCCAGTGAGCCGCACCAGACGTGGTGCTTCTTTCCCTGTGATAAGAGATGCAAAATGCAGTCACTTGTGTTTTACTTTATATAGGTGTCAAGAGCTGGGAAAAGTCTGAGACTTTTTACTGGCCTCTCCCCCGACCCCTTTTCAAGCTAAAATGTTAGCTTATCACAGTTACATAGATGCTGAGAGAAGTCCCAGCAAAAGGAGTAGTCAGACTGTCGGCAGGGTCTTGTTGGGCCCCCTGAACCCCATGAGGGGTGATGTCGGTGTCCCTAGATGGATGCCTGCATTCACAGTGGGTTACGTCACAGGAAGGGACACTGAGTCTGGGAACTCGCTGCCTTAGGGCAGCCTATCAGCTGCTTGCTCTTTATTTGCAAGGAGATGTTATCTTATCCCTTGAGGCTGCTCATGGCAAACAGGACTTTGAGAGAGGCCCCAGACCGAGAGTGCTCTGGGCCCCACGTTCTCGGCATACCGGTAGATGTGTGGGGTGCGGGAAGCCTGCAGAGGGCTGTCTCTACAGTAGGGCGTCTTGCTGCACACCTGGTCTCTACAGTAGGGCGTCTTGCTGCACACCTGGCCTCTGGACCCCTGAAACGTTTGCATGGGTGGGGAAGACAGCATGTGTTTCACCAAGGCCTCCAGCCACTTGGCCGCCTCGTGTTCGTCTGAATTGCTCAGCAGTGTGTCGTTATGTCATGGATCCCTGTAATGATCAGAGAAAAGTCCAGACATCCCCATGTCTCTTCCTATTGTGTTATGACAGAGGGCAGAAGTCTGCCCTCAGGCAGAGCTGTGAATGTACACTGTTTTGTGGAATATGGACTGTTTCTGATCTTTTTTTGATTGATTGAAATTTAAAAATGCATTCACTAAATCAGTGACTTTGTATAATCAGACATTGTGTTACTGTGTCCTAGGAAAGATGCTACGGAGAAGGCGGTGGCACCCCACTCCAGTACTCTTGCCTGGAAAACCCCATGGACAGAGGAGCCTGGTAGGCTACAGTCCATGGGGTTGAGAAGAGCTGGGACACAACTGAGCGACTTCACTTTCACTTTTCACATTCATGCCTTGGAGAAGGAAATGGCAACCCACTCCAGTGTTCCTGCCTGCAGAATCCCAGGGACGGGGAAGCCTGGTGGGCTGCTGTCTATGGGGTCGCACAGAGTCAGACACGACTGAAGTGACTTAGCAGCAGCAGCAGCAGGGAAGAAGCCACATCTGACACAGTGGCTGTGGTCAGGGCTGCCTTCCTGGTTGACCTCTCAGTAGTCCACAGTCTTCCTCCAGTATCCATCTGGTTTCTGCAGAATTCAGGCTGGCGAATTAAACCCTCCTGGGTAGGATGGGAACCACTGCCCCTGCATCCAGTTTCTGCTATTGCCCTGGGATGCAGTGTTATTTTTTATTTCCTGTCTTGGCTGGGAGATAGGGGAGGGGCAGGGCAGGGTAGTATCAACGTTGTACTTGGCCTTCTCCACTCTGATACGTCTTACCCACAGACCAAGGACCTAAAGCCGTGGTTGTGTCAACTGCAAAGTATGTTCATCTCAACTGCGAGCTTCCAGCTGGTCTGTAGACACCGTGGACAAACCCACTATAAACGGGGCCTGGGCTCTGGCTCCATCTACTTCTGGGCCCTCACGAGCCTCCATTTTTAACAGGGAGAGAACGATGAAGCTGTAGGTCTCTGGGAACTGGTGTTAATACAGAACAGTGGCTCTCTATAGCTGACACTGACCCAGGATGAGTGGACTACTGGAGGCTGACTGCACTGCCCACAGCCCAGAAGCCAGGCCTTCCCAAAGGGCAGCTGAGAGGTGTGGCCCCTGTCTGCCATAATATTCCTTAGCCATGAGACTGTTGCTGTATGTCCAGGACCCAGAATCTTCTTTGCACGAGCATAGCTTGGAGAGTCAGAGGTTTGGTTCCAGACAACCCCAATAAAGCGAGTATCACAATAAAGTAAGCCACATGTGTTTTTTGGTTTCCCAGTGCATATAAAAGTTACATTTACACATAGTGTAGTCTGTTAAGTGTGGAATAACATTATGTCTCAAAAAAACAATGTACATACCTTATTTCAGTTCAGTCGCTCATTCGTGTCCGACCCTGTGCAACCACACGCCAGGCCTCCCTTTTGCCATTAAGGCAAAAGTTTGAGTTTAACCAGTTGGGAAGTGTAGACAAAACCTAGTTATTCTTCAGGTAATAATGTCATCTCCTAAAGTTTCTAAAACAACTGGGATTTCAGTTCAGTTCAGTTCAGTCGCTCAGTTGTGTCCGACTTTGCAACCCCATGAATTGCAGCACGCCAGGCCTCCCTGTCCATCACCAACTCCCGGAGTTCACTCAGACTCACGTCCATCAAGTCAGTGATGCCATCCAGCCATCTCATCCTCGGTCGTCCCCTTCTCCTCCTGCACCCATTCCCTCCCAGCATCAGGGTCTTTTCCAATGAGTCAACTCTTTGCATGAGGTGGCAAAAGTATTGGAGTTTCAGCTTTAGCATCAGTCCCTCCAAAGAACAGCCAGGACTGATCTCCTTTAGAATGGACTGGTTGGATCTCCTTGCAGTCCAAGGGACTGTGAAGACTCTTCTCCAACACCACAGTTCAAAAGCATCAGTTCTTCAGTGCTCAGCCTTCTTCACAGTCCAACTCTCACATCCATACATGACTACTGGGAAAACCATAGCCTTGACTAGACAGACCTTAGTCGGCAAAGTAATGTCTCTGCTTTTGAATATGCTGTCTAGGTTGGTCATAACTTTTCTTCCAAGGAGTAAGCGTCTTTTAATTTCATGGCTGCAGTCACCATCTGCAGTGATTTTGGCGCCCAAAAAAATAAAGTCTGACACTGTTTCCACTGTTTCTCCATCTATTTGCCATGGAGTGATGGGACCAGATGCCATGATCTTCGTTTTCTGAATGTTGAGCTTTAAGCCTTAAAAATATTTTATTGAAATTTCCCTGATTGTTTAGTGGTTAGGACTTGGTGCTTTCAGTACTGGAGCCTGGGTTTGATTCCTGGCTGAGGATCTAAGATCCTGCAAACTTCATGGCACAGCCAAAAAAAAAAAAAAACCTAACTTTCTTGTTAAAAAATACTAACCATCATCGACAACACAGGGTTACCCCAAACCTTCAATTTGTGAAAATGCAGTATCTGCAAAGCTCAGTGAAGCAAAGCGCAATAAAACAAGGCATTCCTGTGTAACATTTCAACGTGGTAAATAAGGGTTTGCAAGGGGAAAGCTTGACTAGTTTGTTTTTTAATGAACACCAAATGATGTTAAACTGCTGTGCTATTTATTAATCAGCAGACTTATATAAGGCATGGTGGTAGACTCTGGGAACATAGAGAACCCTTGTTCTTAGATGTTTATAGCCAAAGGGATTTAGAACATAGTGCATGTGAAACATAAACTAGGAAGTACAGGCTGAAAAAAGTAGCTTCCGGAGTCCATTTGCTTGGGTTTGAGCAAGCCTGGATCTCCCATTAACTACCTGTGTGCCTCTGGGCTTCTGAATTAACCTCTTTCACCGTTAGTTTTCTCATTGGTTAATGGAGATAATATTAATGGGCCAACAGGACAGTATCGCTCTGTAAATGCTTGTTGCCTATTTACTGCGGTAAGTGTTGTGACTTAGATGCTAGTAGTATGTACAAAATGAATATTATGGGGCAAGAGTTGTAGTGAGGGGCAGTGAAGAAGGCTTCATGGAGGAGGTAGGCTCTGAAGAGTTATTCTCTGTAGGAATACATGCCTTTCTATTAAGAGACAGCAATAGAAGAGATACAGTATTAATGCACTAGAATTTTGTAGATTTTTATCCCTGTTTGCAAGCAGCCATTTTGCATATCTGCATCCCATGAGGTAAAGATTCCCGAAGCAAAAGAGTCTATCATCACTATTACTGGTGATGGAAATGGAAACAGGTCTTCCTTTCCGGGTTTTCTCATCACTTTAAACTCTATGAAATTATGTCTCTTTGTTGGCTTGTATGTTTTCTGTTGAGTGCAGACACATGCATACACACACAGCATACATGCAGGGACACCGCTTTTTTTCCAGACAATGTCACGGGAATTGGGCAACGAAGAATAAGAAAATGTCATAAGAGAGGTCACCAGAGGAACTTACCAAAATCTCTTAACAGCCTTGTTTTGTAAATGTCCTGATTTAAATTAATCCAAGACACTGGAAAGTGAGTTCCATTCTGAGCCTACAGAGAAAAATTAAATTCTGTTTTATGTAGTTTATGTTGTGTGTTTTATTTTGAAAATGATTGACTTATATTTAAGTGTCATAGCAAACACCCTCTTCCAACAACACAACAGAAGACTCTACACATAGACATCACCAGATGGCCAATACCAAAATCAGACTGATTATATTCTTTGCAGCCGAAGATGGAAAAGCTCTATACAACCTGCAAAAACAAGACCGGGAGCTGACTGTGGCTCAGATCATGAACTCCTTATTGCCAAATTCAGACTGAAATTGAAGAAAGTAGGGAAAACCACTAGACCATTCAGGTATGACCTAAATCAGATCCCTTTCTATTATACAGTGGAAGTGAGAAATAGATTCAAGGGATTAGATCTGATAGAGTGCCTGAAGGACTATGGACGGAGGTTCATGACATTGTACAGGAGGCAGGGATCAAGATCATCCCTAAGAAAAAGAAATGCAAAAAGGCAAAATGGCTGTCTGATGAGGCCTTACAAATAACTGAGAAAAGAAGAGAAGCGAAAAGCAAAGGAGGAAAGGAAAGATATACCCATTTGAATGCAGAGTTCCAAAGAATAGCAAGGAGAGATAAGAAAGCCTTCTTCAGTGATCAATGCAAAGAAATAGAGGAAAACAATAGAATGGAAAAGACTAGAGATCTCTTCAAGAAAATTAGAGATACCAAGGGAACATTTCATGCAACGATGGGCTCGATAAAGGACAGAAATGGTATGGACCTAACAGAAGCAGAAGATATTAAGAAGAGGTGGCAAGAATACACAGAAGAACTATATGAAAATGATCTTCATGACCCAGATAACCATGATGACGTGATCATTCACCTAGAGCCAGACATCCTGGAATGTGAAGTCAAGTGGGCCTTAGGGAGCATCCCTACAAACAAAGCTAGCAGAGGAGATGGAATTCCAGTTGAGCTATTTCAAATCCTAAAAGATGCTGTGAAAGTGCTGCATTCAATATGTCAGCAGATTTGTAAAACTCAGCAGTGGCCACAGGACTGGAAAAGGTCAGTGTTCATTCCAATCCCAAAGAAAGGCAATGCCAAAGAATGCTCAAACGACCACACAATTGCACTCATCTCACATGCTAGCAAAGTAATGCTCAAAATTCTCCAAGCCAGGCTTCAACAGTGAACTGAGAACTTCCAGATGTTCATCTGGATTTAGAAAAGGCAAAGGAACATGAGATCAAATTGCCACCATCTGTTGGATCATTGAAAAAGCAAGAGAATTCCAGAAAATCATCTATTTCTGCTTTATTGACTACACCAAAGCCTTTGACTGTGTGGATCACAACAAACTGTCGAAAATTGTTCAAAAAATGGGAATATCAGACCACCTTACCTGCCTCCTGACAAATCTGTATGCAGGTCAAGAAGCAACAGAACCACACAAGGAACAACAGGCTGGTTCCATATTGGGAAAGGAGTATGTCAAGGCTGTATATTGTCACCTTGGTTATTTAATTTCTATGCAGAGTACATCATGTGAAATGCCAGGCTGGATAAAGCACAAGCTGCAATCAAGATCGCTGGCAGAAATACCAATAACCTCAGATATGCAGATAACTCCACCCTTATGGCAGAAAGTGAAGAGGAACTGAAGAGCCTCTTGATGAAAGTGAAAGAGGAGAGTGAAAAAGCTGGCTTAATGCTCAACATTCTAAAAACTAAGATCATGACATCCAGTCCCATCACTTCATGGCAAATAGAGGGAAAAACAGTGGAAACAGTAACAGACTTTATTTTTGGGGGGCTCCAAAATCACTGCAGATGGTGTCTGCAGCCATGAAATGAAAAGACACTTGCTCCTTGGAAGAAAAGATATGACCATCCTAGACAGCATATTAAAAAGCAGAGACATTGCTTTGCCAGCACAGTTCCCGTCTAGTCAAAGCTATGGTTTTTCCAGCGGTCATGTATTGATGTTTTTGAACTGTGGTGTTGGAGAGGACTCTTGAGAGTCCCTTGGACTGTTAGGAGATCAAACCAGTCACTCCTAAAGGAAATCAGTCCTGAATATTCATTGGAAGGACTGATGCTGAAGCTGAAACTCCAATACTTTGGCCACCTGATGCAAAGAACTGACTCATCGGAAAAGACTCTGATGCTGGGAAAGATTGAAGGCAGGAGGAGAAGGGGACGACAGAGGATAAGATGGACATGAGTTTAAGCCAGCTTTGGGAGTTGGTGATGGACAGAGAAGCCTGGTGTGCTACAGTCCATGGGGTCGCAGAGAGTCAGACATGACTGAGTGACTGAACTGAACGGAATATTTAAGTGTTTTGCAGTAGAAGAGGAAGTTAAGTCACTAGCACTTGGCTTTGTAAGAGGACAGATCGTGTACAGAGCTCAGTGGAGATTTGCCCATTACCCTTATTGAGTTTGATTCACATCTTTGTGGGCTGTGGGCAGGGATAAGTCAAATGTATTTGTCTTGCTTCCAGTAGGGAGTTAGATTGTTTTGGATTTCTGCAGCAACTAATAAAATTAGGTTGTTCTGTCTGTTTTGTAAGGGATTCCTGGCTCGTTAGAGAATGTGGAATTAATAGCTCTGCTTTACGACGGAAGTTCTGAGCGGTGGTGTCTGGTGGTATCGCAGCTCTCTTTGCACAGGTGCAGAGTTAGGTCCTTGATGGCACCTGCATTTTTTGAAATGCAACTGTACTTCTGTATAGCAAGCATCTGTTGTTTTGTATGTCTGCCATAAAGATATTTGGGTAGGTGAAAAACTGCCCCAAGTTGTCTTGGAAGGGAAACAGGCTCTTCTTTTAGTGCCTCTGGGTTATGACTTGAAAGACAACGCTCGTGTTGCTCTACTCTTCAGCACAGCACCACGTTTCCCATTGCTCCCCTGTAACGCCAGTGGCTTAGAGTCATTGACTGGCCATGCCTGTTTCTGGGCTTTCCACCCTGTGTCTGATTAGTGCACAGTGTCATGTGCCCTTGACTATGAGGAGCTTGCAATTGGATTGAAGGACGAAGTTATGTTCAGAGGCAGAACAGAGAATATCGTGATAATCTCTGTCCCAGATAATTTGTACAGACAGTCCTTCATGAGATTACTGTGAGCTGTAGTCCTCTGGGAGGTGAGATTTGGCCAGGTCCCCTCCTCTAATGGAAATCCTCCCTGTAGTCAGAACCTGAGACTTAGGCAGGACTGGCTTTCAGGCTGCAGCACATGGGGTTCAGGGTGGCCCACCCAGGAGACCACACCCTTTCAGAGGTCATGCTTAAACCGATGACCAGGTGGGCCGTTTGAGCAAGGCATGGATCCAAAAGGACTAGACTGGAGGGTCTGGATATTTTGTTTGTATCGGAGACACCCCCCATGTTTGGAAAATGTATGGGGTGTTTGGTAAACATTGGTGGGATCTGATACTGTTCTAGGCGCAGGGGTTCTGGGATGCCTAATCAGACAAGATCCCTGGCCTCATGGAAATGGTAGTCTTATGAGCAATATAAACTTGCGTGCAATTTCAGGACCCCAGGTCAGGAGCCTCGGGGTAGATCAGAAAGAGGCCCATGGACAAAGCAGAAGACACCCATCAGAGCAGGAAGGTTCCAGAGGCCTCGACTCCTCGGAGCGTCCCTGCGTTGTTGGAGATGTGCCATAGGTGCCTGTTACAGTGTATCCACGGGCTGCAGTGCTCCATGGGAAGGAGCCCACCCGTTCAGGTACTTACAGAGGTGGTGTCAGGAGGAAACATGAGGTGGTGGGTTGGAGAAGGACCGCCTCAGGGACATTGGCGATGGAGCTGATTCTCGGAACGGGAGAGATGGTGGACTGCCTGGTTTGTGGGCAGACCGGGGCCTGATTGGGTGCTGGTAAAGGTGGGTTTTAACTAGCGGGTGGTCCATAACAGTATTTTGATTAGGGAGCTCCTGGTTCAATTACTTTAAAGATGAATATGTTGGTTCCTAGTGGTGGGTGTTAAAAGACAACTCTGTCACACCACAGTAGCTTATAGGTGAAGTGATAATGAGTTTGTGTTACTCTGTTTTAGTTTTTTTTTAAAGTATGGTTTTGTGGAAGGTGGATAAGTAAAATAGGATGGTTAATTGCTAGAGCTGGCTGAGTTTATTACATGGTTCTCTCTCCTTTTGGATATATTCAAACATTTCCATAATAAAAAGTTAAAAGTTATATAGCTGGCTGCACAACCTTATGCACATACTTAATGCCATCAAACTGTATACTTGAAAATGGTTAAGATGGTAAGTTTGTGTTCTGTATGTTTAACCACATTACCTACAAAGGAGTAATAATAGATTGTGGCTAGCAGCCATAGGACCCACTGCTGAGACCTCTGAAGACACATTTTTATGGGGTGAAAGGTCAAGGGAAAAAATTCTGGGCTCCTTGTTCTTGTCCTGAGAGGGAAGTTCCCAGGTAAAATATTAGAACCACCCCAGTTTCTTTGCTTCATGATTTTGTTAAGAGGAAGCTCAATCTTAGTGAAGTCTAAATAAACAGAATGTTTTCAAAGTGTTATAAATCCTTTTTTTCTGATGTTCACCAGCTACTTATGTAATTACTGTAGCCTTGGTTTCTTCACCCACAAAATAGGGATGATAACATTTGTTATCATTTATCAAAATAGGGATGATGCCGTTCACAGTTGTTGTGAAGTTTGTTGTGAAGTTTGAATGAGATAATGAACATGAGGAAACCCAGCACCGTTCCCATCGTCCCTCACTTCTGAATATCCTTGTTCAGAGCTAGAATGCAAAGTTAATAGCGTCTTTAATGGACAAATCTCAGTTGATCCATTAATGACTATTCCTGTGTAAACAAGCATATCCAGCTGTCATTTTTTTTAATTAAAAAATCTGAGTAATCATTATGGTAGAGAACTTTTTAAAAAGGAAAAAGAGCTCATTTTTTTCCCCTTTAATACCATGATTTTGTTTTACTTTATGACTGTTTGTGTTTATAGAAATAATTTTCCTGGCTCATTTAAAAAAAAATGTAAATCTAAAAGTCAGCTGATTCAGTCCATGTCTTAAGAGATACAGACTCTGACATTTTCCAATACTTTTCACTGCCCAGGACATCAGCATGTACTCTAATGGTTTAACTGGGACCTCTGTCATTTACATAGGATGAGAGTGGAGCCAGAGCTAATTCCACCACCTCACCCCCCTCCCACCCTTCACCAGTCCTGAATCCTAGCTGACTGCTTTCTCTGTTGCCTCAGCAGAATCCAGATGGCTCAGTTGGTAAAGAATCCTCCTGCAATGCAGGAGACCCTGGTTCAGTCCCTGGGCCAGGAATATCCCCTGGAGGAGAAAATGACAACCTACTCCAATATTCTTAGCTGGGAAATCCCATGGGCTGTAGCTGTCCTTGAGGTCACAAAAAGTTGGGCAGGACTTAGCAGCTAAACCACCACCACTTCTGATACTTCTGCCGGTAGGAAGAGGACCAGTGTCATGCATAATTCTTCATGACTGCCCAGAACAATTTTAATTGCTTGTTACTGTGTCAAAATACTGTCCTCCTGACAGTTGGGATAATGTAAACAGAAAGCAAGAGGAGAGAGAAAATGGAGTAAATTTGCAAGAAAATAAGAATGCCTTTGAAATACCGAAAAGGCTGACTTGATGTCATCAGGAAAGCATCTTGGTCTAGTGCACCGTCAGGTGTGATTTGCAGGGTGGGGGTAGTGCTTTCTGGGAGACAGGACCTGTTGAGAGTGAAGGAGAAGCACTCTGGCCCCTGCCTGGCCACACCCCACCACCCCACCTGCCCCGCTCTCAGAGTGCCTTCCTCTGCTGGGCGAGTTCGGGACACGTGTGTCCTGTGTGACTGATGGGGTGCTTGTTCACACTTCTCTCTGCTCAGTCATCTCTGTGCCTTTGCTTATTCCCTGTTTCAAAAACTGCCCAAATTTCTGGTCACTCCACCAGGCCTCTACTGATGACACTTAATGAAAGAAACAAACAGGAAGTTGAAACTAGCAAAAGATGTACCAGTCAATCCAAGGAAGGGCCTTAACCTCCTTGGAAACCAGTGTCCAGGGAAACTATCACACTTAACAGGAATCGTTCTCTCAGGCTCTTTTCTGCAGCATTCATTCAATGCCAGGAGAGTATACCACAGAATCTGGATGGAAAGTTTGACCCAAGAATTCAGCCAAGTGTTGTTATATAGAAGGACAGCGCTGTTGGGACTTCCCTAGTGGTCCAGTGCTTAGGACTCTGTGCTCCCAGTGTAGGGGGCCTGGCTTCAATCCCTGGTCGGGGGACTAAGTTCCTACATGCCGCAATAAGGCCAGCACAGTCGAGTAAGTAAATAAAATTAAAAAAAAATTTTTTTTTTTTTTTAAAGAAAGTGGTGTTAGCAGTGTTCTTTTAAGAAAAGAGGGCAGGGAGGAGTGCGGAATAAAGCATAAACTCTGGGAAAAGCCCATGAGCTTTTCTTCAAATACCTACCAAGTCCATTCATTGTCAGCAAATGTGTATCAACTGCCTCTTGTGTTCAAGTGGTGGTCTAGGCACAGGGAGTATAAATGTTTACTTTCTAGTGAATAATGGCAAAATCATTGCTCATTTTGAATGTATAATCAAGGCCATATCATTGTCAAGACTAATTGTATATCAGAAGGTAAATAACATATCCATGTTACAAAACATGGGAGTGTAAAAACATTCACAGAGCAAATAGAATCAAATTTGGTAGGCATATTTTCTCATCTTATTTGGGAGCCAGAAATATGTCTAAACATCAAGAAATAGAGGTTTAAGTGTATGATGTAAAATTAGAAAACCCTCGAGGGCAAAAAAGAAAAAAAGGAAAATGCAGTATAAACCCCCAAGACAACAAAAAGACAATCCATATGACGAGAGGGTTTTTAAAAAAACAAAACATTAATAGGTAAAAACACAAAATAAGATGGTCAGTTTTAGACTGCACATCTGTATTATCAATAAATACCCAATAGAATAAACACCTATTAAAAAGTCTCGTCAGATTGTCCCCCAAACCAAAATCCTACCATATGTAGCATTCAAGGAATATTGGACAAAAATAGATCCTGCATTTCTAACTAAGAGAAAAGTAGGTTTGTGATAGAAATACCAGAGAAGTTGAGTTCAAGGCCCATGGCCTAAATAGCTGCAGAGGGAAAGGTCGTAACGACAGTGTACGGTCCAGAGTGAGGCCATAACAGGTAAACCTGAGGCCAAAGTGCCGACCGCATAAAGGCAGGAAGTGCCAGGAGAAGCAGAGCCTGGCCGTAAGTGGGGGACTGTGCCTGCCCTAGCCCATGACATACTGGAAGACAGGGAGTCAAATGAGCATGTGCGGGAGTCTGCTATCTCCTTTCTGTGCAGTTCTGTAGCTGAAATGTCACCCCAGAGAGGCCTTCCCTGACTGCAGTTGAAAGTAGCTTCTCCCGTCATTCTCTGTCATACTAACTTTTAATTATCTGTGTAGGACTCAAGACCATCAGCTGTTCTCTTATTGGTGCATTACTTTGAATTTTTTTTTTTTAATTATTGGGCTGAAATCTCTGTGCAAGAGGGACCCTGTTTGTCTTGTTCACTGCTGTAGCCTAGAACAGTACCCGGCAGAGAAGTCATTCCTGGTTAAACAGATAGCTACTGAATGCCAGCTCTTGGGTTGGCCAATAAATTCATTTGAATTTTTCAGTAAGATCTTACAAAAATCCAAGCAGACTTTTTGGCCAACCCAGTATATGTATGTTTGTGTAGATTTATGTGTACATATGGTTCTAGGTGCTCAGAATACTTCCATCAACAACTTTCCTCCCCTCATGGAGTCTACATTCTAGCAGAGAGTGTGTGGAAGGAAATCACTGTAGTAAATAAAGAACACACACAGAGAGCTGAGAGAGCTGGCCGGAAAGGAGTGGTGAGGGGAGACTTCCTGGAGCTGGTTACATTCGAGCACATGGAAGCAGCGGGTTAGACCTGTGGCCCTCTGTGGGGAAAGGGTTCCAGGCAGAGGAGTACAAAGAATGGGGAGCGTCTCTATAAGGCTGTGAGGACAAGTGGGGAGCTGAGACAGAACAGCAAGTGGAGATGGCGGGTCTTGTTGGTGAAACTTAGAGATAAAAACCTGGCCCCAATCAGATAGGGTAGAATCAGTTGGAGCAACATAAGGAATTTAAACTGGTATGTGACCTTGAGCCAAGCTGCTGCTTGTGGGCAGTTTTGTCTTGGTGTAGCATAAACATTCCTTCTTGTTTTATAGATCATTTTGAGGGCTACAATATGTGCTGATTTCAATTATTAAAATGTCCATTTAGAACATTTATTAGCACAAATGAATTCAATTATTTCAAATATAGAAGCAAAATATTGTACAGAGTGAAAATATACGATATAATTAGACTATTAATGAAAACACTTACATACCCTCCGTGATTGAAAATGAAAGCTTAACAGTCTCAAAAGGGTGGTGCTAAATATTTACATATCTGTCTGAGATGCACATTTTTAGATGCTAAAAATATTCATTGTTAATGACTGGAAGGGAAGGCTAGGTTTAATGTAGTAATAAACTTCCGTATATTTGTCTCACACCAAAGTCAAAGCCAATTTTGTAAAGTAATACAGGCAGCCTTTGAAATAGAAACTACGGCTGAAATAAAAGGAGAATCTTCCCAGGCAGTTAACAGTAACTATTTAGTGAGGGAAAAGTTTGCAGGATGATTAGGAAATGAGAAAGTTTACTTGGCAGGTTGGCTGTTACATCTAAATTCTGTATACGCATCTTAAACTCTTCCTTCTAAAGTATGACATTCTTGAGGCAGTAAGAGGAGACCGAGTTATACTGAAGTACAGCCACATTTTGTGGGCTGAAGCAAGTAACACAATCATCTCAGACTAAAGGAGAAGGGACTGGCCAAAACAAGGGTGTAAATGACAGTGTTCCACCGGGGCCCATCAGCGCAGCCAGCTGCTGCATGAGAAAGGACATAGGAAGTGCAGAACACGCGCACTGCGCCCACTCCCGCTGCTGCTGCTGCCTCCGGCGCGTGCACATCTGAGTGGGATGGGGGCTTGGTCTAAGCATGATTAGCTCTTTTCTGCAAATGCTTTCCTCCTGATTGGAATCCCTTTTCTCACCTTCCCTACCACTTCAAAATAAAGTGGAAAGAAAACAGATCCGTGGTGGTCGGATGTGGTTGGAAATCGGAGACCCGTTCTTGTCTGAAAGCCTGCTAATTCCTTGCCCGGCATCGTGCCCCGCCTCTGAGCTCCCCTTGCTGCCTCCGGGTGGTAGAGCGATGATCCTGGCCCCACAAGGCCGACCGTAGCCCACCCTCCTCATGCTGTAGCCTTACTGTATGGTTGGGTCAAGATGGTGAATCGCCTTCCTGCCATTGTGTCTGCAGAGCAGCCTTAGCCGCCCAGGTGGTTGTAAATCCTGTGAGCCCTCTCTGGTCCTCCGCTTTGGAACTAGTCATTTCTTCTCCTTGGAGAAGTCAGTGGAGAAGAGCTGTGCTGTGCGCATGAGTTAGGCGTGTTTCTCACAAATGGCCACATTTTAAAATAAACAGACTGGGGAGAAAGGCATTTGGGATCGTCTGTGCATTTTCTTATGTGTTTGACTTCTTCGTGATTGGAGACGGTATTTTCGTTTCATGTCAGCACATGGGCCCAGACTGCATGGAGCTTACGCTAGTCTTATTGCAGTTTTGAGGGAAAACGTCTTTAGCTATCACCCTGTGCAGAAATCAGAAGCATGTGATTTATTGTAATTTAGCTAAAACAAATAGTGGTTTTCCTTAGAACTTGCAACAATTGCTGTGAATGAGCAAATGTTTATACAAGGTGTGAAATTAAGTTTCATATAGTCACAAAATGTGAGTCCTCGCCAACAGCTCTGAAATCATATTTATATTTTGGGTAACAATTTCAGTGGTGTTCTTTGTCGCAATTAGGAGCCCTGCTGCTTTGAGAAATGATACCATGTCCAGATTTAGCTCTTGATGAAGAAAGCTAGGCTAGAGCTTCTCCAATCTGGAGATTCGAGTCCCACCTTTGAGGCTGCCTTTCTGTGAGCATGAAAATCAGATTCCAAGGAGGGGGAACCCCTGAACTATTTCTGGCTTGCATTCTGAATTTGCCTGCTTTCCTGGAAGGTGTGTCGTAAGCAAAGGGTCTGACCTTGCCCAGACCATGTGTGCAGAGCTCCGGGAGGCCTGAGACCAGGGCTCTCATTGGGGACCAGGGTCGCCAGCATCGGGGCAGGGGGAACAGAGGTGGTGGATGCCCCCAGTGGTTCTCTTCTCCAGATAGGAGGATGTGAGTAAAGGGTCTGGTGGTTTCATTTATTGAGAGGTCTCTCTGCAAGCAGGCAGCCAGAGCTGAGGGCCAGGGTCGGGGTAGGAGTCCAGCTGGGCTTGACTCAGAGAAGGCAATCAGGAGGTGGAGACAGGAGGTTGGCAGGAGGGACAGGAGGCTTTGTAGAGGGAATTCACTGGAATTTGTGTGTATATATTACACTGGGAAGAACCGAGTTCAGTTGAGAGGGGGTGAGCTGGAGTGCTGAGCTGAGTGGAAGCTCAGCTGTAAGAGGCTGTAGAACCTTGGGCAAGTCCCAGTTGCTTGGTTTCTTCAGCAGTTAAATCCGGATGAAAGAAAGTGTGGACTAGAGCAAGGGTCACTTGTTAATAGCAATTAGAGCTCATAAACAAATTCAGCGAAGTCTCAGGGTATAAAATCAATACAAATCAGTTGTATTTCTGTAAACTAGCAATTAACAACCAGAAAACAAAACAATTCCATTTATAATAGCACCAAAAAAAAAAAAAAAAGCTATGCTGACTTCTGGTGAAAACCTGGGATTTAATCCTTGCTTTTAAAATGTGCAGATTCTGTCAAACAATTTAGGTGACTGAAACTCTTCCTCCAGGGTTTTATTTCCTAATCTGCTCCATTGAACTGTTTCTTCCACTAACAAGGAATTAAATTGTGTCTTTGCTGAATGCTGTCTCCTGCAAGAAGTGTCAGAATTCATTGAACTAAGAAGGTTCTCCTTAACAGCAGTGAACTAGTTAAAGCTCAGACTCTCTTGTGCCTTTTTGAAACAATGGTACTAGGCAGGGTCATGTCTCTATACAGCTTTTCCACCAAACAGTCAAAACTCATTCTCAAGAGAGAGTTTCCAAGAAGAGCAAAATTCACAAAATGATTGAATATTGTGCACTGATTTTTAGGAACTAATTGGGAAGCAGAACTGTCTCCTGTCAGGCTCTTCCTGGTAACTGAAGAGTGATGTGTTATTTTGTACCCCTTACCTTTCTGCCCTAAGGTCCCATTTGTTTTATGGAAAGACACAGTGCCAACACATGAAATAGCTTCCTGTGAAAGGGAGCTGGTGCCTGCCAGGCTCTCCAGCTCTCGCCAACGCTAGAATCTCTTCATCGGCGCAGTCTTCTGCTGATTGCAGTAGTCTATGTTTGGGGGTCAAAACCAGGTGTGCCTCTGAAGGAGAGGAAATTTTTGCCTGGTCCAGCATTTGATATTTAATGAATTAGGTGACTGGTTCATTTCAAAAGCAGTTTTGTGCTGTGGCTCTTGTTAGGCAGCAGCTTGATTTCTCTCCTCTCCCGTCCCCTCTGCCCACTTGTAAAAGGCCGTTTTGTACATCTGCCTCCCACAAGAAACAGCGATTTTCTTGTTAGTGTTGTGTTTGTACTTTTGGCAATTTGCAGACCACAAGTCACTTAAAGAAATAGTTACAGTTTGAGCTGGGATTCTGAAATGGAGATGCAAATAGCTTTGTTATGTTTTCTTTAATAAAAAGTTGAAATGTCAGTTTGGGCAGACCCAGTAGCTTAAGGTTCTGAGAAAAAGGACCCTAGAGAATCCTGTGGGCGAGGTAGATTTTTCTGGTCTGTCTGTCCATTCTTCCGTCCCTCTGTCTTCTAGGGCAGGTGTTACTCTGCAAGGACGTACGTAGCAGGGTCCCGATTGAAGGTGAGGAGTATTCTGGGATAAGGGGCTGGGCCACTGAGGAAGGTGTGTTTCCCGGTGGTGCCGCTTGATAAGCAGGCTTCGCATACCAAAGCTCCTACCAAAGCTCCACTTCTTTCTTCATTGAGTAACTGCTGCGTCCCAGGCACTGGGCGGGGCAGGGGGGTAGCAGATAGCAGGAAGCCCACATGTATTGATCTTGTTTCAATACTAAAATCCAGGGTTTTTAAAAGAACAGTTTTTACATGTTAGTAGCAAGTAAGTAACACAACTTAATTGAATAAACCAAATATCTCCTCATATTTATTGTATGCCTCTAATGCAGGAAGGAAGATACACAAGCATTGGTTAAACTTCCTAATCTGTTTAAAACCAGAGATTCCCAGGATGCCCTGGATCTTATCTGTCTTAATTCATTGGTTGGTCCAATGTCGTTCTTTAAAACGACGGGGCCGAAAGGAAGGTGCTGGGTCCCATTGTTTGACCTAGATCGGGTGGCCACAGCCTCCAGGCCTCCACCACCAGAGAGCCAGAGGACACTCAGGGGTGCGCCTGAGGCCCAAGGCCTGGGTGGGAGGGAGACAGAATAAGCAAGTGACGCTGGTGACAGCCGTCACCTCTGCGGACATCATTCTCCCGTTCAGGCTCACGCCCCAGATGGTCACCGCATCGCTGTTGCTCAGTGACCCAGTGCATGTAGAGCTTAAGATTGTAATTCATTTCTGTGTGTAGGGCTCTTGACGTGACGTTGAGGGTTTTGTGATATAAACAATCCGTGCACACCACAGAGCCATAAATTTTAGGGATGTGGTGTGCATGGATTGTGGGGGAAAGGGTAGAGATGATCTAGTTATTTTAAAAGCAATAGAATTTTCTTTGCTGGAAGTTCTTTATATATAAAATTAAAAGCTGAATGCTGGGCCCCCTTGAAGTGGCTCATTCAGACCCGTGATTGTTCTAAGGAGCAGCCCGTTTGAGCTCCAGTGCAGGCTAGTACTGTGGGTTCTGAGGGTCACGTAGAACCGTGCCTGAAACGGTCTTTTATTATTATTATTTTAATCAACTTAATTTTCTCATAGCAGTGTTAGGTTCACAGCAAAACTGAGCAATAAGTATAGAGAGTTCCCACACACTTCCTGTCCCCCTCCAGACTGGTATGTTTGTTAGAATGGAAGAAACTAGACTGACACCTCATTATCACCCCAAATCCATAGTTTATAAAGAGTTCAGTCTCAGGGTTGTATATCCTGTGGGTTTTGACAAATGTATAATGACATGTGTCCTCTATTATAGTATCACACAGAATATTTCCACTGCCCTGAAAATTATCTGTCCTCTACCAGTTCTTCCCCAATAATTTTGTTAGTGTTATTAAAAGAAAAAAAAACTTTTTAATGGAGAATTTTGTACATACACAAAAGTAGAGGTAATGGTAATTAACTCAAGTGTAACCCCAGCAGCCTCGTATTACTTTGAAGCAATCTAAGACATATCATTTTCTCCATAGTGTGTATCTTCAAAGTATAGAGATACATAAAGGTCTTAAAAAAACAACAAACCTGTTGTCTTATTTAAAATAAAATTAAGAATAGTGTCCAAATTTCCAGTTGTCTCACGAGTCGTTTCAGCTGTCGTTGACCAGTTCATCTGAATCGGGAGCCGTATAAAATCCGCATCTTGTGATTGGCTGGTGTGTCTTTCCTGTGTGTGTCTCAGTCTGCAGTTCTTTCTCCATTCTCTCCTTCCTTCCTTCTTCCCCCAGTTCTGTTGCTGGTGTTAAAGAGACCAGGTTGTTTATCCTCTAGTTTCCCGTGGTCTGGATTTTGCTGATTGCGTCCCCGTGGTTTCCTTGATCAAGTTTCTCTATCCTCTGTATATCATCTGTATAGATAATATATGTATCTGTCTCCTCTGTGCGGTGTATAAATTGGCAGTTGGATCAAGAAGCTTGGTCGGCGTGTTTGACTTGCTTGTTAAGGCTGCTTCATCTATGGCCTTGTCTTCCATCAGGAGGCACGAAATGCGTGGCTGTCTCTCTCTTTCTTGATGACGTCACTAGCTGTTGGTGTTCTGTGTCCAGATTCATGAGGGCACAGAGAGGTGATACATGAATGCCATCATTCCTGTTCGTCTGCTGGCTGGGATGCTTCTATGAAAACAGCCTCTGCTGTGTCAACTGTTTAGTTAGCCCGTGTGTTCACGTGTGCTCAGCTGCTCAGTCGTGTCTGACTCTCTGTGGCCCCGTGAGCCATAGCCTGCCAGGCTCCTCTGTCCATGTAATTTTCCAGGCAAGAATACCGGAGTGGGTTGCCATTTCCTTCAGGTGATTTTTCCGACCCCAAGATAGACTGGTGCAGCTTATATAAGAGGCAGAGTAAATGCTTGATTTCCATGTATTCACTTGTTTTCAGAATAAAGTTGATTCTCTAGCATCCTTCAATAATGACCAATTCACCTATTTTTCTGATTATTTTTAAATTAAAATTTAACATTTTTTGTTAGGAACGTTCATTTTTGAAACGGCTTAGGTCCTTCCTGTGGCCTAGAACAGCCCCGACTCTTGGGGAGCTGAAGGGTGGAGTGGGTCGCAGAATCCCCACAGGAGCCCAGTCCGAAGCTCCCAGGGAAGGGGAGAGGCCTTCTTCAGGGGCCAGGGGCAGAGCCCCACCCGAGAGCCTACACAGGTGGGCTGGATAAACCACGTGGCCCTGATTGTTCTAAGGATTTGGAACATGCCTTAGCAATTATCTGATCCAAATTACTATTTTTTTTATCTTTCTCCCTTTTAAAAATCGTGGTAAGATGCACATGAACTAAGGTTTCCCATCCTAACCAGTTTTAAGTGCACCGTTGATTGGTGTTAAGTGCATGTACATTGCCATACGGCCACCAGCACCGTCCATCCCTGTACCTGACCAACTCACTTTTACAGTCAAAGAAAATAAGACCCAGAAAGACTGTGTAAGGCTACAGCAGCTAGGGCAAATGGAGACCACGTTTTCCAGCTTTCAGTTCAGTCCTTCTTCCAAGAAGCCAGGCTTTGACCTGACTGCCTTGGGTCCTAGAGCTGTCGCTTCTGTACTGGACAGACTTACTCAGTTGCCACCTGACTGCTGTGTGATCGTCACAGAGCAGAGACCCCTGTCACAGGGTGTACCACGTGAGAGACGTTCCTGCAGAAGCAGCTTCCGAATAGGGTCTCAGAAACCGTGATGGAATAACAAGCGGCCTAAGGGTTAACAACCTCCCTGACTCTGGCTTGGCAGGGCCATAAAGAATTCTGCTCAAGTTCATCCCTGCAACTGACATCAAAGTAGTGCAGCTGCTGCTGGAGTCCCAATTAGTGCTTTTCCTGTTTAAATGGAGCTCCTGCAAGTTGAATCTTGAAATGACTGTGTTGTGATTGGGGTTTGGGCGAGCAAAAGGGGGAAGGTCTCTCTTATAATTACAGTGTTCTTAAAGCATAATGGTCTGTTTCCCAGTCTTTCCTGATTAGATAACAGCACTGTGGGTACATTCATAACTGCCTTAGTTCATTGCTGTGCTCATTTGTTATTTGGTTGGATGTCTTTTTGGTAGCTATTTCCATAATCACTGTAAAGCTTGTATTCACAGATTTTTTCTTAAAGCAAGGGATGAGGCAAATTGGTCAAAAGTTCATCTTATCAAGGAAGAAAACAGACTTTGAAGGTATTGCTTTGCTCACTTGCCGAGATTGCTTTCTTTTTCCCAGCAGGATTGGTTTTAATTCATTGGCAAGGCTTGTCAGTAATGGGAGGTTGAATTAGTGATAACATTTGTTCACAGTTGGTTTCAGGACTAGTATTCAGGAACCTGGGATTAATCCTGTCACTTATCCCAATATTAAAATAAGCTAATATCCCCCCTGCCCAATGTCTATCTTCATTTTTGTCTTTTTTTTTCTCTCTCTCTCTGTCTCTCTTGGCCTTTGATTTTAAGCTCATAACTTATCAACTGATTCGGATAATGAGGAAATAACTGAATCTCTGGGGTCATAGCATTTTAGAGCAGGGGTGTGGTTATATTCCTGGGCAAAATGAGAGACCAGAAGCTGGTCCTTTCTGGGCTCTTTGAATTTAGCCGGTGACCTTGGGCCCACAAGACTTGAATTTACCCCCAATTCTTCACTTCTGACTAAGAAGTTGAACAAATACAGTTCTAAGATCTCTTTTAACTCCTCTCTATAACATCACTCACGTTCTTATAGAACCTTCTGTCTCCTGGGTGTGACAGTTATTGCCTCCACCGATTGCTCAGCCCTCACGCCCCTTCCTAGAGGAGCTGCCGACCTCACACCCCGCTCTTCCATCACAGACCCTGCTGAGTGGGGTGATTGTTGGCCCTGAGACAGAGAGACGGAGATGCTGCCTAGATCCTTAGCAGCCCCTCGTTCCTAGGCCTTCTCGCTTGGAGCACTGGCAGCTTTCCCGTTACTTGGGTCTGCAAGAGACTTCTCGGTGTCCTGCCAATGAATGCCCTGATTTCCTTTAGTTCTAGTGAATTCCTGTCCATTGCGCCCAGTTGATTCCAAAGACATCTATACCCTCGTCATGCCGCCGTGTTTCTTGTCTGTGTGATTCCTCGTCTCGTCTGTTTCTCTGTGTCGGCGCTTCTTGCCTTTCTGTGCTGTGACCTCTTTGAGGGCAGGGGTTCATCATGTTCATCTTTGTGCCCCCAGTGCTTGTAATTGTTCAGGATGTGGTAAACGTCGGTTTAAAAATGAATGACTCTAGACACAGCTACTTTTTAAACTGAAACCAAGACCCTGATGCTGGGAAAGATGGAGGGCAGAAGGAGAAGGGAGTGACAGAGGATGAGGTGGTTGGATGGCATCATCAGCTCAATGGACATGAGTCTGATCGACCTGTGGGAGATAGTGAAGGACAGGGAAGCCTGGCGTGCTGCAGTCCATGGGGTCACAAAGAGCCAAGCAGACTTAGTGACTGAACAACAGTAACAAAGAAATACTTGCTCGAACTGTTAGAATCAGCAACTGGATGAGAACTCGGGATTTTTTTTATCAAGCGTGTCCTTTCTTGTGGTCCTTTTGGTTTCCTTTCTTCTCTCTCATTCTTTCCTTGGTGTTCTAGGGGCGGGACACAACTGAAACAGAGTGACAGCTATGGAGGACGTGACATAGACTGGTGAGAATCAACCAGATCCAGGGCGGCAGACAAATCCACTTCCACTAGACCTTGAGCCTCATTACCGTGTTCATCATAAGACATTAGCTTAGGCTAAATGACACACCTACAGGCACTGTGACAGTCCCAAGGCTGTCCAAGTTGAAAGGTCCAAAAGTGAGCAATGTCCCAATTCCTGAAAATCTCCACCCTTTCCCCCAAATAGTTGGAATAATGGCCCCACTCATTAGCCTGTGAAATCACCCAGCCAGTGAGAGCTGACCACCCCATGTTTCTGGGTCTCTCACCTTCTGAGATGGCCCACAGTCTGGAGTGTTTCTCCCAGGGCTGCTCTCACTTTCTGAGACGTACCACGTTCTGTCTTTGAAATGTGCATCTCCCTAAATAAGCCTGCTTTTACTTTACTGTGGTTCTTTCTTGTGCGAAGCCAGGAACCCACAGTTGGCAGCCAGTCCCACAGACTTGCCTAAGACCTGGACACGACCACCCTCCTGAGCCCTGCTCTTTGCTGCAGCATTAGCAGGTAGCAGAGCTCGCCTTTGCTTCTGCCCACACTGTCTGCTGGAGGAAATAATAAGCAATGGGGTTGACCAGCAAGCTTAAAGGAAAAGTGACGTGGTCTGGATGGGCCACTAACCACATTCCTATGTACTCTGTAACACAGAGGGGTGACTGCTTACAATACTAAAAGTTAGGTGAACCTCTCATAGTAGAGGTGTGATACTAACCTGCCATTTATTCAGTGCCCATCATTCAAAATGGGCAACACGTTCCTTTTAAAAAATAGAGGCTCCAACATACTACAAAAACTTACTTGAGTATTCAGCAAACTTTCTCCAGCTCACATATTTAAAGGATAAAAAATATAACAGTAACCAAAACAAGTTTTAGGAATGACTGCAAAGTAATTAAGTTTCTTTTTATGGCTTTTTACATTGGCTTAAAGGTCAGCATGAAAATAGATGAGAGTTAAACTTAGAACCAAGCATCTCAAGACAGAAAATCACTTAGGGCTCATTGATCACCCCCTCTCACCAAAATTTTTATACCTGAATTGCACAGTTCTCCCTGGCTGGTCTTTAAAAAAATCTAGGTGCCCTTCTGAATTGATGGAAAACAGGCGAGATAGTAGAAAGCCAGCCTTGAGGAAGTGACTAGTGAAGGGACAAATGGAGGATGGGCACGGGAACGCAGTTGGCATGGTGAGAAGCCCGCGGTGCAGCAGTAGTGCCCGGGAGGTGAACTGGGACGAGAATTTACAGTAAAACACTGCTTGGGTGAAGCCCCATTCTTCTGCACTACACCTTTGGGCATGTGGGCACAGCAGGCCCCAGTGGGTGTGCCAGGCAGCCCGGATCACAGTCAGCACTCTCAGATTCTGTCATTGATAGGCCCTGTGTCTTTGGACAGGTCACTTCCTTTTGGGCTTAAGTTTTCTCACTTTTTCAATGAAATAATTAAATTCAACAACTTCTAAGGCCCCCTCCTCACTGTAAAACAAAACAAAACAAAACCTTGACTACATGGTTAGAGATAATCACACATCCTGATTGAATGGGGTGGCTAACAGGCCAGCCTAGTGGTAGTACAGGTGGAAAAGAATGGAAATCAGTGTATGGACCGGTACCACCCCGGTGCCCCAGGTCATTCCTGTTTGATCTGTACTGTAGGCCCTCTGCGTCTGCAGAGTCAACCAACTGGGGACTGGAAATATTCAGAGGAGAAAAAAAAAATCCTAGAAAGTTCCCCAAAGCAAACCTAACATTTACATTGTTATTTCCAACTATTTACATAGCATTTATATTGTATTAGATACTAAGTAATCTAGAGGTGGTTTAAAGTGTACAAGAGGTGCGAGGAGGTTGAATGTAGATACTGCAGCATTTTACATCAGAGATTTGAGCACCTGCAGATTTTGGTGTCTGAGGAAGTCCTGGAACCAGCCCTCTGGCTACACAGGGACAGCTGTACATCAGTTACGCCTGGTACCTTCTCCACAAGTATCGGAAACCCCAGAACTAACCTAAGCAGTAGGACAGTCTGTTTATCACAGGACAATTCATTATAAAAGGTTCTAAGATGGAGTAGCTCTGGGGAGTGCACTGTGGTCTGTGTGTGTATTTGCTCACGTATTTGCATGTCCGACTCTTTGTGGCCCCATGGACTGCAGCCCGCCAGGCTACTCTGTCCATGGGATTTTCCAGGCAACAATAGTGGAATGGGTTACCATTTCCTCCTCCAGGGGGTCTTCCCAGCCCAGGGGTCAGACCCAAGTCTCTCGCATCTCCTGCACTGACAGGCGCCCCTTGGGGAGCCCGCTTGTGGCGCATTGTATTTAATCAAAGCTAGGATGCCACCAGTGGCAAGATGTATCCTCATGTTACATTCCACTGAGAGAGAATCGTCTCTGCCAGTTAAACTATGACATCCTCCTGAATAAAAGACATCTGATTTGAAAGATACTTAAATGTGGGGGAAGAATTATCTTGGAATCCAGGGAAACAGTAATTCAGTAGCGGGATATCATCCTTCCAGACTGCCTTCTCAGCCTTCCACGGCTGTCTCCCTTCACGGGTGTGAGACAGCTGCAGACAAGGTGAAGGCGCGATGGGGGCGGGCCTGCCTAGTCTCGCACCTCCTGTTAGGAAAAAGGGGACCTTTCCCAAAAGCCCTGCAGCCGATTTCACCACAAGTCTCATTGGCCGAAAGGTCACAGGTCACACAAATGCCCCCTGCCATCTAGGTCACTGCCCAGGGACCCAGAATCGTGTGTGGTTAGAGTCAGACTAATTAGGATTTACCCTCCCACGGGAGATGACTTCTGACACGAGAAAGAAAGAGGGAGTGAACAGATCATTACAGAAGCAAGAAAGTATGGAGATAGAGCTTGGGATTTTTCCAGGTGGAAACTGATGAGAGGAACGTGGTTTGTGATTAATGTCAGTTATCCTCTTGGTCTGAGCATTTGAGTGTTTGAAGTTTTGGTTTTTGGTTTTTCTTTTGTTTTGTTTTTCTGCCGCATAACTTGTGGAATCTTAGTTCCCCAGCCAGGGATTGAACCTGGGCCCTGGTAGCGGCAGTGCCTTCTGAACCGCTGGACCACCAGGGAACTCCCATGAAGGTTGTTGCTGATTCGTTAAGTTGTTTCTGCAATAGTAATTAGCTGTTTGTGCATTTTAATATAGAAAAATATATCAGCAGTTTTGGAAAAAATTCTTAATCTTTTTCTTTCCATGTTTTATTGAGATGTAACTGACATATAGCATTTTGTAAGTTTAAGGTGTACAGGTGTGATTTGACTTACATACACCATGAAGTGATTATCGTAGTAACTTTAGTGAACATCCATCATGTCATATAGATACAAAATTAAGGAAAGAGAAAAAATTTTTTTCCTTGTGATGAGAACTCTTAGGATTTACTCTTTTAACAACTTTAATATATATAACAGCCATGTTAATTATATCTATCATGTTCTACACTACATCCCTAATATAACTGGAAGTTCGTACCTTTTGACCACCTTCATCCAATTCTCTGTCCCCTAACCCCCTGCTCTGGTAACCACAAGTCTGATCTCTGTTTCTGTAAGTTTATTGTTGACCTATAATTGATCAATAGCACCATTAGTTCCTCTTACACAGCATAGTGATTTGATGTTTCTATACATTTCAAAATGATCACCACTGTAGTTCTAGTTGCAGAATGTTCACCATAAAAAGGTGCCCTCCACACTGTACATTTCGGACCTGTGACTCGGTTATTTTGCAGCTAGAAGTTTGTGTGTCTTCGTCTCCCTCACCTCTCTCCTCCTCCCACCACTCTCCCCTCTGGCAAATGCCTGTTTTTTTCTGTGTCTATAACTCTTGTTTTTGTCTTTTGTTTGTCCATTTGTTTTTGTTTTTTTTCTTGCTTTAGAGTCTTCAGATAAGTGAAATCATTTAGCATAATACCCTCTAGGCCATCCGTGTTGTCCCTAATGGCAAGGTTTCTTTCTCCTTTCTTTTCTTTTCTATGGCTAATACTCCTCTCTGTGTGCATGCGTGCGTGCGTGCGTGCGTGTGTGTGGATGTACGTACAGTATCCTTTCAGTCCCCTCATCTGTTGATGAGCAGTTGCTCCCCTGTTTTGGCTGTTGGTAACTATGCTGGCGCGAACACAGGAATGCAGAGACCTTCTCTGATTAGTGCTTTCATTTTCTCTGGCTGGATGCGCAGGCGCGGCATTGGCGGGCCCTGTGGTCGTCCTCTCTTGAGAGTTTCAAGGGCCCTCCGCATGGTTTTCCACAGTGGCTGCACCGGTTTACACCCTCAGCAGCAGTGTAACAAGCTTCCTTTTTCTCTACATCTTCATGAACACTTGTTATGTGTTGTCTTTTTTATAATAGCCATTCTGATAGATGGTATCTTATTATGGTTTTGATTTGCATTTCCCTAATGACAGTGATGTTGAGCATCTTTTCGTGTGCCTCTAGGCCATCTGTATGTCTTCTTTGGAAAAACTTCCCAATTTTTTTAAGCCATGAGGTTTGTTTCTAAATTCTTGCTGGTTGATTCTGTTATGACATGCTGTTTTTAAAATTCCTTTACAGGTGGATACTAGATTACTCGTGTTTGAACATTCTTACTTCATACATTTAGGCTTAATTTTATCATTTTAAAATGCTTCACAACAATGAAGTACGTGTTCTTAAGGGTCCCACTTTTATTTGGACTAATGCAGCTGTTTATTCTTTTCCTGATAAAGATCTGGAAAATTTTAGACACTGTGGCCCCCTTGCTTCTTGATAGACTGGTATCCAGCTCATCCTCTTGGCCTTAACCTTTGTGCCCACAGTCCCTTTTTGCTTAGTGGCTGGGAGATGACCCATTTCTTTCACGTTTCTCCTGAAAAACTTGCCCTGAGTGCATCATATGTTTCCTACTTCTCCTCTCTGTACGTTGGTGCTTAGCTTGTTCCCGATTTTCTGAGTAGAGTGGAGGGTGCCCAGCGCCCAGGCTGTTGCTTTTGTGGTACACCAGTTCTTCCCACGATGTCACCCAGGGTTTTCTTGATCTGCATCCTCTGGAGCATTGCTCTTAGCTGAGCCTCTCTGCATTCAGCTCAGGGACTTGAAGCGTTCAGGGAGGAGGGCCGTTAGAGTCCAAGACCGCACTTACTCATGTACTGAGCCCTCTGTGTCTGCAGCGCCCGCCGCGCCCAGTGCTGCGCTCTGAGGAGGACTCAGCGCAGAGGTGACGTGGATGTGTCGCCTGAGACTTCGGCACCCTCAGGAGGAGGGCCTGGCTTTTGAGGAGCTTATTACTGGAGTTCACTGTTCTTTGCTGCCTGGAGGGCATTTCTGTTCTTTCTCCCTTGAGTGCACAGGCATCCTTCCCTGACTTTCTCTCTATTCTCAGTGCAGCTGATTTCTGAGAATCGGTATATGACAGAGGAATGAGTTAACGCCTGTTACGATACTGTTTTGTATTGAGGACTTGCTCTAACAAGAAAAAGGACAGATCGTTGTAGTATTCATTCCTCCAAAAGTATCTAATTAAGTATTCAGTGGTTCAGACCTCTTATATGTGAAGCCTTTAGATTTGTGAACAAATCCAAGTAGAAGTCATCTGTACTAGACCCAAAGTGCTTGGACAGAAGACAGTAATTGCCAGCGTAGGAATTGTTTTTAAAGTGAGAGCGTGGAGAGCCTTGTAGTCTCCTCTCTCTTGTCGCTCACCTCCGTAGTCTGCGTGTTTCTGGTCTCATTTTTCGTATATAAGGAGTGGCCTGAGCCAAGGTACGTGTAAGTCAGACTTCTGATGGTGATTTAAATCTGACAGTGCTTTTGAAGATTTCTTTTAGAGAAAGAGGGCCCTTGGCATGGAGCACTGTTTAGAGATAGCCAGAAAGAACTGGGAAATTTTCTTCTCATTTATGAGGAAAGATTATGATGCGAGAGATCATTATGATGACCACAGTCCAAGAGGGAACATGTCTTTTCTTCACGTCCTCTCCTCCTTTCCCCCACTCCAGTCCACCAGCAGTATCTCCAAATCGTATCTTACACCCCACCCTTCTCTCTGTCACCACTGATGGGGTCCAAGTCACACCTGGAGCCCTGCAAACCCCTCATGGGTCTCCCTGCTTCCATTCTTGTCCCTACACAGTGTTTTTCCAACTTAAATTCAACTTTGTCCCTAACGAGGAGCTTCCCATCACTTTAAGAATAAATTCCAGACGCCTCCTCTGGGTCGACAAAGGCCAGGCCTACAGAATGTGGCCCCTGCTTGGTTCCGTAGCTTCAGCTCCATCCACTTCACCCTTGACCTCCCCCATGACCTCTCTCCTCTTACCCGCTGTACCCCCACCCCAACTACCAAGTTCATTTCTGCCTTGAGCCTCAGCACTGTTCCTTCTGCCTGCCTGCTCTGCCCTCCCCTGATCATGGGACAGGTGCCCCCTCCCCCCATTAAAGTTTCAAATATATGTAAAAGAAGAGAGTAGTCGGGAGAACTCCATGGGACAGTCCCCTAAATCCAAAATCACCAATATTCAGCCATGCTTTTCTTTTCCTTTTTTTTCATTGTTTAAAATTGTTTCTGCTGCAGGGCTTCCCTGGTGGCTCAGTGGTACAGAATCCGCCTGCCAGTGCAGGAGACAGGGGTTCGATCCCTGATCCGGCGCAGCTAAGCCTGTGCGCCACAGCTACTGAACCTGCGCGCTAGAGCCTGTGCTCCACCATGAGCACAAAGCTGCTCTCCTCCCTGTGAAAAGCCCGCACACTACAGCTAGAGGGGCGCCCCCATGCTCCACGGCTAGAGAAGGCCTTCACACAGCAACGAAGACCCAGCACAACCAAGGATAAATAAAAGGTTTTTTTTAATTGTTTCCACTGTAGCTCTTGAAAGCGAATCTCTGACATCATGTCATCTTGCTCCTGAATACTTGTTTCTACAAAATAAGGACATTTACTTTATGATCACAGTGTCATTATCACACTTAACAAAATTGACAGTAATTCCCTCACACCATGTAACACTCAGCTCTTATTCACCTTTCCCCAATTGTCTTGAAAATGTCCTTTTACGGTTTGCTTGCTTTACCAGCATCCGAACAAGCTCCACACGATGCATCGGATTCTTACATCCCTCTCTTGTCTCCTTCTTGCCTGCATTCCTCTTACTGTGCTTTCTGTGATGTCCCTTTGCTCTGATGTTTCTTTTAATTTGGTCTGATTTCTAAAGAATATTTCTCACATTTTGCTGAATTTTGTCAGCTCTCATTTTATATGCTCTTGTTGTCCAGCTGTCTCGCTTCTGAGAACTTCTGATTTGTGTTGTTCTTTCAAACCCTTGGCTGTTTTCCCTTAATTTCTTTTAGCTCATTTTGAAATGATGGGTTAGTTTTCATCTGCTTGTGGTCACTTTTTCATGGCTTAGTCTGTTCCCTCTACCTTTTTTTCTTGTATTGAGTGGGGCGGGGTCACATTTCTAATGTGTCCCTGTGTGTGTGTTGGGGGGGGACCTCCTGTTCTGTGGGGGGAGTGTGGCAGCCAGGGTGGCCTCCCCATCTCATAAAGGACCTAGGCGCTGGTCTGCCTCTCAGAGCTCCATGCTTTGCAGGCCTTCAAGGGTGCTGGCTGCCCAGCCTTTGATGTGTTTGCCATTTGGCACTTGCTCTGGATGGCCCACCCACCTACCTTTTGGGGCTTTGATTCCTGCTTCATGTGATGGCCGTTCCCAGCGCGTGCCCTCAGCAGGAGGGCTGCCTTCTGAGTGGAGTGTTTGGCGGATGGCTCTGTGGACCAGGCAGCACTGGCCAGCCCTCCTGAGCCCCTGAGGAGCCCCTGTGAGCGTTTGTGATCTTTCTTTCTCAGACACTGAGAAGATGCACTCGATTTGCCAGCATTTCCCAGCCCTAGATTGCAGGGCTCCTGCTCAGGTGGGGCCCCTCTTTTTGGAGGAGATTTTCCTGGTGGTTTGGGGATCTGTGGCCCTGGGGCCACTCAGTTGTCCCTTTTCCCTCCCACCACCCAGCCTCACAGCTGTTGACCCTGTGCAGTCCTGCACACCTGTATTCTGTGGTTTGTGGGGAATTTTTTAAATCAAGTTTTACTGAAGATTTCATCTACTTCTCACTGTTCTAGTTACTCTGTCTAGTTTCCAGGAGGAAATTTAGAGAGACTCTAACAATTCTGCAGGCTCCATGTAGTTAAATGCTGCCTCAGAGGCCTTCCTGACCACCCTAGACATAGCCACCCCTGTTCGCTGCCGTCTCACCCACTTTGAGCTCTGTGCGTGATGCCCATTGCCGCCGGAACGGAGGCTTCTCTTCCTTCTCTGGTCGTTAGTCAGGGCTCTCTTGCTCGCTCCTGAATCCCTGCTGGGCTAAACAGTGGTGGCCCCGTGACAGTAGATGGTGACTCATGGGCACTTAAGGCCCCACCCCTCCCTGCTCACACTGAAATTGTGAAACTTTCCCCTAAAGCGCTAACCCTTTTTACTATGGTTATATTACCCTGAAAAATAACTAAAAGAAAAACATTTCTCTAAAATGTTTTGAAGGCACATAAACTAAAAAATAATCCAAGATATTAAAATAGTAATGTGACATACACTGACTTAAGTATCATCAAACATTTTAAAATCTAGTTTTACCATGTCCCAGCAAAGAGGACTTTTCTGTTATAATTTCTGTTACAGAGTCTCTCATTGTACCGTGTGTGTGGTGTGTGTGTGTGTGTGTGTGTGTAGACATATCATACTGTGGATAAACACAGAATAGTAACTGGTGTCTAAGACAGTGCCAACTCTAGATTCATAGAATGTCTGCATTGGGGAGCCTTCTAATACTCGAGTGGGAAGAAAGATGGCCTTGGAGCCAGAAGCGAAGCAAGATCCTCGCCCCACCTCTGCCATTGGTAATTACATGACCCCCGGTCTACCACTCACTGTCACTGGGTTCCACCCATCACTAAGACACGGGGGTTGGGTTCCTTTCAGCTTTGAGTACTAGGATTCTTGTAATCATAAATACTTGTTAGCTGAAGACCCATTCCAACCTCCCAGTATAAGAGTCATGAGACACAAGTGTTTTCTGAGCCGAAGTCTCCACTGTAAATGTAACCTGATAACAAAAGCAGAAGTGATACCTAAAAAACATACATGCACTTCAGTTTCATTTTGCAATTATCCATCTGCAAATAACCATTGAACATATTTTTTGTTGAATCACAGCCATGGTGTCACGCAGGATACGTTTAAGAGATTTCCCAAAATAGTAGTACCAAGCATTTCTGAAATTTTTGAATTAACACCCACAAATTGGAATGGCCCAGGGTTTGTGTCCTGAGTAAGTGTATGGCATATTGTTTATTCAGACACAAAGATTCTTGCACGAAGTAGAGAATGGTGTGAACAAGTGTTCAGTTCTGCTCAGTGTGCGTATGGAGCACATGTTGTGTACTAGACTCTGTGCCCAGCACTTATTACACGCAGTGTGACTTAGCCACGCTGTGAGGAAAATATTCTGCTTGTTTTACAGATGAAGAAACTGGGATGCGAGAAGGTGAGCCGGGGCCACACAGCTAGGGGAGAGTGAGCTGTGTCAGGTTCCAGCGAGCATTCATTCAGATACTCCACGCTGCTCTCTGATCTTAGGGTTCTGCATTTCATAAACCATTTAATCCTTACAAGATCCCCATGAAGCTGGTACTATCATGTTTCCTTAACACCGGAGGAAACTGAGGCACAGAGAAGTGAGATGACTCGGCCGAGGCCACACAGCTGTTTGGTGTCAGAGTGAGGCTTTGAACTAGGGCAGTCAGGGCCAGAGTGCACGTTCTTGTCTTCTGCACAGAGTTGCCTGGCAGCAGTATGGCGACTGACGCAGAGACTCCAGATCCTTACTTTCAACTGTGTCATTAGGAGTGGTACTAGGAGAGCAGAGAGAATCGTCAGAGATTGTAAAACTTGTCCTTCCTTACATTAGGGACAACATTGTGTTTTTGGCCCTATTGCACATGACTTGAAATTCAACAAAAGTAAAACTTCCTCTTTCCCTAAAATGTGAAGTTTGTGATTAGCAAGATCGCACTCTTCATCTCAGTTGTCAGAGTCATATGCCCCTCTAGACAGACATGGTTACCGAGGATCATTAGACTCCCGAATCTCTGATTTTCGTCATGCTTGGTTACTCTGCGCTAGAGGGTTAGTGTTTGAAAGATGCTAGTTTAAAAAGAGAATTCCTCCGGATTTGTGGGGAGGAGGGATGGTGAGATCTAAAGTTAGTGACATTTCTTTATGAGAAATTTGAGAATACATATCAACAAGTGAGGGTGGCCTAGGCTTTTAAATGGAATCCTTTGTAGTAGTAGTTGTTGTTGTTATTTGGACTGTTTTGGGTTTGTGTTTAAGAAAAAGTGAAACCCAGCTGTGCTTTTCAGTGTAAGGTAGCCTGAGATTTTGGTGGACATGTAGACCCTGCAGAGAGAAATTCAGGCTCTGTGTCTTGCTGGACCCTGCCCCAGTGCCGCCCACGAGCCGGAGCACTGTGCTGGGAGATGTAAATGACAGAGAAGGGCCAAGATCAGCAGGTCCAGTGTGATTGCCTTGCCCTCTGGCTATTGAGCTGATTGTTTGGAAAGTCTTTAGTGGTTTTTCAACTTGAAAAGAACAAAGTTAAAATAAATAAATTGATCCATTAACCTGTTAGAGGAAGGTTCCCACCGTGCTTAGGACCCCAGATCATCTTAGACAAGGTTGACTAAGCCACACCGTGATAGATTTTCAGGGTAATATGTGGACCATAACGTGACCATTAACCAACTTGCTTTGTTTATGGGAGCCAGGCTCTTAATGCCACTGGCCTCGTGCTGGAAGCACATTCCACTGTGGTCTGTTTAATCGCTGTGAAGTCATTGATCAGATGAAAATGACCAGTTAGCAAGTAAGTGTTTCCTGGGCTGCAGGCTTTATGAATAATGTGTTCTTCAGTTAAAAACAGCACTTTAAGCAATTGTTTAAACCTAACCATTTGGGAATGAGGCAGAGAGCTTCATGAATAATTTATTTTCAAAAGAAAAGATTAAGGGATCTGAATTTTTTTCACCTTCCCAAACCCTTTTTACATTAAGTGAACGTATCTATAAATGATAGCTAGATCCAGATAAATAAGATTCATAATGTATACGTGATATCTGTAAGTTTATATGCTTTCCCTTTTAAAGAACCTTTACTGAGAAAAGTACAGTCATGTAAATACAGGGAATTTAAAATAAGAACTGAGAATGGAATTGCTGGAAGGGTTGCGGGATTTCAGAATGTAGCATTGAACGCGCATTAGCATAGTGCCGTGGGAAAGCTTGAAATATGGTTAATGTGTCCTTGTGTCGAAAAGGACTCCATCAAAGCAGACCAGTTTGATCCCTTGTGCTTAAACATTATGCTTTCCAGTTTCTAAACCAGATCACCATCTTATGAGAATTGCACATCCTTGCTTCAAGGTTCCAGTAAGAGAGGTTGAGGCGGGGTGGGTACTTGCATCACAAAACCAAAATCTGCCCTCCCCAATTCCCTCCCACCTCACCAACTCCCCTCTTCTGCCTCCTCTTCTTAATATCATTAGAAATCCCCATGGTGTTTTGTTTGTGAGCCTGACAAATGATTTGCCTCAATGGATGAAATTTTCATCCACCATCTTGGCCTTGAAGGAATTAACAGCGGCGCAGAGGGGCCTGGACACTGCCTCACCACTGTCATACCGCTGTCACCGCGACAGGCAGCTGCTGGTTTTTGAGTGATTACCTGGTTTCAGGCGGTTTCAGGCACCATTCTAAGGACTTTACACCTTATTTAATCCTAACAACCTCCCGAGCTAAGTGCAGCCATTACCCTCATTTGCAGTTGAGGAAGCGGAGACTGTTTCCTTACTCGCCCACGTTCACCAGAGCCCGTGTGTTTACTCCCTGCAGCGCCTCTGCTGCCTTCTCCACCGCCTCACGGTCACACGCCTCAAGGTCGCCTTCACTTAGCCGCCGTTTGGTCTCTGGCCCCATAACACACTGGAACCTAGTCAAGAACCAAGAAACGTGAGAGCAGGCCCCGCTGATGCGGCTCTTGTCAATTTCCCAGATGTCCAGGACCCTCTCACAGAGCCCATTTTCTTTGGGTTGTCAGGGTAACGCATTTGGAAACACGCAGCACACATTCTAACAACAGCCAGGAGCCAATGCTTATATAATGGGAGAGAA
Organism: Capricornis sumatraensis; assembly: GCF_032405125.1. Lineage (NCBI taxonomy): Eukaryota > Metazoa > Chordata > Mammalia > Artiodactyla > Bovidae > Capricornis > Capricornis sumatraensis. Next base: position 4,928,472 of record NC_091069.1, read on the forward strand.
ACAGGAGAAAAAAGAAAGAAAAGGAAACTATAAATATAAAGTGCAGGGACTTGAATTGGTGCCCGCGACGTTACCTGAATAGATTGTTTTCTTATTAGGAATAATATATCTTTGTTTTCAAAAGACAGTCATAGAATGGAAACAGTTAAGTTCAGGTATCAAGAGAGACAGGAGGGAGACACTGAAACCTCTGAGGGGCAGTCCCAGACTAGGGGCAGCCCGCCGTCTGGCATCGGTAGCTGAGTTGGGCCCCGCTGCCAGTATTTAGTCTCCCCCATCCAGCTGTTGGCATCAGAAATACTTTTGCCATGATATAGGAGTCTTGACTGTTCCCATCGTTTTCTGCTTGCTGCTTCTGGGGGCTTTAAAATGTCCTGTGTAAGATGGCAGCCCTCCCCTTTTGAGCCAGTCACACTTGAAAAATATACCCTGAAATTATCCAAACTTAATTTCTGGCCATTTTGTTTCAGAAATACCAACCCCAGGGGTTCTCTGTTCTTTCCACTAAAACTTAATCTATTTGGGAAAATTCCATTTACCCTCTGTAGAAATCGACTGGACATGGCTCCTGTGAATGATATGGTTCCTATTATCCCTGAACACTGTAAAAATGAACTTTGAAACAGTTGGGTCGGACCCAAACAGAAAGTGATGTATGGCTTGAAAATGGTCTCATTGAACAGTGTGCTTCAATATTTTACTGGTCAGTGCAACACTGGTTTTCAAAACACATGTTCAGTTTTTTGAAGTTGTGTTTTTAGAGTGGATACTTTCTCACAAACCAAAATAGATGAATCAAGCTTGTTTGAATCAATGCTGAAATGTCATGCAAGTCTGCGGAGTGAAAATCATTAACCTGTTTCTTGAAATCCACATCAAATAAAACCATTTTACTCTATTCTTCATCCAGCCTCACCTCCTCACTGAAGGAGAGAGTGCTGAGAGTCTACGAAAATGCATGTAACTGGATTATTATTTTTTTCCCGAAAGGTTTTCAGAAATACTAAATCCAGGTATTAATCGAGCATGGGGCAGCACCCAACCTGGATTGAGTCAAGTATGTCCAAAAGTACATTTAACACAAACTCATTATTTCTCAAAGTCTGTGCTTGAAAATAGATCGAGACTAGTTCTCCAAACCACGTGGCATAATTTCAGGTCCATTTAAACTATGACCAGAATGTATTGTTGGATAAGTGAGAGTGCACGAGAATATTGTAAAAACCACAGTGTAAAACTACAGTGACAACTTTTTTTACACATAACTCTAAGAGGCTCTTAAATCTGTCTTTTGGAAGAGTTTGTGAAAGTCGCTCAGTCGTATCCGACTCTTTGCGGCCCCATGGACTAGTCCGTCCCTGGAATTCTCTAGGCCAGAATACTGGAGTGGGTAGCCTTTCCCTTCTCCAGGGGATCTGTTGGATCATTCCGTTTAGTAGGGCCTCACTGGTGGCTTAGTGGTAAAGAATTTGTCTGCAGTGCAGGTGTGGATTCCATCCTTGGGTCAGGAAGATCCCCTGTAGAAGGAATTGGCAAGCCTCTCCAGTATTCATGCCTGGGAAATCCCGTAAACAGAGGAGCCTGGAGGGCTACAGTCCATGGTTCAAAAAAGAGTCAGACATGACTTAGCGACTGAACAAACAAATGAAGACCATTCGTTAGTAACCATATATTTAGGACCTGAAGATATTCAGAAGGTCTGCATTCTAATCCCAGCTTTGCCTACAACCACCTAGAAGGCTTTATCCCAACCCGTCAGTTTCCATGCCCCAGTTTTGTTTCCAAAGAGTAAAGAATTTGGATTAGCCATTCTCCTGCTTGCATTCTAGCTCTGGAGTTATATGATTTGGGGGAGGGGGGCTATTATTCTGATTCTTAAATCTGTCAACTCTTGGAATGTATTTCCAAACAGGGAGATAAACTAAAGTGCCTTCCTGTTCATGGAGGAAAAAAGTGCTGGAAGTGACACTCTCCACCTTGTCATCTCAAAGAGTGAGCAGAAAACCTTTTAGTCTTAGAGCGTTCAAGTCCCAGCAGACACGTATGGACTCTGCCAGCCTAGATGAGAAGCGATCGTGGAAAGCAGAGTCTCCCCGCCAACACACGGGATTCCTTGGCTAGTTAATGAAGGTGGGAGTTCTGATCTGGACGCTGCTGCCTTCATTAGGCCTTGGAACACAGAGGCTGATGGTCAGTCATCATTTACAGTAGAAATCTGCTAAAAAAAAAAAAAAAAAAAAGCCCTATTTCCCAGACTTGTTAGCAGGCCCTTAGAACCTTCCTGAAAATGATGAAAAGTTTCTGGGTCATGCTAATCAAGCCTAAACACTTTACATTGCTTAACAAGTAATATGCCCCTGTTTGGAACTCAACAAAGAAAGCAAGCTTTGAATTAAGACCTGGAAATGTCAGAGAGCATGGCAGGCAGGGAAGAAGTGCTGTTGTCTGGGTGTGCTGTGTATTACCCAGCGCCACCTTCCAGAAAGCCTGCCTTTCTTTGCTCCGAGACAGTCACCATTGTGTTGACTTCTTGCCCGCTGCAGCAGATGCAGAGCATTCTCAAAGGCGTGTGATGGGTTTAAGGGTCAAGAGTTTTGCCCAGTGGGTAAAACCCTCACTTATACCAGAGGGTTAAACGTGTTGAAAAGCGGGAGTTTAACCTCCTTGTTTTCTTCCTCCTTTAGATCAGAGCAGACCTCTCTGGTGGCACATTTCTCCCGTTCTCCTGAACTGTGGCAGGAATAATTGGGGTATAATTAGGCAGGTGTCAAGTTTAACCCTGAATGTCTCTACAGGCGGTCATTTCCATGCCTCTCCTGGCAGCCTCTCTCCTCTACTAGCAGTCCTTCTACTTGTAAAGTTTTGCCTAATATTTAACCTCAGTGTTCCCTGCTGGAACTCTCTCTCCTTATTCTCATCGACCAAGAATAATTGATCTGTCTTCACTCGGCAACTTCCATTTGCATGTTTCAGGAGTAGCTGTGTTCTCTCTCTGTTAGAGACAGACTCTCTCCCCTTGTGAAGTCTTCGTACACCTTGCTTCCAAAAAGGATTATTCGGTGTGTTCATCTTCTAAGCATACCCTCCAGTTTGTCATCCATTTATTATCATTCACGTTGGTACTGCACCTGTTTTTACCACGATGGACTGATTCTCTCTCCTTTTACATATAATCCTCCAGATCTGGAGCGTTTGACTTGGACCCATTGTGTTGTCGACTCACTTGCAGGGTGATTTGCCAAGTCCTCTGTGTCGAGGACTGCTGTGAGATCCTAGCAGGAAAAACAGATGTTTCATCCCTATAAGCTGCGTCCCCAACTCTTGAGCAGTCTGTTCTGCCCACTGAAATGCGTGTGTGTATGTGTGCACGTGTAATGCATGTGCACACCTGTGCACACACACTCGCCTTGACAGGTCAGAGCTGCCTTGCAGCTTTCACGGGTAATTGTGCATGGGGGTATTTGGAGCGTTACACGGAGTGACTTTTTCGACAAGCAAACCTGAGTACATTTGCACCCACTGGTTGCAGCAGGTCTTCTGTTTGTGAGAGTGGGCATCTGAGGTTTGAGCATTTAGAGACCTGGATGCTTATACTCCTGGCTTCTATTCCTAAAGCCATTAGCATTCAAGTGAATGCTTGTTTTTATCTGTTTTATTCTGAGATCCTCAAGTGAAAGATGTATTTGTTATATGCCCTTTAATTACGCATGCACTCTGAGTATGCTACTCGCCACATTAGGGCAGCCCACTCGGCCACAGTCAATATTCATGTGTGAACTCTAGTGGAGAGAGTCCTTCCTGAAAATTTCCTTGATTACAGAATTGCTGTTTCCTGGGGTTCTTGTTAAGAGACTCATCTTGAGTCCTAAGACTTGGTTGTGGGAGTCCTTTCTAGTTAATACGTTTCTTCAGACATTTCTAGTAACGGGCCCCACTAGACAGTGACAAAGGCAATGTGTTTTATGCCAGGACTATATGCTTGAAGTAGTCCTGCTGTTAAAACCCTGATAAATTTTTACCAAAGTACAGTAGATTTCAGTTATTCACAAAGGTTAAGGAATAGGGTGTTCTGATTCATTGGATTTTCTATAATGATTACCATATGTACCATTTGAAGACGGAGAGTCTTTGGAAACTGTGAAATCACTTCTTTGTGTATATAGTAAGCTCTTAGGAAGTGGGTGCTGAATTGACTAGATTTGGAAGGACCTGTTGAGTTCATCTCGTCCAAAGAGGAGACCAGAGCTGGAAGGGCTAGATGTTTTGTCCACTGTGGCCTGTGAGTGAGCGGGAACCAGGAGAGAGCCCAGATCTTTCCACACCCGACCCAGGATTCTCTCGGCCATGATTTGAAAGACAACTGCAAGCCCTGTCAGTGCAGGGTAATATGATAAATGTTGAGTTGGCTCTGGTTCGGTGAGGCCATCATAATCCTGTAGGGGGTGTTCAGGCTGCCTCAAGCATCACCTGTCATGGGTAGAATCCTAGACTTGGCTCCACTGGAGAACTAGGTTCTGGTACAGTTTTTCACTCCTTTTGAGGGTGGCGAAAGGAATGTTGGAGCTGGTGGCCATGCGTGCTGGTGCTGGACTGAAAGCCATTTTATTTTCTGTGGAGGTGGCCTCTGTCTCTTGCTCACGTGGCCTATTCCCAGACGCACGTTCTTGTGCAGTCAGCGCCCAGGGTGATTGATCAGCATGGCCCTTGCTTCACCGTATTGCTGACCTAAACACCTCGCCCCTCTGAGGATGTGTATCCATATCCTGTCTTCAATAGCTCCAGATGTATGAGTGACAACAGATTTTTTTAAGGTCCAAAGTGAAGATTCATTTAGAATTAAAAAAAAAAAACACCACAATCTACAAAGACAAGCAAAACCCTTTTAGAAACAAAGCTGTTTAATTACCTGGCTTGTTTGAAGGGTGTTCTAAACTCAGTCATTTTTAATCTCCTGTAGGATGTTTGCCATAATCTTTAGTCAGCTGTTCTGTTAGTTCCATATTTTTCTCTAAATAAACTCATTTTTAAAAACTTACCCTCATTCTAAGAAATAATGCCTGTGAGATCACAGGTTTTATTTGCTGCCTATATGCTTTTCTATATGTTGTCGCTGTTGTTGGTGTTCGGTGGCCAGGCGTTTCCAACTCTGTGACTCCATGGACTGCAGCGTGCCAGGCTCCCCTGTCCTCCACTGTCTCCCGGAGTTTGCTCAGATTCACATCCATTGAATGGGTATTGTGTTCTGACCATCTCATCCTCTGTCGCCCCCTCCTCCTTTGGCCTTCAGTCTTTCTCAGTGTCAGGGTCTTTTCCAATATACATATATTTAAGTTGAAAGTGTTCATCCACTTCACTGGCTCTGGTGGTCCAGTGATTAAGACTCTGCATGTCCAGTGCAGGACATGTGTGTTGAATTCCTGGTCAGAGAACTAAGATCCCACGTGTGCTGGTACAGCCATCGATAAATAAATAATTTTTTTTTTCTAAGGCAAATGTTTGTCCATACCACATACCAATCTGTGAGCGTCACGTCGCGTTTTGGAAATGGTTGCTCGGGGGCAAATGTGAACTGGACAGTGAACGCGGAGGGAACGCAGACTGGCTCGGCGGGGATCTGTGAAGGAGCTGGGTGTGTCTGCAGTGTGGAGGGCCGTGGTGCATTGAAGGAGGAAGGAGCCGCAAGAGGAGGAGCAGACTGACCCTTAGGGAGGCAGATACTTTCATTAGGATTCCATGATTCTGCTTAGATGCCAGGAGTTTCAAAACTAGCCGCATCCCATGGTTATAGCCCCAGGAAAGACCTGTTGATAAATGATGTTGCACTAAGTGAGCAGAGTGGCTGTAAAGCTGTACTACATTACCAATTTAGAATAGTCATATCAGTCTTCTCAATTAATTGAGCTGTTTTTCAGCTTTCTTACTCTAGCAGGAGAATTGCAGGGTTGGTTTTAATGTCATAGGATTTGTTTGAGAAGAATCTTTTATTGTTCCGGGAGGAGACTCCAGCAGAGGGACGATTTCCAGTGTGAGAGGTCTTTAGTAAGGGGACCAGCAGGTGTGGGAACCCCAGGGATCCATGCAGTAATAGCCCAGGCCAGCCCTTCCCCTGCAGGAAGAGTTTGGTTACTGGAGCCCAATGTGAGAGAGTGAGTAAGCTGTGGGCTCCAGGGGTCATTTTTGCAGCTCTGACATAGGGAACCGATGTAACAACTTGTTAATTGGTCTTGGAAAGCTCAATGTGGATTTTTGTTTGGGATTCCCGGCCCCCCCCTCCCCGCCCCGCCCCGCCCCGCCGTAACCTGGAAGGGGTTGCAGAGGAGGTAGACCCTGAGTGAAACTATGAATTCTTCCCTAAGCTTAATCCATTGTTTAACCATTTTAGCAAAACTAGGACCCACCAGTATCTGAATGAATTTTTTAATGCAAGAAGAACAGAAGTTGAGGAAAACATCTACCTCCTAGTTATTAATATAAAATAGAACCAAAAAACGTATTCACTTTTCCGCCCCTTCCTGTAGCCTGCCAACTTTGCACTTTAATTTTCTCCCGACAAGAGAATGGAAGAAACTTTAACCTAGCTGTCCTGTTTTTTCTGAAGGAAGATGCCTTATAACCAAATGAAGTGTAAGCCCTGAGAGGGCGGAGACCACCAGAGCATCCCTGTGTCCCTGGGCCCAGTGAGGCACCGAGTGGGTATTTACTGAACGACTGGGAAGAGAAAAAGTTATACACTGATTCTATTTTGTCAGTACGCTACCCCTCACTTTCTCAGTCTTCTTCTAAAGTCTGGGAAGTGAGAAAGGGGCAGTCTGCCTTTTCCATGCAGTCCTCCCAGACCTGTAAAGTACCGCGGTGGGGCAGGGAAACCCTGGGGTGGGGATCAGAGAGGTCCAGTCTGAGGCCGGCTCAGCTACTCTGTGCTGTCACCTCGGCAGGTCACTTAACCTCCTTTTTTCTGTTGTCTATAAAGCAGGAGTTTTGCACTTGCCCTTCTTGTTTTACAGACTTGGTGAGGGATCGAACAAGATAAAGAACACACGAGTGCTTTGGAAACTGGAAAGCAAGGCCTGCTTTCCTGCTCAGCCTGACTCCTCCAGCAGAAAGCACAGGCTGGACCCATTCCTCCAGAGAAAGCCTATTGAGAGCCAGCTAATACAGTATTTTTTAAAATTAATTTATTTTCAGGCAGTGAGTGAGTTGTGTCTGAGCGACTTTGCGACCCCATGGATTATAGTCTCCCAGGCTCCTCTGCCCATGGGATTTCCCAGGCAGGAATACTGGAGTGGGTTGCATTTCCTTCTCCAGGGGATCTTCCCGACCCAGGGCTCAAACACGGGACTCCTGCATTGTAGGAATTGCTTACATTATTCTGTTGGTTTCTGCCATACGTCAACATGAATCAGCCATAGGTACACACATGTCCCCACCCTCTTGAACTTCCGTCCCACCTTTCATTCCAGTTTTGGTTCTTTTTTAATCCTTAGATACGCAAGATCATTCCCTGAACACAGTAATTATTGACAACTGTAGACACTCATTAAATATTTGTTAATAGATTCAATAGGGATAGTTTACAAACTAAACTCTTTACCTCTCCTCTCTTTTGGTCCGTGTGCTGCCGCAGTGAGCACTGCCTCTCTGTTTTGATGGTTTAGTCACTCAGTCATGTCCAGCTCTTTGTGACCCCATGGACTATACCCACCAGGCTCCTCTGTCCGTGGGATTTCCCAGGCAGGATTACTGGAGTGGGCTGCCATTTCCTGCTTCAGACGATCTTCTCGACCCAGGGATCAAACCCATGACTCCTGTATTGCGTGTGGATCCTTCACCACTCAGCCACCAGGGAAGCCCAAGGCACACAATAAATATTTGTTAATAGATATAACAGGGGTAGTTACAACCTAGGATAGTACAGGAAAGATTCTGTCTCTGTGATGGTGTTTGCTATGTGTTCCAGTTCGTACATAACCAGGGTTTACTAGGCTCCTTGTACCTAATAAAAGAAGGGAGGTTAGACTCTGGATGTCACTAGGTGGTGAGTGTGCGTTTATTTCACCTTATGGAAATGGAGGTGGCTTTTGTTTGCTTGCCCAAATGATTCTTCCGGTTACACACCGACATAGTTCAAAGTTCATCGGCTGTTCAAGAAGAGAAAGAAGCCGCTCTTCTACGTCCGTGGCCTGGCTGTAGCTCCCCTCCAAGGAAGCATGCCTTTCTGATCTGTATCTGCTCAGTTGTTGAGTTTCCATAAAGAGATTCTGAAGTTTTGAGTGTCTTTTCTTTGCTATGGTAAGACACAGATCCTCAGGTCTGTTACTTATCATTTATCTTTGGCTGTCTGGGCTCTTCGTTGTGGCACGCGGGCTCCAAGGGACGTGAGGTCAGCAGGTGTTGCACACCTTGGGGCTTAGTTGCCCCCAGGCATGTGGGATCTTAGTTCCCCAGCTCAGGCTTCGAACCTGTGACCCCTGCATTGGAAGGTAGATTCTCAACCATTGGAGTGCCAGGGAAGTCCCTGAGTGTCTTTTCTGGAAGGAGACTGGCAGTGGGCAGGCAGCTAGTTGGGTAGAAGTGGTGAGGGAGTGGGCGCATTGAGAGAGAGTGGAGGAGTCTAGGCTCCTCTTTCTGTCTGTAACTCATCTGCTGCTTACGACTCCCCTCATAGCTCAGTCGGTAAAGAATCTGCCTGCAATGCAGGAGACCCAGGTTCGATTCCTGGGTCAGGAAGATCCTCTGGAGAAGAAAATGGCAACCCACTCCAGTTTTCTCGCCTGAGGATAGAGGAGCCTAGTAGGCTATAGTCCATGGGATCTCAAGAGATGGACGCGACTTAGCGACACGACTTAGACCGCCATCTGCTGCTTAGTCGCTTCAGTCATGTATGACTCTGTGTGACCACATAGACACCATGGAGGCCCACCAGCCTCTTCTGACCTTGGGATTCTGCGGTCAAGAATACTGGAGTGGGTTGCCATGTCCTCCTCCAGGGGATCTTCCCAACCCAGGGATCGAACCCACGTCTCCTGCAGTGGGGTAGGCAGATTCTGTACCACTGAGCCACCAGGGAAGCCCCCAGCTCATCTGGTCTTCCTTCTTAATGTACAGTTAGAGAACAACCAATCTCCTTTTATAGACATGTTGATTCCAATATTTTACAAACCTGAGAAGTTTGACCAAATTGGGAGGAGTGAGCAAGTTTGACCTAAGTTCCCAATCCTGTTTCTTCAGCATATTGAGATTAATGGTTGGAGTTTCAGGCAATCTCATTCTCACAGAGTAATTAAATAAACCCCCTTCTGTTTCCACCCACCGGCAAAGTCCACTCGGTCTTATCGTTTTTGGACAGGTGTGGAGGAAAATCTTAAATCAATTTCAGATGGTGTAAATTGCTCCCTTTTTGTTATCTCCTGGGCACTACCCTTGCCCCAAGAAGGTGGTTTATTAATAAATGCATTCCTAACTTTCAGGTTTTGTATGGGTGGAGAAAATGAACAGCATGTATTGTATGCACCGTGTGGGGTAAATGCTATTTAAATATCTGGTTCGAGCTGCTGAACATCTCGCTAACACGGGATCATTGGCTAGAGTCCAGGTTTGTTGGTTGTTTTTTTTTTTCTTTTGAGGAGGGGTCAGACTTTATAGAGAGCTAAGCCATCTGTCCAGCAAGTTATTTTAAGGCTTTAATGACAGATACTTTGCCATGTATTTCATTGTGTAAGGGAGAGAACTAACATTTTACAAAACCGGTATCTTTAGAAATGTCTTCCACATTCTGTCTTGCTATCGTTGGGGGTATTATGATCCCGATTTGGTAGCACGCATCTTTGTACTAATGTTTTTGCAGAATTAATTAGTTCATTAGAAGCAGCATTTGAAAACTGGCATGTTGATAACTCAATGCACATCTTCAGAAGAAGGCTCCTGCTTCCAGGAGGCATCGAGCTTCTCCTAAAACAGATGCAGGGGTTTCGTAGCCACGGCCCTCTTAAGCAGAAAGACTTTGAAGCGCCTCTCCTGCCTTCTTTGAGGTTGCTTCTGCGGGGCTCTGTGGCTGCTGCTGGTAGTGAATTTTGCTGGCTAATGTAATGAACTCTTCAACACCTCAAATCTTCATCTGCTAAAGAGAACTTTGTGTTGTAGTTGTTTCATAACTGCCTGACTGGCATTTGCATAGCTTACTTTGAATGTCCTGTCTCTTTCTTGGGCAAATATTTGAGGAGTGTCTGGTGGGTGCCAGCTACCATTGGCCATGTGCTGGGATTCTGCCTTTCTAAAGAAGATGGTAATGTGATTCCATGGAGAGACCTGTTGGGGAGATAGACATTAAACAAATAATCACTCGGAAAAATTGCTTAATTACAGCTGGGACAGGAGACACAGAGAGGATTAAAAAGTGCCATAGAGGTGAGATGAAGGCCACTGAGTGATGGGGGGCCCGGGAGGTGTGTCAGAGCCGTTTTCCCGTAGGAAGTGTCCTTTAAGCTGTAGCCCAAAGCTGAGCTGGGTATGGGGGTGGGAGGAGTTAACAGACGAACCCTCCAGGCAGAGAATGCAGAATGTGCCCCATTGCAAGGTGCTGCGAGCCTGCTGGGGTCATGGAGGGAGGAGGCGGGGCCAGACCAGCACCTTGACTTGGCCCTCCTAGGACTTGAGCTTGAGTTCACCCCTGACTTATGCCTTAAGGGGTGATGCAGAAGGCAGGGGGCTCTTTCTTTATAGAAGCACGGAGTTTCCTTAAAGCCCAGGTATGATGTGGCTGTCAGGGAGGAAAGGTTTCCTCACTGTCAGGTGACCTCTAAGGTCACAGAAGTAGGTCTTTGCCTTTGTTGAAAAGATTAGCAGTGAGAGGCAGTAGTTTAAGAACAAACATTAACCCTGGACTCCAACATGGAAGCATGATTTTAAGATCATCAGAGCTAGGAGATCCGGTGTGCCCCATACAGCACTCCAGTGCATTCACTTGTAGGCTGATAAACATGTATGTCTAAGATGAAGGCAGCTTCATTGAAAAATACTGTGCAGTTTACCATTCAGAAAGGAACAAAGAGGAAAACCAGGCGCCTCATTCTAGAACAGGCCCAGAGCGGCTATTCTGCACTTGGGGTCCATGAGCAGACTGTAAGGGACCTATAAACTGCAGAGAATTGTATGGAAAGCTGTGTGCAGACATGTGGTTTGTTTTCAGCAGCTTCTGAAAGGGATCTGTGATCCAAGAAAGAGTTAAAAGCACCAATAAGCCGGAAAGCCTGACACTCTTTTCTGTGTTTGCAGAAAGCCTTAGGTTTCAGAGGAAGTGCCTGTATGTGGTTTCACAAGGCTCAAGACTGAAGGGGCATGTTGAGTGAAGACGCTGGTCAGCGGGTTGGAAGCAGCCTGGTAGTCCAGTAATGAGTGGGGCTGCCTTGTGAGCTGTGCTCTGGGGTTGTTGACTTAAGCAGACCACCTCTTGGAGATGCTGTTAAGTCCCTAGAGTGACAGGGACATAGAGGTCCCAGTGTTAATTCTCTGACTAAAGACACTTACAGAAGGAGGCCAAGCTCCTTGAAGTAAATCAGAAGAGGACAAGGTTTATAGGGCTTCAGAGATGAACATTAGGAACATGAGAATGGCATGATTGTTTCTGATGAAGCAGAGATGTTGGAAGAGTTGAGACTGAAACTTGGTGCTAAGGATGCCTTTGGAAACCCTGAGAAGGAACCATCAGATGCACTAAGGAAACAATCAGAAACCACTGAGAGTCTGCCTGTAATGGGGGGGAGGGCAGGACAGGGAAATGAAATTCTCTTAATTGCTTAAAGATTCATTTCTACCTGAAAATATTGAAGCTCTGAATCACACCTTGATCTGAACCTGTGATTTCTAGGAGTTTATGTTTCTGAAAGTCTGGTTCTTGGCCCAACCAGCCAGCGGATGGGCTGCGTGCTTCATGGAGGGAGAACGAAGCAGTTCTCCGTTTTCGAAAGGCCTCTGTAATGTAAATAGGAACAGCAATCTTTCCAAGTTATTACCCTGTTAACAGGTTGACAGATATGTGCAAATTGTGACTCACTGCTCAATTTGGCACTAAATTAATGTCGTTCCGCACCACGTCTGCTCAAGTGTAAACTAGTCACCGCTGCTGTGTTAGCGCTTGTTTGCCTATATTCCAAAGGTAAAAATTAAAGTAATTCGATCCTGCCGCAGAGCGGAGTGAAACATATGGTGGCGTGTGGGAGGGCGGGGAGCACGCTGTTCCTACCTGTCTTGGCCCTTCACGCCCAGCTCTGCACGTGCTGGCATGGCCCGCGGGGCACACCGGCCGGGGGTGCTGCCAGAGAGGAAGCCAGGACCCCCTGCCAGGCCAGCCCGCACCCCAGCAGAAGGAAAATGTCATCTCCTCAGCCACCAGCTCTTTAACTTGGCTTTCCAAGCTCTCCTTATTTCTGTCAAGTCACTGGTGGTGGATTTGCGTTTTGAAGGTTGGGTCTACTTGAAAATGAAATGTTTTGCTTCTTTGCTTCTAGGATTTAGACACTGTTTTCCTCAGTGAAAGATGCAGCTGACTTTTTCTCTTTTTGGCAAACACATAATGTCACCTGTAAAAAGGAAATTTGCATCTCCTTCATGTTAAGTGCGGGAAGGAAAAACAGTCTCCTTGAAATGCATTTGTGCTTAATAAAATCTTTGGATCGAGCTTGCTGAGCTTTATCTGAGATCACTGGTTGGAGAGGGGACAAAAAATACCGCCCCAGACCTCTCCACTTCCCTATGTCCACGTTAGATATTTCTCCTAGAACTCTTTTTCTCCCTCCATGGCCTTCCTTTGCAAGTAAAGGGTTCACATATAAAGGATTCCAGAAATGGCCAGAAACACGTATCGTCTGCCCTTTCAGACCTCTGTCTCCTGCTGAAAGCAAGTCAGGTAGTTGGCTTAATATCATGGAAGTCTACACCCTGAACTTGGTTCTGGAATCATCACCTAGCCTACTAGAGACACAAGTGTTCTAGAAAGTATTCCCTTCAAGGTGAACAGTACATGGGAGAGCAGATTAGGATGCCTTTGTGCTGAAGTTCTGCATGTTCATTTGCATTTTGCTGTCCAGAGCTATGATGGCTATTGATTGAGGATTCGTTCAGAAGGTATTGCCAACCCCCCTCCCCATTAGCATATACTTAGCAGTGACCTCCGTCCACACAGGACAGCAGGTTTTTGCTTCCTGCTGAGTCTGAAAGAACCGAGTTTAAACCATATACATAGAGTTAGCAAAGAAGTATGTAAATGCAGAGATGTTTCCAGTGACCTGGTGTCGACTTTTGACATGAATCTTGCCACGTGTCTTCCACCATCTCCAGAAACAGGAGGTAGTCATGAAAAATGCGTTCTTTCCTCCTCTCCTCATCTTTTCATCTCCTTGTTACATTTAAGCTCAGAGCTAAGGTTGTGCATCATGAAGCTGTAAATCTAGGAAGGACCTTGGAGATGATGTCTTTGTCAGTCTTCCTCTCAGCCATCCAGGAAAGATTGTTTTCTAAACCATTTTCAAAGCCTACAGAAATAGGGCGTTGTAGGGCCCTGCCTGTAAGCAGTACCTCTTACACCTCTTGTTCTTCTGAGCTAGTTTGCTTTTTAATGCCACAGCCTCCTGTTACAGTCCTTTCTAAAGGTGGAAGATGACTGTGTGGTTCCTGAGTTTGTTAAAGTTATTTACATGCTTGAAGAATACGTTGAATCTCCCTGCAGGTAGCCCTCTTCTGCAGGGGCAAGTAGCCTTGAAGGCGTCTCCACCTCTTTTCACACATCTTTGCTCTGGTCTTCCTAGCATCATTCCTCACCACTGGGCCTTCTGGAGTTCTCCTCCTTTGTCAACTTGAAGTCTAAAACTGCATGGAGCATTCTCCAAGGAAAACCTGATAAGTTAATCAGCAAGATTACTTTCTAACTTCCCACAGTTTGTATGTTGATATTCACGGTATTGTGTTGTCTGCTCCCTCTCGTGAGCGCCAGGTTTCACACTAAAGTCTGTTCCTGTTGTGGGTGGAGAGCTGATCTCTCTCTTTCCCCAAGAGAACATAGCTTTTACATGTCCCTGATCTAATAGACATGTAGTTTAATTTGTCGTATCCAATGAGTATAAAATCAAATGTAAAAGCCTTAACAGATAGTTTTGAGTCTCAGCTGTTGTATTCTGCATCCCCTTTGTGTCATGTGACTGTGGACAGTGCGCACAAATGCTTCTGTGATTCTCCTCTCAGACGATCTGAACCAGACCCAGCTCTAGCTCTGCTGACACTGTGGGTTGGCGTTTCCTCAACGGGCTTCCACTGGGGTGGTGGAGGTTGGAGGGAGTCTTCCTGCAAAGAGAGGGCATCTTTGCAGACTACCCATATGCCCATGATAGTCCAGTGAGAGTGTTTATAATTTTTTAGGTTTTAGTGTATGCCATGCTGAGTGCTTAGTGTCAGTAATCTCAATGATAATTAAATCTTCAGAGATACAGGTTCCATTTGGGTCAGAAAAACAGAAGACTGACTTTCAGAGGAATGTTTCCAGTAAAAAAATGTAAACTGATAGATTGTCTGATATGTTTGACCATACTAAGAGAAGTTTTAGAGTCAGGCAGAGAGTTAACGGAAAAAATTATAATAGGTACATAGAAAACTAATCAAGTAAAAATTCAGTAAAACAAAAAAAAACTGTAAATTACCCATGAGCCACTGTGTGGCTCAGTTATTAAAAACATATGCAGATGGGATGTCCCTGACAGTCCAGTGGTTGAGACTTTGCCTTCCAAAGCAAAGGGTCCATGGCCATGGAGTTAAGATAGCCTGCATGCCTCGTGCAAAAAAAAAACCCAAAACATAAAGCAGAAACAATACTTTAACAAATTCAATAAAGACTTTTTAAAAATTCCCTTTAAAAAAAAAGCAAATATTTTAGAATGTGAACAATAAATACTGATTTAAGCAAAAATTGTGATGTGATTTGAATTTGTTAGCCGCAAACCAGAAAAATGGGAATGACTTCAGGTATTTAAAACAGAAGGAATTTAATCCAGAGAATTGACTGTTGAGGTGATTGAGATGAGAAGGAAACAAGAAACAAGCAGAGCTGAGCAAAACAGGAAGCCACTTCCACCCCTAAACCAGGGGACAGAGGGAGGGCCCCCAGTCAGTGGGGCCCAGTGGCCAGGAGGGCAGTGGAATTAAATTCCCATCTATAGAGGAAAGCCCCAAGGTCACACCTTAAAATGAAAGACCAAGAACTGGCATTAAAAATACATCACATGGAAATCCAGAGGTAAATAGCAAAAGAAATCACTAAAAAAAAAAAAAAAATGAATGGTTCTGGAAAGCAAGAGGAGGAACTAGGGAGTCATATTTTTGCTAAAAAAAAAAAAAAAAGCCTCATAAATCCCACTGGCCTTCTTAAAAATGCATTTCACTAATGAAAACTTAAACTGAGAAGAGAAGCCTCTAGTGCACTGTAGATTTGTATCTCTTGGACTGGGGCCCCAGCTCTTACACGTGTGTTTCTTCCTCTCAGATACGTTGACGACGTGATCAGCCGCATCGACCGGATGTTCCCTGAAATGACCATCCACTTGTCCAGACCCAATGGGACATCCGCCATGCTTCTGGTAAGTTCTGTCTGACCTGTCTGTGGGGACACGTCCACGTTTCTGTGTTGCTGGAGCTCAGGAATGGAAATTCAGTCCCAGTTAGATGGTGAAGAGCGTGTTTCTTCTCTTTACTGGCATTCTCTAGGTTAAAAATTCTGAATGCTGATTCCTTGCTTTTGAATGAAATCCCAGAGCCCATTTAAGAGTTCCCAGACAGGAAGTACAGTGTGAGACTCCATCACCTGTCAGTTCATGAGCTGTGATGAAGCTGTTTCATAGTAAAATCCCAAAGACAATGGAGATGCTTGTCTGTTGGATCCTGCTGATAAAAACCAGCCTCTTAAAACAGAAACAGGTTTTATAGGAAGTCATTTATAAAATCCATTTCGTATTTGAAGTAAGTGTCTGTGACCTTATCACTGACGGTTTCTGATTTTGTTGTTTCTGATGTGATGAAAGTGAAAGAGGAGAGTGAAAAAGTTGGCTTAAAGCTCAACATTCAGAAAACGAAGATCATGGCATCTGATCCCATCACTTCATGGGAAATAGATGGGGAAACAGTGAAACAGTGTCAGACTTTATTTTGGGGGGCTCCAAAATCACTGCAGATGGTGGTTGCAGCCATGAAATTAAAAGACGCTTACTCCTTGGAAGAAAAGTGATGACCAACCTAGATAGCATATTGAAAAGCAGAGACGTTACTTTGCCAACAAAGGTCCATCTAGTCAAGGCTCTGGTTTTTCCTGTGGTCATGTATGGATGTGAGAGTTGGACTGTGAAGAAAGCTGAGCGCCGAAGAATTGATGCTTTTGAACTGTGGTGTTGGAGAAGACTCTTGAGAGTCCCTTGGACTGCAAGGAGATCCAACCAGTCCATTCTAAAGGAGATCAGTCCTGGGTGTTCATTGGAAGGACTGACGCTAAAGCTGAAACTCCAATACTTTGGCCACCTCATGCAAAGAGTTGACTCACTGGAAAAGACCCTGGTGCTGGGAGGGATTGGGGGCAGGAGGAGAAGGGGACGACAGAGGATGAGATGGCTGGATGGCGTCACCAAATCGATGGACATGAGTTTGGGTGAACTCTGGGAGTTGGTGATGGACAGGGAGGCCTGGCGTGCTGCAGTTCATGGGGTCGCAAAGAGTCGGACACGACCGAGTGACTTAACTGAACTAATGTGATTCTGCTCAGATCAAGTTGGCCCCGTGACCTCAGACACTGATGTTTGTATTCAAATAAATTCACCAAAGACAGGTGTGTTTGAGACTTCGGTGATGAGATGTTTTTCAATGCTCTGTGTCCTAATACACACTTGAAGAGCACAGATATTGAGGAGGCTCCACATTTGCTAAAAAGGAGAATTAACTGAGTAAGAGCAAGGTATCTGATGGTCATCATGGAGGCAAGCTTCAGGACTGAGTGTTTTTCACGTCTCGCCAGCGCTGCTGCTCTGGGGCCTAGTGTGAATTTCTTGGACTTTAGCATTTTACTTTTGTGAACTTTTATAAATATCCAGTCACCCAGGATGAGTGACTGTTCACTCAGTCCATTTACCTGAAGAGGGCAGACTTCTTTTGTGTGTAAATAACTTTGCTTGTGTGTGGCCGTGCTGGGTCTTCATTGCTGGGCAGACTTTGCTCTCGCTGTGGCGAGCGGGGCCTGCTCTCTGGTTGCACACGCTCGCTTCTCACTGCAGTGACTTCTCTTGTTACGCAGCACAGGCTTTAGAGCAAAGGGCTTCAGTAGCTGTGGTGCACGGGCTTAATTGCTCCAAGGCACGTGGGATCTTCAGATCAGGGATGGAAGCCATGTCTCCTGCACTGGCAGGTGGATTCTTCACCACTGAGCCGCCAGGGAAGCCCCTCCCTTAAGAGGGGGAAAAGACATAGGATTATTAAATGGGTGGGATTTCATGTGAGAAAAAAATCAAGTGACATTCATCTGGGTGACGTGCTGCTTTTCTTTAAAATTCTTCCAGTTAAAAAATACAGTGACTGAGATAACATGGTGTTCTTTCACTAGAAAAAGAAAACAATTTGTACCTGTCTACAAAACATGCGTTATTTTCTGCCCCCTGTTAAACGTACAGATTGTCTACGTGTTAAGATCCTCTAAGCCCAGCGGCCGAAACATAAATCCTGCTCCCAGGATGCTTGACAGGGACCAAAGAGTTAATGAAGATAAAAACGAAAGCGTCTGCAGCGAGATAGGTTTGCTCAGATTATTTCTGGGTCGTTGGGCTTCCATTTCCTGATGAAGGTAGGAATTTGGCATTGATGGGAATGAGCAGAGAGAACAGGATTCTGGGTAAACAGGGTTAAAATATTAGAGTTACTTCCACGTGAGAGAGTGGGCTTTTATTTCACAGTGACCTGTCAGCCTCATCTGCTTTCTCACCAGGCTTCTGTTTTAATAGACTGATGAGAGTTTAGGGGCTTGAGTCAAGGGCAGAATTCTATTTTATACACACCATTTTGACTGCCATGAGTGCCTAATTCAGATCGCTGTGCATCTGGCCAGCTAGCTGTCATCTTCCCCAGTTGACATGGGAATTCACACAAGGTGGGGCCTATTTACAGAAAGAGCAGTGGGTGATCTGATTCGGAATCAGGTTGCCAGGTGGATAATCATACTTTTAACATCATGGCTTTATTTGGCTTTTACTTTTAAAAGATGGTATTTTGTTAGATGGCAGGTTTCTGTTCCACTGCTGCCACACGCTTCTCTGAGGTTGAAGGGAATTTTCGCGGGGGCAGAGAGCAGGCCCGGGGGCTGCCACCTCCTCTCCTACCCTTGCTAGTCGCCTCTTCCCTGTGGCCAGTGGAGGAGGTGTGGGGCCTGTGCTGTAGGCAGTGGGGAACCGCTGCATGAAGTCCAAGCAAGAGTTAAAAGCTGTTTTCTGGAGCTTCTTCTGAAATGAGTTGTGTGAATCTGGGAGGCAGGTACCCTGAGAGTTTGGGAGGCAAGTGAGACTGATGGGGAGGCCAGCCAGGCTTCCGTGAGTACAGGCAACAGAAACCTGCTCTGATGAACTTAAAGATGAAAAGCCTCTCCTTTTGTCTTTCTTTTGCTCTTTACTGATGCTGGCTGGTCACAGACATGAAGATAGAGCTCTTCTGTCAGGAAGAAGAGAAAGCAGGATGGCTCCGGGGTGTCAGGAGCAGGACTGCATCCCTTTGGGACCCTGTGGCCCGAGTGATTGGGCATCAGCTGCCTTCCATCCTTTCACCCATGCCTGTGCTCATACACCCCGGGAGAACACTCCTGCTGGCCTAACCTGGGGTTGTTCCTCCTGGGGTTGTGGGGGTCCTGCCTTGGTTGGGGTGGAGTGGAGGGGCCATTTCCCCCGGGGAAGAGAGGCAGGGCCAAGAAAGCAGCAATCGGTGACACAGTGAGTGTCTGTCCCCTGTCCCTGAGGAGCCTGGGGCTTACCTAGCCTTCTCTCCTCTCACCCTCATCGTGCCCTCGAGGGAGGCAGCACCGACTGTTTTCATTTCACAAGTGAGGAACCCGAGGCGGTGGTTTCTCCTGGGTAGTGGGGCCAGGACACTGCTCCCAAGCCTCCAGGATGCTCCTTGCTCCCGTCCCTCATTGTAGTTCATGGTGGTGCTGAGTGACATTTGGACGACCAGGGGACGTCCCCGGTGGTCCAGTGGTTAAGACTCCAAGCTTGCACTGCAGGGGGCACGGACTCGATCCCTGGTCAAGGAACTAAGGTCCCACATGCTGCACAGCGTGGCCGAAACAGAAAAGAAGAAAAGATTCGGATGACCAGAATTAGCAGGCAGGTAATGTTTCCTTATTATTTTTTAAGTCATGTCGTGTGTATGTCAGTTATAAAGTCTGATGTTGAACACCTGAGGTCACATCCAACCTAAGAAGCAGAGTATAACCAATGTGCTCTTCTCCTCAACCTCCACCCCTCCCAGCAGCATTTCCACCATCCTGATAATCATCTCTTGCTTTTCTAAGTGTGAGTTACCGCATGGACATGTATCCCCACATGTATCCCCATGTAACGTATCATTGAGTTCTGTTGAATTTTGGACTTCATAAGAACAGTATCATATCGTGTGATTGTTTCTGAGATGCGGCCGTGCTGGTGGTTGTATGTGACAGTCTGATCATCTTCTTGGTTGTGCGATAGTTCAGTCTGTAAGCGTACACTCTTTATTCTTTCTCCGGTCACTGTGTGTTTGGGTGGTTTCTGGTTTTGCTTTTTAAATAATGGTAGTGTGAGGACTTCCCTGGTGGTGCAGTGGATAGGAATCTGCCTGCCGATGCAAGGGACACAGGTTCGATCCCTTTTCCGGAAAGGTCCACCTGTTGCGGGGCAGCTAAGCTCATGTACCGCAACTACTGATGCCTGCACGCTCTAGGGCTCATGAGCCACAACTAATAGGCCCCTGTGCCACAGCTACTGAATCCTGCATGGCCTGGAGCCCGCACGTCGCAGCAGCTGAGCCTGAGCGCCACAACTGCTGAACCCCATGCTGCTAGAGCCTTGCTCCACCAGCAAGAGAAGCCGCTGCAGTGAGGAGCCCACACAGCACAGAGAAGAGGAGCCCCCATTCTCCGCAGCTGGAGAAAGCCCGCGCGGCACCGAAGGCCCAGCGCAGCCAGAAGGAAGGTAAAGAGATGGATAAAGCCGCGTGTACGTGTCAGGAATAAGTAAATAAATAACGGTGGCATGAGCATTCTTGAACATACACTGGGGTATATTTTTAAGCTTTATCCCAAGCCGCCGAGCCAGTGCGGGCCCCTGTCCAGCAGAGGAAGGGGCGTGTTGGGAGCGCTGGAGTAGATAGCTTTTTCCAAAAGTCACACAACCTGTAAAATACAGTGGTGTGCCGCCCACTCTGCTGTACACAGCAGTCCAGAGATGACTAGTGAATAGCCTGACCTCCATGATCAGCGTGTTCCCCTGGTTTTGTCGTCAGCATAGATCCCTTCTGGTTTTGGTATGTGAGTGCAGAGGGGCTTTTGGATTTTTTTGTGTGCACGCATGGGGAAATGGCGTAAAGTCACTGAAGTCTAGAGCATTCCGTGAACAAGAGGCAGACTTGGTGACCCCGTTTGGTTTCCTCCTTCAGCAGGCAGTCCCTGCCAAGAAGCAGCAGAGTGCCTGAGATCTACAGACATCGGTTCCTGGGAGTCCCAACCTGTCATCATAGCTTCTATACAGTGTGGGAGGGGAAAGGAAAAAAGGAGGGCTCTATATAGAAATGGTGCATTTTAAGGCAATTTGGGATCAGTGTGGCTCCTCTAAAAGCTCAACCTGCCTTTCCTTGTCCTGGAGGCATCAGGCTTCAGAGCCTGTGAGACTTAGGAGCAGTCACCCATGGGCCCGGGCTGTGTGCTTGACCTGGAAGCCTGGGCACACACCTGCTGATGGACCCATGGGGAGCAGGGCACAGGAGACAGGGTGGAGGAGAGCAAGGGGGACAGACAGAGGCGGAGTCAGGGCTCGCTGTGTGACCCACGAGTGACGCAGAAAAGCGTCTTTCCCTTCTGGGTGTGTCAGTCTCTCCCCACGGCTGCAAGGGGCACCTGTTGCTTAGGGGAGGTGGAACAGGCCTCAGTACTAGCCTGCTTCCAGAGCTCTCCGGGCAGTTATCATCTGAACTGCTCCTGGCGTCTCTGTGAGCCTGGGGTCACCGACTGGAGCCTGGACAGCCCAGTCGTGGCGAATGTGAAGTCTATACTTTCAGCCTCTTGTGTAAGCCTTAACTGCTGTGGCCGGCTCTGTTCGGGGGCTGTTTCATGTTGTGTAAGTTAATAACTCATGATACAATGAATCCTGCTTCCGTTCTTTGAAGAGATGAGCTCAGTCATCCAAAAATAAATCTAGCTCTGTTGATATTTAGTTTCAGTTAATCCAACGCCTAACATCCCATTATTAATTTCTTCGAACAGTCAAAATATTGTAAGAGCTTAACTGAGTCAGACTAGAACAAGCAGCTGGCTCCTTTCAGCATTTAAAATATTAATCCACTATGTTTTACTGATCCACTAGGTATGAAAATGTAAGAGAAGAAGGAAAAAAAGAACCTTCAGTCATGATACTTGAAACATACCTTAATATCTTATAAATTAATCTTTCTTTATATGTTATATGGTTTGCAGCAGATAAAACTCATTTCTCAGTCTCTTTAATGTACATTTTTACCAACCCTCAATTTCTTTAGCATATTCGTGCCTTGTTTTTGAATGATACATCTGTTTTACACCATGAGACTCATCGTCTCATTTCGCTGTATCTCAACCTCTCTGAAATGGGAAAGACCATTGAACAGCTAAACTGCTTAACTGTTTTGGGCATTGATTCCTCTGCTGGGTTCAGTAGTTCTCAAACTTTAGAGGTTCAAGAGTCACCAGTGTAGTTGGTGGACAATGCATATTCCTGGCAGGATGCCCAGAAATTCTGATTCAGTGGCTCTGGGATAGAGCCCCAAAGCCGCATTCCCCACCCATGCCAGGTCGTCTTGGAGCTTGTTTCTAACAGCATGATGTTAAACCATGGTGCCCTGGGAGTTCCAGTGAAGGTGGGCCTTTTGGGTAAGTCCCAGATCAAGCGTCAGGCTCTTTTGTGATCCAGGTTGCTGAAGCATTTGTGTATTTATTCAGTAACCAGAGCACCAGGAGAGGAAGGCGAGGTACTGGGTTCTGTTCAGCGCTGACCGCCATCCCTGCTCTCGGGGCGCCTGTGTTGCACTCATGGGTGGGAGACCAGCCAGGCACTGTGTAATATGCTGGCTGCGGGGATCTGGGGGAGAACAGGACGGGGTGGAGAGAGACAGAGGGTGTGGTGTGAGGAGCAGAAACAAACAAAACCACAAAAACCGTGGCAAGTGAGGCGAGCCGGGAGCTGGGCCCAGGAGAGGCAGCACAGCATCAGAGACCCAAGCCCAGGCCCGTGGGCATGTTCAGATCCCACCCAGGAGGCTAGGCAGCTGGGCTGCCGGAGTGTGGGCAGCGAGGGAAACCGGGAGGAGGCGAGACGTTGTTGCAGACTGTGGTCGACTGGGCAGTTGACTCTTTAAGTTTTAACTTCAGGTTAAAGTCAGTCATAATCCTTAATTGATGATCACACTGTCGTCATTGATCCAGACGTGGCTCATTCATATTTATTTAATAATATAAATAATAATATTATTTATATATTATTAATTGATAATTAATATGTTAATAATATTATTTATAATAATATTATATAATGAGTAATAAATCTACCAGCCTCAGAGCTAGAACATTATCTGCAACCTTCACCCCTGTGAGGGTCCCTCTGCCCACCCCACCCCACCCACCTCTGTCCTGTAGGAATTGTTATCCCTTCCTCTTTGGTCATTCTCCTTCCTTTTTTGAGGGAGGATTTAACACAGATATATGTGTTTCTAAGTGTATATGTGTAATCTTTTTTGGTCTGCCTGGGGTCTTCGTTGCGGCACGCAGGACCTTCCGTTGCTCCGCAGCATGTGGAATATTAGTTCCTTGACCAGGGATCGAATCTGAGTGTGGCTCATTTTGGTGATTTTTTAATTTGGGTGAATATTAGTCAATCTCTCTTCCTTTATGTTTGAAAATGTTCACATTCAGAAGTGTTATGAATGGTTATTTCAATTTAGGTCTCTCCACATATCCTCCAAAGAGTACGGAAAAGCAGAAACAAAACTGCAAAACTACACCTTAAACGTGACCAAGAGACGAAGAATGCCCACACTCCAAATTATGTGTAAATAAGAAACAAGCACATCCTAGTGAGCTATCACTTGCACACCCATTAACTTTTGCTGAGGGAAAAATATAGGAGAGTACCTGCGTATGACGGCATTACATGACATGTTAGGATGGACCAAAGCAAGGTGAATAACAATCAGAACTGTGTGTGTGCGAGACCCCCACCCCCTCACCGGAAGAGATAGAGCAGACACGCATTGGGAGGGGCATGAGGAAATGGTGGTGGCAGTGAAAGGGTTCTGAATTTTGATAACGTGATTTATATGGCTGTGTATAGTTGCCAGAGTTCAGACAATGGTGTTTTCTAAAGATTTATGCACTTTATTGGAGGTAAATTTCCCCTCAGAAGATACTGTTTTAACTAACCCTAAGCTGCCTAATGGCATGCTTGCTTTCGTGTTTAGGGATGAACTGTGCTAATGTCTGTAACTTTCAAACTCTTCCAAAAACTAAAATAAATGGCCAGACAGATGAGTATATATGTTAGAACAAAATGATAACAGTTGTGGAATCTAGCTCATGAGGATACAGGTATTCATCCTAAAACTCAATTTTGCAATATTTAAAGTTCTTTGTAATAAAATGTTATAGGAAATAAATACTTCAACTAAAGAAACGCCACCCGCAAGGAAACAAACACCACAAAGCAGAAGGAAGCTGTTTGACACAGACAGCACTCTAAGCTCGCTTTAACATCCTCAAGCATTTGGAGAGGCAACAAGACAAACCCTTATATCAGGAATCCAGGAATCCAGAAATCAGAAGCAGAAACAGGCAAAAAGATGGAGAAATGAGATGGGTTTACTGTACAGGAAAAACGATAAAATTCTATCTGAAATTAAGGCTAAATCTCCAGATGCTCAAGGAAGAATAGATTCACATGAGATTTAATAAAGGGCATTGAAGAAAGGCTGAGAAACAACCAAGAGAGTAAAATAAGGTAAAGAACGAAGTAGAAGGGTTCACAGAGAAAGTGGTTCAAGTGAAACTCAGAGAAGAAACAACGTGTACATAATTGGAGTCCGTGAAGAAGGAAAAAGAAATAATGGAACAGAACCAATCTGTAAAGCTGTAATCTAAGAAAAATTCCTACAAATGAAAGGTCTGAATTTGCACATTGAAATGTCTCACTGTGTACTTAGGAAAACTGACCAACAACAATCAAGTCTGAGATGTATTCTAGTAATGCTAGCTGACTTTAAAGATGAAGAACAAATCCTCAAGGCTTCCAAGCAAAGAAAAAAAAACAAAACATAAATTACAAGGCAAAAGATGTAAACTGGCATCAAATGTCTTGAAAACAATATCCAAAGGAAGACATTGACAGAGCAGCATTTTCAAAGAAATTGTGAATCAAAGATAAATATGTCTTTCAAGTATTGAAGAAGAACCATTTTAAACACACAAGAATTCTGTACCCATTAGCCAGTCTGAAGGAGTCTTCTGGAGAATGAGATTCATGCTCCGAAGAGATGAATGGGAAAACTTCAGCCTAAGGACCAAGAGTGAGTGTGTAATGTATTTAATTGTTGAGATAAGATGAAAACAAAGGTCATGATGAGGCCAAAGTATTAATATATATAAATGCTATGTGTTCTAATACAGTAGAAGTAATCTAAGCAAAAAATGAGGTAAGGGATAAAGATGAAAGTAAAATGAACTCTTTGATTGTTAGATATGTAATAGATAAGACTTAAAGGATCCCATTAAAAATTGACAAAATGCTAAAAGGGGAATATAAGGCCATTAAAATGTTATAGGTACAAAGATAAGCATGAGAACAAATAAATAAACGTTCCTAAATAAAACAGAATACACAGTGGAGAAAAGATAGTCCCTTCCATAAGTGGTCCTGAGAAAACTGGACAGCTATGTGTAAAAAGAATGAAATTAGAACACTTCCTCAGTTCAGTTCAGTCGCTCAGTTGTGTCCGACTCTTTGCAACCCCATGAATCGCAGCACACCAGGCCTCCCTGTCCATCACCAACTCCCGGAGTTCACCCAAACTCATGTGCATCAAGTCGGTGATGCCATCCAGCCATCTCATCCTCTGTCGTCCCCTTCTCCTGCTCCCAGTCCCTCCCAGCATCAGAGTCTTTTCCAATGAGTCAACCCTTCGCATGAGGTGGCCAAAGTATTGGAGTTTCAGCTTTAGCATCAGTCCTTCCAAAGAATACCCAGGACTGATTTCCTTCAGAATGGACTGGCTGGATCTCCTTGCAGTCCAAGGACTCTCAAGAGTCTTCTCCAACACCACAGTTCAAAAGCATCAATTCTTCAGCGCTCAGCTTTCTTCACAGTCCGACTCTCACATCCATACATGACCACTGGAAAAACCATAGCCTTGACTAGATGGACCTTTGTTGGCAAAGTAATGTCTCTGCTTTTGAATATGCTATCTAGGTTGGTCATGACTTTCCTTCCAAGGAGTGTCAAAAATATCTATTTCTGCTTTATTGACTATGCCAAAGCCTTTGACTGTGTAGATCACAATAAACTGTGGAAAATTCTGAAAGAGATAGGAATACCAGACGACCTGACAGGCCTCTTGAAAAACCTATATGCAGGTCAGGAAGCAACAGTTAGAACTGGACATGGAACAACAGAACACTTCCTAACACCATACATAAAAATAAGCTTAAATACAATCAATCAGTGAGTGAGCAAGCAAAGAAAACATCACTTAGAGAAAAAGCAGCATTGTAAATATGAGGCACATAGTAACTGTACTGTCATGTGAACAAATTGAGACCACATGCATCAGTCGTATCAGTAAATGTGAACAAATATAATACAGTCATTAAAAGATTTCATTCTAGTTGATATTAAAGTTCATATATAAAAGAAGCATGCAAGAAAGAATGGAAAAGCACAAAAGCTACCAGGGAACTTACCTGTTGGACATTGAAGCATACTCTAAAGCCTCTATAATTAAAACTGTATGGTGCTCAGTGAACCTAAAAATCAATGGGTGAAGAGTAACTATCAAATAATTCAAATTAAATGCTGTTGCAGCAAAAAAACAAAAACAAAAAACTGTATGGTGCTGACTCATGGCTAGATAAACAGGCTGGTAGAATAGAATATAAGTAGATTCTACTTCTAGAATCAAATTGACCTTATGGACTATAGCCCGCCAGCCTCCTCTGTCCGTGGAATTCTCCAGGCAGAAATACTGGAGTGGGTAGCCATTCCCTTCTCCAGGGGATCGTCCCAACTCAGGGATCGAACCCAGGTCTCTCTCCTGCGTTGCAGGCAGATTCTTTACTGTCTGAGCCACCAAGGAAGCCTGAAGCAGATTCAGTCACATAAAAATTTAGCGTGTGATAAAGGTGCTACCTAAAAGCAATAGGACCTCTACCATAAAAAGGAAAAAAAAAACAAAGTCTGGAGACAGCCGACTTACTGGGACGTGTATCATAGATACAGGGCTAGTATACCTAGCTTTACAAAGGGTAGAAACTCTTACAAAGGGTAAAAAGACCAAAAATGGAATAGAAAATGAGGAAAAGAGACAGTCCCCCGAAAAGGTATAAAAATGGTACTTAAACATATGAAAAGATGTTCAACCGTACCCATAATTAGAGAGATGCAAATTAAAACTGCGATGAGGTACAGTTTCTCACCTACCAGATTTGCAGAAATTAAAAAGTATAACAACACATTCTGTTGGTGAACCTGTAAGGCAACAGCCACCATTGTACATTGCTGGCGGGAATGCAAATTGGTGTAACCACTTTGGAGGGGATTTGGCAATGTGTGATAAAACGACGTATGCATTTACCTTCTGACCCAGCAGTGCGACTAGGAATTTACCCTGAAGACACACCTCCAACAGTGTGAAAATATACATGTGCCCAGGATTATTAATTGCACCTTGTTTGTAGTTGCAAACTACTGGAAATAACCGTAATACCTGTGCAGAGGAAAGGGATTGAATAAATACAGCTGCACAATGGAGCCACCTGTTTCTTTTTTCATCTTTAAAAAAAAGAATGAGAAAGACCTTTATGACTCATTTGAAGTGATTTCTAGGATACACTAAGAGAAAAAAAAGTGTAAGAGGATTCTTAATATGATTCCTCTTTTGTAAGAAAGGAGATTTTTTAAAAAAATACCCATTACCTTATTTGTAGAGGAAACACACAGGAAAGATGATAAACTGGAAACCAACTGGTCAGAGTGAGGTGGGTGGCAGTAGGGTAGGATGGATGTGTGGAGGGAGGGGGCGTTTCTGAGAACGTCGTTTTACATGGGTTTGACTTTTAGAACCATGGTAATGTTTCACATATGCAAAAAATGAATAATTGGCCAGAGTGGATTTTTTTAAAAGGAATGCAGATAGAAATAATAAACTATATTTCAAATGAATAATGTAATCACACTTTGGGGAAGGGATGGAGATGGAACCCTGGTAACCTTTGAACACAGCATCTTGACTCCAGATCCTTAGACTAAGGATTGTTAGACCTTGTGAAGAAACACTGAAACTCTTGGTACTTTGCCAGTTTTTCAGAGAGGGTGTGGGTTAACAATTCTGAAGCCACTTTGTGTGTATTCTTGGATTGAGCAAATAAGGAAATCAATTGTAGATAATGGAAACCAAATTTCTCTCTTTTGCAGAGGGACATTATTAAAAAAAAAAAAAAAGGAAAGGAAAATGCTAGAATAAGCCCTTGGTATTGGATTGAAACCAGAGTATCACTGTGAACTAATTGTTTTGGATATGCACATGCAGATAGATCTA
The DNA here is from genome assembly GCF_032405125.1 of Capricornis sumatraensis. Lineage (NCBI taxonomy): Eukaryota > Metazoa > Chordata > Mammalia > Artiodactyla > Bovidae > Capricornis > Capricornis sumatraensis. The sequence continues at coordinate 4,956,555 of NC_091069.1, forward strand.
GAAAGATATACAAGTGTGTGCACACATACCCCTGTGCGTGTGTGTCCCACTCTGTCTGCTGAGGTCTACAAGCGTGGAGACTCTAGGAACCATGAGTGAATTTCTTTTCCCCATCTTAGTTTCTAAACGTCATTCTCACTAATAAGAACCAGGCTCCTTGGAGAAATGGCTGCTCCCAAGACAGGGACAGAGAAAGGACAGGGTGAACCAGAATATCTTCTCGGGCCAAAGCTAGGCGAGTACTCACAGAATGATGGGGGGGTGTGCCCTGGACACAGAAGCCACCTTGGCCCCTGGGGGCCACGCCGGGGCCCATTGAGTGCCAGGGTGGATGTGATGGTCATGAATTGCAGTCCTCAGAAGCCATTGTAGCCCACGTGTTGTCCACGCTGATTTAAATTGGTAAAGCAGTCGAGAAAGAAATGGGAGGTGTTTGTACCACATAAAAACAGCCACAGGAAAGCCATTCCTTCAGGAGAACGTGAACTAGTAAACCCAGAAGGAGTCAGAAAATTTGGCAGCCACCATAGTGGTAACTGCTTAGCGTAAGAATCGAGAATTACCAGTGAGTGCTAAAATTGATGGGTAAAAGGTTGATGACAGGCAGTATGAGTGTGTGTGTGTATGTGTGCGTGTGCGTGTCTGTGTCTGTGTCTGTGTGTGTGTGAGAGAGAGAAAGTAGACCCAGAAGAGACCCAGAGTCTCTTCAAAGGGAAACTCGAGTAGTGTGTCCTCTGCACTCAGCCCCGTCGGTGGCTCCACGTCACTCCAGAGAGGCCCCCTCCTTCTGAGTCTCTGGCCCCACCTGCAGTCTCCCCCACCTGCTGGGCGCTCTGCTGCCTTGAGGCTGGCCTCACTCCTCACAGCCTTCGAGGTTTGCTCTGTCGCTTCTCCGTGAGACGTCTCCTGACCAGGATGGGCTACTCCTGCCCCCTTATCTGCTTGAATGTCCTTTAATTTGTTTAAAATAGTTCTTTTTACTTTCTAAGACAGTAGCTGATTTTCTTGGCTGGTAGAGCCTTGCAGCTTGCTGGATTTCAGTTCCCTGTCCTGGGGTTGAGCCCAGGCAGGCCCTTGGCAGTGACGATGGAGAGTCCTAACCACTGGACCACTGGGGAACTCTCTGGGCTTATTGTCCCTTATCAGTTTCCTTTGGAAAGACCGTGAGCTCCACAGGAGAGAGATCGTGTCTTGATTCACTGATGTGAGTCGGTGCCTGGCACATAGTAGGTGCTCAGTAAGTGTGTGCTGAATGAACATTCGTTCACATTCGTGTATGTGTGTCTATAAAAGGAAACTGAACGGAGAGATTTTTTAAAACACTGAGATGAGCTATTAGGGGCTGATGTGAGCCTGGAGTAGACAGTGTCCCGGGAAGTGGGTGTGCACCTGTCTGTAACTTCCTTTGGGAACAGTCCAGAGGGGCTCTTTACCTCCTGGGAGAGTAGTGGCTGTCTCATGGTAGAGGGGGTGGAGGAGTTAGTTCTTGAACTTTCTGCTTGAAACACTTAAATATTGTCTGTTTTTTTTTATACTGTAACCACACATTATTCTTCGGATTAAATTTTATAGAAGCAGAACTGCGTTTTTAAGTATAAAATTCATTGGGAACAGAAATACTGGCCTGATCTTATCGATTTCCTCAGTAAGTATCTGCTTAGTCATTGTGCTCTCTGTGCTAGGCACCAAGCTCAGGTCTTCACATGCCCTGCAACCCCCCTTTTCCAGATTAATAAGCTGGCACTTGAAGAGGACCAAGGTCACACAGCTGGAAAATAACCCCAGTCTTAGGTGACAGTTCAGCCCCTGGTCTACTTGACTCGAGAGCTCAAACTTTCAGCCATTAAGCAGTGAAACAGTTGCTTGAAGTTGCCCAGGTGTCGTTTCTCTTTCCTGGCCCTGACGCATGTTGCTCCTGCTTTCTCAGGGGGCTTTCTGCTCTGGGAGCATCCAGCACCCAGGGTGCTAGAGACGAACTCAGGACCCAGCAAAGCGAGAGGGAGACTCTTGTAGGGACGTAGGGAGGGTTCATGGGCTCTGTCATTTTGCAGGGCCCACTGGATCCCTTGTGACTCAGCTGGTAAAGAATCCACAGGAGCCCTGGGTTCGATCCCTGGGTTGGGAAGGTCCTCTGGAGAAGGGAATAGCTACCTGCTCCAGTATTCTGGCCTGGAGAATTCCATGGACTATATAGTCCATGGGGTCGCAAAGAGTCGGACACGACTGAGCGACTTTCACTCGTTGGATCCTGAGGTTTCTTAGGCAAAATGTGTGCAGTGCTTCTGGCTGAACATGCATACCAAAGTCGTGCTGGGCTTGATCTTCTGAAAGCTTGTGACTTTGAGTACTGCATAGATGCGGTGCTCATAAGACTCACAGATGTTCTTGTGGGGACTTCCCTAACTGGTTCTGACTCAGTTTTTGAAACTAGCTTTTATCATAACCTTAGGGATCATAAGCTTGGTTCGTGAACTCCCAGAAGGTAGTGGATAGACTTCAAGAAATCTCTAAACCCCTGCAGGTTTTGTGTGTAGGTGTATTTATGTGCCTTTTTCTGAGCAAGAGGGTCTGTGACTCCCATTAGAAAAGGCAGTTAATTCCCGGAGAAGGTTAAGCCGTTGGTCTGAAGCCCTGGTAGAACTCTGGTCCTTTCTCAGGGCCCTCCAGTTACCTGCTGATTCAGCCTCTGATCTCCATATTCTTGTTTTATATTCAGTATATTCTGGCACCCATGCTTCATTTCCACGTGAATTTCATGTGGCTTCCAGGTTAAAGCACCATGCTAGAGATACTGCTCTTACAGAGAACCGCCGTGTACAGGAAGGCGTCAGGGTGAAGCAGCTTTAAAGTGCTTGGCCATTAAACTTGCTTTTCAGTTTTCTGACAACCGAAGCATAAAGCAAACTTTTTTTAGTTTTTTTAGTCACATAGATTTTGAATTCTGATAAAGCCATTTTTTCCTTTTAGAACTAGTTTCAAGAGTAGTTTATATCTTTTCCCTTTTCTTTCCTTTTCTATTTGTTTTCTTTTCTCCTCTCTCCTTCCCTCCCTCCCTCCTCTCTAAATACCGTTTGCTCAGTATATATTGTTTCTTTAGTTTCTTTAGCTATCAGTTCAAGACAGTGGCTCCCAGAGGCAGTGGGCACTTCCATCTGTCATATGAATGTGTGCTTAGGGCTCAGTGCTAATTGTTAGTGTCCCTCAGATTATCTAAAAGTATTTAGTCTAAACTAGTGATAGCCTAGTTAGACATCCCAGAATTCCCCCCTAAAATGCTAATATGCCAGCAATTACTGGGATCCACCATTTCTTATGATACTTTGGAAGCTCGTGATTCAGACCTCTAGCTTCCCCCAACACCTCTCAATTGCATTTATCCCCCCAAACTTGGGAAGTACATCCTGCCAGCTCTACCAGGTGTATTTCACTAGGCTGGCATCTACAGTAGTGAAGTGAAGTGTTGGAGAAAGCTATTTCAACTCCAAAGGAGTTTCATTGGATTTTAGTCGCAAACTATTATGAATTCGTTTGTAAGATTCATGTCTGGTAGAAACCTGTGACACTTGCCTTTTTGGAGCTGAGTGAGACTGTGCTCAAAAGTCAGACAAAAAGGAGATTGAGTAAGTGCACAGTTACCTGAAGAAGTAGTAGCAAAAACCACAACTACTTTTTTTTTTTGTCTAATTCAGGTTTATTCAATGGATCTGTTTCCAGGATACCTGAGTTCCAGGCTTCTTGTCTTACCATCTGCTCCCAGTGTGGCAGCTCTCCGTCACATCACTTGTCTTCATTCTTACAGCAAATATTTATTGATCAAATACTGTGTGAAAGATGACCCCAAATTGTGAGACATACACGCAAAGCGCCACATCCACACACTTCCTGACACGCTGTCTGTCCTGCCTCGCACCTTCCAGGCAGCCCCTCTGCCCGCCTCCCCTGCTCTCATTTCCTGTAGCCTAAATTCTTGCCGGAGCCTCCCAGCTGATCTCCTGGTCTCCTTGTTTCTAGCCGCTCAGCCTCCACTCCATCTTCCGTACTTAGTGCTTGTCCCAAAGGGTGGGTCTCCACAAGCCAGTCTCCTCCATTGCTTGCAGGATGGAGCCATCCTCCTCAAGGAAGCTTCAGTTCAGTTCAGTCGCTCAGTCGTGTCCAACTCTTTGCGACCCCATGAATTGCACAACGCCAGGCTTCCCTGTCCATCACCAACTTCGGGAGCTTACTCAAACTCATGTCCGTCAAGTCGGTGATGCCATCCAGCATCCTCTGTCGTCCCCTTCTCCTCCTACCTTCAATCTTTCCCAGCATCAGGGTCTTTTCCAATAAGTCAGTTCTTTGCATCAGGTGGCCAAAGTATTGGAGTTTCAGCTTCAGTGTCAGTCTTTCCAATGAATATTCAGGACTTTTTTTTTTTTTTTAGGATGGACTGGTTGGATCTCCTTGCAGTCCAAGGAACTCTCAAGGGACTCTCCAGGAAGGGACTCTCAAGAGTCTTCTCCAACACCACAGTTCAAACGCATCCATTCTTTGGTGCTCAACTCTTTTTATAGTACAGCTCTCACATCCATACATGACTACTGGAAAAACCATAGCTTTGACTAGACTGACCTTTGTTGGCAAAGTAATGTCTCTGCTTTTTAATACGCTGTCTGGTTTCATAGCTTTTCTTCCAAGGAGCAAGCATCTTGGCTGCAGTCACCATCTGCAGTGATTTTCGCCTTTCTTCTTTTCTCAGCTATTTGTAAGGCCTCCTCAGACAGCCATTTTGCTTTTTTGCATTTTTTTTTCTTGGGGATGGTCTTGATCCCTGCTTTCTGTACAGTATCACCAACCTCCGTCCATAGTGCATCAGGCACTCTGTCTATCAGATCTAATCTCTTGAATCTATTTCTCACTTCCACTGTTTAATCGTAAGGGGTTTGATTTAGATCGTACCTGAATGGTCTAGTGATTTCCCCTACTTTCTTCAATTTAAATCTGAATTTGGCAATAAGGAGTTCATGATCTGAGCTCCAGTCAGCTTCCAGTCTTATTTTTGCTGCCTGTACAGAGCTTCTCCATCTTCTGCTGCAAAGAATATAACCAATCTGATTTTGGTATTGACAACCTGGCGATGTCCATGTGTAGAAGCTTCTCTTGTGTTGTTGGAAGAGGGTGTTTGCTGTGACCAGTGTGTTCTCTTGGCAACACTCTGTTAGCCTTTGCTCTGCTTCATTTTGTACTCCAAGCCAAATTGGCCTGTTACTCCAGGTGTCTCTTGACTTCCTACTTTTGCATTCTAGTCCCCTGTAATGAAAAGGACATCTTTTGGGGGTATTAGTTTTAAAAGGTCTTGTAGGTTTTCATAGAACCATTCAGCTTCTTCTTCAGCATTAGTGATTGGGGCATAGACTGGATTACTGTGATATTGAATGGTTTGTCTTGGAAATGAACAGAGATCATTCTGTTGTTTTTGAGATTGCATCCAAGTACTGCATTTCAGACTCTTTTGTTGACTATGAGGGCTACTCCATTTCTTTTAAGGGATTCTTGCTCACAGTAGTAGATACAGTGGTCATCTGAGTTAAATTCACCCATTCCAGTCCATTTTAGTTCACTGATGCCTAAAATGTCGAATTTACTCTTGCCATCTCCTGTTTGACCACTTCCAATTGGTCTTGATTCTTGGACCTAACGTTCCAGGTTCCTGTGCAGTATTGCTCTTTACAGCATCAGACTTTGCTTCCATCACCAGTCACATCCACAGCTGGGTGCTGTTTTTGCGTTGGCTCCGTCTCTTCATTCTTTCTGGAGTTATTTCTCCGCTCTTCTCCAGTAGCCTGTTGGGCACCTACTGACCTGGGGAGTTCCTCTTTCAGTGTTCTGTCTTTTTACCTTTTCATCCTGTTCATGGGCTTCTCAAGGCAAGAAGGCTGAAGTAGTTTGCCATTCCCTTCTCCAGCGTAGGGAGACTTATGGGGTCTTTATAACGCAACCTCAGTTTGCCTTTTCAACCTTACCCCTCTTACTGTCTCCTGGCCACCTGGGTGTCCTCTAATGCTCCTCAGCGGAGGCACCCCTGGCATTTTGGGTGGCACAGCCCCTCCCTGTACAGGAGTGTTTGGTGTCCTGCAGAAGGACTAGCGTCCCTGCCCCCAGACCTCTAAGTGCGGGCAGCTCTCCCCACTCAGCGTGGCAAGCACAGTATGTCCTCATTTCCAGGGCTCCTTAGAACCCATAGGGCTCCCCAGACGCCCCGTGCCTGTTGCTGCTGCACCTTGTGCCTGCTTTTCCCTCTGATTGTGGCATCCTTGTCCAACCCCTGACCCTTCTGGCAAAACTGCTGTGCCTTTGAGACTGGGGTCTAATGGTAACGTTTCAAGAAGCTCACCCCTACTTCTTCAGGCCAAGGGAGTTCCTTCCTTCGTGTTCCTAAAGTCCTGTTTCTGCCTGTATTAAAAGAGTACACTGTGTGCAGAGGTGTTCTGGGTTGATCTTAAGAGGATCTCTTTGCTTTAAAATGCATTTGACAGGGACTCCCCTGGTGGTCCAGTGGTTACAAATCTGCCTGCCAATGCAAGGGACACGGATTTGATTCTTTTTTTTAATATAAATTTATTTATTTTAATTGGAGGTTAATTACTTTACAATATTGTATTGGTTTTGCCATACATCAACATGAATCCGCCACAGGTATACACGTGTTCCCCATCCTGAACCCCCCTCCCTCCTCCCTGGATTCGATTCCTGGTTGGGGAAGATCCACATGCTCTGACATCAGTAAGCCTGAGCACCACAACCCATGAGCCCATGTTCCACAACAAGAGAAGCCACCACAAGGAGAATCGTGCACAGCAGTGAGGACCCAGCACAGCCGAAAATAAATGTTAAAAAAGTTAGAATGCCTTTGGCAGGACCTGCAGCATCCTGTGCCACTGTGCCCAAAGCCTTTGTGAAGAGCCTGAGAGGAGGTGCTCCATCCAGCCGGGCACCTGTGAGCGTCTGTTCTGATCTGCGTAGCACCACGCAGCCCTTGGTGCTAGACGTGGGGGACCTTACAAAGAAGAAAGGGTCTCCGGGGGCTTCATGATTTCCATAAGACAAAGAGACAGTGTAATTTGTTGGTGGTGGTCTTGTTATTAGAAGAACAATAACAAGATAACAAGATCAGTAGATTCTTTGAATCCCTGGCAACTTATCTCGGGGTTTCTGTTTGACCAAATGAAGCCGTTTTCTCTCAGTAGCCCCTGCAATCAATAATATGAAGCAAACTGATGTTACTCTTTCCGAATCATCATCTTTGTTTCGAAGAGTTATGAACACAGAGCCCAAGCTGCTATTTTCTTTAGAAACTCGGGTTGTCCTGCTTCAGATTTATACACAGCAATTGAATCTCATTAGCCCGGCTTTACACTGCATAGACCAAGCGTGTAAATAATTGAAACTTTCCAGGGCTGCATTAAATCTTCAGCTGATTTTAAAAGCGGTTTTATCTTGGTATCTTACTACTCCCTAATCCCAATCTACACAGTTGATTTTTCCCCCATTCACTCTTTTCTTTGTGTCTGTGCACTGAGATAAAACAGTTGCTTGATTGTAATAAAAGTGACATGTACAATCCACTTTGGTTGGCAATTGAATTAAAAGATGAGCAGGATTTTATACTAACACGGTCTATAGTATTATTAATGATGTAAATTACCTTATATTGAATTTTAATGAAAATTAATTGACCTAATTGTGCTGCATGTAGTTGTAGGAGTCGTGATTGTCATCATTCCCATGCCCGTCGTAATTAACTCAGCTCCTAAGCAATCCTGGAGTCAGATCGACTAGGTTCAGCTCCTTTCTCTGCTGATTCTGTTTGTGTGACGTTAAGTCGTCACTTGACGTCTCTGCCGTCCGTTCCTCCTGGGTAAAACAGAGCTGATCAGAGTCTCCTCCTGGGGGGGTGATGTTGTGAGCATCACCTGGTTAATCCTTGGAGCCAGACCAGCTGCTGGCCAGCTCAGGAAGTCAGCCGACCAGGGTTGGGGGTGGGGGTGGAATTCAGTGATTTCTGCTACACGTGTTGAAGTTTGTGAAATTGTATGGGCCTTTTCCTGACTTAATTACCATGTTGACTGTTGCTCATAAACACTATGAACATAAGAAAAAAAAATTGTTTATATTCAAAAATCCTTTACAATAATGTGGGACCTGTTTTTAAACACAGACAGAAATTCTCACCTTCCTTTTTCTCCTCATTCTTGAATTATAATTTTAGTTAAACTCATCCGGTGCCTGTCTTTGCGTCTGCTTTTATGGTGACTACTCAGTGATCGTGCTTCATTTGGTTCAATTAGAGATGTGACGATTGTCAGACGGAGTTTTGGAGTCGCGGTTTTAATGGGTTTTGCCCTAAAAGTAGCACTTACAATGTTTGCTGTTGTTGTTCACGCACTCAGCTGTGTCCGACTCTTTGCAACCCAATGGACTGCACACTCCAGGCCTCCCTGTCCTTCACCATCTCCAGAGCTTGCTCAAACTCATGTCCATTGAGTCAGTGGTGCCATCCGACCATCTCATCCTCTGTCGTCCCCTTCTCTTCCTCCCCTTATCTTTCCCATCATCAAGATCTTTTCTGATGACTTGGATCTTCACATCAGGTAGTCAAAGTATTAGAGTTTCAGCTTCAGCAGCAGTCCTTCCAATGAATATTCAGGGTTCATTTCAGACCAGGATTGGCTGTTTTGATCTCCTTGCAGTCCAAGACTCTTAAGAGTCTTCTCTGTCACCACAGTTCGAAAGCATCAGTTCTTTAGCTCTCAGCCTTCTTTATGGTTCAACTCTCACATCCATAGATGACCACTGGAAAAACCATAGCTTTGACTGGATGGGCCTTTGTCAGCAAAGTAACACGTCTGCTGTTTAATACGCTGCCTGGGGTGTTGTAGCTTTTCTTCCAAGGAGCAAGTGTCTTTTAGTTTCATGGCTGCAGTCATTGTCCGCAGTGATTTTGGAGCCCAAGAAAATAAAGTCTGTCACTCTTTCCATTGTTTCCCCATCTATTTGCCATGAAGTGATGGGACCAGATGCCATGATCTTAGTATTTTGAATGTTGAGTTTTAAGCCAGCTTTTTCACTCTCCTGTTTCATTTTCATCAAGAGGCTCTTTAGTTTCTCTTCACGTTTTGCCATAAGGGTGGTGTCATCTGTGTATCTGAGGTTATTGATATTTCTCCCAGCAATCTTGACTCCAGCTTATGCTTCATTTAGCCTGGCATTTCATATAATGTACTCTGCATAGAAGTTAAATAAGCAGGGTGACAATATACAGCCTTGATGTACTCCTTTCCCAATTTGGAGCTAGTCTGTCGTTCCATGTCCGGTTCTAACTGTTGTTTCCTGACCTGCATACAGATTTCTCAGGAGGCAGGCAAGATGATCTGGTATTCCCATCTCTTGAAGAATTTTTCACAGTTTGTTGTGATCCACACAGTCAAAGGCTTTAGCATAGTCAATGAAGCAGAAGTGGGTGTTTTTCTGGAACTCTCTTGCTTTTTCTGTGATCCAGTGGATGTTGGCAATTTGTTCTCTGTTTCCTCTGCCTTTTCTAAATCCAGCTTATACATCTGGAAGTTCTCAGTTCATGTACTATTGAAGCCTACCTTGGAGGATTTTGAGCATGACCTTGCTAGCATGTGAAATGAGTGCAGTTGTGTGGTAGTTTGAATATTCTTTGACAATGCCCTTATTTGGGATTGGGATGAAAACTGACCTTTTCCAGTCCTGTGGCCACTGCTGAGTTTTCCAAATATGCTGGTCTATTGAGTGCAGCACTTTAACAGCATCATCTTTTAGGATCTGAAATAGCTCAGCTGGAATTCCATCACCTCCACTAGCTTTGTTCATGTTGATGCTTCCTAAGGCCCACTTGACTTCCTGCTCCAGGTTGCCTGGCTGTAAGTGAGTGATCACTTATAATATTAGCTGCTTTTTATTCCGGGCCTCTTCCCACTTCCCTGGTTATTCCTTCTTGGTCTTCTCTCCATTATAGATTCTTCTTCCTCCTCCCAAAACATTGGCATGTCCCAGACTCAGTTCTTGGGTTTGATCTCTTCTCCGTTCGTACTCTCGAGGTGATCTTGTCCATCCCAGGATTTTAAATGCGTTCTAGTTGCTTCTGACACCCGGGTTTACACCCTCGCCCAGGGCTCTACCCGGACTTCAGCTCAAGTTCCTGTGGACGTCCCCACCTCGTTTCCACACTTGTGCTTGGGCAGCAGTCCCATGTACTAAATGACTCCTCCGTGCATCCTGTTGCCCAGACCAGAAGTCTTGGAGTGGCCTCTGCCTCTTCTGTCTCATATTTCCCAGCCAGTCCTTTGGTAGATTCTGTGGGTTCTTCCTCAGAAATACATCCAGAACCCATTCACATCTCACCAGCTCCAATCCACGCCCCAGTCCAAGCTGCTGTCCTGTCTCACCTGGTGGACTGCAGCCCCCTCCCAGCTGGCCTCACTGGTCCCACCCTTGCCCCTCTGTAGCCTTTTGCAGGCTGTAATCCCTTTGCAGCTAGAGTACTGCTTCTGAAATGTCACTCTTCTTCCTAGAAGACTCTACCAGCTTCTACCGCACCTTAGAGATCGCCACCACCTTCTCCAAGGCCCCACACAACCCCTTCCTTCCCCCGTGGTCTCTCAGACCCCACCTCCTGTCACTGCCCAGGCTCCCTGCATGCCAGCCCCTCTGCCCTCCTCGCTGCTCCCAGAGCACGTCAGGCCTGCCCCGGCTCCCTCCTTTGCTTTCTTAGAGTTTCTAGGTCTCCCCGGACTGCAGTATTTACAATAAATCAGCACGTTGCCCCACCCCTTGCCATTCTGTCCCTTATCCCTTACCCTGCTTCATTTCCCTGCATAGCATTCTCACCATGTGGCGTGGTATTCGTTAGCTTACTGTGCATCTCCACCCTCCAGAATGCGAGCTCTTTGAAGGCAGAGACTTTGTTTGGTTCCCTGCTGTATCTGCAGCGCCTGGAACAGCGCCTGGCCCGTGCTGAGTGCCGGCAATATCAGTGAGTGAGTGTGCTCTCTGCAGTGTGATCTCACAGCAGCCCTGAGGTGGATGAGGCACGGAGAGGCAGAGGAAGTTGCCCAGGTTGCCCGAGGCACGTAGCAGGTAAGTAGCAGAGCTGGGGTTTAGTTAGCCTCTGCCAGTTTGACTCCAGAATGCACGTTCTTTCTGTTCTATTGCGTGTCCTCCCGTTTCTGAATGTTTCCAAACCGCCATCAGATCTCTGAGAGCTTTATCGTGCATCTGAAGCTTACCGTTTTGATTTCGTTTGTCGTCATCAAGTTGTGTTTGAGTGTCCGGCTTCCATGGACCTTGGCTGTCACCAAAGGTAAAGGAAGGTGCCTAGCCCCTGCCCTCCTGTTCTCTTCCGGGAGCAAATCCCCCATGAAACGGTGAGGCCCCCAGGAAAATCTCTTTCTTGGTTCTTGTCATTTTTCGGTTCAGTTCAGTTCAGTCGCTCAGTCGTGTCCAACTCTTTGTGACCCCATGAATCACAGCACGCCAGGCCTCCCTGTCCATCACCATCTCCCAGAGTTCACTCAAACTCACATCCATCAAGTCGGTAATGCCATCCAACCATCTCATCCTCTGTTGTCCCCTTTTCCTCCTGCCCCTAATCCCTCCCAGCATCAGAGTCTTTTCCAGTGAGTCAACTCTTCTCATGAGGCGGCCAAACTATTGGAGTTTCAGCTTTAGCATCATTCGTTCCAAAGAACAGCCAGGACTGATCTCCTTTAGAATGGACTGGTTGGATCTCCTTGCAGTCCAAGGGACTCTCAAGAGTCTTTTCCAACACCACAATTCAAAAGCATCAATTCTTCGGCACTCAGCTTTCTTCACAGTCCAACTCTTGCATCCATACATGACCACTGGAAAAACCATAGCCTTGACTAAACGGACATTCCTTTGTTGGCAAAGTAATGTCTCTGCTTTTCAGTATGCTATCTAGGTTGGTCATAACTTTTCTTCCAAGGAGTAAGCGTCTTTTAATTTCATGGCTGCAGTCACCACCTGCAGTGATTCTGGAGCCCAAAACAATAAAGTCTGACACTGTTTCCACTATTTCCCCATCTATTTGCCATGAAGTGATGGGACCAGATGCCATGATCTTTGTTTTCTGAATGTTGAGCTTTAAGCCAACTTTTTCACTCCCCTCTTTCACTTTCATCAAGAGGCTTTTTAGTTCCTCTTCACTTTCTGCCATAAGGGTGGTGTCATCTGCATATCTGAGGTTATTGATATTTCTCCCAGCAATCTTGATTCCAGCTTGTGGTTCTTCCAGCCCAGCGTTTCTCATGATGTACTCTGCATAGAAGTTAAATAAGCAGGGTGACAATATACAGCCTCGATGTACTCCTTTTCCTATTTATGACCAACCTAAACAGCATATTAAAAAGCAGAGACATTACTTGGCCAACAAGGTCTGTCTCGTCAAGGCTATGGTTTTTCCAGTGGTCATCTATGGATGTGAGAGTTGGACTATAAAGAAAGCTGAGCACCAAAGAATTGATGCTTTTGAACTGTGGTGTTGGAGAAGACTCTTGAGAATCCCTTGGACTGCAAGGAAATCCAACCAGTCCATCCTAAAGGAGATCAGTCCTGAGTGTTCATTGGAAGGACTGATGTTGAAGCTGAAACTCCAGTGCTTTGGCCACCTGATGTGAAGAGCTGACTCATTGGAAAAGACCCTGATCCTGGGAAAGATTAAAGGCAGGAGGAGAAGGGGACGACAGAGGGTGAGATGATTGGATGGCATCACCGACTCAATGGACATGAGTTTGAGTAAACTCTGGGAGTTGGTGATGGACAGGGAGACCTGGAGTGCTGCGGTTCATGGGGTCGCAAAGAGTCGGACATGAAGAGCGACTGAACTGAACTGAACTTCCAGGGCTTAGCACTGTGCCTGGCACAAAGGGGGCACTCCCTTCCTAGCTGTAGGATGAGTGAATGAATGAATACAGGGCACAAGGAGGTGCTGTGAGCACACATGTTCTTTGTCTTTGGCCAACTGAGCACTGCCTGAGTTGGGTGCCTCCCAGGTGTTCAGAGACTCACTGGACTCCGGTGCTTATCAGAAATGTCAGTTCCACTCCAGAGCTACGAGGGTGACTGGGACTGGGGTGTCTGATTCAGATGGGGTTGTGGTCCACACCTTGAGAAACCCACTGCTGCCCAGTGAAAATACAGACCATAGGAGAGACTTCCCAGCTAGACCATCGAGGAAGGGGTGAGATTCGGGAAGCCAACAAGAGGGCCTTCCAGGCAGGGAGAAATAAAAGTGAAAAGTGAGACTTGTTTTTAGATCTTAGAGAAGTCTTCCCCTGCCACTGTGAATATAATAGTTCTAATAATTGCTACCACTTCCTGTGCCTGCCATGTGCTGGGAACTCTATTCGGCTCTTAAATATATGCCTATTAATTTGGTTTTCACACCAACCCCTCAACACAAGATGTTATCACCATCTTATAGACAAGAACATTGAGACTCAGAAGGTTAACTCACTCATTCAAGGTCACACGGAGTGGTAGAGCTGGGATTTGAAGGGAGATCTGGGAAGCATCAGAGTCAAGGTTTTTTCCATCATCCTCCACGCTGTCCATGAAAAGGTCTCATGGACTCAAAGAAGTACAGGAAGCTCCTAGGACATGTAGGGAACTAGGGGAAATGTACTGAAATGAGTCAAGTTTTCTTGAAAGTGCCTTAAAAGAATAATGGTTTTGATAGCATTTAATTTTGGTCAGAAATACTTTCTGAATATACTCCTGACTTTCCCAGTTCTATTTTCTTCTTTCACACAAGCTTTATCAAAGGATTGTTTTGTTGATAAATTTAGTGTGCAGTTGGGACTTACATGTAGATTATACCTACCCTCAAAGGGAGAGAGGATTTTATAGTTTCCATTCATTCTCATTAAAATCAGAACATTTGCATCTTAACTTTTACATCTTGTTCCAGGAATTTTAAGCAGTCTGATTGTATGGAAGTGGGTCGTATTAATTGCAAATGGGCTAGACATCTGCTCACTAACACGGAATGCTTTTTTTTAGCTCGACTTTGTTTTTATATATGATCTACCAGAGCGATTAAGTGAAGGCTGTACGGGCTGCTGTTACAAGACCAGGATTTTCAGAGACTTACAATGTAACCATAAAAATGAACTGAAGAGTAAATCTTTGAACATTCTTGAACTGAGAGCAATTAAACATCTTACAGTTGATAAATTTTTATCCACAGTCTGTCTTCCATTGTTGGGCCTCTGTTGGTCTGGTGTGCAGCGAGCCCAGGTCCCTTGGGCTCTCGGCTCTGGGGTGAGAGGTGCTATGCTTTTTTCTGCCTGTGGGGAGGAAAGTAGGCAGGGAATGAGCTGAGGTGGAGCATCAGACTGGAAACACAGGATCCAGCCTGCTGGGGACTGCCTGAGTAGGCTGGGTATTTCTTTCCTGATAGTAACCTAACAGTGTTTCCCAAAGTGGATTTCTTGCAACACGAATTCTTTATATGTGTGTGTGTGTGTGTGTGTGTGTAATTGAGCTTCCCAGGTGGCGCCAGTGATAAAGAACCTGCCTGCCAAAGCAGAAGACATAAGAAATGCGGGTTTGATCCCTAGGTTGGGAAGATCCCCTGGGGAAGGGCATGGCAACCCCGAAATTCCCCAGTATTCTTGCCTGGAGAATCTCATGGACAGAGGGGCCTGGTGGGCTCCAGGCCATGGGGTTGCAAAGAGTCAGACAGGACTGAAGCGACTTAGCATGCCTATTTGTAGTAACGCGTTTATTTACAGTTGTGCTGGGTCTTCGTTGCTGTTTCTCTAGTTGCAGCTACTGTGTTGCGGGGCCCGGGCTTACCATCGCAGTGGCGTCTTGTTGCGTAGCACAGGCTCTAGGCACACAGGCTCAGTAGTTGTGGCACTCAGGCTTAGGTGCTCTGGCGGATGTGGAATCTTCCCAGACCAGAGATCAAACCCGAGTCTCCGGCATTGGTAGGCAGACTCTTATCCACGGTACCACCAGGGGAGGTCCCAGAACACGACTTCTTAAGGAGGGTGATGTGGACAGTAAGTTTCAGAAGCACTCACTGGTTAAACCATCCTAGTTAAGCGTGTTCCTTCATTGCAGGCCTTTCCAGCACCTTTAATATGCCCTTGTACACTGTGCATCTGTAAGAGGAGGACAGTGTCTACACAGTTTCTGTGACACGCTTGGCCAGGATCCCCCTTCTCATTGATCTCAGATGGCCTCGGCCTGCAGCAGCTTGAAGCAGGACCTGAAGTCAGGCCGAGGCAGTGAAAGCGTGAATCCTAGCCACCAGGGCCCAGTGGCCACTGACGAGGCCCTGGGCCTTCAGCTGTGTAGCCGTGAATTTCCAAATAGGGTCAGAAAGTAGTGAAACAAATAAAGTGTTTATTAGGAGGAAAAAGGGTATGTGTGGATAGACACCAGAGCGAGCTCGGAAGGTCATGCCCTTGTGGTGGTTTGAGTCACTTATATGGGGCATTTCTTCCAGATTGTCCTTTGGCCAGTCACCTTGCTTTGCCTGGTTCTGAGTCTGTATTTGGTTTAACTCAGGATCCTCCCCTGTGCGCGTGCATCTCTTGGGTAAGATGGATTCTAGTGAAGAGGCCTGCAGGTAGGTTGGCATCGCTCCCATTTTGGCCTTTCTGAACATGTGTATTCGGGAAGGTCCCCTTGACCTTGAGGAGGAGAAGTATGTGGCCTCTTGTCTTAGCAGTTCCTCCTCCTTTGCATCTTGGAGTATCCGTCCACAGGGGACAAACTGGCTGCTGCTCAGCCTGGGGCCCATCTATCTCTTGCCTCGTCAGGGGACTCAGTTCAGGAAATGTTGCCATGGAGAATGTCCCAAGTTTTATCTTAAACCAGGAGCTGGGGAATCTGGTTGAGGCTCCCCGGTCAAATAGTTGAATACAAAGTCTCAGGTCCACAGGGCAGCTGCCTCAGCCATCTCGCCCCTCAGGACCTCCTAGGACCTGTTTTGCTTTTTTTTTTTTTTTTTTTTTTCAGAGTTATGGATTCCAAGCCAGTGGCACCACTGGCTCAGTCAGGGAGCAGGAGGGAAGCCTGGGCCTGTGTGCATCCATGCGTGTCTGTATTTGACAGAGAGGAAGATGGTACAGAGCTTGGCAGCAGTGGTTAGGGAAGGCCAAGTAAAACACACCAGGGACAAAAGAGTTCTGGAGGGACTGACCTGTTTCCTAAAGGAGTCTCCTGACCCTGGTCCCACACCTGCTACCCGGAGGGGCGCAGTCCATGTTTGCTGAATGAATAAATTGTTGGTGCTCCAAGCCCTTTGCAAAAAAGATAGCGAATGTTGCGACAGCATCGTACTCTGTTTCAGTGGAGTTTGGCTGCCAAATGTTTGTAATCTTTCACATCACCTGGAATCAGAGGTGAAGCCACCAGAACTTTTCTTTTCCTCACTTCACTGAGGCCCCTTTCATGCAGAGCTCTCTGCCAAGTACTGCCTGGCCGCAGAGCACGCATCCCTGCGCATTATTATTCTAGGGGTGGGAATGGACCTGAACCAGCTGATCCACACCTTTACTCCGTCTCTCTTGGGACCAATGATAGAAAGCTAATAAATGTGAAGTGGTGACTTGGAAAGGAGCAAAGCGCGTTGACTCAGAAGAGGGGCGAAGGCCACAGTGTGAACCTATGACCTTGCCCTCATTAGCTTCAGGCCTCTCAAGCACCAGCTGGTGACGATGGTTTGATGCCTGTCTTACTGCTGAAGTCCTCCGCCTGCTGCTTGGTGCTGCTGTCTTCCCGTTTCATCCCCTCCTTCTGCAGAGCATGGTTTGTTACCCAAAGGAAGGGTCGCTGGCTCACCCTTAATATGGGGAAATCATTTAGAGCACTTAATTTGTGTTGACTCTTTATTGGTGCACGATTGCAATTAAGTTAGATTAATGAAAGGTAAATTCCAGTCTATACATGAGGAAAAATAATCTCTTGTAAAGATCCTAATTAGTATGTGTGTTTATTTAGCCTCTCATGGTTTAATTGCATCCCATCTTGCTATTTACAAACAGGCATCATTAAAGAATAATGAGTGTGTGAAGAGCATTAATGCTAGCAGCAGATGAGGTAACTGGCGGCCGGTGGGGAGAGGGAGGTGGATGGGTGAAGTTTGCCGGTTTGTGTTATTTCCCAATGAAGGAGAAAGCAAGACGGGGAGGATGGAACAGACACGGCGCGCGGCAGCAGCTTGTCCTTTGACGGCAAAGACTTGGGCTGCTTTTCATCCACTGCTACAGTGTCACCTGGAAAGGTGAGCACACACTCTCAGGATTGTCTCGGGACCTTGGCCAGCAGCATTGAGGTTGGAGCTTTCTTTTCTACTCCGCGTTGCGGGATATCTGCACCTGAACTCGACGAGGATTCCCTGGGATGCTGAAAAGGCCACCCAACATGGGCCTTTCCTCATGCAGTTCAGCTCCTGTCCCTTCAGCAGCCTCTGTTTGAAAAATATCCAGACGTAAAATAAATTAAGCAGTAGGCTTCTGAGATTTCCCTGGCATCCCTCATATCATTCCAATTTTACATAATTTGCAGTTTTTCCTCGAAACTACAAAGCCATTTTATCTTTTTAGGTGGATGTGTGTGACCATTTCTAGTCTCTTCTAACCTGGGCTAAGGGGAGGGAGGCTGAGATTCCACGTGGAGTGGCAGTGAAGTTGAAGGAAGAACAACCCAGAAGAAGCCAGGTGCTATAGTGTCGTCCTCATTTGCTGCTGGATTCTCCGGTTCCCAGCACAGAGTGAGCACTTCTCTAATGTCACTGAGAAGCAGATGTGGGACAAAGGTGGCGAGTCTGAGGAGTCTCCAGGAGTCCTGGAGCCCGGGTTGCCTTCCTTGTTGGAGTCAGACTCGGAAACACCAGCCTTAGTTTCCCCTTATGCTATGGTTATCATTGCAAGCACGTTTGTGAATATGTTCTCTATAAATGTAAATTGCCACTATTCAGAGTATATTAAAGCTTTAGATTTCTCTAGGGGTTCCTGGGTGAGCTGAAGTCCAGGGTTTAATTTATTTAAAATCAGGTTATAGGAATTCAGTTTTTAGTACATTTTATGTTTTTTTTTTTAAAAAAGAGAAACTATAGTTTAATTTTAAGCTACCCTAAATAGAAGCCTATATATATATTTATATTTTTTTTCCAGTGTTCTTAGTACTGCCTGTATCTAAGGACACAGCAAGCTGCATTATCAAACACAGAAGGACCCAAACAGGCTTGTGTGGCTGTCTCTTTTGTTGTTGTTAACTTGCAACTATTCCATTTTCAGCTCACAGAACTGTGGGGCATATTGTCCCATTCATATTAATTGGATTTTAAAGTGACCTTGTCCAGGTATTGATCTGAATTAAAATTTCCTACATCAAGGTCAAGTTGGCACACATTGTACAGTCGAAATATTAAAAAGCCAAGTCCTGCCTAACAGGGTATCGACAGAAGTGGAGATGTGACGGGGCCGTGTTTGCCGCAGCAGGCACCGTGGTCCCTTCTACTGCAGGTGGCAGATCTGTGTGGGGGTCACTTTCATCTGGACTTGAGTCGCCCCATCAAAGGGCGGTTCCTGTTTAAGTCCACAGACTCACCTTTTCCCAGCAAGAATGTCCCCAAGCAACTCAGAGCTCAGATAATGCTGCTCAGGTGCGCGGGTTTAGGGTGAATTTTCAGCTCATCTGAATTCACCCAGGCTGCCTTGAAAACGAGGGCCTGATACGATCATTCATAAACCTGAACTATCTAGCCCCGACCTCAGCCGTGAGTCCCAGTTTCCAAACTGCCTGTTTAATACCTCTCTGCTGAGACATTTCAGAAATAATCTTAAACTTCATAAAAGCGAAGTAGTTTTCCCCTCTCTCTGTCTTACCGTTCTGCTTCCCCCTCTTATCTCATTAAATAGCAAAACTGTCTACCTGGTGCTAAAGCCAGACACCTACAGGCTTCCTTAGTGTCCCCCTTTCTCTCACCCTCCAGCCCGTCTTATCAGCAGATCCTGTCTTCAGTTCCTCTTCATTCTGTCTGGAATCAATTGGCGTCTTCTGTAGCCTTGGCCCCGGTCAGAGCTGTCACTGTCCTCTCTGTGGCCCCCATTTCTTCTCTTGATCTCACCAGTAGCCAGGGACATGTGTTTTTTAAAGCATGCACACCAGCCGTGTCATTTCTCGGCACTGACTTCCCTTCACCCTGAGTACAGCTACATTTCTTGTCAGAGCCACTGCCACCAGCAGACCCTGGCCCGCCCTGGCCTGGCACCTGGTGCTCTGCTGCCTGCCCTGCCCCTCCCCCCCACCCCCCACCCAGGCCCTCCCCACCCAAGGCCTCTGCTCAGGCGCCTCCCTCGGCGGGCCCTCTGCAGGACTCTGCGCAGCCCAGCCCAGCCCAGCCCAGCCTTAGGCAGTAGGTGTCCACCCGGTGTGAACCTAACCCCTCACCCAGCTTTATTGTCTTCCCAGCCCCACGCGGACCTTGTATTTTTGTTGTCTGCCCATCCCCGTCCCCAAGAATGCACCCTCCTGAGGCATTTCATTCACTGCTCTGTCTCTAGTCCTTAGACCAGTGCTTGGCACAGTAGTGGATGTCCAAGAAATATTCGAGTGAATTGAATGAACAAATGAATAATTGAATCATCGGATCTAAATGTCTTTTGGGGGCACACACTGGTATTGCCTAAATCTCTCTTTGAGCTGTCCCCTTTTTGTTTATTTCCCTTAAAACTCCTTGCAAATTATACATTTTTATTTACATACAGATTTGTTGCCTGTCTCCTCCACTAGGCTTTTAGCTCTCTGAAGTGTTTCATCTGCTAACCTAATGCCTAGCCTGCACTTGTATCAAATTAACAAGTAATTGTCGGATGGAAGGAGGGGGGACTGGAAGGCAAGTCATTGCCCATCTAAGGCAGCTCCACGTTCCAGTGTGTCCGTCTGTCGGTCCATCTCCCCTCCTTTCCCCCACCCTTCATTTGTTCCCCACGTCTTCCGGCACAGCCACCTTCTCACCGGAGAACTGTTTCTGGTTCCCAGTCTTCTCCATGTTCTCCAGTCCAGGTTCTGGAAGGAGGCAGTGTACGTGGCCTCGCCAGCATGGGGAGAGCCTTCTGTCAGACCGGCATAGGGCCGCCTTTGGACCTGGTACCTGCCCCTGGACCAGCTGCTCTGCCCAGGACAGGAAGTAGCAGCTGCTTCCTGGGCAGCAGGCCCACCAGTGAGACAGGAGCGCTGGGTGCAGTGGCTCTCCTGCCGCCACGCGCAGTGCGGGGGGCAAGTAGAGGGTGTGTGTGCACGGGGACCCCACTTCACGTTCCTACGAGAAGCTTCACGTTTCAGCCTGTTGGAGAAAACAGTAGTCGGCTTCTCCTTTTGTCAGCTAACCCATTTCCCACTTGACTACCGCAACATCTTTTTGGAATCTCGATGCCCTATTTTTATACAGCTATCACATTCTCCTTTTTCCCAGAGGGGTTTCTAACATATACTTGAATGTATGTTTTATAAATGAAAACGAACTAATTCTGTTTTGACAATTTGGGGGACTTTTCACGACACTGCTTCTTTGCATCGTGTGTGGATTTTGTTGTGGTTGAGAGGAACGGGAAGCCAGATGAGAGGGGAGGACTGTGAGGAAGGTGGCATTTAATCGGATGAAATGCAAACTTGTTTCTTAACCCTTCCATGTCATGAAAATGGCTAATGAGGCCTGGAGAATGAGGAGGTCCTCTCTGCTGAAACTCCCCTCCCTCCGGGGCAGTTTTGACTATTGAAGAGACGAATAGATTCAGGAAGAGCAGAAGTACCCGGAGTGTTAACGTTGATGGCTCCTTGGGAAATGATTCAAAGTTACTCATCCAGGGAATAAGCCACCTAGTGAAAACTAAACCTCATCTTATCAGGCAGGTGCTTCATAATTGTTAAACAGAATGACTTGCAGTGATATCAACAATCGCTCCCACATAGTGAGTGACAGCAGCGACTCCCCTGGACACTTCATAGCCCTGGCCGTCCAGTCCTTACAAAGGGTTCTATTTTAGAGACAAGGAAGCGAAGCTCACGGAGGCTGGTTTTCCCCAACCCATGCTGGTTTACCACGCTCCTCTGGGCAGGCAAAATTTGAACTTGGGTCTCTCAGGCTCCAAAGCCCTGGCTCTCCGCCCCCCGCCCCTATGCTGTCTGTCCCCCGTGACAAAGGCAAGGAGGCAGTAACCCAGCCTGACCGTGGATGGCAGATGCCAAGTTTGAATCCCAGAGCTAAGCCCTTCACAAGGCTGGTGTCATCTCCTCCTCCCAAAAGCCTCATCCTGAGTCTGCAGGCCAGAAACCGGGAAGAGACAGTCCAGGTAACTTGGCTCAAGTCACACAGCCATGGAACTTCCCTGGGGGTCCAGTGGTCAAGATTCTGTGCTGCCACTGCAGAGGGCATGGGTTTGGAGAGCTGAGATCCTGTAAGCCGTCTCATATGACCAAAAAAAGAGGTCACGCAGCACCAGGAAGAGGCAGAGCTGAAATCTAAACTCACGCTTACTTTTTTCCCCAGTCTATACATGTTAACCCTCGAGCTTGCTGGCCTTACTGGCAAGTTGATTGTCTAACTTTAGATAGAACCTAAAGTGAGTTTATCTGCCTTATGTCTCCTGGATCTTTGTCAGAAGGGAAGGTGTAACTCACCTCTTGAGGCCGTGACAGCTTCACAGCTCCAGTCTAGTCCGTCATCCCTGGAAGTTACCTTCCAGTTTGATTTTCCCTTTCTTGAATCACTACATTGAACTGCGTTTTATCATCAGAGGCACACTTGAACCCCCACCCACACACCTCCACCACCCCCCCCCCCCCCCCCCCCCGCCGCCCACATTGAGCAAAAAATAAGTGACCTTCAGCGTAGGAAATACTGGTTTTATCTTAGAGGATCCTTCGGTCTGACCTCTTGGTTTCCATGTCACGTAGCCCGTTTTCTTGTGACGGTCTCGTTACTGTCTAGCTGTCTGCAGTGCCAGAAGCCTCATCCAGCTGTGACGGCAAGTTTATTGTCTCTACCTCAGCCTGGCCAGAGCCTCAGCCTCTCAGGGTTGGTCTGTGTCCATTTTCCCTTTGCTATTTCCAGTTTTACAGTTTTCCTCTAAAGAAACAGGAGCCGGTTTCCCTCGAGCTCCCAGTCCCCCTTGCGGCTCCTGCTTTGGGAAGCCTGCTGTGAGGAGAACAGCCCGCCAGCACAGTTCTGCAGGACGGCACACACCTCGCAGCTGTGCAGAATTCAGAGCGCTAAGTTCAAAAAGAAGCAAAACAGTAAAACACTAAAATTAGTCAAAGCTAGTGTTTTAGTGGCGTATAATGGATGAGGTTGGGGCTTCCCTGGTAGCTCAGTGGTGAAGAATCCACCTGCCAATGCAGGAGATACAGGAGAGGCGTCTTTGATCCCTGAGGGGGCAAAGATCCCTTGGAGAAGGAAATGGCAACCCACTCCAGTATTCTTGCCTGGGAAATCCCAGTCGGACAGGACTTAGTGACTCGACAACAATTAACAATAGCTGGGGTCAGGAGTGTGAGTATAAAACCATTTGGGAAGGAGGCCAGGAGCCTTGTGAAGCAAGATTTTGAGCCACTTAGCAGAGTCCCCGAATATATGACTGGCAGTTAGAGGATTAGATGGTCCAAGGTTCTGTGGTCGCCCTGTCTTATGATTTAGAGACGCTGCTGTGGGGTCAGGGGCCAGGCACAAACAGCAGAAGTAGCGAGCAGCAGGCCCTGCGCAGAAAAGCTGTGACCTGGCACTCAAGTCTGTCAAAACCTTAGCTCCCTTCCGTTAAGAATGAGAGTACGACGCCTGCCTGGGGCGCATCACAGGTTCTTAGGTGGAGGAGGGAGCCGCAGCCCTGTGGGCACACCCTGGTTCTTGTCCTGGAGTCAGGATGTGTCCACATTATTCAGGGACGACCCCCCAGGCGTCAGAGGAAAGTTTGGAGGAACGTTTTTTCCAGGTCACATTGCAAGAACATCTCCTGGAGGAATGTTCTGTGGTACATCATCTGGGGAGTGCTCATCTGTATAGCCAACCCCTCCTTTCAAAACGTGGGATGAATTGGACAGGCGCCCAGCAGGCATTTTCCAACAGCTCAGTGACACAGCACCTTCTCCCCAGACTCCTCGGGTACACAGTGAGCCCCACGTGGTAAAGCACTGTACATCCCCCAGTTAGTGCGGGCACAGCTCAGTTTAATCACTTTCTTCAAGGTCTGTTGTCATTCCGTCACTAGCTCGTCTCCGACCCTCTGCGACCACGTGCACTGCAGCACGCCCGGCTTCCCTGTCCTTCAGTGTCTCCTGAAATTTGCTCAGACTCGTGTCCATTGAGTTGATGATTCCATCCAGCTATCTCATCCTCTGTCATCCCCTTCTCCTCCTGCCCTCAATTTTTCCCAGCATCAGGGTCTTTTCCATTGAGTCGGCTTTTAGCATCAGGTGGCCATAGTATGGGAGCTTCAGCTTCAGCATCACTCCTTCCAATGAATATTCAGGGTTGATTTCCTTTAGGATTGACTGGTTTGATCTCCTTGCTGTCCAAGGGACTCTGAAGAATCTTTCTCCAGCACCACAGTTCAAAAGCATCAAATTTTTCAGCGCTCAGCCTTCTTTATGGTCCAACTCTCACATCCATACATGACTCCTGGAAAAACCTAGCTTTGAGAGGGTTTATGGACCTTTGTCAGCAAAGTTATGTCTCTGCTCTTTAATACACCTTCAAAGCAGGAACCGTGTTTGATACCTCTTAACCTCTCAAGACTTCAGTTTATCCCCTTGAAAATGAGACAGTTGAAAGTGACTTTTTTAAATCTCCAGCTCTAAAGTCACGTAAATCTGCATCAGTGTCCTCACCCAGAGCTTCACATAGTACACACACGTATATATTCAGTGAATAAATGCTTATCGGGCTCGTTCCCTTTATCCCCATCTTTCTTTGTAATTAGCCCAAAGGGGAAGGTTCTTAGTTCCATACTGAGAAGAACTGTTCCTGAACCTCCTGTAGGTGCCCATTTGCCCCTCCCTCTCTCCCTTCCCCATTCTAACTATACTTGGAAAAACATCACTGCAAGTACAGCAGACCCCTTACAGACACTTCCACGGTAAGCTTTTACCTTGTTTGTACCTGGAAAATAATGTTTGTGGACATGTATGTATATGTGGTTGGCTGTTTTTTCTTTTCCCCCAATGTGTCTCTTCCCCAAAGCAGAGCTCAGCCATGCATCTTTTGTCTGGGTGACAGATACCGTGCACCCGCTTCGCCTCCCAGCCACAGGCTCTATGCTGGACCTGGGGGTGCAAAGAAGCCATTGGTCGGCTTGCCTCCCCTGCATCTAGACAGCTCTGCTTAGGCTCAGGGTGCCTGCTCCCTGCACAAGCCCGGGGGTTGAGGTTGCAGGTGATTAGCTGCTCTCCCCTTCTCAGCTCACCTGGTCTTAGCTACAATATTTGTCACATTTGCATTGGGTAGCAGTTGGCAGCAGAGCAGAATGAAATATTTTTGCTATCCTCAACTTGCCTCCCACTTTGTAGCTTGCCTTGCCATAGTGAACTAGAAATGTTCCCAATGTCATACCGCTTGGCAGATGAATACCAGAGAAGAGACAGAGAAGACCACCCATTCAGCTCCAGCTCCCCTGCAGGGGAGGCACTATGCCAGGTCTCTAAGGGCACTTCCTGGAAGAGTGACGGCCTGCTGGGCGGACCCCCAGCGGCTTCATGTCCAAGTGCACCCCGCTTCTCTCTGGAGAAGCACAGTGCTCCCCTTGACTTCACGACTTGCCGTGTGAACGCACGGGGACCAGCACTGGAGGGCTGGTGAGAGAGCTGCTCAGTGCAGAGGGTTACCTTGGCAACCGCAAGCCCGCTTCATTACCAGATGGCATTAGCGTTATTTGTGGGATCCCACGGCAGTTGCCAAGCACAGACCTGTAGCCCTGTTTCTGGACATTTTGCTCCGACCACAGCCAGCATTGACTAGTACGTAGAACAGTGTCTGTTGGCCGGTATATGGTGGGTGCCCCAGCACATCAGTCTGCCAAGACTCCAGGTCATTACAACCTGCTGTGTGCAAGTGTGTTAGATCTGGCACAGTCCAGACACGAGAATATGAATCATGACAGAGTGACATGCTGGCTGGAAAGAACATTAGGCACACAAAGCCCCTTGTCGAGGGCCAGGGCATGAAGGGCTCATGGGACCCTCTCAGCTGAGTTGAACGAAGGCTGATGGCTGGAGCATTGTATGACTCACATGCCCGCGGCCACATGTCTCCCAAGGATCGTCCCATCTCATTGCTCCACAGGCTCCTCTGCACTTCACAGTTGAGTGAACAGGTACCAGCGGTGGCTGGACTTGCCCTCGGTCGCCCTGCCTGTAAGTGGCAGGTGTGGCAGAGTCCAGTGCACTTGACCTTCATAGTCAGTGGCCTCCTTTGGAAGTCAGCGAGGTCAGCCCCTGTGGCAGCCTCGTCCTGTCCCACAGCACCCGCACCTCAGGCTTACCAACTCTCAGCAGCCATTCAACAGGAGCGTGCTTTTGTGCGAACTTCGGCGCCCACACAGCTGACACCCCCTGTCTGCAGCATCCCTTTCGCCCAGGTATGACAGCAGGAGGGCAGATGAGCATAAGTGGTAGTTCCCCTGGACCAGAGGCAGTGACCGTTCTTGTTCCAGCTTTGATGTTAACTGGCTTCAGATCATTTCACCTCTGCAAAGTCCAGACGAGGGTGTGGGCCGAGCAGTGAGGCCTGCCCCAGGAACATAGTCTGTGCCAGGCCCTCTGCCGCACCCGTATCAGTGAATTGCCTCCTTGACTCCTCGGGGTCATTCTCGGAGGACACTCTCGGTATCTCCATCAGATGGAGGAAACTGACGTCCAGAGAAGGCAAGTGATGGGGCCAAGCTCTCCATAGTAGAGCCCAGACCTCTTTCCAGATGCATCTGATTCCAAAGCCTTGAAACGTTGAGCTTCAAAATTGCATGTGTAGTTTAATTGTAACCACGTTAAAAATGCAAAAAGCCATAAATCTGTGCATTTTCAGCCTAGTTGAGTACCAGAGTCCTTTCTGACTATAAAAAATGAGATTTGATAAACTTGATAGCACATGACAGGTTTGAGAGAGAATAAAAGTAAACCAGAGCCAGACTTCATAGCACCGAATGTCCGGAAGCATCCAGCTCAGGAGAGGCATAGCCGAAGAGATGCTCTTGGTGAGCCTCCGACATGTGTGCGCCCTCCCTGAACGGGTGAAGCCGCGGCACAGGAGCAGGCCATGGAGAGTCTGTCCCAGGGCTCCGGAGCGACCAGGCAGGGGATTGGGGGGAGTGTGACTGGCTGAGGGCGGGCGTGGAGGTGGGAAGTATGATTGGTGAGGGAGCGGTATGCCGTTAGAATCTCGTGTTTAGAAAAGAAAACACTTAAACCTCAATATACAAATGAACATAGGATAAGAAAAAAAGGGGGGTGGTAAAGGAAAAACTATCCTAGTCCAAATTCGTAAAATGCAAAACAAAAATTTTAGCCTGTCGAACAATGATCTGCCCCTCTCGCCCTGGTTGTGGACTTGAAATACCATTTCCCACGAAAAGAACCAGAGCTGCTTATGGAAGTGGCTGATTCGTGACCTCAGGTGGGACTTGCACAGGACAGGCCTGGAGTATTATGTACAAGACAGCAACTGTCCCAGAGACCAGGGTTACAGCCTGACAGGCCTGGAGTACTGTGTATCAGAGAGTAGGGAAGCCGCCATGGAGACCAGGATTACGACCTTACAGAGATGCCCGTAGGCCACAGACAGGACAATTCGAGCGTCCATGCAAAGAATTGCATCAGATACATATATGTCATATCTGCTTCACTTTTTGTGTTTATACCAATGTTAAGGGGGAAAAGCTAACCCATCTGTTGATACATTGGAAGTAAACTAGAGAACTAAAGCATTATTTGAAAACTGGCAGATAAATGGAAAGAACTGACCTTTTAACCTGTCTTTCCTTTATAATAAATTTGCCCATGAGGTGGCCAATTAGTAGGTAGGTGGAGTTTTTCTTTACAAAAGTATTCCAGCTAATACCTGAAGGCTGGGTGATCCCCTTGGAGTACAACCATCTGTAACCCCTGGTGAATTTAATGGGTCAGCAGCTGCCAGCGTCACACACTGAGATGCCTGACCTCCCATGCTTCCTGTTGGCAAACTGTGACACCCCCGTGAAGCAGTCCTGCCAAAAATAATAATAACAATAATCAAGCCCGCATCTCTCATAATTGCCAATTTATAGGAAGTACAGGGTAAGGAAGACCATGCAAAGTACACCGCCAGGGCGCCATCAGCAAAGTCCAGGCTGGAAAACTCTATAGGGAAAATGAGACAGTTTCTTCAACAAATAAAATGGGGTGGGGAGGGGATAGAGAGAAATTTTCAGTTCAGGAGAGACTTTTGAGACATGAGCCAGTCACGTGGTGTGGACCGTATTCAGATCCCAAGTCAAGCAAACTCTTTAAAAATGTGGCCTTTGTGAGACTGTTGGGAATTTGAACACTGACTGGCCTGCAGATTTGATAGCACTGGAGAATTCCTATTATTGTTTCAGATGTGGATGGGTAGCATGGCTGTCTGTTTTGTTTGTTTTCAGAATCGTGCTCTTTCAGAGATCCAGGCTGAAGTATTTACAGATAATGTGATATCTTGGCTGTTATTTAAATGTTTCCAAATGAAACAGGAAGGGAAAAGCAGGTGAGGATGTAGGAAAAGCAGATCCGCCAAGAGTTACTGCCGTTGTTGGGGTGGGTCCAAGGGGGCTCCGTGCTGTTTCACTTACTTCTGTATGTTTTCCTTTAAGGCTTCCATAATAAAAAGTTTAAAGAAAGTAAGTCAGTGTGGGGGCGGGGGTGGATATTATGTTCTTCTGTTGTGGTTTCCTTGTCGTTCAGTCGCTAAGTTGTGTGCGACTCTGCGAACCCACGGACTGCAGCACGCCAGGCCCCTCTGTCCTCCACCATCTCCCGGAGTTTGCTCACATTCACATCCGTCGAGTCAGCGATGCTGTCAAACCATCTCATCCTCTGCTGTTCCCTTCTCCTCTTGCCCTCAGTCTTTCACAGCATCAGGGTCTTTTCCACTGAGTTGGCCGGTCACATCAGGTGGCCAAAGTGTTGGTGCTTTAGCATCAGTTTTCCAATGAAGATGCAAGGTTGATTTCCTTTAGGACTGGCTGGTTTGGCCTCCTTGCGGTCCCAGGGACTTATGTTTTAATAGCACCCATTGGTGATGGGAGTGGAGAGCAGACAGTAGTGTTCTTAACCCTTATAGTTAGCAGTTGGTAGATTGTATCAGAAGCTTTAAAACATTTGTACTGTTCACCCTGGTAAATTACAGCTGTACAAACCCATCCTCAGGAAATAGTCCCAAACACAGCAAAAGCCAGGTGAACAAAAGTACACATTGCAGCCCAATATTAATATTAGGGAAAATTTGGAAGCAACTAATGTCTAACAGTAGGTTAAAGAAATTATAGTATATCCACTCAGTAGAATGCTAGACCCACGTGTCTTGCCATTTTTGAAGACTGCACAGCAATATGGAACAATGCTTACCTCATAATTTTAAATAAAGTTTTGACTTGAAATTATATATCTAGTTTCTGTTATAAACGTGAAAAATTCAAAACCCATGAATCTTTGATAGTACAAAGATGAAAAGGAAGTACCCCAAATGTTAATGGTGACTCTCTTTGGATAGAAAGACTATAAACAATATATTCCTTTTTTCTCTAATTTTAGATTGTTCCCTAGTAAGCCTTTATTAACTCTTACTGTTAGTTAACTTCAAAATATCAAAATACTCTTTTTATCAGTTAAAGTCAGCTAGATCTTGCTTCTTTTAAGGAAACAGTTGCTCAGTTTTCTGCTTATTAGCAGAAATTCAAAGAAATTCTATGCTTATTAGGAAAAAGACTTAAAATATGTTGGAAATGGTAGCCCCGTTGGAGGAGGTGTGCTGGACTGTCACTGTAGCCCAGCAAGAGGCAATTAACTTCAGTGCTTATAACTTCAGTGCTTATGACTTTAATTCTGTTCAGTTCAGTTCATTCGCTCAATTTTGTCTGACTCTGCAACCCCATGGACTGCAGCACACCAGGCTTCCCTGTCCGTCACCAACTCCCGTAGCCTGCCCAAACTCATGTCCGTCGAGTCAGTGATTCCATCCAACCATCTCATCCTCTGTCGTCCCCTTCTCCTCCTGCCTTCGATCTTTCCCAACATCAGGGTCTTTTCCAGTGAAAAAGACCACATAGGTGGCCAAGGTATTGGAGCTTCAGCTTCAGCATCAGTCCTTCCGATAAATATTCAGGACTGATTTCCTTTAGGAATTGTTGATATTAATATTAATTAGGAATATATTAATATGAATATTGGGCTGCAATGCGTACTTGATTTCCTTTAGGAATTGACTTCACACTCTAGGATGTCTGGCTCTAGGCGACTGATCACTCTATCATGGTTATTTGGGTCATTAAGATCTCTTTTGTATAGTTCTTCTGTGTATTCTTGCCACCTGTTCTTAATATCTTCTGCTTCTGTTAGGTCCATAGACCTTTAGGATTGACTGATTTGATCTCCCTGCAGTCCAAGGGACTCTCAAGACTCTTCTCCAACACCACAGTTCAAAACCATCAATTCTTCATGGTCCAAATCTCACATCCATACCTGACTACTAGAAAAACCATAGCTTTGACTAGATGGACCTTTGTCAGCAAAGTAATCTCTCTGCCTTGATTATGCTGTCTAGGTTGGTCATACCTTTTCTTCCAAGGAGCAAGCATCTTTTAATTTTGTGGCTGCAGTCACTGTCCACAGTGATTTTGGAGCCCAAGAATATTAAGTCTGTCACTGTTTCCATTGTTTCCCTGTCTATTTGCCATGAAGTGATGGAACCAGATGCCATGGTCTTAGTTCTTTGAATGCTGAGTTTTAAGCCAGCTTTTTCACTCTGCTCTTTCACTTTCATCAAAAGGCTCTGCAGTTTTTCTTCACTTCCTGCTGTAAGGGTGGTGTCATCTGCATATCTGAGGTTATTGATATTTCTCCTGGCAATCTTGATTCTAACTTATGCTTAATCCAGCCCAGCATTTTGCATGATGTACTCTGCGTATAAGTTAAATAAGCAGGGTGACAATATATAGTCTTGACATACTCCTTTCCCAATTTGGAACCACTCCATTGTTCCATGTCCAGTTCCATCCAGTTGCTTCCTGACCTGCATACTGATTTCTCAGGAGGCAGATAAGGTGGTCTGGTATTCCCATCTCTAAGAATTTTCCACAGTTTGTTGTGATCTACACAGTCAAAGGCTTTAGCGTAGTCAATGAAGCAGAAGTAGATGTTTTTCTGGAACTCTCTTGCTTTCTCAAAGATCCAGCATAAGTTTGCAATTTGTTCTCTGGCTTCTCTACCTTTCTAAATCCAGCTTGAGCATCTGGAATTTCACAGTTCATGTACTGTTGAGCCTGGCTTGGAGAATTTTAAACATTCTTTGCTAGTGTCTGAGATGAGTGCAGTTGTGCGGTAGTTTGAACATTCTTTGGCATTGTTTTTCTTTGGGACTGGAATGAAGACTGACCTTTCACAGTCCACTGGGAAGTTTCCCAAATTTGGAAAATTTGGCCACTGCTGAGTTTTCCAAATTTGCTGACATATTGAGTGCAGCACTTTCACAGCATCATCTTTTAGGATTTAAAATAGCTCAGCTTGAATTCCATCACCTCCACTAGCTTTGTTCATAGTGATACTTCCTAAAATGCACTAGACTTTGCATTCCAGGATGTCTGGCTCTGGGTGAGTGATCACACCATCGTGGTTATCTGGATCATGAAGATCTTTTTTGTACAGTTGTTCAGTGTATTCTTGCCGCCTCTTCTTAATATCTTCTGCTTCTGTCAGCTCTATACTGTTTCTGTCCTTTGTTGAGCCCATCTTTGCATGAAATGTTCCCTTGATATCTCTAATTTTCTTGAAGAGATCTCTAGTCTTTCCCATTCTATTGTTTTCCTCTATTTCTTTGCATTGATCACTTAAGAAGTCTTTATCTCTCCTTGCTATTCTTTGGAACTCTGCCTTCAGATGGATATATCTTTCCTTTCCTCCTTTGCCTTTCACTTCTCTTCTTTTCTCAGCTATTTGTAAGGCCTCCTCAGATAATCATCGTGCCTTTTTGCATTTCTTTTCCTTGGGGATGATTTTGTCACAGCCTCCTTCCTGTATGATGTTACGAACCTCCATCCATAGTTCTTCAGGCACTCTATCAGGCCTAATCCCTTGAATCTATTTGTCACTTCCACTGTATAATTGTAAGGGATTTGATTTAGATTGTACCTGAATGGTCTAGTGGTTTTCCCTACTTTCTTCAATTTAAACCTGAATTTTCAAATAAGGAGTCATGATCTGAGGCACAGTAAGCTCCAGGTCTTGTTGTTTAGAGCTGTATAGAGCTTCTCCACGTTGGGCTGCAAAGAATATAATCAGTCTCATTACGGTACTGACCATCTGGTGCTGACTGTGTGTCGAGTCATCTCTTGTATTGTTGGAAGAGGATGTTTGCTATGACCAGTGTGTTCTCTTGCAAAACTCTGTTAGCCTTTGCCCTGCTTCATTTTGTACTCCAAGACCAAACTTGCCTGTTACTCCAGGTATCTCTTGACTTCTTACTTTTGTATTCCAGTCCCCTATGATGAAAAGGATATCTTTTTTAGGTGTTAGTTCTAGAAGATTTTGTAAGTCTTTGTAGAACCATTCAACTTCAGCTTCTTCAGCATTAGTGGTTGGGGCATAGACTCAGATTACTGTGATATTCAATGGTTTGCCTTGGAAATGAACAGAGATCATTCTGTTGTTTTTGAGATTGCACCCAAGTACTGCATTTCAGACTCTTTTGTTGGCTATGAGGGCTACTCCATTTCTTCTAAGGGATTCTTGCCCACAGTAGCAGATATAACGGTCATCTGAATTAAATTGGTCCATTCCACTTGATTTCAGTTCACTGATGCCTAAAATGTTAATATTCACTCTTGCTTTCTCCTGTTTGACCACTTTGAATTTACCTTGATTCATGGACCTAACATTCCAGGTTCCTATGCAGTATTGCTGTTTGTAGCATCAGACTTTACTTCAATCACCAGTCACATCCACAACTCAGCGCTGTTTTTGCTTTGGCTCCATCTCTTCATTTTTTTGGAGTTATTTCTCCGCTCTTCAGTAGCATATTGGGCACCTACTGACCTGGGGAGTTCATCTTTCAGTGTCCTATCTTTTTGCCTTTTCATCCGTTCATGGGATTCTCAAGGCAAGAATACTGAAGTGGTTTGCCATTGCCTTCTCCAGTGGACCACGTTTTGTCAGAACTCTCGACCATGACCCGTCCATCTTGGGTGGCCCTACACAACATTGAAACATTCTAGTTTCATTGAGTTAGGCAAGGCTGTGATCCATGTGATCTTTTTGATTAGTTTTCTGTGATTGTGGTTTTCATTCTGTCTGCCCTCTGATAGATAAGAATAAGAGGCTTGTGGAAGCTTCCTGATGGGAGGGACTTCAGTGCTTATGACTACCAAACTATAACTGGGTTCCTTTCCTTCCCTTGCTTCCTTCCAAGACTACACGTAAATTAAAGGCAGTTTCTGTTCCTGCCTTGGCAGTTTATGGGCATCCTTAAATAGTGATTTCTCATTTTACAAGAAATGACCCATTAAATGTTACATGGTATAGCAGAATTTAAAAGTACTATGCAGATGTGAGATGCTTTTATTAACATTCTCTTAGATATAAACAAAAGTATCATGTCTTTTTCTTAACCTTTTTGTATTCTGTACCACTGAGGGAATATAGAAATAGAGATCAACTCAGCATTTTATTGAAGGAACCTGATGTTAGTCATGTTCATTGACACCCAGGACTGATGAAGGAGAGAAACTGTTGTTGTTGGGGACGGTAAGGTGGAGATGATGCTGTGAAAGTGCTGCACTCAATATGCCAGCAAATCTGGAAAACTCAGCAGTGGCCACAGGACTGGAAAAGGTCAGTTTCCATTCCAATCCCAAAGAAAGGCAAAGCCAAAGAATGCTCAAATTACTGCACAATTGCACTCTTCTAACATGCTAGCAAAGTAATGCTCAAAATTCTCCAAGCCAGGCTTCAGCAATACGTGAACCGTGAACTTCCAGATGTTCAAGCTGGTTTTAAAAAAGGCAAAGGAACCAGAGATCAAATTGGCAACATCTGCTGGATCATTGAAAAAGGAAGAGAGTTCCAGAAAAACATCTATTTCTGCTTTATTGACTATGCCAAAGCCTTTGACTGTGTGGATCACAATAAACTGTGGAAAATTCTGAAAGAGATGGGAATACCAGACCACCTGACCTGCCTCTTGAGAAATCTGTATGCAGGTCAGGAAGCAACAATTAGAACTGGACATGGAACAACAGACTGGTTCCAAACGGGAAAAGGAGTACAGTCAAGGCTGTATATTGTCACCCTGCTTATTTAACTTCTATGCAGAGTACATCATGAGAAACGCTGGGCTGGAAGAAGCACAAGCTGGAATCAGGATTGCCGGGAGAAATATCAATAACCTCAGATATGCAGATGACTCCACCCTAATGGCAGAAAGTGAAGAACAACTAAAGAGCCTCTTGATGAAAGTGAAAGTGGAGAGTGAAAAAGTTGGCTTAAAGCTCAACATTCAGAAAACTAAGATCATGGCATCTGGTCCCATCACTTCATGGCAAATAGATGGGGAAACAATGGAAACAGTGACAAACTTTAGTTTTGGGGGCTCCAAAATCACTGGAGATGGTGATTGCAGCCATGAAATTAAAAGACGCTTGCTCCTTGAAAGAAAAGTTACGACCAACCTAGACAGCGTATTAAAAAGCAGAGACATTACTTTGCCAACAAAGGTCCATCTAGTCAAGGCTGTGGTTTTTCCAGTAGTCATGTATGGATGCGAGAGTTGGAGTATAAAGCTGAGCGCTGAAGAATTGATGCTTTTGAACTGTGGTGTTGGAGAAGACTTTTGAGAGTCCCTTGGACTGCAAGGAGATCCAACCAGTCCATCCTAAAGGAAATCAGTCCTGTGTGTTCATTGGAAGGACTGATGTTGAAGCTGAAACTCCAGTACTTTGTCCACCTGATGTAAAGAACTGACTCATGTGAAAAGACCGTGATGCTGGGAAAAGTCGAGGGGAGGAGAAGGGGATGGCAGAGGATGAGATGGCTGGATGGCGTCACTTGCTCAGTGGATACGGGTTTGGGTGAACTCTGAGAGTTGGTGATGGACAGGAAGGCTTGGCGTGCTGCGTTTCATGGGGTTGCAAAGAGTCGGACATGACTGAGCGACTGAACTGAACTGAGGGTAAAAACTGTAGGAAATGGGGAATAAGGGAAGGCTGGCTGGAGGTGACACCCCCAGAAACGGCCTGCATGCTGGAGTTGCAACATTAGGAGTGCTGTTTGCGGGGAGACTCTGGTCTGAGTCCAGAGGGTTCCCTGTAGCCAATTCTGTGATGTCAGAGCTTCACAGAACAGCCCAGACAGTGGGCCTTGGTTTGGATCATTCTTTAGGGTCTCATCTAGGAGATGAAAAGAAGAGGCCTGACAAAAGTATCGAAAGGGTTGTGTGAGCCCCTTAAAGAGTGGAAGGTGCTGACTGTCTTGAGGGCTGAGTCTGCTCAACAAGCACATCAGTTTATTTTTCCCCTTTGTGGTTGTTTAGTCTCTCAGTCATGTCCGACTCTTTTGCAACCCCATGGACTGTAGCCCACCAGGCTCCTCTGTCCATTGGATTCTCCTGGCAAAAGTACTGGAGTAGATTCCCATTACCTACTCTAGGGGAGCTTTCCGACCCAGGGATCAAACCAGTGCCTCCGGCATTGGCAGGCAGATTCTTTACTACTGAGCCACCTGGGAAGCCACTTTCCCCTGGCATATATGAAACTGCACTTTTTATAGCTGGTGTTGGTAATGTTTGTTTTTGGCCGCCCCACATGGCCTGCCGGATCCTAGTTCCCCACCCAGGGATTGAACCTGTCCCGCTGCAGTGGAAGCACAGTCTTAACCGCTGGACCACCAGGGATGTCCTGGTACTTAGGTTCTAAGAGAGGAAAGACACTTAAATGTATTTACAGGATCATGTTCCTTTTTGGAGATAAAACTCAACTACTTTTCATGTACCTTCAGAGCTGCTCCACTTTTCCACCAGCTGTTAAAATAGATAGTTCAACCAGGAGGTATCTGGTGTCTGCCTTTAATCTCTCTGTGTTGCACTCTCTACATATTCCGTGAGTGTACGAAGGGTCATTACATCAAATGAAAACAAATGTGCTCACTAACTCCTGCAAGGCCACCATCGTAGGATCACCTTTCAAGAAAGTAATCTTAAAAAAAAAAAAAAGGGAAATCTGCTTTATCCAGCAAACAGACATTTAGAACTTATTCTGAGAGTTTATAAGTCAAAATTATAAGTAAATTCAGGGTAGTTAGATGAGCTGGGACCTGTACCACCTTAAATGCCTTAGGAGGCTGGCACAAGGGGTGACCACCATGCCTTCCTTCCTCCACGTGTCCACTGGTGCGTCTCTCAGAAGCAGACAGAGGTGGCTTTCTTCTCGCTGTGTTGCCCAGCTTGTGTGGTTTGCATGTTCACGGGTGAGCATTCAGGTTTGCCCATGTGTTTTGCCAGGTGACCTTGGGAAAGGTGTTGAAAGTGATCGTCGTCATGCGGAGCCTGTTCATCGATCGAACGATAGTGAAAGGGTATAATGAAAACGTCTACACAGAAGATGGCAAGGTAAGCGTGCTGGCGCCTTTTGTTTTCTCCGTTATTTTCTGTATCCCGGAACAAATGTGGTCGAGTCCCAGATGAATGACATTAAACACTGGCAATCATAGCTGAAATGATCAACAAGCGCAGATTCATCAGTGTGAAGCCGAACGCTTTACAAAAAAACATTTCTCTCTCTCCCCTTGCATTTTTCATCAAGCTTCTGCTTTTTCCCTTTAAGCCTGATACCCTTAGTTGAATTTCTAATTTATCACCTTGGACCCCAGTTGCCTCATTAAATGTGTCTTCTGAGGAAATGGATTTCTTTCTTTTCTTTCCTTTTTTTTCCCCCCTCCGCCTAGTGCAGCACATCAGTAGCCTAGGGTTCAGCATTTCGCTTTTCCAAGAACCCTGAGGAAAATTCAAGTAAGTCTGACACACAGCCTGCCGACCGTCTTTCTCCTCAAAACTAAGGGGTGTCCGCCAGAAGTTGCTTGTCCATAGTAGTGCATGTTGAATACTGCTGTTGAAAAAAGATGAGTTATTTCCATGGCTGAGCTGCTTCATGGGGCGCCCACCCGTGTGAACCCCTGATTCCTCTGGACTGCACGCGCTCCATACGGAGATCGCGCACGAGAGGATGCTGATAGGAGCCGGCAGGCTTCATTTGTGTGTGCTTCCAGAGCGTGCTGGGCCTTCTGCCAGAGAAACCCACCCAGGTACGCCCTGGTCTCTTCTGGCACTGAGCCTCCGTGTTCCCCTCTCCCTGGAGCTTTCGCTTCTTTTCATGAATCCCGTTAAAATGTAAAAGTTTGTTGGAACCAACGGCCACGTTATAATGAGGACAGGACACTCTCCAAAAACAGGTGACGACTGTAGCTTAGCACATACCTGTGCATTATGTAAGAGGTGTGACCCGTACAGTAACGAGGTCTGTATTTTGATCAAGGAGCCCAGCATTTTCAAATTCCACATTCCATTCCAGTGTTGTCACCGTGGGCAGCTACTCTCACCCCCAGGGCCCTGCTGAGTTCTCATGAATCTCCCCATGGAGAGGAACGCATTCCTCAAGGGAAGCTTTCCCCCTTCTTTTTGGAAAGACCAAAATGCCTCTGGAGCAGGGGCGGGGAATAAAGTAGATAATCGGGGCAAGCATGAGCCATGCTGTGCGTGACTCGTCAACTCTGATGGCGAGTCTAAGCAAGAAATCCCAAACTCCTTCACAACAGCAGAGGCAGGACTGGGTCGGGGGAGACCCTGGCCCAGAGCCCGAGTCAGTGGCCATTCTTGTGGCCTCTGTTCGTGACTGACAGCTTCATAGTCACCCCTGGTGTGAGTCCCAGCCCATGCGCTCCAATGACTCACAAATACATAAAAGCTGTGTCCTAGAAGAGCAACTGCATTCAGGACACAAGTGAAGCATCCTCTGAACTCAGAGCACAAGGAGTAGCGGTTCCCACACCAGTCTTCACATGGTATTTATTTAACTGCCCCATACTGCAAGTGTCCAAGACCCTGCAAGGGCTTGGCTACCTAGTTGATACTCAGTAAGTGATAACTAGTATTATTTTTATTCTGCACTTAAATCCGGTAGTTAGGGAACGGTCTCAAGTGTCTATGTTCCAGAATTTCTCTCTGATTCTTCCTCCTCAGCTGTTTGAGGTAGTTCCTTTCCTCCCCTCTACCCACTGATTCCCAGACTCCCCAGGGGCTCCCTTCCCGCTACAATCCTGCCTCTCAGCCACCCTCGTGTCCCTGTGGTTTCCCGCGTCCCCTCGTAGAGATCCCCACTGATGTGTGTCAGAGTCAGACCTCCTCCCCAGCTGGACCTCAGGTTCAGCCTGTCCAAAATCAGCCTCAACGCCCCTGGGCCAGTCCTCACCCAGGGTGACTGTGCCAGCCAACTGCTCAGGCCTGCCTCCTCCGCTCAGAGTCTGTTGGCAGGCTCTGGCGAGTCTCCCTCTTCATCCCTGCAGCCGGGCGCCTCCCGTCCATCTCCACTTCTCCTCAGTTCTCCTGGTTTCTCCACCAAGTTGCAGCCTTGGCCTCCTCACCTCCTGTGTCTAGTCCTGCTTCCCTCCCCCGTCTGTCCTTCACTTGGCCTCCAGAGCTGTCTTCCTGGAATACACAGTCAAGGGGGTGATTTCTGGCTTTCTGCCATCCCCCCATTGCCCAGAGCAGAAAAGAGGCATGTAAGTAGACGTTGGGCACAAAGCAGTCCATGATGAAAAGAGTTTGGGAAACTCGGGGTTAGAGAAAGTTCAGTGGGACTCTTTACTGTAGAAATTCTTAGAGATTGGAGTTTGCCCGTGTGTTTTGTGAATCTCCCAAGACGGATGTGTAGTATGCAATCTTTTCCTGACCAGTTTGACCATCCGTTTTTTTTCTTCCTTTATTCTTGGAGCGCGTTGTGACATTGGCATTTGGCAAAACACCCTTCTGAAATCTCTCGCTTTTAGAATAAAATCCAGACCCCTTAGCAAGACCTAGAAATGCCTCGTGATCCTGGCGCCTGCCCCCTGTCCTGACCTCATCTGCCGTCATTCTCTGCACACGTTTTGTCTTACCTTCTGGCCTTTTGTGCCCCTTGTGGTTCTCAGCACATTCCAGGTTCTTCCACACACTTAACACCTGCTCTGCGCCCTTGACCTGGGATGTTTGCACCTCCTGACATACTTACTCTTCCCTTTGCACTGACCGAATGCCATCTCTCTTCTCGTCCTGTCACCCTTCCCCTGGAGGCCTCTTCTATGCACACGGGCTCCAGAGATGGCAGGCCTGGGTTTCCCTCAACTTATTGCACCAATTATCACCATCATTCTTACCTCCGTAGTGTTTAGAGCAATCATTTTCTGGTACTAGAACTAGTACATCCTAGTTGGTTGCTGACATGTCTACCTCATAATTAATAGAAGTACTGGTGTACTCCATGTGTGTTCTGATAGCCCTTGTACAAAGCAAACTTCACCTCCAGTGGCCACGGAACCCCAGGGACCACTGTGAGACTCATGTTCCTAGTAAGGAGCCTGAGACCCAGAGTGGCAAAGTGGCTGCCCCCAGTCACACGCGGAGCCGGGTCTCAAACCTCCCTCTGCCAGCTGCTCCTCCAGGGCCCAGGCTCGGTCCGGAGTGCCTTTCCCTCCTGTGGATACACATCAGGGCCTGGAGCACAGAAGAGTAATAATGTGTTGGGAGGGGATAATGAAAAAGCCCCCTGGGGATGTGAAAATGCTTCAGCTGGGATGAAAGAGTGGAGAGTCAGAAATTAGAGACAGGAAACAAAGAAGGAAATTAGAGATGGGTACTAGACAAAGCAGCGGGGACTGACGTCATCACTTAAGTTCAGTCGCTCAGTCGTGTCCGACTCTTTGCGACCCCATGAACAGCAGCACGCCAGACCTCCCTGTCCATCACCAACTTCCGGAGCCCACCCAAACCCATGCCCATCAAGGCGGTGATGCCATCCAGCTATCTCATCCTCCGTCGTCCCCTTCTCCTCCTGCCCTCAGTCTTTCCCAGCATCAGGGTCTTTCGTCATAAGGAAAGAACAGAGGAGGCACACACATGCACACGGGCCAGTTTCCTGATGAGAGATGAGCGTGGGTCTCTGTTCCCCAGAAGGAAGGTGAATGTGTGCCCGGGAGCCTGAATTCTCCCGAGTCATTTCACAGAGGGGACTCGGGAGGCCCCCTGCTCCCTGTTACAACGGCATACATTGGCCCCAGTGATCTGCAGGGACCCTGGAAGTCAGAAGAGCAGGGCTGAGAGGATGGAGTCCACTTGTTGTTTTAAAGGCACATCTACCACATTTGGCAGAGAAGCACTCACATGACTGCTCTGCCCAGAAACTATGCCTAGCCAATTTAATCAGCGGCCCCTCCCCTTTTTTTTTCAGAGTACTTTACAAATGATAAAAAGAAAGTCATGCAGACACGATTAGTGTTCTGTTTTTAGAAGCCATCCTGGTATATGTGAACCTCAGTGTCTCTATACACTTGCATTAGTGTCGTCTGTGTGTTGAACCGTCTGGCGCATCCCAGATGAAACGTGGCATTCGGAGGACACTGGCGCTCTAGGTGTGGTTTGTGAGAGCCAGTCTCCGCCTGCAGTTGTGCTGTTCCAGAGGCACAGCCCTGCATTTGCTGAGCTGGTGCCTGCGCGCTCGCCTGGGGTGGACTGCTGCCCGGACCCAGTGGCTGTGGCTTGGAAAGCCTTGCCTCAGCTTCCAAGGGTCCGAATTCCTCCTGCCTGTGCAGTTGTGTCTTCCAAATCCAAAGCAACCAGCTTCTAAAAGGCTTACTTAGCTGCTTTGACACAACAGTGGCTCCGAGTCACCCCCAATTCCCAGCTCTGGCAGGTTCCCCGCCCCCATCCATTATAGTCGCACCTGTCACTCTGCACTAACAGCCACCACCTCTGCCCCGACCGTCCTCTTTACCTGGATGCGGACTTCTGATGCCAAGCACCAGCAGAGTAATTCCTCTAATAAAATATAAAAATGCTGCTGAGACTTGCCGCCCCGCTCTGCACTGTTGTCAGGGAGGAGCCCAGAGCCCTGACTCAGCATGCTGAGAGTCCGCCTGAGGTTGACCACCTGGCCATTGTTCTGACTCCACACAGTCAGACCTAGCTGGAAAAAAATGCAAGTGTCTCCGTTGAATTTATCTTATTAGGGGATTTAGGTTATGTTAATGCTATAGCTTCATTAATTACCCCATATCAATAATAAAAAAAAAAGCAGCTTTTAGCCTCCTAGCGCAAGAGAGGAGAAGAAATGGTGGTATCAAAGGGAACCTTCAAAGACAGCCAGAGCTGTCTCCAGGGTAATTTCTGATCCCCGCATTCTTCCCACTTCAAAGTTGGATGTGTGTGTGTGTTTGGGTCGAGGAGGCTGGGGGAAGCTTGAATCTGATTTCTCTAATAAGTGTTGGCATCAGCCCCGTTTGATATTAGATGCAGGGAACATTTTGATTTGTTATAGCCTTTGAAATTGTTCAGACGACCTTCAGAAAAATGGCCTCTTGTTACTTATGGGGGAAGGGTGAAAGCTGGGGAAGGGGAATCCGGTTTAATTCCTATGCCGAGGATGCCCTGAAATGGCGCTCTCAGCAGTTTTTTTTTTAGTAACGAATGTATGTCCTGATTGAAAGTGAAAAGTTGAAGAACAGACCTGTGAAGCTCCTTCACTTTTCTGTTCTCCGGGGGAGAGTGGGCAGACTTAAGCAGATGACCCAGTAGAAGTTTGTGGCTTGACTTGGATGACCGTGGAGGAGTCCATCACCATCGCAGGTTTATAGCACCCCGCCCCTCCTGACCCATCACCTGTTGACCTTGCAGGATGAAGCTACTAGGAAATGAAAGCTATAGAAGCTGACGTCTCTGTGAGACGAGTTGTATTTGAAAGTGTCAGTGTAAAATCACTTATAGTTCATTGCAGTATATTTTTTGAAATGAAGAACTGATAACTTTCTGATGAGCTGCCGTCAGTTTCACTTGCCACTAAAGGCATTTTAGTGCCGATGGTTGTC
Organism: Capricornis sumatraensis; assembly: GCF_032405125.1. Classification (NCBI taxonomy): domain Eukaryota; kingdom Metazoa; phylum Chordata; class Mammalia; order Artiodactyla; family Bovidae; genus Capricornis; species Capricornis sumatraensis. Next base: position 4,997,964 of record NC_091069.1, read on the forward strand.
ACATGACCTGGCCTGGAAGGTTTGTCATCTTGAACTTTGCAAGAATGCCCCCTGCCCTTTGAACTGTGACAGCTTGGAGGGGACCATGTGAGTCCTCTTCCATCTGGATTATAGCTGCAGGGCCCTCTTACTCCTGGGTTAAGAGCTGAAGCCTCTCTTTTTTTAACTGTTACTTTTGTGTTGGCATATAGCCAGTTAACAACGTTGTGATAGTTTCAGGTGAACAGTAAAGGGAATCAGCCATATATACACACGCCTCCATTCTCCCCCAAACTCCCCCCCATCCAGGCTGCCATATGACATTGAGCAGAGTTCCCTGTGCTATGCAGTCGGTCCTTGTTGGTTATCCATTTTAAATAGAGCCGTGTGTACATGTCCATCCCAAACTCCCTGATTGTCCCGTCCCCCCATCCTTTCCCCAGCAACCATAAGTTGATTCACTAAGAATCACTGACCCGATTTTGAATTCTCTACCACATATTAACTTCGATGTCGGACAAGTCCCTTAACTTCTCTGAGTTTCAGTTTCCTCAGCCGTGAATTGGAAATAATTTTGTCATCACCATGCAACTGCTGAGAGACTTTAGAAAGATAGCACAGGTCAGAGTAGGCTAAGCACGTAGTCATCAGCAAACAGTATCCGTCCTCCCTGGTGGGGCCAGAGATGCCGATGGCGGTGGCCGCATCATAGTCAGAATTCGTCGGCCTGCTGACCTGGGGATGTTCGGCTTTTTCTCTTCGGTGAGTAAAATTAACTGTCACGGCCGTCACTGTTCTTCCTGTGCCTCGAGCGGACCTTTGATGTCTGACGTGAAACCCGAGAGCAGGTGTGTCTGTGCGGAAGCAGTTGGTCGTTGAGGGGTGCGTTTCCATTTTACCTGAGAAGAGGCCACATTCCCACCTGTAAAGTACTCACTCTGGTCCCTGGAGTCTGACGGGCTGCTCCTAAGATGGCAGGTTCAGCCCCAATTACCAGAAAGTTGGCTTTTCCGTTTTAAGATCTTTCTAAGTCCTGCCCAGAATACTGAGGGGATGCTTTCATTTGTTTTTCTTGACACTATAGTTTAGAATCATTTCTCATTCAGGGGGCTGAAAGTTTTGTAGCTTCCAGAATCCTCATTTTTGAGTATTGCAGCCAACAAAGAATCGGTAGCCATGCCCTCCTCTGCAACAAATAAGCTGAAGCTGATAAATATTCACTTGGCTCTGTCCCGGCTCCCTGAAATGAGTTTCTGAAATCTTCCCGGCCCTGAGGAGAGGCAGGGCACTGACTCCAGAACACTTGCCTGAACGGCTTTCTTCGGCGTAAATCTAGCAGAAAATCAAGGACAAACTGCCTGCTGTGCCTTCCCAGCAAAGGGGGAAGCCATTGTCATTGGATTCCTCTCTCAGCCCCACGCACCTGGGAGATAGCTGCATTGCCTAACGTCCTTCTATCCCAGATGGTCAGAACCAGTCCCTGGGGTCCTGAATAGTAAGTTGAAACCGCCTTCCAAAAGAGCAGTGCGCTCACTTGGAATGAGCGAAGTATGTTTTGAGACGTCACAGTTTAGCTGGAGGGTCCGCCTCTTCATTAGACCTGTGCATGCTTCTCTCTGGATGATTTTTCTATTTAAAACATTGTGCAGGTTCTGAAGGGCTGGGTTTTTTTTTTTTTTAATGTGTATGTATATACTTTTCTCTTTTAAGTGAAGACTAACTTCTCAGTCTCTATGCATATTCTTCCTCTTTTCTCTTTCTGTGGCCCTGTGTTTGCGTCCGCCTGTGTGTGATGGGAACAGGCGGGCAGGATCAGCAGCAGAGAGCTTCAGCAGCAGCAGCTGCGGGCTGAAAATGGAAAGAGCTACATTCATTCCAAGTTCAGGCACTGATGTGACTTTTCCCAAAATTTAGATTTAGAATCTTTGCCATCTCTCTGTCATCTTGGCACTAGGACTAAAAGATACAAAAAGTCGTTCTCATTCCTTCCACAGTGTCTTGAATAGTCTTTAAATGTAACGTTTGTGAAGCTCTGGGCTAAACCGCGACACTAAGATCATGATGTGAACCTCACTTATCCTCCCAGATATCACCGGCTGCGCAGCAGTTTTCTTCAACAGAACTGCTAATGTAGGAAATTAATAACTTCATATGTGTATTTGGAGGTTTCCTTCAGTTATCTGGGGGTAACATGTCACTTTTCTCCCTTCAAATTGCTAACCTATCCAATTAAAAAATCTAATGTCTGAAGAGGTTTAAAATTCTTACTCCATCCAGTAGCTTAAAGTGAGGGGTAGTGACTAAAAACTGACACCCTCTTTCTGGAGAGCAGTTCAGCCAGAGTAGGAGAGCGGTCAGGCGGGGGCTCCTGTGGAGATGCAGGAAGGGGGTGGGTCCGCAGTGGGTGTGGCGGGAAGCAGGCTGATTGAAATCAGTGTTCAGTCTCAGCTCTTCCTTCATCGTTCCTGGACTTGGATCTGCTAAACTTACCCTCTCCAGCAGGAACCTGCCGAGGGCTGGAGAGGGTGAGGGGCTCCTCCGTGCCACCCAGGTTCTTCCACTTACGAGCAGGAAGAGCCAGAAGAACTGCACGCATGCCTGCTCCCAGCCCCACCTTTCCCTCCTGAGGACGGTGTTCAGAAAACCCTCAGAACAGAGACAGACTTCCGGCCCGTCCCACACCAGGCGCAGCACTTCCGGTCTTCCTAGAGCAGTCTTCCCAGCGGATGGTTCCTTATGCTCCTGGGCGCTCCAGAGTCAAAACACAACACACAGGCTGAAGTAGCCACGTCTCAGCTTCCCGCCGTGACTGCTGGCCAACCTCAAAGGCAGGTTTCAAGAGGCACACTGACCAGGCGTTTCAATTTGCTCCACTCTTGAACTCGTATATTAAAGCTGACTTCTGAGCACCCGTAGGACCTCCTGATGGCCCCTCTTTTAATCTGCAGTTTCCTCACTGTACTGGGGGTGGGGAGTAATTCTATTTTTCCATACTCCCTTTTGTTCTAACCTCTTGAAACAGTGAGAAGGCATTGATTTAATTTCTCATACAACCTGTCAAACCAGAATGGCTTTGGTTAGACTGAGCCACGGAGCTTCCCGTGCAGGACCGATTGTGGCCCGAGGACTGGACCCTGAACTCTGCCCACATTCCATCTCAGACCGCTGTCTCCACGACCAAGGGTTCCTGACACAGGGCTTCATCACAGCGAGCCTGTGGAGCCCTGTAAAAACAAATGGACACAGCAGTATGTTCTCGGGCCCACTCCAGACCTCCTGATTCAGACATTCCAGGGAAGGGACCAAGAAATCTGTAGATTAGAAAACAAAAAATCCCCTCAGGGCCTCTGATGCCAGCCAGGTTTGAGCACCGCCAAGCGAGCCCATCCACAAGAAGCTTCTCCAGATTACCGTGGGCAGTCGGATGGCGCCAAACGCAGTCTCACCATCTGGGAAGGAAGGTGGCTGATGGGACCAGCTCCCCGGGCTCATCCTGGGGATGGTGGCGGAGGGCACGTGGAAGGCCCAGGGCGTGCCTGGCAGGGGGCAGGTGTTCAACAGTGGGGGTCTGCTTTCCTCCACACGTGCCTGTGACATGGCCCTATCCTGTGCCAGGACGGTGTAAACAAAAGAAATAAAAGCATCAGTCAGTTTTAAGTGCGATGAAAATATTTAATTTTTGAAAGGATAAAGAGAAGCAAGACAACAGGTATGGGAATGATATTTTAAGACAGAGTAACTGGGCGACGCCTCTTGGACAAGTGACGTTTGAGCCAAAGGAAGTATACGAGGAGCTGTGCAAGGGTTTGTGGGGGAAGCAGTCCAGGCGCCGCAGGTGCAGAGGTCCTGGGGCAGGACTGACCGTGGCGGTCGAGAGGTGCCGGAGCACCGAGGAGGAGTCAGTGTTAGAACAGTGCGCTCGGGGCCGTGAGCACGGCAGGTGCCTCGAGCTGACTTCTTTATGTCTCTCCAGTTCAGCTTCTCACATCAGCACAGCTGATAAAGAAGAAAGCCCGGCACGTGGTTTTCTTACAATCCTGGGGTTTTTTCAGTATCATTTCTTGGAGTCCACAGTTCTAAAATTGATGCTAATATTTTATCTCTTTTCCCCCCCACAGCTTGATATATGGTCCAAATCCAACTATCAAGTGTTCCAGAAGGTGAGTTTTCCTTTTTGCTTCTTCCTCAAGAGACTTTTAGGGAAATGCGATGACTTCAAGGTGGAAATATTGGTTTTAAATCAGAGACCTTTTAAAAAGTGAAAAAGCCAGACACAGAAGTCTGCTCAGTGTAGGATCCCATTTATGTGACATTCTGGAAAAGACAAGACATCAGTGACAGAAATCAGAGCAGTGGTTGCCAGGGCTTGGGAGTGAGGGCAGGAGCTGGTCCCCGGAGGGGTGTCCAACAACGTGTTTGGGTGATAGAAATATTCTCTGTCATAATTATGGGATCACACAACTGTATGTTTCAAAACTCACAGACTGAATGCCTACAAAGGGCAAATTTTACTATGTATAAATTACATGTTTAAAGAAAAAGTCAGAGGCTCTTGAGTTCCCCCAAGATTAACCCACAGTTTTGTTTGTTTGTTTAGTATTTATTTCTTTTTGGCTGTGCTGGGTCTTCGTTGCCGCGTGTGGACTTCCTCTAGTAGCAGGGAGCGGGGCTACTCTAGCTGTGAGCACAGACTTCTCACTGCACTGGCCTCTCTTGCTGTGAGCACAGACTTCTTACTGCACTGGCCTCTCTTGCTGTGAGCACTGGCTTCTCACTGCACTGGCTTCCCTTGCTGTGAGCACTGGGCTCCAGGGCCTGCGGTCTTAGTGGCTGTGGTCCTTAACTGCCCCCCAACATGTGGGATCTTCCCGGACCAGGGCTTGAACCCTTGTCTCCTGCCTTGGCAGGTGGATTCTTAACCACTGGACCACTGGGGATGTCCCACTGCACAGTTTTTAAATTCAGTTTCCCACAGCCCTGTAATCTATACATGTGCCTTAAGGATGGGCTGAAGGAGGCAGGCTGCCCCGCCCCACCCCGTCACCCCGCCCCCACCCCACCCTGTACTACAGGGACATCTTTTCAGGTATCGGGCTTCCTGAAGGAGAAGTACTATCTGGGAGATGTCAGGAAAAAAAGGGAATGTGACCAGAGGAAATCCATTTCCCAGCTCCCAGTGGTGGAAGTGTCCCTTCCCTGGACCAGCTCAGGACCTGGGGCTTCTGAGGGCTCCTCCCACAGCACTCAGGCCAGCTCCACGGCAGGGCAGCGGCCTCCTCCTCCTGTGCTCGCATCTGGCAGTGCAAACGATAGAGGAGGCTGTCAGCTCGCTTGTTGCCTCCTCGGTCAACAGCAGTTGTGTGTTTGCCCCTTGCCACGTGGAGGTTCTGGGCTCAGTGCTACAGGGGAGACTAGACGAACAGGGAGAGGGGGTCAGGAGGGGACTCCAGGCTGCTAGCTGGGGGCCGTGGTCGAGGACAGGAGGGTCTCCTTCACGTCAGAGTGGTCGCAGGAGTCCTTTGTGCAGCACGAGTTAAACCGAGACAGGACGCAGGTGAAGAATTAGCCATGTGGGAAGCCACGGGAAGAGGGTCCCAGGCTATGAGACTACAGCCCCGCACCCCGTGTGGACGGGGGACTTGGCGTAGCCCGGCACACCACGGGGGCCCGTGCAGTGCAGCAGACAGACGGAGGGCAGGTGGGAGAGGGTGGGATTTGGGGCCCGGCCAGCAGGTGCCCCTCAGCCCTGGTGCAGAACTTGAGTTTTATTCCCAGTTCAGTGAAGAAGCACTGGAAGGACTGATGTTGAGGAAGGACACGGTCTTCAGGGCTGGGCCCGAGTTACCCCACTTGAGTAATGGCTGTGTCCGGGCTGTGCCGGTAGCTCAGCATAGGGCAGTGGTGGCGGATTTCTCAGTTGAGGCGAAATTCATGCAACATAAAACTAACCATTTCTAATCATTTTAAAGTCAGCAGTTCCTTAGCTTTCAGTACTTTCACAGCATTGTACAACCAGCACCTCTATCACATTCTAGAACATTGTTCTCATCCAAAGGGAAACCTTGTTCCTGTTAAGGCATGGGCCCTGGGCGTCATGGGTTTCCCTGGTGGCTCAGACGGTAAAGCGTCTGCCTGCAGTGCAGGAGACCCAGGTTCAGTTCCTGGGTCAGGAAGATCTCCTGAGGAGAAGGAAATGGCAACCCCCTCCAGTACTCTTGCCTGGAAAATTCCATGGACTGAGGAGCCTGGTAGGCTATAGTCCATGGGGTCGCAAAGAGTCAGACATGACTGAGCGTCTTCACTCTCTGGGCGTCTTCACTTTCTGGGCTTCGTATCAAAGGAACATGATGGACCAGCCTCTGATGGTGACTAACGTACCTCAGTTCGCAGCGCTCCCTGGACCCCTCTCCAGTGAAAGGGGGAAGCCAGAGACAGATGTCCAGGGCTGGGGAGGGTCTGAGGCTCACCCCCACTTGTCTAGGGAAAATGTCCTGGTCTTACCACGGCTGTGGGCACTGTGCTGCCCCAGATTGGATCCAGAGCCAGGAAGGACTTACCAATGGAGAAACTGATGAAATCCAAATAAAGTCTGGGCTTGACTTAGTAACAAGTAGGCGACGTCGGTTTCTTCGCTGTGATGAACCTGCCTGATGATGACAGATGCGAACGGCGGGGAAGCGGGGCAAGGGGCCTGTGGGACTGTGTGTGCCGTCTCTGCAGTGTCTCCACAGACCTGAAATTAGTCTGAAATTTAAAATTCATCTTAAAAAGGAAAATCATAGTGTTGACTCTTCCAACACATCTTTACCCAACTGAGGTACCCAGACATAGAAAGGAAAAAACAGCCTCCCTCCCTGGGTCCAACCCCTAAAGGAAAGACGGCCATAGTCACGTGGGGCTAGCGTGGGTGACTCCGTGTTAATCCAGGCACTCTTATCTAGGTGACCAGACCAACTGCACCTGTTCAGCTCACATAGAGCCTCGGCCTTCACGGCTAACTCTGTCCGTGCCGACGGCTCTTGTCGTTTCTCCCCCAGCAGCGTTTGAAAAGCATTCTAAGGAGAAAGAACGCTGCTCAGTATCTGTATCTTGTTTCTCCTTCACAGGGAGGAACACTAAAATGTTTTGGGTTTGTTTGTTTGTTTAACCTGGTTTATCTTCGTGTCCTCTGGTCTTGCACTTGGTTACTTTCTGGCTCCAGGGAAGGCAGGTGATGACTTCAGCCCCTCCACCGCCGCCCCCCACTCCCCAGCATCACAGAACCACAATCTGGGATTTTAACAATGGTCCAATTTCAATTCAAATACCCTTCATGAGGGAGGGCCTTGCCCAGGCTTGCCTTGGCAAATAAATTTTTTAACATTCTGTGTGGTATTAAGTATTTTTGAATGCAAGCGGAAAGTTTATTAGGAAGTTGTAAAATGTGTGAAACACAGATTTGGTGAAGCGCAGATTTAGAGAGACAGTGCTATATTTGTATTCTACTGCCCTTGAAAATAACCTGCCAGGCGCTTTTTATGTGTCTTCAAAATTACAAACACGGTGTGGCGGGGTTTAAAATTTGATCTTAACTAGTCGGGGAGACTCCGGAGCACCCACCACTTACTTCCCTCCTTGTAGTTTATGTAACCTGTTCAAAGCAGCAGAAGTGGAAGAATTTGTAGCGATGGGAATTCTGTCTCGGCCGGTGAACGGTGTGCTGTCTGTGTTTGTGCAGAGCCCTTTCTCAGGCTCCGGTGTCATCCCTCCCCTCACCTGTATTTTAACTAAATGGACTTGACCTCTGAGACTGACCCACACTAGATTAGAGAGTGACAATTTGGAGGCAGGAGAGTGTGCTTTCTGATGAGACCGAAAGGCGGGTGATGTTAAGGTCCTTTTTCTCTTTTCAGGGGCAGGTAATAGTTACTGGATTACAGAATCCACTCCCTTCCCTCCCGAAACATGGTCTGTGTGCTGTCAAATGAAGAAATATATTGGAAAATGACGTAGCACAAAATTGAGTTGAATCTTTTATCAATAAAGTTTTCCAGCTCATCATAGTCGCGTGGCAGGGCGTCGGATCTCGTTCTCTTGGGAAACACTGGTAAAGAGCATGAGGAATGTGGAATCATGGCAGGGCAGGGGAGTAACCGCACTGGGCTTACTTCATTGTGTTCGTCTCAGGCCGTGTTGGAGGTCAGAGGGCAGCTCTCTCTATTCCATAGCCAGACCGCCCACTGAAAGCAAGGCTGGGGCCGTATGTTCCCTGCAGATTCTGAAGGCCAGGTCCAACTGACGGGATGTTGTTTAACATTTCAAACTCAACATGCCAAGGAAGAGATGAGGTGGCAGCATTTCCCAACTCTGCTTTTTAGTATCAGCTTTTTCTTAGAATTCTATTTTCTTCCTGTCCACCCACTTAAAGTCTAGGTATCCTGATTGATGTTGCTTGTAGCGTTTCCCAGAAAGACACTGCTGGGGATCGCAGTGGTGAGCATTCCCTTCTGCCCGTCATCCGCCCACTGACACCCACCCAACAGCCCGACCAGGGCAGACTCACTGAGCGGCCCTGATCCAGGAAGATTGACCTGGAACAGAAGTCAAAGTGACTGAGAAGGTGCGAGGCCAGGGGGAGCCTTGGTCACCAGCGAGAAGGCATTTCTCGGGCAGAGATGTGTCTTAACCGCACAGGTAGATGGCGGGGCTGCGCCCCGGCGCTGAGCTGGGGACACTGGCCGCCAGCGTGACTGTCTTGGCGTTGCTTGGGGAGCTCTCTCTCTGCATTGCCCTGGGGTTGAGCCCCAACGCTCCCTTTCCTAGGTGCTCATTATGTGGTCGCAGTTGCTGTGGATCATCTGTTTTCTTGCCCACAAGCAGCAGCGGTGGCCACTGCAGAAGGAGGCCCGACAGGAAGGCGGGAAGCCCTCCCAGGTCTTTCCCCGCAAAGTGACAAAGCTGGAGGTGGGAGTGGGCATTGACTCACAGAGCCATGCCAAGCTCACACTCGCCTTTTTATTTCTGGAAACTCATACTGTCAAATTCTCCTCGGTCTGATCCTGGCTCCCCAGGTTAAAGACGAGCACGCAAGGTACCACGGCAAATCCGGCCCCCGGAAGCTAGTGTGACCTGCCTTTTGTCTGCTACAGGGCCTGTCGGCGAGCCCTTTGCCTCGTCCTCATTAGCCCCCTTCCCCGGTGGTGGGGCGCGGTGGAGGGCCGGGGACAGCTGGCCGTGGGTCCACGGCTGCCAACAGGCCCCCGTCATTTACCACGGTGCCCCAGAGGCGCTGTGCGCTCAGTCCTGGGGCGAAGGAGCTTTTTATAGCCAGCAAGTCTCCAGCAGAGCAGATTCAGAGAATGGAACTTGGAAATAGGGGGGACCGTCTGAAAGGGCAGAATCACAAAGAGCCGGGAAAGGTTTCAAGTGTGTTCGGATTTTTCTGACATTTAAACTCTGCAGGGGCACTCACTGTTTTGATCTTTAACCTCCTCTCTTCAAAACAGTGGGCATTTTCATCCAGTAACGGGAAGAGCGGGAGCAACTCTGCAGCTACTTACCGAGTTAAATCCTGGCAAGGAGGACAGAGAGAGAGGGAGGGCTTGCAGTCCCAGGTAGGCCAGCGGGGGCAGAGAGGTGGCGTCGGAGGGTCCGGCACCTGCGTCCCAGCTCTTTCGCTCAGGGGCAGAGCACAAAGTCACAGCCCCAGGTGTCCGGGACCGCCCCGCTCCATATTCTAGGGGCAGCAGACGAAAGAGGAACCTTCTCAGTCCCGCGCTGAGCTTGGCCGTGGACGGGCGGGCTGGCTGCCACTGCTCCTCCGTGCCTGGGTCCACTCACTCATTCGTTTGTTGACTCCCTCATTCAGGCTTCGATCCCAACACTGACCTCTGTGGGGGAGGCTTCATCAAGGGGAAGCTTTATCAAGTGGCTACCGAGCTTGTCAACAGATGAGATTATGTCCCAGAAAAGTCAGTTCTCTGAAACTTCTGAGACATTGAGCCCCTCGCATAAATCGAAGGCCTATCCAGATTGTTGTTCATTGGCTAAATCACGTCCAGCTGTTTTGCCACCCCATGGACTGTAACCCTCCAGGCTCCTCCATCCATGGGATTTCCCAGGCAAGAATACTGGAGTGGGTTGCCATTTCCTCCTCCAGCCTCCCCAAATGGTCTGTGACAAACCTAACTTGTCACCAGTTCCAAGCCCAGGAAGGAGGGCTGTCCCAACATGGGGTGTTTCCAGAGGACAGGACTCGCCTCTTGCTTAGGGCTGTGCATGTCTGTACCTGCTGCAACATCGAACGTCCCCAGAGGGACTCAGTAAATACTCATTCAGTTCTTTTCAGTCTCATGCCTTAGCATATCTAAATACCTTCCCACCAGCTCATTTCCACTTTCTTTCAGAAGCCCCTCTTCAGACAGCACAGAGAAGGCCCTGGAAGGGCTGTGGACCTCCTGCCAGGTCTCTGTGCTTGCTCTTGTCGGGTGTCCCGCTCAGGTGAGGCCCTCAGCAGAGGCCCTGTACCTAGAGGGGACACCCCCCGATCCAGAGAGGGGTCTCACATTGTCGGAGGGGCCTCTGTTTTGTCTCCTTTACTCTTAAATGCTGTCTGACCTTTTCCGAAAGGAGAGCACGCGCAGTGCCGATACGGTGGCATTGGCATCCTGTTTCCATGCCTTCTGTCCTGCCTCCCACGTGTGTCTTCGTAGCCCCAATCGGAAAAGCCAAGGGAGCACCTTTGACTAGCGAAGGGCTGAGGGGCAGCTTCATGAAGGAAAACAGATCGCTTCTGGTGGTCTCCATGAGCAACGGAAGGGGGACGCTGCAGAAGCCAAGCCTTGGGCTGTCGACAAGCTTCAGGACAGGAGAGGTGACAGACAATTCCATGGTCATCCCAGAGGGCAGCCCTTTCCTGAGCAGAGAGGTGGACTGCATTGACCTCGCTGGGTCAGCAGAAAGAAGGGAGAAAGGGATGTCATTAAGTGTCAGCCCAGGGCCCTGGGAGCTGAGAACCGGTGGGGACGGGAGGAGGGGCATTCTGCTCACCCTGAGCCTTGATCACCACATTGTCTCTTAAATATTCACAAGCTTCTAAAGCAAGATAGGGTGGATCGCTTATTTTCCCACCTTTCTACCTCTGCAGTTCTCCCTGCATCTCTGTGGAGGGTGGTCGTGACTAAGAGCCTCCCGTGGACCCAGGCTTGCAGTTACTGTGAAGCAGGAAAGCCCGCCTGCTGGCTGGAAGTGGTTTGCGGTCTCGACCATTAGAGGAGTCGCAGAGGACTTACTCTCGTCTCGTAGCTTCCTTCTTCCTGAGGGCTTGCCCGAGACGCGTGTGCCCTGGGTCAGAGCCTAGCAGCTGCTTCTGGGAAGCCCGGCCTCCTGCCCTTGCCCAGGCCCCTTCCCACACCCCCAGCGCCTTCCCGGCAGCGTGCCTGTCCGCCCCCCACCGCTCCGCCATGAGGCTCAGCCTCACCGGTCACGTTTCCCACCGTGACCAGTCCAGAGAGAGGAAGTCTGGCCGGGCTGGCCACTACTCCCCGTGTGGCCTCCCTTGCCTCAGCCCCCTCATCAGTGAAACAAGGGCATAAGGGTACCTGCCTCATGAAATCGGCACCCCAGATTACAGACCCCTCCCCAGCCCCAGCAGTACCCTCTGGGCAGCCCTGACACGCTGATGTAGAATCCCGGTCCCAGGACCTGAAACAGTGCCCTGGGGTCCTGAGAGGGCTGGTGGCCCCTCTGGCCATCCACTGAGATGGGAGTGTTCCCCACCGCGGCAGCAGAGCCGCCTCTCAGGCTCCGCAGCGTCTGCTCTTTCTCCTGCGGTTGCCTCAGTTTCGAGGGGCAAGTAGGTGGTATTGTCTGTATTTCTTGGGAGCCCAGATGTCTTTGGATGTGTCTCTCTAACCGCCAGGCTGTTCCCGCAGAAAATAACATCACACCAAGTGGGCACAGAGCAACTTAGGTGTCCTCGGGCTTAGGCTCTGCTGGCAGCCAGCAGCAGAACCTGGCATTTTACCATCTGGAAAGCTCTGAGCTCTTTTCGTTCATAAATGAAGTCTTAATTCCTTAATCCTGGGAAATGTGAAGGACCTGTTGTGAGCGCCTCCTCTTGGCCCCGCACAAGGCCTTTGTGGTGGTTGCTTTAGCTGCTGTCTCGTCTGACTCTGTGCAGCCACGTGGGGTGTACGGGCTCCTCTGTCCGTGGAATTTCCCAGGGGAGAATGCTGGGGTGGGGCGCCATTGCCTTCTGCAGGGGGTCTTGCCAGCCCAGGGATCAGACCCACATTTGCCTGCATTGCAGGCAGAGTCTTGACCCCTGAGCCACCCAAGGAAGCTGCACAAAGCTGGTCAGGACTCTGGAGAGTTCCCTCAAGGCCGCCATAGGGTTTCTCTGTTCACCCAGGTGTTCCTCCCCAAGGTACCCCATGACCTCAGCTTTTTCCACCCCTGAACACCCCCCTTTTACTCTGCTCTCCTCACCCCATCGGCCAAAAATAGAATCTTGCCTACTCCATCTCTCCTTCTCTTGGGGTCCTACCAGGCGTGTGGATCCAGTGCAGAGCGTCGCCTGGGGCGAGGCAGGGGCTTCTGGTCACAGTTGGGCAAGCACAGAACCGGAATGTCCACAGGGTGCTGCTGGGGGTGCAGGAGAGCCCAAGGTGGGAGGGGAGTCCCCTGGCCTAAGTCTTCAGGGGAGAGAAGAAGTTAGCCAGGGCCCGGGCATTCCAGGCTCAAGCCTGGAGAGCAGAGTCAGGGAAGCTGGTCTGGGAGGAGGGGTTACTAAGGCAGCGGTGTTCACTGGGGTGTGATGTGGGGCTGAGGGGAGACAGGACCGGGACTCTGGTCATCGAGGACCACATACGTGTGCTCCCGTGTTGGGAAGCTCCTGCAGGCGGCTGCCAAGCGTCCTGGGGGAGACACGTCTGCCTCCGGAGGGTCTGCAGCCAGTCTGTGCTCAAGAGTCCCGGGCATTGAGGGGCTTTGCTTTGGGGCATCGGTGGCATCTTGGCTGGGACTTCCAAGAGGGTCAGATCGGAAACTCCTCACACCAGACAGAAACTTCTTTACGGAGGCCCCGGTCTGCTTGCCCCAGGCCACGTTCTATACTTTACAAACAAGACCTCATCCTTCTCAGACAGAACTTGATCTCAAAGCCACGAGTAGGGTTTTTGCACAGGATGGAGCAGTGTCTGCCTTTGCTCCCCAGTTCCCGCCCAGCCAGCCCCGTCCCTGTCGGCCCCGAGCAGCATTGCCAGCAGACAGTTAGTTATAAGCCCTCATGCAGATGGCTCCTTCATCAGTGCTGAAGGGAGTATTGATCTTGCCTAAGTAAATCTCTAGTCCCCTTGGACCTCGATGCCTCCTCCTCAGGCCTCTGGGCGTGTGAACCCGTGGCACACAAATCCGGGGTACGGATTAGAGACTCAAGCTGAGTGATGAAAATGAAACCCCGTGCTTCCAGCCTCCCAGACTTCATCCCAGCGTTGGAAGCCAGTCTCTGCACTGCTCAGCATTGCCCCCAGCCCCCAGCACTTTCAGGACTGGCTTTATAGCTCTCAGTTTTGAAATAGTGATGGTTCCTCTTTTTATGGAATGAGTACTTCTGGGACTGTTTTCAGTATCTTCATAAAACCAGTGCTCATCCTTGGGGCAGCATTGCTGTCTCTTTAAACATTTAACACACTAGGTTCATGTCTTTGACTCCCAGACCCACAGAGAATTTTCTCATTCCACGAGATTCCCAGTGTCCTGCTCATTACGGGCAGGTCTGTGTCTACCCGGCGCAGAGACCCAGACTCTTAGCCTGCAAGTGTATCCCGCAGATGAAAGTTCCTTTTTATTGCTCTGAGTTGCAGAAGCAGCATGTGTACAACGAAGTAACAAATGTTTGGCTTTGCTGCCCGTTGGTCTGTGCTCCAGCCTCTTTGAAACCCATGGAGATGGGAGGAGGTTCCCAAGAACAGCGCTGTGCTGCTGGTCTCCCTTGTTCTGAGCTCTTGGTAACCGGCCCAGAATTTGAGGACCCCATGAGGGTGACATCCCATCAGGACAGCAGGTGGAGGCAGGCAGGAACGCGGTGCCCCTGCCGCCTGCTGGGACCAGCTTGTCTTTTCTAAAAGAACAAAGGGCTTTCATGTCTCTCCGGTTGGCCCGAGGGTGGGGCGCGACACACGTGTGCCCTGAGGGCGTGCACTCAGGCCCTGCAGCAGCGCCCCCTGAAAGCCAGACCTCGGGGCACCCAGCGATCCCAGCCTCCTTTACCGAAGGCCAGTGGGGGAGTGATGTGGCCAAGGTCACCCAGATAATTAGAGAGGAGCCCAGGCCGGAGCCCCAGGCTCCCGACAGCTCCAGGTCACCTTCCCCCCACCACCTTGCTGCCGATTGTTTGCGATCATGCCGGCATCGAGACGCTCCCCTTCACAGCGGGTGCGAGCCGGCGTTGCTGGAGGAGAGCCAGGGCTGGGTCTCTACCAGACTGTCTTTTAAATAAGCAACTTCTGAACACTCGGGCACTTAACTTCTCCTATTTATTAATCTTGCGGGCCGGACTTTTAAGAGGCAGAGGCCGCAGCTCCCCATGCTCAGCAGGGGTGGCCCTGGGCTGCGTGGGGGCAGATGCTGGGCTCTCGGTGCCATCGGTCCGCTGCCTGAGGAAGGGCTCTGCGGCGCTGCGGGCCGCTGCCCAGGGGTGGGGAGTGGTGCCCGGCAGCCCGCCCCCGGAGTCTGAACACCTGACCTCCGCGGTAGCGCCAGCTGCCCCTCTGGCCTGGAGCCCGCACAGAGTCAGGATGATCTGCAACCTTGGTGGACTCAGGACTCCCTGAGGATGATTCCCGGGCCACCACGAAATGCAGCACCTTCTTTTTAAAGGAGGAAACTGCTGGGGGACGGCACTCTGTTAGGAGGGCCTGGAGCCCTCCCCGCATCTCACTGGCCCTGTCTGTGTAACCCCACTCTGTCCTTTGTTCTCCCCTACGGACATCTCCCCTGGTGGCTCAGCTGCCAAAGAATCCGCCTGCGATGCGGGAGGCCTGGGTTCAGTCCCTGGGTTGGGAAGATCCCCCTAGAGAAGGGAAAGGCTGCCCACTTGTTTTCTGGCCTGGAGAATTCCATGGACCGTATACTTCACAGGGCCGCAAAGAGTCAGACACGACTGAGCGACTTTCACTTCCCCTTTCACGGACAGAGAACAGAGCCTACCTGGCCACCATCAAACCCAGGCCCTGAGGGGCTGGCCTTTAGCAGAAAGTGGTCTAGCAGGACGTGAGCCCGCTCTCCGCCCCTCCCCACCCCCCAGCTGGAGGAGGGCACAAGTCGGGGGAAGAGTGGGCTCTGAGTGCCAAAGCCATCCCTGCAACAGCACCTCCCCCTCCACCCCCCCACCCCGCCCCAGACGGTGCTTTGAGTTTTCCTAGACGCACACAGTGCACACCTGACTAGACACTGCCGGCTTCATCTGCCCTGTTTCCCCCTTCATTCTGCAAGGCCGGGAGACTCATTCCCTCTTGAGCTCTAGAGGGCCCTGGGTGGGCCTTGTTCCCAGTGGGTGCTAGCTCTGGGTGGGTGGTTGAGCAGGATGGGCAGAAGCTTCCGGTGGGGGAGGTGGAGAGCAGCCGTGCCAGTGGGGAGCTGAGGTGGCATGAACAGGCTGGGACTGAGTCCCGCCTCCATCTGAGAGTCCTGGGCTCCATTCCCAGTGGGGAGGAGATGGCCTCCGCGGCCTCCGTCTGTGTCCCCCTCCCCCACAGGCTCTACCCCCCTCCAGAAGCCCAGCGCCCTGCCTGCTGCTCAGGAGCTGCTTGGCTTGGGCACGTCACCTCCCTGTGGCTTGGCTGCCTTACTTGGAGTGAAAATCATCGCCCGTTCGTAGCCTCCTCCCAGGGTTGTGGGGAAGGGGAGGGTGACTCCCACCGGGTGGGTGTTGGCTGTCAGGCCCTTTTCACGCACTGTCCCTGTATTGACACATTTAATCCTTGTCCACAGCCACCTGGCTCGTGACAGGCACGATCCAGATGGGTGCCGTCTGGCCCCGCAGCCTGGACTCCTCACCGGGCGTGTGTGTACAACAGCCCTAGCTCAGAGCTGGTGCTCAGTAGCTGTCACCGCAGAGCCCTGCCCTGGCTGCAGGTGGTTCCATGTAGGGTTCAGCTGAAACAGCTCGTGACCTCCCCAGGACCCTATCGATGTCAGCTCTTTGCGCACAATATGGCCGGGGAGTTTCGAGAGGCTTGTTGTGACTGGCGTCTCCTCCAGCGTGTTGACTGGCAGCTGTTCCAAGGTCTCTTGAAAGACTCCTCTCTCGCCTTCTGAGCTGAGTTCCCTGTCGGTTTGGGTGCAGGAAGACCTCTTCTGCCTCTCTGAGACTGGGAAAGGAGGGTGGTTTGTAAGCTTGATGGGTGGAGGATAAAACGGGGAGTCCGTTTCACAGAGCAGAGTGGGTGTGTTGGCAACAATAGAGACATCACCCTCCTCTAAGTGAGTAATCACCTGCAGTCCAGCCCGAGCCAGAGCCGGGGCTTGGGGTGGGGTGCACACCCCAAACTGAGCCGGAGCATCTGTGGTTTCTCTTGGCCTTGAGGATAGAGGGGACGTCTCTTGGCGGAGTCCCCGGCGCCTGCACGCTCCTGACTGCGGCCCACTGTCTGTCTGTGGCGTCCTCTTCGCGCCCGTACAGTCACCCCTGCCCCCCCAGTCCTCTTTCCCGCTTCCCCCATCTCCTTGGCTTATTGTTGCTTTCCTGTCTTCTCCTCCCTCCCTCTCCTTGGGTTCGCCATCCGCTTTGATCTCTTCTGCGCTGTCTTCAAACCCGCACTCACTGGTGGGATGAATGGCCTCTCTCCCGCGGGAGCATTAGTGCCCTTCTGTGGCCTCCGCTGCCGGCCGGGGTGGCTTTCATCTCCCAGCGGAATCTCATTAGCTCAACATCACAATGGGACCGAGCCTTGGCTGGGCTGGCCCAGAGTCAGTTTAAATTAGTTAATAGCCACCTTTGTTGTTGTTGCCCCGGGCTTGCTTTTTTTCCCCCACATCTTGGATGCTGAGCAAAAAAAAAAAAAAATTTGTTGTTAAAAAGTGTAAAACAAAACAAGTACTGAAGGTGGAATGTTTTGACAAAAAGGAAGATCATTGCAGGTGAATTTCTCCAGTGTCTGACGGCGTTGGAGTTCAGCCCCGGGAATGTGAAAACCAGGGGAGGAAATTAGGGAGGTGGCAGGGACGGTGGCAGCGAGCCAGTTAGCTTTGTTCCCCTCTACTGAAATATTTCTGTAACTGGAGATGGGGAGTTGAAGAAATTCAACGATCATGTCAGCGCTAGAAAAAGCTGCCACCATTTGGCAATGAAGAGAATATACTGGGCCTTTTGAAAAAGAGGCTGAATTTGGCCAGTTTGCCGACCCAGTAATGGGAAAACTGAATCGGTGCCCTGCCTGGGAGCCAGGTGCCAAAACGGAGCTTTGGTGGGTGACCCCCGCCGTTTCTGTAAAAGGGTGTTTTCTGGTTAGTGTGCTTTGCTCTGCTCTGGAGAAGCCTGTTACCGGCAGCCACATTTCCAGACCTGACCTGCAGCTGGCAGCGGGACTCTGGCTTTCCGTACCCTTTGCTGGGCCGGGAGGTGGAGGGCAGATGACGCTGGGGCTCAGGATGGGAGCCTCTGTCCACAGACACAGAGCTGGCCAGGGCGTCTCACGGGGGAGGCAGTGTAGGCTTGGGCCTCGTGGGGTCCGGGCCCACACACCCCTTGCCCCTCCCCAGCTGTGTGGCCTATAAGTTTCCATTTCTTCATCTATAACATGGACCTGGGGGACTTTGCCTGGTGGTTCAGTGGCTTTGACTCTGCGTTTCCAATGCAGGGGGCCCAGGTTTCATCCCCGGTCAGGGAACTAGATCCCATATGCTGCAACTAAGACCCAGCACAGCAGAAGTAGAGAATGCCTCACAGCAGGAGACCCAGGTTCTGTCCCTGGGTCGGGAAGATCCCCTGGGGAAGGGCATGGCCACCCACTCCAGTGTTCTTGCCTGGAGAATCCCACGGACAGGGGAGCCTGGTGGCTACCAGTCCATGGGGTCACAGAGCTGGACACGACTGAGCGACTAAAACACACACACAGTGAGCCTGGGAGACCACCCACCTCGGTGCGCGTGAGGAAGAGTAAGCGGCGCATGCCTCACACGCTCTCATCAGTGTGGCTGTCCTCAATTCACGAAATCAGCCCACGGTCCTGAAAGAGTGCCTTTCAGAAATAAGGAAAACCCTGCCAGCCCACCACCATTACCCCCCCTCCCTCTTTCCACTGCAACATCATGAAATATGGGTAGTGTGCTTGGTTTTCGCGTCATGAAAAAGACAAGTGATCCTTCGAGTTTGTGGTTCTTTGTTTCCCTCATGCCCCAGAAGGAAATGCCTTTTTCCTCTACTGCCCAGAATACTCTGCCTGCTGAGCAGCCTGGCTCCTCAGCTGCAGCAGGGGCAGGCCTGGGGGGCTACTGGAAATGCCCAGTCTTGGCCCCACCCCATACCTGCCTATGATAATTGGCCAGTAGTCATTCACGGCTATGAGAGTTGGACTATAAAGAAAGCTGAGCACCGAAGCATTGATGCTTTTGAACTGTGGTGTTGGAGAACACTCTTGAGAGCCCCTTGGACTGCAAGGAGATCCAACCAGTCCATCCTAAAGGAAATCCATCCTGAATATTCTTTGGAAGGACTGATGCTGAAGCTGAAACTCCAATACTTTGGCCACCTGATGACAAGAGCTGACTCATTTGAAAAGACCCTGATGCTGGGAAAGATTGAAGGTGGGAGAAGGGGATGACAGAGGATGAGATGGTTGGATGGCATCACCCACTCATTGGGCATGAGTTTGAGTAAGCTGCGGGATTTGGTGATGGACAGGGAGGCCTGGTGTGCTGCAGTCCATGGGGTTGCAGAGTCAGACTGAGCAACTGAACTGAACTGAACAGCAAGATCCCCAGGGGGTCTGTGTGCCAATTCGCATCTGCCTCCTCCTGTATTTCGGGATCCCGAAGAACAGCTGGAAAGGCCGGCTTGATTTCAGGGCCCCCACCCCAGAGATTCGATTCTAGGTCTGCACTGGGGCCCAAAAGCTCACGTTTCCAACACGTTCCTGGGTGATGCCTAAGTGGGCGTCCAGCACCAGCCTGCTTCTCTGCTCCGAGCGCTTGTGTGCACTCGTGTCAGCAAACCAGAGAACTGGCCTGGATGTCTTAGACGGGAGGCAACGTAGAGAGGCTTCCTGAGAGGCATGTAAAATAAATGGTAGGGATAGGGGAAAGAATTCTCCAGAAACTCGGTGTCTTTTGTGATGGCAGATGTGATCGTAAGGCCTGTCTTATGAGCCTATAAACAGCGCTTGGGTGGGACTTTGTTTTTAGCAGGCACCTGGGTGGGCGAGAACCGAGCTCTAAGCTCAGGCCTCCCTGGGGCCCAGTTGGCTTCGCTGCGTTTTGTAGCCGTTCATTTCACCCTGCCAAGCACCACCCGCCATTTTGCCAAGTTACCATTCTACTGTATGTTGTGTCTTTTTTTTTGAAGCCTTGCTCATTTTAGAAAGCTGTCTGTCAAAAATGCTTAAAATAAAAACAGTCTTTGCACTTGAAGCAATAAGTACCATTTATCTTGAAAGTCACTTGGGTAAGAATTTCTCGGCACGATTGGATATATGGACCATGGCTGTGTTTGCAGGAAAGCCGGCACAGGTGTTTCTGGTTCGTGGCTTTTGGTGAGTGGCCATTTTATAGTTTATTTCTCTATTCAGCAAATACGTGCTGCGCGCCTACCAGATGCCAGGTGATAGTCTAGGCCCCGGGGACACAGCATGGGCCGGCTGGGCGTGAGCCTTGCCTGCACAGAGCTGGTCATCTCATGGAGTTCACTAGCCACCAGGCAGGCCCTGAAAGTCCAGTGGGAAAGAGGGCCAGTCCCAGGGCCAGGCAGAGCGGAAGAGAGGGGGCAGGCGGGCCCAAGGTGCAGCTGGAGGATGAGCACTTCACACGCCTGACCATTTCACCTGGGGGGAAACCACGGCTTCTAGAGGTTCTGTGAGCTGAGGAGCCTCCTTGCCCTTCAGGGTGTGGCCTCTCTGGCCTTGAGTGTACACACACAGGTGGACTAACTCCTGGATCGTTCATAATGCCTCTCGCTGAACCCAGACCTGACCAGCCTTGCTGGTTTCCAGCCGATCAGTTTGCTTAACTGCTGCTGAGGTCTGTCAGCGCACCGTGGTGTCCTGGTGGGAATGGTGCCAACTGAAGAAATACAGTCAGCCTGGTCCGGCAGGAAATACTCCATTTCTCAGCGAGAGGATGGACGAGTGGACACAGGCAGACCATGCTTACTCGTGTTCACAAAGTTGATTGTTTTGTTTGGCGTTTTTGTTTCGTTTTGTCTTTTGACCATGTCATTTGTAATGGCAAGATTCCCTAATGAAGACAATCAAATAAACCATGAGTTTGAACACAGCTATCGAATTAGGAACAATCTATTCATCTGCTGATGGGTGGCAGGCATTAGCAATCTAGGGTGTCATCACATTTCAGAACTACAGGAGATCTTCGGCCAGCGCTTTGCTTTTTAGGAGGGACACTGAGACCCAGAGAGATTCGATGGATCAAGGTCAGCAGACAGAGCTGGGGTGGAAACCCAGCACACGTTCCATCTGGTCCCCAGATGCCCCCGCGTGAACTTAGAGCCGTAATGCCCTTGGCCCTGCTGGCGGAGTCGTGAGAACAGCGGGTGTGGCCACTGGGCCACAGCTTTCAGGGAGCTGGCCAGACTGCAGGCCACACTGGAAGCAGCAGAGCTCTTGAGAACGGTCGTATCTCTGAGGCCCGGGAAGGATCCTCAGAAACGAACAGAAGGAGACAGAATGGGAACTGAAGGAAGCAGAGAGACAGACCAGTCACACTGGCAGGAAAATCATTCCCGGGTAAAGACTGAAGCTGAACATGGACAGTTGGAAACGAGCCTCTGCGTCCAGGCAGTGTTTCATGCAGTGGCTGCTGCTGCTGCTGCTGCTAAATCGCTTCAGTCGTGTCCGACTCTGTGCAACCCCATAGACGGTAGCCCACCAGGGCTTCCTCGTGTCTGGGATTCTCCAGGCAAGAGGGTTGCCATTTCCTTCTCCAATGCATGAAAGTGAAAAGTGAAAGTGAAGTTGCTCAGTCATGTCTGACCCTTAGCGACCCCATGGACTGCAGCCTACCAGGCTCCTCCGTCCATGGGAGTTTCCAGGCAAGAGTGCTGGAGTGGGGTGCCATTGCCTTCTCCATTCATGCAGTGGAGGGGCTGGTAAAGCCCCTGGACCCGCCACCGTTTTACCGCTCCACCAGCCTCTGGCCACACCTCTCTCAGGTGCTGCAGCCTACCCGGAGTTGCTGGAAGGTTCCACACTTTACTTGGCCCCGGGCATGAATGTTTACGTCTTTTCTGCCCTCAACACTCCTCCTCTCCCCTTCCCTGCCCCCAACCTTGCTAACTCGCTTTCCACCTTCAGGCTTTATTAGGTATCTTTTCCTCCACGAGCCATCAGATAAAAGGAGCACCTTCTTGTTTGCTCTGCTGGTTCCGAGTGGCTGACCTAGTCCTTATCCTTGGTTCCCAGGTGACCGACCATGCCACCACCGCCCTGCTCCACTACCAGCTGCCCCAGATGCCGGACGTCGTGGTCCGCTCCTTCATGGTAAGTGGCTCTAAAGGTCAAACCTCATGAACCCTTGGCCCCTCAAGTGAAAACAGGCAGCTCAGAAGGTAGCTCGCAGGGGCCTCGCCAGGGAGACGGCCCAGTGTGGAAGTGACACTTCCTTTCAGCTGGGCAGGGATGTAAGGTAAACCACATTCCGCTCCGTTAACTGGTTTTCCTATCATTGCCAAACACGTGGTTTCAGAAGTGTCCTTCTGACACAGCTTCCGGGGCTGATTTGGTCAGTAGGTGTTTATCGAGCTCCTGGCCTGTGCTGGGCCCTGAGCTTGGTGCTACAGTGGCATCGTTCTTCCAAGACACACACTCCTTAGATTCTCAGGTCGGAGCCCAGGATGGCGGGGGGACCAGAAACAGCCATGCCCTGAGTGCGCCAGTTCCCGCCAGCTCTCATTAACGTTGAGGATTTCTCAAGCCGGTTGTTTAACCATTGGTGACTTGACATGGAACCAGAACGCTTACATCGTGGAGATCTGTCCTCCACGTTGGGACTCCCCTCTGCCCCCCATCCCTCCCTGCCCCAGGGCAGTTCATCAGGTTATCACGTGCCCGCCAGTCGGCCCCAGCCTGGCCCACAGCTGGCCCACATCCTGGCAGAGGCGGCCAGCTGTTTTAGCACCACGGCGTCACGCCTCTGTTGGTTCCTCTCTCGCTGGGGCTGACACTCCCTGCTTCACTCCTGCCTGGGGGCTGCCCCTTAGAGTAAGGACCTATCAGCAAGTCCCCATCCGTGCTGACAGCCATGTGGAGTTGCGCTCCTGTGATCCACCTTGTCACATTCGTCGCCACAATTAAGCTTCTAGGAGCCTGTAGTTCATGTCTTAGAAAATACAACCCGGCTCATTGATTGGCTCCCACGCTGGAGAGGCTGAACACGTAGACCCGGGCTTTGTGGAGCCATCACACAGCGGTTCTCTCGTGTGGAGAACACTTTCAGTCAGCAGTCTCGCTTCTTGGTGGATGGAAAGACTTGCTTTTTAACCTAAGGTGTTAAAATGCCTGGTTTCCCTTTAGAAAGGATAAATAGTTTAACTGAATGACCACTGACCTTCTCACATTTGTTGCCAGAACCTCAGGCCCCGAGCCTTTGGAGGGGGCAGGATGGGTGGGCCACGGTCAGCCATCAGGAGGGCCGCTGTGATGAAGACAGCAGGATTTGTGTCCGTCAGCTTGGCCAAGGTCTCCCAAGAGCCATCTCCTCCGACTGACAAAAGTGATCACGGTGGCGTGCGCCCCCCTTGCTGGCCCGTCGCCGCGACTTTGGGCTGGCGCGGCCATGTGTCTCCTTGAGTTGGGGAATTGAGTTACGAGTCTCATCCTTATGTATGACGCCCGAAGGAACTCTGCCCCCTGAACCCGCAAGTGTGCACTGCCGCTTATTGCGTTACTCGGTGGCACCGGCTTATCCCCGCCCTCCTCCCAGGTGTGTCGGGCCACGTTGTGACAGTGAGTGGTGACCTGTGAAATCAGATTAGAAAAAAGGCATTAGACCTTAGTGGGGAATTCTCCACTTGCCCTCTATCTGCATGTCTCCGCGGCCACCTCTGGATGGCGAACACATAGAGGCTCAATGCTGGTGTCAGAAGACCCGGGACTCGGATGGAAGGTGGTTACGCGTGGCGCCTGAGCCAGGAGGCTGGGCCGAGGTTCACATCTGCCCCTTCTGGGAGCCCTGCCTGCCTCCCAGAGTAGGGACTTCTATTTTAAATCTCCCCTAGTCAGGAGGGGCCCAGGGTGCCGGAACTGAGACTCAGCAGCACTGTGACCTAGTGGGTGCTCCAAGTAGCTTTCTGTAAAATCTTGGGGCACCTCCCGGGGTCACAGCCAGCCCAGGTCCTCCATCCTAGAGGTCATTAGGCTGGGCAGGAAGGATGACATTGGAAGCACCCGGATCTGTGTCTTTCACTTCTCTCCTCACTTCTCTTTTTAGACCTGGCTAAGAAGTTACATAAAGCTGTTCCAGGCCCCGTGCCAGCGCTGCGGGAAGTTTCTGCAGGACGGCCTGCCCCCCACTTGGAGGGATTTCCGCACCCTCGAGGCCTTCCACGACACCTGCCGACAGTGACCCCGCCCCAGCCCCGCGCCAGCCCCCAGACCCCCGCGCAGATCCTTCCCAGGCAAGCCCTCAGCCACAGCGACGGCTCAGCTATGTCTTCACGGCCGGAAGAGCAGTCCCGCCACCTGCTCGCTTCCGTCGTGCGCTCAGGCCAGGCTTGGTGAATAGCAGAGTCCCCTCTGTTGGCGGGACCGTCACACCGTTGAGCTGGCGTGTGAGGGCGCAGAGAGCACCTCGGGACCCAGGACGAGGCAGTTAGGCAGCTTGCTTTCCCGTGTGTGTTCACCATGCTGGTCCGTCAGCCCTCCTGGATCTGTGTTCTAAGTCATTTTACATTTGGAGTGAGCCCTTGTCATGCCGAGTGTTTTGTTCTGTTCCGTAACTTATTTTTATAAGCAGTAAACCTTTTCTACCTGGGATAAGGCTTCGTGTCCTGTTTCTTAAATCACCTTTTGTGTTAAGTTCTGTGAACACGTGAGCAGATCTGGGCCTTTTGAAGGAAAAAAAAAAAGTAAAACTTAGTAATGTCTGCATTTGAAATAATTCTTTTTGAGGACACATCTCCCTGCTTCTTGCTTTCGGGAGAGAGGGCAGTGTTGGCAAATATTCCATTTCAAAGACATTTCAGCGGCTTGAAAACTGGATTGTTCTTTTTGAGGAGAGAAGTACACAGATGTTTCGTTTTACTAAACCAGTAACAAGTGTATAACAAAGGGAAAGGAATCTGCCCGCGTTGCCAGCAGACCGTGCGTGAGAGGGCGGGACAGTGTGCCTGGCCTGTTGGTCCCCTTTTGTCCTGAATCTTAACCACGAGCAGATTCCAGCCCCATCTACTGAGTTTATTCAGGGCCTCAACCTCGTTTAAAGCCATGACCTGCGTATATGAAGAAGCGTTGACCTGCTGAAGGTCTTGAAAAGGATGAGTGAATCCCCAGAGCATTTCCCAGCAGGCCCAGCTTAGAGACAAGTCAAGTTCTCTTTGCAGTGAACAGGGCCAGAGAGACGCTGCTTTCTGACGGGTCCCAGAACCTGGGTTCTGGTACCACCCAGACCTTCCCCACCTACCCCAGCCAAGCTGAAGAGAGCCAGAGAATAAAGGGGATTTAGTGACGGGGAAAGCAGTAGGACAGCCCACCCCGAGAGTGGTCCCATAGTCATGGCGTCCTGGAAGCTTGTTAGAACAAATCCTCAGAACTTCCCTGGTGGTCGAATGGCCCAGAGTCTGCGCTCCCAGTGCAGAGGACCCGGGTTCGATCCCTGATCAGAGAACTAGATTCCACAAGCCGCAACTAAGTGTTCACAGGCCACAGCTGAGACCCAGTGCAGCCAAATATTTTTTTAAAAATACACACAAATCCTCAGGCCCCACCCAAGACTGGCTGAATTAGAGACTGGGGGTGGGGCCCAGCACCCTGGCTGTTAGCAAGTCCGGATGTGGGCCCCAGTCTGAGAACCACCGATTCCAGGAGATGGCAGTGCTCTCGGGGCCCAGTTTGGGTCAGGAGCGTGAGCGGCGGCAGGATGTAGTACAGGAATGTTTGCACACAGCAGGTGATTTTAGATTAAATACCAGGATTTATCACATTTAAGATGCCATCACTCATAAGATGCACCATTATTTCATGATCCCCCTAAGAAAGAAAAACATGCTGCCAATTAAACCATGGTGCAGGCTTTAATGATAATCCTGTGTGACACATGAATCAGTCACACCAGCCTTTCATGGCTCTGAGATTGCTTTCATCTCTTCCAAGGGGGTTGGTGGTTTCTCCTGCCTCGAGTCTCACTGTCTAACATGTGACAGGCGATCCCTTCCCAGGGCTTCTAGGGACACATCTCCAATGACTTGCTGGCATCCTCCTTTCTTTGGTCTTGTAAGACACTTGTTTGTTGCAAGAAAATCCAGAATGGAGGCCACTGGGTGTATAATAACATTTTGTTGCACAGCTGCACGTCTTTTTAAAGACATTTAAATGGCAAATAAAAGACCCCATGCAGGACGTACAGGTATGCAGAGCCCATGTGAAGTGACCACAAGATGACCAGCTGTGACCGGTTGGAGCACATGCTGATGACTAGCGCATCTTGCCGGCCGGCTGGCTGATAGCCCACGTCAGGGGCCTCGCATGCGAACCAGCCCTCTGACAGTCGATGGGATTATGGTAACAGCACACCACACTGGGGCTTCCGTGGTGGCTCAGGGGTAGAGAACTCACCTACCAGTGCAGGAGCTGAGGGTCCGATCGCTGGGTCAGGAAGAGCCCCTGGAGAAAGATACGGCACTAAAGTCCGTGGGGTCGCAAAGAGTTGGACACAGCTTAATGATTAAACAACAGCAGCAACCCCATGGTGTGAGAGAGCTATTTGGATTTTTAAGTGTTGGCAACAAGTCTGAGAGCCTTCTGCTGCTGCTGCTAAGCTGCTAAGTCGCTTCAGTCGTGTCCAACTCTGCGACCCCATAGACGGCAGCCCACCAGGCTCCGCCATCCCTGGGATTCTCCAGGCAAGAACACTGGAGTCGGTCGCCATTTCCTTCTCCAATGCATGAAAGTGAAGAGTGAAAGTGAAGTTGCTCAGTCGTATCCGACTCTTTGCGACCCCATGGACTGCAGCCCACCAGGCTCCTCCGTCCATGGGATTTTCCAGGCAGGAGTACTGGAGTGGGTTGCCTTTGCCTTCTCTGAGAGCCTCCTAGTTGGTCCCGAAGATCCCTCCACCTCCCGCCGAGCTGCGTTTCCAATGGAGAGAGCAGACCTTGAGTTCAGGGCCCTGGGCAGGCAGTCGTTACTGCCCAGGCTTGAGTGACAGTGTTCTTGGTCTCACTACATCAACTTCAGTGATACCCACTCTGTGGCCGCTGATGCCTGTTCCCCACTTACAGGAGCTTCGTGTTAAAACAATGTCCTTAGGGGTAGAAGCACTACCATTAAAGAACAATGTTAAATAATAACACACAACTCCGGAAACTAACACAAGATTGTAAAGCAACTACATATGTCAATAAAAATTTAGTAATAGCACAGCTGGAGCGTAGCCACAGCAGAAGGCGTGAAGGGGGTGGCCGGGTCAGGGCCTCAGCTCTGGCCTCTGCTCCCAGCTGTAGGACTTGGACGAGTCACTCACCCTCTCCCATATCACGTCAGTGGCCCAGGGCCAGCAAGGCAGGAGAGCTGGAGTGGGCTGGGGGCTCGTAGACGAGACGTAATGTTCCATGAGCAGATAATCACTAAAGCTGGGCATCGGACAGGTGGGTGATACGTGTGATTCTATTTTTTAATTTTCCCTAATTAAAAGGGGGTGGGGAAGTATAAGGGTCAGGCTAGGCAACCGTTAGGGTGTTCTCCTCTCTGACCTTCAGTGCCAAGAGGGGGAAGCTGAAAGGGAGAGGGCCGGGCCTGGAAGGGGGAGGGGTTTGTTCAACCAGATCCCTGAACGCTTGGTGCTTCAGAGATGCCCCAGTATAGAGAACACATTGATCTGAAGTGGGCTGGGGTCGGTTCCAAGACGAGGACTGTGAGGAAGCTGGGGCCTGGTGCTGCTAGGGGCACCGTCCCCGGGGCCAGAACCGCCCAGTGGAGCCCCTCACAGGAGGGGGCCTGGGCATCAGCGCTGTGCCAGCCGCCCCCCCACCCACCCCCCCACTGCCCCCCCCGTCACTTAGACTGTGCGGCACACTCTCGGCCAGAACCACGAGGTGTTTAGGTGACTTGATGACCGCCTGGACAGCCCAGCATCTTCTCTGTGCCAGGCGCTTCCCATATGCTGTTGATTTCCTCCCGGATGGGTTTGTGCTGTTTTCCCCGTCGTGTGCACGAGGCCTGGAGGGGCCTGGGTGTCCCACTGCCCTCATCGCTTCCTCCCCAGGAGCAGAGGGGCTGCGCAGTCCCTGCTCTGCGGGGCATGTTGTGTCGAGAATTGCCCAAGAAGCTCCCTCAGCCCAGACTTGGAAATCTGTCTTGCAGTTGCGTCTGCCAGACTGAGCAGCGATGTGTCTTTTCCGTGCTTTCTGCCGGCCGAGTTCCTGTTGATCAGCAGGGCACCCGTTACGAACCAGCAGGATGGGATGAGGAGGGCCAGGAAAGGTGGGCCAGATTTTTTTTTTCCCCCGAACTAAATCGGGAATTGGCCTTTTGGTATCGAGTGATGTTTTTACACTTCATGCCACTGACGGAAAGCTGCGGGCTTAAAACGATCTTTCGGTGTTAACGTGCCAACTCACCATCGCGTTTTGAGTGTCAGAGTGTGAGCCTGATGCTAAATCGAGAGCCTTTTAAGGTCACCCGGGCTGGGAGGAGAAGGGACAGCGGCTTCAGCCAGCAGGAATCCCAGTAAGATCCGGAATGCCCGCACACTGGACAGGAGGTGGCGTTGGGCCGTCAGGTCTGTGGACAGAGGATAGGATGTGACCGCTCACCTGGCTTGGCTGCGCCCTCCAGTATCTGCACCTCCGCCAGCACGCCCGAGATGAGCGGGGGGCTTCAGTGACCTGCCTTTGACAGGAAAGGGTGGGCCAGTCCCGCTCACTAGGGGTGCAGCCAGCCAGGCCGTTCTGCCGCAGAGAAAGCCTCAAGGCTGCACAGTGTGTGCCTCGGAGATGAGCCTGTGGCGTCCGTGGACAAGCCTGTCCTCTGGCTCGTCTGCCTGGGGGATAATTAGGCTTCACTTTCTGGGACAGGCAGGTTTCTTTCCCCATCTCTGCCATCCTGCCCCCACTCTCATCTCCACCCCCGCTCCTCAAATTAATGGAAGGAACCTCCCAGCATCACTCCTGAGTTGCGCTTCAAATTGCTGGCTGGCTGCTCCCTATTATTAGTACTCGAAGAGCTAAACCTACACGTTCACAGGCACATCCCTGGTAGAGGCTCGTCTTGGCAGCTCTCAGACAATTAGTTACTCGAGAGTGGCTTCAGCCTGTCTCTATGCTAATTGAGTTTGAAATTTCAGCTGCAGGTTGACTCTCCTCGGGGACAGTGGGCGCGGTGGCCTGGTGCTCACCACACAAGCACGTCCTGCCGGCAGCAGGCTTCTGCAGCCTCGCGGGTCCCCCAGCTGGATAGGGACAAAGGAATGAAGCAGCACTCTGGGCTAGAAGGTACGGGGAAGGTGGGGGCCAACAGTGACGAGGTGAAGGTGGAGGACGGTAAGAGGCTGCTAGCTCAAGTGCCAGCCTGGGCCGCCAGCAAGCTTCATCAGCTCCCGCACCCTGGGACGCGTGGGTACTTAATGCCTTACTCATCCTCGGCTAATTCTTGGCTGTCGTCTCAATCGTAGGCTCGCTTTCTTAATACCAGAAGGAATACATGTGTTCCTTTTATAGAAAATTAGGTAATGGGGGCAAGCAAAAGGAATAATACCCATAATTCCAACCAACAGGAGACAGTGACCTGAGAACACTTTGGTGCACCTTTCCAGGCCTTCATGCGGACACGCTGGGGTGCGGACGTGCTTGTAAAAGAGCACACTGGACAGTGTTTAGAAACCTTACTGGATAGTGTTTTGAAACCTGCTTTTTTGCATTTAGCAAATGCTAAGTTGCTCCAACACAGAGGTCTCAAAGGAGCTCTAGAGAACATAGACACGTACTTCCCGTCCACTTCAGTGCCCCAAAGGGAGGGAGCATCTCGGGTCCCAGGGCTGCTCTGAGCCACGTGGTCACTCAGGAACACTTTCCCCCCCACCCTCTCGCCCACATGACCTTGGACGTGACCCATGTGGTAGAAGCGGAGTCATGGGCGCCTTCCGAGTTGACAAAAAGGGGAAAACGTCCAGGCGTTGTAAGGCCAGACCCAGCACGGGCACGTGTCAGTTCCACTTGACCTTCATGAGCAAGAACTTAGGCACTTGGCAGACCTAGCTGCAGGGGCTGCTGGGAGGCGCCGTCCCCCACTGTGCAGCGCTGGGTGGGGCGGGGACCCTTGCTCTGGACGAGAAGGGGGCAGCCTCCACCATGCAGTGCGCCCTCCTACATCAGGACTGTGAGCAGTGATGCTGCCCGGAGGGTTCGGTGGGCCTCGTTTCAGCCGTCCTTTGGATCCTGGATCTTCAGAGTTTTGAAGTAATCATAGACCCCCCAGGAAGTTGCCAGGACGCGTGTGTGGGGTGCCAGGTATGCTTCACCAGCTTTCCCCGGTGCCAGCGCCTTGTGCGGACCTGTCCCTCCACATCTGCTGCTACTCACACAACCGCAGCACAGTGTACAAACCAGGACGTTGACTTTGGTGCCATGCGGCGCGCTTATCACCAGCTCAGCGGACATGAGTCTGAGCAAACTCTGGGAAATGGTGGAGCACAGGGGAGCCTGGCATGCTGCAGTCCACGAGGTCGCCGAGTTGGACACGACTGAACAACGATAACGTAGCGTTTACTCGTGTTCCGCCGGCGACACGCATGCGTAGTGATGCGTCTGTGTGATGGCATGTCTGCGTGCAGTTTCATGCAGCTTTATCATACGTGCAGCTTCGTGGAGCCACCACCACCAGGGCACGCTGCCGCTCCCTCCCTGCGAGGCCCCTCGCGCTAGCTTTTCCTGATGGCGTGCCCCTCCTTCCCCGTCCCTGCCCCCTGGCCACCCCTAAGCTGCTCTCTAGCTCCAGAATCACTTTATTTCATGAATGTTATAAACAGTGGGATTCCACTGCATATATATGCCTTTGAGGTTGGCTCTTTTCATCCAGCAGAATTTCCTTGAGGCTCATCCAAGGTGCTGTGTGTATCAGTGATCCAATTCCCTTCAGCTGCTGTAATATTCCAATGGTTTCCACACCTCGTTTAACCACTTAGCCAGTGGAGGACCTTTGGCGCTTTTCAGTTTGTGGCCGTTATCAACAGAGCCCCTATGAACACTCACGTACAATTTTCTGCATAAAAAGAAGTTTTCATTTCTGTGGAATATATACACCCATGAGTACAGTTGCTGGGTCATATAGTAAGTCCATTTTTAGTTTTAAAAGGAAATGCCAAACTATATCATTTCACATTGATATGAGTAATCCAATTTCTGCACAGCTTTGCCAGCATTTGGCGTTGTCACTGTTTCTTATTTCGATCGCTCTAGTCGGTGTGGAGTGATGCCTCGTGGTGGTTTTTATCTGCACTCCTCCAACAGTTGATGATGTTGAACACCTTTTCGTGTGCTCCTTTGCCATCTGGCTATTGTCTTAGGTGAAACGTCTGTCCGTGTCTTTTCCCCAGTTTCTAATTGGATTGTTTTTAAACGCTGAGTTCTGAGAGTTCTTTATATATTCTACATATGAATCCTTGGCAGGCGTGTCATTTGTACATATTTTCTCCCAACTGTCGCTTGTCTTTTCATCCTCTTAATGGGGCTTTTTGAAAAGCAGATATATTCAGTTTTGATGAGGTCCAATTTATCAGATTTTTTTTTGTTTACAAGTTGTGCTTTTGGTGTTGAGTCGAACCTGCTGGGTCTCGGATTGAGTGTTGTTTTGCAGTAATGGGCATCACTGCTCCTCACTCCCTTCCTGCCTCCCCCTGCCCCCGCCCCGTCTCTCTCTGTCTCTCTCCCTCCCCCAGCAGGGACCTTAGCTGCCCTCTCCTTCTATCGGATGGTCACTCAGGACATCTAAGGTTGGGAACCCTGGCCTGGCTCACCCAGCAGGTCAGTGGCAGCGAGAAGACCGGAACCAAGCTCCCTCAGTCACTGTGTTTCCCGCTTGCCCAAGACTCTTCTCGGGGAAGCGCTTGAACTGCAGTGTCAAAATGAAATAGATCCCGCTACAGCAGGGAGTATTAAAGGAAAGCACTGGCAGTGATAGACTTGTTTCTCCAGCTCAGCCTGGGGCCCGGGGAGCGGTGCTCTGATGATGCGCCTCTTCCAGGAGTGAGATCTGATGCCAGGGGTCCTCACCCTCCTGGGTTCAGGAAGGCGGTCAGGCAGCATCCTGCGGTCAGGTGGGCAGCTGGGGCCTGAGTCCCTAGCATTTAACCAAGCCGGTGTGGCCGCTAGGGGACGAGGGAGCTTGCCGGGTGACGCCTCCCCTCGCACCTTTCAGCCTCTGGGATTGCCCAGCCACCCAGATCCCCACCCCCCGACCCCCACCGATGGCACTGCCGTGGGAGGGGGCGGAGGGGACACAGAGATGTGTTGGAGGTGGGAGTTCGGGTCTCAGAAGATGGACAGCCCTTTTCCAGGTTGTGCTCGACGCCCATCCCTCCCAGGCAGGACCCCACACGCCCGAGGATGCCAGGGGTTAGGGTTAGGGTCCCTCCCCCTGGGTTCCTGGGGGCCCACGCTCAGGACAGGGCTTGTCGTCACTCCAGCCTCATGCTTGCTGTCACCGTCTTCTGGGAGGTCGCCGTCCTCAAACATAGCGGACAGTGTGTCCGGCTCCGGGGTGGGAAGCACCTCCACGTGGAATCTCTTCCTTTCAGGAAGCATTCGACCTTTCACCTCCGAGCCTCTGGGTGATTTTCTGCCCAGAGATCCCTCTCCAGGAAGCCCCGTGGCACATTCTCCTCCCCCCCCGCCCCCACCACCGCCACCCGCAGTTATTAATCCTATGTTCACCCAGCCCACTTCCTCTTCCTAAACACCCAGCAAAAGTCTCTTTCCCAGGTCCTTTGTGTCTAAGTGGGGCCGTGAAATGTGAGCAGGAGAGGCAGCTAAAAGCAGACCGCGTTTCCCACACTCTCTCTTCCTTTTCTGAGCCCCCACTGGAGGCAACGCACAGCCGTGGTGGAGTCAGAGGTTGGAAAGGTTCTGAGTCCCTGGGCCACTGCTTGGAGGCGAGACTGCCCGCGTGAGCCGCCCAGTGGATTCTATGGGGCGGAAGTAAACTGTTAAACTTATTATTAGGTTAAATCGCTGAGACTTGGGGTGTATTTTTTTAAAATAGCTGCTCGGATTACTTAGCCACCCATCATGAAAATCCCCTGAAACAGTCCCATGTAAGCGCTTGATAGATGGTAGAGGTTACCGTTTCTCCTGTTTCCATATTAGCTAGAGTCCAAGTCACCTCTCACTCTGATTAGAAGAGGGCTCAGGGGTTTCCCTGGAGGTCCAGCGGCCAAGACTGTGCTTCCAGCGCGGGGGGCCTGGGTTCGATACCTGCTTGGGGACCTAGATTCTGCGTGCTGCGCTAGGAGTTCCTGCGGCACAACCAGAAGACCCGTCATGCTGCCGCTAAGCCCTGGCACCGCCGAAATAGATAAATAAACAGTTTTGTTTTTTTTAAAGAGAAGAGGATCGTGTGCAGAGTCAACTCAGGCTGTCCCCTGGTTCCTCCAGGAAGAGCAGCCTTATCAGATGCCTTCCTGACCGCTCGCAAGGAGTGTGGACATTCCATCTCTTCTGCCCCCTGCCTCTGACCGTCTTCAGAGCCCCTCCTCTTGCATTGGACAGTCGTTGGCTTATCTTGTCATTCGCCACCCCCTCCGAGATGGTCAGCTCCACAAGGCCAGGAGCCAAGTCTGTCTGGGGCACTGCCCTGTCCCCTTGTGCACGGAAGGTGCTCAGTAAGTATTTACCGAACGTGGAGAAGAGTAAGGAAGCCCCGCGCTCTGCTGCTCAGTGGGGGACCTTGGGCCAGGCACGTGATCCTTCCGAGTGTGGATGCTTCAGCCGTGAGTGGGGCAGTGGCTCTGGCTGGCCATGCAGTGCCGAAGTCCTGTGAGGGAATCACACCAGATGTTTGTTGTGCACCTACTATGTGCAGGTGCTCGGTGCCTGGAATGTAGTCCACGTGGCAAACGAGAAAGGGGCCGGGCAGTCAACACAGCCTTGTCAGTGACATCCACCGTAGGCAGGGCAAGGATGCTCTGGGGCTGTGGTCACCCAGGTGGAGCCTCTTCCATTTTCCACCATGGCCTTGGTGACACCCACTCACCTCTCTTTGCTCACCCTGAGAAAATATTCAGAGAAAGGAATCCAGAGATTTGGCGGCCTCCCCTCTGAGTCGCAGCCTCAGCTGTGCACCAAGACCCTCTCTTAAGCACAAGAGATTTCAGACGCCACCCGGAAAGCGGAAGTACCCAGAAGAGACTGTCGGGGCGCAGACCCGCCCCCATTCCCATCCCACCCGCACTGCTGTGAGAGAGCGCATCTCCCTGCCTTGAGGAGAAGCTGGTCCCTTTCTTGCTGTGGCCTTTTGATATTTGACTTTGTACTCGATGCCCCTAAAGCTAATAGGCCCTGGCCTTTCATTTCCAAAGGGTAGTTGGTCAAATTAATGATCGCCAAAAGGCCAGAGGTAATTTGCTTTCCTCCCAGTTTCTTTCCATTCGTTTGCAAACCAGCAAAGTTCAAGAAAGCTTCTGAGCATGAAAGAGTAGGGGATCTAATTAGGAAGCAGACAGGTAGTTCAAAAACTTCCTCGAGAACTTAGGGGCCATAGTCACAGAGTGGTTATGAGATTGTCCCTGCAAGGACACCGAATACTACATGGAC
This sequence comes from Capricornis sumatraensis, assembly GCF_032405125.1. Lineage (NCBI taxonomy): Eukaryota > Metazoa > Chordata > Mammalia > Artiodactyla > Bovidae > Capricornis > Capricornis sumatraensis. The sequence continues at coordinate 5,032,111 of NC_091069.1, forward strand.
CAGTCCCAGCCATGGGCCTCATTCCCAGAAGCCCAGACAGCTTGCAAATGGATGAATGTGTATCCCTGTTCAGCCTGTCTTCGGCCTCGATGAGGGACCCCAGGCCAGACCGTCTGCTGGGGGGCAGGGGGTGGCTGGCCAGGGAAGGGCTGAGGTTAACAAAGGACAGGAACCGCCCTACAGCTGCCTGCGTTCTCAGAATATAAACACCCACCATGTGAGGCCCGTGGGGTGAGCTGTGTCTGGTTTGCTGTTATGCACAGTGGAGGCGTCTTATGGTTGGGTCTTGTACCTGGGCCTGAGCATTTCCAGCTGAGCCACACACTGCAAAAAGGCTGTGGGTTCTCAGGAGCCCGGCCTGACGACTGGCCGAGTGTCCCAGGCCACCAGGAACACAGCGGGGCTGTCAGCCTGCCATGAGCCATGTCTGTAAATGGAGAACACGTGACCCCAGGAATCCAGACACCATGGTTGTATCACCCCTCTTGGGATTAAAAACAGGACCTCACCTTGCCTCTGGGGAACCAACATCCAACGCCACTCATGCATTGCAACTAGAGGGTCTCTCATCAGTCCATCCCCACCCCCACCCCCACTCCAGAGGAAGGGGATCCTGGCCAGTCTCAGTGGCAGACTCACCCACACACACACCCTCCTGTGATTGGTTCAGGGATGGGCAGACGATGTCACACACGCCCCCCCCCAAAGTTACGCAGCTATGTCCTGCTCGGTGCTAGAGACAAGTACTACCAGTTTCCATTGAGTGTGAACAGAGCGGGCTGAGCAGCTGCTAGAACCAGGACGTGGAATCCCCCTGGGAGCCAAGCTCACTCCTGTCCAGCTTGGGCCAGGGTAGGCAAGGGGAAGAGCCCTTCCCCTGCAGTCTGTGTGCTCAGTGCTTAACATGCACCAGCAGGCAAAGAAGACTGCTCAGAGGGCCCAGATCCACTGTATGGATCAGCCAGTGAAGGGTGAATTTGACGCAGTAAGTTTGTGACTGGCCCCATGAGGCCCTGCGCTAAGCATCTCTGAGGTATCACACAGGATCTTACAGTCCTTTCCTGGTTTGATCTTTGCCCAGAGGAAGTTTTTTAAGAGTTTTCTTAAAATACTTATTTATTTGGCTGCGTTGGGTCTTAGTTGCGGCATGCAGGCCTCAGAGCACACAGACTCCGTAGTTGCAGCTGGTTCTGTTGCCCCAAGGCATGTGGGATCTTAGTTCCCGGACCAGGGATCGAACCTGTGTCCCCTGCATTGGAAGGCGGAGTCTTAACCACCAGGGAAGTCCCAGAGGCCATTTTCTAATGTGAGACTTTTTTTTGCCATCTGGAGAGACTAGGAATGAGAAGCAGCTTTATCTGCAAACCTAGCAAGTAATGGCTCCTTTACACTTCCTTTAAATTTACTGGAACCTGAGAAGTTCCCTTTTAGCGTTCAGGAGGCAAGGCCGCTTCTCCCAGAGGGAGTCTCCTTAAGAGGATGGTTGGGTCCATCGGGCAGCGATCCCGGCTTCCACTCGACCGTGGAGACGACCTTGTCAGACTTCCCACCGCCCCCTGACCCGGGCCCCCTTCGCTCCCCTTCCCCTCTGCGCCCTCCCCAGTGGCCTCCGCAGGCCCCTCTAGACAGGAGGTGTGTCAGGAAGGCGTGGACGGGGCCTCCCTCTATTTCCTGTTCATGCTCTGGGATGAGGGCCGCCCTCCGGCTCCGAGGGGGCGGGCGCGTGCAGACAAGTTAGACTAGCTGCCCCGGGCTCCGGGCCGGCCCTCCGCCACCTCCTGGCCCGGGGTGAGAGGCGTGAGCATCTGCTTCAGGCCTGGCTACACGTGTCTGTGGCCCCTCCCAGCCTAATCCACCCCGACACACATACACACCCCCCCACACGCACACACAACGCACACACATCATACACAACACACACAACACACACACCATACACACACAACATGCAACACACATACCACACACACAAACACCACACACACACAACACACACCATACACAACACACACGACATGACACACACACCACACACATAAACGCACACACACCATACACAACACACATGACACACACATGCACCACACACACACACACCATACACACAACATGCAACACACATACTACACATGCACACCACACACCACATATGACACACATGCCACACACACCACACGCACACACAACACACACACCATACACAACAAACAACACACATGACACACACCACATGCACACATACCATACACAACACGCATGACACAACACACCATACACAACATACCACACACAATGCACACCACACAACGCGCACACACCATACACAACACAGACACACATGACACAACACATGCACACACAACATGCAACACACATACCACACACACACATACACACAACACATACCATACACACACAACACACACGCACACCACACACATGCCACACATGCACACGCAACGCACACACACCATATACAACACACATGACACACACATGCCACGCACACCACATGCACACACAATGCACACACACCATATACAACACACGACACAGACCACACAACATACATGCACACCACACACAACATACCACACACAATGCACACCCCACACACACCACACACACATACCACACACACGCACACACAACACACACACATACCACACACCACACACGCACACACAACACACCATACACCACACACACGACACACACATACCACACACACACACACAACGCACACCACACACACATACCACACACAATGCACACACAACACACACCATACACAACATACACACACATAACACACATACCTACCACATACCACACACACATATACCACACACCGCACACAGTGCACACCACACATACACACAACACACACACCTACCACACACACACACACCTGCAATGGGTTCCTTGGCCCTGACTGCATCAGAAACATCCTGTTTGTTCATGGAAATGTTTAATCAGTATCTGACTGTTACCCAGTATATTTTAAGCACATAGTAGGTCTGTATTAGAAACCTAGGGGTTTTTTTCATAGCTTGCTTCATGGTTAACAGACTATTGAGAAGATTAACTGCAAGTGTCTCTCAGGACATGGAGCCCAAGACCCAGACTGAGGATCTCGCCGTGCCTTAGCACAGGGAAACTAAAATATCGGGGCGCTGCGGGCCAGCTGGAGAGCTGAGGGTGTGCACGAGCTCGAGGGAGGTTTTGTCTCCGCCTGGATGAGGCTTACCGTGTTTGCACTGTATGGCAGGAATAGCATCGTGAGTGAAGTGTCGCAGCTTACATGACTAAGTCCGTGCACTTTCACCATTCCATCACATTACATTTTCCCCCTTCCAGGGGCGATTATGCTCCGCCTCCGTCAATCTCCCCTTCCCCTCCATTTGCTCTCAAGGTCAATGTCTTGTTTTGATGAGAGACATCATTTTGATTCAAGCTGAACATATTCTGGCTCCAAGACATGGCTGGAATCTGTTTGCCTTCCTCAAGAGTCACACTTCCATTCTTCCCTTCCAAATAGAGCTCCCAACTTCAGCCTGGGATAAAGACTTCATATCCCACCTCCTTTACAGTTATATGGCCATTGAGATGTGACTCGGATTATGTCCACCTGCTGGAAGGGGTTCTTAAGAGAGTGGTAAGAGGAAGGAGGTCTTTGCTTCCCCCTCCTCCTTCCTCCTGGTGGAAGTGTAGATGTGATGGCTGGCCTCAGGCAGCCAACCTGGACCACGAGGTAGAAGCCATGCACTGAGGATGGCACAGCAGCAGGACAGAAGGAGCCTGGCTCTCTGGCAACTTCCATCCCTGCTCTTCTTTTATGTGGAAGAAAACCAAGATGCTTTATTTAAGGCACCATTGTACACCACAAGTGTACTTTCACTTACAGCTGAATTTGATCCTGATCCACACAAGGACCTCTGATGAAGCTGGCTTTTTAGAACAACCTCAGTATGAGCCTGTTTTCCTCTTTCTGTCACTCACCTTACTAAGGAGCTAACTGAGAGTCCCAGCTAATGGTCATGGTTTGTTCCTGAGCGTGGTGCTTGCCATAGCGCACCCCCAGCCCCACCAGTGCTGAGAGCCCTCCTCCTGCTGCAGCGTGTGGCTTCCTTCCCCAGGATCATTAACACCACGGTTCCACCAGCCTCTTTGGAGACCCGCACGATTTTGGTTTCTGCCAGGGTTTAACGCTTCTAACGGTTATTGAATCCATCTTTGGTCAAGAAAAGCCATTTAATGAGCATGTTTTGGCCTCATGAAGAGAAGGTAGCTGCACACACGTGTTCAAAGATGCAGCCAGCCCTCTGGCTCCCCATCTCCTCCTCGCCGGTTTGATTTCTTGGTCCGCATTGGACAAATAGAACAGGCTGGCTCTTTCATTCCCTCCACCTAGCCCACGCCCCCCCACAGCCCCTCATGCATTTTTCATCTCGACTCACTACTCCTGCAACTCCCTCCGCCCTGTAACAGTATCGATCGGCTGATTAAGCCATCAAGTCACAGCAAACAACTTTAATTCTCTAACTCCAGGCCCTCGCTTCTCTTCCTGGCCTGGTACTGTGTTCCTCACTCACGTGTAGCAACCGGCAGAGGATTTTCCGCTGCCCATCACTAACCTTGCCGTGGCCCTTCTGTTGTCTGTGGGTGTTTTGGATAGTCGAGAAGATGAACTTAAAAGAAACCAGATCCTCAATTTAGATGCCACTCCACCTGTCATCTAAATACAGAACGTTGAGGCTTTTTGAGAGCCAGCCCCAGTCCCTCACCAGAGGGGCACCTCCCCGGGGCTTTGATTGATTGATTTCTGGCCTCACTGGGTGTTCACTCTGCATGCAGGCTGTCTCTCGTTGCGGCAAGTGGGGGCTGCTCTCTAGCTGCAGCCTGTGGGCCTCTCACTGTGGGGCTTCTCTTGTTGCAGGGCACAGGCTCCGGAGCACAGGCTCGTGCAGTTGTGCCGTGTTGTCCTGGGGCATGTGGCGTCTTCCTGGACCAGGGATCAAACCCACGGCCCCTGCATTAGCAGGTAGAGCCTGTGCCACCGGACCACCAGGGAAGCCCCGCCACGCCTTCTATGATTCAGCGTCCCGTCCCATCTCTTCCATTCTTTTTCCTCTTTGTCAGAAGTGAGGCAGTAAGTCAAGGGAAGGGGAATAAGGCTCCTCCATTGGAGGGCATGCCACAGACTTCGTGGACATATTCAGATAATCACACTCTGCCCTCTGAACAATAACGGACATGCAAAACATCACCTTCCTCCCAAAAGCCTCAACCCGTCACAGCATCGGCTCCGAGTCCTGATCTCGTTCTCCAGGTAGGAGGAAGCTCCGTGCAATAGAGAGCTACTTACGTGCAGCCCTGGGAGTTCACTTCCTCTCCACCACGAACCAAGAGCCACGTGATGTGTGTCCGGTGTGAGAGAACCAGAGAAGACTTGCTGCATCCTCAGCTCCCAGCACAGCCCTGGGCACCCGGGTGCCGTCACCCCCAGACAGTGGGCAAGCGAATGAGTGAATGAACGCCCAGTCTGGGAGCCCGGAGCAGAGAGGCGTGGCCGTTCCTACTGGTCATCCCAGCCCCAGCCCCAAGTCACCTCCAGGGCTGTCTCTCAGCACATGCGGCCGTGCCCATGTCCATCTCCAAAACGGTGGTGAGCTTCCTTCTGACTGCCTCTCCCACACTAGCGGGTGGGCCCCCAGGCACAGGATCCCCGGGTCCTTTGGTTCACTCTGCGTCTCCTGTACCTAGAACAGGGCCCAGAAAAGAGCAGCGCTCAGTAAGTGTTTGCGGAGTGAAGGAATGGAGATGTCAACACTCAGGGCCTGGGGAGGGCGCCGAGTCCAGATGCTGGAGGAGCTAAAACGGATTACACAGCATCGACATCCGTTTCTAGGGGTTGATGATGGAATAGGCCCTGTCCTTAGGAGACACGGGCTGATATACCGAGGGGAGAAGTGTTAGGATGTCTTCAGCTTGCCTTCAAGTAGTTCAGAAAAAGATACACATATGAACCCCACCCCCCACCTGCCTCCTGCGGAACCTTGAAGCGTTGTCCTGTGTCCCGCCTGGAGTGAAAGGCAGGGCTCGAGTCCTGTGCATCCCAGCACCTCATCAGGGCACTTGCCGACTCACTCAGGGGCCCGAGCTCACCTCTTGCTGCAGCCTGACCGTCCACCCAGTGAAATCCCCCACGTGGCCCTTCACTGCTCTGCTTGGGGACAAGGGCCAGGTATGGAGGGATTCGGACAGGGACGAAGAGTTTGCTCCTCAGTGTGGGCTCGAGTGGTGTGGTCCATGTGGACCCTCGCGGGTGCTCCCCAGCTCCCTGGAGGGGCCCAGGGGGCCAGCATCTCTGCCTAGAGCTAAAAAACCCTCCCCCGGAGCCGCCCCAGCCCTCCAGCTCCCCAAGGAACCACGAGAGGTTCTCTGACCGTCACCGAGCACAGTCTTTCACAACCAATTTCAAGGGGTTAATGGGAGAGCTGAGTGGAATTTACTTAAAACATCAGCTCCACTTAAAATAGCTCTTCCAGGCATTTAGCGGCAACATCTTTGATTCCCCAGCCGCGTCCTTTCGCTCTGTTATTAAATACCACGATATTCTGGTCCAAGTTCCGACTCCCCCAAGCCCTGATTCACGCGGCTGTGCATGCCGGGGAGTGTGAGACATCGTCACCTGCCACCCGTGGACTTTGATGGGCGGTAACACCGGCGAGGGTGCCAGCAAGTGGCTGGCACGTGGGCTCAGAACAACTCAGTCGGCAGACACGGCCAGCACCCCAAGTTACACCATCAGAAGCCATGCGTGTGACCACGGACAGCACCCCCTGTTTCAACCGCTTCTTGGAGTTTCTTTTTCTTGCCTCGACTTACACACATTTCCAAATTCTGGCTCCTGGGCCACCAGAGTCTCAGCCACTTTGAGACCAGGCACCCCCTGCCAGACCTGCTCTTTGGACATTTCACCCGTTTTGGCCTCTGGCTTTTCATTTCCACCCAATTTTGGGTTTTTTTTAATTATTTTTTTTATTTTTACTTTATTTTACTTTACAATACTGTATTGGTTTTGCCATACATTGACATGAATCCACCACGGGTGTATATGCGTTCCCAAACATGAACCCCCCTCCCACCTCCCTCCCCATAACATCTCTCTGGGTCATCCCCGTGCACCAGCCCCAAGCATGCTGTATCCTGCATTGGACACAGACTGGCGATTCGATTCTTACATGATAGTATACATGTTTCAATGCCATTCTCCCAAATCATCCCACCCTCTCCCTCTCCCTCTGAGTCCAAAAGTCCGCTCTACACATCTGTGTCTCTTTTGCTGTCTTGCATACAGGGTCATCATTGCCATCTTTCTAAATTCCATATATATATGTCAGTATACTGTATTGGTATTTTTCTTTCTGGCTTACTTCACTCTGTATAATTGGCTCCAGTTTCATCCACCTCATTAGAACTGACTCAAATGTATTCTTTTTAATGGCTGAGTAATACTCCATTGTGTATATGTACCACAGCTTTCTTATCCATTCATCTGCTGATGGACATCTAGGTTGCTTCCATGTCCTGGCTATTATTAACAGTGCTGCGATGAACATTGGGGTACACATGTCTCTTTCAATTCTGATTTCCTCAGTGTGTATGCCCAGCAGTGGGATTGCTGGGTCATAAGGCAGTTCTATTTGCAATTTTTTAAGGAATCTCCACACTGTTCTCCATAGTGGCTGTACTAGTTTGCATTCCCACCAACAGTGTAGGAGGGTTCCCTTTTCTCCACACCCTCTCCAGCATTTATTGCTTGCAGACTTTTGGATTGCAGACATTCTGACTGGTGTGAAGTGGTACCTCATTGTGGTTTTGATTTGCATTTCTCTAATAATGAGTGATGTTGAGCATCTTTTCATGTGTTTGTTAGCCATCCGTATGTCTTCTTTGGAGAAATGTCTGTTTAGTGCTTTGGCCCATTTTTTGACTGGGTCATTTATTTTTCTGGAATTGAGCTGCATAAGTTGCTTGTATATTTTTGAGATTAGTTGTTTGTCAGTTGCTTCATTTGCTGTTATTTTCTCCCATTCAGAAGGCTGTCTTTTCACCTTGCTTATAGTTTCCTTTGTTGTGCAGAAGCTTTTAATTTTAATTAGATCCCATTTGTTCATTTTTGCTTTTATTTCCAGAATTCTGGGGTGGATCATAGAGGATCCTGCTGTGATTTATGTCAGAGAGTGTTTTGCCTATGTTCTCCTCTAGGAGTTTTATAGTTTCTGGTCTTACATTTAGATCTTTAATCCATTTTGAGTTTTTTGTGTGTGTGCATTTCCACCCAATTTTGTACTTGTCTTCCAACCTGATGTTTGGGCTGCGGTGGGCATGGTGATGGTGGTGATGGTGATGAAGATGATGGTGATGATGCCATTGACGATGAAGTAACAGGATTAATGGGACTCTCAAGGAAGCCTCGCCGTGTGCCTGGCATGAAGCAAAGCCCTGCTGCAGCTTCGGTTCTGGAAGGAGGATCTGAGCTGGAATGGAGAATGTCTGGTGTGATCAGCACCTACAGAGGGGAGAGGCGGAAGCAGAACTGGGCAGAGGGAGTGACTGAACGGTGACGCTGCCCCCCACCACGCCCCATGAGGCCTCAGCCAGCCCAGCGGGGAGCTCAGGCAAGCAGTCTTCCCAAGGGTCCCACACTGGTCCCACACACCCACCTGGATGCCTACCTTTGGACGCCAGCTGTCTCTGAGGACATGGCCTGGGGTGGAGAGGCGGGTCTCTGCAGCCCAGCTCCTCTGAAGGAGCCGGGGCCCTCCCAGTGGCCACACTGAAGCAGCTGGCGGCCGGGCCTTCTGGAAGACGACATGGGCAACGCCTCTCCCTGTCTGCCGTAAGCCGTTTATCTGCGTGATCCAGCTTTGCCCTCAGAGCAGAACCCTGAGGTGCTTTTGCAGACGAGGCAGCAGGCTCAGAGAGGTTAAGGTACTCACCCAAGGTCACACTGCTCGCCTGCAGGGCCCAAGTTCATACCCACCATCGTGCGGCCTGTCAGGCTGAAGAGTAGGATTTTACAGATGGAACTGAAGTAGCTGGCCCTCCCTCATCCTGAGGAGCAGATACGATGCTGTCTGATCGCCCGACTCCCTCCTGGGAGAGAGTTGTCAGGTTCTGGGTTCACCTTCCAGCAGAGTGGCCCGCTGGTGACCCGCCTTCCTTCCCGCATCCCATCTTCCCTCCACAGTGGAGCTGGGATCCTGGCTCCTCCCTGCTGGACAACGTCTAGGACAGATGTCACGTGGGGCTTTGCTGCATCTGTTGGTTCCAGACCTTGGGAAGGAGAAAGGGGAGGTCGTTCAGGACCTCCTTGGTGCCAAGATGTTGGATCTCCTGTGACCACTGGGAAACATGAGGCCCAAACCATAAGGCACAGTCCTGCGACGAGACCCTCAGGGGCAGCCAGCCGGCCTTCGGGGCAGGCAGCACATGGATAAGCTCTTTCCTGCCCCTGCAGATAACCCACTGCTCTTCTGGGATGTGCGTCCTTACAGTGAAGGGACAAGGCTGTGCCTGGGGAGAAGGGTGTTGCGTAAAACCTGAACCGACTTGACCCTCTGGCCTGGGCCGTGGGCAGCTCGGTTGCCTGGGAGCCTGAGTTCACCCACCCTGCCCAGAAAGTCCAGGATGTGAGTCCTAGAGGGACCCCGGCCTTTCCTGTCACCCCTTCCCCTGTCTCTCCCTCCTCCTGCCATCCTGATAGCCAGACCAGACATGGCCTGGCTCAGCCAATCAGAGGCTTCGGATTCCAGGAAATAGAGTGAAGACCCAGGGAGAGCTAAGAGCACATGCGATGGTCGCAGCGCCAGCCCGGCGCCGCCAGCAGCAGCCTGCCCAGCTGTTCCTGGGGTGGCCAGCTGTGGTTCCAGCTGCCCCAGCTGAGCCAGGCTCCCAGGCAACCGCTGAGCTGACCACAGCCCACTGCCATTCTCTGCTTCTCCTGTCGATTCTAGGAGTTTCTGTAGTCCCGCCAGCCCCGTCTTCTCCTGTATGAGATGCCAGAGTTCATTTAGGCTGTTGCCAGCCAGCAAAAAATGCACAGTATCTGCCAGCACCCCTGGAAGACACTGGGTGCACCTGCCTGGAATTCTCTCAATCAGTGGCCTGAGGTAGTAAGTTCCCTGTGGAGAGAGGCAGACAAGTGCCGGCTGGAGGGCTCCTTGATAGGAATGATGCCTAGATTTTGTGTGGATTCAACAAACAAGTTAGATAAAAGTTGACTGCTGCAGAAATTAACACAGCATTGTAAAGCAACTGTACTGCAGTAGACGTTAATTTAAAAAGTCAGCTTTTGTGTTGTTCCGTTGTTACTGTTGGTCGTGGCTGTGACAGGAATTTGGTATCAGTTTAAAGCAAAGCACTTGCGTTCTAGCCTAGCCCCATGTTTGGTTTCCAGTCTGAAAATGGAATGTCCTTCAGAGAGAAAGAAAAAGGTGGGTTTGTCCTTGGCCGAATCAGCCTCATTTTACACGGTGAGGTGGGACGATGCTCCCAGCGAGTTTGAGGCTGGCTCCATCCCTTCCGGAGGACCAGGGCTTCTGAGGTGTGTGGATGTGTTGTTTTCTTAAGGAAGAAAAAGTGAGAGAAGTAGGAAGTGAAGTCCAGATCTGTTTTAGCCCCCAGATCATTTAGTTGTCATAAAGCCAGAGTTTTTCATGGGTGTATTTTTTTTTGTACTATGAATGTGTTTCTTCTTCCGAGGCCAGCGTTCATAACAGAACCACCTCCTATTCTTTGGCTGATTCCTATGGGGACGGGGTGGCAAGGGGCAGGGCAGCGACATGACCTCCATGAGGTCGCAGGTCGAGGCTATGCAGGAAATGAGACACAGAGACGCAGGGGCCTGACAACTTCCAGGGGGGCGTCATCAGCGGAAGCACCATCCATGGGAGACTAGAGGTGGGCAGTGCGCATTCCACAGCAGTACCTGACTTTCCTCCCGAAGCTTGGCTCCAGCCTGGGTCGGGGCAGGATGCCAGGCTCGACTGTCTGCCAGCTCCCCCTTCCCTCGCTAGGGGACCCTTCCCCTGCCTACAATCCCACTGCCTGCCCACAGATAAGGGACTTGCCCCAGGCCACAAACTGTCACGTAGAGGAGGTGGGATCTCACCCAGAGCTGTGTGCGCCAAAGCATTGCCACTGCTGGGGCTCAGGCCCTTTTCTCAGGACACATGCAGTCCAGGGGAGTCCTGAGGGCCTCAGGAAAGAACAGACAAAGACTACAGGGAATTCAGAAGATAATCCTGGGAATCACGGAGGGCTTCCCAGAGGCAGTGGCATTTTCCATGAACCTGGAAGGACAGGTGGGTTCTTTTTAATATTTGCTCATTTGCCGTGTGGCACACGGCATCTGTGATCTTGGTTGTGGCATGCGGGTTTTCTAGTTAGGACACACCAGATCTTTAGTTGTGGCATGCGGGATCTAGTTCCCTGACCAGGAATCAAACCCAGGCCTCTGCATTGCCAGCCTGGAGTTTTAGCCACAGGATCACCAGGGAAGTCCTGACAGGTAGATTTTGAGCAAAAGGAGCTGGAGTTCTGAGCATCTGGGGAAAGCTCAGGCTGTCCAGAACGCTTGGAGGAGAGCTGCCATCACTGAGAGAGCCCGCCTCCCAGAGCCTGAGTCCCACTGCTGGCGTTCACAAAGCCCTGCTTTCCCAAAGGGCAGGATACACGAGAAGGGCGGGGGGAGGGGAGCAGGGAAGCCCACGTCCAGTGCCCCGTAGAGTAGAGAGGCCATGTGAATCGGGGATCCATGGACTCTGGGGTCTCTCCCAGCTCTCAGGCCCCGTGACAGATGAGTGGTCCTCACTGGCAAACTTGCATGAGATGGTAGAAGGTCTGCAGCCTCAGGGGGACAAGAACCCGGCAGCTCCACACCCCTGGGATGAGAGAAGGGGCCCGGACACCTTGGAGCATCTCCCACTAAAGGGAAGATACAGCTGTTGAAACAGAAAGCTCCACTCTTCCACTGCGGAAAGCTGAAGGTTGGGAATTGCGAGTCCATTAGTCACGGGTGCTTTCATAGCATCTTCAGAAGCTCTGGGAGGGGTGCGCCCCGCAGCCTCAGGGGTGGGGCTTCTTTCCACCTGCCTGAGGCTTCCCCCTCTTTCTGGATGGAGGAGCCTCAGTCGTGATGGATGACAGGCCCTCTCAGGTCCCACACGGCCTTGCTTCTCATAACATTTCCAGCTAAAAACACCTCCGTGTTTAAGGCCCGCCTCTCCCGGCAGAGCCCGGGGTCCTCTCCAGGCTTCTTCTGACACGTGTGTCCACAGCCTGGGAAGTTCGTATGGATCCTGCTCTGTGCAGGGAGAGGGCGGGGGACACCATTCATCTGTGCCCAGGCCACAGGCCTGCGAGGGGAGGGTCAGTCCGGCAGGACTAAGATCTTCAGGCGACCAAGGCTACTCACGCCTGGAGGGGCGCAGAAAAAGCCCAGGGACCTGCGAGAGGGGCTCCCGGCCCAGGGGTTCAGGAAGAAGGGTGGTCCAGAGTCTCAGGGGACCAGACAGAAGCCCCACAGCCCACCTCCGCCAATGCAACGAGAACTCTCAATGTCAGAATGCAAACAGAGGGGACTTCCCTCGAGGTCCAGTGGCTGAGACGTCACACTCCCAAATCAGGGGCCCAGGTTCCATCCCTGGTCAGGGAACGAGAGCCCACAGGCCGCAACGACGGCCTAGCCCAGCAACCATTAATAAATATATATTTTTTTATTTTTATTTTTTTTAATTTATTTTTTTTCTTTTTTTTTTTAAATTTTAAAATCTTAAATTCTTACATGTGTTCCCAAACATGAAATATATATTTTTTTAATGTGAACAGAGGACAAAATGCCCAGGGAGGGCCGAGGCATTAAAACCAGGCGCTCATCACAGGCAGTGTGGCTGAAGTCACCTGCTTGTCTTCCTGTCTAGCTCGCCTTCAGCCTCCTGGATGCCTTGAATGGTTGGTCCCGATTCCTCCCCTCCCTACATGCCCTCACTCCTCGGCGTGGCCTCCCGGTGGGTGGCGTGGACGTCCTCTTGACCTTGAGCATGGCCGTGGGACTGGCTTGGGCCCCCAGAGCTAAGTGGACTTGCCCGGAGCACAGGCTTAAATTGTGCTTGCGCAGCAGGGCTGGCCTCTGGAGCTGATGCGGTCGATGCACGTGGCAAAGAGCTGCCCCTGGGGTCTTCCCTGGCAGGCCAGTGGTTCAGACTTCACCTTCCAGTGCAGGGGGTGCAGGTTCAATCCCTGGTCAGGGAACTTAGATCCCACATGCCTGAAAGCCAGAAAACAAACTCAAAAAACCAGAAGCAACATTATAACAAGTTCAATAAAGACTTTAAAAACGGTCCACATTGAAAAAAATCTTTAAAAAGGAGCTACCCTGGGATGAACATGGGCAGAGCAGACCTGGATGTCCCTAGCAGTTGAGCGGTCAGCCAGGGGCAGAGTCAGCCACCTGAGCCAGCCCCAACCACCTACCTGAGCTGCTTCCTCACTGCACCACTTGCCACCCATCCATCAACCTGGGCAAGACATCCCTGCCTCACCTGTGTGTGTGTGTGTGAAAGTCACTCAGTCGTGTCCAACTCTTTGTGACCCCATACTCTATACAGTCCATGAAATTCTCCAGGCCAGAATACTGGAGTGGGTAGCCTTTCCCTTCTCCAGGGGATCTTCCCAACCCAGGGATTGAACCCAGGACTTCCGCACTGCAGGTGGATTCTCTACCAGCTGAGCCACAAGGGAAGCCTCACCTGTAATGTAGACCTAATAATAGCATCTCCCAAGTTAGTTCAGGGAACACCAGCACCCGCACAAACCCCAAAATATCAATGATGTAACATGACAGAAATGCATTCCTCATTCCTGGTTCTAGTTATCTACTGCTGTATTAAAAAAAAAAAAAAAAAAAACTACTCTGAAAACAGTGGTTCACGACAGCAACCATTTTATTAAATCTCATGATTTGGGGGGCCAGGGATTTGGGCAGAGCTTGGCTGGGCGGTCTTGGGTTCCACATGGCATTGGCTGAGATCACTCATGGCATTTCAGCTGGTCGCTGAGCTTGTCTGGAGGCTTCAAGAAGGCTTCACCCGCCAGCCTGGCGTCTTGGTGCAGACAGCGGGAAGGCGGGCCTCTGCTGGCCCCCTCCCTCTCCGTGTGGTCTCCGGGCCTCTCCTTGTGGTCTTGGGGCCTCTCCGTGTGGCTCCCCAGCAGGGTGGAACCTCCTCACATGGCAGCTCAGCTCCACGAAACAGGAAATGGAGTGGGGCAAGCACTAGATACAGTGTCATTTCCACCATGTTGTATTGGTTGAAACAGTTAGCAAGCCCGCTCATTTCAGCAGAGAAAATAGAGACTGCTCCTTTCAGTGGGAAAAGTTCACAGAATTTGTAACCATATTTAATCTCCTACACTCATAAGTGCTTCCCTTGTGGCTCGGCTGGTAAACACTCCACCTGCAATGCGGGAGACCCGTGTTCGATCCCCGGGTTGGAAAGATCCCCTGGAGAAGGGAAAGGCCACCCACTCCAGTATCCTGGCCTGGAGAATCCCACGGGCTGTATATTCCATGGGGCTGCAAAGAGTCAGACACCACTGACCGACTTTTACTTCACTGCTTCACTCATACGTGCAGTCAACAGCCAGGAAGAGCTCTGCTCCACACAGTGACTCAGGGACCCAGGGTCAAAGGAACTCTCATTTTCTACATGTAGCATTTTCCAAGGTTACCCTGGTCTCAACATCCAACAGGCAGATGCTGGGAAGGAGAAAACAGGGAGTCCACACAGGAGGATTTTATGAGCCAGCCCTAGAAGTGGCCTCTCCCACTTCCACGCTGAATTCAGTGGCCTGAACTCAGCACATGGTCCCACCAAACTGCGAGAGATGCGAGGAACTGTCATCCAGCCGCATGCCTGGGAGGAAAGGGGACAGGCTCGGGCAGCCCCCTGCTGTCCTCTCACGGCTATATGATAAGCAGATGGCTCAGTCCCTGGGGAGGGTGCGCGGCAGCAGCCCTGCATGGCCCTCCTCTGCACCTCTGCGTCCAGCGCAGCGTTTGCAGGATTGCGTCGCTGGTCTGCATCACTCCATGGGGCGCTTCTTGTTCCGTCACTAAGTCATGTCCAGCACTTTGTGACCTCGTGAACTGCAGCATGTCAGGCTCCTCTGTCCTTCACTGTCTCCTGGAGTTTGCTGAAACTCATGTCCATTGACTCAGTGATGCCATCCAACCATACCCATGATGGTATCTGCCAACCCCACAGCATCTTCAGAGGAGAACGTCTCCCTGCATGCGGGCAGCTCTAAGTGCCCATGCCGTGTATCTCATGGGCCCCCCTCCAGCCACAGCTGAGGGGACCAAGAGTGGCCAGGCCCTTGCTGGTCACTGGCCCACAAGGGGACCTGGTGTGTGACGCTTTGCCTGGATAGGCTGGACCAACCCGAGACACGAGCTGAGAAGATGTAGAGAGAGAGCGTCAGGAGGTGACGCAAGGGCTGGGGAAGGGACACCAGCAGTCTGGAGCAAGGAGGATTCAGAAGCTGTGAGAAAGCAGAACCCAAGGACCACAGAGCCAAGCTCCAGAGAAGAAGGTGAAGGAGCCGGTGGGTGGCCGGAGCTCTGCTGAGATGCAGGATGAGAAGCAGACACCACTCACAGTGGCTCAACGTGCAGACCAGCTCGTGTCTCTGAGACCCAACACCCCTCCTGGTCGCGAGCCCCACAGGACCCCTCGGTCCTTACGAACGAGAGCAATGAACAGAGGACGGTTGTGGCTGGAGAGAGTCATCATCCTTGGTCAGGGGTCAGCAGGCTTCCTGCGAAGAGCCTGATCGTGAATACTGACAGCTCTGCACGTCCCTGTTGAAGCTGCCTCATCATGCGAAAGCAACCACGGACAACATCGAAACACGTGACTTGGTTATGTGCCAGTAAAACTTTATAGACATTGAATGATCCTTCCTCTACATTTTAACATGTCCAGAAATATTTTTTTTTCTTTTAGTTCTTTTTTTACTACTGTATTTTAAAATGTAAAGCTATTCTCAGCTCATAGGCAGTACAAAAAGACTTTGGGCTGGATTCAGCCCACGGGCCATAGTTTGCTGACCCTGTTCTTGGTTCATAAGGGCCGAGGGTGCTGTTTTGTTTGGTCCCTAACACCGGGAACGCCTTCCTGGGTCAAAGGAAGGAACCTGGCGGATGTGTTCCAGACAGCCCATCAGCAGCACCTCTCTGACCTTGACGGGAGACCAGTGGTGAGGTCCTTGCAGAAGCAATCTTGGCGATGGGTGGTGACCATCCAGCGGGGGTGACGGGGCACCAGCGTCCCCTGCCCAGCGGCAGTGCAGTGTCTTCACTGACCCCGTTGGCTTTGATTCTTCCCTCCCAGCCTCGCAGGCTCTGAGCTGGGTCCTCAGCCTCCTCCGGAGAATCTGTGAGCCCCGCAGCCTTCTAATGAATTCATGTTCTGCTTAAATCAGCTAGAAATGCTTTCTATTGCTTACAAATAAGAACCCCCTGTCAGTTGTTGGAATTTTTCTCTGTGATTTTCGCTAGTGAATTCCCAGGGCAATAAAATGTGCTATAAAGTTCTTTTTTTAATAAGTTTTTTAAAAGTTATTACATAAATAATACATGTTCATTATTTCATATAAAGGCCAAGAAACAGAAAGTATCACAAAAAAAGAAATAAAAATTCCTCATAATCACAGCACTCAGAAAGAAGCACAATTACTGTGGGGACGCAAACCTCCGGATAGAGACACAGACTTTTTTTTCCTTAACAAGTATCAGGTTGTACTATGAAATGCCATCTTGTAACCGGCTCTTTTGCTCACCAGCACCTCGTGAACTTCTTTAAACATTAATAAGCGTACACATCTGTCTCTTCAAATAAACGCCTAGCGTTCCATCACAGTGCACGGCCCTGGTCACCCTGCCAGGCCCCCGTTAGTGGATATGGAGGTGGTTTTCGGGTTTTCGGTACTAGAGACAGCACTTGGATACAATAATATGAGCTCTGCTGTGCCCCTCCTCCCCAGGAGTATCTCAGTATCTCAGAATGTGGTTGTTTAGCGATAGGGCCTTTAACGAGGTCGTTAAGGTAAAAGGAAGTCATGTGGCTGGGCTCTAATCCAGTGTGAGTGTTGTCCTTACAAAGGGGAGGCTGGGACACAGCGCAGCCCGATGGAGGCTCTCTTGAGGACGCAATGAGATGGTGGCCATCTGCGAGCCAAGCTGAGAGGCCTCAGAAGGCACCAACCCTGCCCACACCATGATCTTGGACCTCTGGCATCCAGAACACTGAGACAATAAGTTTGTGTTATTAAAGCCACCCAGTCCGTGGTCCTTTCTTACGGCGGTCCGAGCACACAATAACAGCATCCTTTTAGCTAACCCTTTGAGTACGTTTTAACTTGTTCCTAGCCTGGAATCTTGAAACAGGATTCCGAAGTCAAAGAGTGTGTACTTTTTAAAGCCTTTTGTTTTGAAATCATGATAGACTCATAGGAAGTGGCAGAAATACTGAGTTGGCCGAAAAGTTCATTCTAGTTTTCCCATAAGATGTTACAGAACAAATTTTCTGGCCAGCCCAACAGTAGAGAGAGCCCTGTTTTACCCTTCCCCTGAGGGTCCCACAGTGGTGCCATCTTGCCTAATTATACTGCAGTATCCAAACTGGGCAACGGGCATCAGTACCACTCTGCTAAGTGGATGGCCGGCTTTATTCAGTATAGTGGTAGGTCTTGTATATCTTTGTGTAGATTGAACCCTGAGCATTTTATTTTTTATTCTACTGTGAACGTTATTTTCTATTTCATTTCCTGTTTGTATGTGGAATAAGGAAAGAATACTCTGACCTTCCTTCCAGAATCTTGCTACATTCACTTAATAAGCCTGTAGTTTGTCGAAGATTCTGTTGGACTTTCTCTGTATATGATGATATCATCTATGGCTAGTGACAGGTTTGCAGGGTTTTTCCCTTTCAATCCTTATACTTTTTTCCTTGCTTTGCTGCGTTGTTTAGGATTACCAGTAGAAAGTAGAATAAAAGAGATAGTAGTGGGAAACCTTTGTTTCACTTCCAGTCTCAGGATTAGGGTTAGGGGAAGTGGAAGTTTCTGTAATCTACCACTAAGTATGATGTTGGCCGTAGATTTTTAACATGTATCATTTATGGTCCCCTTCTATTTCCAGTTTGCTGAGAGCTTTCTTTTCATGGATGGTATTGAATTCCATCAGTGAAGATGAGCATATATTTTCTCCTTTATTATGACTGATTTCTGAGTGTTAAGCCAACCTTGCATTCCTATTAATAAACGCCACTTGGTTGTGATATTGCTTTGTTTGATTTGATAATATTTCACTAAGTATTTTTCCATCTGTTTTCATGAAAATAGTTGATCTATAATATCCTTTCATTGACATATCCTTTTCAGGATTAAGGTTATGCTAGCCTTGTAAAATGACTTGGCAGTATCTCTTCTTTCTGTACTCTCTGGGAGCGTCTGTGTAAAATTGGGGTTATTTCTCCCTTAAACATTTAGTCGAATTCATCAGTGAAGCCATGTGGAAGTTTCTTTGTCAGATAGTTATAATTTGAGATTTCATTTCTTTAATAGGTAAGTGTTTTTCTTGTGATAATTTTGATCAGTTGTGCTTTTAAAATAATTTGTCTATTTCAGCCAGCTTTCAAATTTATCTACATGAAGTTGCTTCTGATATCCTCTCCAAAACAGTTTAAACATTAGCTCTTCATATGATCACAGTAGGCCTCCGTGTGATTATCGATATTACTCAGTGATACCTCTGTCATAGCACTCGGCGGTGATCATCGACGTTACTCAGTGATACCTCTGTCACAGCACTCGGCGGTGATCATCGATGTTACTCAGTGATACCTCTGTCACAGCACTCGGCGGTGATCATCGACATTACTCAGTGATACCTCTGTCATAGCACTCGGCGGTGATCATCAACATTACTCAGTGATACCTCTGTCACTGCACTCATTGGTGACTATCAATATTACTCAGTGATACCTCTGTCATAGCACTCGGCGGTGATCCTTGATATTACTCAGTGATACCTCTGTCATAGCACTCGGCGGTGATCATCGACAATACTCAGTGATACCTCTGTCACTGCACTCGGCTGTGATTATCGATATTACTCAGTGATACCTGTCATAGCACTCGGAGGTGATCATCAATATTACTCAGTGATACCTCTGTCACAGCACTTGGCGGTGATCATCGACATTACTTAGTGATACCTCTGTCATTGCACTCGGAGGTGATCATCGACGTTACTCAGTGATACCTCTGTCACTGCACTCAGCGGTGATCATTACTTAGTGATACCTCTGTCACTGCACTCGGTGGTGATCATCAATGTTACTCAGTGATACCTCTGTCACAGCACTCGGCTGTGATTATCGATATTACTCAGTGATACCTATCATAGCACTCGGCAGTGATCATTGATGTTACTCAGTGATACCTCTGTCACAGCACTCGGCTGTGATCATCGATATTACTCAGTGATACCTGTCATAGCACTCGGCGGTGATCATCAATATTACTCAGTGATACCTCTGTCATAGCACTCGGCGGTGACTATCTACATTACTCAGTGATACCTCTGTCACTGCACTCATTGGTGACTATCAATATTACTCAGTGATACCTCTGTCATAGCACTCGGTGGTGATCCTCGATATTACTCAGTGATACCTCTGTCACAGCACTCGGTGGTGATCATCGACATTACTCAGTGATACCTGTGTCATAGCACTCGGCGGTGATCATCGACATTACTCAGTGATACCTCTGTCACAGCACTCGACTGTGATTATCGATATTACTCAGTGATACCTGTCATAGCACTCGGTGGTGATCATCAATATTACTCAGTGATACCTCTGTCATTGCACTCGGTGGTGATCATCGACGTTACTCAGTGATACCTCTGTCACTGCACTCAGCAGTGATCATTACTCAGTGATACCTCTGTCACTGCACTCGGTGGTGATCATTGATGTTACTCAGTGATACCTCTGTCACAGCACTCGGCTGTGATTATCGATATTACTCAGTGATACCTGTCATAGCACTCGGCAGTGATCATCGATGTTACTCAGTGATACCTGTCATAGCACTCGGCAGTGATCATCGATGTTACTCAGTGATACCTCTGTCACAGCACTCAGCTGTGATTATCGATATTACTCAGTGATACCTCTGTCATAGCACTCAGTGGTGATAATCGATATTACTCAGTGATACCTCTGTCATAGCACTCGGCGGTGACTATCGATATTACTCAGTGATACCTCTGTCACAGCACTCGGTGGTGATCATCGATATTACTCAGTGATACCTCTGTCATAGCACTCGGCGGTGACTATCGATATTACTCAGTGATACCTCTGTCACAGCACTCGGTGGTGATCATCAATATTACTCAGTGATACCTCTGTCATAGCACTCGGCGGTGACTATCGATATTACTCAGTGATACCTCTGTCACAGCACTCGGTGGTGATCAGCAATATTACTCAGTGATACCTCTGTCATAGCACTCGGCTGTAATCATCGATATTACTCAGTGATACCTCTGTCATAGCACTCAGTGGTAATCATCGATATTACTCAGTGATACCTCTGTCATAGCACTCAGTGGTGATAATCGATATTACTCAGTGATACTTCTGTCTTAGCACTCGGCGGTGACTATCGATATTACTCAGTGATACCTCTGTCACTGCACTCGGTGGTGATCATCAATATTACTCAGTGATACCTCTGTCATAGCACTCGGCGGTGACTATCGATATTACTCAGTGATACCTCTGTCACAGCACTCGGTGGTGATCAGCAATATTACTCAGTGATACCTCTGTCATAGCACTCGGCTGTAATCATCGATATTACTCAGTGATACCTCTGTCACTGCACTCGGCGGTGACTATCAACGTTACTCAGTGATACCTGTCACTGCACTCGGCGGTGACTATCTACGTTACTCAGTGATACCTCTGTCACTGCACTCGGTGGTGATCATCGATATTACTCAGTGATACCTCTGTCATAGCACTCAGCGGTGATCATCGACATTACTCAGTGACACCTCTGTCACTGCACTCGGCTGTGATCATTGACATTACTCAGTGATACCTCTGTCACAGCACTCGGCAAGTTATATCTGCATGCTTTCTGTGGTGTGTCTGTCTTTGTCCCTCCCCTTCCCTCACTGAGCTGTTAGCTGCCCTCTCTTTCTGGAGCAGGGGCCTGATGCAATTCACTGATTCGACAGGAAGACAGGACATACCATAGACAACTGCTGAACTGGGGCCAAAGAGAATGATTGCACTTCAGCATTTCAGGGGCAGCCCCCCACTGGCTGCTGAAGCAATCAACTGCTATTGAATGCATCTCAGACCTCTTTGAAATGAAGCTTTCAAATGTTGTTTGCATTGAAATATCTAAGGGCTCCCCAGGTCCACCGAGCCAGAGGAAGTCATTGATAGATTAGTTTGAATGAAGAGTAATCAATAATTTATGCTGATGTTTTTCCTTCTGCCGCAGGGGGACCTGTTTTGATATGATTTGACAGGGTCGGGCACACCTTGGTTTAATTAAACCTGATACAGAAAATTAAAAGAAAAAAAGTGCCCAGCAACCCACTGGCCATTGGTTACCCAAGACGGACTCAGTCTACAATCGATGAAGCAGGACAGAGGAGCAGATGGGATGTGGACGAAAGTCCGGATTCAGCAGATGCTCCTACATGGCTGCCCTGATGGAGCAACGGCAAATGTGAATACGCTTATTGGCATCGTCTCATAATGTGGCCTTTAGGAGGCAAGCCGTTTGCACACGATGATGGATGGTCTTGCTGGCAGGAGTGAACGTCATGTCTAGAAACCAGCATTACTTAGTCCTCCCTTGGAGGAGCCAGAATGCTGAAACTGGCATCCTTGGAGCAGTCATCAGAAGGAACAGGTGGAAACTCATGATCCTTGTCTTCCCAACAAAAGGGAGACAGTCCTGAAAACTGGTGGAGAAGCATCATCAGAGTGAGCGTCTTGGTGGGACTTTTCTGAGTTTTCTATCCTCCAAACTCAGCACTGAAACCTGGTGGAGAAGCATCATCAGAGTGAGCATCTTGGTGGGACTTTTCCGAGTTTTCTATCCTCCAAACTCAGCAGGATCCCTTCACTTTTTTTTATGTTCTGTTACAGAGATCCCAGTGGAATTTTTCAGTTTTCAAATGTTTCCTCCCTGTCCTCTGAGTGTGGGTATGAATCTTTGAAGGTATGGGCCTGAAATAAACTCAAGCAACTATCCCATTCAGAACAGAATCTCCACCCAGGGCCACTGCGACTGTTTGCTCCATCAGGCTAGTCACCTGTTGCCCTCTCCCCAGAGGACAGGTTCTCACCCAGGAGTCCTCAGTCCCACCCAGCATTTGCCAGTCATGGCCAGACGTGTCTCAGAGAGGTGGATAAGCCCCAGGTAGCAAGTGAGTGACACACAGAGCTCCCTCCTCTATGCTGTGTCCACAACAGACATTACTAATCCATCCCTGCACATTCTCCTGTTGGAGAGGAAGTGGAAAACCTGAAGCCCAGCCCTTCCTGCCCACGCCCTGCTGCTGTGGCTGATCCGGAGGGGGCAGGTGAGAGAGGGCCCAGGAGCCTGGGGGTGGACATGGCTAAAAGCAGCATCACCAACAACGCCCCACAGGGTGGATGGAGCAGAGAGGCCAGAGCACAGCTGGGCAGTGCAACTCCGGAGAAGGTGGCCCCCGAGTCACCCAGATGCCAGCCTTGACCCAGCCAGCCATTCCCTGGCCAGGTCCTCTGGGCAAATCGCTTCCTCTGCCTGAGTTTCCCAGTCTTCATCAGCTACCCAGGGACCACAGCATCCTGTCCCAGGCAGAGCAGCTGGAACCTGGGTGCGCTGGGCTGCCATGGGGGGTTAGGTCAGCAGCAGCTCCCAGAGGTTTCCTTTACAGGGTCCTGGGACTCCATCCCAGACGAGGGTGTGGCCCCAGCTATGCCCCAAGAGGAGGCAGTCACAGCAGCCATCAGGCCCAGGTGGCTCCATCCCTGTTGGGCTCGAGCCTGTGTGTCTCCCGCTGAACTGGGGTGAATGGTGGCCGCCAAGAGATGTGTCTGCCCAGAACCTCAGCTCAACCTTGTTCAGAGAAGAGTCTTTGCAGATGAAGTTAAGAGAAGGCTCTTGAGCTCATCTTGCATTGGGGTGGGCCCTAAGTCCAGCGAGGAGAGATGCAGATACAGAAACACATGGGAGACCAAGCCACGCGAAGATGAAGGCAGAGGCCCAAGTGATGTGGCCACGAGCTGAGAACGGTGGAGCATGCTGGAGCCTCCAGGCGCTGGGTGAGGCCGATTCTGCCCCGAGGCCTCCAGAAAGGACCAGCTCTGCTGGCAGTGGACACTGGCCTCTTGAACAGAGAGAGGTCACGTTTCTGTTGTCTTGAGCCGCATGGTCTGTGGTCATTTGCTACGAATATATCGCCCTCCCAGGTCCATCTCCAGCTTCTGCCAAAAGTAGGAGTGCCCAGTGGCCACCTACCCGCCTCCACTTTCTCGCTTTGGCTCCGTCCTGCCCTCTACTCATCCAGCTGTTGGGGACTGGACAGAACAACCCAGAATCTCCTGTTCAGAAGCCAGACCCCCAGCCCTGGGCTGGACGTGGGGCCCTGGGCTGGGAGAGGCCATCTTGTCAACTCCACGGGAAGCCTGTGATGTGGCTAAAACCGTCCCCACCCAAGGTCACCTTCTCATGACGAACCTGGCACCGACATCAATTATTCACAAGGAGCATCTTGGAACGCGCTCAAAACACACGTTACCCGTCCCCTGCCTTTAAAGACATTTGTCAAATTCGCGCCTGGCAGAGAAACAGAGCCAGGGCACCAGGGAGGGGTGGGGAGCAGAGTGCCCAGGGCTCCCCCGGCACCGGTGAAGGGCTCTTTTCGCATGGCCCACCACGGGCCTTGAAAGCCACGTCTCCGCTCCTCCTCGCGCAGAGAGAGCTGTCAGCTGGCCGCCGGGGCCTTTGATCCCTCCCTGACAGGGTGCTGACGGATTGATCTGGGGCCCGTGCATAATTCATGAGCCCCCGAGCAGCCGTAAATTCGGAGCGGGCCTGTTCCAGGGTGGTGGGGGCGACACGGGGCCGGAGTGAAGGGTGTGGGGAGTGGGTGTTGGTGGGGCCATGGGGGCCGGCCTCTGCCTGTCCCTCTGCTGGAAACCAGCCCCCAGATATTTCCCCAGGAGGCAGAGAGGAGCTGAAGCGAGGTTCCGGAGCCAGGAGAGCGTGGTCCCTTGGAAAAGTGGTCCCAGGTCCACTTGAGTCAGAGACGAGGGCCACTCCCTGTGGTCAGCCTGAGCGCACCCTTCTGGAGGGCTTACGGAATGGGGTGACTGCAGCTCCCCAGAGACCCTGCAGACTGACCAGGGGGTGACCTTCGGCAGGTCACTTGGCTGCCCGAGCCCTGCCCTCCCCTGTGGAATCACAGCAACAGCGCGGGCGGTCGGGCAAGCGCCTCGGGCCATCGCTGCTGGAGGTGATGGATGCTTCTAACACAGCCTATCTTTCCCACTCTGTTCCCCGACGGGGAGCGCGGCTCCACTTCCTGGGGTCTGGCCACAGGCAGGCTCAAAGGACCTGGATCACACTTAGATCAGGGTCCAAACCAAACAGGAACAGAACCACAGCCGGAGCAGAAGGCCTGTGCAAACACGGTGTCACGGAGCCGAGAGAGGTGGGTTCCCTAACCTGGTGAACCGTCAGAACCACCTGGGATCGTGACAGTCCAGCCCCCAGGCCCCCAGGCTTCCGAGCTGGAGGTCTCAGTGGCCAGGAGTCCACGCAACCCTCTCAGTCGTCACTCAGGTGGCCACTGCCCAGCCAGAAGCTGGTTCCAAAAGAGGCCCGGGCCCCGTCCACAGGGCATTTTCCAGTTGGAGTATGGCTTGGTGTCGTGCTCAACAAGGGGGTGGTCCTTGTTTTTCCAGTCTTTCTGTTTAGTGAAGGACATTGATTTTTCCCCCCTCGTAGTATTTATTATTAATAGATTTTTCAAATGACAGAAGTAATACATACATACATGTTTGTTTCCTTTATCTGCATGCTTTCTGTATTTGAAATTTTTCACATTCAAAAAGCAATACATATCCCATGCCAAAAAAAGGCAGGAAATAGAAAAGCAGAGAGAGGACTGTCCCCCACAGTCCTCCACCCAGAGATGGCGGCCACGAAGGAGTGGGTTGGTCTGTGCCCCTCCCAGAACTGTGGCCATGTGAACACGGAGAGATCCTGTTTTTTGTATTTTTTATTGTGGTAAAATATGGGTTGTTGTTGTTTGGTCACTTCAGTCATGTCCGAGTCTTTGTGACCGCATGGACTGTAGCCCACCAGGCTCCTCTGTCCATGGGGTTCTCCAGGTAAGAATGCTGGAGTGGGTTGCCGTGCCCTCCTCCAGAAGATCTGCCCGACCCAGGAATGGAACCCGCATCTCTTATGTCTCCTGCATTGGCAGGTGGGTTCTTTACCACTAGCGCCACCTGGGAAGCCCGTGGTAAAATATATATGACACAAAATTTCTAACCATTTTTATTAATAAGTGTACAGTTCAGTGGCATTGAGCAGCATCAGTACCCTTCATTTCCAGAACTTGTCCATCTTCCCAAACTGAAACTCTGTCCCCGTTCAAGACTAACTCTTCATTTCCCTCCTCCAGCCCCTGACAGCTACCATTGTACTTTCCGTCTCTGTGGATTTGACTTCTCCAGGGACGTCACACACGTGGACTCATACACTCTGTGTCCTTTTGTGTCTGACTTGTTTCACTTAGCATAGTACCCTCCAGGTTCATTCAAGTTGTAGCATGAGTCAGAATTTCCTTATTTTTAATGCTGAGAGAGACATCCTATTTATGAAGTGAAATTATATTGTGTGGTACCAACTGCTCCATACCCACTTCTTTTTCGTACAACGTTAGATCAAAACCGTCCTCCCATCAGAAAGTGAAATGCAGCTGGCTTCCTTCCACTTCTTCTCCCACCTGTTACACCCTCTTGGAAGCCTTCTTGGCCCCGGAGCAGGAAGCTCTGGTCCTCTGTGTCAGAGGAGCCCCAAGACCACCCCCAAGACATCAGTCCCTCTGGCTGATTCACTGAAAGCCTGGCAGGACTCAGCATAGAGCTGTATCTCAGTTATGACTTACTATAGCCAAAGGACATGGAGCAAAACCAGCAAAGGGGAGGGTGAATGGGGTAAAGTCCAGAGGAAGCTGGGGTGCGCTCCCAAGAATCTTCAGCAGTGGAGTCCTGCGGGACACTCCCGAGGTGTCGTTCACCAGGGAAGCTCCTTAGAGACTCAGCGCCCAGGGATTTTATTGGAGGCTGGTCACATAGCCACCTTCTGCCCAGCATGTGCCAGAAAGCCAGACTCCCAGAAGGAAAGCAGGTGTTCAGCATAAAGCACACGGTTTGCACCAACAGTTTGGGCTCAGTGAGCCACTTATACATGAAGGAGTGGTGGGCACGCCCCCCAAATCCAGGCTCCCAGAAGCCACTCCAAGGCCCCCCTTGCAGGCAGGTCAAACAGCAGCTGCCTCAGACCTGCTAGGACACCACTGCCTCTTTTCTGCACACACATCAAAGTCTAGGATTGTTAAAGTCCAAGTTTCAAAACAGAAGGCAAGACCATCAGGCTTCCCTGGTGGCTCAGTAGTAAGGAACCCACCTGCCAATGCAGGAGACATGAGTGCCATCCCTGGTCCAGGAAGATCCCACATGCCTCGGAGCAGCTAAATCCACGTGCCACAGCTACTGAGCCTGTGGACCCAAGAGCCTGTGCTCCCCAGCAAGAGAGGCCACTGCGATGGCACGCCCACTGCAAACTGAGCGTGGCCCCTGCTCACTGCAACTGGGGAAAGCCCATGCAGCTGCAAAGACCCCACTGGGCCAAAAACAAGTAAGTAAACGAAGAACATCTGGTCGTGATGGGGCCCTCTCCCACAAGCCTGCTAGCTAGGGTGGAACAGCTGTATCTTTAGGGCAGATGGGCAAGGTCTGGGATTGGTCATTATTCTGTTCTTGTGAATTAGCTGTCAGTTTGAAAGTTGGAAGTCTAATGGAGACACACAGGACTTCTACACTGAAAACTATTAATACAAAGCGTCAATATGCAGGTCAAGAAGCAACCGTTAGAACTGGACGTGGAATAACTGACTGGTTCCAAACTGGGAAAGGAGGACAACGGGGCTGTGCATCGTCACCCTCTTCTTTAACTTCTTTGCAGAGCACATCATGCAAAATGCCTCGGGTGGATGAAGCACAAGCTGGAATTAAGACTTCCAGGAGAAATATCAACAACCTCAGATATGCAGATGATGACCACGCTAATGGAAGAAAATGAAGAGAAACGAAAGAGCCTCTTGATAAGGGTGAAAGAGGAGAGTGAAAAAAAGCTGGCTTGAAAGTCAATATTAAAAAAAACTAAGATCATGGCATCTGATCCCATCACTTCATGGCAAATAGATGGGGAAACAATGGAAACAGTGGCTGACTTTATTTTCTTGGTTTCCAAAATCACTGTGGACAGTGACTGTAGCCATGAAATTAAAAGATTCTTATTCCTTAAAGGGAAAGCTATGACAAGCCTAGACAGCATATTAAAAAGCAGAGACATTACTTTGCCAACAAAGGACCGTACAGTCAAAGCTATAATTTTTCCAGTAGTTATGTATGGATGGGGGACAGTGGTGGCTCAGAGGTTAAAGCGTCTCCCTCCAATGCAGGAGACCTGGGTTCGATCCCTGGGTTGGGAAGATCCCCTGGAGAGGGAAATGGCAACCCACTCCAGTACTCTTGTCTGGAGAATCCCATGGATGGAGGAGCCTGGTGGGCTATTGTCCACGGGGTCACAAAGAGTCAGACACGACTGAGCGACTTCACTTTCACTTTCACTATGTATGGATGTGGGAGTTGGACCATGAAGAAGGCAGAGCACCGAAGAATTGATGCTTTCGAACTGTGATGCTGGAGAAGACTCTTGAGAGTCCCTTGGGCTGCAGGGAGATCAAACCAGTCAATCCTAAAGGAAATCAGTCCTGTATATTCATTGGAAGGACTGATGCTGAAGCTGAAGCTTCAGTACTTTGGCCACATGGTACGAAGAGCTGACTCTTTGGAAAAGAATCTGATGCTGGGAGAGATTGGAAGACGAAAGAGAAGGGTGACAGAAAATGAGATGGTTAGATAGCATCACCAACTCAATGGACATGAATTTGGGCCAACTCTGGGAGACGGCAGAGGACAGAGGAATACATGCTACAGTCCATGGGATTCCAAACAGACATGATTTAACAACTCAACAACAACAACCAACAGAGAAATACACCCCATTAATGGTTTGGAAAACTACAATACTGTAAACATATTATTTTCCCCAATTAATATCTTAAATCAATGCAAGGCTAACCAAAATCCCAAGTGGGTTTCTTTTTGGTAGAAATTGACAAGCTGATGTACAGTTTTTTTATGGAAAAGCAAGGAGCCAAGGATAGACAGAAAGATCTTGAAAACAAATACTGATATCAGACCTACTATGAGGCCATAGTAATCAGAACAGCACAGGATTGGCGCAGGGATAAGATATTCTGAACCATGGAACAGAGAGTTTCCAAAAACAGCGCCCCCACCCCCGGCCCTGCCCAAAACGGTCAACAGGGGCAACCTTGCAGTATAGTTGGGAAAGGAAGTCATCTCCAAAACTTGCAGTGCAAATTACAAAAACACACTCCATATGGATCACAGCTCAACATGTGAAAAGCAAAGCAGTAAAGCATTTAGTGAATGCATCTTGGTGACCTCAGAGCAGGCAAAGTTGTCTTGAAAGTGAAAGTCTCTCAGTCGTGTCCAGCTCTTTGCAACTCCATGGACTGTATAATCCATGGAATTCTCCAGGCCAGAATACTGGAGTGGGCAGCCTTTCCCTTCTCCAGGGGATCTTCCCCATCTAGGGATCGAAAGTTGTCTTGAACAGGGCACAAAAAGCACTAACCATAAACAAGAAAAGTTAATAGATTGAACTGTTGTAAGAGTATTCATTAGAAGAACCTACTGAGAGAAGGAAAAGGTAATCCACAAAAGGTATTTGCATTAAAAGGACTTGATTTAAACATTGCTAGAAACCAGTAAGAGACAAACATCCCAGGAGAAGATAACCATGTAACATGAGGCTCATGGGCCATTGGGGAAATGCAAAGGCCACCCACGGTGTGATCCCAGCACATACCCCTGAGAAGAGTTAAAATGAGAAGGCGGAGAACACCAGGAGCTGGACGTGGAGCAGCCACAGCACTCATGCACTGGTGGGAGGTAGGTTGGAACAACACTTGGGAAAGCCGTGCAGCCAGTCTAATAAAATGGAACGTGTGTGTACCCAATGACCCAGCAGTTTCACTCCAACCAGAAATGCCTAAGTGTGTTCAGGAAAAGACACGCATCAGAGCATCCATAGGGGCACTGTGTTTCTAATTACCCAGAAGCCCAGCAACAGCAGCATGGATAAATCATTGTATTCCCACCCAAAGGAATACTACACAGCAAGGAAAAGGAATCACCTGCCCCGACAGGCAGCAACAGGGGTGACTCTCCCAGATGTGATCGTGGTATTGTGTGATATGAGCCAGACACAAAGAGGACACGCTGCACGATTCCACTTCCAAGAAGAGCACACACAGGGGCTTCCCTGGTGGCCCAGTGGTGGGGAGTCCACCTTCCAATGCAGGGGACACCAGTTCGATCCCTGGTCAAGGGAACTAAGATCCCACTTGCTGCGGGGCAAGTAAGCCTGTGCGCCACAATGAAAGATTCTGCATGCCTCAACAAGACCCAATAAAGCCAAAAAAGTAAAAAAATTTTGAAGTGCACATAGATGGGCGGGGCCTTCTGAAGTGCTGGCTACATGGATGTCCAGTGCGTAAAAACTCATGCACTCGTGGGCACTCATTCACATATTCATGTACACTCTGCGTGCTTTTCTATATGTGTTACACTTAAAAACAAACAAAAACCAGAGGGAGAAAGAAGGGGCATGCTCTGATTTAGACGTACCCTGCAGGGGCCTTCCTCCTTATTTGACATTGTGACCCCTGGCCCCAGTGATCTCTGAGGCACCTTCTTCACCTTGTCCCGTGAGGCCCCCCGTAGAACGTATTTGTTCCCAACAGCCATCCAGACTCCTGCCAACAAGCCAGTGGAGCAGAACGTCGCCAAGTCTTTGCTCCATTACAGAGGTTCTGGTGGTTCAGAAAGTCTGAGAACCATCCCTGGCTCAGTGTCCAGTTCCAAGACCAGAAGTCCAAGAGGGACCATGGGAAGGAACTGGGAAGGCCCCACCCCCGTGGCCTCCTCTCCTGACCCCAGGCTGGCACTGTAGCCTCAGACACCAAAGCTGGGCAGCCCAGTCCCAGCAGAGAGGCTTCAGAAGCAGAAGCTTTAGGAGCCGGCGGCACCAATCCCAGCTCTGTCTCTTACTGTGTGACCTCCAGCAAGTTATGTACCCTCTCTGGACCCCCACTGCCCCATCCGTGACTAGTAACACCACCGACAGATGGGGTTGTTGCAGAAATTAACCGGAATCACTCAGCAGAGAGCCTGGCGGGAGGTCACCATGCCTGTGATGGCCACCATCACTGCCTTTCTTAGCTTCCTGTTCCTTTCCATTTCCAGATCCCACTGCTATGGAGGAGGACTGTGAGCGCCCTTGCCTGAGACCTGTAAGGTAGGACAAGGGCAGAAAACCGGCTTCTGAGATGAACGCTTTTTAGTCAACGTGGTCCACACAGCGGAGCAGGTCCCGTGCCGTGTTTGCACACTCATTCATTTCTTTCTGCGACACACGCATGATATACACTCACTGTCACTAGGACCTGGGCGGCCTCCCAGCACCCACAGCGGGTCGGGGAGAAGGAGGTCCGCAGGCTTCACAGAGAAAGATTTATGATTGCAGCTCTGAGATGCAGGAGCAGCCCGAGGTCGTGGTTGAGCAGCCAGAGGCAGCTGGAGCTTGCGTTTCATTTGGCTCTGATGAAAACGGCGCAGTAGATTCTGAGTGGCCCTCCTTGTCTTCATGTCCCGGGGGAGTTCTTCTGTGATAATATAGACCAGCTCCTAATGATGTTCTCCGGCAAGGTTTATTAAAACCCCCAGCCTGCCCCCTGCTGTGGCTCAGGCTGAAGCCCAAAGTGCAGAAAGCCTCGGGCACCTGAGCATCACCGCTAATGCCTGGTGATGCACCAGCTTGGGTCCTCAGAGGCTGTCACGGTTCCCTGAGTCCTCCATGAAGCCCCCAGCCGGTAGCTCTCGGACTGATGGGCCTATGAGGCCCCCAGGAACAACAAATCGACTTTTCGGCTACTAGGTGACGGGAGGGGTTGGGGAAGGGAGGGCGTCCATCAGCTCAGGGCCAGTAGGGTGTGTATACCAGCAGGCAGGCTACTGCTCTGCTGCCTGCACCCTTGACAGACATTGCTAATCAATCCCAGAGCCCTTTCCCACTGAGCCCAACCTTTTCTGAATTCTTCTTAGCCCAGGGCTCCAGGCAGCCAGATGGGCTCATGGGAACTGGCCAGTGAAGCGTCTGCCATCCCCAGTTGAAAGGAAGAACCCAGGCTCTAGATCTGCCTGATGACCCGTGGTACCTCCAGGAGGTCACTGAATTCACTGGCCACTGTTTTCCAATCTCTAAAATGGGGGTGGATGCAGGGGAGGGGCTGGTCACTCGTTTGACTTCAAATCCCTGCCCCCACCACCCCCGTGGACTGAGCACCAGCGCCTGCCATGGTGGTGAGACCCTGGGCGCTTCCAGGCCTCTGTACGGTGGGGACAGTGTTGGGCCCGTCTCAGAGGTACATACCTAGAGGGCGCTGAGCTGGGTCCCTGCAATGAGAAGCACTCAAAACTGGTGGGCACCTGTGCTGTTTTCTTACTTAATGTACTGAAGAGCGATCCTGTATCGTTCATGTCACTCAGTCAGCCTAAGAGTCAACGCCTCTTCCTCCCCTGTCCCTCCTTCCCTGCCCCCAGCGTGTCGGATACACATGGAGGAAAGGTGGTCCATCTCAGGATGCTGGCTTAAGCTGCTTGGACCCCGTCAGGACCTCAAAACTGGATGGTTCACTGGGAAGGGTCTCCTATTCCATGGATGTGAAGTGACTCCTCCATATGTCTCATGGCAACAGCTTGGAGTGTGGCAGGGCCCAGAGGGGTAAAGGTGCTCAGTGGGGTGGAGGGCAATCCAGGAAGGCTTCCTGGAGGAGGAGGGGTGAGCCCTGCCTGGGACATGGTCATAGCAGTGTGACAGTGGTCACTTGGTCACCTAATTCTTCTACCAGGACGGTGGCAACCCCAACAGGGAAATGGTGTTGGGGATAGGTGGGTGGAGTGTGGAAACCCTGGCCATTTCATGGGGAAAGTGCTGTGATCTGACCATAACAGAGTGTGATGACATCCATGGGGATATAGCCAGGCCACCTCCCTCCCTCCTGCTTAATGGCCAAGGCGGCCCCCATACCCCGTCTCTCTTTCCCCCTCCCCTCTCCATCCCTCTGGATCTTGCCTCATCCTGCCTTTCTGCTTGTCCCCGGATGGGGAGGTGGCGGCAGAGATGCCCCTCAGTCGGCTCCACCTTCTGGGAGAGGCAGGCAGCTCCCTGCCCCCTGGGTGCCAGGGAGCCTGGGCTGCCTCCCAGAGCCCTCCACCTCGGGGCATTTGGAAGCTGCTGCTGGGTCAGAGCCAGGAGCTCCGCACACACTGGCAGCCTGTCCAGGGTCGCTGCTCCTGCAGGCAGTCCCGGAAAATTCCAGCCGTCCTGTGGCCTCAAGAGGCTGGCTGTCCAGAGGCCCCCGCCCCCATGCTTCACCTCACCTGGCCTGCTCCCCAGCACTCTCCCCGGCCAGGCCCTCGGGAACACCGGCAGCCCTGGAGGAAGGCAGCCTGGCTTATGCAGAAGCAGAGGTTCTGGGACACGGTGACCTTGGCCAAGTCCCGCGGCCTCACCAGGGCTTCCCGTGAAGCCAGTGCAGCTGTGAGCATGGTCAGCCAGTCCCAGGGCAGAAAGTGAGGTGTTTTCTCAAAGCAGTCAGGTTGGTAGGAGTCTGGGAATGTCTGCCCTTCCCCAGGCCTTGAGCTGAGTTCCCACAGCCTTGCTTCCTTTGGGGAGATGAGAGTTTGGGGCTGATGGATTTTTCGAACACTCTGCCAACTCCTGGTTTAGCGCAGCAGCAGCGGCTTAGAAGGGCGGGGCGTGTGGCAAGGTCCTCAGTGCAGGCCTGGGGATAGGAGTCAGCACCGGTTACCGTCCACATCGCACAGAAGGGGAAGCTCAGAGAGGCTTATCCAAGGTCACACAGCCAGGAAATGGAGAAGCTGGCATTTAACACCTTATCTTTGGGGGGCACCTGCCCCCTCCTTGCTCTCCCTCCTCCCACCACCTCCTTCTTCACATTCAGCCTGAAAATCTCTTGCCCCAAGCCTAGTCCTGAAATGTCAAAATTATTAGCCAGTTCCCAGGGCTTCCCTTG
The DNA here is from genome assembly GCF_032405125.1 of Capricornis sumatraensis. NCBI lineage: Eukaryota > Metazoa > Chordata > Mammalia > Artiodactyla > Bovidae > Capricornis > Capricornis sumatraensis. Next base: position 5,065,817 of record NC_091069.1, read on the forward strand.
TGGCTCAGCTGGTAAAGAATCCGCCTGCAGTGGGGGAGACCTGGGTTCGATCCCTGGGTGGGGAAGATCCCCTGGAGAATGGAAAGGCTCCCCACTCCAGTATACTGGCCTGGAGAGTCTGTCCGACTCTCTCACAAAGAGTCGGACGTGACTGAAAATAAATACTACTACTATAGCCCTGTGGCTAATAGCAAAGTGTCTCTTATCAATAATGCTTCCTGCTCCGGAGAAGCTGGTCTGTGCCTGGACTCTGCCATCAGAAGGCACTTGGGGTCCTCTCCTAAGATGGGAAGAAGGCCCTTACTTCTAGGTCGGAGGTGATGGGGACAAATACCCCAGGGGAAGGAGGACGGTGCAGGGAGGCTGTGGGCAGAGCTGGGAACCAGGACTTCTGAGGGCCTATTTGGTGCCCGGCCGTCGTGAGCATCCTCTCATCGCGCACAGTAGGGGTTTCTGCCCCCAGCACACAGATGAGGAGATGGAGCCTCCAGAGGTAAAGTCAGCCCCTTGAGACGGTGTAACTGGTGTACATGGCAGCTGGGCATCTCCTGGGGTCTGAGCGGCTCCAGCACAGGGCCCAGGCAGGCCTGCGCAGCCCGCTTCCTGCAGGGCGCCCCCCACCGCACCCCGCCCCACCGCTCCTCCGAAGGCTCTGCTGACCCTGAACCCAGAGGGTCATTGCGCTGGACTGGAGCCATTGCCACCAGCTGAGCCTGCAGCCTGGAGCCTTCCAGGTCTCCACGGGGCCCACCAGCTCGGGGCCACTCTGCTTTGCAGGGCTCTAGGGCACCATCAGAGGTCCCCGCCTCCCTCCCTGGGGCCAGAGGGAGCGGCAGCCAGGCCTGAGTAGGGTAGGGGGGCTTGGCGGAATCGCTCTGTTGCAGGAAGGGGGTCCCCTTCCAGAGCCCGAGAGCAGGCTCTTGTCTAACACCGGGAAATGACTTGTCCAAGGAGACATACGTGCTGACAGAGCGACAGGCTTTACTGGGAAGGGGCACGGGGCGCGGGGCGTGGGGGTGAGGGTGAGGGGCCCAGGGGCACTGCTCTCCCCGTGGCTCACAGTCTCGGGGTTTACAGTAAAGGGTGAGCTTGCGGGCTGTCTCTGGCCGATCATTCCGACTCAGCGTCCTTCCTGGTGCCGCATACATCACTCAGCCAAGAGGAGGCCAGCGAGGAGGATTCTGGGAGGTCGGCAGGACACGTGGACTGGTGTCTCCTCTCCCCCTGTGACCTTTCCCAAATTCTTCCGGTCGGGGGCAGCTGATTAGCTCCACGTTCCTTACCAGGGCCTCCTGTTGTCAGATCACTCACGCAGGAGGCCTGGTCTTGCCTGGCAGGGCTGGTGGTTTCGGGCAGTGTTTCCCCAGATGGCTGGACTGCCACTGCCTACCAAGCCTGCCCTGTGCCAGGCTCTGTGCCCAGGGTTCCTTGTCCATATTTTCTGACTGACTCGTCCCACTGCCCTGCACAGGAAATAGGTGACAACCCCTCCCAGAAAGGTTGCAGGACTTTCTCGAGGCCGCCACTAAACCAGTCGGAGGCAGGATAGAAATCTGAACGCAGAGCTGAACCTAGAAACACTCTCTGACCGTCGACCACCCCCGTCAGGAGTTCCAGCCCTCCAAGGAGCACCAGTTCTCCCTCTGGTGGCATCACTCTTTCCTCTGAGGAGGGGTTTGTGAGCATCTCCGTGAGCCAAGCCGCAAAAACAGTGACCGGGTAAGACGACGTCGCCGTCCAGGGAGTCCCACAGCCAGGCGGGCACGCGGCACTGATTCAGACACACCCAGAAGTGACTGTGGCATCGACCTGGAGTCAGGCTCCGAGGGAAGCTGGTGAGGTCTGATGAGCACCCAGGATAACGGGCCTTGAGCCGGCCTGGAGTCAGGGGAGACAGGAAAGGAAGGCTCAGGTGAGATCTGATCACATCAGCACCAAAAGGAGGAGAGGAGGAGAGAGCTCTGGCTCTGACCAAACGCGGTGATGGTCCTAAAAACAGCAGCGTTCGTTCGAGATCTGACGAGTTCATGAGACTGTCCTGCGGGCGTCTCCCCTGGTCCTGCCCTGCCTCCAGCCACCTGACCTGGGGCCCCCTGAACCCTGCCTGTCTGGGACCCCTCGCCACTGGGCCTTTGCACATATGGTTCCTGCTGTTCCACTCTTATGACTCCCCCTCCCTCCCCCCACCAAACCCCACACACGAGATCTTGCTCACTCTTTGCTGGAGCCTGGCCTCTGGGTGGCACATACCCTCGCGGGCCTCCTACCTTCACACACATGCCCCTCCAGCAGTGTATCTGACTTTGGCGAATCCCAGGGCATTGTCACCAGCCAGCTGCAGCGTGGAGGCAGGGCCCCACCAGGACACTGCAAACCCACCTGTGACCAGTCCTGGTGGTGCCCTGGCTCCTTCCCTGGACACTTGTTCGCCGTCCCACAATTCTTAGTGACGCGTGTCGGGCACTGTTCCCCGGGGGCCCAAAGTCCTGGGGGAGAGACATCCCAGAAAAGAAAGGCTCACGGGATGAGGGGCCAAGCGGCAAACCTGAGACGGGCCCAGGTCGCTGTGGACCTCCCTGCCAACCTTGAACGACATGGTGGAAAGCGCCTCCCTTCTCTCTGGCTGACGCACGTCTGCTGATCGCTCTCCACCGCCTGGTGCTAATTCACACGCCACCCCGGCTGCTTGGCTGCGGGATTCTAGATTCATTCCGGAGGCAGGACCCAGAAGGGCAGTCAAGAGGCCTCCCTTCCACCAGGGAAAACAGAACACTCACAAAACGGGTTGTTGAGCAGATTCCTCCTAAGCTGGTTTGGTTTTTGAATTGGCCGAGGGCCCAGAATCCGACTGGCAGCGATGGGGTGGACAGATGGGGTCCTATATGAAGCTACTGACTCATTCAACTTAGAAAGAGAAGAAAACCTTATTAGTCAAGGTTTCAAAGACTGCAGCTTTACAGGAAGCCTTCTCCGGCCCAGCCAGCTGGGGCCGCCCCCCTGGCTGGCACCGCCCGACTCTGCCAGGCCCCCCTGGAGGCTCCCAGCACCGCAGCCGGGGGGCCAACGGCCAACAGCTGGGCCCAATCTTGCCCCCACAAGCTGCTGCTTCCTGAGTCCCAGGGGTTTCTGTCTGCTCCCAGAGGGCTGGACCAGGCTGGAGGCGTTCCGCAGCCACCCCCCACTGTCCCCTCGCTCTGCGCTCAAAGTGACCTGTTCTAGGTTGAAACATTCCCCCACCCCCAGTTGATATAGTGAAGTCCTAACCCCACATACCTGGGAATATGACCTTGTTTGGAGACAAGGTCTTTGTAGAGATCAGAGTTAGAGTGAGGTCGTTAGGGTGGGCTGTGCTCCAACTTGACGTCCGTACTAAATGCGCACAGACACAGGCAGAGGGCAGGTGACCATCCACAGGCCGAGGAGCGAGGCCTGGGACAGGTGCTTTCCTAGGGCCCTCGGCGGGAGCCAGGCTGCCGACACCCGGATCTCAAGCTTCTGACCTCCAGCGCTGAGAGGCAACGGGTGTCTGCGCTTCTGGTGTTTTGTCACTAACTTGAGTCTGACTCTGACACCCCATGGACTGCGGCACACCAGGCTTCCCGGTCCTTCACTCTCTCCTGGAGCTTGCTCAAGTTCGTGTCTGTTGAGTCGGTGATGCCATCCAGTTGTCTCATCCTCAGTTGCCCCCTTCTCCTCCTGCGCTCAGTCTTTCCCAGCGTCAGGGTCTTTCCCAGGGAGTTGGCTCTGCGCGTCAGGTCTGTTGTTTGGGCCGCCCAGCCTGCAGTGCTGTGTCACAGCAGACCTGGCAAAGGGAGGCATGAGGCCACCAGTCTCACAGGCTCCGTCCCCCAGGGATGCCAGCGTGTGGCCAGGCCATGGGCTTCTGCCCAGCCCAGGCCTGCTGTCCTGTCAGGCCCCCCAGCACCCCCCACTGCCATCCGCGGGTCCGGGACTCCCCTCCCCGGGGCCAGGTGGAAATCTCCCTTCTGAGGAGCTGGAGGAGTGTCTGGGCCTGACTTCATCGTCATCACTGTCTCCTCCCCCCGGCTTTTCTTTAATAAGTGTGTGCTGGTTTATTTATTTGGGGCTGTGCTGGGTCCTCACTGCTGCGTGGGCTTTCTCTTTAGTTGCAGCAGGCAGGGGCTACTCTCCAGCTGTGATGCGGGCTTCTCGTTGCGGAGGCTTCTCTTGCTGCAGAGCACGGGCTTCAGGGCGCACGGGCTTCGGTAGTTGCGGCTCCCGGGCTCTACAGCACAGGCGCAGTCGTTGTGGCACGCGGGCTTAGTTGCTCTGCAGCATGTGGGTCCTTCCCAGACCGGGGATCGAACCTATGTCTCCGGTATTGGCAGGCAGACTCTTTACCACTGAGCCACCAGGGAAGCCCTCACTTTCTTTTTTTGCTTCCCCGGCAACCGCCCCCCTGCGTGGTTTGTAGGATCTTAGTTCCCTGACCAGGGATTGAACCTGGGCCCTCTGCAGTGAAAAAGCAGAGTCCTAACCCCTGGACCACCGGGGAATTCCCCCACTGTCGCCTCTGAGAGCCCTGGAAGAGGTGTCCCAACCCACAGGGCTGAGCCAGGCCCCCAGGGACAGAGCCCTGGAGCTCCTGAGTCCCAGGTGCCTCAGTCCACAGGGCCCTGGGCACTGGCAGCAGCATCCGGCCCCAGGACGGATGAGACACACTGCGCGCAGTTACAGGGCTCATGCCGTCCTTTAAACTTGCTTCTGAAGCGTGTGCTTGCAGGGGCCAATAAGCAAAGCATGTCACATGTCACTGAATGCACGATCGCCAGGTGAGAACACAGGCAGTCCCCTTCCACGGCTTGTCGTTCATGAGCGCTCACTCCACACTGCACGTCAGTGACCTCCCTTAAGTGCCTCAGAGATCCTTACAGGGTAGTGACATCATCCCCCGTGTCACGCATGGGGAAGGCCACGGTGGCAGAGTCTCTAAGTGACGTGCTGGAGTTCACACTTGAGCCCAGAGTTTGTGCTGAGACTGCACCGTGGGCTTCCTGTCCAGGCCCCGCCCAGGGTGCCGTTCTGAGGACCAGCAGGGGGAGTGACCCACCGAGGCTGGGCAATTCCACCCGGCGGGGTTGGGGCACTGGGGTCGCCCCCACCCCAACCTCTCCCAGAGCCCATGGTGTTTACAATTTTTGCCTCATGAAAAATTTCAAATTCCACAGCCACTGAGCAGGTAGAACAGTGGCTTCATTTCACACTGTAGGGAGCTAGTTTTCTGTGCCCTTTTTTTTTTTTTTTAATATATACAGTTTTATTGGAGTATAACTGCATTTTTCCCTGGAAGCTCAGCTGGTAAAGAATCCACCTGCAATGCGGGAGACCTGGATTCGATCCCTGAGTTGGGAAGATCCCATGGAGAAGGGAACAGCTACCCACTCCAGTATTCCGGCCTGGAGAATTCCCCGGGGTTGCAGAGAGTCCCCCGTGGACTCGACTGAGCGACTTTCGCTTTATAGCTGCTTTACAACGTTGTGTTAGTTTCTGCTGTACGGTAAAGGGAATCAGCCACACGTGTACGCATATCCCCGCTTTTTTGGATTTCTCTCCCATTTAGGTCACCGCAGCGCACTGGGGAGAGTCCGTGTGCTCCCCAGCAGGCTCTCGTTAGTTACGCTTCATACATGGTGTCAGTGGTGTATACGTGCCAATCTTGATCTCCCAGCTCGTCCTATTCCCATCTCCCCCCTTGGTGTCCATATGCTTGTTCTCTACGTCTGTGTCTCTGTTTCTGTTTTGCGAATAAGATTGACAGCTTCAAACCCTCTCCTCTGGTGGTTGGCGGCAGTGGCGGTGGGGGGCACGGTATGTACCCCCCACCTCGGTGTTTGTGCTAGACCACAGATGTAGGTCAACCAGGGACCCCGCCCTTAAACAAAGATCCCAAGTGCTGTGTGGGTGCACATCAAGGTCTGTGGGTGCCGCCAGGGACCTTCCGACCGGAGATACCAGGCTTCTCTGCACCACCCCCGCCCCAGCAGCTGGCTTCTCTCTGCAGGACAACGGGCGCGAGAGGACTTTTTCAAGAGGAAGGAGAGCTCTGCTGAAGGGACCTTCAGTCCAGATGGGCAGAGGGGCTGGGGAGGTGGGGGGTGGCGGGGAGTTTGGGAGGAGGGGCTCCGCTCTTTGCTGATTCAGACGAAGCTTTCTTAGGAAGTGCTGCATTCAATCTCCCCACTAAGAAGCCAGCAAAGGGGCTTCCCTGGCGGTCCAGCGGTTAAGATTCCCTGCTTTCAACGCAAGGGGGCTCAAGTTCAGTCTCTGATGGAGATATTAAGATCTGCATGCTGTGCAGCGTGGCCAAAAACAAATTGAAATTTTTTGAAAGATTCATGTTAAAGAAGCGAAGAAAACTGAGGTCCACTGGTCACAGTGGAAGGTCCTGGGCCAGGCCAGGTGAGGGGCCTCCCCCTCCACTCACCCCTGGGCCTTGGGAAGCCTCAGCTCTGCCCCCCTCGCCCTGCCCCTCCTCTCACCAAGCTCTGTTTCCCATCAGGCTCACTGATCCGTTCAGGTCAGAGCCACCAGCCGGAGGCCAAGCAGAGAGGTCACTGCTAACTATATGCTAATGACAGCAGGGACCAATCAATCTCCCCCTTAATCAGGCAATCAGTGTGCACCGCAGGTGTGTCCGATCCCGCCTGCAGCTGGGGCTGAGGGGCGGGCAGGGGAGAGGAGGCTTGGGGTGGGGGGCTCGATCCCAGCCCCGCCCTCCTCTCCGCCCCAGAGAGAGCCGGCTGCACATTGAAATCACTGCTCAGGAGAGAACTGAGGAGGAAAGAGGGGAGAAAAGACGGCATCTTTTTAATCAAGGCTCAGAGCTGCAGCCACTAGTGAATTCAAGGTTCTCGGGAACCCCAGGGCAAGTCTGGGTGGAGAGAAGCCAAGAGACTTCCTCCTCCTCCCTGCGCTCCTTCAGCGGGTGGGGGCGGTGAGTGTTTAAACCTTTGACTGGAGAATGGGAAGCTTCCCAGATCCTCCTGCCTTTCTGAGTTGGAAGGTCACCCAAGGTCAGCGCCAGTCCCCTCCTACCCGCTCCCCCAGGGCGGTCCCTCCCAGCCTTGCTTTAGGAGCATAGAGGTACCAAGAGACTGTTTCCCAGCTCTTTCTCAGCACCCGCTGGATTGTGTACCTACTACATACCAGCTTTAAATACTACCACATCCTGAATTCTCACAAATTCTCACATCATGAAGCCCTGTTGCTAAGGTTATCCCGTTTTGCAGACGAGAAAACCAAGGATCAGTCAGGATCATGGAATCTGCCGGCATGGAATTAGCCAAGGTAGGAGGGCGGGGACACAGCCCCCTTGGCCTCCAAATTCTCTTCCCGGGAGCGCCCCAGTTGCTCCAGCTCCAGGGTCCTCGTTAGGGCCACGGCTCTCTGCCGTGCACCCCGATCCTCAGCAGCTCCTCACCCCGCACCACCTGCTTGCTGCAGCTTCCCCCTTTCGCAGTTAGCCTGGGGCTGAGATCACATTGTCTGTGGAGCGCCTTCATTCCCGAAGCACACAGGCTCCCATCCGCAGCAGCTGGGACTCAGGCTTTGTTCCTACTGTCACGTGAGTAGTATGTTCCTCAATTCTTTGTCTCCTCACAACAAAGATTTGGAGTGATGGGCATTAAAGCCCCCTCGGCGAGTCACAGCTCTCAGGTCTTGGATAGACCGTGTTATAGCTCTCAGGTCTCGAATGGACCATGTTATAGCTCTTAGACAAATCAGTGTTACAGCTCTATTTCATTTAGAGGAGAGCAGGGAAATCCATCTTTGAGGCATGAGGGCACGTCGATCTAAAGACACGAGGAGAAGAGCGCCCCAGCGTGCTGGAGAGCGAGCTGGCTCTGGCTCCTATGTATATGTTTCTCTCTCCCTGGGCCTGTCCTGTGTAAATTGGGCCAGCCAGGAGTGTTGTTTGTTTTACCTGAGCTCCTCACTCCGGTCCTCAGACCTTCTTTGGTTCCATTTTCGCGGGGCTTTTCCCTTCCTTGTCTTGTAGCCGCCGCCATTCTGGAGTCCTCTTCCCTGTTCTACCTGCCTAACACTACTACAGGCTGTGTGGTTAGGAGCAAGTTGTTGGCTGTCTCTGGGCTCAGCAGGCACCGTGTAGTGTGACCCAGCAACCAGCCCCTGGCCCCCTGTAAGGCCTTCCCTGTGCCTCCCCTCCCCTTCTCAACAGAGTCAGCTGAGACCCAGAGAGGTTAACTAGCTTGCCCAGGGTTGCCCAGCAAACCCAGGCAGCACAGGCGCTGAGCAGGTGTCTGTGCCCAGAAAACCTGAGACCCTGGTCCCGCCTCTCCCCTTCGCTGCCCCCAGAGCTGTCAGAGGGAGGAGCAAGACCAAGAGCTGGGAAGAGAGGGCACAGGGTCAGTGATGCTGGTTAAGGGATTCATGGCCTGGGAGACATATTCCCAGAGCAGCTCACTTCGGAGGCTCTGCTATGAAGTGCTCTCTGCAGGGAAATGCTGTAAAAATGGAGGTTCAAAGCCACACCCAGGGAGGGGAACAGGTGGGCCTCGTTTGGGTCTCCATCAGACCTCCTGGTGTGATCCACAGCCATCTGCCTTCCAGACCATCATGTCCTCCCTCCTGCACGCATGCACGCGTGCACGTGTGCACACACACACACACACACACACACACACACACACCATAGTCTTGGCGCTGAGACACCCCACCCAGTGCTGCTTAATCAGGGGGCAGGAGCCAGAGGGTGGCAAGGAGGCACTAGGATTTCCCTGTCTGAGATGATAGCCACTGGCCACACCTGAATTAAAAGGAATTTACCAGAATCACCGTGAGCCAAATTTACGTTTATCTCAGTTAACTGAGGTTCACTGCCCATCTCCTCAGCCTCGCCGGCTACACTTCAGGTGGTCAGGAGCCAGGCTGTAATTAAGGCTGAGCCTGTTAGCCGCCACCCGCCCAAGCCGTCCCGTGCAGATGCAGAACATCCCAAGGTTCTACAGGCAGACTGTCTCCTAGAGACGTGGGGTTTCCCCTTCATGGGGGTGCACGCTTCTCTCTCGTTGGACTCCTCTGGTACGTGGCCCGACGTGGCCCCCAGCAGCATTTCATCACGCCCTCTCCGCTGACCCCAGTTCCTCTTAGGTCAGAATCCCAGGAGAGAAAGGGGTAGCTTGGCCCTGTTCGATGAACACGGACTCCCTGGGGCAGGCAGCGGTGCCCAGCGTGTCTGGGAAGCCAGGACTGGGCGCAGGGTTTCCTCAGAAGGGGTATGGCTCCAGGAGTAAGAGTGTGGAAAATGAGGGTGACCGGGAAGTGTAATGTAATGTAATTTCTCTCCAGGAAGAGGTGCCCCACAGCTAAAGATCCCAGGCTAGCAGCAACGCTAGCGTAGACAGGCTGTTGATCACGTTGTACAGATAAGAAAACTGAAGCTCGGGGGAGGAGAGTTAAGTAATGTATCCAGCGTCACACAGCCGGTAATTGACAAACCCTCAAGGTCACGTTCCCTGAGATGACTGTCTTGCCTCTCCAAGACCAACGGGCTGGCGCCAGCGGGGGCTGCCCGGGGGCTTCCCTCTGCCCATCCTCCAGTCTTTTTAGTCTCATTGTTTTAGCTCCCATGAGGAGAGAAGGGTGCCCACCACTCTGTAAAAGTGACCTCCCCCAGATCAAGGTCACCACGTCTGAGGGACTGTGGTCCTGCAGGAGAACCAGCCTGGAGACAAGCCAGCTTCCTCGGGCATGTGGGGGCACGGAGTGGACAGACGGGCAGCCGTGTTTCTGCTGCTGCCAGAATCACAGCTCCTGGGCCAGTGTGTATGCCGGGCTGACCTGCCCTTGTAGCAAACAGCTCCCAATCTCAGTGCCTCATCACAGTGACGGTTTCTTTCTCATCTTTGTCACAGTCCCACGAGGCTTACGGCAGGAGGGGAGACTGGGAGACTGTGCTCCATGCTGTCGCCCAGCGACCCAGGCTCCTTCCAACTAGTGGCTTCACCAACCCCCGGAGCAGGAGCCAGCAGGCTTTTTCTGTAAAGGGCCAGACAGAAAATATATTTTAGGCTTTGCCGGCTGTACAGGGGCAACCACTCAATATTGCCATTGTGGTGTGAATGTAGACACTGACAACACAGGAATGGGCGTGACCGTGTTCCAATAAAGCTTTATTTAAAAAAAACAAGTGGAGGGCCACAGCTTTCCCACCCTTGCCCTAGAGCCTTGAAGTCCTTCACTGGACCCTCTGTGTCTGATGAAGAGGCAAGGAAAGAGAAATCTATGAGAGACCATGCAGGAGGCTTTGGGGGCCAGGCCTGGAAGGGGCATACATTGTTTCCACCCACAGAAATGAATGCTAATTGTTGCATGCCACTGTGATTTGGGGGTTGTTTGTTATGCAGCATTATTGTGGTGATGGATACATGGTACACTCTTTTGCTTATTTATTTATTGGCCATGCTGGGTCTGCATTGCTATGAACAGGCTTTCTCTAGTTGAGGTGAGCCAAGCCTATTCATTGTGATGCCCAGACTTCTCATTGCAGTGGGCTCTCTTGTTGTGGGCCACAGGCTCTGGGCTCATGGGCTTAGTTGTGGTGTGCAAGCTTAGTTGTCCCGTGGCATGTGGAATCTTTCCAGACCAGGGATTGAACTTGTGTCCCCTGCATTAGCACTTATCCATTGCACCAGTCCAGGGAAGCCCACGATACACTCTTGTTCTCTCCATTTTGAAGATGGAAAAAGGGAGGTTGTTTTCTCAAGAGCTGACAGCTGGTTGATGGCAAAGCCACTCCATGAGAGCCAAAGCTGCTGTCTAAAGATTTGACATCCGCTTGATCCCATGAACTATATTGGTGTCTGGCATAGAGTAGATGCTAATATTTGTTGAGTTCTCCTCTTGAGTGGTAGCAACTAGAAGCCCTTCTCTCACTCAGGAAGCACATGGAGGCATTGACTCTCCTACAGCAGGGAGAGGAGGAAGCCACTGAGCCAGCGATTGGAACTCCCCCCTGGTCGACGGAGCCTGAAACAAAGGCCAACATGAGGGACACGTTCCCACTCACACATGCACTTTGTTCTCCAGCAGACCCGGGGGAAACGGGGGCAGAATCAAAGGATGAGGAGAGAAAGGCTCTTTTTAAAGCTCTGGGCTTTTAGACATGATGACAGCCCCTTTGGGAGAGAGGCAGAGAGGAGGGTGTGGGGGCAGGGGAGGCTTTGAGCAGGACGGAACTGACTAGAGGGGCTTGATGAGGGGGGTGCATGGAGCGAGAGAAGTGTGACCGGGCCCTGCACCAGCATCCCATGGGCCCCTGTTCACCCCAACCTTGCAACTCCAGGAGCTCCCCGAGAGCCCTAGCTCTGCTCAGCACCAGCTCTGAGAGCAGAAGAAGCAGTGTTTTCTCATTGGCTGGAGTTCTACACACACACACATAAACACACAGAGGGAAGAATTGATTTTCACTTATCTTATTTCCCCCATCGTGCACCCATGCTCCAATAACCTTCTGATTTCATCATGTTCCTGCTCCCGTTTCTTGTCAGCACTGATACGTTTCTAATTGAAAAGAAATGCAGAAGGGCACAGGTGTATGCGTGCACCCCTCACCACACAAGCACCACACGCACGGGCAGAACCCCATCCTGATGGCCTGCCCTGGCTTCCCTGCGTGGCTTGATGTTATCCAAGAGCCTGCAAAAGCAGAGCAGCCATCAAGACAAGTAGCATCTGTGGTTCGCCGTCTCCTGAAAACTCCAGAACCCCGGTCCCAAATGTCCCTCTATCTCTCCGGGAGTCTAGGCAATTTTCAGAATATGCCAAGGTCTTTCTGAAACCAGAGAAACTGGTGCCACCTATTGGTTGGCCCTCCAGGAGAAAGATGAGGCCTGGCCACTGACTCCTCTTCTGATTCTCTGAAAGCTGGAAGGGTCAGCATGCATTGTATTTATGACCATGTAACTCAGTGCTCATTCTAATGCCTAAGGCAAGGCATGCAGTCGGTGCTCAATAAATATTTGTAGAAATTAGTGCGACTCTTACCGGCTGGGCAAGGTTGCAGTGCTGCTCCATCCAGGTAGAAAAACCTTACTATGTCTGTTGCTTCCAGCACTGGTTTTCTGGGTGTTAGCATTTTGCCACAAGTAAAGAGCAGAACAGAGCTGGTTTCAGTGTGTTTCAGTTACGGGTTATTGCTGTGAGTCTGATGGACTGGGAGTTAAGAGCTGGACTCTGAGGTCAGACAGACCTTCTCTTGAGCCCTGGCTCTGGTGCGTGTATGGCTTCAGGCAAGTTACTCAATCCCTCTGAGCCTTCCGTTACAATGGTGACAATAACTGGACCTGCTTCAAGGAGTTCTTGTGAGTTTTCAGTGAGATGAAGTGAGAGAAGAGCCAGCACCGCTGTAGCCCAGTGTTAGCGCTCATTCCCGGCGGTTGATGGGCTTCTGCTACTGATGGCAGTGACGAGGACGTTCACACACAGTCCAGGCTCGATGATTCTGGACAAGAATCTGAATCTCCGAGGGCCCTCGGCTAGGTGGTGAGAGAGAGAAAGCTCACGGGGAACAGCTCGAGAAACATTGCTTGCTAAACCTGGCTCTTTAAGTTCGGCAGGAGGTCAGAAGAGCAAGAGGGCAAAGTGGGCTGAGGTGGTCAAGAGGGGCTTCCTGGAGGAGGAGACACTGAGGATGGACCTGGAAGGATGCAAAGGATGGGTAGATTAGACAAGGGGAAGCTGAGCAAAAGGCCTGGGCCAAAAGGAACAGAGTGAATGCTTTGAGAGAGCTGGTGGCCAAGAGGAAGGGGTGTGAGCACAGATCCTAGGTCTGGAGACATGGGATGGGTTTGCTTTTCACCATAAACGTGGCGTCGAAACGCAGCCAGTGGGGGAGGGGTGCCCAGGTTTTGCACAGTGGGGAGTTACTGCTTAGGGACTACGGTGGTGTGGAAACAAAAGTCGCCCCGCCAGCGGTCTGGCATTGGTGGTATCTGACCAGCAGCCTTTGTCTGGAGTCACCTCTCACTCTCTACCCTCCCTTCCCTGCCCTGCCGCTTGTCTCCCCTGGCTTGGAATTTCTAAAAGAAGGTGGAGAGCCTTCAGCTGAGCCCAGACAGCTGAGGCAGCTGGGCCCGCTGGCCGAGATGATGGTTCAGCACCATGGAGAGCGCCGAGGGCAGCCCCGCCGGGACATTGGGCTCAAAGTGCCAGTGATTTCCCTCCCCCACCCCAGATTGCTGGCTACAGCTCTCCTTCTGTGCCCACTTTCAGACCTCCATCCTGGCGTGCACGCGCGCGTGTGTGTCTCATACTCACAAAGCCTCGTTCTCAGTCTCCCAAGAGGTCACCCAAACATCTGCCTCATTCATTCTGCAAGTATTTGCCCAGCATCCTGTCCATGTCAGGCAGCGTCCTGACATGAGGCCTTGGCTTACCCGCCAGTGGGGGTGGGCCCCAGAGGACCCACCTCTCTGGTATCAGCTACTGTGCATTTTCCCCAAAGTCTCTGGAGCCCCCTGAGTGCCTTCGCCAGAGAAGCAACTCTAAAGAAGTGAATGCTGGGAAAGGGAGCTGGAGAACCCCAAACCCTCCCCTTGCCTCCACAGCTTGCTGATTAGTGCTAAGACAGCTGCAGTCCAGCGTGCCGCCGAGTTTTGTAGCAGCCACCTGGGCAGGCAGTGAGGCAGGCACCCTGCACACCTCCCTGTGAAGCAATGCTGTGATCACTCATGCACTCACTCACAGAGATGAGGCCACGCTCCCCAAACTGCACAGCTGACAGGGAGCAGAGCAGGGCCGGCCCTGTTTCTGACTCCTTTCTCCTCTTCCCCCCCTCCCTCTCTATAGGAGCATCTCAGAAGGTCCCATTAGGTTGAATCACCAATTTCCTGGGTGGACAAATGGCTGAACATCAGAAATACCATGTGATTCATCTTAATCTCTTCTCCTTTGAAAACACCCCACCCCGCCAGGTATCTGCTTCCTGCTACAGATTCCAGGTCACTGGGTTTGACCAGTGGTGACCGTCCCCACTGTGGGTAGGCTGGGGACAGCTTCCCTCCAGGGGGACTGTCTGCTCAGAGGTGGCCCCTTGGAACCAGCCAATCTGCATGACCCTTGCAGAAGTTAGTGGACACAAGTCTCAGAGGAAGCAGCTGTGTGAAACAGTCCTTGATGTGGGAAGCTGCCTGGCACAAGTGTGCGGCTTCATCAGAACATTTCTGGAGGGGAGTTAATCATCAAATTCACTGGAGTCACCAGTGGTGGGGAGGGGCGAGCAAGGTGGCAGGGCTGGGGTGCTGTCCATCTCAGCAATCAACACTGGCAAGGATTCTGTAAAGATCCATGGTCCCAGTGCAGTCTGGAGGCTGGTCGAGGACACCAGAAAGAAGGAAAGACCAGGCAAGTGGGGAATTACCTCTGCGTGCAGAGAACAGAGGGGTTACCAGCATGCCTTCACTCATTCATTCATTCAACTTCTGTTCAGCCAGTCAGTATTGATGGAGGTGCTTGGCAGCTGGAGCCTGGCTGGTTGCTGGGATGGTTACAGTGGTGCCTGACCAGACAAGGCCTGGACTTCTGAATTGAAAAGCCTCGAGGAACTCAGCTTAGAGATTTTGAACCTGTTTGCAGTTCCCTGAGTTCCCCCACCCCCTGTTTCCTCTGACCTTGACACATATTACGAGCTCCTACTGTGTGCCAGGCACAGTGCCGTGCTCTCAGTACATCCTGACGCTGCTTTGTCTTTTTTTTTTTTTTTAATATTTATTTGTTTGGCTGTGCCAGGTCTTAGTTGCAGCACGTGGGACCTGCAATCTTCACTGAGGCGTGTGAGAGCCAGTTTCCCGACCAGGATTGAATGCATGCCCCGGCACTGGGAGCGCAGTCTTCACCTCTGGACCACTGGGGAAGTCCTGTCCATGCATTTTGGAAACAGATATTACAGGTGGGAGAACAAGGCTCCAAGAGGACAAGGAGTTCGCCCACATTCCCCCAGTGAGCAAGTACTGATCTGGGTTCAAACCCAGGCCAGCCTGAGTCCAGAGCCTACTCTCTTAGCCACACTGACATGCTGCCTTGCGCAGGGAGCAAGACGTTTGGTGATATGTGCAGACTCTCTGTGTTTCTTGGCCTCTGCACCCCCGCATCCTCATTTCAGCTCACAGCCCCCTTGCAGATTCCTCTTGGCCCTCTTTAATCCTCCGTGTCCCCTCACTTACTGTTAGCCTGGACGACAGGGAAGCAAAATGAAAAGATTTAAAGGAAAACTGACGTTCTTTGAAGACACTCAGTGCAGACCTCTGATGACTAAGCAAGTGGGACTGACTCTGGCCCCTGGTACCGTCTCCTTGGCAACCCCCCATCAGAGAGTATCTCGGGGTCCCCCACTCATGTCCTCCCGTCCTGTCCTGAGCACTTGCCAACAGTCAGCCGGTCTGTAGAAGCCCTTCTCTCTTACTGTCTGGAGGACGCTCTTCTTCACTCTGGGATTAAAAGATACACCTCCAGGCAGGGGTAGCCCTGGGTGTACCCCTTCTTACCTCCTTTCCAAGAGCCTGCCAGCCTCATCATTCATTCTGCAAGCAGTCACAATGTGCTTGCCCTGGCTGGGCACTGCAGAAGCACTCGGGTCCTTGTTCTCATAAACCTGAAATTCCAACTGGAAAGACAAGCATCCAATAGGTAATTACACCAATAATGGACTATTTCCCATTGTGGTGGATTTGTACAGCCGGACTGTGGGTTCAGTGGGATCACCCCAAAATTCATGCCCACCTGGAACCTCAGAATGTGTTTCCTTATTGGAATAAGGATCTTTATGGATGTAATTAGGGTAAAGATCTTGAACTGAGATCACCCTCGATTGCTGAAACTCCAGTACTTTGGCCACCTCATGTGAAGAGTTGACTCATTGGAAAAGACTCTGATGCTAGGAGGGATTGGGGGCAGGAGGAGAAGGGGACGACAGAGGATGAGATGGCTGGATGGCATCACTGACTCAATGGATGTGAGTCTGAGTGAACTCCGGGAGTTGGTGATGGACAGGGAGGCCTGGCATGCTGCGACTCATGGGGTCGCAAAGAGTCGGACACGACTGAGCGACTGAACTGAACTGAACTGAAATCCAATGATCGTGTCCCTACAGGAGACTGAAAAGAAGACTCAGTCACACAGAGGAAAAGGCAACGTGAGGATGGAAGCAGAGACTGCAGTGAAAGAAAAGTGAAAGTGAAGTCGTTCAGTGGCATCCGACTCTGTGACCCCATGGATTATAGTTTACCAGGCTCCTCCGTCCATAGGATTTTCCAGGCAAGAGTACTGGAGTGGGTGGCCACTTCCTTCTCCAGGGGATCTTCCCGACCCAGGGATTGAACCCAGCTCTCCTGCATTGTAGGCAGACGCTTTACCGTCTGAGCCACCAGGGAAGTCTCAAAACCTAAGGACCGCCAGTGATTACCAGAAGCCCCTGGAAGCTGACAGAGACGTGTGGAACAGATGAAGTCAGAGCCCCCAGAGGTTACCAGCCCTGTCCACACCTTGACTTTGGACTTCTGGCCCCAGAACTGTGAGAGAAAACATTTCTGTTGTTAAGCCGCTCAATGTGTTACAGCAACTCCAGCGGACCAAGATAACATCCAAGGCCCTGTCCTCACCTAGGGAGGTAAGGGCAGTCCCTGGAGGAGGGGACGTCTGAGCAGAGACCTGAGGCTGTGAGGGAGTCGACAGCGGGGAGCACACCAGGCATGAGGAGGAACAGGTGCAAAGACACGGTGCCAGGGAGGAGGAGCTGCAGGAAGGACCGGGGCGGGGGCACCGGGGAGGGAGGAGGAAACGCGCGGTGTGTGCAGAGAGCAGGCAGGGTGTTGCTCCCAGCTGGGAGGCTGACAGACCTCGGCTCCCCTGGGATCCCAGCCTTGCTGGTCTCTGCCCTTTGCACGCACAAGGTGCTGGATAACTATCAGTTCATGGGCTTCGTTGAGTGTCCGAGTGTGTCTGCAGCGAGCGTGCTGTGCCACCTCCCAGGAGAGTGTGTCGCGCCCGCCCCCGAGCCCTGGCCCCACCCGGCAGACTCTGGCTTCCTTCCACCCTTTCAGACGTGTTTCCTGGGAGCTCCCTCCCAGTCCCTGTATCCATCCCGGGTCCTCTGTCCGTGTTAGGCCCCTCGCCATGTCCCTGTCCCCACTCCAAATTCCTGCCCCCCACGCACATCGTTTTAACAGGGGACTTGCCCTCTTTGGTCAAGTCCTTTGGTGAATGAAAATAGCATCGCCCCGGAGCTGAGTCAGATGAGCCCAAGGAATTCCGAGCCTCCGGTGACTTCATTAGCACCAGTGCCTGGAGTCACCACCGAGCCACAGTGCCTTTTTGTCCCGGCCCCTCCTTCCTGCAGAGGGGCCTCATTAGCTAGGAAATATGAAGCACTTAGTAGTTCCATTAACTCGGTGCTTCCACACGTTTCATCTCTGCCTCTCTTCCCGCTCTGCCCTGTCACCGGTGGTTCTCTGCCTCTCCGCTCATTAGCCCGGGGTGCCCCTGAGTGGCGACCCCCCCTTCGCCCTCCCTGTCTCTCTTCCCCTTCCCCTCCTGACCCCCATCCACTGCAGACCTGAGCCCTGGGACGTCCTGAACCAGCACTGTCTCCGGTGGTGAATCCGAAATGCCCGCTGGCTGGGTGTGGGGTGGGGGGAGCATTCAGAGTTTGGGGAGAGGATCCTGGCTCCCCTGCTTTTCCTCAAGGAGCTCAAGGCAGACACACGGGTCCCCACATATCTGCTACAGGGCCCACGCTGCACGTGGAGCTTAGCACAATGGAAGGGGGGGGGCTCTGGGTCAGAGAGGCTGGCATTATCGCTTCACCTCTGCCATTTTCAGGCTGTGCTACCTTGGGCAAGTTGCTTCACCTCTCAGCACCTCAGTTTTGTCATCTGTAAAATGGGGAGGTAGCAACAACCCCCTGTGTTGTTGTAAAAATGAGATGAGGTAGGCGGCTTGTTCGGGACCACGGCTCACTGCCCAGTACACAGTAAACCCCTTGCTGAGGTTTCCCATCATCACAGAGGTGGGCGTGGATAGGGGGTAGAGTGTGGACAGGGACGAGGAGGGTGGCATGCTCACCAGCACTTGAGCTGAGCCTGAGGGGACCTGAACGTTCCCCGAGGTGAGAAGGGTTTGTGTTCTGGGTTCACGGATCAGCCAAGAGGGTGGTCGGTGAGTCTGAGTGTGGCCTCCTGAACAACCCCCCTCCGTGGCGCATTTATTGAGCTCCTGGTCAGTGCAGAGACCAGGGCTGCCGAGATGCACAAGCCCAAGGGGCACCATTCCCACAGAACCTGAGCTGATGCCCCCCGCCCCCGGGGTTGTTCAACACGGCAGCCCTGAGCGGGTTGTGCTGGCTGGGCACTGGGGACCCACTGAAAGGCCGGCCAGCCCCCACGCTCATGAGAGCCAAGGCCGTGCAGGGAGGAGCCTGGAGACCTGTGGCTGGAGCCCCATCCATGACTCGGAGCTTCCCCCACTGGCTCCCCGGTCTCGGGTCCCCAGCATCCTCACAGAGGTGGTCCCAGTGGGTCAGGGAAGTAATAACCGCGGGCCCTGCGGCTCAGCAGCGCCAGCTCTCAGGGCGCCCCTTGTGGACACAGGTGGTACTGCACCCTTTTCACCTGCGTGTGGCCCTGAGCCCAACATCCCGGCTGCGGCTCGTGGGGGCTCAGCAGGTGTTTACTGAGCACACAAATGAGGAAATGACTGCTGTGTCTTTATACTTCTGGTTTAGCTGCAGTCTAGATACATGTTTATATCCATAACCTCCACTCCCACCTCCTGTTTATTTTGATCTCTATTAAGTCTGTATAGATCCATAAACTCAGTTTCCAGTGCCTCTGTGCTGCTAGCTCTCTCCACGAACCAAACTAAGTTCCTGGGAAGGTACAGGCACCAGTCAGCCCACAGGTCCTCAGGGTCCCCGCGGGCAGGCGAACCAGCAGGCTCTGCCACCCCCCACCTAAGCTTGCCCTTTTCCAGAGACCCTCTGCCACTTCCCCATCCTCACGTCTCTTGCCCCCCGCCACTGTGAGTGGCTGAACTCTGCTCTATAATATTGCACAGAGCTCAGGGATTCTGAAAGCTGACTTAAAACTCAACATTCAAAAAACTAAGATCATGGCATCCGGTCCCATCACTTCATGGCAAATAGAAGGGGAAAACTGGAAACAGCGACAGATTTTATTTTCTTGGCCTCCAAAATCACTGTGGAAAGTGACTGCAGCCGTGAAATTAAAAGATGCTTGCTGCTTGGAAGGAAAGCTATAACAAATCTAGACAGTGTATTAAAAAGCAGAGATATCACTTTGCTGACAAAAGTCCATCTAGTCAAAGCTATGGTTTTTCCAGTAGTCATGTGCGGATGTGAGAGTTGGACCATAAAGAAGGCTGGGCGCTGAAGAATTGATGCTTTTGAACTGTGGTGCTGGAGAAGACTCTTGAGGGTCCCTTCGACAGCAAGAAAACCAAACCAGTCAATCCTAAAGGAAATCAGTCCCGAATATTCGTTGGAAGGACCAATGCTGAAGCTGAAGCTCCAGTACTTTAGCCACTTGATGTGAAGAGCTGACTCACTGAAAAAGACCCTAATGCTAGGAAAAAATGAAGGCAGGAGGAGAAGGGGACGACAGAGGATGAGAAGGTTGGATGGCATCGCTGACTGGATGGATATGAGTCTGAGCAAACTCTGGGAGATAGAAAAGAACAGGGGAGTCTGGCATGCTGCAGTCCAGAGGCTGCAGAGAGTCAGACACATCTGAGTGACTGAACAGCAACAAGCAGGGATTCCAGAGTCAGGCTCTGAGCTGAGCAGATCTGGGTTCTGATTTCTGGCTCTGCAATGTGACCTTGAGTGTGTCACTTATTCTCCAGGCCTCAGTCTGTTGATTTGTGAAATAAGACATTATCAGCACCAGTCTCATAGGGATGTCGGGGGGCCAGGTGAGGTTCCGCTTACACAGCGCTGAGAGCTGGGTGCGTGAGGGCAACTGACCAGCTAGGCTGGGTGCTCCCCAGGGGTTGTGAGAGTTGAGGGAGTCTCCAGAGACAGAGTAATTTCCCACCCACCCCTACTCCACACCCCAGCAGACTCTGGTGGCATTCTCAGCACAGAGAGTATTTTCCACTCAGGCCAAGTAGCCCTAAGCTAATTTGAAAATAAGGCTCTCTTGGTGACTACAGCTAATACTGTGTTATATCCTGGAAGGTTGCTAAGAGAATAAACCTTCAATATTCTCATCACAAAAAGAAATGGTAATCATGAGACATGATGGAGGTGTTAGCTAACGCCATGGTGATAATCAGTCTGTAATATGTAAGTGTATCGAATCAACACATGGTTCATCTTAAACTTACACAGTGTTATATGTCAGTTACACCTCAATAAAGCTGAGGAAAAACATTCAAGTACTAAAATATTAGAAGGACAAAGGTTTAAAATGTCTGTCATTTAAACTGAAAGAAAATTAACAAAGTGATGTATATATATTAAAAAAAAAAAACAGTCGGGACCTCCCTGGTGGTCTGGTGGTTAAGACTGTGCTTCCACTGTAGGGGGCGGGGGTTTGATCCCTGGTCGGGGAACCAAGATCCTTCAAGCCACAAGGAGCGCCCAAAAAAAAAAAAGAAGAAGCAGCAGATTAGAGACTATAAACTCCCCCAGGCCCATCTGACCACAAGAGATAAGGCAGAAATGAAACTGAAAAATAGTGCTGAAGTGCCGATGTGAAACTCTGGGCAGAAAGGGGAACCCTTCCTGAATATGGCAAAGCTCAGCTCTCTTTCCTGGGGAGGCCATTGTTATGTCATCAGCCCCCAGCCTGGCCCCCGGCACACCTGGTCAGTTACCTGGGGAAGGACAGAGAGGTGGGCAGAGTAATCAGCTCAGAATGCGGAGACCTGGGTTGCCTGGGTTTCTACCCAGGCTCTGCCCCTTCCTCAAAGCTATGACCTTGAGTAAGTCACTGAATCTCTCTGAAGGGTCTGTCTGTTTTGATCCCAGGTCCCTCTGCAGGGCCGGACATAAGCGGGATGCTTGATACAGACTCTGTAGAGAATGAAGGACATTCTGAGTGTGGAGGAAACCGATGCATGGAGAGGTTGCTCAGGGTGACTTCAGGGGAGCACAGAGGTACAATGTCAGATGTCACCCTAGACGCTGAAGCGAAGTCCCTACGGTTGTGTCTTCCCTCTTCTGGGTACCCTCACAGCTCTCTATCTACCTGCCTGATGATTGTGCAAGAAATACATGTCCAGGAGCAATTAGCAAATATAGGAAAATACAAAGAAAAGAAAAATTGCCCAAGTCCCACCACCCCGAGCCAGGTGGCTGAGACCGCAGTGTGCCTTCTTGCCCTTCCACACACGTGTCCGGGTACGCCCTGGTGGACACGATTTTCCATACAAGGGGTCAAGCTCCACCCCGGCTTCAGGCCCAGCATTGTTCACACAAAGATATTGTGCACATCTCTTTATAAAAATGCCACTGGTGCCATTCCTACTAGCTGCGTAATACTCTGTTGTGTAGACAGAGCCTCGTTTAATCAGTAAATCCCCGGTTGGGATAGAGATCCTTCAGTGGTGTTCTTTTGTTTTCAGATATAAGCACTGGAAGCAGGCGCCCCTGACAGGTGGATGTCCTTCTCTGAAACACCCTCCCAAAGCAGCCTCGTTCTGTTATCAGGGGTCCCAGGAACCTCAAATCTGTCTCCCAAGAACTTCTGCAAGCCAGTGTCAGCTCTGCACTGGAGTGACTCGGACTGTCCACCACTTAGCCTTGCTTTTCTCCTCCCCACCCCAGAGCTGACCGTCATTTCCCTAGCTCATCACACATCTGCCCTTTTCTCTCACTCAACTCCAGGGGAGGATGGCTTCCCCACTGCCCTTGGGAAGCCTCCCAGGAGGGTGTGAGGTTTGCAGGTTGAGAGATCCAGAGCCCTGACTTTAGAGCCAGGCAGAGCAGAGTTCAAACCCAGCTCCACCACTTCCTGGCTCTGTCACCTGCCTGAGCCTCACTTATCTCATTTGTACAATGGGCTTAACAACAGTGCCATCCTCACGGGGCATGTGGCAAGGATTTCACAGCATTGCCCTTGTAAACCACTTGGTCCAGGACCAGCTCCTGTAAGGATTTAATGAATGGTAGATAAGGATACCCAGGACATCGGGAGTTCCTGTCTGTGAGGATCCTGGGGGCAGGCTCAGAGGGGCTGTGGGGTGTTCCCAAAACACCCTGCCCTGCCCCCCACACTGCCCTAGCTGTCAAAGGGCAGCGATCATCTCATCGCTCATGGCAGGGAGGACCCCAGCATGGCTCGGGGGCGGGAGAGGACTGCAGACACAGAGAATGATCAATACATTATTTAACGGTGAGAATGCAAATGAGGAGAAATTAATGAAGGTGCTGCCTCCCCTCCCACCAACCCCCAGCCCCCACTCCTCCTTCACTGTGCGATTGCTGACAAATTCTCTAGGAAATATCAAAACAGCCTCTGGCTGGAACCTGCCACAGCTATGTACCATTATCTATTATTGATGTAAACCTTGACAAGTTTTCTTTTTAAGGAAGGCAAGCTGTGGAGAGAGCTGCTGATCCATGTTTAAAGGGAGAACGTCTCCTCTCCCCCTCCCCAAGGCCGCGGCAGCCCCTGTGTCCCTCCCAGCCAGGCAGGAAGGAGGAAAGGGGTGAGCATCTGGAGAGAGCAACAGGTAGGAAGAGGCTCTGTCCTCTCACCAACTTGCCTCGGCTGTGCCTCAGTTTCCTTTTTGTGCATTGTACAGGGTCAGCAATTCATGTCCTGGCCTGGGGACAGTGGTGGGGCGGTGCTGAGGAGGGGAAGCTGCAGGGGGACAGGAGATGAAGTCAGAGAGCTCCGACTCCTGCCTTGGGCATCAGAGGACAGACATCCCCGAGGCAGAGGACTATCGGCATTGAACCAGCATCTCCCTCTAAGGACCAAGGACCCTAAGGTCCATTCTGCGAAATGGAGTCAGTCCAAAGCTGGTGGTCTTCAATTTAATAGTAGAAATATCTTCATCATCCAGACATCACTGGACGAACAACTCAAATCGTCTAGACTATTGAAGAGAACGCAGAAAGGAAGCTGAAAAATCCCACGGAGGGGCCACCTCAAGGTTGCCACACCCAAGAATTCAAGTTCATGCCCTTTACCCACGAGAGTTTCTCAGGCGCCATCACTCATTTCAGACTCATTTCCGAAAACAGGGGTTTTTTCTTCTCGTCTCTTCTGGCAGGTCTGAGGTGGTGAGACTTGGAAAGGGAGAAGGGGGCCGTTGTGAGGATCACACATGGTGAATAGCACAACCTGACCGAGGCGGCCAGACTGGAAGGAGGGGAAAGGGCGCGCGACGGGGTGAGAGGGGAAGACACACAGCCACCCGGGGCAGTTTACGGGGCGAGCGCCCTTGCGAGGGCTCTGGCTTCACAGAGGTGTTAAATATTAAGCAAGCCTGACTGGCTTGAATTTAAAGCAGGTCTAAGAAGGGCTCCAGAGACGCAGCATCTCAGAAATGAGAGCTCACAGACTCATAGCTGTTTCGAAACAGAGGGTCACAGGGGGCAAAGGCGGAGAACTTGAGAGCGTATCATCCAAGACTCACGGACTCGAACGCCTTTGTGGGAGCAGCCAGGTCACACGAGTGAAAGGAAAGGCAGGGCGTGGTCGCGGGCAGTGACGGGGACTGTCACAAGCCCCCTGACCACAGGCCGGGTCTCAGAAAGGCAGCTCTCCCGGGTCACCCCCGCGGTGGAGGAACCGGGCCCCTTGTTTCAAAAGAAGGTCAAAATCGAATTTTAAGATGCAATTCACAATTTTTAAACCTGGACAGCTTATCTCAATTTTCTAAACAGTGAGCAAAAGTGAAAGTCGCTCAGTTGTGTTCGGCTCTTTGTGACGCCATGGACTGTATAGTCCATGGAATTCTCCAGGCCAGAATACTGGAGTGAGTAGCCTTTCCCTTCTCCAGGGCATCTTCCCAACCCAGGTATCAAACCCAGGTCTCTCATATTGCAGGCAGATTCTTTACCAGCTGAGTCACAAGAGAAGCCCAAGAATAGTGGGTAGCCTGTCCCTTCTCCAGCGGATCTTCCTGACCCAGGGATCGAACCTGGGTCTCCCGCATTTCGGGAGGATTCTTCACCAGCTGAGCTATTGGAGATCCCTGGTGGCTCAGATGGTAAAGCGTCTGCCTGCAATGCAGGAGACCTGGGTCGGGAAGATCATCTGGAGAAGGAAATGGCAACCCACTCCACTCCAGTACTCTTGCCTGGAAAATCCCATGGACGGAGGAGCCTGGTAAGCTACAGTCCGTGGGGTCGCAAAGACTCGGACATGACTGGGCGACTTCACTTTCTTTCTTTAAACAGTGAGCAGGCTTCACAAAGCTTGTCTGCAGGCTGGGCCAGCCTGACAGCTGGGACTGCCAGTGTTCCGTCTTCACAGACAGGTAAAGTGAGGCCTGGAGAGGATTGATAACACACGTCCGTGACCAGCTGCATGCCTTGGTGACGTTCCAACGGTTAGGCACCTTTTCAAATCAAATGAGAGGAATGTGGGCCTGGGCATCTCACACTAACATCAACATCAGGGTGGGCTGCAGTCCATGTATTCTTGTGTTCAGTGCAGTTCAGTCTCTCAGTCGTGTCTGACTCTTTGTTACCCCATGGATGGTAGCACGCCAGGCCTCCCTGTCCATCACCAACTCCTAAAGCTTACTCAGACTCATGTCCATTGAGTCAGTGATGCCATCCAACCATCTCATCCTCTGTCATCCCCTTCTCCTCCCACCTTAAATCTTTTAGCATTAGGGTCTTTTCCAATGAGTCAGTTCTTCACATCAGGTGGCCAAAGTATTGGAGCTTCAGTTTCAGCATCAGTCCTTCCAATGAATATTCAGGACTGATTTCTTTTAGGATGGACTGGTTGAATCTCCTTGCAGTCCAAAGGACTCTCAAGAGTCTTCTCCAACACCCTTCAAAAGCATCCATTCTCCAGTGCTCAGCTTGCTTTATGGTCCAATTCTCACATCCATACATGACTACTGGAAAAACCATAGCTTTGACTAGATGGACTTTTGCTGGCAAAGTAATGTGTCTGCTTTTTAGTATGCTGTCTAGGTTCATCATAGCTTTTCTTCCACTGAGCAAGTGTCTTTTCATTTCATGGCTGCAGTCACCATCTGCAGTGATTTTGGAGCCCCCCAAAATAAAGTCTCTCACTTTTTCCATTGTTTCTCCATCTATTTTAAATGAAGTGATGGGAACAGATACCATGATCTTAGTTTTCTGAATGTTGAGTGTTAAGCCAGCTTTTTCACTCTCCTCTTTCACTTCCATCAAAAAGTTCTTTAGTTCTTCTTCGGTTTCTGCCATAAGAGTGGTGTTATCTGCATATCTGAGGTTATTGATGTTTCTCCCAGCAATCTTGATTCCAGCTTGTGCTTCATCCACCCCAGCATTTCGCATGATGTACTCTGCATAGAAGTTAAATAAGCAGGGTGACAATATCCAGCCTTGACGTACTCCTTTCCCAATTTGGAACCAGTCTGTTGTTCCATGTCCAGTTCTAACTGTTGCTTCCTGACCTGCATATAGGTTTCTCAAGAGGCAGGTCAGGTGGTCTGGTATTCCCATCTTTTTAAGAATTTTCCAGTTTGTTGTGATCCACACAGTCAAAGGCTTTGGCATAGTCAATAAAACAGAAGTAGATGTTTTTCTGGAACTCTCTTGCTTTTTCAGTGATCCAGCAGATGTTGGCAATTTGATCTCTGGTTCCTCTGCCTTTTCTAAATCCAGCTTGAACATCTGGAATTTCATGGTTCACATACTGTTGAAGCCTGGCTTGAAAAATTTTGAGCATTACTTTATTAGCGTGTGAGATGAGTGCAATTGTGCGGTAGTTTGAGCATTCTTTGGCATTGCCTTTTTTTGAGATTGGAATGAACACTGACCTTTTCCAGTCCTGTGGCCACTGCTGAGTTTTCCACATTTGCTGGCATATTGAGTGCAGCACTTTCACAGCATCATCTTTTAGCATTTGAAATAGCTCAGCTGGAATTCCATCACCTCTGCTAACTTTGTTCGTAGTGATGCTTCCTAAGGCCCACTTGACTTCACATTCCAGGATGTCTGGCTCTAGATGAGTGATCACACCATTGCGATTATCTGGGTCATGAAGATCTAAACCTCCACAAAAGCTGTGAGGAGTAGGGAATGTTCCTCTCTTTTTACCGATGAGGAAAGACAGACCCAGAGGGGTCAAGCGGCTTCCTGAGGTCACACAGGTACAGATAACCACTTCACTATCAAATGGAAATCAGGGTGAGGAGGGGGTACTTCTCTGGCGGTCCAGTGGTTAAGAATCCACCTTTCGACACAGAGGACATGGGTTCAGTCTCTGGTTGGGGAACTAAGATCCCACATGCAGCAGGGCAGCTAGGCCCATGCACTGCAACTGCTGAGCCTGCGTGCCACAGGTAGAGAGTCCACAAGCCATGACTATGTGCTGCAGCAAAAGATCCCAGGTGATGCAACTAGGACCTGATACAGTAATGATAATAATATTATTATGATGAAGTAAATAATATTTTTAGAAAGGAGAGTGCAAGTATACATTTCATCATCAAGGAATGATTTTTTAAAACAGGGTGGGGAGGGACAAATACAAAATGGCAGAGTTGCTCTATTGGTTGCCTGGAGCTGCTCTAACCAATTCCCACGACCTCTGTGGCTTGGAACAAACACCACCTGTTTGCCGTCCTCCAGTTCTGGGCTCAGAAGTCCCCATACGAAGGTGTCAGCAGGGCTGGCTCCTCCTGGAGACTGCAGGAGAAACTCTGTCCTTTGCCCCTTTCAGCTTCTAGGGACTTCCTCGGCTCCCGGCCCCTTCCTCCACGTTCAGAGTCAACCTCTGTCTCTGACCTGTGCCTCTATCATCACAGTTTCCTTCTCTGACCCTCACGCCTCCCTCTTATACGGACGTGATTACATCGGGCCCACCCACACAATCCAGGGTAATCCATAACTTAACCCCATATGCAATGTCCCCTTGCCGAGTCAGGCTCCATACTCCCAGGTTTGGAGACTAGCATGTGGCCGTCTTGGGGGAGCATCGTTCTGTCCCCCACCGTTGTCTCCCTTGCACAGTGGAGGGTGGGAGAGGAGACCCGCAGCGGAGGGTTCCTTTAGAAAGCTCAGGCTTCAGGTCAAGAGCAGGCAGATCCCCCTGAGAGGCCGCGGGGAACCTGTGCAGGGGGGCCAATCCCCAGTGACCCCCCCACCGGGAGCAGCTCAGGGAAAACTGGGGGAGAGGGGCTGGTACCTCCAGTCCTCCGACCGCACTCGCCGGGTCAGAGCGTGACCCAGCGTCTGGGTGAAACCCTGATCGCCTTTTCCCCCCCGTCAGCTTTGATGGGTCACTCCCTGGGGAGAAGGGTCAGCACCTGAGTCCCACATTCTCTGTTCCAATCGCCTCCCTGGGCTCAACTCATCTGAATTCGGCTTCCCTGTCCTGGGGAGCTCTGGGACCCCACGGTGGGCATAGGTCACCGAGTCATTTCACCCAGGGAGGCAGCTGGAGAGAAGCAGGTGGGGCCCAGGCTTGCGGAGAGCTGTCAGCTTGGCCAGAGAGATGGGGATTAAGCCTGCAGTTGTTTAACTGTAGATATAAAAAGGTGCTTCGGGAACGTGGAATACTTGAGAAATGAGAGGCCTCATGCATTTTATGGAGAACTGGAGGCCCCTCCTTGAAGGAATGATTCTGGGAGAAGGAGAAGGAGAAGGCAAAGAGGTGAAATCTCTCCGTAATGCGCCCCCCCCACCCCCAATAGTTCCCACCCCGCCCAGTGCGGTTGTCAGCATCGTGGGCTGGCTTTTAACCTCTGATTCACTCTTTTTATAGGTATGTAATTTTATTTACTTGTTTACTTTTGGCTGTGCTGGGTCTTCGTTGCTGCGTGGCGGCGGGGGGGGGGGTGCTTTTCTCTAGTTGCGGAGCGCGGGGGCCACTCTAGTTTTACTGCAGAGGCTTCTCCTTGTGGGGGCTTCTCGTTGCGGAGCACGGGCTCTAGGGTGCTCAGGCTTCAGTAGCTGCGACACGCGGACTCAGCAGTTGTGGCCCACGGGCCTAGTTGCTCTGCAGTATCTGGGATCTTCCCGGATCAAACCCGTGTCTCCTCATTGGCAGGCAGACACTTCACCACTGAGCCACCAGGGAAGCCCTGATTCACTCTTTTTCTTAAAAAAAAAAAAAACTTATTTGGCTGAGCCGGGTCTTAGAGGCAGTGCTCAGGATCTTGGATCTTCGTTGCAGTGTACAGGACCTTAGTTGTAACATGTGAGGTCTAGTTCCCTGACCAGGGATCGAACCAGGGCCCCCTGCATGGACTGTAGAGCCTTAGCCAACTGGACCACCCGGGCAGTTCCTCTGATTCACTCTTATTCTGGGCTGTGAGGTGCTAACTCCTGTCTCTTGTGGGTCTCTGCAGTTTGGGGTTCTACATCCCTACCCTGACTGTTGCCCTCCCTTCTACGAGGGGAAGAGGCCTGGCTCTTGAAGCATCACCTTCTCTGCTTTGCTGCTGGTGTTGGGGGGGCCGGGAGGGGGACCTGTGTCCAGGGGTCCCTGGCCGGGGTACACCAGGCCCAAGCTTCTCCAGGCACCCACGGCCCCAGGAACTCACGAAGACCCCATATCACTTGCAGCCCGAGGCTCGGGTCCCAAGTCTGCCTGGTGGTGGACCGCAGCCCTGGGCAGTCCCACCCCATCTCCAAGCCCCAGGGTCCCCATCTGGAAAGTGGGCAGAATGCCTAGGCCCCCTGCTGGCCCGCCTTGTAGTGCCCTTTCATTTATTGTAAATGGGGCCTCCGGGGCTCAGGCTATCTCCCTGGACTGGACTGCAAGCTCTCCGGGCACAGAGCAGAAACCCCACGGGGGCACTGGCGTGAACAGCCTGCCAGCTGCTGCAGGAAGCACAGCCTCCCGACGTCCTCAGATGACCCTGTGGGGCTGGCACCGACCCCGTGGCTATGGCCCAAGGCTGCGGGCGCCCCGCAGGGATGTGCCAGCCTGCCACTCCACAGGGAGCTGCGGACACCGTGTCCTTGTCCGGGGCTTGGGGGGGGCTGGGGCCAACCTAGGACTCCGGGGCTGGCACCTTCCCCGAATTTCTAAACGCTTCCCCACTCGGGCGCATGTTCTCATCCCTCTCACCCGGAGGAGAGCGGGCCGTGTGGGGCAGCCTTCAAAGCTCACCCCTGGGAACCTGATGGCCCTGGGTTCAAGTCCTGCTCTCTCTCCTGCTGATGAGCAACCCAGGAAATGGCATAGCCTCTTACAGCCTCCGTCTTCTCATCTGCAAAAAGGGGCCACCACCTCGCAGGGTTGTAACGGGGCTACGTGAGATGCCATGCAATAGAGTGTTTCACTTCAATTCAGTTGCTCAGTCATGTCCGACTCTTTGTGACCCCTTGGACCACAGCACATCAGGCCTCCTGTCCATCACCACCTCCTGGAGTTTACCCAAACTCATGTCCATTGAGTCAGTGATGCCATCCAACCATCTCATCCTCCGTCGTCCCCTTCTCCTCCTGCCTTCATTCTTTCCCACATCAGGGTTTTTTCCAATGAGTCAGCTCTTCACATCAGGTAGCCAAAGTACTGGAGCTTCAGTTTCAGCATCAGTCCTTCCAATGGACTCTCAGGACTGATATCCTCTAGGCTGGACTGGTTGGATCTCCTTGCAATCCAAGGGACTCTCGAGAGTCTTCTCCAGCACCACAGTTCAAAAGCATCAATTCTTCTGCACTCAGCTTTCTTTATAGTCCAACTCTCACATCCATATATGACTACCGGAAAAACCATAGCTTTGACTAGACAGACCTTTGTTGGCAAAGTAATGTCTCTGCTTTTTAATATGCTGTCTAGGTTGGTCATAACTTTTCTTCCAGGGAGTAAGCATCTTTTAATTTCATGGCTGCAGTCACCATCTGCAGTGACTTTGGAGACCAAGAAAATAAAATCTCTCTCACTCATTGTTTCCCCGTCTATTTGCCATGAGTTGATGGGACCAGATGCGATGATCTTAGGTTTTTGAATGTTGAGTTTTAAGCCAGCTTTTTCACTCTCCTCTTTCACTTTCATCAAAAGGTTCTTTTGTTCCTCTTCACTTTTTTCCATAAGAGTGGTGTTATCTGCATATCTGAGGTTATTGATATTTCTCCCAGCAGTCTTGATTCCAGCTTGTGCTTCATCCAGCCCAGCATTTTGCATGATGTACTCTGCATAAAAGTTAAATAAGCAGGGTGACAATATCCAGCCTTGACATAGGCCTTTCCCAATTGTGAACCAGTCCATTGTTCCATGTCTGGTTCTAACTGTTGCTTCCTGACCTGCATACAGATTTCTCAGGAGGCAGGTCAGGTGGTCTGGTATTCCCATCTCTTTCAGAATTTTCCGCAGTTTGCTGTGATCCACACAGTCAAAGGCTTTGGTGTAGTCAGTAAAGCAGAAGTGCCTGTTTTCCTGCAACTCTCTTGCTTTCTCGATGATCCTGCAAGCATGCAGTGGGTGCCCAGTGGGTTTCCTCAGTGGCTCATTGGTAAAGAATCCATCTGCGATCCAGGAGACACAGGTTCGATTCCTGGGTCAGAAAGATCCCCTGGAGGAGGGCATGGCAACCCACTCCAGTATCTTGCCTGGAGATGCCTATGGACAGAGGCGCCTAGCGGGCTAGTTCACGGGGTTGCAAGGAGTCGGCCACGACAGAAACGACTGAACACACACACACACAATTAAGCAAACGTTGCTGATTAAAACCATTGACCTGAACCATCTACTGGTTTCAAGACCAGGCTGCTCCCAACTCCCTGGCTGATGTGGGGAAGTGCCTCCCCTTGAGGCATGGGGCAGGCAGCAGTCTTAAGTGTCTCTCAGTCCCTTTTTACTTTTAATATTTATTTATTTAGGGGGCACTGGGTCTTAGTTTGGACCCTTGGGATCTTCAGCATCATTGCGGCAAGCAAGATCTAGCCGTGGCAGGTGGGATCTAGTTCCCCAACCAGGAAGGAAACCAGGGTCCTTGCCTTGGGTGTGGGTCTTAGCCCCTGGACCCCCAGGGACGTCCCTCTCAGTTCCTTTCAAGCTCACATTCTGTGACCTGTACCAGCTGCCATGCCCCTGTCCTTCCTCTCTGGAACTTGACTGTGGTCTTCCAGCAGGCCAGGAGCCCCTGCCCCTGACTGCCTGGTGAACAGTAAGTGCCCAGTAAGGACTGGTGGGCAGAAGCTGGCAGAGCCACCTGGGAATGGGCAGCGGGTTAGCCGGGGTGGGAGAGGCTGGCAAGGCCACCCACAGTGAAGGGAGGGGGCAGTTGGGAGGCCACCCCCCAGCCCCAGAACAGAGGTCATCCTTTCCCCGGTCAGAGGTCATTCCTCTCTAAATGTCAGAGCCCAACTTTCAGATGAGCCAGAAAAGCTCCCTGGATTTAAGAGCTTATGAGAAGTTTAATTAGAGAACCTCATTGTTACTTTGGAAAAAATCCCTCTGCCTGCATTGATCCTCTTTTGAAAGGTGTTGGCTCCAACAGAGCGTCAGGGGAGGTGAAGGCGAGAGGAGGGAGGGGTGGCCGCGTGACCGGCATGGGCAAGAGACCTGGCTCCGTCTGCCCAGGCTGGCCGTCCGGGAGGGGTCTGCCTCCCGAATAGACGACTCCAGGTTCAGAGAGGGCTGGAAACATCCCCACCACCCCCCAGGGCCTGGCCGGCCCACTTGTCTTCTGGAGGCCATTCTGTCTGCCCTCTGTCCCCAGGAGGAGCTGGGGGGTGGCCGCAGTGGCAGAGCCGTCTGGGTCCCGGGGCGGCGAGCTTTCTTCTGTGCGAAGTCTCCCGAGGCCTCACGGACGGCCCCAGCTTCCCTCAGCCATGCCAGAGTGCTGGCTCAGCAAGGCCCTGACTTACTGCAGCCCCTGCCTGACTCCTCCTTTGCAGCCCCCTTCCCCACAGCTACTGTGGCTGTGCTGGAGCCCCCAAACCCCAGAATGGGTTATTAGACCTCTCTGTGTCTTGGGATGGAGTCATCTGTGAAAAGGGGACTTTCATGGGGCCACAGCAAGAGGCAGCAAGGCCCAGGTACTGGGAGGACATCATATGGGAAGAGCAGGAACCCTCGGGCACATGGGATGTTGGCACAGCTGAAAGCATCTTCTCTAAGATCAGGAACAAGACAAGGATGCCCACGTTAGCCACTTTTATTCAACACAGTATTGGAAGTCCTAGCCTCAGCAATCAGACAAAAAATGAATAAAATTAATCCACATCGGAAAAGAAGAAGTAAAACGGTCACTGTTTGCAGATATGATACAGTACATAGAAAATCCAAAGATGCCACCAAAACGTTACTACAGCTTGTCTATGAATTTGGTAAAGTTGAAGGAGACAGAACTAATATATATGGCTGTTGCATTTCTGTACTCTAACAGCAAAGTATCAATAAGAGAAATGAAGGCTTCCCTGGTGGCTCAGTGGTAAAGAATCCACCTGCCAGTGGAGGAGACACGGGTTCCATCCCTGATCGGGTAAGATCCTACACACTGCAGAGCCACTAAGCTGCATGCACCACAACCAGTGAGGCTGCGCTCTAGAGCCCAGGAGCCCCAACAAGACAAACCCATGCAATGAGAAGCCCGCACACCACAGCCTGAGAGGGGCCCCCGCTTGCTTTCAACTAGAGAAAAGCCCACACACCCACGAAGACCCAGCACAGCCAAAAACAAAAGAGAGCAATTAAGAAAGCAATCCCATTTACTATCACATCAAAAGGGATGAAAGTCCTCAGAATCAACCTACCGAAGGAGATCAAAGACCTGTATTGAGAAAACTATGAGACACTGATGAAAGCTATGGAAGACGGCAAAACCAGATGAGAAGCAATACCATGCTCATGGATTGGAATAATTAGTACAGTTTCCATGCCCACACCATCCAAGACAGTCTCCAGACTCAATGCAATCCTTATCAAAATTGAATCCAATGGCATTTTTCATAGAACTAGAACAGATAATTCTAAAATTTGCATAAAAACAAAGCCAAAACAATTTGAGAAAGAATAGCAGAACTGTGGTATCATTCTCTCTAACGTCAGACTACACCACAAAGCTGCAGTAAATAAAACCATAGAGCACAAGCCAAAAAAACAGACACATAAATCAATGAAACAGATTAGAGAACCCAGAAGTAAATCCATGCACTTACAGTCAATGAATCCACAACAAAGGAGGCAGGAATATACCACGGGGAGAAGACAGTATCTTCAGTAAAGAGTGGTGGGGAAACCAGACAGCTAATGCAAAAGGGGGAAATTGAAACAGTTTTTCACACCACATACAAAAATAAACTCAAAATGGATTAAAGAACTGAATGCAAGGTCTTTAAACTTACAACTATGGATGTATAAAACTCCTTGAAGAAATTGTAGGCAAAACACTCTTTAACATAAATCATAGCAATGTTTTTTTGGACCTGTCTTCTAAAAGGAAATGAAAGCAAAAATGAATGAGATCTAATTAAACTTAAAAGCTTTTGTACAGCAAAGGTAATCATTGATATAACCAAATAAAACAAAAACCCAACTTACTGAATGGGAGAATGTATTTGCAAATGTTATGACTGACAAGGGGTTAATAGCTATATAAACAGTTCATTCAACTAAATATCAAAGACGGGGCAGAGAAACTGAACAGATTTTTTCCAAAGGCATACCAGAGATGACCAACAGGCACATGAAAAGGTGACATAATATCACGAATCATTAGAGAAATGCAAATCAAAACCACATTAAGCTATCACCTCACACTTGTCAGAATGGTTATCATCAGAAAGACCACAAATAACAAATGTTGGTGAGCATGTGCAGGAAAGGCAACCTCCTCACACTGGACTATTGGTGGGGATATAAATTGGTGTAGCCGCTATGGAAAACAGTATGGAGTTTCCTAAAAAAAAAAAAACTAAAAATACAACTATCATATGATCCAACAGTTCCACAGTCCTGACTAAATATCCAAAGAAAATAAAAACACTAACTCATAAACATACATGCAACTCAGTGTTCGCAGCAGTATCTACAATAGGAAACACAGGAAAGCAAATAAGTGTCCATCAACAGATGAATGGATAAAGAAAACAGAACACTACTCAGCCATAAAAAAGGATGGAATATTGCCATTTGCAACAACATGAACGGGCCTGGAGGGTATTATGATTAGTGACATAAATCAGACACAGAAAGACAAATACGGTATATCATCACTTATATGTGGAATCCAAAAAAATAAAACAAACGAATATAAACAAAACAGAAAAAAAATGGGACACGTGATCTATTTAGGGCCCACCAGGGAGTCCAGGATGGTCTCCTTATTTCCTATCCTTAATCACGTCTACAAAGACCCTCCCCTTCCACCAAAATAACGTTTGCTCTTTCACCATATAAGGCAATACTCACAGATCCCGGAGACTGAGAAGTGACCATATCTTTGGGGGCCATTTTTTTTCAACAGAACTCATGCCTAGTTCACCACTGGACTGCCAGTGCTTCTTCTCATAGAGCCTGGCACATTGTTGGTGCTCAGTAAACACTTGTTGCTGGGATGAGTGGAGTCAGAGGTAGACAGGGGAGAAGCGGGCTTTTTCTCCTTGGCCCGACTGGATGGGCCAAGAATTAGAGTTCAAAGCTATAAAGGACATTTGATCCAACCTTTCCATTCTCCTCCTCTTTGCAGCCAAGAGAAGCAGAGGCCAGCCAAGGCTGAAGAGCTCTCTTGTGCCCTGAATCCTGGGGAACAGATTTCCTGTGCCAGGATCCCCAGCGGTGGCGCCAGTCTCCTAGCTTCACCCGCCAAAAGGGACACCAGCCTTGTCCGCCAGTGCCTGGGGCCACGGCTGGGTCCTGGCACCAGAGAAGGTTTGGGCAGGGCCTTCCACCAGCGCTCATGCTGGCCCCGTGGCCGTCCTGCCTTCCAAACCCCGTTTCTGTGCTCTGACTTTGAAATATTGACTCACTCCCTGCTGGCTCCCCCGCTTGTCAGTTGGGCTTTTGTTCAGGCGCAGCCTCCTGGAGGCAGCCCGGGGTCACCTTCACATCCTGCCAGCCCCCACCAGAGGGGCTCCTGGACTCGGAGAAAGGCAGGGAAGAAAGGGGAGACCCTGGGGACACCCCAATCGATGGGAGTTTTTCTTCCAGCGCAGCGGCGGCCCGGCAGTGCCCAGCGTCCAGGTTGCCTGTGTACAGCTCTGGCTCTGCTCACGGAGGAGGAGGGCTGGACCCTGCAGAGGGACTGGGCCATCGTCGAGAGTCTGGGCGGGGCTCCCAGGCCCACAGAAGTTCAACGCAGGCCAAGCTGGAGTGGGTAACAAGCCTGGGCCAGGGATCTGAAGGCTGGGTGTGCAGCCTCTGGATAAAGTCTGCTCTGGAGCCAGGCAGGCCTAGGCTAGAT
This sequence comes from Capricornis sumatraensis, assembly GCF_032405125.1. NCBI lineage: Eukaryota > Metazoa > Chordata > Mammalia > Artiodactyla > Bovidae > Capricornis > Capricornis sumatraensis. Next base: position 5,101,349 of record NC_091069.1, read on the forward strand.
CCCTGGGCGAGCTACTCCACCCTTGAGTCTCAGATACCACATCTGTTGTTCAGGCGCTCAGTCGTGTCCGACTCTTGGCGACCCCATGGACTGCAGCACGCCAGGCCTTCCTGTCCTTCACCATCTCCCGGAGTTTGCTCAAACTCATGTCCGTTGAGCGGGTGATGCCATCCAACCGTCTCCTTCTCGGTCGCCCCCTCCTCCTCCTGTCTTGACTCTTTCCCAGCATCAGGGTCTGTTGTTTACCGTTTCTGTAAAATGGGGATAATCCCAGTGCTTCCTCCCAGGCTGCAGGAGGAAGGAACGAAATGAATATACCAGACTGACTGTAAGGGTCCAGTCATTCCCATGACAATAACGCCTCTGGCTCTTCTCTTGCTCCCCTAGTCCACCCTCTAGCCAGACTGCTCTGCTCTTCGCTTCTGGAAGCTTCCGTGCTGTCTCACTCCTCCTGGCTTGTGTGTGTGGGACACTCTGCTCCTGCTCTTCTTACCCAGCTTTAGATGAGATATTTCCTAGGAAACAGGGTCATTCCCCCATGAGGCTCAAGAGCCGTCTCACACTCAGGGAAAACGAGACCCGGCTTCCAATCCCCTCTCCCACGTCCTCCTCCGAAGCCGTCAGGCTCCCCTTTGGTGAAAAGCACACACCAAAGAGGACTTGGAGAGAATTGAATGTGATGTCAGATCACCTAGCGCAGAGTCTCGTGTGGAGCAGGTGATCAATTTTTTAAAAGCAACAAATGTGAATTTTTTAAAGGACACCATAAATCAAAAGCGCGTTTTACATCTTCTCCCTCTGACGTTTTTCCCTCCGATCTCCAATCCCCAGTTCATAATTCCTTCCCCCTGACATCGTCTTCAAAATGTTTTCAATTTATAATGTATTGGCTTCCCGCCCCCCCACCCACCGAGACGGGTGCCTTCAAGTTCTGATCTAAAGAATACAATCAACGAAATTAATATTTAAATCTAGGAAAATCTAAATTTAGTGACTGATCTCAGGGGTGTGAACTAATGAGAAGATTTGGGGATCTTCCAGCTCTGCGTATCATCTGTGATTCTCCCGGGTTAAGGAGGATGGGCAACCTGCCTCCCCCCCGGCCCCTTCCCCCGCAACCCAACCTCATGACCAGAAAGCCCAGCCAGGACAAGGGATACTAGTGCTTACACTGGGATGACAGTCATGAGCCAGGACAGCTGTGGCAAACAGAGAGCTCAGATCCCCCTCCTGACAGCTGTCATCACTAAGGAGTCACAGCCTCCTCCCCAGGGAGTCCCCAGCAGCCTCAGGATCCCCTCCCAGCCTGGCTGCCTGTCTCAATCCACCTTCCAAAGCAGCAGAGTGGATGCTCCATGTAGTCAGCATTTATGTCCACTTTGCTCAAAGCGTATCCCCATAACATGACCTGGAACAGTATGAAGGCGTGGTTATGCGTGGTCAACTCTTCTCAACACATGGACTGTAGCCCGCCAGGCTCCTCTGTCCGTGGAATTACCCAGGCAAGGATACTGGAGGAGGAAATGTTTCCTCCTCTTCCAGGGGATCTTTCCAACCCAGGGATCGAACCTGCGTCTCCTGCGTTGGCAGGAGATTCTTTATCACTGAGCACCTGGGAAGTCCTTCGACAGTCAGTGCTCAGTAAACGCACGTGGAATAAATGACCAAATCAAGGTTAGTAAGATGAAGCCCTTTGCCAAGCCTGCTGCAAACAGTGGTGGCTTCTGCTTTAAAATCATCATTACCTGGGACCTCCCTGGTGGTCCAGTGGTTAAGACTCCACTTTCCAATGCTGGGGACCCCAGTTCAATCCCTGGTCAGGGAATTGAGATCCCACTTGCTGTGGGGCAACTAACCCCATGTGGTGCAACCATAGAGAAAGCTCGAGAGCCGCAGTGAAGGCCCAGTGAAGCCAAAGTAAATAAATTTTAAAAATAAAAGTTGTCTCAAGAAAATCATCATTACCTCCAATAAATTCTGTATTTCTTCATTTTGCGTTCTCCTACATGTACATTTGAATTTATTCATGAAACCTGATGTTTGCAAAAATCCTTAGTCACCAAGATGTCATTCAGTAGATGAATGGATGAACAAACTGTGGTACATCAACACAGTGGAATATTACGCTGACCTGTCCAGCCAGGAAAATGAGATGCGTATCACTAAGTGAAAGAAAACAATCTGAAAAGGCTGCATAGTACATGACTCCAACTATATGACATTCTGGAAAAGGCAAAACTATACAGACAGTAAAAAGATCAGTGTTTGCCAGGGGTTGTGCAGTGGAAGGAACGAACAGGAAGACAAAGGATTTTTAGGGCAGTGAAAATACTCTATGACTTTGTAAGACATGCATGTTGTCACACATGTGTCCAAACCACAGAATGTACACACCAAGAGTGAACCCTCACGTGAACCATGTGTGGACTCTGGGTGATAATGACATGTCAGTGTAGGTTCGCTGACCGCAGCAATATACAGTCTGGTAGGGGTGTTGATGGTGGGGGTGTTGATGGCAGAGAATTTGATGGTGGGGAGGAGTTATACAGGAAATCTCTGTACTTTCTGCTCAGTTTTACTGTGAACCTAAAATAGCTCTAAAAAAAGGCTATTTTTTTAAAACTTCAGTTCTTATTCTTGTTTTCTAGCCAAAATTGGAATGACAGTGAGAACACTTGCTCCATCTGACTAATTACCAAAGTCTCCTGGCATTTGGGGAAATCTACACCCCTGCCAGAATGCCCTGCGGCTTACCCCTTCCCCCCCGCTCCCTTTTTTTTTTTAATTTATTTTTTTCAAATGTTTTGGCAGCACCACACAGCATGCGGGATCTTAGTTCCCTGGCCAGGGATCAAACCCACGACCCTGTAGTGGAAGCTTGGAGTCTTAACCCCGGACCGCAGGGGAAGTCCTTGACTGGTGCCCTTCTAAGAAGACGAGATCAGGACACAGACACGCGCAGAGGAAAGAGCACATGAAGACACAGGGAGAGGAGGGCCACCTGCGGGCCGCGGAGCGAGGCCTCAGAAGGAGCCAGCCCTGCCGACGCCTTGATGTCAGATTCTTCCCCAAAGGCAGAAAATAGACTGCTGTTGTTTTGGCCACCCGGTCCATGGTGCTTTACTATAGCAGCCCAGCAAGCTCCTATGATGTCCCCTTTACCCCCCAAAAGTGCTCTTGCGCCCCTGTGTGCTCCCTCCCAGGCCCCTGCAACCCGCCCCCAACAACCACTGACCTGCTTTCTGCCGCTGTTGATTAGTTTGCATTTTCTAGAGTTTGTATCTAATGACATCCTCTAACACATACTCTTGTTTTGAAATCTAGCTTCTTTCACTCAGCAGCGTCATGTGGTTTTCTGTATTGGTAGTTTCTTCTCTTTATTGGCTGAGCACTGGTCCAGTGAGTTTATATTTATTTATTTACTTTATTTAGGCTCCAGGAGTTGGTGATGGACAGGGAAGCCTGGCATGCTGCATTCCACGGGGCTGCAAAGAGTCGGACGCGACTGAGCGACTGAACTGAACTGATTTATTTATTTGGCTGCTCTCGTCTTCGTTGCGGTTGTGGGATCTAGTTTCCTGAGCAGGAATCGAACCTGGGCCCCCCGCACTGGGAGTGCAGAGTCTTAGCCACTGGACCTCCGGGGACGTTCTGATATGCCACTGCTTTTATTTTATTTTATTTTATTTTATTTTTTGCCACTGCTTTTAAATTTGTGATAGCCAAAAACGGGAAGGAATCCAAATGTCCATTAACAGATGAATGGACGTGTATTAGCTTTAATCTCTTTCTCTGCTTGGACTGGACCCTCCATAACATCAGGGACTTTGTTTATGGCTATACCCTGGATATTCATTGGAAGGACTGATGCTGAAGCTCCAATACTTTGGCCACCTGATGTGAAGAGCTGACTCATTGGAAAAAGACCCTGATGCTGGGAAAGATTGAAGGCAGGAGGAGAAGGGGACGACAGAGGATGAGATGGTTGGATGGCATCACCAACTCAATGGACATGAGTTTGAGCAAACTCTGGAAGATGGTGATGGACAGGGAAGCCTGGGGCGCTGCAGTTCGTGGGGTCACAAAGAGTCGGACACACTGAGCGACTGAACAACAACATACCCACAGCACCCAAGAACCCATGCTGGCACATAGTAGACCCTCAATAAGTAGCAATTACATTAATTACTTAAAGGCTTGTTGCCATGGAGAAGACATGCCCTGACCCCAGCCCTGCAACCGGGCTGACCCCTCTCCCTGGATCCCCACCAGCTCACCTGTCTGAGCCATGTCTGGCTGCCTTGCTCCATCTCTTGCCCATGTCCACATGCCCTGGATGGCAGGTTCATCTCATCTCCTGCCTGCCCACCACCCTCCCCCACCCCCAGGAGCCTAGTCCTGGGGTATACCCAGGGTATATCCCCTGGGATGCTTTTCCATCAGCTCCTGCCCACGCGGATGCCCCGTGACACATTCTCTGCCTCTGTGGTCCAGCTGCTCAGTGAGCATCAGCTGATGTGCTCCTTTATTCAACAAACATTCAGGGGGCACCCAAATGGGCTGGCGGCCGGGGCAGGTAGGCACCGAGCTCACGGTCCAGTCTGGAAGCCAAGATTCATGAATAACATATAATCATCCTCTTAGACCTGCTGTCTTGTGCCAGGAAGGGTGACGGTCTTGGGGGGAGGGATGGTGATGGAGGAGCTTAATCTCCTTCAAGGGGCTGTCTGTTGTGTGATGGTCAAGCCAACAAGGGCTGAGGGGAGAGAGGATATGGGGTTCACGCAAGAAGAGATGGATGTGTGCAGGGTTGGGGACGGGGAAGAGGTTGGCCCAGTGCTGCCGCTAAAGAAGGGTCCATATGGCCAGAGGATGAGAGGGTTGGATGGCATCACAGACTCAATGGACATGAGTCTGAGCAAACTGGGAGCCAGTGAAGGACAGGGAAGCCTGGAGTGCTGTAGTCCATGGGGTCACAAAGAGTCGGACGCGACTGAGTGACTGGACAATGTCAACAGTGGCGAGTGGGCACAGGGAAGGGATCCCCAGGGAGGACAGGAGCTCGGGCAAGCCTGTGAGGGTCAGGGCAAAGGTGCGGACGCTGTTCTAAGCCGCCCCCTCCCTTAGCACCCATGCTGCGTTTCCCAGCAGCGCCCAAGGCCAAGGCCACGTCAGCTTCAAGCGCAGTTCCGCTCTGCGTGTGGAGACTCTGGTTTCTTCTGCCTCCCCACCCACAGGGCTTCTAACACTACGAGGTCCTCACGAGGCAGACGATGGGCACTTCTGGACTGATCACTGGCTGATGCAATTGATCATCTCATTCTTATGCTGGCTGAGTGGGGGGGGGCCTCTGGGGTGAAGGACACTGTGTCCTCCAGAGGACAGCGACATCTGAAGGAGTCCCCGCTGAAAGAGTGAGGTGCTCGTTCAGAGCTGGGCTGCGGATGAGACTGGAATAGAGTTTATTTACAGGGCAAGTGGGCGTTCTTGCCACATGACTCGATTCCCTGGTGGGATATGGAATCTACTCAATTGTGGAATTTATTCAAGTAGAATGGATTCACCTCTGCATTCAAAAGCGAAGGTAGGAAGCATCGATCAGAAAATGTGGATGAAACAAGTGCACAGGTATATGTGAGCCTCCTTTTCCTCTTTCCAGCCTCATTCTCTTCCGCTGGACCGTGGTGCCCCATGCCTGGAGCGCTGTGTGGGCTTCTGGTTGCTGTTCTGTGAGAAATGCTGCAAGTTCGGGCTGGGAAAGGGCCAGATCGAGAATGGTACATGGTGGTCTTGTGACGAACCCTAGAGAGTAAGGTTAGGCTGCCAACTCAGAATGAGAAAACAGGAGGCATAGGGCTGGGGCCGCCAGGACTAGATATGCGGGTAGGGAATGCCTGCAACGCAAGATGGCAAATTTTAAGATTTAAAAAAAATAATAAAAAGACAAAGAAGTCTGCACTCAGTAGGGCAAAGGTAAATTGAACTTTCAGCTAAAAATAGAAATAGGTTCAAGAAAGGTTTTCATAAAATATTTAGAACTCTGAGGGACCTCCAGAATAACCTAGTCTGGTGGTTTTGAACATTTGGGGGGGGGGGCGGTTAATTTTAGCATCAGAACTCTTTTTCCAGAATAAAATATACAAAGATTGTAAGAGTGGCTCTGGCAGGAAGTAGGGAGGAGGGTTTGACACCACAGGACTCCCCACCCCACTGTCCCTCGAGCCCCAGGACTTTTGGGGCGCCTACCAGGGGCACAGATTCCCCTCTGCCTCCTCACACTATGGGGAGAGAAGCAAAGTTGGGGGGCGTACAGTGAGCCCCGGGGAGCCACCTGTGGGCTTGTATCCTCAGATAACAGCAGTACAGATGTCACCGGGGGAGCTGACAGCCACATGCGCACACGATGCCCCAGGGCTCGCAGACACCGCCCAGTGTCGACCTGCGACTCTCACTGCGTCGTAGAGTCCTGCAACCTGGCTCCTGCGACTCGGCCGGGTCAGCTGGCCCCTCAGTCTTGCACGCAGCAGGAATAATTGCAGCACCGATCGGGGTGGGTTGTGGCAGAAAGGAAGGAGCCAAGTGTGCAGTCCAGCCGGGAGCAGGGCACCTGCCGGGGTGGGGGTGGGGAGGGCGTAGACGCGGCTCCTCCTCCCTCCCCTCCCTCCCCTCCCTCCCCTCCCAGGTCCTCAGAGGGCAGAGCTGAGGATTCTAGGAGAGAATGCTTTAAAGCACCAGCCCCGAGAGCCACACAGACTCCAGCAGAGAGTACGCCCGCGACAACTGTTATTACGATTGTCACTAACACTTATTACCTGCAGGAAGCCTCACAACACACCCGTGGTACTATTGTTGCCATTTTACAGGTCTGGAAACTAAGGCCCAGAGGGATTCAGTGATTCTCCCAAAAACCAAAACTGGGGAGGAACGAGAGGCAAGTGGGCCCTGGATCCCCGCCCACCCCCCACCGCCCATCCGAGGGCCCCAGCGCTCCACCTCACGGTGTGAAGGAGGCAGACAGATGGGTCCCCGAGGAGTATGAGAAGGCAGGTCAGCCCCTGCCCGCCCAGCCCCTCTCCCTGTTCAGAGTGGAGCCGGACATGTGGTGCTTCTGCGGGGCTGTGTCGCCCTCCAGTGGCTCCATGCGGGATTCCGACCAAAGCCCTGCTTGTCCAGAGGGTCGCTCGCCCTTGCCCTTCACATCCTAGAGCTGCAGAGACGTTCCGTTGCCCGGTGCTATGGGGGCGGGACCACACAGTGACCACCACCCCTCCATCCAGGACATAAGTGGGAGAAGCCTGCAAGACCTCGCAGGCGCTGGAGAGAGGGCGTGGCTAGAAATCAGGCTGGATCACGGGCACCGGGAAATCCTTGTTCAGGTGCCTGGCTCAGGGGTGTGTGTGTGCGTGCGCGTCTGTGTATGGACCCTGTGGAGGTGGCATAAATAGGGAAGGAGGAAAATAGAATTGCAAGGCATACGGTGTCTCTGTCCCTTAAATGGAGTTTAGAGTGGCAGTGGAACTCTACAGTGTAAGCTTCATGATCAGCTGCGTCACCACGGCACATTCTGAAAGCGGACAGACAGGCAGGAGTGTTAACTGAGGCACCGCCTGGCAGCAGTGTTTGACAGTGCCTGCCGAAGCTCGGAACACATGCATACACCCAGCATGTCCATTCCTGTGTCAGCACCTGGACTCAGGAAACACACACCCTCTGTCCACAGACAGACAAGCACCATGTCCACAGCTGCTTTAGCTGTAATAGCTCAACCCTGGAAACAACTCAGATGTCCATCAGCAGTAAAATGGATGAGTTACGTTGTGGCAGTCTTATACGGTTCCTGTGGTGGAATATTAGGCAGCAATGAAAAGGGGCTACATGTATAGCGTAAGTGAATCTCATAGGCATAATGTTGAGCAACGGAAAGACCCAGACTTCCCATTTACAAGAAATTCAAAACCAGGCTAAGTGAATCTGTGATGGTGGGGGTCAGAATAGGAGTTGTCTCCAGGAAGTTGGGGGAGCCTGGGCAAGGGGGGGCTCTGTGTACTCTAGATTTTTTTCTGGATGATGGCTATACTGGTGCACACACTTGTAAAAAGTCACCAAGGTGTACACTTAAGATTATCCTGCTTCATTAATGAAAGCCAAGAGACACGGAGGGAGGGGAGGAGTGGTGGGCAGTGCAGGGCAGTGGTGGGTGGGACTCTGAGGCCAGAGGGGCCTGGGGACGGCTGTAGGGCCCCGCAGAGACCACTCGTGTGAAGCACAGACAGGATCCCAGGGAGGCTGGCCATTATTCACTGTTTTGAAAACCCCAAAGGATCCTCCTAGATGGCTTCCTTTCCTGAAATATACTTAATTGATTTCCTAGTTCAAAGCTGCAGAATAGGATGGTGGCTTTTTGCCCCTTTCTTTTTGCTTCTCTGTAATTTTCATCATTTTCCCCCTATAATAAAAGTGTTATAGTTTTTTCAATATGGAAAAAAAAGGCAATAAAAGCTATTTTAATTAAAGAAAAAAAGCTTTGAGTGCAGATTCTGGTTTGCAGATTTTGCACGAAGGCACATTTGGTAGCGGGGTCAGACACTGACAGCACCAAAGTCCCATGGGTTGGGAAAAGGATGCGGGGGTTTGAGCCTTCTGTCTACAGCACAGCAGGCTGCTTATGGATACAAAGGTGAAAGCATGGCACGCCTGTGGATCACCATGCTGTGTCGTTTCTTAAGCGCTTACTCAGCAACTTACTTTCCCTCCCTTAACTTTACAAGTGGGAAGGCTCAGCGTTGCTTTAGGGACAGTTGGCTTTTTTTTTTTTTTCCTGTGTCGGATCTTGATTGCGTCGTGCAGGATCGCTCGTTGCGGCACACGGGTTCTAGTTGCGGCTCACGGGCTTGGGGGTGCATGCGCTTCAGTGGTCACAGTGCTCAGGCTTAGTTGCTCTCGGCACGTGGAACCTTAGCTCCCCCACCAGGGATCGAACCCACATCCCTTGCATCGCAAGGCGGATTCTTTAACCACTACACCAGCAGGGAAGTCCCGACAGCTGGGTGGGAGTCAGGAGCACTGTCTTCCGGCCCTGCCCTCTCCCTTGATCAGCTGATGTTCTATGAATCATCTCTCTTACTTGGAGACTTCCTTTCTCCATCCTTCCTGTGAAGGCATCACTCCCTGCCTTACAAGCCTGGTCACTATTATTGCACCCATTTCACTCTCAAGGACACATTTATTGATAAGTAACTTGACCAAGCCCTCCCAATCGATAAGGGACAGCACAGGGAGCCGCCGGTGAACTCTCTCTGGCCCAGGACCGACTTTGTCAAGCCAAAAGGATGTTCCTTTTAGCACTGACCTTCGGGTTGTCTTATTCACACTTTCTGGGCCTGGACAACTGTGACAACTAATTGTTCCCCCTCTAGCAAACGAGAGGCTTCATGGTTTGCTTTTCAGAGCAGCGAAAGTGAGGGTAGACAGGATTTAAAGAAGACTTCTCAGGTGAAGACCAAAGGAAATGTCATATCAAAGCTAGGAATGGTTGATCTTTCTAAAATCTAGAGCATTGTCTTTTCATAAAAAAAAACAGCCCAAGTGATGAGTTGATGCATTTGCCGCGTAGGAATTTGTGAATAAGGAAGATGTGCCTTTGTTTTCATTCTGACATCCTGGATTGTATGTAATGTAGAAATAAAGTTTATCTGGAATTTTTATTGGCTATGCCCTTTCTTAAAGTGTGGCTTAATGAGGAGAGAGAGGGATTGTGCAGTCAGAGGATGAACCCATCAAGGGAAAGTGTAAATTGATACAATCTTTCTAGGGGACAATATGGCAACGTGTATCAACATTTCACATATGGGTATTTCCTGACCCAGAAATGTCACTTCTAGCAAAGACATATACACAAGGATGCTCATAATAACATGGCTTGTAATGGCAAATTTAGAAACAATGTAAGCTCTAACAGCATGGAATTGGCCCAATAAAGCAGGGGTCCCCAACCTCTGGGCCACGGACTGGTATCTCCTGTCCAATCAGTGGCAGCATTAGGTTGTAAATGAGTGACGTGATAGTGATAGTTGCTCAGTCATGTCTGACTCTGCTGACCCATGGACTATAGCCCGCCAGGCTCCTCTGTCCATGGAATTCTCCAGGCAAGAATACCAGAGTGGGTAGCCATTTCCTTCTCCAGGGGATCTTCCTGACCCAGGGATCAAACCCGGGTCGCCGGCATTCCAGGCAGATTCTTCACCATCTAAGCCACCAGGGAAACCCTTTAGAAATAAAGGACACAATAAACATAAAGCGCTTGAATCATCCTGAAACCATCCCCCTGGAAGTCCATGGAAAAATTGTCTTCCATGAAATTGGTTCCTGGTGCCAAAAAGGTTGGGGACCACTGCAATAAAATATGGCACATCCAGTCAGTGAAACACAGAGGCGCAAAAATTGGTCAGTGGCTGCTCCTGGGGAAGGGGGGAACCTACTTTTCATTGTCTAAATATGTTGGTTTCTTTTTAATATTTTATTTAGAAATAACTAGATTCACCTGTAATTACAAGAAGTGACACAGAAAGAGCCCAAGTATCCTTTACCAAACGGCTAATGTCTTGCACAGCAGGTCAACTCTAGGGCAGCATGCGGACCACGATGCTGACGTCCACGCAGACAAGATGCACGGCGTTCTCATCCCGCAACGACCCAAACTGCTTTCCTTTCAGTTACTCCCACTTCCCTCCCGCCCCCTCTTTAACTGCTGGCAACCACTCATCTGTTCTTCACCCTTACAAGAATCGTATTCCACAAACTTCATATACAGGGAATCATACAATATAGAGCTCTGGGGGACTGGCCCTTTAAAATTCAGTGGAGTTCTCCGGAGGTCCATCCAACTGTTGTGCGTATCAGGTTCATTCCTTTTTATTGCTGAATCCTTTCCATGGCACACAGGTCTCTGTGTCAACACTCGTTTTCATTTTTCTGGGGTATGTGCCCAGGGGTGTAACTGCCCAGTGATATGCTGGTTGCACGTTTAGGTCTGTAAGAAACTGCCCAGCTGTTTTCTAGAGGGCTGCGCCACGCTCCATTTCCACCGGCGATGTGTAAGTGAGCCAGTTTCTCTGCATGCTCACCAGAATTGGGGGCTCTCCATTTTTTTCATTTTTGCCATTCTGATAGGCATGCAGTGATCCTGAATTGTAGCTTCAATTTGCATTCCCCTAATGGCTAATGATGTTGAACATCTTTTCATTTGCTTTCTTGTCATTAGTATAGCCTCTTTTCCTGTCTTTTGCCCGTTTTTCTCACTGGATTGTTCATTTTTAAAGTTGATTTTAGAGAGTTACGTATTCTGCACACTAGTCCCTCAGCAGATACAAGGTTTGCAAATGTTTTCTCTCCGTTTATGGCTAGTATTTTCACTCCCTTAAAATGGCCTTTAGATCCAAATGGTTTTCCCTTTATTTCCTCTAAAAGTTCTATAGTCCCACATTTTTTGTTTAAGTCTTTGATCCATTTTGAGCTAATATTGTACCACGTATGAGATTTAAGTTAATGTTCATATTTTTGCATATGAATGGTCGCTTGCTCCAGGACCATTTGTTTAAAAAGCTATATTTCTTCCACTGAATTCTTTTTTGCACCTTTGTCGAAACTCGGGTGGGCATACTTGTGGGATCTATGTCTGGGTTCTCAATTCATGTGCATTTATTATCTATCAAATTTCGTTTTAAAATTGCACTGATGATATATCCTTATTAACATAGGAAAGTGAATGATAAAATCTTACAAAAGGGCTATTTAGTATATTCTGATTTTTTGTAAAGCTTTCTTAAAAAGAGTGCTTTGATGCCTGTATATGGAGTTAGCTCTTAGGAAAGACCTTGAAATAATGTTTTCCAATCTGGGTTCCTGGGGTTATTCTGAAGGATTTTAAGGAAGCTGAATTCAGTGTCTTTGCCTTGCTTATGATCTGTGATGCTCTGTGAGTACAATGTAGCTCTTCCTGGGAAGTTTCTTTTTTTTTTTTTTTTAATCTATCATTTTTTAAGTCTTTATTGAATTTGCTGCAATATTGTTTCCGTTCTATGTTTTGGTTTTTCAGCCGAGAGGCATGTGGGATCTCGGCTCCCAGTGGGGTCAAACCCACACCCCCTGACTGGAAAGTGAAGTCTTAGCCACTGGGCCATCACAGAAGTCCCTTTCCTAGGTACTTTTGACTATGGAATCCCTTTTATTCCCTAAGGAGCATTTCTCAGGGTTATTGTTCAAAGGAACACACTTTGGGAAACAGGTCTGAAAGGTTCCCTGCCAAAATGTTAATAGTGATGGTCACAGAATTGTGGAGTTTAGGATGATTTTCTCCTTTTTCCACTCTCCTAAGTTCTGTTACTGAAAAATAGTACAACAAACATGTGTTCATTCTATAAACCAGGAAAGTAATAAAGATGTTTGGGGGTCCTAGGGGAGCAACCAGGTGCCAGAGGCCTGGAACAGGGAGGCAGACAAGAACTGGTTGGCAGAAGCAGGAAAGCCTGGCTGGCAAGGGTCCCTGGGAGGATGGGAGAAGCATGAAACACAGACCACACTGCCAGTTCACCTACAGGAGGGAAGGAGGGCAAGATGGGAGCCAGGATCTGCACAGACGGCAGCAGGCCGCATGGTGATGGGGAACAGTGTCGTCATCCGTGGACAATCCCATGCCTGTGGGAAGACCTTGCAGGGGGCTGCTGGGAAGAGCTGGTCCTGGCGCCACTCACGGGGGTCATGAGCATGAAGGTAGATGTGATGCTTGGGACTATTATATCTCCAAGACTTCCTAACAGGGTATTTTGATTAAGTCAGCTTAAAATTATACTCCTGCTAATTATATCCACAGGCCACTCTTGTTTCAATTTCTCATTTATTTATATTTATGTTCTGCCTTGTGCTGGGAGGAAAACCTAATTAAAACTGGCTTACAGGGTTCATAAAATAAGACAAGATAGTGTAGAGTGAAAAGCAGATGGAAGCAGAGAGGAGAACAAGGATGGGTGCCAAGAGGAGCCAGCAAGGAGGTTTATTCTTGGTCCAGTCCTCATCGTCCAGGTGAACAAGATGTCTCCATGGAATTCCTTATGGTGCAGGCAGGGGAGGGCCAACCTGAGCTGGGGTGCCAGGTCCCGCCATGGGCCCAGGCCCTGTCTGAGTTACACTCGTCATACATGTTTGTTGAGTGAAGACCCATTTGACACCGAAAAGTCAAAACTGCCTCAGGTTTCCACTGGTGACTCTCAAGTTGTGGGATCACTGTTGGAACAGAGCTGAGATTTCTCGGGACTGAGATCTGTGTGGCTCAGAGATCAGGGTTCTCTTGGGAGAAGACCGTGACAAGGAACAAGGCAGCTCTCAGAAGCTGACTTTCCCTCACAGCCATTATGAAAAGAAAAAAGAAAAAAAACGGAAAATAACAGGTGTTGGTGAAGATGCGAAGGAATTGGAACCCCTGTGCACTGAAGGTGAGAATGTCAAACGGTCCAGCCCTATGGAAAACAGAACAGTGCTTCCTCAGAAAATTAAAAATAGAATTACGATATGATCTGGCAACTCTCCTTCTGGGTTATACCCAAAATAGTTGAAAGCAGAGAGACCGAGACATATTTGTGTACTCGTGTTCACAGAAGCATTATCCCCAATAGCCAAAAGGTGGAAGCAACCCAAGAGTCCATCAGGGGATGAATGGATAAACAAAAAGCAAGGGAACAAAAATATATAATCATAATAATACATATATAATTATTATATAATTAAATATATTAGACATTAACCTAGCACAAACATGAAATATCATGTTAAATATAATGCTATTAAGTGTGATATATTATAATAAATAATTATAAATATAATACATAATAAATATAGTTAATATTAAGAAGTGAAGTCACTCAGTCGTGTCCGACTCTTTGCAACCCCATGGACTATAGCCTACCAGGCTCCTCCGTCCATGGGATTTTCCAGGCAAGAGTACTGGAGTGGGTTGCCATTTCCTTCTCCAGGGGATCTTCCCTACCCAGGGATCGAACCCGGGTCTCCCACATTGTGGGCAGATGCTTTACCCTCTAAGCCACCAGGGAAGCCCAAATTAATATTAAGTATAACATCTATTTATTATATAATTATATATTAATGCCAGGTTCCTCTGTCCATGGAGTTCTCCAGTCAAAAATACTGGAGTAGGTAGCCATTCACTTCTCCAGAGCATCTTCCCGACCCAGGGGTCGAACCTGGGTCTCCTGCATTGCAGGCAAACTATCATCTGAGCCACCAGGGAAGCCCATTGTATATAATATATAAGTATTAAGTTATATATAATATTGCAATTACATTCTATAAGATATTGTATTTGTTAATTATATTTATTATCATACAACTACATATTAATTATGTTACATTTATTTATTGCATATTATTTTCTGTTGATTATATTATATTCATTATTATATAATTTAATATACAATTATACATTTAATTATATAATAAATAACTATATTATTATTATTCAACCCTAAAAAGGAAATTCGTGACGTGTTACGCATGCCACAAAATGGATGAACTAACCTTGAGGACATCATGCTAAGTGAAAGAAGCCAGACACAAAAGGACAAACAGTGTTCGAGTCTACTTAGATACGTGGAGTAGTCAAGTTCATGGAGACAGGAAGTAGAACGGTGTTTGCCAGGGGCTGGGGGTAGGGGTGACAGGTAAAATGGAGAGTTAGCGTTAATGGGGACAGAGTTTCAGTTTGGCGAGATGAAAGGGTCCTGGAAATGGGTGGTGGGGATGGTCGCAGAGCAACGTGAATGGACCTCATGGCCCTGAACTGTGCACTTGAAAATGGTCATGGGGGTAAATGTCATGTTCTGTATATTTTACCAAAAAAAAAAAAAAAACCAGTTAAAAGAAGGTGACTTCCAAAAGGAAGCTGTGAGCTGGGAACTATGGGTCTACCAGATGTCACGTTGGGGGTTTTGGGGGTGTGGGGGGTGTGGGTTGCCAGAACAGGCTGGGGATTTCCAAGAAGACAATTCTCTGTTTTTACAACAGAGAGCTAGGACTGTGTTTTAAATGTGTGTTATGTATTCGGTCGCACTGGGTCTTCACCGTTGCCTGGGCTTCCTCTAGTCGTGGCGAGCGGATGCTCCTCTTCACCGCGGAGCGAGCGCTTCTCATTGTGCTGTCTTCTCTCTTGCACAGCACGGGCCCTAAGCCGCTCTGGCTTTGGTAGCTGCAGCTCGCAGGCTCTAGAGCTCAGGCTCGGTAGTTGTGGCCCACAGGCTTAGTTGCTCCACGGCGTGTGGAATCTTCCTGAACCAGAGATCGAACCTACCTCCCCTGCATTGGCAGGCAGATTCTCCTCCACTGTGCCACCAGGGAAGCCCCCAAGAAGACAATTTTGTGTTAACATGCTCCCTGCTCTCTTGGTTGGCTAGAGAGACTCAAGATCTCCCTGGCAAAATAGCTCCTGCCCCAGAGAGGCTACCTAAGGTCTTGGTGTCTGTTGATTAAGTCAGCAAATATTCATGGGCACCTACTGTGTGTCAGGCCTTGTGCACAGTGTAAACACACATGGCACAAAACCTGTCCTTGTGTATCTTGCACCCTTTTAGGGGGAGATGCCCCCAAAGCAAACAAGAAAGTATAAAACTGAAATATGACCAGAAAGGACACACGCGTATGATTCCGTTAGATCACATTCTAGAAAATGGAGAAGAATCTAGAGTGACAGGAAGCAGGTCAGTGATTGCCTGGGGCCAGTGGTGGATGAAGGGGGTCAATGCCAAGGGCATGAGGAAAGCTCTGGGAGTGGTGGCAATGTTCTGTACCTTGATTATTGATGGTGATTTCACAGGTGTGTACATCTCTCAAAACTCATACACTTTAAATGCATGCTGTTTACTGTGCATACATCCTATCTTGCCTGGTAAAATATTGTTTTAGTTGAGTTGATAAGCTCCAAAGTAGTGGATTTCTCAAAGGTCACATTTCAAGTGGGACTGGAAGGAAGAGATGGAGCCATCTCTACAAGGATGGAGGGAGGGGTGGGGGGCAGAGTCCTCGGTGAAGGGGACAGAAGTGGCCAAGGTCCAGAGACAGCAGGAGAGCCCAGCACACTCAGAAAGCTCAAGTGGTTGAGGGTGGCCAGGGGTCCCGGGTGTGTCTGGTGGGCCTGATGAAGGAGAGTTGAGACTGAAGATGAGAGAGGGCATTGGTACTTTCTGCTAAGGGTGATGGGCTGAGGCTTTTTAATGGAGAGGTTGACACCATCAGCTTTAGCAGGAAGATTTTTCTGGCCTCACCATAGAGAAAAATTGTGAAAAGGACAAGAATGAAGGGGGAGCATTAGGGCGCTGTTGGAATAACACTGGTGTGAGATGGAGGCCCAGGTGAGGAGCAAGGAGAGTGGCGAGGTGGGATGACAGGGGAAAGGAGAGCCTCTGGGCATTTGTAATTGTGGGGTGGGGGGCTGAAAGAAGGCAGAGGCGAGATGGATGCCCAGGCTTCTGAAGTTGGCAACCCATGGAGCAAGATGGCACTTTCTGAATAGGAAACCCCTGGAGGAGAAGCAGGTTCAGGGGCTGAAAGGCTGGGTCCAGGTTTGGACATTTTGAGTCTGAGCTGCCTACAAGACAGCCTCGGGCAGATGTTCAGCAGGCCACGGGGGGCTCAGGAGGAAATCTGAGCTGGAAGTGGAGTCCACTCGGGGCTGGAAGCAGAGGCTGTGGCAGATGAACCTCCCCAAGATGATCAGGACATCATCTTCTGTCCCACATGGTCATTTTTAGTGACCTTGCCAACCCCATCAGGAGGTGCAGTCCGTTCCTCCACCCACTTGAATCTGGGCAGATCCTGGGACAGCTTTGACCAATGGGACATAGGGATGGAAAATGACCAGTAGAATGGCAGATGGGAGACTTGACCAATAGAATGTCAGGGATGGAAGGCTTGACCAATAGACGACAAGGATAGAAGGCTTGACCAATAGAACACAGGGATGGAAGTCTTGACCAATAGAATTGCAGGGGTGGAAGCCACGCCCAGTCAGGTCCCCAAGTGGCCTTTAATTGTCCTAGGAGCTTCTGCTTCCAGCCTTTCTGGGGTCAGCCACCATGTTCCAAGTGCATCTTCCTCTAGCCCCCTGTTCTGCGAGAAACCCAAGCCTTGTGGAGACAGAGAGAGAGGCCCAGCAGGTTCCTGGAGAAGCCCCTTGGAAAATGAATCCTCCAAATCCAGCCCCTGGCGGATGCCATCAAGATCAGATGCTGGCCACCCAGGTGAACTCTTACTGGTACCCAGGAGCTGCACTGATTTAAGCCACGAAATGCAGAGACAGTTTGTTATCCAGTAAGATAAATAATCAACCAAGACAACAGCAAATGGGTCCACTGAGCAGATCCTGTGACAGGGAGATGGGTACAGGAACCGAGGATCCAGACCCAGCTCTCAGAATAAACCCAGAGCCGGGAGGAGAGCGTGTTGAGGGATCAGTGGTCTACAGTACCTCTGCTTCTCCTGTCTTCTTCCACACTCTTCCTTCTAGATAGAGCTGGGATTGCATAAACTCCTAGCACCTCTCTGCCCCTGCCTGCACTCCCTTCGCCCCCACCCCTGGAGAGGAGTTGCTAAGTCTGGTTGGTGAGTTTTTTGTTTGTTCATTCATTTGCTTATTTAGGCTGCCCTGGGTCTTCATTGGCCTACGGGCTTTCTCTAGTTCCGGCCAATCCGGGCTCCTCTCTGTGATGCCCTGGCTTCTAACTGTGGTGTCATCTCTTGTTGCAAAGCACAGGCTCTAGGGTGCTCAGATTCAGTAGTTGTGAGGCTCCAGCTCAGTTGCCTCGAGGCACGTGGGGTCCTCCTGGATCAGAGATGGAACCAGCGTCCCCTGTATTGCAAGGCAGACTCAACCGTTGGCCCACCAGGGAAGCCCCCTGGTTGGTGAGTTTAGAAGGAGAAAAGAGACCCATGAGACTCAGCCCCTTCCTCTGTCCTCCCCCGGAGCAGGAAACACATTCTGCCCTGTCTCCCCCATGCCCAGTTTCATAAGGTTGCCCTGCAGCTCCCTGTTCATCTCCCCTCTGTCTTGTGAACTGTCTGCCTTGCTCTCCACAGACTCTCAGCATTGTCACCCCACCTCAGGGGTCCCTGCGGCTCTGCCTGGGTCCCTCTCCCTGCTCTATGGCCTGGAAACTCTCCAGGCATTAAGCTAGGACAGTCATAAGGCTACCTTGCTTGTTTCCATCCTTCAGGGATGACTGTCCTTCCTTCCTTTCTTCATTACTCAACCTTGGTCAGTTTATGAGATAGATACTCATGACCCCAATTTGTTATTCCCATTTTACAGATGCGCCAATATGAGGCAGGCACGAGCAGCACCCTCATGTCACAGATGAGTCAGCTGGGGCTTAAAGAGGTTCAGTCACTTGCACAGGGTTGCTTAGCAAGGAGCAGGACCAGAACTGGGAGCCGGTTCTTTCTCTCTTCCAGGATCTTAAACATTGCACTCTGCTGCCTCTCCAAGTACGTTCCACAACCAAGGACGACTATTCCATGCTCTCCACTGCCCAGGTTCTTGTGTGTCTGTGCCCTTATCTAAAACAATAGGGAATAAGAACCTGCCTGCAGAAGCAATAACATGAACTTGCAAGATGTGGGCTTCCCAGGTGGCGCCAGTGGTGAAGGACTCACCCGCCAATGCGGGAGATGGAAGAGATCTGAGTTCGAGCCCTAGGTTGGGAGGAGGGCGTGGCAACCCACTCCAGTATTCTTGCCTGGAGAATCCCCAGGGACAGGAGTCTGGCGGGCTGTAGTCCACAGTGTCACAAAGAGTCGGACACGACTTAGCAGCTAAACAGCGACAGAATTGGACTAGGGGGCCACCCTAACGGCCTCATTTTGATGTCATCAACTTTCAAGGCCCTGTGTCTCCAAATACAGTCAAATTAATACAGTCAATTAATTACAGCCCAAAATACAAATGTGGAGGTCCTGGGGGCTAAGGCTTCAACATGTGAATCTGAGGGGAGACACAGCTGAGTCCACAACAAGGTGCCAGGGGGAGCTGTGGAAAGAGGGTGACGGCTGGGTTGGGGGAAGGAAGGAACAGCCCCCCCCCGGCCCCACCCCAGGTGCAGACTGTGTCCTCCAGTCCCCAGTGTCCAGCTGTGAGCTTGGGGGCATCTGCCCATCACTCCCTACCCCACGTGTCACAACCAGAGCCCATTCTGCTGTGGGCGGCCCAGGGCCTGGGCAGGGTCTGTCCCCCAGGCAGGGCTACATCCTCAAGCCCCAGCGGCCTGCCCCTCTCTCATCACCAGGCCTGACCGCTGCAGGCCCCTGAGCCATCCCCGTGGGGCTCTCAGCCCCTACCCATTCAGGGCAACATTGCAGGATCACCGACTGGAATGTGAGGAAGCTCGGACCCTGTGAGCCGAGCCGGGCCCCCCTCCCTGCTGTGTTGTGTGTGAGGTCGCCAGAGCTCCGGGACACCCCTGGCGTGGTTCAGGACAGAAGGGGGCTCATCCTCAAACCCCTCCCACCTTCAAGGAGGCAGGGCCAACCCTGCCCCGCCCCAGGCCTCAGTTTCCCCATCTGCTCAGGGACACATTGGACTCAATGATGTATGTCTTCCACTCCAAGGCTGCGGTCCATTGGGCCACAAAGAGTCGGACGTGACCGAAGCGACAGCACGCACACACACGAGACACACTGACCTTGGTATTTACTGCAGCTTTGTTTATGATTTTAAAATATTGGAAACGTAAGTGTTCATCAAGAGGAAGATGCTTAAATACATTCTCATACATTCATACAGTGGAATGCTACACAGCTTTCACAAAGTATCAGGAAGGTTTGTATGTATTAGCAAGAAAGATGTTCAGTCTTCCTATGTATGTATGCGTGCATACTCAATCGCTCAGTCCTGTCCAACTCTTTGTGATCCCATGGACTTCACGTGGCTTAATGTACATCTTCATTTTCATTCGTGATTTACTTGATGGTATATGTGTGTCCTCTAGCCTCCTAGTCGAGAAAAGCTATTTCTAGCTTTTTTTTTATTGTGCAGGTGTGGCTCTCTGGGACCTTTTGGACTGTAGCCCACAAGGCTCCTCTGTCCGTGGGATTTCCCAGGCAAGATTACTGGAGTGGATTGCCATTCCCTCTGCCGGGGGATCTTCCCGACCCAGGGATAGAACCCCCATCTCCTGTGTGTTCTGCATTCGCAAGCAGTTTCTTTATCTCTGAGCCACCTGTGAAGCCCATATATCTGTATTATACATACATATGTATGTAAATGATAGTACATTGCTTTAAAATATCTATCTATCTATCTATCGATATCCTCAGTCCCATGCAGGTCCGTGAGAAGGAGCAATGCTCCAGGCAACCATTCAAGGACAGCCTTCTTCTGTCACAGCAGAAAGAGAAGAGAGAGAGAGCACAGAATCAGGTGTGGGAGGTTTTTATGGGCTAGGCATGGAAATGACAATCATTACTTTAACCACATGTCATTATCCGACCTTGAACATATATGGCCACTCCTCACAGCAAGAGGAGGCTGGCCATGTGGCAGCAGTGGTCTTGGTGAGCATCTAGCCAGCTTCGGTCACGCCAAATGATTTGTAGCTTTTAAACCAATTCATTAAAAAAAAAAAACCCTTAAGTGTGTGCATGGGTATATTCAGTCCAGTTCAGTTCAGTCGCTCAGTCGTGTCCGACCCTTTGAGACCCCATGGACGGCAGCACGCCAGGCCTCCCTGTCCATCACCAACTCCCAGAGTTTACTCAAACTCATGTCCATCAAGTCGGTGATGCCATCTAACCGTCTCATCCTCTGTCATCCCCTTCTCCTCTTGCCCTCAATCTTTCCCAGCATCAGGGTCTTTTCCAGTGAATCAGTTCTTCGCATCAGGTGGCCAAAGTATTGGAGTTTCAGCTTCAGCATCAGTCCTTCCAATGAATATTCATGACTTATTTCCTTTAGGATGGACTGGTTGGACCTCCTTGCTGTCCAAGGGACTCTCAAGTGTCTTCTCCGACACCACAGTTCAAAAGCATCAATTCTTAGACGCTCAGCTTTCTTTATAGTCCAACTCTCACATCCATACATGACTACTGGAAAACTGTAGCTTTGACTAGACGGACCTTTGTTGGCAAACTAATGTCTCTGCTTTTTAATATGCTGTTTAGGTTGGTCATAACTTTTCTTCTAAGGAGCAAGCGTCTTTTAATTTCATGGCTACAGTAATTTTGGAGCCCCCCAAAACAGTCTGTCACTATTTCCACTGTTTACCCATCTATTTACCATAAAGTGACGGGACCAGGTGATGGAACAAATATATTGGGTTAGCCAAAAAGTTCATTCAGGATTTTCCATAAGATGGAATGGTATGGAAAAACCTGAACGAACTTTTTGGCCAACCCAATATTTTTAATATAGAGAAATCTGGAAAGATATACATGAGATTGTTCCCTCTCGTGAGTGAAAGGGAGACTGTCACTTTGGATGTCTGTTATTTTGCACAACGATGGCACATATTTTTCTTAAAGATTTGCAGAATGATAGTACAGTGCTTTTCTGAAAACGGCTTTGAGCCAACAGAGTTTAGAATTCTAAATCAATACAGTATTGTAAAGTAAAATAAAGTAAAAATAAAAATTAAAAAAAAAAAAACTATAAAAAAAGAATTCTAAATGTTCACTAGGGGGCAGGAGAGATGTGCGTTTCTGTGCTTCCGCTATTTGCTGGTCACCGTTTACTGCACCTCTTGCATAACTTCCTCCTTCAGCAGGCCGTCTGTCAGATTCACTGAGCTGCTTGAGGAGAAGACGGCACCCAGGCCTCTCACGCTGGTGGGCTTCGGCTGCATGCTCAACCATCCCATTTTAATCAGTTGTCAAGGCTGTAGTCACCTTATGTGTCAGGACTGAAAAATGTGTCTGTTTCATACCCAGCTTTTTTTTTTGGGGGGGGGGTGCTGTGCTGGGTCTTAATTACAGCAGTCAGGCTCTAGTTCCCTGACCAAGGATCAAACCCAGGCCCCGTGCATCAGGAGCACGAAGTCTTAAGCACTGAACCACTAGGGAAATCCCGTGTTTCACACCAGCTTTTGAGTACCCAGAACAAGAAGTCTGGTAACTTACCTGAAAGTGACAGTTGCTCAGTCATGTCCAACCCTTTGTGACCCATGGACTATAGTCCGTGGAAATCTCCAGGCCAGAATACTGTGAGTGGATAGCCTTTCCCTTCTCCAGGGGATCTTCCCAACCCAGGGATTGAACCCAGGTCTCCTGCACTGCAGGTGGATTCTTTACCAGCTGAGCCACAAGGAAAGCCCCAGAATACTAAGTGGGTAGCCATTCCCTTCTCCAGGGCATATTCCCGGCCCAGGAATCAAACCAGGGTCTCGTGCATTGCAGGCAGATTCTTCACCAACTGAGATATCAGGGAAGCCCCAACTTGGCTGAGAAAAAGCCAAAGTACCATGAAGCCAGTGTCCTTTCTGCTCTGCTGGGGTCAGTCTGGGAGATGCCACTTTTTTTTTTTTTTTTTTTAATATGGCTGCGCTGGGTCTTCATTGCTTTTGCATGGGCTGTCTCTAGTTGAGGCAAAAACAGGGGCTATTCTTCATTGCAGTGCACAGATTTCTCATCGTGGTGGCTTCTCTTGTTGTGGAGCGCAAGCTCTACATGCGCTTAGTTTCTCCTCAGCATGTAGAATCTTCCTAGACCAGGGATCGAACACATGTCCCCTGCATTGGCAGGCAGATTCTTATCCCCTGGACCACCAGGGAAGTCTCTGAGCAGTGCCACATTTAGATAGGGCAGAGTTGACCCCGACATCTGTCCCCACCTTTTGGAGGATGTCTGCGGACATTTCCCCAGTTTCCTGAGCCCTGCAACCAGATGGGGAATGAAGCCACCTGGAGGGAAGGGGGCTGTGGGGGACTCACATTCATAGTCATGAATGATGAGTAAAATCTCAGTGAAAACGGATCCCCAGTGCCCTTCAAAGTCATGAAAGCATTTGTCTCCTTTATTCGGACAGCCCTGATGCTCTGAGTTGAGATAAATACCCTCAAAGCCAGACAGCATGGTGGGCTCACACACCCCACCCCCCGCCCCCCTCTGAAACGTCCATCACAGCCAGTCTCATAGAGGAGTTTTGGAGGGACTGAGAGTCCCACCCCCAACTCCCTTAGAGCTCCCGGAGACCTGGACCCAGGACTTGTTCGTCTTTGTTTTTCTCATGAGGCTGGTACACCAAGGACATGCGGTCTCTGTGAATAGAATGGAACTGAGCTGAATTGAACTGAACACAGTTGGAGCGTCATGGAATGTACTGTGAGACGCTGGAGGAGAAGTCTGGGTTAGGGAAATTCAAGGGTTACCGAGTCCACGCTCATGCTGCTTGCCACACGACAGGCCAATAAACCGAGACACAAGTTGTTGGGGCAAGGAATAGCAATTTTATTTGGAAAGCCAGCAAACCGAGAAGATGATGGATGTGTGCCCCAGAGAACCATCTTGCCTGTATTAGAATTCAGGCTTCTTTTATACTAGAAGGGGAGGGAGTAAAAAACATTGCCTGACTCCTGCCAGTCAGCCTCCCAAGGGGATGTGTTCATTTCTTCCTTTCTGCAGTCATTTACCAACTGGGTCTGGTCAGGAGGTTTCCTGTGAACTTAAAAAAAAAAAAGCGAGGGGGTATTTTAGCTCAGTGCTCATTACCTGGGAGACAGAGTTCCCCGAGATGAGCCATTATGTGTAATTTAAGCTTATAGCCAATATCCCTTTGGTGATTAACTTGTAATGGACTACAAAGGCTCTTTCTTGTTACAGTAGCAGAGGTTAAGACATGAGCCTGGAGCAGGCTGACCATATACTAGAAATGTGTCTAGTATAAGCCCCACTCAGCCAAGGGGGTTAACTTTCACTGTAGAAGATGCGTGTGCCTACCTTTACCCAACCAGCAAGGTTGGACCCTAGCTCATGTTTGGAAGGTGTAACCCCGCCCACTTGGCCAATTGGACCAGAGACCGGCCTCTGACTGGAGCTGGGCCAATCAGATCATCTGTCTTGGAACTCAGGTTTGGGAATAAGCATGCTTCAGGGGTCCCGCCTGCCTGCTGAGGTGGGAGAGGAGGGGACCTGGTGGTGGGTGGATAAGGGGCCACATGTGCAGGTCAGGTGCCAGGGAAGCATTGCACTTCCTGCCCTTCAGGTCTATCCATGAGACACCCCCCCCCCCCCCGCCTCCATGCTTTCTAATGAATTCTTTTTGCCAAGCCTTTATGAAACTGGTATCTATTGGACCACAAACCTGTCAATCCTAAAGGAAGCCATCCCTGAATATTCACTGAAAGGACTGTTGCTGAAGCTGAAGCTCCAATACTTTGGCCACCTGATGGGAAGAGCCGACTGACTGAAAAAGACCCTGATGCTGGGAAAGATTGAGGGCAGGAGGAGAAGGGGAGGACAGAGGATGAGATAGATGGTTAGATTGCATCACCAACTCAATGGACATGAATCTGAGCAAACTCTGGACGATAGTGGAAGACAGAGAAAACTGGGGTGCTGCAGTCCATGGGGTCACAAACAGTCAAACAGGACTTAGCGACTGAACCAAAGCAATACAACACGTGGTCAAATAAATACTTCCTGATCTAGACCCCATCCTCCTAGGATTACCGTGAGGGCTGAGCCAGTGACTGAACTCACGCAAGCCCCAGGCAGCCCTCATACTGTTGCGTACTATTAAATAGTATGGAATCCACCTCTCCTCTGGTCTGCAATCAGATACAGTGGTGGGATCATCCCTGAACTGACGATGCAGTTGGGAGTTCAGGCAGGCTCCTGTGAAGTGACTGCCAACAAGCCAAGATGGCACAAGCTCCGGAGGCACCAGACTCTCTTCGGTTGTTCTCTACCCTGGTCTCATGAACTTCTGCTGTTCCAGTAGGTGACTGTTGTCTGCAAGTGCCAAGAAGGGGGTGTTACCCTTTTGGAAAAGGCCCCAGTCTTAAAAAGGCTCTCTCAGGAAGCTCCTGGCCACCTCGCTGTCCCTTCCACGGTGGAGTCTGCAGAGCTGTGTAGTGGTCATCGGTCCACCCCTCCCTGGATTTTTGGGAGAGGGCCCAGCTGCACCCATGCAGGTACTGACTGAGCCCCTTCCCTGGGCTGCTGCCACGAGTACAAGCCAGATGTGGGCTCGGCACCAATAACGATTTTCATTTTCTGTATCTCATGTTGTTTTTTTACATTGACATTTTATTTTTATATTTTCTAATTGAAGTATCAGTTCAGTTCAGTCACTCAGTCATGTCCAACTCTTTGCGACCCCATGAACTGCAGCACACCAGGCCTCCCTGTCCATCACCAACTCCCGGAGGTCACTCAGACTCATGTTCATTGAGTCAGTGATGGCATCCAGCCATCTCATCCTCTGTCGTCCCCTTCTC
The DNA here is from genome assembly GCF_032405125.1 of Capricornis sumatraensis. Lineage (NCBI taxonomy): Eukaryota > Metazoa > Chordata > Mammalia > Artiodactyla > Bovidae > Capricornis > Capricornis sumatraensis. Next base: position 5,126,833 of record NC_091069.1, read on the forward strand.
CTCCTGCCCTCAATCTTCCCCAGCATCAGGGTCTTTTCAAATGAGTCAGCTCTTTGCATCAGGTGGCCAAAGGATTGGAGTTTCAGCTTCAACATCAGACCTTCCAGTGAACATCCAGGATTGATTTCCTTTAGAATGGACTGGTTGAATCTCCACTTTCAAGAGTCTTCTCCAACACCACAGTTCAAAAGCATCAATTCTTTTGCACTCAGTTTTCTTTATAGTCCAACTCTCACATCCATACTATAATGGTGTGTTAGTTTCGGGCATACAGCAAAGTGATTCAGTTATACACACCTACACACACACACACACACACACACACACACATATTCCTTTTCAGATTCCTTATAGATTATTATAGGTTATTGAGCATAGTTCCCTGTGCTATATGGTAGGTCTTCGTTGATTATTTTATATATGGTCATGTATATATGTTAATCCCAAACTCCTGATTTATCCCTCCCCACCCCCACCCCCCCATCCCTTTTGGTAAACATGTTTGTTTTCCATGTCTATCTCATGATATTTCGACATCTTCAAAGTTTTGCTGACCTGGGAGAGGCTAGCCAATTCTTAGAGATGTAGAAGGGAGAACACCTTTCGTACACAAACCACCCCATCTGAATCTTCAGCCCCAACCACTTTATAAGAAGACACACCTGCTTCCATATGGTTCTCTAATTCCTCTTATCTGTTACATAACTCTCACACAGCACGCCGATATTTCCTCTGCCCTTAGGCACCTGCGCTACGTAGGCAGCACAGTGGTGAAGAACCTACCTGCCAGTGCAGGAGACGCAAGAGACTCAGGTTCGATCCCTGGGTCGAGAAGATTCTGTAGAGTAGGAAATGGCAACCCACTCCAGTATTCTTGCCTGGACTGTTTCATGGACAGAGGAGCCTAGCAGGCTACAGTCTGTGAGGTTGTAAAGAGTCGAACATGAGTGAGCACACACGCGAGGCAACTAGAGCCCGCCCCTTCCACCAAGAGCCCATCGGAATTGCTCCCACTAGTCACTCCTCAACTGTTTACCCTACGCTTCCTAGCCTTTCCTGAAAAAACAAAAATCCCTATCCTGAGTGTTCCTCTCACCCCCACTTCTGCCTCCTGACCACCCTGACGCTCCTGCATGGCTCTGCATGGCACGCGTGCCTCCTTCTCTCAAGAAATCTAAGTAATAAATCCTTCTCTCAGTGGCATTGGCCTCTCCATGTCACTCAGTCACCTCCATAACTTAAAATCCCAAGGGTACAGACGAGACAGTCCCTGCCTGTAGGAGCTTACAGTGTCCTGAAGGGGACAGACATTAAACAGATAACGAGAAATTGAATATGTGGAGGTGTGTGCTATCAAGGAGACATATAGGAAGCTGCAAGGGTCTTAACCCTCTGAGATGCTGAGATGGATGTCCATGGATTTTGCTTCATTAGCATGTGTTCCCAAGACACTGCTTTTTAAAATAATTAATTCGGCTGCACTGGGTCTTACAGGACATGGGATTTTCGATCTTTCTTGTGGCATATGGGGTCTTTTTTAGTTGCAGCATGTGGGATCTAGTTCCCTGACCAAGGATCAAACCCAGGCCCCCTGCATTGGGAGCATGGAGTTTAACCACTGGACCCCCAGGGAAGTCTCCCCACTGCCAACCCAGGTACTGTTTGAGCATCACCCTTCCCTGTTCGCAGTTGCTGGTTCTATGGCATCTTCTCCCAAGCTTTCTTGTAATCAGTGCGATTCTCAAGCCTGGCCAGTTTATGCATCCTTCTCCCCCTGACCCCTCCACCTGCAAGTCATTGGCTTGGGGGCAGGTGTGTGACTTAAACTAGGCTAAAGAGAGTCAGCTGGTACCCAACACAGCCACTGGGTAAAGAGAGATCACTTGGAAATAGAGCCAACCTAGAGGAGTGATGGGAGAAGGCGATGGCACCCCACTCCAGTACTCCTGCCTGGAAAATCCCATGGATGGAGGAGCCTGGTGGGCTGCAGTCCATGGGGTCGCTAAGAGTCGGGCACGACTGAGCGACTTCACTTTCGCTTCTCACTTTCATGCATTGGAGAAGGAAATGGCAACCCACTCCAGTGTTCTTGCCTGGAGAATCCCAGAGGCAGAGGAGCCTGGTGGGCTGCCGTCTGTGGGGTCGCACAGAGTCGGACACGACTGAAGCGACTCAGCAGCAGCCGCAGAGGAGCGATGTTGCAGGTTCAGAGCCTAGAGGTAGCTGTTGGCTCTGGCTGCATCCTCGGTTTGCTAGTTACGATGTCCGACAAATCCCTTTTTTGCCCTAACCAAGCTGAGCTGGGTTTCTGACAGTGAAATCAAGCATCCTGACCAGTACAGGGAGCTGCTGCCCCCACTGGGGGCATCTGGGAGGATTTCCTGTAGAAGTGGCAGTTAAATCAAGAAGCGAAAGATGACTAGGGGTCAGCCGGGCGGAGAAGAGGAAGAGTGACTATTCTAGGCAGAAAGAGCGGCAGGAGAGAAAGCCTTAGGGTGGGAAGAACAAAGCTGTAGGAATGTGTTTGCTTCATCACCTTGCATATGTTCTATTATAAACACCTTTTTAAATTTCGGGGGGCTTCCTTGGTGGCTCAGCTGTAAATTTGTTTTATTCATTTGGCTGCGACGGGTCATAATTGTGGCACACAGAATCCTGGATCTTTGCTGCAGCGTGTGGGATCTAGCTCCCTGACCAGTTGCAGCATGTGGAATCTTTTAGGTTGAGGCATGCAAACTCTTAGTTGCAACATGTGAGATCTAGTTCCCTGACCAGGAATGGAACCTGGGAGAGCTGCATTGGGAGCACAGAGTCTTAGCCCTGGACCAGCGGGGAAGTCCCTATAAACGCCTTTGATGAATAACCTTTATTAAATAAACTCCATGACCCTTATTTACAGTCATGTCCATTTATAAAGCACTTTATTGTTTGAAAACCTTTTGTTGTTTGATGTGTCAATTTATTAAATATATTAATATTTGGTTCCATTCTCATGAACCCTGACCAGGCCAGGTATTCAGACTAATTTTCTGCTTTGCACACAGACTTTTGGACCTAAAAGACTGACTCAGAAACCTAGAAGGATTGGGGACAGCTTTGGGAGCATGGGGGAGGGGGTCTGGGGCCAAGGTTCAGTTCTGCCTGGTGTTGCAGCTGCCAAGAGAGTAGAGCCGTCCCACCCTGGCTCAGAGCAGCCGTTCATCAGCTGGAAAAGAGAGATGAATGTGTTAATCTTTGGCTTTGCCTTTGACCCCTAGAGAACTGGCACTGATGACTCTGGAAATTTGGCTGCTACCTAAGGCCGGCTCTCAGTTACAGAATCAGCAAGCCTGCCAGAGGGTGCAGGGAGCAGTGAACAAGACTCTTTGCAATGTCTATTATTAATATCATTTCTTCTCTGTGCTCCCCTTCCAGACTCTGTTCCCATCTCCAGATTATTCACTGTACCTGAGGGAAATGGGGGAAAGCTGAATTCATCCTTCTTTGTACTTCTTTCATCTTGGGCTAAGGACAGTGAGCGAGGTGCTGGAGATTTTGTCACATGTGAACACCCTTTGTGTTACTAAAATCTTTTATACTTGCATTATCCGATTTAACTTTGCTTCTCCAAGTTATAAACTCTTTGGAGGGAATAAGTGATTGTGCACATTTTTGTAGGCCTAATAGGTTCTTTGATTCTTTATCACGTTTACTGAACTAACCACTGTGCTTAGAAAAGGCCCAGCAGAAGTCCAGGCTGGAAGGGACCTGGTCCACATTTGGGGGTCAAGTGAATAGAGCAGGCAGGGGGTCACTCTGTCCCTATGGACTATGGGCCAGCAGGAGCCTCTGGATGCGGGTGGGGTCAGTCACAGGCGGCGTGGAGACAAGTTTGGGTGGGAGCCCTGTGTTCCAAGCGAGGGGGGGCAAGTCAGCAGGGCAAGCTGAGCCTGGTTGGGATCAGACTCAAGCCTTGAGCTGGAGAGTCTGATTCTACAGCAGAGGAGGCTGAGTCCCGGGTGGTCCATGCCACCCCTCGCCCTGGCGTCGAGGGTCCGTGCGTGCGGGCAGCGAACGCGGAGGCCCAGGTGTGGGTTGGTGGCCAGGGGCCGCTCCTTCGCCCTGGCGTGGAGACTCCGGGTCGGCAGGGGGCGCTGCGTCCCGGGCGGGCAGTTCCGGCCGGCTCCGGGTCGGCAGGGGGCGCTGCTTCCTCGGCGGCGCGGAGGCCGCGCCCGGCAGGTGGCGCTCTGGCCGCGGCCGAGGCCGGCGGGCGGGCGGCGGCGCGGCGCTGCGGCCGGCTCGCGGGCCCGGGGAAGCGGCGGCGGCGGCGGCGGGAGCAGAAGAGGCGGAGCGGCGGCGGGCACCCCCGGGCGGGCTGGGGCGCCGCTGGCCGAGCGCACAGGCCGCGGCCCTCGGAGCCCACCATGCCGGCGCGGGCCTGAGGCGCGGCGAGCCAGGGCCGAGGCGAGCGGCGGCCGCGCCGGCCTGTGGCGCCCGCGGCGGCCCGGCCCGGGCCCGATGAGCGGCGGCCTCGGCCTCCGGCGCAGCCCGGAAATGTCCGGCAAGATCGAGAAAGCAGGTGAGGCGCGCGGCCGGGCTCCGGGGGCGAAAGCGCCCCTGGGCCTGCGGGGCGCGTCTCGGGCGGCGGGGCCGGGCCGCGCGGCGCTCCCGGGGCCACAGGCCGGCGGGGCCGGGGCGGGGGCCGGGGGCCCGGAGGCCGGGCCGGGCCGGGCCGGTGCGCGCCGCTCGGCCCGCGGCGTGAACTTTGAGACAAGGGGCCGGGGACCCGGGCAGGGACCGCGTGTCCCAGTGGCCGGGCGGCGGGCGGTCGTCCTTCAGGCGGTGACGGAGCCGAGCCACAATCTATGTGTCATTTCTGAGGAGCCTCGAGTTTAAATTGAACCAGACGTCTCCACTTCGGAGGCTTCAAAGGCAGCGGGGCAGGATGTGTCCCTGGGCGTTTTCAGGGCGCGGGCGAGCTTTCCTCCGGTTTCAGGCTGAGCCCTTGGAAGCGGGGGCGTACGGGGAGCCGGTTGGGTCTGGGGTTCGGTTAGAAATCTCGTTGCCAGCCTCATCTCTTTGTGTCTTCCTAGAGATCTCAGAGCCTCGCCTTCCGGTTACCTGGGTTTTCCCCGGGCTGGGAAATAGTAGTCTCCAAAGACGCAACTCGGGGGCGGTGCACCTGGGGCGCAGGGCTTAATTAAGCCGGCGACACCTTGCAGGACACATCTCTGGGTCCAGGGCTCCCGGAGCGGGGACACCACTGGTTGTCATAACCGGATACCCTGTCATCCCCTTTGCAGCTGAGCTCTGGAAGGCTCTTCGGGGACTGGAAATAGGGCAGGTTACACTGATTTTGGACGTTGCTGGTTTCCCAGGTTGAACCGGGATACTTTGCTGAGAAGCGCCTCGGAAGTGGACCCAGAAGGCCGTGTAACTTGCAGGCTGTGGCTTGAGTACAGGAAGGACGTTTTCACCGCCTTTCTTGAGGGTTTTCTGTGTATCCGGCTCTGTGCCGAGCACCTTAAACATCGGGCTTATTAAATCCTTACCGGTTGTCTGTAAGAGCAAATGTGGTCCCGCTGTGACAGGCTCAGTGGTTTCTTGCAGGCCGGCGCTGTCCCCCGCCCCCATGCCCTGCTCTGGGAGCCGAGGCCCCAGTGCTTTCCTTCCAGGCAGCGCCCTTGGCCTCAGGTGCTGTTTCTTGGGTGTCCTCATTGTTCTCCAGCCCCAGGGCTGAGTCTGCTGACTACGAGTTCCCTGCCAGCACGCATGCTGTTTCAGAAGCACCTCTGATTAATCTGTGCAGCGTTTCTTAGGATGCGCCATGCCTCTTGGACAGTGTTGGGGAAAACTTGGCTGCTTTATTTTAAAAAAACAGCATCAACAGGGTTTTCTCTCATTATAAGGATAATTGAAAAATTTGAAAGTCATGGAAAAGTCAAAAAGAACACAATGAAAAGCACCTCCCCTCCTCCCCTGCCCTCCAGCCCCACAGGCTGCTTTCCAGGCTTAGCCATCTCGCAGTGCACTGCTCCCGGGAGAAAGGGGGCCCGAGGCCAGGTCTTCTCTGCACAGATTACCCCTGGGCCTTCCGCTCTGCCAGGAGCTGTAGTAGACGCAGAAGCAAGCGGTGTCTGCCTTCAGAGAAGCTCATCTGAGGGTGGGCAAGCCGGCCCCAGCATTACCCCGGGCCACCAGATGGAAGGCTCTGAAAAGAGGGCGAGGGTGCCCCCCGTGGAGATGGGGGCAGTGAGTCTGACCAGGGGTGTGGAAAGCTCCGGAGGAAGGGTCCTGTGGTGGGAGGTGGCTGAACAGGAAATGCTGAGGTTGGCCCCTCACGTGGAGCTGGAGGGAAGTCGGTCCTTCTAACCTCGGGTCCTTTGCTGTGATTCGCGCACAGCTGTCGAGGCAGACTGGGACGCTCTGGAATGAAGGGTATGCCTTCCGGGTGCTTTCTGCTGGTCATCGTAGGTGGCCGTCAACTTGCATTTCAGCGAGATTTCTGTTCGGGTTTCTGGTGGCTTTCTTTTTCTAAATGGACCTACCGTGAGGTCACCAGCAGGTGTTCTGTGTAAAGGAGAGGTCCTCAGGTGAAGGGGCGCCTCGTCTTAGCAGGGGAACAGGCTCTGGTGGATTACAGAGCCTGGCGCCCAGCCAACGGTCATTGTCAGGTTTTGCTGTTTTCTGTTGACTTGAGCGGGAGAGTTGCTTCCGTGTGTTTGTAATCTCGACTCAGAAAATAGGACCAGTGCTCTGATTTCTCGGGACTTTAAGGCAGCCGGGGTTTTCTGAGTGTGAGAGAAGCTTGATGCAGCCCAGGACCCCTGCTGCCCGTCCCACCCAATCCCCATTGGGAGCCGCAGCTCCTTCAGCTGCCAGGGAGATCTTTCAGAGTCTGTCGTGCTGCCTTTCAACGTGTTTACTTCCTCAGCACTGCCTGCCTGGCGTCGGGGTCATAGGTACCCACCTCCTCTGAGGGTAGACCCTTCCGTAGGGACCAGATCAGGCTGTCTGCAGTCATCTGCTCTGGGCCCAGTGAGGGGTCAACACAGTCTGGGTTCCACAGGGGGCGCAGGGTCAGCTTGCTGGCTGGTTGGGGCCTGTCCACTTAGGCTTGGTGGAGAAGGGTTGAACCTGGAAGGCCAGGAAGGCTGCTGGCGTGGGAGGGGGGAGGCTCCCTGGTGTCTTCCAGATGTAATGAGAAGGCAGGGAGCAAGCGGAGCCAGACGGCTTAGGGAGCTCCCGGGGTGAGCTTGTGGGCAGAGCAGGCTCGGAGAAGAGGCTTTCCAGGGGAACTGAGAGGGGTGTGTTCTGAGGACTTGCACCGTGGGAGGTGTGCACAGTGCTGGGGCCACTTGGGGGGCCGGTGAGCCTGATTCTGGTCGTGTCTGCAGCTCTGGGGCCAGTGCGCTCATGCTTCCTCCCGGCAGACACACTGCGTGCAGGGAACTGAAGCCTTGACCTTTCTGAAGCTGGACACCCCTCTCACCTGATGAGCGGAGGCGACAGACTGGCGGCCGTGGGCTGGATTCAGGCCATAGATGTGTTGTGCGTGAGCCACATGTGTTCTTGATGGTCTGCATTTAAAAATCAGGAGATCACTCCCCAGTCTTGGGTTTCTGGTTCTTTTGGAAAGCAGGCAGCCCTGGTAACCCTGAGCCCTGCTGATGCGAGCCACTCTGGCGGGGCCACCCACCCTTGCTGCCACCCCAACGCCCACGCCCACTCCCCACTCAGACTGGCAGCATTCCAGTGTGCGTCCCTTTCCTCGCAGAAGCCGCCACTTGTGTTTGTTGCTTTTTATCTGGACTTTGAAATCTTTGCTCCATTCCTTCACGGATCTGTTCTTCCGTCCCTTCGCTTGGCACTGATTGAGGCGTCGGCGCCTGGGGTCTGACCCCTTGCTGGGCTCTGGGGAATGGCGGTGATCTCAGGGGGCACGTTTCGGTCACACAGGCCTTAGCTCTGGCAGGGTTGGGGGTGTTGGGGGTTACCAGCATTAGTCTAATGGGTTATCCCCATTAGACTTTTGGTGGAACTGTGAGGGGTGGGCAGTTAAGTGGGCCCAGCTGAGGGGCGGGAAGAAGAGGCCTTATTGTCACCGACTGGACTCCTCAGAATCTCCGGCCTCATTCCTCAGTTCTAGGTCGGTAGTTTATCCAGAGCCTCCTAGGGGCCTGGCGTTGTTCTGGTGTTCGTGATGCAAGAAGGATCTTATCTCCAGAGCCACACAGTCCGTCTGGAGGAGGTGTAAGTTATGCAGGGGTTTCTCTCTCTTTTTTTTCTTTTTTTGTTGAGAGGAGTGGTTCTTTCCCTGCCGGGTACTCCTAGCAGACCACGGGGTTCTGTCCAGGACCTTCAGCCATCACCAAACCCTCTGGCCGCTCTCTTGGCTCCTTGTGGCCTCAGGCTGCTCCGTGGTTCCCTGACTGAGGCGGCTGTGGACTTGGCCAGCACCCTGCCTCAGGGCAGAATAAACAGTGTCTCAGACTCTAGTCTTGTGTTTTTCAGATGTGTGAAGATGCTTTCCTTAAAAAGGAAAACTTATCTTATTTGCAGTCATAGTAACTTTTTGTCACTGTATTTTCTCAGAACAGATGAAAAGTACAAGCCCAGGCTCTCAGAGGAGGCTGCACACTTTTGGCCCAGAGAGAGTCCTCCTAGATCAGTTTTAAAACTCTCAAATCTTAATACTTCCTTTACCCCGCAAGTATCAATATACTCAAAATGTATCCAGTCGATAAATAGCAACACTTTCAGGGCACGTTGGGTCATTGACTCTCTCTTTCCTGCGGCCCTCCTGATGGGAGACACTGTGTGCCCCTGGCAGCCGCTGCTGCCCTCCTGATGGGAGACACTGTGTGCCCCTTTCAGCCACCCGGACCCCACTGGGCCTGGCCTTCCCGGTTCCCAGACCAGGGATAACATCAAAACGGTCTTGAACAGGCGTACAGTTTTTATAGTCTCTGTCCAGAGTGCATCGACTGACGACCTCATTTCAGCAATCCTGGGGGCCAGAGCAGGGCCAGTGAGCCCGCCTCTCCCCTGAGGGTGGCTGAGGCCTGGGAAGGCTGGTGATTTGCCCAGGGTCGTGGTGCGCCTGCGCCCGGGCTCCACCGGCCCCTTTAGGGAGCATTGCTTAGAGCTTCCTAACTTGCTGGAGACACAGTAGCTTAATCTGATTGTTCATGTTTCTAAGTTTCTTTTCTGTTTTTTTTTTAATCCTGTTACATTAGGGTAGGCCCAGTGCAGTTTTGGGCTTCCCTGGTGGCTGAGTCAGTAAAGAATCCACCTGCCATGAATCCACCTGCAATGCAGGAGACCCGGGTTCGATCCCTGGGTTGGGAAAATTCCCTGGAAGACATGGCAACCCACTCCAGTATTCTTGCCTGGAGAATCCCCGTGGACAGAAGTGCCTGGCAGGCTGCAGTCCATGGGGAAGCAAGGAGTCAGGCATTTCTGAGCACACAGCACACAGTGCAGTCTTTAGGCTGCCTAGATACTAATAACATTAATAGTGGCAGCTGTATCGTAAGGAGACAAGAGATAGCACAGACGCAGGCTAACCATGTTTTACAAACTCAACTGCAGCAACCCCCTGTTGCCTGGTCTCCTGAGCAGCTGTTGGCAGAGGTGGTTTGAATGGGATTCCTTGCAGCCAGCAGACCTGATAGGAGGCCTGTAAAGATGAGTCATGTATGAGCTTGCAGAAAAATCATGTCCCAGGCCGGCCCGGATTGGCGCACGCCTTGAGCACAGGGCTGGGTCTTACCTCCGGCCAGCTGAACGTGTTCCCGTTGCCATAACAAGATGACGCACTGGACGGAAGAGCGGCCTGGCAGGGCCTCCGCTCCGCACCCCCGCGGCCCCCCAGCGCCCTGCCGCCTGACAGGTGTTCCTCTGACTCGGCTCCCACCTTGCCCGGAGGCTGCTTTAGGATTTAAAACCAAAGAAACAAAAAACCAGTTTGTGAATTACTGAGGGATCTGTCATCTGAGTTTGTGGTCATCTGTCTTAGGCCGTTTGACCGTTTGGACCATTGTGACCTTGGGAGAGTCTTTCTCTCTTTTTGGGTCTCATTTTCTCCATCTGTGCCATGAAGGGGGAGTCTAAAATTAGTGTGTCCTTGTTTTGTTTTAAAGCAGAAGGCCTGTATTTTTTTTTCAAGTTTATTTATGAGGTTTTTTTTTTAGCTTTTTATTTGATATTGGAGCCCAGTCGATTAACAGTGTCACAATGGCTTCAGGTGACAGCACAGGGACTCGGCCGCACATACTCCATGCGCGCGTCCTTTCTGCCCCCACTCCCCTCCCATCCAGGCTGCCACGTAACGTTGAGCAGGCTTCTCCGAGCAGCAGGCCCTCTTTAGTTCCTAGGAAGGCTGCTTGCTGACCGTTGGGCGCCGTGAGGCGCCCCCGTGGGTCCTCTGCCAGCTTGGTGTGAAAACCTGCTTCCTGGGCGCGCTCAGCCGCCTCTGCCAGAGCTGACTGCCTGTAGGGTCTCTGTGCCCCCTCTTCCTCTAGTAGAGACAGTGCATTCCCTGGGAGGGCCCCAGAGGAACCTTCTGGATAGAAGGATACTGTTTGGCTCATTCAGAAACCAAAGCCCCAGTTTCCTTTCCTCAAGTTAAAAATCAGCAGATACAGTCCTAAGTAGACTGTTAGCCTCTTGAGGCAGAGTGTCTGCCGGGTCCCCCATGGTGTTGGCATCACTGTGTCTAGAACAGCAGGTACTCAAAACTCTTCACTGTGAATCTCATTTAATGTTGTCAAAGGATGAACTCAGGTTTCTGATTCCAAGTCTCAAAATCCTTTTTAAAGGAGCTTTCTGGCCTTTGAATTGCCAGTTAGGATGTTCCTTGGTGTATTAGTTGGACCAGTACTCTGATAAGGGTGTGCAGTTAGTTGGGGTTCTGGGTTAACCACATGCATGGATCAGTGTTTCAGTGTGTCATTCCAGAAATGGGTGAGGAGACTGAGCTCAGGTGCCCGGAGGCCCTGTTGGGAGAGTGCGAGGGCATGGTGGAGGCTGAGGCTTGTGCAGCCTGAGACTCTGGGGCCGCCGGCGACCGTGGCCATGCTCCTTCGTGTCAGGCAGTTAGGGTTTCGCCTTTCATTTGCAACCCGCAGCCAGCACATGCTGCTCTGCCCAGCCCGCCTCCATGGCGAGCGCCATGATGGGAGGCCCTGTCTGCGCTCGTCATTTCTTTCCTTTGGCCTCTAAGCAGGATTTTGGACTCGCTGCGTGCTCTGCTGACTCTGTGTGGAGTGGTTGTACAGCTCCTGCCGTCTGAGGAGCTGGAGAGCTGGGCTGCTGGTCTTCTGGCGGCTCCCCTTTCTTCTGGGTCAGGGGTTTAAGCAGAGTCTCTCCTGCCACTTCTTCTTTTGTGAGCAAAGATGCAGTGGCCTCAGATGGTCTCAGTTCCTCTTCTCCCACTTGTTTCTTCCAGGCTGTGGTTTGGAAGATAGATGATGGTTCTCTGACTCTGTCCTGGGCTACAGCCTGGATCCTGTCTTCCTGAAATACAGTTCCTATGTCATAGCAGCTCAGAGCCCTGGTTCCTGGTGGTCCCTTAGAGATGCCCTTTCTCCTTGCTTGCTTTCCGTTGGCTGGCTGGCTTCAGACAGTCATTGTACTGTGGGTTAACTTCCGTGATCAGGACCCTCTGCCCTCCTTTCAAGCCTAGAAGAAATGGAGCTGCGAGGGCCAGGATGGTGTGTGGTGCTTCCTGGGCTGGGGACAGTGGGCAGGGTGCAGGCGCTGCTGTGGACTCGACAGGGGTGCTCCCTGCAACACACTGACTGTTACGCTGGGAGCCAGCCCCCAGCCCCCCGAGCAGAAGTGCGGTGCTTGCAGCCCTTGAGAGAAGGAAAGCGTGGACGTGCGACGAGGGAACAGGAGGATGAGATGGCGCCGAGTGGCCACTTAATTGGCCCCAAACAAGCAAACAGAAAAACAAACAAAACCTCTGGCTTGGAGACAGAGGTTGTATTTATTTTCTGGTTGTGGATGGTCACGTGTGCCCTCTTTCTTTGAGTGACTGTGGATAAATAGATGGGTGATTGTGCATGGTCTTGGAACTGGCTGCTCTCAAGCCCTCCTTTCAGTGGTAAATACAAGTAGTGGTAGTAGCTGGCATTTGAGCTCTCCCCACATGCCGGGACCAGTCTCCGTTCTGTGCACCGTACACACGTGGTCTCCTCTAGTCCTCACAGCAGCCGCGAGGCACTGTTGAGGACGAAACTCCACGCGGAGCTTCTCTTTGTGTGTGGGGTCCTGAGGTCCCAGAAGAGCTCGGATTCGCCTGTGGTCGTAATGCACTGGGGCCAAGACAGGACTGAAGTTCAGTTGACTACATCTTATTTTTCCCATATTTCCATTGGCTGTGGCAGCATTGTTCTCTCGGCTGTTGAGACTTGGGTCAAAACGAACGTCCACATTTCCAGGGACTTTTCCACCAGTGAGGAGGCTGCCGCATCAAAGGGCCACCGGACAGTTCTGGGGCGCTGGAGATGGCACTGCTCCACTGGCTCTCCTGCTCCAGCTCAGGGCGGGGGGCGGGGGGCGGGCAGGAATCCCTCCTCCTTGCTGAGCGACCTTGGGCAGATGGCTTCATCTTTCTGAGCCTCTTGTGCCTCTGTTGTCACCTGATGGGGAGGACAGACCCATCTCCACACCCTTTCTTACGCTGAGTCTCTGTGAGTCTAGCCTGCAGTATCAAAGGGGGTGTGAATTAGGGTTGTTGGTTTTTAATGACACTGGTGTTGCAGGGCACTGTAGCCATTCATCATCACGATAAAACATACTCCGTTATAGCTTTCAGAACCCTTTGATAGGCATTCGTGGGTTTTTTGGCTGTTGTTTTAGGTTTTGTTTGTCTGTTTCTTTATTAAATGGTGTCAGAGTAACAGCCTTTCTCCCAGACGAGAAGGGTGACCACTCACGGCTGTCGAGTACTTCCTGTGTGCTCTGGACTTTTACTTTACGATCCTTAGATGATTTAATTGGGTCTGTTGTTATAAAAGGAGAAGTGGCAAGCATTGTGCCACGTGACAGTTGAGGAGAGGGAGGCGGGTCGCGAGCCGAGGGAGAGGTGGGCGCGCTGGGGAACGTGGGTTCGTCATCCTTCCCTTTGCTGTGGGGCGTGTACTCCCCTGGCCCCCCAACCGAGAGCCTGGAGCTGCACTCTCTGCTCCTCCTCCGCAGGGCTGCAGGGTGGCAGGCTGCAGGGTGGCTGGCTCAAGGGCGCTGTCGTCTTTGGTTGGAACCTGCTCTGGGATTCCCCCTGGGGCTTTCCAGCTCCTCTGCAGGACTGTCGAGGTGGCGTCACATCTGCCTACAGATTTATGAAGCAGCTTCTGGTCTCTGGGGTATAGAGGTGGCTTGGTTTGCCAAAAATATTGCAGGGGAATCTACTTTGGATGTAAACAGTGGGAAGTGGGCCTTAGTCAGCGTAGCTCTATCCACCCACCTACAGACTCAGCCACCCCGCTCACTCACCCACTCACTCACCCGTCCGTCCACCCCCATACCCACCCCTCCATCTGTTCAGCACACCTCCATCCATACAGCACCGGCCGACTGTTCGCCCAGCATCCAGCTGCCTGCCACGGCACTGGGGGTACTGAGAAGTTCGGGGGCATCTGCACCCTCAGGAAGCTGATGATCTGGCCTGCACTCTATGCTGGAGACTTTTGATCTAGGCTTTCATACTTCCCCTAACACTCATGCATGTTAGAGGCAGCGTGAGCCTGGGGCTAGAGCTCAGGAGACCTACTTCGTGGCCCTTGGGTCTGCACCGTGGCCTGGACCAGTGCCCTCTGAGCCCTCGGTCTCCCCCTCAAAAGATGAGAGGATGGACTCCCGGAGCGGGGGGGCGTGGCCTTCGGCGGAGTCCTCCCGCTGCAGTTCCGCGTCCCAACTCTCCACGGAACAGTGAGATTGTGGGCAGGTGGCTTTGCCTGTCTAAGCCTCAGTGCTCTATCTGTGAAAGGGAAAGAAGATTCTAATAGGGCCTACCTTGTGGTGTTGAGAGAAGATTAAAGAAGTTGATGCCCATGGAGCGTGCAGCAGGGTCCCGACACAGTAAACATTAGCTCTTATCCCTACCGCGTATCCCCTTCTGCTCGAAAACGACTGTCTCCCTTAGTATGGCCATGCGGTAAGTGAAGCGCAGCCCTCAGCACTCACAGCAGGGAAGGTCTCTGGCTCTCCAGGTATTTCCTTGCAGGGTGTGTCTGTGTCTGTCTGTCTCTGTCAAAGTTGAATTCCAGGAAATAGGTTTTTACAACTAAGTAATAGACCTCCAAAGAGATGATGTATGGGCAGAGGCATGTCATTTCAGCTACACAAGTGCCCTGTCACGTGCAGCGGGGGGAGGGGAGTCCTGCTTCTGTCTGCAGGTCTGTCTAAAAGGGGTGGGCCTGTGCTTCTGGGCAGCGGCTCATCTCAGAGCCAGAGCAGGGCTGGTCACCCGCAGGTACGTTTTTGCTCCATCCCAGAGACAACCACCTCAGTCTCTCCTTGTCGGGGAGACTCTCAGGGTTAACTTGGCCGTCTTTGTTCAACTCTGAACGTGAAATGATCACAAGGTGTTGCCTTCGTTTTGTGATAGCCGAAGCCCCACAAGCCCTCCACGGGCCTTGTGTGCAGGTAACTCACAAGTTACTTTGAATCGGCAAGTGGGTTGGCTTCACACCCCTTATTTCTCCCCCTTGATTAACTTTCACAGTTTAAAATAGGTTTAGAAATTCGGATGTATTGCTCTGAGGCTTGGCTTCTTAACCGTGCTCTCCCAGTCCTTTCTGATAAGTGAGGGTGACTGTGTCAGTCCAGCTCGCGCAGAGCACAGGGCTGTTTGCAGAGAGATCAAAGCCCAGTCAACCCGTCTCACTTTCTCCAACCGTTCGGTCCAGGAGCTAAAGAACCTCTCATTTAATTGCCATCACCACACTAATTTGTGCTTCTGCCTCAACTTGTCAGAGGGTACCTTATAAATACTAATTCTCTGAGCTCATCAGAAACCCAGAGGCGCAGATCAGAAGCACGCTTTCCTGTATGAGCTATCCTTGCTTTTTTTTTTTTTCCTCTTCTGTTTCAGGGGAGCTGTCTATTAATTACCCTAAATGTGCTGGCTTGTAGAATGAAGTTTTTGTATTTGACCAAGCTGGGACTTGGACTAGGAACCTGGGCTCCATTTCAGGCCTGTGTAGCCTGGTCCCAGCCTGGTCGTGCAGAGAGAGACTGCACTCTCTCCCACCGGGAGAGTCCTGTAGACTCAGATCATCATGGGAACATGAGTCACTGTCACCAGCGCTGCTTGGAGCTGTGGCATTTGGGGACCACAGAGAGAGAGCCAGCCCTCGCCCAGAGCCATGGCCTCCGGGGGAGGCCTCAGACCCTCCCTGGACCTCAATAGGGAGTGGTGGTTCTTGGGCTTTTTAAGGTCATTAAGTGCCGCTAAGGATCTGATAGGTGCCCTGTGGACCCAGTCCCTGGAGAGAAAGATGTGTGGACGTGGTCCTGCCAACCCTGAATTCCTGCTATTAAATGATAAATAATAATTTGCAAACACTTCGGATCTCGGAACGGTCAAATGGAATCTTGGGTGTCTGAATAATCAGGACTTAGTTTCTCCTAGTTAGACCTGGGCTCAAGTGACAGTATTTATACATTCCTGAAGTTTTTTAAGGATTCCATGAGATAATGCTCGTAAACTAGTTAGCACAGTGCCTCTGTGGATAAAAGGAGACCCCTTTCCCCTTCTGCATGTGAATTTCTTAAAATTTCACCTATAGTAAAACTGACCCTTTTTTGAGTTTCTGGTTCTTTGGGTTTTAACTTATCTGTAAATTTGTGTAACCTCGGTGAGTCAGCGGTAAAGAATCCACCTGCAGTACAAGAGACACAGGAAACGCAGGTCTGATCCCTGGGTCTGGAAGATCCCCTGGGGAGGAAATGGCATCCCATTCCAGTAATCTTACCTGGGAAATCCCATGGACAGAGGAGCCTGGTGGGCTATAGTCCATGGGGTCGCGACGAGAAGGACACACCTGAGTGACTGATTACACACACATGCCACAATCAAGATTGAGAACAGTTCCCTTGCCCCAGGAGGGAAAAACACAGACTTTTTGCTGTCCTTTTGATGTCAGACCCTTTCTCCACTTCCGGCTGCTGGTAGCCATTGGTCTGTCTTCTATCCTTGTAGTTTTGTCTTTTCCGGAATGTCACGCAGCATGTAATTTTGAAAATTGGCTTCTTTTACTTAGCATACTGCCTTTGAGGTACATGAAGTGACTGCTTTTATTTAGTTTATTCCTTTTTATAGCTGAGTAGTATTCCATTGTATGGACAGCATCATTGTTTATCTGCATAGAATTTGACTTTGGTTAACTAGCTCTGTTTCCTGGCATTTGACAAACAGAAAATATCAAACAACCTAATTAAAAAGCTTGAGTAGACATCTCCAGAAAAGATATGCAGATGGCCAATAAACGCGTGAAAAAATACTCAGCATCGCTCACCATTAGTGACGTGTACCACAACCACAGTGAGACACCACCTCACGCCCGTCAGGATGTCTGCTTTAAAACACGGGAAAATAACAAGCGTTGGGCAGGATATGTAGAAATCAGAACCCTTATGCACTCTTGGTGAGAACGTAAAATGGTGTACCCATTATGGAAAACAGTGGCAGTTTCTCAGAAAATTAAAAACAGAGTAACCGTATGACTCAGGAATTCTGCTTCTGAGTAATAGACCCAAAAGAAATGAAGGAGGAGACTCAAAAACGTATTTGTATACTTGGTTTCATAGCAGTATTATTCACAACGGTAGCCAAGAGGCGCCCGTCATCAGATGATGGACAAGCAAAGTGTGATACCTGGGCACACAGTGAGGCACTATCCAACCTTAAAAGGGGGGTATCCTGACACGCGGTGACATCCTGTCAGCATGGATGAGCCTTGAGGACTTTGTGCTAAGTGAAATGGTAGACACGGGACAACGATTGTACAGTCCCACTTGTGTGACGTACCTGGAGTAATCAGATCGTTGAGACAGAAAGTGAGTGGAATAGCGGTTGCCAGGGGCTCGGAGAAGGGAGGATGGGGAATTACTGTTTAACATGTAATTAGTGTTTAAGTCCAGTTTTACAGGACAAAGAGAGTCCTGTGAGTGGATGGTAGTGAGAGTAGCCCAGCAGTGTGAATGTGCTTCTGACCACTGACCTGTACACTTAAAGATAGTGAAGGCAGTAAGTTTTATGACAATATGTTTAAAAAGTACTGTGGATGCCAATTATTTTGTAGTATTTATTTGTATTATAATTATTCAGTCTTAAATATGGTAAGTTATATTAAAACATTTTTTAAATGGTGGAATATGCCAGATATATTACTAGGGAGCAGTGCTCATGTTAAAAATGACCTCTGGTTTAATGAATTATATCTGGGCTGGCAGGACCTCTAGGTGAACTACAGGCCCCCGTGTGACATGATACTCTGGGTTCCCTGAGAGCAGCCCCTTTTATAACTGGGCGAGCCTGTGTGATCATGAGACGTGGGCTTCCGTGGAGCCAGAAGCTTCTCAGCCAGGATGGACCTCCCCACCCGCCTTACACGACTCTCCTCAGCTGTGCTGGGCTCCTTGAGGGCCGTCCTAGAGGGGATTACCCACTGCTGCCCTGTGGTAGCCTTTGGTTCCTGTCCTTCGTCCTTCATTGGCCTGAGGAGGGCAGTGCTGTGAGTGGGAGAGAAGTCCCGGAGCTGTAGAGGTCGGGGGCAGTAGTCTGGCACACGCTGAGGGCTCTTAGTAAGATCCTCACAAGCCCGTCGGGGGCTTCCGTCCAGTCTTCTGCCCGGGAGCGTCCTCGTCGGCACCCACTGAGTTGGCCGCACGGATGGGGTTTGCACTCGCTCTGCTTGATCGGACTCCAGGCTCTGGGCCGCTTTCATAAGAAGGTATCATTGACTTGGGGGAGGGGCCAAGAGAGGATGCCCCGCGGAAGCAAGGTCCAGTCTTTCTCTTAAGAGTTTTAAGGCCAGGGAAGCGCTGGTAGTGTTAGATGAAACAGTGCCTCCCTTTGGGAGTTGTTGCCTCGAGATTGTCACAAGTCTCTATCCCACGAGTATCGTGAACACGTCTGTGAATCTGGGGTGATAGGCAGTCACTGCGTCTTTCGGTCCTGTGGCACCAACACATGTAAGACACTTCTCAGGAAATAAAATTACATTAGCAGGGTTGATTATAAAACACACTCTGATTTCAAATGTGAAACTATGAAGGCGTTTACCTTTTAGAATCAGGGAATACAGCAGGAAGCCTTGATTCAGTCTCTGAGCTGCTTTCTTGAGCACCTACTGTCTTTAGTTCTGACGAGAGATGCTGGGCCACAGTGACAACTGAGCCAGGCACCTGCTCTCCTGGTCCGCACTGAGCCTGTCCAGGGCTCCCGTCCGTGCAAGGTCTAGCCTTTGATTAAAGAATCAGACTCTAGAGTTCTGCTTATAAACATCACTCTTGCCTCACCTCGCAGTTAGACGTCTGGACACCTCAGGAAAAGGAGCTTGAAGATCACTGGGCTCAGGCAGACGCGACAGATGGGGTGACGATCTCACATCCCGGCTCCACCTGCTGTCCTGGCAGGATTATTAATAGCACCCTCCCTGTCACTCTCAGAAGTGTCCTGATCTGAGACATCGGGGGAGGAATCATTTACAGCTCCTGAGTGCCACACGTTTGTGCTGGAGAGGGTCTTGTTTTTGCAGTGAGACAGCTGTTTCAGAAATGCAGCCTGTTCCAGGGCGGGATAAGGGCTATAGAGTCCCTAGAGGGTCACCTGAGTTCAGTTTTGGTCCCATTCTCCCTGTGGGCATCTGCCACTTCTTACATTCCAGTCGCTCAACTCATGGAAGCATTAAAACCTGGGACAATTTGGTTCTTAAACAACAGCAACAGTAAACATGTACATACAACAACCAGAATGTATTTTCCTTGTGAGAAAAGTTAGATTAACCAGATTTTAAATTCATATTCTTTGGAACGGATGGGAAGGATCTTACTGTTTGTGTCAAGTCTTACAGAGAGAATTGGAAAAATAATTATATGGGGACAGTAATCTCGGGTTAAGTTAGAGATTTTCTTTTCCCTGTTGCTGTAGAAAGGAGGATGGAGGTTGAATTTTTGTAAGAATTTTTGTTCAAGTGCTACAGTTGATGTTTAAAGAAAACAACCAGAAAGGTAGGAAGTTTGTGTTTACGACAGATTGGCAGTTTACAGCCTGTTATGTTAGCAGGTGTTGATGACAGGACACGCTGGGGGTCCCTGTTCTGAGGACCTGCTGGGTTCCCCAGAATGCGACCCACCTTCTCCAGTATGTCTCAGGTTTTAGCACCTGGCGTTGCTGTGCTCGCTCCAGCCCCTGGTTTCTGCTTCAGCAGTTCTGGAGTTGAGCTGAGAGCTGGCATTTCTAACAAGACAAACGTATTACAAAGCAGATATTACTTTGCCGACAAAGGTCAATATAGTCAAAGCTATGGTTTTTCTGGTAGTCATGTACGGATGTGAGAGTTGGACCATAAAGAAGGCTGAGCGCTGAAGGATTGATGCTTTAGAACTGTGGTGTTGGAGAAAACTCTTGAAAGTCTCTTGGACAGCAAGGAGATTAAACCAGTGAATCCTAAAGGAAATCAACCCTAAATATTCATCGGAAGGGCTGGCACTGAAGCTCCAGTCCTTTGGGCACCTGATGCAAAGAGCTGACTCATTGGAAAAGACCCTGATGCTGGGCAAGATTGAAGGCAGGAGGAGAAGGGGACGGTAGAGGATGAGATGGTTGGATGGGATCACCGATTCAATGGACCTGAGTTTGAGCAAAGTCCAGGAGATGGTGAGGGACAGGGAAGCCTGGTGTGCTCCAGTCTATGGGCTGCAAAGAGTCAGACGCGCCCGAGCAGCAGCCTGGGCGCTGCTGGGGGGTGGGTGTCGGGATGGGGGCGCTTGGGTGTCAGTGCTTAGAGGTAAGTACGGAGAGGAGTGAAAAGGCTCCTCGGGATCTGACCTGAAGGGTGGCTCCTGGAGGGTGAGGAGGGATGTAGAGAGCAGTTCACAGGTGCCCATGCCAGGAGCTGTGCTGTGTGCGTTTAACCCCATTAGCAGCACCGCTGGGAGCTGAGACGGACTGCATTTTACAGATGAGAAAACTGAGGTTTACGTGACCTAGCCGGTTGGCATGTGGCGGCACGAGGGTACGCCATTGCCCGGTACTGAAACGAGTCCTTTTTAAATGGATGAGCAGCACAGACGCCTCAGAGTGAAGGAGGTTCGCGCAGGAGGACAGCAGGGGAAGGACGATGCTCACGGTTCTTCCTCTTCCAGCGTGTTTTTGTCAGCAGCTCGCGAGATGAAAAGCCGTGCTCTAATTAGCTCTGACAAGAAGATGCCCAGAAGGTTGGCAGCTATGAGGAAAACTCTGATGAATCTCACACTCAGTGTATATTGTGCCCTGGGATATTAGCTAATGGATTAGTTTACTTGTCACCATGATTAGCAAGACAGTTTAAGCGTCTTGGACTTGAGAACCAGACTCTAAAACTGAAATTTTGTTTAAAGTCACACAGTAGTCAACTTTACTACTTTAAAAACATCATGGTAATTTTTTTTTTCTTAAACGAGCTTCTGACTTGTCTTAATGTGTAAGTGTTGTGGTTACACATAGACACATCCGTCTCAGCCCTCCTTTTCTGGATTCTCTGCTCTTCCAGACTCTCAGTTTTGGAATATCCTAGGGCTGAGTCCTCCAGTCTGTTCCTCAGCAATCAGTCCCATGTCTTTTTTTTCTTTCTTTTTTAAATTTGTACTGAAGTATAATCTATAATGATGTTAGTTTATTGCTGACAGAAGAATGAATCATTCATGAAAGTGAAAGTCGCTCAGTCATGTCTGACTCTTTTCGACCCCATGGATTATATAGTCCATGGAATTCTCCAGGCCAGAGTATGGAGTGGGTAGCCTTTCCCTTCTCCAGGGGATCTTCCCAATCCAGGGATCGAACCCAAGCCTCCCTGCTTTGCAGGCAGATTCTTCACCAGCTGAGCCACCAGGGAAGCCCGAACCAGGCATATGTATGCATGTACCCGCTCCCTTTTTTTAGATTTATTCTCTTTTAGGTCACCACAGGTCGTGGAGTAGAGTTCCCTGAGCTGTCTATGTAGCAGTTCACCGTTAGCTGCCTGCTCACACACAGCATTGGGTGCATGTCGCTCCTTACATCCCAGCTCGTCCTATCTCCTCTCCCCTTCTTGGTAACCATGAGTTTGCTCTCTACGTCTGTGCTAGTCCCGTGCCTTTAAATGCCATCTAAATACTGGGCATCCCCAAATGTGCATGTCCAGCCTCCAACTGTCCCCTGAACTGCAGACCGCCCACTTACCTCTCCACTTAGCTGTCTTGTCAGCATCAGACTTGATGTGTCTAAACTAAGCCAGGGCTCCTGCCTCACCACCTCACTTCCCGCCTCACTGGCTCCTCCCAGGGTGTCCATGGCAGTGAATAGTGCCATTTTTTAAAAGAGGTTTTTTTTTTGTTTAAATATTTATTTGGCTTCGCCAGGTCTTAGTCGCCGCACATGGGATCTTGAGTCTTCATCACAGTAGGCGGGAGCTTTAGTTCTGGCATGCAGGATCTAGTTCCCTGACCAGGGGTGGAACTCAGGCCCCCTGCATTGGGAGCACAGAGTCTTAGCCGCTGGGCTCCCAGGGAAGTCACTAAATAATGACATTTTCGGCCTAACTGATCAGGCCCATAAAATCTGGGAGTCCTCTGGGACTCTCCTCTCGTCGCCCACAGCTGACCGCCCGCAGGGCCCCTGGGCTTACCCCGGCTGTGCCCGGCCTCCCGTCTCTGACCCGTCTCTGCTGACTTGTGCTCCAGCCGGCGCTGCCCTCCCTGTGCTGCTCGGGTGCCCTCCCGACTGGCTCCTGGGTCCCCACTCCCCTCACAGCTGTCCAGTCTTCATTCAGCAGCCAGAGCGTGAATGAGACCATACTGGGCCGATCCAGGCCGTCCGTGGCTTCCCCCGACACCGTGGCCGAAAGCCAGAGCCCTGCCTGGCCCACCCGCACCCCTGACCCTGGCCGTTCGGCCCCGCGGCTCGGCCGCCTGAGCTGCTTCCCTGGGTGTTTTTGGAGGATCCTACGTACACTCTTGCCTCAGGCCCTGCCCTTGCTCCTCCCTCTGCCTGGCGCACGCCTGCCGCCCCCAGAGGGAGCCAGGAGCGGGGCTCAGGAGCCTGGCTTCAGGCGCTGCCTCCGCCGTGTGCCGTCCCCTGGCCTGGGGGGTTGCTGACCCTCGAGCGCAGGGAGCACATGGCCCCAGGATGGGGGTGGTGAGCTTCGCACAGGGAGCGCGCAGCTCCTGAGTCAGGATGGGGGTGGTGAGCTTCACACGGCTCCTGAGTCAGAGCTGCCCTGGGTGGCTGTGACGGGTGCCCCCTCCCGCTCCGCAGGCCTCTGCTCCCAGGCCCCCGGGGCCCGAAGCAGCACCCCGTCAGGCTGCCTCCTCGCGGCCCCCTAACCCTGCCTCTGGTCTGCCATTGCTGTCTGATGTGGTGGTCCTTGGCTGCTGCGGTGTGCTCTCCTCTCCTGTAAGGAGGTGAGCTCCTTGTCGGCTGCTTTGTCACTGGAGCTCAGGAGGCACACAGGGGAAGCTCATGAATTCTCATTGAATGAGAGGACAGGAGCACGTGTTGGGCGTGGGTTCAGTCTCAGAGTGGGGAAGGCTGTGCGTCTTTAAACCGAGGAGGGCGTTCCCTGGAGGGTGCTGCTGCGGCCCCCACCAGCTCCGCCCATGCTGAGGCTGCCTGGTCACGATGGGTGACATCTCCGAGTGGGTCGCTGTAAAGGGCTGCTGCTCCTAAGTCGCCTCAATCGTGTCCGACTCTGTGCAGCCCCATAGATGGCAGCCCACCAGGCTCCCCATCCCTGGGATTCTCCAGGCAAGAACACTGGAGTGGGTTGCCATTTCCTTTTCCAATGCATGAAAATGAAAAGTGAAAGTGAAGTCACTCAGTTGTGTCCGACTCTTTGCAACCCCATGGACTGCAGCTTACCAGGCTCCTCCGTCCATGAGATTTTCCAGGCAAGAGTACTGGAGTGGGGTGCCATTGCCTTCTCCGCCGTAAAGGGTAGGAGCCCACAGATCCTGGGGGCTTCGAGGGTGGGAGGAAGGTGATGGGAGCCTTTCCCCAGTGAGGGTGTTGCCTCTTCTGACCCTGTCACATTCCGACTGAAGCAGAGATTGTGGGTCCCCTTGATGGATACCCATTGACCGTCTGCCAGATGTTGACCATTCGGTTTCATCTGCTTTACTGGAGAGGAAGGAGGTGGGACTCAGCGCAGGCAGGCTCACGGAGCAGGTTCTCACCAGGCGCTGCCCCTGTGACTAAAGAAAAGGCTCCTGAGAGGGGATGTGGGAGAGGAAGGTGAGAGAGGAAGCTGGGGGACTGGACTCCCAAAGGTCTCAAATGCCGGTCACTCCAGGAGGTGACTTCCTCTTTTGGGTCTTCCAGGAAGCATCAAAGCTCAGGAGGTGTTCTCCACACACACTTAGACTTTCCCTTGAGTAGTCCATGTAATTGTGAAATAAATCACAAGGAGAAAATTACTGTTTTTGTTCACTTGAAAAAATAGTTCATTTCTCTCGGTTTCAGGTGGATTTGATAAATTTGAGGGTGTGGGCTTCCTCCCTTCCATGTCCTGCTGTTTTGTTCCTGCCCCGTCATGACTTCAGAAAGAACAGCGAACAAGCAGCTGCTTCTTTAAAGGGCTAGATGCTGACTGAGCAGTGAGACTCTGCCGCTATTGCCCTTCCATCATGAGCCAGCACCATTTGCCAGAGTCTGCTGTGGGGTGCCTTGGAATCGGAGGTCCTGCCCTTGGTATTTTGCAGGTTGGGTCAGACCCCAAGAGCGATGGACTGGAGGGCTTCATGGGTCGTTCTGTCGAGTGTTGCTTTTGGGCCTGCCTGGACGGAAACAAAGCCATCTTGCGCGGGACGCAGTATCCGTATTCAGTGAGGATTAGCGCTTCGTTGTTGTTGACATTTCCCTGCCGGAGGAAGGCAGCTGGCTAGCTGTGGACAAACACCAGTCTGAGATCCAGTGAGGAGGGTTCTCCAGTTGTCTGTGAACCCTTGGGAAGACGTCTTTCCTTCAAAATGAGGACGTGCGTTTCCTTGTTTTGGAATGAGAGGATTGGACTAGCTCTGTGGATTTCAACCTTTTGGAAGTCTTTGGGACTTTAATGAATGCCAGGGACTTCTCTTCCCGGGAAAATGAATGCATGTGCATTGGTCAGCCCTTTGGACATCCCCTGAAGCCCCTGAGATGAAACCCTGGACCTCGAAAGCCCTGCCCCACCTGACCCCCATCCGCCTCCCCCATTCTCACACCTCCAGCTGCACAGGCCCTTTGCACATGCTGTTCTGGCCCAGGACGTGCTTCCCCGTGTGTTTGGGCAGCTCCTCCTCCAAGTCTCACCCTTCCCTGACCGCCCAGATTAGATTAGGTGACCCTGCTAGACTTGCTTCCCCTGCCCTGAGCTTCTCAGGGCTGATTACAGTGGTAATTAAGTGATTCTTCGCTTGCCTTGTCTGAGTCTCCCCATTTGTGGGGTGAGTCTCAGGCCACTCAGGCCATAACCGTCTGAGACTGACCTGTGAGTGTGCATGCGTGTGTCGTAAGAAAGCCCCGGTCTGCGTTTCCTGTGACGCACTGGTCGAGACATGCCTTCGCCATCAGCGATTTCCGTGGCGCTGGGCAGAAACATCACTTCAAAGTAGGGATGAGGGCACCCAGAAGACTGGCTCCCAGACCTTCTGCCTCGGTGCTCTGCCGGTCTGGCCTCCAGGCTGGCCCTCCCCTTTGTTTGTGTTCTGGACGGAGCTGCAGCTCCCACTTTGGAACATTCCCACAGTGCTTGGTGCTTCCTTGTATTGTTGTATTTTCCTCTGGAAGGGAAGTGACCAACATCAGCCTTTCCTCCCAGCAGACAAATTCCATGCACAAAGCTACACGTCAGCTTCTGGGCGCCCGCTGGAGAGCCCGGCTTCCGTCTCCTGCCCGCGGGGTGGGGGTTGAAGTTGTGCACGATAGCCATCACAGACCTTTCTGTTCTGAGCAGTGGGCAGTGCCTTGCAGGACTCCCTGACGGAGGTTTCTTCTGAATCCAGTGCATCTTGCATCGAGGATGTTGTTGTTGTTGTTTAGTCCCTAAGTCATGTCCAGCTCTTTTTGCTACCCCATGGGTTGTAGCCAGGCTACTCTGTCATGCAATCTCCCAGACAAGAATCCTGGAGCTGGTTGCCATTCCCTTCTCCAGGGGATCTTATAAATCCAGGGATCGAAGCCACGCCTCCTGCTTGGCAGACAGGTTCTTTACCACTGAGTCACCAGGGAATCCCTGCATTGAGGATAGGACTCTGTAAAACACTTAAGACGTCAGTAGACGCAGTGTTACCTCCCCAGCTTATGTTGCTTATATTATTCTGATGATACAAACGTTTGTAAGTGAAACTTTATTTGCACTAAGGGAGTAGGTTGCTTACCAGAATGTTGCAGCGAATCTTACTGATACAGAAAGAAAATATCCCTCATGATGGCAAATAATTTTTCTTTAATGTATTGTCTCTAAAGTTGGATAGTCATAGATGATAAAAGAATATTAAAGAAACCCAGTAACTATTTAAGGTGCCAGGCACCTTTAAAATATCATGCTGAAGCTTTAGGCAACTTGCTAGTACATATTTTCCATATGAAAAAATTAGGTCCAGGGAGGTCAAGTTCCTTTCTCAAAGTTGCCCAGCTGGGAGGTGCCCATCTAGAGATCCAGATTGGGCCAGCTCTCCTCCAAAGCCAGCGTTTCCCGCTCCTTCCGCACTCTGGTCAGGAGGGAGAGGTGGCACGTTGCCCAGCCAAGAGTTAAGCTTCTGGGGTCTGGATCTGGCTGTGTCACTGAGGGTGGCGCCTTGACCCCAGCTCCGCCCCCCCACCCCCAAGCTCTGAGGGGAGACGGTTTTGTCAGTCTGTGTCTGTTCGGCCCTGCCGTTCTGTGAGTCGGCGGCTTGGGGCCTGTGGTAGTCGTGCTCCGCTCCCAGGAGCTCTGGCTGACAGCAGCCTTACCTCCGCGGCGTCCTCGGGGTGATTGCGCAGGACACGGAGGCCGGGACGCTGGCCGTGCGCTCCCATTCGGGCGGCGCTTCCCTTTGACCGCTCTCACCCGAGAGCCCCGTGTCCCCCTGAGCTGTGGGTTAGATGGTCGCTTGCCCCGCCGGGGACGAGTCCCGGAGACACTGTCTAAGAAAAGGCTGTCGGATCCGTCTGTCCCCGTCCCCAGCCCCCGGCAGTTCGCAGGGAATCCTTCTGGGAGGCCACGGTCCCCTGAGACAGAGCTGACCCCCAGGGTCCTTCCTTCAGAGCTGCTCTCAGGGACGTCTCCAGGTGGTTGGAAGGTTCGGCAGTAACCCAGCTGTCTGGAGCTGGGGATCTTCCCACAGGGTTCGACCGTGGCAGCCCCTGGCTCGGCAGCGGCGGAGTCGGCCTCAAGCCCGGCTCCAGGGGTGACCTGCTATCGGGTGCGCTCCGGCCCGTGAGGAGCTGACCCAGGCCCGGTCAGTCCCTGACGTCAGGGGCTCTGCAGACCAGCAGGATGAGAAAGATGCGGGCGACGCTCCCCGTCGGGGGTTGGCCTGGGCTGAGGAGTGGGGAAGGTGGACGAACAGTGCTCTGGTGGCCCGCGCCCTGGCTCTTGCCTCAAGGAGAGTTTGTTTGTGGACTGGAAGCTCTGGTTCACCCACTGTGGGCAGTATTTGTTGGGGCAGGTGGAGAGTCTTCATCTGTTTCGTCCTCCTGTCTGCCCGTCTGTTCATCGGTCGTTAGGCATCTGCGTGTCCGGGTACTCTGCTGGTGCTGGGCGGCTTTGTGTGCAGAGCATTTGATAACGTTAAAACTGTCTTTAGGTGAAAAGAGACATTAGGATGCAGGTTCAAAAGTAGAACTTCTTTGATCTTTCTGTAGATGAATTGAACTAAATTTCTCGTGGAAGAAATGAGGTCAGACATATCTGGCACTGAACACTTGCCTAAGGAAAATTATTACAGTTTGGGGAAGGAAACTGAGGGCCCTTCAGGGTGTGTCAGAAGGGTGGGGCGGTCACTGATGGCGACGGGGATGGAGTGCTGGCTGTGCTGTGGGTGTTTGAGCCGCGCTGGGTGTCGGCGGCCCCTCCGGGTGGCTGGAGCTCGGGTCTGCGCTCTTTCCCGGTTCATGGCTGCGGTTTGACCGGAAGGAGCGCTCCATGCGCAGTGTTGAGGTGGCGGGAAAGTGGAACAGACACATGCTGTTGGCTGGCTTTGAGAAGTCTGGACTCGCGGGCCGCGATTGTGTGAAAATGACTTCTGTGTCGGTAGATGGGAATCAGAAACCTCAGGCTCCTGTGGAGATCGGGATGTGGCTTCTTCGGTTCTGCATACGCCAGCAGGATTCTCTTACCCCCTTGGAGGGGGCCGTGGCCGGTGTGGCGCCCTGGCCGTGGTGCAGCACGCTGAGCAGTGGAAGCCCCGGCTCGCCGAGTGCCTTTTAGACCCTGTCTCTTCGGCTCCGTGGGCTTTTTTTGTCTTTAAATTTTACTCTGGCTCCCCCATCCTACCCTCCAGTCCCTTTGATTGTGTGCCTTTGGCCAAACTGGCTGAAGCCAGGTATCTGCTTTCCGAGCTACTGTGATTTCAAACTTGATGGTGGTAACGATTTCCCGAGGGGACTCCTAAGTGTCTGTCTTATTTGGTCCTCATCGCAGCCGAGGAGGTGGGACTACGGCATTCTGCACAGCTGATGGATGGGGAAACTGACACTGCTGTGCTGGGTGGGCAGGCCAGAATCTGGCCCCGGGTGTGGGGCCTCAGTCTCCCCACTGCCTGCGCTCCAGAGATTCCTGAAGAGCTTTTCTACCCTCGGGTTCTAGGATCTCAGTCAGTGAAATCCTTCTGTGTACCTTGACATTTTCTTTTCTTTAATTTTTTCCCCCACAAAAAAAGTGTATGATTTCATGCCCTTTCTTCCAGGAAATCTGTTGTTCAGAATTTAGGTGGTGCAGCATTGTCTCCAGAAATGTTAATTCCAACGTAGACTGTGTGACTGGAGCTTGAGGCTGCACATTCCCGTTTGCCCTCCGAGCCCTTCTTCTTGGGAAACTGAAGTGCAGCTTGCATTTTGATGTTTGCTTACTTTTCCCCTTGGAAACAACAGTCTTAATGAAGTCAGTTTGTTTTCACCGATGGAACTTGTCCCGTGATGCACACTGGTCTAAGGGCTAGAACCTTAAAAAGAAGGTGTGACCCTGGGGTCTCTGTGACAGTGTTTCTTGTGGCACGCCCCCAAACTGGTCTATTTTTAGCTTTCAGCTTCTTGATCATGTGATTTTCCACTCCTCCCCCAAGGAAAAGCAGCGTTGATGGGGTTTGGAAATGAAGTTCAATCTCTGAGGCTGCTGCTGTGCCGATGAGGATTGGAGTGTCAGGAAAGCCGAGGAGGAGCTCCTAGAATAGACGGGTCCGGGGACCCACCGCTGGGGCGGTAACAAGCCTTGTATTCTGATTTCCTCCCTGGAAGTGAAGAGAGTTGGACAGGCAGGAGGCAAAGACCTTTCAGAGCAGAGTTCAAGTTTTTCTTGCACGGGCTTGCCACTGGGTGATGGGGATGTCTGAGAGATGAATCCCGTCCAGCTGGTGACTTGGTCTGTGTTTGCTCTTCAGCAAAGACACTTGGGCTTGGAAGGGCTCTGTGATCCTCTGGCTTAATTTAGAATGGGCAATGCTATTGAAAAACAGAAGCCCCTGAAACGAAGCCACCTGTGTCCCTGGAAACCAGGTAAGAAGACCCTGCACTTCGTCCCCAGGAAGAAGGGCTTCGGCCGCTGTCTGTTGGGACGCTACGGTGTAAGACCAGACCTGAGCCTGCGGGCCAGACCATGCTTCCAGTTCAGCATGGTCTGAAGACAGTGAACAGACAGTTCTGCTAAGGAATGAAATGATTCGCAGCTCTGTGATGGCCTGACTTGGCTGAGAACTTTAGTTCAGTTTGAGATTTTTTTATTTAGTGCAGCACATGTCGCTGGGTTGAAATTTTTCAGTTTTAAAAAATATCCCAAAGAAAAATTTTGATATCCAGGAGTTTGCATTTTTAGTGACAGTTTGGTTTAGAGAATGTTAATAATAGCTTTTAATTATATAGCCCCTTTCTTCCTAAGAGTTCAAAGTACCTCCTATTAAAAAAAAAAAAGAACAACCTTGTATTTGTCTATCCTCGATGTCCATGAGACAGGACAGCAGCGCCTATTACCACCTCCTCCGTGTCACTCAGGCTTTTGTTAGCGTTAGCTCTGAGAACGAAGAAGTCAGAGGGACCACCCAGCAGTGTGCTGTGGTGTGCCTGAAACTGGAGGACCCTTGAGCAGGGTCCCAGGGCACTTGCTGCCCTTTTTCACTGTTATTAGCCTAGCAGACTAGCAGTTCGCAGACCCAGCAGGCACCCAAATGCTAAAGGTAGTGCCCTGGATAGTACGGACTCTCTTATCTCCACTTGCCGGAAAAGAAGGGAGGTAGCACCTGACCTGTAGCAAGACAGTTTGATCACAAGTGTGTGCACAGGTGTGCGTTTATGAACAGAAAAAATAAACTTGGAGAAACCACATGGAAATGTCAGTAAGAGTTGTCTTTTGTGGTCAGGTTATAGACAGTTGTTTTTTTTTTCTTCTTGAGAAAAGTCAGCGGGATGCTAACTTAACCATTTCCCCTCTAAGTTTCCATCAGTCAATGAGCTAGTTTGGAAAAGGTGCTCCTTTCTGCTCCTTTATCAAATCCTGCCTTGAATTAAAAAACGATGAAAGACATTTGAGGGACAGACCAGGAAATTTGAATATGAACTGGGTGGTAGATGGTGTTTGGAAACTGTTGCTAAAACCATTGTGTGATGGTGGTAATGAGTCATGTAGGAGAATGTCCATTTTGGTATCATCATGCTGAAGTATTTAGGAGGAGAGTGTTGTACTGGCTATAATTTTACTCTAGAACGGTTCAGGTGAGTGAGTGAACACTTGCATATAGGTAAGAAAAACAGGATCATTTTAACAACGTTAGAATCCAGGTAATGAATATGTGAGATTTGTTATATTTTCTTTAATGTATTTTACTCACTTGGGGGAGAGAAACATTAAAAAAAAAAGCAGTTGCTTTTTATGTCATAATACTTTGTCCTTCAAAAGAATGACTCTCGCAGACACGGGTATTTGCATGTGGGCTGGGATGCAGCACTCTCTCACTGACGTGTGGGCTGGTATCTCCAGTTACTGAGAAGGAAAGCCGCCTGATCAATGACACAAATCACCAATGTTATAACAGGAATTCAGCATTTTACTTACTTTCAAGTTGTCTCTGGTTTTCCTTCGGAAAATGTATGAATGAAAGCTTCTTGATATTTCCAGTGGTGGCAGCTGGGTTTACAGACAAAAATGAAGGCTGTTGTGTTGTGTTGCTTACTTGTGTTCAGAAATGTAAACGAGAGGGGCTGATGGCAGGGGTTTCAGAATCCACAGTGAATTGAGGGTAAAAAGAGCGATTAACTGCCGCTGATTTCTTGGTCTTCACAGATCCTTTGGACCAGGGGCACGTCTCTGCCAGTGGAGGGATTTGGTTTGTGCACAAGAGACCCCGTACCTAGTTTATTCTCCGATCCAACATCTGTGGACGCTCTGCCAAGGACCCACAGTAACAGGGGTGTGGAGTTTATCTGTTCTTCACAGTTTGTCAGTAAAGGCTGTTGATGTTTTGAAACAGTAATTTCAGAACAGTGTTCAGGAGTGATTTCGTGAATCCCCAGCACCACCCTGAGCCTGATGTGAAGTCCAGGCTCAGCACGAACATGAAATCACAGGGACTGACTTGATGGCTCCAGGCTGGAGGGCATGCGGCGTGGAATCAGTGCCTTGCTTTAGGGGCAAGTGAAGCTGGGTCTCGGCCTCATGTGTGGTTGCTGCAGGCAGCTGCCACGGCCCCGGCTCCCCCTGACTGCTGTCCAGCCTGTCTGTTGGCCTGCCATGGCAGACTTTACCCTGAGCCAGACGGTCGCGATTAGGAAGGTCAGATCCAGAATAAATTCTGAAGGGACATTGAAAGGAAATCATTATCTACCTTTCAGACCATCTATGTTTCTGCTCCCATGTTGTGTACATCTGGGAGGTTAAAAACTGAGGTGACAGAATACTAGTTTGAGAAACATGAGTCTCACTGTCTCTGCTTGCTGTCCCCCTAAAAGAGCATTTTACACGCAGTAATGTCTCTCTAATGATTTTAAACAGTGTGAGGCGTAACCCCTTTGAAGGGACCAACAGTATGCTCTCTGACTCTTAAAACTAGTTTTTCTTACAGCTCTCAACCCAAGACTTAAGAAAGAGACAGTACAGCCTATTTTTGGTTTTTGCACTAATGAATACTTGCCATAGTTGATAAATTGGAATCATTTGTATTACCATGGTGAGTTCTAGCAGCTCCCTGCCCAAAAATATAGCATGGGAGACGGGATAAGGCAGTAGCTTCTGTGATCCTGGAGCTCTGCCCTGTCTTGCTGTCTGACTTTGAACAAGTGAATTCTGGTTACTGCGTGACCTGGTCAGAAACCTGAGGGCTGTCTGTCGGGGTTGCGGTCCTGCCCTCGACTCCCACCCAGCGTATGGCACTCGGTGGCCGAGCTGAGTGCTGGCTGGCTCCCGGCTCTAGCACCAGGTGTACCTGGGGTGTGAAAGGCGCTGCGTGGCTCCTGGTGCGGGCAGATGCTACTGGTGCTGGCCTTCCGGCTTTGCAGTTCTCTGCCCAAAGTAGAGTCATCGGGGGATGAAAACAGGCTCAACCTCCTGTGTCCCACAGCAGTTCTGAATTCACAGAGACTAAATTTATCAACAGTTGTTCACACTGCAAAAAATCGCTTCACTAAAGCTACTTAAATCATTTAGTCAGCGTTTGGTTGTTGATGCTTGACCCTGACACCTGGGGAAACCTTCAGCCTAGAGCTGCCCTGAACTTCTCTGAAATATACCTGCTATCACCTGCTCTCAGAAGACTTCCTTGTTTCTTCTGGTCCTTTTTTCCTCCCCAGGAATAACCTGAAGGGTGGCTGACGGTGGTTTTTCTGGCTTTGGGGAATACAACATGAGCAGATGTTGCCTTGGGAATTAAACATTGTGGCTGTAGTTGCGCACTGAATTATCTCCCTCAGAAAGCCCCCCAGCATGAGGCCACACTGGCATGGCAAATGGAAATATTAATGATTTGCATATTTGTACACAGCTGGGTGTGAGCGAGTGAAACAAACACCCTCAGTGGAAGCGCTGACTGCAAAAAGTGTCCTTCCCAGGCTGGGGTGCCTATGGGCTTTGCAGCCCCAAGAAGGAGGTGCCTGGCTGGGGTGGGGGTGGGGAGTCACAGATTTGCATAAATTCAGCCGCTCTCTGGGTCCTCTGCCACAGGGGCAGATTTATAGTTGTCTGGATTCCAGTCAGCAGCGGTGTTTAGACTTGCCTCTACAAGCTTGTCCCAAGCTGGCTAGTGTGCCGGATCATTACCATTGATGCTTTTCTGCCCGCAGCTGGAGCCGGCCTCCTTTCTACCCCCCCCCCACCACCCCTATCCGTTGTCTGCCCTCACTCCATCGCTTTGGGGGGTTGCCATGCTCCAGAATGTGCTCCAGAACGTGCGGCACCCCACTCAGGGCCTTCCCACTGAGAGGCCAGCCACACAACTTTACACATCCCAACCTGTTTCCTAATTTCTGTGTGACGTTAATAATAACGCATACCTCGCAGGACTGTTGTGCACAGTTAAATGAGAATATGTAAAGGGGTCATAGCCCTTAGCATACTCAGGCACTTAATGAATCATAGTCATTCATGTTATCACACGTTGCGTAATAGAACAAACCCTGGTTTTACACAGGCCAGCTAGCAGTGGGAGCTTGGCTAACTACCCACTTCCTTCCCTCAGTTGAAGGGATCACATGCCAGATGATCTCAGAGGTGCCTGGTGAGCTGTGAATCAG
The DNA here is from genome assembly GCF_032405125.1 of Capricornis sumatraensis. Classification (NCBI taxonomy): domain Eukaryota; kingdom Metazoa; phylum Chordata; class Mammalia; order Artiodactyla; family Bovidae; genus Capricornis; species Capricornis sumatraensis. The sequence continues at coordinate 5,159,954 of NC_091069.1, forward strand.
TGACCGTCCGCGCCGATCACGCCTGTTTGCATGTGCGAGCTCCCCTGGAGTTCAGTACCTGCAGGAGGCTTGGATGCTGCTGGGCACCGTGGTCCCCCGGGGTGCTTTGTATGGTGCTGAATTTCTTTGAAAGTAGTTACTGCAGGACTGGGCATAGTTGAGCTGTTCCTAGTTAACTGGAATATGTTACTAACCAAGAGAATCCATTTTCCCATCCTGAATAATGTTGAAATGTCTCTTTCCTAATGGCAAAGTGGTTAAGAGCCTGTACACCGGAGCCCAGGTGCCAGGGTTGATGCCCTGGTCTCCCACTTTGAGCTGGCTGATGATTGGCAAGTTCCTTAACTCTTGGGCCTCAGTTTTCTCATTTGTAGATAGTGCCTACCTCATGGGGTGACACGAGGATCAAGGGGTTTATGCATGTGAAATACTTAGAACAGTACCAGACAAGTAGTATACTTTCAGTAAGAGTTTATTATTGTTATTTTTAGGTTAAGTACAGGGAACTTACATTTTATCCTAGGTGAAAAGATGTTACTAAAGAAGGAATTGGAAGAAAAATTGACAAAATGCCAAGAGGAGAATGCATCTTGCATGTCTGGATCTAAAGGGCCTGAAACCTGGTAGGCGAGCCGAAGGATGAGCTGCTTACTGGTCATCTTTTCCAGAGCTGCTGCACTCACAGGCATATTTTTCATCTGTGGTCTTTAGAGCTACCGTAAGGACTGTGACATTCCATCACGTTGCTCTTCCATAACTTATTAGATCGTGCAGCCGCTGCTGGATTTCGACACTGTTTTCCTCTTTTTGCTGTAAGAGATAAGGTAACAGCAAGCAGCTGTGTTCATAAGCTTGTGATTTGCTAGGTGATGTCCTTAGCGCGAGTTCTCAAGGTAAAGTTCCCAGTCCAGGGACCTGCCGTGGGCTAGTGCCGCGTTGTTTTCCAAAAGGCGCGTATGTGTTAACATTTTCATGAGCGATGCATGAATTTATCAGATAGCCACAAGCACATCCGCGTTGAGTGTTGTCATTTTGACATTGTTTTCCTTGTAAAACTTAAACTGGTTTTATTAATGCCACCTTGATGCAGGCATGGGGTTCAGAGAAGGGGATGGGAAGTTCAGGAGCCATAGAATCTATTTTTGTTTCAAATTTCTGTTTTCCCATGGACTTTTGCGTTGGACTTGGCTCAGTCTCATTCAGGTGTTGAGTTTCACAGAGAAAAGGCATAGTAAGATTTCAGGGATTCTCATTTACCATCACAACTTTCTGTCTTTTGCCTCCCAGGGAGCAGTGATTTTTTAAACACTTTTGATTTCCTTACGTGAAAGGGACAGAGTGAGCCCAGAAGTGATACCGTAGCATCATTAGTGTAACACTTGCTGTTCAGCAGGGTGATGAGGGACCGACTCTTCCTCCTTCCTGTTCCTGTTGGGGGACGATTCGTTACCATTTCCCCAAATGCTCCTACGTGATTGGGCACCAACCCAGTTGTTATTAAAATAGATACGCTGTTAGACTGCTTGCTTCAAACCTTGCTGCAAGGGCAGTTTGGGTCAACAAGTGCAGAACATCAGGATATTACTGTGACGAACAAAGATGATGCCCACGCCCGTTCATTGTGGGGCTCCAAGTCGTGATTGGGTGTGGCCATGCACAGGCTTCCGGGCAGGAGCAGCTTTCAAAGCAAAGGTTACGTAGCATGGTTTTGGAATTAGTCTTGGGCTAGAAAAGAGTGGCAAAACTCTAAAATGATTCCCTGATTTTGCCAGTGAAGAAATCGAGGCTTAGAAGTGAAGTGGGACTCAACTACTTTGTGGCTTAGTATCTCCAGCTACTTAGTGGCTTAGTGTTAGGATGGTAATATAACAGTGATATAATGTATGTAATAAAGGTATAGAATGATACAGCATATTGTATATATGACGATTATATATTTTCTATTTATAAAATGTGTTTACATGTTACAGAGTATATGTTCAAAACATTGTGTTTATAGTATGTTATATATTGTCTCTACCATATACAAAGTATATAATGTGATACAATAATAGATGTAATAAGAATGCAGCACTAATACATTGGGAACAATGTTACAGTGACGCTGGTGGCTTCTTGTATGCCAGATTTGGTACTGAGAGATCTGGATGCTTTATGGGCTTCCATGAATCTTTTGTTGTTGTTGTTAAGTGAAAGATCAAATGTAGGAAATGGAAGCCGTTAAGTGTGATGGAATTTTTCTCATGAGAAACATGGGGTGTTGTTTTGGGTGTGGATAAGAAAAGGGAAGGAAACTTCGCTTTGTCACCAGATATTTCCAAATTTAGAACAATATCTACCCCTAGCCATTGGTTTTAGGATATGCTTTACCCTGGGAACATGCCTAAGATACATTTCCGTGCTTGGCTGTTTCTTTCCAGCCACATGGAGGGTGTTACCAGTATTTAAGATAATAGCAGTGGCCACTGGCCACTTTATCTCTGATTGCCTTTCAGCAGTTACATTAGGGCACTTAGCTTTGGAAGTCACATCTTGCTGAAATTCCTAGGTCCCTGTGTCTGGGGACCTTGTGGTCTACAGCTGAGGAATTAGCCTTACGATGGCTCGTCTTTGTCAGGAGTGGGTAAATTTAAAGAGCCAGGTAGTGAATATTGTGGGCTTTGCAGGACAAGAGGCAAAATCAAGACTGTTACGTAGGTGCTTATATGACCAGCTAAGGTGAAACCGTCTTATGGCAGATGGGAAAACCATTCTTTCCTTGCAGGCTATATACGAGGAACATGCCACGGAGAGGCTGACAGGATTCAGGCTACCGGCAGGCGTGTGCTGACCCCTGGTCTGCGGGGCCCTTTTGGTTTGGTGCTCCCTGCTGTCATCATCAGAGAAGGCGATGGCACCCCAATCCAGTGCCCTCGCCTGGAGAATCCCAGGGGCGGGGGAGCCTGACAGGCTGCCATCTGTGGGGTCGCACAGAGTTGGACACGACTGAAGTGACTTAGCAGCAGCAGCAGCTGTCATTATTACTGGGGAACTCAGAAGCAGGTCACTCGTCAGTCACCAGAACTATTCACATTTCAAGCCAGAGAAAGGTCTCAAATATCACCCTCCAACAGCCTCATTTTTAAAACTGAGATTACTTAATCTGAACCTTCTGTTTTCTAGCCTATCACACCATTCAGGTCTTTATCTATAAAAATACAATGAGAAAGAGATTGTGGAAGGTTTGAAGAACCTGGTACTTTGAATATGGAGGCCTTAAACAGTTTTCCTTTACTATTAAATGGGGCACTATAGTAAAAACATTCCACCGTTTCTATACTCATTCATTGATTGACAGACTTTCATCCATTCAACAAACATTCATTGAATGGCTCCTGTGTCAGGCACTGTTCTAGGCGCAAGAGATAGCTAATGAAAAATTAAGACATCATTGGCTTCGGAAGTGTATAGTTTAATATGAACAGTTAAGTATATAATCTGTTAGATGACAGGCATCACAGAAAGAAGAGAGGGAGGGGATGTTGGATTGGGAGAGGGGCTGATAGCATTGCAGAGGCTGGAGAGGGTAGAGGGCTCAGCTGTGAGGAGTCGAGTTGGAGGGCCATGCCATGTGGGCACGTGCACTCTGGAGAACGGGAAGCTGGTGCAGAGGCCTGGGCCGACAGGACAGCGCGAGGCCCGCGTGGCTGGAGCGGACTTGGGAGGGATCAGCGAGACGGAGGTCAGGAAGCCGCAGAGCCTTGTGGGAGACAGGGTTTGAAGGGAGGGCCGGTGGGATTTGCTCAGGGTGACGTGTGGGGTGTGAGAGAAGAAGAGGTGTTTTGGTCTGAGCATTTTGTCTTATAAACGGAAGAGTGCCAGAGGAGCACATGGGGACCCGGGGGTTAGGGGGGGTGGTCAGGAGTTGCGTTTGGTACAGGTTGATTTTGGGGTGCCTATGAGAGACCTAAAAGAGGTGGTCACTAGGCAGGTTGGGTGTTGGGGTCTGGATGTCAGAGAAGAAATCTGGGCCTTTTGGGGTCTTTGACTTTTGAGACTGGATGAGAGAGCTTACTGATGAAGTGAGTTACAGAAGAAACCAGAGACTGAGCCCCGAGGCCCCTCAGAATCAGGAGTTTGGGGTGATGAGCAAGGCCCTGCAGTGAGGCAGGAGGAGGCTTGGAGACTGTGTTGTCCTGGGAACCGGGTGCAGACAGGGTCGGGGCAGAGGACGAGAGCTGACAGACGATGCTGATTGGGGCAAGTCACGTAAGGACGGAGACTTGAGCACCGGCCTTAGGGCCATGGCATTCGCTGGAGACCTGGACCAGTTTCAGGGCCGTGCTGGAGGTGAAAGGGGGTGTGAGAGAGAAGGGCCAGAGAGGAAGTAGACACAGTGGGCATGAGCAGCTCCCAGAGGACTTTTGCTGCAACGCAGAGCAAAGACAGGTTGATAGTTGTGGAGGTGGTGGGGTCGAGGGAGAGCTTTTTTTTTCTGTTATTTTATTTTTGGTTGCTGTGAAAAGGCTCGAGTTAGAGAGTGGGAGCTACTCGATAGCTGCGATGTGTGGAGCTTCTCATTGTGGAGGCTTCTCTTACTGAGGAGCATGGGCTCAATAGTTGGGGTGCCTAGGCTTAGCTCTGCGTCATTTGGGATCTTCCTAGACCAGGGATTGACCCTGTGTCCCCTGAATTGGCAGGCAGGTCCTTATCTACGGGACCACCAGGGAAGTCCCAAGGGAGAGCTTTTTTAAAGGGAGAAATAAAGGCGTGATTGAAGGCAGATGTGAGTAATCCAGTTCAGTTCAGTCGCTCAGCCGTGCCCGACTCTTTGCGACCCTGTGGACTGCAGCACGCCAGGCTTCCCTGTCCATCACCAACTCCCAGCGCTTGCTCAGACTCATGTCCATTGAGTCGGTGATGCCATCCAACCATCTCATCCTCTGTTGTCCCCTTCTCCTTCTGCCCTCAATCTTTCCCAGCATCAGGGTCTTTTCCAATGAGTCAGGTCTTCGCATCAGGTGGCCAAAGTATTGGAGTTTCAGCTTCAGCATCAGTCCTTCCAATGAATATTCAGGACTGCTTTCCTTTAGGATTGACTGGTTGGATCTCCTTGCAGTCCAAGGGACTCTCAAAAGTCTTCTCCAACACCACAGTTTAAAAGCATCAACTCTTCGGCGCTCAGCTTTCTTTATAGTCCAACTCTCACATCCATACATGACTACTGGAAAAACCATCGCTTTGACTAGATGGACTTTTGTTGGCAAAGTGATGTCCCTGCTTTTAATATGCTGTCTAGGTTGGTCATAGATTTTCTTCCAAGGAGTAAGTGTCTTTTCATTTCATGGTTGCAGTCACCATCTGCAGTGACTTTGGAGCCCAAGAAAATAAAGTCTGTCACTGTTTCCACATCTATTTGCCATGAAGTGATGGGGCCAGATGCCATGAGCTTAGTTTTCTGAATGTTGAGCTTTAAGCCAGCTTTTTCACTCTGCTCTTTCACGTTCCTCTTTAGTTCCTCTTCACTTTCTACCGTAAGAGTGGTGTCATCTGCGTATCTGGGATTATTGATATTTCTCCCAGCAATCTTGATTCCAACTTGTGCTTTATCCAGCCCAGCATTTTGCATGATGTACTCTTCATATAAGTTAAATAAGCAGAGTGATAATATACAGCCTTGACGTACTCCTTTCCCAATTTGGAACCAGTTTGTTGTTCCATGTCTGGTTCTAACTGTTGCTTCTTGACCTGCATACAGATTTCTCAGGAGGCAGGTCAGGTGGTCTGGTATTCCCAACTCTTTAAGAATTTTCCACAGTTTGTTCTGATCCACACAGTCAAAGGCTTTGGCTTAGTCAGTAAAGCAGAAGTAGATGCTTTTCTTTTGTTTTCCTATGTATTCTATTGCTTTTTCCATGATCCAGCAGATGTTGGCAATTTGATCTCTGGTTCCTCTGCCTTTTCTAAATCCAGCTTGAACATCTGGAAGTTCATGGTTCATATACTGTTGAAGCCTGGCTTGGAGAATTTTGAGCATTACTTTGCTAGTATGTGAGATGAGTGCAACTGTGCAATAGTTTGAACATTCTTTGGCATTGCCCTTCTTTGGGATTGGAATGAAAACTGACCTTTTCCAGTCCTGTGGCCACTGCTGAGTTTTCAAAATTTGCTGGCATGTTGAGTGCAGCATTTTCACAGCATCATCTTTCAGGATTTGAAATAGCTCCACTGGAATTCCATCACCTCCACTAGCTTTGTTCATAGTGATGCTCCTTAAGGTCCACTTGACTTCTCATTCCAGGATGTCTGGCTCTAGATTAGTGACCACACCATTGTGATTATCCGGGTCATGAAGATCTTTTTTTGTACAGTTCTTCTGTGTATTCTTGCCACCTCTTCTGCTTCTGTTAGGTCCATGCCATTTCTGTCCTTTATCGAGCCCATCTTTGCATGAAATATTCCCTTGGTATCTCTAATTTTCTTGAAGAGATCTCTAGTCTTTCCCATTCTGTTGTTTTCCTCTGTTTCTTTGCATTGATTGCTGAGGAAGGCTTTCTTATCTCTCCTTGTTATTCTTTGAAACTGTGCATTCAAATGGATATATCTTTCCTTTTCTCCTTTGCCTTTAGCTTCTCTTTTCTTCTCAGCTATTTTTAAGGCTTCCTCAGACAACCATTTTGCCTTTTTTGCATTTCTTTTTCTTGGGGATAATCTTGATCACTGCCTTCTGTACAGTGTCACCAACCTCCATCCGTAGTTCTTCAGGCTCTCTGTAGATCAGATCTAATACCTTGAATCTATTTGTCAGTTCTACTGTATAATTTTAAGGGATTTGATTTAGGTCATACCTGAATGGTCTAGTGATTTTCTCTACTTTCTTCAATTTCAGTCTGAATTTGGCTATAAGGAGGTCATGATCTGAGCCACAGTCAGCTCCTGGTCTTGTTTTTGCTGACTGTATAGAGCTTCTCCATCTTTGGCTGCAAAGAATATAATCAATCTGATTTCGGTGTTGGCCCTCTGGTGATGTCCGTGAGTAGAGTCTTCTCTCGTGTTGTTGGAAGCGGGTGTTTGCTGTGGCCAGTGCGTTCTCCTGGCACAACTCCGTTAGCCTGTGCCCTGCTTCATTCTGCACTTCATTTTGCCAAGTCCAAATTTTCTTGTTAATCCAAGTATCTCTTGATTTCCTCCTTTTGCATTCCAGTCCCCTATGACGAAAAGGACATTTTTTGGGGGTGTTAGCTCTAGAAGGTCTTGTAGGTCTTATAGAGCCATTCAGTTTCAGCTTCTTCAGCATTTCTGGTCAGGGCATAGACTTGGATTACTGTGATACTGAATGGTTTGCCTTGGAAATGAACAGAGCTCATTCTGTCATTTTTGAGATTGAACCCAAGTCCAGGTTGCATTTTGGACTCTCTTGTTGACCATGATGGCTACTCCATTTCTTCTAAGGGATTCTTGCCCACAGTAGTAGATATAATGGTCATCTGAATTAAATTAACCCATTCCAGTCCATTTTAGTTCACTGATTTCTAAAATGTCAGTGTTCACTCTTGCCATCCCTTGTTTGACCACTTCTAATTTGCCTTGATTCATGGACCTGACATTCCAGGTTCCTGCGCAGTACTGCTGTTCACAGCATCAGACTTCACGTCTGTCACCGTCACCTCCACAGCTGGGCGTTGTTTTCGCTTTAGCTCTGTCTCTTCCTTCTTTCTGGAGTTACTTCTCCACTTTTCTCCAGTAGCATATTGGGTACCTACCGACCTGGGGAGTTCATCTTTCAGTGTCTTGTCTTTTTGCCTTTTCATCCTGTTCGTGGGGTTCTCAAGGCAAGAATACTGAAGTGGTTTTGCCATTCCCTTCTCCAGTGGACCACATTTTGTCAGACCTCTCCACCATGACCCAGCCATCTCGGGTGGCCCTACATGGCATGGCTCATTGTTTCACTGAGTTAGACAAGGCCATGGTCCATGTGATAAGCTTGATTAGTTTTCTGTGATTGTGATTTTCATTCTGTCTGCCCTCTGTTGGAGAAGGATAAGAGGCTTATGGAAGCTTCCTGATAGGAGAGACTCACTGTGGAGGAGACTGGGTCTTGTTCTGATGGGTGGGCCCATGCTCAGTAAATCTTTAGTCCAGTTTTCTGTTGATGGGCAGGGCTGTGTTCCCTCCCTGTTGTTTGACCTGAGGCCAAACTATGGTGGAGCTGCCGAAGATGATGGCGACCTCCTTCCAAAGGCCCCGTGCACGCACTGCCACACTCAGTGCCCCCGACCCTACAGTGGGCCACCATCGACCCACGCCTCCCCCAGAGACTCCTGGACACTCACAGACATGTCTGGGTCAGTCTCCTGTGGGGTCACAGCTCCTTTCTCCTGGGTCCTGGTGCACAAGGTTCTGTCTGTGCCCTCCCAGAGTCTGTTTCCCAGTCCTGGGTAAGTTCTGTAATCAAATCCCACTGGCCTCCAAAGTCAAATTCTGTGGGGGTTCTCAGTCCTTTTGCCAGATCCCCAGGTTGGGAAATCTGCTGTGGGTCCTAGAAATTTCTCAACAGTGTGAGAATTCCTTTGGTATAATTGTTCTGCAGTTTGTGGGTCATCTGCTCAGTGGCTCCATGGTGGGGTTAATGGTGACCTCCTCCAAGAGGACTTAAGCCGCAGCCTGTTTAACCCAGGTAGCTGCACCCAGAGCCCCCGCCCCAGTGGCAGGCCACTGCTGATCCCGACCTCACAGGAGACCCAAACACAGGTCTGGCTCAGTCTCTGCGGGGTCTCTGGGTTCTGGTGGGCACCAGGTTTTGTTTGGGCCCTCCAAGCGTCTCTGGCAGTTGTGGGGTTTGATTCTAAACATGATCTCACCCGTCCTACTGTCTTGCTGGGGCTTCTCCTTTGCCCTCGGACGTGGGGTATCTTTTTCTGGTGGGATCCAACATTCTCTTGCTGATGGTTGTTCAGCAGCGAGTTGTAATTTTGGAGTTCTCGCAGGAGAAGATGAGTGCACCTCCTTCTACTCCACCATCTTTGAGGATAATCCAGTAGAGAAGGAAGAATTGAGGACTGGGGGAATTCCTGGCAGAGAGAGATGCTATAGCAGCTGTGTGTTTTGAGTACCACTCTAGCACTCAGTCAGTGCTAACAAATGGCCCCAGTGTTTAGTGAGCCAGTGATGCCTTAATTTAGGTCATGCTTCTGAAAGGGGTGATTCAGGCTGGAGTCCTGGTGTCAGCTGGGGTCCCTCTTTTATCTGTGGTCAGCTGCTGGGAGGCTGTCCTCTGCCCTAGCCAGGGCCCGAGGTCACTCACCTGGCAGCTGAAAGCTTCCTGGAGAGCAAGGTGCACATGGCCTCCTGAGGCCCAGGGTCAGAACTGGCACAGTGTTGCCTCCGCTCCATCTTGTTGGTAAAAGCATGTCCCAAGACAGCCCAGATTCAAGGTGAGAGAGAGACCCACCTCTGGATAGAAGGCCTCTGAAGTCAAAGGGGATTACTGTGGCCATCTTTGCAAACAGGTCTGGGAGCCAAGAGAATTGCATTTGAGCCTCCCAAGAGTTTTGTGTGATGGGTATAATATTTTATCTTCATTTCACAGATGGGGAAACAGGGTCAGTGAGTGTCTGGTGACTCGCTCAGGATCACACAGCTGGTTGGGGGCAGAGCTGGGGCCCAAACCTCGCTTTCTCCGATCTTCTCTCTGCCCCCATCCTGAGAGTATGGGTGCGCACGCAGACTGGAGTGCTGCAGCTGCTCTTTGTTGGGCAAGGGGATAACGTTCTTGAAGATGATGATTAGCTCATAATTAAGATGGACTGAGGGAGGCAGTTATATTGTTATGGTTTGCATGTCTACTGTGGGGATTGGCCAGCTGTGTTTATTAGAATCCCATTGAGGTCACAGTGGCGTATGTAATTAGGACCTTGATTGACACAAAACGTATGTGTCCACTGTCAGCTGGACCCTCAGTGCGCTTTGACAGACTGTGTGTGCCGTTTCTCAGCTGGCTGTCCTGCTTCTTATAGCACTGGACCACATAGTTGCCCCAGTCCTCAGGACCCGCTTCACAGCCCCTGTGCCTCCAGGCCTTCTGGCCTCCCATGTGTACCATTATCCCTGCCTCTCCCCTCTGTCCCTGACACAGACACCCTGCTTCTGGTCCAAGGTCACCTGCCTCTGCCAAAGTCTGCCTCCCTCCAGAACCTGTTGTGGTCAACATTTGTCTCCTCACCCAGCTGGACTTCACACTTTCCAGAAGGTAGAAAAATTAGCCTTAGCATCAGGGAACTTCGGCTCTGCCGCTGGTTGGGTAGCCTCCAGCAAGTCATTTCCTGTGAGGTTCCTGAACCTGAGACCCGAGTGGACAAGCTGAGGCATCTCAGAGACCTCTCAGGCAGAGTGAGGGCTGCTTGCGTTCACGGGGGAAGCCCTTGGCCTAGGGCTCTGCTCCCGGCCCAGTGGCTGCCAGGGCGTCCTGGGTCCTGTGTATGACAAGGACAGCAGCCTTCTCTCGGCCCTGCCATCACTCCAGTGCCCAGACTCTGTGGGCCCCGGGGCTCCAGCAGCTGCCCTTCACTTAGCTCACTGGGGAGACAGCTGGAGTCGGTCTGGGTGCTGGTTCCACAGTCTCAGAAGATACTTGGTTGGAAAGCAAAGACCACGGGAAAGATACTTTTTTAAAGCTCTCTTTGGATAAAGGAAGCACCTCAATGAGTAATTAGGTTAAACCAAGCACTGCAGGTCTCAGTAACCTTGCTTATAGGGAGCCCAGGAGCTTCGCTCTCCTGTGAAGGCCCTGGGCTTGGGTTCCTCCAGCGGAGCGAGAGGGAGAGCCTTCCTGGAGGGGGGCCTGGGGCAGCGGGGAGGGCCCGCCTGTCAGTCCCGAGGTTCCCGATGCAGAGCTGCTCTGTACTCTCACGTGCTTTGCTGTAAGAGAAATCATCCTGCTACTTATCGTGAAACCTTGGGGAAATTATGTAATTTCTGTCAGCCTCAATTTGCTCATCTGTAAAAATGAAGACAGCTAATAACCCCTACCTCTATATAGAGCACAAGGAGGCATGAACAGAGGATGGAGTTAGCTACGATGATGACTGTGTAAAATTCCCCTTTGTCTGACGTTATAAATCACTGAGTGGGGGTTTTTCACACTTTATGGTCACTCTGTGCTTCCAAGATGTGTGCTTGTAATATTTCCTACTCGTTCATTCACTGAGTTGGTATTTCTCTACTTCCTACTTAGGGGCACAGCATGCTGTTTTCTCTCTGTTCGGGTTATGATGACCTGTTCATTGCCCAGTGGTTGGCATCACCATATTCAGAGCTGCAGTTTGCTGAGTTTGTATTTCAGTGAAGTTGCTTACCTGGGGGCTAGTTTCTGAAGTCAGGTCATAAGGGAAGCATTGCCTGTAGTCAAAATCAGCCTTGGAAACCCCTTCAGTCATCTATAATAAGCAGTCTGCATTAGGGGAGCCATCAGATGTTTTCTGTAAAGAGCCGTATAATAAATAATGTGGGCTTTGAAGGCTGTGTACGGTCTCTGTCACATAGTCTTTTTTTTAACAGTCCTTTATAGTGTTGTTGTTTTTTTTTTTTTAAAGCACAAAACTCTGGGAAATAGTGAAGGATATGGAAGCCTGGCGTACTGCAGTCCACAGGGTCACAAAGAGTTGGACACGACTTAGTAACTGAACAACAACAGTAATGTAAAAATCCATCTCAGCTCTGGGCCCTTTGAAAACAGGCCTTGGTCTGCAGGAGTCACTGGTGGTTAGCAGCCTCCAAGGCAGCCCCAGAGACCCTGTCTCTTGGCACTCACAAGCCCAGGTGCAGTCCATCCCATCTTGTATCAGGGTTGGTCACGTGACCAGTAGACTATGGCACAAGCGATGGATGGTTGTCACTTCTGAAGGTCCATGTGTTCTCTCTCTCGGATCTGCTGCTCTGGGAGAGACGAGCTGCCCTGTCGTGAGGAGAGGCTCCTGGGCGAGGAGCTGAGGCCCCCTCCTGCTCACAGCACGGGGGTGAGCTCGGAGACGGCCCTGATCAAGCCCCAGGTGGCGCAGCCCTGGCTGCACCCGAGACCGTGAACCAGAACCACCCGGCTCGCTCAGATCGTTCTGTCTTTTGACGATTATAAAATCCTCAGCAGTGAAAGGGGGAACAATGAGAGGTTTAAAAAAAAAAGAAAGGCTGCTTGCCTGCAGAGTTTAATCCATTCCTTTTAATATTTAGTGTTTTTACCAATTATCCATTGTCAACAAAATCTGTTTATGGCTAGGATGCCCAAGTTACTTGAGAGTATGATGAAGCTCTTCCCGGTGGACCAGACCCTGAAGGGACCATTTAATCCACAACAGCTCTCGCTGAGGTGAGTACTGGGAGCCAGACGTCTCCTCAGATCTGACGCCTTCGCTAACCTAGGCCTCTTCTCGGCGTCTAGAAGGCCTCTTCTCGGCGTCCTCTAGCGTTCGTGCTGGTGCTCTGCTATCACACAGCGTTCGCGCCGGCATCTGCCACCACGCAGTGTTCGCGCCAGCGCTCTGCTATCACACAGCGCTGTGCTCGTGGTCTGTGGGACCTTGTGCTCCCCACCAGACAGCTCCAGATGGCTCTGCTCGGTTTCAGCTTTGCCCAGAGGACCTTCTGCCCTTAACGGCTCTTCTGCAAGCAGCTGACCGTTGACCTGTGTCTTGTGACCTGCCTTGGAAGGATGAGCTGGGCCAGTTGGTTCTGGGTCAGGAATTTGAACCAGGACTCAGAGAGTCTAATCACTGGTGGGCATTTGAGCTAAAGAGTCCTCAAGAATTGGAGGTAGGCAGCCATGATGTGCTCCCGTTTTATGAGTAGTGGCTCAGAGGAAGCATGCACACACTAGTGAATTACAGAGTGTGTGAGAAGTGGTGTGGGAAGCAGAGGAGGGGGACCAGGAGTTCCAGCTACGAAGGGTCAGGTTGCAGAGTTAAAGCGGGCGGACAGGGTGGCCTTGTTGGGACGGTGAGGTTTGCATCAGGACTTGGACAAAGGGGGTTGGCTCAGTGCGTACCTGGGGGACAGACATTCCAGGAGGCGGAATGGTAGGTAGGTGTGTTCATGGAGGTGTGAGAGGCTGGGATGACTGGCCAGAGAGGGAAGATCCTCTCGGGCTTTGAGGACCATTGTGAGGACTTTGACTATCATCCTGAGGGCAACGGCAGGTGTTGCAGTTCTGAGCTGAGCAGTGAAACCATCTGACTTCAGTTTTCCTAGGCTTTCCCGATGGCTCAGCAGGTAAAGAATCCACCTGCAACGCAGGACACACAGATGTGGGTTCAATCACTGGGTTGGGAAGATCCCCTGGAGGAGGAAATGGCAACCCATGGACAGAGGAGCCTGGCGGGCTCCAGCCCATGGGGTCGCAGAAGAGTCGGACGCGGCTGAGCGCGCACACACAGGATCAGTCCATTGTGCACGTAGGGGAATAGAGAAGCGCTGCTAGAAGCTGGAGCGGGGTCCGGAGAGCTGCTGGCGACGATGCGGGGCTGGTGGGCCTGAGGGATTTCGAAGATTGGGACTAACAGGGTTTCCTGACCGCTTGGATAAGAGTTGTAAGAGAGAAGGGGGAGCCAAGAGGGGCTTCACGGTTTCTGGCCTGAACCCCTAACTCTGAGAATGGAGCTTCTGTGGGGGGTGGTCAGGAGTTCAGGCAGAAGTACATTTTAGATCTCCAAATGGAGATACTGAGCGGAGAGTTAAGTATGCAAGTCTCCAAAGGAGAGAGGGCTGGATTAGAGGTATGAACTTGGAGTTTTGACATAAAGATGGCATTTAAAGCCGCTGGGTGAGCTCCCTAAGGGAGTGAGCCTTGATGGGACGTGGAACCAGGGCGGAGGCAGAGGTGGAGGACGCTGGTCCTCAGGGCCGCCTTCTTGGTTCTCACCCTTCCTGACAGTTGGGTGAGCTTGCCTTGGATTCCCAGGAGACTCCTTACTCTTATTTACCTTGCGTGCTAAGTTGCTTCAGTTGCTTCTGACTCTGTGCGACCCTATGGACTGCAGCTTGCCAGGCTCCTGTTCATGGGGATTCTCCAGGCAAGAATACTTGAGTGGGTTGCTGCGCCCTCCTCCAGGGGATCTTCCTGACACAGGGATGGAAGCCTTGGCTCTTAAGTCTCAGCTGCGTTGGCAGGTGGGTTCTTTACTGCTAGCACCACCTGGGAAGCTTTTATTTCCCTTAAACCTTTCTTTTTTACATGAGCGTGTTTCATGTACTTTCTGTCCCTTGCTACCAAAAGAGCCAGGGCTGAAGGCGGTGTCAGCCCCCTTTAGAGGAAGGAAGCAGACCCAGAAGTTAAACTTACTGCAGGCTTTACGCAGTGACCTAACTAGGATTCATGTCTACATCCCTTTAGCTCCAACGTGTGCAAAGTGTGTGGGGTCCCCTTGTCGTTCCTGGGCTACTGCTCATGGCTACTGCGCTGTGGGCATTGAGTGGTGTGATTTGAATGATGTAAATTGTCTCTTGCAAATCAGGAGGTGGGGTGCATCCGCCCACCCCCACCCCGGGATGAGACTGAAATTGGCTTGAGTTTTAAATCTCAGGAGTCCCAATGCAGTGAAAGGAATTGAAGCATTGAGTGGATAGTTTGTTGATTAATTTCTCTTTTCACTTTCTATCATATGTTTGAGCACCTGCTATGTGAGATGCTGTGACGCACAAATGCTTCCCAACCTGAATTCTGATTTGGCAGAATTCAAATGGCAGGCTGACAGATGCTCTGAAGGGGCAGAGCTGAGGTCTGGAAGGTGAAGTCAGAGTTAGCCAGCTGAAACAAGCAGGGCCTGTGAGTGGGGCTGGGTGGGGACACGACCCTGTGGATGAGGAAGCACCATGAAAAGGCCCCGAGGCCACGGTCTGGGGGTGGCGAGGGGCCACTCACATGTCCCTCTTCAGCCAAAGCCTTGAGTTGAAGAGCACTGACAAGCGGGAAAGACATTCATTGTGTCAAGTGGTGTGTGTGTGTCTATCTGTGAAAGAGATAGTGAGAGACTGGATTTGTGCTTGAAGACGACCCTGACTTTGGTGCAAGAAAGTACTGGAACAGGCAGGAGTGGACTCGGAGGCTGAGTCAGTTGTCCCCGCAGGCAGTGGCTGCTGGACGAGGGCGGTGGCAGTGGGACAGAGCCCCTGGCTACTCGGAAAGGGAAATACGCAGGCCTTGGCAGTGGCGGGTCTGGGGATAACAGGGTGGAAGCAGTTGGAGGACGGCCAGGTTTAGGGCTCATGTTCATGAGTGGTCGCCGTTCACTGAGCTGAGCACAGGAGGAAACCCACTGTTGTTTACTTGGTTTACATGGAAACAGTGAACTGTGGCTTTCTCTATTTTTATTACCATAGGAATCAAAACCACTGATTGCAGGTGTTTGCAAACTCAGACTAATTGACTCAGTTCTCCCCAAAGTTCTTGATTTATGGGATTTGGGAGCTTTGAAAGGGACTGACTTGGAGAGACAGTGTTCCAAGTCCATCTTGAAGGGCCTGCCTTTTGCCTGGCACAGTGTTGCCAGCACCATCTCCTTAAGGTAGCTCTGCCCCGGGATGTAACCGCACACGTCTTGACCTTCAGAGGGGAGAAGAGACCTGGCTGTGGGTCATTTTTACTTCTTTTCATGGGCACTTGGGCTCCTAGTGAGAGTAGTTTCCATTCGGAGGTCCCAGGAAGCCTCCCTCCGCGAGGGCCTCGCGTGCTTTCTTGGGGAACTGCTGTGTCGCGTGTGCTCATGTGGGTGGCTGACACTGGTACAGGCAGCTGGAAGGGTGCTGTGGGCCAGTGGCTAAGACTCTGCACTCCAGTGCAGGGGGCCCCGCTTCAATACCTGCTCAGGGAACTGGAATCGAACCGGGCTCCCCTGCATTGCAGGCGGATTCTTCACCTGCTGAGCTGCTAGGGAAACCTGTAGAGCCCACATGCCACAACTAAAACCTGACACTGCCAAATAAATATTAAAAAACAACACCTACTTTTAAGGCTTGGGATGGAGCGGTCCTGGGATGGATGGCACGGAGGGAGAGGAAACAGGGTCTCCTACTTGGCATTAAGTGTTCACCATCTATGTTTAAGCTGGTTGTCCTTGGCACCAACCTGGGGGCTGGGCAAGCTCTGAGTTCTAAGTAGGAAGGTGGTTGTACAAATGGCTAAAATGTGTCTTTTTTTTTTGTAACTTTTTTGTTTTATACTGGAGTATAGCCAATTAAAGTCCCTCTGTGTGTCCTCTTTCCTCTCAGTTAAGAAGCAGCCAGAACTTCCCTGGCAGTCCAGTGGTTAAGACACCATGCTTCCACTGCAGGAGGTACGGGTTCCATCTCTGGTCAGGAAATTCAGATACTGTGTGCCACACAACACAGCTAAAAAACTGTAAAAAGAAAAGAAAAATCTGAGTATCACTTCACTTACAACGTTTCAAAACATGAATTCTAAAGGGAACATAGTTGAGAACAGTGTTTTGGCGGTTGGGGGTGGGGAGGAGGTGAATAGAATTCCCTCTGCAAGACATTCAGTTGGCCACTCAAAAATACTTGGTTATTAATTGATCGTTCTCAAATTTTCCAGTATTTTTAAGAAGCCAGAGGCTAGCAGTTTGTTTTAACCTAACTGATACTATTGGTAACTTTATTATCTTGGTACAATTTTGAATCTCAGCAGTCGAAATGTTTTTATTTTATATCTTCCTTTTCACCCCCATTCATACCCCATTCATAATTCGACTAAATTCTAGTACAACTGTGTCATTACGTTCAAGTGCCGTGAATGAGAAGTATCTGGGGCTGAGGAGGCATATCGTGGGCTCTGGCGTTTTACTTCATTCAGCGAATGTTACTGAGAACTTCGAGTGTGTCCAGCACTGAGCAGAGGCCCCTCTTGCTGCCTAGAGGAGGAGAGGGGAGGTCGACTCGCCCTGCAGTGCAGAGGAGCTCTGACTCAGCCACCTGTTCTGGAGGTCTAGGGAGGTCAGGAAGCAGCCATTGCTTTACCGCAGGAGCCGAGGTGCTGTGTGTAGACAGTCTGGGCGGTGGCTTGGCTTTGATTTCAGGGCCGCTGTGGCAGTTCTGGGCGCTGGCGCTGCTATGCAGTGGGCTTGCATCTTAGACAGAGGAGTTGCATCTGAACAAAAGAACAGAAAACAGCAATCGTGCATAGCCAAGTTACCCTTGAGAATCCCTGTAGGAGGCCAGCAAAGTGAGCTGAACTTTGCGCATGGATCCAGAACGCTGTCTGTCGCTTTAGACCAGAGGTGTGCAAACCTCTGGGGTCCAGTCCTCGTGGCTCCCTGTTTGTGTGAACAGTTTCGTGGGCACAGCCACGCCCGTTCTTTTTCACGTCATCTGTGCTGCTTTCCCGTGAGGATGGCAGAGTCTAGTAGTGTAACAGACTGTATGCCCCACAAAATGGGAACTGCTCAGCTCTCTTGCCCATTAAAGAAGTTTGCTGGCCCTGCTTTAGAGCAAACGGAGAGGCTCATTTTGCATTCGGGCACCGTGGTCGGCAAAGAGAGCACTGTCACCCTTAAATACCAGGACCCCGTTGTCGAGGTGAGGCGTTCACACCATGGAGGGCGTGGAGGAGCTTCGGAGAGGGTCGTTTGGCCTCTCGGGTCTTGCTTGCCCCTGGGGTCTTTAGCTCGTGGCAGAAATGGAGAGTGGTTGCCTAAAACACTAACCCTCTCCTTTTCCCTCCTCCCTCCCCTCTCTGCTTCTCAAGTGCACGTAAGTGAACCCATCCGAGCTTAATGGGGCCCCTCGTTTGCGCTCTGTGCCTCAGCTGTGGTGGGCCGGTTAGAGAACGGGTCGGCTTGACGTGCAGACGATGCACTGCTACTACCTGCAAAGCCGAAACGATGGCGTCTTTTTCAGAGCTCTCTGTCTGTCTGTTTCTTTTTGGTGTGTTGGGTCTCCGTTGCTGTGCAGGCTTCTCTCTAGCTGCAGAGAGCAGGGGCTCCCCTCTCGTGGCGTTGCAGAGAGCAGGGGCTCCCCTCTCGTGGCGTGCTGGCTTCTCACTGCTGTGGCACCTCCTGGTGCAGAGCGCAGGCTCTAGGGCTCACGGGCCTTACCAGTCACGGCACACAGGCTCAGCGGCTGCGTCTCCTGGGATCGAACCTGTGTCTCCTGCCTTAGCAGGCGGATTCTTTACCACTGAGCCCCCGGGGAAGCCCTAAAACGATGTCAGCTTGATTTCAGTGGAGAACAGTGTTAAGCAGGAGGCGGCGTCTTGACCTGGTTAAGCGTCTTGAACCCAGAACACCACCCCGCCTTTCCATACCGTGTTCACATTGTAGCTGGTGACGCGTTAAGAAACCATTGCCCAGGTGTTAAACCAGTGTTGTTAACATAAATGTTTTGAATTAGAAACTTAATTTGATTTTATAATTGTATAGGGGCTATAAGCATGTGGCAGACAGACCCTCAGGTGGCCCTCATGATTATCTCCTGGTGCTCACACGTTTTGTCTAATCCTTAAGTGTGAATGGCCCTGCAACTCACTTCTAACCGAGAGAATGTAGCAGAGGTGTGGGGTGTCCCTCTGTTACAGGAGACTGTCTTTCTGAGGCAGACTAGAGACATCTTCCCTTGCGAGCTTTGGAGAAGTCAGAGGCCGTGTGTGTCAAGGAGCTGAGGGTGGCCTCCAGCCTGCACTCAGCCGGAGCTGCGGCCCTTAGTCCGTGGCTCCAGGGAACTTACTTCTGCCTGCTGCCTGAGGGAGACCGGACACAGACCCTTCCCTGATCAGGCCTCCAGACGAGACCTCAGCCCTGCCCGCACCTCGACTGCAGCCTTGGCAGAGGGCCCATCTGAGCGGTGCCTGGACCCCGACCAGCAGAAACTGCACACTAATATATGTGCATGCCTTTGGTTATACAGCAATAGAAAGCCATTATTATACTACAGAACATAGGCGTTTACACCACTTTTTATTGGCTCATACTTAGCATTATAAAAATCCAGGCGAATCCTGGGAATCTGCAGCCGGTTTTTTCCTTCTCAGAAGTCGTCCTTAAGTTATTGGGTCACTTGACAGAATTGGGAATAGGGACTTAGATAACAGTGTTGTATCTGTGTTAAATTGTATGAAGCTGGTCCCTGCGCTGCAGTGATGTGGAGTATATCCCTGTTCTCAAGAACTGCTCACTGGAGTATTTAAGGGACCCACTGATGTGTGACACTCAGGGGGTTCAGAAAGATTTGCATATGTGTCAAGTAAATAGATGTGTTTGTGTAGTATTTCCCCCTGCTTGCTTGCTTGCTGTTTTTTTTTAAGGCTTGTTTATGGCTGTGCTGAGTCTTCACCGCCGTGCAGGCTTGCTTTAGTTACGGAGAGCACAGCTGCTCTCCCCTGTGGTGTGGCGACTTCTCTCTTTGTGGAGCACAGGCTCGAGCGCCCGGTAGTCGCAGCTCCCAGGCTCCGGAGCGCAGGCTCAGTAGTTGCGGTGCAAGGGGGTCAGTTGCCTTGCAGCACGTGGGATCTTCCTGGCTCGGGGATCAAACTGGTGTCCCCTGCGTTGGCAGGCAGATTCTTAACCGCTGAGTCACCAGGGAAGCCCCTCCCCCCTGTTTTTAAATATAAAGTCAGAGGAGCTCTAGAAGGCCTTCCCTCTTAGGGCACAGCATTTTGCCGTTTGTTTTAGCTTTTGCATTTCCTATGTGTAATACCTCCTGAGGCAAAATAGACGCTAAAATCTCACTTGGTGTTTGCTATTGTTTTGCCCAAGCCAAAGAGGCCAGAAGTTGTGGGACCCCCTAGGGATGTGGTTACTTGTGTAAGAGAGTTTAATTCTCTCATACATGAATACATATTCTTTCTTTTATAACAGTAACCCTTTGCAGGGGGTGCTATTGCTTGTCTCCCTTTTGCTAGCAAGGATGTTAAACTAACGTCCAGGTTTTCAGAGCTATTTAGTGGTGGAGCCAGGCTTGACCGCAGCCTTGTCCCTGCCTGGTTACCACCAGACTTCAGCCCGAGGGCTCCTCCTGCTGCTCTCCTCCTCAGGTGGTCCGGAAAAGCGGGTGATCACAGGACCCCAGAAGCAGTTCGCCTCCTGAGGGCATGTCTGGGCTCAGCCCAGTGAGCTTTGTCTCCAATCCTCTTCTTGCCTCACTCGGCAAATCCAAAAGTGGTCCTGCAGTCATTTATGTGGTCTAACAAGGTATTTCTGGCAGGACCCCAATAAGAGACGTCCTGCTCAGGATATTGCTGTGGTCACGGTGGAAGGGATGGACACTTCGCACGGGCTGACCTCGGGCATGTCCTCCCTGGAGTCCATCTCAGCTTCCAGGGCGCCACGATCCATCCATCCTTCATACCGCTGCCTGCGTGCCCCCTTCTTGTCCAGGGGTGAGGTTTGGGCCCGACTTCCCCTTGAGCCTCAGTGGGGTTCCCACTCCCCACACTTGGGCCGTTTTCGTGTCCACTCTTTTCTATCAGTGCCGTTCCCCCATCTGAAGGACCCCCGACGTCTGGACCCATCTTATGCCCGCTGCCCTCCTTGCCCTGCTCCTGCCCTTCCAGACCTGTCCACTTCACCTACCAAAAATGGGGGACAATGGTAAAGCCAAACGTCCAGCCCCACTGTGCCATCTTGGCCGCCTGCCTGAATGTGGGGCGCTTTGAAGAGAGCTTCTCGGAGGAGGAAGTGGGTGCAGGTTCTCCTCCCCCAGCCTCCGTGGGGGCCGGCCTGCAGATGTACCTTCTGATTGGGTTTCTTTTCACCCAGAGTCCCAGCTCGCCCTGGGAGTGCTGAGAGTCCTGGGGCAGGCCTTAGTCATCAGGCCTGGGACCGCGCTGAGGGTAGGCCTCGGACTGCCATCTCATTTCTGCCAAAAATAGGTGAGGAAAGAGCCCATTTCCATTAAGTTTTTTAAGGTTATTTCTGTATTAAGCTGGAGCTCCTGAAAGCAACACACCAGGCTGTGTTAGTAGCTTACATTCCTCAGAAGTGTCTTCACCAATAGAAAGTTATTGGGTTATTGATTTTTTAATAGACAGCAGATATTAAGTGGTAGTATGAAGAGCATTGTAGATCTTGTAAATCCAAGGCTGAAGACTCAATTCACGGTGTTCCTTTACATCCCCTTTAAAATTCTTTCTAGAATGTTGTACCAGGAAAAGAACCCCTCGTCTGTTGAGCTGGTTGATTTTCTCTGGATGGTCCAAAGCTAACCCAGCTTTTTTGCCTTTTTACCTTGGCTGCTAGGAGATTTAAGAACCAGATGATCTTGGCTCAGTCACAGAAAATACTGTGTTCCAAGCTTTTGAGTATGTTCTCTTGTAAACTGTCTTATTAGTTACGTGTTTAGTGTTGCCTAAATAAATACCTGCCTGGGAAGAGCTGCTTTGTTCCTGCTTCTGCGTAGAAGCAGCAGTGGGTGTTAATTATTAGGTACAGGTTTTAACTAATGGAGAGGAGAGCTTGTAGGCCCGTGGCACACCCTGCGTAAGATCTGTGACTTCTACTTCTGCTCTGGGGTCAAATCCTGTGATGTAATTCGATGGAGGAGGCCTCCTGGAGCGCGTCTGTGGGCTTGGTGCAGCCAGTGTTGAAGACGAGCTCTGCAGCATCTGGGCTGTTTGTCTGCCTTCTGACCAGGTTTCCTTCCACCTCCCTGTTCCCTTGGACCAAGCAGAAAGGAAAAAGAGCTCCTGGCACGTGCTTTTAGCAGGACCCTTAGGCTTAAGGTGGGGGCTTCCCTTGTGGCTCAGCTGGTAAAGAATCCGTCTGCAATGTGGGAGACCTGGGTTCTATCCCTTGGTTGGGAAGATCCCCTGGAGAAGGGAACAGCTACCCACTCCAGCATCCTGGCCTCGAGAATTCCATGAACTGTAGAGTCCATGGGGTCACAAAGAGTCAGACACGACTGAGCGACTTCGACTAGGCGTAAGGGAAGAAGCTTATTTTAGTTGCTTTTAATGTTATGGTAGCTGGGTTTCGTCTTTCCCCTTAGGGCAGAGCATGTCAGCTTTTGTTTTTGTTTTTGCATTTCCTGCGTATACCTCCTGAACCAAAATGGACTGCTAAAAATGTCACTTGGTGTTTATTTGTGCCTAAAATAAAATAAAGACTTGTAAACACTGTGAGTCACTAAAAAGAGTTTTAGGAGGGAAGAAATGTTATCTCTGTTACTCTTTTCTATCCTTCAAGAAATTTTCCCCTGAATTTCCTGTGCTTATTTTGTAGTTGGACATTACATAATCCAGTTCTTTCCTCAGTAGCCATACAGTAACATTTTATTTGCTGGCACCTTGCATCTCTGCTTGTATGCACAACACTTCATTTTTTAAAGCGTAGTCAGTTTTGGAGGAAGATTGTGGTTAAAGAGGAAAGTTGCTGGAAAATAGGGTTGTGCTGCTGATCCAGCACAGTACCGGGAAGAAGCCCTGTGCACATCCACCATGCACGTCGTAGAGCCTGCTCACCTGCCTGCTTGCCCGCCCCAGAGTGCACTTGGTCTTGCTCCCCAGGCGGCCCCTAGCACACAGTAGATGCTCTGTGAGCCGTTTTTTGGATCCATGAAGTCCGTAGCTTGGCAGGTGGGAAAAGGGTAAAGAAGAGTGGTCTTATAAAACAATGAAGAAAGAAGGGGAATCAGCTGGGCCTGTGGTTCTCAGACTCGGTGAGCATCAGGATCCCGGGGAAGGCAGCTAAAGTGCACTGCTGAGCCCACCCCCAGAGCCCCCACTCCGTGGGCGCGGCTGCTGTGCCTGGTGGGTCAGGGCCCGCTTTTGAGAACCATTATCTAGGCGGATTGCCCTTGTTTTCCAGAGGAGACGAGATTTGAAGAAGCTGCGCCTTTTACCCCACTGAGAAAACTAATTAGCAGCAGAGCTGGCATGAAAGCCAAGCCTTTCTCCCCGCTTCTGATGCCCAGGAGAGAGAGACGCACTCCGGCGCCTCTGAATCGGCGGACCGCTCTGGCGACCACATTCCCCAGTGTCTTTCTTAGGAAGAAGGACAACTCTGGGCAGAACCAGAGGCCAAGAGATGTTGTTCCAGATATTTGTTAGTTACTCTTGCAAAAGTGCCTGTGGCAGGTGCCCGTTTGTGACGGTGTCTGCTGCCCATCAAAGGGGCGGTTTGTTTGGGAGCTGAGGAGAGGCCTCGCGTCATTGCCAGGTGTGTCCTTAATGTCTCTTGAGTGTCTGAGAGATGTTAGCACAGCCCCGGTGCCCAGTCAGCTGTGGATGGGACCCTGCCTCCAGGAAAGTTGGCCACCCACACAGGTGATTTCCACACTGTGTGGTTGGTACTGAAGTTGGAATAGTGGGGCACTTTTTTTGTAATTTATTAAATTACAAAAATTTGAATTATTTTAAGAATAATTTTGTAAATTTTAAATTATAATCTAAAGTTGACTTACGGTGTTGTGTTGATTTCTGCTGAAGTGATTCAGTTACACGTATATCTTTTTCTGTACAGTCTTTTTCATATTCTTTGCTATTATGGTTTATCGCAGGATGTTGAGTATCGTTCTCTGTGCTGTGCAGTAGGACCTTGTTGTTTATCCATCCTGTGTATGGTAGTTCGCATCTGTTAACTTCAAGCTCTCAGTCCATCCCTCCCCCACCCCCTCCTCCTTGGCAACCACAGGTCTCTTTCTCTTCTCTACGCCTGGGAATCTGTTTCCGTTTCATAGGTAAGTTCACTGGGGTCATATTTTAGATTCCACAGATACGTAGACAGAGATGGTATTTGTCTTTCTGTTTCTGGACGCAGTGTGATCACCTGCGGAACCATCTTCGTTGCTGCAGATGGCGTCACTTTACTCTTTTTATGGCCGGGTAATGTTCTGTTGCGCGGGCACCGCATCTTTTTGTCCGTTCACCTGTCGATGGGCGTTTAGGTTGTTTCCGGGTCTTGGCTGTTGTGAATAAGTCATGTACAGGGTTTGATAGGATATTACATGTTGCTGCTGTGAACATAGGAGCGCATGTATCATCTCAAACCGTTTTGTTCGGACCTGTGTCCTGGAGTGGTATTCCTGGATCATACAACAACTCTCCTTTTCAGTTGTTTGAGGACCCTCCAGACTGTTTTCCACAGTGGCTAGGCCGACTTACATTCCCATCAACAGTGTGGGAAGGCTCCCTTTTCTGGAGGAGCACTCTGGATGGACTTCGGAGCTCCAGGGCTCTCTGACGCACAGCCCTTCTCTGCCTCCTCTGGCTGGGATAGGTAATGATGTCTGACAGGCAGCCAGGCTTGGAGCAGAAGCTATTCAGTTTGGGCAGAAAGAGGTTATGGAAGGTGTTTCCTGTGCACACTTTTTCATTTTCCATCACCCTGCCACCTTCTTCCTAGTAGCTTCCCACTCAGAAAGACTCAGTCACTGATAATGCTTAAGGAGGACACTTTGGTGTCATGGTTGAGTCAGCTGGCCGCAAAGTGAGCAGAGTCTGAGTTCAGGCCACTTCCCCAGTCACTGAGTGACTTTGGGCCTAGTTATTTTCTCTGAGCCTTAGTTTCTTCATCTATAAAGTGGTTTTTACATTAATTTCTGGCATAGTGAGTACTCAGTAAACTCTGGGCTATTTTAAGCGAATGTGGTGTGAAATGGGTTGGGTTAACAGCTGCCTTCAGTTCCTGTTTGCTCCCACGTCCTGTGGTCTCCGCGGCCTACGGACAGGTCGGTTGGATTTTGCCCGTTGGCAATTTGTGTTAAGACAGGGTTGGGGGTTGGGGGAATTCACTTTGTCTAGACAGCAAGACCGCAGGTCCCTTGGTAATGAATCTCTTCGTGGAAAGGAAGGTGGCCTTAGGGTGGCTGGTATCTCACCCTGTTGGGGACCATCTTTAGTTTCTGTAGCAAGTGAAGAAAGCACGCGCTGAGCCCTCTGCTGTGTCACCTGCTGGGAAACGCATTTCCCAGCAGCCTCAGGGGCTTCAGGCTTCCTGATCCGGCAGGACCCATCTCTCTGTACTGACCTTCTGTCGGCTCTCCTGATTCACCTTAACCCTGCCGACCCTGGCCTTCTAAACATGCCCTGCCCTCTCCCAGGAGCGCTTCTCCCCAGAAACAAAAGGAAAACCTGGCCAACTGCAGTGAATCTTTCAGGCTTCGGTGTAAAGCGCATTCCTTGCAGGATTGAACGTGGTTGTGATTGTTGTTCGGTCACTAAGTCCCGACGCTTTGCCACCCCATGGACTGTAGTGCGCCTCGCTCCACTGTCCTCCACTTCCTCCTGGAGCGTGCTGGAGTTCGTGTCCATTGCGTGTGGCTGCCTACCGTGAGAGCGGGCTTTGATGCGCACCTTTCCATGACGCCCTCTGCTTCTCCGTCTTCCACCCTTGTCCCCTGCACCTCCCACAGAAACCGCTCACACCTGAACCCTGCCTCAGTCCACCTCTGGGAGACCCAGGCCGAGGTGCCCTCCTTCTCTGCCTTCCGCTGAGTGGCTCGGGGTTTGGGCCCGGCTTTTGTAGCACTTATCACCCTTGTAGCGGTGTCTCGGATTGCCCGTCCCCGTTCCGCTCCAGCACTCGTGCCCTGTTTGACACCGCTGCACCCCCGGCCTCGAGGAGTCAGGGTTTGAAAAGCTCTTTGTGCCGTGTTCCCCTCGCGCAGTCATCGTCTCCATGGGGCTCCTCTCCCTCTGAAGAGGAGCGAGGGGGTGGGCTGAGGGTCTGCCGGCAGCCAGCTCAGGCTGGACCTCACTTTGAGGGCACTGTCTTTGGCTTGGGGCCTTACGGCGGGAGCAGCAGGGGCCGTGTTGGGGGACGTTGACCCGATGGCTGCCGTCAGTTTGCACCTCTCCAAGCTCCGGCCATGCCCGAGCCAGCAGAGCTGCATTAGTGCCACAGGCCCCACATGGCTCAGGCCCTAGAAGGGGGACATGACGCAGGAGAGAAGTGTTTCCTGACCCACGTGTGGAGCTCCAGAATCTTCGTCCCTGGGCAGAGGCCCAGAGGGCGGCCTCTCGGGCTGTGGAGAGCTGGCCCAGGGCCAGCTGTACTGTGCAGAGGTGTGAGCTGAGCTCTATGCGGCGGGCTTCTCTAAGTAGATCAGTTTTAAAGCTGAGCAGTGCGCCGTGAGATTGGATGGAAGAGGCTGCCTGGTTCAGCATTCCAGAACTGGCCTCTGCATGGTTGGTTTTGGCTCACCACCTCAGAAATGAATGTTGGAGATAACATGGGAGCCCCGTACTGCTCGGCTGAAGGCTGAGCAGTTCAGGACACACAGTTCCATGCTAGTATTTTTGTTTTGATGAGAAATTTAAAAACACTATTCTCAGCCTCTACCACAAAGAGTACAAAAATACTGTTATTGCAAAGAAACTAAATCTATTTTGACCCCTTCTCTGTGGTGGTGTTTGTAAAGAAAGTTGGAACCAAAAACATTTGAAAAGGTGGCCTTAAAAATGTGCCAAACCTTCTGCAGCGTGTAGACCCATTTACAGATTCAGTCCACTGATTTTTGCACAGTTTGCAAACATATCCACAAGTTTTTTGGAAGCTGTGTATTTGTACTACAGTGCTTAGTTCTGAGGACGTCATGGCTGGCAGACACCAGTTGCAGAACAAAAGCTGTCTTTTAGGAGATTTAAGTCATGATGGCTAAATGATGGACCCACACGTCCTGCAGGAAATGAAGGGACGTGTGTTCCTCTGCAGTCACTTGGTGGCTCTCGGGAGCTTTGGTCGAACACCACCAGACTTTCTCCCGTCCACTTCACTCCACAGCGCGGGTTTTTGGAGACGCAGAGCCTGGGTGACGGGAGCACCCCGCTCGGTGTCACATTGGGATGATCTGTGTTTGGGGAGGCTGGTCCTGGGCACGTCCCTTTCCTTGCTCTCCAGGAAATAGGAGGTTTCCCATCTTAAATGTAAAATGCGGCTTTCGACTTAAAATGTGCCTGCACTTTAAAGAGACTAAAGATCCTTCACTTTCCATGAGAGAAACAATGCATTCACGGGCAGGGGCAGTGTGGAGTGAAGACCTGACCTCCAGCCTCAAGGGCCGAGCAGCGTGGGGGCCTGTCACCCCAGCCCTAACTGTCACTCAGACACTCCAGCCTGTCTCCTTTCAGCTTGCTTCTAACTGCAAGTGCAGATGTGTGTAGGTGTCTCGTTTATACCTTTTTAGACCAGTACCCTGTCTTCGGCCCACCTCTCTACCCTCTTGAGAATCAGTGTCTTAGAACAGTTTACTTGAGGGCAGAGAGACATCCGCCAAAGTAGATGCCCCCTGTCAGGAACCACGGCATTATTAATGGAAGGAAGAGCAACGAAGGATCGCTGTGGTCCACCAGTTCTGGGTGGAATATGCTTTCCCAAGAGCTCTGCGTGTGGCTGCTCCCGCTGTGTTCATTGGCTTGCTCGTGCTCTGACTTGCCGTGCAGCCAAGGAGACCTGGCTCAGCCCGAGCTTCTTGCTTGGGAGAGCTGGTTGGGATTCGTCAGCTGAGACTGGTGGTTGGGCCCCTCCCCTAGGCTTCGAGGCTGTGCCAGCGTTGATACACCATTTATCAATCTTTGTCCCCATCCGGAGGGGTTTGTCCTGAGGCATGTTCTGAGATGAGACCCTCCCCTTCTGTCAGAGTCAGGGGTCCACCTGCCTGTGTCACTTCCTGTGTGCACTTGGCCCTGCTGGGCTTGCTGTCCACCCCTCGCATTCTTTGGCCCACGATTTGGAGTTTCTTAACAGCTTCACTGTTTTCCCCCAGACCTTCATCCTCAAACGCCGTGCTTCTCAAACTTGAGCATGCTGCAGCGTTACCTGGAGGACTGGTTGAGCCCTAGCCCCTGGGTCCCTTCCCTAGAGGGCCTGCCCCCATGAGGTCAGGGCTGGGTACAGAGCCCACCTTCTGAGCAGCTTCAGGCCAGGGAAGTGCCACCGTCTGCCCCACTGTCCTCCCCCCAATTCTTCACTCTCGGGAGACTGAGAATCACCTCAGGGGATTGAAAAGTGAGAGAGAATTGAACACATTCGGGTTTTTTATATACTCTGTGTACTTGATCACAAAGTAAGACGCTTCTTACTGTGCCAGGTGGTCAGAAAAGCCTGCGCACTGCTGACCCCTCCACATCAGAAGCGACGCACCTGTTGGCGCTGCCCTGGTGCCTGGTTCTTAGTTCCAGACCTCGGTCAGGGAGCTCAGCCACAGTCCTGGCTACGTCTGGTCCAGACTAGCTTTGTGGTCTCGATGGCCCATACAGGACCCCGAGCCGTAGCTCATCTCTGTTCTAGTTAGAGAGTTTTCCCACCCCGGGCTCCCCAGGGAGTGGGATCTTCAGCATCTCAAGTTGGTCATAACTGAAATAAGTCTCAAGAAGCATTTAGCCTTACTGTCTGCAGTGGCCTCAGATGGTTTGTATCACATTTTATGCTTTCATCCAGGAAATTGGTTTGGGGACCTCCCAGTGGGTTGTGACCTGAGTAATCGTCAGCAGGAGGGATCGGCCACGTGTCTGCCCTCCCACCCCGTGTGGCCAGGGCTTACTTAGTTCCTCTCACACCCAGATCAGCCCTCATCCCTTTGCACTTTTCACGCTGAAGTGTGCATGTCTTCTAGGCTTACAACTCCAGGGCTTCCTTCCTCAGAGTTGCGTGGGTCTCTTAGGAAGTAAACCCCTCATTTCTTCAGCAGTTGTCTCTCTCTGCTGTGTGTTGGAGCCCTGCGTGTATGGCTGTACTTCCTTGTTCACTTGTAAACTACTCAAGGGCAGGGCCTCCGTTCCTGTTAAACCACAGACCCGCTGTGGGACCAAATGCCCAGCATCTGGCTGTGGGAGGAGTGCGCTGTGCACAGGGCCAGGGCCTGGACCCGGTGCTCAGCCTGGTTTCGGCGGAAAAGTGAGTTTTGCTTGCGAACAGCTGACTTTGAGACCACAGGTCTCTGCCTTCTCCTCCCCATACGGCCTGTGTGTGCTCTTCCTCCCAGGCTGCCAAGATAGAGGCCTGCAGACAATTGGCAGGAAGCTGCCTCCTGTGCAAAGATTTGGTCCTTTAAAAAGAGCTTCAATTCTAGGAGACATCAAGGATACAGCTGCTGAGGGAGGACAGGGGAAGATGAGAGTCCGTCTCAAAGAATGCACACTGTCTCCTGCCTTGAGGATTCTAGAATGAGACAACTGGAGTTTCCCTAAAGGCACTCACTAGGGTGGGGTAGGGTTGGTAGAGTTCTGAGTAAGAGAGAGAATTTGGGGAGAGAGGAATGTCGTTTGGCTGAGTCCAAGATCCAGGGAAGGGGCCGGCGCCACTGAAGAGCTGTCTTTAAAAGTACATATTGTGAGGCCATCTGTTATTTATCACAGACCGTAAAGGTATCACTTCCGTGAGAACTGGGAAGCCTTCTTGATTTCAGAAAATCCCCTTGCAGCACTTTCTAGCCAAATGTTGGCAACTCCAGCAATCACTGAAATACGAGTTCATCAGTAGCTGTTGGTTAAAAACAGTGTGTCACTTCCACCCATAATCCTACCTCCCAAGAGGAAAGAGTCAGTGTGTATGACTTGGGCTAAGAAACCATGCCCAGGACCCTCACCAAGGGCATCTTACTCAAGAGCTGGCATGGCCAGGAGCCCTTTGATGCGATGCTCCAAGTGAGCTGCCTGAGTCCTGGTCTCTTCCAGAGGGTGTGAATCACTTTTTCAAGCGGAACTGGCTGGCCTGAAAGTCTTTTCTGCTGCTCTTGTGGTGACTTGCTTCCCTGGTGATCAAAGCTGTGAATACATCTAATAAACAGCGTTATTTGCTAGGCTCTGGCTTAAAAAAAGAGGAAGAGGAGCCCACGCTGAGTCGGAAGCCGGGCGGGGGGTGGGGGGATGAGGGTGGGGAGGGTGTGGTGGAGAGCTATGCGCACTGGCGAGCACGGGGCCCTGCACCCATGGGCACCGGCTGGTTCCTCCCGGGCACACGTGCCCACCTGCCTCTGAACCCGGGCTCTGTTTCATCCGGGCTGTCCTGAGGGGTCTTACTTCTCTCTCTCTGAGTTTGGAGGCCGTGAAGCTGCTCTAGGACCACATCTAGTCTGTCCCTTGTTCCTCAGCCTCCGTCTCCCACCCTGGAGGATCCTCCGTGGAGCGCCTCTGCCATGCACACCCTCCGACTGCAGGAAATGGACCCGGCGGCTGCTGCCACCCTCCCTGGTGTTTACAGTCCCTGCACACGGGCACCTGTACATTAGACCAGACACAGACTGGGTTGGATTTCAGGCTCTGAGCTGATGAAATTCTGGCTTTGACTAGACCAGCCTGACTTCAGATTATCAAGGCCACTCGGAGCCTCCAGTGGGCGGTGAGACCATCTGCAGCTGCCGTGGCTCACGAGCAGAGGGTGGGGGCGTGTCCCAAGCACTGGAACTGTCTTCCGTTCTAGGCTTCTTCGCATTTTTACCTGCTGTGCTTAAGTTGTCCCCTGAGGAAGAGAAATGACTGGAAGCAGTTAATACTTTTCCAGCCGCTGCTGAGGAGGGACCCTGGACTGCCTTTGTTCAGGAAGCCTGGGCTATAGGCTGGCGGGAGAGCAGTTCCCAGGCCTCGGTGGCGTCTGTCAGGACCGGGATCCTTGCTGGCGCCCACGCTTCCCATCCCTCACTTGGCAGCGGGGCCTCTGAGGCGGGGTAGCCAGGACCACCCTGGTCCCCACCCCCAGAGGCTGGGGTTGATCTGAGCTTGATTTGGAAAGTGTGAAGCAGAGTAGGGTCTGGCTTTTTTCCCCATGTGTATATGAACGGACACGATCGACCTTCTTGTGGGAACAGAGCCCTGGACGCAGCCTGGGGGACGGGAGCAGGGGCCGGGTCTGTCACGAGGTGCTCGTCCCAGTGCCCCTTAGGTTCCAGAGAAAAGGCACTGCCCCCAGGGGGTGAGGGTGACGACCTTCTCCTCTGCTTGGCGCCCGGGCAGCTGGAAGTGTGCCTTCGGAGACGTGGGCGTGTTCAGGTCCCTCGGCACCCCTCAGAGGTCTCTGAGGCCTCTTCCAAACCAGCCCCCTGTTTGCTGCCTCTGATGTCTTCCGTCGGTTCCCATGTGAAATGTCCGAAGCCTGTAGGAGAAAGGTGCACCTGAGGAGCCCGCTGGGTGGTTACACAGGGGCCCCGGGTGCCGAGGCACTCCTGCTGGCACCGGGAGCTGCCCCCACTTCCCCGAGCGGGCTCTGAGCGGCCCGAAGGGCCTTGCCTGTACCGGGTGTGTCTCCATCCCAGGGCTGCTCGCTGGCCGCACTGAGCCTGAGGCTGGGGGCTCTCTGGAGAGGCGGAGGGGGTCCTGCTCCTCAGCGTGTAAATGTGTGTGAACAAGCGGGTGAGCAGCTGAAGGAGGAGGCCTGTGGGCCTGCCTCGCACCCTCTGATGGCACCCTGTCTCTCTGCAGTGATGGGGACGGAAGGCGGCATTCCAGGGGACCCTGTCCCTGTGCTTTCTTCTGTATTTGCCAGCAAGTGATTCCTGCAGCATCCCAAACCACAGGCCCTTGTGTCTCCCAGCTCCTTCTCTTGTTGTCTGCGAAGTTGAAAAAAAAAAAAGGAACATGTGCTCACTGACAAGTGAAAATGTGTTTCCTGTGGAAGTCCAGAGGGTGGCCTGACATGTCGTGCGTTCCTGGGGGGTCCCTGAGCAGGCCCTGGAGCAGCAGGGGGTGGGAGGAGAGCCGCCGTCTGCCGCGGCCCGGGCGCCTGCAGGTGCCCCCGTCCTCGCAATGGGCCCGTGCCCCCACTGCTGACCCCTGCTCGGGCTGCCGGGCAGGCCACACAGAGCCGCACGGTAGGCTCTGCGGCCCTTGAGGAGCCTTGTTGAATCCTGAACTGGCTCCAGTCCTAATACGCAAGTTCCTCTGAGGGACAGAGGCTGCTCCAAACAGCTCCACCTAAAGGACAGAGGTGAGGGGTGGACCCACGTCCGGGTGCAGCCGGAATCCCGATGGTGTGATGGGCTTTGGCCAGCCTGCTCTCGGCCTGGCGTGCTGACATATTTGCTCTCCCTCTCCCTTCTGTCTTCTCTAGAAGTCACATACTCTGGAGAAATGACTCATTTACGTCTCTGGAAGTCTCTGAAGCCTGTGGCTTTAAGAATCTCAGAGTCAATTCCAAATAAATAGTCAGTCATAGAAAAGAAATTCTTCCTTGGTACTTGGCGACCCTGGGGACAGGCTGACCTTGAGTGGTTCTCAGTACAAGTTAGGGCTGCAGTCGCCTTGTCTGTGATGTGTGTGTGCATGTTCTGGGGGTAGGGGGCAGGGGGTCAGGCCCCTGGGACCTGGTCTCCGCGTCTGCCAAATGGTGCTGAGGACTTGTTCCTCCCTGAGTTAACGTGATGATCACCCAGCTTCCAGGAGGGTGTTTAAATGCACCAGCTGCTGATGTTGGGCTCCGGGGAGGGAAGCAGCTCTAAATCTCTCATCTTGTGGGATATCATCCATTATTTGACCTTTTTTTAATAATCGGGGTAGGTATGGGGGAAACTGTTCAGCTCCCTCTCTGACAGATCGCTGGCAGGAGGCCCCCCACCTCAGAATGTCCTCTCCAGGCTGTTTCACATGCACAAGTTTACCTGGTGGAGGCTGTGGTTTCTGTTTAAGTCCTGAAGGACACTTAGTTACTGAATTCGCCTCTTTCCCCACTCCACCCCCAAGTTGCTGGAAGTTGAGCCTCAGACAAATAAAGCTAACAGCTCAGACGATGTCGCCAAGAATCCAGCTCCTCTTCTCATCTCTGCTCTACTTTTTTTCTTTGAATACAGCTTTTTACAATTAAAGTAAAACACACATGTAGAAAAATACTCAGTCATAAGATAACTCAGTGAGTTATCTCCTCCATTTAAAAATTCTGCTGTGTTAGAACAGACTTCCCTAGTGGGCCAGTGGTTAAGACTTCACACTTTCCCACAGGGGGAATGGGTTTCCCTGGTTGGGGTGGTTCCACATGCCAGAGCGGTATGGGCATTAATTAATTTTATAAAATCTGCTGTGTTGGAAAAACAGTAATTGCCCATTCAGAGTGGTGAAATTTATCTGAGAACATTTGGGAACAGCAGATGACGTTTATCTGATGTTTACTAGGTGTCAGTACTGTGCTAAGGGACCTTACATGGAGTACTTATCACATCCTCATAACAGCCTCGAGAGGTGAGACAAGGACCATTATTCTCATTTTACAGATGAGAACAGTGAGGCCCCAGTGGGCAGCTAGCTAACTCACAGCTGCACACATTGAGGGGTTTCACTTATGTCAGAGCTGCGGGTGGTGTGGGAGTAAGTTCACAGGGCTGCCCTTGGCCGTGTGGTGGTCCGTGTCTCTCCTGTTGCCCACATTTCAAAGCAGAGGACATGATGTCACTGCCACCATGTATGTCTGTCCTTGCTCCCTGCTGCCAGAGATAACCAGCCTGCGTTGCTGGGAAGCTGCGATTGTCAGAAATGTCTTCTGTTGAAAGTCTTCCTCCTCTGCCCTGCTCCTCTTAACTTGCACAGTGAGTTTCCACAGGCTCTCTGGCCCTGTGCCAGATGGGGGCTTCAGTGAGATCCTGCAGTCCCTCCATGTGGGCAGAGGGCCTCAGAGTCTGGAACACCCAAGCCTAGGGGTGAGAGGGCCCCCCACAGTCAGTCCTTCAGCAAGTGCACCTCAGGGCACATTCCTTGAATCCAGCCTGCCCAAGGTGCCTCCTGTCAGGAGGCCAGTGGACCAGCCCTCCTCACAGGGATGGGGAGGGCCGGCCGTTCCAGGGCCTCCAGCTGCAGAGGGTGCTGGAAAAGTGGTCCAGCAAGAGACCACGTTCTGAAGACTCAGTATGAAAGAAAGAGAAGGGTCGAATGTCTTGCCTGATAATTTTTATTTAGTTGTATATTGAAATTATAACATTGTGGATAATTTAATTTGAAACCACATGTGGCTCTTGTGTTTCTGTTGGAGAATCTGTTGTCCTCTGGAGACCTCAAGGGGGAGAGCGAAACGTCTGGTTTTTCTCTCATCTTTTCCCTGGAAGTAGCTTGAACAGGATTCTCTCAGCCCGGGTGTCCCACGCCGAACCAGCACAGCAGAGAAAGTTCTTGGTTGTCTCTGACTCAGCTGACACAAGTCAGTTGTGTCTGACTCGTGTGTCGGTGTTCCTCAGACAATTCCGTTGAACATCGGCATAGACCATCCCGTCAACACCGCTAAGCAGATACTACTGTCTGGTGTTGGTGGAGTGCAGTAGGTGCCAGCTGTTGCAGAGTTCAGTCCTTGATTCTCCTGTCTTTGTGTTGGAGATGGACAGGGAGGCCTGGTGTGCTGCGATTCATGGGGTCGCAAAGAGTCGGACACGACTGAGCAACTGAACTGAACAATCGTTTATTCACTTTCACTGTGTGCCAGTCTTGGGGCTAAGTGCCAGGCTCCAAAGTGAGGAAGACTTAGCCTTCGGCCTCAGGGAAGCGAGCGCCCGGTGCCCGTCCTGCCTCGTCCCTGCAGCCGTGGAGGGAAGGGGGGCCCCGTGCTCTTCACCCTCCCCAGCGCGGAGTGTTTGCGCCTTTTTCTTTGTATCCATCCTAGTGTGTATGTCGTAGCGTTGCTATATGGTTTTAATTTATTGTTTCCTGATGACCAGTGGGACTGAGCACCTTATCATCTGTTTGTTGGCCATTTGGATTTCATCTCTTGCGAAGTGTCTGTTCATTTCCAAATCTGTTTTTAATCCTGACAGTTACACAAGTAAAGCAGAACCGGTAGCTCTGTCAGATCTGCAGTGAGGCCTGCGGGGGGGGCCCAGGCCCGATCTCCTGCCTGCACCCCTGGTCTCGCTCCTCGGCATAGCCCCCGCGGGCCTGCACCCAGCTCAGGGCAGCTGGGCAGCATCCTGGCAGGTGTCCAGTGCTTATGCCCTCTGGCCTGGCAGCGCCTTTTCTAGGAGCCGGTCTCAGGGAGGTGTTCAGCGGGAGGGTGTTTATTCCTGTGCTGTTGTTGGAAGAGCAGGAGTTGGGAACCTTCGGTCAGGAGACCGTCTGACCGTGTTGTGGTTTGCCTTCCATCAGGACATTATTCATGCATTAACTGTGCTCATGTGGAAAAATGCCCACAGCATATCACCCAGCTGAAAAAGCCAGTCACAAAAATACTTCAGCTCTGTATGACAGAGACGGGGAGTTATGAGGGATTTTCACCTTCTGTGTTATATATTTTTGCAGTGCTCAGATTTTTATAATGAGGTTGTCTTAGTTTTGTCACTGATAAAAGGAAAAAGGAGATGCTTGCTATTTCCATTAGTACCCCAAGCAACGTCACAGCTCTCTGTTGGCTTCCTAACCCAGAGGCTCATGTGAACAGATTCTCATGTCATAAGAGCCTGTGGCGGTGTGGCACTCCAGCAATTATTTTCCCAGTGTTTGAACATGAATAATCCTATGTTACATAAGAAAGAGGATCTTTTACTATGAAATTGTTGGAAAAAATAAAACATCAGGTTACTTTGCGCTCTGCCAGGCTGAGATTATTTTTAGCCTTTGCCGTGCTGCACGTTGGCAGAGCATTGGCGGTGTTATCACAGAACAGCCAGCGGGTGCTGTGGACTGAGCGCCTGCTGTGTATCAGGTCCTCTGCTAAATGCTTGACATGCAGGATCACGTTTACCCCTCACAGCAACCCGGGCAGGTGGGTCCTGCGGTTATGCTGGCTCTGCAGGCGAGGAGCCCTCAGCGCAGAGGCCGAGCACGAGTTAAAGCACCAGCTGCCTGACTCCAGAGCCCCCGCCCTGCCGGCCGTGCCCATGGCCCGCTCACTCTCACGTGCGTCCTTGCCTGTGCAGTCAGCCTGTACGATTCTAGATCAGCAGGCAGACCTCTTAAAAATGTGAAATCCTCACGTTTAAAATGATTCTTCCTAAAGTCCTCGTGTGCTTCTCCCCTTGGGTGGTCCTTTCAGCCCATCTGGGAACCAGGGGTATGGGTGCTGGGAGCACACATGCGCTGCCCGGGCTTGTGTGTGGGACGAGCGGGGGTGCTCCCTGGTGCCCAGCTCTGCGCCCTGTGCCATCACGTGAGGGGGAGCTGCTGCCATGTCTCTCAGGGTTGGCTGTATGATCTTGGAGCCGCCTCAAAGTGTCATCCACACTGACCCTGACTTTGTGGTCCTGGGTGGACCTCCCACGGTGCAGATTAGACCTTGTGTGGTCCTCTGGTTGCTATGTAGACTCCCCCATCCAAGGCAGACTTAAGCCCTGACAGGGACGCTGCTAAGTTGGGGTCCCAGCTGCTACAGATGACGTCTGAAAGGCCACTGGGCAAGTGCATTTGTCAGCAGCAAGGAGACAGCCGTTCAGTATGGCCAAGGGGTACATTGAAAGCTCAAGGATGATACAGTGACGCCTGGCAGACTGCTTGGAAGAAGCTGGTTTGGCCCTGGTGTGCTTTTGGTTTGGGTTGAGATGTGATTCCGGGAACAGGTTGCGTGCCTCTCCTTCAGCCTCCCTCTGGATGGAGAAGGGCGTCCGTCTCACAGCCCACCTGCAGCTCATGGCGGCCCCTCAGGGCAGCGCTGCTCTCCGTCACATCACGCTGTCTCTGCGGAAATTGACTGTGAGATCATGTAAGCATTCTTCCTCTGGAAGAAATGACTCACAGGTTTGTCACTGGGAGTTCTTGACCCTCCTTGGTGTAAATGCCGTACCGAGCAGTGGTTGGGCTTCCCTAGTAGCTCAGCAGTCAAGAACCCGCCTGCAATGCAGGAGAGGCAGGTTTGATCCCTGGGTCAGGAAGATCCCCTGGAGGAGGGAATGGCAACCCCCTCCTTGGGATTTTCTTGCCGGGAAAATCCCATGGAGAGGAGCCTGGCGGGCTACAGTCCACAGGGTCGCAAGAGTCGGACACGACCAAGCACACACATACACGAGCGGTGGCTGAGGGTGTGTTTTCTTAAGTTCTGTCCGCGACCTTCAAGGTTGTTCCAGCAAATTTGATAGACCACAGTAAGACACACCAGCTGTGGTGCTTCCACGTGCAGGGGGGCGTTCGGTTCCTTGGTTAGGTGTGGCCCTCTCGCAAGGTGTGCAGGTCTGGCAAGCCCAGGTCCTGGTGGGTGTGGCGCTGCAGGGGGGGAGGCGGGCGCTTGGCTGTGCTTGTGGGGCCGCAGAGAGGCCCAGACCCCCCGGAGGTCGCTTGGCCGCAGCCCTCAAGTGAGGTGTGGTGTGTACTCTAGTCCAGCAGCTCTTGCCACAGAGGCTCTCGCGGGTGTTCCAGGAGGCATGTACGAGAAAGGTCAGAGCAGTGCTGTTTATAGAAGCAAACACACCAGAAATGACCCAGCGTTCACTGACAGGAGAGTGGACCAGCAAAAGCGGCATGGCAGAAGAGAGGGACTGCACAGGACCGAAAGCGAGAGCACTTCCGTACACGCCACCTGGTCAAATGTCAGACCTGCCACCGAGTGAGACAGCAAGAACAGAGAAGTAGTCACAGTATAAGGTCACTGAAGTTAGCTTCACAAAGCTACTCATTAAACTCCGCTTACAGATCTAAACTAGCATAAAAGGTAACGTGTGATGAGCACACAGTTCAGGATCACAGCTACCCGTCGTCGGGCAGGAAGACACCATCATGACGGGCGTGTGGAGGGGGTGCTGGGGTTGCCAGCGTTCTGCTTCTTGAGCCCCGCTGTCTGGTGGGGCAGCCGCCAGCCTCTCGTGGCTGTTTCTCCACATTCCAATAAAAACTCAGTTTCTTGGTCACACGAGGCACATTCCAAGTGCTTGGTAACCTCAGGTGGCTGTCATGTCGGACGGTGTGGACAGGGAACATGTCCGTCATTGCCGGAAGTTCCGTTTGGTGGGTGAGGTCACTGGATGCATAGATTTCATTCCTTCTCTGTAAGGTGTACAGACTCATGTATGAAATCTTTCAAAATTGTTTTAATTTCAGTGCTAGAAATCTCTAAGCACACACATTCACCAAACCCGAAGTGTAACTTCCCGAGTGAGAAGTGGAAGAGTGATCAGTGAAGCTCCCTGAAGCTCTGCAGTCGCGTGACCGTCTCTTTGGCACTGCCCCGACCCGAGATGAGCGACCCACACGAGGGACGTGAGAAGGGGTCGGGAAGTGTGTGTACAGGTGTGCATGCACGCACACGCCTGTGTGTAGCAGGCTGGTAGGATTACCCTAACGTAGCCGCCACCTCTGTGCCCCCTCTGCCGTCACTGGTCGGCACGGTGCTTTATCTGCTCTCAGGCGCGTAGTTTGAGTGACCTTCCAAATCTCCTGAAACCTGTGCTAAAGGCTTTGTTGCTAAGCTGTTGTTTCAAGGAAGAGACGACAAGCAGCCTCCAAGTCGAAGCCTGTCCTAGTTTGTTCTGCCCTTGATTTCCAAACTTGAGGAGGTTGGTTGTCATGACAAAGAACCTGCTCTTTCCACTTGATTTATCGCATCTTGTGCTAGAGGTGGCTGTCTGCGGCTGTTAAGTACTCCGCAGAGGGAGGCTTATTGATAGATACGCACTTTCTTTATGTGCTGATGTGGATTCCCAGCTGCCCCGGGACAGCCAGAGTCTGTCGCCGTGTACTTCCTGGGCGGCTATGGCTGCTCTCTGGCGAAGGTATCCTTACCTGGCCGCTCGGTCATAATCGGGGGCTGGAGGGGCCTCCACACCGTTTGCCTACCCTGGTTCTGCCCTGGTCCTGATGGCAGAGAGTGAAACTGGCCATTCCTCAGCCCCATGCCTACCCGTGTGTAATAGCTACTCAGGGCAGCAGACTGGAGGAGGCAGAAGCTGGCTTGCCCAGTCTGTGTCTCTGAAGATCTTTGACCACCAAAGAAACCACGCATCCTGCCTATACTTCCCCATTTGTGTCTGCTTCTCTTGCCCTGCTTTCGGTCTTACTCACCAGGGTAGAAGTCACACCCTAGCATCTGACTTGGGAACCTGTCTGGAGAAAGATATGCTGTGACATTGGGGATGCTGAGACCAGCGTTCTAAGGAGCAGGTGGGGGCAACAAGAAGAGCAGCCTGAAAGAGGGGCAGAGACCAGCAGGCTCCGGCCGGGTTGAGACTTCCGCTCAGCACTACAGGGAGAAGTGAGGGGCGTGTGTGAGGCCCGCCGTTCCCCGGGATCCTGAGTCACACATTCAGTGCTGCAGAGAGTCCCAGGCCGACCTGCAGCCAGTCCACATCACACAGTTGGGTTAAGCTCCCGGCACTGAGCAGGTGCCATGTACCCCGCACATGGACGAGCACCTTGCTGTGTTACTACAGCCAGCATCTCATTTAACCTACGCCACATCAGATGTCTCAGGTAGAACAATGTTATCAGACAAAACTGGAGACTTCAGAGGTGCTGCTGAAGTCTGTTGACTCAAAACAGTCTGACTACAACTGCCCAGTCTTTTAACTACCCTGTGAATTACCAAAGTTATAAAGAAGCAAGTATACACTGTGTGTGGGCCCCCCTGCTTGGGTGGGGAAGAGGAGGGGAGCTGGAGCAGTCACACCATCTGCTGGGCTGCTGTGAATCCCAGGGCTGGCACTGCCCGTGAGGACTGGTACCCAGAGCCCCGGAGCTCCGCGTCGAGCAGCTCCAGCTGAGGAGAGAGGCGCACCAGCCCTCTGTGGATTTGTGGCCACTCTGGTCCCTAAGAAGGGCTTCCTGCAGCTCTGGCTGGTGGACAGACAGCTGCGAGGCCGGGTTTGGTTTGACTGCCCTCGTGAACGAAGGTCAGGCCTTGCTCCTCTCTCTAGTCCAGGGTGCAGGGGGCTCCTAGATAACTGCAAGGGCGAATCCTGAATCTGATCCTGCCCGCAGCCTGAAGGTCTTTGATGAGAGGATCGAGCCTTGGCCCCTGATAAGCCCAGCACTAGGAGACAGAGTGACACGCCTGTAATAGAGGTGCTGTGTCATTTATTTGGAAGGGTTTTCTGGTCTTTTTAGCACTAAATTGCTGAGAAAATTGAAAGGGACTGTATTTTTTTTTTTTAATACACGTACTTCTTTTTCCATTGCATAGAATCATGTTCTCCCTAATTGTCAACCATTTTCAAGTATTTTCTATAAATTTCTGACATTAGCCTAAGAAGGAGTGATTTTTGTGGGGTATTTTTTCGTTGGTCGATTTGTTCATTTGTTGAATTAATGTTTCCCGAGCATCTTCTCTGGGCTACGTACAGTGTTAGCACTGGAGATGCAGGCTTGAGCAGGGCAGGTACAGTCTTCAGCAAGTGTGTTCTTGTTAGGAGATAAACACATAAATAATAAGATGGTTTCAAACCCTGGAAAGTGCTGTGGTAAATAAAGGAAGGCTGCTCATTGGGTTTTTTTTTTTTTTCCCAACAGCTTCATTGAGATAGAATTCACATATCTGACTACGTGACTCCTTTAAAGTGTAGAATTCAAAGTTTTTTTTTATAGTAATTCACTGGGTTGTGTAACGATCACCAGATTCTAATTTTAAAACACTTCTCCCCCACCAAAAGAAACCGCTTAGCCACCAGCAGCCGCTCTCCATCCCTCTCTGCTCGCTTTAGCCGTAGGCAACCTCTCATCTATTAATACTTTCTGTCTCTAGAGATTGGCCAGTTCTGGACGTTGCAGATAAAAGGAATTATACAATATGTGGCCTTTCATGACTGGCTTCTTTCACTTAGCATCATGTTTCTGAGATTCATCCGTGGTGTAGCATATCAGTACATCACTTAAATGTAGTTTTACGCCTGTGTGTTTTATTCATTTTGATGATTGTGAATGGACGCTTCTTACATTTGTTTTGAATGTTCCTTGCTATCGTGTAGAAATAGAATTGATTCTTGTCTGTGACCTTGTTTATTTTGTATATCAGCTTGTATCCTGTGAGCCTACTGAATTTGTTAGTACTAGTTTCTTAGTGGATTGCTTCGGATTTTTTCGTATACAAAATTATGTCATCTATAGAGAGTTTTATCTTTCCAATCTGGATGGCTTGTGTTGGAGTACAGAATTGAGTAACAGGGACCACAATGGACACCCTTATCTTGTTCCTGATTTTGTTGAGAAACCAAGTTGTCTTTCACTGTGTCCCTGAGGGTTTTGAACACCTTAGTTCTACTTCAGTCTCCACTGACGGCTCTGAGGCCTGACGCATGTCACTTGTTGCAGTTCCCTAACCAGACAATGAGAAGGTCCACTCCAAAGGTCCTTCATTCCCAGTTCTCATGTCCAGCCCTTCTGCGGTTCCACCGTGGTGTCCTTTCATCTTAGCCACTTCCCTTGGACGTTGGTCAGATCATCAGATGAACTCTATAGGGGCTCATGGAAGTATTTGCGTGTCTGTTTTCCACACCCATTTTGACCGCTTTCACTCTAACTTAGAAGGCAATTGCAAAAATTGAAAGGTACAAGCAAAAGAATTTGAATGGATCCATGTTTCCTTTTCTCTGTAACCTCAAACAGTGAAAGGGAAAGATTTGCCAGAGGACAACACTCATTTCCACAGGAGGCGAATGAACCACGGCTTCTTCCCACTCTGCCTCTAACAGTCAGTACCTCCTCTGTTTTCAGACTCTCAGCGTTCTCATCTCTCCTCCTTCACCATGAAGCTGAAGGACAAATTCCACTCGCCCAAAATCAAGAGGACACCATCAAAGAAGGGAAAACCAGCCGAGGTGTCTGTGAAGATTTCAGAGAAGCCCATGAACAAAGTAAGCTGACTCCAGGTGTTTCTCCTGGCCTTCACCTGCTTTGAGCAATGTGTTTGTGCTGTTTCTGAGTTCATGCCCTGGGGACTGAGCTTTCAGTACAGAGCGCCTTTCCTGTAGCGCTCCACGGTTCCAGCTGGGGCCTGCCATGTCCTTGTGAAATAGAAACCTTTAGGATGGGTGAGTGTTTCTCCCATTAATAAGAGTCCAGATTGGTTGGCTAAAACAGTTCTTTTCCAGATGTCACCCTCTGGGCATTTAACGCAGCTCAGAGCATCACATTCACACCCCAGGACGCAGCCTCCATGCCCCTAGAGAGGCCCATGTTGCCCCCCGACACACACACGTAGATTTGTGATGTCCAGAACATCCATCATTTGGTTCCAGGGTCCACGCTCTGAAACTTGCTAAACCCTTGAAACCCAGCTGAATATGCCCTCAAACACCAGGAACCTCGACAGGGCCAGTCAAGCCAGATGTGTTGCAGCAGCTGTTGATTTTCATCAACCCCTTCCCTTCAGCTTAAAACGGCCATTTCAAGCTCTGTAGGAATCCAGGTTTCCTCTCTTCCAGGAGGCAACAGACAGATTTCTGCCAGAGGGCTACCCTATCCCCTTGGATCTGGAGCAGCAGGCAGTTGAGTTTATGTCCACCAGTGCTGTGGCTTCCAGGTCTCAAAGGCAGAAGGTCAGTGTGACGCTAAGAACAATTGGGTTTGCCTTGCCTTCTACTGCAGAATCCTGGCCCATGGTTTTGGGGATGGAAAAAAAAAATTCTGTTGCAATATCATTGTGTTCAGTTGGGTGGCAACTGTGGGCTTAATTGTTCAGGAAACAGTCCAAGGAGCCGTGGATAAAAGTCAAAGTTAATCCAGGCCTTCGTGGTCTTTGGAGCAAAGCAAGCCCAGTGCTCCACGGTGAAAGCTTGGGGATTCGGGGACTGGTTTGGGTGTGCTGCTTGGGTCCAACGGGTTCGGGGGGAACGGGTGAGTCTCATCTCTTAAGACCAGCTGTTCTTTCCTAGAGCTGCTAAGATGCTCTGGACAGTTGAGAAGAGGAAGGGCATGTAAAGTGTATGGTCTCTTTAAATGTCTCACGAGACTCCTGAGCGTGATGAGATAGCACAGAACCAGTGTCTCATAGCCAGGGATTCCTTTTGTCCTTCTAACATTTACCAAGCCTTTTCTTAGCCCCATGCTCAGTGCTTTCACTCATTCCCTTACTTAATTCTCATTATAACCCTGGGAGGTGGAAACTTAAATTTTGCAGACAAGGAAACTAGGGCTATGGAGCAAAGCCATACAAAAAGCGGTGACCCAGAGATTGAAACACAGGCCACCAGACATCAAGTCGAAACTCTGATGATGTTACGTCTACTTTTTATGAAAATTTATTTTTTAATACCTAAAAAACCTAATGCTAATCCCCACACATAACTGAACATAAAAACAAAATTAAACTCAGCGAGATAAAATAAAGACAAGCCTGTCAGATAAGTAGATTCTCAATTCTTTAGTAGCTCTCCACAGTGTAGTTTATAGAACTGTTGTCACAGCTCAGCTGTCAATTTAACACCACTAGCGAACACTGCCCTGTTACATAAACACATAGTTGTTGAATTTTGCAGTGTGCTTCCTCTTGTTTTTGTGTTGACCAGCAGAATATCTTAAAATACTAGTTAAAAGTAGGGAAAATCAAGGTTTTCAGTCCAGAGTCTTTCACTGAATCATTTTCCCTGCCCCATCTGTCAACAAAAAGAACCTAGAGAGCAAGAATGAAATGAACGTTGTTTACCAGCCTGACCTGAATTCCAGATTGAAGAGAGGAGTAAAGTGCAGGATTTGGTCTGTGCCACAATTATTATTTTTTTTAATTACAATCTGTTTAGCAACCCCTTGGAGCTGGGTTTTATATGGAACACCAAGAAGAGTGTCAGTTGTCATCTGACACCGTCCAGGGAGCCCAGAGCAAAATGACACACTAAACACTGTTTTGCTAGTGATCTCTGATAGGAGACTGTTTCAGCCGCTCACTTCTTGGCATTTCCACCCCCTCTTTCTTCTTTATTCCAAGAGAAATGATAGAGGAAACTTGATGTTCAAGTACCCTATCCTTAGTGGGGGTTCCTGCAGACTCCAGGGCACAGCTGTCAATGTCTGGAGACAGTTTTGGTTGTCACAACCAGGAGGCTGAAGCAGGTGCTCCTGGCGTCTGGTAGGTAGAGGCCAGGGATGCTGGTAGGCGTTGTGCAATGCACAGGACAGCACCTCCCCCAACCCCCACA
The DNA here is from genome assembly GCF_032405125.1 of Capricornis sumatraensis. Taxonomy (NCBI): domain Eukaryota; kingdom Metazoa; phylum Chordata; class Mammalia; order Artiodactyla; family Bovidae; genus Capricornis; species Capricornis sumatraensis. Next base: position 5,203,793 of record NC_091069.1, read on the forward strand.
ACAAAGCATCATCTGTCCTAAAATGCCCATGCCGTGGCTGAGAAACTGTTCTCTAGGAGGGAGCTGTATAGATCCTCCCCCAAGGAAGAGCATCAGCCTGGTTCTTGGTCATCACCCTTTAAGAAGGGTGGAGTTTCCGTGCCCTGTCACCTGCATGATCCAGAGTGAGCTCAAACATGGAGGCCCACAGTCAGGACCGGAGGTGTTGGGGGTCTGCCTGCCAGGGTGTGAGCGTAGCTGACTCTGTCGGAGATATCTTACCATAGCCTGTCATCTGCTGTCATCCTTAACTATGACTTACTAACTCTCTTACAACTTAGTGTTTCTGTGTATAGTCTCCTTGTTCCCAGGATGTTACCTGGGAAGCTGCAGCTCAGGTAGACAGGAAGAGATTCGGATTCACCCACAACTTCCTGTGGGTCTCCTGTGCCGGGCCCTGTCCTGAGTGGCATCACACGCTGTCTTCCTTCTCACCTTGACTGCACACACAAGCTTTCACTGTTCCTGGTATACAGAAAGTGTGGGCTCAGGGCCAAGGTTGCTTAATCAGAATCTGCTATTCCCTTAACTTTATGAAATGCTTCCACAAATATTCTCCCCGAGCACCCCCACAAGCCTCCTTAGCCCACCCAGAGCAGGCATTAGTCTTCCCATTTTGCACACGAGGAGCCTGAAGCCCAGTGGTGCCTTTGGATCACAGCCTCCCCCAGCACCTCTGGCCTCGGGTGGTTTCCAGGTCTGTCTGTGCCACGGTGGCCCCTAACCCCCTGACGCACGAGGCCGTGTGCAGGTGGATGCCCCTGCCTCTCCAAGGCCCTGGCCTCAGGTTCCTGGTTCCTGGGGGTGCTTCTTCTGGGTGTCTCATTGTAAACTCTTGACTGCTGGCTGCGTTTTGTGAGAAGCCATAGTTTTAACAGCTGGAGGGCGGGGGGAATGCATAGCATTCAGAGGCCACTGAGTCAGGGAGTGGAATCTGCTGGAGCGTTAATGGATGAAACCTGACTCTGCGAGGTATCACGCCTCTGTTAGGAGCCCAGGGCAGCCCGGTTTGATCTCTCTGCAAATGACAGGAGAATTCTCTGTTGTGAAACACCTGCTGCTTTGGAGGCCTCCCATCTTCAGGTCAGCCCCTTTCTCCCTAGCGAACCTGGGGACACATTTTCGTAAAACATTTCCGGCCTCCTCCCCCTGTTTCGTCATGCTGGCGCCTGAGGAGTCCTGAGGTGCTGAGATGGCAGTGTTGTGGCCGTCATCCTCTTGCCCAACCAGCCAGTGTGGTTTTAGTCATGTTTGATGTCTGCACGGCGCCATGATTCCTTCAGACTGAGGTTCCTCTCAGCTCCGGGTAGGCCTAGCCAAAGCAGAGTGCTCTTGCCTTGAGCTAGAGAAGCAAGTGCCTGGCCCTTGGAAACAGACAGTAAATAAAGGTGTCAGTTGGTAAAAAGAGAAAAATAAAGTGAGGGCAGAGAGACCCATGCTGGGAATGGGAGCATGATACCCTAGTGCTCTACGGAACACCTTTGGGGAAGGTGTTCTGAGAGGAGCTGAGAGGAGCTAAATCAAGGCTCTGAGAGTCGTCCCACAAAGGAACTAATGACTTCTTAATTCCATTTATATGGTTTTTCTTTGATATTCCCATGAAATCCACTATTTAACAATTTAATTTAAAATGACGTTCCTCATTATTTTAAAAGAACTAGTGTTCAGAATCATAATCACTTTATTATGTATCACTTTTTTATGTATTTGTATAGTTTTAAATCTCCTTTTTTAAGAAATTATCTTCTTGTTCTTGGTGGGTTTTGTTTATGTAGTCTCTGGAGCTCAAAGAGCCCATAGGTGGAAGTTTTCCTCACTTGTACTATCCTTAATTTGCCCTGGGCAAGTAATCGATTCTACTCAAATGGATTATCCATTTTTGGATTTATCTATTTTAACAATTATTCTTGGTTTCCCTTTCCCTGCCAGCCAGCTGAGACCTGGGTTGTTGACCTCAGGGTCAGTGTAAGGAGTGTGTTTACCCACTGACTGTGGATTCAAGGTACTCCACAGTCAAAGAGGAAAGACTTGGGTGTGGGAATGTGAATGCCGGCAGGTCCAGGGCTCTGTGTTTTTATTTTCTTCCTTGGTGAGCTTTCCTCGGGAGCAGAGATACTCTGGATGCTGTTAGCGGTTGCGGCAGGAGCAGTGCCTGAATTTCTGCTGTCTGTCCAGCTTCCTCACCCTTTCACCCCAGGGCTTCCAGGTCCTTTGGGAGTGCCATCTCATCTCATTGAGAGGGCACTGCATCTGCAGGTCAAATGTGGGAATCTAACAAGGAGTCCTGGAGAATGGGCTTTGAGCACTAATGCCTCTGACCAATCTCACATAGCCCTCAGGACCTTGAAAGGCCTGGGGTTTCTCAGTTTGATTTCCTGGATAGACATGCACAGTACCCAAGCATCCTACAGCCATCAGCAAATCAGTCCTCACGGTACTTGGTGAGATTAGCGGTGATAGTTCCATGTAGTGGTGGAGGAGACCCTGGGCGAGTCTGTCTCTGTCTAGGAAGGGACTTAGGAATACCTAAACTACTTTTCTCCATCCAGCTCCTTCTTCTGCCCCAAGTCTGGCCTCTGTATCCTGATTGCAGTCCTTAGGGAAACAATTTGACTTAGTTTCTGCAGCAAGAATCCCTTTCCAGTGGCATCAATCTCAAAGTGGTCTACAGGAAATTTTATTCATTTCTTTTAAAGTCACTCCCTTTAATCTCTCTCCTCCCTCCTTATGCTTAACATTTCCTTTCAGAACCTGAGCTGGCTGGAGGAGAAAGAGAAGGAAGTTGTCAGTGCCTTGCGCTACTTTAAGACCATTGTGGACAAAATGGCTATTGATAAGAAGGTCCTGGAGATGCTCCCGGGGTCCGCCAGCAAGGTGCTGGAGGCCATCTTACCCCTGGTGCAGAGCGACCCTCGAATTCAGCACAGGTGAGTTGCTCTGGGCCGTGTTAGAGCTGTGGAGGCATAGTGGCACCTTGGTTTGGGGGCCATTCACACCCAACATTTCTACGAACAGCGAGGAGTGCCAGGAGGAAAAGGAGCACTCCAGTCCCTGCCCCCAGCCTTGCCCCATGGTCTCCGCCTGGTTTTTCCCCAAGGTTGAGGTCATTGTTACTCATGAGGCCTCGACACTGAGTGAAGCTCACCACCACTGCTGGGGGGTAGCCGCTGGGTAAGCCTATGGTTTTTTTTTCATACTAGCTGGCTCATTGGCAATCATCCCATTGATTTGGACACATTTTCCCCAGTTCCCTGTGTTAACCATAGTTTATTGTGACACCAAATCCTGCCAGTATTTAGCTGCTTAGAGATCTTGACCGCTTACATTATTAAGTCAAAAGAGGTAGAGAGGAGTCCCAGTAGAGCATGGACTAGTGAAACATTGAGTTGTATCAAGCCAGGTCCTCCCAGACGGCAGCTGGATTCATTGGAAGCCAGGTACAGGGATGGTGTCAGCTTTTGTTGGGTAATGCTTTTTTTTTTTGCTAGAGTTCATTTTCCTCTGAAAGGTTAGTCAGCGGCTTGCCTCTCAGTTTGTTGTTAACCACAGAATGAAAAGCAATATTGAATGTAACCTTCAGTGAAGACTTCTCACGAGAGGCTGTCAGATGCCTGCTGGCTTTGTTTTCCTTCCCTGGTGCCTGTCCGGAATAAACATCTCTCTGTTTCAGTTCCTCAGGATGGGTTAGTGTCCTTGTAGCCCCACGGGGCTAAGCGTTCATGAACCGCTATCAGAACTTGGCAATGAAGGGCATAGTTTTCTTCTTTTGGGAGATAAAGCAAGCAGTATCTTCATTTCCAAGAAGCTACCTGCCCTGGGGTTTCTGCTGACCCCTGTAGATTGTGCTGACCCCTCTCTTCTGGCTTCTGCTGATGGTCTTCTGGCTGGAAGCTCACTGGACCCAGTTGGTGGGGAAGGATACAGTGTTGTTAGGGCTTTGCCCAGTTGTCTTCACTTTCCACAGCAGGCTGCCATCATGTACCCAAGCCTCTGGGGTAGCCAGTAGCTTTGGTGCCTTGTTCAGAGGCCCATGGAGGCCTCTGTGAGACAAATGCTGTGCTTTCCCAGTAGGTCCCCAGTGCCCAGCTTGTGGACGGGCCCGGTGCGGCTCTCCTTGGAGGGAATGTGCCTAACGGGAAGCTGGTTTCAAGCGCATAGACAGCTTTCTATGAAATGCTCTGATAGACTTCTCATGGGCTGGGCCCACCATGGGAGAGTTCAGATCTGGTTGAAAACACCAACTCCCCCACTGTCTGACCAGGTGCCAATTTTATGGAGGGCGAGTTACAAGAGAGTCACTAAACTTCCTGGGGGAGGAGACGCTGGGGCCAGACCTGAAGTCAAGGCAAGTGCTGGATGGGCACTGGGGGCAGGAGAAGACGACCAGAGGAACCAGGGCAGCAGGCAGGTGTGTCCCAGGAGGGAAGAGACTCGCAGGCATGTGAGTGGAATGTGACCACATGGGCGCCAACTGCTGGAGCCCCACACCCACCACCTCGTGTGCCCCCCTCCGGAGAGTCAGCATGGCTACCTTCGCCAAGTCCTATGGGAGCGCTGGCCCGGCGCTGCTGCCCGGCCTCGCGACCCCAAGTGTCGGCCAACAGCTCTGCTGGGGACGCTACTTTCTAGACACACAAGCTCTGGGAGACTTGATCGAGTGATATGACAGTGGTCTGGGGTGTGTTTCTGTCTGTGGGGAGGTTTCATAATTACTTAACATCTATAACCATTTCCTTAAGGGGAAAAGAGAAATGCCTGGGTGCGGCCGTAAGGAACAATGGTTTTTTCCCTTTCTTTTTTTCCTGGTAGTCCTTCGGTTAATACCGTTTAAGGGATATTTTTCCTCCTGAAATTTTTCAAAAGCCAACTGATGATATTTTTATTGCTCTCCCTGACATGATCGAAAATACTCCCTCAAATGTTTTGTCAGCTTCCGTCCACAATCTCATTCCTCCTGGCACGTTTGTTGGTTACGTGTGTGTTAGTTGCTCAGTCATGTCCAATTCTTTGCAACCCTGTGGACTGAGCCCTCCAGGCTCCTCTGTCCGTGGGATTCTCCAGGCAAGAATACTGGAGTGGGTTGCCATGCCCTCCTCCAGGGGATCTTCCTGACCCAGGAATCGAACCTGTGTTTCCTGCATTGGCAAGTGTATTCTTGACTGCTGAGCCCCCCGGGAAGCCTGTTTGTTGACTGGGAGGGTGTTATCCTGCCTGCTCTGTGGGTGGGGTTCCAGCAGGCAGACTGTTGGCTACCCTTCTCCCCTGTTCCCAGGGCAGTGGTGACGGGCCTATGAACAAGCAGCTGGCTGCTTCTTGTGGGCAATGAACGGAGGTGTGAGAGCAGGATCCCTGCTCGCCCTCCGTGTAGATGGCTTTGCTCCGTTTTGGAAGCAGATGAACTGGTCCTCTGGACATTTTTATGGTACAGGACCCTCCTTCCTTTTTTAATGTCCTTCCTGTTACGTTTAGACACAGGACTATTCTTCCTCCAAGCTAACGATGTGAAGGGTGGACCCAATTACTGATATTTTTAGGTGCTCTCAGGAAAATGTTAACATCCAGTGCAGGTAGGAATTGAGCATCACATAAAAGTGACCCCGCCCACCTCTTTCCTCTAATTATTGCCAGGTGCTGTGGTGGCATCTGCTTAGGCGGGGGTGGGAGGCCAGTCTTTGTTTAAAAAGGCCTCATCTGGCCTTGCCTGGGAGGAGAGGCAGACGGCTAGGAGCACCTTCCCTTTCAAGACCACGTCACCTATGATCCAGGCCCCAGGAAAGTCTAGGAGTGTTGTTCTACTCTCCTAGTCGTCCTTCCTAAGAGAATAGGTGTGACACTGGATACTCAGCATTTGTATCATCCTCTAAAGCAGCCAGACCCTGGCTTTCTTGTGGCTGCCTTTTCACATTTTTCTTTTTTGTAATGGGACTTGGGGAGTTCGCTTTCAGTCTTTCTGACTCTGCTTCTCCCCCCGCTGGAACACGCACGGGGTAGAGTGAACGGCAGAATAGGAGACCAGTCTCCTGGAAATTCTCTTCCTCCTCATCTGATTCTGAAGAGCTTCTTGTTCGAGCCTTGTTTGGTTCAGGTGTTTTTTTTTTTTTTTTAATGACTTTATTTTTAGAAGCTGTTTTAATCACCTTACAATATTATGTATTTTTCTTACAATTATATCTGTGGAGAAAAAGCGTACCTTTGGCTGCTAAATATCAGCTTCTTTTTTTTTTTTTAATGGAAGAGGTAGCAGTCCACAAATTTTCTACTTTTGCTCTTCTTCTATTGTAATACATAATATTCAAAATAGAAAAATAATTCCTTCCATAAATCCTCAGGATAATCATCTTTAGTTATTTTAGAAATATGTGTAAGGTATAAAACATCTTCATTTTGGCCCCGACTCTACAATTGTTAGGACTTCCAAAAGTACTTGCAGCTTGTTTTGTGTTGTTGTGAAGTTGATACCTCTCCCACCACCACAGGCCACCTCGCCTCTGACTTATCCTTCTTAAAATACCCTTCATTAGTGCATTCCTCTGACTTCGCAACCATGGTTTATTGCAGGGGATGACAAAGCCAAGCCAATGTTAGGAATTCTAGTAAATTTCAGGTCTCATATTTCAAGGTTATTCCTTGAGACTTCCCTTGTTGGAAATGGTGTTCCAGTGGTTAAGACTTCACTCTTCTACTGCAGCGGGCACAGGTTCAATCCCTGGTCTTGGAACTAAGATACAAAAAAAAATTTTTTTAATCAAAGTAAAGCTGTTCTCTAAAAGATCCTGCCTGCTAAAATCCCACAAACCTGTTGGTTCCTCATGACACATATGGGTTTTTACTTTCTTAACACCAAAACGTTTTGCATTGGAGTAGACCTAATTATTGGTGATAGTTTCAGGTGAAGAAGGAAAGGACTCAGCCATACGTATACGTGTATGCATTCTTCCCCAAGCCCTCCTCCTATCCAGGCTGAAGCTTAGGTTCTCAGTGTGTCATTACAGAAAGAATTCAGTGAGAGACAAAGTGATAGGTGAAAAGTGAAGTTGCTCAGTCGTGTCCGACTCTTTATGATCCCATGGACTGTAGGCTACCAGGCTCCTCCGTCCGTGGAATTTTCCAGGCAAGAGTACAGGAGTGGGTTGCCATTTCCTTCTCCAGGGGTTCTTCCCAACCCAGGGATCAACCCAGGTCTCCCACATTCCAGGCAGACACTTTACCGTCTGAGCTACCAGGGAAGCCCAAGTGATAGGTAAGAAGTGGATTTATTTAGAGAGAAATATACTCCATAGAGTATGGGCCGTCTCGGAAGATGAGAGCAGCCTGTGAGTTTTTATCTAATTCAGAATAAGTGTACAACACTCTGACCTACTCGGAGGAGAGGAAGGTGGACCATTCCTTGAGAGATGTTATCAGAATCTCGTGGAGGATGTGCAGTTTGAAAAAGCACATAAACTCTCGTTGTGGAATTTTTATACGTTGTAGTTGAGAAATGAAAAAAAAAAGCTTAGACCAGAATATAAAGCTCCACAAAATCTTCATCAGATATAAGGAAATAGGTTCAGGGAGGAAAAGTGTATTTATTAAAAGGAGGTGCAAATTTTATAGAAAGGACTGAGAAACCCGAGTCGCTGAGAAACTAGGTCTGTGCTAAACAGAAGACTTAAAGTGATGGCCGTACTGTGGAGTTTTAACATTCTCTTGAAAATCTCCTCCTGCCTCCAGCTCAGCCCTGTCCTCCTGCTACAGCCGAGTGTACCAAAGTCTCGCCAACCTCATCCGTTGGTCTGACCAAGTGATGCTGGAAGGCGTGAACTCAGAAGATAAAGAGATGGTGACAACTGTGAAAGGGGTCATCAAGGCCGTGCTGGATGGAGTGAAGGTATGTGCGGGTTCCCGGTGGTCCTCAGCAAGGACTGGAGCTGCCTCACTGCCGGCTGTTTGTGTCACAAGAACGCGTTCCTAAACTCCTGAACGTCGGAGTGAACGTCTTCCAGCGTCTCTGCTGTTGGGTGCCACTCTATCTCACAGCTGCTTCTGTCTCTCCTGGGTACACATGCTCTTACAGCCGCATCACCTGTGCCGGACTGGGCCCATAGGTAGAAAGGCTGCCAGAAGCAGGCAGCCTGTGCTGGGCCTTGGGTTGGATCTGCACTGAGCCCTTACACTGCGGCCCTGGCTGTGCACACCTGTCAGCTCGACAAAGGCCAGTGGGAGCTGTTTTTGCGTTGACTCTTAGCAAAACTCCCAGCATGTCAACTGCTACCTTTTCATATTCTAAGACCTTCTTAGTAGAAAAGCAGGATTGAGATGAGTTAGAAGTAAAACTGAAATCTGATGTAATTTGTGAAATTACTACCCAGGGAAGTCAGAAATGGCATAGTAGAAAATTACGAATCATTGTTAAGGTGGGAAGCAAAGTCCTTCTAAGGAAGGTTCTATGGTTCTGAAATTGGGGTCCAAGGGACAAACCCTAATTGAGAAAATAAGTCCCAGTGAATAAGGAGCAAGGCAGAATGTAGGGCAGGAACCAGGTGGGAGCCTGCAGGTCAGGATGAGGGCTGTGAGCAGTGAGTAGGTGTGGGCCCTGCTGTTAGACGAGGCTGTGTGATATCGTGGAAGGAGGGCTAGGCTGGAGCCCACTTAGATTTCACACCCGTGTTCACCTCAACTTACCAGTCTGTGAACTGGAGCAATTTCCTCAAGTGCTCTGAACCTTAGTTAACTCATCTATAAAACACATGTAGTTATGGCACCCTATATCATGGGGCTGTAGGAAGGATTCAATTATTTAATGCATGTAAAGCTTTTAGAACTATGTCTGGCATATGAAGCACTCAGATCTTCGCTGCTGTTTATTATTAATTATGTGGTGCTAGAGGTACGCTTTGCAAATAGACCTCTTGGCTTGAAAAACTGGGTTCTTCTCCTCTCTAGACCCTCCTGTCCAAAATGGCAGCCGGGGCACTTACCCTAGGTCCAAAGACTTCCTTCCCCATTCAGCCATGCTACTAGCCTCCTAAAAGCTGCCTCCTTGCACAGATATTCCCCAGAAGCTCTGGAGAGTAGAGTAAGGACTCCCTGGTGGGTAGAAATTACAAACAGAAGGCTGAGAAAGTGTTGCTTAACGCTCCACCTGCTCTGGAATGAACCGTGTGGACCTGGGTGGCTCCCTGCTCTGTGTGAGCAGGGCTGCTCTGTCTTTGGGGCCTTGCTGGAGCTCACTCGGAGGCGGGCGGGACTGGACGCCATCACAGCATCCTCTGAGAGTTCCCGGTCTCTTCCTCCCCAGAACAGTTAGGCCCTACACCACCAGCTTTGGCCATGAAACGGACAGAGGCAGCCTGTGGTCGCTGCTGTGTAGGGCCTGGTGTCGCTTTCTAGACCTGGCAGCTGGTCACACATTCTCCCATGCGAGCCTCCTGGTCACTCTCTGAGGTCAGCAGGACAAGTGAGACGTGACCGGGGCCACGAGTCACCATCGGGTGTGTGCGCCTCTGCCTCGCCTCTTCCTGTTCAGGCTCCTGGAAATGCTGTTACTGACAAGTGTTATTTCTCAGGTGACACTGTTAAGGTTTCCTTCTACTCATGATCATAATGATATGTTTAAAACCAGTCAGAACGTCACAAATAGAAGAGTTTCCAGGCATGAAGCTTTGTGACATTCCCAGGTGGATTTTCTTTATGGGATCGTGAACACGCCACTGTCAGTTGAAAAGTTGTCTAAAAGAAAATTTATCAGGTTTTTTCAGATTGACCAGGATGAGAAGAGGGGGAGGGAGCAAGAAAGAGACACCTGTTGATTATGAACCTGTCAGTGTCTGAACTTTTCCACAATTGTCCCTAAAATATTTTAAGCAGAACAGAGATTCTCTCAGTGAGGAGCTCGGGAAATTTAGATTTGTTTCTTTTATTCAAGAAGCCATCAGTGAGAATCCCCTGTGTGCTGGGTAGTGTGGTGGAATTAGGAAGCTGAAACTGGCAGTCCCTGACCTGCTGGAGGTCACAGCCTAAAGGTGGGAAGGGCACCGGCCAAAGACCCGCAATTGTGTAATTAGTTACAGTAGGACTAGGGCTGTAGAGGAGAACAGGCGTGAGGTCTTACTTGGGTCTTGGGGAACCTTCATGTTTCAGGGTGATCAGAGATGCTTCCCCAGGGATGCCCCCACGGGCAGGCTGAAGCCTGTAGGATAAGCAGGAGCTGGCCTGCGTCACGAAGGGATGTCTGTGGTTGGAGTCAGTCAGGACAGCAGGGACAATCCAGAACCTGTGGTGCTGGCATTTCTTGTTAAGGTCTAAGTTGTCATAACACTGACAATTGACTCCCCACTTAACTCAAAGGCCCTCTCTCCCCATTTGCTGTAGGAACCACCTCCAGCCCAGGACTTGGCTGTTGGAGGACTGAGTTTCTCGAGGTCAAACAGATAACGCAAGTTTGTCCTTTCAAAACCAAGACCCCAGCTCTTCCTCGTTTCGCCTTTCCAGCGTTCCTTCTCCTCTCGTGTCTCTCTGGAGTCTTCTTTACCTCTTCAGATCCTCTTGGATCTCCCTGCTGAGCCCCCCAGCTTTTTCTCCAACAGCACACACAGACACACAGACACACACAGACACACACAGACACACACACACACTCACTCACTCACTCAGTTTTTTGATTGAGGGAAAGAAAAAAGCCGTCTTGCACTGACCTGGGGGGAAAACTTTGGAATACCCACAGTTCTGGTGACCTTTGATAATTACCAACCAAAACTGTGCTTGTGTACCAGACTCACCTTGAATAAGGTGAATATTTTGAAAGAAATATTTTCCTGACTGTATGAGCTAGGGGTAGATTTGACTACAAATAAATCCAAAATAATCCTGGCTTCAAGAGGTAGAACTTTATTTCTCCTTCACGCGTAAGAAGCCTAGCGATAGGCACTCCAAGGCCAGGGTGGCATTTTCACAGACTGGCCAGGATGTGGTCTCCTGCCCTGCTCTCTTACCATCATAACACACGGACTCCACTTCCTGGGGCAGAATGGCTGTTCAGTCTCCATCGATCACAGCTACTAGCAAGGAGGAGAAGAGGATAGGCAGTTGTGCTTTCTCCGTTTGCTGGCCCTCACTCCAAGGCCTCACAGACTCTCACCTTTCATTGGCCAGAGCTTAGTCATATGCCCGAGTGAAATTCTGTTAGCAAAGAAGAGCAGATACTGTGGGGCACCGGGCTGTCTCTGCCACACTGACATTTAAGATCAGCCATCACTTTTATTCCCTGTTCAGCCTATTTTAAAATTTTTTATTATGACAAAGTTTAGACATTTGCAAAAAGAGAACAGTGTAATGAAGCCTCATCACAGAGCTTCCACGGTTGGCCAGTCTTGTTCCTTCCAGACCTCTTCCTGCTCCTCTGGTTTATTTGGAAGTGAATTTGAGACATCCTAACATCCGTTCATCTGTAAATACCTTAACACATAGCTTCAGGGCAAGGTACACTTTCTGCGAAGGGCCAGAGAGATGTTTTAGGTTTCTGTGGCTATGGTTGGTTTCTGCTGCATATTGGCCTGTTGCATAGTCCTTGTTTTTTGTTTTAATTTCATTTTTTGAAACAAAGCATTTTTACCTTGAGAGCCTTACAGAAGTGTCAGGGGAGTGTGTAATTTCCTCGGTTCTGTCTCATCACAACAAACATTTGAAGCGATGGACGTTAAAGCCCTCGGTGCATCACAGCTCTCGGACAGTGTTACAGCTCCGTGTTACAGCTCCGTTTTGTTTAGAAAACAAAGGAAAATACATCCTCGAGGAGTGAGGGCACGCGGACCCAAAAGAGAAAAGAGAGAGAAAAAGGGCGTGCGTGCAGAGGAGAAAGACAACCCCCGCTCCTGCCCTTTGGATCTTCTTTCTACACGTTTTTCCCGCCCCTGGGCCTGCCCTATGTAAATCGGGCCAACCAGGAGCACTGCTCTGCCTGAGGTCCTCGCTCCAGTCCTCAGACGGACCTTCCTTTTCTCTATTTTCGCGGGCTTTTCCCTTGCTTGTCTTTTAGCCACCACTGTTCTGGACTCCGTTGTCCTATGCTAACTACCTAACAGAAGCAAGCCCTTGGCTGGATTTGGCCTGCAGGGAGTAACTTGCTGTTTCCAATCAGTTTGTTTTTCAATTTCATATCCAAATAAATTCCACACACTGTTATTCATTAATAGGTGTCTAAAGTTCTCCCTTCTCTGTAGTTTTATCCTTGCAACTTATTTGTGTGTGTGTTTAAGGAAGGGTTGTTTCTCCTGAAAGTCTCCCACACTCTGCTTTTGCTGATCACATCTTTGCAGTATTATTCAACATGTTCCTCTGCCTCTTGAGGGCTTCCCTGAGGGCTCAGATGGTAAAGAACCTGCCTGCAGTGCAGGAGACTTGGGTTCGATCCGTGGATTGGACAGATCCCTGGAGAAGGGAATGGCTACCCACTCCAGTATTCTTGCCTGGAAAATCCCATGGACAGGGGAGCCTGACGAGCTACAGTCCATAGGGTCGCAGAGTCAGACACGACTGGGCGACTAACACTTTCACTTTTCTTTCTGTCCCTTGAATTTCCTGGAAAACTAGGCTAAATCAGATTCAAATTTGTGTATTTAGAAGAATGTTTCTTGGGTGCTGCCCAGCACCTCCTTCTAGAACATCTTTCCCTTTTTGATGCTAATAGCCGTTGATTATGATTGCTTAGATGGTTCATTCCTTGGGGTTGCTAAATGGCAGCATTCTGATTCTTCCTGCCTTCCCTTCCTCATTCCTTAGCGGGATTACTTTGAGAGAGACCTCCCCTTGTCAGTCATGGTTACCCTGTGTTATAATTCCCAGGGAAGAGGCAGGATCAACGCTCCGTTTCCTTCTTTACTTACGGGTTATCAGATTGAGTGTTTCTTAGCTTCCTCTAACATGACCTGTGGATTGAGATTTTTCTGGAACATTCTCAATGCAGGTGCATAAACACACAGTGTCCAGTCCATTGCACATAGGACCTGTAGTGATGTTCCCGTCCCATCTTTGAGCAGTGACAGCTTCTTCAGATTGTTTGCTGAGTTCATTTTGACGTGACCCCAGAAGTCTTTGATGGTTTTCTCACTTTGGGGTATGAAAAGATGTTCCGGGTTCATCTTGTAGTTACTCGTGTGTAAGTGTGGTAATAACTTTACTGAGACACAATGCCTCCACTGTTCACTTCACCCATTTAGAATGGACAGTGTGGTGATCTTTAGCATCTTCTCTGCATTGTGCAGCCAGCTCCACAGCTGATTTTAGACCATTTTCATAGCTTCAGAAAGGAACCCCATACCCTTTGTACTGTCCCCAGACCCTGCCCTTGTCCTCTCCATCCCCCCAGCCTTTGGTAACTGTTAGTCTGCTTTCTGTCTCTGTACATTTGCCTCTTCTGAACACTCTACACGTGTAAATGGACTCATGTACTATACCGTCTGGCCTTTTGTGATTGGTCCTGTCACTTAACATCATACTTTTGAAGTTCATCCATGCTGTGGCGTGTATCAGTACTTTATCTCTTTATTGCCAAACTATACTCCATTGCATGGATATACCACATATTATTTATTCATGGACATATGGACATCTCCGCTGTTTCTACCTTTTGGCAGTTTGGGGTAATGCTGCTGCTGCAAACACTCAGGTATAAGTTTTTCTGTGGGTTGTTGTTGTTGCTCCCTCGTGTCTGACTCTCTGTCTGGATGTATGTTTTCATCTCTCTTGGGTATACGCCTAAGACTGCAGGTGCTGGGCCATGTAGTGACTCTGTGTGTGATCTCGTAACAGACCACTATACTGACCTCTAAAGCAGACCTACCTCTGTGCATCACCACCAGCGATACACGAGGGTTCCAGTTTCTCCGTGTCCTCACCAACACGTGTCACCATTGGCTTCTTTGATACAACTGCCTAGTGGGTTTGCAGCAGTACCTCACTGTGCTTTTGATTTTCATTTCCCTGATGGCTGATGACGCTGAACATCTTTTCCTGTGCTTACTGGCCTTTAGAAAAACATTTATTCAGTTCTTTTGTTTATTTTTAAATTGTGTTATTCATCTTTTTTAATTATCACTATTATTGAGTTGTAATCACCTAGTACATTTCTTCCCACTGACCTGGCATCAGCCAGATTCCTTTAGGGAGCTCAGGTCCCTTTTCTCGGGGAATGGTGTTCAGAGACCTCACTCCACAGTTCCTGGTTGCTCCTAACTGGCCACGTGCTAGTTTCTTTAAGAGAAAACATGCCCTGAGTTTATTCTGGAAGTTCCAGTTCACTAGACCACTGGAGTTTTAACTTAGCCTCATCAAGCTTATATCTTAATTTCCTTCCTCCCACCCTGAAAAATCTGAGTTTTCAAAAATATCAACGTAATGACTCATTTGTCTTTTTCAGAATGCAAACACAGTAAGTAGACTCAGAGTAACAGCAACCTCCTCCATCAGCATGAGTATTAGAAATTATTAAAGATATGTCAGAGTTATTTTTGACCTTCAGGTCAGCCATCATTTTGCAGTTATTTGAAATAGTTCTTCTTTGTGTGGCCACATGGCTACATGGTCCGTCCTATGTTCCTTCTATCTGCGTACTTCCTGTGTGCAGTATTCTTAGTGTTCATTGCTTTACAGAAGCGGAGAAAGAGAGGGAAGGGGAGAGAGGAAGACGCCAGGGTATGGACAGAAGGAAACTGCCGCGTAGGAACTGTGCTGGATGTACTTTCATAAGTCAGGAAAGGCGTCATGCTATTTCAGGTTCATACATTCTGGGATTGGGGGTGTTCTGTTGGTATGTTTTTTAAATTACAGGGTGTCTTAAAGTAAGATAAGCCCTCCCCAATCCACTTTCTGAGCAGTTCACCAAGTGTTTTTTCTAGTAGACCTGCTGACATGAAGCACTGCACTGAACATTGACTGCTTTTTCCTTCTCACGGGTGTTGGGTGTAGAAGGACTTCCTACCCAGCTAGAAGTTGCAGCAGCAGCAGCTCCTTTGGGGCTGTGATATGTTCTGCTTAGTTACAGAGTCAGGGGAAGGGCTCTCAGGGATAGAGTAAGCTTGCTCAGGGCCTTTGTGGGGTGACTCCTGAAAGCTTTATTGAAGACACAAGCGCTCAGTTTCTCAGTTACGCCCCTTCCCCATGCCGGCCTGGCCCCGCCTCTGGGCTGATGGAAGCTGAGCTCTCCTCTGGCTGCCTTGTGTTGAAGCTGCTGTGAACTCCAGAAGCAGCCTTCAGGAGTCCCCCACCAGCCCACTGCCCGCAAGCACCTTGCCTGCTCAGCACCCTGCCTTGTCCTGAGCATGGACGGGAAGGAAGACACTTCCTCTGTTCTGTTGCTGCCTCGCCACCACTTAGGAGGTGGGAAGGAAAGTCCCTTTTTGTCACCATGAAAGTCACACAGGGGCTGCACCAGCCTGTGATGGCACTGTACCTCTAGATACAGGAAGCTCCCCAGTGGCCGGCGTCCAGCGGACAGCTCGCCAGTAGAGGGGCTGTGTTGTGGCCGTAAGCTCAGGGCCCGGCGGAGGCAGAGGATAGACGTTGACAGGTCGGGACACTGCCTGAGCAGAGCAGCAGGCCCCCAGCTGCAGAGGAGGGCGCTTGCCAGCTACAGTGTGTTTTCTCCCCATGTGAGCCTGGAGGGCTTGGCCTCCCCACGCACAGCCCGCGTGCCCTCTGCCGGGCAGGGACCAAGAAGGTGAGAACAGATAGGAGTGTGTCTTACTTGAGCCCCGAACTGTGCTTTGACTGGACGAGGGTCATTTCAGATGGAAGCGTCTCTGTGATCACTCAGTATGAATAAAATGAACATAGAAATGAAGCATTATGTATTTAGAAAGAGACTTTTCCAAATACCTTTCTGGCTTTTGGAAACTGCTTTTCCATGAACCGGCAGTTGTCTGATGCACAGCCACCAGCTCTGGACCCAGTCTCAGTCGTCTCTCAGTCTTTCCTAACCTGTGTATAGGAGGACCAGAAAGTGTGACGTCCTCCCAGAAATCTGGCTTCAGTGGAGGGCACAGGGCTTTCAGTGGGGTTGAGGGTGTTGGCCCGGTGGCCAAGGACGCACCCATTCTAAGAGCGCTCTTACTACCTGTGAGCGTGAAGGCCTACTGGCCAGGCTGTCTGGGCTGGAGGGCATGGTCACCATGCCCCTCGCCTGCGGCTCTGGGCCTGGGCCCGGCGGGGTGGGGGCCGGGGGCGCCGGGCTCTGCCTTGGTCTGGAATGCGGGTGCACACTTGCACACGTGTGCTGTCTTCGGTGATTCTGTTGCTGTCGTTCATTAGTTGGCTTTGCACAGCTGCTTCGCCAGAAAGATGGCGTTCTAATTATAGTCGCTCAAGAATTAGTGGAATGTTCTCCTGCCTCGGCAGATGCGAGTGTACACACTTCTCTGTCTTCCCTTGCCCTGCTCGTAAAGAGCATGAGCGTGAGTGTGGGGCTTCCAAGGACTCCCCCTGATGCTGCACCCCCAGGGTAAACTGCCTCCCCCATCCCTCTGCAGGCGACAGGATGCGGGGGGCTGCTCCATCTTCTGATTGCGTCAGCTCTTGGCTCTGCACCTCGTCTGTAATCACCAGCCAGGTAGCTGTTCCTTCAGCGTGTGGGGGGTCATGTTTAACTTGTAGATGGTGGTAAACGGCCAAGGCTGACCTTCTCCTCTCTTCTCCCAGTCCTTGATTGTGGGTGACCGCCACCCTTCTCATCTCTCCAGGAACAGGCATCGACTGTGACAGAGTTGGGTGACACTGACTCCGATTATGTGGAGTATGCCTGTTTTCTTTTTTAATTGGTATTTCAGAATTACTATATGTTCACTGTAGCAAATCAAGAAAAAGCAGAGAGGCAAAAGCAAGAAAATAAGGGGTGTTTTGTAGCCATCTTTTCTTCTATACATGTGTTCTTGGTTGTGTTTTGTTTTCAAAACATACTGTGTATACACCAGTGTGCCATCTGGTGGGTTCTTTTCCATTTAACATTGTATTGTCTTTTCACACTATCATATATTCTTGTTCTGAGTTTTCTTAATAGTAGTATAATGGTCCATTGTTTGATTCTATCATAATTTATGTAATCAGCACCTAGCTCAGTTCAGTCACTCAGTCATATCCGACTCTTTGCGACCCCATGAACCGCAGCACGCCAGGGCTCCCTGTCCATCACCAACTCCCGGAGTCCACCCAAACCCATGTCCATTGAGTCGGTGATGCCATCCAACCATCTCATCCTCAGTCGTCCCCTTCTCCTCCTGCCCTCAATCTTTCCCATCATCAGGGTCTTTTCAAATGAATCAGCTCTTCGCATCAGGTGGCCAGAGTATTGGATCTTCAGCTTCAACATCAGTCCTTCCAATGAACACCCAGGACTGATCTCCCTTAGGATGGACTGGTTGGATCTCCTTGCACTCCAAGGGACTGTCAAGAGTCTTCAACACCACAGTTCAAAAACATCAATCCTTCTGTGCTCAGCTTTCTTTATAGTCCAACTCTCATATCTATACATGACTACTGGAAAAACCATAGCCTTGTCTAGACGGACCTTTGTTGACAAAGTAATGTCTCTGCCTTTTAATATGCTGTCTAGGTTGGTCATAACTTTCTTTCCAAGGAGTAAGCGTCTTTTAATTTCATGGCTGCAGTCACCATCTGCAGTGATTTGGGAGCCCCCAAAAATAAAGTCAGCCACTGTTTCCACCGTTTCCCCATCTGTTTGCCATGAAGTGATGGGACCGGATGCCATGATTTTCGTTTTCTGAATGTTGAGCTTTAAGCCAACTTTTTCACTCTCCTCTTTCACTTTCATCAAGAGGCTCTTTAATTCTTCTTCACTTTCTGCCATAAGGGTGGTGTCATCTGCATATCTGAGGTTATTGATATTTCTTCTGGCAATCTTGATTCCAGCTTGTGCTTCTTCTAGTCCAGCGTTTCTCATGATGTACTCTGCATGTAAGTTAAATAAGCAGGGTGACAATATACAGCCTTGACATACTCCTTTTCCTGTTTGGAACCAGTCTGTTGTTCCATGTCCAGTTCTAACTGTTGCTTCCTGACCTGTATCAGTACCTAGTAGTGAATATTTAATTCTGGAATATTGACTAGTCTGAGTTTATCTGTGACATAGAATGCTACAGTGACCATTCTTTGTGGCTTAATTTTTTTACATATCCATGTTATTTTCCTTGGGTTAAATTGTTATAAAATATATGCAGATATTTAAGGCTTTTGATGTGAACTCACAAGTAGTCATCTTTTAGAAAGACTCCCCAAATCATTGCTTCCCTCTATCATGGAAGTCTGGAAGTTTCTGCTTTTATTACCATCAGAACTAGAGAACTTCTAATGATTATTGACCATTGGTTTTTACATTTGTGAATTTCTTCGGTATTTTTTTTGGTGTGTTCACCTTTTTTCTAGTTTTTGTGTTTTTTCAAAGAATGCTTGTCCCATGAAGGAAATTAATACCATGAAAGGTATTAAGTCTTTGCCTTGGCATACTTGTTGAGGTTGCTGGGAAGGGTGTTTTTAGCTGGAGAAGCTTTGCAGTCTGATCTAGGGGCACACTGCCATGTTGTCCCGCTTTCTTCCACTGCTGCCTCCTCTGTAATTTCAGCAGTAGTTGTTCATGATGAAAGCCTGACCTTCTCATGAGACACAAGAAGGTCCTACCCAGGAGTGCAGCAGCAGGAGAATGGATGAAGGAATTGGTTTATCCATACACTGGAATATAACTCAGCAACAGCAAGGATCACACAGAGACACAGCCATTCACACTGAGCAAAAGAAGACAGACGAACAGAGACAGAGAGTGGACTAGTGGCTGTGAGGGGCCCCTAGAGGCGCAAAGCTTCTTTTGGAAGTAACAATGAACCCCGAAGTTGACTGTGTTGATGGTGCCCAACACTGTGGACAGACTGAAGACCACTAGATTGCACGCTTTGAATGGCTGGATTCTATGGCATAAAGCAGTTCAGAAAAAGAAGATAGACACAAAAGAGCACATATTGTGTGGTTCCACTTGTATCAAGTCCTGGGCAGAAGTGATCCAAGAAACAGAAGTGGGAAAGCAGTCAGTGGGGGTGGGGCAGATAGACTAGAGAGAGTGCTGGAAACATTTTGTTTGGGTTTTTTTTTTTTTTAATTATTTATTTGGCTGTGCTGGGTCTTAGTTGCGGCATGTGGGATCCAGTTCCCTGACCAGGGATCAGACCCTGATCCCCTGCATGGGGAGCACAGAGTCTTAGCCACTAGACCACCAGGGAAGTCTCTCATTCTGTATTTTTTGAGTGGGTCTTATATGGTATATGCAGCTGTCAAAACTCTTCAAAGTCAGGGGAAGTGCATTAGCATTGAAAGAAAACCAAGTAAACCCTAATTTTTTTTTTTTTCTCCTATTAAAAAAACTTTTTTTTTTTTTAAGTCATTTCTCTGCTAGGTGATAAGCCTTGAACTTTCTGTCCGGTGACAAAGATCCCCACCCATCATCTCTGGGTACCCACCGATGCTACACCCACAGACAGCTCACTCTGGGAAACCACCTTACCCCAGACCTCAAGCTTGATCGTTAGTAGGCAGCGTCCTGGCTTCAGAGAATTCAGAGCATGTCCTCCTCCACAAACCAACTGGGAGTCACTGCCAGGAGTTTGTGTGATGAATTTAGTCATTCTGAGACAGTGGGCTGGTCATTTCTCCCTCCCAAGAGGAAGTATCTTTATGCATGCGAAACCTCTCTGCGCGCTGTGGAGGTGTTTTGGGCGGGTAGGGCATGTTTTGGGAAGTCATGAAGGTTACCTGAGTCAAACAATACTCGCGCATAGGGTGAGTGGGGACTCCGGGTGGTGGAGGGCAGACAGCTGGCCACCTGGTCAGGATATTCAGTGTGAGGAGCGCTCCTCGTGTCTCACCTCATTTCTCTTGTGTGGGGGTAGGAGCTGGTCAGACTCACCATCGAGAAGCAGGGGCATCCGTCTCCAACAAGTCCCGTGAAACCCAGCTCCCCAGCCTGCAAACCTGACAGGTGAGTGCTGACTAAGCCCTCCAGGGGTTGCGGTCTCGGTCCGTGGACACTTGAGAAAGAAGGGAGCCCCTGCCAGGCAGACTGTGTCCTGTGAGGCCTGTGGTCCCTTTTCATTGACCTCTGGGTAAGAGCCCAGATTACCGTGAAGTGTGTGTAGCTCACACCTATCTTGAATGATTGCCTGGTCTCAACATGGTCTTCTCTCAGGACACTGTGTGATATGCAGAGTGACCCCACCTACACTCTTCTTGGCCTGCTTCCTCCCATAATGAGAAACAACTTTGACAGATTGGGTTTTTAGGGGTTTGGCTTGAGAGCATTACTGAGGGTGATGTGGACAGTTTAAGGCCTTGCAATAATTTCTACTCGCAGCCCCTAGTGAAAAAAATAACACCTTCATTTGGGGCCATTTTCAAGCATCATGCAGTCCAGAGATCCCTCTCACAGATGAGGAGACGAAGGTGCAGACTCAGGGGCCATGGCCAAGTTTCCCTGGGTGATCGAACTGGACTTGAAACCCCATCTTTGCCATGGAGCCCAGGGCATAGTGTTAGCTCTGTGTCCTGGGCCCCTTGGACACTTCCCTGCCCCGGTCACATCCTGACACTCTCAGGGTCTGTGCTTACCCTGGGGCCTTCTGTAACCCCGAGTTCTCCTCAACCCTCCAGCCAGTCTGAGCTCCCCCTGACGGATCGAGAGATGGAGATACTAAACAAGACGACCGGCCTGTCACAGTCAACCGAGGGGCTCCCAGACTCTATGGATGAAGAGGTTGCACCCCCCAAGCCCCCTTTACCTGGCATTAGGGTGGTTGATAACAGGTACTTTCTATTTTCCTAGCTCTCTCATCTATTTCTGTTGTAATTTCACAAACGGATGGTGCCAGCCAAAAAGAAGATGGTGCCATTAGGGGAAGAACTTACTCTTCAGGCACGTTGGTGGTTTGACCTTCCTCGGGACGCTGCCTCCAGAGGACAGGAGTCTGGCCCGGTGCTGGCCCCTCGCCCTCCCCTGCCCCCTCGCCCTCCCCTGCCCCCTCGCCCTGAGAACTCCCAGCCGCTGGCTTTTAGTCCTAGCCAAGCAGAACCTGGTACCGTTTGTCATGAAAGGAAAGAGCAGGGACTTTCAGACGCTAGGCTTTTGGCAGAAGGGGAGTGGGGTGGGAGCTGAAAGGGTGGAAAGTAGGACCAGTGTCTAACACTGAAGAGCCTCCCACCCCACACCCTGGCGTCTGTATAGAGGCTTTTGTTCGGGTTGTCTGGTTTGATGGGCTCCTTGCTCTGTTTCAGTCCTCCGCCAGCACTGCCCCCGAAGAAGAGACAGTCGGCTCCATCCCCCACCCGCGTGGCCGTCGTGGCCCCCATGAGTCGAGCCACCAGTGGCTCCAGTTTGCCTGTTGGAATCAATAGGCAGGTAATTAGCCCCATCCAGAAAGGCAGAGGTTGACTTCGGGTCTGGTGCATCGGTTCCTAAACTGAAAGAAGCCCAGTGGTCTTAAGTCCCTGTCTTTGGTCACAGGGAGGAGCTCTCTCCCTGGGCAGCCCTCGTTCCTGAGTGGTCCTTCCCTCTGCAGGCCGTGGTGGGGTTCCTTCCCAGGGTGGGGAGACGGGGCCCAGCCCAGGGCCTCCCTCGATCAGAGCACTCACTCCGAGCGCCTGTAGAGGCCCCTTGTCTCGGAGGTGCTGCGTACGTGGTGTTCACTGCCTGCAGCCAGTTTGTGCACGTCCCAGTATTTCCTTCGCCAAGTACACGCACCTGCTCCCTCCCCTGGGCTCAGCCGCCACCCCTCAGCAGTGACTTGGGCCTGTTCTCACTTTGCACACGAGGACTTTGACGTGGACTGTTACGCACAGAGACGGCTGTCGGGAGGCAGCCACTCGTACAGCGGTGAGTCTCCCCGCCTGTCGCCCTGCAGCAGCATCGGCAAGCTCAGCAAGTCGGATGAGCAGCTGTCCTCTCTGGACAGGGACAGTGGGCAGTGCTCCCGGAACACAAGCTGTGAAACACTAGGTGAGCCATGGGCATGCGTATCACCACCGCCAGCTTCACACTTCCTGGTGGCTCCTGTGAGGTCAGATGGTGAGGCCAGTCACTGGCTCTGTTGACTTTAAGTCCATCAGGATCTGAGCCACGGTGTCCTCTTCTACAGAATGAGGATGCCAGAGTCTGTCTCCGAAGGGGGTTGAAAGTTTATTGCAGTAACTGTGAGACCGCAGAGACATGGCAACAGTCACTGTTGTTACAGTTGGTCCACCAGTGTGTCACTCGACTCCCTTTGCCCAAGGGGAGCCCACGTGCTCAGAGCTGTAAACGGAGGGGAGGGCCCGGGAAGCTTCTGCCAGAGGACGAAGGCGAGTGAGCAGCACGTGCTGACCTCGGGTGGTGGGGCCAGAGAGGGGTCTGCGGCAGCGTGGCAGAAGGCGTACAGGGCACTGAGCTGTTCATGTCCTGTGAACTAGACATTTCACTTCTGAGAGTTTTTATCTTAGGAACACAGTCAGAGGTTTATGGGAGGATTTCCATGTAGAGACATTAATCTCAGCATCATGAAGAGCCTTGGTAGCCTGGGAACAACCTGACCACTTAGTGTAGGAAATCAGCAGACTCATGACACACCCCCTTGGAGAAATAGTATGCAGCTGTGCTAAAAACCAGTCTGAGTTAGCGACCAGTGGACCAAGCCAAGACTGCTTATATGGTGTTTTCTCAGAGTTCAAAAAAAAGTATCCGGGGGGAAAAACTTTGCAGGTAATACATCTAGCGGTCAGCAGAGATTATAGTTAGGTTATGGGGCTGTGGGTGATTTGCTTTAGGCATAGTGTTTTTGGCCGTTTTCTACAGTGGCCATGTTTTTCTCTTTTAGGTAAAACTTTTAAAAATCTGGGAAAGTGTGAAGAATAGGCTACGTACCAGTCATACTCCCGTCCGGTTTTACTTTTATAAGCAGTGGAAAAGTGTATCCTATAAAGTAAAGCAGGAGTCTTTGTGGATGAGACGGGGATGTGTCCCCTGAGCAGGACGGGTCAGGGAAGAGGAGGGGGTCTTTCCTTTCTGTGGGGGCCGGGGCTCACGGTGTGCTTCCCCTGTTGTGTGGATGCAGATCATTACGATCCTGACTACGAGTTCCTTCAGCAAGACCTCTCCAACGCAGACCAGATACCTCAGCAAGTGGCCTGTAACCTCAGCCCGCTGCCAGAGTCCCTGGGGGAGTCTGGGTCTCCATTTCTTGGCCATCCTCTCCAGTTGCCTCTGGGCAGCTGTCCCCAGCCAGATGGGTCCTCAGCCCCCGGGCAGCAGACAGACGTGCCGCCAGCCCTGCCCGAGAAGAAGCGCAGGAGTGCGGCCTCCCAGACCTTGGACAGCTCTGGCTGCCGGGCGTCCTACGAGCGACACCCCTCGCAGTACGACAACATCTCCGAGGACGACCTGCAGAACCCAGCCTCC
The DNA here is from genome assembly GCF_032405125.1 of Capricornis sumatraensis. Classification (NCBI taxonomy): domain Eukaryota; kingdom Metazoa; phylum Chordata; class Mammalia; order Artiodactyla; family Bovidae; genus Capricornis; species Capricornis sumatraensis. The sequence continues at coordinate 5,227,287 of NC_091069.1, forward strand.
ATCCAGTCCATCCCCTTCACGCCCTTTGCTGCTATTCTTCCCTTTCAGCAAGGAGGTTCCTCAGCCTCTGTCGACTTCGTGGGTGATTTCACTGTTTCTGAATCAACGGGTGACCCAGAAAAACCGCCGCCTCTCCCTGAGAAGAAAAACAAACACAGTAAGCGTTTGTTACGCTGTTGTGGGGTCATACCTTTTGTGCCCTAAAGTGATGGTATGTTTATTGAAACGGTAATTCAGAGTCAAACCAATGGCCTCATCGTTTCTGGAAAGCAGACCCACACGTACAGGGACGCCTCCGGGAGCCTTGTGTTGTCAGTCCTGGGGGTCGTTCTTAAAGCCTGGTGAGCTGACCTCTCCTCATGGTCTCAGCAGAACCTCAGGCCTGGTCTCCACAGAGTGTTTGGCCTCTCGTATGGTAGTCAGCTGACCTGGCCTGAACATGTGGTGACCGAGAAAAATGGACCGCAGCCTCAGGGCAGTGTCATGGCAAAGCAGGGCAGACACCATCCCAGGGCCTTTCTGAGGCTCCTGGCAGTACACAGGAGTCGTTAGAGAGAAGCCCCTGGTCCCACTCTGTCTTCTGCTCACAGACCCTGAAGTATCATGGGATGACTCGAGTCTAGGGTTGCTGCTTGGACCAGAGGCCCTGATACCTGATGTGATCAGGGCCTGGGGGTAGAGCTGAACTTAGGGGGCTTTGTATTCTGAGTGTTTCCTAAGTGTGAGTTGGCCATCCAGTTCCCAAGATGCGTTGTGTGGAATTTGCTTTTCTGCTCGCTCCCCGACTGCTGCATGTGGCCTGGCTCTCTGCCCACCCTGTCCCCATGTCACCTGCAGGGTTCTGCCTTGTTTTCCATGGGCAGACTGGCTGCCACAATCTCTCTGTGTGCGGCCTCGTCAGCCCACCACCCAGGATGCCCTGGCCTTGGTGGGAGCGTCCGGCAGGAGACTGCTGTGACCTGGACGTGGAGCCCACGCTCCAACCCTAGACGAGCGTGTGTGCTTGGCCCATGCCCAGAAGGGTGCCCGCCTAGTGACCGCCCTGGATGCCCCCAGCTCAGGTAGTGGCCTCAGTGTGAAGGGAAAGGTAGCTCCGCGGGGCTGAGGGTGTCATTCCCGTCTGTCATGGAAGTTCCCTCACAGGAAGCCAGGGCATGGAGGAAGCTGCAGACAGAGGTGCCAGGGGCGTTTCCTTCTGCCCTCCTCCAGCTAGCCTGAAAGTCTGACTGGTTTAGCTCTCCAGTTAAGGCAACTTTCTGGTCATTTGAAAGCACTAAGACTGTCCTGCAAACTTGTCTTTGCCTCGGTCTTAATGTTGGAACCCAGGGTGCTTGTGGCACCGAGCTGTGACCAAGGGGGATGCTCCCGCTCCAGACTGACACGGCTGTGTCCGCCGCGCCCCCGCCCCTGGGCTCCTCAGCTTCCAAGCCAGCCTCCTTTCCTCTCTGGCCCCATCACCCCTTCGCTCCCTCCTGGGGCATGCACGGTCACACTGAGTAGGCCAGTACTTAATCCTGACGAAAGCACCTTACCCACTGAGCACACGTGTGTACAGAGGCCACTGACACCCCAGAGCTCCCACCACCCTCTGGAGGAGAGGAGTGCGGGGGTCGGGTCCACACCAGTAGATTGGTGTTAGCAAGAGGGCTTCTACTCTGGGCCACCCCTCCCTGCTTCGTAAGGCCCCCAAGTTCAGTCAGCGCCAGCAGTCACTTCATCAGAACCCTCCAGGGTCTTCAGGAAGGTCTGGCTCTGAAGATGGGGCTGGTCCCTCACCGCCGGAAGTGAGAAGTAAAGTCTGTGCTGATGCCCCCACCTGGGGTGAGGGAGTACACTCCACACGGACGTCCCCGCATGAGACTGAGGGAGTGTGGTCCACACGGACGCACCGCTTGAGAAGAGGGAGTGTGGCCACACGGATGCCCCGCTTGAGAAGAGGGAGTGCGGGCCACACGGACGCCCCACGTGAGACAGAGGGAGTGCGGGCCACACGGACGCCCCACATGAGGAGACGGAGTGCGGGCCACACGGACGCCCCGCGTCAGACAGAGGGAGTGTGGGCCACACGGACGCCCCACGTGAGGAGACGGAGTGCTGGCCACACGGACGCCCCACGTGAGACTGAGGGAGTGCGGGCCACACGGATGTCCCACGTGAGGAGAGGGCTCCGGCGGTGGCACCACGTGGGTCCAGCAGGAAGGAGCCAGCGGCTCTGCTGTGAGGCTGCGCGGTGAGCGCAGGGCCAGGCCTCGCTGCCTGAGGGGCTTCTAGAGAGGAGAGGGTCTGTCCGCCCCGCCTGAGCACTTCTGCCTTAGGGTCCATCCCTCTGGAAGAGGAGCTTCCTGACAGCCTCTGTTGGGAGGGAGAGCAGCGTTTGGTGGCCGGAGCGTCTTGCCTACCCTCAGGGCCTCCTCAAGACCCGCGGGGGCTGCAGCCCGCTTCAGCGCGACAGGGCGGGTGCCGGGCCATGGCTTCTGTTCGCTCACTGGTTCTGTGAAGCGGTGTGCGAGGCTCCGGTGATAGAGCAGCCGCCGGGAGGCACAGGGTCCCTGTCCTCGGGCAGCAGCTTCCGCCCTCAAGCGAGAAGCAGTCCCCACCCCCATGGAGTCTTTCACCTGAACAGCCTCAGCACCCCCCAAACTGTCTTCTCCCAGCTTCTCGAGACGGGCTTCTCAAGACAGGCAGCTCCTGGGGTGGGGCCCTCCCGTGCCCTCCCGTGCCCTCCCGTGCCCTCCCGTGCCCTCCCGTGCCCTCCCGTGCTTCAGGCCCCTTCCTTGCCCGGTTAACACAGCCCCGCCCGTGCAGGCCCCCACTGTCCGCGGAGCACTGCCCTGCAGACCCTGGTCCCAGCCCAGGGCTCTGCCCCTCCTGGAAGACTCCTCCACCCATCCTCACCATGTTCTGGAGAAGCCCCCTCGCCTTCCTGTTTTGCCGTTCTCTGTGGGACACCCCCACCTCGGCCTGTTTTCTGTCTCTCTGGGGAGGGGGGTCAGCCCCCACGTGTGAAAGAGCCATTGCTGGCCCCTGCGGAGTGCCTGCACCTCGGTCAGCTCCTGGCACGTCGCAGATGCTCAGTGACGATCAGATGAATGTGAGAAACCCAGCTAGCTCATGAGGAGCCATGAGAAGGGCCCAGAAGGGATGGAGCGCGGGGCTGAGAGGGGCTCCTGCGGCAGGGACACGGGTGAGGGGCCTTGGTGAACGCCAGTTCATCGGGGCCTGAGTTGCTCAGGCGGGAGCGTCGGGCTCTCAGGGCTGCAGGAAGAGCGGCCGCAACAGACGTGCGGAAAGCCCCAGGGACGGTCCAGGAGCTGAGAGCCGAAGGCATGGGCAGGGGCCCAGCAGCCTGCACCCCAGCCACAGCCCTGCCCTCGACAGGCTGGAAAACCCCGAGGGCTTCTTGGCCAGGAGTGGGTGCGCCCCTGCACTTCTCTAAACACAGGCTGTTTCCTAGCGTGATTCCAGGTTCACGGGACAGAGGGGAAAGGAAGGGAGTTCCCGCAGAGCCTGCCCCCCGCCCCACCCCCATGCCACCCTCTCCTCTAGAGGCCTCATGACATGCGGGCGGCACCCAGGTCCGTATGGCAGTCACGCGGACTGCCCCAGGCCCTCTCCTGGGCCGCTGCAGGGCGGGCTGCAGTCTGTGCGCCGCCTGCCCAGCCCGGTCCCTCTGTGCCCGCAGTGCTGGCCTACATGCAGCTGCTTGAGGACTACTCGGAGCCACAGCCCTCCATGTTCTACCAGACGCCACAGAAGGAGCACGTGTACCAGCAGAAGAACAAACTGCTCATGGAGGTGTACGGCTTCAACGACTCCTTCAGCGCCGGCGACGCCCCGCACGAGCTCGCCCCGCCCCCTGCCCTGCCCCCAAAGCAGCGGCAGCTGGTAAGTGGGGGCCCCCCACGAGTGGCCTGGGCCGCTGGGCCCGCTCTCCTGCTCACACCTCTCCCTGCAGGACTGGCTGCTCCTCCAGAGCAGGCCCCTGCAGCTGGCACTGGCTTGAACTCAGAATGTTTGCTTTCTCTGTAGACACTTTTTTTTCTCTCTCTCTCTTTTGTGGCTGCAATATAGACTTCCCCGAAAGGAGGGAGTCAATCAGAGCACAGGGCAGGGTCTGTGCGGGGCCATCTGTGGCCTCGATTTACATAGTGGGCCTCACTGCCCAACCACTTGCACCCCCCAGCCGGGGCTGGCCCAGTGAGGACCAGCTCTGTATAAGCAGGGTGGCTGACACAGAGCCGCTTTGTGTTTTAGGCCGGCACACCCTTCCTCCTTTAAAACCTCTCCTGCGTAGGACCCCATGTAGGCAGCACAGAGGGGCCATCAGGCTGTGGGCAGGCTGGAGAGATGCTGGGACCAGCGGGGGTCACTCGGGTGCACCTCTCAACCCTCTTCTCTCCGCCACCAGCCTCCTAACCACAGGGGCTGTGGTCAGGCTCTAGAAGCGAAGCGCCCCGTCCAGCCAAGCTCTCGAGGAAGGGTGCCCCCGGGAGGGCAGTCCATCAGAGCTGCACCTGCTCTCGCCCTCATGTTGGCTGGTCCGCTCATCTCAACCAGAGAGGGCCGCCTTCATCCCCTGTGAGGGGACGCTGTCCTGGCTGATCTGGGAGGTAGATGGCCAGGCGGTGAAGGTCCTGAGGTCACTCCTGGAAGCTGCCTGGGCCTCAGCAGTCCTGCGACTGGGCCTTGAGCCCATGCCTGGTCCCAGAGTCCCTGAGCCTGCCCCCGCACAGGGGGCTCTGGGACAGGGGCAGCCTGTCTTGTGGAAGGCGGGCCAGGCTCAGGCTGGGGTCTGGGTTCCAGTCCTGCACTAACCAGCTGTGTCTCCCCAGCTGTGCTCAGGTGTCAGCTCTTCACCTGCCCTGCTCTCCCCACAGACAGCTGGATATGACCGAATGTGAGTCTCTGTTGTTCACCGCAGACACATAGATGCCTGCCTCAGGGACCCCTGACCTAAAATGTTTAAACAGCTGGGCCAGTTTCATTGAGATCTGGTTTTCTCAGCCCCTCCTGCTGGGTGCACAGGTGCCCGTTGCCCGGCCCTGGGTGTCCTCTGTGTCCCGTGGTGCCCACAGGAGCTGAGCCCTGGGGAGAGAACCCTGAGGGACGCGCTTAAATCCCAGCCCTGTGAGAGTCACATCGCCTCACCTCGAGGCAGGGTGGCGGTCCAAGGGGCTCTCTAGGGAGAGGCTGCCAGGGATCCCTGGAGGGTGGGCAAACATCCTATGAACATCCCCTCCCCGTGGCCCCTGTCACCCCCACTTTAAGTAAAGTGAGGCTGAGAGAGCTGGAGAGACGGGCTCAAAGCCCACAGCAGAAGCGGAAGCCCAGACACGTGAGACACCCCGTGTGTGACTGCTGGGCGCCCCTTCTTCAGTGCCAGTGCAAGAAGTGTGACCCTGTTTTCCAGACAGAAGTGAGCATGACAGGTACACCTGTGGGCCCACGTGCCCTGAGGGCGGCCTGGTTCTAGGTGCTTCACGTGCACACAGCCATCTGCCGGAAACCTGAGGTGCAGAGAGCGTCATGTGATGCCTGATGGCAAGCTGGCCCCACGTGGCAAGGCCAAGGTTAGGGCCCAGGCTGCCTGGCTCCTGCTCCACACCCTGAAGCACGGTCGCTCCCACAGAGGAGTGCTGGGGCCCTCAGGAAGCGGAGGAGCTGGGGTGCACATACAGGTCTGCGTGGCTCCTTCCATCTTACCTCCGCTTCTTCACAGAAGTGAAGAGGGCATCCGCTCCCCAGCTCGCCTTCGACGGTCGTCCTAGACCCCTAGCTGGGCCCGGAAGCCGTCCCTCTCCAGAAGGTGCCGGCCGGGCAGGGGCAGCCCGGCCCCTCCGAGTGCACGTGCCTGACTGCTCTCTGCTTCTCTCCCTCCCGCCCCGTCTCCGCCCTCGCTCCTCTGTCCAGCAGGCCTCCTGTGCTGCTCCTCCCTTCTCTGTCTCCTACTGTGTCCAGCAAACTAAAGTGGCCTTCACCCCCGAGGACGGCAGTGCCGCTCCGGGCATCAGTGTGTCCGTCTCTAACTCCTTTCTCAGCCGGCACGGCAGCTTACCTGTGCCCTCGGTGAGTCGCTCCCTGCACTCGCTACCGGGAACCTGGAGAGCAGGACCTTCCCCTCGTGGCCGACGCCCCCCGACATGCATGCTGCTGCCTGCCGCTGGCTCTAGCCCTCCCCAGGCCCCAGACAGGAGTCGGTGTGAGTGGCTGGGGCGGGCTGGGGTGGGACTCTTAGCGGCCACGCTCAGAGCATCATCACTCAGACGTAAACTGGCAGAGATGTTCTGGCCTTTTTATTCTGTTCTCCCACTGGGCATTGGGTCAGCCCTGTAGTGTTCTGTGTTTAAAAAGGAATATTCCTCACGTAGGAAGCAGAGCAGCCTGTATCCAGTGTGATGGAGCTGAAGTTAAGAGAGCTGCATCAGTTAGCTTTCACTACCTCTTGCTAATGTAACAAATCACCCCAAAACCTGTGGCCTAAAGAGCAGTAACCATTTGTCCTTGCCGGAAAGTGAAAGTTGCTCAGTCATGTCCGACTCTTTGTGACCCCATGGACTATACAGTCCATGGAATTATCCAGGCCAGAGTACTGGGATGGGTAGCCTTTCCCTTCTCCAGGGGATCTTCCCAACCCAGGAATCAAACCCTGGTCTCCCGCACTGCAGGCGGATTCTTTACCAGCTGAGCCACCAGGGAAGCCTTGCCTAGGACACAGCTTAGCAGCACAGCTGTGCTGATCGGGACAGGCCTGGCTGCCAGGGGCTGCACTCGCCCACATCCCTGGCACCCCAGCAGGGGCTGGTCTGGCAGTGACCCTCCTGACCTGTCCGCCGCATCAGGCCAGCCTGGGCTTGTTCACAGGGCAGTCGGCTGGGCTCCAGGAATACAGATGGAAACCTGCAGGCATCATAAGGCCTCAGTGTAGGGCTGGCATGCGTCCTCTGGGCCAGGCCCCAGGCAGTGCAGCCTGGGAAGGAGAGTGGACTCGACCTCCACTGGGCGGGCCCTTCCGCAGGCCACCCTGTGGAGGTGGGGTGGCAGGAGGAGGGCTGGCGTGCTGTCTGCAGACACGCGGCGCTGACGCCTCAGAGGCCGTGCAGGTCTGCTGTCTTCCTCTGGGATCTGCATCTGTTCAAGAACCTGACCGCCCCCACCTCCTGCTGATTCTGTCTGGTGACACCCTGGGTGTCAGGGCTCATGAAAGGACTCTCCAAGGGAGCTCGGTGGACCCGTCCCGAGGTGACTCACGTCCTCCCAGGCCTCAAGTTCAGTCCTCTGGGGTAGCACTTTTCCTTGCCTCCTCTTCTGTGAACGGGAGGATTAAGTAAAATCACAAGAGACTGCTGGGCAGATAGTAAGCTTGGAACGTCTGCTATTGCTCTTGTCTTAGAGTTCTGGGCTCTAGCCTTGGCTTGTTCTGATCCTGTGCGTGAGTGCCTGGGCAGATGTCTTCACTTGCTTGGACTGCCTTTGCCCTCTTGAATGACCAGGTTGACCTGGTGACGTCAGAGCCCTCTCCAAGCTTGGGTTCCCAGTGTGGTCTTGTCAGTTCTCCATATTTGGAGCTACCCAGTGCCCAAGTGAAGCTGGTCCTCCCCATTGAGGGGACCTCGGGATGCAGTCTTCCCTTCAGCTCCCAGACCTCGCCGGGCAAGGCAGGACCACTCCCCACCCTCCCTGGCTCTGGTGCACAGACGCCCTCTGTTTCCTCAGCAGCCACCTCTGGCAGCTCTTTTCACAAATCTTGCAAAACTTGGCCTTGAGACAATCCTAGGTCTTGACATTTTTTTTCCCCTCCCCTCTACAAACAGAAAGTAAGTGTGAGTTTTCCTAAGAATGTCTACAGCATCCCTTTTGAATAGTTTGGGGAGAAGACTGAATGGACTGGACTGTATACTATAGAATTAGAGAGAATTCGAGGGCATTTTAATTTAAGCTGGGGTATGAGTGTGTCATAATTTTCCCCTCAGCACACAGAGGAGTCTTACAACATCCTGCATCTCAGCACCAGCTCCACAAAGGAGCCTGAGAGGAGTGAGCTAAGAAGGGTGCTTTATTTCACTTGAAGCGAAGCCCCTCCAGGCCTCCAGGAATGTTAGTAATGGCCTAGATATATGGAATACTTGACATCTGAAATGCAGAAACCCCAGAGAAATGATTTAGCGGTAATACCAGTACGTTTTTCATGTATATTCTCTGCTTACATTTGGAGATGAGCCCCAGACAGAGGGCTTTGATGTGCCCTTGGAGCAGTGCTTCATTGCCAGATGTCTTTGTTCCTTCATCCCTGGACTTGGGTCATCAGTCCAGCATGGAATTCCCAAGAGCTGCCTCATAGGAAAATAGCAGGTGCCAGATCTGGAGTTCTTTGCCCAGGGGACTGTAGAGCGGTGAACCTGCGCTGATCAGCTTACCCTGAAGGAGGTGCTGCAGAGGCATGCCCAGTCACTTTCCCAGGATCCCACGGAAGATGAGATTTGGTGAGAGCAGAGCCGCTCCCGGTGTGGGCCAGGCAGCCAGGAGGACCCAGCGCAAGCAGGATGGCCCGTTGTCCTTGAGAAGCCCGTGCTAGGGAGTAGGCAGAGTGGGCCAAGTGGGAAGGGGACTCCGGCTCGGGCAGGGCATGGGCAGCAGGGTGAGGGCCACAGGCGTCTGGGGAAGGCTGTGGGCAGTGGGGGCAGGACGGTGTCAGGAGGGGGCGCCGGAGTTGTGGTCTGAAGGCCAGTTAAGGTTTCAGGCCGATGAAGGTCAGTGAGCGACCTGCCTGAAGATGGGGAGTAGAAGCTTGTCTCAAGTATAAACTCTCAGGACTGAGGCCCAGGGAGAGCGGCTGCAGGGGGTGACAACAGCCCACCGTTCGCGCATCCTGCCCTGCGGTCGAAACCTGCTGCTTCCTCCTGGGTGCTGCCCTCTGGGCTTGGGCCCAGCCTTGACTGCTCTTTCCCGCTTGCCCCCAGACGTGTTCCTGCTCCTGTTCCTGGGAGGTGCCCACCCTCCTCTTCACAGTCTTTGTCTGGATCTGCTTAGCCCCCAGTCCACAGACCCTCTTTCCTTCCTGGCATGCACTGTGATTCTAGGAGACTTGGACAGCTGCTCAGACGTGTGGTGTCTAGGACATTAAGACCAATTGGGTAGAAGAAGGTGTTCAGGGAAATGATGAGCTACTATGAGGCCAGAGCGATGTGGAGAGCTAGGTGCAGCCACCCCTGGGCATGGGCAGCTGGCCGCCTCGTGCCTGTTCCAATTCCACCAGGCCTTGTAGTACACCTGCCCCTTGACGGCACGGGTGAGTGTTTGAGTGATGGGCCCACTGAGGTACACCTCTCAGATGTGGCTCCGGCGTCGTCCTCCACCCCTGGATTCTCCTCCATCACTCGTACCCCCGGCCATCTGCCCTGTCCTTGCTGTGGCCTTGCCTGTGCTAACTGCCCGACTCCCACCTGCCCCCAAACTCCTGTCCCTCCAGCCCCAGTCCTTCCCCCGCCACCCTGGATTCCCACTGCTGTCCCCACTGTGGCCCTTCTTGGGCTTGCATTTTCTCTATTCTGAACCCTAGTGGTGAGAAATCTTGGAAGCTCTGAGTTGGGTCCATATTCACTTTACCCTTGACCAACCTATTATTGGGAACCTGTTAATAACCATTAGGGTTTCCAGTCCTCTGGACATTACAACACTGATGTTACAAAAGCCACCTCCCTCTAGGCCTATTCTTTCTTGGCTCACCGATATTAACTGTCACCAAGAGATAAAGCTGGATGCTAGGACTCTGTTGAAATATTTTCTTTACTATCTTGGCTTCCAAAATGATTCTGGAGAATCAAAACTTCTAGAAGACCCAAAAGAAGAACTTCAGAAATACCCATAATGACTGTCCTCTGTTTTTAAAAGTCTCTCGGGTAAGAAAGTCATGTGTGTCCTGTTGAGGACTTCAGTTTAAATGGGGACGGTGGGTGGAGCTGCTGGCTGTGACCCTCTGAGAGCCGGGCCGGGCTTCCACGCTGCAGCACACGGGCCCTCCTAGGACCTTCCCGGGGGTGGCTCACCCTGTCTGCCCCCTCCTCAGTCTCCAGTCACCAGCCATCACCAAGACAAAGGCATCTGACAGGTGGAAAGGCCAAGCAGGGAAGGAGAGGGAGGCAGGAAGGAAGATTGTGGACTGCAGCAGGTGTGCCCTCCTGCTGGTTAAGTAGCCCCCCCGCCTCCCTGACTCTGTCCCCTGTGTCTTCCTGACATCGTCTTTTCCTCACTGGCTTCCCGCCTGCTCAGAGCAAACTTACTCTGAGAGAAGAGGGAGGGTCCATCGGCAGTACCAAGGGCCTAGGGCAGGCAGGTTCATCTCTGAGCTGACCTCTCTTCGGCTCTTTGTTCTGTCGCCTGCCCGACCTCCCAGGGTTTGCTAGAGAGCGGCCCTCAGCACCATCAGCAGCGAGGAAAGCAGGGCTGTTTTGCCAGCCACGCAGGAGTCTTTGCAGGCCCCTCTGAGTCTGGCCTGAGATCTTCGCAGGCTCTTCCGGTCTGCTGGGTCCTTGAAATGCGATGTGGCTCCTCCAGAATGTTCCTCCTGTGCCTTTCTGCTCTTCCTCAACAACCAGGTGCCCATGTGGCCAGCGCATCCCTGAAGTGTGACCTCCAAGTTCACTGCCGATCCGAGCCCAGACACGGCCTTGTGAGAAGGAGGCATGGGCGGGCCAGCACTCCTGTGGGATCCTAATCCCCCTCAGGTAGAGGTAGAAGCCTGGCTGTGTGTCAGGCCCCCACCCTGAGCCCAGGGTGAGCCTGCCTCGCCTGTGGTGGACACCCAAGGGCCAAGGACCGGGGCTTAGGGATCTTGTCCTGGGGGCTCGCCAAAGCAGCTGCTCTGCCCCCGCTGTTTCTGTCCCTCCTAAAGACTCCCTGACTCTTGTTGGTGCTCATATCATTGTGGACAGCTCTCGCAGACTAGCTTCAGACAGGAACTTCCCTGCCTCCCCTCGCTGATGACGCTGACCTAATGTAGTCTGTGACAGTCTTACTGGTCAGGGACCACAAGGCCCCCAGGCCCTTAGGAAGGTCCTGTGTGCACCTGGCTGCCTTTACTCTTGAGATTTCAGGCTGCTTGTCAGCTTGCCAGGGGCTCTTCTTCCTGTTCTGTGATGGAACGTTCACCCACGTTCTGGAGACAGAGACACCAGACTAGAGAAGCTGGATCACTAGCTAAGAGTGTTAAGTTAGAGCTGAGGTTAGAATCAGACCCCCATCATGAAAAGTACAGTGTCAGGTTGACGTCTATGAATTGTTCAATGGCCAGTAAGCGTTGAGACCCAAGAAGGCTCAGGAGAAAGAAAAGCCTGTGCGCGGGCTGGACGTCGAGAGACACGCTTTCTTCGTCCTGACAGTGTTCTGACGCAGGACAGAGTGTAGCCGCAGGCTCTCCGTAGGGCGCTAAGGGTAGGTGTGAGTTAGAGCCCCTGTCGTGCTGGGTAAAGCCACACTAAGTGAGAAATAGTGGAGTTGTGTTTCTAGAACTGAATTCAGATCACTGTGGAATCCGTACTAAATCTTCCTATGAAGAGTTGACGTTATCGAGGTCAATGTTTGTTTCTTTAGTGCAGAGAAGCATTTCTTAAAATGAAGTCATTTCCTTATGTACTTTTGACAGCACTGGGTCTCTGTGGCTGTGCAGGCTTCTCTCTGATTGCAGTGAGCGGGGTCCCCTCTGGCACTCGCGCTTCTCACTGCACTGGCCCCTCTCGTCGCACTGGCTCTAGGACGCACGGGCTTCAGCAGCCGTGCCGCGTGGGCTCCCTGGTTGTGGTCCCCGGGCTCTAGAGCTCGGGCTTAGTTGCTCTGCAGCGTGTGGGGTCTTCCTGGAGCAGGGATAGAGCCTGTGTCTTCTGCACTGGCAGGCAGATTCTTTCTCACTGAGCCACCAGGGAAGCCCTGAGGTTAGAATTTAAGGAATATACAGAGCCTCCAAAGGTGTATTGGAGGCTCTCACAGAAATATAGTTAGCCATGAAACCATTGGCCAAAAATGTAGTGTTTTTCAAGGAAGATCTTGTGATTCAAATGCAGGAGTATGAAGCACGAGAGGAAGCGTAGTAGGGTTCTGCTTTCACCTGCCCCAAGATTCTCCCGAGCGGACATTTTTGTTCTTCTGTATCCTTTGTTGCAGAATTACAAATTAGAATTTTAAATGAATTTAAAAAGAGAGAAGGCATTTTTTGGACACATGGGACGTCGATGCCGCCTTCCTTGGGTGAGCTGAGTGCTGGCTCCTTGTTCCCACGACGGGACCCACAGCAGTGTCTCTCCTCGCCTTGAGCACAGGAGCTCTCAGCATCGGCCTCTGACCCTGCCACTTGGCTTCAGAAACTCTGCTTCTGACATTATCTAACATGTAGTAGTTATAAACGAACACAGACACCTCAAAGAAGGAAGTTTCCTCCGGGCCTAAGACGGCTTTTGTAAACACGTAGTTGACTGGGCTCAGGAAGGAGAGAGGAGACAGGCAGTCTTGTGGCCAGTTTGCCCCACGGAGTGAGAAGAACCGTTATCAAGGGTCCTTCCTGGTGATCTCAGAATGGTCATGTCCCATCTGAGAACCAAATAAGATGTGGTTGTTTCCGGGAGATCCCTCCCCAGGAGATCGAGGCTGTGTGTTTTGCATCGGCTCAAAGCTTTACTTCCTTCCAAGAGAAATAACTGAGGCCCGTATTGTGTGGACACTCGCAGGCCCTGTTTGAAGGACGCTTCCGCTGAGCCCCCAGCTCACTATAGGAGAAGAAAGCCCAGACCACCCTCAAATTACAGCTCCTTTGAATATGTTTTCTCCCAAATGATGGATAAAACTTTAAGCCCCCAAACAAGCTGTCCAAGAGTGTATCTGTTTTCGCCAAGTAGTGTTCAAACCCCTGAAGTCACAAGCCTCGCTGGAGCCAAGGGTGTACAGTAATGACTGATCTCTGGCGGCTTCTTCACCCCCAAACACTTGGGGCCACGGTCAGTCCACTCACTTAGACGAGTGCATTTCCCGTGATTGGCAGGGCTGGGCGCTCTCCAGAGCGTGGGGCCTGCGGCACCATGGAGTCACTGTGATGATTGGCAGGGCTGGGCACTCTCCAGAGCTTGGGGCCTGCCCGAGCCACCCTGGAGTAGCCATAACGGTCAAGGTCCTCTGGCCTGCAGCTCCAGCCCTCGGCTGTTGGCATGCTGACCGCCTCCTCTGGGCCCCGGCCCTCTGATAATCACAGGGATTAGATGGAATGTCTGTCATGTTGAGGAATCAGAGGTTTTCTTATGAAGATCTACTTTCCTGCTTTCTTGCCAGCAGTGCAGGGCCTGTCCCTAGTCATCTTTCATGCCAGGATATAATGGAAAGGAAGTGGCACTGGAAACTGGGGCCTGGCCAGCTGCAGGAAGCTCTGCTGCCCAGCACGCGACTGGCCACCCATCAAGGCAGTCTCCCTCCTCCTGCACACCCAGGAGACTCAGTGGTTCTTTCAGGTGTGTACTTCAAAGAGTGGGTTGGTGGCTCCTGTGTCTCTCACGAGGGTAGATCTTTGCTCTACGTGTCTGACGTGTATGTCAGGCCTTTGCCTCTTGCAGGCTGGTCATCGCTTGGGTGGCCTCTGAGCGGAGCGAGCAGACCAGACCCTGCAGAGCTGCAGGACCGCAAGCTTAGGGCCTGTCGCGTGCCCAGAGTGCTCCCTGAGTGTGAGGGGGCTGACCCAGCACCATCTCTGTTGAGCTGAGCCCAGCTGTGGCTTACTAGGTCCACGGCTGCCCTTCCGGCCTGTCTCTGCGTCTTCGTAAGGAGGATTGTAACTTGGTGCAGAGTAAATGAGGTGGTTCACTTAAAACCTTCAGCACCTCATCTGCCCAGCAGGACACCTTCAGTGAGAATAGCTGCCATCCCCACCATCATGAGATGGCTCTTGCTGGCACTTTGACTGTGAGATCAGGGCTGACGTGTGGGGGCCAGGTGCCCCTCCTCCTCCCCAGAAGTCACTCGAGCACGTATAGATCTTCCGCAGAAACATGCCGCCTCCCAACAGGCAGCCCGTCCCTTTATAGACTCTTGGGCCCAGACAGTCTTACTCCAGCTATAAATAAAAATTCCTGCCACGGAGCGCAGCAGTGAAGCCCGGCACCAGCCAGATCCTAAAATAGATTCCAGGCTGTGGTGAAGGCGTGTTTTCTGTTCCATGGCCAGCCCTGCGTTCTCCCTGCCCTTGTGAAATAAATGTGTTCTTAAAGGGCCTGGAAACACTGCTCGGGGGAGGCGATGGATACTGGATTTGTTGACTGCGGTACAAGCATGAGCTTGCAGGGCCAGGGAGGGACCGGCCTGGTGGTGATTAGAGAGCAGCCCTGTGTCTCCCCCGCGCCCCCTACCACCACTGCTGCCCCCTGAAGGTGATGTTCAGGCCTGGCTGCTGTCCCAGCAGGACCGCATAGCTAGAATACCAGAGCTGAGCCCAGGCAGCCTGGTTGTTGCTGAGGGAAGGAGGGCAGGGCAGCCAGCCACTCTGTCCCAGAGATGCGCACCCTCCTTCCCTTCTCCCTGGTGGCCGCCCCTCTCCTCTGCCGTCTTCACCCTCAGTGGCCTCCCCTGCGGACCCGTACCTGCACAGCCCAGGCAGCTTGTCCACGACCCCCCACGCCCGCCGTCAAGACACTGCTGAGTCAGGCGACATTCTGGGCACCTTGGTTAATAACAGCGTTAGGATCCATTCCTAAGCATTCCCTCATTCAGTAAGTATGTACTGAGTTAATTAAACTCCTTGGCTCTGTTTCTCAAGGCGCTCCTGAGGGTATTTTGGAGGGCAGGAGAGGAGAGCTGACGCTGATTGCTTGTCACCCAGCCAAACTTACAGGGCGTCTCAGTAAACGCACACAGAGCCCCTGGGAGGGAATAACTGCTGTTTCCATCCCTGCTTTAGAGAGGAGGAGACTGAGGCTCCAGAACTCACACCCCCTGCCCGAGGTCACACTGTATGACTTGTGCACGTGCCCTCTCAGCAGTTGTCTCAGCTCCCAGAAAAGGCACCCGCTGTGTGTGTGTGTTAGTTCTAAAAGGTCTTGTAGGTCTTCACAGAACTGTTCAACTTCAGCTTCTTCAGCGTTACTGGTTGGGGCATAGACTTGGATTACCGTGATATTGAATGGTTTGCTTGGAGATGAACAGAGATCATTCTGTCGTTTTTGAGGTTGCATCCAAGTACTGCATTTCGGACTCTTTGTTGACCATGATGGCTACTCCATTTCTTCTGAGGGATTCCTGCCCGCGGTAGTAGATACAATGGTCATCTGAGTTCAACTCACCCATGCCAGTCCATTTTAGTTCGCTGATTCCTAGAATGTCGACGTTCACTCTTGCTATCTCTTGTTTGACCACTTCCAATTTGCCTTGATTCATGGACCTGACATTCCAGGTTCCTATGCAATATTGCTCTTTACAGCATCGGACCTTGCTTCTATCACCAGTCATATCCACAGCTGGGTATTGTTTTTGCTTTGGCTCCATCCCTTCATTCTTTCTAGAGTTATTTCTCCACTGGTCTCCAGTAGCATATTGGGCACCTACTGACCTGGGGAGTTCCTCTTTCAGAATCCTATCATTTTGCCTTTTCATATTGTTCATGGGAAGAATACTGAAGGCAAGAATACTGAAGTGGCTTGCCATTCCCTTCTCCAGTGGACCACATACTGTCAGACCTCTCCACCATGACCCACCCATCTTGGGTTGCCCCATGGGCATGGCTTAGTTTCACTGAGTTAGACAAGGCTACGGTCCTAGTGTGATTAGATTGACTAGTTTTCTGTGAGTATGGTTTCAGTGTGTCTGCCCTCTGATGCCCTCTTGCAACACCTACCATCTTACTTGGGTTTCCCTTACCTTGGGCGTGGGGTATCTCTTCACGGCTACTCCAGCAAAGCGCAGCCGCTGCTCCTTACCTTGGATGAACTCCGGGAGTTGGTGATGGACAAGAGGCCTGGCGTGCTGCGATTCATGGGATCACAAAGAGTCGGACACGACTGAGCGACTGAACTGAAATGTGTGTGTGTGCGCGCGCGTGCACGTGTGTAAGTTAGGGCTTGGTTACTGCAGGGCCCACTCCAGTGCTCTATGCGTTTTCATGCTTCAGGGATGGGGGGGTGTCAGTGAGCACACATCAGGACCCCAGAGCCAGGATTTGGCCTGGCTCGTTCTGGCTGCTGTAACAGATTACTGCAGCCTGGGTGGCTTATAACAGCAAGTGTGTTTCTCACAGCTCCAGAGGCCAGCATGGTTGGGCGAGGCCCTCTCCCTGGTCACGGACTTTTCTTCGTCCTCACATGGCAGAGGGTAGAGCCTCTTTTCTCTAGCACAGACCCTAGCATCTGGGGGGGATGAGGATTTCAACATACAAATTTGGGGGGGCACTGACGTTCCGACCATAGCAGCGCTGAAGGTGAGTTGTGAGCGAGGCAGTCGTGGCCAAGGGAGAGGCGCCTGTGTGCGGGAGTGAGTGTCCGGCAGGCCTGGGGGCCGGACTCCTGCGGGAGTCTGCAGCCACTGCCTCAGCGCGGCCGGCGCAGGGGTCCCTCAGATGGTCTCCCGGGACCAGCCGGGCCGTCCCCTCCCTCGGCTGATGCACTTCACTCACAGTCTCCTCCGGGCACCTTTCCGGCCAGTGAGAGCGCCTCCCTGTGGCTGTGGGGGGAGCACATTCCAGAGGTGAAACAGCCCCCAAAGCCAGACGCACCACCCCCAGCAAGGGCCTGGCTTGGACTGCTGCTCTGAGAGGTCAGATGGAAGGCGGCGGCTGCTGGCCCTGAGTAGGGTGCCCCATGGACGCTCAGGCCCCACGGCCCCAGGGGGAGGACAGCTGAGCCAGGGCTCCGCCGCCACGGGCTTCTCCCCAAAGAAGGCACGTGGACAGATGGGACCAGCAGGAACGCAGGCTTCACTGTCGTGCTGTGCTTCTTCGCTTGTTCCCCTGTGTGTCTGGGTCGGCCTTGAGCTTCTGAGTTGGATGGGAGTAAGATGTGTGGGGACAGTCAGTTTCTAGACAGGTGCCCTGGGTCAGATATAAACCAACAGCCATGGGGCTCATGGCCTCACCAAGGAGCAGGGGAGCTTTGAACTCTGATCCACAGCCCGAGGAGGCTGGTGGGGGGCAAAGGGGAGTATGCCTGTTCCTTGTGTGACAGCAGCTCTCCCCTCAGGTTGAGGTGTAGCTTTAGAGAAATGCTAAAGGGATGAGTGGCTTTAGCCTCTCGTTAGTTTAAGTCTTCATTTCCTCTTGCTTCATGGATTTCAAAAATCCTGTGCCGGGTATTCCCTGGCAGTCCAGTGGTCAGGACTCCTTGCTTCCACTGCCAGGGGTCCAGGTTTAACCCCTGATCAGGGAACTAAGATCCCACACGCCTCACAAAAAAAAATCCTATGCCAAAATGTAGAGAGGACAACTGAGCAAGCAGTGTGCCTGTTTTTGGGGGCAGACTTTTGTCAAGTTCCAGCCCCTCGTGGTGGGAAGTGCGCCTGGCGGGGGCTCCAGACTCAGCCCCTGCTACACATTCGTCCCCGTTTCTCCAGAACGGTGGGCAGGCCTGGCCACCCCAGGGGACTGTTACCTGGTGGTCTCCAACTCTCCTTCTATAGCGCAGCCCGGGCCCGAGTCTGCCCTCACGGGCTCTGGTCTCTGCCCAGCCTGACCTCAGACTTTTCTTTCATGATGGGACCCTCGGAGAATGGAGCCTTGCGGTCCTAAGGGGGCATCAGAGGCGTTGCACTTCATCTGTTAAAGAAAGAAAAAGAAAGGAAAAAGATGGGCAGAAAGGGAAACTCAGAAATTTTTAGTGTTTTGGGAGCACGATTCTTTCAACCATGTTTAAGGCTTATCACTTCCCTTCCAAAAGGATTTGAAGTGACTACAATATTGAAAAGGCTTGCAGTATTTGACTTTCAAGAACTAAAATCAGAGAGATTCATCAAAAAGAAAGTCAAAATGAGTAAATGTGACCAGGTATCTGCACACGCTCGGTTGAGTCATGAGGTTCCTGGAAGGACAGTCTGTGTAGACGGGCCTGCATAGGTTCAATTTTCTGACAAACAGAGGATGGGACCCCCCCCCTCCACAGTGTGGGGTAGGGGCTTGCTCTCCTTGGAGGGGCACCGCGTCCCGCCCTGTAGACACTGAGGATGGCTCTGGGTGGTCTTCAGGCTCTTCTCAAGGGGCTGCTGAGCCAGAGTGGGGGGACCTCCAGCCAGAGGGCCACAGGGGTGGTTTGGCCTGAGTGGTGTCCTCGTTCGAAGGACTGTGATCGGCCCGTCACGGCTCAGCCGAGTTAATCTAATGACTTTTTCTCTTGTCTGTTTTCTTCTTCCCTCCTCTCATGTTCGTGTCTGTGTTCCACTCTGACTCTGTAGTACAAGTCCGTGTTTAGGTCCTACTCGCAGGATTTCGTGCCTCACAGCCAAGCTTCCGTCCAGCCTTTCCTTCCGTCTACCTCCTCTTCCTCTCCACACTTCCCACCTGTCCACCAGTCTCAGAGCTCTGACTTAGCCGTGCCGCCCGTGGCCAGTCTGCCTCCCAGCACCCTGGACGGGCCTCTCTCATCTCAGGAGAGCAGCTTTCACGGGAACACTGTCTGCCTTCCTTCCGAAACCTCTTTCACTGACTCGCCCCAGACGCCTTCGGTGAGAACTCAACACACACACCTCCACGCGGGACCGCACATCCCGAGAAAGCCTCCGCCCACCCTCGCTGTTGAGGCCGTTGCTGGCGTGGGCCCTGTCGCGTGTGGCTGGGCTGAGGGGTGCACAGGTCCCCCTGGTGAGATGGTAGCCCATCAGCTTCCAGAACAGAAATGAAACCTTCCGTGTGGATTCCCAGCAAACTAGGATCTGATTTTCCACAGATGGGTCAGTGGCTACTTAGAGACGATCTGTTGTCCTAATCATGAGGTGTAAATCCTGCTGGTCTTCCGTGCGGTTGGGGGGATTCTAGAGAAGGGCACAGAGGCCTCTGACGGCCCAGGGGCAATTGCGTGTAGAGTTGTGTGGCACTGGGGGTGGGGGCCTGCTTGCCGTACAGCCAGGCGGCCCGCAGTGCCTCCTCCAGGCTCAGGGCAAGGCTGCTGTGCCTGGGGATAGGGGGACGGGGCAGGACAAGTGCAGGCGCCTGCAGCCGGCCCTCCAGCGTGGGGATGTTCTCCTTCCCTCTGTGACTGCCCCCTGTCCTCCGTGATTGCCCCCCACCCCCCGTGATTGCCTCCCATCCTCCGTGACTACCCCCGTCCTCTGTGACTGCTCTCCCTCCCCTGTCCCCCACCCTCTGTGATTGCCCCCATCCCCCACCCTCCGTGATTGCCCCCACCCTCCGTGATTGCCCCCGCCCTCCGTGATTGCCCCCATCTCCTAACCCCCACCTTCCATGATTGTCTCTCATCCCCCACCCTCCGTGATTGCCCCCACCCTCCATGATTGCCCCCCCACCCTCCGTGATTGCCCCCTGTCCTCCGTGACTGCCCCCCATGCCCCACCCTCTGTGACTGCCCCCATCCCACGTCCTTCTACCCTCTGTGACTGCCCCTCGCCCCCGTCCCCCATGCCCCGCCCTCTGTAATTGCCCCCATCCCTTTTCCCCCACCCTCCATGATTGCTTCCTGTCCCCCATCCCTCGTCCTCCGTGACTGCCCCCGTCCTCTGTGATTGCCCCCATCCCCTATCCCCCACCCTCCATGATTGCCTCCCGTTCCCCATTCCCCGCCCTCCGTGATTGCCCCTGCCCTCCATGATTGCACCCCCATCCCCTGTGATTGACCCCCATCCCCTATCCCCCACCCTCCGTGATTGCCCTGTCCCCCATGACTGCCCCCATGCCCCGCCCTCCATGACTGCCCCCCGTCCCACATCCTCCTGCCCTCCGTGACTGCCCCCTGTGCCATGCTGCAGCCCCTGCTGTCCCTGCTATAGCAGAGCACGGAGGACTATGCCTCTTCCAGGGCACTTTGAGGGCCAGAGTGCCCGTGACGTCTTTGGAGAAGCTCCAGCGGGAAACCTGGGTCCCCTCTGACAGAGACAGGCAGTGGCAAAAACAGCTTTGTCCCCTGACCCTGGGAAGGTCCCCAGGGAATGGAGGGCACTGTCTTCCCCTCCTTGAGAAAGAGCATCCCAGTCAGGGCCAGCCTGGCGGGGCCATCACAGGTGGGTATCTCTCATCCTGTCTCCCCCAGAGCGAGCACACCTGTGAGGGGGACTACGTCAGTCTGTATTGCTCTGGCCAGAGCAGCGAGGAGCTGGCCCGCCCTCGAGGAGTAAGTAACCTCGGGCTGCCTCGTGCATGCGGCCAGGCCTGCGGCTCGGCCCTGCTCCCATCGGCCTGAGCCTCCTGCTCGAGAGCTGCCTGGCCCCGGGGCCGACCTGGCTCTGCAAGGAGAGGACGGTGCTTCCAGCGGAGCCTTCTTTGCTTTCGCTTCCGTGTGTGGGTCCCCTGCAGCCTGGCCAGCGGGCCTGCTGGGAATCACAGAGCAGCCGGCTCGGCCCTGGCTGGCTACTCTCAGGGATTTCTTCCCGCCCCATCTTCTGGTGTTGAGGCCTGTCTCCTGTCCGTCCTCTGAGGCGGGGAATTCTCTGTCCTGTACCCAGCTCTCCAAACCAACACCCCTCCCCCAGCATGCTCCACGTCCGCACCCCTGCTCCCAGGGCAGCTGGTGAGACCCCCAGGCCTCACACTGTCGTGGTCGCCCTGGTCTTCTGCTGTCCCAGTGCCGGGTAGTTGAGGGGCCGCGATTCTGCTGAGCAGTCAGCTGTCCAGGTTTTGCTGCAGCAAAACATGAGCAAGTGCAGAACCTTCCAGAGTAACTCTCCCCACTCTGAGCCAGTCCCTAAAGGGGGTACCCTGAGGGTACTCCGTCCTCCTCTGGGGTCACCTCAAAGGGCCCAGTCGTTGAAAGCATGGTCACTCTCATTATGATGACCCCGAAGCACCTCAGATATCCACACAAGCAGGCCCCACTTCCGGTGTTAGCAAGCTGTAGAATGAGGTGGAGTTCCCACTCTGGTGGAATCCAGCCTGGTCCTCGGGAGCTGTTTTTCCCCGGGTGTCCCTTGCATCTTCCAGGTCAGCCTCTGTACACGGAGCCCGTCCCAGGCTGACCCTCCAGGGCTCCCCTCCCCCTGTGACCCTCCATGAGGACGTTTCTGCGTCTTTGTGTCCTGCCCCCCGGGTCCCCCCTTCTCTGTTGCGGCCTGGGCGGCAGACCAGGGGTGCCAGGGCCATGTGGTCACTGAGAGGGGTGGGCCAGGTTCCCAGGAAGAAGCCAGGGCACTGGAGGAGGGAAGGGGCTGTCTTGTGCGCCTGAGCCCGTGACAGGGTCAGGCGAGCACTGTGGCGCTGAGGGCGTCTGTGACTAGGAGGTCAGCAGAGGTGTGCTGCACACCCCGGGGCACAGCGGGTAGGCCTGCAGCTTTCAGCACTGGGGTTGGGGGCAGGCCCCAACCCTCCCCACAGCCTCTTGTTTCTCCGTGTGCCCGGGCACGGGGATGCCCGCCAGCAGGTAGGGTGTTGGTCAGGGCCACAGGGGAAGGGCATGCACTGGCTGAGCTTGGCTGCGTGGTAGGTAGCCCCCGGGGCAGCCCTTTCTGCCGGGAGGTGATGGGATGGCTCTGTCTAGGCCGGCAGCTGACGGAGGCTGTGAGTAGCAGAACCTTCACTCTCCCTGAAGGCCGGGTACTAGTCGGAAGAGGCCGTGCTTCCTGTGTGCCGGTCACGGTGGACGCGTTTATGTCTCAGGCTGCTCCCTGGGAACTCGCGCTCCGAAGCTGCATGCAGGCAGGTGCTCTGCGGAGAGCGGCCCAGTAGGGGCAGCTGTCACACACCCAGCTCTGCCTTCTCTTTCCAGGAGTCACCCGCAGCAAAGGACGGACACTCCAGAGATGCCACGTCGGCTGGCTGTGTGCCCGGGAAGGAGGGCAGGGACAGTGGAGACAGGTAGGAAAAGCCCCTCATGGGGCAGGCACCCTGAGAACAGCGTGTCAGCCGTCTGGTGGCCACTGCCCCCACCCGCAAGGCCTGCGGGGCTTTGGGTTCACACCTGGGCTGTGCAAATGCTGTGCTTTTTACAAATAGAAAGTTTGTAAGCAGCCCTGCATCAAGCCAGTCTGTGGGCACCGTCTAACAGCATCTGCTCGCTTAGTGTTTGCATCACAGTTTGCTAATTCTCCCAGGATTTCAGACTTTCTCACTATTACTGTATTCATTATGACAGTCTGTGATGTTTGAGGTTACTATGGTAATTGCTTTGGGGCATCACAGACTGTGCCCGTGTAAGATGGCAGACTGAATCAATAAACACGGTGTGCGTTCGGACTGCTCCACGCTCTGCAGGTAGCTGTCCCCCGCACCCGCCCCGGTCTCCCTCCCTCTCAGGCCTCCCTGTTCCCAGCCACACAGTAGCGAAGTGAGGCTAGTTAATAACCCCACATTGGCCCCTAGGTGTTCAAGTGAAAGGAAGAATCACTCCTGTGTCACTTTAAATCAAAAGCTAGAAATGATGGGGTTCAGCGAGGAAGGCGTTTTGAAAGCCAGGACAGGCCTAGAGCTAGGCCTCTTGCACCAACCAAACAGTTAGGCATGTTGTGAAGGCAAAGAAAGTCCTTGAAAGAAATTAAAAGGGCTGCTCCAGAGATCACACGAATGGTAAGACAGAGAAACAGCCTTCCTGCTGGTACGGAGAATGTTTGGGTGGTCTGGATAGAAGAACAAACAAACCAGCCCAGTACTCCCTTAAGCCTCATCCAGAGCAAGACCCTAATCTCTTCAATTCTGTGAAGGCTGAGTGAGGTGAGGAGGCTGCAGAAGAAAATTGTGAACCTGGCAGGAGGGGCTCATGAGGGTTCGGGAGAGAAGCCGTCTCATAACATGTAAGTGCAGGTGAAGCAGGAAATGCTGATGTAGGAGCTGCAGCAAGTCATCGAGAAGACCCAGCTCAGACCATTCATGGAGGTGGCTACATGAGACAGCAGATGTTCAGTGTAGAGGAAAGAGCCTCCACTGGAAGAAGATGCCATCCAGGCCCTTCATAGCCAGAGAGGAGAAGTCAATGCCTGGCTTCAAAACTTCAAAGGACAGACTGACTCTCTTGTTGGGGGCTAACACAGCTGGTGGCTTGAAGCTGAAGCCAGTGCTCATCACCATCTGAAAATCCCAGGGCCCTTAAGAGTGAGGCTCACTCTATTCTGCCTGCGCTCTGTACATGGAACAGCAAGGCCTGGGCGACAGAACATCTGTCCACAGCATGGTCTGTTGAATATTTTAAGCCCACTGTTGAGGTCTGCTGCTCCGAAGAAAAGAGGCTTTTCAAAGTAGTGCTGCCCATGGAAAATGTACCCGGTCCCCCACGAGCTCTGATGGTGAGGTTTGATGTGTGATGAAATCAGCGTTGTTTCTGTGCTTACTGACGTAACAGAATCCCACCCCTCAAAGGCCTTCATGCCAGCCCACAGACGGCCACTGCTTCTTGAGTATCTGCACACGTACTGTTCACCTTACAACTATCCATAACAGTGTTTTCTTCTTCAAATCCTAAGCCAACCTCTCCTCCGCCTCTTACGAATTCAAGTGTAATGAAGGAGTATAAAAGATTCCTACCCACAAACTTTTTATTGTGAGTTTCTGGAGGTAGTGTGTCTGTTGTATGTCGTGTATATTCAAAACTGTTATGAACATGACCCTCAGTCCCTAAATATTTCAGCCTGCCTCAAAAGTGCCAACCTGATTACAGTATGACTATCACACCCAAGCAGAGTAATAATAAATTCCTTCTGATATACAAATGATAGAAAGTGAAGAGGAAGAAAAGATCCTCCTGATGAGGGTGAAAGAAGAGAGTGAAAAGCTGGCTTGAAACTCAACATTAAAAAAACTAAGATCGTTGCATCTGGTCCCATCACTTCATGGCAAACAGACAGGAGAAAAGCAGAAGCAGCAGCAGATTTTATCCTCCCAGGCTCCAAAATCACTGCAGACAGTGACCGCAGCCATGAAATTAAAAATACACTTGCTCCTTGAAAGAAAAGCTGTGAGAAACCTAGACAGCATGCATCTCATAAGACCGATTTTTTGGAACCAGGTCAGTCAGGATTCATGTCTGCATTTGGCCGTATGTCTCTGTAATCTTTGGTGACATTCTCAGCGTTGGCCCGAGTCAAACCTGACCAGGTGTGGAGATGCGTAGCAACTCTCCAACCTGCATGTAGAAAGGGTAATTGCAGGACCCGCCAACCAGCTCTGCCCCCTGTGACTTCATGCTGACGTCCCCTTCTTTGTGAGATGTTCCACACATTCAATTTTTCCTCCCTCTTTTGGCTAACGTTTGGCTGGGGGTCCTGGGTGCAGAGCTAAGCAATATGCATTGTTTTTGTCAAGCCTAAACATAAATAGTTAAAGATATGGTGAAAACAGCAAGAGACGGGAAAAAGTGGAAAGCTTTCCCCAGGGGCCCATTGACGAGGGCTGCCCACCCGGCCTGCCCTGGCTGCTCCTGAGTCGTGCCCGTGGGGTCCGTCTATGTGACGTGGCGCTCAGGTCTCCCCGAGTGTTAAGGGGTGGTGAGTGTTCTACTCCAACACCCAGCGGCAGAGGTGTCTTGCCAAGCAACAGCAGCTCGGCAGCTCCACTGCCAAGTAGAGGGTGGGGTGGGATGCCGTTTTTCAGAGTTCAGGCGGCCCTTGTACGAGAAGCAGAGGGATGAACATGTTGTCGGGCTGGAAGCTGTTCCTGCGACGCTGTCCTCTTTCCGTGAAGGCCAGAGGACAGGCCTGAGCATGGTTTTGCTTGGCCCCTCCAGGTGGTCAGATTTTATGTCTTAGATACTGAGGATTAAAAATGAGGCCTCTGACCATAAGGCCAGTCAGTGGCTCAAGGGGTCCTTCATGAGAATGATGGGAATCCCAGAGAAAACGCTGGGGGAAAGCAAGGTGCCTACAGACCCCGCGGCCGTCTGCCTGCTGCGTCCCCACCCACTCCCCATGTGCTTCCTCTGGGGGTTCTCCCCTCCCCAAACTCCTGCTCAGTGCTTCAGTCCCAGCTTGCCCGTCCTGCCCGCAGGCCGTCCTGGCCCTTGTCCCCACCAGCGCTCCAAGGACAAGGGCCTGGTTCCCGCTCCTCTTCAGTCCCGCAGAGAAGTAGCCCCGGGCAAAGACCTGGAATGGCACTGAGATGGCCCGTCCCCTGCCCCGCTGGCCCACCCCCTGCCCCGCTGGCCCTGTGCCCTGCCCCGCTGGCCCGTCCCCTGCCCCGTCCCCTGCCCCGCTGGCCCTGTGCCATCCTCTCCTGGAGTACTGACTGTCCGTGCGGTGGGCCTTGACGCAGATGACTGAGACCGTTACTTCATCAAAGCTCTCAGTGGCACCTTCTTGATCTGTGTGCTTAATCCCCTCCACTTAACCAATGGAGCACCCAGAGGGCAGGGGCTGTCCTGAGGCCACACAGCTCATCAGGAGCAGAGTTAGAAACCCAATCTGCATCCCAGCGTCCAGCCGCCCCCGGCCTCCTGTGGCCGGGTGGAAGCGGGTCTGGCCTTCACGTGGAGCTGCAGTCCGGGGAAGGCTCGGTCAGGGAGCATCAGTGCCACCCAGGCCCCACGCACGGTGTTACGCGGCCTTGGCCGCAGGCACGAGCCCCAGGCCTGTTGGCACAACACAAACCACACCTCTTTCCAGGGCCCGGAAGTCACCAGACGCTCTAGAGGCTCAGTCGGAGGAGGAGGTGGATGAGCTGTCCCTCATCGACCACAACGAGATCATGGCGAGGCTGACCCTCAAGCAAGAGGTGGGTTCCTCACAGGCTGTATGTGCCGCGTCTTGGCCCAGAGAGAGGGGGAAGGGGTGTGGAGAAGGGAACCTGGAAGTGACCCACACAGAAAGGCCACAGCCAAGTGCTGAGCCCCGGTGGCCCTCTTGTCCTGGGGGGCACCCTCTTGCACCCTCTGCAGGGCCCCCTCTGCACCCTCTTGTCCTGGCCGCGTGCCTGGGCCACTGCAGGTGCTCCAGGACTCT
Source organism: Capricornis sumatraensis (assembly GCF_032405125.1). NCBI lineage: Eukaryota > Metazoa > Chordata > Mammalia > Artiodactyla > Bovidae > Capricornis > Capricornis sumatraensis. The sequence goes on from NC_091069.1 coordinate 5,253,315, forward strand.
GGGCACATGGGCGACTGCCTGGAGGAAGTGTGCTGTCCCCTGCTCCAACACTTGGAGAGTGAGCTTGGGCAAGCGGCCTGTCCTCCATCAGCCCCAGGTGACAGGACTCTGGAGGCTGTGGTGAGGACGAAGCCCACGTGGGCGCTTGGCACGGAGCCCTGTGTGCTGGGCCTTCCTCAGTGCAGGGCGTTTTCACGTTGGTGACAGAACCGCCCACATTCTCTCTGTGGGGGAGGCGCACACCAGTGAAGGGGTTTCAGGCCTGGCCACACGGCTGCCTTCAGCCCGTGTCTTATCGGAAGAGCCTTACTGGTGCACATGGCGCCCAAAGCCGTCACCGCCCGAGGAGCTGAGCCGAGAGGGCCTTCCTCTCCCTGCTGCCCAGCAACCCTGGGGACTCGGGGGAGCGGCGCCCAGTGACGGCCTTGACCCCTCCCCGAGGAGGTAGCCATGTTCTACACACGTGTTCTACATGACAGACATGGCCCAGTCATGGCCCGGAGGAACCAAAAGGCGGGGGCTGGCTCCTCTGCAGAGAGAATGATGTGACTCTTGCCAGAAGTTTCTTCAGAAAAAGCAGGTCCTGGGCGTCGCTGCCCTGCCTTAGCTAGATATCCAGGACGCTCCTGGGACTCTGGGCTCCAGGGTTAAATCCTGCCCTAGAGAGGAAGCCGCGTCTCGGAGAGCGAGTGCTGGAGACGCGCGGAGGCGCGCACCGGGCAGTCTCCTTCAGAATTACAGGGCGCAGCCTGGGCCTCCTGGTCCTGTGACAGCTCTTTCTTGGCTCCAGACCAGGTTTATGGGTGAACGCCTCCATTTGCTCTTAGGAAAACAAGACTTTTCCCTTAATAGACAGGCTGCGGTCAGTATAAGCCACATTGGCTATAACTCAGCATCTTTGTGACATATCTCACTCCTCTAAGGGCTCCCGGGAAGAACGTATGTCCCTCCCCCAGAGAGCAGGTGTGGGTTCAGCAGCTTGCTGCATCTCTCGCGGAAGCAGCCTGCCATCTGGACCCTCGTCCCGCACCCTCCGGTCCTGGCTGCCTCCCCATGGGCTCCCCTGCCCCCTCCTCCCCTCTCTGACCCGTGGGCTGGAGACCCGTTGGGAGCCAGGTCCCCGACCCAGCAGTGTCCTCAGTGCCGTCTGTGGAGCGTGCGGGTTGGGTGAGCACCCCGGCCTCTGCACCTGGGCTGGGCTGCTTCTGGAGCATGGGGCTGCTGCGAGGACCTGAGAGGTTTGTCAGCTCGTCCCTAAACCGACTCTCACGGCTGTACTCTGCCCCACGCCCTCCTCTGCTGTGCTCCTGCAGGGCGACGACGGGCCAGACGTCCGTGGAGGGTCAGGCGACATCCTCCTCGTCCACGCCACGGAAACGGACAGGAAAGGTACGGCTGCCCCGTGCAGAGCTCGCCGATGGCGGGGGCGAGGGGTCCCGCTAAGCCACGGCTCTGCCCCCTCTCCTCCCCGCTCCTCCAGCACTGAGCAGGTCAGAGCGGCGGTCCTGCAGTGAGCGCCACTGGGGGACAGGTGACCCGCATGCAAAGCCAGCGCCTGTATGCCCCAACTCTTTCTCTGAGTGGGTGCTTTGTGTGCAGGTAGTGGGCCCCCGGCCTTGTCAGGGGGCGAGTTTCCAGGGCAGAGCTCAGCACCTGCGGGCACTGCACAGACAGGGCCTGAGCAACAACATGCCTGCCACGGCAGTGAACCCGTGCTGACGGACGGGGAGCGTTTTCTAATTTTCCTGATGTTTGGCCCTGACGGCCGCACTGGGCTGCATCTCTTTTCCTCTGGGAGCTTTGTGGGCAGACACTCTGTCCAGTCCCACTGCAGCGGTACTGGCACCGAGCGGGGCTCCCCACCCTCAGCACAGAGACACCCCATTCCTGCCCTGGTCCTTTGGGAGGGCTGGAGAAACAGGCCCTGTCTGTCTGCTGGCGAAGGCTCAGTCTTTCCAGGTTGTGTTGGGGGGGTGGGGGGAGGGGAGCTGTGAGGCCAGCGCCCATGACCTTGGTCGGGCAGGAGGGGCCATGCACACAGGCCCACAGCTAGGCCCGCCTCCCCCCACATCCATTTCCTTTTTATGTTTTTTAAATTGTCAGAAAGATGACGGAACAGCAGTGTTAAAGTAGGGAGTGGAGGAATTTAAAAACCTCGGTCTTGAAACCCTAACCCCCCAATTTCATGTCTGTACTCGACCTGGTCCTTGCGTCTTGACAGCAGGTTTCCCCAAGTTTGTCGCCCAGATGGAAAATTTTAAATTAGGAAATCAGTACCAGAGTAATTGTTTGCACTGCTGAAAATTTGAAAAATAGAGAAAAAGAAGAAATGGCTCCCGCAGACTCTCCACAGCCACGCTGTTGCCCTGCGGGTTTTTTCTGACCCGAGCACTGCACAGTCCTGGAGACCCTGGGTTTGAACCCTGGCAGGCGGCTGCTAGCCCCTGCCCGACCTCAGCTGACTCGGCTTCGTGAAGCAGTTAGGCGCCCTGTGGGTGTGAAGGTTGCATGAACTGAGATGAAACACGCCTGGCACATAGGAAGTGCTTGGGGGGGGGGGGGTCTCTGCATCCCCGGGACAGCCCCTGCAGTGCCCCCTCCCCCACGCCTGCTGCACCGGCCAGAGCTCCACCCCAGCCTGCAGAGAGAGGCTGGACAGGGGCCAGCTTCAGACCTCGGCTTTTAGCAGGAAGCTGCTGACCTGCCAGGTGCCAGGGGCTGTGGCCCAGGCCAGAGGGAGTCCGGCGGGCAGGGCGGCGCGAGACCTTCCAGCCGGTGCTGACTCTGCCTGGGGAGGCGGCCCTGCTGCCCCCGGGGGCTTCGTGCGCTCTTCTCCTTTGCGGGGTTTTGAGGCTCCAGGCATTTGTCCCCGGTGTGGACGCTGAGTTAACGGCCCTGGGCCGTGGCAAACTCCTCAGGCAGGGGCCAGCTGGAGGTCCCGGGCTTGGCGCAGCCGCAGACCCCTGCTTTCAGAAGGAGTTCTTGGCTGGTGCTCAGCCCACCTCTGCTTCCTCATCCCTCTCTGAACAGAAGCCCAGTCTTAACAGGAGTCGGGTAGTGTTGGCGGGGCGGGGGGTGGTGCTTGGAGCCCAGGAGGGAGCCCAAGCCCAGTGCCACTGACCACACTGTGGCCCCCGCCCTGAGCCCCCCTCAGGTCACTGCTCCACCGCCCAGGCCTCCCTAGCATGCCCCAGACATGGGTGCAAGGGGGGCTTCTCCCCTCATCCTGGGGGTGATCAGGGAGGGCAGGGGACAGGAACCAAGGCTTGACCAGGTGGGGCTGCTCAGCTGGAGAAGGGGTCCTTGGGGCCTCCACCCAGCGAGTTGGGGGAGGGATGAGAGAAGACAGCAGACAGTGGTCTGTGTCCAGCAAGTGCACACTCAGCCTCACAGGGAGGACCACCGATCAGCCTCCTGGGGAGGACCGCAGGTGAGCCTCACAGGGAAGGCCATAGCTTCATGGGGAGGATTACAGGTCAGCCTCACTGGGAGGGCCATAGCGTCATGGGGAGGACCACAGACTTGGGAGCCAAATCCGGACTCAAACCTTAGCTCCAACACAGGATAACCTGAAGTTCACCAGCTTGACCAGGTCCTTTGTCTCCAGGAGGGACCTTCATTTAAAACTCCCCGATTTTTTCCTCAGTGTCAGAGACTGCCTAGTTAGGGTGTGTCACAGCTGTGAATAAAGGGGCTGTTGTGAATCTGGAAAGTCTGGGAATCCCCGATGAGAACCATCCCCTCTAAACTTTAGGGAAGGAGAGGTGTTGGGTGGGAGCCTGGGCCGCCGGGCCAAGCTCCGCCTAGTGGTCCCCTCCCTCCCCTGGCACCAGAGCCTGCACTTGGGAGTGTCCAGCGGGGTGCCAGGCAGAGCCCCAGGCCTTTGCCTCAGCCTCTCACTGTGTGGAGACTCCTGGGCCCTGCCACCCCTCAGCGTTACCTGTCACTGAGCTCCAGAACCCTGCTGACGGGTCTGAATGGTGTTCTCTGCCTGTGGTGCTTAAGACTCGAATCATCAAGTCTTTGGGCAAACGAGAGGCCCTCGGCGTCTGGTCCGAGGGGAGCACGTCCTGTAGCGGGCGTGCTGCCGGCGGGCGCCCACGCCAGCAGCAGGCCGGCTGACCCGCCGCCCGCCCCTCCCTCCAGACCTGGTGCTGTACTGCGAGGCCTTCCTGACCACCTACAGGACCTTCATCACGCCCGAGGAGCTCATCAAGAAGCTGCAGTACCGATATCCTTGCGCGCCCACCTCCGTCGCAGAGCCCTCCGCGGGGGCAGTGCCCAGCCCAGCTCTGCGTGTCCCAGCTTGGGGCCTCAGCCAGGCTCCTTTGAGGCTCATTCTGTCTTGAGAGGGCCAAGTGACGTGACGTGTTGTGCTTGGAACAGAGGGTGCTGCCTGGTGGCCATTGTGATCACTGGGTGATTCTGAGCCAAAAGGACCTGATAGACCCTGAGGGGTTTCCCAGGCGGTGCTAGCGGTAAAGAACCCACCTGCCAATGCAGGAAACACGGGTTCTATCCCTGGGTCCGGAAGATCCCCTGGAGAAGGGAATGGCAGCCCACTCCAGTGTTCTGGCCTGGAGAATCCCATGGACAGAGGAGCCTGGAGGGCTGCAGTCCGTGGGGTCACACAGTCGGACATGACCGAGCACGATGCACCCTGAGGGAGGGAGTGTGTTGGCCCCGGGGGATCCAGGTCACTGAGCCCCGGGCGTGACAGGTACAACGTGCCCGGGACGCAAGGGCATTAGGACTCCAGGGAACAACCCCGGGGCAGGTCCAGTCTCTCTGCAAGCGCATTAGGACTCCAGGGAACAGCCCCAGGGCAGGTCCAGTTTCTCCACCTGCCGGCAGGCCCAGCAGTGGACAGAAGCTCGGCGTCCATGCCGCAGCCAGTGCCCACCCCGCGGGCTTGCCCTTTCAGAGATGACGCCCCCGGCAGTGGCCAAGGAAGACCTGAGACCGCCAGGGACCTGCTCGGTTATCTCTTTCTCGGATCCAGTCTTGCCCCTCCTGCTGAGGCTGACCTGCAGCTCCTATCCCAGGAGTGGGTCCCCTCCTGGCCTCGTCCTGCATCACAGCCCGTGGCTGCCACCTGCTGGACAGCCCAGCCCTGGGCGGGCAGGCCTGAGTCCCTTCAGCTCTCCCCGCCCTCCCGTGCCCAGGCGTCCCCCACTCGGCCTCCGTCTCCTCTGTGACCCACCTCGGGGCCCCGGGCCCTCAGAATTGGACGGCCCATGCACAGACTTCCTGCCCTCCAGCCTCACACCTGCAGTGGCCGCAGTCCTGGCTCAGTGATAAGAGTGACTCACACCTGCTGAGACCCCCCTGGTGTCGACTGTTGTGCAGAGCGCTGCGCGGGTGACCTCACTCGGCTCTGATAGTGTTTTATGTACTTATTGTCACTGTAAGCCAGTGCCCTGATACTATTTCACACCGTGTCTAATTAGGGAAAGCGAGGTTCAGAGAGGGTCATGGGACCCATATGGCAGTGTGGAGGGAATGCACCCATGCCCAGGCCTCCCAGACCCAGCTTCTCAGCATATACCCTGCATGGCCACTTCAGGCGTCTCAGTGGACAAGTCACAGCACCAAGACCCTGGGCGCAGCTGGCTGGTGAGCCCTGGCATGGCAGGCACCGGCACGGCCCCTGGTCTGTGACTCCCTCCCGATCGCATTTCCAGAGAGCAGGTGGGAGGGAGCCGAGAAGGGCCCGAAGACAGCGAACCCAGGAAGGCAGCGAGAAGCCGTGACGCCCCAGGGCAGTGGGTCTCTGGAGCTGGGGAAAGGCCTGGGGATGGATGACAGAGTGACCTGCCCCGCCGGGCTGTGCACCTCCCCCAGGGAACTGCTTTCCTCTGTCTGAGCCCAGGAGGCGCCACGTGTCAGTGCGTCACAGGGACCTTGGGTCCACCCCGGCAGAGAGGCGGGCCTGGGCATGCAGGGGACGGCTCTGCAGGCAGGAGAGGCTGGTGGTCAAGAGCAGTCCTCAGGGTCAAATAGGTGTGGGCTGACCCCCGTCGCAGGCCTGCCGCCCCGCACAGGCCTCTGCCCTCCCCATGTTCCCAGGGTTCGCTCAGGAAGGGGTCCGGAGTAGGGCCGCCCTCCCCTCACATCCCCACCCCTGCCCGCGAGGACGGCTGTTTCTTTAACTCAGGCTCCAAGTACGAGAAGTTCTCTCCATTTGCCGACACATTCAAGAAGCGTGTGAGCAAGAACACATTCTTCGTGCTGGTGCGGGTGGTGGACGAGCTCTGGTGAGTCTTGTTTGCGGGAGGGCAGGCCGCGGGTGTCGGGGTGTAGGCTTCCCCAGAGACCTGAGCCTCCCGTCACGTTTCTGCCTGCGTCTCCTCGATCACCTGCCCACCGCCCTGCCTGGGGTCCCGGATGGCTCGCTCCTGCCAGCTTCAGCACGAGCCCCAGGAGGATGACCTGGCCCCTCAGACCTAGTCGGCCCTGACTTCCTTGTGGGGGCAGTGCCCTCGGCCACCAGCGTTGGGGGGGACCTTCTCCCGCCCTCCACAGCTGTCCCTGCTCCGCTGAGTGGCGCTTGGCCATTTCCCTTTGTTTAACAATCACAGAGCACAAGGTTCCTTTCCTGGGTCCAGAGAGCACCCCCAGCCCTGCCCTCAGGAAGGTGACCTTCTGCTGGGGAGTCACCTCAGTGACCGCGGGGTGGGGCTGGGACACACTGTGTGAGGAGGAAGCACAGGGGGGTCCTGGGGTCGGGGGGGGGGGGTCCGGTCTGCAGAGCCCAGACGGCTTCCTGACCTATCACCCCCATGGGGCCTGGAGCTCCTCTGGGGCAGCGTTTGTCTCCAAGCCCAGGCCCAGCATGGCCCCTCATGCTTGTCCAGTGCCTCTGAGCATCCCCCGAGAGGACGGCAGTTACCTGCCACCATGGGGGCTCTGCCGGCAGGGTGCAGGGTACAGGCAGCCACCCCGAGACCCTCTGTTGCTCCCTTCCCACCAGCAGTTTCCTAGCTCTGCTGCGGGGTGTCCTGCGGCCCTCGGGGTCTTGGGGGCTTCAGGACTGGTGCCGGCAGCCTTCTCCTTACGTTTGCCTCCCGCGCTGTCCCACGTGGCCCTTGGGGCTCTAGCCTAGTGGAGCTGACGGAAGAGATCCTGAAGCTGCTCATGGAGCTGGTCTTCCGCCTGGTGCGCAGCGGGGAGCTCAGCCTGGCGCGCGTGCTCCGCAAGAACATTCTGGACAAGGTCGACCAGAAGAAGCTGCTCCGGTGCACCAACTCTGACCAGCCCCTGGCGGCCCGGGGCGTGGCAGCCAGGTGAGCCCCCACGGTGTGCCCGGCTGCTCTGGGCGCCCCCAGCGGAGAGGTGCTAGCAGCCACCGCTCCCGTTTCACTCAGCGCCCCCCTTTCCCGGCCCCATGGCCCCACGGTGCAGTTCTGACCGGGCCTGTGACAGGGTGCCTCAGGGCCAGCCACGGGGGTCCCCCAGGCTGGGCCTCTCTTCCAGGGTGGTGATGTGTGGGCCATCCCATTTTAACAGGAAGTGGGGTGGTAGGGCATGTGTGGGTATCCCAGGACAGGGGGCAGGAGTGCCTTTCAGGCTGTGGGCAGCACGGAGTTCTTTCTGGTGCTAATACAGCAACTGTTACCAGTAATTCTCAAAAGCCCCCGTGCCACCCTGACCATTCTGAGAATCTGTACAGGTTCCAGCCTGCCGCCCACCCCTCCCCCGCGCCGTGGGGGTCTGCTGGTGTGTCACCTCCTCGGCGGCATCTCGGTCTCTGTGTGGCTGTGGAACAGGTCGAGTTCCTGAGGCCTGCAGGGAGGCCCCCACCGTGCCGTCCAGACCGCTCATCTAGTGCCTCTGTCTTCCAGGCCCGGGACCTTGCATGACTTCCACAGCCATGAAATAGCCGAGCAGCTGACTCTGCTAGACGCCGAGCTCTTTTATAAAATAGAGGTACAGCCATTCTGGGGGGTGGGGGGTGTCCCTGGCCCGGGTGAGCACCGCTGCTCGTCCCCAAGTGAGACGAGCTGCCGCTCCCGGCAGAGCCGGAGGGCCCGGGTTCTAGCTGGTCCCTCTGCTTTTTCAGATTCCTGAGGTTTTGCTTTGGGCCAAAGAGCAGAACGAGGAGAAGAGCCCGAACCTGACCCAGTTCACGGAGCACTTCAACAACATGTCCTACTGGTGAGACGGGCCTCGGCATGGACCTTCCTGCCAGGCCCGTGGTGCCTTTGCAGAGCGCCTGTGGCTAGGGGGAAAGGGCTGCCCTTTCATCCCTCCCCACTCCTTCTGGAGACCTGTGAGCGTTCACTGTGACCCAGAGGCAGGGCAGGACAGAGCGTGTTCTGCATATCGAGAAGGGCCCCCTGGGGACCAGTTGAGGACTCGACCAGGACTGATTAGTAATGTCTGCCATCCATGGCGGCAGGGGATTGTCTTAGCTTTGCCATCCTGCTCTGCTTACGGCCCTGTGGCCCCAGGGCTGATCGGCACACTGACTGCCTGAAGAACAGTGAAGGAGTGGCTGTGTTAATGCTTGAGTCAGCCTTAACTTCTTAGCAGGGTGAAACGCCACAGAGCGTTTACGATGTGATGCAGCAGAGCCACTGCACCCACCGTGGGCCTCGGGGTGCCCACAGCCTCTCGGCCCCGACAGAGGATGGGCAGGGCGTGGTGGCCAGGCAGGCTCGTCCCGACCCACACACAGCCCATCGCCAGCACCAGGGGGCGTCTGGGACTTTTCAAGCGCTCTGAAGACAGCATGCTGGGGAAAGTGGGGCCTCTCCCCCTCGGCCTGCTCCCCTCCGTTCCCCTAGAAGCCTCTCGCTCCTCAGCACGCACTTGGTATAGCTGCCTCGCAGAGACCCAGGCGGTTTCTGGTCCACACAGCCCTGAGTGCCGCCACCAGCTGCCCCTCTCTGGGCACTGGGGGCTCCAGACACACCCCAGGTCCTACCTAGGAGTCTGCCACGCTCCTCAAGGCAGACTCAGTGCCAGTGCCCCAAGGGGGGCACATCCTTTGGGTGGCACGGGTCGAGGCCACTGTGAGGTCCTCCTGCAAGCCGGCCTTAGGCTACAGCTGCGGTTCTGAGAGGTGGCCTCCCTCGTGGCCTGCACGGTGGCCCATTAACCGCCCCCCCCCCCCAAGCTGATCCTGAGGCCGGTCACAGGGTGTTTCCAGCTGCCCTGGTGCTCAGGGTCAGGCTCACCAGGAACGCCCACATCCGTGGGGTCAGAGGTCCCCATCCTGGAGTTCAGCACTGGCCCCCTGGTTGGCAGAGGCTCGTGGCCAGTGGGTGCAGGCACCCACCTCCCATGCCCAATTCTTAGGACCAGCCAGGGGCCCGGAGGGAGACCAGTCACTCAGCTGTCCTTCTCCCCCCGGTCTGCGCAGGGTCCGATCGATAATCATGTTGCAGGAAAAGGCCCAAGACAGGGAACGGCTGCTCTTGAAGTTCATCAAGATCATGAAGGTAACTTGGGGCCTCATCCAAAGAGGCGACCCCCCGCCCACCCCCGCCCTCCCTCACAGCCGCCTCCCCCTGCCTGCAGCACTTACGGAAGCTGAACAACTTCAACTCCTACCTGGCCATCCTCTCGGCGCTGGACTCGGCCCCCATCCGCAGGCTGGAGTGGCAGAAGCAGACCTCAGAGGTGGGTGGGTGCTGCCTAGTCTCCAGTCACTGGGCCCTGTGGGTGCGGGAGGCAGTGCCCGGGTCGCCCGCCCCACAGAGCTGTGCCCAGGCCCCGCTTCCCCAGGGACTGCTGCGGGCGGGCGTGTGAGGCGCGGGGGCCCCGTGACCAGGCTAGACCTGCTGTCGGGTGGAGTGCTCCAGGGAGAAGGACGAGCTGCTGAGCAAACGTGACTGAGTGGCCCAGCCCACCCTGGGATCCGGGAGGCCCCGAGGAGGTGCTGGTCACCCTGAGACCGGAGTAGGCGCGTCCTGGGAAGGGAGGGGAATTCCCATCAGAGGGGACAGAGGCCAGTGTGGCCACATCACAGGAGTCCTGGGGCACCCTCATCCTGGCGTGAGAGCTGTTCCTGGGGAAGGGAGGCAAGGCCCACAGGGCTGGGTGTTGGCCAGGCTCCCTGGGAGTCGTCTCCCGACAATATAAAGGGACAGTTATGAAACAGTGATGTCTGGAGAAGTGGGACATTCCCCCCAGCTGCTCCAGAAACACATAAGAGGGCCTGAGAAGGCAGGGAAGGCTTCCTGGAAGAGGTGACACGTCAAGGTGAGAGGCACGTGACAGGTGAGGGGGCACAGCCCGCCCAGCGTGCAGAGCAGCGAGGTCACCGCCCTCCCCGGTGGGCTCTGCCTTGAGTGTAGAGAGGTGGGAAGGCAGGCTCGGGGAGTGGGGGGGAGCAGCACATCCCGGCCTGCAGCGCTGAGCACAGCCAAGCAGCAGCCCTGTGTCCATAGCAGGCCTGGCCTGCCTGTGGCCGGGCAGGGGGCCTGGCTCTGGGTCAGCGCTCGGCGTTGTCGCCACGCTCACGGATGGCGCCTTCTCCCGCCAGGGCTTGGCTGAGTATTGCACGCTGATCGACAGCTCGTCGTCCTTCCGCGCCTACCGGGCTGCCCTCTCGGAGGTGGAGCCGCCCTGCATCCCATACCTGTGAGTACAGCCTCCCTCGGGGTCCCTTCGCTCGCTGCCCCACGGACAAACCCACGGGGAAAGGTTTCCAACCTGGGCGCTGTGCTTGTACCTAACTTAAAACGTGCTCCTTGTTAGACGGTGGAGATGAGCGAGGGTCCAGTGGCAAGGGCTCGCTCTGCCCACCCGCCCCGTCCGGCTGCTCCTCCACCCCGTCCCTGAGCATGTGCGGGTGCTCATGTGGACAGGCCTGTGGCACCGTGCTCTGCTCAGCTGCCCCGGGCCTGGCTGCACCTCACAGCAGCCCGAGGTCCCTCCAGTCTCCCCAGGGACCCTGGGAGTACCTGGCTGAGGCAGCTCTGGACAGGTCCCCCTGTGGGCTGGGATGAGGGTAGGCGTTTTCACCAAAAAGAATCCATGGCACGTGTGCTTGGGAAACAGCAGGAAAAATCAGAGCTAAGTGGGTTTCTTGTGCATGTCAGATCCTTTAGTATGGTAGCGGACAGCGGGGACTTCCAGGAGAGGGGCAGGAGACTCCACAGTGACCTGAGGCCGAGTATCCAGGGGCACGTCCCTCAGGGCTGCACCCTCAGAAATGCGGCTCTTATAGCTCACAGCCCCCTCCTTGCCTCCGTCCCACCCCAGCTCTGTGGGCAGCTGCAGGCTGTGCCTTCCCCACTGGGGGAACTGCCCCGCCCCTCGTCAGGTGGCTTCACGCCCTCTGTGTGAAAGCACGTGACCGTGCCCGATAACCCAGGGGATTGACACCCCCCCACCACCGAGTTTGGGGGTTCTGTTCTCCCGTCCCTGTTACTTGCACGTGGTAGACTGTGGCTCTGCTGGGCCAGCACAGGGGTTGCGGGGCTCCCTATGTAGCAGGCAGGCCTGAGCCCACCTTTCCGGAGCCGCAGAGCCTGGGAGTCAGGAGTTCCTGCCAGAAGCAGCACAAACACCCAGACACGCTCGTGGAGCGCCAGCCCATAGACCTGCTGCCTTCTGAGCCGCCCCCAGGGTGCTCACCAGCTTGTCTGTCTCCCAGGGGGCTCATCCTGCAGGACCTCACCTTCGTCCACCTGGGGAACCCAGACTACATCGACGGGAAGGTGAACTTCTCCAAACGCTGGCAGCAGTTCAACATCCTGGACAGCATGCGGTGCTTCCAGCAGGCGTGAGTGTGGCCGTCCCAGGGGGCAGGGGGAGCCCCAAGCTCCGAGGGCCAGCAGGGGCACGCCTGCCCTGTGCGTTCGCTGGGGCGGTGGGGGTCCCAGGGCTGTGTGGCCCTCATGGCCGCCCCCTCCTCCCCCAGGCACTATGACATCCGGAGAAACGACGACATCATCAACTTCTTCAACGACTTCAGTGACCACCTGGCCGAGGAGGCCCTATGGGAACTCTCTCTGAAAATCAAGCCCAGGAACATTGCGAGGAGGAAGACAGACAGAGAAGAGAAGACCTAGGGGCAGCTGCCGCGGGTGAGGAGAGCGCCCGGGAGGCGCAGGGCCGCTCCGAGGCTGGAGGGGCTCGGACCTGTGCGGCGGTGGCGGCCCGGGAGAGGCGCAGGGCCGCTCCGAGGCTGGAGGGGCTCGGACCGGTGTGGCGGTGGCGGCCCGGGCGGGCCCCTGCCGTGCCAGGCAGGTGTCCGGAGCCCGTGGCCGGCTCCATCCTGCACAGCAGCAGACCCCCCGCCACGGCGGAGCCACAGGCAGCTCTCATGGCCGAGCCGTGACCCGGCGGTGTGGGTTTGGTTGGGGTTCTCCTTTCGCGCCGTCTTCCGCTCTGCCTGTGTCCCCTCCCCAAGCCCGGGAGCTGCAGAGCACGCGGTCAGCAGACTGAGGGACAGGGGCGCTGTCTGAGTCTGCTGTTGTGACGCAAGGGCAGGGGCCCGTGGGCTGGGGCTGCCCGCCCGGTGACTGGATGACGGGACCTGCAGGCGAGCGGGGAGACTGGGCAGACTCCTCTCACTTCCCACGCGCTGCTTTTTCAGCGGAAGAGGGGGTGCTGCTCACCTGGCCTGGAAAGGTACGACAGGGGCCCCCCTCAGCAGCCCGGAGCTGGGGCTCTGCTCAAGGTACCAGCCCGCCCTCACCGGGCCCGAGCAGCAGCCATGTCAGTCCTCCTGTGTTTCGCCCCTTCGTCTCCCCCTGCCCTCACCCCCTAACCCGGGCACTGCGGGAGCTGGGCAGGCAGGCTGTGACCCCACAAGGATCACTCCAGCTAAGCGGGGCGGCGCTGTTGGTGAGTCCCTTCAGAGAGGGGAGGGTGGGCCAGCGGCCCCGCCTCTGTCGATTGCCGTGTGCCTTAAAATCCAGCTCCTGCAGGCTCCCCTCCCGCCTTGTCCCCAGCCTGCTGGGGCCAGACGGGCTGCTCTTCAGCCCTTTCTGCCGTGTGGGAGGCTCTTTCTGCCGGCTCTCCCATGGGAGGACAGGGTCCCGGCTGCAGAGACCCACCTGCCAGGCACAGCGTCTTCAGGGGCAGGTGCTCTTTTACCCTGCGCTTCCCCCTAAGCCACTCTCGCTGCTGAGGCTGACAATCCGAGGCAAGGTCAGTGGGGGCTCCACACAGAGGCGCCCACCGGACTCTGAGCCAGCCAGGCCTAGGTGTGCGGGCAGGCCACCCTCCTCCTGATTAGTTTCACATCACTGAGTGCCCACTGTTCCTGGGTTTGGGACTCGGGCAAACGGCAGGCTAGATCCAGGCTTAGCCCAGTTTCAACAGAAGGAAAAGAGTGGAAGCAATCTCTGTTGACTATTTAAAGAAACAGCCCTGTCACTCTGAGTCCTTCGTGGGCTTCTGAACAGTTTTTACTGAGAAGCCATCTGTCCTGTACACAGAGGGGAGGAGTCTGAAATGTCAGCTACGACCCCTCAGCAGCGATCCTTGGGCGGAACGCGTCACTTTATTATTTAAGGAGTGTGTGTGTAGAGTCGCTGTTTATGAACAGTACTGTGTGTGGGGTTGGGTTTTGGTTTGTTCTCGCTTTTTTGAGTCCTCTCATTTCAGCCTCCCTCCCACCTCCCTCCCGGCCTGGCCAGCTCTGCTGATGCTGCCGCGTGTGCGGAGCCGGGCCTCCATGGCTCAGGGCCGAGGAACCGTGTGGACTGTGGTTCCCACAGTGGTGAGCTGGGGCGGGGGGAGCTTTGCCACCCCTCACTTCAGAGCAGACCGGGCATGCCGTGCAGGTGGGCCAGGTGGCCCCCCTGCGTGAGGGCAGCAGGTGCAGTGTGCGTTTTAACTTATTGGGCTCAGGGTTCCCCACCTCCACCTCCTGGAGACCCTTCCCTGGCTCTGGGCGCTGCCAGCCTGGCTGTGTGGTTTGTCTGGCTTAGGGGCCAAGTCAGGTGTACGAGCCAGCCTGTATGACAAAGACACCCTCGGGAGGATTCGGTTCCCTGCGGGTGTGTGTGGGTCAGGGTGAAGGCAGGCATGCACCAGGTCCGAATTAAACCCCGATTCTAAGCAGCGCTTCCCCCCACCGCCTCCCAGTGTTATTACATTGTAATATATCCCCGACTAGACTAACTGGCTGATCGTGGCATCTTCCTAAGGACATTTCAAACCTGTAACTTTTATATGAAAGGAAAATAAACACAGATGAAAGCCGCGGCCGCCTGTGTGTGCACCGCATGCCGCGTGTCAAAGCAACCATCTGAGCTGTCTCCTTTCTTTGATCACCCTGAGGGCAGGAGGGGTGAGGGGCCTTCTGTCCCCGTCGCTGTGGTCCCTTCTCACTGTTCAGTTTCTCCACCTGGAAGTGGCAGCAAGGACAGCCCTACCTTACAAGGTCTGTGAGTGTTCAGCAAGTTACACCTGGAATGGTATCTGTTACTCCTTAGCCTGTATCACATACCAAGCACTCTGCAGTCAGCTTTACCTCACAGAGCCTCTCAGTGTGGAAATCATGCAAGTAAATTCTACAACCCAGAGAAGCACTACAAAGGAGAGAGAGGTGCTCGACAGTAAAGAAATTGAGTTGGAAATCCACTCACAAACATCAGGTCCAGACAGGCTTAACAGGTAATTTATACTGAACAGGTAGCTTCAATCTTAAGCAAATGCCCTTGAGAACAGAAGGGAAAACAACCTGGACACCAAATCCAGACGAGGGCTGGAAAGCTACAGGTGAAGTTAGTTACTGATGCAGAAGCAACCCAAACCAGCAGTATGTTCAAATCAGTACTCCCTATTGGGCTCATCGCAAATGCAAGGACGGAGTGAGCGGAAATTGGTTAATGTACTTGACCCCTTATCCGGGCAGTCCCACCTGGGACAAACTTTCCTTCCGGGGAAGTAAGACCAGGGATGCCGTCTCCACGTGCACTTTCTCTACCGTGGCATACCTGAAGATTCCCAGTGTGGAGATGGCAGGACCCTGATTGGAGGCAGCCCAGGCAGGAACTACTTCCGCTGTTCCATACCGGGCTTTACGCGAATCAAAAAATGAACTGTGCTAATAATTAAGCTGCTGAGATTTTAGGGTTTATAAATTTTCACAACATGGCCTAGCCTCTCCTGAATAAATACATTAACAGATTAAATGAACATCACATAATCACTTCAGTACTCAGACCTGTTTAAAAAAAAAAACACCCATTCATAATTTTTACTTAAGTAGAAATCAGAAACCTCCTTAGTCTGATAAAGATTACTTTCTAAAATCCTAAGCAAACATTATACTTAATGATGAAATATTCCATCAAGTTCCTTTAAAATAGAAGAAGGTAAGGACCCCACCATCACCTTGTCTTTCATTGTTAATACTGCAGATCCTAGCTAATTTAAGAGATTACTAAGAAAATCAAGGCAGTTAACTATACAGTCAAAAAACTAAACATGTCCCTATATATAGTGCACTGCATGGACTAAGGAGCCTGGTGGGCAACGGTCCATAAGGTCGCAGAGTCAGACACCACTGCAGCAACTGAGCGTGCACACACACACTAGAAAACACCCTAAAAATATGCAATTTACACTAACATCACAATTCTTAAAATACTAGGAACAAACCCAATAAAAGATGTGCAAGACCTTATAGGGAAAAGAGACTTGTAAGTATTTACTCACCCAAGTAACACCTAAATATACAAAGTAAATATTCCTAGACCTAAAGATAGACTAAACAATAATAGCAGGGAACTTTAACAGCCCACACTTACATCAATGGATAGATCATCCGGACAAAATCAGTGAGGAAAAACACTGGCCTTAAACATATTCGATCAGGTGGACTTAGAGATCCATACAGTGCATTCCACCCAAAAACAGAATACACTGCTCTAAGGGCACATGGGACATTCTCCAGAATAAATAACACGTTAGGCCACAATCTTAAATGAACGAAGATGGAAATCATATCAAGCATTTTTGCCAACTGCAAGGGTATGAAACTAAAGATTACAAGAAAATGGGAAAATCCAAAAGTACATGGAAATCAAATCGTATACTGCTGAACAACTATGAGGTCAAAGAAAGTAAAAGACAGCATTGAAGGGAATGAAAATACGACATCAAAATTTACAGGACGCAGCAAGAACAGCTTTAAAAGGAAAATTCGTAATAAGAAACACCTAAATCAGGAAACATAAAGCTCAAACACTAAATTCAAGGAACCAGAGCAAATGAAACCTAAAGTTAGAAGAAGGAAGGGAATAAAGATCAGAGTGGAAATAATCAAGTTAATGTGGCACTAGTGGTAAAGAACTAGCCTGCCAATGCAGGAGATGTAAGAGACGCCAGTTTGATCCCTGGGTCAGGAAGATCCCCTGGAGGAGGGCATGGCAACCCACTGCAGTGTTCTTGCCAGGAAAATCCCATGGACAGACAGAGCCTGGCGGGATACAGTCCATAGGGTCACAGAGAGTTGGACGCTATAGTTGAAGCCAACCTAGCATGCACACACAAAGACAATGGGAAAGATTAATGAAACTAAGAACTGGCTCTTTGAAAAGATCAAACGGATGAACCTTCAGCTAAACTCACCAAGAAAAAAACGGAGGACACAAAATCGAATGAAAGAGGAGCTATTACCGCTGATATCACAGAAATACAAAGGCTCAAGAGAGACCACTGTGAACAATTATATGCCAACAAATTAACAAACTTGACAACCTAGAAGACACATTCCTAGACACATGCAACCTCTCAATGCTGAATCAAAGAAAATCTGAACTGATTACTAGTAAAGAAATTGAATCAATAATCAAAAACTTTTCAATGAAAGTCTGAGAACAGGTGGCCTCATTGATGAATTCTACCAAACATTCAAAGAAGAAAGAATGAGTTCTCAAACTTTTCCAAAAACTAGAGGAAGAAACACTTCCAAATTGTGTTTTTTTTGTTTTTTTTTTTAAACAAAGCCAGCATTACCTTGACATGAAAACCAGATGAGACTGCCACAAGAAAATTACAGGCCAATATCCCTAAGGAACATAAATGCAAAAATCCTCAACAAAAAATATTAGAAACAAAATTCAACAATGCAGGAAAAGGATCATACATCAAGTTGGATTTATTCCAGAGACACAAGATGGTTCAACATCTGTAAATCAATGTGATTCACCAGATTAACAAAATGAAGGATAAAACCCAAAAGACCATCTCAGCAGATATTGAAAAAGTATTTGACAAAATTCAACATCATTTATGATTAAATCTCTCAACAAAAGGTACAGGAACATACCTCAACATAAAGTCACATGTGACAGGCCCATCAGTTCAGTTCAGTTGCTCAGTCGTGTCCGACTGTTTGCGACCCCATGAATCACAGCACGCCAGGCCTCCCTGTCCATCACTAACTCCCGGAATTCACTCAGACTCACGTCCATTGAGTCTGTGATGCCATCCAGCCATCTCATCCTCTGTCGTCCCCTTCTCCTCCTGCCCTCAATCCCTCCCAGCATCAGAGTCTTTTCCAGTGAGTCAACTCTTCGCATGAAGTGGCCAAAGTACTGGAGTTTCAGCTTTAGCATCAGTCCTTCCAAAGAAATCCCAGGGCTGATCTCCTTCAGAATGGACTGGTTGGATCTCCTTGCAGTCCAAGGGACTCTCAAGAGTCTTCTCCAACACCACAGTTCAAAAGCATCAATTCTTCGGCACTCAGCTTTCTTCAGTCCAACTCTCACATCCATACATGACCACTGGAAAAACCATAGCCTTGACTAGAGGGACCTTTGTTGGCAATGTCTCTGCTTTTCAATATGCTATCTAGGTTGGTCATAACTCTTCTTCCAAGGAGTAAGTGTCTTTTAATTTCATGGCTGCAGTCACCATCTACAGTGATTTGGGAGCCCAAAAAAAAAGTCTGACACTGTTTCCACTGTTTCCCCATCTATTTGCCCTGAAGTGATGGGACCAGATGCCATGATCTTCATTTTCTGAATGTTGAGCTTTAAGCCAGCTTTTTCACTGGCCCATAGCTAACATCACAGTGGTGAAGAGATAAAAGATCAGGACAAGACACACACTCACATACACAGAAGCGAAGTCTCCGTGGAGATCCAGTGGTTAGGACTTGGTCCTTTCACTGCCAAGGTGGCGGTTCAATTCCTGGTTAGGAAACTAAGACCCTTCAAGTCATGCAGCACAGCCAGAAAAAAGATCAGGATAAGGATGCCCACTCTCACCATGTTTATTCAATGTAAGTATTAGAAGTTCCAGCCAGAGCAATTTGGCAAGAAAAAAAGGCATTCAAACTGAAAAGGAAGATATAAAACTATTTACAGACGAATGATTTATGGGCAACCTCTGACTCCACCAAAAAACTGTTAGGACTAATAAATGAATTCAGTACTAATAAATTCAGTAAAGTTACAGAAGGCAAAATCAATGTACCAAAATCAATGTATTGTTTCTGTAGACTAACTGAATTATCAGAAAGAAATTAAGAAAACAATCTCATGTACAATATATGATTCATGACTGCATCAAAAAAAAAACAAAAAGTATCTAGGGATAAATTTAACCAAGGAGGTGAAACACCTGTACACTGAAACCTCTAAGATATTAATGAAAGAAATCAAAGAAGACAAATAAATGGAAAGAAAATCTGTGCCCATGGATTAGAAGAATTGTTAAAATATCCATACTGCCCAAACCAATGCACAGATTCAATGCAATTGCTATCAAAATTCCATGGCATTTTTCATAGAAATAATCCTAAGATCTGTGTGGAATCATAACAGACCTTGAACAGCCAAAGCAGCCTTGAGAAAGAAAAAAGCTGGAGGCATCATGCTTTCCAACATCAAACGATATTACAAAGCTATAGTAATCAAAACAGTATGGAACTGACATATAAACAGACACATAGATCACCAGAAGAGAGAGCCCAGAAGTAGACCAGCACATATACTGTCAATTTATGACAAAGGAGCCGAAATACACAATGAGGAAAGGACAGTATTGTCAATAAGCGGTGTTGGGAAACATGTTACACCACACCAAAAACTAACTCAAAATGGGTTAAAGAATATAAGACCTGAAACTGCAGAATTCCCAAAAGAAAACATTGGCAATAAGCCTCTTGACATCACATGACAATGATTTTGTAAATCTGAAACCAAAAGCAAAGAAAACAAAAGCAAAAACATACAAGTTGGGGGACTACATCAAATTACTGTTTCTACCCTGGAAGCCATCAACAAAACAAATTGGTAACCTATTGAATGGGAGAAAATATCTACAAGAAATACATCTAATTGGGGTTGATATCCAAAATATATGAAAGAACTCATACAACTCAACAGCAAAACATGCTTTTTTAAAATGGGCAGAAGACCTGAACACTTTTCTAATGAAGACACACAGATGGCCACCAAATGCCTGAAAAGATACACCACTCACCAGCAGGGAAATACAAATCAAAACCACAATGAGATACCACCCCACACCTGTTAAAATGGCTATTATCAAAATGAAAAAGCAGCATCAGTGAGGAGGTGGAGAAAAGGAAAGCCGTCACTGGGGAAGATCCTGATGCCGGGAAAGATTGAAGGCAGGAGGAGAAGGGGGCAACAGAGGATGAGATGGTTGGATGGCATCACCGACTCAAGGGACACAAATCTGAGCAAACTCCAGGAGACAATGAAGGACAGGGAAGCTTGGAGTGCTGCAGTCCAAGGGATCGCAGAGCCAGACACGACTTAGCAACTGAACAACCATAACAAAGGCGCTGTTGGTGGGAATGTAAATTGGTACAACTACTATGGAAGACATACAGTACGGAGACTCCTGAAAAAATGAAAGACAGAACTCCTGTATGACCCGGAAATTCTATTTCTAGGTATTTATCCAAAGCAAATAAAAACACAAACTCCAAAAGCTGTATGTGGGTGCAGGAGTTATGAGAATGGATAAATCTTTATCTGTTAAAAAAAAACAAACCTGTAAGCACCCTCAGTGTTCACTGCAGGATTATTTACAACGGTCAAGACAGGGAAGCAACCTAAGTGTCTACCAGTGGGTGAATGGGTAAAGAAGCTGTGGTGTATATACACATGGTGGAATATTAGTCAGCCTTAAAAAATGAGATTGCAGAATTCCCTGGTGGTCCAGTGGTTGAGAATCTGTCTGCCAAGGCAGGGGACACAGGTTTGATCCTTGGTCTAGGAAGACTCCAGATGCCGCAGGCAACTGAGCCTGTGAGCCACAACTACGGAAGCCTGTACGCCTGTGCCCTACAACAAGGAAAGCCGCTGCACCAAGAGGCCCCCACATAGCAACAAAGAGGAGCCCCCACTTGCTACAACTAGAAAGAGCCTGTGTGCAGAAGTGAATACCCATTGCAGCCAAAAAGAAATCTAGAAATCTAGCCATCTGCAACAACATAGGTGATCTTGAGGGCATTACGCTAAGTGAAATAAGCCAAAGAAAGACAATTATCATAGGACCTCACTTATAGGTGAGGATTTGGGAGAAACAACAAAACCCACCTAGTTCACAGGTAGAGCAGACTGGTGGTCGCCGGAGGCAGGAGAGGTGAGTGAAATGGGCGAAGAGGGTCGAAAGGTAATAGATTGGCAGTTACATAGTAAGTCATGGGGGTATCGTGTACAGCCTGGTGACCGTGGTTAGTAATACCATATTGCATATTTGAAAGTTGCCAATAGAGTAGATCTTAAAAGTTGTCATCACAAGAAAAAAAAAAGTTTACCTGTGTGGTGATACATGTTAACTGGATTTTACAATATATACAAACATCAAGCATTGCCTTGTACACCTGGAACTAATGCTATATGTCAACTAGGCTTCAATAAAATTATATATTTTATAAAATGAAAAAATCAGTTTTAAAAATAAAAATAATGAAGACCTTAATAGTTGGGGCTTCCCTGGTGGCTCACTGGTAAAGAATCCACCTGCCAATGCAGGAGACATGGGTTCGATCCCTGGTCCTGGATAATCCCACATGCCGCAGAGCAGCTAAGCCCAGCGCCACAACTATTGAGCCTGTACTCTGGAGTTCATGCTCCACAAGAGAAGCCACCACAGTGAGAAGCCCATAGACCACAGCCAGAGAGCAGCCCCCGTTCCCTGCAGCTAGAGAAGCAAGCCCATGAAGCAGTGAAACCCGGCACAGCCAAAAGGAAGCAGACAAATTATTTTTAAAAATAATAAAGACTTTACTAGTTGCCAGGATTTTATATGGTTCTTGACAAGCTTATTCTAAAAATATTTAAGAAGGAATTTCCACTTCTGGGAATGGCATGCTAGGTAATTCAGACCAGCTCCCCTGCTAGGAAAGCTGAACCAAGTATTTTAAAATCCAGGCCTGAATCCATCTGAGAGCTAGCAAGAGAAGAATTACTGGGCAGAAATCCATGAAGCTGACAGTTGGGGTCACATTCCTGCCAATTCCAAAAGAGGTGTCCTAAGAGGCTCAGCAGCGCTTCTGACAAGAGGAAGATTTAAAAGAGCAGAAGACAGTCCAGAACTGACTACACGTTGAGACCCCTCAAGGGAACCTTCCAGGTACAAAAGCATGACCATGACGACGAGTACCCCAGCCCTTGCGGGGCCAAGCCGGCTTCAGACCATCGCGGTCCCTGCAAGTGGAATGCTAGCACCTCTGTACCTGCTGGGGTAAATGCAGGGCCTCACTGGAGGAGGCAGATGTCATCCTCAGCCTCCAGTTATTCCATGTGTCATATACAACAACAATGAACGAGCAAGCTCCGGGAGTTGGTAGTGGACAGGCAGGCCTGGCATATTGCAGTCTGTGGGGTCACAAAGAGTGACTGAACTGAACTGATACAACAATAACCAGGAACACAGAGGGCAAGAGACACGGACAGATCCAGGCCAGAAACAACGGACAGAGTCAGATCTGCGCGGGCAGGGATTCCGCAGTTAGCAGGGGTAGACACAAAAGCACGATGCTTACTCTGATCTCGGTGTAAGCCAGAATTGAGAGTTGAGGCAAATAGTCGGAACACAGAGACAGAGGACAAATGGAAATTCTAAAACCAAAAAACTCTGCCATCAGCTGATGCAAGGAACTCAGTGAACATGTTGGGCAGCATTAGGGAACCGGAGGTAGTTCAGGGGCTTCGGGCTGGATGAAGCGTGAAGAGACACAAGGACAAAAGCCAAGGTGGGAAGAGACGTGGGGTTGAGAGGTCGCCTATGTAACCGCAGTACCAACGGCAAAAGGGGAAGCTGCAGAGCGGAAGCGATGTTCACAGCAGACCCAAAGTGGAAGGAGTGCAGACGGCCATCGGCTGGTAAAAGGACAAGCCAATGTGCTTCCGTACAACAGGACACCATTCAGCAATTCAAAAAAAAAAGAACTGATCCGCAACACACATGAACCTCAGAAACGCTTCCTGCTTCTGTTTAAATGAAATGTGCACAAACAGCAAGGCTGGAGACAGGGCAGCGCCTGGAAGTAGGCACGGACTGCAGCACACGACGGGGGTGCTTTCGGGGTGATGGGACTGTTTAAAACTGATGAGTGATGGTGGTTACACAGCTCTGCAAACGTCCTCCACGTATCATTGTACTCAAAAGGACATGCAGATCATACCTCAATAAAGCTGTTTTTTCAAAAGGTTTTCCAAAATCGATTGTGCCGGTGGTCAATTTCTTGTTCCTCACGCTTGCGACTCGGCCCTGAGCACTTCTCGTGTGCAGAGAAGTGCAGGATTTTGTCGCTGCTGGGAGACTGTAGGTGGTGGCGGCCCCTGGAGTGGAGACCACTTCTTTCTTCTGTGACCTCAGGGCGACTAGAGGCACGTGTCTGCAGACGTCCAGCACCTTGTTCACCAGCCACGCTCCCCCCTCAACCTGGCCATCTCTCAGCAAGCCTGCGGTCCCGACCTGGTCACCTCACTGTGGTCCCCAGGCCGGGTGCCACCCTCTGTGCCCAGCCTCAGCCTCAGCGCTGAACCAGCTCTGGCCGGCATGAGCCAGTGTTTCTCCGCCCTGCGGACGGCTGTGACCACAGCTTCTCCAACAACAAGCTCTGAATCCTGGCCCTGGGTTCGTGGCCCTCCTAAGCGCCTACCTGAGGGCCTATCCGCTTTCCTGGGGTATTCATCTTCACCCCAGCGGAACTTTAGCCTTCCCTTTACAGTTAATACTTCTTTCCATTAAAATCTTTCTCTGTTCAAATTACTCCATAGTTTGTGCCTTCTGATTGGTCTTGACTGGAAAACATCAAGCCCTAAATTCAAGAAGCCTTATGAATGCCAAGCAGGATAATTAAAAAGAAATACCTTAAAATACTAAGGTCCCTTAGTACCTACAGGGGACTGGATTCAAGACCCGCTGTGGATACCAAACTCCAGTCCCAGAGTCAGCCCTCTGCCCCCGGGGGTCAGCACCCCAAATCTGAAACACAGTACGTGACCCGAGGCTGGCTGGACCCACGGACAGGGAGGGCAAGAGTACACGTCTAAGCACGGCATGGTCCTAACCTGAAAGACAAACACGAAAAGAACAGGTAGACAAGGGAGGGGAAAACACATTACCATCAAAGGCACAGTAAGTGAGACTCCCCAACAGAAGTGCCTGGGGATAGACGCCAATGGTGTATCTTCAGTGCTGAAAAGAAAATCACCAGTCATACTTCTGTATTCACTCTAAATACCTTTCAAGGATGAAGGCAAACAATCAAGATACTGTCAGAGGAACAAAACCAGTTCATCGCCAGCAGACCTACATCAAGACAAGAAGGAACAATGTTTTCAGGCCGAACAGAAATCATCCAAATGGAAAATCAGACATGCAGGGGAGGAGGACAGAGCCGCAGAAACAGTCAACATGTGGTGAACCTAAATGAGCATGGACTGTATCAAACACCTGTCTCCTGCGGTTTCCAATAGGGAAAACTAAAATCCATATCAGCAGTGGAAGAAGACACAAGCAGAGGATTCTCGACTTGACTCTTGAATTGTTCAGAAAGGGAAAAAAAGTACCACGCTTTCGGAAGAACACAAGTGTGTTCTCTCTTGGGAACCACTATAGAGGGAAAGAGTGCATTACTGCCAAGCCAGCAGAGAGGATGAAATGGAGTTAAGGAAAAAAAAAACTGACTTAAAAGAGGGCAAAGGGGGCACTTCTGGTGGCTCAGTGGTGAAGAATCTGCCTGACAACGCAGGAGACATGGGTTCAATCCTTGCTCCAGGAAGATCCCACGTGCCAGAGCCATAAAGCCCGTGTTCCACAACTCCGGAGCCTGTGCAGTAGAGCCCAGGAGCCACAACACCTGAGCCCGCTCACCCCGGGGCCCACACTCCACAACAAGAGAAGACACCACAATGAGAAGGACACACACGCAACGAGAGGAGCCCCGGCTCACTGCAACTAGAGAAAAGCCTGCCCAGCGATGAAGACCCAGTGCAGCCAAACATAATGTTTAAAATAAAGTGTAAAAATAAATAGCTATAGATAATGTTTAAAAATAACTCCAGAAAGAATGAAGAGATGGAGTCAAAGCAAAAACAACACCCAGTTGTGGATGTGACTGGTGAACAATATTGCATAGGAACCTGGAATGTTAGGTCCATGAATCAAGGTAAATTGGAAGTGGTCAAACAGGAGATGGCAAGAGTGAATGTCGACATTTTAGAAATCAGTGAACTAAAATAGACAGGAATGGGTGAATTTAAGTCAGATGACCATTATATCTACTACTGTGGGCAAGAAGAAATGGAGTAGCCATCATAGTCAACAAAACAGTCTGAAATGCAGTACTTGGAAGCATTCTCAAAAATGACAGAATGATATCTGTTCATTTCCAAGGCAAACCATTCAATATCACAGTAATCCAAGTCTATGCCCCAACCAGTAATGCTGAAGAAGCTGAAGTTGAACGGTTCTAGGAAGCTCTACAAGACTTTCTAGAGCTAACACTCAAAAAAGATGTCCTTTTTATCATAGGGGACTGGAATGCAAAAGTAGGAAATCAAGAGATACCTGGAGTAATGGGTAAATTTGGCCTTGGAACACAGAATGAAGCAGGGCAAAGGCTAATAGAGTTTTCCCAAGAGAACAGACTGATCATAGCAAACACCCTCCCACAACACAAGACTCTACACATGGACATCACCACATGGTCAACACCGAGATCAGACTGATTCTATTCTTTGCAGCCAAAGATGGAGAAGCTCTATATAGTCAACAAAAACAAGACTGGGAGCTGACTATGGCTCAGATCATGAACTCCTTATTACCAAATTCAGACTTAAATTTGAACTCCTTATTACCAAATTCAGACTTAAATTGAAGAAAGTAGGGAAAACCACTAGACCATTCAGGTATGACCTAAATCAGATCCCTTATGACTATACAGTGGAAGTGGACAGACAGATTCCAGGGAGTGCCTGAAGAACTATGGACGGGGGTTCGTGACATTGTACAGAAGGCAGTGATCAAGACCATCCCCAAAAAAAAGAAATGCAAAACAGCAAAATGGCTGTCTGAGGAGGCCTTACAAATAGCTATGAAAAGAAGAGAAGCAAAAGGCAAAGGAGAAAAGGAAAGATATACCCATCTGAATGCAGAGTTCCAAAGAATAGCAAGGAGAGAGAAAGCCTTCCTTAGTGATCAATGGAAAACAATAGAATGGGAAAGACTAGAGATCTCTTCAAGAAAATTAGAGATACCAAGGGAACTTTTCAGATGGCAACTTAAAGATGGGCACAATAAAGGACAGAAACGGTATGGACCTATCAGAGGCAGAAGATAATAAGAAGAGGCGGCAAGAATACACAGAACTATACAAAGAAGATCTTCACGACCCAAATAATCATGATGGCGTGATCACTCACCTAGAGCCAGACATCCTGGAATGTGAAGTCAAGTGGGCCTCAAGAAGCATCACTATGAACAAAGCTAGTGAAAGTGATGGAATTCCAGTTGAGCTATTTCAAATCCTGAAAGATGATGCTGTGAAAGTGCTGCACTCAATACGCCAGCAAATCTGGAAAACTCACCAGTGGCCACAGGACTGGAAAAGGTCAGTATTCATTCCAATCTCAACAAAAGGCAATGCCAAAGAATGCTCTAACTACCACACAATTGCACTCATCTCACATGCTAGCAAAGTAATGCTCAAAATTCTCCAAGCCAGGCTTCAGCAATATGTGAACCGTGAACTTCCAGATGTTCAAGGTGGATTTAGAAAAGGCAGAGGAACCAGAGATCAAATTGCCAACATCCACTGGATCATGGAAAAAGCAAGAGAGTTCCAGAAAAACATCTACTTCTGCTTTATTGACTAGGCCAAAGCCTTTGACTGTGTGGATCACAATAAACTGGAAAATTCTGAAAGAGATGGGAATATCAGACCACCTGACCTGCCTCTTGAGAAACCTATATGCAGGTCAGGAAGCAACAGTTAGAACTGGACATGGAACAACAGACTGGTTCCAAATAGGAAAAGGAGTATGTCAAGGCTGTATATTGTCACCCTGCTTATTTAACTTATATGCAGAGTACATCATGCAAAATGCTGGACTGATGAAGCATAAGCTGGAATCAAGATTGCCGAGAAAAATATCAATAACCTTAGATATGCAGATGACACCACTGTTATGGCAGAAAGTGAAGAAGAACTAAAGAGCCTCTTGATGAAAGTGAAAGAAGAGAGTGAAAAAGTTGGCTTAAAACTCAACATTCAGAAAACTAGATCTGGCATCTGGTCCCATCACTTCATGGTAAATCAATGGGGAAACGGTGTAAACAGTGACAGACTATTTTGGGGCTCCAAAATCACTGCAGATGGTGACTACAGTCATGAAATTAAAAGATGCTTGATCCTTGGAAAAAAGTTATGACCAACCTAGACAGCATATTAAAATGCAGAGACATTACTTTTCCAACAAAGGTCTGTCTAATCAAAGCTATGGTTTTCCCAGTAGTCATGTATGGATGTGAGAGCTGGACTATAAAGAAAAATGAGCCCTGAAGAATTGATGCTTTTGAACTGTGGTGTTGCAGAACTCTTGAGAGTCCCTTGGACTGCAAGGAGGTCCAACCACTCCATCCTAAAGGAAATCAGTCCTGAATATTCATTGGAAGGACTGATGCTGAAGCTGAAACTCCAATCCTTTGGCCACCTGATGCAAAGAACTGACTCACTGGAAAAGACCCTGATGCTGGGAAAGATTGAAGGCAGGAGGAGAAGGGGACGACAGAGGATGAGATGGTTGGATGGCATCACCGACTCAATGGACAGGAGTTTGAGCAAGCTCTGGGAATTGGTGATGGACAGAGGAGCATGGTGTGCTGTGGTCCATGGGGTCGCAAAGAGTCGGACACAACTGAAAGACTGAACTGAACTGAAAAATAAATAAAAGGCAAGGAAGGAGAAGCATAGCACTGGCGGGAGCAGCAAAGCAGCAGAAAGCAAACGACAGGAAATCGACGGCTGCGCTCTCCAGCTGGAAGGCAGACTGTCAGACAAAAATCTGTGTGCTGTTAACAAGATGTATCTACCTAAAATATAAAGGTTCAGACAGAAAGCAGAGCATGTCTTTTTCCATACTTTTATTTTCAAATACAGCCGCCCAAAAATTAGCATAGCTATATTAATATAAAAAAAAAAGGGAAAAGACACTACTGGAGTTAAAGTGATCCCTGGAAAGCTATAAGGTACACGCAACAGAAAGATTTAACTATTTCTAAATATATATGCCTCTTCGCACTGCATCTGACTCAGTTCAGTTCAGTTCAGTCGCTCAGTCGTGTCCGACTCTTTGCGACCCCATGAATCGCAGCACGCCAGGCCTCCCTGTCCATCACCATCTCCCGGAGTTCACTCAGACTCACGTCCATCGAGTCTGTGATGCCATCCAGCCATCTCGTCCTCTGGCGTCCCCTTTTCCTCCTGCCCCCAATCCCTCCCAGCATCAGAGTCTTTTCCAATGAGTCAGCTCTTCGCATGAGGTGGCCAAAGTACTGGAGTTCCAGCTTTAGCATCAGTCCTTCCAAAGAAATCCCAGGGTTGATCTCCTTCAGAATGGACTGGTTGGATCTCCTTGCAGTCCAAGGGACTCTCAAGAGTCTTTCCCAACACCACAGTTCAAAAGCATCAGTTCTTCGGCGCTCAGCTTTCTTCACAGTCCAACTCTCACATCTATACATGACCACTGGAAAAACCATAGCCTTGACTAGACAGACCTTTGTTGGCAAAGTAATGTCTCTGCTTTTCAATATGCTATCTAGGTTGGTCATAACTTTTCTTCCAAGGAGTAAGCGTCTTTTAATTTCATGGCTGCAGTCACCATCTGCAGTGATTTGGGAGCCACCCCCAAAATAAAGTCTGACACTGTTTCCACTGTTTCCCCATCTATTTCCCATGAAGTGATGGGACCAGAGGCCATGATCTTCGTTTTCTGAATGTTGAGCTTTAAGCCAACTTTTCACTCCCCTCTTTCACTTTCATCAAGAGGCTTTTTAGTTCCTCTTCACTTTCTGCCATAAGGGTGGTGTCATCTGCATATCTGAGGTTATTGATATTTCTCCCGGCAATCTTGATTCCAGCTTGTGCTTCTTCTAGCCCAGCATTTCTCATGATGTACTCTGCATATAAGTTAAATAAGCAGGGTGACAATACACAGCCTTGACGTACTCCTTTTCCTATTTGGAACCAGTCTGTTGTTCCATGTCCAGTTCTAACTGTTGCTTCCTGACCTGCATATAGGTTTCTCAAGAGGCAGGTCAGGTGGTCTGATATTCCCATCTCTTTCAGAATTTTCCAGTTTATTGTGATTCAGACAGTCAAAGGCTTTGGCATTGCATCTGACTACATAGCCTCAAAATATCTAAGGCAAGAGCCGATGTGGAGAAATGAACAAATCTGTGATGCTAGAGAGGAGCTTTACATGTCCCTCTGAAGAGCACTAAGAAATGACTGATCTTACACAACACTTCCAAAAGGAAAATCCCTCCCCAGCTCGCGTAACAGCCCTGCTGTCAAAGCCACAAATAAGAATGAAATTACCGATCAACTTCACTTTTGAACACAGGCACCAAGAATCCTAAACAGAATCTCCAGAAACAGTCCATCCTGTACTGAAAAGGACAAAACGTCATGATCAGGATGGTTTGTCCCAGGAGTGAAAAGTTACCTTAACATTTGAAAATCAACATGAAGTTGCCATATTAACAAAGTAAGTGAGATGACTTTCTCAGCAGATTCGTAAAAGTAATAAAATTCAGTATCTGTGCATGGATTTTTTTTTTTTTTTTTTTGCACTAAGCTGAGCGGCTTGCAGGATCTTAGTTCCTGACCAGGGATCCTGCCTGCAATGGAGGCTTACGTCCCAACCACAAGACCACAGGGAATTCCCCCGTGCATGATTAGAAACTGTAATTAAACACACACACACACAAACTCTTAGCAAAATAGGAATAGAAGAGTTCTTCCTTAACAGGATATGTGGAAGCCTTCCTTTTGACACAAGGAAAAAGAAGGTTGCCCCTGTCAGCTCTGCTACCTGGCATTGTACTTGGGGTCCCAACCAGTGTAAGGAGAGTAAGGACTGGAAAGGAAAACAAAAAACTCATTATATATATATATATAGATTATAATACTATACATAGAAGAGACTGTGCAAATTGAAAATCCAACAGAATTTCCAGATAAGTTACCAGAATAAGTGAATTTAGAAAAAGGTGCTGGATTCAAAGCCAAGAATCAATTGCATTTTTGTACATTAGCAAGTAACAAAAATAAAAGTGATCATATTTATAATAGCATCAAAAAAATCAAATACCCTATGGATACTAACAAAAGATGTGCAGATTTTGTGCATATACACAGACAAAAAAAATCAAGGGAACTGTTTCAACAACCTCTTATACATAAGGAGAGTCACCATGTTGGCTGGAAAAACAATGCTATGAAGATGTCTGCTGTCCCCATGTGACTCTCTAGACTTAAAGCGGTCATAGTCAGCATCCCAGTGCTTCTAGGAGGTGAATTGTTAATTCTAAAATTCACTGTACATACAAATGATTTTAAATGATCCAGACCCTCAAAGATGGTGTGAGGACCTGACCCACTCAATGGCAAGACTTACTATCAAGTCTCAGACATGAAGTATGATTGTGGTAACCAAAACAGACAAATGGACCTCTAGGATCTAGTCCAGCTGGGTGGAAATCTGAAAACAATATAAAAAGAGACCAATAATGCTTCTAGATCTCGAAACAACAAAAGAGAATATCTGATCATGACCCAGGAGCAGGGAAATTTTTCTAAAGCCAAAAGAACGTAATCCGTAAAGGAAAAGATAAATCTGCATAATTACAGTTGAGAACTTTCCATCCGACAACACCATTAAGGGAGTAAAGAGGGGAGCTACAAAAGTAGAAGGTATTTGCAATCCCTGAATCTCACACCGGACTCATACCTAGAAAGCACCAAAGAACTGCTCTGAACTGATAAGAGAAAGACAGTCCAGCCCAGAAACGGGCTCAAGACTTGAACAAGCACAAGCGAGCCAGAACTTCCCTGGTGGCGGAGTGGGGAAGAATCCGCCTGCCAACTCAGGAGACACGGGTGCCATCCCTGATCTGGGAAGATCCCACATACCGCAGAGCACCTAGCCCCAGGCACTGCAACAGCTGAGCCCACAAGCTGCAACTACCAAAGGCTGTGCCCCACAGTGAGGAGCCCCCACTCGCCGCAACTAGAGAAGACCCGCTAAAGAGCAGTGAAGACCCGGAGCAGCCAAAAACAGATAGTATTTTAAAAGCGATCATCATATCTGAAGACATCATCAGATCACCATCGTAGCTGATGGGCATGATTAAAAGCCCAGTATCACCCATTAGTCAGCAAAATGCAAATTAAAGCCACACTGAAATATCACCGTAGTTTTAATAACTAGAAGCCCTAAAATGTAAAAGATCGACAAAAACCAGGGACTGATGAGTTTGTGGAGCAGCTGGGACCCCCAACAGGTGCTGGTGGGAACGCAAAATGATGGGACCACCTGGGGACGGCTGCATCCACACTCAGCCTTCTCAGGAAGGCCTTTCTCTACCACTCTCCGAGGTCAAACATCTCAACGCCACCCTGCCGCCACGCTAAGACGTGTATTTTAACATCCCCAAAATAGGACGTGCCCCAATGTCATCAGAGCTTTCATTCCAGAGTTGCCCCAACCAGCTCTCCTTCAGGGCCCTTCAGTAACAACGCTGACAAATGTCTGTCCCGATGGATGGCTTCTTCGACCCTGGAGGATCCCAAAACTGGAATGACTGGGTCAAAAGGCACACACATTTTTTCCAGTTGTTTTTTAATTGCACAACCCATGAATACACCCGCATTTTAAATTTCAGCGACATGTGGCACAAGTGCCAGTCCCTCCCCAAAGGCAGTCACTCTCCGCAGCTTGGAACACACCCTCCCAGACTCTGGTCTTTGCACGCACATGCACATTAATACCTAGTACACATGTCACTCCGTGTATGTGATGACTCTGATGCTGGGAGAGATTGGGGGCAGGAGAAGAAGGGGACGACCGAGGATGAGATGGCTGGATGGCATCACGGACTCGATGGATGTGAGTCTGAGTGAACTCCGGGAGATGGTGATGGACAAGGAGGCCTGGCGTGCTGTGATTCATGGGGTCGCAAAGAGTCGGACGCGACTGAGCGACTGAACTGAACACGTATCGCTAACAGATACCATAGTCTGTTTTCTACAGAGAGGGTAGCAATGCACACCTCCCTAGCAACAAATGAGAGGGTCAAGGTTTCACCAACTCCGGAATCAATCTTTCTAACGTTTTCCAATCTGATAAGTAAAAGTCATCCGATGGTTTAAGTAAGTTCTTCCCTAACACACAGAACTCAAAAGCTACCAGTCTTTTCCTCAAAAGTATTCCAGATTGCGGGAGGCCACCCCTTCCATACTGCCTAACACCCTGAAATTATAAAAATACTCCCCTAAGCTTCATATAAGATTAGTACACTTTTATTTCATACTACTTAGCTCTGTAACCCATCTGGAATTTATTTATACAATAGGAGGAGAATCATTTTTTTTCCAACCAGTTAGCCAACTCTGCTTACTGTCCACCCTGACTCAACTAAAATGCTCTCTGGGCCAGAAATTATTGTCCCACATACACTTGGAATGTTTTCTGGGCTTTCTGTTTCACCATTCCAGTTCTGTGGCAAAGCCATGCTGCACTCTGCATTTACTGTAGCTTTATCGTAAGTTTCAAAATCTGGTGAAGACAGTTTTCCCTAATTAAACTGAAAAAATTAGCAATTTTTGCACATTTTCCTTCCATATTAATTTTTTAAACATCTTTGTCAGTTTTAAAAGCTTAGCTTTCTTGTTGAAATTTCATTAAGTCTGTTTAAGAAAGCTAGATATTTTATGATATTACATCTTTATATGCAGAGACTTTGTTCTTTGCTCTTTTTAGAGGCACGGGGTTTTGTTTTTTTCAAACACTAGCTGTCCCAGACTCCTTGTATGGCATCTTATAACAGATGTACTTTCCTTCTAAAAAAATTGTTCTCTTTTTTCCTGTTAAATTTATGCCTAAGTTTTACTGTTTTTTAATCCCTATTGAGTGGAATTTTACATTTTTTCCACTTTTACCTGAGTATTGCTACTGACTACTACAATCACTTTTCTGAGTCCTCTTATTCTAATTTTTCATGGGCGCTTGCATATTCTAGCCAGAGCATCATTTTTTCTCTTTTAGTTTTCATACTACAAATTTCATTTTTTGCTGTTTGTTTCATTAGCTAGAACCTCACAACAGTGCTGAGCAGAGACTCTAGGGGGCGTCCTTGGCTTGATCCTGATTTAATGGTTTTAACCACATAAAGTTGGTCCAGTTTACCAGCCTCAGTGGCACCTGGGAGCAGAAACGAGAACTGCAGGATCTCGGGCCCTACTTACGGAATGAGGACCCACACTTTAACAAGGATCCCAGGTGTTTCCTATAGGCTTTTGGGCTAGTGGCACACTGGTCTACGTGATTTCTATTTTGATTTTACTTAGAAGAGTTTGGTGACAGGAGTTGTTATGGCCGTCCGGCGTCTATGGACCCCTAAATCCTGTTTACTCCCCCTCTTTCGTGACAATCATGCATTTTAGGGTTTGAGAGCCTTAATCTGGGCCAGCCCCACGGCCTGGACCACGAGGCCACCTCTCAAGCTCCACGCAGCGTCCTGCCTCTCTTCTGCATCCGCATCTCCCGGGCTCCAGGAGCATCCCAAGGGTCAAGACGGGATGTGCTCCTGCTTCAGCTCCCAGTCCTGGCGAGTGCCAGGGCGGTGACCGGCACCCAGTGGGCGCTCAGAGAGCCCCCCGGAGCTGTCCACCTTCGTGACTCTGCCGAGGTCCCCTCCTCTTCTCCGTGCGGGTAGACGTCCCTGCTCTGCTGTCACCTTTGGCCAGGAAAGACCCGACAGAAATTCCCGCCCTGCTCCAGCCCATGTGCACGAGTCAGACACCACGGCAGTGTGGGCAGAGAACCGTATCCCGGAGGGACAGGAGGGGGAACCCCAGAGCCCCTGAAGGGACCAGGGCCAGCAACACTCCCAAAGCAGCCACGAGACCCTCCGCCTGGCGTGTTGCTGTGCGTCCACTGACCGGCCACCATGGCCTGGGCTTTGGGGTGAGGGGTCAGCAGGAGAGAGAGAGGCTGCCTCCCGAGTGGGGCAGGAGTGACCCAGGAGAGGGGAGGCTGCTCCTCTCAGCTCCCACAGGGAGGGCGAGAGCCGGGCAGCTAGGCCCTGCAGGCACGGGCGGCCGGAGGTGGCAACGTCCTTGCCAGCGACTCTGAGGAGAGGAGGGCGCTGGTCCCTCAGGGTCAGGAGAAGGCCTGGGCATGGAGGCACTGGCCCCCGTCCCCCAGCTGGAGCCACCGGGGCACTGGGGCCCCCTCAGGCCAGGATGCCGAGGCCCAGCCACAGGGGTGCCGTGGACTGCAGAGCCCACCGTCTTCCGGCCTCCCGCCCGGGTCCCCTCTAGGTGACTGGTGGCCGCCGGTGGGAATTCAAGTCCACAGAAGGAGTCTGGCCAAGGACCCGGAGTCCCCAGGGGAGCCAGCAGCCCTCAAGGCAGGTAGAGCGCGACCACCACGTAGATAACCCAGCTGGTGGACACGAAGACCCCGAAGAGCAGGCTGAAGAGCACCAGCGAGCGGGCCTTGCGAGAGGCCTCCTGAGCCTGGGCCAGGTCCCCCCGGGCCAGGGCCGCGCGGGTCTGCAACGAGACCAGAGGAGCAGTGAGTGGACCCAGATCCCGTGCTCCCTCCCGGCGACACCCCGGAGCCCGCCCGGCCCCAGCGCACAGACTGGACAGCTGACTCCGCGAGGCGGTCGGGGGCTTGTCCAGGCCACGGCTCACACGGGGGCAGCAGCGATCGAGGCGGTGGCGGCCAGCTCCCAGGCACTGGCCGCAGGCCTGACCCACATCCGCACTCCAGGCCCATCCCTCACCATCTGCACAACAACCCTGAGTTCGATATCATCGTTGGCCCCTCTTTGAAGATGAGCAAAGGCTCAGAGAGGTTAAGTGACCCGCCCCAGGGCCTCGCAGCTGGTGGCAGAGCCAGAACTGACAGGCAGCAGCCTGCAGAATCGCACCTCTGAGGGGCCCGGTCCTCACTCAGCCCCCCCGCCCCGGTCCCGTCTTACTTACAACTGGGGAGCCTGACCTCCGGGGGATATCAGGGCTCTCATCGGGTCAGCCTTGAACAGAAGCCCCAGGACCTTCCTACTATTAGGACAGCCTCATGCCGAGCCAAGGTCAGGAATGGCGGGGAGGGAGGAAGAAGAAAGGGTGTAATCGAGATGCCAGGTGGGTGGATGGTGGAGGGACAGACAGGTGGATGGCTGAGTGGACTGACAGGTGCATTAACAGATGAATGGGGTGGGTGGATGAATAGATGGAGACTAGACAGATGGTGGATGGAAAAGTGGGTAGCAGGTGAACCGAGAGATGGGTAGCCGGGAAGGACAGACAGAGGTGGGTGGGTAGAATAAATGAGCAGATGGACAGATTACACACAAGCCCCTGCTGCCTCCCTGGT
Organism: Capricornis sumatraensis; assembly: GCF_032405125.1. NCBI lineage: Eukaryota > Metazoa > Chordata > Mammalia > Artiodactyla > Bovidae > Capricornis > Capricornis sumatraensis. The sequence goes on from NC_091069.1 coordinate 5,288,396, forward strand.
GGCTCCATGGTATAGAATCCGCCTTCCAATGCAGGAGACGTGGGTTCGGTCCCGGATCTGGGAAGATCCCGCACGCCATGGAGCAAGCAGGCCCCCCGTGCCACAACTACTGGCCTGTGCTCCAGAGCCTGGGAACCACAACTAGTGAGCCCCCGGCTGCACCTACTAAAGACCGCGTGCCCTGGAGCCCACGCTCCATAACAAGAGAAGCCCGCGCACCACAACCAAGAGGAGCCCCTGCTCCCTGCAACTCCGGAAAGTCCAAGCAACAGCAAAGACCCACCAGAGCCCAAATCAAATAAAATTATTTTTTTTTAAATCTAAGTTGAAACACAAGCCCCACGGGATGGGCAGTCCCCTGGACCTGAATCATTCACACCACCAGTGTGAACTGTTTCAGTGGAATCTTCTAGAGCAGATCTTGAGTGGTAAAGGGCAGAGACAGCAGAGGCGGCGGCCAGGATCCCAGACAACTGGGCACCGATATCCCAATTCTGCCAGCCTTCTCGGGGGTGGGGGGGAACACTGGGGACCTGGGCACGGCAGGCCTGGAGGCTGCACCAGGGTACCCCCCCACGCCCTCCTACCTCGTGGGAGTAGACGATGGCGATGAGCCCGGTGAGCAGACAGCAGAAGAGGGTCACCAGCACGGACTCCATCATGTAGTCCTTGGGCAGGGGCCTGTGTTCTGCCGGGGCCGGGGCTGGCACGCCTGCCACGGGGCTGTTGTACTGCAGGGGAAGAGGCCGTGGCGTGGTAAGAGAGCGGGCCGTAGCCTCCAGACACCAGGATGAGGACATGGTCAGCAACCACCATGGCGCTGTCACTCCAGCCACCTCCCAGCCTCACCCAGCCAGGCTGCAGGCTGCCTGGGGAGCAAGGCCCCATTCCTGCCCGCTCAGCACCCCGACCTGTCACACAGCCCCCGGAATCCTCCAGTGTTCCGCACCGAGGCGGGGAGAGGTGCCGGAGACCTCAAAGCTCCCCTCCACAGGCAGCCAGGGTTTTTCTAAAAATCTGTATCAACTCATCCCCTAATAAAGGCCCTGGGGTCCCTCACAATGGAACCCCCACCTCTTCCTATCCGCTCCTCAACCACCCTCACTCCCAGGATGCACCAGCCTTGGCCACCCTGCAACGCCTGTGCTGGGCTCTCCTCCTCGCCTCTCCCTGAACACTCCTGTTCATTCTGCAGAACCCAGCTCAAATGACCCCCGGCTCCTGCGAGGCCGCTCAGTCTTGCCCACTCCCCAGGCGGAGGAAGCCCCTTTCTGTTGCGCCCCCAGGGCACAGCTGTGTCCTCTGCAAGGGTGGCTGGGGGGAGACGGGGGTCCCCGCGGGCTGACTCACCACCGGGAAGGTCGCGAAGAGCGGCTGCGCAGCAGGCGCGGGGAAGAGCGGTGCGGGCGGCGGGTACAGGGCCGGGGCGGCCGGCGCGGGCGGGAAGAGCACCGGCGGTGAGAAGGGCGGCGGGTAGAGCAGGTGCGCGGCCTTGGGGTCCGGCGGCGCGTAGGGCGGGGGCTCGCCCACGAAGCCGATGTTGGGGACCCCACCAGCCGCCGCCTTGGGCATTTGCAGGGCCTCGCCCGCGGCCATGGCCTGGGCCTGGGCTGGAGGCGCCGCGGAGGCCTCGGCCGGGGGCTCGCCCGGGGGTCCCTCTGGCGCCGCGGCGTCCCCTCCGTCTGCGGCGGCCACTTCCTCGCTGGGCGCTCGGTCCTCCTCCAGGAGCTGCTGGCGGCGCGGGAGCTGCGGGAGGCCGGGGCGCGCAGGATCCTCAGGGACTGAGGGGCCGCCGCCCCCTTTCGCGTCCGCTCCTAGGAAGAAACGGCAGAGGCAGTGAGCCCCCAAAAGGCTGCCGGGCCAGGAGGGAGTCCTCCTCACAGACCTCAGAACAACCCCCTCCGAGGAGAGTCACAGTGACCATGCCGACCCTGACCCGCCCTGAACCCCGCACTCAGGCCTCCCCAAGCCTGCACTCTTGAAGCTCTATCCAGAGTGCAACAAGGGGACACGAAAACCAGGGCTCAGAGAGGGGACGTGCCTTCCTGGCGGCCACACAGCCAGTACAGATGGCCAGCGGGATGGAAGGCAGGCCGTGCCCGCCTTGATTGCACCTGCGGGGACGTGGTCCTGCCTCCAGGGCCCTGATGCCCCAGCAGATGGAACCAAGGCCGATGCCTCAGCGCAGGGCAGCCCCCTCATAGGCTGAGACACCGTCCAATGGGAGCTGGTCTGCGAGGATGGGCTGAGCCAATCAGATTCTCCACTCTGGAGTCACAGGACCCTGGCTACCCGAGGACCAGGGAGAGCCAGGAGGTCTTTAAGGGCCAAGAGCCTGCTGAGGCGCAGAAGGAACAGAGACGTGAACGGGGTGGGCGAGGGAACGGAGCACCCACGCAGCAGTGGGCGAAGAGGAGCCCACCCAGCAGCCTGAAGGGGGCTCTCAGCTGCCTTCCAGGCCTGGCCCTGCCCGCCAGCATCCACTCAATAAACCGTGGGCGCCCCGGCCGGTCCCAACAAGTCCTGAAGGTCCGCCCTGCACCCCCTGAGAGTGTCCTGGCCAGCTGAGCCCCTCCAGGCCTCCGGTCCGGAGGAACAGGCTGGAAGGGGCTGGGGCCCCAGTCCGGACCTGGGTGGGCATCCCAGGGTGTGGCTTTGAAGGGCATTTCCTGACTGTCTTTAGGGGTTATAGAAGGCAGAGAGAAAAAGAAAACAGATATAACTGCACAGCGCTGCTGAGGGTGGGGGAGCCTTGCTGAAATCCCCCTCCCACCCCTAGCCTCGCCCCCATCCCTCCCACTCCCACCGCCCATACAGCAGGTGGGTGAAATCAGAGGTCAGGTTTCCCTAGGGGAGGGATCCCAACGACAGGACTACTGAGCCCCTGAGGGCTCCCATCCACCTGCTCCCAGCAGCCAGGGTCTCACTCACGGCTTCTCCTGAGACCCACGCAGCTGCTCTTGCTTCCACACCACACGGCCACCCGGGCGGCGCCTCCTGTTTCTCTATCCCCTTCAGGCTGGACTTGGCCATGTGACTTGCTTTGGCCAACAGAACATTAATAAACATCTTGCAAACACTGGCTTTAAAAACCTGCATCTTTCAACATTACCAGGGGCTGGGGGGGATGAGAAGTTCGGGTATCAGTGGGACAGTTCCATCTGGGAGGATGAAAGCGTTCTGGAGGGAGGTGATAATGATGGCTGCACAATAACGTGAATGCCCCTGAACTGTACACTTAGAAATGGTTCAGACGGTAAATCTTACTACCAGTTTTAAAAAGCCTCTCTCTCCTGCTGATCTAAAAATGCTAGACAAAATACAAAAGACGACCCTGAAAAGTGGACAAAAGCAGAGTGTAGTCAAAACACAGAAGTGACTATAAAGGGGTGAGCTGCCTGTTTTCCCCTCTCATTTCCTTCGAAGCTCAAAGCTCCAGCCCCAGAACCACATGACCGGGCAGCTAAGACTCCACGATAAACTCAGTCATTCTGGTCAGAGGAACCAGGAGAGGGCCCCCTGCAGAAGGGAGAGGGTAGGGAAATCCTAGAGAAGTACCTTCAGAGGGGTTCTGAGTCCCCTAGTTCTGTGTGTGAACTGGGGTGACCAATGTATACCAGCTTGCCCAGGACGTTCTTGGGTTTACTCCTGAGAATCTCACATCTAGGAGCGGTCAGTCATCTTAGAATGGATCCACACCAGCCCTAGACTCGCCCTCAAGATGCATATGTCGGGGACAGATCCAGGCCTGCATAAGGAAGACCTTAAAACCTGGACCAGAAAAACAGCCAGAAAACAATGAACAAAATCGCAAATTAGTGCATACCTAGCAATTACTTTAAATAGACTAACTTTTCCAAAAGACATGGAGCGGCTGAATGGATAGAGAGACAAGATATTCTGTCTATAAGAGACTCACTGCAGGTGTGAGTCTGCAGACCACACACATAGACCAGAAAAGAACAGAAAAACATTCAACACAAAAGGAAACCTCAAAGCCTGAGGCAGCTACGCTTATACAACACAGACTGTGAAACAAAAACTGCAATAAGAGACAGAGAAGGTATTACAAAATGACAAAGGGCTCAAATCCAACAAGAAGATATAACATTTGTGAGTATATATCAGGGAACATCAGTTCAGTTCACTTGCTCAGTCGTGTTTTACTCTTTGCGACCCCATGAATCGCAGCACGCCAGGCCTCCCTGTCCATCACCAATTCCCGGCGTTCACTCAGACTCACGTCCATCGAGTCTGTGATGCCATCCAGCCATCTCATCCTCTGGCGTCCCCTTCTCCTCCTGCCCCCAATCCCTCCCAGCATCAGAGTCTTTTCCAATGAGTCAACTCTTCGCGTGAGGTGGCCAAAATACTGAAGTTTCAGCTTTAGCATCATTCCCTCCAAAGAAATCCCAGGGCTGATCTCCTTCAGAATGGACTGGTTGGATCTCCTTGCAGTCCAAGGGACTCTCAAGAGTCTTCTCCAACACCACAGTTCAAAAGCATCAATTCTTCGGCACTCAGCCTTCTTCACAGTCCAACTCTCACATCCATACATGACCACTGGAAAAACCATAGCCTTGACTAGACGGACCTTTGTTGGCAAAGTAATGTCTCTGCTTTTGAATATGCTATCTAGGTTGGTCATAACTTTCTTTCCAAGGAGTAAGCATCTTTTAATTTCATGGCTGCAGTCACCATCTGCAGTGATTTGGGAGCCCCCAAAAATAAAGTCTGACACTGTTTCCCCATCTATTTCCCATGAAGTGATGGGACCAGATGCCATGATCTTCGTTTTCTGAATGTTGAACTTTAAGCCAACTTTTTCACTCTCCTCTCACTTTCATCAAAAGGCTTTTTAGTTCCTCTTCACTTTCTGCCATAAGGGTGGTGTCATCTGCATATCTGAGGTTATTGATATTTCTCCTGGCAATCTTGATTCCAGCTTGTGCTTCTTCCAGTCCAGCGTTTCTCATGATGTACTCTGCATAGAAGTTAAATAAGCAGGGTGACAATATACAGCCCTGACGCACTCCCTTTCCTATTTGGAACCAGTCTGCTGTTCCATGTCCAGTTCTAACTGTTGCTTCCTGACCTGCATATGTTTCTCAAGGGGCAGGTCAGGTGGTCTGGTATTCCCATCTCTGGAAGAATTTTCCAAGTTTATTGTGATCTACACAGTCAAAGGCTTTGGCATAGTCAATAAAGCAGAAATAGATGTTTTGCTAGAACTCTCTTGCTTTTTCCATGATCCAGCGGATGTTGGCAATTTGATCTCTGGTTCCTCTGCCTTTTCAAAAACCAGCTTGAACATCTGGAAATTCACGGTTCACGTATTGCTGAAGTCTGGCTTGGAGAATTTTCAGCATTACTTTGCTAGCATGTGAGATGAGTGCAATTGTGTGGTATTTTGAACATTCTTTGGCATTGCCTTTTGTTGGGATTGGAATGAAAATTGACCTTTTCCAGTCCTGTGGCCACTGGTGAGTTTTCCAGATTTGCTGGCATATTGAGTGCAGCACTTTCACAGCATCATCTTTCAGAATTTGAAACAGCTCAACTGGAATTCCATCACCTCCACTAGCTTTGTTCATAGTGATGCTTCTTGAGGCCCACTTGACTTCACATTCCAAGATATCTGACTCTAGGTGAGTGATCACACCATCGTGATTATCTGGGTCGTGAAGATCCTTTTTGTACAGTTCTTCTGTGTATTCTTGCCACCTCTTCTTAATATCTTCTGCTTCTGTTAGGTCCATACCATTTCTGTCCTTTGTTGAGCCCATCTTTGCATGAAATGTTCCCTTGGTGTCTCTCATTTTCTTGAAGAGATCTCTAGTCTTCCCCATTCCCCATTGTTAGGAAGGCTTTCTTATCTCTCCTTGCTATTCTTTGGAACTCTGCATTCAGATGCTTATATCTTTCCTTTTCTCCTTTTCTTTTCACTTCACTTCTTTTCACAGCTATTTGTAAGGCCTCCCCAGACAGCCATTTTGCTTCTTTGCATTTCTTTTCCATGAGGATGGTCTTGATCCCTGTCTCCTGTATAATGTCACAAACCTCCATCCATAGTTCTTCAGGTACTCTATCAGATCTAGTCCCTTAAATCTATTTCTCACTTCCACTGTATAATCATAAGGGATTTGATTTAGGTCATACCTGAATGGTCTAGTGGTTTTCCTTACTTTCTTCAATTTAAGTCTGAATTTGGTAATAAGGAGTTCATGATCTGAGCCACAGTCAGCTCCAGGTCTTGTTTTTGCTGACTGTATAGAGCTTCTCCATCTTTGGCTGTGAAGAATATAATCAATCTGATTTCAGTGTTGACCATCCGCTGATGTCCATGTGTAGTCTTCTCTTGTGTTGTTGGAAGAGGGTGTTTGCTATGACCAGTGCATTTTCTTGGCAAAACTCTATTAGCCTTTGCCCTGCTTCATTCCATATTCCAAGGCCAAATTTGCCTGTTACTCCAGGTGTTCCTTGACTTCCTACTTTTGCATTCCAGTCCCCTATAATAAAAAGGACATCTTTTTTGGGTGTTAGTTCTAAAATGTCTTGTAGGTCTTCATAGAACCGTTCAACTTCAGCTTCTTCAGCATCACTGGTTGGGGCATAGACTTGCATTACTGTGATATTGAATGGTTTGCCTTGGAAACGAACAGAGATCATTCTGTCATTTTTGAGATTGCATCCAAGTACTGCATTTCGGACTCTTTTGTTGACCATGATGGCTACTCCATTTCTTCTAAGGGATTCCTGCCTGCAGTAGTAGATGTAATGGTCATCTGAGTTAAATTCACCCATTCCAGTCCAGTTTAGTTCGCTGATTCCTAGAATGTCGACGTGCACTCTTGCCGTCTCCTATGTGACCACTTCCAGTTTGCCTTGAACACAGCATAGGAGTGCCTAAATATAAAAGCAAATAATAACAGACCTAAAGAAAGGAATTGATAGCAACACAATAATAGGGAACTTTGATATCCACCTTACATCAATGGAAAAATCACCCAGATTAAAAAAAAATAAGGAAACAGCAACCTTAAAGGACATGTTAGTCCAGATAAACTCAAACACATACATACAGAATATATATCCAAAATAAACAGAATACATATTCTTATCAAGTGTGTATGGAACATCCTTCAGGATAGTTCACGCTGCTGCTGCGAAGTCGCTTCAGTCGTGTCTGACTCTGCGACCCCATAGACGGCAGCCCATCAGGCTCCGCCGTCCCTGGGATTCTCCAGGCAAGAGCACTGGAGTGGGTTGCCATTTTCTTCTCCAATGCAGGAAAGTGAGAAGTGAAAGTGAAGTCACTCAGTCGTGCCGGACTCTTAGCGACCCCATGGACTGCAGCCCACCAGGCTCCTCCGTCCCTGGGATTTTCCAGGCAAGAGTACTGGAGTGGGTTGCCATTGCCTAGTAGGCTACCAAAGTAAGCCTTTCTAAACTTTAGGTGATTGAAATCACTTCAAGCACCTTTGCCAACAAGAAATCAATTATGGGAAGAAAACTGGAAAATTCGCAGAGATCAAACAACATGCTATTGAGCAACCAATGGGTCAAAGAAGAAATCAAAAGAAAAAAATTTTTAAAATACCTTCAGACAAATGAAAAAATAGAACAGACCAAAACTTGAGCTGCAGCAAAGCTCATAAAAATAAATGCCTATACAACATCAGAAATTTCATAAATATTCTACATTTACACCTCAAGGAACAAGAACAAATGAAGCCCAAGGCTAGAAGAAGTTAGGGAATAACAAAGATCAGAGTAGAAGCAGAGACTAAAAATAGAAAATATTAATAAAACGAAAAGCTGCTTCTTTGAAAAGATGAACCAAATGGACAAATATTTAGCTAGACTAAGGAAAAAAGAAGATTCAAACAAAATTAAAAATGAAAGAGGACACGTTTACCACCAATACCACAGAAATACAGTGGCTCCTGACAGACTACCATGAACAATTACATGCCAACAAATCTGAGAACCTAGAAGCCAAATTAAATTCCTAGACACACAGCACTCCATCCTGAATCATGAAGGAAAAAAACCTGAGCAGACTGATTACTAAAGAGAATCAGTAATCAAAACCCTTGCAACAAATAGGACTTTAAGACCAGATGGCTACCAAACACCCAAAGAATTAATACCAACCCTCAAACTATATGAACAACTAAAAGAGAGGAGAAAATATTTCCAAACTCATTTTATGAAGCCAACATTACCTTGATACCAAAATCAGAAAAGGATGCCACAAGAAAAACACAAACCAGTGCCCCTGATAAACGCAGATGTAAGAATCCTCAACAAGGAAATATTAACAAACAAGATTCAGCAACACATTCTGCCCACTACACCACACCCATAAACGAACACAATACCCCAAATTTAACTCAAAATGGATTAAAGACTTGAATGTAAGACCTGAAACCATAACATTCCCCAAAGAAAACATAGGCAGTAAGCGTCTTGATATTAGTCTTGACAATGACTTTCTTTTTAGATTTGAAGCCAAGTGAGTGAAGTCACTCAGTCACGTCTGACTCTTTGTGACCCCATGGACTATAGCCTCAGACTCCTCTGTCCATGGGATTTTCCAGGCAAGAATACTGGAGTGGGGTGCCATTTTCTTCTCCAGGAGATCTTCCTGACCCAGAGATTGAACGTGGGTCTCCCGCATTGTAGGCAGACGCTTCACCATCTGAGCCACCAGGGAAGTCCCCTTGAAGCCAAAAGCAAACCCAACTAAAGCCACAACACAAGTTGGAACAACATCAAACAAGTTTCCGCACATCAGGGAAAACCGTCAACAAAATGAACTGGTAACCTACTGAATAGGAGAAGATATTTGCAAATCATGTATTTTACATGGGTTGATACTCAAAGTATATTTTTAAAAACTCATATAATTCAATAGCAAAAAATAAACCTACAATTAAAAATCGGGCAGAAGATCTGAGCAGACATTTTCCAAAGACATACAGAGGGCCAAAAAGGTACCTTGAAAAGATGCTCAATCAGGGAAATGCAAATCAAAACCACAATGTGCTATCACCTCACACCTGTTAGAATGGCTGTCACCAAAAAGCAAAGAAAGAAAGAGTGTTGGTGAGGAGGTGGAAAAAAGAAAAGCCTTGTGCACACGCTATTGGTGGGAGTGTAAACTGGTGTGACCACTATGGGAAACAGTATAGAGGGTCCTGAAAAACATTATAAATAGAACTACTGTAAAAAAAAAAAAAGTCACGCAGTCGTGTCCAACTCTTTGTGACCCCATGGACTGTAGCACCCCAGGCTCCTCTGTCCATGGGATTCTCCAGGCAAGAATACTGGAGTGGGTAGCCTTTCTCTTCTCCAGGGGATCTTCACAACCCAGGGGTCAAACCCAGGTCTCCCACATTGCAGGCAGACTCTGTACCAACTGAGGCACCAGGGAAGCCAAGAACTACGGTATGACTCAGCAATTCCAACTTGGGTCTTTAAAGGAAAAAAAATCCACTAACTCAAAAGGCTATATGCATTCACCATGTTCACTGCAGCGTTATTTTCAGTAGTTAAGACCAGCTAAGTGTCCACTGGTGGATGAACAGAGAAAGAAAATGGTGTGTGTGTGTAAACATATTAACAAAAATCTTGCCTTGAAATATGTTATACACACTTACAATATTATTCAGCCACTAAAAAAGAATGAAATATTCAGTTCAGTCGCTCAGTCGTGTCTGACTCTTTGCGACCCCATGAATCGCAGCACGCCAGGCCTCCCTGTCCATCACCAACTCCCGGAGTTCACGCAGACTCACGTCCATTGAGTCGGTGATGCCATCCAACCATCTCATCCTCTGTCGTCCCCTTCTCCTCCTGCCCCCACTCCTTCCCAGCATCAGAGTCTTTTCCAATGAGTCAACTCTTCACATGAGGTGGCCAAAGTACTGGAGTTTCCATGCGCAATAATGTGGATGGACCTTGAGAGTATTATGTCAAGTGAAATAAGTCAGACAGAGAAAGAGAAATAGTGCACGACCTCACTCACATGTGGAATCGGAGAAAAACAAACCCGAGTTCATGGATACAGAGAACAGATCGGTGGTTGTCTGAAATGGGGATGGGGGTGGGCAAAATCAGTGGAGGAGGTCAAAAGGTATAAACTCAGTTATAAAACAAATAAGTCCTGGAGATGTAGTGTACAGCATGGTGAATCTCTAATAATACTGTAAAGGAGAAAGGGAAAGATATACACAACTGAATGCAGGGTTCCAGAGAATAGCAGGGAGAGATAAGAAAGCCTTCTTAAGTGAACAATGCAAAGAAATAGAGGAAAACAACAGAATGGGAAAGACTAGAGATCTTTGCAAGGAAATTGGAGATACCAAGGGAACTTTTCATACAAAGATGGGCTCAATAGAGGACAGAAATGGCAAGGACCTAACAGAAGCAGAAGAGATAAAGAAGAGGTGGCAAGAATACACAGAAGAACTATACAAAAAACATCTTCATGACCCAGATAACCACCATGGTGTGGCCACTCACCTACAGCCAGACATCCTGGAATGCGAAGTCAAGTGGGCCTCAGAAGCTTTAGTGAGGGTGATGAAATTCCAGCTGAGCTATTTCAAATCATAAAAGATGATGCTGTTAAAGTGCTGCACTCAATATGCCAGCAAATTTGGAACTCAGCAATGGCCACAAGACTGCAAAGAGTCAGTTTTCATTCCAACCCCAAAGAAGGGCAATGCCAAAGAATATTCAAACTACCACACAACTGAGCGCATTTCACATCTAGCAAGGTAATGCTCAAAATCCTTCAAGCTAGGCTTCAACAGTACGTGAACCAAGAACTTCCAGATGTATAATCTGGATTTAGAAAAGGCAGAGGAACCAGAGATCAAATTGTCAACATCCACTCGATCATAGAGAAAGCAAGGGAATTCCAGAAAAACATCTACTTCTGCTTCATTGACTAGGCTAAAGCCTTTGACTGTGTGGATCACAATAAACTGTGGAAAATTCTTAAAGAGATGGGAATACCAGACCACCTTACCTGCTTCCTGAGAAACCTGTATGCAGGTCAAGAAGCAACAGTTGGAACCAGACATGGAATAATAGACTGGTTCAAAATTGGGAAAGGTGTATGTCAAGGCTATATACTGTCACCTGCTAATTTAACCTATATGCAGAGTATATCATGAGAAATGCCAGGCAGGATGAAGCACAAGCTGGAATCAAGATTGCCGGGAGAAATATCAACAACCGCAGATATGCAGATGATACCACCCTTATGGCTAAAAGCAAAGAAGAACTAAAGAGCCTCTTGAGGAGGGTGAAAGAAAAGTGGAAAAGCTGGCTTAAAACTCTACATTCAGAAAACTAAGATCATATCATCCGGTCCCATCAGCTCATGGCAAATAGATGAGGAAAAAACGGAAACAGTGACAGACGTTATTTTCTTGGGCTTCAAAATCACAGTGGACGGTGACTGCAGCCATGAAATTAAAAGACATCAATCCTTGGAAAAGAAGCTATGACAAACTTAGCATATTAAAAAGCAGAGATGTTGCTTTGCCCACAAAGGTCTGTATAGTCAAAGCTATGGTGTTTCCAGTAGTCATGTATGAATGTGAGAGCTGGGCCATAAAGAAGGCAGAGCACCAAAGAACTGATGCTTTCGAAATATGATGCTAGAGAAGACTCTTGCGAATCCCTGGGATAGCAAGAAGATCAAACCAGTCAAGCCTAAAGGAAATCAACTCTGAATATTCATTGAAAGGACTGATGCTCAAGCTGAAATGCCAATACTTTGGCCACCTGATACAAAGAGCTGTCTCTTTCATTGGAAAAGACCCTGATGCTGGAAAAGATTGAGGGCAGAAGGAGAAAGGGCCGACAGAGAATGAGATGGTTGAATGGCATCATGGACTCAATGGAACCGAGTTTTAGCAAACTCTGGGAGACAGTGAAGGACAGGGAAGCCTGGGGTACTGCAGTCCATGGGATCACAGTCAGACATGACTTAGCAACTGAACCAACAACATATCCGAAAGTAGTTAGGGGACTGATTCTTAAAAGTTCTCATCACAAGAAAACAATTTTCTTCATACAGTGATCATTATACAGTGTATACAGATATTGAATCATTACATTGTATGCCTGCTACTACTGTAATGCAATGTCAATCGGACCTCAAAAATAAAAAAACAGGAAACTGGACCAAGATTGGAAATGCTACTCATAGAAGGTACATCAACTAGTGATCTGAAACTACCTAGGTTGAGTGCTTCATAAACTTCATAAACTTTCCAGGGCATAACAGGACTTAGGATTTATTGTTGTCCAGTCGCTAAGTCGTGTCTGACTCTTTGCAACCCTGTGGACTGCAACACTCCCGGCTTCTTCCCTGTCCTTCACCATCTCCCAGAGTTTGCTCAAACTCATGTCCACTGAGTCGGTGACGCCCTCCAACCATTTCACCCTCTGTTGTCAATCTTTCCCAGATTGAAGGGTTTCTTCCACTGAGTCGGCTCTTCCCATCAGGTGACCAAAGTATTGGAGCTTCAGCATCAGTTCTTCCAATGAATACTCAGGGTTGATTTCCTTTAGGACTGAGAATTTATACAACATAATATATGCGATGTGCAGGACCCAACCCAAAAAGCATTTGCCATTCAAAGAATGAGGCGAATGTGACCAGTCTTCAAGGGAAAAGACAGTCAACATATGTCTACCTGAGATGTTGAAATTATCAGAGAAAGTAACTGTTATAACAAACCCCATGAGCAAAGATAAACACACTTGAAAAAAGTTCTCAATGAAGAATTAGAAAGTTTGACATGGATTTTTTAAAAAGGCACAAGAAATTTTCAACACATAATATCTGAATTTTTTTTAAATTCACTGATGTCAATATTAAAATGGAGGTGACGGGGAAAAAAATAGTGAGTTTGAAGAAGCACCAATCTGACAGAGATTAAGGAAAAAGAATAGAGCTTCACGGGCCTATGGTTACAGGAAAAGGTCTTAACTCCATGTCAAGTCCCAGGACAGATTTTGGGAAAAATACATTTGCAGTAATAATGGCTAATTACCTACACGACATGTGATAAAAGACAAATTCATAAAACTCTAAATATCCACAACAGGCAGTTCGTGGGAGAAAACTCCCTAGACACAGCATCATAAAACTTCTCGGGGACCTCCTGGAGGTCTAGCGGTTAGGACTCTGAGCTTCCACTACAGGAGCCGCAGCTTTGATCCCTGGTGAGGGAACTAAAGATCCCCGTATGCCACACAGCGCACCCAAAACAACAGCAACAAATTCTCAAAACCAAAAGATTTAGCATCAAAGCCTGGAAAGCTGGCGGTGAAAAATGACCCATTACATTATATACAGGGGAACAACAGTTTGAATTCCACAGACAGTCAAGAGACAGCTGAGGATCAACATGTTAAACAGCTGATGGAAAAAACCTACAACCCAGAAATCAACATCGAAAGGAAATGTCCTTCAGGATCGAGGCACGTGCGCCTCTTCTACTGCTGACAGCAACTCACCATAAACGCAGCGGCATACAACGCCCGTCCACCTCACAGCCGTGATAATGACCGCATTCGTAAAAACAGCAACCTGGAGGCGGGGATGCAGAGAAATTGGAACCCTTGTGCACTGTTAGTGGGAATGTGAGACAGTGCAGCCACTGTGGAAAACACACCAATTCCTCAAAAAAGTACACATTTCCAGAGAACTTCCTGGTGGTCCAGTCGTTGGGACTTGGCATTTTTCACTGCTGTGACCCTGGTCCAATCCCTGGTTGGGAAACTAAGATCCCACAAGCCGTGCAATGCAACCGTTATGCCCGGTGTCCGAGTCCCCAAAACTAAGAGGATAAGACATCCACAGCAAAGCAAAAGCATAAAGGGGTTTATTGCTAGCTCGAGCCAGGGCTCCCGTCACATCCAACACAGTGGAGTAGAACAAGAGCCCCGAGCCTGGATTACAGCAGTATTTATAGGTTTAGGACAAAGACAGAGAGTCGGCAAGGGCTTACTGGCTGCAGGAGTTTCCTGGTCTTTACTAATTGGCTAGATTTTTGGAGGTGTGGCCTTTCTTGGGGGAGGTTCAGCCTCACCCTGATAGGCTTGAACCAGGCTACGGGGAGCATACTGATTGGCCAAGTCTTTGGTGTCGGCAGGAGATGATCTCAGTTCCTCCCGGGCAGTGACTCATCCCTTCTGTGAAGGAGGCTTAGGCCTACAGTGGCCCCTGAAGCCTGTCATGGTGCTGGCTAGGTCCTAACAGCAACCAAAAAGAAAATAAGCAATTTCCACAGGAGCCAATAATTCCACTTCCAGGGACACACCCAGAAGAACTGAGAGCAGGGGAGAGATGTTTATGCACCCGCGTTCACAGCATCACTGGTCACAAGACTGAAAGGCGGAGCCCAAGGGTCTACCGACCTATGAATGGGCAAAGTGCGGCTTATCCCCACAATGGAGCGTCACTCAGCCTTTAAAAGGAAGGAAATTCTGACAACATGGAAGAGACTTAAGGACATTATTCTAAGTAAAATAAGCCAGTCACAAAAAGACTCCACTGTCTGAGGTCCTTCAGTCCAGCTCAATTGCTCAGTCATGTCTGACTCTTTGCGACCCCATGAATCGCAGCACGCCAGGCCTCCCTGTCCATCACCAACCCCCGGAGTTCACTCAGACTCACGTCCATCGAGTCAGTGATGCCATCCAGCCATCTCATCCTCTGTCATCCCCTTCTCCTCCTGCCCCCAATCCCTCCCAGCATCAGAGTCTTTTCCAATGAGTCAGCTCTTCGCATGAGGTGGCCAAAGTACTAGAGTTTCAGCTTTAGCATCATTCCTTCCAAAGAAATCCCAGGGTTGATCTCCTTTAGAATGGACTGGTTGGATCTCCTTGCAGTCCAAGGGACTCTCAAGAGTCTTTCCCAACACCACAGTTCAAAAGCATCAATTCTTTGGTGCTCAGCTTTCTTCACAGTCCAACTCTCACATCCATACATGACCACTGGAAAAACCATAGCCTTGACTAGATGGACCTTTGTTGGCAAAGTAATGTCTCTGCTTTTGAATATGCTGTCTAGGTTGGTCATAACCTTCTTTCCAAGGAGTAAGTGTCTTTTAATTTCATGGTTGCAGTCACTATCTGCAGTGATTTTGGAGCCCCAGAAAATAAAGTCTGACACTGTTTCTCCATCTATTTCCCATGAAGTGATGGGACCAGATGCCATGATCTTCATTTTCTGACCAGACTCAGAAAGGGGGATGGTGGTTACCAGGAACCGGGGAAGATGGGTGAGGAGGAGAGTTACCATTTAATGGGGACAGAGTTTCAGTTTGGAAAGATGAAAGAAAATACGAAGGTGGATGGTGGTAATGGTTACACAATAATGTAAAGGCATTTAGTACCACTGAACTGTACACTGAAAAATTGTTAAGATGATACATTTTATGATATGTGCATTTTACAGCTTTTTCAAATGGAGAAAAACTACCAAACACTCATGTCCTGGCTCACACTCTGTAGGTCAGAAGTGCAGGCTGACTCAACTCAGGGTCTTCATCAAGGTGTTAAGTGGAATGGGCCGGAAGGAAGAATCTACCTCCAAGTTCATTCTGGTTGCTGGCAAATTCTAGCTCCGCGGCTCTGAGGCTCTGTTTTGGAGGCTGCTCGCCACCCTTCCCAGACGACCATCTCGATCTTTAAAGCCAGGAATGCACATCAGAGCCTTCTCATGCTTCAGAACTCCCTGTCTTCCCTTCTGCTACCAGGTAGAGAGAGATCTCTGCATTTAAAGGGCTCATTTGATTGGGTCAGACCCATCCAGAAAAATCTGTATTTTAAGATCAACTGACTTGGGACTTTAATTCCATCTGCAAAAATCCCTTCACAGCAGTACCTATACTCGTGTTTGGCAGAATAACTAGGGAAGGGAAACACGGGCACCAGTCTTAGAGTTCTGCCTACCGCAAGTAAGACATTCTCAGATGGAAGAAAACTCAGAGGATTCCTTATCAGAGACCTTCTGTAACAGAGAGGTTAAAAAAAATTCTTTGGGTTGAAAAGAAAGAATACCAGAGGTGAACCTGAACTTGAGAAATAAAGGAAGAACTATGAGTTCAGCTCAGTCACTCAGTCATGTCTGACTCTTTGTGACCCCATGAATCACAGCACGCCAGGCCTCCCTGTCCATCACCATCTCCCAGAGTTCACTCAGACTCACATCCATCGAGTCAGTGATACCATCCAGCCATCTCATCCTCTGTCGTATAATAACTGGGGTGAATAGAAAAGATAATAATTTTTTCCTCTAATGTATGACTGTTGAAAGCCAAAATTATAACATATTATGATGAGTTTGCAATGTGTACACATGAAAACTATAACACTTATTAAAGTTATAAAGGCTTCCCTGGTGGCTCAGATGATAAAGCATCTGCCTACAATGCGGGAGACCCAGGTTCGATCCCTGGGTTGGGAAGATCCTCTGGAGAAGGAAATGGCAACCCACTCCAGTACTCTTGCCTGGAAAAGTTATAAAAGCTTAATGCATGGGGATGAAGCTAAAGAGATCTATAAATTAACAAGCTTCTACACCTTACTGAAAGTGATACAATACTAATTCTAAGAAGTTAGGGATGTATTTTAATCCTTAGACCTGAGACAGGCTTGGAACCTGGAACCCTTTGCTTCAATGCTTGTACCTGGACACACCTCTCCTCCAACAAAATAAAAAGAGTCCATATGGGACTAAAAATAACTGCATGCATGTGCAGTTAGGGCAAATTCTGGACAAAAAGATACAAAGAGATTAAAAACAAACAAATAACCCAACTGCCAGTTTCCGAAGAGCCTGGGGAGCAGGGCTGGGAGCAGAAGCATGGTCCTGTGCACGCCCTCTGCACACACGACCACCTAAGGAGTGGGCAAGCCATCTGAGCCACCCCTCCAGCCGGGTCCCCGCACACCCCTACCCTCACCGCATATAAGGAACCAGCTTGCTCCGCCTCTTCAGCAAGTGAGCAAGCAAGGGCACCTGTTACTTGCTCTCACTCCCCCACCCCCGCCGCAGCAGGGCCCTCAATAAAGCCTCGCCTGAATTTTGTGTCTGACCTCTGATCAATTTCACTGACCAAGGAGGCCAAGAACCCTGGTTGGAACAGCACAACCACTAAGAAAAATAACCAGAAACTATGCAGCAAAAACACCAAGAGATAAATTAAAATGGAATGCTAAAAAAATATTCAAATTAATACCCAGCAAAGCTGGGAAGTGGGCACAGCACAGGAGTGAAGGGGGTAGAAACCAGGGGAACACAACAGAGGCGACAAAGCCAAAACAATAAAACTAGCCTTAAACATCGTATCAGTGGGCTTCCCTGGTGGCTCAGAAGGTAAAGGCTCCGCCTGCGATGCGGGGGACCTGAGTTTGATCCCTGGGTCAGGAAGATCCCTGGAGAAGGGAATGGCAACCCACGCCAGTATTTTGGCCTGGAGAATTCCATCCATGGACAGAGGAGCCTGGGGGGCTACAGTCCACAGGGTCTCAATCGAGCAACCAACACACATCATATCAATAATTTTAAAACATATCAATAATTACAATAAATGCTGATCTCAACTTTCCAATTAAAAATCGGAGATTGACATAACAAATAAAAACCAAGACCTACAAGCAAGTGACAATAGACAACACTTAGAATACACAGAAGTGATAAATGGGAAAGATAGGCCATACAAAGTAAGCAAAAAAGGCTGCAACGGGCTCTTGTGATCAGATTAAACAGACCGAGAATACCACCAGGTGGCTCTCTGGTGGTCCCGTGGTTAGGACTTGGTGTTTTCACTGCCATGGGCCTGGGTTCAATCCCTGGTTGGGGAGCTAAAATCTCACAAGCTGCAAGGTGTGGCCAAAACAAACAAAAAATGTATTACCAGCAATAAAGAGAAACACTAATAATAAAAGGAATAATTTACCAGGAGGACATTGACAATTATAAATGCACCTCTATCTAATAGCAGAGCTCCAATTACACGAAACAGAAGCTGGCAGAGTTAGAGAGAAACACGCAAGAGGCACAGTTATAGAAGACGTTAATACCTTCATCCACCAGCTGACAGAACCAGACAGAATCAGTCAGCACGCGGACAATCCGAACAACACTGTGAAGCCTCTTGATCCAGCAGATGTTTATAGAATACTCTACCCAGCAATTGCAGATACCGTTCTCAGAACACAACGTGTATTTACCGAGACAGACCACGTACTGGGCCATAAAGCAAAGCAATGTTAAAGGAACTGAAATCGTCCCAACTGCATTCACTGACCACAAGAGAATTAGAAACCAGTACTAATGAAGCGTCCAGGAAAACATCAACTATCTGAAAATTAAATAATACACCTTAAAGAATTCATGGACCAAAAATACAGTCACGAGGCACATGGAAAAGTGATTCTGAACGGGGTGACTGCGAAGAAAGAACACATCAAGGCGTGAGATGCAGAGACGTCCCTGGGCGTCCAGTGGTTAAGAATCCACCCTGCAGTGCGGGGGATACAGACTCCATCCCTGGTGGGGGAAACTAAGATCCCACGCGCCACAACTAGAAAGTCCGTGTGCCACAGAGCAAGACCCCGCCGGCCCCAACCAAGACCACACGCAGCCAAATACATATTTCTTTAAAAGACATCACTAAGAACTCCAATCCTTTGGCCACCTGATGCGGAGAGCTGACTCATTTGAAAAGACCCTGATGCTGGGAAAGATTGAAGGCAGGAGGAGAAGGGGACAACATGGATGAGATGGTTGGCTGGCATCACCAACTCAATCGACATGAGTTTGAGTAAACTCCGGGAGTTGGTGATGGACAGGGAGGCCTGGCGTGCTGCAGTCCATGGGGTCACAGAGAGTTGGACACGACTGAATGACTGAACTGAAGAATTACAAAGGCAAGTCACTGAGTGGAAGAAAATTCAACACATCTATCAGACAAAGGGTTG
This sequence comes from Capricornis sumatraensis, assembly GCF_032405125.1. Classification (NCBI taxonomy): domain Eukaryota; kingdom Metazoa; phylum Chordata; class Mammalia; order Artiodactyla; family Bovidae; genus Capricornis; species Capricornis sumatraensis. The sequence goes on from NC_091069.1 coordinate 5,307,419, forward strand.
TATCAACACTGTATAAAGAACTCAAACTCAATAAGGCAAATGTCCCGATAAGAAAGCGGACAAAATACTTGTAAACACTTCCAAGCAGACATTCAAATGCCCGATAAGTACATAAAAAGATGCTCCGTGTCCTTAGTCATGAGAAATGCCATCAAAATGAGAAATGCCAGCTTTCCCTGGTGGCTCACTGGTTAAGAATGCGGGAGACAAAGGTTCAGTCCCTGATCTGGGAAGATCCCAAATGGCATGGGGCAACTAAGCTACAACTACTGAGTCTGTGCTTCTGAGGCTGGGAGCTGCAACTGCTGAGCCCACGAGCCCACAGATACTCAAGTCCAAGCGCCCTGGAGCCTGAAGCCACCGCAACAAGGAGCCCGCACGCCGCTAGAGAGTCGCCCCCGCTCGTCGCAACTAGGGGAACGCCCCCACAGCAGCGAAGACCCAGCACAGCCAAATGAGTAAAATTATTTTAAAAATTAGAAATGCCAGTTAAAGCCACGAGCTATCACCACCCATTAGGATAGCTAAAACTAAAAAAACAGAACCAACCAACTTGACCTTAGCAAGCTGTAGCAAATATGTAGGATGGCATCACGGACTCTATGGACGTGAGTCTGAATGAACTCTGGGAGTTGGTGATGGACAGGGAGGCCTGGCGTGCTGCGATTCATGGGGTCGCAAAGAGTCGGACACGACTGAGCGACTGAACTGAATGGAAACTTTCAAAGGCTGCAAATAGGAAAATAAAACAGTAACAACCACTTTGGGAAACAGTTTGACAATTTCTTAAAAAGTTAAACCTACATACACCATTAAGATTCAGCTATTCCACTCCTAGGTATTTACTCAAGACAAATACAAACAACGTATGACCACACAAATGTTTACAGAAAACTCTGTTTGCAATAGACCCAAACTGGAAACAACCAAGAGCTCACAACCGATGAATAATGGATAAAGCAATTGTGCTGTGTCCATACGCTAGACTATGTCTGCAGGAGGCACCCTCTGTAACCCCTGACCCCCAACACATAATTCTCTCCCCTTGAGTGTCCATCACACTGAGTGACTTAAAGATACATATATACATATACATACACTGATTTATTTACCTGGTGCATTGGGTCACAGCTGCCTCATGGGCGTTCTTTCGTTGTGGCTCACAAACTCCGTGGCACACTGGCTCCAGAGCACGCAGGCTCAGTAGCTGCACGTGAGATCTTAGTTTTCCCACCAGGGATCAAACCCATGTCTCCCACATTGCAAGGCAGACTCTTAACCACTGGACCATCACGGAAGTTCCCCAATGCATGCTCAGTCCCTTCCTTCGTGTCCAGCTCTTTTCGATCCCGTGGACTGCAGCCACAGGCTCCTCTGTCCATGGGGGTTCTCCAGGCAGGAATCCTGGAGCGGGCTGCCGTTTCCTTCCCCAGGGATCTTCCTGACCCAGGGACAGAACCTGCCCTCTCTTCCATCTCCTGCACTGGCAGGTGGGCTCTCCACCACTAGCGCCACCTGGGAAGCCTCTGCATGACTTCCAGTGAAGAGATAAGGCAGCAGCAATGCGGCTGCTTCTGAGATTAGTTTTAAGAAGTTCCTGCCTTCTTGTCAGTTGCTGTGTGTCTCTGGTGACTCCAGAGGAAATGACAGGAGAGGCCCGCGTGACACGGCAGGATGCTGAGGCCCTTGTCCAACAGCCAGGCACCCATGAGGCGCCAAAACCTGAGGACAACCAGGTCAGTGAGTTTGCAGGCAGCCCTTCAGCCTCTGCTGAGTCTTGGGGTGACTGTATCCTAGCTGATGACTACAACCTCAGGAGACACTCAAGACACAGGCACCCCACCCAGCCACCCCAGACTGCATGGTACTAAGTATGGGTTCTTTAAAATGTGGCTTCTTTAAGTGCTGGGGATTTCCCTGGTGGCACAGTGGATAGGGATCCACCTGCCAATGCACTGGACACGGGTTCAGTCCCTTGTCTGGGAAGATCCCACATGCCGCCCGTGCACCGTAACTCCTGAGCCGGGAACCACAGCTGTTGGAGCCCACACACCCTAGAGCCGCTGCTCGGCAACAGAAGGCACTGCTGTGAGAAGCCTGTGCACCGCAATGAAGAGCAGCCCTTGCTCTCTGCAGCGAGGGAAAAGCCCTCCTAGCAAGACGACCCCGTGCGGCCAAGACATAAACAAACACAAAAATAAAATTATATTAAAAAAAAAAAAACACCCAAGTGTTGAGAGTACAGATCTTCCTCGACTCACAATGCAGTTTGTATCCTGATAAACCCATCAAAAGTTGAAAATATTGTTAAAGTCAAAAATGCATTTAGGGAAATTCCCCGGTGGTCCAGTGATTCGGATTCTGCACGTTCACTCCCAAGGACATGGGTTCTATCCCTGGTCGAGGAACTAAGATCCCACAAGCCACGCAGTTTGGGGGAAAAAAAAATGTACTTAGGACACTGACCTCCAGAACATCATAGTCTTAGACCAGCCCGCTTTAAATCTGCTCAGAACACTTACAACAGCCGACAGTTGGGCAAAACTGTCCAACACAAAGCCTATTTGGCCATCAAGCACGTGAGCGCCTCCTGCCACTGACTGAACACTGGATAGAAAAATAGAATGGCTGAGTGGGTACAGAATGGCTGCAATGTACCCTCGTGGTTCAGTGGGTGTCGGGGGGCCACGGCCCTCCACCGCCCAGCGTTGTGCAGAGGAGCAGACTGCCAGGGCGGCGGCGACCGGAACTCAAAACGCAAAGTCCGGTTTCTACCAGGTGCACATCACCTTCACACGACTGCCAAGTCGGAAACCAGACCATTGAACCATCTGTAGTTTGTAGTTGGGGACCACCTGTAATCTGCTTAACAGTTACAATTCCTCAGCAGTGAAAAGGAATGAACTCTGGATATGCACAGAAGCCCGCATGGATGGATCGCTAAATCATTAAGCCACGGACAGGCAGCCAGTTGAACAGTGTCCAGGATCTATGATCCCATGTATATAAAATCCTAGAATAATGTGCCATTGAGATGGACAGAAAGCCACCCGTAGCTGCAGGAAGGGATTACCAGGGGCACAAGGAAACGTTTGGGGGTAAAGACTGTTATTTGGGGACTTCCCTTATGGTCTAGTGGTTAAGACTCTGAATTCCCAATGCAGAGGGTGCCGGTTCGATCCCTGGTCAGGAAACTAGACCCCACATGCCACAGTGAAGACTTGGTGCAGTTAAATAAATATTTTTTTAAAAAAAGAAGATTGTTATTTTGATGTACTGACTGCTGAAGAGATGCACAATATGTCAAAACTGATCAAAACACACATTTTAAATAGATGCAGCTTGGTGTACTTCAACTATACTCCAAATAAAGTGATGACCTTCTTTAAAGAAAAAAACATGCTTTTGAACACTTGCACACTGGGGCTTGCTCTCTCTCACCACTGGGAATCCTTTTGCCACCCACTGGACTGGCCCCAAGGAGGAGAATGGGGGCGCCCACAGGCAATGCCTTGCCAGTCCCCAGACCACTCAGCCCCAGGGAGCCAGCCCCACGCTGCAGACCCACACGATGCTGACAACACATGCCTGGTGTATTAGACCACTAAGTTCTGAGCTGGTTTGTTCCACAACAAAAGCCAACTGATCACTGATACAGAAGGTTTCCTCTGGGAGCAGGAAGAACCGGGACGGGGGCAGGAGAGTGGGGAGCAGGCAGAGGCCGCAGTGGCCGGGCCAGAAGGGGGGCCGAGCGCCAGATGGATACAGACAAGTGGGGGGACTGGCGGGTGCGGTGGGGCGCACCCAGCCCAACCGCATCCGGAGGGGAGGAGGGGAAATGAGCGGGCAAGAGCGACAGGGCGAACCACATACGCTTTTCCTCCTCCCTCAGTGCCCGGGGCAGAGCTGGGCTGGGGGGTATGGGATGAGGGTCTTTTTTTTTTCCCCCAACGGTGCCACTCAACTTACAGGATTTCAGTTCCCTGGCCAGGGATTGAACCCAGGCCCCAGCCGTGAAAGTGCTGAGTCCTAACCACTGGACTGTCAGGGAGGTCCCCGGGATGAGGGTCTGGGTCACAACCAGGAGCTCGGGCTCAGCGGCCAGACTGCCTGGGCAGTCTCCTGGGCACCCTCCCAGCGCCTCCTCGGTTTCCTCGTCCTTAAAATGGGGACACCACCACCTTTCGGGTTTATCGTGGGAATGAGAGGAGTGTGTGGCTGTACAGTGCTTGGACCCTCAGCTAAGACGGGCTCCGTGATCTGAGGTTAGGAAGCGGCTGGAAGAAACTGGAAGGGTGTTCTGGCCAGTCTGAGGAATCTGCAAGAGGCAGGGGAAATGAAAACCATTGAGAAATGAGGTCACACAACGTTAGCAGTGGAGAAGGCAATGGCACCCCACTCCAGTACTCTTGCCTGGAAAATCCCGTGGATGGAGGAGCCTGGTAGGCTGCAGTCCATGGGGTCGCTAGGAGTCAGACACAACTGAACAACTTGACTTTCACTTTCATGCATTGGAGAAGGAGATGGCAACCCACTCCAATGTTCCTGCCTGGAGAATCCCAGGGACGGGGGAGCCTGGTGGGCTGCCGACTATGGGGTCACACAGAGTCGGACACGACTGAATTGACTTAGCAGTAGCAACATTAGCAAGACCTGTGACTTCTAAGCTTGACCCAGAGAGCTGGGCTCTTCCAGAAGGATCTGGGGGTGCGGGGAGGTGCTTCAGGGTTGTTGATCTACTGGAGGCATAGGCTGGCCTAATTATTCCTGGGGGAGGCACCAAGGCAGCTACCAACCTCACACACCCAGCCAAGGGCTGGAGGTTTTAAATATTCAAGGCAACAACAACAAAAGGGCCACTGTGGGGAAGATGAGAAGCTGCCTTCACTATCTATGCCAGAGGGGTCACTGGCTGGCTGACTCATGAAGCTCTCAGCCAAAATCCACCTCCCCTGATACACAAAGCCCCCAAATCACCCTCTGAATACACAACCAGGTGGAGGCACGCAGCCAGCCACCCATTCAGTCCCACACATTGGGTAACTCCAACAGACTAGTGTTCTAGGCTCAGAAATACAATTCAGGATGGATGGAGAGATGATCACGCTCAGTGGGTAAGTCAGACAGAGACAAATATCACATATCAGTTACATGTGGAATCTAAGAAATGATACAATGGACTTGTTTACAAAAACAGACAACAAACAGAAATGGACTCACAGACTTAGAAAACAAACTTACGGTTCCCAAAGGGGACCTGGGGGGAGCGATAAATTAGGAGTTTGGGATTAACATACAAACTACCAATATATAGAACAGATAAACAACAAGGACCTATAGTACAGGGAACTGAAGTCAGTACCTTGTACTAACCCATAATGGAGAAGAATCTGAAAAAGAGCGGATATATACCTGAATCACGCCTGGAACTAACACAACAAGGGAAATCCACCATACTTCAGAAAAAATACAATTCTGTACAACTAATCCTACCAAAATACCATCATTTCAGCAAGGTTAGGTGCCTGTACGGCTGCTAAGTGGATGAAGCTTTGCCACGAAGATGTTCAAGTGAGCAGCTACTGTTTTGAAGCATTTATCAGGTGCCAGGCTGTGGGAATAATTATGTCTGCAGTGACCCTGAGCCAGGGTGACCCAGGGGTTAAGAATCTGCCTTGCAATGCAGGGCTTGCACGTTCAATCCCTGGTCAGGGAACTAGATCCCGCATGCCACCGCAGGGCAACTAACTGAGCCTGCCACAACTAGAGAGAGCTGGCACCCCACAACTAGAAAGGCGAAGGACCCCCTCCTCCCCCAGCCACAACAAGAGAGCCCAGGCGCCTGCCAGGAAAAGCCCCAGCCCAAGAAAGACCCAGCGCAGCCAAAAAATTCTTTTAAAGTTGAGTGTCTCAGTTATCTTTAAAAAAAAAAAAAAAAAAGAGCCAGCTTTGTCATCTGTGCGAATTTAAGAGATTTAAACTCCCCATCCTCCCTTCCCTCACGTGTAAATGGGGACAAGAACAGTAAAAGGATCGTTTAAAGATAACACTAGTGGACACACGGCCAGGCTCTGTTTTGAGAGCCTCCGACAGGAGTGTCCCAGGGGAGCCCAAGGTGGGACTTATTTGCTGAGGTTCACAACTGTAACCTGAACCTCCCCACCCACCCCTCAATTCGGGCACCGAGCGCCCCGTGGAGACGCCAGCCCCTGCCCCAGTTATCATAACAAAAACCGCAGCTGTCCCGGGCGGCCTGGACAAATACCTGGCCCGATGGGGCGGAGATAGGGCCGCAGAGTAAATACATTTGCTGGCGGGGCTGCCGCGCTGCGGCCTCGGGTTCTCGAGTTCTTGACACCCGAGCCTCGCCGGGACATTCCAGCCGGAAAAGGGGGGCCAGGAGCCGGGTGCGAGGTGCTCGAGAGTGGGGAAGTGGGGGCGCTTCCTGGAGGTCTGGGGTGGCGGCGGCAGATAAAGCCAGGCGGGGCCCGGTCCCTCTTGGCGGCAGCAACCCCCTGGGAGCCCCTTGCAGAAGAGACCTAGGGGCGCCCCGGCCCCAGGTTGGTGGTGGAGGCGGGGGTTGTTAGGCAGACCGCACCGTCCGCGTCTCCGGTCCCCGCGCCGTCACCAGCAGCCCCTGGCCCGCCTGCTTGCGACTCCCGAGGTTAGGACCGGGGCCAGGGGATTCTCGGATCAGCGCGCCCCCGCCCCCAGTGCTGGCTGCGCCGCGGACGCCAAAGTTGCGGGGCCTTCCCGCGCCCCCTACCCAGTCCGTCCAGCTCTCTAGCTCGCGCCCCCGTCCCACTTCCTTCGGTCCCTGTTTCAGTCCGCGAGGGCTCTCCCCATCTCTCCCCGTCTCTGCCCCACAACCCGCCAGGGTCGCCCCTCCCCCGCTCCAAGGACTTCAGCCTGACCAGGGGGGCGAAGAAAGTTACTAGGGGAAGGACGGGGCGTGGGATGCGGGGGACACGGCCCCCCAGATCGCCACTGCAGGGGCACCTGCTGCCCGCCCGGGGGCCGAGCCGAGGGTTGCCCCCCTTCGCCAGCTCTCCCTCGGGGGCGTCCGCCCTGCCGAGAGGGGCACGGCCAAGGTCCCCGAAACTTCCTGCGGCAGCCGCCGGTTCCCCCAGTCCCGGGCGGCAGGGAGAGGCGTCCCAGGGCAGGGCCAGGTTGGGACCCCGCGGAGCCAGCCTCGGGGCCCGGGGTGGGGGTCGCCCCTGCCTTCCCCGGGAGCCGGGCCGGGGTGGGGGCGCGCACTGGGCCCACCGCCCTTACCTGCGTCCATGGCGCGACCAGCCAGGCTGCACGCCTCCCGCCGCCGTCGGGCCGGGCTCCGCTCTCGCGGACAGCTCGGGTTTCCTGGTGCGCGCGGCGCGGCCGGTTAATCATTGACCGCAGGACTGCCCGCGGCTGGGTCAACAGGTGGCTCCTCTCGCGCCCCGGCCGCTGGGGCCCGAACCCGTGCGGCCTAGCCGCCTCCGCAGGACCCGCGCCCGGCCGGCCCCGAGGAAGTGGGCCGAGTCGGAGGGGCGCAACCCAGGCCCAGCTGGGAACGGGCGGAGGGGGCGGCGGGGAAGGAGTGCGGGAGACCCGCCAGCCGGAGAGCCCAGCTGGATGCATTGGTGGCCAACAAGGGCCTTGCGCATCCGAAGAGCGCCCAGTCTCCCCTTCTGTGTCTCCCAGCAAGGGAAGCCTAGCAGTGTAGATTTTCATATGAAATCTCCTGGGGTTTAAAACAATGTGTGTGACACTTCTGTTCCCTGAGACTTGCCAGATTGGAGAACTCAAAGCAGGTCTATTCCAAACATCCAGAAATGCTAGATAAACTACACCCACAAGCCAGACAGCAATTTCAATTCATAGCTGAGCTCCCAAGATGGGAAGAGAGATCCTTGGGACCGAGGAAAAGGAGGCAAACCCTGGAGGAGGGGACTGGGGTTTTTTTTGGGGGTGGGGGGTGGTTCTGTCTGTGCCCTGTAGTAGACTAGTGGTCTCAGTGGTCTGGCATTATTAGTGAAAGCCGCTCAATCGTGTCTGACTCTTTGTGACCCCGTGGACTATACAGTCCATGGGATTCTCCAGGCCAGAATACTGGAATGGTAGTCGTTCCCTTCTCCAGAGGATCTTCCCAGCCCAGGTTCAAACCCAGGTCTCCTGCATTGCAGGCAGATTCTTTACCAGCTGAGCCACAAGGGAAGCCCAAGAATACTGGAGTGGGTAGCCTATCCCCCTCCTCCAGGGGATCTTCCCAACCCAGGAATTGAGCCGGGGTCTCCTGCATTGCAGGCGGATTCTGTACCAGCTGAGCTACCGGGGAAGTGGTCTAGGGCTTGAGTTTTACACACAGATGCACTCCCTGCGTTGGCAGTGTGGCATCTTCACCGCAGGATCACCAGGGCAGTCCCTGCAAAACGTGTCAGTCTTCACTTTTCGTGGTTAGAATTTTCATCTAGTCCTTTTAAAATCTGTATGTTTTTCATAATGTCTTTTCTGTGGTGATGCAAAAAAAAAAAAAAACAGAGACATCACTTTGCTGACAAAGGTCCCTATAGTTAAAGCTATGGTTTTTCCAGTAGTCATATACGGATGTGAGAGTTGGACCATAAAGAAGGCTGAGCACGGAAGAACTGATGCTTTCGAATTGTGGTGCTAGAGAAGACTCTTGAGAGTCCCTTGGACTGTAAGATCAAACCAGTCAATCCTAAAGTAAATCAACCCTGAATATACATTGGAAGGGTTGATGCTGAAGCTCCAATACTTTGGCCACCTGATGTGAAGAGTTGACTCACTGGGAAAGACCCTGATGCAGGGAAAGACTGAAGGCAAAAGAAGGGGTCAGCAAAAGATGAGATGGTTAGCTAGTATCACCATGTCCATGACTCAGCGGACATGAATTTGAGCACACTCTGGGAGATAGTGAAGGACAGAGAAGCCTGGTGTGCTGCAGTCCATGGGTCGCGAAGCTGGACCCGACTGAGCGACTGAACACCACTCTAGTCCATGTGTTTTCTCTTCAAATGGTCTTTAAAACTTTTTATTGAAAAGTAATTTCAAACTCAGAGACCCCATGGGCTGCAGCACGCCAGACTTCCCTGTCTTCCCTAGAGTGTTTTTTCGGCCAGGACAGAATCTAGGCCAAGATTACATGTAGCATTTGCTTGCCATGTTTGCAAACACTTGTATAGACCTGGTTTTAAATTCTTTTCAAATTGCTGTAATACGTCCAGGTTCTCAGATGTGAATCTGCCCATTTGCTGCATCTGCTGTTGCACACAAGGCAGGTCTCTTCGCAGGCTTCGGCATCATCATGAGTTCACGGCCAGAAGTAAACTTCTAAAGGTGCCCTGCGTGAGCCGCATGTGCGCCCGCAACACGAGTCGGGTGGCTCCTCTGGTGAACCATCTTGTGTTTCTCACTTGGCATTTCTGCACCACGTGGAGGGCCCGTTCCACTTTCTGTGGGAGGACTCTGCCCAGAGCCACTGGGATAGTGGCTTGCTTCAGTCTTATAAAAGCACAGTCCCTTTCAGTCTCCAGCCATATGCAGAGGGCCAGTTCTAGAACTTGCTACTGTGCGTGGGACTGTGACTCTGACTCTCAGCCCCCAAGGCACAGTCGGGTTCTGGCCCCATTATGGGCAACTTGGCTTCAACCACTGGCAACGCGAGCCTTCTCTCAAGGCCTGGATACGGTATTTCCCTTTCTCGTCTTGGGCGGACGACGCCCTCCTCCACGTCTGGAGCGTGTACGTGTGCGAGCGTGCCGGCATGGCTCTCGTGACTGGAGGTCCATTTGCAGCCACAAGCCTTGGGTGAACCACGTAATCTCTCTGCTTCTCAATTTCCCCATCAGGAAAATGGGTTTGTTAAAATAAAAACAAACGAAGACCAGCCTTGAACATTCCCTGGGTAGACAAAAACAGTTTTGTAACCAAGCAGGACCCTATGGGGCCTTCCTAGAACAGACTCCAACCCCTGCCATATCCTCCACCTGCCTCTTGTCTGTAGAAAAACTACTAGCTTCCTAGGCCTTCCCCAAGTCCTGTGTGAGTGAAAGTCACTCAGTTGTGTCCGACTCTTTGCTACCCCATGGACTGTAAAACCCATGGAATTCTCCAGGCCAGAATACTGGAGTAGGTAGCCTTTCCCTTCTCCAGGGGGATCTTCCCAACCCAGGAAGCAAACCCAGGTCTCCCAACTGCAGGTAGATTCTTAACCATCTGAGCCACCAGGGAAGCCCAAGTTCTAAAGAGTACATTAAATCAGAGAAGTGAGAAAATGCAGAAAGAAAAACAGTCAAGCAAGACAACATAAGAATAGATTAGCTATTAAAGTCAAGGAACTTTAGTTCCTCCTCCAGGCCTATAGTTAATATTCTGAGCTGTGTCCTCTGAGCTGTTTTGCAGATACCCAAATCCCACCAGGTGGAAGAAGCTAACTGCCTGCTGCCCATAAGCACACAGACTCCAGGCCAGTTAGAACTAGCAGGTTGATGATGTTGACTCCTGATTACCTCACTACAAACCAATCAGAAGAATGTCGGAGCGCTGATCACGCATCGCCAGGCCCCCTCCCTCACCCTGTCTTTAAAAACCTTCCCTGAAAGCCTTTGGGGAGTTCAGGACTTTTAAGCACTGCTTGTCCTGGACTTCTTGCTTGCTGCCTGCAATAAACACTCCATTTTCCTTCACCACAACCTGGTGTGGGTAGATTGGCTTTGTTACGTTCAGACAAACAGACTCAAGTTTGGTTTCCTGACAGTTCAGCCATACAAACAAAATTTAATGTAGCTTATTTTGCAAGAGTAACTTGCCTGGGGTCATTCCTTCCTTCTGTCTCTGGAAATCATAAGCACAGCTGAAACTGTTTCCCAGAATTGGTGTGAGGGAACCAATTCCCTATCACTTAAGAAAATCCCAGCATTATTAACATAACCAATCACGGTGAAGATTACAGTCAACAGCCTCTCACTGTCCGAGCTGCTTTATAATAACATACCCTGAGCCTTATTCTGTGTTTTGCTTTGAAAGCTCTCTGTTCAAGAACTGTCTTTTGCACAATCAACTTTTACTATTGACAGTTACCACTTCGACTATTCATGGGCTCCCAGGTGACGCAATGGTAAAGAATCCACCTACCAATGCAGGAGACCCAAGAGACACGAGTTTGATCCCTGGGTCAGGAAGATTCCCTGGAGCAGGAAATGGCAACCCACTCCAGTATTCTTGCCTGGGAAATCCCATGGACAGAGGAGCCTGGAGGGCTACAGTCCATGGGGTCGTGAAGAGTTGGACACACTGAGCGTGTGCACACACACACATACACGTGTAATGATTCGTGGGTTTATTCCTATTTCTGCAGTTTTGACAGGTTGTGTAAGGCTTTACCCCTATTCAAGATATATAACCAGAACTTTATCTTTGCACTGTCTAGCCACAGCCGTATCAGACCGGAAGAGCAAACACCAGAACACAGCACCATGGTTCTTCTCGGGTGAAGGGTCAGGGCTGATTTTAGTTCGTGTGCAGGTTTGTGTGTATGTATTTTCTGCAATGAGCATGAGTTACACCTGGGGTTGGGAAACTAGCAATACTCTTAAAATGTCAGGCACCTGGTCAGCCCAAGTGCTGAGCATCAACTTTTGTTCAAGAAAAGCTTAAAGACCTGAGGGGGATGAATTGACAACTTTTGCAGGCGGTGGGGCTGGCTAAGGGGATCGGGGAGGAGGGCCACGTTGGAAAGCTAGGTTTCCTGTGTTCCTGTGAACTTGACCCGGTGGGGCAATGGTGAAGATGGGGGCAAGAATCCCAGAGTTCTGCCTCACCTGGTTCTGAGAAAACCAAGGCTGAGTCTCAGCCCCACTACTCATTCAGCAGCGACAGATGCTTCCTGCACATGGCAGAGTCGGCCTAACAAGCAGCCACAGCCCTGCCCTACCCGGGCTTGGGGCTCAGCTCGAGACAAACACCAAGCAGGTGATTGCAAAACCTGCTCCATAGTTGTAGTTGTGGTCCATGCTTTCCACAGAGAGCACTGAGGAGCTGGCCTGGTCCAGCTGTGGGAGAGGGCCAGGGCATGCTAGGAAGAGTCAGCAGGGAGGGCATGTGGGCCTGGGGCTTGGTGGGAGCATGTAGGGTTAGATGAGAGGTGGTTGGGGGTGGGCTGGTTTGCTTGTGAAAGAGGGGCTCCCTTTGCTGTCCCTCACTAGTGGCTAGCCTTGTGCTGGAGCAACAAGAATACCAAAAAGGAGGACTTCCTGGTGGTCCAGTGGCTAAGACTCTTGAGTTCTCAGTGCAGGGGGGCCCAGGTTCGATCCCTGGTCAGGGAACTAGATCCCACATGCCACAAAAAAGATCAAAGATCCTGAGTGCCACAACTAAGACTGGCACAGCCAAATAAATAAATATTAAAAAAAAGAAGAAGGGACTTCCAGTGGTTCCAACTCTGAGCAGCCAACACAGGGGTTGCAGCTTTGACCCCTGGTAGGGGAACTAGGATCCCACATGCCATGCAGCATGGCCAAAAGATAATAATAATAATTTTTTTTTTAAAAAGAATAAAACAAAAAAATAACGGAAATTCCCTGGCAGGCCAGTGGTTAGGATTCTGCACTTTCACAGCCAAGGGCCAGGGTTCAATCCCTGGTCAGGGAACTAAGATCCTACAACATGTACAGCATGCCCCCCTCCCTCAAAAAGTGTCAGTATTAAATATATATAAATATACACACACAAAATAGGCTTCCCAGGTGGCACTAGCAGTAAAAATCCGCCTGCCAATGCAGGAGACATGGGTTCGATCCCTGGGTAGGGAAGATCTCCTGCAGGAGGAAATGGCAACCCACTTCAGTATTCTTGCCTGGAAAATGCCACGGACAGGAGAGCCTGGTGGGCTACAGTCCACAGGGTCGCAAAGAGTCGGACACGTGTGCACATACAAACGATCTAGTTAATATCACTGGCCCTGGGAGGAGCAGATGCCAAACAGGCAAATGCAGAGACGCGGGCAGAACAGGCACCTCCTCAGAGCCGGGCCTTGAGCAAGGCAGCCTCACTGTGGGATTTCCCTGTTGAGAGTTCGCTAAGATACTCCATCGTTCTGCTGCCTGGTATCCACTGTGGCCAACTGCCTGGAGAGACCTCAAACTGACTCGAGCCCCTTCACACACCCGCACACCCTAGATAGCAGCCTGTTCACCAGCAAACACATGCTCTTGTGATCAAGAGTCTCCCCACTGCCTTCTAGTGCCTCTATGTCTAAGACCCCAGTTCAGTTCAGTTCAGTCGCTCAGTCATGTCCAATTCTTTGCGACCCCATGAACCGCAGCACACCAGGCCTGCCTGTCCATCACCAGCTCCCGGAGTTCACCCAAACTCATGTCCATCGAGTCGGTGATGCCATCCAGCCATCTCATCCTCTGTTGTCCCCTTCTCTTCCTGCCCCCAATCCCTCCCAGCATCAGAGTCTTTTCCAATGAGTCAACTCTTCACATGAGGTGGCCAAAGTACTGGAGTTTCAGCTTCAGCATCAGTCCTTCCAAAGAACACCCAGGACTGATCTCCTTTAGAATGGACTGGTTGGATCTCCTTGCAGTCCAAGGGACTCTCAAGAGTCTTCTCCAACACCACAGTTCAAAAGCATCAATTCTTCGGCACTCAGCTTTCTTCACAGTCCAACTTTCGAGCAAAACCCTACTCTTTTGGCTTGAATTAACCAATCCAGTCCTAGTCTGAGAACCCCTAAGTACTCCACAAAGGGATCCTGATAAAGGACTACGCCCCAGGGCCTGCCTCTCTCTGCTTCTCTGCACTCTGCCTAGGCCTCCTGCATGACCCCTCCAGGCACGCGGTGTACCTCCTCCAGGACCTGTGAGTAATAAATTTCTCTGTTTCCATTTCTGTTGTTGACCCTCTGCCAGCCATCAGTTGCCCTGTCTTCACTCACATATGTTAATTTCACAAAATCACAACATTCCCCCCTAACAGCTGGGGAGTAAGGAAACATGGTGGTCAGTCACTGTTAACTCTCTCCTTGGCTGGGGCTTGGTCCCCAACCTTGTCCCTGAACGTGTGAATGCCCTACTTTGAGCTTCCCTGTAAGCTCCTCTCAGTTGTGAGGGCGGGCTTTCTCATGCTGACCCAGCCACCCTTCATCCGCTTCCCTCTGCCCAGGTCCTCAGGACTCAGGAGGCCCAACCACTTCCAACCCCTCATCATCCCCTCTCCGCTCAAGCCCATCAGAACCATCCTGTAACCCTTGCTGAAATGGGTTAATGCTTCTTCGCCTGACATCTCCATGTTAGTCTCTCTTGCATATTTCAGTTTCATCAAATATTCATGGAGGGCTCACAGTGCAGCAGGAGCTAGGCTTGCAGAGAGACCTGATGCCTTGAGGACATTGTACAACAGGAATAGGTCGGTATCTGCCTTCTTGGACCAGGGGCACAGGTGGAATCCAGCAGACAGGGTCCCTTCTTCCCAGCTTGTCTAGGGCTCAGTCAAAAAGTCATCCCACGACTTCTGCCCACCATGTAAGGGGCAGGTTGAGGAGGTCAGGAACTTGCTGGCCAGAGGCAGTGGGGGACCACTGAAGGCTCAGGGTCGTGTTAAGAAACTCGAGGAGGGAGGGATAACGTGGAGGCTCGGCTGGCATGGAGGGCCAACAGGAGCAGGGCTAAGCCTGTGCCCAGGCAAGAGGACTGGACCTACGCGCTGGAGGCAAGGGCTGACCACTGGGGCCGGTGCGGAGGTGACAGCGTGCTCTTGGGTGACTGCACATGAGGCTGCAGAACCGGTTCTAGTTTCCAGTTCGGGTCACGGGGCTCAGGAGTCCGACCCGCCTCTTGCCCAAGCACCCCACCCCGACCTTGCGGCCCTTGAGATTATTCCGACGCCTCCTACCGCCACCCAAGGCATCGCGGAGGTGCGGGCAGAAGGAACCTTCTCGGAGGCCGCCCGACATCTAGAGACTACTGCAGCCAGTTGCGAAACCGACTGGCTTTTGGCTTTTGCAGCAAATAATAAAAAACAACCCGGCGTCGCGGCAAACGGTCCAGCTGCCTAGGCGGCCTTCCAGGCCCAGCGGAAGGGCCCGGCCAGGCCCACGCATGCGCGGCACCCTCAGCCACCAACCAGGACTACAACTCCCGCCGTGCCCCGCGCCCGCCGCCCCGCCCCCTGCCGGGCCGCGTGCCTCCCGGAAGTGGAGCCCCGGGCGGGGGGCGTCTCCGACCTTTACGCGGCGGCGGCGGCGGCGGGAGCCGGGAGTCAGATGCGGTCGAGCAACGCCGGAGATGGCTTCGGCTGGAGGCGGCGACTGCGAGGGCGCCGGGCCCGAGGCGGACCGCCCTCACCAGCGGCCCTTCTTGATCGGCGTGAGCGGCGGCACCGCGAGCGGCAAGGTAAAGGGCTGGGCGGCGCGGCGGGGCCTGCGAGTCACCCTGGGCGCCCCCGGGTCTCCGCGCGGCCTGTCGGGCCTCATTCCAGAGGGAGACCCCCGCCTCTAGCTGCCTCGAGGTGCCCCCCACCCACCTCCCGGGCGTGGACAGGGCCGGGGGCGGAGGGGCTGGGGCCGCGGCGGGCCAGGCGGGGAGCGGGTTGCTGGACCCCGGGGCACCCCCGCAAGCTCCCGGCTGGCCTGGCCGCTCGTGGCCTCCGGGTCCGCGTTGCCCCTGCTGGTGCACCCCAGCGCCCTCCCCGCCAGGCGCAGCCGCTGACCCGGCGGCCGCTCGGGAGCTGATGCGCCGGGGTGGGCGTCTCCAGGCGGGGCTCCTGTTTGTGTGTTTCCCAGTCCACTGTATGCGAGAAGATCATGGAGCTGCTGGGACAGAATGAAGTGGATCACCGGCAGCGCAAGCTGGTCATCTTGAGCCAAGACAGGTTCTATAAGGTCCTGACTGCGGAGCAGAAGGCCAAGGCTTTGAAAGGACAGTACAACTTCGACCACCCAGGTAGAGGCTCTGAAGGTGGGGAGAGAGTGAGGGAGAAGGGCGGACCGTGGAGACTGGATCCAGAGTTGGCCGTGGATGGTGAAGAGGCCCCGGTGGTCCCTGGCTAAACCTCTGTGGAGCAGATTGGGGTTAAGCCCGGGGTCTCTCCTGTGCACTCTGGACCCTGCAGGAGCTCCAGGCTCCATCGGTTGGAGCCGGTCAGGGAGTCTGCAGCTCAGAAGGGCCTTCAGGCCCACGGCTCTGCAACAGTTGTGGTAGTGGAGAAAACTAAACGCCTTCTTGCTATCAGGGGCCTGCTATGCAGACCGTTATTTCCCAGAACTAGAAGCTAGACGCCTAGCTCACCTACCTCCCGGAACTGGCTGATCAGGAGATCCGTGTGTTCAGACTTGTGGGTGGGACAGCGGCCCAGGCGGTGACACTGCCCGGAGGACAGGTCCAGCCTGTGGTTTGCAGAGGGCCTTGCTGATGGAAGCCGTGGGGGCTCCTCCGGGCCAGACATTCCTTAGGGTCGTTGGCAGCACTCGCACCCAGCAGACCCCAGGGCCGAGCGAGTTCTCAGCATAAAGACTTGCCCTGTTTTCTGTTCCACCCCTGCAGATGCTTTTGATAACGATTTGATGCACAGGACTCTGAAAAACATCGTGGAGGGCAAAACGGTCGAGGTCCCCACCTATGATTTTGTGACCCACTCAAGGTAAGTGGGTGGTTCTGGGAGGAGAGGGCTGTGTCCGGGGGACTGGTGAGGACACCCCTCCCGCCCTGGGGCTGTGCCCCACTGGTTCCCAGGACAGCCCCCCTTATCCATGCCCAGGGTCTGATGCTGATGGCAGGCTTCTCCCCTGGCCTGTCCCGCAGGCTTGCGGAGACCACGGTGGTCT
This sequence comes from Capricornis sumatraensis, assembly GCF_032405125.1. Taxonomy (NCBI): domain Eukaryota; kingdom Metazoa; phylum Chordata; class Mammalia; order Artiodactyla; family Bovidae; genus Capricornis; species Capricornis sumatraensis. The sequence continues at coordinate 5,324,247 of NC_091069.1, forward strand.
ACCCTGCAGACGTGGTCCTGTTTGAGGGCATTCTGGTCTTCTACAGCCAGGAGATCCGGGACATGTTCCATCTGCGCCTCTTTGTGGACACTGACTCCGACGTCAGGCTATCTCGGAGAGGTAAGGCAGATGCAGGCCCCTCTGCCCCTGGCCAGGCTGGCCCCAGGCCCCCCCGGCGTGTGCAGGCCCCTGCTCTCTCCTATCACTGCAGTTCTCCGGGATGTGCAGCGGGGCCGGGACCTGGAGCAGATCCTGACGCAGTACACCACATTTGTCAAGCCAGCCTTCGAGGAGTTCTGCCTGCCGGTACCGCCTTCCACTTGCCCAGGGACCTCCTTTCCCCTCTTGTCAGAAGGCCCCCCGGTGCCCATTCTGAGAGCCGAGTCGTGGACGGACGCGGTCTGCTGTATACGTGGAGAAGTTAGCCTCTCGTTCCCACAGTCCCAGGGAGTAGTCTCAGCTGGGAAAGGGTCCTTTGTCCCTCGCACCCCTCCTCCCCACACCAGGCTTCACCCCGTGCACCGGCGTCGCCTCCCCCCGGGCCCTCGTCTGCATCTGTCCGGGGCACTGCTCGTCCACTGCCCACACTGTGCCTCTCCTTCCCCCGAGCCGTTCTGAACGGGAGCAGGGGGCCTCCGTGGGGGCAGGGATCTCTGTCTGTTGGCTGCCAAAGTGCTGTCTGGCACACAGTAGGTGCTTACAAACTTCTCCACACTGTGTGTCTCTCGGGGGTGGAGGGAGGTCCAGCTGGTGTGTCGAGGAGGGATTCACTGTGTGCGGCCGTCTGTCTTCTCCCTCTCGCCTCTCTCACTGGATAGGATGGCGGAGAGATTCAAAGGGAAATTTCACAGTATCGTTTCTCAAAGGGTAAAGTGAGGTACAGAGGAATTAGAAGCAGGATTCCTGCTTTAGATAAATGGGACAAAGGAGTTCTGTCTTTGCTAGTTCATGAAAACATTTTATTTTACATTCATGGTCTGGGAGTTTCTAGAAAATGATTAGGAAATTGATTGTTCCGCAGTCTCTTATCCCCAGAAAGACACTTTTGAAAAGTAGGTGGTTTACCGTGAAGCTCTGGACACTAGGTGTGATCGGGTGCGCCCGGATGGAGGCAGAAGTGTGCTCAGCCAGTCCCTCCCCGCCTTCACAGGGAGCCTCGGCGAGGTGACCGAGCTGCCCGTGTCCCAGTCGCTAGGACCTTTCTCAGCCCTCTGCTGGTCGCCCTCGCCTGCCCCCACAGCCCAGCAGAGTGGCCCAGCCCCGTGGGAGTTCAGCCTTGGGTCTCCTCTGCCTGCAGACACGGCTGCCCTGGGACCCAGTCTGTCCCTGTTCCCCCCCACCCCCGCAGCTCATCTCTTGGGACAGGCCTCCTTGGCCCAGGCCCACACACCGGCGGTGCTCAGCTGTCTGCGGGCCCCCTTCCCCCGCCAGCAGCACTTGGGGGTCCCTCCTTGGCGGCACCATAGTGCCGGACAGGAGTGGGCTACTCGGTGTGGGAGCAGAGGAGAGGCGGAGCAGGAAGGGGAGCAGGTCCCGCGACTTCCTGCCTGGGGTGCAGCCCTGCTCTCGCAGGGTTCCACACCCTGTGCACTGGGAGGGTGCCCCACCTCAGCCGGCCCAGAGCACCCAGCAGTCAGCGCAGACCACTGGCCCTGACGGCGGTGCTCTCAGAGACGAGCGTCTCCGAGAAGCCGGCAGACGCGTGCCATCCCTTCCCGCTGCTTCGGGTCAGCTTCCCTCGCTTCTGGGCTCGTGGCCTCTCACCTGAGCCCCTGCCCCCGCCTCCTCACCCTTCAAGGTGGTCTGCGCGTGCGCCCCGCATCTAGGCCCAGGCACGCCCAAAGCATCTCACAAGACCCTCCTTTTCTTGCCTTGTAGACAAAGAAGTACGCAGACGTGATCATCCCTCGAGGGGTTGACAACATGGGTAAGGAGCAGGCCTGTGCCACACTCCCCCACCAGGGCCATGCGGCAGGCCTGGCCCGTCCAGGTTACTGAGATGCCGCTGCGGGGCGAGGCCCATCCACGTACATGTGTGGCAGAGGTTCACAACACACTTAGAACACGCAACATGTTTTACACCTTAAGGTGACATAGCATATGACATCAGTTAAGTTTCAGTAAAGGTGGTGTGGGAAAAAAAATACACGGAGGACTGCTTGACAGGGAGGCCCTTGTTGGCAGGAAGTATTACATCCAGGGTTAGTTAACAGAAACCCGCGCCACCACGCCAGGTCGATTTTACTGTGCCCAGCCCCAGCGGGCACTGGTCTACCTGCTGAGGCTCGGTGGCAGGCGGATGCCTGTGGAGGGAAACGTGTGCCTCGCGGGTGGCGGTGGGTGGCGGCTGGGCGGGCGGGCGGCTGACCCCGCCCGTGTGACCCCACAGTGGCCATCAACCTCATCGTGCAGCACATCCAGGACATCCTCAACGGCGACATCTGCAAGTGGCACCGCGCGGGGGCCAACGGGCGCAGCCACAAGAGGACATTCCCGGAGCCGGGGGAGCACCCCGGGGTGCTGGCCTCGGGCAAGCGCTCGCACCTTGAGTCCAGCAGCAGGCCCCACTGAGGAACGGGCTGCTCGGCACCCGGCGGGCCCAGAGAGGCCCGCCTGCCCCAAAACATGCGGCCACAGATGGGGCGCTGTCAGGGTCCCGGCTAGCTAACCCTGGACGAGTCATCCAGGCGGTATGACAGGTTCTCTGCCGGAGGCCCTGACCTCCTCTCCCGCTTCCTCACGTCACGGGGGCTGGAAGCGCTCTTTGCTGCTGAGAAAGGCCACAGAACATGGCGGTACGCGAGGCCCATGTTTGGGAGAACAGCCTGGTCGCCGTGATTTTGATGGTGAACCCCCGGCAAGAGAGACTAGTGTGACCTGGTTCACTCACGTGTAACTGGAACACAAGTTTGAAGATAACCCTCTTCCGTTTTACTTGTTATACAACCACATTTTCTGTTTACTCTGGTTTCCTAACACCATGCTCGCTGTGACCTAGTAACCCAACTTCATGACCCTCCAGTGGGTCGTGGTCCTGGTACACACTGATCTGGTACGCAAGGAGCCAGAGAGAGGCGTCCTTCCTTTTGGCCTGTGCTCCAAAGGCAGAGCCAGGAGGGAGCCCTGGGGAGCAAACTTTTCCTTAACCGGCACCAAACACACAGATGGGGTCCCCCTGGCCCAGCCCTGGCCTGCTTTCCTGCAAGCAGTGTCCTGCTTGGCACCCTGGAGCCCAGGCTGCCATCTGGACAGGCCTTTCCTGGTGTTGCCCATGGCCAAGGTGTGTGTGGATCAGGAAGCGTGAGCAGATGCTGTGGCCCACAGTGGCCCTGTGCTTGCCTGGTGACCTTGCCTAGTGGTCTAGGCAAGTGGCCCTCTGCTTGCCTAGTGACCAGACACTAGTGGTCTTGTCCTGGTTTGTGCCCCATTCCATGTGGCAGCTGTTACTGTAAAAGTGGTCCCTCCCCTTTGCCGCCAGCTTTCGAGTACTAGTTACACAGGGACGTTGGGTGAGCTTGGCTGAGCTCGAGGGCCGGTTTCTGATGACTATGACGGTTTTGTCAAGTTTACTGTTCTTTTTGGAGAGAGAACCAATAAATAACACCAAATGTGAATGCCAGTTTGTCCCTTTTTAATTACATAAAAGCAGAATCAGGACCAGGAAATGTGTGGATGATAGGCTACACACAGCAGGCTCTGGGTGGGGGTTGGAGTCACAGCTGGCCTCCCCCAGCCCCCTTGGGCTGGCGTTCGAGGTCTCACAGGCCACTGAACCATGAGGGGGAGTCCCCGGGGCCTCCCTAAGTCAGGAGCAGGGGCCCAGGTTGAGCCCACCACCAGCCTCTGAGCAAGACTGGGCCTTGTCTGGGTCGACTAGAACCAGCCCCTCCCTGCCTTTTGGCTGTCGTGCGTTCCACCCAGCAGCTCCACACTTGAGTGAGTGCATGGGGCTCTTATAAGGCGGCTGTGAGGAGGTGCTCTTTATGATCAGGGAAAACAGACTGCTGGAAACAAGGTGCCTGTCGGAGGGCCATTTCTTCAACGAGACCAGGGCAGAATCTCAGCCAAGCCCATGTCCACCAAGCTCAGAGCCCCTCTGCCAGCCCGCAGGAAACACGCCTGTCTAAGACCTTGTCCCGCCCCAGCCCTGCCGCTCGCCAGTGAGTCCGTGTCCCACTAGTATCTCCGGATCAGGATGTCCCAGCTGTCTTTCCAGCGAAGGGCCTTGAGCTCACTGGGTGACAGCGGCCTGTCCCCGTAGGTCAGCGGGCGCAGCATGTTCGACACGTGACAGGCGGAGGTGAACCATGCCACGACCAGGGCCGTGAAGAGGCTCCTCTGGAGCTGGGACCTGCCAGCCCGGAGCAGAGTCCGGTGAGGGGGGCTGGCCCTTTCCACCGCAAGGTCCCCTCGGCACCCCGGCCAGAGTGTCAGCGCTCGTCAAGTCTGGCCTGACCCACTCGGCGCCCCTCCTCACTCGCTCTGCTTCCTGAACTCCACACTCCTGCTCTGTCGCAGCAGTGGGAGCACGGAACCTCCCTCCTGAGCTGCCCCGGGCCCAACCTCCAGGACCCGCTCTGGTTTACAGGCCCCCTGGTGTATCTGCTGGGCACCACACGCCTCCCTTTCCTTTCTTTGTTCCTCTAGGCCAAAGGTCCTTCCGTGTGTATCCCCTGGTTTCACCTCCCACCAGCCTTAGCTTTGTGCTCGGAACCCCAGGAGCCTTGCTAGTGCCTCTTCTGGCTAACCCTGTCCACACCACGCTGCAATCACCATTCATGACTCCCCCTGGACCCCACCCCCCTGACCCAGGGCGCGTGGCTGCCAAGGCCTAGTACCTGCACAGGTGGTCGCTGACGTGCTCCAGGACCACGGGCAGCAGCAGGATCTGGAAGGTGAGCGCCGGCAGGTAGTGGTAGAGGAAGAGCGTCTTCTCCATCAGGAAGAAAGGTATGTAGTTCACGGCCCAGCCCCCAGCGCACAGAGCCCCGGCCAGCACCCAGCGCAGCCAGCGGTCTGCAGGGAAGGCCATCTTGAGCCGGGAGGCTCCCTGCCGCCGGGCAGACTCACCTTGTCATCCACATGCGAGCCCGTGAACTCGCGGCCCCTGTTTTCTGTCTCCTATCCCAGCCCCTCCACCGTCTCTGGAAGAGCAGACTGTGGCCTAAGAACCTCCCGGACTTCCTGCTGCCCCTGCTGTCCCAGTCCTGAGACACGCCAGCCCTGGGCCAGGCCCAGCTCACTCCTGATTCCCCACGGGTCTCTGGTCTCACTCCTCAGGGGGCAGGGCAGGCCTGCACTGTGCACCCGCCCAGGAGCCGGGACTAGTGGACAGAATGACCAGCTCAGCTGAGCCCAGAGAGGGTGCATCCCTGCCCCTGGCGGCCTTTGGGGCCCACCCCAGGCGTTGGCTCCTTTCCTGTATCAGAACGGTTTTAAGGGAGGTTCTGTTCTTGCAAACCACCCGCCCCCAAGTGCCTCCTAGCAGCTCTGTCCCATCAGCCATTTCCAGGGGTGCTGGGGTCAGGGAGCAGTTCAGGCCCGACACCTGCATGGCCCTGGAGAAGTCTTGAAGGTGACATGGGGACTGGAGCGTGGCATCCTGTCTCTGGGGAAGAGACAGAAGTGCCCTCGGGGCAGAAACACAGAGGTGGCCCAAGGCCACGCTTGCTGATGTAGCCCTAAGCACATGGAGCTCTGGCCCAAACCAGAGGGACGGGGCGTGAAAGGCACGTGGGCCGCGGCACAGACCCTCAGGGAGGTCGCAGACTCTCCTTCTGCGTCTGAGCAGATACCAGACAAACAGCAGGGCGTACGCCAGTGTGGCGAGGCTGGCCGAGGCCCAGATTACAACGTTCCCGAGCAGGTGGATCTGCGCCTGTGGGAGGGAGAGGCCGGTTGGTGTGCCTTGGGGCAGGCGCGGGCGCTGCCCACCCTTGGCCCTCGCGGCCAGGACGGACGTGTGAAGGTGCTCGGCTCTGTAAGTGGAATCAGAGCCGGGAGTGGATGGGGTTGTTTCTGGACAGCAGAGTGGCTCACAAGGAGGGGGACGGGGGCCCTGATGCAGAAGGTCCTCAGTGCCCGCTTCTCAGCAAGCCACGGCCTCCCACATCTGCAGAGGAAAAGGGGGTGCACCCCCTAGCTTAAGTCACTACCAGGTACCGACCACGTGCTGCGTTTTCCCTGCCAGGTGAAGACACACTAGACAGGGAAGCAGAGCACTGACCGGCCTGGACACCAGGTGCCAGAAGGGGAATCAAGTGGGATGGTTTTAAAAACCATGTCGGCTGGGCAAGGGGAACCATGCGCCGCCATGGCAGCAGCAAAGCCGGGTATCCCTCCCTGCGGACGCGTGGGGACCTGACCCCTTGGCACCTCAGGGGAGCTTGGGCCCCGTGCTGCCAGAGCACTCGGAGAACAGCAAGCCCTTGGCTTCTGTCAGGACGGCGCGGGAAGGCCGGGGCTTGGGCGGATGCAACGGCTGCTCTTAACATCACAGGCCTCGGGCATGGGCTGACTGCCCGCCGACGCTGTGCTTACACTGGTCCTGGGGTGCACCCAGTAAGCGATGTTGGTGTCCAGCATGACCCAGTCCAGTGGCGTGGAGCTGTACTTGTGTTCCGAATCGTCACTTCTCACCGTCAGCATCCGCCACTGCAGACAACAGAGGCCACCAGGAATCACCGGACAGCCAGATGCCCTTCACAGGGAAGGGATCTGCCAGGGGACGGAGTAAACCACTGCCCTTTTCAAGGGGCGTCCAACCTCAAGTTCACTCAGGTCACCCGCAGAGGCAGCCCAGGAGGTGCCTTTCCCGGGTTCCAGTTTGTGGATTAAGGGATGGGATGGGGCGGTAAGGGTGCCTTGACACTGGGGACGCTGAGTGCCCAGTTCCGACTTCCCTGGGGCTGTGCCGTGTCGACCGGACCTGGGAGCAGTGCCACACTCCTGCATGTCTCCTTGGCTCCTGACGGTCACTGCCAGCAAAGCCACACAGCAGGGGGGCCGGGGGCTGACGGTGCCGGGCACGACATGGAGAGGACACAGGGCAACGGCCCTCCCTGCCAAGGCAGGTCCCAGTTTGAATGCTGACGCTGGACAGATCATGAGGCCCTCCCGGCGAGGGGCAAGGTCAGCTGCCCATCCATCTGCCCGTCACCTGTAGCTCGGAGAATCTGGCCATGAAGCTGAGGTTCCTGCTGATGTCCACCTGGGTCGGGGAGTGCAGCTCCAGCTCCCTCTCCTTCTGCTCCTGGCCTGGCAGGCATACAGGGACCGGAGGACGCAAGCAGAACCCAGTCAGGGAGCCGCCCACGGCAGCCGCCGCTGCTTTCCAGAGAACCCGCAGGACACGGTGCACGGTCCCCCACCCGCCCGGCCGTCTCTCCAGTCAAAAGCTCTCCTTGCCCTGCCTTCCGGTGGCACTGTCCCCCTCGCCCGCCCGGGAGGGGGTGCGGGGGGACGGGGAGGGTCCACAGTAGGGCCTGGAGCCCGCGGGCTGTCCCGCCCCCAGGAGCCGCACGCTCACTCCTGCCGTAGCGATGCTCCTCCACATTCCACACCGTGCTCTCGTGGTAGGCCCGAAACAGCTTCTCCCCCACCACTTCCAGCTGCCGAAAGCCCCAGTCCGGGAGGGGCACTCCACTCAGCTGGCAAAGCAAGATGGTGGGGGGATCATGATGGAGGGCCCGGGCCCGCCCAGCTTGGGGGAGCCCACCCCAGGTCACCCACAAGGGCAGTGGCTCTCCTTCAGGGAGCTTCACGCCAGGGTTCAGTTCTGCGCAGTTACAGAGACCCCACAATCCCCCACGGCCCCCCTTCAGTCTGTCCCTCTGGGCAGGACCGAGGAGGCGGTCGCTGACCTTGAGGATGGCCGAGGTGTTCACGTGCACAAAGCGGACCTCTGACAAGATGGTCTTCCAGACATCCGTGTCTGACTCCCTGTTCACGATGTCCTGTAAAAGCAGATCTAGGCCATTAGTTCACTCTTTTTCAGATTTCCTTAAATGTAAAGATGAAGACCAGTCACCACGGTGAGACTGGCTTGGTCTGATACAAGGGGACAGTCCCCCAAGGGAAGCTGACACAGCTGATCCCAGACAGTGCCATCTTAAGTGCGGATAGCCTTTCCAGCGGGGATTTAAGGATGGTGCTCCTCCCTGAGCTTCTGTGATGCCTGCTCCCTGAGACCTCAGGCCAAACATGAGGACAGTGCAGCGGAAGGTGAGAGACTGTCCCCGCGAGACTCCACCCTGAGAGGGGGCTCCTGGGGATAGGGAAGAAAGAGCTGACACTGGAAGAGCTTGGCGGGTGCCTGGCACGACCCCGGGAGGTCCTGTGGCTACTGACAAGCCAACACCAGAGGGGCTGAGCAGGAGCAGGACAAGGAGGCCACACCCTCCGCTTGGCCATCCTCTCTGCCCATCATGGAGCTTCAAGTCCTGGAAATGGGCAGGTGGGGCTGAAAGGGGCTGAGGAGCAGAGAAGGGGTCAGCGATGGGCCTCACCAGAGAGGGGAGCAGGCAGGACCTTCAGGACAACCCTGAGGACAAGGAGCTGGGGTGACAACCACATCAGAGCAGCCTCAGGGGAAGGACAGAGGCAGACACATGGAGCACCCGTGTGCGGCACCCAGGGCCCGGGCCCCGCTGGGCACGAACACAGAGGCGGCCTTCACGGCCCCTGGCTTCACCTCACACCTATTGAGGGGCTGGTGCTACGAGGGAGCGGGTATGGAGGCTGAAGTGAGGCGCGCCTCTCCCAGAAGTAAGCCCAGTGCGATCACGGCCCTGCTATTGCGTTTTGCACTCACGACCCTGACTTCAGATGGTCCAGCAGCCCAGCCATGGAACTTCCCTCCTGCAGCCTGGCCCAGGACACAGTGTGCCAACCCTGAAGAGCCCGCAGTAGGGCCCAGGGCCCAGGGGGGCAGTGCCAGAAATTGCCCCCACTCCTCCATGGCCCTGCCTGTCCGCGGGCGAGGGTTGATCAAAGAGGCTCCGGGTGTGTCCAGGCAGCTGGTCTGAGCTCACTGTGGGAGGGGCCTCCTCCCTGCAGCACTTCAATACCCACCCACCATCCCGCAGCTCCTTCCTGGACACAGGAAAATCCCCTGGCTCCCCCTTTCTGTAGAACAGGGGGTCACTTGTTCCAGAGCACTGTTCGGAAAGGGCCATGATGCCCATGCTCGAGGTGGCCGGGGACTCACCAGCCGCCAGAGGTTCTGGGGGGGCATGGAGATGTTGTAGTCAACATAGCAGGAGACCTCCTGCGCGTGGGGGCTCAGGGGGGCTGCGACGTCATGCCTGGAAAACCAAACAGCGCTGCTGGGGGCAACTGAAGCTCTCATGAAAGGCACTCGCTTTTCTTCAAGGAGAAAAAAAGCACTTTTTTCTCAGGAAACAAAGCCAGCTCAACCTTCAAGCACCTCGGCTGCCATTCCCCGGGGCGCTAAATCCCTCATGGAGGGCAGAGGCCCTGCAGTGACCACGCCTCCAGGGACGCACATGATGGGGAAGTAGGGGGATGTCCATCTAAACCACGGGCTCAGCATCCCCTCTGCAGAGGATAAACCAAGCTGGGAGCACAGCCTGGACACTGGGGGCTCCCTAATGGCAGGTCATGGAAATGGCAGGGGCACCAAGAAGACTGTTGGAAAACAAGTGCCCAGGGACGTCAGTTCCCCTTGTTTACTTTCAGGGAAACCATGCTTGATCGGACTTTGTGTGGGACCACATCAGGGGAGGACCCGCAGTGAGCAGTAAGGAAGAGGCCCTCACGACCCTGGAAAAGTCAGATATGACTGCAGGCCCTGTGAGTGCCACGAACAACACTGACCCCGGCGGGCACAGTGCGCAAGAAATGCTTTTGGTGCAGGGAGATTTCAGCTGACCCCTGAATAAAGTGACTGCATGGGGGCTTTCCTGGTGGCTCAGTGGTAAAGAATCTGCGTGCCAATGCAGGAGACACGGGCTCTATCCCTGCTCCAGGAAGGTCCCACCTGCTGCAGGGCAACTGAGCCCGTGCTCTAGAGCCCGGGAACTGCAACTATGGAGCCCGCGCAGCACCGCTGCGGGAGCCTGAGCTCTGGAGCCAGTGCTCCGAAACAAGAGCAGTCGCTGAAGTAGAAGCCCAAGCACCCCAGCTAGAGAGCAGCCTGCAGGCAGCAGTGAAGACCTGGTGTGGCCAAAAGTATAAATGAATAAAATCATTCTTTAAAAAAATGAAAGCGTGGGCCATGGTGGGGATGGCAGTGGGGTCTGAGCTGAAAAGCATTCCAGGCAGAGTGAGCAAAGGCCCCAGCGAGGCTGCATGGGGTCATTTTGGGGACAGCGGGGGGCTAGGGTGACTGGCATGAAGTCTACCAGGGAGTCAGTGGGCCAGGTCCCGGAGGGGGGCAGCAGCCAGGGGAGAGTGGGGAGTTATTCTGAGTGTGACAGTCACACTGGGTATCCCTGGAGGCTCCTGGCAGAGACGTGAGGTTGGTCAAGTGCGAGTTTTCAGAGGGAGCAGTGCCTGCCATGTGCAGAGGGTGGGTGATTCCCAGCAGGACTGGGAGTGAGGGCAGGAAGGACTGGAGCCCCGTGGATTTCCCGACCCAGGGACGGCAGAAGGGGGAGAGGACAAGGCGGACGCGGCGTGGAGAGCCCAGATGTCCAAGGGGGGAGGGCGGGGTCCCTGAGGCCATGTGGATGACCTGAGAGGCCGGGTGGAAGGACAGCAGAGGTGGCCCAGAGGTCAGGCCAGGTAGGGTTCCTGGCTCTGTCCCCCAGCTCACAGCCTTCTTGAATTTGCTTCTCCTTTCAGCAGGTGCCCCCATCTGCCAGGGCGCCCCACACTTCACTCTGGGTGGCACTCTCCTTCCCAGCCCGCACGCCATCACTGAGGTCTCCCCTCCCCGCCCTCGACACCTACTACAGAGCGGGACCTGAGGTGGTAACGCAGGCACGCCCGCTCTGAGCAGCGGCAGGGACTCACGTGTTGAGGAGGCGGGTGGTCATGCCGTGCACCAGCTGCACAACGTCGCCGTGCCGCACGGGCCTCGGGGGGTTGTTCACCACCAGCTGGTGCCTGGAAGAGAGCACGGCCGGATTCGGCGGTCCTTGCTCAGGCTCTGTGGAGTCTCACAGCCACCCCATCAGCATGTTCCTCATACGAGGAACGTTTTATTTAACTCTTTTCTGAAACTTCAGGTCACTTTCCACGCATCCTGGCATGGCCCCCTTTGTCATCATCACATTGACCGCAGCTGTGCTGTACTTCAGTTTGAGTCTGAATTTGGCAATAAGGAGTTCATGATGTGAGCCACAGTCAGCTCCAGGTCTTGTTTTTGCTGACTGTTTAGAGCTTCTCCATCTTTGGCTGCAAAGAATATAATCAATCTTATTTCGGTGTTGGCCATCTGGTGATGTCCATGTGAAGAGTCTTCTCTTGTGTTGTTGGAAGAGGGTGTTTGCCATGACCAGTGCGTTCTCTTGGCAAAACTCTATTAGCCTTTGCCCTGCTTCATTCTGTACTCCAAGGCCAAATCTGCCTGTTACTCCAGGTGTTTCTTGACTTTCTACTTTTGCATTCCAGTCCCCTAACATGAAAAGGACATCTTTTTTGGGTGTTAGTTCTACAAGGTCTTGTAGGTCTTCATAGAACTGTTCAAATTCAGCTTCTTTAGCATTGGTGGTTGGGGCATAGACTTGAATTACCATGATATTGAATGGTTTGCTTTGGAAATGAACAGAGATCATTCTGTCGTTTTTGAGATTGCACCAAGTACTGCATTTCGGACTCTTTTATTTGTACCACATTTTGGACTCTTTTGTTGACTATGATGGCTACTCCATTTCCTCTAGGGGATTCTTGCCCACAGTAGTAGATATAATGGTCATCTGAGTTAAATTCACCCATTCCAGTCCATTTTAGATCGGTGATTCCTAAAATATCAACATTCACTCTTGCCATCTCCTGTTTGACCACTTCGAATTTGCCTTGATTCATGGAGCTAACATTCCAGGTTCCAATGCAATATTGCTCTTTACAGCATTGGACCTTGCTTCCATCACCAGTTACAACCACAGCTCGGTGTTGTTTTGGCTTTGGTTCTGTCTCTTCATTCTTTCTGGAGTTATTTCTTCACTGATCTCCAGTAGCATATTGGGCACCTACCGACCTGAGGAGTTCATCTTTTAATGTCCTATCTTTTGCCTTTTCATACTGTTCATGGGGTTCTCAAGGCAAAAATACTGAAGTGGTTTTCCATTCCCTTCTCCAGTGGACCACATTTTGTCAGAACTCTCCACCATGAGCCGTCTGTTTTGGGTGGCCCTACACGGCATGGCTCAGATCATGAACTGGTTATTGCCAAATGCAGACTTAAACTGAAGAAAGTGGGGGAAACCACTAGATCATTCAGGTATGACCTAAATCAAATCCCTTACAATTATACAGTGGGAGTGAGAAATAGATTTAAGGGACTAGATCTGATAGACCTAGTGCCTGATGAACTATGGATGGAGGTTCGTGACATTATACAGGAGACAGGGATCAAGACCATCGCCAAGAAAAAAAAATGCAAAAAAGCAAAATGGCTGTCTGAGGAGGCATTACAAATAGCTGTGAAAAGAAGAGAAGCGAAAAACAAAGGAGAAAAGGACAGATATACCCATTTGAATGCAGAGTTCCAAAAAATAGCAAGGAGAGATAGAAAGCCTTCCTCAGTGATCAGCGCAAATGGAGGAAAACAATAGAATGAGAAAGACTAGAGATCTCTTCAAGAAAATTAGAGATACCAAGGGAATGTTTCATGGGCTCAACAAAGGACAGAAATGGTATGGACCTAACAGAAGCAGAAGATATTAACAGGTGGCAAGAATACACAGAAGAACTGTACAAAAAAAGATCTTCATGACCCAGATAATCACGATGGTGTGATCACTCACCTAGAGTCAGATATCTTGGAATGTGAAGTCAAGTGGGCCTTAGGAAGCATCACTACAAACAAAGCTAGCAGAGGTGATGGAATTTCAGTTGAGCCATTTCAAATCCTAAAAGATGATGCTGTGAAAGTGCTGCACTCAATATGCCAGCAAATCTGGAAAATTCAGCAGTGGCCACAGGACTGGAAAAGGTCAGTTTTCATTCCAATCCCAAAGAAAGGCAATGCCAAAGGATGCTCAAACTACTGCACAATTGCACTCATCTCACACACTAGTAAAGTAATGCTCAAAATTCTCCAAGCCAGGCTTCAACAGTATGTGAACTGTGAACTTCCAGATGTTCAAGCTGGTTTTAGAAAAGGCAGAGGAACCAGAGATCAAATTGCCAACATCCATTGGATCAAAGAAAAAGCAAGAGAGTTCCAGAAAAACATCTACTTCTGCGTTATTGACCATGCCTTAGACTGTGTGGACCACAACAAACTGTGGAAAATTCTGAAAGATGTGAATGAATACCAGACCACTTGACCTGCCTCTTGAGAAACCTGTATGCAGGTCAGGAAGCAACAGTTAGAACTGGACATGAAACAACAGACTAGTTCCAAATATGAAAAGGAGTACATCAAGGCTGTATATTGTCACCCTGCTTGTTTAATTTCTATGCAGAGTACATCATGAGAAACGCTGGACTGGAAGAAACACAAGCTGGAATCAAGATTCCCAGGAGAAATATCAATAACTGCAGATATGCAGATGACACCACCCTTATGGCAGAAAGTGAAGAGGAACTAAAAAGCCTCTTGATGAAAGTGAAAGAGGAGAGTGAAAAAGTTGGCTTAAAGCTCAACATTCAGAAAACGAAGATCACGGCATCCGGTCCCATTACTTCATGGCAAATAGATGGGGAAACAGTGGAAACAGTGGCAGATTTTTCTTTCTGGGGCTCCCAAATCACTGCAGATAGTGACTACAGCCATGAAATTAAAAGACACTTACTCCTTGGAAGAAAAGTTATGACCAATCTAGATAGTATATTAAAAAGCAGAGACATTACTTTGCCAACAAAGTTCCATCTAGTCAAGGCTATGGTTTTTCCAGTAGTCATGTATGGATGTGAGAGTTGGACCATAAAGAAAGCTAAGCGCCAAAAAGATGGTTTTGAACTATGGTGTTGGAGAAGACTCTTGAGAGTCCCTTGGACTGCAAGGAGATCCAACCATTCCATCCTAAAGGAAATCAGTCCTGGGTATTCATTGGAAGGACTGATGTTGAAGCTAAAACTCCAATACTCTGGCCACCTGATGCAAAGAACTGACTCATTTGAAAAGACCCTGATGCTAGGAAAGATTGCAGGCGGGTGGAGAACGAGACGACAGAGGACGAGATGGTTGGACGGCATCAACAACTCAATGGACATGAATGTGAGTAAACTCCCAGAGTCGGTGATGGACAGGAAGGCTTGGCATGCTGCAGTCCATGGAGTCGGAAAGAGTCGGACACGACTAAGCGACTGAACTGAACTGAACTGTATTGTACCTGCTAGGAACGCTGCTATGTCCCTGACTGCGGGCTTCTTTGCACAGACTTGGTCCCGAAGCTACGAGGCGGCCAGCGACTGAGGCCAGGCTGTCCCCCAACCTGTACTCACCTCCCGGGGTCCTTGACAATCCACCAGTTGTTGACGTCCTTGAAGGGGTAGCAGGTCACCTGCTGCTGGTGGGAGCTGCCACGGCCGTTCTCATATCTGCAAGAAGGTGCAACTGCGGGTGGGGTGCCAGGGGCCCACGCCCTCCCCCAAGTCCCTACAGGCGCCACCCAGCGAGGTGTCAGATATGTTTCCATCCCAGAGGGGCTGCTCCCCCCATCGATCGTATATAATGAGATTCAGTGACACCAGGGTCCGAGAGCTCCATTTCTTTTATCTCACAAACTCCTTCACATGAAGTGAAAGCTGGTAACAGCAAAAATGTAAAGAAAAAAAAAAAAGCCCCAAAACATGGTATAATCTCTGGATTGAAAACATGACTCTCCTTACTTACATCATAGGGTAGGTGCTCTGGTGAGAGTGAAGCCAGCAGGGCACGGGTTGGCCAAAGACATTCTTCAGGGTGACCTGGGAACCGAAGGCCACCTCCAGGGGCTGACCTTGCGTGACCCTTGCCAGCCCGCCCTGAAACAGGAGCACAAGGTTGGCCAGTGGAGGAGAGAGACAGAGAGCACACACGTGACTCCCAAGCCAGCCCCTTTGACAGCCCCTCCCCACATCCGGGCCATAGTCACACCATCAACTATGGTCAAGTATGACATAATACTGGCACCTTACATATTCCCAATGAGTGGAGGCAGCCCCCGGGGAGGCGGACCCCTCGTCCCCTCCCACGCCACTAGCATATTCAGAATTAGTGTAGAGAGAGTGAAGACATGCCTCACTTCCCCGATTTGGTTTTCCCTCTGATGCTCGCCTGGGGCGGTTTACATTAAGAAAACCCTGAGTCTAGTGTGGCCGTCTTTCTAGGGTGGCAGTTTTACCTCCAAGCTGGCCTGGAAGGCACTGGACATGATCTGGTCGTGGGGCCCGGAGCGGTAGAGCAGCAGCAGGTGGATGTAGAAGAAGAGCAGGTACACAAGGGTCGGGAGCGCCACCAGGGCCACCGCTCGGGCAAGCAGGTGGCAGAGCACGCGGACCTGCCAGAGGACGGAGGGGACATCACCCCACCCAGGGGAAGCGGCCCCAGGCCAGTCCTCCTTTCAGGGTTCTCATCCTGCTCCCTGCCCCGACAGCCAGCCCTGCCTCACCCCCGACCCCACCATATCTCTGCCCTGCCCTCAGCTCCACCCCCACCCCAGCCCCGCCTCCTGCTCCCCCAGGATCAGCCTCACTCCTACCCCAGACCTACACCCTTGATCCCCACCAGCCCCACCCCACCCCTGATCCCCCAGCCTTGCCCCCCCCCCAGCCCTGCCCCCAGGCCAGCCCGGCCCCACCCCTTGGCATCAGCACCTACGTTTGACAGCGTCTGGTCTCCTATCACATGCCAAGCGTGGACAGCGGCAACCCCGAGCACCAGCAAGTATGTGAACACACCCACGTACTTGATGCTAAAGACACAGGATGAAGAGGAAGTCAAGACGAGACACATGTGGAGGCAGTGGCTGCCGCCTCAGACCCAGTGCACCAGACTCACCCAACTGCACAGGAGCAGGCCACGCCCGTCAGCACCAACCAAAACCACCATCTTGGGGAGAAGGGCCTGGAGCAAAGCACAGAAGCAGAGCTGAGGCCTTGGAACGTTTCCCCCGAAGGCCAGAGAAGGCACAGCCTCAGAGATCTCAGCTGGCTACGCCGAGCTCCAGGTACAAGGGAAAGATTTCTCATCTCCCCGAAGAGCAGTCCTCCTGATATAACTTCTCCTTTGGGTCAGAAGATGTTTCCACGTAGTTTACATTATAGAGAGATGAGAATTATTTATGAAGTCAGTAGCCAAGAGCCAGTGGAGGTGCCTGGGGCAGCTGTCCCCCGTGGAAGGGTATCAGACCTGCTCAGGTGGACAAGCCCCCGGACTCCTCTGTCTCATTCTCCATACCTGTGTTTCTGGGAGTTGGAGAACTTCAGGTAAGACAGCACAGCCAACAGATTGAAAAATATCAGCACTGATTCCAAAAGCATTAACCTTGACTGAGTGATGAGAGCGTTCTCTGTTGGGAGAAGGACACGGGCATCAGGTGTCGGGGAGTAAGAGTGAATGTCCACAAAAAAGGGTCCTTGCCAAACCAGAGTCTGGAGGTGAGAAGTGGGGGCTCGACCTGGCTGGAAGTTACTGGCCCTCCTGAACCTTCGTTTTCCTCATCTGCAGGAGAAATACCAACTCTGCAGGGTGCCTGGACATTCTAACACTCTGTGGGCATGGGCCCCAGTTAGGGTTGACACTCAACAGACATGAATTCTGGTTTGTTTTTCATCTGACTTAACTTCATTTGTTCACAGACTTGGGCTGAGAGAGTCCGCTCTGAGGAATACCCACTCATTCCTGAATCTGTCTCCACTGGTCAAGGGGGGTGGGGCACGGGGGAGGTTCTCATTCAAGGACAGACTGGGTTGCCAGGGGCGATGGTCCAGGGGTGGGGGTGCGTACACAGGAGCATCATTTGGGCAGCCCCGCTACATGTTGGCTGCCCCTCCACAACATCACTGTCTGAACACACAGACCTATGCACAACCCCCGGCCTGGGAGTGGGGTGACTGCCAGAGTCTGATCTGGACACCCTGGACACGCTTCCTTCTGTCCTGCGAGCAGCAGACACGGGAGGGGGCACACCCACTGAACCCCGAGCCCTCCTGGGCCACAGAGACACAGAGATCAGTGCTGGGGTCGCCCTGGCCCCGCGGAGCAGGGGGACGCCTGGGCCTCACCGATCAACACCAGCAGAGCGGCCCCCGTGGCGGCACAGTGAGAGAAGCCGAGCTCCCGCACGATCTCATAGGCCATGGGCACCGACAGGGCCCCCGAGAGGGCCGGCAGCAGGCGCAGGGACCACACGGGCACATTGCTGCTGTATTCTGGAAGAGCGAGCACAGAGGGGCTGAGCGCATGGGGCACATACCCCCCTCCCTACACTGCCACATGTCCTCACACAGCGCACGTGCCCACGGACCACAGCACAAGTCTGCAAGGCTGGGTCTCATCAGGGACCGAGTGTGTGGGCCTCGGCTTCATGTGGTCGAGTGCCGGTTCTCAGTAAGTACGGGAACCTGAGGGCTCTGAAATGAGTTAACGCTTATTTACAGATTTACCCAATCTGTTTCCAAAAACACTGTGGCAACACATGTATATGTACAAAAGGTATTTGCCACATACAGTGGCATGCACAGATGCCACGTACAGCGTGCTATGTGTACCAAAGACCAAGGGCAACACGCTTATGACAAGTAAGCACTAAGGAATTTACTGGACTTTTTGAAAGTCTTTCACTTGTACCCAAGCTATTTATCATACCCTGGATTCAGATGAATAAGCTGTAGTTGTTAATCTCTAAGATAGCTACTTCCTCTCAATTCTAATACGTGCACATTAATAAGGAAGATGACAATGATATTTTACCTGCTCCAATTCTGTTCCACAGAAAGTTACCATCGAATCCTCCTAAATAACCTAAAACAAAAGATGAATCAATAACTATCCTGTTCAGTAAATACCTCTGAAGCACCAAACTGCGGCAGGCAATAGGCGAACAATGATAAAGAAAAGAATAAGACCCACGGAGCAACTAAGCCAGTGTGTCTATGTGTGGCAACTACTGAAGCCTGTGCACCGTAGAGCCTGCGCTCTGAAACAAGAAGCCTCTGCAATGAGAAGCCCGTGTGCCACAATGAAGACTAGCCCCCCTTGGCACAATCAGAGAGAGCTGGTGCAAAGCAATGAAGACCCAGGATACCCCCAAACAGATAAATAAATAAAATAAGACACCGCTTCTGCCCTCTTGAACTTCCATGTTTAAGTGTTAAAGAGCCACTTCTCTTACTAAGAAATCCTACCTCCCAAGGCCAAAAGCATGTGGCCAAATGGTGGTCCACTGCCGTCCAAAAAGAAGATCCGCTTCATGTAGAAAGAGATGTACTGCCCGTAATACACTTCATCAAAACTGTAAAGCAAACCCACGTTATGTTCAGCTAGAGATCCTAACTGCACAAAAGGTACGAGGGTCAATGTACACCTTTGCTTCCAAATGACTTTGGAGAGTGACCAGTCAAGGTTGGAATCTTTGCTCCAAGTGCATGGCGTCCCTGAATACGAAGACACGTGTGCAGCACCACATATCCACAAGGATAGGAGGGAAAACGCCCCCCTGGAAGTTGGGCATTCAGGAGGCTTTCCTGACACAGATTCTACTTCTCTCCCTGTGTGTAGGTTAGGGTGTACCACGAGCCAGTCTACCAAAGGCCTCCTGGACACAAAGCTGATCTGGCTGTCCACCTGCGTGTCTGCAGCTGAGAGTCAGAATAAGAGCTGGTGACCCAACAAAACAGTCGCAGGTGTAAAAGGGAGAGGCGCCAACTGCAGCAAACCTCTTTCAGACAATCAGGGATGTTTGCTGACACGGAGGAACTGCTGTCAGTTTCTTAGGCATGATGATGCTACTGTGACCCTGTGATTTTCAAGAATCCTGATCTAAATCGATACTAAATTGTTTAATGAATGAAATATAGTGTCTATGATGTGCTTCAAAAAAATCCACTGCAGGGAGGGAATTGGCTATTAGCTGGTAACTGTTGCAACTGGGTGACTAACATATCATTCTCTGTACTTTTGTATATGTTTGATGCTTTCCATAATAAAAAGTTAAGTGAAAAGAAACACATATATTAATCACATCATTAACAGCCCTTTAATAATAACAACAATTTCTCATTATGACAAAGAACACACTCTACCATCAGCGAGGACTCGCTTCCAAATTCCTCAGTCTTCTGCCCTCCACTCTCTGGACTGTCAAAGGTCACCCATCATGGATACTGCACCTACTACTGACCTACGGGGCAAGACTGAACAGGTGGACTCTGCAGGGGCTGTCCTGGGGACCAGCTGGTCTCTCCTCTAACAGCCAAGGGATCCATCACCAAGGAAGCCCAGAAGTTGGCTCTCCCATTTTATGGGGCTCAAAAAGGCACTTCCAGCCATCAATGCACTGAAAAAAATTACAGTTCCTTCTGGAGGCCCCCAGAATCAAGTTGCTTGACTTACACCACGGCCCTTGGATAAGCAAGCTGCCATAGTCGGCTCAGCAATCCCATCGCGGTCAGAGCTACCATATTCAAGTTTACCTCAGCGGTCACCATCACAGGGTGCTGCAAGAATCCCAACATCTTGCAGAAAAGCAGGCCGGGGGAGGAGGATGCCCTGGAAAAGCAGAGGAAAAGCTGTCACCAAGAACACCGGTGGCTCCCTTGAAGGCTAGGAGGCTGTGACATCAGGACCCTCTTTCACAAGCAGTCACACGCGGTGAGGTGGCCACCTCAGGACTGAAGAGTCCCTCACTCAGCACCACCCGCGGAGCCCTTCGGGTCAGTGACAGCGTTGGACCCCGGGGCCCCTGCCCACCTGGGCAGTGCGGCCGGCTGACAGCCGCTGACCTCCGTCCGTCCCCCACCCCAGAGACTCAGAGCCTCCCCGTCTGCGCCAAGGGCCGCCCTCCCGTCGCGTCCCCTTTCTCACCTCGAGGGCGCGTGTACACCGGGCACCCTGTTTCTTTCCCGAGGCTCCCCCCATCCCTCGGGTCCACTTTTCTCTGGAGGCTGCAGGTGCCGTGGGGGCCACCCTCCCCCGCGTTCTCACAGCAACGCCGCCTCTGGCCTGCGGCGGCCCCCTTCTGTCCTCAGGGCGACAAGCTTCCCTCCTGCTGCTACGTCGGCCCAGGGCACCCCCTCCTCTCCGGGGACCCTGTCCTCCCTGGGAGCCCCTCTTCTCTGCCCGGCACTCCGCTTCTCTCCCGCGAGTTTCACCTGCCCGGGGGGCCCGACTGGGCTCTGGCCCCCGGCGCCACAAACGTACTGCTGTTTCTTCAGGTTCCCGCAGAGCCGCTCCCTGCGCCTCAGACCTGCTAGGCCGACCGTTGGTAGGGGGTGAGGCCGCTCGGCACTCTTCGCTGCCCACTGGTCCGCTCGACGCTCGACTCGCCGTGCCTGCGGAGCCTGCCGGGGCAGGGAGGGTGCAGTGCGCATGCGCACTGGGCGAGCCGAGATCGGCGGTCCAAGAATGTGTGACATCCCGGAGGGCTATCAGTCTCCCGGCTGGGGAGTCTAGGTTCCTTTGCGCTACGGGACACATGGCTACATCTGTTAAACGACACAGTGCGAACATATCGGCATTTCGATCGGTGTGAGGCGGAGGCTCATCCCCGGCGGTGCCCCCCACCCTCCGGCCCATGGGGGCCCTCCGAGCCTGCTCTGCAGCGGGACAAGGCGTCTTCCAGTCAAGGGAATGACCCGACGATTAACGGGCAGGAAAGCAGCCCTGCTCTTCAGCCCACCTTCGTTTATCTGGGAGTCAGTACTCCTGACGGGCTTTCCTGGTGCCTCAGCGGTAAAGAACCCGGCCTGCCAATGCAGGAGAGGCGATTCGATCCCTTGGGTGGGGAAGATTCCCTGGAGAAAGAAATGGGAACCCACTCCAGTATTCTTGCCTGGGAAATCCCGTGGACAAAGGAGCCTGGCGGGCTACAGTCCATGGGGTCGCAGAGTCGGACACGACCTAGCGACTAAACTGCATGGAAGGATACTGCAAGTCTAATAAGGAATTACGATTCTTTCCTGCCTTCCCCCCGTCACCCAGCATTAGGTGGTAGTGCAGGTGACTCACCCCAGCTGTGTAGAGGGAGGGAGCGCAGGCTCACCTGCTTGCAGCCAGAGGGCGTCCTGGGACCCAGAGGAGTGGGGCTGGGCTCTCAAAGTAGGGGCCGTCTGGTCCTGAGGACCCAGGGCCTCCTGCCTGTTGCCCCCCCACCCCCTCCCTCACAGCCAGGCTCCTGCAGATGTGAATTGCCGGTTCCCAGGAGCAGGGAACCCAGGGCCCACGCCTGCCCAGGGTTTCTTTTTGGAAAGGGTTAAACTTACTGGATATGTTTCCTACATCCTTACCTGGGGCCAGGCATTGTACTGAACGCTCCCATGGCCTCTGCATCCACAGTACCCTGCCCAGTAGGTACTGTTTACAACCCACATCTTGTAATTATGGAAACTGTGGCTCTGGGCGGAGGTGTCTCTCCCAAGGTGACACACCTAGTGGAGGGCAGAACCGAGAACTGCTGCTCAGACCCAGATCCTAGCTTTCCATCCTTCCTGGCCCACACCCGGCCTGCTCTGCTTTCCCAGCCCAAAGTACCGCAAAACTTTGTACTTTATTACCGCTCCTATTACAGCAAAACAAAAGGGACATTAGAAGTGGCAACAAAACACAAGTCAAGCACTTCACTTCTGTGACCCACCCACTCCTCAAGGGGAGTGGGGTGAGGGGGGGCAGGGGGCAGGCAGTGCTAACGTCCACCCACTGCGAAGACCCACCTTAATAACCCCAGGCTTCAGCCCCTCCTTGCCCTCAGGTTGCCCAGTCTCTCTTAATTTCTACACATGGGGAAGACGCTTCCATTTCTAGTCAAGTGACAAGGTGGAGGAACACACAGCCTAACAAAGCATGTGTGGTTTCAGTGGGTCTTTTTTTTTAAACTTTTTTATTTAAATAAGGAGAATTCTTTCATATGGAAAGAGCTAGTACAATCACATATTTGAAAGGAGAAACAACAGGTACTGAACCGGAGGGAAGGGTGAAGGAGGGTGTCACCATGGCCTGGTAAATCCAGGGTTCCATTTTCCCATCTAAGGTAAAAGCTCCCCCAAACCACATAGAAACAAGCTGCACATTACACCTTTTAGCCATCGTCTGCCCTTTCAAATATCTGGTCTACATGAAAAGACAAAGAGCGGAAAGGCCAAAATAAGATAAAAAAGAAACAAAAACAAAAAACAACCCTCTCTCAACAAAAAAACCCGAACGCTTTTCACTATGCAAGGCATGAGGTCGAAAGCTTGGTGTGCAGGACCCCCTTTTCACAGTGGAAGGAGGTCATCCACAGAGAGCCTCAGCAGAGAGTTCCACTATGAGGCTTTGTAACATGCTGAAGGCAGGGCCTCGGGGACACTGATGCCTCTTGGAGGTCACCTAATTGGGGTGGAGAAATGGTGAACGGCAGGATGGATGCGCCTGGAAGATCACTGGCCAGATATGCACTGGTGGTCCCGGTGGAGGGCATGGCTGGATGACAGCGTCTGACCCCAGCACTGAGCTGCTCCTGTCCTGGTGATGTCTTACGTCCGGTTCACTTTTCAAACTGGAAGAGCCAGCTTTCTGAAGTCTGCATTTCCCAGTCATCACAGAACAGTACTAAGTTCAAGTACCCTAGCATCCTTGGTGCTCAAAGGCCATTTCCAACAGACCTAACCCAGGCCAGCTCTGCAAGAAGAAAAATGGGACAAATACAGATTTGAGAGGTAACGTGCAGCTACTCGACGGAGGGGAACCACACAGGAGGGAGGGGGCTTCAGCCGCTGCCCCCACGCTGCCTCAGCAGGCCAGTTCTGAGACCATGCCTGTGAGTGCACACTCAGCCTCCACAGCCCTTGGCAAACCTCATCAGCCGTCCAGAAGGCAGATCTACAAGACAGGAGGGTGAGGGCAGAGCTGGGAAGAAATGATGTCAGAAGTTGCTGCCCTGACCATGGCTTTGGAACCGGACTGACCGATTTCTCTGGGTAATAGTCATTCCTTAGTTTTCTCCCTGTAGGAACCTGGAGCCCAAAATGTAGGAATTCCAAGTTTGAAAACAGTAACATTGATTCAAAACAGGAAACAAAAACCAGACCAAATACAGCTGGCAAAGAAACCTTCAGGGAGTGGATGAGGCTGCATGGGTACATGAGCTCACGCTCTTGGGTTTTACCACATAGAGGAACTGATGCTGGACGACACACAGTACTAAAGGGTCACTGGTTGCAGAGGAACAGGATGCATCATTGGCGACCAGGGTGGAACAGCCAGCATGGGAAAGAAGGGTAATCTGAGTAGCTGAAGGCCAAGTGAGAGGGCTCTGACCCCTGACCCTGCCCAGGAGCAGAAACGTTGAGTGCTAGTCTTTACGTGTCCTGGCTGGTCGACCCAAGGCTTTCTGGCAGAGGCCTCTGTGTGGATTTGCACTCTGAGGATGGGGATGTGAAGGCAAAATATGACCCCAAGTCCTATTACCTGGAGATTGGCTCTAAAACCACATGAAAGGAGAGAGACTGCCCCCCAAGACATCTCTGCACTAATTACTGCATTTCATCAGACCAAGGAAGGGATGGCGTGCTGCCCGCCATCTGCCTCCAGAGTTCAATGTAAAATCTGTGTCTCACCCAGAAAGAGACTGCAGCTTGGGCACACAAAGGTGGTAAACGCACTGAACTTCACATGCAATTTTCCTGGCCTTTCCTGCACAGAATAATTCAGACATTATATATAAATAGAGCAGTGAAACATTTACTTCTTTTTCCACCTAGACCTACGACATCAATACATATAAATAAATTCTAGTGTTTTGTTTTTATTGGGGGTGGGAGGAATACAGGGGTAGGTAGAGAAAAGGGCTGGAGAACAGGTGACCCTTTTTTTTTTTTTTCTCAAACAGGAAGTATTGTCACTCTGAGGGCAGGTTCACCTGAAAGGACACATCTTAAAGAGTTTGTAACAGCATCCAGGCCTGTCCTGCTGAATTTCAAAACGAGAAAGCCTTTTTTCCTTTTGACCATGTGCACTGGAATCAGGTGTGAGGGGTCTGGCCACGTTTCTGTCTGTGAGTCTGAGGCCCCTGAAGGGGCCACCGGAGGGGAGGGGAGCCCTGTCTCAGTGGGGACAGTAGCCAGGCGCTTGCAGGGGAAGGGAGAAAAGGGCAGGTGAGCACACAGGGAGCTCCGTCCAGGGGCAGCCCTGCAAGAAAGGACTTCAGAGTAAAGATTCCGGGGAGGAAGGAGAAGAAAAAACAAAAAAACACGCCAGTGAGAAGTAAGGTCTGAGTGGAGGCAAGGAGGGGAGTGCCGGACACCACTGATTAAACGCTGAAACCCTGCACCTTTTGCCAGAAGCCTGTTGTTCCCACACTTCCTTAAAGCAGCGAAGAGCAATGAGTAACTACAGCGGTTCCTAAGGCCCTTCTTTCGCAGTGTTCCGCACTAGACAGAGCCTCGAGTCTCAGCCCGAATAGCCGTCACCACCTGGGGCAACGCTGCAGGTGGACCCTGCGGGCCATGCCGTCTCCCTGCTTCCCATCCTCCGAGCCAAGTCTTCCCCAGACCTGCCAGCAACAGCAGGTTGATGAGCGCTTAGTTCTCTCAAGAGCATAGGCAAAACTTCAAATTTCCCCTCACCTTTCCTTGGAATTTAGGATGATTTCCTTCTAGTTCTTATTTTAAAAGCAAACAGAGACCTAGCGTAAAATGTCTCCACATTTGGAAGGCAATAGCTCTGCACATGTTAAGAGGCTAGGCAGGCTGTTTTGGCAGCATCGCCAGCCCTGCACTCGCCCAACTCCCCTTGGGCCCTGCTCTGGCCTCTGGAAAGACTGGAGACCCCACTGCCCCCTTAGGCCTCTCCGGCCCCACAGCCTGGGCCTGCAGCTGGGAGGGGAGAAAAGGAAAGCAGCAAGCCCTCCCGCCTCCTCCCAGAGCTCAGGCCGAGGCTACAGACCCGACCACACCCGTCACCTCTAGTGACAACGGTCTAGGCGCCTGTCGCCACAGAGGACAGCGGGGTTTCCAGTGCCGAGCTGCAGGAGAGGTGGATGGACAGAGGACCCAGAGAGACAAGGCAGCTCGGAAGAGAGGGGGCATGAGAAGACATCAGGCCCTGTGGGTGCAGCAGGCACTGATAGGGGGGCAGGGGGGTGGCTGGTGCTGTCAGCTCGCACTGCCCTGGTCAAGACAGGAACACACCACTGCCTTTTATTTCCATGATTCACCTCAGGTTCCCAGCGGTCAGTGTCCCCACCAGCTTTAGGAAGAGTCTGAGATAGAAGTTCTGTGTCATTCTTAGGCTAAAAACATCAGTGTCAATGGGCTGACCATAAGCTCCCTGTGGTCATCAGCCCAGAGGCTGGAAGCCATCAAAATGCCAGCCCATCTGCCCGCTCCCCGCCCCCCGCAAGTCACTGCTTCCCAAGCTCAGGAGCAGTGTCTGAAACCACTTCTTTCTGCAAGTAACCAGCGGAGAGAGAGCAGGAGAGGCGTGCTCCCAAGCATCACCCCTGCCGGTACTGCAGTGACCTACCACATCGAACAGGGGAGGTGACAGGAGGAGGTCAGGGAGAGGGCAGCAAAGGACAGATAAGAGTCTAGCTATACATAGCTTGTGTTTCTGTTTTCTTTTCCTTTCTCTTTTGTAAAAACCTGTAGCTGCTTTTTAAAACAAAAAGCCTCAAACTAAAACGGCCCTGCTGCCAGCCCACGGTGCCCGGGGACGGGAGGCGGGGAGGGGAGGAAGCGGGAGAGGGCGGGGTTAGTCTGCACGGCATGACGCTCGGTCACTCTGCGGTCGTGATGGAAAGGAGACGGGAATGGAGTCGTTTGCTTGTTCGTTTCGTATTAAAGCAAGCAGGTCAATGCCAGAGATCCATGGGTACAAGCCGGTTGGACAACGGAGCTTTCGGGAATGGAGGAGAGAAGGGAGATCTCGAAGTCCGGGCCAGGCAGGTGGACAGGGGATCCCTCGGCGAGACTCCCCAGCGACGGGCGGCGGCGAGGCCAAGGGCAGAGTCCTCCCGGGCAGGCCGGGCCCAGCCCCTCAGGCCTTGCTCTCCTCCACCTTCACTGCCCGGGGCTTGATCGCTCCGGTTCGCTTCAGCGGGGAAGCGGCTGAGGGAGGCTCCTGCAGCTTCACGGCTCCCAGGCCGGGCTTTTCATCCACTCGCTGCTTTGCCTTTGGACAGATAGACAGAGACAGAGGAAGTCAGCCTTGTGCGGACATACCTGCCAGGAACCATGGCCCCACCACCTGCTTCCTGCTCCTACGTCAAGAGGAAAGCTACCCTAAGAGGCCCATCTTTCAGTCAAGGACCAGACTCAGAAATGCCTCTCCTGGGCAGGACCCTGGCCTGAGAAGGCTCTGCTCCCTCCCAGGGCGCTGAGTGCAGTGATTCAGAGAGGCAGGAGGCCCGGGTCCCGGGGAAGCATCTGTGCCGCCCAGGGGCCTCTGCAGGAGTGGCCCACCCAAGGCCACCCCAGGGACCTTCTCAAATCAGCGCACCCCAGCCTGTGCTGCAGGAGCGGGGGGCCTCTCAACCAACTCAGCCTCCCAGATCCTCAACCCTCCCGACTCCCATTTTGTGGGAGCCTTTCCCCAAGCCCCTAATGTGACCTCCAGAGTCACAGCCAGGAGCCACTTACGCTGCAGCTCTGCACAGTGAGGGGTGTCACCGAGTGAGCAGCCTGGTTCTGCCCCTCACACGGTGGTGTGAGTTCTCAAGGAAGCTTTAGAAGCTCAGGCCTAGCAACTCAGAGAGTGACCCTTGGGGAACTGAGTTAGGAGAAGTGAACTGAACAACAGAGCCTCTACTTCCACCAGCCAGGAAGGCTGTCTTGCTAACATCCCACACCTGACTTGTCTGAGCTCTGGAGCCCGGTCACATTTTACAGGAGTGAAGAGATCGTGCCAAAGGCAAAGATGCTGAGCCAGCCCTCTCGTTATAAACAGGAGAATGTCAGTCCATCTAGACCCCACCCGGCCAAGAGAAGAACGAGACACAGCACTTACTAGGCCAGCACACACAGGCACACACGCCAGGCGCATACGCGCCCGCATACCCCCGGCTTCTAGAGCTGACCCCCGGGCCTAACCGGGTCCCAGTGCCTTCACAGCCCAATTGCTACGGAGGGAGAGTCCCCCTTCCGGCGTGACCTCCTCCATGGAATCCGCATCCTCCCTTCTCAGCAGGACAAGGAAGGATCCAGACGCCCGGCAAAAGGAGAAGCGCCTTCTCCAGGAGGGACGCAGGCTCCCAGCGCCACTCTCTAAGCGCCAGGGCATGTCTCTTTCTAAGAGGAGCACGCAAACAGGCTGGACAGTCCCTCCTCTTTTGGCACTTGGCGACGGGCCTAAGCATCCGGGGCTGGAGGGTCTGGAAAGCCATCTTCTACCTGTTGAACGTAGTGTCCCTGCACAGAGCCCATGTTAACTGCTGATCCAGAGGGCTTCCCACTGGGGCTAGCAGAGCTAGGCCTGAAAAAACCAAAGGAGGGGGTGAGAACACACGCGTCACCACGGAAATGGAGTCAAGCCTCCATCGGAGGACACAGACCCAGACAGCCAGAGCACAGGGGGCGAGGGTGTCGCCACGGGGCCCTGGCACCTCCAACCCAGTTCACAGGGACACACCTGAGGGGCGGTGGCCAGGTCCCACCATGGGCAGACACCGACCAAAGGACAGTCACCAATCGTCTCTCAGGTTTGGAGGGTCTGGACCAACTTGATGCTCCAGACAAAAGGGCTATAAGACCTGATACATGAAGGGACTCCCTGGTGGTCCAGTGGTCAGGACTCCGCTTTTCACTGCCGTGGATCTGGGTTCAATCCTTGGTCAGGTTATTAAGATCCCACAAGCCGACTGCCACGGCAGGTACATATGTGTATATATAATTGATGAAATAAATAAAAAATAAAAACGAGCTTAAACTCCAATAGGAGTTTAGACTTTAAAAAGAAGGGAACTCCCTGGTGATCCAGAGGTTAGGACTCAGTGCTCACACTGTTGGGGCCCAAGTTCAACCCCTGGCTG
The DNA here is from genome assembly GCF_032405125.1 of Capricornis sumatraensis. NCBI lineage: Eukaryota > Metazoa > Chordata > Mammalia > Artiodactyla > Bovidae > Capricornis > Capricornis sumatraensis. The sequence continues at coordinate 5,352,524 of NC_091069.1, forward strand.
GGGAACTAACACCCTGCAAGCTACACAGCGTGCCCCCCCCCACCAAAAAAAGCCTGATACATGAGCTATGCCAAGTATCCTTCTGGTCTTCATTTGGGAAGTAGAGGGTAGTGGGTAGCAAACAATAATACCAGAAGTAATAAAAATGTAAATCATCTTTCTACATGTGTACCACTGATAGACAACTAGCTCCAAGGATGTTAATTAACCAGGTGCTGTGTGGCAAAAAGGGCCTCCCTGGGGGCTCGGTGGTAAAGAATCCGCCTGCCAATGCAGGAGATGTGGCCTCGATCCCTATGTAGGGATGATCCCTTGGAGAAGGAAATAGCAACCCACCACTCCAGTATTCTTGCCTAGGAAATCCCATGGACAGAGGAACCTGGTGGTCTATAGACCATGGGGCCACAGAGTCGGACACCACTTAGCGACTAAATAACATGTGGAGAAGGATTCTGTGGTCAAAAGTCATGAGAAGAGCTCAACAAGACCCCCTGAGGGCCAGGGGAATGTAAGCCCTCTGCTGAGGTGCGCCCTGACTCCCCAGCAAGCCCTCCCGGGCTCACACCCCCCTGCCAAGTATCTGGTCAAGGAACCCTTCTTTGACAGGGCATGCATCCGAAGCCCTGTCTCCAGAAAACTTGGGCAACACTGCACTATAAACCACTCCCATTCTCCCAACCCCACTAAGACACCAACAAAGGCTACCAGCTACGCTTGTCTTTTCTAAGCATTCTCCCAAGAACAAAGCCGCTGCTGCCATGCCGACAGCGAATGGACACAGGCGACTCTTGTTACGTGAGCGTGCCTTTTCCGGGTTTGCCTCCAAGGAAGGCTCTCCAATCAGATGGGATAAAACCTGCCTGTGGCAGCAGGGGAATCCCTTTGTGTCTGAGCTTCCTTTTTCTTACCCAAACTCACTGTTTGCTGCTGCTGCCCACAGATACTTTTTACAGGTCTATAGTTTTGGCCTGTATGAAAAATATGCTTGAAAACAACAAGAAAAAAAGTCAAGCCGAGAGAGTGAAAATAAGAACAGGAAAGATAACAGAAACAGGGGGCGACTGACAAGAACCCCTTTCTCAGGAACTGCATGCAGCTGGAGGACTGACGTGCAGGAGGGCGACTCGGCCTCCACACTCCGGGTCGAGGGGGCAGGCGGCTGGCTGTGTGGGGGGGTAAGCTCAGCCATAGCTACGCGGTCATCTCGCATAGGCACTGCAGGTCACGCACACCAGTGTTCCTCATGGGCAAACAGGAGGGAATTCCAGGAACCCTCTACGGTCAACAAGAGTCGACTGTACCAACCCTTGGGCCAGACCCCAGAGTGTGGGGCCTTCCCAGCCAGTGCAAAAGCTGTCAGAACTGGACGCTCCCTAACTTCCTAACATACTAAGAACTGCTGACCCTTGAACAACTGCACGGAGTCCACTTACACGCAGATTTTTTTCAATATACACCTACTACATAGCCCACAGTCGGCTGAATCCTCAAATATGGAACCGTGGACATGAACGGCTGTGAAGTATGCTTGACTTCTCAACCGCATGGAAGGTTAGCACCCCTACCCCCTGTAAGTTCAAGGGTCAGCCATAACTCAGCCCATGGCTTACATACACCAAGCCCCCTCTGAATCCAGCAAGCGACCTGGGACTAGAGGTGGAGGCGGATCCAGAGGAGGTCCACTCGCGCCCTCGAGCCCAGAGCAGCAAGCCCTGGTGGGTCAGAAGCCCACGGGGGACATGCGGCCTAGGGAGAGGAGTCCCCGCTGCAGAGTGCGCACCCCCATGCCAGGGAGTCTTTTATGAAGAACCTGGTGAGAAGGCTGCCAGTAGCCAGGGTCGGCCCTGATGTTTCCGTGACATCAGCCTTTCCTCTCCCTATCTCTCCACAAAGTTCTCTGGCATCAGAACAGTTTATGATAAAAAAAGCAGAACCAACCCCGAGTCTCCTGCATCCCCGCACTGCAGCTTCCTGGTGACAGGTGGGCTGACAAAGGCGACCCCACCTCAGCGCCCTGCTCTCCCAGGGCCCATGACTGCGCCTTGAGGGCTCGCTGTGAGCACCCAACCCCAGGGTGGTGCTTTACCTGTAGGTCTGCGGTGACGGCACGGAGCCTCCTGCAGGAACATTCTGTTTACTGTCGGCAAAGTGGAAGCCCTTCATCTCCATCTGAGAGGACTAGAGACGCCGGGAAGGGGAGCGACAGAGTCACAGCAGGGCCCTGGGGACGGCTGCCCCCACACCACCACCCTGGGCAGAGCTGGGGCTGCGGGGTGGGGGTTGGGGGTGCCACGAGATGAGGAGGATGGACACGCACCACCGAGGCCGCCCTGTGTGGAACCTGGAGCTGGCAAGGGCTCTGGCCCCCGGACCTCAGCAGCAGCCCCTAAGGCCCTCCTGACCCGTGCACCCAGGCCTGTCCATGCTGTAGTGACAGGTGAGCAGGAGCTCCTGCCTTGGGACCGAGAGGACTTGGCAGAGAGCAGGAAGCCAGCCATCTGGTGAGGCCCAGAGCCTCCACGCTGCACGACAGCTACGGCTCCTGACTTACAAGGAGGGTCCCCCAAGGCCAGGACTCCCCCGCCCCGCATCCCAGGATCATAGCAAGACAGAGTGAGCCTCACCTCTCTGCTGGTGTTGAGGATCGAAGGCTGGGACCCAGGGGCGAGGATCCTGCGGGGGGCCCCGACTGAGAGGCTCTGCGCCTGGGGCAGCTGGATGGACTGTGGCAGGAGCAGGGGCTGCTGCCCGGAGCCGTACCGGGGCAGAGGCAGCTGGGAGCCAGGCAGGGGCATCGTCAGCTGCTGGACAAGGGGCACAGTCAGGAGGATGGCACGCATGTCCAAGAGCAAGCCCATGTCACACTTCAGGGTCTCTCATTCCAAAGGAGGAAGCAAGGGCCCCCCTAGCAGAACAGATTCTTGACAGACTGCAGCAGCAATCACCCTAATTTTGCACTCTCGGGAGAGCAGGAGAAGAGAACCACAGGCTGGCTGCAGGGGTTGAGGGGAGGGAGAGAAAGGTCAGCGAAGGCCAGAGACCTCCTCCTAAGCAGTGGCCCAGCGAGTCCCCCAAAGAGGAGAGCTGGAGAGCAGCTGGAGGGCTGTCTGTGGGCCCTTTTGTGGCACAAAAAGGCAGGAGTCCCTTATGCTTTGCCTCCAAAGGCGACAGAAAGCAGCCGGGGTCCAGGGCTTAGGGCTCCCAGTGTCTCTGGGTCCTTCTGAAGGCTATTATGATAGGACAAGGCGGGGACCACCAGGCCCAAGGGAATGCTCCTGAAGGCTGGAGCGAGGTGTGAGAGAGCAAGGAGGTGGGCCCGGAGACCCAGGAGGGGGGCCGGGGGCCCCCACGTGTCGTCTCTCAGTCCCGTCCCTCTTCATCTCCTGCTACTGAGCCCACAGTGGGGGTCAGAAGGGCCTACTGGGGCCGCGTCACTGAGACGAGTGGCACTCGCATGTGCCCTGGGCAGAGCCCTGATGGGGGTGAGGGCGGGAGCGGGGTAGACAGGACGAGAAAGGCCCAGACTCTGAATACTTTTCAGAGGTACAGCTGACGGAATGGGCTTAGGCATCAACAGGGGCTTGGGGGGAACAGAAACAGAAAGATGACCCTGCTGGACGTGAAGTTTGCTTCCCTTAAGTTTGAGATACTGTGAGTTGTGAGCAGAAATGGCGGGCAGCTCACTGGGTATGAATTCAAGTCGAGAGGCCGGTCTGGGCTGAAGACAGAAGCAGGGAGAGCTGCGCTGGGATGAGGCTCAGAAGCACAGGTCTAGACAGAGCCCAGGAGGCACACTGACTTACTGCCAGGGGAGGCGAGGAGGAGGCGGCAGAAGGGACGGAGGAGGAGGGCCGCGGGGAGGGCAGAGAGCCAGGGGCAGTCCCCGCAGCCCAGCGAGCCTGACCCCTGGCTCAGATGCTGCTGACCGGGCAGGAAGAGGAGGGGGAAGGGCAGGCTCAGTAATGTGGGGCGGGCTGATGCCCTTAAAGGGTTTCCTTTGTTAGAAGAAAGTGGAAGACAGGGTTGCCTGGGGATGCGGCCGAGGGTGGCAGGTGCTAATACATGCTAGGGCAGCACCCGGGTGGGTGAGGACGGCTGCCACCCTTGCCCCAGGGCCCTTCCTGGCCTTCAGAGATCCTGGTTACGAACTCACATTTCTTTGTGGACACAGGAGGAACCGTCAAGGTGGGGGAGAAGGCAATGAAGAGGCGAGGTACCAAGACCGGGAACTGTGCGTCCAGGGAGGCTGTGCGTCGGGTGGGGGGCCCCTGTGTGAGTGCAGGGGGCTGTCTGGAGAGAGCTGTATTCAGTCTGAATCCAGCCACTGGGAACTGTGCATGCAGGGGGCTGTGCGTTGGGTGGGGAGGGCCCTGTGTCTGTGGAGGGCCATCTGGAGGGTCTGTATTTAGCCTGAATCCATTCACAGGCAGAGGCAGAGACAGGCCAGGGTCTAACCTGGGTGAGCACAGAGGTGAGGGTGGGAAGCTGAGTACAAACGACAAGGAGTGGGGAATTCCCTGGTGGTCCAGTGATTAGGACCCCACGCTTCCACCGCAGACTACACGGGTTCAATCCCTGGTTAGAGAACTAAGATCCTACAAGCCATGGTGCACCCCATCCCACAACGAGTAGGGAAGTAGGAGGGTGTTAACAAGTGGTTGGAGGTAGTTGGTCACTAGAAGGAGGGGGTGAAAAAATTCAAGGTGGTGACCGGGTAGGACCCTTAAGCCCAAGACGATGGGAGAGGTGCAGCTGCGAGCAGGGACCAGTCCAGACCGTGGACTGGTGAGCGGAGCCCCGGGGGTGAGGAGGCTGCAGGAGGGTCATCCACAGAGACGTCCGCCCTGCCAAGAACCACACGGGAGTGGAGCTGAAGACTGATCCAGGGGCCAAAGGAAGGGAGTGACCCTCGGAACAGTCTAATGTGCCCAGGGGCCAGGGGCCAGGAGGACATGGAACCAGAGATCCTGTCACCTGGCGCTTGCAGCACACGGTGGGTGGGAATGAGGCCAGGGTTAGAGGGTCTAGAAGCACGAGTGAGCACGAGAGCGGACCCTCAGCACCCCTGAGCCCGGGTAGTGGGAGAGGCTGCAGGAGAAGCGAGGCCTCGGAGCTGTTCATGGTGGGTGGAGGAGCCGGCCCAGGCCTGAGCCCAGGCACCAGTCCCAGCGGCCATGAGCCGCACAGAAGCCAGGGCGCGTCAAGAGGAAGATACGAGGGGAAAGGGTCATGAAGAAAAGAGACCTGAGGCTTGGAAGCGGGCATGACTGATTTCCTGACCTGCGGGAGCTGGGAGTCCAACATCTGGGAGGCGCCGAGCCCGGCCGCCTGGCTGAGCGGGCCCTCGTAGACCAGGGCTTGGCTCCCACTCATGGGCTGGTAGGGAGAGCCGGACTGGGGCTTCACCATCTCCAGGGGCTGCATGCCAGGGAACGCCGAGTAGGGGGCCTTCAAGGCTGTGCCTCCGGAGAGGATCATGGTGCTGGGCGGTGACAGGCTGGGGTGCATGTACACCTGAGACCTGCGAGAGCCAGACGGAAGGGCAGGTCAGGCACGCGGCTGCGCCAGCTGCTCTAACCTCAGACCCCAGGCACTTGCTCCCACACGGGCTCTTGGCTCAGCCCCAGGGGTTCTGACTCAGAAGCCTGGGATGGGGCCTGAGAACCTGCATTTACAGCAAGCTCCTAGACGCTGCTGCTGCTGCTGCTAGTCTAGGGACCCCAGTTTGAACATCACCGTATTAGGCAAACATACAGGCTATATGAGACACAGGAAAACCTGTATGATGCCAAAAGCACAGGACAGACACACTGAGTGCGCGGGCCGGGGCGGCAAGGAGGGAGAGCAGGGAGGGGGCAGGAGGACGCGGGCACAAAAGACAAGGCTGGGCCGTGGCCTTGCCCACAGCACGGCTCACCCCCGACTCCCGGCCCCCTCGGACATGCGCGCAGCAACCAGTGGCCGAGGGACCAGCCCCACAGACTGGGAAGGCCGGAAGCCCTGGGGGCAAGCCACCAAGCCCCCCAAACCCGGGCATCTCACCTGAAGGGCTGCAAGGAGCTGAAGATCTCCTGAGACTGGGAGACGGGCAGCCCACCCCTCAGTCCCAGCTGGGCTTGAGCTTGCAGAGACGTGTGAAGGGAAATCGGGATCTGCTGGGCAGCGGCAGCCTGCAGACGGGAGGCGGGCGGTCATCGCGCTGCCCTGAAAGCTGCTTCTCACAGCCCGCCACTGGCACCCCCTCACCCCCACCCCGGCCCTTCTCCCCGGGGCAGCCGACACCGCCCTCAACGCGAACTCAACAGTCTGCCTGTGCTTCCTTCCTTCTCGGGAGCGAGCAGAGAACTGGCAGCAACCCCAAACCAGCACAATCGTCCCTACACTGGACCCTGCACAGTGGGACAAACAAGTCCGAGCTCCACGGCCAACAGAGGTGGGTTCAGAAAATGCCACAGACAGAGGAATATGTGCGGTATGACCCAATTACGAGACCTTGCAGAACCAAACGACATAATGTTTAAGGATGTGCTCTGAAAAGACCAGGACGGGCCGTGTCCTCTGCCCCTGGGGCGGCGCTTCACCCTGGTTTCTGCAGGCACAGGACCCCCCGTGGAAGGCCCAGCACCGGCTTCAGGAGGAGACTCCCACACGCGGCCCCTGGCAGCACAGCAGTGTGCCCACTGTGCGTGAACATAGACACCTGCTCACTTCTACAACTACCTCTTTCTAACGCATCCATGCCTGGGAGTCTAGGCCTTTCTTCTCTTCATCAGAAGGATACCTGATCACCAAAGAGAATTCCATTTCAGTGAATTCCCCAGCTAGGGTGCAGGAGGGAGAGCGTCAAGAAAGGAAAGCTAAGTGGTCCAGAGCACTCAGCTCTGTCCCTCCTCCTCGGCTCTCACGTGCTCACTCAGTAAACAATACCTGGCTGCTGTAACGTGCCAGGCACAGGGCAGTAACGTGAGGGGTGCGAAGCACGAGACAGGGAGGGAACGGGCACGTGAAGCAGCCAATCACGCCCCGTGCTGCGCCCTCCCCCGTGTCCCTGGGTCGCCGGTCTCGCTGGCATCACCTGTTGGAAACTCTGCTGCTGAGGTATGGTCTGAGGAACCAGCCGGGGCTGACTTGCAAACACATGGCCATCCAGGTAGAGAGGTGGCAGGTGGCTGCCTGGAAACAGAATTTGAGGCAGGGGAACAGGATCGTCTCACTGTCCCAGAAGGTCCAGCGAAGCGGTGGGGGAGGGAACGTGGCAGAGCTGGCCCCGGGCTTCTGGGCAGCCTAAGGGGAGGCACCGCTGCAGCCGGCCTCCCGCCTTGCCCACCACCCCGCACACCCAGGAAGGGCTCAGTCATAAAGGAGGCTGCCATGGTCTCTCAGTCACGTTCCTCTTCATCCCCCTGCTATTGAGTCCACAGTGGAGGGTCAGAAGGATCTATTGGAATCGCATCACTGAGACGCTGGCAGCTGGGCCCCCTGAATCCCCACGGGCTCCTTCAGGCACTGACACCGTGACCAGGACAGTGACAACTGGGGTAAAACTGGCTCCCGCTTATTGAGGCTCAGTTGATACAAACCCTTCCCAGGTGTGAGCTCATCTTATCAGCATGGTGACCCCACACCTGGCCCTCACGACCCTGTGCTACTTCACAGAGGAGGGGGAAAGGCTCAGACAGCTACTCATGCGACAGAGTCTCTGCTGGGGCCTCTCTCCAGGAGGTGAGAGAGCCCTGCCGAGGTCACAGAGTCCTGTCGCCTCCCAGGGTTGGAGGCCAAGAGCAGCAAGTGCCAGAGACCAGAGCACACAGGAATCCGTGGCTCGCAGCCGGGAACGCGCCCCTTAGGCCAAGGCAGGGAGCGCTCAGGGCTACAGACCCTGCATTTCCCTCGAGGCACTGGAGCAGCGTCCCTGAGCTGGGCCAGGGGAGAGGTACCTGGAAGCGATGCAGAAGGTGCAACCGAGGCCACGGGCACGGGGGGCATGGAGACGCCGCCAAAGGAGCTATAGCTGACCCCGCTGGAGGCCCCCCCGGAGGATGCGGGCTGCAGGCCCGAGCCGGCGCCTCCTGGCGAGCTCTGCTCCGGCAAGCTGGGCGAGTTTTCCCAAGCCTTGCGCGCAGACTCCATCTTCGGAAACAAGGAGGCGGGGGAGATGGAAGTTACCACCCAGAAGGCAGGGGGCGGTACAAGCTAAGCCCCGGGGTGCGGGGAGCGGGTGTGCTAGGGTGGGCTCTGCTTGCTCTTGCCCCCTCACAAGCTGGGCCCCGAGTTACCTTCAGAGTGAGGTCGGCGGTGGGGAAGGACATGTGGGAGAGGCCGATGGCCCTCTGGATGTGGTGGTCCCGCCGCAGAATGGGGATGCTGGGGGCCAGCCCGGCCTGGAGGGAAGGACACGGTGGGACCCCTGCAGGCGGGGGAGCCACACCCCTCCTGCCTGGACCCAGCCTTCCAGCAGGGCTGCCATGTCTCGGCAACAGAAGCACAGCTGGCAGCCAGCATGCAAGCCCCGCTGCACAGCATGGAAGTCCCAGTTCCTGTCTCAGCCCCTTCCCCCAAACCGTGAAAAGAGGCCCTGAAAATATGGTCAGAAACCTAGTGCGAGAGCCCCTTCCTGCCGTGCCCAGCGCCCACCTGCAGGTCACAGGATTTCTGAGAAACTGCAGAGTAAAGAAACTTTGTTTATTTAGCACAGCATTCTCAAACGTGTGTGACCATGGAACCGGGAGAGTTTCGACTCACCAAGTGCCAAACACACCAGACCTTAGGAGTTACACCACTCCACTTTAAGTGCACAAAGCCAGGGCGTGGAACAGCTTGCCACGCGCGTGGAACTAGAGACAGCACCAAGACACAAACCGAGCTGGGTGGTAGAAGCACAGACTTACATTACTGGCCAATGCGTCCTGAAGCTTGACAACTGGATTCCCCGCGGGACCAGAGGCAGAGCCGGGCTGCAAGCTGAAATCAGAGTCCTAGGGAAATAAAAAGGGGGAACAAAGCACACAGAAATCACCTTGGCTCACCTTCTGGCAGAGACACACACGAAGTAGACCCATAGCCTCAGCAACTCAAGAAACCCAGTATGGGACTTCCCCGGTGGTCCAGGGGCTAAGACTGGGATCCCAACACAGGGGGCCTGGATTCAGTCCCTGGTCAGGGAATTAGATCCCATATGCCACAACTAAGATTAAAGACTCCATGTGATGCAACTAAGACCTAGCACAGCCACATAAATAAATAAGCAGTATTCACCACATGAACAAAACAGCCAGCTGTTCCCCGACAGCCCCCAAGCAAGGCGGCCATCCCCTTCTCTGTCAGGCTTCCTGCTTGGTCTGAGAACCTGCCTGGCACTGGCAGGGAGACAGGGCCAGCCCACAGCAGCTCTTCACCCACGATGCCACCCCACAACACCCTCTGGAGTGCTGCCAGCACCTACCACCCTGCTCCTCTAGGAAAGGCCCCTCCTCCCTCTCCAAGCACCAGAAACGGGGCTTGGGGGGCGGTGGGTAGAAGAAGCACTTCAAGCCTCACCTTCGGATTGACTCCAAATTCAATGGGTGGCACCGGCAGCACAGAGTCCACGTGAATCTCCACCCCGTTAACAGGGGGAACCACAGCCCCTTGCAGCCGTTCGGCCCCCTCGGAGCCCTTTCTGTTTTTCAGAGAGCGCTCATTGCCGATGGGTCCTGGTCTGTGCTCCTTGCTCTGTCCGGAGCCTTGTTCTGAATCCTTGACAGAAAAGCAAAGAGGCTAAGACACACAGCCTGGAGTGACCCTGACCTCTAGCTTCCAAGGAACTGAGAGCCAAAAAAGAAGACAAAAGACACCAGCCCTTGTGCCTAGCCTGGCCCCTGAGAGCCGGGCTCCAGATTACCTTTGGCTCTGACTGCTTTTGAGTCTGCTCCTTGTGGCCGTCGGCCTTGGGCTCCAGGCCGGGCCCGCCTGCCTCCTCGGGCTTCAGGGTGCCATATGGGGAGCTGCGCTGCGAGGAGGTCGCTGAGGACTCTCGGGACTCGGCGCTCAGGTCAACACCGCTGTCTCCCTGGCTGCTCTTAAAGCCCTGCTGTGCAGGACACACGGCCAATCAGCACCTGAGTCCCGCAGAGCGAGACCTGGGGGATGACATGTCTCCCGGCCAGAGCCTGTGATCCCCAGTACATGTGGGCCCCTGCACTGTGAGCACGGCCAGACGCCAAGAAGCCAGGATGGGTACTCCCTGGCCATCCCCTCTTTCTCCTTCCCACACACCTGAAAGCAAGACTGGAGACTAGCAATGAGCCAGGCTCACCGTGAGGCCAGGGAGAGCCTGGGTGGCGGCCGCGACGGCCCTGGGCTGTGAGCACATGCTTGGTGCCTGGGGGCCACTCACCTCAGCAGAGCCAGGCTCAGTGCTGGTGAAGGCAGTGGCAGCTTTGGTCCAGGAGTCACTGGTCGAGGCCTGAAGAGGGAGGGCTGCCGAGGAGGAAGACAGAGTCAGGACATCAAAGAGGAGCCACCAAGCCAGAAACACGACCACGGGCAGCTCGCACAAACTCGTCTCCAAACCACCTCCCTCCTCAGTCTGACACCTTCACTCGACTTCCCAATGTCCCCAGAAACATCTCCATAAACGCGCCTCCCAAGATTTCATGGATGATGAGCTCCAGGTAAACACACCAGCAACTTCTCACTCATAGGGACTAGAGCTCCGTATCACTGCCTCTGCTGTGGTAAAGCTTTTTTCACATAAGCCAACTATTTATTTCTACAAATTGGCATCTCTCTACAAGTCTTTGATGGAGAAGGCAATGGCAACCCACTCTAGTACTCTTGCCTGGAAAATCTCATGGATGGAGGAGCCTGGTAGGCTGCTAAGAGTCGGATACAACTGAGCGACTTCACTTTCCCTTTTCACTTTCATGCACTGGAGAAGGAAATGGTAACTCACTCCAGTGTTCTTGCCTGGAGAATCCCAGGGACGGGGGAGCCTGGCGGGCTGCCGTCTATGGCACAGAGTCAGACACGACTGAAGTGACTTAGCAGCTTAGCAGCAGCTACAAGTCTTTAAACAAGTCAAGCTAATTATTACCCAACTGTTGTTAGCTCAACCATTCTTAAGAATCCAACAAAAGTCACGGACCCTGTCTGTGTGCACAAAACCTCCCAAGCTCTTTTCCAAGATCCAGGGCCCTTCTGAAGCCATCCACACACCCCTGGTCTGAGCAACCACAAGACATTGCACAATCCAGGAGGGAAAGCCTTGATGGCCAAGGGCAACTCCTGAGTTGGTCCACCCTGCTTGACCAAGCTGGAAGGTATGTATTTTTGGACATTTACGCTGTGACACCCACCACTCTCACAGAACCAAACTGACTGATACCAAAATTTACTAAAAGGCTATTTTACTTTCAATCAGAGTTGATAATTTCCCAATATTACATTGAAATGTGTTAGAATCAAGGTTTTAATCAGAAACATGAAGACAGGCCGTGTGGTAAAATTGAGACAATCAGGCTCAGAACCCAGGCTCTTGGGTGTCTGTCACGTGGCTCCAGAGTTGTCACTTCACTCCGGAAGCCTCCGCTGCTCTGAATAAAAGAGCTAGCGATGGATGATTTCACCAAGTTCCTGCTGCCCGCCCTGCAGGGCCTTGCCCAAAGCAGGAACTCAAGAACAATCTGCTCAAATGGTTTTGTATTTCAAACTGAAAGATTATCAGAAAAATGCCACTGGATAAGAAATTTTCTTAGCTTCAGGGAAACAGGTTTTCTATAGATTAAGGGACACCCTAGCCTGGTTTCAAGTCTAAGACAACATTTGGAGAGGAGTTGACAGAAACCTCCTTCTGGCAAGGAAAGGGCGCACAGCACAGACGGGAAAGCTCTGGACTCCTGTTCTCCCAAACAGGCATCTGCTCCTCGCCCGCAAGGCAAGAAGGAAGGATAGCTGACGTGGGCAACAGTCAAACCAACTCCTGAGCGACCTCGGCCAGGCGGGGTGGGGACCACTCTTTCCTGTCACTGGATGCGGAATGCTCTGCTCGCCACCACGCTTCTGGCAGGGAAACTTTGACATCTGCTCAGAGGCTGCAGCAGCACGTGGTGCTCAGGCGGCATTAACCCCAGACAGAGGAAGCCAGGAGACAAGCAGTGCTGTGCCTATGCTCATGGCCCCAGGGCAAAGCCCTCCCTGAGAAGGGCCCCAAGCCTGGGAGGCGGCCCGAGGGCCGAACACAAGCTCTTACCCTGGCTGCTGCTCTCCCAGATCTCGGTGCCCAGGCTGCTGCTGGGCACAGGCCCATCGCCCTGCTCCAGGCACAGGTTGTTCTGCTTCTTTGCAAACCGAGGAGGAATTCGAGAGGAGAGACTTCGGCCTTTGACAGGAACCTACGGAGAAGAGGGTGATACGGTCCAGCCTCGATGGCAGACAAGAAAAATGAGTTCCCCCCAGGAAAACGACTGTGGGCTCCAAAACCACACCCAGAAACTGCTCCAGAGAATTCACCAACCGTCGGTTAAGACCTCAACCACGCGGGAACTGCAGTGCCGACCAAACCACCCCTGCAAGTGCTCAGTGGGTTGAGATCTGAGACCACAGTAGGAGTAGGCTGGACTTCAGGAGCTAACAGAGGTCTGTGTCCTGCTCAGCCCGTTTCAGCTGGTGTCACCAAGCATCAGTTACTCTCTGAGACCAGGGAAATCACACCATCTATCCCATGGAGCACAGTGACAGTGGGCCCTGGGAGGAAGCACCTGCTGACAAGCATGCCTTTCTTCCTCTCCCAGCCCGAATTCAGAACACTCTGACGCCACAGGCTACAGGTGTCCCTGCGTCCCAGCCCCGTGCCCCTCACAGCGCGCCCCGTGGCCCCTCACAGCGCGTCCCGTGGCCCCTCACAGCGCGCCCCGTGCCCCTCACAGCGCGCCCCGCACCTGCACGGCTTGCTCCTTCTTTCTCCTCTCCTCCTCCAGCAGGCGGCGCTGCTTCTTGGTCAGGACTTCAATGAAGCCTTCGCCCACCAGAGAGCCCACCTCACTCTCTTCCCCAGGGCTGGATCCGCAATTTTCAATGATGGCATCTGAACCAAGATTCACAAGGAAGAGCAATGGTTCCATTTACTGAAAGCTAAGGATAACCTAACCCTACAGACACCTGATATCTAAGCACTGAGTCAGCTCAAAAGGCCAGGGGCTTAGCTGGCTTGGGCCTCAGCATATTCACCATCACCAGGCTCTAGGAAACCCAGTGAGGATTTCTACACCCTTCTCACAACCCTGCAATGCACTGTTATCTCAAACCAAACAGGTCACAGTTAAGAAAACAGGCCTCAGAGACACACACACCTAAGTCCCAGCTCTACTCCTAACCAGCTGTGTGACCCTGGATAAACCACTCAGCTTCTCTGGGGCTCAGCTTCCCATCTTTAAAACTGAGACACTGCAGGGGTGTTACGGGAGTGCAGCAGAGCTGTGAGCAACACAAGGGCAGGAATCCTTCCTGTTTTGCTCTTAACCCAGTACGTATGTGGCCCAGAACCTAAGATATTCAGCAAAGGGCAAACTCAGCAGCCCACAGCGGTGGCCATGCCCACCTCCCCCATTTCGCCTGGACCCTCCTTCCCCTGGAGATGTGAGCTGACACTCACGTCCGTAGCTCAGGTCGAACGGTTTCACGGTCTCTCCCTGCTCGCCTGACCTCTGGGCGGCCAGCCTGGCCTCCTTCTCTGCCTCCTCACAGGAAGCTTCGGGGACGTCAGTGGCAGCACGGGTTGCCCGCTCCAGGGTGTAGTGGCCGCTCCCACTGCTGCAGCCAAGACCTCCAGGCAAGGCCTCGTCTGGGGACCTAGAGAGGAAGGAAGATCTCGTCAGCTCAGAAGTGGCCCAAGAAGGTGAAGCTGCATACACGCCCAGCACACACCCAAGCTCAGCCCTGGTCTACGTCATTCCCTCCAGCTGTCCCCTCCACCCAGCAGAAGGGGTGGCTGGTTACACGCTGTCTCGAGCCTGTGGGGAGGCTGCCCCAGACCGCTGCTCCAGCAAAGACCCTGGGAAAGCTGCTCTGTCCTCACCCTCTCCCCTGGCTAGTACTCCTGTCCTTTCCCTTTGCCTACCACACCCAGTAGGGCTACAGAAGAGAGATAAGGGGCAAGGCTTAGAACTGGGCCGCAGAGGGAGCCCAGGCCTCGCTCCACTGCCAGTCCCCTGGGGCAGAAACCAGAAGGAAAGCCAGGTCTTGGCGTCTGGGGCCTAGAAAGCTCCTCCAGATCCACACCGACAAGAACCCACATTCTCCTGTGGCGCCTTGTTCAGAGATACGAGTGAACTACAGGCCAGGCCTCTGTGCCCTGAACCCTTGAGGAGGCTGGGAAGTAGGATAATTGTCTTCCTCGGCACCTGGGCGGGGCCAGAGCCACATCAGGGATGTGGGCTGCACGGGCTCTGCCCCTACCCTGATCCCGGGCCAGCTGTGGGCAGCGAGCAGACACTGAGCACAGGGCACCCACCTCAACACCTCTGAGTCCGGAGAGGCACCCTTTGGGCCTCGGTAACAGTAAACAGCCCCTGTTTACTGCCTGGCTATCACCAAGTGTGGGCGTTATCCCCGGGGTGGAGTTGCTTATCTTTTGTGGAAAAGCAAAGGCACTCAGGGAAGATCTCTCTGCACGGCCAGGAGGCCAGCAATGCCCCAGCGAAGAAACTGCCTGGCACAGTCAGAGGCCGAGGAGTCTGGGGAACAGACCAGTGCTCACCAGGCGCCACGCACAGGGAGCGACCCCAACCGTGTGGTGGTGGCCCTTTGGCTGGACTCCGAGAAGACATACGGAGACTGAACCCTGGAGTGGTACTGGGACAGCCACTCCAGGGGACCACCGGACGGGGCCTCTGGTCTCGGTTCTGAAGCAACAACAACACACCCCAGAGAAGCAGACAGCAGGGTGAGAGCCAATGATGGAGGTGCCCACACACGATGGCCTCGGTGGGCGGTCGCCCTGGAGCACAACGAGAGGGGAGGAGTCGGGGCCCTGACACACGGCGGGACAGCATGCGTGAGGTGCTGCCGGAAACACCGGCTGACAGAACCATAGCAACAAGTAAGAACCCGGGACTCTGCTTCTGGTTTACCTTTTGGCTTTCAGAGGCGTCCCGTTCTGATGACTCTCATAGCGGGGAGAAGTGTCACCGCCACCTGGCCTAACAGACTTCTCCCCAAACCCTCCCGGCTCCAGCTTCCGGGTCTGCCTGTCCACCAGGGGTCTCTGGCCTGAGAAGCTCCGCTTGGCCAGCTCCTTCTTCTCGCCTGCGCTCACCCCAGGGGGGCCGCCATCAGCCTGGGGGTCCAGCTCGGGGCCGGCCCGCCGCTCCCGCCTCTCACTGAAGTCACTGCTCTCGGAGGCCGTCTCCCACTCCTCGTTGGCATGGTCGGAGGAGTTCTGATAGGCGAGCTCAGGGGACCTGCGGCCTGAGGCGCTGCTCCTGTCCCCGGGGCAGGGTCTGGGACGGCCCGGCCACTGGCCGGCCACCAGAGGTGGCTCGTCCTCCGGCCCCCACAGGCCCAGGGCCTCCCGTTCTTGCCGGAGGCGCCGGAAGCGGGGCGGCTTGTCCTGGCGTGGGGGCCGCCTTCGCCGGAAGGGCCGGTTCTCTGTGTTTTCGGACTCTGCAGCGTGGTCATCTTGGAAGAAGGCCCTCCGGTCCTCCAGGCGGCCATCTTCGAAGCCCCGGGAGCCCAAGGCGTCGGGGCGTCTGTAGGCGTCTGGGATATAGTCTCTGTCTAAGGGCCGCCGGGCCCCACACGCATCAGGGGGGCCAGGCTCCTGCCAGGAGGCGCCAGGACCCCGGCTGGGCCAAGGGGCCACCTCCTTGGCCGCGAAGGTTCTCCGGCTGTATGCACAGTTGCTCAGGCGCGGGGGTAGGGCACGCCCGAAGGCCCGGGGGCCTCGGTTCTTGGCCTCAGGCCCACCGTGGTCCTCGGGGTGCATCCTGCCGGACCGCCAGGACTCCCTGAAGTCGCCCTTCCTTCCCGTGGCCTCCTCCCGCTCCGGGAGCGTGCCCTCATCCCCAGGCTCGGCGCCTCGCTGCCGCCGCCGCTTGGGAAGCTCCTCGTACTCAGAGCCCTCGCTGTGGGTCTCGCTGGCAATCCTCCGCCGGGGCTTGGCCCGGGGGAAGTCATCCGGCGGCCCAAACTCCCGCGGCCCCCGGCCCCGGCCACTCCTCTGACTGCCGCTGTAGAGGCCCCGTGCCCCAAGGACGCCCCCGCCACACAGGCCACTACCAGTGGGCCGCCCGCGGAAGGTGAACTCTCGGAACCCGCGGCCTCGGCCCCGGGCTGGCCCCCGGCCCCCAAAGGCTTGCTCCTCATCAATAAAGATCCAGTTATTCCTCTTGGTCGGGGGTGTGTGGCTGGCCTCCCTGGAGGGTCTGGCCTCCGGGGCCCCATCAGGCTTGTTGTCCTCCTCGGGACAGCTGGCCTCACGGCCCAAGCTGCCACGGGCTGAGCCCTGGTCCTCTGAGGTGGCCAGGGCCACATTGGCCAGTGCGGGGTCGTTCTCTTGGTCCTCATCCTCAGCCACTTCATGGACAGGCCCCGTCTCCCGGGCCAGGCGGGTGTTCCCCTCTGCCAGCTCCGGCTTTACTTTCTCGAGCTCCTTCTCCTTGTCCTCCACCTTGAGGGCCTTTAAGACAGGTTTCTTGATGGGGCCGGACCTACGGGTCCTGCTGGTCTGCTCCGGGTGCTGGCTGCTGGTGCCCCGGGCTTCTGGCGTCCACTCAGGCTCCAGAGCCGGCGGCTTGCTTGGGCTCCCTTCCTTCTCCCAGGAGGAGACGCTGAAGGGTGGCTCCTCCCGTGGTACCTCCTTCTCAACCGCAGCGTCTGGGTCGACAACCTTTGACTGGTGGTTCACATCCCAGTCACCATACTCAGGCTTTTTCTCCGTGGGGGCAAAGTCAGGCTCCAGTGGGGAGCACCTGAGGTTTGGGGTGTGACTCACAGGAGTGCCTGCTTCCTGACCATTTTCTTGGGGTGGAAACAAAAGCTCCTGGCCTACTCTCTGAGAGGAGACACGGGAGTCACAGTCTGCTGGGGCCTTCTTGTCAGAAGCGCTCAAGTACTCCTGCCCTCTCTCCTCAAGGAGCTCGCGCTGGGCACTCAAGCCCCCTGACCTTCCGGGGGAGGCAGAGTAAGAGCTTTCACTCCTGAAAAGGAACCAGAAAAATCAGTCAATGTGATTGGAGCCTGGTTCCTGGTTTCCATGCTGAACACAGTTTAAAAAAAAAAAATCTTTTTTCTAAACGAAAAAGAAAAAAACATAGGCACGAACATTCGCTCTATCTTTAAACAGGCCTCAGAGATGCTGGGCCATGGGCTGGTGGCGGCCCCTGGAGTCCAGAGTGATGATCAGTGGCTGGTGGACTCCACGAACAGCTGGGCATCCTCTGGTTCAAACACGCTGGAGCCGGAAAGTCCAAGAAGAGTCTGGGGTGCTGGGCCGGCAGAGCCAGCTCACCTTACTTTCACAGGAAGGAGCCGTAACACACATGCTCAACCCCACCCCACGGCCCTGGCCCAAGATTCTGTGGGATTTGCCTCTGACCCCAGGATTCCTCCTTGACCTTCAGTCACCATCGGAGCCTCTCACATGAAAGCACCCAGCCATCCTCATCTCACTCTCCTTTCCCAGAGCACACTGATCTCTCTCAAGGCGCCCCTTTCCTGAGGGCGGTGTCTCCCGGGACGGCCTCCTCCCAGAGCCCATCTCACTGAGGACCGAGATTCCTCCTTCAGCTGCAAGGCAGCAGGACCAAGTGTCACCTCACCTGACATGCATGTCCATGGCCAAATTGTCGCTGGATTTCGGGTGGGGCAGCGAGTAGCCCTTGCTCTGCAATGCCATGTAACCCTCGGGGCTCCACACGGGGGCGGGGTCAATGGCGGTCACCTTCCTTTCTGGCAGCGGGGGCACACAGCTCTGGTCCTCAGAGCGACAGGCAGTCCCACTAAGGGAATCCGGGGGCATTATGGGTTTCATCAATCCTGAAGAAGGCAAACAGCCAATTGGTCACCTCGTTCAGCAAGCCATGGGTCGCCCACAGGCCCAGAGGAGACGAGCTGCCCCGACCATCCCGCGGATGCGGCAGCCCACCTGCTTCACGTCATCTGATCATAGAGCCTCCAAAAGCACACAGGCACGCCATCTGAAAGGCCTGTTTGAAGGCCCTGGAGGTCCAATCTTAGTTCCCGATGAAGATCCCCTATGTTGACAGATGTTAAACAACTGGCAGATGGAAACAGGACACAACCAACTAGAGAGCCCGTGGCTGGCAGCAGAAAGCTAAGGGGCCAGACAGCCAGCAGCGGGAGATGCCCGAGGGTCTCCTGCACAGACACAGGGAAGATGAGCTACACTCCAGGAAGCCTACATGCACCCAGGAGCCAGCGTCTGCCTGCTTCCAAACCCTACAAGAAGATCCAGGAAGCCTACATGCACCCAGGAGCCAGCGTCTGCCTGCTTCCAAACCCTACAAGAAGATCCAGGAAGCCTACATGCACCCAGGAGCCAGCGTCTGCCTGCTTCCAAACCCTACAAGAAGATCCAGGAAGCCTACATGCACCCAGGAGCCAGCGTCTGCCTGCTTCCAAACCCTACAAGAAGATCCAGGAAGCCTACATGCACCCAGGAGCCAGCGTCTGCCTGCTTGCAAACCCTACAAGAAGATTCAGAAAGGGGTCTGGACTTCAGCTCTGCTTGTTTCTGCCCCTGAGCTTATAGTGATAATCCACATTCTCTCCAGGGAACGGGAGAAGGGGACACACAGATGACAATTCTTAACTGGCCCGAGGAAACAGGGATAAGCTGACATCTCGGTCCAACCAGATACAAACCAGCCTGGGAGACAGCACCCCCTCACTAGGGCCCCTCTGTCCAGTTCTAACAGATGGGATGCTGTAGACGACATTGAAGGCCTCCCATTTGGCCAGAGTCTGTGTAGAAAAGAGGGTCTGATTTTTCAGATATTTCACAAAGCTAATTACTGGCCAGCAATGTTTTTTGTGCCCATTTTTAAAGCTGAGATAATCTGATCAGGAAAATGATTCTGCATCAGGCTAGTGGTTTTATACTTTCTTTCAGCTGTGGATGCTCTGTCCAAAGGTTACCAATATACAACTCCGGCACAAAGGTAGTCTGAGTCATGTGGTGGCGAGGACCCTCTCTGGAATCCTAAAATTACACCCCGTTCATTAAGTATTGATCACGAGGTAGGCAGAACTGCTCAGCACCACACAGAGCTATTTTTGGCAATATGGCAGCTCATCACCTGAAAAAAACCTCCTATCACAAAAACACTGCACAAAACATATTACACATTTCACTTGCAGAGCTCTGCTCCCCAAAACCAGGAATCCCCCAGGGAGCGGAAACCACAGCCGTGGGCAAGAGCCATGTGCCAGAGGCACGAGCCAGGGCTCCTGAGAGGGGACGCAGGGACACATCTGTTAGATGTAGTAGCCTATAGCTGTGCTCCTAAATACCACCCCCTCACCGCTCCCGACAAGAGATGAGGCTTCTCTGCATAAGGCAGAGAATTACAGCCGAGGTGCTGCTTACACAAAGACCCTCAAAGGGCTATGCATTCAATTACAAGGCAGACCAGAAAAACCTCACACTTTTTAGGACAGGGAGATGATTGAGCTAGTGTCCCGGCCAGGGTCAGGTCAGGGAAAACAGTCCCCAGTGAGGAATTCATGGCTGCATGCCAGCTTTCACACAGGCTTGGGGGTAGTAGAGTGGAGTTCAGATTTACACCCCTAGAATTCTCCAAAAACTTCCTGAGTTACAATGAAAGGTAGTTCTAGGCTGGTAGATGAAAATACAGAGCCACCCTGGAGGGATACACTCTCAAACGAAGCTACACCGAGTCCCCAAGGTAAGAATAGCTCTGCCGGAAACGAACTTATGCGTCAAAACTCCCAGAACATCGCCGGGAAAGCAATCCATCACGAGTCCACAGCACGTCCACGGGATCACGCACCGTTCCGCAAAAACTTCAGAACACAGCACGTCCACGGGATCACGCACCATTCCCCAAGAACTCCAGAACACAGCACGTCCACGGGATCACGCACCGTTCCCCAAGAACTTCAGAACACAGCACGTCCACGGGATCACGCACCGTTCCCCAAGAACTTCAGAACACAGCACGTCCACGGGATCACGCACCATTCCCCAAGAACTCCAGAACACAGCACGTCCACGGGATCACGCACCGTTCCCCAAGAACTTCAGAACACAGCACGTCCATGGGATCACGCACCGTTCCCCAAGAACTTCAGGAACAGATCGAAACGTTAAACACCAGAGAATTACGGTTTACTTGATTAAAAGCAAATAAGAAGGAACTGAAAACTCACAAAAAATGTAAGACACGAGAAAAAAAGATTTGAGAGGAAAAGCCTAGTAATAATACAGTCACTGAAATTAAAAACCCACTGGACAGTAAAAAATACAGACAGCAGATGAGGCACAGCTTGGGAGAACGAGGAATTAGAGAATAATTCCAGGCATTTTCCCAGAAGGCACCACAGACATCAGCTCTCATGTATTCGAGAGACTCGGAGGCAATGTGCGAAGCAGCCTGATGATGCAGGCATTCGTACAGCACAGTCAGCACAAATACTCGAAGTGGGCGACACAGGCAGAAAGGACACAGAGAATGAAAGAAGGCAAACAGTCAACACAGTAATTAGAAGAGAAACTCCCAGAAGTGATGAAAGCAATACAACCTCAGATGTGAGCACTGTGCGTTTTAAGCAGAATAAAGTAAGGATGGATATAGATACATACCTAGACACAGCATTTTGAGAAAGAACTACAGGAGGCCAAAGACAAAGCGGTCTTAAAGCAACACAGACTAGACACAGGAGCCAGAAGAAAAGGAATACTATCTTCACAGCCCTGAAAGAAAGTGACCGCAAGCCTAGAGTTCCATACCCAGCTGCGCTATCGTTCAAGAGAAAGGCTGCCGTAGGTGAAAAATAGTGCTCAGTTGCGTAGAACTCTGCAGCCCCATGGACTGTAGCCAGTCAGGTTCCTCTGTCTATGGGATTCCGCAGGCAAGAATACTGAGGTGGGGTGCCATTTTCTCCTCCAGGGGATCTTTTAGACCCAGGTTTGGAACCCATGTCTCCTGCACTGGCAGGCAAATTCTTTACCACTAGTGCCACCTGGGAAACCCCATGTGAAGAATACGTATTGCCAAAAAACTTTCGTAGAGCCCTTGACAGAACGTATGTTCTGAAAAAAATAAATGGAACCCAGATGGAAGGATAAGCAGCAAAGACACTAGTAAACACGGAGGCAGATCTGAACAAGCATGGATTGAATAAAACAGCAAAGAGAATAATTTGGTAAGCATCAAAACAAGGGAAGAATTAAAATTCCAGGCAAAGATTAAAAGGCTCCTGAATCAGAGCTCAGGTTCAGGGTAATCTGATTAGCCTCTGTTAAGTCAAGGGTGCGTGTCAGAATTTAACCTAACCACTCACAGTGGAAACAGAATGGAGAAGGAAAACAAAGAGAAGACTTGACACCCACGCCCCCAATCTAAAGGGAGCAACTTTGGTGACTAAAGTCACAGCTGACACATCTTAAACGTGCAAAGACATTCTCCTCCACAAAGGGCTCAGGCTGACAATAAAAAGTTGGGGTAAAAAGACACCACCCGAATACTAATCAAAAGAAAACTGGACTGAAATTATCATCAGATAAAGCAGACGTTAAAGACAGAAAACCCAAGAAACAAAGGTGCTATATGAAGATACAAGAAACAAGATGCAGTCATCTCAAGCCTATATGCTTCCAGGTAGGTCAAACAAAAACTGACATGATTACAAGATTTGACAAACCCACAATCACGGTGGAAAATGTTCACACACCTCTTAGAAACTGATCAAGGGGATAAAAAAAACTGTGATGATAGATATTTATACAGCACAGTTAGCAGGCACACTTTAATGGACCATGTCCAATAGGAGAATATATTCTTTTCAAGCCCCTGAGTGAAGTTTGATCTGCCGCTTGTTAAAAATAAAGTTTTATTGAAAAGCAACCACACCTATTCACTTACTATTGTCTATAGCTGTTTTTGTTCTACAACAGCAAAACTGGAGTAGCAGTTCAAAGACTAAAATATTTATTATCTGGTATTAATGGAAAAAAATTGTGACTGCTGGTCTGTATCATACAGACCATGATATATGACCAACAGGCAGCCACAGTAGAAATTAACAACATACGGATGATATTAAAACTCTGTATTTGGAAATTTTACAATATACCATTAAAAATCACTCAAAATCAGACTAATATTTAAAACTGTACAGTAATAAAAATGTTATTTTAAAACTCAGTGGCTCATAAACTCGGGTGAGATGTAAATACATCAGAAAACTCAGAAACTAGTGATCTAATTAAGCATCCAACATAATTGGAAAAAGAACAAAATAATTTCAGTGGAAATAATGGGGGGGGGCAGAAATTAATGAAATAAAAGCCAAATA
Source organism: Capricornis sumatraensis (assembly GCF_032405125.1). Lineage (NCBI taxonomy): Eukaryota > Metazoa > Chordata > Mammalia > Artiodactyla > Bovidae > Capricornis > Capricornis sumatraensis. The sequence continues at coordinate 5,375,060 of NC_091069.1, forward strand.
AAAGGCAGGAATTAAGAACCTCAAAAGATACTTTTTTAAAAATGGCATTAAAAAAACGGCATTTGATAAACCTTGGGAAAGACTAATCAATGAAAAAAGAGAACACAAAAAGAACACTTAAGAACGGAAAGAGGGACAAAACTACGTGGCAGAGATATGAAAATTAACAAAGACAATTTATGATTCAGAATCTTAAAGCCTCTTCCTAACAATTGTTTGTGGGAGGCACTACTACACACTCGTTTTGCAAACAAGGAAGTTATAACACAGACTGGATATGTGACTTGCAAAGAGGTCAGACTGGAATCCAGGTGGGGTCTGTCTACCTCCCAAGGCCATGCCCTTGACCACACCACACACCCTGGCCTTCACTGCACCTTGGTGCTTACCTGAAGGATGCAGGGCCGAGGGGTAGAAATCCACTGGGGTCCGAGTAGGCGGGATCCGGGGGTCCATGTAGGAGGGTATCATCATCCACCTGGGGTCGAAGCCCAGCATCTGCGGGTGGTGCGGGTAGAAGGCGCGCTGCGGGTGGGACGGCGGAGGGTACACCGGCTGCCAGTGCTGCGTCTTGTACAGCTGCTCCTGGCAGAGAGAGACCGGGCTGCACAGGTGCCGTGGTGCCCGCACACACACGCCTCCAGGGAAAACCCACCAGACAGAAGACCAGAGAGGGCAGGCCCCAGTGTACGCATGACCACGTTCAGGCCCGGGCCCTCTCCCAGGATGGATGCACAGTCATCCCATCGTCACACGGGGCCCTCAGGCTCCTCCACTACACACGGCAGCTTGGCTGCTCACGCAGATCAAAGGCTCTCCCGGAGCTGACACATGACCAGCACCCTTCCCAGAGCACCCTCCCCAGTGCTCCTCCCCTTCCCCAGCCCCCACTGTCCCTTCAATTCGCTCTCCACACTCCAATGCCCTGGCCACGGCCAGAGTCTTCCTGGGCTCTCCACAGCTCTCCATCCAACAGCCGGAATCCCACAGGGCTGCATGTGATCTGCAGGGTCCTGCGGGTCCTGACCCATCTGCCTCTCCAGCATCACCTCCCACTACTGCCCCGGCCTCCAGTCCACACACCTGCCTGCCGCCTGCTTCAGGCCTTGGAAACATGCTGGGCCATCTGTTCCCTGGGCCCCAAACCTGCTCACCCACACCCCTCCTTCAGGTTTCAGCTTAAAGAGAACTTCCTCTGGGAAGCCTGCCACAAGTTCCAAGGAAGATCAGGTCGCCTGTTCTCAGCGCTCACAACACTGATGTTTCTCCTGCGGTTGCCTCCCTCCCTGTATCAGGGGATCGCGAGTCAAGTTCACACAGCCCGCTCACCTCTACTGCCAGACGTGGTGTGGAAAAAGTTCACTGCATGAATGGATGAACTAACACTTCAACAGAGTATTAAAAATCAAGGACCCAGACCCAGCGAGGGTTCACTTCAGACCTGCTCCACAGCACCGATGACCCCTGGGGCTTCCCTCACAAGTGCATCCCGAACCAGCGTCCTAGGCAGACACAGGTGCAGTCAAACAAGCGGGACAGCTGGCCCAGCACACCCTATCCCAGCCGGCTGGCTCAACTCCAGCCTGGGCTGGGTTCCCCGGATGGCTCACCGGGGGCCCTAGCACCTCTTAGGAGCGCTCAGCACTCAGTAAGTAGAGCTCTCCAGGGCTCTGCCCACAGCTCCTCCTCCTGTCTAGACCCCAGGTCCCCAGGGAAGCTGACCAGACAGTCCATTTGCCAGACTCCCTCAGGCTATTCTGGCATGTTCAGCCTTCCTCCTACTCTTCAGGAAGGATTTACCTGTCACTGCCCATCCCCACCCTCCCCAGAAGACTTCCCTAGAGCAGCTGTTACGACTGTGTCTGGCTGGAGTGACTCCAGAGATCTCTCCAGTCGGCAGTAAATCTTCACCAAGTCCAGGAGTGACTGCACGGCGCCTGCTCACGGTACAAAACTATAGCAGCACAATGAGCGCACCTAACTGTCTAGAACACAGGCCACGGTGGGCTTCTGGAATGCTTCCTAGGAGCCCAAGGAAAATAGGGTCTGGGGTGAACGTTGTAAAGGCAACTTTAAAAAAATTTTGGGTAAAGGTACAAAATTTGATCTGTTTCCCCAGGGCACCCAGGTTTTGGAACATTTTCGATTACTAACAATAATTTACCAGACTTCCCTGGGGGTCCAGTGGTTAAGAATCCACCTTTCAATGCAGGGACACGGATTGATCCCTGGTCAGGGAACTAAGATCCCACATGCCATAGGGCACCTAAGCCTACGCTCTGCAACCAGAGAAGCTGACATGCCACCGCGAAGACCCAGCACAGCCAAAACAAAGAGAGAGACTCAATCTTTTAAGAACATTGATGGAACACCAATAAAGACACTACTGGACCATCGATAAACTAGTCTACAGGCATCACAGAACCCCTCACCGCCACGCAGAGGCAGGGCTTCATTCCTTCCACTTCACACTGACCTGTCCTAGGCCCCACATGGCTAGATAAGCAGAACCCAAAGCTGTTTGATGTGAAACCTACAAGCCTCCACCCTTAACTCAAAGCCAACATTCCTCTCCAGTGCTGTCCACAGAGCCCCCAGGCCTCTTCCTCCTGGGTAGGCTCCAGGGTGGGGCCGCCATCAGTGTGAAGAGTGGCCACACTGTACACCTCGCAGTGAAACACCACTCAGACACCACCAGCCATTCCTTTCAACGCTAGACAACAGGGTCCCCAAACTACCAACAAAGGTTTTCATCCAGAGGATGAATTACCTGGAGAAATGAAAGGCCAGGGCTGATCTGCAAGGCCCCCACTCTCCACGTCCCCGCTGGCGACTGGGGTACAGGAGGGTGGGTGTCATCTGCTTTAATTGAAGGGGCCTGGGAGATGGAGGGGCGGATCTGTTTACAATATGGGCTAGGCGTCTCCTGTTTACCTGCTGCTGCTGCTGCTGCTGCTGGCGCTGGAACCTGGGAGGGAGTGACTTTTGGTACTTGTTGAATTCCTGCACAGGGGACCCAGCCTCCCTGGGTCCCTCCTCACTGCCGCCACTCTGAGCCACTGCTGGAGGAGCTGTGGGGGCTTCTTCTGAAAACGTGCTGGCGGTCTCCTGGGCAGAGAACTCAGGGGAGCCTACAGAACAAGTAAGTGGAGAAACGGCCAGGTCAGTTCATAAAAGCTTGGCTGAGTGAATATTTAATGGCAAATGCTTTTTCTTGTTGGCACATACTTTCTACTGCTAAACTATTTGCATCCCCAAACCCCGGCACTGGCTAACACCTCCCATGCCCGAGCTCACAGCCTCCCCCCGCCCCCCAATCACAGATGAGAAAACCAAGGACGGAGAGATCAGATGAATTGCCTGAAGTCGCATGGTCGGCAGTAGAGCTGGGATACAATTCCAGGTGAGAGAGGGTCTATTAAAATGGACCCAGTGCAACAGAGTGGATGAGGCCTCAAATAGAGCCCACGTGCCCCCACCTCCACCCAGAGTTATGCGAGTCAGGCCGGCCAGGCAGCCCCTCTGAGGATGACAGCTGCAACTACCCCACGGGGCTTCCGGGAGCATTAACTGGGCCAGTCCACGGAGTGCGCTTCAAACGGGATGCTCCCCACGGTCTCCAAGACCGTGCCCCTTGGAATCCCCTGCTGTCTTCCCCATCCCAGCTTTGCATTCTTTCTTCTACCTTCATTATAACTGATGTTTGCATTCTCAAGAAATCTACTGCAGAGAGCAAACACCAGTGCAAAGCCTGGAGGTGGGGCAGCGTCCCAGAGGAATGCTGATAGGCAGGGCGGGTATGGAAGAGCCGGGGACACACCTCACACCCAGGCCCAGCCCACTCTGCACCCTGCCGTCCACTCCCTGACTCTCTACTGCCCCCTCAGTAGGTCCCCGACACTGGGCCCAGGCTTCACCCAGACTTCAGTGACACGGCATTTACAGAAGGACCAGGGTCTGAGTTCCTTGGCCTGAAGGGTGCTGATCACCACGAGGTCACCAGAATACCCTCCATCTGAGAAGCTTTCAGCAACTGAAACTAACATCAGGCCCTTCTCTACTTTAGAGACTTTGAGTTCACTTAAGAAAGTCACAAAGAACATAACTGATCATATTATTAAAACCTAGAGCAAGAGACCCTCTCCACCACTTAACACTGGTGTGTCTAGTGCAGCCACGTGATCCAGTCCTTTTAGGATTAACATCAGGGAAAATGTATTCTAAAAAGCGGGCAGGCTTCCTTCTGCGTCACAGAGAGCGCTGTGCTCCTAATGAGGTCCTCCGGCACCCACATCTCCACTGCCAAGCAGTAGTGGTAATGAAGACAGTGCTTCGTTAGAAGCACCCGTGAGAAGGCAGGTGCTTCTGCATCTAGAAATGTGCCACGTGCTTCGTGACATCATCTCCCAGGACTCTGAGCCCAGGGGGTGGGTACAAACTCTCCCCAACCCACTTCATGGGCGAGGAAAGTGGGAAGTCAGAGGGGAGGTGTCAGAGGGGAAGCAAGTGGCCAGCTGGCTTCAGTGGTGAAAACAGGACGTGAACCCAGGCCCCTAATCCAGGCCTGAACTCCTAACAACTGGATCCCTGTGTGTCCAGCCATTGGCCACAGTTCGTGCTAAGAAGCCAGGGAGATGCCCAGTGACACAGCCCTTGTTTTCAGGTCAGGGGCCAGGCTCACTGCTCACCTTTGTGGACGGCAGGGCCATTTTCCTGGGGAGTCACCTTCTCAGCCCCCGGAGAGCGGGGAGCTTCCTTCTCCGCCTGCTTCTGGGCCTCGCTGGCCCGCTGAGCCTGCTTGCACTTCTGGTCAAGCTGCTTGAGTTTGGCAGCACAGGCAGCCAGCCTTTCCTCACGCGCGCGGCGCTCCTCCTCCTCCCGGCGCTTCCGGGCTCGCTCCACAGCCTCTGACATCTCCGACTGGACGAACTTCTGCCGCGGCGGGGGCTTGTCCTCTTTGTCCTCGGCAGACTGCTGCCGAAATAAGGTGCCCATGGAGGACTTCTGCTGAGAGAAGACGGTCAGAGGATGTCACAACTCAGAGACAGGCCACCACCTGGAGGGTGTCAGCTCCCTTCTCAAGACCCTTGGGCACCTTCAAGAGGCCTATGGCAAAAGGACCTGAGCTTCGATCCTGCTCTGCCCTACGCTATATTTGGAAAGAGGGCTGGGCAAGCACCAACAGTCTAAACCCTAATTTCTCTTTTGGAAACTGTTAATAATCAAGGAAGCCCTCCGGGCTGTAAAGGTGTACGGAATTGTTTGCAAACCTCTTAACACCATGACTGAAATGCAGGAAACGCTCACGAGAATGGGCACTCCTGCAGCCACCTCTGGGCATGCAAGGTCAGGGTGTCCACAGCTAAAGAAAAGGAGCAAAAAACCACATGCTCATCACTCCTCAGCCACAGAACTACCCTACTGCTCCTCCCACGACAGCAGATGAACCTCTGGGTACAAAGAGCCCCAAGACACCAGAACTCACACTCACACGTGAGGTTTCAAACTGATTAATGTAAAAACAAAACAGCATCTCTAAAAACATCTCTTCAAGGTATTTTACCTACTTTTAAGTCTCAAGTTGATTGTTAAGTTACTAGACAACCAACAGGGCACCAATGATGCAGTGTGAAAACCTCTCAGTTCTGGGAAGATTTCTTACTGATTTGCAGGAAGAGAGGCTGCAGGCAGAATCTGCAGCAGGACAGAAGATGGGCTGGGCCCCTGGACCCAGCCACTGGAAGTCGAATGACATACAACTGGCAGAAAACCACACAACTTCTTGTTTTGAGGGACAGTTACACAGATGAAGGTAACTGTTGAAAAGTCATCAGACATATGAAACCAAGGTCTGTTGTGTCTTTTCTTGTATTTTAATTGTCATCGTTCAGTCTTGTATGACTCTTCTGCAAACCCACAGACTATAAGGTTCAAGAGAAAGGCTGCCTCAGGTTTAGAATAGTGCTCAGTTGCTCAGTTGTGTCTGACTCCTTGTGACCCCATGGACTGTAGCCCACCAGGCTCCTCTGTCCACAGGACTTTCCAAGCAAGAATACTGGCGTGAGTTGCTATTTCCTTCTCCACAGGACAGTCCCGACCCAGAAATCAAACCCATGCCTCCCGCACTGGCAGGCAGGTTCTTTACCACTGAGAAGCCAGGGAAGCCCTTTCTGTAAATTACACCTCCATAAAAGCAGTAAGTAGCAGTGACAGCAGAGAGTGATTTTTCTCCTGAAAACTAACTTCCTATAATCCAGAGGCAATTACTACAAGATTATAAATGTCTAATTTAGAATCACAAAGGTACTTTTTACATGATATAATTGGGGCCAAGTGTGCACTCTCCTTTTACTCTGCCCCGATCACTGCCATCTGTCCAGGGACCTTAACAGCCACGTACTGTCTCACCTCGAGTCTCCACCAAGACACATCTCACTCCCTGATGCTCAGGACACCTGGATGATCCCTAAGGCACACCCCTGTTACTATTCTCTTCACAATTTCCCAGAAAGTAAATACCAGAATCAAAGGATATGTGCATATCATCAAAACTACAGACATGCCTTTCAAAACTGCGTGAAGTGAGCTATCATTTTATAAACTAAATATTCTGCAAAACATTTAAGCTGTGACAATCTTTTCAGAAATTTGTATTCATGAAATGATAAGAGATTTTATCTTTGTTGACTCTAGATAATAATAAAAACACTCAAGATAATTCAGGGTTGCTATGAGCAGATCAAAGTAAAAAAAATCTTCTTTTGAATACTGAGCAACCCCAATATTGGGATGAAATCTGGGTTAATCGCAAGATAATTTATAAGCGCTGTACTGTGTCTGTTTTCATTCCTGTGTCCCCTGTACCGAGCACAATGCCTAGCAAGACACGATATGTGCTCAGCACAAAAACTCAAGATAAAAAGTATTTTCACTTTACAGGAAGATGTGGAAGTCCTTTAAACAGCACAGTGCTCTGGAAATGGCAAGTCTGCCAAGTTTCTTTAAATGAATGCCTTTCCCTCCGCAGCTTGCCCTTCCAGCTCAGTTCCATTCCAAAGCCAGGCAATGTGGCAGCACCAGGCCAGCACCAGGGGGTCAGACAGCTCAGGGCAGGCGGTCGGAGCCCAGGCAGGTGAACAGGGTTGTTCACATGGAGGTGGGGCTGACGAGGAAGGGGAGCCCAATCAAGTGGGAGGAGGAAGGAACTTCTAGAAGAGATGGCTCAGCAGGGAAATTCAGGGTCTCTGGGAGGGGGGGCTGACATGTGAGGAGCTGAGGAGGGCACCTGTGCAAGGGAGAGGGTGAGGGTAGAAACAGAGAGACTAGGGAGATAACGGGAAACAGCCAGAATGAAGTGTGTGTGTGTGTGCTTCGTGTCTCCCACTCTCTCACATACATACATTCCCTAACTGTGTGCGTGTGTGTCTGTCTCTCTCACGTGTGTGTGTTTCTCTCTCACATATATACAATCCCTAACTCCATGTGTGTGTCTGTGTGTGTGTCTCTCTCATGTACATACATTCCCCAATTATCCATGGAAAAGACCAGAAGCAGCAGCACTCCTGGTGCCCACGTACCGGTTTATAAGTGTCATTAAAGGCTGACTCCAGGGCCAAGGCTAGATAAGGACAAAATGAGCTTGGAAAAGCTTATTCTACCAGAAAGCAAGGAATCTCTCAAAAAAAGAATGGAGACAGTGAAAAGCACACGGCTGCAAGCCTGAAGCTCCCAAATCAAAGACAACCTGAACATCCAAAGAAACAATATTAATTAAAAATCTGATGAGAAACTAGATATTCATAGTCTTAAAGTAACTAGCCACAAAACTTCTATCAATTACCAATCTGTGGTACATGTGAAAGCTCGATGTTGTGAAACCCAGTAGCCAGCACCTCAATCCTGAGATTAAAGTAAGGCTGTTACAGTGGGCAGAGAGGGACCAGGGTCATCCAGGCGGAAGCAATGAGAAGAGTCAGTGCCAACTCTGAGAGACTCTAGCCAAAAGAGGGAGGCCTTGAACCCCACCATGAGGAAGCTCCAGACAAACGGCACACTGCACAAAGCACTTGGCTTCTGATCTTCCAGAGCGTCAACCTCAGGAAAGCGGAGCAGAGGCTGAGGGTCCACTTCACACTGAAGGACACCTGACCCTGAGCCAGATTCCTGTGCATACGGACCATCAGCTGGACAGCGGGGGCAATGGGATGGAGTCTGCCGACAAGGTGGCAGTGCGAAGTCAACGCGAGCTTCCTGGATTTGACTGTGCTTACGTGAGAAGCATTCTGTGGTGACAGAGCCTGATCGGACTAGCAACTTACTCTTCAAATGGCTCAGGAAAAATGTTCTTTGCGTTACACCAACTTTTCTATAAGTTTGTGACTAAAGAGGGACTTCCCTGGAGGTCCAGTTGTTAAGACTCTGCCCCAATGCAGGGGGCTCAAGTTCAGTCTCTGGGCAGGAAACTAGATTCCACATGCTGCACAGCGCGGTCAAAAAAAAACCAAAAGGGAGGGAGGTTCAAGAGGCAGGGGACATATGTATACCTAGGGCTGATTCATGTTAATGCAGGGCAGAAACCAAGACAATGCTGTAAAGCAAATATCCTCCAATTTAAAACAGCTTAGAAAAAGAGAGAGAGAAATGTCTGCTTAGACTTTTTCAGAAAACCGACCAGACCACTGAACTCAGTGAAACCTAATTGACTGTCCATCTGAAAGAGTGAGACTCTGGCCTTAGTGACCAGGGACACACACTGAGTCCCCAAGCCGGCCACCACTCAGTGTTCTCTCAGCTGGCTGAGACTCCTCCTGCAGGCCCCACCCAAGATGGGCTCCTGAAACCTCCCTGGCTCCACCCCTTCCTGTTCATTGTAAATGCACAGAACAGCCTTTCAGGTGACCTGCTGGAGTCTCTGCCTTGGATCTCTGGTCAACTGAACTTGGAAAGGGCTTGTGTGTGCACACACGCACATGCATGTCCCCCAGCCAAACAGGCACAGAACCCCTCCCCCGCAGTGCCCAAGGTACCTGGTAGTCAGGGCCTGACGCCCAGCTGTGCAGCTTCCTGGAAGGCGGCTGAGGTTCCGGCACCTTCCGGACAACACGGGTCACGCCTCCTGTTTCATTCCAGTCTTTTCCTTCCTCTTGGGTGCGCTTGGCATCAGCACTGTCTGCAGAGCTCAAGGACAACTGCCGCTGCCTCCTGGGGTCCCAACTGTTCCTAGGACAAACCGTGAAGACTTGGTTTTCCTGGTCGGCCCAGGCATGGTCTCATCAGACCATTAGCAATTTGAAAGTTAGCTTCTACAAACTGATTTCCTTCATAAAAGACCCATGGCACATCCACTTTATGGCTGAGAGGACACGCCCAGAGCACCTACACCAGCACCCATTTTACCAAGTCAGTCTTAAAGACACAGCTCCAGGCAGGATGCCTCACACCCATTACTTCATCTACTACAAAAAAAAAACAAACAAAACGCCTCTACTTCCTCCATTTTAAAGAGCTCGTCAGTGAGTCTCTGGGAGGTTGGGGAGCTGTTCACAAGAAAGAGCTAACAGAGTTGAACCCAGGCCTCCCACTGCAGGCCCTTCTGTCTCTGCCAAAGCCCCGTCCCAGGACTGAACAAATGTTCCGCACAACAGCAGAAGAAGGCTTGCTGAGTGATACATTACAAAGAGCAAGAGGAGCAATGCACACACTGGATGGAGGAGGAGGAGACAGACGCCCAGCAGAGGCTCCAGGAAGGCTCGCTGAGTGGTGCTCACCTTTACACGCTGTCGTGCAAACAAAAGCTCTGTGACAAAACACGTGTGCATCTACTCACACCTCTGCTAGTGCAGAAGTGGTGCCCAAAAACCCAGTGGGAGCACAGAGAAAGTCAGGGAGTCAGGCCTGGCTAATACCCATGCTCCTGCACGCACACGCACACACACATGCACAAACGCTCCGGAGGTGGAGGGAGGTGAGGCGGGTGAGGAGAGGCAGGAGGCCAGACAGAGCAACGCCTGCCAGTGCCTCCTGGTGGCGAGCCGAGGTGTGGTGCCCACGGAAGGTTCCCGACCTGCCAGGAAAGACCCAAGTCTATCAAGACGGTGACTAAGCCACAGGGTGAGGGGGACAGGGAAGGAGGGACCGGCTGGCCAGCCTCTGGATGGTGCATGAAGGAAACGATGCAGGTCCCTGTGGTCCCAGAGACAGTGAACAGGGAGGGATGGAGCCAGGGAGGTTTCAGGAGCCCATCGTGGGTGGGGCCTGCAGGAGGAATCTCAGCCAGCTCAGAGAACACTGAGTGGTGGCCGGCTTGGGGACTCCATGTGGTGTGTCCCTGGTCACGACAGCCAGAGTCTCACTCTTTCAGATGGACAGTCAAGTCACATCAATTCAGAGAGAGGAATGGAGCGGACTGCTGCTCCAAAGAACCTACAAAGCTTCACGTTTCCACTGATTTAAATTCTGGATCACATCTCCTTCTGAGCTTAGTTCCAAAAACTGACCAATAAATATTTATTTCCCAAGGGCATCCAAAGCTTCAGTTGAAATCAAGCAGCATTAAAATAAATTTCAGAAGCCTCAATTAGCTAACTGTCTGTGTGCCAGCTGAGGAAGAGTGACAGAAGATCGTTACCAGCTCCCTGCAGAAGAGGAGCTGTGAAGCCAAAGATGACACAACAGAGACTTGCAGACCCAACTACATAAACGTTCAACTCCTGACAGTGAAACAGACAAAGGGGAAAAACACCAAAGCACTGCTATCTAAGCAATATAGAACAGTGATCACATTTTAACTTAGAGCACAGCAAGTCTAACAGATATATATGTACAAAGGAAACAGGCAATTCCATACAAAGAGAAGCATCCATACTTCCCAACACTGGGGTGGTGGTGGGGTGGGCACACAAATTAAAGTGACCATAGCTACTATTTTAAAAGTACAAGCCAATGCTACTGGTATTCTGCTAAAAACTAGACTGGCTAGACTACAATTTAAGTATTTTCCAAATGGTGTTGGGAGCAAGCATCAGTCCAACGAAATGATCCAAAAAAAGAGAGAGAAAAGATTCAAGTGGTCAAATACGGTTAGGCAACGTGGCATGCCCCGCTCTCGGCTTCTCCCCCACTCCCAGATTCCCAGCAGGCTGTAGCACGCACATCCTAGGCTCCGGGCACTCTTGGAGTAGAGCTGAACCCAGGCGGTTTCCCAAATCTGCTTGGCCAGAGAAGGCTTTAGGGGCACCACACACTCATGGCAGTCTGCAGAACAATCAGTCTACAAGACACACTTGGGAAAAATGCGGGCTCAGTGGCTAAATGGCTAGGACTCAGCCAGCCACGCCTGGTGCCCACCCTGGCTCCCCACCCCCAAACAGCTGTCCTTCCATCTGCAAAATGGAAACAGTATCTGCCCACATGAGGTTGCCGGGGTCAGCGCACGGCAGCACGGAGAACACCAGTGCACGTACATCCGTAAAGTGTCACACGTGCCCCCTCAACCCCCAGCATTGGGAGCGGTGCTGTGAGCAGGGATGGCGCCCTTACCACTTTGGCCTGCCGTCCTTCACCACTTCCTCCTCCTCCTCATCATCACTGAACTTCAGCTTCTCGGAGTAGTCCACTTCTTCATGGAGGCCTGCAACAGGAGGAGGGCCAGCGAGAAGGATACAAGATGCACATCCCAACAGTGGTAAGAGCACCGCTGGGGTGGGGGGAGCGCTGCCTCCAGGCAGGAAGGGCGCCAGCCCACCTGGCTAAGGGGCACCCCCGGCTGCCACCACCAGAGCACACACTGCAGAGAGAAGTGGAGGACAGGGACTAAGACTCCACGCTCCCAATGCAGGGGGCCCAGGCCCGATCCCTGCTCAGGGATCTGGATCCCACAACTAACACATGATGCAGCCAAATAAATAAATAAAAACCATATTAAAACAAATACAAGTGACCATATGTAACATAGATAGCCAATGGGAATTTGCTGTCTGGCTCAGGAAACTCAAACAGGGGCTCTGTATCAACCTAGAGGGGTGGGATGGGGAGAGGGATGAGGGAGGTTCAAAAGGGAGGGGATATATGAACACCTATGGCTGACTCACGTTGAGGATTGACAGAAAACAGCAAAATTTTGAAAAGCAATTATCCTTCAATTAAAAAATAAATTAATTAAACAAATAACAACAAAAATACAAGCGAAAGACCGTACTGGCTTTGGTCACAGCACAGTAGCCTCCCTGGTTAGATTAACTCTGTTAAGAGAACAGTCCTTAAATCTGTGCAGACCAAGTGTTCTGCAAGTGTGTTACAAGGTGAGGAGTGAGCAGAAGCAGGCAGAAACCAGCCAGGAGGCCTCCCTGCCAACACACACTCCTGAGAGGTGGGATCTGTGACCGAGTGGCTCGGGTGGCAGAAAGTGTCCATCAATGGATGAGCGAGCACACAAAATGTGGTAGATGCACACAATGGAACAGGATTTGGCCACATTAAAAAAAAAAAAATAGTTCACACACACGCTACAACATGCCGGCCCCTGCAGACATCATGCTGAGAGACGGAGCCAGGTGCGAAAGGCCTCAGATCCTGCTGTGCGACTCCATTCATACAAAACATCCAAAACACACAAATCCACAGACAGAAAGTAGACGGTGCTTGCCAGAGGTTGTGTGTGGAGGGAGGGTCACCGGGAGTGAGTGCTCATGGGTACGGGGCTTCTTCTGTGGGTGATGGAAATGTTTGGGAATTCAACAGTGGGGATGATTGCACAAACTTGTTAATATACTAATCATCTCTGAATGGTAGACTTTAAGGGGGCAAATTTTATATAATACGAAAATCTGTCACATGAGGTATATCACTGAAAAAAGGGACGTGGCAAAAAGCCCAATCCAGTTTAAGAGTTAGATCTGACGACAAAGCAAATGTGATCACATACTATCTCCCAGAGCCTCGCGGTGCATACAAACACCAATGGGCTGAAGGATGCGGATGCAAAAACACAGCACGACAACAATAAATACAGCCAGAACGTGACCTGACACAGGGTGAGACAGACTCCAGGCAAGAGGCGGAGGAGAGACCAAGAGTATGTGAAAACAACAGAAACGGCCAGCACACCAGTCATAAAAATAAAAAATGGGTGTAACAGCTTCAAAATAAATGAAGCAAAAATTGACAGAATTAAAGGTAGAAACAGATAAATCTGCAACTGTAGTAGAGAGTCTAACACCTTACTTTGAGTAACTGATAGAACTAGACAAAAATGTTATGAACAGCACTACCAACCACCTGACTCAACTGATACATACAGAATGTGAACTACAGAACACACTCTTCTCACAAGCACTTGGACTACTCAGCAAAACAGACCACGCACCTTAGTGATAAAACCAGTCCTGATAAACTGGAAAGAACGGGAGTCACACAGAATATGCCCTTGTGACTACAGTGGAATTCAATGAGAAATCTAGAAATTTCCAATTAAAATGATCAGTGAACTAGAAAACAGTCAAAACAATGGAGAAAATTAAAGCCAAAAGTTCTTTGTAAAGATGAGTAAGACTAATGAGCCCTTGGCAGAAGTGAACAAGAGAAAAAATACAAATTACCTACTTATCAGGGATGAAAAAGAGTGATATCTGTATCATTACAAATCTTACATACATCATTTTCAAAAAAAAAGATTCTAAAGTTATATGAAAATGGACTTAGAAGAGTAAAATAATCTTAAAAATGAACAAAGCTGGGAAATGTACACTAACTTACTACAACGCTACAGTGTGGTATTGGCGGAAGGATGAATAAATAGAACAAACAGGGTCCAAAATGAGACCCACACGTCTACGATCGATCAATTGCTGGCAAAGGTGTCAAAGCAATGCCACAGGGAGAGAGAAGTCTCGTCACAAATGGTGTAGAGCAACTGGGTATCCTGTTGGATTAAAATGAACCCTGACTCCCATCTCACACCATATACAAATTAATACATGGCCCACACATCTAAAAATCAGTGTTAAAATTATAAAACATAAGGGAGTTATCTTTGCCACCAGGAGGGACAAAGATTTTTATAAAAGACACAATAAACCATAAAAAACACAAATTTATACGTTAAACTTCATCAAAATTTAAAACTTCTGCTAATTAAAGTGCAGTGCTGAGAAAATGGATCAGGCAGGCAGTGGGAAAAAACTTTTGTGAAATACTAAGTCTCCAATGATGTGTATCTGAACACTCAAAAAAGATACCAGTAGCCAAATCGGCATGAAAACAAGCGTATGATTACTCATCAGCAAGATGCAAATTAAAAGCACAATGAGCTAACGCTACACACCCACTGGAATGGCTAAAATTAAAGAGATGAACACCAGAGCACTGTAAGGATGCAGAGCCAAGTTCTCAGGACTGCCGCTGGAGCACACACCAGCCACCACGGAGGTCTGCGTGCTTCTGGCAAGCCTCATCACACACCTCCCCTTTAACCAACGACTCCACTGCTGGATATTAACTCAAGAGAAATGAGAACAGCATCCATAATAAACTTTCGAGCAAACTACAGGATTTGATACAATGACACACGCCTCAGTGATTAAAAGCAACCACTGACACACGTAATAACACGGGTGGTCTCACAAACCTTACAGCAGAAGGGAAGCCGCACCACTCCGTCCATCTGCAGTTAGGACTCATCAGAAGGGGGAGGCCTCGGGCAGTCAGGAGGAAGACTGGCTGGGAAGGGATGGAGTGAGTACTGTGTCTTGACGCGGCTGTGCTGCTCAACCACGTGGGTTTATCAAAACCCTACAACTAAATATGCGCCTTTTACTTGGCAACAAACCTCCAGAAGAATTTTAAAAGAAAATAATCAGATCGGGAGTGTGGGTAATTATGAGAATGCAGAATGTTGGAACTTGCTGAAATGCAGTGACAGGGTGCTATGTGGGGCTCATCACCCTCCTGTTTTAACTCTTTCGTTACACACACTCTTTCTCCCTCTAAGAGTAAGACGAAAGACCAAGACAGACAACGTGGCTGCATGAGGAAGCAACTGCTGGTAAGGATCAGCAAGGATCTCTCAGGCCCAAGGCTGTCTGCTGCCCTCTGCCCCCAGGAGTTCCTGTAGACACTGTGTCGCAGGAACTGCCAACCTTGGCAAGAAGCAGAAACAAGAGTGCAGTCCCCGCCTGCTAAACCGTCAGTCGAGAGCCCGCCAGCAAACGCCACCACCCACCTGCCCAGCCATCGTCGGCGTCAGTGTCCAGGTCATCGAGGCCCTTCAGGTTTTCTGCGTTGACGATGGTGGGTCGTGGCACCCGCTCCACCAGCGGCCTCAGTGGACGGATTGGGCGGCTCACTCCCAGTCTATTTTCTTTTCTGATGACAGAGAGAAGGGTAAAGACACTGGGCTGGTGTCAAGTACACAGATGGAAGCAAACCCCAATACTTCTCCAGAACTATGTCCCCCACTGCAAAGGTTCACGTGTGCCCTTGATATTATAATCCTCCCCTTTTTAAAGAACATGTAATCAACAAATACATCGCCAAGAGAAGTTCTGCTTCATTTTAGCTGCTCGGTGTTAAATCCACGGTGATAGCAGTGCACAACTGGCAGGGAGCTGAACTCAGAGCCCCTCCTCGCCCTGCCCAGGAGACCACCCCCCATGCACCCTGGGCATCAGGGTGCTTTCCAGCTTCCGAGGCCTCCGGAAGCCAAAGCGCTGTCCTATGTAAACCCACTGTACTGCCCCAATACCACCAACCAGGGTGGCTTCTACATACGTGGCTACACTGCTTTGGCCTTACCCGTCTTGGTCATTCATCTGGAACTGTCTAAAAGGAACACGGGGTTCAAGACGGAGCTGAGGAAGGGGAAAAGATCCTCTTTCCACTGTACCCTGGTTCTCTGATGACTGTGGCGAACACATCTGAAACATAACATCAATGAACAGGGTTTTCCAGTAATGGCCCAGAGTCTAAGTTCCACTGGCATAAGAATTTGTTCTGGCAAAAGGGAAACAGAAACAGGAAAGTCTCGGGGTTTCCCAATTAATCCTATCACCATCTCCCCCATTTTTCCTGCTATCAGTACACAAATCTGGGGACTTGTGTCTTGGGGAATACCTGCCTCTCCTTCTTCTAAAAGAACCAAGGTTAAGATAACATCCACATAGCCAGGGAAAGAAGCCAGAGGCCCTTAAAACTTGAAACGGGGGAAGTGAAAATGCAAAAGTAATGGAAACCTCCAGGGTAAGGCACCAGGGCAAAGAGACTGGGTGGGGATGGGGGACGCCCACGGTGGACATTCAACCACGTGAAGTAGGTTCTGCTGGACATGAACGATCTGACTCTGCGGGGACAGAATGCACACTCTGAAGACTTACAAAAGCAGGAAGCATGTCATGGTATGTAGGTGGGTGGTATACACTCCCCAAGAACTGTGAAGCCCCTCTGCGGGCAGGCTGAGCCGGGCGGAGAGAGGGGTCCTTAGAACCGCTGGCGCATGCCGAGGAGGGGGCTCCGTCTCCTGCACTCGAGTTCCTGCTGCCCAGCTCAGTTGGGGAGGCGCTCAGAGACGTGGCAGAAATTATGTTTCGCCCACCGCCCTCCCTCCAGCTTGTCACATCTGGAAATTGAAAGGGGGCAAAAGGGGAGAGGAAAGAGGAAGGGGGAGGAGGGATTGTATGAGGTTCTGAAGGTCAAGGGACCCCCCTCACTCACCAAAAATTAAAAAAAAAAAGTGAAGAATTGAGTTGACTGGTCAAGTCTGTCAGGGAAGGTGGGGGGCAGACATCTGGCCAATGAGTATGAAACTGCTGAGGGTGTCTGACTGTCAGAGAAACACAAAACACAGTCTGCTCAGAGGGAAGGCAAGTGTAAACAAGGGGTGGTCTTCCTTCATCAACTCAGAGACCACACAACCTGAGACCTAACACCCCAAAGAGACCCAGAAGCCCCATAAGAGCAGTCTTGGGTCACTGTTTCCACTAATACTGACCCAGTCCCATCGGGACTGGTACCAGGCTTGGCACTGGACTTGATGTTGGAACCAGAGTTCCTGACGCGAGTTCAAACCCTGCTCTGCAGTGCCAACTCTAGTCAGGGACTCCCTAGCTGTGATGTAGAAAACAGCTACTGGCTCCCTCAAGTAGGCACTGGAAGGGGCTGGGCCCCCTGCTCAGGCCTCATCCCACCTGCTCCCACAGTGGCCAGGGGACCTCCTGCAGGTCACAGACTGAAATCTGCCAATCCTCTCTGACCATCGTTTTAAGATGACGCTTTCTCCTGCTCAACGTAGCAAAGCCTGGTGGGATTATAGGCCAACAAGGAATCAGATGCGCCAAAAAGACTCCTCTTTTTGGTCAACTTATAGTTAGAGAGAAGTTGAAACATGAAAGGTTCTTGAGTACTTGACCCCTAAGAGAATGGAACCCAGGATCGGAGCCACAAAGTCACACTGCTCCCAACTCTTCAGCCACCTTGTACATGACCTTAGCCAAGCTCTGGTCACCTGAGGTCATCTGCTTCTTCATCTTCTCAAACAAGGGGACAGAACTGATTCCAGAAGCTTCTTCTAGTTCTAAATTGTTACAGTCCTACAACAGCTCATCTTAATTAATCCCCAAAAGATGATGTTTCTGGCCTAAGGAATCTGATTATATATTTGGAACAAACAAAATAACCCAGCATAGACCACTGAGAAGACAGTATGTTTTATTAAAGAGCTTCACGGTTATCATTTCATTTATAGGATATCCGTTCTGACTCTGGGATACCTTGGGGATTAATCAAAACAAGCAGATAAAAAAGTCTCTCATATTTCAAGACCTGATCAACTCCCTACCCAAGGGCTATTTCAGAATCTGTGATTAGAACTGATGGGAAATCCCATTCCCAAACAATACCTTAAATTCTAACTACCCAAGGCTATGAAGAAAAAAAGTATTACCAATAAGAATTGCTACACAACCCTGCTTACCCCTTGGCCAGACCCCCAATTAGGGGCCATGGAGATGAGTGGTGGGCTGGCTACGCAACCAGGGAAACATGTTAAAAAACAGATTCTAATTCGGCTGCGGGGTAGGAGAGGGCTGGAAATCAGACTTAACGAACCCCCAAGTGATTCTGACAACACTCAGCTAGCTCTGGAAACCATTGCTTAGAAAATAAGCTCTTGAACTGGGAGTCAAGTTAACTTGCCCTTGGTTCAGCTGTCCCTGCCGTGACCACCCAGGCACAGCACAGCCTCTGATGATTGCTGGGAAGACGGACAGGCCTGGACTGACCCAAAGGACGGGAAGGGAGGCGCGACCTCCAGCCCAGCCCAGGAAGTGAGTCCACAGACATAAGAACCCAGTACAGGATCGCCAGCCGTGCTCTCCAGGCAGGGAGCCTGGCTGCTTGAGAGATGGCTCGTGTCTAAGAGGCAGAAGCTGAAGGGGAACTTTGCTGTTCCAGATGGAGGCTGCAGCTCACTTACTCTGAGGGCGGAGGCTTGGTCCTGGCCCATACGACAGATCTAAGACGCCCTTTTCTTTGCCAGCCTTGTCCTGCCCTCCAGCTGCTTTCAGCGTCGGAAATTCCTCGGGAGAGAAGGATAACAGTCGGCTTGAGGCCCTTAAACCTGTCAAGAGAATCAGAAAGACTCAGGGGTCAGGTGAGACTGGTGTCCATGGTTCTCTGCTTCAGCCTCGGAGCACACTGGCGGCCCTACCACCCTGAAGGGCACTGCCTCCCGCGGTGCCGTCTGTGCTGGCCTTCTGTGCCCACAGAGTGGCACCAGGGTTTCCTGAGGGTGACGAGGGGAGGCTGCCTGCAGACCGCAGCAGGCCCCCTGCCAGAGCTGGTCACAAACAGCAGAGGTTGGGTACAGCAGATACTGCAGTCTGAGCCTCCCTTCCCACTCCTGGAGGAAGGCAGTACCGTCCTTTCGGCGGTGGTCCTGAGGAGAGGGGAGACAAGCACAGTCTTTGGGGAAACCTGTCTGAGGTCAGCGGCTTTTGGGTGGAGGTAATGCCCCTCCCCAACACCTCACAGCTCACACTGCCTCCTGGATTGTCTGTCCACTCCAGTAAACCATTTCCTACAAAGCTCCTCAAGCCCTGCAAGGCCAAACACTTTAACTCTTATAATCCCGGGAACAACTTCTTTCCTTGTTCTTTCATTCACTCTCCAACACTATCAAGCCCTGCAGAGAAAGCTTTTCCTGAGGGCTGCTCCTATCACTCAGAGCAAGGGGCACTGGGACCCTGCAATCATCTTCGATGAACGGGCACTGACAAGTGATGCACTTTAGGGCTTGGAGTGGGGTCCGGTCCCTTCAGTGAACACACAGCGCACCTGGCAGCACCACACAGTAAACATCCAACTGTGGCTCACCCTGACCCCCAGGCAACACACCCACGTCTGTCCCCAGGAATTACTGATCAGAGCACCTGCTGACCGCCGCAGACTTGCTCAGAAAGAGGCGGCAGGGTCAGTGCAGAAGCTCAAGGTGGCCATCCATCCACCATCCCCCTTAGTAAAAAGGTACAGGGGGGTCAGATGAACCCACCACAGGGGTAGACGGACACATTACTAACCAATGCTTCACTTGAGAGACAATCGCCAGGTGTCACGAAGGAGGACCAATACTCTCACAGTTGCCTCATTGTATCAAAAGGTCACTGGCAGGAGTGAAATATGAAAGTCAATACTTTAAAAGTAGGAATAGACGGACTTCCCTGGTGGTCCAGGGGTTACGACTCCGAGCTCCCACTGCAGGGGAGCACAGGTTCCATCCCTGGTCAAGGAATGATCTCACGTGTCATGTGGCCACACACACAAAAAAAGGTAGACAGTTTGAAGTTAAAGTAATAACCAAGAAAACAAAAAAAGCCTAGTACTTTTTCCCTGTCTTGATAATCATAAAGGTGATATTCTAATTATGAATAAAACTTGCCCTCCAGAGATAAAAAGGGCAAAGTGAAGAGCTCCGACATTCCCAGCAAAATCACATCCCTAAGGTTCCGACGCCCTGTAATGCTCACCCAGCATTCCCCCCTGCCCTCTGTTCTCTGCCAGGAGGAACAGAGGCAGCACAATCAGGGGCTTCTTGCAAGGCCCCAGAGGGAGCTGCTGGTGGTTTAGGCAGCAGAGCCTGCGGGCCACGCACCTCCCTCTGCCTGAACCACACAGGCAGACCTAGGCCTGGGCCTGGTCCAAGTGAAACAGGCCTGGGACTACCCTCCACGTGCAGAGTCCGTCAACTCAGGAAGGACATCGACAGTTCCAAAGTCGTGACAATGTCTGTGCACAGCCCTGGAAGCCTCACAGGCTATAACCCCCACGTAGGAGGGGTCATAGTCAGCACACATCTGTTCTTTCCTCTTGGGCTACTGGGTTCTGCCGCCTCCCAGACGAGCTACCACATGTTGACAGGATATTTTACTGTGTTTTAAAATTATTTTCTAAACCAAGTTTCATTTCCATAAATAAATCAAAAGGTTCAAAGGTAAAAAGCCTTAAAGAAGAATCAACAGAAGCCCTCCTCCCACCCAGGTACTCCATCTTTCCACATCAAAGAAAAGTGGAAGTGTCAGTTGCTCAGTCGTGTGGGACTCTCTGCGACCCCGTGGACAACAGCCCGCCGGGCTCCTCCATCCATGGCAAGAGTACTGGAATGGACTGCCATTTCTTTCTCCAGGGGATCTTCCCAACCCAGGGATGGAACCTGGGGCCTCCAGCTTCCCAGGCAGATTCTCACTGTCTGAGCCACCAGGGAAGCCCTGATCTACATCAAACGTCCTCACAAAATAATGCACTTTTCTGTTCTGTTCCCTCTCTTCCTTCCTCTTATGTTTCCCTCTAGAGATCTTTTTTTTTTAATGCACATACATTTTCTAGAAACGTATTTTCTCTCATCCTGATTTTTTGCACAAATGGTAAAATACTCTACGTACTATTCTATGCTTTTTTCACTTAATAATATGTCCTGGAAAGCTTGCCAGATCAGTAGAAAACTGCATTTTTTTCCTTCTAGCCAAACAGCATTTCATTAAAGTACCATCATTTGATGGACATTTCAAGTGGCTGCTTCCAATCTTTTGCGGTTATAACAGGGCAGTGAGATCTTGTGTTACACAGGTATCACTTGCAGGGTGATCGCCCCGCAGAGGAACTGCCAGGTCAGAGGGTATCAGGCTCGTACTGATAGGCAGTGTCAGGCTGCCCTCCATAAGAGCTGTGCCAACTTTAATTCAAATAACCTCTATCGTTCCTGTTAATTAAAAACAAGTACATTGAATTTACTTAAGAATATTTCAACCTCACAGAAATAGAGGCTACAGAGAGCAAAGACCCACTGTGAACAGCCCAGTGAATGGTCTCCACAAAGCCTCTGGAAGGACCTTGTCTAGGTCTAAAAGGCCCTGTCACAGCCCCCACCGAACCCTCTCTGCTTGTCTGGCTCCCTCCACCTCGCCCTCCCGGCTGAAGCTGCGCGTCCCCGCCACACCGACTGATTGACATCCCCATGGAGACGGAGGAAGGGGCAAGTCTTCACCCGCACGGCAACCCAACCCAGAAGGGCCCGTGCTCAGAGTGGCAGAGCAGCCAGGTGTGCAGGGCAGCTGGCGCGTGGAGCTGGTGTCCACTCTCAACCATGACACGTGAGGCCTGGCAAGGCCTTGGCCGGCAGGGACACGCAGAAGACAGAGGCAACGCCAGGACAGGGCTGACGGTAAAGACGGTGGCCTGTGCTGGTCACGGAGGAAAGGGCAGCTGTGGTCAAGCCGCTCACACCTCTATCCCTCTCCTTCCAGCTCGAGGCGTTGGCTGGTGCTGTCTACACATCATGCTAGAAACATGCCCCCAACACTGGAAAACCAGGAGAGTCCAGAGAGAAATCCGGATGTTTGGCTCCTTGCAAAAACACCTGCTGACCTGGGCCCACAGCCCAGATCCCCGCCCCACCATGCAGCCACTGTACCCTGGCCTGCCCTGGGGCCATCTCAGAGCGCCACTCGGCACTGACCTAGGGCTCTGGACACTTCCTCCTCCCACACGCCCTCCGCCGTCCCTGGGCTGAACAGCCGTCTGAGTGTGTCTCCCTGTGTCAGGCGGGACACCATGGCAACAAACCCCACATAACCTCTGCCTGCTCTGGTGCCACCGTCCAAAAGCAAGCAGCTCAGCTCCCAGAGCTGCTGATTTACAAACCCAGGCCGCAAGCCAGCGTCCCGCACATGATACCTCGCCCCACCAGGGAGGAGACGGGTGCTCGCTGAGTGAGGACTTGTTCCTTTAGCAGCTCAGCCAACCAGGGTGTGCTGGGGTCTCCTCCACACACCCGGGGGACTGTCTTCAGTGATAATGTTCAATGAGACCAGAGAGCTGATGTGGTCCGCAGAATCAGCACCTCCACGCCAGGCAAAGGCAGTACCTCGCTCAGTGAGGAGAGTCCACAAAGCTTCAGGCTGTCTGAACTGAACTGGGACAGTCCAGAAAAGGTACTCGTCCCTCCCACGACCCAGTGCGACACCACACGCTCACTTACCACCTTCGTGTCCTGCTGGCTTTCCATTCAGCTGTGCCCATGACTTTGGTCCACCTGGAGCTGAATTTGTATTCTGAAAGAAGGAAGAGAATGAGAACAGGGCCAGCCCAGCAGGCTGCTGTCCGTGCCCCAACCATGTCACAGCAAGGTGCCCCGAGGCTACATCGCTGTACCCACTACCACCAGCTGGGCAGGACCCAAGCACACGTGCTTGCCACATAGCCTTCCACTCAGGAAGCAGCCTGGGCTCAGGAAGCACTGGCCACACGACAGATGCAGAGCAGGCCGGAGGGCAAGCGGCCAGCCCAAGGTCACAGAGCAGAGCCAGGGCCACAGCCTGGAACACACGCCCACACAGAGCTCCTCTGTCTTGCTCCAGGGACAAGACCAAACCCAACTCCAGCACGTGCCTTAAAAACTGTGCTGCTGCTAAGAGAATACACGTATGGGAAAGCTGACGTGCCTGCTGTGTCGCTGGCCAGCCCAGCACCACTTCCCACGGCTCCTGTCATCCTCCAAGGCCTGACTCCCCAAGCCCAGCCTTCCGCTCCCACCTCATCTGGGCGCACCTCATCGGCACACCTTTGCTGAAAGCTCCCTACATGCAAGCCAGGTGCCAGGCACACCAGGGTCACGTGGGTTAGACACCCAACTAGGGAAGGAGGACCAGGACTTGTTCCCACCCTACCAGGGTCCAAAGCCCCTTCAGGTCCCCAACCACTGAGTTCAGCTGCCTCTCCCAGCAACATGCCTAAACAACTGAAGGTAAAGATACACAAAACCAAGCTGACGCAGCGTGACGTCTCTTCACCCACTGGACTGGATCCCAGATCAAATAATTCCCTTCTTCTGTCCTCCCCTGCTGCCACCTCCACACACGCTCAGGGCAGATGGTGGTCTCTCCAGCCTCCAAGGCAGAGCTTAAGTGCAACAACCCATTTATCACAGACTTGCTCCCAGTGACCTGGAATGCCCACAGGTCCCGGGGGGTCTGAACAGCTGGGGGCCGGAGGTGGGCCTCCAGACCAGGAGGCAGAGGCCCCAGGTCACTGCTATCCCACAGCCACCTCCTTGGGGTCTGCAGTCACAGGGCCCCTGGCCCTCGCCCACCAAGGGCACCAAACTGGAAGAGAAGGCCTATGAGGCCGGCGAAGGAAGGGTTACTAACACTGCAGCAAATCGTGTGCCCAGAGTCAAACTGCCTCTGAGACGAGGTTTCAAAGCCGGAAAACACTGGGGGCCTCATCCTCTCACCATCTCTGCAGGAAAGGAAAGCCAGGAAGCGCCAGAGGGGCCGCGGGCTGGCTCCAGGGCAGGGCCTGATCCGGCCCCGACGGGCCCACAGCACCCGTTCTCCATAGGAGCCCAGGCCCTACACGGCAGGGACGCGGCGAGCTCATCTCCAACAGGCTCACAGAGCCAGCTCTGACACCGAGCCAGGGCTGCAGGACAACCAAGGCCCCCTAACCGCACTCGGTCTCAAATCTGGGAAAGAGACACGAACTCCACGCTACCCACTGTTCAACAGGCCTCAGTGGACTTAGGCTGGTGAACATGGAGTCTCACATGAATATAGATTTTTTTTCTTCTTCTTCTTTTCCTTTGATTTAAAAGCACAGTTCAGTATTGGCTGGAGGAGGGTGTCCCTTTGGCAAAGCGGTGAATGTTCCCCACAGAGTGGTTCTTTTCAAGAGAGCCAGCGAGTGCCAGGTATCTGTCCAGATTTCCAGCTACCAGCTGCTAGCCTTTGTAACCCACAGATGCTGATGAACCAAGTACAATACGAGCTCTTGATTAATCATGATTTTCTGTTTAGAGAGGTGTCTGAAATGCATTGACGAATGAAGGATTATAGCTCATTATTCCACAAAGCATATTCTGAGAAACACTAGTCCCCAGAGACAGTCTGCTAAAAGACATTTCCAAGGACAAGTAAATTCGGGGACTGCTGTCCACAATGTCCTTCACCTGGAGACCCAGGACACATCAGCATACTGAAGATACAAAGAGAAAGTCTGACGCTAAGAATACCCATGAAGGTGCCTGCTTTGTTTTGCTTTCCAAACTCACCAGACTGTTGAACCTCCTGTGGCTTAATGCTTGCTGTCTCCTTATGGCTCTTGCTTCTGAGGAGACACTGCGGGGCCCCGATCTAGCATGCAGCTGCCCAGGTGACTCACCTGGAGCTAAGCCAACAGGAATCCAACTAGGCATCTACATTCTATCCTGAATCTGGGGTCTTTTTTGAAAGCCACTCTTCAGGTTGGCCTCTTGAACGGGCAGGTCACAGGGAGCCGCCCTTCTCGGTGACGGGGTCCCCAGCACCTACCTCCTGACTGATCGACTGTGTCGGCTTCTGCAAACTGGAGACAGATTTCTGCAAACCCGGCTGCGGCAGCAACTCCGGCGGCTGAGAGGCCGTCACACTGGAACTGGACAAAGGCAGGAGACACATGAGGATCAGAGGCCATGACCTCAGGGTCCCTCCACATTCCAACCTCCTCTGGCGGGTTACAAATACCTCCCCCCGGCAGACTCCTAGGCTGGCCAAGAGAACGAGAAACTGGACCACATGTGAGGTCTGCTCACCGACCCCTAACAGGACGGCCAGCACAGCTGTCTGCCTTCCTGCACAGCTTCTGCCTGCAGAGACTGAAAGCCCACTGTGAACAACAAAGGGGCGAACAACAAAGAGACAGAGAATCTGCCACGAAGGCGGCTACAGTGGGGGGTGGAGGGGCCCCCGCCTCTCACTCCTGACCAAGGATTCACAGCTCCTCAGGGGCTGACCACTCTGAAACAGGAGATCCTTTTTTAACCTATCAGTTTGCGAAACAAAATATATGCTCAAGGTAAAAATAAACACATACCATACAGAATGTGTCACCATGTCATCCTCCAGAGAGAAACTCTAGCAGACTTTTCCACACACATTAGCATAGTACTTTCTAACACAAGTAGGCTGACACCACACACATCTCAGTATGGCAACACGCGTGAACCCACCGCTTTCTCCTAATGACACAGGGGGAAGGCCTAGAACGTGCCAATCTCCAGATTCTCCGCCATGACAGATAAAACCACAATGAACTTTTCTGTGTACTCCAAACACCGAGTCCCAGTGGGTGTGGTCCTCCCCACTCGGCCACCTCCCTGACCACCAGGGAGGGGGCAGCAGAGACGCAGCGCCAGCATCTGCTGCCACTACCAACGCGCTCCACCTCTCGCTGGCAAACATGCTTCAGCACACCGGCCCCGTTCCAGCTGCCCGATGCTATGCCGACGGGGTGTTAAGACTGGATAAGAGGACGGAGCGAGGTTTTGTCCTAGCTCTCTAGAACTAGCAGTAGCAGAGGCACTTCACTGCTTACACGGAAACGTGCAGCGCCAGTTTCATTAGAGGCTGCAGTGTCTGTGACTGACAGGAAGAGTAACACTGACATCTGCCACCCACCAGGCCCTGTGCCAAGCATGTCACCTGGGTCCTCTTGTCCCTCTCCTGTAGCCGCCCCTGGAGCCAGGGGTTATTTGTACTTCACAGGAGGACACTGATGGTCAGAAGTCAAATGGTTCCCCAGCTTCCACAAAGCTAATAAACGGCCTGGCTAGAAATCACACAGCAGCACCTGTTCTACACGTCACACTACCCCATGAATGGGACGATCCCTATTCAGACTGTTAGGAAATGTTTACAGTATTTGCTTATTACTGATCAATCACCTGGCCTAATAATCTGTTCACTCTCTACATCTTGTCTGAATTAACTACAGGAAGCTTTGGGCCATTTTCAATTAGAGAAAAGGACCCTGGTTGGCAGGCCGTGATCTGGGCCACCTTTACTTTCTGGGTCTGGAGTATCAGCAGCTGGACCTCAGGGAAACAGGGCACAAAGGTGGACGAGGCCAAACTGCTCCATTTCCACTGCCTGACAAGCAAACCCCAGCAGCCGGGCTCTGCCTGCTGGCCTTAGTGAGGCCCTGTCCCTCCCTGATGCCTTCCTACCCGTCCCCGATGCAGGGCAGCTGCGCACTGACCCGGAGTACCTGGGCCTGGCGTGGCTCTCCTCAGTGACCAGGTCGTGGGGAGGAGAGCAGCCACCTATGTGGGGCGCTGTGATCCCTCAATGCGGAAGGTTCCTCCTCCTCCACTTGGGGCCCAGCACCCAGGGACCCCAACCAAAATCAAGCGCTCGGCTCTGTCCACAGTGGGTTGTTCAGGAACTGGCTCGAGTCATTGCATAAGCTCCTCTGGGAGTGATGAGGGCTTTCTTAATAAGGCACGAGGGACACTGATCACTGGGGACGAGGTGGCTCACAGAAACCCTGCCGCTTTGGCTCCAGGAGCCAGGAAGCGAGAAACAACTCGGCAGCAGGAGTAGAGGTGGAAGAGGCGTCCTCCAACTCCCACCTACCGCCCACCCCTCGCTCTCACCTCTTTGGGTCTTGCTGGTCCTGCTTGTTTGCCCATCCTGTTCCGTCCTTGGGTACTATCACGATGTTGGGGTCGTTTCCTTTGTTTTCAGACTTCAGACTTGGCAGGTTTGCAGGCGGTGGCATGCGCCGGGCCGTGGCAACTTTCCCGAGACTTTGTAAGCCATGTCGAGGAATAACTGCAGGGGGAGGGATGGGAAGAGATGTTGCAGAGGAAGTCACGGAAGCAGAGATTCTGGGTTCACTCGGCTGCTCTTCTAAACTCTAAGTGATGATGACAATGGCAACCAAATGAAAAACAAGGGACAAATCTGCCATGAGAAGGAACTTCCCTGGTGGTCCAGTGACTTAAGACTCTGCAGTGCCAAGGCAGGGGGCTGGGCTCAATCTTTGGTCAGGGAACTAGATCCCACATGCTACAACTAAGAACCCGCATGCCGCAACTCAAGATCCTGCGTGCGGCAACTAACACCCAGGGCAGCCAAATAAATAAATCAAAGTATTTTAAACAAAAACACACAAAAGTGCTTGGTCGTAACTTATAGTCACTTTACAAGCTTCAATTGTGGTGTTGGAGAAGACTCTTGAGAGTCCCTGGGACTGCAAGGAGATCCAACCAGTCCATTCTGAAGGAGATCAGCCCTGGGATTTCTTTGGAAGGAATGATGCTAAGGCTGAAACTCCAATACTTTGGCCACCTCATGCGAAGAGTTGACTCATTGGAAAAGACTCTGATGCTGGGAGGGATTGGGGGCAGGAGGAGAAGGGGACAACAGAGGATGAGATGGCTGGATGGCATCACGGACTCGATGGACGTGAGTCTGAGTGAACTCCAGGAGATGGTGATGGACAGGGAGGCCTGGCGTGCTGCGATTCACGGGGTTGCAAAGAGTCGGACACGACTGAGCAACTGAACTGAACTGAACTGACAAGCTCTTCACCAAGGACTTCAAAGACACTGGCTGCTGAAGCCACTGTGGAGGCTTCCGGTTATTTGTGGGCAGTAGGCTCAGGGAGTTTAAGTTTAGGACACAGTAAAGAGCCAGGCCCCAAAACCTCCGTCCCACACAATCAGCAGCCCTGTGCAAGGGGAGACTGCTCTGGCCTCATCACAGCAGGACTGCGGGGACTCAGCCAAGCCTAAGCAGGGACCCCAACATTCAAAAGATTCTCAGGGGGTGTGGACAGAATCAACAGGAAATTTTCCCACCAAGTTCCGGAATAGCAGAACCACAAAAGCTAAAAAGGGTAATTCTAGTGCAAATTAAATTCCATTCTACCCATCGGGCTCAAAATAGCCAGAGCTTCAATAAGACAAGACAGATGAGGAAATAATCCTGCTACAGCAGTCAGGAATAGTCCAGGATCTGAAATAGGACATCACATAGAAGTAGAGGGTAATGGGCTCCCCAAGAACTATGGGGGTGACCCCATAGGCCCAGAAGACTGGCTTGTGTGGACCACATCTGTCTAACCAGACAGGGGACCCTAGGTTTTCCTGGTCCTAGACCCAAAAGTCTCCCTAAGGGAAAGCATAAGGTACTGGGCCCCTACCCGCTCTTACCTGAGGACCTGATTGAATCTACTGATTTTCCTTTATACTTGTCAAACAGGCTGAGAGTCGAATACTTGCTTTTCCCATCCTTGCCCTTGGTTATTTGCCCCAAACGATCGGACATTGCGATGAAATGTCATCTAGTAAGGAAATTTTTCTCGGCACCGCTCCCGATCTGCCTTTGAAATGGGGGAAAAAAGTGTTAATCCACCAGAACCTCTGATCCAGTGAACTGAATCCTTAGGGATCATGGATCTCCTTGAAGATGTGAAGAAAGCTTCGGACTCTGTCCCTAGAAAGATGCCGTTCCCACGCAGGCAGCCTTTCTCACATTTAAAGAGCATCTTGTAGACACCACCCCACCTCCAAAGATAGGAACTCTCCCTGCCTGAAAATCAGCTGCACTCTCGCACTCACCAGCCACAATGAGAGGTAAACTTCACACATCAGGCCCTCTGAATCAAGGACAGCTCCTCAAGGTAGAAAAACAAAGGCTCATTCCCTTGTAGCACAACAATGTAACATCACAAATAACGCCTTCCTCATGGAAAGCTGTCCATTACCAGGATGAGCAAAACCAAGCCAGAGGGAAGCGCACAGCCAGGAAATCACATGAAGCAGCTGGTATGGGCGCTTTTCAAACCAAAGAACCAGCACCCAGAGGGAAACACCTGTTCAGGCGCCAAGAGCAGGCCATGGACGGGAGAGAGAGCAGGCCCCCTTGGGGAGAGGAGCCCATGTGGGCAGTACTGTCCATGCCTGCCCTCCACTGGGAAAAAATCTTGAAAGGCCAGCCAAGGAAGCAGCGTCTCCCAAGTGCCACCTTCTACCTTTCCGCCGGCTCCTCCAGAAGCACCTTCCTCATTCACTTTGGCATTCATCGATATGAACACCCAGTGAGGCCACGTGCCAGGCACTGAGGACCAGCAGCTCCAATGCTTTCATTCTACGCTCACCCTGGCTTTAGGTTCTAAATTTGATCGTGCGAGAACAAAAACTTGTACAAGTGACTGTAACTTCCCACTGGAATCAACGTGTGGGGAAAAAAGCTAAAGCATCAACTTAGGCCTACTGATAAAATGTTTTCAATGACAAAAGGGAAGTGAAAATACCCATGACTCACAATAGGCACCTGGCATAGCCGCTGCAGGAAGGTCAGTCATTTCACCCTATTCTGAAGCCACCTCGGCCAGAGGAGCACACCCAGTGAGCTGGGTGCATCCGTCCTTTCCTTCATGTCATGTGAAATGTGATACTCAAGCCCTGCCAGTCACTGTCTCGGGTGCAGGAACAGATAGGCACCCATTCTGTATCTGGAAACATTCCAGCACCTCGATGGACACCCAGGGCTGAGCGTACTGAGTTGCATACGACATGCAGGGGTCACCTAAGTGCCACTCTCCTCCCCACAGGCCTTCAGCCACCCACGTGCGGTGTGGCACGTCTGACTCTCAGGACCCCATGAACTGTAGCCCGCCAGGCTCTTCTGTCCACCGGATCTCCAGGCAAGAATACTGGAGTTTCCTCCTCCAGAGGATCTTCCCAACCCAGGGATGGAACCCGCATCCCCTGCATTAGCAGATGGGTGGGTTCTTTACCACTGGGCCACCAGGACAGAGCCACCCAGGATGGGTACTTAACTCCCTTCCTCACTCAGATCCTGGTTTAGGCAGCCACAGCCGGCCAGGGAGAGGCCCCCACGCAGCCCAGTGCTCAGGCCCCAGGTGGCCAGGAGAGGAGAGCAGGCCCCGTGAAGGAACAAATGAGGACTGATAATCGCAAGCGGTCAGCAAGACGGCCCATCAGAGCGCTCCACGCCAGCTCCCTCTCTGGTGCCTGCTCATGTGCCAGGGGCTACACACCCTCTATCTTTAAATCCCTGCCCCTAAAGCGTCACACAGGGAGCTTCTGCCACAATCAGAACTGGTAATAACTAACTTCCCCAGGCTGCTTCCCAACCCTGGGCTGCAAGGCCCTAAAGAGACTGGGTCTTGTACCATGTCAGAATGATCAGTAATTAATAATAAGCTTTCAAATGGAAAACCACCTGAAATTCTCCATTAAGACTAGATGAGATCTAATTTTCAGATGTTTCTGTCAGATAGAAGAAACAACAGAAAAGCTCACTAGGGTAGGAACATGAACCCCTCCCAATACACTCACATGCGTGCACGCATCGCACGACTAACCAGAGCTCTTGAAAACTGTCCCCAAGGTGATAGCCATAGGCAGCCCCAGCCTGCAGGGTTCAGTCCAAAACATGGGTTGGCAAAATACTAGTCAGGCACCAGTCAATGGCTCATTTTCTAAGGCCCTCAAGGTAAAGGTGACTCCCCCCCCCCAACATTTTCACACTTGTTTTTAAAAAATATGCAACAGGACATGTGGTTGGCAAAATCTGCTGACTCTGGGTCTAAAAGGAAAAGTCCTGAACATGGGAAATAGATGGGCACCCCTGAGGAGGCCCTACAGCTCCAGCAGGGGTCCAAGCAGGGGCCCCCCCAAAGTGGGAGCAGCCCAGGCAGAGGGGTGGAGTCTCTTATTCATCAGTAGGGGACTACTCCACTGAGGACGACTCTGAGCACTCTCCACAAACTCCCGTGGCCTGCTGAGTAACGTAAGTGTGGATGCCCTAATTCCCAGAACCCATGAGTATGTTACCTTCCCAGCCAACAGGGACTTTGCAGGTATGATTAAATTGAGGATCCTGAAATGGACCGATCATCCTGGATTATCCGGGTGGGCTTAATGTAATCACAAGGGTCTTAGAGAGGGAGGCAGGAGGGTCAGAGTCTGAGTGGTTAACAGGAGCACAGGTTGGAGTAAGGCTCTTTAAAGCTGGAAGAGGACTAGGAGCAGAGGGGTGCAGGCCACCCGGAAAAGCTCACCAGGCCAGGAAAGCCCCCAGGAGAAACGCAGCCCTGCCGCTGCTTCGATTTCAGCCCAGCAGCATCACTGCAGACTTCCAACATCCAGAACCAGGAGAGAATGTGTCTGTTTTGTTTTCAGCCACTAGAGTTTTATGGTCATCAGTCACAGCAACAACAGAAAACTAATATATTCACTCATTCAACACGTCTTTACTAGGCAGGCACTGCCATGTGTCCAAGCCCTGAGCTGGGCCTGGGACACAACCCCGCCCCACGTCCAGCCTACACGTCTGCAGTCACACAGCTGATTAATAAGAAGCATGTTCCAGAATGTCTCACTTTAGCACTGTCGTGGGAAATGCTAAGTCTCAGCCACATGTCTGCTGCCCCTGAACCTACAAACACTTCTAAACAAAGCCAGCGGTGCCCTCCTCCCAGCGACACGACCTGCAGGACTACAGGTGCAGCATCACCATTTAAATCCAGGTACACTATTCCCTACTGAATCAAAACCCAAACCAACAAAGACAAGCGAAATAAAAATTATTCATCAGACATTCTGGGCAATCAAAAAAATCAAGACTTGAACTATCACATGATCCTGACAGTCCCACTTCTGGGAATGTAAGCAAAGAATACGAAAATACTAATTTGAAAAGATGTATGTACCCCAATGTTCATTACAGCATTATTTACAATAGCCAAAAGGATGAATGAATAAAGAAACTGTGATACATATACACAATGAGATACTACCCAGCCATTTAAAAAGACAAAACGTTGCCATTTGTGACAACAAGGATGAACCTTTAGGGTATAATGCTAAGTGAAATACGACAGATGTAGAAAGACAAATATTGTATGATTTCAACTCACAGGTGGAATATAAAAATTAAACCAACAAGCAAAAAATAAATGAAACCAAAGCAAACACACAGATACAGAGAGCAGTGGTGAGCAGCAAGGGAGGGACAAGCAGAGGAAGAAAGGGCAGAGGGTCATCTGCATGATGATGGATGGAAACTCAATTTTTGTGGTCAGCATGCTCTGGGACACAAGAAATAGAAACACAAAGTTGTACAGATAAAACATACAATGTTATAAACCAGTGTTAACTCGATAAAAAGGAAATCTTAAGAAGTATTCCTTAGTCCAAATTTCCACCAGTTCACTGATACAAACAGATCTCCCTGATTCTGCACTGCCTGGGCCCAGGGGTAGAGGTCAGAGTGCACAAAGGTCAGAGCGGACACAGAGCGCTCAGTGGGTCTCCTGATGACACCACACCACTCAGAACTAACCAGTCCCCACACTCACCCCCAGGAAGCACTAGGGAACCAGAGCCTGACCGCACCCCCACTCTTGGCATCCTGGAAAAAAATAAGGAAAATATCTGAGCCAATGGGAGCTAAGAAGTGTTAATCGGTCAACAATTGTTGCTTGAATTACGTCCTCTAAATAAACTCAATCCCTCAGCAAATGCTAACCGAGCACCTACTACGTTTAGGGAACACGCTTTCTACTCCTTTTGACAAAAGCCCCTCAGTGAAGCCAAGGCAGGAACGTGCTGGACTAACACCTGCTCTGAACCCACAGGCGTACTTTTTGGAAGGCCCCTTTCCCACTTTTTAACCAAGTTATGCACTTGAGTTTTCCCACACAGACTGAGGGGCCACAGCCAGATTTCACAAATGCCAACAGGTTCTAAAATGAAACATACCCAATGTTAATAACCCATGGCCATGAAATTATGCGGTTTATTGTCAAAGCAGCGTTTCACCACACATCGGGACTGGATTCTGCATTGCTACAGAAATCTGGGGTGCTAACAGGCAATGCGACTGAGTCCCCATTGCTAAGGAAACAGCCCCTGTGGGGGAGGGGGCCTGATACTCGTTCACCATAAGGCTCCACATAGAGTGCACAGATGGGCATCCTTCAGGCCCAACTCCGCCTCCAGCAGGGCGGGCCAGTTACACACAGCCAGCCTGCGGAAACTGCAAGAGGCCGCATGGGGCCCACAGAGCAACAACTACTGGTATTTACCTGGCCCTTTACAAAGCAAGGTTACAGACACCAGCCTCAGGGCATGCGAGGGTTCTTTGCACGAAGACTTCACTGAACAAACACCAAATACAAATAAAATCATTCTGGTTTCCCCACCAGCACACACAGGTATCCATCTCCTCCAAGAATCGGGGTCATGTGTAGGGCCCAGCTCTGCTCCACCTGCATCTCTGGCTGCTCTGCCTACCCCTGGGTTTTCACAAGCATCAGGCCCAGAATACTGTTAGTATGGCTTTATCCAGCTTATGACTATCTGCTGAGTTTCTGGTCTGTCAATACACACGCAAAGATTACACAAGGGCTCGACTAGATGGCAGAGACAAACATGTGGGTGTGGCTCGTGAGGCTGGGAGGCCAGAGAACACGCTTCTGGTGGGTCAGGGGCATGTCCGTTCAGCCTGGCTCGTTGGGGACGAACCAGTGGAGACTCCAGGTTCTGTGGGCGGCACAGGGCAAGCCGGGAGCCCAGCCAGGGCTCTCGCTCTGCACGCGCTCCCTTTTGTAGGCAGCAGAATTCTTTTCTGGGGTGTTGCTTCTTTTTTCTAAACAAGATCTAATTTGGGTCCTCGGTACTCCATCTACAGCAACTATAGGACAAGGGAGCCCCGTCCCGCCCTCCCGCTGGAAGCCCTCCCCACCACCCAGTCCCGCACCACCCCCCCAGGCCCTGCCTGGGTCCCTGGGCATTCTCACCTAGAAAGAAGGAAAAAAAGCACCCCAAATCCGTGTGAAGACAACTTTAGGGGAATGAAGAAAAGGACATCTACTCTGGCAACCTTCCTAAAAGTGCCTAGAGGAAAGGCTCTGTAAGAACAAAGGAACCAGAAAGATTCACCAACAAAGGCAACTTAGTCCAGGCCCCGCCCCTCCCGACAGTAGTCCCAGCCATCAGGTCACCAGAAGACGCTTGCTCTCATCCACCAGAGGGAGGACCTCCCAGCTTCCAGCTTATAAAAAGCCGTTTCCGAGTAATAGGATTCATTTCACTTCCACTTGGGTACTAGCCAGTGGCAGACGCCCGCCCAGCTGGGGACTCCCCGGGGTAGCCCTCAGGGCGAGCTGGGCACCCGCTGACACTCACTGTCCTCCATGCTCAGAAGACACTACGGTCATCAGCCCGCTTTACAGAGAAAGACACTACATTATGGTCAGGACAGAGCAGTAAACCGCCCAGGGTCACAGGCCATTGAGTGCTGGGGCAGGCCTGGAGCCCGGGCGGGGACAGCTGGCTGCAGACTCTCTGCCCAGGGACCCTGACTCCAGGCTGCTGGGGCTCGGCCGGGGGGACAGCGAGCGCCCCGGCCCAGCCATGTGGCAACCCTGCCTCTAAGGGTGCCTCCCAGCGACTGCACAGATGACGAGGCTAGACAAGGTGCTTAAAAACAGAACATTTTCTACACGCCAACACTGCTGGCCAACACCAGCCAGCTTTACATCGGGGCAAACCCAGGCTTTCACAGGTGTCCCTGAGTCTGGCAACATTTGGGCAAACCTCTGCTTTCCTGAGCAGTCCACAATCCTGAGGACACCTGGAGCCAGCACCACATGGCTCTTTCCTCCAGTCACCAACAAAGAAGGGCCCACTGCGTGCTCAGAGAGGAGGGGTCCCCGGGGAAGACCCACAAGCCACAAAAACAGTGTAGTCAGCCTAGGTGCCACAGCCACCAGGCACAAGCAAAAGCCCCCAGCCTGGTGTGAGGAGAAAGGAAAGAAAGATCCCACTGCCACACAGAACACACCAAAAAGCATGAACCGTTCCAGAATGGAAGCGGAGAGCGGGGCTGGATAAACAGGTCAGGAAATAAGCAGGTCTGGAAAGGACATGGTCACCAGACAGTATGCTTGTCCAGTCTCAGTCAGAACATAAAGAACCATCACCACACAATCCAGGATGAGATGAATAAACAATGCCATCCTTCTCCAACATGTCAGCGTCTGTGAAAAAAGAACGTTAACACAGGGGTAGGTGCCAACCACCGAGTTCAAGTTCTCAGATGTGTGCTGCCCACTCTGTGGCTGCCAAGGGGTTACTCAGTGCTGGGCATGTGGAGGCAACAAAGACCCCAGCCCGCCCTCCAGAGCAGGCTCCACAGTGCCTTCCGTGGAGGGCCAGACTGAGCATCTCCAGCACACGCCAACCACCCTGCCCTGCGCTGCTGCGACCAGACAACAGGAAGCAGCAGGGCTGGCTTCCAGCGAAACTCCTTTCACCGAAACAGGAAGGGGGCCAGAGTTGGGGGCTGCAGCCAGCGGACCCCTAGTCTAAAGGGAGAAGTAGATATGGAAATGGACTCAACAAAAAGGGGTTCACATATGCCCCAGGATGTGGTGGGGGGTGGAGAGTGGGGAGCCCCACTGGGTTTGCAGGGGAGCTTCTGCTATCTCGCCCAGTGATAGCACCACCAACTCCACACCTCCAGCTTTCAGTGGCTCCCTTCAGGGCCCCAGTCAGAAAATCAGGTTGGCCTGCCAGAAGCAGGGGACCCGCCCTAACATCCCTCCAGGCCCCAACAGGCAGGAGCTGGCCCACCTGCAAAGCTGGAGCTCAGGCCCAATCATTCCACCTGCAGGAGCCCCAGGCAGGTGAGGTTTCTGCAGGACAGGCGTGAGGTATGACTGCAGAACACAGCACACACCTCCACAGGCAAGGACAGGCAGAAGAAAAGCAAAGGCCCGAGGGACACAAAGCGGGGGACGATGCAGGAGAGACACACACCCCCCAGGAGACAGCACGCTCAGGAAGCCACTGAAGTGAAACAGGAAGGCAGTAAGGGCGACGGCCGAGCTGCAGGGCCTAGAGCCCTTCCCCACCCCCACTTCTCCGGCACACTTTGGGGTCTGCAAGCCCCGCCCCCACTTCCCTGAACCCCGTCCAGCCTTACCCGCCCCCCACCAGAACCAAACCAGGTCACGGGCACCTGCTCAGACACTTTCAACCTCATCCTGATGCTCCCTGGAGGGTCAAATCCAGGACAAACAGGCGACCCCACACCCCTGCCACTCTCATCCCCACCCCACCCCTGCCACTGCTCTCCTCTCTCCAAACTCAGGTCGCATGTCACCTCCACACTGGCCAGTTTCCCTGTGGATTTACTGAGATGAACACCCTGCTATGCACCTCAAAGGTCTGGCATCAGGAATAAATGAATAAAGAACACAACACACGCAACCCAGGGCTCTCCCGCAGGTTGGGCCCCAGGCTCAGCACCACCACTGGCCCTGCAACACTACTCAATTTTCTGACTCCTCTGCGGCCAGTGACACCTCCAGCTTCCTGCCTACCTCCAGGCTCCAGGGACCTGACCCCTCTCTGCAGTCTCACAGCCTAAGGACC
Organism: Capricornis sumatraensis; assembly: GCF_032405125.1. Classification (NCBI taxonomy): domain Eukaryota; kingdom Metazoa; phylum Chordata; class Mammalia; order Artiodactyla; family Bovidae; genus Capricornis; species Capricornis sumatraensis. The sequence continues at coordinate 5,411,835 of NC_091069.1, forward strand.
CTGACGGCAGAGAGCAGACCTGCAAACCAAGACCGAAAATTCACGGGGGTTCAGGATCTGCCTGTGGACACCTTTAATTAATTCTTAGGAGACAGAGATATGCTTTAATGCTCAGAAACCCTGGAGATCAACACTCCACTGCGACCGCATTTTGAACAGCACTGAGCTGCCCCCGTTTCAAGGCATCCCACGTGAGGGCAGTAAGCAGGGGCATCCAAGGCAGCCACACGCTGGGGTGAGGACAGACTTGTGGTGGACAGCCCTGGTCCTGCTCATTCATTTACCCCCAACATGTCTTAGTAACAAGGAATAGATGCTTGATACAAAAAAACCGTGAAGCTTAAAAAACAAAATGAAAAATGATCACCGTCACCCAGTTCCCAGCCAAACTGCTGGACCTCTCTACCAGCACAAGTCCCTGGGACGCAGGGGCCACCGGGCTGCAATGCTAATTATCTGTCTCCTGCTACTCTTCCATTGTGGTTTTGTTTTCTACTTCAAGAGTTCAGCAACGGAAGTCAAAAACTACTATCTAAATTCTAAACAGATCTTCGTTTAAAAAAATTATGAAAGTGATTTTAAGGAAAGCTTAGAGAACACTGCAGACAAGCTGAGCTCAAGCGCTGGAGGCCGCCGTCCCAGCCAGCCGCGCCTGTCACTCTCCCGCCCCATGCAGCCACCAGCAACGGTGTTTACACCCAAAGTCCTTCCTGTAGGAACGTCACCCGCAGCAGCTGGAGTCTGGGCACTGGAAGCAAGCGAGAGGACTAACTGGCAGGAAGTGCTTTTCTTTAGCCCAGGAGACAGCACGCCTTCCAACCTTGCCAAACCCCAGGACCTCACAGATCCACTGCTGAAAACAGAGGATGGGGGAGAGAGAGAGAGAGAGAGAGAGAGAGAGAGAGAGAGAGAGAGAGAGAGAGAGAGATTGGCTCTATCACCAGGGAGCAGCGACTGCTGCCGCATGGGCTCTGGGGGCAAGCCCGCCCCACGAGGACCAATTCCCTCCAGCAGGCAGCAGCTCTCTCCACACAGACTGAGAGGACGGAAGGAGCCTGTGAGCCCAAACCCTGCTGTGGGGACAGAAGATCTACTTGGAAGGCTGTTGCAGAGACTAGAGATAGTGGTCCCAAGGTGCGATGGAGACCTCCGTGGCAGAGCAGGAATCCACCAACAGGCCTGGTCACTCCCTTACCCCCACCCACCTTGCACCTTCAGGGTCCCTCCCTTCTCAAGAGAACAGAGAGCTCTGTAAGGACATGGTGCCAACCCACCCTTTCTTCAGGGACTTGCAAACCTCTGCAGCCACAACTGCAAAGGCAGCTCTAGATGTCCTGACGCTATGAGACAACCACCACTGACCACGTGGAAAGAAGCAGCTGAGTGGGGTCATCGACAAGCACACACAATTACACATTCGTACATAAACGTGACTGCATACCTATCTACATGTGCACACACATCCCAGAAATGACCCTTCATTCAATTTCACTTGATTCACAGAAACTCTTTAAAAAGCAGGGGTGTTCTGGCTAAACACAGCATAAAGACCACAGGCATTTACGGTTCATCTTTCCAAAACCCTCTAAAAAACGACAACAAAGAGAACCCAAAAGACAGGGACAACTTTAGCAAAGAACAGACATGAGCAGTAACAAACAGGAGATTAAAGGATCCTAGAAACTGAGGACTCCAGAGAGCTCAGGAAGTCCTAGGAGCACTGGGCACCCTGTAAGACTGCAGGGCTGGGGCGGGGGTGGGAGGAGGGGAGAGGATGTTAGAGCTGGGAGCACTGCAGAAAGGCTGTGTGTACCACAGCCAGCCTCCCACGTCAGCTCCCTCTTCCCCTCCTCTCTGGATAAATTAAGAGAAGTCTAGACTTGAGAACACCAGGTCAAAGAGGGTGGTGGGAGTGAGGAAAGGAGCTAAAAACAGAAGCTAAGTGAAAACCTGAGGCCCAGCCCTGAGGGCCTGAAACTCCCTCTGCAGTTGGCCTCACAGGAGAGAGGGAGACAAACAAGACTGCCTCCCTCGAGGTCTCCACACTCCTGGCAAAGAAGGGGTCTTCTCAAAAAACGCAGGCTCTTGGGGACTCAAGAATATAAGGATGGCTTCTCACTCACCCACCCCACCCCCAAGAGCTCCTTCTGACCCACCCACCAGGTTTTCCAACCAGCTGTGCTCATCTGAGACCGCAACTGAAAGACAAACCAAACAAAAGAGCCTGAAGGAAACAGACAGTCCCGGGAACCAAAGTGTTTTTTTTTTTTTAATTAATGTCCTGAGGAAATTAAGAGAAGATGCTGCGTGCACACATCAGGATTTTTTTTCCTCTTAAGGGGCAATCAGAAAACAGGAAAAAGCCCGAGGAAGAATTAAAGACATGACAGCCAAAACCCCATAATGTCAGGTTAATCATGAGAAAAGTACCAGAGAAATCACAACTAGGAGCATTCTACAAAATATCTCTTCGAAACTCTCAAGGTCACTGGAGACAAGGAAAACCTGGTAATTGCCAACCTAAGAGAACCTAAACGTGACAACTAACGTTGTATCCTAGAACAGAAAAAGGACATTAGGCAAAAATCAAGGAAATATGAAAAAAACAGACTCAATGTATAAACACTGGTTAAGTCGCCAGGACAAATGGACCATAATAATGGAAGATCTTTTTAAGAGAAACTGGGAGCAGAATACACAGAACCTCCAACTTTTCTATAAATCCAAACTATTCTTACAAATTTTAACTTTCACATCAGTAGAAGAAATGCAAGACAAAGGATCTCTCAGAAAAATTAACAAGGGGGATAAATGAATACTAGTCTCTACTCCTACCCCAAATTAGATTAATCCAAGGGTCCAAATTTAACTAAGATTTCCAGAACCACAAGAGGAGGGAAATTATCAAATAAAAGTTACATGAGAAATTCCCAGAGCTGAAGTATACAAGACTGCAAGGACCTGCCAAGTGCTCAGAGAAATGGGTGTAAAAAGAACACAGGGTACAACGGGAAATCTCAGTACCTACCCCAAAGCTGCCAAAAGCCAACCATCACCCGCAAAAAAGGTCCCAGGGAGGAACAAAGGGATGGCAGTGAGTCCTTATGAGCCAGTGACTTGACTCTCCTGAGCATCATTAACCCTCCTATCCAGCTGACCGGGCCAAGTGTGGGGATGGAAGGACGTTTTCAACTCGTGACACAAGGCCACAAAACATTTAAGTTCTTAGAAAGTTGCAGGGAAAGATGCTCTCATGAACAAGAGGCAAATAAATGCAGTAGCCATTCCTGCCAGGAAGCCAGTTCTCCCTTCTTCCTTTCTAGAGGAAGTGACCTAGTCCTCCCCCAGGCAGACAAGAGGCCTGAGAGGCTGGCCCATACCCAGCTGGGCGAGGGGCACGCCTGGTCTAAGGGAAAAACTCAGCCTCCTTACCAGTGACCCACCTGGTTCATTAGGGACACCCCACACAGGACCAACACCCAGAGCCTGCCCACCTCTGGAGTTCTTATTTGAGCCAATAAATGTCCTTATTGTTTAAGACAGCTTAAGACAGTTGCTGTTACTCGATGCTCACGCTCCCCAACCAATGATACACACGGGATGCAAGACACAAGGTATCCAGCACAGAGGACAAGACCCAGAGGGACCACCACCCAAGGCCCAAGGTGGCAGCTGCACTGCACAAGAGGGGACCGGCCCTGACGAGAGCAGGGCAGGGGTCCCCAGGGCAGACAGAACTGACGACACACCTTCTAAGGCATCTGGGCAACTACAAAACAGTATGTGTTGCATTTTATTGGAGCATGTGTAATCAAATGCTCCAGAATAGAGGAAGTTTAAAGTACACTTCAATTTATAAATCTTTCCTAATTTGGTAGTGCTTTCTGTATCCTATTTAAAGAATTTTGTCTTCTCCAAGATCATAAAGCTAATTCTCCTGTTTTATTCTAGAAGCTGTTTTCTCTTTCATGTTTAGCTTTCTGTAATCTACCTAAAACTGATCCTGGATAGGATTTGGGGTTGAAAAATTCTCCCCCCACCCCCATACAGAGAATCCAACTTTCCCAGTACTTTTTATTTAATATCATGTTTTTTAAAAAATGTTGGCCACACCCATGGCATGTGGAACCTTAGTTCTCCAACCAGATACTGAACCCATGACCCCACGCTAGAAGGCTGAGGCTTAACCCCCCGGCCACTGAGGAAGCCCCCTCCCGGTGCTTCTGAAAAGGCCGCCCTTCCCATTTGCTATCTGACACCTTTGTCACAAACTAAGTGGCTATTCACGTGCAGCCTGTTTCAAGGGCAGCTCTGTGCTATCCAGCTATTTGCCTATCCTTCCGCCAACACTGCGATGCCTCACTTACTGTAGTTCTTACCAAGTCCTCACATCTAGTACCGTGTTCTTCAGTACATCAGCTGTGTTCTTCGAGGATGCTTTGATTATCCTTGGCCTTTGATTTTCATATCAATTTCAGAAATCGGTCACGGAATCCTGAGAGCAGTGTGGGGAGAGCTGACACAGCCTGACGACAAGCGCTGCAGTGTGGAGGACACTGCTCCTGCCCCGCGGCGGGCATGGCAACAGCTAGCATCTCTGAAAACAGGCAGCCGTCCACCCAAGCCGAGCGAGGGTCTCCCCTGTGACCTGGCAGTTCCACTCTTAGGTATGAATCCAAGAGAACACATACTCACACGCATGAAAGATGTGTCAGAGTGTTAATGGCAGCCAGCACTATTCGGGATAGCTCAAAATGGAAACAAGCTAATAAATCTATCACTAGAATCAACAAATACTATATTCACATGAAAGTGAAAGTGAAGTTGCTCAGTCGTGTCCAGCTCTTTGCGACCTCATGGACTGTAGCCTACCAGGCTCCTCCATGGGATTCTCCAGGCCAGAGTACTGGCGTGGGTTGCCATTTACTTCTCCAAGGGATCTTCCCGAGCCAGGGATCGAACCCAGGTCTCCCGCATTACAGGCAGACACTTTACTGTCTGAGCCACCAGGGAAGCCACTATACTCACATAACAGAATACTATTTAACAATGAGAAGGAACAGACAGATGGTAACTCGGCTTACCGTGGTGATCTTTTGAAATGTGGGAAAATACTGAATCACTACGCTGTGTACCAAGAACCAATAAAGTGCTGTGGGTCAACTAAACAAAGTACCAGTAATTAAGTAACTAAGTAACTATAACTCACTCACAGAAAAAGAGAGCAGATATGTGCCTACCAGAGGGGAGTGGAGAGGGAAAGGATGAAGGTGGCCAAAAGCTACAAATTTCCAGTCACAAGGTAAGTAAGTCCCAGGGATGCAATGTATAACACGTAAACGTAATTAACACTACTGTATGCTAGATACGAAAATCTGTTAGTAAATCCTAGGAGTTATCATCCGGAGGAAAAAAAGCTTTTTCTATTTCTTTAATTTTGTTATCTGTATGAGATGACGTTCGCTGAACTTACTGTGGACAATCATTTCACAGTGTATGAAAGTCAAGTCACTATCCGGTACACCTTGTCAATTATATCTCAGTAAAACTGGAAAAAAGATAAATGAGAAGGAATAAACTCACACACAACTACATGGGTGAAACTCACAAATACATGTAACAACACTGATGAAAGAAGCCAGACACAAAAGCAGAATGGAAAGAGTCACTTTCACATGGGTAGGAAGTACACTCCACAAAGAAAATATAACCGTCATGAACCTATATTTATAGAATAATTTAAAAATGAAAAAAAAATCACTATAAGTAGAGAACACTGGAAAACACAGAAATCTCTAAACCTGGGTCTTAAGTAAGATTTGATCTAAAGCCCACTCAAAACAGAAACTCATGAATCATGTGAAAAGGTACATCAGCAAACATGTTCAAAAAGTTACTCTCTATGTATGACTTTAAGGAAAGCCCCAAATCCTGAAAGAGCAAAAATCTCTGACCACAGTGCAATGAAACAAGATGTAACGAAAGGAGAAGTAACAATAATGCTATCCGTTGGAAAACCTAAAACTCCCTCTTAAAAAACTTTTGACTCAAAGGGGAATTCAAAATCATAGTTGCAGGATACCTAGAAAATAGCACAGATGGAGAAAGAACACCACACGTGAAACAAAGACAAATTTGTACTCAGAGGAAACTTAATCTAAAAACTTAAAATTCCTAACAGAAAAGAATGAAATTAAGCATCTGATAAGAAGTCAGAAAAAAGACACAACTGAATGTGAAGGCAAGCAGAAACAATTAACAAAGAAAACAGCCAAAAGTAACTTAATGAGCATATTTGAATAAAGCTGAAATTTAAAACAGGAGTTCTTTAGAACAAAAAACAAAATAGCCACTCACAGAAAAGTACTTATACCCTCAATTACAGGCAAGACACCAAAGCTCAGGGAAGTTAAATGACTGGCCCAAGGTCACTAGCTTCAGGTTAAGGCACAGCAAAACCTGAACTTGAACCCAGTCAAGTCTGACATCCAGGAGTGCTGGGCACTGGAGAAACACCTGCTACTGTGATTACAGGGCCCACACTGGCCACCAACGGGCCCAGGCCCAAAAAAAGGCCCACAGTTCTCCCAGACTCTGTCCGTACCCCTGGGGCCACGGTGACTGTGCAGGAGAGTCTGGCCCAGGGTGGAGTGGGGTCTGAGCAGGAAAGCATCAGGTAAAGAATCCCACTCTTAATTTAGGGTCTAACGGGCACATGGTGTGCGCCGGCTACACGCTCCTCACCCACTGGGGTCTGCCTTGTGTCTCCCCAAGCACAGCACTTGCTCAATGGTTCCGGTGACCATCGTCATCATTGCTGATCTACTTAAAATTCTTACAGCTCCTTCTTTCACGGGCAGTGGGGTCAGTCCCTGTTCACCTAGCTCAGCGGCACACTGGCTTGAGCTGAGGCCTGAGAGAGGACTCGGATAGAAATTCATTTGCAATCTGCAGAGAGCTACTGGCCTATTTCACCTTTTCAACATGCAGTTCACTTAGCAAGTAGAAAAAAATTTTTAAATAAAAAACTTAAGGCAATTTCAACATACAGCCAGGGATGGACAGCTGGACGGATGTGCCACATAAAGGTCTCCCTGCCCAGGGTCAAAACTTAGCAAGGACCTGGCAAATAAAAGAAACACAGGACACATAAGTTCTATTTCCGTTTCTCCTTCCTTTCCTGCCTCCAAATAATGGCGAATTATCAAGTGAGAAGCACTCTGCAAATGCCATCGCAATCTATATTGTAAAATCTGATTTAGCAGAGAACAGAAGTTGGAGATGGCATTTGTATTGGATTGTTCCTTTTAACCAGCTCAACAGAGCAATTTCTGAGGACCAGTGATATATAAACAGACATGACTGAATTGATTAGATTCCTGTGACCCCCATCAGGGCCCCGGAACCAGGAGGTGAGGCACTTGGGGTGAGTCTGAGCAAAACTCAGAGTCTGGATGATGCTCTACCAGGGAAGAGCCAGTAAGGCACCAACCCGCACCAACCCAGGGGTCTGGCCCATAGGTATGTGTCTTCATTTGAATTTATATGGGTTACCTCTGTAATTAGTTATCTCTGTTAACTAATAGGTATTTCTAATACACATTCAGTGTAACAAATTCAAATGGTCCTAAAATAGGCAAAACAAGTCAATCCAACTCAAAAGGTAACAATGTGAACTTGGTGGATGCTGTGTAAAGCTATCAGCAGTTTTTTTTGTGCTCTTGGACTTTCACTCTATAGATGAGGGTTGTTACTGTATCATGCAGAAACTTGCTTTCTTTTATTATTGCCTGCTTTCTTTTTATTATACATGTGGTCTTTTTTTTTTTTTCAAGAAAATGCATACCACCGAGACTCTTTTTAATGCCTGCCTAGTATTTCACTGCACATTTGTGCCACATTTGTTTACCCATGCTCTCCAGACATGTAACTTATTTCCAACCTCGTCCTGTGACAAATAATGCTACAGCTAACGTCCTGCTACATATAACTTTACACGTGGGCCAATACTCCTGTACTGTCTGACATTTCTACGAAGCCTATTTTTAGTCTGTGCCCAAAGAACCGCAGGGCAGACAGGGAGGTGAGGAAGGAGAGAACTGGGACGCCATCCAGAGAAACCAGCAGGGCTCAGACCCCAGACCTCTATAATCAGGTGTATCACATGGGAGGCCCTCCGGCAGCTCATGCCCACGGGGATGTGGCACACAGCACCCTTAGAACAGACCCTGCCCTCCTCAGGCAGCCCTCCTCCACCCACCTCCTCCCCAGCTTCAGGCTGCACGCGGCCCCAGAGGAGGCTTGTTAGCATACAAAGCATTCCACCTGGAGGGCAACACCTCCCTCTAATCCGAGCAGGGAATTACTCCACCAGGCTGGCAGAATAGTAATTACAGCTGTGCAGAGGATCCTGCCAACAACGCTGGGGTGGCCGTCCTCACTGTGGCCCCTATAGATGAGGGAGTGGAGGCTGAGAGGTGAAGGACCAGGCCAAAGTCGCATCACGCCCTCTCGCACTCTATCATGCCCATTCAGAGCTAAGCCGCGTGCAGCAGGGTGTGTGTGCTGTGACAGAGATGGTCCATCAATAACTAAGCACCCCAAGCCACTCCTCTTTGAAGAAAATAAAATCCCAATATACTGAAGGCAGGGCTTCCCTGGTGGCTCAGATGGTAAAGAATCTGCCTGCAATGCAGGAAACCCCGGGTTTGATCCCTAGGTCAGGAAGATCCCCTGGGGAAGGGAATGGCAACCCACTCCAGTATTCTTGCCCTGAGAATACCACGGACAGAGGAGCCTGGTGGGTTACAGTCCACGGGGTTGCAGAAGTGTCAGACACGACTGAGTGACTAACACACACATACTGAAGGCAGGGGCTAAAAGGGCCAGGTTGGTTTCAACGCTCTCCAACAAAGTCCAAAGGACTATAGCCCGGGAACCCGGATGCCATTTATTCTCCAAGCCTCAGACTCCAGAGGAAACCCAGGACAATGACAGTCCAGGGCCACCAATCAGGCAAGACCAGGTCTGAAAAGGAAGAACCCCAAAAAGGAGGGTCAAGTGTTGCCCAGGGGCTTTCAGGAGGATGCCAATCTGTCTTTTCAGCACTGGAGAAGAGGAGCCATGCGCCCTCATGCACACAGGCTGCCTTTCAGTTCAGTTCAGTCGCTCAGTCGTGTCCGACTCTGCGACCCCATGAATCACAGCACGCCAGGCCTCCCTGTCCATCACCAACTCCCGGAGTTCACTCAGACTCACGTCCCTCGAGTCTGTGATGCCATCCAGCCATCTCATCCTCTGTCATCCCCTTCTCCTCCTGCCCCCAATCCCTCCCAGCGGGTTATTAATGAGAACTGGCTATCACAGGACCAGCCCCCTCCAGACAGAGCTCTGCTCTTGCAGCCCCAGTTGCCCAGCTATCACAGACTGTGCTGCCCCTTCCTGACAAGGCCACGTCACAGAGCACACGCCCACCTTGCCCCCGCTCCCCAGACTCCCCACGCCAACACCTTGTCACTCGCCTGACGCTCTGTGGAGAGCAGCGCCTGGCGAACGCTATGCTCTGCGGCTGCCAGACACGACCGACACGGCACGAGGACTCACCCAAGCAGAGAGAGCGACCATGGCCCTTTCTGGGCAGGAAAGGACCAAAGTGACGGCGCTGGGGGGCCACATACAGCATGTCTTAAGTATATACACTTAAAGATAGGTTCCTATCTCCTGTTTCCCGGTGGTCACGTCAGGGTAACAGCTCACAGGTGACTAAAACATTCCCATTACTAGAAAACGAAATTATTTAAGACAGCACTCATCTCTCAATCTGAAAGAGAGAGCAACTGCAAGGAATGACTTGTTTCCTACTCTGTGTACTTTCTGGAGTGTCTGGGGTTTGTGTAACGGGCCTGTCCTGTCATTTCATTGCATTCTTTAGTGTTTAGATAAACTGAGCTGTGAGAACCCCTGCTGGCTCAGTCAGCAAGGAACCTGCCTGCAACGCAGGAGACCCGGGATCGACCCCTGCATGGGAAAGATCCCCCAGAGAAGGAAATGGCACCCTACTCCAGCATTCTTGTGGGGATAATCTCATGGACAGAGGAGCCTGGCGGGCTACAGTCCATGGGGTCACAAGGGTCGGACACGACTGAGCGACTGAACCACCACCAAACCTGGCGGTACGGAAATCAACACGGCGTCCTGCTTCTGAGCTGACCAGGTGTCATCAGCACAGCAACCCTGGGAGGCAGGTTCCATCCCCTCTGGGCAGATTGAGAAACAGGGGCTCACATATGGAAACAGGGGTGAAGGAGGTCTGTTTAAGGTCCAGAAGGTCTGTCTGCCTGACGCCATCAACTTCAACAAACCTTGTCTTTATTCTTTTCAAGACATTTACCTAAAACTCTCCAAGAAAGAACAAACTCAGTGAAGGGCAGCAGGCAGTGATCAGACGCTCCTGTTGGGCGTGTTTACCTTGGAGAGAGTGGACAGTAAGGAGAGCGCCAATGCCCCAGGGAGGCCCTTGGTTACACTGTCTGAGCTCCTGCCCGTGAGGGGGGTGCTGTGAGGCTTGGGTTTAAATCTTTAGCACAGGGCTGAGTACACAATTAGAAACCTCAACCTCCAGCGAACTAAAGAGCCCCAAGTGTATAAGCCTGCCTGCTCCAAACCCCCAGGCCCTCAGCTAGTGCTGGATCCAGGAGCCATTAATAGCTACTGTTTACTGAGCGCCTGCCCACCTGTGCCAGGCACCTTAGAAGCACTTCAGCACAGGACCCACTGAATCCTCCCCAGTGCTAGGAGGCAGGTGTCACTGTGACATTTTGCAGACAAAGAGAATGGAGACTCCAGAAGGTTACATCATCTTAATCACCCAGCTCACAAGTGGAAGAACCTGGATATGAAGACAGCTGACCAAAGCCAAGGGCTACTCTCCCTCAGGAAAAGGAATTTAACGGATTCTCTCCAGGTTCCAACTAACAATAACAAGCGCAAGGGCTGGCACTCTATTCCCCATGGCACCCCGCCCTGGGCACTCGTCTCCCGGAGCACCTGGCCTGATGAAATCCCACCCAGGCGTTTCCAGGGGCTTCGTTTCCGTAGTCACTTCGCCCACTAGGTGTGAGCTCCCAGAACAGACAGGCGGGGAAAGTGGGGGCCAGAGACAAGTGGGTGAGTAAAGAACTGGGAGCAAGAGGGCAGCGGCCTCCAGATAACCCCTCCCACACAGCAGCCGCATCACTAGCAGCAAGACCACCGAGGGCTGTGATGCAAGCCTCAGAAACCCCCGGGAAGGCTGCTGTGAGAACTCCCCAACGGGGGCAGTCCCTGAATGCACAGAGGCTAGAAGAAAACAACTGTGCCAAACCCCATGACTTCAACTGAAAAGGAAAATCAAAGGAAACCTGGCTGCCTATGCCTCTCCGCACACCAGCCCCACCAGCCCCCATCGGCCTCATCTGAGCAGATGCCCAGGCACCTGCACTGGAGTCCTTGGGAATGCCACCTCTGCTGTGCCTGTCAATGCCAATCAAAGGCTGAGATCCTACACCAGACCACAGGAAGCCTTCAACAGTCGCTGCTTTTAATTTGGGAAACGTGTGCGCCCAAAATGACCTCAAATGATGATTCATTTAGAAAAGCCCCCAGTTCAGAAACACCCACTCTCGTATACTATTTTATGTAAATTGGCACAAAATTTTTTAAAAAAGAGTTTAACGGAACTCTTACCGAAACGCTACTCAACGGGAAGACCCCACACTACAGAAACACAATCGCAAGTGCTATCACATACAAATTATATGTTTATGAAGACAAATTCGACTGAATTTCACCAAAATTGTATTATTATCCAAAAACTAGAAATAGCCCAATGTCCACCGATAGGAAACAGGGTAAAATCATGTGAATCCACAGATCATTCTCTGTAGTCACTAAAATAAATGATGTAATCAGTCTACACAGGTGTCATGGAGCACACCAAGACATTACGTGAGGGGCAGCCTGCTGTAGGTCTACACACACACACACACACACACACACACACACACACACACAGGGAATGGATACACACGACATTAAGTGAGAGGGGCAGCCTGCTGTAGGTCTACACACACACACACACACACACACACGCACACGGAATGGATACACACACATACACACGGGGAATGGATACACACACACACGACATTAAGTGAGGGGCAGCCTGCTGTAGGTACACACACACACACACACACACACACAGGGAATGGATACACACACACGACATTAAGTGAGAGGAGCAGCCTGCTGTAGGTCTACATACACATGCACGCGCACACACACACACACACACACACACACGGGGAATGGATAATGTGCATAATTTTTCTTCCCTGCTTTCAAACAACGGTCTCCTTTCAGAAAGACTGGGGAAGAACCCTTATATTTTTCAATATAGATTTAATTTTCCTAACTACTTTCTAAAACAAATCAACTGGGACTATCTGGGCCAAGGTTAAGATTAAGACCTATTTTTGTTTTCTTCTTCCATACACGTGCATATTTAAAAAAAAACCTTACAAATATTATTTTAAAAACATTAACAATATGATAGACCTGTATATATTAGTCTGGGGGAAAAAAGCTCATGATTAAGTTTGAAAATGAAGAAAAGAACAGCATGAGCCCACCTTTGCTCTTTAGTATGAGAAGGATAAACACACCGAACCATAAATGACGCCTATTGCCTTGGAAGCTGAAGAGAAGAGCATTCATTTTTCTACACACACTTGCTTTTTTTTTCCCCAGTAAGTATATTTTTGCAATTAATTTTATATCAGAAAGAATTCCACTTTATGCTTCAGGGCAGTGTTCCACTCTCCCCAACTATTTCTGAACACTCAGCCCATTCAGACCCACGGACAGGTTGGCCCTCCCAGACCAGCCTGTGTGTTCTGCACGCCCTGGAACAGAGCAGTTCTTTAAGCTCTGAACTGGATGTAAACAACACCTGCCAAAAAAAGCTCTAAAGAAACAAAGGAACCGTGGAGAGAGTGCTGGAGGTGACCTCCTTTTTCCAGTTGGTGCGGCAGTGGGATTCACCCCCCCAATTCCACACAGAGATGAGCTCGAAGCACGTTGGGAAAATCAACTCAAGGCCTGGAGCTGAGGTCCTACCCCACCCCCCCAGCATTCTCACCACATCCACACTGAAGGGCCTCGTGCTCTGGAAAGCAAGCTGACTCACTAGCTTTCTTCTGCAGCCCAGGCATTTCAACTTAGAAACACATTTTTAATACTCCAGGGCTCCCTATTTTCAAGAGGAGCTTACTTCAAGTCAGCTACGTTCTCCAGAAGGCCTTCCCTGACCTCCTGAACCCGGGCTGAGCTGGGCTCAACTTCTCACCCGACATGTACGGATGGAGGGCCATCTGTGTGAGACGCAGAGCATCAGGAGGCGGGAAGTGAAGAATCCGCTTCACGTGACACGCATTCCACTGGGGCGTAAGGGCGAGTCAAAAAAACACAACAAAAATGTTGGGCAGTTCCCAGGCAGTCCAGTGGTTAGGACTTTGCACTACCACTGCAGGGGGCCCAGGATGGATCCCTAGTGGGGAAACTAAGATCCTGCATGCAGGGCAGCACAGAAACAAACAAACAAACAACAAAAATAAAAAAACCAAAAGTATTTCTAAGTTGCAGGCCATCTACAGACAAAGGGATAAACGAAAGGCGGTCGCTGAGGGCGTAACATAGACTGCTGCTGCTTGGTCGCCTCAGTCGCGTCCAGCTCTGCGTGAGCCCAGCAGGCTCCTCTGTCCGTGGGATTCTCCAGGCCCTCCTCCAGGGGATCTTCCCAATCCAGGGATCAAACCCAGGTCTCCTGCATTGCAGGCAGATGCTTTTACAGCTGAGCCACCAGGGAAGCCTGTAAGAGACTACTGTTCAGCCTTAAAAAGGAATGGAATTCAGACACATGCCACAACAACACAGATAGATGAGCCCTGAAAACACGCTAAGTAAAAGAAGCCATTCACCAAAGGACAAATATTGGACAATTCCATTTATCTGAGGGACCCAGACCCATCAAACTCATAGAGACAAACAGTAAACTGGAAGTTGCCAGGGCCTGAGGCAGGGGGAATGGCTGGTGGAGGTCGGGGGGCGTGTTAATCAGTGCAGAGTTCCAATGTGCGGGGACGATCAAGTTCTAGAGACAGACAGTGGTTGCACGACACCGGGCATGTACTTAATCCTACTAGGCTGTACACTTAAAAATGGTTACAATGGTAAATCTTATGTCATTTCTATTCCACAATAATTTTTAACAAAACAACAATGAAAAAAAAACAACCCTGTATTTAAAGTTGTGGAAAGAAAGCAAGAGGAAAAAAGCAAACAGAGAAGCAGCAAGGGCTAGGAAGAATCATGGAGGGTGACGATGGAGATGGGCGGAGCGGCTTGGAAGGCCTCTCTAAGGAAGTGCTATCTCCCCCCACTGGACATGAGCTCCTGAAGAACATGAGTGGAGCATCCACATCTAAGTCCCAGAACAGTAAGTGTCTAAATCAAGACCTCTGTCCACATCCAAGCCAGGAAACAGAGGAAGACCCCAACTCCACTCATCAAAGGGCTTCGCCAGGACTGAGACACCCAGAACTCAGGGGTCTAAGAAGGAAGCCACTTTGTGACCGAGGCTGGACATAGAGGTAGCCACGGCTGCAGGAGACACTGTTGCTGAGCCAAAGCAGGAGCCTGCACACCCTCCAACTGGGAATTCCACCTACAGGAAACAGCAACGTGGACCCAAGGCTTGGTAAGCAAGGATGCTCCCTAAAGTCTTGTTTGTAAGAACACAAAGTGGGTAACAACAATCTAATAATGGAGGATTAAGTAAATCATGACATATCCATGTAACAGCAACTATTATTATTATTAAAAAATCATGTTTTCAACAACGTGGGGAAATATACTATAACATTAAGAGGATCTATAATCCCTGAATAGTGTATATAATAGTATTTTCTAATTTTGAAAAAAACATATAATCAAAGGAAGGAAATCCACGAGTCTTAATGCAGTTGCCTCTGGATGGTGAGGTTAGAGGTGATTTGTGTTTTTATTTTTGTCTTTATTTCTTTCAGTATTTTGCAGTCCCCCTACCCCTCAGGGGAAAGGTTGTTTTTTGGGGAAAAGTACTTAAAGGGCCTTGCACCATGCCTGGCCAAAGTCCGGCAGTGACTTCTAAAAGCAACACGTACTGTTTTTGCATTACCACAAGGAGGAAAAGGCTGGCAGCTTTCTTGAAAGGAAGGACACCAAGCAGAGCTACAAAACCAGTTGCAGAGGTGAGAGTGGAAGGAAGTCACCTGGGAGAATGTGAAGGACTGCCAGCAACTCAAGATAGACCACACTCTGCCCACAGACACCTCTCCACCTGCACAGCTTCATAAGCCAACACCCTCACAGGAGCAACCCAGCCTTGAGCTCAGGCCGCACAGAAAACCACCACCAAAAAAAAGCAAGCACAGCTCAGAACAAGCCCAACCAAGACTTTTGGCTCAACTCAGGAAGGCAGGCCTCCCTCCCAGAGCAGATTCCCACGTGCCACCCAGAGAGGCACAGCGACATCACCTACAGCAAAGCCCAGGTCCTCCTGTTCCCAGGGGAGACGCCAGTCCAAATGGCACCTCGCTCACCCAAAAGCCTGTCTAAACAATTCTATTCCATCAGGAAGCTCACCCTCTCCCACCTCTCTCTCATCTGTGCTTTTTCTTTTTTTGCTTTACTTTATTTTTTGGTTGTGCCACAAGGCACGTGGGATCTTACTTCCTTGACCAGGAATCAAACCTGCACCCCGTCTGTTGGAAGCACAGAGTCTTCTAGTGGTCTTAACCACTAGACCACCAGAGACATCCTTACTTTTCTTTTTTAAATTGAAGTACAGTTGATTTACAACATGTTTAAGGTGTACAGCAAAATGATCTAGTTACATATATTTTTCTTTTCAGATTATTTTCCCTTATACACTATTACAAGATACTCAATATAGTCCTGTGATATACCTCGTTGCCTCTTTTTCACTGAATTTTATAGTTGATTTACAATTCCTGAGTTTCAGGAAAATGACTCAGTTATATGTACATATATTTTCCAAATTATGCCTTTATTTCTTTGTTCAAAGGACAAATCCAAGGTTTAAGTCTGTACAAGCCCCAGGAAAAAAAATCTTAAGAGAGAAATCAAGCTATGATTGGAAAAGAAGCCAGTCTAGTTTGCCCTGACTAAAATATGAAATTCAGGACACAAACCCCAACACCTCTCTGTTAGAAATTTTCTTTTTCACAGGGAAATGCACTGCTTTAAAATCTAGTGTAGATAAGGCCCTATTTAACACCTGCCCACCCATAGCAAGATACACACCTTTGACAAAAGAGAAGCCTCATTATCAAATTTAGAAATACATGTACTGGCCCAACTGGCCTATTCTGGTTTGAAATAGAAACAAATACAGAAATGAGCAATCTTAAAGCGGTAGAACAATGAGACATACAACCAGCATACAGCCATTAGCAACATGAGTCAGTACTTTGTGCAATAAAAAAAAAAAAAACTTGGAAGCACAATAAAACAATCCTTCAGAAAAAAAAAAAAAAACCCTGATTTTTAGAAGGGAGTAGGGAATGGGCCAACCAAAAGACTTAACAAAAATCCCTGGGCCAGGCTCCAGGCAACTAGACCGGGCAGGAACTAGTTCTGACTTGCCATTCCTGAAATTCCTCTCTCCCAAGGTTTTCTGGCTCTTCCTTCCCCAGACTCTCTTTTTACCCGTTTGGGCTTGAAGGAGACTGGAGAGGACCCAGAATGTTTAAGGAGAGACAAGCACCTACAATTGGCTGAAACAAGCCCCTCCACCGTGCAGGTAGCATTAGGGAGCCAGTCAGAGCTGAAATTCACAGGTAAATAAAAAGGTTGTGGAAGGGGCAGTGAATTCATCACATCACCACCCAGCTAACCTCCACAGTGCTGGGCCAGACTGAAATCAGACGGAAAGGATGGGCCAAGAGGCAGGAAGTAGAGAAAATTGAAAGGATGATTAGACCCACTAGAACGTCTCAGTCACACAGCCAGGAGGCCAGAAGCTTCCAAGGAGGTTTAAAAAAAAAACCACACACAGAGAACAAAACAAAACCAAGGTGGTTGTGGGAATGCCAGAATGAACTGAAACAAATTCCCCACTGACTGCAGAACCACCTTATGTTCAAGCAGAGTCTCCAGGGCCCTTTACAAACAAGCTATAGGTTTGGTCCAGAGGTAACTTAGGTCTCAGTCCTTACCCATGGCCAAGACTGAGGTCTCCCCAAACTAGCCTCAGTCCTTCCTATGGTCTCCCATAAACAGCACAAACCTCAGACTTGGCTGAGTAGCCTCTCTCTTTTGGCTTTTCTGGTGCTACAAGGCAAAATAAAAACATCAGCTACGGACAGAATTTTGGTGGTTCCACCAAAATGACAGGAGCAAAAGATCAGGAATTAAAAAGACACCAGAAAACCAGATAACCAACAAAAACATACATACATACATTTTCATCACCCTCCCATGGATGGAAGTGCTTTGCTGCAAATAGTATGTGAGGCTCCCAAGAGCCCCAACAGATACCCAAGGCAAGGTGTAATTATTCCCATTTTACAGATGCAGGAGCTGAGGCTGAGACTTGCGTAAGCTAACCCAATGAGGACCAGAATCCAGGCTCCAAGGGACACATGTGTCCAAGCAAATGTTTATTTGCCATTCCCGACGGAAAGCAGTTACCCTCAAGAGGCAAGACTCCCTGGGCCTCTGCTTGTTGTCCTCAGCCTCCAGCATCTCATGTTTTCTGCTGTGCCTTAAACCCAGTTGCGGGAACAGCCTCAGAAAGGGCAGGCACCCCGATCCCAAGGGAGAAACCCACTGCCACACAGCCCAGATCGATGGAGTTCCTGAGTGCTCCAAAGCCTGCTCTTCTCCAGCCTGGTCTCCCCACTGAGCCCCAGTGCTGAAGGAGCAAGAGCCCAGTGATGTTCCGTGCCCTGCAATCCTTCTCCCTGGCCGTGCCTCAGCCCAGCACCTGTGGCATCTGCCTGACCGCTCAGCATGAAGGGTGGCACCACCAGTGGCTCAGCTTCCATCCTAGGACTTGATGGCAGGTGTACAAACAGCCACAAGAGAAACCACCATTAAGCACCAACTATGTGCCAGGCCTTAAGAGGGAGAGGATGCAAGGTCCCTACCTGTGTCAACGAAGGCTCTGGGAATCTGAGCTATTTGACAGAAGCAGGGCTTGCACCTCAAAGTCAGGGCCTCCCCAGGCCCACTTAACACCCCAGCACTGCGCAAACAGGGCTAGATGGCTGCAAGTGGATTCCCAGAAACCATGCTGAGACTTCAAATGGACGGTTACAGACACCAAACTGGATGATGTACAAAGCCACTTAAAATGCACACAAAACCTTACAGAAAAACAACAATCTCAGGGACAAGTGAACAATCCTGTGAACCAAAGCCTTCTAAAGGTTTCGAGCAGCCATGTAGCAAATGACACACTCCGGAGAGCTCTCAGCCCCCCTCCCCCCCCTCCTTCCTTCAAGTGACCATTCGGCTGAAAAACACCTCCTCGGCTCGCCTCAAGGTGGGCTTGGACCTCCCACGGTATTTCGAAAGAGGGAGAAAACGGTTAAAAAAAACGCCTTCCAATTTTACGAAGGCAAATCCACTCTTCAGAGGCCCGCGATTTCAACAGTGCTGGGTTTTACTTGGGGCGGGGAGGAAGAGAGGGAAAAAAAAAAACCATCTGGCAGGCCCTGAGCGGGGAGAGATCCAGTTTATTATTGAACATTTTCAGCAACAGAGCATTAAGTGTTTTGAAAATAATGCTCTCGTTCCCGCACTCAAAGCGCGGCCTTCTGGGCGACTGTGAGCCCCCGGCCCCTCGCACCCAGGCTGGCAACCCTGATCACCAACTTCGGGGACACCCGGCGAGGGGCGAGGGACTCCGCCCCCCCGGCCCCGAGGGTCGGCCCCGGGCCCCGGCCCTGCATCCCGCGGCCGCTCTCAGGAGGAAGCAAGATGGGGGGCCGGGCGGCAGGAAACCGGCCCAGACTCCTCGGGCCGCCGAGACACCCGCGGCCGCCGGAATCTGGGCCGGAAAGGCGACTCCCCGGGCTCTCCGCAGCCTCGGCCGCCCTGCGGCCCCTCCCTCGGAGGCCCCCCAGCCCCGGGGGCGCCCCGACCCCGCCGCGCGCCCGAGCCTAGGCCGCTCGTCGCCGCCACAACAATGGGGAGAGGGCCGCCCGCCGCACCCCCGCCCCACGGTCGCCCCCAGCCCGGCCCCGCGGGCCGACGGCGGCGGCGCGGGGCGGGCCGAGCCCCCGCGATCGCGGACAAAGGTCGGCCCGGCCCGAGCGCCGCTGTCAGTCAGCAGCCACCGAGAGACAAAAGCCGGCCCGGGCCGCGCCGCCTCCATCTTTCAGCGCCGCGCCCGCCGCCGCCGCCCCGGCCCCGCGCCGCCCCCCGCCGCCCGGCGCCCCGGGCCCACCTGGTCTAGTTCCGCGGGCGCGACTGGGCCGGGCGATGGCGATCGGGCGGCGGTCAGGCGGCGGGATGGCGGCGGATTGCGAGGCGGCGGCGCGGCTGCTCGCTCGCTCGCTCGCTCGCTCCCTCCCTCCCGGGCTCGCTCGTC
This sequence comes from Capricornis sumatraensis, assembly GCF_032405125.1. Lineage (NCBI taxonomy): Eukaryota > Metazoa > Chordata > Mammalia > Artiodactyla > Bovidae > Capricornis > Capricornis sumatraensis. Next base: position 5,431,531 of record NC_091069.1, read on the forward strand.
GCTCGCTCTCTCGCTCGCTGGAGCCTCGGAGCCTGTGTCTCGCCGCTCGCCTCCCTCCAGCTCTCGGCTCCCCGCCCCCCCGCCTGCCGCCGCCCCCGCCTCCGCCCGCCTCCTCCTCACGCCGCCACCGCCGCCGCCGCCGCCTCAGCCCGCAGCCGCGCCTCAGCCCGCGCAGCGCCCCCTGCCGCGCCTCCGGGGACCGGCGGTCGCCTCCCGCCTCCGGGCCCGAAGAGGGGGGGCTGGGGTCCCGGGAGAGGGGGGTCGAGCTCGCGCGAGGGACCCAGGGAAGGGCCTGCAGGGCCTAGGAGACGAAGCCGGGGGTCGGGGGCCCGGGAGAGGGGGAATCTGGGACGGGGGCCCCCTGAAGAGGCCGGGGAGCGAGGGCGGAGGGGGGCCTGAGGGGCGGGGCTGAGGGAAAGGGAAGGAGGCCCCGAGGCGGGGCTGGGTCGGGAGGCGGGCAGAGCGGGCCGGAAGAGGGGGTGCCGGGCTGGAGGGGGCCAGGGGCGGGCGAGGCCCTGGCGCAGGGCGGCTTGGGAAGCGGGGGGGAAGTCGGGGGGCGCGCGGGGGGCGGTGAGAGCCCGGATCCCCGCCCCCCGCCCCCCCTTCCCGCAGAACTGCGGCGCCCGCCGCCAGACGGGGCGCCCGGCTGTTGTTACAACACGTTATTTCACAGAAGCCCGGAAAGGGAACCGCAGGCATCATGCATTGTGAATTCAAAAGCAAGATTGTCGCCCAGTCTAGATACTTTATTACATTTTCGTAAGACGGACAATAATAAACTCAGCCTCTTGAGTGTGTGTGTGTGTGAAGGCCAAACAAAAGGTCAGGGAGAAGGCACGCTGCTCCGGAGACCTCTGCGGTTTGAGGGCTCAGGGGGCATTCTCGCCTTTTATTCTGGATACTTGGGCACTTAGGAAAGCAAGCGATTTGAAAGAGCAAAGACAAAGAAATGTATCTGGAGCCGGGAATCCAAATCGTCTCTGGCGCTTGTCCATACACACCGTCAGCACCGACGGGGAGCGGCCAGCCGCGGGGGAGTGATTGGTTTCGTTACATCCCAGCTGCTGGGCGGATATTGATTGTTCCAATTCACAGGTGAGACACGGAGACTCTGAGAGGTGAAGGAACTTGTCCAAGGCCACACAGCCAGACTTGGGAGGAAAGTTAACCCGTTTCAGCTTAACTCGGATCAGGGTGAAGTTTATGCTTAGCACTGAGCACCGCAGTGCCTGGCACATAGTAGGCGCTCAGTGAATATTGGTTGGTTTGTAGAATGGCGATGAATGAGTGTCTGGCCCTTGACTCTCTTGGCTGGAAGGTAAGGGACTCTGGAACTCTTTAAGAATCAGGAGGTTATCTCTTTTATTATCTGGAGAGAGAGGACCAAAAAAAAAAAAAGATGAAAAGTTTGGAGGGTTTTGAGTGCTCTGGAAAACAGGTGAGGAAATACTACAGATGGCAGGCAGGGAGAAAGTCAAATGGACAAGAGAAAGGAGAGTGACGCCCTCTGGGGACAGCAAAGGCTGCTAAGTCCCTGGGAGTTGAAATGGCGTGCTTCACGAGCACCAGGAAACCCGGCTTTTGTCCCAGTCTCAGGAAATCATTTTCATCCTGCACTTCTCTGGGGTGACAACAGCCACAATGCTAGGTACTGTTTATTGAGCACTTTTCCGGGCTGGGCAGGCTGGTAAGCACTTTACAAGAGATAACTCAATACATGGGAAACAGTTATTATTGTTCCCACTTGATGGATAAGGAAATTGAGGTCATGGGTGGTGGAGCAAGGATTTGACCCCAGCTGTGCTGGTCTGTGGGGAAAACAAGGCGAAGATGCTGGAGCAGGGAGAGGGGCTGTTATCCTTGGACTAACACTGTCAGTTAGGGCTGGTACCTGGGGTTTCTCCAGGACCCTGAAAGTGTCCATCAAGCTCTCCCAGAACTGAAGACCCAGAGAGGACAGAGGTAGGAAGGAGAAAGGGATCAGAGTATGAGGGCTGGACCAGGGCTGGACTTTGGGGTCATTTATCCCCAAGAGACCGCGGGCAATGTAGAGGGGAACAATCAATGAGCCAGTTTCATTTCGTTAAAGTTACTAAGAGGGCGACAGAGGATGAGATGGTTGGATGACATCACCGATTCAGTGGACATGAACTTGGGCAAACTCCAGGAGATGGTGAGGGACAGGCAAGCCTGTGTGCTGCAGTCCATGGGGTCGAGAAGAGTCAGACATGACTTGGCAACTGAACAACAACTATAAACAGCAGTAGTCAGAGCTGGAACATTGAAAGGAAGTGTGAACTGAGTGGCCCAAGCAAGGCAAAGCTGGGGAGAGCTGGCATGAAGCAATAGACAAGAGATAGTTCAGTTTTTTGTTTTTTGTCATTCAGTAGCTAAGTTGTGTCCTACTTTTTGCAACCCCACGGATTGCAGCATGCCATGCTTCCCTGTCCTTCACTATCTCCCAGAGTTTGCTCAAACTCATGTCTATTGAGTCAGTAATGCCCTCCAACCATCTCATCCTCTGTCACCCGCTTCTCCTCTTGCCACAGTCTTTCCCAGCATCAGAGTCTTTTCCAATGAGTTAGCTCTTTGCATCAGGTGCCAAAGTATTGGAGCTTCAGCATCAGTCCTTCCAATGAACATTCGAGGTTGATTTCCTTTAAGATTGACTGGTTTGATCTCCTCGCTGTCCAAAGGACTCTCAAGAGTCTTCAGCTCCACAGTTCAAAAACATCAATTCTTTGGCACTCAGCCTTCTTTGTGGTCCAACTCTCACATCCATACATGACTAGTGGAAAAACCATAGCTTGTTCAGCTTAGGGGTTCTTCTTCTTCTTTTAAATATTCAGAAACTATGCTTATGAGTGGAGAAATCTCTTCGAACCCCCAAACTGAGTCAGAGGGAGGATTCCATCTATTTCTCACAGCCAATTGCAGATTTTATGAATCCATAATTTTATTTGTCCCAAAATGTGTTCACTGTTCTTGGTTACATTGAAATTTAATATTTTTGTATAACACATGCATATATTTCTTCATTCATGATTTTCTTTTCTAAAACCACATTATGGATAGATTTTTATTTCCTTTGCATTAATTTCACATGGAACATGGAAAGCCCATCATTGGTCATATTCAGGTCTTTTTTTTTTCTTCTTAGCCCTTTGGAAAGTTGCCTCCCTTTGTGCCCCCTCTTCTTCCTCTCTCTCTCTCCTTTTTTCCCCTCTACTTTCTTCTTCTTTAACCCCCAGTGGCACACTCCAACCTTCCCTCTATCACAGTCCCAGTCTTCCTGGTGGTCCTCATCTTTGTACATATCTGTGGCCTCTATAAGACTAGGAGCTCCTCCAGACAGACTCAGTGAATTCTTCATTTTTTAAATTCCCCTAGCCCACAATCTGTATCACATCGCAGGTGGTTAATGAGAGATGATTGAATGAAAGAAGAAAAAAAAAAAATGAAGGGACAGAGAATCTTGAAGGTCAGAATTTGACCTCTGCTGTGCCCTATAGTCCTGGCCTCAAAAGGAAGCCAGAAAAGCTGCCCCTCATCACTCCACTGCCTGGAGAGCCTGAGACTTTGCCGGGTTTCTTTCATGCCTCCCTCAGGAGTATTCACCATTGGGACTCCCCTGGTGGTCTGGTGGCTAAGACTCAGTGCTCCCAATGCAGAGGGCCTGGGTTCCATCCCTGGGCAGGGAACTAGATCCCGCATGCTGCACCTTTGAGTTCACATGCTGCAACTAAGACCCAAACCAGACACACACAAAAAAAGAATAGTCACTATTTATTGAGTACTTTGGGGTAAGGAAATTAAAACACAGTTTTGTGGAGTTGCTCGAGTTTCCATAGGGAGCTGGTGACAGAGCTGAGTAGAAAGGAGTACACACACTTATTGAGGGCTTGTCACACTGCTCCCACTTTCTGCATATCACAGCCTCTTCACCATGATTCTGTGAGCTAGGGTCTATCATCAACCCCGTTTTACAGATCAATCTATTGAGGCCACTGGACCTTCATCCACCACCACTGCCTGGCTGTGAGATGGACAAGAGAACCTCTCTCGCCCTCCAGACCTCAGAAAGCTCAGGCAAATCAGTGTCCCACTGGAGGGAAGGGAAGTGGAGGACCACTAGACACAGAACACAAACAGGAAGCCAGCCTTAAAGCACTGACCCAGGCATGGAGTCCAGGGACAGGTCTGCAAGCCTCTCCTGGTGGCCCCATCTGGCTTCAAAGCCAAGCCTCCCTTCAGCCACTCAGAGCCTGAGTCTTGTCCATGGCATGGCCATGCACACAACCCACAGGTTCCAGTAAGGCCCAGTCAGCTCACCTGAACTCACGTCTTCGGTGGGTGTCCACGCTCAACCCTGAAGCAGGCACTGAGTCTATGCCCTTCCCCTGGGCTTGCCCCCAGCCTGGAGCCATGGTCTGAAACGAATGCAGGATTCAAAGTCAGACACCTCTGAGTTAGATTCTGTCTCTATTCTCATTTACTGTGTGTCTTTACACAAGTGGCTCTGACTCACTGAATCTCTGAAAACTGGGGAAGAGGATTGTCGCGAGAATTGAATGAGGTGCTGTGCACACTGTATCAGCTGTTAGCACAAGCTGGCAACCAGCAGGCGTTCAGCACATGTTGCTTATTACCGCTACTCCTTTTTCATCTCAGACACCTTGGAGCCTGCCTTGTCAGTCATCAGTTGCTTTGTAACAAGCAGCCCCAAAACTTAGGGGCTTAAAACAACAACAGGGAATGCCGTGGTGATTCAGTGGTTAAGAATCTGCCTGCAAATGCAGGAGATACGGGTTCAGTCCCTGCTTCAGGAAGACTCCACATGCCTCAGGGAAAAGTAGGCCCGTGTGCTGTGACTACTGAGCCTGAGCTCTTGAGTCTGGAGCAAGAGAAGCCACTGCAAGGAGCGATCAGCACACCACAATTAGAGAGGAGCCCCTGCTAGCCACAACTAGAGAATGCCTGCTGGAGAAGGCACTGGCACCCCACTCCAGTACTCTTGCCTGGAAAAGCCCATGGGTGGAGGAGCCTGGTGGGCTGCAGTCCATGGGGCCGCTGAGAGTCAGACACGACTGAGCGACTTCACTCTCACTTTTCACTTTCCTGCACTGGAGAAGGAAATAGCAACCCACTCCAGCGTTCTTGCTTGGAGAATCCCAGGGATGGGGGAACCTCCTGGGCTGCCGTCTATGGGGTCGCACAGAATCGGACATGACTGAAGCGACTTAGCAGCAGCAGCAGCAGCAGAGAATGCCTGCTCGCAGCAACAAAGACCCAGCACAGCCAAAAATAAATAAATACATAAATTTAAACAACTACAAATTGTAATTTCTCACAATTTGGGGGGGTTTGGATAGGTGGAAAAGTTGGCTTAAAGCTCAACATTCAGAAAATAAGATCATGGCGTCCGGTCCCATCACTTCAGGGGAAACAGATAGGGAAACAGTGGGAACAGTGGCAGACTATTTTTCTGGGCTCCAAAATCACTGCAGATGGTGACTGCAGCCATGAAATTAAAAGATGATTACTCCTTGGAAGAAAAGTTATGACCAACCTGGACAGCATATTAAAAAGCAGAGACATTATTTTTCCAACAAAGTTCCTTCTAGTCAAGGCTATGGTTTTTCCAGTAGTCATGTATGGATGTGAGAGTTGGACTATAAAGAAAGCTGAACACCAAAGAATTGATGCTTTTGAACTGTGGTGTTGGAGGAGACTCTTGAGAGTCCCTTGGACTGCAAGGAGATCCAACCAGTCCATCCTAAAGGAGATCAGTCCTGAATATTCGTTGGAAGGACTGATATTGAAGCTTGAAGCTCCAATACTTTGGCCACCTGATGCGAAGAGATGACTCATTTGAAAAGACCTTGATGCTGGGAAAGATTGAAGGCAGGAGGAGAAGGGAACGACAGAGGATGAGATGGTTGGGTGGCATCACCGACTCAATGGACAGGAGTTTGAGTAAACTCCAGGAGTTGGTGATGGACAGGGAGGCCTGGCGTGTTGCAGTCCATGGGGTTGCAAAGAGCCAGACATGACTGCGCGACTGAACTGACCTGGCTGGGTTCTTTCACTCCACCTGGTACAACAGGGATCACTGGGGCCGCTGCACTGGCTCTTCTTCCACGAGGTGTCTCATGCTCCAGGGTTTTCCTTGTAGCCCCGCTCTCCAGAAACACAGTCTGGGCTTCCTTACAGCATGACAGCTGGGTTCCAAAGGAGTGAAAGTGGAAGCTGACAGGCCTCTTACACGTGCCTCCCGTCAGTCAGTGAGTCAGTTCTCAGAACCTCTTGCCTTCCCTCACCCCATGTCTTAGCCAAACCTCCACTCATTCTGTCTAGTGAAGACATTCCATCCGACTGAAAAAATTATTTGTGTGTGTGTGTTAGTCACTCAGTCGTGTCCAGTTCTTTGCGACCCCATGGACTGTAGCCCGTTAGGCTCCTCTGTCCATGGCATTTCTCAGGCAAGAATACCAGAGTGGGTTGCCATTTCATTCTCCAGGGGATCTTCCCGACCCAGGGATCGAACTCAGGTCTCCTGCATTGCAGGCAGATTCTTTACCATCTGAGCCACCAGGGAAGCCAAAAAATATTTACTGAGATCCATCATGGCAGCCAGTCAGATGCTAAGAAATGGCAAGGTGAGAAATAACTCATCTCTTCATTCAAGAAACTTTGAAGAGGAATTTTTTTAAAAAAACCAACAAAACCAAACCCAACAAAAACAAAAACTGATTCATCAAGCTCTCACTACCTCCAGGTGCCACCGAGTTCAAGCTTGTATTCTTGTGGCAAGACAGGGCAATAAATTGAGACACGAGTTGTTGGAGCAAGGAATGGCAATTATTCTGAAAGCTGGCCAACTGAGAAGATGATAGGCTCATGCTCCAAGAGCCATCTTGCCTGAGTTAGAATCCAGATTTCTTTTATACTAAAAAGAAGGGGTAGTAAAGTCAAACATTTCCTGGTTCCAGTCAGCCTCTGGAGTGTCTGTGTTCATTTCTGCCTTCCTGCAGTCATTTACCAGGTGGGCCTGGTCAGGAGGCTTCCTGGTGAGCTAAACAAAGGTATTTTAGTTTAACACTCATTACCTGGGAGGCACGGTTCTCAGAGATGGGCTATTATGTATCATTGAAGCTTACAGGCAACATCCCTTTAGTGATTAACGTGTAACAGAATACAAAGGCTCTTCCCTACTACACAGGCATAGGCCTGAGCTGGGTCTGAATCATCCAGGCCTGATTCCAACCTAGTAGCATACTCTCCCAGAGAAGGCAATGGCACCCCACTCCAGTACTCTTGCCTGGAAAATCCCATGGACGGAGGAGCTGGTGGGCTGCAGTCCATGGGGTCGCAAATAGTCGGACACGACTGAGCGACTTCACTTTCCCTTTTCACTTTCATGCACTGGAGAACGAAATGGCAACCCACTCCAGTGTTCTTGCCTGGAGAATCCCAGGGAAGGGGGGGAGCCTGGTGGACTGCCATCTATGGGGTTGCACAGAGTCGGACAGGACTGAAGCGACTTAGCAGCAGCAGCACACTCTCCTGGCTCAGAACTGCAGTAACTTGCGGTACAATCTAGGAATGTGAGCCTACAGCTTGTGCGGTGATCCCACACGCCAGGGATTCCTGGATGGGCCTGCTGTCATATTCTCTGCACCTGTTCTCCAAAAGGCAATTGTACCAGTGACAGAGAGCCTGAGTCCCAATTACTGTTCAGAAAATGTGGTCATCTTAAGGAAAAAAAGACCGTAGTCTAGGGAGAAATTGTTTCTAGCCGGGGAGGCTGGGGGAGCCTTCTTGGAGCAAGTGCTTTTGACACCAGGCTTTGAAGGAACAGTGGAGTTTAATCAGAGGAGACTGGGGAAGAACATTCCAGATGGAAGGACCAGCTTGAATGAAGGGCCAGAGATGGGAGCATCTGCGCCCCAGAAGGGGACCATGGGCTGGCTGGTGGCCATCGGAAAAGTGGCCACATCCCAGGAAATGTGCCCTCTGGCAGGAATGGGAGCCTTGGGCTAAAAATATGACGCTTGGGTCTGAACAGGCAGCCTGGGCCCTGCACAGACCTTGGCGTTCACATCTAGGTCTCAATACCTCACATAGAAGGGCTTAAAAGCGAGGTCTCCTCTGAGGGGCTCATGACAAAGGGAGTTCAGGGCTGGAGTGCTGTCGATTTCTCAACGCCACACCTGAGTCTTACGAATTTGCCCTCTGTTTTCCACCACAGAGAGAGAACGAGCCAAGACTGGGGAAGCAAAGATGTGCGAAGATAAGAGATTTAAAACCTGGCACCTGTGGGACTTCCCTGGTGATCCAGCGGCTCGGCCTCCAAGCGTGCCGTGCAGGGGACTGGGTTTGATCCCTGGTCAATGAACTAGATCCCACATGCCACGACTAAGACCTGGTGCAGCCAAATAAATACATATTTATTTAGTTAAAACTTGGGCAACCTCGGCTGAGAGAAGAGGGTGAAAAATCTGAGGGACAGGGCTTCCCTGGTAGCTCAGCGCTCCTGCCAATGCTGGAGACTCAGCCTCGATCTCTGGGTGGGGAAGATCCCCTGGAGAAGGAAATGGCAACAGGCTCCCCTATTCTGACCTGGGAAATCCCATGGACAGAGGATTCTAACAGGCTACAGTCCATGGGGTTGCAAAGAATTGGACACAATTTAGCAACGGATCATGAGGAGGGAAAGGAAGGAAGAAATTCACTAAGGAGGCTTCTAAATGAGGATGGGATGGCAAGTACCAATGGCAGGACTCCTGAATTGTGGTCCTCTTTCCCAGTGAGAATCTTCCCACTTTTGAATCTTCCTCAGCATGGAGCCTGAGAAGCCATACCAACTGACGGAGCTGACACGTGACCAGGAGGTAAGGCCAGTGGAAGAATAAAGGAGGGTCGCTGGCAGGAGAATTTAGGAATCAGGTCTTGCCCTCTGCGGCAGGATTCCAGAAATGTGGTACTAGAGAAATAATAGATCTCAAAATCTAACTTTCTGGCGCAAAAGGGAGAAGAAAACCCAAACTGAGAAAAAAGAGTATTTGCTAACCATATATCTGAAAAGGGTCTGATATCCAGAATATCTAAAGAACACATCTCAGTAACAAAAAGACAAACAACTCCATGAAAATGTGGGCAAAGGGCTTGAATAGACATTTCTCCAAAGAAGATAGACACATGGCCAACAAACATAGGAAAAAAGGCTCAACATCATTAGCCATCAGGGAAATGCAAATTAAAAGAACAGTGAGATACAGCTTCATACCCTCTGGGATGCCTGTATGGAAAATAACAAGTGTTGGTGAGGATGGGAATGTATTGGAACACTCATATATTCCTGATGGGAATGTAAAATGGTGTACCTGCTTAGTAAAACAGGATGGAGGGTCCTAAAAACATTAAACATAGAATTATCACATAACCCAGCAATTCTATACCTAGGTGTTTACCTAAAAGAGTTGAAGACAGAGGTTCAAACAAAAGCTTATACAGGACTGTTCATAGCAGCATTATTCACAGTAGTCAAAAGGTAGAAGCAACCCAAATGTCCATTAACAGCTGAGTAGATAAAATGTGGTAGGCTCGTGTGCTCAGTTGCTCAATCGTGTTCCATGCTCTTCGGCCACATGGACTGCAGCCCGCCCAGCTCCTCTGTCCATGGAATTCTCCAGGGAAGAATACTGGAGTGGGTTGCCACGTCCTACTCCAGGGAATTTTCCTGACCCAGGGATGGAACTCACATGTCTTGCATCTCCTGTATTGGCAGGCGGATTCTTTACCACTAGTGCCAGTGAAATATTATTTATTTAACTATTGAAAGAAGTACTGTTAGGTGCTATCACATGGAGGAACTTTGGAAACATTACCCAAAGAGAAAGAAGCCAGATACAAAAGGCCATATGTTACATAATCCCATTTATGAGACATACCCCAGATAGGCAGATCCATAGAAACAGAAAGCAGATTAGGGTTGCTAGGGGCTGGGAGGAGTGGGGATAGGGAGTGACTGCTTGCTGGGTATGGGATTTCCTTTTGGGGATGATGAGACTAGATAGAGGTGAAGGTTGTGCAACATTGCAAGTATACGAAATGCACACATGTTAAAGTAGTTAAAATATTCAACTTCACGGCATGTATATTTTACCACAATAAAAATATTCCTCATTTGAAATGGCCCTTTTGCTGGGATCTTGGTCAGTTATGTTACTGCCATCTGTTCACATGCATATATTTATTGTTTTAATTTTAAAGAACTATCTGTTTATTTATTTGGCTGCCCCAGGTCTTTTATTTAGTTTTTAAAAAGCTCCAGGTCTTTTATGTAGTTCCAGCACATCTTTTTTGGGGGCATGCAGGATCTTTAGTCACAGCATGAGACGTTTAGTTGTGGCACGTGGGATCTAGTTCCCAGATCAGGGGTCTAGTTCCTGGACCAGGGGTGGAACCCAGGCCCCTTGCCTTGGGAGCACAGATCTCAGCCCCTGGACCACCAGGAAAGTCCCTTGTGTATCATTTAGGGTTCCAACCTGCCTGGTGATATTTACATTTTAAGGGAAATACACACTTTATTTCTAAAGGGCTTATTCATCTGAGTCCAAGGGGAAACGGGATTTGTGGAGTCAAGGACACTTTCTCCTATGGCATCTGAGGAGTCTCCTGGGTCCCCATTAGGAGTAGATGGCCTAATGATGACGAGGCTGGCAAGCTGACGGCAGTCAAGCGGATGGCAGGTCTATTTTACAGCCCAGTCTGAATGGCCATAGCGGTCATCTGTCTTTCAGGAGAATGGTGATCACTGACTGAGAAAAGCAGCCAGTTCAGCTGGCGACTGAGTCACACAAGTGCCTTTCTTGGAGATGACCAGACTTCTTTAGTCTGCCTCAGAGAAGTGCGTTTGTGTACTTCCCATTTTGTCAGACAAATACTAAAAAGGTACGTCCTTCAGAGTTGAGCTTTACTGAAATTTTACGGCTTCATCAGTGTCATTCTAAAGCAGAAGTGGCCTTCCTTTTTTTCTGCAAAGAGCATGGCAATGCAGAATGCAACTTTTAATAGTACCATTGGGAGCTACTGCTTTGATTCAAGCTAGGCAGCCAGCAGTTTTACCCACCATAGTAACTGTCTACACAGTGAAAAAGCAAATAGTGTCTTAGTATTATTATGAAAATGGTTTTGACTCTTCTAGGTCCTTAAGAGGTGAGGGGTCTGTAGGCCACAATTTGGAAACAGTGTGCCTGAGTGTGTTTCTCCTCTCATAATTCAAAAGCAGAAAAAGGAACTCCCTGGTGATCTAGTGGTAAGGACTCTACTTTCACTGCCAAGGGCACTTTCAATCTCTGAGGAATTAAGATCCTACACACTGGGCAGTCAGAAACAACAGCAGAAATAAAAGCAGCGGCTACCCCGGTGGTCCAGTGACTAAGACTCTGCTCTCAACACAGGGGGCCCAGGTTCACTCCCTATTGACAGAACTACATCACACATGCCCCAAAGAAGATCGAAGCTCCCTTGTGTTGCAACTAAGACCAGATGCAGCCAAATAAATAAATATTTTTTTAAAAATTTAAAAAGCAGAACAGATAAAAACTACCAGAAGCAGGCTCATGTAGAGTTACTTTTTGAGCACACGACTCATAATTCGTGCCTGCATGTGTACTAATAGGTGCTCAATAAATACTTTTTGAATCTTGAGGAATGGCTGCCGCCTACAGGGCTTACTACATGCCAGGTATTGTGCTAAACAGTCCACATACCTTGTCTCACTGAATCTGTCATCCCCATTTTACAGATGAGAAAAGCAAGGCTCAGAGAGAGTAGGTAACTAGCCAACACAGCTAACGATGACCAGATCCATGAGTCAAACCCAGTTTTGCCTGATTTCAAGTCATTATGCCATACTGAATTTGTTTGGCAGCAAAATCTTTGGTGTAGCATTAGATGAACAAAAAGAAAGGAAAATAATTGGAGGAAAATTTAAGACAATTTTGGAAATAAGTTTGAATAACTAGGATGTCTGCATAAATATGTTTACTTCCTAGTTAACACAGTGAATGAAGACATGATGGTTCCATTTGCCTGGGCCAGTGGGTTAGCACCTAACTGTATAGCTGGTCTAAAGAGGGTATATCAAGAATGATGGGGAATTCACTGGTGGTCTAGTGGTTAGGACTCAGGGCTTTCATTGCCATGGCCTGGGTTCAATCCCTGGTCAGGGAACTAAAATTCTGCAAGCAGTATGGCACAGCCAAAAAAGAGGATTGACGGGCAGCAAGCCCCTTGTCACAAAGGCTGGGTGTGGATGTCCAGAACTGTGTCATCCCACCAGAGGGCTAGACACAAACAATAGTCAGAGAGAGGAAACGGCATGCCGGTGGGGCCCAGCTGCAGAATATGAAATGTAGCAAGATTCCACTGCAGGGGGCTCCGTTTCGATCTCTGATCCAGAAATTAGGATCTTGCATGCCACAAGGCAAGGCCAAAAGAAACAAAAATGAAATAGCAAGAATAATGAGATGATTGGGCTGCCCTGGGCTGGGTCCCCACTGGTCAGGGGCCACACCTGCAAAAGTTCTTCTAGAGCAACTTGCTCAGTCACTAAGTCACAGCTGACTCTTTGCGACCCAATGGACTGCAGCACGCCAGGCTTCCCTGTCCTTTACCATCCCCCAGAGCTTGCACAAACTCATGTCCATTGAGTCGATGATGTCATCCAACCATCTTATCCTCTGATGCCCGCTTCTCCTCCTGCCTTCAATCCTTCCCAGCATCTGGGGCTTTTTCCATGAGTCAGTTCTCCCCATCAGACGGTGAAAGTATCGAGCTTCAGCTTCAGCATCAGTCCTTCCAGTGAATATTTAGGATTGATTTCCTTTAGGATTGACTGGTTTGATCTCCTTGCTGTCCAAGGGACTCTTAAGAGTCTTCTCCAGCACCACAGTTCGAAAGCACCTAGACTGGCTAAGAATGGCTTTTCCCTGAGAAGCTTAACTGAGTGACTCCTGAGGCTGTACCTATTCTTTGCAGGGGAAGAATTAACCAGTGAAACACCAGATGATGGTCTTGTCAGGTGTTCATTAATGTCGCAGGCCAAACTCCTTGGACTTCTGAAATATGATCTGATCCCTCCTGACCTCTCCAGGCTCATCTCTCGCCCCATCACTGTCCAGGGTCATAGCTTTCGCCAGCCGACTTGGTACCACATGTTCCTTTTGCCTGGAATAAACTGTCCCTGGACCCACACAACCTCCTTGGCCTAGTGGAATCCTACTCAACCCTCAACACTCAGGCTGGACACCACCTCATTTTTTGTTTTTAATGTCCCTTGGTTTAGTGTTTTCTGATTAATTTTGTTTGTTTGTTTTGGCTGTGTGGCCTGGCATGCAGGATCTTAGTTCCCCAAACAGGGATCAAAGCTGTGCCCCCTGCAGTGAAAGTTTGGAGTCCTAACCACCGGACCATGAAGGAATTCCCATGAATATCACCTCTTTTAAGAACACTTTCCTGTTGACACCCACCTCCAAATTCCCATAGTATCATATCTCTATGCCTTGTTTGGCACTAGTCCCAGGATACCAAGGCTCACAAGACAGATATGATGCTCACGGAGCTTATGGGCCAGTGTTTTACGCTGAAAATCCTGCTTGCTTGTCTTGCCCGTTAGGCTATAAGATCCTCTGACTGGGATGGTGTTTGCGTGTTCACCACTACGTCCCCAAATCTCACACAGTGCCTGGCACAGAATAGGAGGGAGTTCAATAAATATTTGCTAAATAAATGAGGTAATGAAAAAGGAATCTACAGAGGGTATGGAGAAAAGGGACCCCTACTACACTGTTGGCGGGAATATAAATTGGTACAGCCGCTATAGACAAGAGTACGGAGGTTCTCTAAAAAACTAAAAATAGAGGCACTGCGTGTGTGTGTGTGTGCGCGTGCTTAGACGCTCAGTTGTGTCCAACTCTCTGTGACCCTTTGGACTGTAACCCACCAGGCTCCTATGTCCATGCCCATGGGATTTCCCAGGCAAGAGTACAGGCGTGGGTTACCATCTCCTCCTCCAAGAGATCTTCCCAGTCCAGGGATCGAACCCATATCTCCCCTGTCTTCTAAGCTGCAGGTGGATTTTTTTACCTGCTAAGTCATGGAGGAGGCGCAAGAGCTGCCATAAGATCCAGCAACCCTACTCCTGGGAATATGTTTGAGAAAACTCTTATTTGAAAGGATACATGCGCCCCAGCGATCACAGCAGTCCTATTTATAATAGATAGCAAAGACATGAAAGCAACCGAAGTGTCCATCGACAAAAGAATGGATAAAGATGTACACGTACACAGTGGAATATTACTCAGCCATAACGAGGATGAAAGGATGCCATTTGCGTGGGCCTAGAGATTATCAAACTAAGTGAGGTAAGTCAGAAAAAGACAACTATCATATGATACCACACGTGTGGAATCTAAAACAATGATACACAAGAACTTATTTACAAACCAGACCTCAAAAACAAACTTACAGTTCCCCAAAGGGAAGAGGGATAGACTAGGAATTTGGGATTAACATATACACACTGCTATATTAAAATAATCCATAGGGACCTATTGTATAGCACAGGGAACTCTATTCAGTTTTCTGTAATAACCTAAACGGGAGAAGAATCTGAAAAAGAATAAAGACTTGCCTCATACTCCAGTAGTTAAGACTCCGTGTTCCCAATGCCGTGTTCAGCATGGCTCTGATTCCTGGTCATGGCACTAAGATATTGCAAGCCACACAACGTGGCTGAAAAAAATATATGTGTATGCATGCATGCATGTGCCAAATTGCTTCAGTCATGTCCAGCTCTCTTGAGACACCATGGACTGTAGCCCGCCAGGCTCCTTCGTCCGTGAGTTTCTCCAGGCAAGAGTACTGGAGTGGGTTGCCATGCTGTCTTCCAGGGGATCTTCCCAACCCAGGGATCATATCTACATCTCATGATGTCCCTTGCATTAGCAAGTGGCTTCTTGACCACTAGTGCCACCTAGGAAGACCATATATGTGTATATGTATAACTAGATCACTTTGCTGTACACCTAAAACCAACACAACATTGTAAATTAATTCTACTCCAATACACAATTAAAATTTTTAAAAACAGGAACCTGTAACAAGGAGAGGAAAGGAGGAAACACAGGTGAGCTAGGAATGTGATGAAGTCGGGAACAGCTTCTGCCCCCATCTGTGGATAGTTACCCTCGCATCATTCCACAGGTGCCACTGGAGGATCTGGGCTCTGTGGGTGTGGGACTCAGGACTAAGAGGGAGTGTGCACAAAAGAAACAGCTCAAAGATGGGTTTACAGTCCTGCTGGGGGGCAGTGTGCACACATTTAAAATGCCACCACCAAACAGCATACTTTTGAAATGTAGAACAAATCTTGTGCCAACTGAAGTCAGGAGAGTTGAGATTTCAAAAAAAAAAAGTATGATAACAAGAGAAATGGCTATGTATTAGGTTGGCTCAAGGCTGTGACAAGCAACCCCAGCATTTTAGCGGTGCATTTCAATTCAAGTTTATTTTTTTATTTCTTCCACGTGGGTTTTCCTATTTCCTTCTGTTCCAAATGGAGCAGAATTCAGGAACTCTGGAAATTCCTTCGGGAATTCAGGAACCTTCCATCCTCTGGTTCTACCATCACTCCAGAGAAAGGCAGGCCTTGGAAGTGTGTGTATTACTTCTGCCCACACTCCACTGGCTAGAAGTCAGTCTTGTGTCCCCACCTACCAGCATGGGAGGTTGGGAAATATAGTCTAATGGAGTGCCCTGGAGGAAAAGGAAGTGGGGATTGTTGAACACATTAGTCTCTGCTACAACAAAAATGATAGTTCTTTTTTCAAAAACTAAGAATCTACTAAACGTCAGGCACCGAGATAAATAAGTTACACTCATGTTGTCATTTTATCTGTACATCATCTCGCATTTGGTTGGATCCCTGGGTTGGGAAGATCCCCTGGAGGAGGGCATGGCAACCCGTTCCAGTATTCTTGCCTAGAGAATCTCCATGGAGAGAGTAGCCTGGGGGGCTACAGTCCATGGGGTCACAAAGAGTCAGACACAACTGAGTGACTAAGCACAGCATAGCACGCCTCTCATTTATGGAGGAGGAAACGGAGGCTCAGAAATTTAAGTACATTTTAGAAGGCTATCCTAAAGGAAATCAACACTGAATATGCATTGGAAGGACTAATGCTGGAGCTCCAATACTTTGACCACCTGATTCAAAGAGCCAACTCATTGGAAAAGATCCTGACACTGGGAAAGATTCAGGGCAGGAAGAGAAGGGGCAACAGAGGACGAGATGGTTGGATGGCATCATCGACTCAATGGACATGAGTTTGAGCAAACGCTGGGAGATAGTGGACAGGGGAGCCTGGTGTGCTTCGGTCCATGGGGTTGCAAAGAGTTGGCTTCGACTTTTTGTGACCAAACAACAACAGCAAGGAGGTGAGAGGCTCATGCTTGAAGAATAAATCAATATGGAACCAGATCACCCTGACTCCAAATCCAGTAATTGAAAAGAAGTAAGGACAGATTAGCAGTAGGGAGCTGCTCAGACGCTACGCCTACTCACCCATTATTATTTAAGAGCTTATCCTGTGCCGTTAGGCATTGTTCTAAGCACTTTCATATTATTGACTCACTCCATCCTCCCCCAATCCCCTATGAGACAGATATTGTTAATACTCCTATTTTAACCATGAGGAAACTGCACAGAGAGGTTAACTGACTCGCCTGGGGTCATTCTAGGCAGACTTTCTCCAAAATATAGATAGCATTGCCACTCTCCTGTCTCTGAAGACAACAAATGGACTTGTAGGGCAGAGCCTCCAAAGTGAGGCGCTAGTACTCCGGGGAGAATTCCACCTGGTCCACTGGGGAAGAGGGAAATATGATACTTTTATTCACCTTTTATCCTTTTCTTTTTGGT
This sequence comes from Capricornis sumatraensis, assembly GCF_032405125.1. NCBI lineage: Eukaryota > Metazoa > Chordata > Mammalia > Artiodactyla > Bovidae > Capricornis > Capricornis sumatraensis. The sequence goes on from NC_091069.1 coordinate 5,448,521, forward strand.
TGTGCCATGAAGCATGTGGGGTGTTACCTCCCTGACCAGGGGCTGAATCTGTGCCCCTTGCATCTCTGCCTTGAAAGGTGGAGTCCTAGTCACTGGACTGCCAGGGAAGTCTTGATTCATCTTTATTCTTTTTTTTTAACTCACACAGGGAACTATATTCAATATCCTGTGATAAACCATAATGGAAAAGAATACGAAAGGGAATATATAGATGTATAACTGAGTCAGTGTGCTGGGGAACAGAAATTAAACACAATGTTGCAGATCAACCACAGTTTAATTTAAAAAAAATTTTTAAATGAGTGATATTAAACTTTGCCAGTATGTATTACACAGCTTGATCCTGTCATCCTCTCTCAGTCTGTATATGTATTAGAAAAATTTTTCTGTGTTCAGTCATGTCAGGCTCTTTGAGACCCCATGGACTGTAGCCCATGGAATTTTTCTGGTAAGGATACTGGAGCGGGTTGCCATTTCCTACTCCAGAGGAGCTTCCTGACCCAGGGATCCAACCTGCGTCTTCTGCGTCTCCTGCACAGGCAGGCGGATTCTTTACCACTGTGTCACCTTGGAAGTCCCCATACTACACTTGGTCTTAGCCCAAAAGCCAAGAAGTGATTAGTAAAATTTAATATTACTGATTTTTTTCTAGAATAAACAGAAGCAGTCATTGGATAAGGGGATCAGTGTGATATGTTTAGTTTTGGCTAAGCTAGCTCTGGACAAGAGGTTTTAAAAGATTCCTGTAAAGAATTAATGATGACGGGATGCCCGCCTTAGGGAAGCCTCCACCCTAGCCGCCCCAGGCTCCATCACGCACGCGCAGAACCTCCGCCTCGCAAAGTGGGAGGCGGGGCCCTGTGGCCACACCCCTTCAATTTCCCCCGCCTTCCCAGTTTCTTCCGGAGGCGTCCTTGGTTACTTCCCCTAGCGATTGGGCGAGCCGCTTGTGGTCGGAAGGACACAATTGGACAGAGTCGCCGCCTATCTACCGGTGAGCATCGTCGATTGGCCGAGGTGCTTTGAGGGGTAGGCTAAACCTTCACGTTGTCCCAACGGGCGACGCGGGGAGTAGGCTCGGGCCTCGGGTGGGCGCTTGCTTCCCGCTGTTCTTTGGGCGGCGCGGGTTGAGCCCTGGGCCTAGAGGGTGTGGGGCCGGTCAGGCGATGCGGCCCGAGGATGGAGGAGCCGGGGGAAGCCAAAGGTGCAGGCAAGGCGGGATGGCGGCCGCTGCCCCCGGAAGGACCTGCCTGGATGCCATCGGGCACCTTGGTGGAGGAGATTGCGCTCAAGCTAGACGTCGTAGTCTGTCACGAGACCCCTGGCAGGGCGCCCACTTTGCCACTGAACCTTGTTGTTTAGTCGCTAAGTCGTGTCTGACTCTGCGATCCCATGGACTGTAGTCCGCCAGTTTTCTCTGTCCATGGGATTTCCCAGGCAAGAATACTGGAGTGGGTTGCCATCTCCTTCTCCAGGAACCCACATCTACATTGCAGGTGGATTCTTTACCGTTGAGCCACCTGGGAAGCCACCGAGCCTAGGAAGCCCTAAGTGGTTTGGAACCCAGAATTGGAGGAGTCTGCTCAAGCACATAGCCACAATCCGTCTGGAGCAGTTATAGGAAACTGGGTGTGACTGAGCAGGTGGAGCTTCTCTGGCAGAGGAATGACCTGCCCGCCAGAGGTTTATAAGCAAGGAAACTCTGAAAAGACAAATCAAAAAGCTGTTTGCTAACAGCGAGGACTTTCAGCCTATAAACTCATCTCCAGAGCCAAATGGAGGAACTGAAGACATTTGGCTAAGGGAGAAGGATCCAGGAGAAATGCGATCAGAAATCTGTGCACAGCTTCTCCAGTCTGAAGCTCTGTGACCTGGGGGGCAAATAAACCCTGTCCTGAACATAATTCTTGCAGAAGAACAAACATCTGGGGGAAATGAGCTAATCTGCCGGGATCATCTGGGAATTCCCTGGCAGTCCAGAGGTTAGGGTTCGGGCGCTTTCACTGCTGACTAGGTTTGATCCCTGGTCCGGAGCTGAGATCTCACAAGCCACCAGGCATGGCAAAAAAACAAAAGTCATAACGTTGAAGAATTTAAATGGAAGGCTCCACCCATCACCACAAAAAGCCAGACATTTTTCTGGATCAACAATTTAATCAGTGAGGTGTCTGAGGCCCCAGATCTGATTCACTCTCTGGGAGAAGGTGCTTTGCAAGCTTACTCCGAGTTCTCAGCGATGCACAGTGCACTTGCCTGTGGGATTACGATGGTAAGAGTGACAACAGCAACAATCGGAATAAAGTGCAAAATTTCCGTGGTATCAGAGACAACAGAAAACAATAACGATGGCTCTTCTTGTGATGCCCCTTGATTATATTTAATAAACGGAAGCGAACTTTCCCATCTAGTGGAAATCCCTGCAACAGCGCACCCTGGCCTTGAACAAGGGTAACATATTCTCAAAAGGACCTGCTGCTGCTGCTGCTGCTGCTGCTGCTAAGTCGCTTCAGTCGTGTCCGACTCCATGCGACCCCATAGACAGCAGCCTACCAGGCTCCCCCGTCCTTGGGATTCTCTAGGCAAGAACTCTGGAGTGGGTTGCCATTTCCTTCTCCAATGCATGAAAGTGAAAAGGGAAAGTGAAGTCTCTCAGTCGTGTCTGACTCTTAGCGACCCCATGGACTGCAGCCTACCAGGCTCCTCCACCCATGGGATTTTCCAGGCAAGAGTGCTGGAGTGGGGTGCCATCGCCTTCTCCTCAAAAGGACATAGTGATACTAAAAGGTGAGGTCCGTTAAGCCAGTCATCTTCATAACAATATTTCCAAGAGACCCATGGGAACACGGGCACATAAGGAGGTGCCATATAAGACAGAAATAACACAGGAAGGACTTCCCTGGTGGTCCAGTGGCTAAGACTCCATGCTCCCAATGCAGGGGGCCTGGTTTTGATCCCATGTGCTGCAACTAAGAGTTTGTAAACCGTAGCAAAGATAGAAGATTCCAAATGCATCAGCTAAGACCCAGCACAGCCAAATAAATATACATATATTTTAAATAGACAACATGAACAGCATTCTACCTTATAGCTGTTTTGAAAATGCCCCCAAATCAGATTATTAAGAGCATTCCAGATCATTCAATTTTCTAGGAAGATTAAAAACACTTGAGATTATTCTATCAGTACAGGACTAGCCATATTTTTACTTTTGTCACATAACCAAAGCTGATAAATCGGTGAGTTCTTCAGAACCAGCAGGGGGCAAACATGCTGAAACATCAATCAGTTCAGTTCAGTTCAGTCACTCAGTCCTGTGTGACTCTTTGGGACTTCATAGACTGCAGCACGCGAGGCCTCCCTGTCCATCATCAGCTCCCGGAATTTACTCAAACTCATGTCCGTTGAGTCGGTGATGCCATCCAACCATCTCATCCTCTGTCATCCCCTTGTCCTCCCGCCTTCAATCTTTCCCAGCATCAAGGTCTTTTCAAATGAGTCAGTTCTTCACATCAGGTGGCCAAAATATTGGAGTTTTAGCTTCAACATCAGTCCTTCCAATGAATATTTAGGACTGATTTCCTTTAGGATGGACTGGTTGGATCTCCCTGCAGTCCAAGGGACTCTCAAGAGTCTTCTCCAACACCAGAGTTCAAAAGCATCAATTCTTTGGTGCTCAGCTTTCTTTATAGTCCAACTCTCATCCATACACAACTACTGGAAGAACCATAGCCTTGACTAGATGGACCTTTGTTGGCAAAGTAATGTCTCTGCTTTTTAATATGCTGTCTAGGTTGGTCATAACTTTTCTTCCAAGGAGTAAGCATTTTTAAATTTCATGGCTGTAGTAACCATCTGCAGTGATTTTGGAGCCCCCAAAAATAAAGTCAGCCACTGTTTCCCCATCTATTTGCCCTGAAGTGATGGGACCAGATGCCATGATCTTCGTTTTCTGAATGTTGAGTTTTAAGCTAACTTTTTCACTCTCCTCTTTCACGTTCTTCAAGAGGCTCTTTAGTTCTTGGCTTTCTGCCATAAGGGTGGTATCATCTGCATATCTGAGGTTATTGATATTTCTCCCAGAAATCTTGATTCTAGCTTGTGCTTCATCCAGCCCAGCAATAATAATAACTAATACTACACAGGGGGCTTCCCTGGTAGCTCAGATGGTAAAGTGCCAGGGTCCAGCCCCGGTGGATCCAGGGTGATTCGAAGGTGGGGACGGAGTCGGCGTCCTGGAAAAAACTTATTTAATTACAGATATAGAGGGAGATTAGAAGCAGATAGTGTAGTAGAATTAATGGAGAAAAGGAGGCTGAATAACTGGTTTACATGGAATACCAATCACCACCTACGTAGGCCACAGGCGTCTTTCCATTCTCCCAAAGGAGAGGAGGCACTGAGGCCTCCCCGGTCCGATCTTAGAAGCCCAGGCAGAATTAGCAGGGTTGGTGAGTACCCACATTTCAGATGGGAATTTAGCCAGGAAAATGGGGAGCGAGAAAGAAACGACATGGGGGAATCAGTCTTTCCAGAAACTGATCCAATTTCTTTATTTTTCAGGTTTGTTTATATGCCTTTTTGTTATACAATAGGGATGAATACAGAGTCACGTGGGGGTCAGCAGACCTGACCCTTGTCACAATCAGGTGCTTCATGTAAAACTATACAAAGGTCTTATGAGTTTCATCATCTTTTAGCCATGAGGTCTGCTGACATTTTATGGCCCTTTCTGATACTGGTCAGTTAACCAGAAAACTTATTTTTCCAGGGGTGATTTTTTCTTAAATCAGGCGCCACCCTCCAAATAAAGTTGCATTCCTATAGGATGAGGGTGTAGTGAGTTACAATCAAGAAAGGAATTTACTTAACCTAAGGTTTAACATGATTAATCTTAAAGGCTAATACTTATTTATATGCTAGTTATATTCATTATGCTGCTGCTGCTGCTGCTGCTGCCAAGTCCGACTCTGTGTGACCCCATAGACGGAAGCCCACCAGGCTCCTCCGTCCATGGGATGTTCCAGGCAAGAGTACTGGAGTATAAGGGCAGGAATATGGAGATTTAGCAGCAAATATTGGCTCAACAAATGTAAACCCTTCACCAATGTTCCCCTTAAGATCTAATTTGTCTTAAGATAGTGATAAAGTTACATTTTTACGTAGCATAGTGATTTATAGTGATTTATAACAAAGTACAGTGATCTATAACAAAAGAGAAGATTCATTAACTCAAAAAGTCTAGTATTGCTAACATCAAAAAACTACTATATTTCCTTTTCTATATTCCAAATACATTGATTAATATATTCCCAGTTGCCTAAGGATATGGAGGCCTGATGGCAATCATTGACTCATCAATGAAAAAAGCGCTACGCTAATACTGCAAACTCTCTGTGCTGTTTATGGTTGAGAGGTTGTCACGCAAGCTAGTCTGTCAGCAGAGAGGTTTGACCTGAGACATCCTTGTCACACCCAGGGCAGGGAATTAGCAGTAATTATTGGCAGGACAAATGAAAAAACCCTTCACCAATATAATTCCTAATCAACCTACTAATGCTATACTAATAATCTTCTAACTTCTCAAAAGAGTCTGTATTTAGAAAGTTTTAAAACATCCCGTGCCTCTCACAGTTGGGAGGCTGTAAACGCTCACATGCGGCTGGATGAGCCTGATCAGGCAGGCCAGAGAACCTTCAGAGTTCGTAAGTTGAAACACTCTTATCACGCCCAGGAATTTTTATTAACTGGAGCTGCAAGTTAACTCCTTCTCTGAGAGAAACGGTTATGGGGGAGAGCTCCCCGTAAAGTACTCTGGTTTTGGGGGAGATGCTCGGGAACAGGGGGTTTCCTGAGGCTTGATCACGCCTTTGCGCATGCCAAGCTTCCTTCCTCATGACCTTTGCCATGGGCGGAGTTCCTCACGCTGGCTCCCAACAGTAAAGAATCTGCCTGCACTGCAGGAGACCCAGGTTCGATCCCTGGGTTGGGAAGATCCCCTGGAGAACAGAATGACAACCCACAAATACCCGAGGTTCTCTGTTTCCATGCAGGTCTGGGCGTGTTCTGCATACATTAGTCCGTTGTTGTTGTTTAGTCGCTAAGTCATGTCTGACTCTTTTGCGATCCCATGGACTGCCAAGCTCCTCTGTCCATGGGATTTCCCAGGCAAGCGTGTTGCCATTTCCTTCTCCAGGGGATCTTCCCGACCCGGGGACTGAATCTGTGTCTCTTGGGCCCCCTGCATTGGCAGGTGGGCTCTTTACCACTGAGTCACCTGGGAAGCCCAATATTATATGTAGAAAATCCTAAAGAACGTAAAAATAAGCCTGTTTGTTAGAGCTAATAAATGAATTCAGCAAAGTTGTAGGATTAAGAAATCATCATTCAGATATCAGTTGTGTTTCTAGGTGCTGAAATGATCAATCCAAAAAGGAAATAAAGAGAACAATTATGAATTTATAATCCCATGAAAAAGAAGAAAATACTTAGGAATAAATTCAGTAAAGAAAGTGTAAGGTTTGTTCACTGAAAACTGCAAAATATTGCTGAAAGAAATGAAAAGAGAGCTACATAAACGGAAAGACGTGTCACTGGGTTAGAAGACTTGTTAGACTGGGTTAGACTCTTGTTAAGATGGTAATACTGCCCAAAGAAATATTCAGGTTCCATTCAGTTCCTACCAAAATATCAATGGTGTTTTTTAAAAAAATCATTTATTCTTCTCTTGGTTGCTCTGGGTCTTCATTGCTCCGTGTGGTCTCCCTCCAGTTGTGATGAGCAAGGACCACTTTTTGTTGTGGCGCACAGGCTTCTCATTGCAGTGGCTTCCCTTGTTGCGGAGCACACGGCCTTCAGGAGTTGCAGCGTGCAGGCTCAGTAGTTGCGGCTTGAGAGCTTTAGAGCATGGGCTCAGCAGTTGTGGTGCATGGCCTTAGTTGTTCTGAGGCATGCGGAATCTTCCCAGACCAAGGATCGAACCCACGTGCCCTGCGTTGCCAGGCGAATTCTTATCTACTGTACCACCAGGGATGTCCTCAATGGTATTTTTGCAGAAATGGGAAAATCCATCCTAAAATTCATATTGAATTTCAAAGGGCTCAGAATGGCTGAAACTATCTTGAAAAAGAATAAATTTGCAGGACTCACATTTCTCGGTTTCAAAATGTACCATAAAGCTACAGTAGTCAAATGAGTGTTACTAGCATAAGGCTAGATAAATAAACCAATGGAATAGAATTGAGAGGCCAGAGATAAACAGTCATCTCTATGATCAATTGATTTTCAACCAGGGTGCTAAGACCAACTGATGGGAATGGTTTTAGATTCCACATATAAATGATATCGTGTAATATTTGTCTTTCTCTGACCTGTTTTACTTAGTATGATGGTTTCTAGGTTCATCCATGTAGCTGCAACAAATGATATTATTTATTATGGCTTTTTAATGACTGAGTAATATTCCATCACATATATCATTATATATCAATATATCTATATGTATAACATATGTTTTTAATATCACATCAACTATATTTCAATTTATAAGTTTTTTAAAAATAAAAAAAATATTCAGAGTGAAAAAACAAAAAAACCTATACAATGTTTGTGAAAGCCTTCTCTGCAATGAACTGAGACGGGATTTTGCCTGATTTCCGTGACATGAGAGGGATCACATGGGTAATGAAACCCTCAAAGACTTCTCCAGTTGGAAGCGGCCAGAGCCTCAGGGCCAGATGGACGCTGGTGGGTAGAACATCCCTCACTCAGCCTCTGCTCTTACAGTGCTGTTGTATGGGTTTCCTGAAGCTGCTAGAAAAAAGGACCATCATCTGGGGGCTCAAAACAATAGGCATGCATTCTCTCACAGTTCTGAGGCTGGAAGTCCAACGTCGGTGTATCAGAAGGGCCATGTTCCCTCTGCAGGGTCTGGGGGCAGTTTTTCCTTGCCTCTTTCTAGCCTCTGGTGCTCGCTGGCAATCTTTGGTGTTCCTGGGCTTGGAGACACATCACTTCAACCTCTGCCTCTTTCGTCCCGTGATATCCTTCCTGGGCAGGTCTGTGTGTCCCCATTATCCTTTTCTCATATAAGAACTCAAGTCGTTGGGTTAAAGTCTTTCCTAATCCACGATGACCTCGTCTTGAGCGTGGGTTTTCTAATCTCGTAAGTGGGAAAATAGACTTCTACTCTTTTCCCCCTGAGTTTGTGGTGAGAATTGATTATGATAATAGATTTTTTCCATTAAAAGTTTTTAATTGATTAATTTATTTTCATTGGAGGCTAATTACTTTACAGTATTGTGGTGGTTTTTGCCATGCATTGCCTCGTTGATGAGCTTTATAAGAGGCTTCCCTGGTGAAGAGAGCCGACTCATTGGAAAAGACCCTGATGCTGGGAAAGATTCAGGGCAGGAGGAGAAGAGGGCAACAGAGAATGAAATGGTTGGATGGCCTCACCGGCTCAATGGACATAAGTTTGAGTAAACTCCGGGAGATGGTGAAGAACAGGGAAGCCTGGCGTGCTGCAGTCCATGGGGTCACAGACACGACTGAGGAATTGAACAACACGACAACAGGTGGCAGTAGTGGTGAAGAATCGGCCTGCCAACGCAGGAAACAAGAGACGTGAGCTCGATCCCTGGTTCAGAAGATGCCCTGGAGGAGGAGATGGCCACCCACTCCAGTATTCTTGCCTGGCAAATCCCATGGGCAGAGGAGCCTGTTGGGCTACATACAGTCCATGGGGTCGCAAAGAATTGGACACGACTAAGCGTGCACACACGGCCTTGTAAACTCCCAAGTCTCCTGTACATATGAGTGGTAAATGTTAAGACAGGATGAAAAGGGGCCCATGGTTTTTAATTTTAAAAAGGGAGTGCATACCGGAGCAGTTTGGTTTGTAAGATCTGAGACTCAGAGAGATCAAGTTGCTACGGAAGACGTAGTTGGCACAGCATGGTGCTGCCTCCTATTTCTTCTTGAATTTTTGGTCCCAGCTGTTTGTCCTCTGCAAGTGAGACAGTTGACCCCCTCTGTCTCCCCCACCTGCCTCCTCCCCACTTCCTTGGGGCAGTGCTGAGGGCGAGAAGGAAGCTTCGCCTTCCCGGCAACGAGGCTGTCACAGGTTCGTGGGAAGTCTGTTTGTGGTTTACTTTATCACAGAGCCCTGGGAGAGCCGGCCTGTCTGGAATGTGAAGGAACCCGAATCCTGCCCAGCTCAGGGGAAAGGCAGCCGGGGTCAGGGACTGCAGCCCCTGATAAGGACCAAGTGAGCTCCCTCGGGGGTCACACACCCCAAGGTGAAAGACGATCTCGAGTCCCTGAGGCGTGCTCTACCGCAGCTTTTGTCGTGGTTGGTAACTACTTATTTACCTTATCGGCCTGCACCAGGTCTTGGTTGCGACACGCTGGATCTTTAGTTGTGGCAGGCCAGAGTCTTAGCCGCTGGACCACCGGGAGGAAGCCGTATCACATCTCCTTTCTCCATTCATCAGTCTGTGGGCGTTTCGGTTGCTTCCGTGTCTTGGCGATTGTGAACAGTGCTGCAGTGAACACTGGGGGGCCTCATGTTTCTTTTTGAACTCTATTCTTTTATGACTTTGGTAAAAAAAAAAAAAAAATTAGGAGAAATTAGAAAGCTTTGAAGAAAACCAGAGACCCGCTGGGTTGAAAGGGGCCCCTAGTGAAAGAGAAGTTGCTCAGTCATATCTGACTCTTTGTGACCGCATGGACTATAGCCTACCAGGTTCCTCCGTCCATGGAATTTTCCAGGTAAGAGTACTGGAGTTGGTTGCCATTTCTTTCTCCAGGGGATCTTCCCAACCCAGGGATCGAAATCAGGTCTCCTGCATTGCAGGCAGATGCTTTACCATGTAAGATCTGTTAATTCAGCTCTCCTCAGGTGGGCTCACCTCTCCCACATGCTGGCCACATGACCAGCCGCTCTGCATAAACACCCCCAAGCTGGGGAGCTCACTGCCAGCCCTGCGGGGTCCCCGGGACTTGCCATCCTGTCCTGGTTCCCTGGTTGCCTGCGCCCCCTGGTCTCATTCTGCCCGCAGCAGCTCCAGAGATGGAAAGGGTTTTATTGGGGGTGGGGGAGGGAAGAGACCTAGAATGTGGATACTTTCCGCTGAGGCAGGCAGGGAGGGTTTCCTGGGGAACCCTCAGCAAGCAGACATCTGTTTAAGCCGACAGGCTGCCCAGCCTGGGGAGCAGGAGGGGCTAGGAGGCAGGGAGAAGACAGACTGGGTCTGCCTTCTGCAAATGTTCCCCTTGGGCAGCCTTGAAAAGGGACCGCCGGGGACCCAGGCCTCGAGTTCTCTCTGAATCTACCACTGTGGGGGTCTCGGGCTGGAGTCAATCCCGTAAGTGCTGGTGTGCAGGCACCTGGTTCACTTTGTGCCCAGCTCCTGTGTGTGGCCTTTTGGGCTTCGTGTTCCCGTTTGTAGCTGAGACCTGTGATGGAGGTTGTGACTCGTTCAGCCTTGAGGGGGGCACGGCCCAGGACGGGACTTACGGAGGTCACTGATGCCAAACCAGGCTGCCGTGTGCTTTGAACTTTGAAAGAAAGGGAGTGGGTCTTCATCCTCTTTGCCTGCACTGCCAGTGCATCACAGGGGTCACGAACTTGAGTCAATCAGAAAAGGTACCTCTTGGACCCTTCAGAGCTCAGGAGCAGGGGAACCCACACAATCTGCAGGGGGCCCCTGCAATAACCATCTCTGCACACTAGAGAGCGCTGTGGGACAGAAACCGAGTCCCAAATGGACCAATCATCTTGTTCAGCTGAAACCAGCAGGGGTGACAGGTGAGGAGGAGCTGTCATTCCCTGGACTTGCCTTTTGTGAGAACCACCTCACGGGGTCTTTGCAGCGAACCTAGGGCTAAGTGCTGTTAGCGCCCCCTCTGCCACTATACAGATTAAGAAACCGAGCATCGTTAAGTGATTTGGCCCAAGTCTATAAGTTAGAGGGGCTTCCCTCATAGCTCAGTTGGTAAAGAATCCACCTGCAATGCAGGAGACCCCAGTTTCATTCCTGGGTAGGGAAGATCCGCTGGAGAAGGTCTAGGCTACCCACTCCAGTATTCTTCAGCTTCCCTTGTGGCTCAGCTGGTAAAGAATCTGGCTGTAATTTGGGAGACCTGGGTTCAATCCCTGGGTTGGGAAGATCCCCTGGAGAAGGGAAAGGCTACCCACTCCAGTATTCTGTCCTGGGGAATTCCATGGACTGTGTAGTCCACGGGGTCGCAAATAGTCGGACATGACTGAGCGACTTTCACTTTAGAGAGAGCTAAAGCTTGAACTTGATCCTGACCCCGGAGCTTGAAGGGTGGACCATGTGCCCCCCACCCCCATGATGTTTGGCTCCATCTCTCCTCCTGGGTCCCTTCTAGATAGTTCCCTTTAACTCAGTGAGGTTACCCAGGCCTCCTGAGCAGTGGGGAGAGGGTCTCTCTACCAGGAGAGGTTGGGGTGTATGGGTGCCCAGGGGCCCTGGGGAAGGAGCTGGGGCTGTGGGGCCAGCTGTGGACGTGGGGAGGGAGATCCCAAGCCAGCGGGCTGGAAGTCCTCCTGCTTTGGCCCCTGGCGGAGCTGGCCCCCTGGGAGCCCGCCAGGCTTATTAATATCCTGCTGAGTCAGGGGGCTCTTGAGTTTCAGCATCACAAGACAAGAGGCAGGAATATCCTTGACTCCCCAGCGTCCTCTCTCCACCTGCCCTGCCCACCTCAGGCTGGGGGCCGTGCAGGTCTGAGTGGTCAGGTGGCCCTGGAGGGGGCAGGTCACTTCTCCTGACTTAGAGGTGGAGGCGAGAACCCAGTCCAGGCACAGCTCCTCCAAGGCTTGGCACACGGGAGAGGCTGAGAGCAGGAGCTGCCTTTCCAGAAAAGGCCCTGCTGGGGGCCCAGCCCTGTCCTTGTTGCTGTGGGTCCGGCAGCTGGGGCAGAGCAGGGAGGAGGGTGGGAGGACAGCCTGGTCTGGTTCTCAAAGAGCTCACCACCTGCCCAATGTGGGGTCCCCCAGCCAGCAGCTGGGCCCAGACAGAGGCTGGGCCCTTCCTATGGCCAAACCGATGAACTCTCCCAGACATTTGGAATTGGGTCTCGGGGACTCTGGTCATATGGGGTGGGCACTGGCTGAAGGGAAGAGCATCTGGGCTCGGGGAAGGAGGTGGTGAGGGATCCATGCAGGTGTGTCCATGGCAACAGAGGGGCCAGACTGCAGTGGACACGTGAAAAGACAGGTGCCCCCAGGAGAGCAGCCCCCCGCCCCTGGCTCTTAGCCCTCTGTACCCACTTCCCACCCCAGTATCCAGGAGGCTGCTCTGCATTCTCCGTGCAACATCCTCATTTTTGCCCTGGACTTCCACATGGCCCTGCAAGGGTGGGGAGAGGTGACTCATTTCTTGACCGCCCGGCCCTTGGAGCTCCCCAGTCACAGTTTAAAACTATTTGCTGAGGACCTCCCAGGCACCAGAGCCAGGCCTAAGTGAGATACACATGGCCTGTTGTCCAAGTCTCACAAGATACCTGTTCTTCCCATTTTTTGGATGAAGAAACTGAGGCCCACGAGGCAGTCAGCTACCACTAGGTGACAAAGCCAAGACTCAAACCCAGGTCTGGGTGATTACAGAGCCCTTACTATTTTTATTTATTTATTTGGCTGCACTGGGTCTTAGTTACAACACTTGGTATCTTCAGGCTTCATTACAGCATGAAGGACTTTTTAGAGGCAGCATGAGGGATCTGAGCTTTCCTGGTGGTTCAGTGGCAAAGGATCTGCCTGCAGTGCAGGAGATGGGTACCATCCCTGGGTTGGGCGTTGGCTCCCGAGGCCCTCTGGAGCCTTTATCAGCCAGCTCCACACAGCACAGGTCGGGCAGCCCGCCCTGGCCCGGCCCCTTGCAGCTCATTATCAGAGGACACATTCCACCCAACCGCCCCTGGAAGGTGGGGAAAATAGAGCCTGCCACTTTCCAGCCACTCTTCTGAGTTTCACCTAGTGGGGAAGGGGCGCTCCAGGGACAGGAAGGGGATTATTACAACAGGAAGCCCCAGCACTGGATTCTTCAACTGGCACAAGAAAACCCCGGGGGCTGGAGTGTGACCCTTGGAAGCGCTGACCTTGCTGGGTGGGCCTGGGGGAGAGACAGCTGCTTCTTTGGCCTGATTTATTTTTGTTTTTTTAATTGGAGCATAATTGCTTTACAATATTGTATATTGATATATGGTTTCTGCCATATATCATATCATATACCCTCTGGGCAAGGTCTCAAAGCACCGTCATCCTCACACACCGGTCTGTCCACCCCCTTAAGGATGAGAGAATCAAGGCTCAGATCACAGGTGATGGAGGGTCTTACCTCTCAGGGCAGCGAGCTAGAGCGTGCAGAGGGCCAAGTATGCAGCTGGTACCTGAGGCAGGGCTGCAAACCCCTCTCTGTGGGTCACACACATGCACACACATTGTTTCAGCACTAACTACCTGGCAGGCGTGCGCCCGCCTCTCCACGTCGACAAGCACCATCCTAGTCCCCAGCACTCTTGGATGGAGAGATCTTTGTGATTCCCATTGTGTGGATGAAGAAACTGAGGCTTAGGGTTTGCCCTGGGGGTCCGTTGGTTAAGACTCTGCACTTCCAATGGATGGGGCATGGGTTCCATCCGTGTCAGGGAATTAAGTTCTCACAAGCCAAGGCCAAAAAGAAAAAAAGAAAGAAAGCAACTGAAGCTTAGATGGATGAGGTCGCTAGTCCAGGGTCACCCAGCTCTAAGTGGAGGAGCCAGGGTTGGGTCCCAGCCTGACATCCATGTGCAAGCTCTCCACGGCCACCGTCCCATTCCTTCAAATAAACTCAATTATCACCTTGTCTACACAGCACTTTCACGCTCCAGCTGTCTCAGCCCAACCGTGGCCAAGAAAATACGCAGAAAAAGGTCTGCGCTGGGCACCGTCAAAGTCAATGCCGACGGCCCGGTGCTCTGATCCCAGGTTGCGCTTTGCACAAACCACAGCGAGCCTGGACCCAAACGTGAGGCAGGCTGGGCCGTGGCACTGTGTGCCCCCGGAGGGTCTGGCGGCAAGGCAGGTGGGGGAGAGCTTTCAAAGGATGGCGTGAGAACTCCAAAAGTAAAGGAGGCTGGCCAGTCAGTGAGTGGGGGGTCAGGTAGCCCATGGCAAGTGGACAGCCCTCCGGGGCGTCATGGCAGAGTCACCACCAGTGAGAAGCCTGGGACACAGCAGAGGGTGGCGGTTCCAGCAGCAGGTGAGCAGCCTCACATTTCAGGGCCTCAGCTTTTGCAGGATGACTCTGGGAGCTCCAAGCGACACACCTGCCCTGTAGCCACTGGCCCTGGGTGGAGACTATTCTTGGAAGCGTTGGAGGTCTCATAAAATAGAAAATTCCAAGGACCGCCTCCCACCCCTTAACCACTATACCTCCAGGTAAGTCCAGGGTCTGAATATGATTAATAACTCTATGTCAATACATTTGAAAACTTAGATGAAATGGTCCAAAACTTGGATAAAATATAACCTACCAAGATGGGATCAGGAAGTAGAACACTTAAATGCAACTGTGTTTAAAATACTTTTGTTTATTTTGTTACTTTTGTTTAATAAAATGGTTATTTTATTATTGTTCCCTGCTGGCTCTTCACTGTTGCCCAGGCTTTTCTCTCCTGGTTCAAGGGCTTCTCACTGTGGCGGCTTTGTTTCAGAGCACCGGCCCTAGAGCACGTGGGGTCAGTATTAGCGGCTCTGCGGCAAGTGGGATCTTCCCCAACCAGGGATCAAACCTGTGTCTGCTGCACTGCCAGGCAGATTCTTTACCACTGAGCCACTAGGGAAGCCCCAAACGGAACTATGAAAAAGAAGTAAATATCCTTTTACGTAGTAAGGAGTAAAAGAGAGAGATAAAACACCAGGACTTGATGATCTGTAGGTGAGTTCTAGCGAACACCTAGGAAATAGATCGTTCTAATATCACACCAGGTTTCCCAGGAAATATGTGAGGGTGATTCACTCCACTAGGCTGATATAATCTGGATCATGAGACCAGACAAGAACAGTACAATAAAGAAAAATCAGGGACACATGTCACTCAAAAATATAAGGGTAAAAGTACTAAATCTCTAGGTCAGTCCATGCTGCTGCAAATGGTATTTGTTCATTCTTTTTGATGGCTGAGCAATATTCCATCACATGTATGTTCCTCATCTACTTTATCCGCTCCTCCGTTGATGGACATCTAGGTTTTTTCCTGTCTTGGCTATTGTAAACAGTGCTGCAGTGAACATCGTCACACTCAGTGAAGTCAAGTCAGACAGAGAAGCAGACACATAATATGACACCCGTGTGCGTGGCGTCTACAAAGGTATGGTTCAAACGAACTAATTCACAGAATAGGAGCAGACACATAGACCTAGAGAATGAACTTATGGCTGCTGGGGGGAGGATGGGGTGGAAGGATAGGGAGTTTGGGATAGACATGTACACGTGGCTGTAAATGGATAACCAACAAGGACCTACTGTATAGTACAGGGAACTCCGATCAATGTTATGTGCCAGCCTGGATGGGTGGGGGATTAGGGGGGAATGGATACATGTATATGCATGGGTGAGTCCCTTCACTGTTCGCCTGAAACTATCACAGCATTGTTTATCGGCTATTAGTTCAGTTTAGTCGCTCAGTCGTGTCCGACTCTTTGGGACCCCACGGACTGCAGCACGCCAGGCCTCCCTGTCCATCACCAACTCCCGGAGCTTACTCAAACTCATGTCCATCGAGTTGGTGATGCCATCCAGCCATCTCATCCTCTGTCATCCTCCTCTTCTGCTCTCAGTCTTTCCCAGCTTCAGGGTCTTTCCAAATGAATCAGCTCTTCGCATCAGATGGCCAAAGTACTGGAGCTTCAGCTTCAGCATCAGTCCTTCCAGTGAATATTCAGGACTGATTTCCTTTAGTATGGACTGGTTGGATCTCCTTGCTATAGGCTATACTCCAATACAAAATAAAACATTAAAAAAAATACTACCTAAAAGGAAATGGCAACCCACTCCAGTGTTCTTGCCTGGAGAATCCCAGGGACAGGGGAGCCTGGTGGGCTGCCGTCTATGGGGTCGCACAGAGTCGGACACGACTGAAGCGACTTAGCAGCAGAGCAGAAAACATTAGTAGGCTGAAGACAGTAGTGTATAAAAAAGTGTAATACACATGATGGAATGAGCTTTATGCCAAGATTGCAGAGGATGGTTTAATGCTAGAGAAATCAGTGGCATTTAACACATTAACTGATTAAAGGAGGAAACAACTACAGGATCATTTTAATAGATGCTGAAGAAGTATTTTCAAAAGTTCAGCATAAATTCATGGTGGGAAACTTCTCAGTAAATCAGAAATAGAAGGGAATTTCCTTGGCTGATAAATGGGTAAACATTAGCAACATTCCCTCTGAGATTAGACATAAGAAACATTATATTTCAGACTTCCTTGGCAATCCAGCAGTTAGGACTCTGTGCTTCCTCTGCAAGGGGCGTGGACTTGATTTCAGGTCGGGGAACTAAGATCCCACATGCTGCACGGCGAGGCCAAAGACAAGAGAGAAGCGTTATGCTTCCCATTACTGCTCTTGTTCAAGAATGAGCATTGGAAATCCTCCCTTAACAATAAGACTGGAAAAAATTCATTAAAAAACACAAAGGTTGGGAAACAGAAAACGAAACACATTATCTTCAGATATGCTCAACGACATAGGGAACCAAGAAGAGTTTAACAAGACACCTAGATATACACAATATATACACAAATATAACTGCATTTCTAGATACTAGGACTCTGGAAAATGTACTTAAAAAAAGGGGGTGGGATCAGCCCTGCTGCTGCTGCTGCTAAGTCGCTTCAGTCGTGTCCAACTCTGTGCGACCCCAGAGACGGCAGCCCACCAGGCTCCCCCGTCCCTGGGATTCTCCAGGCAAGGACACTGGAGTGGGTTGCCATTTCCTTCTCCAACGCATGAAAGTGAAAAGTGAAAGGGAAGTCGCTCAGTCGTGTCCGACTCTCAGCGACCCCATGGACTGCAGCCCACCAGGCTCCTCTATCCATGGGATTTTCCAGGCAAGAGTACTGGAGTGGGGTGCCGTCGCCTTCTCTGGGGGTCAGCCCTAAGAGGGCAAAAATTTTAAGTATCCAAGAATGAGTCTATGGGCTTCCCAGGTGGCACTGTGGTAACGAGCCCACCTGCCAGTGCAGGAGATGAAAGTTCAACCCCTGGGTTGGGGAGGTCCCCTGGAGGAAGAAATGGCAGCTGATTCCAGAATTCTTGCCTGAAAAATCCACGGACAGAGGAGTCTGGTGGGATATAATAGTCCATGCGGTCACAAAGAGCTGGACACAACTGAGGGATTGAGCGCTCAGATGCAAGAATACGTCTAATGAATAAAGATAAGAATTAGGCAGAAAATTATACTAGCCCATGATAATAAGTTGAGGCTTAAAAGGACAGATAACCCATGCTTGAGGACAGAAGGGCCGGTTAGCATAAAAATGACCGTTCTCCACAGACTGATCCGTGGACTCAAAGCAATTCCGATTAGTCTTAATGGGGGCTTTTGTAAGAGCCAGTTGGCCTGCAATGCGGGAGACCCAGCTTCAATTTGACCAGTGATTCTAAAGTTTAATATGAGTGAGCAAAGGATTGTGCTACTCCAGGAGAGGAGGAATACAGACAGGAATGCATCCCATCTGATATCAGGACTTATAAAGCTATGACACTTGCTGCTGCTGCTGCCAAGTGGCTTCAGTCGTGTCCGACTCTGTGCAACCCCAGAGACGGCAGCCCACCAGGCTCCCCCGTCCCTGGGATTCTCCAGGCAGGAACACTGAAGTGGGTTGCCATTGCCTTCTCCAATGCATGAAAGTGAAAAGTGCAAGTGAAGTCGCTAGGTCGTGTCCGACACTGAGACACTTGGGCAGCAGTAAATAAAATAATCAACAACCGAAAATGCAGACGACACAGATGTCCATCACGGGAGGAGTGGACAGCCGAGCGGTGGTCCATCCACACAGTGGAGTGTTGGGATTTAGTCGCTCAATCAAGCCTGACTCTTCTGTGACCCCATGGACTGTAGCCTGCCAGGCTCCTTTGTCCATGAGTTTTTCTAGATAAGAATATTGGAATGGGTTGCCGTTTCCTCCTCCAGGGAATCTTCTCAACTCAGGGATGGAACCCGAGTCTCCTGCATTGCACTGAGCCACCAGGGAAGCCTCATTAGAATATTATTCAGTCATAAAAAGTAACGAAGTACTGATATCTGCCACAGCACGAGTGAACCTTGAAGACATTATGCTAATTGAAAGAAGCCAGACACAAGAAGTTGCATAGTCTGTGGTTCCATTCATGTGAAATGTCCAGAACAGGCAAATCCATGGAGACAGAGAACAGACTGTGTCTTCCAGGGGCTGGGGGGAGGGAGGGTGAGGACAAACAGCCCTCCTGGGTTTCCTTTTGGGTGATGAAAATATTTTGGAACTAGGTGGTGGTTGCACAATCTGATGAATGTCTCACAAATTGTACCCTTTAAACTGGTTAATCTTATATTATTATGTGAATTTCACTGCAGTTAAAAACAAACAAACTGGTAGACATCTAAATATCAGAAAAAAAAAAAAGAGAGAGAGAGAGAGTCTCTTGCATACAAGGAATCCCTGGAGGCTGCTCTCAGTCAAGATGGAGATGTTGAATTATTGATACAGAAACGTGGTTATACAGGATAAAAGCAGGTCACAAAGCTATGGCGTGCAATGACTTTTGGGTCAAAATAACGTCGCTATTTTTAGGAAGGTGGAGAAAAACGTCTGCAAGAAAAAAGCAAAAAAAGAACCTTTTTTTTTGCTTTTGGGTTTCCATGAAATAATGAAAATGTCTTCTTATGTAACCAAAAAAACAAGATAACCAGATACTTCCTTAGAAAAATTCATCCTGTTCTTTGTGAGGCTCTCGGGAGACTCATCACACATCTGCCGGCCCTGGGCTCAGGATGAGAATTCCTCTCTTGTCTGGGAGTGGGCGGGGAGGCTGGCCAGGTCACGTGGGGAGGGGCAGGTCTGGGTCTTTTCCCCGGGACCCCCTCTCCCTGAGCTAAGCCCCTCCTAGGACCTTGCCTGACCCTGTCCCTCTACAGACCTTTCTGGCCAAAGGATTTAAGCGGAGGAAATAGGATTTCAAGACCCCCTTGCTCTGTCTTGTCTCCCAGCAGCAGAAGCAGCCCCGGAATGGAGCCGCAGCCAAGCCGGCCTCAGGGCCTCACATTGCATCTCTGACCCCGGCTGGACGTCCCTCCTCGAGTCCTGGCCCCACGATAACCAGGCTAGGGTGGGGTTCCCAGGGCTTGGCTGCTGCTGCCAGATCTCACAGCTGGGCTGTTGGTGAGAGGAGCTTTCCCAGGGTCCCAGCAAGCCACCCCCGCTGGCGCCCTGCTCCTGCTGGAAGCCCTGCCTCTTCCCACCAGCAAGCCGGGTCCTGGGCTAGGTTGTTGAAAGCTGTAACTGGGGACCTGGAGCTCTGCTGAGGTCAGAGCTGGGCTCTAATGACCAGACTCAGACAAGGTCTTAGAAGGTCTCCCAGGGAAACAGCATGTCCTGGGCTAGGCCTCATGCTGGCCTCATGAATTCGTGTGTGTGTGAGAATGTATACTACTTATTAGGGTTGGGTTGCGAGATAAAATAGACACCTTGGTTAAATATGTCAGATAAATACACAGTTTTTGAGTATCACTATATCCCAAAGACTGAATCCTCTATTAAAATTTTTTTTTATTTTATAGAATTTATTAAAATTTTAATGTGTTTGACTGCATTGGGTCCTAGTTGCGGCACATGGCAATCTTTGTTGGCGCATATGGGATCCTTCGTTGTGCTGTGTGGGCTTAGGTGCCCCGCAGCATGTGGGATCTTAGTTCCTCGGCCAGGGATGGAAGCTGTGTCCCCTGCATTAGATGGCAGATTCTTAACTGCTGGACCACTGGGGAAGTCCCTGATCCTTTATTTTTCTTTGCTCAATCTGGTGAGCCTGATACCTGTCAACAATGGCCATGCAGAGAAATTGGATGTGGTTCAGTGTGTACACCCTGCAAGGGCACACACGTGTGTATATAAACATATGCAAGGCCAGGCGTGTACATCGTCATCAAGGTGCACGCACACCAGAAGACAGGTGTAGAGAGACTGCACTGTGTGTTTGAGCCGGGGCACAACTGAGAAAGTTTGGGATATGGAAGGGAGTGTATAAATGTATCTGTGTGCAAAGATGATCATGTGTGTGTTTTCGTGTTTTGCGTGCACGTGTGTGACACCCAAGCACATGAAGTGTCTGATGTGGGAGTGTCCACAGACACGCATGTCACAGAACATTAGAACTGAAAGGAGGCTTGGGGATCTCCCACACGTAATTGTACGTGTGAGAACATGGAGGCCAGCCAGTCAGCCCGTGTGTGTGTGTGTGCACGTGCTTGTGTATCCGAGCTGGGGCTGGGGGCTGGGATGCATGGGGAGGGCTCCCTGGCTGTCAGCTCGTGCCAGCCTGGTATCGTCGCAAGCTCACGACAGCCCTCTCCCTACGAGGCCCGGTTCCCAAGGGGAAGGTCAGATGGAGCGCGGCCCGGGCCCAGCCTCGCCCGCCTGCCTGGTGAGCCACGTGTATCTGCACGCGGGTTACATAAATGCCGGGCCCAGCGCTGCGGCCAGATGTTCTGTCTCTTCCTGGAGCCAGATGGCGGCTGATCCTGGAGTTCGTGCGTTTTTCGAGCTCCTGCCGTCCCCTTCTCCGGCCCCTTTTGGGGCTTTCCCCAGGCAGGGCAGGGGCTGGGACCCGGGAACTTTGAATTGGACCAGTTGCCTCGGCCCAGAGTGGCCTCCCCCTGGCAGGGGCTCAGGACAAGGTGACGGTGTCTTGGGAGGAGCCACCCCCAGGGCAGCTGCTAGTTCAGTGGTCTCCCCACGTCGCCCAGAAGCAGCCCATCGCAGCCGCTCCCCAACTCACCCGACCTATGTCCCATGCTCTTCCTGTGGTGACAGGTGACGGCCAGCTGACCTGATAAACCAGGGCTGCCACCATAAAGGACCACAGACTGGGTGGCTGTAACAACAGAAATGCTTTCCCTCGATTTCCTGGAGGCCGGAAGCCCATGATGGAGGCCTCTCCCTGGTGGCTCAGATGATAAAGAGTCCGCCTGCAGTGCAAGAGACCAGAGTTCGATCCCTGGGTCAGGTAGATCCCCTGGAGTAAGGGAATGGCAACCCACTCCAATATTCTGGCCTGGGACATCCCATGGACAGAAGGGCCTGGAGGGCTACAGTCCACAGGTCCCAAAGAGTGGGACACAACTGAGCAACTAACAGCCTTGCTTTCTCCTTGGCTCATAGAGGGCTGTGCTCGCCCTGTGTCTTCCCAGGGCCGTCCCTCTGCGTGTCTGTGTCCAACTTTCCTTCTTGTAAGGATGCCTGTGCTGTTGGACGAGGGCCCATCCTAATGACCTCATTTTAACTTAATTGCCTCTTTAAAGGTCCTGTCTTCAAATAGAATCACATTCTGAGGTCCTGGGGGTTAAGCTTTCAACGTATGAATTGTGGGGAGGGGGCACATTTCAGCCTGTTCACACCCACAATAGTGTGTTCTTGGCAGTGGGTTTTTCCCAGGCCAGCCCACCATCGCCAGGCCATAGCTGTCAGGGGTCTTCAGAACCCCAACTTACTGTTCTTTATTTTGACAACTAGGAATCCAATAGAGACCCTACTAAGATGCAGAGTCAGGTCAGGGGTGACCTCCTTGGCCCTAAATCCCAGCTCTGTTGGAAGGAGGGTTTGGGCAGCCTGGAGGAGAAACGAGACAGGCTCAGGGTGGGAGGGGGTCAGTTCACACGCCCTTCGTCCACCCACAGCCTGAAGCCCGGGAGTGTGGGGTGGGTGGTGGGGTTCAGGGCAGGCTACATAGTGCCTGCATACTTGGTGTGGGCTGGACACCCCTCCTGGGCCTCAGTGCCCCCATCTGTGAAAAGAAGCCACTGGGTCCAGCGTGACATGGGTAGGTGCCCATCTCTCGGTTCCAGTCTATCCAGTCCCCAGAGTACCCTGCCCTGCGCCTGAGTGCCCAGCAGGGCCAGGTGGTTCTTGGGGCGGGGGGTGTGTGTGCAGCCCAAGAAGCTCTGTCTTCCGTTCTCGACACCTCAGTGTGCCCGCCTGGGCCACACAGCTCTGGATGCTCCAGCCTTATGCAAGGTAGCGTTATCCCCGTTTTAGAGAGGGGGAAACTGAGGCTCAGAAGGGCTCAATGACTTAGCGCCCTTAGGGTCTGACTCCCATGTGTGCACTCCTTCCTCAAGATCACCCTGCTCAGACCACCCGAAGCCTGTCCCCTAGTCCCCCTTGGCTCACTATCCCAGTGACCTTGACAAAAGAAACCCAGGTGAACTTCTGTGTTCTGGGAAGTGGTCACATTGCCCATGACAGCTGGGGGTGATGCCGGGAGGCAGGAGGGCACTGGGCAAGTTCAGGACTGACTCTGGGCTCCGGGAGGGGCAGGTGGGGGCCCACAGGGCTGGGGGTGGGCATGCGTCGGAGTGAGGAATCGGGGAGGACACACCACACTGAGGCTGAGCTTTGCAACTACACAGGGGCCAGTGGGCCTCGTTCCCGTCTTACCCAACATCCGGTCTGGACGGGACCCACAGAGTCTGGCCAAGGGCAAGCTCAGACAACACCGGCAGCCGTCTAGCACAATGGGACTGGATTCTCTGTTACAAAAAGAAAAAAACAGGGGACTTCCCTGTTGGTCTAGTGCCTAAGGCTCCAAGTTCCCCATGCAGAGGGCCCAGGTTCAATCCCCGGTCAGGGAACTAGATCCTGCGTGCTGCAGCTGAGACCTGGTGCAGCCAAATGAATAAAAATAAATATATATTTTTAAAAAGAATGATAAAAGGCATCCCACCCCTGTGCCCGACACTTCAGCAGTCCAAGCCTCATTCCAAGGTTGGTGGGGTGCCCTGTGTTTCTGTTTTCCTGAGGGTTCTCTGCTCCGAGGCCACTGGGTCCTGGCTTCTGATCCTGACTCGGCCAAATCCTAGCTGAGTGATCTTGGAGAAATGACTTTCCCTCTCTGAGCCTCAGTCTCCTCACTTGTGAAATAGGGACAAGGTCATGATGAGGAATCAGCGAGATGAGGCAGGTGAAGGACTTGGAAGCCATAGACCCCCTCCTCGCCTCCCCCCAAGTCATGAGCTTGAATCCCAGTTCCACGGACAGGCTGATCTCTGAGAGCTTAGGAATAAGGGATGGAGACAGAGGACTGGAAACAGAGATAATGCCAACTCGATTCACACTTCACCCTGGTAGCCGAAGTGGACACGAACAAATCGAGGAGACAACATGAACATCCCCTTTGGACAGAGCTTTTTAATAAACTCTTTTTTTTTTCCCACGTAGGATCTTAGCTCTCACCCCTCCCCACCCCAGAAATCGAACCTGTGTCCCCTACACTGGGAGTATGGCGCCTTAACCACTGGACCCCCAGGGATGTCCCAACAGAATCTTTATCTAATCCCATGCGCTGATATTTATTTTTTAAGATTTTTTTTGATGTGGACCATTTTTTAAGTCTTTATTGAATTTGCTACAACATTTTTCTGCTTTATGTTTTGGTTTCTTTAGCCCCAAGGTATGTGGCACCTTAGCTTCTCCACCAGGGATCAAAACCGCAGCCCCTGGATTGGGAGGTGAAGCCTTGACCACTGGACCCCCAGGGAAGTCACAAGGCGGTGATATTTAGAAAAGGCTCGGGTAACCCCATGTGGGGTTTATCCCAGGAATGCAGAATGGGCTTACCATTAGAACCAAATATTATAATTCACCATAAGAAAGTGAGAGCGGCTGTCGGCTTCGATCACTGGAGTGCGTTAACCATAGGCGAGTGTGCACTCTCCAGGAATGGGGTGTTCCTGAAGGAGTCACAGACCCCTCCCTGGCCCCCATCCCCGGCTCTGCTTCTGCAGGTTCTCCCCGGCCGGTGGGATCCTTCCGGGATGGCAGGGTGGACCCTGCACCAGGTGCCCCCCCTACGGGGAGCACACCTGAGTCACACACGACCCCACAGGGGTCGTCAGCCCTGTCTGGTAGCTCAGGACACCAGGCTCGGAGAGGTGACCGCTGTGTCAGCACTGGCCTTGGCCCGAGCTCCCGGTGCTGCTAACACTTTGCAGGACAGGATCTTTCTCCCGGGCAAGCTGCCCACTGCCTCTCCAGGGAGATTATTCTCCTAACTGTCTGTTAGGCACTTGGATTCTAATACCCACCTTGAGCTTATGGGGTCTGCTGAGAGCCCTCCGTTCTTCAGAAAACCCCTCCTCATCCTGAAGACTCTAAAGGCCACTGCCTACCCGTGCGGAGGCAGAGGCCCTGGGGCCCATTGGAGGCATGGGCCTTGGATGGCCGGAGTGTGTCCCCTGTCCAAAGCTGGAGCCAGATTCGCCCTGATGACAGGCTCCCAGGTTCCCGAGGGTGGGGGCGAGGGGCAAAGGAAGCCACCCTTACCCCTTCTGCTCAGCATCACATGGACGTGCTGCCCAGGAGCGTCTGTGGGAGCATGCAGAATGTATTTTGAAGACCCCGGGTCAGCCAGCATTCAAGATTGGAAGCTGAGGGTCTTCATCATAGTAGTCACATATGGATGTGAGAGTTGGACCATAAAGAAGACTGAGCGCTGAAGAATGATGCTTTTGAATTGCACTGTTGGAGAAGACTCTTGAGAGTCAAACCAGGCAATTTTAAAGGAAATCAACCCTGAATATTCATTGGAAGGACTGATGCTGAAGCTGAAGCTCCAATACGTGGCCACCTGATATGATGAGTCGACTCATTGGAAAAGACCCTAATGCTGGGAAAGATTGAGGAGGAGAAGGGGACATAAGAGGATGAGATGGTTGGATGGCATCACTGACTCAATGAACATGAGTTTGAGCAAACTCCGGGAGATAGTGGAGGACAGGGGAAGCTGGCATGCTGCAGTCCATGGGATCACAGAGGGTCGGACACCGCTAAGCCACTGAACAACAACGATATCATGGTGGCTGGCCGCGTCTGGCCTCCCTGAGCTCCTTTAGGGCAGAGACTAGGTGCAGAGCTCTTGCACCCCCAGCAGGTCTGGATGAAAAGGAGGCTCCAGAGAGAAGCCTTGGGAAGGTGAGCAGGGGCAGCTTGGGGCCTACCTGCAGGGGATTGGCCCTGGGGGACCATGACCCCTGAGGGTGTGGGATCTGGAGAAGAAGGTATTCAGGCTGGAGGGCTGGGCCTGGCAGAGGGGGTGGTGCTCTGGGCCTGGGAGACCCCGCTCTTCATCAGCAGCAGCTGGTCACTTAGGCAGGCTTGGGCCACATATCTGCCCTCTCCCAGCGAGGCGGCAGGGAGAAGAAGTTGTCTCTCCCCCAGAGGATCCTGCCTCTTACGGTTCAATCGTGTCTCCCTGAGATGTTGCAATCCTGACTCCCAGCACCTACGGACGTGACCATGTCTGGAAAGGGCCTTTGCAGACGTGATTAAGATGTAAGTTAGGATGAGGCCATTCTGAGTGGGGTGGGCCCTAGTCCAATAGGAAGAGAAGATGGACAACAGACGAGGGCAGTAACGCCCCAAAATGACAGAGGCAAGGGTTGGAGTGACGTAGCCAGCACCAGAAACTGGAAGAGGTGAAAGTGAAGGGTTAGTTGCTCCATTGGTAGCCCGCCAGGCTTCTCTGTCCATGGACTTTTCCAGGTAAGAATACTGGAGTGGGTAGCCATTCCTTTCTCCAGGGGATCTTCTCATCCCAGGGATTGAACCCCGGTCTCTTGCATTGCAGGCGGATTCTTAAGGATTCTACCCAGAGTCTCAGAGGCAGCGTGGCCCTCTTGACACCTTGAGTTTGGACTCCTAACCTCCAGAACTGAGAGAGAGCATGCCATGGTTGTTTTAAGCCGCCCACCTGTGGCTCTTCCTTAACTACAGCCAGGAGAGGAATCCACGGTTGGTCGGCCCTGATGTCTCCCTCGTCCCGCCTCCCCTGTCCTGGTACCGACCACATCCTTGGGGCAGGGTCCTGGCCAGCGGGGGGCGAGGGGGGTCTTGGCCCCCAGGGAAGCTCTCCGTTGGCACCATGGTGAGGGCTTCCCAAACTGATCAGAACCAGGCCCCGGGGCAGAGTGGCCAGTGCAGGGCCTGGGGATGGAGGGAGCCCTAGCACAGACCTCGGGGAGAAGGGCAACTCAGCCCCAGGAGCCCGCTGCTCCCTGACCACCTGACCCTGTGGCCTGACTGGGGGTAAAGCAATCGGCTCCCCTACCCTCAAGTTAACAGGGACTCTCCCACCTGGAAACTTGCATCAGAGAAGGAAAAACACCCACGCAGGCAAGATGTCTGCATGTCATCTGTATTGTCACGTGAATTGCACATCCGGCATGGCTGACCTGGACACGACCTATTAGGTCACTCAGAGTCCGGCCCCTGGGGGCCAAATCAGCACCGCCGCCCAAGGCTTTCCGTGGGCAGCAGCCCAGACACCTGGTCTCCCCGGGCTCCAGGGCCCGGCACCAGGAGAGGCCAGCTCATGCCTCAGGCCCTTCTGCTCCTGGGCAGCGTCTCCCCAAACGTCCCTGGAGCAACACGGTTCCTTGGAGGGTTCCTAGCTGTTCTGTGAGAAAAGGGTTCTGTGGTCAAATAAGTTTAGGAAACATGGATTAAACAAGGTGACAAGAAGCTTTTCTGCAGGACTTGTCAGAGCCTTTATGACAGTCCCGCCCCCCGTGGATGTCCAGTGTGTATGCAGCATTTCCCAAATTTGTTTGACCACAAGACCATTTTTCTTCCCAAGGCATCTTGCAGGCAGGTGTCCAATGGGGCGCCTTTTGGGAAGCACTGCCCTAAGTAAGCTGTCGGTGACCGTTAATGGGGATGGCACCTGTGTTGGGCGGAGGGCTGTGGGTATTTCATCAGGCATCGTGCTGCGGTGAGGTGGGCACAGCCAGGAACTCAACAGTCGTGGTGATGAAAGGACAAGACAAGACTTGGCCCCCCGCGTGGTTCTGGCCTGGTACCCTCCAGAGCAGAAGCCCAGCAGGGCTGTCCCCACAGCTGGGCCCCAGCTCGTCTACAGAGGGACTCAGAGTCTGATTAAGGGGGCAGGGGGCGCCCAGCACAGTGGGAGGGACGGGATGGTCACTGGCAGTCCCACCTGATGTCACCAGCCTCCAACCAAGATGGGGGTGAGGGGACGAGCTGGGGCGGCCCGGTTCCCCCTGGCCTGCCAGCCCCGTGTCCTCCGATGGGCCACCCCGTGGACAGGCGGCTCACCAGGCAGAGATGAGCATCTGGCAGGTGTTGGAGGACATCCACACCAACTCGACCAGGCGGAACTGGAAGTAGCCAATGGCGAAGCCGGAGAGGACGTCGGTGATGTGGTGGCGGCCGATCATGACCCGCGACAGCCCCACGCACAGGGCCCAGAGCACCAGCAGGACGCGCAGTGGCACAGCCAGCACCAGGTGACTCAGGAAGAACTTGGACACCATGGCCGCGCGGCTGGCGTGCCCAGCGGGAAAGGCGTACACGTCCATGGTGAGGTGGTCCAGGAGGCTGGGGCTCGACTCAAACGGTCCGCGCCGCTTGATGAGCTTCTGCACGCCGGCCACCGTCATGATGTCCAGGAGCAGGGCTGCAGGCAGGAGAGGGCGTTAGCGCCACCCTGCCCCCTCCCACCCTACCCCCTCCTCCCTTGGGCCACTCGGACCTCCCAGCAAGGTTCCCACCTCGGGGCCGTCGCATGTGGCTGTTTCCTCTCCCTGGAGCACACTCCCCTGGGATATGGCGGTGGCAGTTTAGTCCCTAAGTCGTGTCTGACACTTGCCACCCCACGGGCTGTAGCCCCGCCAGGCCCCTCTGTCCGGGGGATTCTCCAGGCAAGCATACCGGGGTGGATTGCCGTGCCCTCCTCCAGGGGATCTTCCCGACCCAGGGATCAAACCCACATCTCTGCATCTCCTGCATTGGCAGGTGGATTCTTTCCCACTGAGCCACTAGCGAAGCCCTCCCTGGGGTGTTCGGACAGGTAAAGGTGCTGAATGAGAGAGCGGTGACAGGGGTCTCGTGGGCCACTGTGGGCACCTTGGAGAATCTCATCCCGACCAAAGGGGCCCTGGGCTGCTGGTTTTCCCCTAAGAACTTCACTGAAGTCCCCTCCAGTCCCAAGAACAGGGTGTCACCATACCCATCTTTTCTATGTCGAAGTGAGATCCATGCATACAATTGTTTCCCTGGTGGCTCGGACTTTAAAGAATCCCCTTGCAGTGCAGGAGACCTGGGTTCAGTTCCTGGCTTGGGAAGATGCCCTGGAGGAGGAAGTGGCAACCCACTCCAGTATTTTTGCCTGGAGAATCCCATGGACAGAAGAGCTTGGTGGGCTACCACGAAGAGTTGGACACGACTGAGCAACTAACACTGTGAATGCAATTAACCATTTTTAAGGGTGCAGTTCAGCAGCTTCTAGTGGAGTCACAGCGTTGGGCAAACACCCACCTCTTGAGAGTTCCAAAACGTTTTCATCACCCAAAAGGAAACCCAGTCCCCATTAAGCCATCAGTCCCCATCCGCCTCCCCCAGCCCCTGGCAACCCCT
Source organism: Capricornis sumatraensis (assembly GCF_032405125.1). NCBI lineage: Eukaryota > Metazoa > Chordata > Mammalia > Artiodactyla > Bovidae > Capricornis > Capricornis sumatraensis. The sequence continues at coordinate 5,477,209 of NC_091069.1, forward strand.
GATTTGCCTTCGGCTCTGTGGATTTGCCTGTCCCCTACATTTCATATGAATGGAGTCATACAATGTGAGACCTTTCGGGTCTGGCTTCTTTCCCGGACTGTAACGTTTTTGAGGCCCATCCATGTTGCAGCAGGCATCAAAACTTCCACTCCTTTTTTATGGCTGCCTATTATTCCACTGTCTGGACCTGCCACAGTTTTTTTTAATCCATTCATCTGTTGGTGGCATCTGGGTGGCCTGCCCCTTTTGGCTGTGGTGAATAATGCTGCTATGAACATTTGTGGATGAGGACTGTTTGAGAACCTGTTTGCAGTTCTTCGGGGGCACGTTCTTACGGGTGGAATTGCACCATCCTGCAGTGAAGTGAAAGTCACTCAGTCATGTCTGACTCTTTGTGACCCCACAGACTGTACAGTCTGTGGAATTCTCCAGGCCAGAATACTGGAGTAGGTAGCCGTTCCCTTCTCCAGGGGATCTTCCCAACCCGGGGATCGAACCCAGGTCTCCTGCATTGCAGGCAGATTCTTTACCAGCTGAGCCACCAGGGAAGCCCGCCAATCATGCAGTAACGATGTGGAACTTCCTGAGAAGCCACCAAACTGTTTCCCAAGGCAGCGGAGCCCTGTTGCCCTCCCTTTACAGGGACGAGAGGAGCCCTGGATGCTGCCTTTCCCCTCCCTCTGACTTCCGCTCTGTGCTCCTCACCGCGCTTCCCCCCTGGGCAGTAAGCAGCTCCTCGTCAGCTCTCACTCCCTCCCTCACATCATCCCTTCGTGGAGGTGGGGCCAAGCCGTATCTGTTTTGTTCACTGGCTTCTGCCCAGCATCAGACACAGAAGGGCAGGTCTCCACATGTTAGCTGAGTACTGGCTGGAGGCAGAGGGGTGGGCTTTTTCCCATTTGGGGAGCCTGAGGGAGACAGGAATCTCTATCCATTCAGCTCCCACCAGCACCCCGTTGTGTGGCCTTGGAGAGGGTGCCCTGCCTCTCTGGGCCATTAGACGAGGGCCCCAAGCCAAGGCCCCAGTTTCACCCAGGCAGCCAAGGTGGGGGCTCACAAGAGTCCCAGAGACCCAGGTTTGAGCCCCAAACGTGGAGCCTCCTGTGACCTTGGGCAAGTCATCTAACTTCTCTCACCTCTAGGGCAAGATCACAACCACCTGCATCCAGAGATCTGGCGTGGTGCCTGCAGGGTGACTGACTGTCCTGGGTTTGCTTGGGACAGAAAGGTTTGGGGGACATAAGAGGTTCAGGGCTAAAACAGGGATGCCCCAGCAGACCAGACAAGGTGGTGCCCCCAGGGCCTGGCATACAAGGAGGGCCAGAGAAGGGTGGAAGGTTAGTATCAAACGACAGATCAGGGTAGCCTAGTGCTGGAGGCTTTCCTGGAAACTTGGCAGGAGATAACCAAAATGGTTGCCCTGTAATCGTTCTTGTTCAGAAATGGGAAAAAAAAAATCTTTGGGGAAAAAATGACACAATTGATGTTCACTGTAGAAAACTTATAAAACAGGAGACAAAATAAAATTTTAAATCGCCTGTAATTCTGCCACCCAGAGATAGCCACCATCCCAGAACCTTCTCTCCACCTACAGAGCGTTGATTTAATAAAAGCTGTGACGTGCTCCACACACACTGTTCTGTAACCTGCTTTTGAAACTGGCCAGCTGCAGTGTCTGGAGTGTCCCAGGGTATTTATCTGGTGGTCCGTGGGCTGGACTTCCAGGGACCTGGGTACCACTGCGCCCCCTGGGCAGAGCAGGACTCCTCTTTCCCTGCCCTCTGCAGGGTTGCTGCTTGCAGTCTGGGCTCTTCGTTGGGGATTTGAAACCCTGGCCTCCCTGGGACCTGCCCCCTAATTAGCCACAGGGCCAGCTGATGTCTGCCCATCCTGGCCACCCAGGGAGGGGGCAGAAGCAGGAAGTGGTGGATGCAGAGGCTGCTGGTCCATGGCGGGGGAGGAGTCTAACAGGGAGCCCACCTTGTTGCATGCCCCGCCCCCTCCACACCATGTTCCCATGGCAACTTGTTCCCAGGAGCTCAGACCTTCCAGCATGCAGGCTGCTAACCCAGGTTGAGGCTGGGAGCATCTGGAGCCCATGGGACACAGGGGCCACAGTCCCAGCAGGACATAGGGGACCAAAAGGGCAGGTGGAAGTTGAAGGAAGGTGGTGGCATCTGAGCCCTGGGGATCCTGAGCCCAATGGACCAGCGAAGGGACGAGGCCAGGCTGAGAGGAGGCAGCCAGTCCTTTCCAGGCCAGAAAGGCCACTCCCCGACCTCATGACAGGCTGTCGCCACCCGGGGAGGAGGCAGTTCACAGGTAAGGGGTTAAACTTGCAGGTTTCAGAGTCACCGGTGGGGTTCCAGTCCCAGCTCCTCGGCTCAACAAGTGCCTTCACCTGTCAGAGCCTCAGTCTGCCCACCTGTGACAAGGGTTCTCGCAGGATGAGATGAGCTCCTAGTGCCTATGAAGTACTTAGAATAGCCCGGTACGTGCTGGTCCAGGGCACAGCTGCTCTTGTTACTCCAAAGCCCCAGCCTGGCCTGAGCCAGGCTTTCAGACCCTGGAGGCTGGGCGGTATTGAGCAGGTGCACCAGCAAAAGGACTTCCTTCTCTGAGGTCCCATCAGCGTCAAAATGATCTGGTTCCAAGACCCTCAGCACCTGAAGGAAGGTCACAGCACCCTAGGCTGGTGGCTTGGGGGTGGGACTGATGTGGACCAGGATGGGGCCCCTAAACAGAACCATGACGCTGGCCACTAGGAAGATGGGGTGTGTGTGTGTGTGTGTGTGTGTGTGTGTGTGTGAGTCGCTCAGTTGTGTCTGACCCTTTGCAACCCCATGGACTGTAGTCTGCCAGGCTCTTCTGTCCATGGAATTCTTCAGGCAAGAATACTGGAGTGGGCTGCCATTCCCTTCTCCAGGGGATCTTCCCAGCCCAAGGACTGAACCCAGGTCTCCCACATTGCAGGCAGATTCTTTACCGTCTAAGCCATGTGGGCCATCTATCTAATTAGTGACCAAGTTTCTCAGCTGAAAACCAGGACTCAGCAAGTTGGCGAATTCTCGCTGGCATGAATCTGCTTTCCCAGACGAGTGTGAACTGCAGCAGAGGTGCCCAGAGGAAGCCTCTGGGTTCCAGGAGGAAGCAGGGGGAGGGGCAGCATCTGCTTTTCCACGGGCTGCCTGGGACCGGGGAGCTGGGCTCAGGGCTTCAGTCTGATGTAGAGGCTGGAGGCCAGGTGGGTTTCTGCCTTGCTGCCCACCTCCCCTAGGCCAGGTGTCCCAGCTCTCCTCGAGGACTGTCGAGACCAATGGGCAAGGAATCAAGCTAGACCCACACCTTTCAAACTTTTTTAGCAGCAAAACATTTTTTTCCCAATGTAAGACAAAGCTATGATTTTTACAATAGTCGTGTAATCAATGGGATGTGAGAGCTGGATCATAAAGAAGGCTGAGTGCCAGAAAACTGATGCTTTCAAATTGTGGTGCTGAAGGACTCTTAAGAGTCTCTTGGATTGCAAGATCAAACCAGTCAAACCTAAAGGAAATCAACCCTGAATATTCACTGGAAGGACTGATGCTGAAACTGAAGCTACAATACTTTGGCCACCTGAGGCAAAGAGCCAACTCATTGGAAAGGACCCTGATGCTGGGAAAGATTGAGGGTGGGAGGAGAAGGGGGAGACAGGATGAGATGGTTGGATGGCATCACCGACTCAATGGACACGAGTTTGAGCAAACTCTGGGAGATGGTGCAGGACAGGGAACCCTGGCATGCTGCAGTCCAGGGTCGCAAAGAAGCGGACATGAGTTTGAGCAAACTCTGGGAGAAGGTGAAGGACAGGGAAGCCTGGCGTGCTGCAGCCCAGGGTCGCAAAGAGTCCAACATGCCTGAGCGACGGAACAAGAGACTGAGGATATGAACGGATAAGAGAAGTAGCCCCATGGCTGTCACTGGGGCTATTGGAAATGGGGGAGCGTCCCCTGTCCCCTGAGAGGCTTCTGAGGCTGGCTGTGTGCCATGATTTGAAAACCCCACATCTGGGCCTTTGGAAATCTGTTATTTTTGGCTGGCTCTGTCCCTTGAGGCCATAAGGTGAAAACTGCCCCTCTGCCCTGGGCTTTCGGGGCCCTTCATTCATTCACTTGACCTATAGGTCTTGGGTCCCACTGCTTCCTGAGTGTGTTAGGTTAGGGCCAGGCCTGGGGCTGGTGAACCAGGCTGGCAGGGTACCAGACGACTGGGGGCAGGGGGGGTGCAGAGATGGGCAGTAAGTTAGACGGGGGCTTCTCTACAGGTGTGATGAACCCGTGGTCTCCCCCCCTACTCTTGCTGCTGCCGGTTTTGAGGGTTGGGTGTAGACGAGGCTGTGGGGGGTGGCTCCCCAGCAGAGCTGATGGCCCTGGGGCCTCCCCCGCAAGCTCCCACTACTGCACCCCCAGGCTGCCTTCCCCTCCCCCAGCACCGTGGCCAGCCCTCTTGTGACTGATTCTAACACGTCAGCACATACCCTGGTGCCCGGAAATAGAAGCAAATGGCTCCGTCACTCAAGGCTCCGCGAATTCCGCTCACAGGGTATTCTTTCTGGACCGGGAGGGAGGCAGGGCCCCCCGCCCATGAGGACAGGTCTGCTTGGCAGCAAGTTCAGGGGCCAGAACCGCAGCACTGTGTGACCCAGGCTGGTGGCCTAACCTCCCCAGGCCTCCGCTCACTGCCATTAAGTAGGGCAGAGGCTGCACGCCTGGGCTCCAGGATCAGAGGCGGGCCTCAAGGTCAGCTGCTGGTGAACTTCATGACCTTGGCACAGCCCTCCCGCTGAGCTTCCTCCCTTCGTTGATAGAACGGGGGTCGTTCCAGAAGCTACTCTGAAGGCTGCCTGGTCTGCAGGGCTGGGCCCCACCAACAATCTCCACTCCCTGCCCCTCTCACCGGGCGGGTGGCTCAGATGCCTAAATCCCCTTGCAGGAAGCACAACTATTACCCTGATGTGCGGGTGCCTCAGAGGTGGCAAGAACCTGCCTTGGCACTCACTTTCTCTCCCACTCTGGTGAGTGGGGCTGCTGCTGGGGTGATCCCTCCTGGCCCCTCGAGCTTGGCTGCTCCCCCTGAGATGCCCACCATGGGACCAGTTCAGCAGCAGGGCAGGCTGGGGAGGAGGGAGGAAGGGGCAGCTGTGGACCCCGCCAGGAGCAGACAGTGCCTGGGGCTGGGAGGAGGGGTACCCACTCTCGTGGCCTCTGATCTTCCATTCTGCTCCCTCTAGGAACTGGGGAAATAGCCCAGCTGGTGCTCTGGGGTGGTGGTGGTGGTGTAAATTGGTCTAAACTTTCTGAAGGGCTTTGGATTCAGACTCAGAAGTCTCTACGGCAGGCCTCCCTTGACTCAGCCCTTCTCCCTGGGAAATAGGGATGTGCCCCACAATTCATGGTCAAGGATGTCCATTGCAGCATCCTTCGTGATGCTGAAAACCCCGCACCAACCCAATGCCCTTGAGTTGGAGACAGATGGGCCAGACTGCGGCCAAGTCTAGACGACGGAGCGCTCTGGGGCCGCTGCGAATGATGAAGCAGATGTGTATTTATAGCCACAGAAGGACAGCTCTGGGGTTTAAGTGGAAAAGGCCGATGACCACACCGGATTTACAGTAGGATAATGCCGTTTTTGTAAAATTAAGATGTAAATGCGTCTATACGCAGTGAAAAAAGTCTGGAAGGCACCACTCTAAATGTTAACTGTGCTTCTCACTGGGTAGGAGGATGAGGCTCATTTTTGTTGTCTTTCTGTAATTCTGCATTAACATTATTTCCTGACTGTGAAGAGGCATGACCTGTGTGCGTTTTTAAAAAGTTATTTTTACAAAAGGACAAATACTGCACGATTCCACTTTCATGGGGTCCTTAGGACAGGCAGATTCATAGAGAGGGAAGGTAGATTAGAGGATGCCAGGGGCTGGGGAGTTAGTGCTTAATGGGTGCAGAGTTTCAGCTGGGGAAGATGAAAGAAATTCAGGAGATGGGTGGTGGGCATGGCTGTACAACGTAATGCCATTGAGCTGGACACTTAAAAATGGTTAAAATGGCAAATTTTATGTCTTGTGTGTTTTAGGGCATGCGTACGCGCACACAACAGTTATTTTAAAAACCAGTACACTGCTCTAAAATAACAGAGCTCTGGGGAGGTGGGTAGTGAGCAGAGAGGCTGATGGAAGGGAAACCCTGAGAGGAGGCAGAAACACTCCAGGCATTTGGCACTGGGACCTCTGCTCTGTTGGTGTGAGCAGCGTGTGTGTGTGTGTGCAAACTGGGCATCTCTCCTGACCACAGTGGCCCTGCTTTCAGTCAGACACCCTGCCCTGGCCCTCGGTGCCCAGGCTTGGGGGGCTGACACGAGTGTCCCGGTCTGTCCCTAACTCCCCTGGCTGGTATGACTCTAAGCGAGTTCTGGAACTTTGCAGGTTTCCCTAATTCTCACCTGAAGAACCCAGATATTGAAGTGGCTTGATTCATCTCAGAAGACCGCCTGGGCGCAAGGAAAGCAAAATCATGGGTACAGATAGAAGTCTAAGGGCACCAGGCTTGGCTGGGGGACTTGAGTGACACAGAAGGGGGCCCCCCCAGTAGCTCCCCTCCCTACAAGGGGGCCCTGACCCCGTCTGGGGGTGGCCAGAGACCAATGGGAGGGAACTTTTTGCTGAGCTGCACTGAGATGATGAGACGGGAAGGGTGGAAAACGTCCTCTTTCTGCGGAACTGAGCTGGTGTCTCTAGCTGGAGTGCTCCCGACAGTGAGGGTTTGGGATCAGTCTAAATATCCATCAACTAGGGACAGGCTATGCAAGCCTCGGGGAGGGCTTGTCACCTAAGCTGTCCCCCAGAGCAGGGGCTGGGGGAGCTGAAAGAACAGATTATTTGGGGGGTGGGTGAGCAGGGGCTGGGTTGGGGGAGGGGATGCTGTGAGATGCTTGCAGGGAGTTGGCAGGGGAGTGCTGCTAGGCTGAGGGAGTTGATTCTGGTTTCCGAACCCCTCATGGTTGATGCGAAGGGATTCAGGGGGGGCCAGATGGGAGGTACGTGGCCCAGCAGGCCTGAAAGGGTCGTGAGAATGAGGCCAAGCTGGGCAAAACACGGCAGGAGGTCATTTTAGAAGCAAACAGAAACATCCAGAGGCTCATGACCCAAACTGCAGCAGTGGTTATTCCTGGGGAAGGGGCTTAAGGGAGACATTCTTTTTTTTTTTTTTTTTTTTTAACTAAAATTTTTTCTGGCCTCAAGGCATACAGGATCTTAGTTCCCTGACCAGGGATTGAACCTTCACCCCCTGCACTGGAAGCTTGGAGGTTTAACCACTGGACCACCAAGGAATTCCTCCCTTGCTTTGTCATCTGTCCTGGCTTGAATTTTCCTTATCGTAAGGATATATAATGAAAAGGCACTCAATGCCACTTATCACTAAGGAAGCACAAATCAAAACCACCATGAGACACCACTTTTCACACCCATTAAAACAGCTATTATTAAAAAAAAAAAAATGCTGGCCAAGAACACTTGTGGAGAAATTGGAGCTTTTGTGCACAGGTGGCAGGAATGTAAAACAGTTCTTCTGCTGTGGAAAACAGCCTGGGGGGTTCCTCAAAAATTAAACCTGGGGTTACCATCTGTTCTAGCAATTCCATCCTGGGTGTACACCCGAAAGAAGTGAAAGCGTGGGCTTGTACAGATATCTGTACCCTTGCGTTCAGAGAAGCATTATTCAAAATAGCCAGAAGCTAGAAGCAACCCAAGGGTCCACTAACAGATGCTGGATAAGCAAAACATGGTCCCTCCACACCATGGAGCACCATTCAGCCTTAAAGAAGGAGACGCTGACACCTGCTACGGTACGGCTGCACCCTGAGGACAGGGTACTTAGGGAAACAAGACAGACACTGGACAGACGCTGTGCGGCGCCACCGACACGAGGTCCCTAGACGAATCAGATTCACAGAAACAGAAAGTGTGGGTGCTGGGTGCTGCGGGCAGGGGGAGTGGGGAGTTAGTGTTTATGGACATAGCGGCTCAGCTTGGGAAGATCGCCAAGTTCTGGAGATGATGGCGGTGGTTGCCCAGCAGTGAGAATGTGCTGAACGTTCTTGCTGTTTAGTTGCTAAGTCGTCTCTGACTCTGTGGACTGTAGCCCCGCTGGGCTCCTCTGTCCGTGGGATTTCCCAGGCAAGAGTACTGGAGTGGGTTGCCGTTTCCTTCTCCCGGGGATCCTCCCGACCCAGGGACAGAACCCAAGTCCTCTGCACTGGCAGGCAGGTTCTTCACCGCTGAGCCGCCTGGGAAAGCCTGTACTGCATACTGGTGTACACTTAAAAATGGCTGGAACGGTAAGTTCTAGGTTACGTCTATTTTACCACAATAAAAAAATGACATACAAAAAAAGGAATATATAGTTTTCATAATCAGGGACATTTCAGTTAGGATTATTTTATAGATCATGGAAATAAGACATGGAAACCATTTCCTCCTGAAGATGGGCCTGGGGGGAAACCAGGATGGGTCTGGTGAATGGGAATGGCCCAGGTCCCCTACTGCCTGCCTGCTTTGGGGTCATCAAGCCGGGCATTGCAGAGAGAGGACAAAGCGGGGATCAGGTCACGTCACAGGTGCCTAGAGCTTGGAGGGGACCTGGATCGCCCCTGGACCTGGGACTTCTTTTGACGATGGCAATGGTGATGAGGGTGCTAATGTTGATTGCCTTCCACAAGCATTAGCTGGCGTGGGTATGTGCCATGTGTAATTCTTCAGGGAAGTATCCCAGCAACCCACTAGACAGATGAGGAAAATGAGGCTCAGAGAGGCCAAGTTACTTGCCCCAGGTCCCACAGCAGGGCTGGGATGTGCACCCAGGTCCAGCCAACTCTGGAGCCAAGCCCGTGCGAGCTGCTAAGACCCCTTTTGGCTTTGAGGCTTCCAGGTCTGTGCAACACATCATAGCCCTCTGCAAGGGAGGTGGATTTTGGGGAGCAGAAGGGAGGACTTCCTCCCGGCCCAGCTGGGACTCTCCCAGGTCCAGTGGCTGGAGCTCCATTTCCCAAGGCTCTTGAGTTTTACCCTTTGGGGCCGAGGAGAGCCCGGGTCCCAATGGTACAATGGAGGCTCTGCCCCCAGGATTCTGCTGGATCCCTGGTGCTCAGAGTAGGCAGACAGGCCTGGGCTGGGCCCCTTATCCCTCTGGGCCCTGCAGTGCCCACGTCCACCTGCCACCCACTGTGCCTGGTGCTTTGCCAGCTCCTCTTGAGTCCCCACCACAGCCCTGACGCCCCATGTACAGATGAAAAAACTGAGGCTCAGCGACGGGAACTGACTTGACCAGAGTGAGGAAGGGTCAGGGAGAGGACCAGGACAAGTCCATACCAACCTCAGGGCTCCAGGGTTGAAAGCCCCTGCCCCCAGGCCCAGGGTCCCGAAGACTAAGGGACAGACTGCTCTGTGCAGCTTTTCCCTCAAGGGCGGTCTGCCATCCCGGGCAGAAGGCAGTGTGGGCAGCTGCTCTTGGCAGGGCAGGGCAGAGCCGAGGGATCAACCCAGCTTGGTTATTTGCTGCTTTTCTGGGTCCACATCCCCACCGAGAATGCAGGTCCACAGACCACCCTGCCTGCTCTGAGCAGTTTCTCTGGGCCAGGCTCTTTTTTCCTCCATGGTTTTGGTACCTGGATACAGCAGCAAAACTGCTGGTAAAAGGGAGACCTCTCTGCAGGTATCTCCTCAATGTGGACTGGTCTGCCCGACCTGCAGACCAAAAGGGAGAGGGAAGGCAAGGGGTTTGTAGCCTAGAGGACTTGTCTTGGTTCCTGGGTCTACCACTTACAGATATGTGGGGTTGGACAAATCCCTCGACTCCTGTGAGCCTCAGTTAACTCATCTGTGTAGTGGGTATATTAAAATTTACATTATACTATCATTAAAAAGATTTTAACATCATGAAATACAAGACATCCACGGCATAGTACTTGGTATCTAAGTGGAGCTCACTAAATGATGTTTTTAAAAACTGAGAAACAACTATCCTTCTTGTTCAAGAAGGGAGAGTTCTCGAATCCTGCTCTCTGTCCTACAAAACAAACAACTTTGTGTGCACAGAATCTGGTTGCTGGTAAAAGCCAGAAGCCTCGTCCTGACTGGCCAGAGTGGTGTCAGTTCCAGTCCCGGCTCCATCACTAACTAGCCACACGGTTGAGGGCAAAGCGTCTCTGTTTGCCTCAGTTTCTCCCTCTTTAAACAGGGAGAATAGCAGCTTCTCCCTGGGCGTTGTGGTGAGGATGATATGTGATGACGTGGTTTATGAAAAACCAGGCACATAGTAAGTGCTGAATAAATCACCAGCACAGCTTCACCACTTCCAACATCACACACGGACGGACGGTGCGGACGGGTCTAGGGAGCGGGGTTGAGAGAGAGGCTCAAGGACACTTTCCCACGCTCGTCCTTGGACACCAGGCAACCTGACCGCACCCTCCCTTCACAGTTTTCTTGAGTCACTGCTCTGTCTGAGGCTTCAACGGGCACTAGATGGCAAGACCATGGTTCTGCACTGCCCCCCAAAACCCCCCGGCCACCATGCTCTGCCCCTCCATCCCAAGCCCAGGGCTTTCCAAGTGCCCGGAAAGAGCACAGGCCGGGATGTCAGGCAGGACTTGGTGCAAATCTCAAGTTCTGAAGTCTTGGCCAGGTTGCTTTATTTCCAGGAGGCTTAGTTTCCTCATCTGTGAAGTGGGAACGGGAAGAGCAGCAGCCACATTGTGACTGCTTATTTGGGAATAACAGCAAGTAACGCGGATCATTTAGGAACAAGAACAAGAAAACACTGAGGTACCAGACCCGGCATCTCCTGCATAAACGTCTGCTACTTCGCCCTTCCCACATCCCACCAGCAGCACCCACCCCAGATGCTCTGAGACCCGAGCAGGAAGACTCACAGCTACTCTAACTTCTCCTGGATGGCAGTTCTCAGGGGTCCAACCCACATCCCTTCAGTACTGGGGCCCCTTGTCAGTGTTGGCTTAGCCTGAGCCATGCCCCCTCGCCCCCAACTTGTGTCCCAAATGGTGGCTGTGCTGAGAAGGGCCCGGAGGTTAACATGGCCCAGCTTGGAGGGTGGCAGCAGAGGGGCCCGAGCACCTTGGGGATCTGGAGGTGCCCGGAGGGTGGGCCAGATGGGGGCTGGGCATTACCTCCTGGGTAGAGGGGAGGGCCTGCCTTCCACATGGGCCCACGTGGCACCTGGCATGGGGCAGTGCTCGACCGAAAGACACCGGTGGCAAAGACTTTGCAAACAAACCAAAGCTCCCCAGTTCCTCTCCTCCAGCGACTCCCCGAGGGAAGTGGCAGGTAAGCACTCCAGGAGGCCCTGAGTGGGTGGGAGCCCCAGATTGCACCCCCGCACCTGCCAGGGATCCCAGGGGGCTTTCAGGGTCCCTGAGCCAAGCAGGGTGATGGGGGAGGGTGGGCAGCTCCCAACTGCTGCCTGCAAGCAGCCTAGGAACTCAAGGACCTATCCATGGGATGGGAGTGACAAGGGTTAGACATCCCACTCCAGAGCACCCGCCAGACTCCCGGACACATCCCTCAAGGCCTCCGGCACCCCCTCCAAATTGCTTCTGGTCAGCGATGTGCTTTGCCCAGGGCAGAGCTCTTCCTCAGAAGTTCCCGCTGGGGCTCTGCATTCTCAAGGCTCCCACTTTGCAGGGGACTATGGTCTGGACATCCTCAGCTCCCTCTTTCCCCAAGCCGGAGGCTTGCCTGTTTCTGGGGCACCCTTCCTGCTAACCTCATTAGATTGTTCCAGTCAGTTTCTGAGGGGCCCCTCTGGCCCTGGCAGGGGCGGGGTGGGTCCGGCTCCCTCCCAAGGCCTGGCAGGGTGGGTGGCGGACGACGGGCGGGTGCACTCACCCAGAAGCAGGTTCATGAGCACCTCCTGGCCGGCCAGCGTGCTGCTCTTCACCAGGCAGAGGATGGTGCCCCCGATCCAGGGGACGCCGTGGCCTGTGATGCCGATGAGCTTGACCATGGAGCGGGCGCTGGCCCAGGACGCGGCCCGGCCGGCGCACACCCCCAGGCGCTTGGACATGCAGATGTCAATGGCCAGCAGGGAGTTGAAGGCGATGCCCTTGAAGGAGGGGTTCAGCTGCATGCAGTCCTCCTCGGGCAGCTGCTGGGACTGGCGCCGCTCTCGGGCCCCGTCCCCAGGGGCTGGGGGCTGTGTCGAGGGGCCCGAGGCCTTCCTGCCGGAGCTGCGGGGCTCCGGGGTCCCCTTGGGGGGCTGGTTCAGGGACAGGAACTCGGCCCGGTTGAGGACGTTGCTGCGGTCCCGGGCCCGGGCCCGGCTCTGGGAGGCTGGCATGGTTGACGATTGCCTGGCAAGGGCCGGTACCAGCCTGGCCGCGAGGCCCTTCTCCCCCAAGGACGGGAGCGCCGGAGCCGCCCCTGCTCTCTGCCTCCCTGCTGGCTCCTCGGCAGATGTTAAATATAGAGAGCGGGCCTGCACATGGCTGTTTACCTCCGGCTGCCACCGGGCTCCTGGGGAATGTCAGTGCCAGCCGGGCAGCCAATTGAGCCCCCCAGTGCCGGCCAGCGCCAATGGAGCCACCGGGAGGCAGACGCGTCCACAGCTGCGGCCTGGCTGCCTCGGGCCTGGGCTATTTAAATCTCCCAATGGCTCGCTCTGGGGGGACCTGGGGGACTCTGGGAAATGTAGTCCTACAGGTCTGGCCTCGGCTGAGCCCCTAGCCAGAGGCCCAGCGGTGGGCCCCTGACTTACCCCTGCTTTAATCAGCTTCCTTCTGAGCAGCCCAGAGCCCGGGGAGCCAGGCCCACTTGCCCCACTGGCCTGGATGGCTTGGATCTGGTCCCATGGACCAGACAGCAGAGCCCAGGCCAGAGGCTTCTCCGGACACCGGATGGGGTGAATGACGTCACTGACAGCATCATTCTGGGTCTGCTGGGGGCGGGCCTGAGCCCAGCCCCTCCCCTCCGTGCCAGCTTTTCATTAAGCTGGCAGGCTGGGTTTTGACATTTTTCAGTCTTGAATTTGGCTTCAGTGCACGACTGTTCAATCTGTAAGACTTGATTTCCATTCGAGGGAGGGGTAATGAATTGGTTGGTAATGGATCTGCCCCTTGGAGGTGGCCTCCGCTACCTGGAGCTTTGTGGAGGATGGGATCACTGTAGCAGCTTCGGGCAACCTGTAAACATTTTCCGAGCTCCTGGTGCCACACAAGGTGCCTGGCACTGTAGCAAAGGGATCACACCACGTGCATCCCTGTCCCCTGGAGAAAGTATAGTTCAGCAGGTATTAAATGAATGACATGTGTGAATGATTGCAAGCATCACGCGGATATGTTTCAGGATCATAGAACAGGGCCTCAGGCCTGGCCTGGGGGTCATGGGGGGCTTTCCCCCGGAAGGAAGAGCAGGTGAGTGGCCTCGGATAGGGGAGAGCCTTCCTCCTGCCTGCTGTGAGGTCTGGGAGCCCGCGTGGTGGTACATGGACCGAGGGGGCAAGAGAGGCTGCCAACCCAGAGAAGAGCAGGCCAAGAGCAATTTGAGTTGGAGGATTCAGGGTTTGATTCGGGCCTCCCTCACTGTGGAAACCCAATCTGACAGCCCTTTAAGGGCTGACCGGGCCTGGGCTCAAACGGAAGCCGCTGGTTTAGGGCAACCAGCAGAGTTAGAAGCGAATGCCCTGGTGTCATGATTTATTATAGCAGCCAAGGCCTGGGATGAGGACAGGATTCCTTCCAAGCATGGAGCCCCCTCCTGCCCCTGGGAAGCCCCAGGCCCACCCCACAGCCTCTTAGGGAGCGGGTCCACAGACTCCCAAGGACAGGAAGCCGCCTGGATGGGGTGCGTGCTCTCTGGTCGCCTGGGACCAGCCTGGGGGCTCCAGAGTCAGACAGACGGGGGATGACCTGGGGCTCTGCCACCAACTAGCTGTAGGACCTCTAGCAAGTCACTTGGCCTCTCTGGGCTAGTCTTTTTTGTTTTCCCTCTTGTAACACAGGAATACTAGTGTCCACCTTCCAAGGGCTATTGTGAAGTCAGAGAGATGATGTCTCACTGATGTAAAATGCTGAGCAGGGTCCCTGCCATGTAGCGAGCCTTCAAGCCTCCGGGTTAGGAACGGGTCTTTTTTACAAAGGCGGCAAAGACCTCTCTCCCTCTGAGTGACTCTTTCAGAAGCACCCACCTGCCCCCCGAAGTCTGGCCCCTCCTCCATACCTGGCTGGTGAGAAGCCAGACCCCAGGAATCCTTAGTCTGGGGTTCCTTGTGGATTCCTGGCACTTCTCTTCCAGAATGTTCCACTCAGACCACGCAGCCACAGAGGAGGATGTCCCAGGCTGAGTCATATCCCACCTTCCTGGGTGTGGCCATGATGACCTGCGTGGCCCCATCCTGAACCCGGACGGATGCACGTGAAGTCGGGTGCAGAACGCACGGCGAGCGGGCAGTGTACCGTGGTCTCTCTGTGTTCTAGCTTATGACACCGTGTAACCAACCTTCTGGCGAGGTCATGATGTCATGCCCACTTTACAGATGAGGAAGCTGAGGCTCAGTGGGGTGAAACCCAGAAGAGGTGAGGCCCAACTCCCAAGAACTCCCTGGGGCCTCCAGACTCAGATGTTGCAGGCCACAGGGACTGGGATGTGCCCGCTCAGCTTTCCACCAGGGCATTCACCCCACTCTTCCTGGGTGGGGACCATGATCCAGGCTGACCTCGGGAGGGAAGGAGGAGCCCAGCCCAGAGAGGGGCTATTAATATCCAGAGGCCTGTGTCAGCATCTTGGCCTGGCAAGAGCTGCTGGCAGGTTCCCAGGGCTTCAGTGGGCTCCATTCTGGGGAGGGCCATGGAGTCTGACTGGACTTTGGCCCAGGAATGGTGAAAAGTGGGCTTTGGATTGGATCAACCCTGGGTTCAAACCCCAGCTCAGCTTCCTCTAATTTACTGACCACAGATACGTCCTGCCAGCACTCCTGGCCTCTCTTTCTCCCCCAGGGGGCTCACTCAGACAGAGACCTGCCCCTCCATCTGTAAGCTGGGGTGACCCAGTTCACCTTCTCAGGCAACTGAGAAGCAGGCAACATCCCTTTATGAGCTCCTACCACAGGCTACACCATCCCACTTCTGAGCATCTTAGAATTCATTCATCCATCGAACTGATGCTTTCATTGATCTCTTCCTGCTTATAGTTCTGTATAGTTGGGGAGATAGTATATACACCTGTGAAATAACTAGCCAGTTTCCAAAACAATATATTTTTACCAATAGCCTTATTTTTCCTTATCGTCAAATGTTACAGTCTTACAGCAATAAAGTCAATGAATACAGATGATGTAATACAGGTGTAACCCTGGACTGCCTCGGTGGTCCTGCGGTTTAGACTCTGCGCTTCCACTGCAGCGGAACAGGTTCCATCCCTGGTCAGGGAACTCAGAGCCTACACACTGCATGGTGCTGCAAAAAAAAAAAAATGTAACTCTATTGTCTGGGTGCCACAACTGTTAACATGAGAACGGCCAGGTTCCAAAGGAATTCACACTTCTCATTTCCAATTATTGAAATATTTTATGACAACCAAGTATTACTTTAACAATCAGAAAGAATATCTATTAAACTGTATCTATGTATAGCAAATACAGAGATAAACAAATATGCATTTAAAATATGACTGTATTTATATATCCTTTTAACCTCTCCCTTTTCATGTAACAATATAGACCTGGCAATGTCTCCATGACAACCCATCAGTTTTCAACGACTGCTTGGTACTTTGTCATGTGGATGAGCCAAACTTTGTAGAAGCAATTCGCTGTTTTTAGACATGTAGTTGTTTCTACTTTGTGACTATTCAAAACTATTAAGTACTATATGGCATAGCCATCCTTACACACACACCCCTGTGCACTTAGGCAGAATATAAATAAGTGGCTACAGCAGCAAGTACCAGATAAAACGGTGTGTTTGGAAGCAACCCCGTGAGATCTGATGGGTCAACCTAAGCCACCTACCGCAGTGCCCAGACCCAGAAAACCAGGACAAGGTCAGAGACACTTCTAGCCAACATGGCATGTCTAACCACACTCTTCTTGTGTTAGAGCGGAGGAAGAAAAGGCTAGAGTGGTGACATCACCTACGAGGCCACAGAGCTGATCAAGCAAGACCAGAGTTAAGATGTGGGCTGGCTGATCCCTATAACTCTGAGCCAGAAGGCTGTCTTCCTAGCCGTGAGTTTTTCCGTTTCCCACAGTTTTTCTGTTCCCTATCCACTTGGCCTCATTTGTCACTCACTCATTCGCTTACTCTTGGAGCACTTAATTTTTTTGTTTTTTCCTGACTTTGTGGCAGGAGGGATCTTAGTTCCCTGACTAGGGATTGAACCTGTGCCCCCTGCACTGGAACCACAGTGTCTTAACCACTGGCCCACTAGGGAAGCCCCTGGAACACTTTTTGGGGTCTGCTATGTGTCAGGCCCCCCTCCCCACACAAGAGCAATGGGCAGAACAGAGGTGGCCGCATGCCTGCAGACCACCTGGCCTCTCTGAACCATCGCCTCACCTGGCCCTTGGTCCATACAACTTCTCTCTTCTAGGACTGTCCATTACTGAGAGAGGAGTGTGTGGTATGCAATGAAGTGACTCAGGACTCAGCCTAAAGTCCTTGCCCCAACCGCTTGGCTACACGGCCTGTGACTTGAAGGCAGGAGAGGTTTTCTGGCCACATCCTGGGGCCTAGAGCTGCTTATACATCATAGACACTTGCTATTCATTGTCTCTAAATGTTTCAGATAGATCGACTACTACTACTGAGCGTATTTATCAAAAACTTGTACTCAACATCGCTCCTCGGCAGACTCAGAGCTAAACCTGTCTCAACCGTCGCTGCAACTTCATAGGCTTTTAGTCCCAGAGACACAAACGAGAACAGCAGAGCTCAGAGGTGAAGGGGTTCTCTCTGAATCATGGCGCGAGCCAGTGGGATACCTCGGGGTTCAAAGTCATCCCAGTACCCCTTACCCTCTCCTGCCCTTTAATTCTCTCCTTGGCCAGTTTCCTTTCTAACCCGTCACACACTTACTCACTCTGCGTGGGTTTAGCACCCGTGTCCTCCTAGCAGAGTGAGAGCCCATGAGGCAGGGCCTGTTGTCTGTTCCTGTGGGGGCACAAGGTGTCCAGGGAGCCTGGAATCTCGGTGGTGGTACTGCTTAGTCGCTCAGTCGTGTCCAGCTGTTTGTGACCCCATAGATTGTAGCTCACCAGGCTCCTCTGTCCATGGGATTTTCCAGGCAAGAATACTGCAGTGGGTTGCCATTTCCCTCTCCAAGGATCTTCCCGACCCGGGGATCGAACCCACGTCTCCTGGATTGGCAGGCAGATTCTTTACCACTGAGCCACCTGGGAAGCCCAGGTGGCCCCTAGCAGGAGCTCAGTAAACGTATATGGAATGACTGGCTGGGTGGGCTCTGATCTACAAAGATGGATGGCCATGCGGAGGCGGGCTATCTGGGGGTGATGGCCCCAAAAAGAGGACGGGAGGGGTGAGAAGCTCCACTCTGGGGAGAGGCAGAGCTGGAGGGGAGAGGAGGGAGGGGCAGCCTTGCGAAAAGCGTCTTTCATCACCGCCTCCCCCCACCCCGCCAGCTCCCGCCCCGGATCGCTTTCTCAGTTCGCATTTCCAAGGCCGCTCCTGGGTTATTTCGGTCGGGAAACCTGATCCTTCGCTGGGTTTATTTTAGCACCTTGGAGAACTCCCAGTGCCGCACCCGATCCGAGGCCGCACCCAGCCTGCTGACCACGCCTCCGTCCCCGTCGCTCGCGGCGGCGGGGCGCGCGCGGGGGCCGGGCCGAGCAAGCCTCGGAGGCGCGGCGTCCGCGTCCTCCCGCTGCGGCGCGCGGGACGGTGATGCCCAGCCCCGCCGCCGCGAGGATGCTCCGGCGGGGCGGGGCCGCCGGGGGGCGGTGCCAGGTGACCGGGTGGGAGGCGGGGCACCCGTGCTCGCTGCCCGGGCAGCTGCCAGGACCTGGGCGCCGCTGCTCCCTCCTGCCGGGACGGGGTGCGTTCGAGAGACCTGAGAAGGCGTTTGTCGCTCCGAACTGCGGCTCCGATGGCGAAGCCGGGGACGCGGACTGGCCCTTGAGCTCCAGGCTGGGAGAAGCAAGCCCTTCCCCGCCCTCCCTGCTCATCCCACAGGCTCATTAAGGATCCTCTCCAGCCCCAAAATAACATCCAGCACGCACACGTGCACAGACATGCACACTCACACACGCCCCTATGGCCCACCCACGTGGGCCCAAACGTGCTCCCCCCTACACTCACCGTCACACACACATCCGCACGGACACACACTCTCACCCACAGACACACCGGCTCACATCCACCCCCACAGACACGCATGAACGCGCACCATCGTGCACACTCACACAGACGTACACTCGCACAACCAGCAAACTGCCCTCTGCACTCACACACACTCTCACATACATCGTCAGACAAGGCACACACCTCCATACACAATATACACACAATCTCACCTACACCCACACCACTTGTGGTCACTCACATGACTACACAACTCATACATGCACCCACATGGACACATGACGTGCATACCCCCTCCCAGACACACAAACGCACCCCACCGTTATACACAACTGTCACATATACAAACTCACACTGTCACACACTCATTTACACACACAGTCACCCACACACTCTAACTGCATCACACACCATCACACCCCTCACACCCCTGGAACATGCATCCTTCACCCTCCCCTCCCCAAGGTCCCTACTGGACACGCACATCAAAGCAACTTACTCATACATGTCCTAATTTATAGCAATCAATACTTACTCATAACTGTTTCGAGTATGAATTTGTACCTATTTATTATTCATGTTAATTAATACCTCCATTCATCATTCTTGGCATCTCTAGGGCCCACGGGGATGTGAGTGCTGAGGGGAGCAGGTCTGTTGTCTGTCTGGGCCCTGGCTGTGTTCCCCAGTGTCTTCTGAGGGCCCAGCCCAGAGGTCCAGTCAATATGGGGGAGGGAATACATGGGCCTGAGATGGTGGGGAGGCCAGCTGATCAGACCTAGAAGAAATGTGTGCCTGAGCCTTTGGCTGGAGCGGCCACGCCAGGCACCTGGTTTTATGCAAGGCCCCATGACACACATTTGCCCCTGCAGAGAGAGTGAGGTTATCATGGACCTGGGGGTCTACTCTTCTGGCTTCTACTCTTAGAGCCCTCCCTGTGTGACCTTGCCGGGCCTGTGTCTCCCTCTGTAGGGGAGGCTAGCTCAGAGCCTGCTCTGAGATCCCAGCTGTGCTGGCTTGGCCAGTCTGAGCCCACTGCCTGCAGAGGTGAGGTGTCTCAGCCATGCCAGGTGGGCCCTGTAGCCTCCTCACCTCTTGACATGTTCCCCTCCAGCCACCTGCCTGGCCCACCAACCCTGCCTGCCTGTCTCCCAAGTGGACATTTCAAGCCTCACCATTGGCTTCCTGTCTGGTCCTGAACAGTTAAGGATAGAACCCTGTCTCCCAGGGCAACAGAATTCCAGCTCTTATAACATTTCCATCTGCAAAACAAGGGCTTTCCCACCTGTGAAATGCCTTTCTGGTCTCATGAAGACTGCACCCTTGAGGCTGAGAGCTCTTGGAGGACCAGCTGTGGTCTTGCAGATGGTGACTGCAGCCATGAAATTAAAAGACGCTTGCTCCTTGGAAGGAAATCTATGGCAAACCTAGACAGCGTATTCAAAAGTAGACACATCACTTTGCCGACAAAGGTCAATGTAGTCAAAACTACGGTTTTTCCTATAGTCATGTATGGATGTGAGAGTTGGACCATCAAGAAGGGTGAGTGCTGAGAACTGATGCTTTCAAACTGTGGTGCTGGAGAAGACTCTTGAGAGTCTCTTGGACTGCAATGAGATCAAACCAGTCAATCCTAAAGGAAATCAACCCTGACTATTCATTGGAAGGACTGATGCTGAAGCTGAAGCTCCAATACTTTGGCTACCTGATACGAAGACCCTGATGCTGGGAAAGATTGAAGGCAGGAGGTGAAGGGGACGACAGAGGATAAGATGGTTGGATGGCATCACTGGCTAAATGGACATGAGTTTGAGCAAACTCTGGGAGATAGTGGTGGACAGGGGAGGCTGGCATGCTGCAGTCCATGGGATCACAAAGAGTTGTATGACTTAGCAGCTGGACACCAACAACTGCAGGGAATGCTGGTGAGAATGCCTGCTACATCGAATCCCCCAGCACCACGAGCCAGGTGGGTGGTTTCCATCCACTCCTCCTTCTTCATCAGGCTCAGTATCCTCATATGTGGAATGGGCTGGTGATGGGACTGGCTTATGTGGTTGTCATGGAGAGCCATGAAGCCGACACATGCAGAGGCCCTGGCTCCAGTGATGTTCAGTGAGGAGACCCTGCATTCAGCTTTCCTGCAGACCTGGGAGGGCTTTGGACTCGTTGACACTGTGTGTTAAAACCCATCTCAGGGAGTTCCCTGGTGGTTCAGAGGCTAGGACTCTGAGCTCCCCATGCAGGGGGCCTGGGTTTGATTCCTGGTCGGGGAACTGGCTCCCACATCCTGGGTGCCGCAGCTGTGACCTGGCACAGCCAATGAATATGTGTGTGTTTATAAATATAAACCCAGCTAGGTGGGGTCAGGCTGTTTCTCCCTCTGGTTTGCTGTGTGATTTGGGGTTTTTACGACCTCTCTGGGCCAGCATGCTGCAAACTGAGGTACCTTGTCCTCCCACCAACGGCACTAACAGCTGCCAAGTTGCCACGTTAGGGAGTTCACCATCCCCGAGGAGGGGTTGGGGTCGTGCCTCCTGACCTCTGCTCTTTCCCCTTCATCGGTGACATCAACGCAGAGGAGTCTGGGGAGACTGAGGTCTGGGGGGGCATGTGAGCGTCCCCGTGGTGCTGGGCACATCGCAAGCAGATGACCCTTCCCTCTTTTCTGCAGACGCTAGCTTTTCAGTCTCGTGTGGAAGCCTCATGGGCCCTCACATATGCTGAGACAGCCGTGGGTCTGTGCCCAACACCCACAGACTCCAGAAAACGCTGAGCAGGAAGCAGGGCTGCGTGGAGAGGCAGGAGGGCTGGAGGGCTGAGAGCTAGGGAAGCCGCCGGACCTCAGAGGGCCCGTGGGAAGCCAGGGCAGGGGAGGCAGGTGTGGGCTGGGCCTTTCAGACCCTCAATCGCTCAAGGCAGGCCCCAGGGGTGCCCGTCCTTAGCTCAGAGCCTGGGAAAAAGGCCCCCAGACGCCACCTGTGCTCTCCCTCTGCAGAACTGGCCCTCCAACTAGCCCAAGACAAAACACAGCCTAGGAGGCGACATGGAAGAGGAGGCATCTCTGGGATTGAGGGTCAGGGGTTTTCTATTTTTTGCTCACCCCACGGACACCCAAGCAGTCTTCTGGTGGGACTTACCAGACACAGGGTTTTCTAGTGTTGCTTCCACCTGGCTCAGAGGGGGCTGGCCCCCAGGCAAGCGGGGCATACCTAAAGGAGGAGATAGGTGGGCTTTGAACTTGGCCAGATCTAGGTGGGCATGCAGACTCTGGAAAACCACTGTCACCTGACCCATGGGTCTCTCTGTCCAGCCTACCTCCTGGGGCCAAGTAGGTCGGAAGAGACAATATCTGCTCAGTGGTGGGCTTCCTAGGTGATGCTAGTGGTAAAGAACCAGCCCGCCAATGCAGGAGACATAAGAGATGTGGGTTTAATCCCTGGATTGGGATGAACTCCTGGAGAAGCAAAGGGCAACCCACTCCAGTATTCTTGCCAGAAGAATCCCATGGACAGAGGAGCCTGGCGGGCTACAGTCCAGAGGGCTGCAAAGTGTTGGACATGACTGAAGTGACTTAGCACGCATGCATATGGACACGTGGTGGACACCTTATCGTCATCATCATGAACCCAGGCCAACCAAGCCCGAACTACAGGGTGTAACGTCACTTCTAAGAGGCATCGAGGACACTCAACTCTTGGAAATCCTCTCCGGGGGCCTGGCTGCTTAGTAGGCACTTTAGGGTTCTGACTTCTGTTCTTTCACGTTGGATGAGCAAGAATGCTTGCTTCCCCTGTGGCTCAGCTGGTAAAGAATCCACCTGCAATGTGGGAGACCCAGGTTCTTTCCCTGGGTTGGGAAGATCCCCTGGAGAAAGGGACTGGCTATCCACTCCAGTATTCCAAGCTCTAGGGCTGATGGTGTGGGCAGATGAGATGGACACCTCCAAAGTAATCTCTCTATATAAAGTGAACAGCATAATAATTCACCCACCAGCTGAGGTGGGTGAAGGCTGAAGTGCAATCCAAGAAGGGCAGGATGTTTTGTGGAGGCCATGAGTTCACAGCAGGGAGAGGACACTGTGGGTTGAGGCCAGGAAAAGCTTCTTCCCGGAAGTGGAAATTTACACGGGGTCCCTCAGAGCCCTGTGGGTTTCCTCCCTCCTGGCAGTAGGCAGATCCCAAAGGCCACCACACCTTGGTCTCAGTCAGCAGGACCAGGAATAAACCACTTACTAGCTGAGCTGGAAAGGGATGACCCCTCAATAAGCTCAGGGCCCATGGCAGTCATCAGGACAAGGGCAGGGGTGCAGCTGGGCACGACGCAGTGGCCATTTCCTGCCTGTGGCCCGAGCCAGTTGCTGGTATGAAATGGATCATTTGGCTGGCTTATCACCCCTCAAAGAGGACCTGAGAGTGGTGGGAACCCTCCGCTCCTCCAAATCCTGCCCTCACAGGCTGTCAGGATGCTCTGGCTGGAACCACCTGCCCTGTGCCTGGGGGTGGGCATAATCACAGGAGAAGGGCATGATGTCACAAACCACCTGGCCATTCCCCGTTTCCCTGGCGGCAGTTCCAAGGCGGGGGTTGGGGGGGGTGGGTCCTGGTTCCAAGATGCTTAGAGAGGTTAACAGCGATCCCCCCTGTCCAGGGTCAAACCCCTCTAGGACCTCTTCTGCACGCAGACCTCCTGGTCTCAGCCGGGACACCCACCTGGGTGGGACTGGCGGGCAAGTCTTGGAAATCTCCCAGCTTTGGATTCCCTCTGGTCTGTGAAATACACACGGTAAGCCTCCCATGGGGGCGCTGGTTGATGGTAAATGAAATGACTAGGCTTGTCCAGCGTTGATCACAGCTGGGGCCCAACAGGCCCTGACCACCTGTCGGGGTGCCTAGAGGCCCAGCACAGAGAACAACAACACAGGGACCTTTATCCCTTCTCCCCTCACTCCCAACCTCCCAGCCCTGGAGCCCTCCCCCAGAGTCCCGCACTGTCTCCAATCGGCCAGGCCAGGGCGACGCCCACCTCCCAGCTCTCCGCCTGCCCTGATCGGGGGAAAGCCCGCTGAGTTCAAAGGGCACGAGGAGCAGCCCACCTGGACCGGAGACAGAAGCCGAACTACACTACCCAGAATTCCCGCAGCTAGCCAAAAAGGAAATGTCGTTTCTGCAAGGAGAGGCTCGGCTCCCCCAGCAGCTGCAGAGACAGCGAGGGAGCGAGAGGGGGGCGAGGGGTGGGGGGAGAGGATCACCGGGGGAAGGCGGGCTGTGTGCGGGGAGCGAGGGTGGAGAGCGGGGCGGGCGGCAAGGAGGAGGCGGCGCCCGCTCGCCCGCCCGCCGCCGCCGCCGCCGCCGCCTGCGGACCTGCACCCCCGCGGGGCCGGCGAGCGAGCGGCGGTCCCTGCGTGCGCTGTGCTCCCGGCCGGCGGCTGCGGGCGGACGCGGGGCCAGGCCGGCGCAGGGGCTGAGTTTCTGCAAAGTTTGACCTGGTTGCCTTTCCGATGCTGCAGCAGAGCGAGGCAGCGCGGGGCGCGCCAGGCGGCTGCGGCGCGGCGGCGGGGCTGAGCGGCGACAGCACGCTCACGATGATCATAAAATAAAGCAGGCGAGCGGGGTGGGGGCGAGAGAGCCCCGAGCCTCACCCCTCCGCCCCCGGCCACCCCCGACCCCCGACCCCCACCCGCCGGGCAGCCCTGAGCTAGGAGGACTTGGGGGCCGGGGGGCCGTCCACGCCGGCCCCCAAACCCCTGTAGAGCTAAAGGACACTTCCCCGAGAAAGGGGGTGGGGGCGCCCCCAGGACGTACCCGTAGTGGGGTCGGGGGCGTCCGGAGGGCGGCAGCCCGGGCACGCGGAGCGGCCCGAGGGGCAGGTGAGTCGGCGGCGCCGCCCGGGTCGGGGCGTGCGCGCCAAAGTTCCCCCGCGGCGGCGGGCGCGCCGGACGCTCGGAGATGGGGGGCCACTCGGGGCTGGCTAGAGGGGATAAAAGCGGCGGGGCAGGGGCTCTGCGCCCTTCGGGAGCCCCGGGAGCCCCGGCTCGGGAAGGGGCATGCTTCCGACTTGACCGGCCTGCAAGGGTGGCCCTGCGCTTCCCGTGGTGGGGAGGGCCCGGAGGGAGTCTGACCAAGAAGGGGCGCCGGCGGCGAGGAGGTGGGGGCAGTGCCAGGACCCAAAAGTCCACGAGGCCCACTGCAGTGCCAGACGGTGGCCTCCCCCTCCCCGACCCCGCCTCCGGGCGGCGAGGTGTCAGCGGAGATGTCACGGGCGGCGATTATTCGCTGGTGCGCGCGGTCGTGCGGCCGCCACTGACGGGGCGGGCGGGTGTTGGGGGGTGGCCGCCGCCTCCGGGGAGACCGCCCAGAGGTGCGCGGTCAGCTCCGCAGCCCGCGCGCCCCGCGCGTCCCTCGCAGCAAAGTTCGGCTCAACTTTGAGGCGGGCCTTGACGCCCAGTCCCTTCCACCTCCCCATCCAGGTCCTCGGCGGCCGCGGCGAACCAGGCGGCGGCCCGAGCGCAGCCCCGGGGCCCCCCGCACGGCGGCGGCGGCGGCGGCGGCGGCGGCGGGCGGCGACAGCGACAGCGGCGAGGGGACGCAGCGCGCCCGCGTGGGGGCGTCGGCCCGCGCCCGCGAGTGGGCGCCGACGGGGACCCCGCGGGCGGCCCGCGCCGGGTGCTCGCCCTCCTGGAAGCCCCCGAGGGCCCCCGGACCTCGGCCGACTGAACAGAAACTGCTCTCCCATTGATTCGACCGGGCCTGGGCGAGCGGCCGGGTGCGTGTGCCCGAGCGCGTGCGGAAGGCAGAAGGGCAGGAAGTCCGTCTCTGGCAACCGGGGTGGCGGCACCGCGCAGGGGACGCAGCCTTCCTTATTTATGTGTCTGCCGGCGTTTGCCTTCTTCGCCCGAAGACTTCAGGGAGCGTCTCGGAGCTGCGTTCCTCGCGTGTGAGGCACGGGAAGGGCTGGATGTCTGAACAACATGCTTATCCATTAACCTCCAAACTTTCCTTTTTTTAACCCAAAGAATATCGGTGATTTTTGTTCACTGCCCGCAGAAGAAGAGAGAACCCAGGGCCCTTGAAATGCAGCAAAATCCTTATTTATAAAGTGGCCCCGCTGTAGTGATATGTGAACCCCCTGGACTCAGTGAATCTTCTATCCTATGGATATCGGTCTTGGGATTTGAGACTGAAGAGCTGTACTACTGTCTGCGCTGGGTCTGGCGGCCTCCATCCTGTCCATGCCCAGCTTCCCCTGGGACTGCTGGTCCTCCCTGGAGATCAGAGTGGTCCTGTGTGCCATGGGCTGCATTCAGAGCATCGGAGGCAAAGCCAGAGTCTTCCGGGAAGGCATCACGGTGATCGATGTGAAGGCCTCTATCGACCCCATCCCCACCAGCATCGATGAGTCCTCCAGCGTGGTGCTCCGCTACCGGACACCCCACTTCCGTGCCTCGGCCCAGGTGGTCATGCCGCCCATCCCCAAGAAGGAGACCTGGATAGTCGGCTGGATTCAGGCGTGCAGCCACATGGAGTTCTACAACCAGTATGGGGAGCAGGGCATGTGAGTACTGCTCAAGAGCAAACCTCGGGGAGGGGCCGCTGGGTGGGGGGCGAAGGGGGAAGGCGGGGGCTAGAGAGGGGTCTCTCCAGGGCCAGAGGGAAGTGTAAGTGCTCTCTGAGTCCTCCTCGGCCAGGCGACCTAGAGGGCTTGCCTGTTGATTCAGATGGGGGTCACAGCTCTAGGACCTCCCTTCCACTGTCCCTGGCCCCCCCCAGGGTTCCCATCTCCCTCCCCACAAGATGCCCAGGAAGCAGAGGGACGCTCCACCGGGTGCCTCTTTGGCAAAGCAGGTGTGCTGTCCCGGGTCACTGGAGGGGCCGGGGCTTGGCCCAGCGCAGGCCTCCGCCAGCCCACGTGGTCGTAGTAGGCACTCAGGGAAGGAGAGACGGGTCTCCACAGCCTCCAGCGTTAGCATGCAGGGCTCTGTGTTGGGCCTGATCTTGTCCCCCCACATTTTTGGAGGCACAGCAAGACCTGGGGGGATGCTCTGCTCTGCTCAGGATGGAGTTTTGTTGGAGAGGGTTTTAGAAACGCGGTTTGCATCGCAGTACAGTGTTCTCTGTCTCCGGAGGCAGAAGGCCCCTTTCTGTGGACCTCCATCGTCAGTGTGCAGAGGGCTCCAGGGGGCCCTAACAGCTGAGAGGAGCCCACAGGCCTCTTCTCTCCAGCCCGGTCTCTAGAATGTCCCCAGGATAATGTAGCATTTGGTGTGGCCTCTTAGGATCCTGTCAGGTGCCCTGATCTTAGAGATGGTCACCCTGAGTGTGCAAAGAGCAGTGGTAGACAGAGAGGGAAGTGACTTAACTTGAAGGGGTGCCTAAGACAGGGTGATGACAATAGCTGTTTCTGAGCACGAGGAGGCTTCTGAAGGCAGGCAGCCCCCAACTAGACCCTGGGAGTGGGCATGGATGCTTGCCCACAACGTCTCTCTCAGGATCCACCCCTGCACACCTCCCCCGTCCTGTAGCAGACTTGCCCTTGGACTTGAAACTGATTTAAGAACCCCCGGGGCCACCTAAAATTAGAGAGGATGGGGGGAGGACAGCAAATCCTGTGGCTTCTCCACCTGTGACTCTGATGTTACAAGGCAACAGGAGGGTCATGAAAAACTGAAAACTAGGTGTAACCGTGGCCACCCCGAGAGGCACGCGGGCCGTATCTGGACACTCCTCGGCTCTCCTCTGTCTACCTGACAGCTATGCTCCAGGTCTGACTCTCCAAGCGGTTATTAAATCAGGCGGGGTTTTGGGGCGGGGGGCGGGTGGGAGATGGTACTGACTTTCCATCCCAAGAGGGGAAATATGCTTCTTAGTGGCTTGGTGTGGGCCTTCCCTAAGAAGTCTTAAGCCTAAATATTCTCAGGCTTTGCAGGGCATCTGGGACAACTGGCAAGACACAAAGGTTTTTCTAGGCTTTTAGGCTAAGCTTGTTTTCTTCCTGAGAAAGAATAGGGAAGTCAGAGGGTCCTTCTGAACTTGGAAAGTTCCGTCCTCCTCCTGTGAGCGCCAGGAAGAGGAAAGTTGGGGAGGGTTAAAGGGACTGAGTTTTGCTATGTGGTGGGGAGGGAGCAGGCCTGGCCCGGAGCCTCGGTTTCCCCACCTGTGAGTCAAGGCCTTGTGCTACCTGGAGCATGGATGTGGCTCCAGGTCCGTTCGGGCACTACGGCTGGAGGCAGGCCTGCATTGGGAGACCTGAGCTGACCTTTCTCTGTCTGTGCCAGTCCTTGGTTCCTGGTTAGAGGAACCCAGTGCACACCTAGACTGCAGTCAAGCAGACCTGGGCGCCAGTCCAGGCTCGGTCAGTTTCCAGGGTGTGACCTTAGCCACTCTGACCCTCGGTTTCCTCGTCTGCAAATCCAGGCCAGTCATAGGCCTTGCAGCATGGGCTTATTGAATTACGGGAGATGACATTGGTCAAGCTGTCGGCCCTGCGCCAAGCCCACAGTAAATACTTACTGCAGGTGACTGTTGTCTGTAATGCTGTTGTTACTGTAATGATCCTCCTGTCAGACAGGGAGTGGGTGATAGGACCTGTAAAAAGAATCTGGCTGAATTCAGACAGATGTAAATTACTCCTTGCGCTGAATTTTCTCCCTGGCCCAGGTCTTCCTCTTTCACACAGAGCCTATTCCCTGACTTAAGAATTTAACAGTTAACAGTGTAAGTCATGCGTGATTTTTCAAGTGATTGAAGGCCGTTTTCCGTGTTCTGTATGTGTTTCCCTTTGTTCTCTCCCCTTCTTGGAACACGCCTCAGCCCAGGGACTCCTGTGTCCCATGGACCTCCTTCTCCAGGGTCCACTGAGGTCCCAGTGGAGATGGGACCAGCCCCAGAGAAAGAGCAGAGTTGGAGGCTCCCTGGAGGGGCAGGAGGGACTGTGCATTAATGAGTTCAGTCTCTGGGGTCAGGATGACCCCAGTGCTGGCTCTGGGGCCTCGGCAAGTTGCCTCTTGGAGGTTAGGCTTTGCCATCTGTGGATGGGGAGTTAGAAGTGCCCATAGGCTGCTGGGAGGACTCGAGAAGAAGACAGCTGTAGGTGACTGCCCTGTGGCTGAAATGCACAGTTGGAAACTGCTTGATTATTAATCAACAAAACTGCATTAAGAAACTGAATTATCAAGTAGCACGGTTCCTCTGGCCGGTGGGGAGGCTCTGGCCTCCAGAAAAAGCCAGGACAGCTATGCCTGCTTGAATGCCAATAGAAGCATATATTTTTTTTTTTGCTACACAGCATATGGGATCTTCGTTCCCCAACCAGGGAATGAACCCACGTCCCTTATATTGGAAGCTCAGGGTCTTAACCACTGGACTGCCAGGGAAGTCCCAGATGGAAGCATTTTGATGGGATGAAAAGACTTCCCTATCCCAAACCTCTTGTGATAACGAGGCTTCTTCACTTTTTTAAGCCCCGTGATGTGAAGGAAAGTCAAGGGTGGTGAGAGGTGGGGTGACCGGTGGCCTCAGGCTGCCCAGAGCTGTCCCTTTGCTGGGACTGGGGCTGTCCTGTGCATTGCAGGAGATTGAGCAGTGTCCCTGGTCTCTACCTACTCGATGCCAGTAGCCTCCCTCCCCCAATCCTAACAGCCAAAAATGTCTCCAGACACTGTCTGATGTCCCCAGGAGGGGTAAAAAGTCACCCCTGATTGAGAACTGCTGGGCTAGAATCCAGGCAATATGAAGCCTTAAAATGAAGCCCCCCACCCCTGGGCTTTAAAGGCCCGGGGAGCGGATGGCCAGGTGGCAAAGGTTAGGTTAGGGTTTCTGTTCTTGTATTAAAAATATTAATTCCAAATACTTAACCAAAACCCGTAATACCCCCAAACATTATCCCTGCTTGAAATTAATCTATAATCCAGGAGAACCCTTTTGAATGACATTGTGGGTTGGAAATGTTTGCAGTGGAACAATGCCACACTCCAAACCCCAGTAATGCCCCAGCTTAAAGACGAGAGCTAGAAAATGGTGAGTTTCTTGTGCCAGCTTGAGAGGATTCTATATCGTTTGGGGTTCAGCCCACATTGCTTTAAAGGCTACCCCCCCAAAAAAAAAAACTGTTGGAGACGCCTGCCTCCACAGTCCCGTCCTCCGCAATCCTTAGCCGCCACCTGTCAGCTGGCACAATCTTCCAAGTGACAAGTCCCAATTTCTCCCTTGTGTGTGGGACGCTTCACGTTATCCCTAATTTGCCCTCCCGCTGGAGCCCCCAGGGAATCTGGCCCACGGCCAAAGTTAAAATCAAGGCCGGCTCTGGCTCCAGGTTTTGCCAAAGGGCAGGCTTGGGGTGAGGGGAGGAGAACAGCTCAAGACGTGGGGGTCTCTCTGGATTGACAGTGCCACCTGCCCATGCCCTTGTCCAGCAGGACGTGGCCCCCCAGCTCCACCATCCACAGGTACGGCAAGCTTGGGCCAGGTTCCCAGCCTTTATGAGCCTCATTGTTCCCATCTAGGGCTGTTGAGGGACTAAATGAGATAGTGCCTGATGAGGACTCAGCACAGTGCCTGTGTATACGAAACACTGGTTGCACAGTTGCTATTCCTACCATAACCAGCATTCATTCATCATCAATTACACAGCGCTCGGCCAGGAATCAGCACCAAGTGCTGGGTTAGAGTCATTGCTCTTCTTCTTTTGGGTTTGGTTTCCCATACCCGCCTAGAGCAGGGGAGTCTCTGGCGACGAGACCTCTCAGGGGTTTTGCAGCCGGACCTGCGATGACTTGAGCTGTCACAGGATGGTGAGGCCAGTGGGAAAGGGCTGGGCAGGGGTGGAGGGGCTTCTGCTTGGCTCCCCGGTCTCTCTCTGGTCTCCCAGGGACTCCAAGAGGTCCTCACTGATGCTGAGGCTGGGGCCGCTGAGACCGGAGGCCACTTGTCTGAGAAGGCTTGCTCCGCTCCAGCAGGTCTGGGGCCGGGTCAGGAGGCATGGCCTGGTGACCACGTGGCCTCTTCCTGCGGCCCGGGCCTGCCCGGGGGGCCGGGCAGAACAATTGGGGACGGTACTTCCTCTCTGCACCCGGAAGGCAGACTCCCCCATCTGTGGGGCCCTGGTGGAGGCCGGAGAGGGAAGTCCTCGTTTCCAGGCTTTGGGGTGGGAGGAAGTTGGGGGCAGGGGTACTGCCCGGCCCCAAAAGAACTGCCCTGGACTGGCCCCTGCCTGGCGATCGTGCCCACCCTCGCCTTCTGAGGGCGGAAAAGAGAAGCTGGCATCTCCCGGGCCATGCGGGGAGACACCGGCCGCCGCCATGATCAGGGGAGTGGCAAATGAAACGGGGAGATGCTTTTTTCTTCTTTCCGCTGATAGGATCTGGGTTAGAAATGGAAAGGGTCAGTAATGCCTGGTGCGGGGGGTACGATGTGGGCAGCTTCTGGAAGACGAGCTTTCAGAGTTACAAGTACATGGGACCTTCAGCTCTGGCACTGTCATTCGGGTTTTTCGTGGTGTGGAAATGCCTGAATGAACTTTTTGGCCAACCCAGTAGTTCTGGCGTCTGTCTTAACAGAAACTGAGCCCCTGGCCTGGCGCCTGGCAGGTAGTAAGCACATAAAAAAGTCTACTGAACAAATGAGTCAACGAATACGTGAATGGAAGGAGCGGGGCAGAATGGACGTGCTTGCGGGCAGAAACTCCAGCCCCGGCCATCGTGGCAAAGAGCCACGAACACCCCCAGTGTCCTGTCTCCAGGGCCGAGTATGGCGAGGCTGCTACATAGGACGAGGAGGGGGTCAAATGAAGATTCTGTCCCTAAAAACTGAACATATACTGGGTATGTGCAGGGAGAAAGCTTCAGAAGGATGTTCACCAGAGTGGGATGTGGTGAGTAACCTCTGCGAGGGAGGGGGCGGCCCGGAAGGCAGGACTCGCGTTTCTCACTTTAGGTGCTTCTCTATGGCTTGCTTTTTAAAAACAAAACAAAAGCACAGCTTTTGAAACTGAAAACTAAAACAGGTGCTGTCGGGCCCTTTCTGCCACGTGGCAGGCCCTGGGACTGTGGCCTGGGCAAGAGGGAGCGGTGAGGTGGGAGGAAACAGAGGCCACAGGAGGGTCACACCTTTGGCCTCTGGGCACCTCTGGTTTCCTTCCCTGTCTACCCACAGGCCTTTGAGCAGAGCCAACTTCGGGCTGGTGGCTGGGCCTGGGGCCCTGAGTCATAGGGTGACTCTCCCCAGCCTCTGTGGGCACCCTTTGGCACAGCCTCAACCCCTTCTCTGGCCTGCAGGGAAGGCCTTTTGTAACCCCTTCAGACTCACTCTCCGTCAGTCACACTGCTCGGAGCGTCTGCACGCTGCAGACTGTGTGTGCACGCATGCAGGCATGCACCTGGGGGCCCTCAGCTTCACCTGCATCTGACTTTTAGGGCTGTGGGGAGGGGGGGGTCACAGCAGATTTAAAGGAGTTGGAGGAAGGAAGCGTGCCATCCGTTTTGTGTTTTTAAAGACCACTTGTGTTTCAGGGAGGAGAGCTTGGCCAAGGGCAGGAGGAGACCTGGGAGAGGTGAAAGGTCGTGGCCAGGGACGAGGCGGGGGGGTGCGGGAGGCAGTCTGGAGGTGAGAAAGGGGGAGTCAGGGATGGATTAGGGCATCCAGAGGGTGCAGGGCCCCCGACATCGCCGATGACCGGGTCGCCATGGTGGGGTGGCCAGCGCCCGTGGCGGGGGTCCCTGCAGATGTTTGTTGAGTGGCTTTGGATGGCACTGCAGAAGGAGCGGGGTTTGAGGGGAACTCAGGAGTCTGGCTCAGATGTGCTACCAGCGGGCCCCAGAAAGCATCTGCGGTCCGGCTGGAAGCATGGGCTTGCCTGCCGTCCTCGGCTTTCCCACACCTCCGGAATGAGGGTAGGAGAGTGACGGGAAGCGGGCCAGTTTCCTGGGCGTGGGCATGGTGGGGTCCTGTGCTCTGAAGGGCCCCCGGCCTGGTGCCAGGTTCCACGGTCACCACGTGGCAGTTCTTAACTTTTGAACAACTTTTTCACTTGGCGCTGGTGCCACACTTCCTATGGCCACTGTCGCCCTGAAGACCAGTGCAGGCCGGCGAGCAAAGGGGAGAGGACACGGGGGAGACCATGTCCCCTGCTCCCCTGTGGAGGGCCTGATAGGACTGCCCTGGGGTCTGGACAGGAGGTGCTGGGGCAGAAATGGGCGGTTGCTTGTGTTCACAAATCCCCCTCCTCTACCTAGATCTGGTGGTGCCTGGGCATCCGTGTGGACCCAAGAGCCTTGCCCAGACCTTTCAGTGACATCTATAGCTGTACTGTCTTCAACTTGCAAACTAGAAGGCTTAGGGTGTGCAGGGAGCGGAAAATCGAGGGTCTGCCTTGAAGCCCGATGTCCCTGCAGCATAAACAGGAAGTCTTTGAGGCAGGAACTGTATGGAATTATTCCTTTCAGAGCCCAGATAATCTGGAAACATAAATGAGGTCAGAAGGCCTCAGGTCACATCGGGGCTGGCAAATCCATTAGTGTGAGAGGCACGGCTCCCAAAGATGTTCTCCGGGAGTTTCCACGTTTTGCTGTTTATCGCGTACCAGGTGGTACGTGTCGACAGGTTTAATCATCACAGAAACCTGGAAGGTGGGTGTGATTACCACGGTGGACGAGTGTGGAGCTGACATCTGTGACTTGACCAGAGCTTGTAGCCAGGGGGATACTGGCCCCGGGTTGGCCTGCATCCGTCAGCTACTGTGCCCTTACCCACGCCCCCTCGTACCGCCTCGACTCAGAGACTGGTACAAGGGGACCGCAGCTATCTCAGCTGGCCTGTGATGATGTGAAAACAGACGCCCTTGGCCCTGGTTCTGAGTAATACGCCACGTGAAACAGGGCTGTCTGCTCGCTCACGGGGACCGTCACCGTCTATGACTGAGCCAGCGCCTGGGCATTTGTGGGGGCTGGTAGGGGAAAGGGAACCTGAAGCTTTGGGGTCAGAGGCTGAGACACAGAGTGCGGGGGCCATGCGGGTACCAAGCCCCACTCCCCCAAACAAGCCAGCTCTTAGGAAGTGAAAGGGGGCCTTTGGCGAGATGGCTTTCTGCCTTAAAAAAAAACAAAAAACAACTTTTAAGAGTGAAACACCGTGAGAAGGTAGAGTGGGTGCCTTCCAGGAGGCTGGAGGCAGGTGGGACACAGGCGTCTGAGAAATTCAGGACAGGGACCCTGACCCCCTTCTCTGGTGCATGGCAGCCATCCCCTGGGACAGCTGAGTCTCCAGGTTCACAACTGTGACCTCCTCCCTTGGAGGCTGATGAGCTCAGGGCCCCAGGCTGGAGACAGGTGTTACACTAATTTGTGACCTTTTTAATGAAGCAAACAGAAAAATTAGCAAAATCACATTCCTAATTATCCCTCCAGGAGTGACCACATTTACTAACTGCTAACATTAAATGATGCATCTCAGGAATGCATTTTTAATTATGATTAAGTTATACAATGGCACCCCACTCCAGTACTCTTGCCTGGAAAATCCCATGGACGGAGGAGCCTGGTAGGCTGTAGTCCATGGGGTTGCTAAGAGTCGGACACGACTGAGCGACTTCACTTTCACTTTTCACTTTCCTGCATTGGAGAAGGAAATGGCAACCCACTCCATTGTTCTTGTCTGGAGAATCCCAAGGACGGCAGAGTCTGGTGGGCTGCCGTCTATGGGGTCACACAGAGTCGGACACGACTGAAGCGACTTAGCAGCAGCAGCAGCAGCATACATGGGCTTCCCTGGTGGGTCAGTGGTAAAGAATCTGCCCCACCTGGGGCAGAGCCCCAGCTTTGATCCCTGTGGGAAGGTCCCCTGGAGGAGGAAATGGCAACCCACTCCAGTATTCTTGCCTGGAAATTCCCATGGACAGAGGAGCCTGGCGGGCTGCAGTCCATGGGATCACAAAGAATCAGACACGACCGAGTGTCTAAACAAAACAAAGATATACATAAAATTTATCATCTGAACCATTTTTAAGTTCAAGGGTATTAAAAACATCCACACTGTTGTGCGTCTATTTCCAGAAATTGTTCATCTTCCCCAATTGAGATTGCACCCATGGGACCCTGGCTGCCCGTGCCCCTCCCCCAGCCCCCAGCAACCACATCCTGCCTTCTGTCTCTATGAGTCTGAGTCCTCGAGGGGCCTCATATATGTGGAATCATACAGTGTTTGTCCTTTCGTCTGACTTGTTTCACTTCGCATAATGTCTTCAAGGTTCATCCATGTTGTAGCGTGTGTCAGAATTTCCTTTTTAAGGGTGAATAATATTCCATTGTAATGGACAGACCACTTTATCCATCGTCCAGTGATGGACACTTGGGTTGCTTCCACATTTGGGATATTGTGAACAGTGCTGCCGTGAATAAAAGTGCATTTTGTAATATATATTCTGGAGAGAACTGCTAGTGTACACAGGTATGCAGAATTCTGGGGGCAAAGCATCCCGAGCTTTGGTGTGGCAGGTGCCCAGGTCTCAGTGCTCAGTGGAATTATCTGAGGAAAAAGACCCCACTCACAGCTTTCCTTACTTTATCTGCCTAGTGAGTGGGGTGGAGGTGATTGTTGATGAGTCTCTCAGGGGTGGGTTCCCTGGATGCTGCTGTCCAGCCACACGTGTCCTCAGAGTGACTTGGGACAGGCCAGTGTCCTCTTCTGTCTGAGAGCTATTATTATAGCAATAGCCATGGCGGCAGGAGCCAGCAGACACCAGTCACTGGCCTTTGTCCTGTGCCCTGCCCTGGGCTGGCACGTTCCTGCCTGAATCCTTCCGTGACCCCAGGTGGGACAAGGTGATGAGTCTGGGGCCCAGGGGGTATAGGGACTTTGCTCAGGGTGTCACACCAGTGAGAGGGTGGCTGAGACTTTGAGCAAGTCTAGTAAGTTTCCTGAGTCTGAACTCCACAGACAGCTCAGCCACCTTCTTCCACCCCAGGAAGACTGAGCCCCCTGAAAGCAAGACGGGCTGACCCAAGTACCGCTGGTACTCAGCTGGGCCTGAAGCTGCAACTGCAGGTTCCCTGGCACCTGCAGCAAGGCCGGGAGGCACTGATTGTATAGCTGGCCTGGAGGCAGGGACTGAGTGTGGTGTTTTGAGATGAGCTGGTTAGGTTTTCTTGGTTCTGCTGCTCCAAAGACGGGCTGACTGGGTGGGTGGGAGCAATTCAGGCCATACTGTGCTTCTTCTTCTAGGCTGGCATGAGCAGAAAGAAGGGGGTACTACCTATGATGCTGGCCATGCTGGGCAGGGGTCCAGGGAGCCCAGACCCACATGTGGTGGAGGAGACGTGGAGGGGAGGGGACAGAGTCTGAGCGAGGGCTCTGGGCACTGGTTCCTGTGTCTCTGGCCCAGGTGCTAACACCGAAGCTCAGGGAGTGCAGGCATTTGACCTAGGTCACGTGCTGGTCAGTGGAGGGACTGGAATCACTCTTAGAAGTACCGACCTCACGGCCACTGGGCCCTGAAGCTTCCTGTCAGCCCCTAAAGCAAGAGAAAGAAACTCCCTGCACCCTGCACTCCATGCAGGGTGCCCTGATGTGCTGTGTCCAGGAGAGGCCCCTCGACCCCCAGCCTCTCACAGTCAGCGGCCTCGGCCCTCACTGAAATCACAGGGCTGCATGCAGCTGATCCACCAGCCACCAGGACCCGGGGTGGGGGGCACAGCGCATGTCAGGGTTCCCCATTACTGTGAGCTGCCCCCAGGCCCCCCGGGACACATCCCCTTGAGGCTAGGGGCGGCCAGGGCTTTCCAAAGTCCAGCCTCTGTCTAGAGTGGTTTCCATGGGGGGGAGACCAATCTGAGATGATGCGAGAGAACAGGATGTGGCTTTTGGGGGGTGCCAGGTCTAGGGGAGCCCCGATTCCCCAACCTGAGGCTGGGTTGTCTGTTTCCTGTCGGCCCACCCCTCTCAACCAGCTGCTGCACAACCCCACCCCTCCACCCCCCCCCCCCCCCCCCCGCCCCGCCAAGAGGTGAGCAGCCAGGACAAAGGGAAGCAGACCAGCCTGTGGTTGGCTGGCTGGCTGGTGATGTAAACTGCCTTCCCATCCTCAGGTCCAGCTGGGAGCTCCCAGACCTCCAGGAAGGCAAGATTGAGGCCATCAGCGACTCGGACGGGGTGAACTACCCATGGTACGGCAACACCACAGAGACCTGCACCATTGTGGGCCCTACCAAGAGAAACTCCAAGTTCATCATCAGCATGAATGATAACTTCTACCCCAGCGTCACGTGGGCCGTGCCCGTCAGCGAGAGCAACGTGGCCAAACTGACCAACATCTACCGGGACCAGAGCTTCATCACGTGGCTGGTGGCCACCAACACCTCGACCAACGACATGGTCATCCTGCAGACCCTGCACTGGCGCATGCAGCTGAGCATCGAGGTGGACCCCGCCCGGCCCCTGGGCCAGCGCGCCCGGCTCCAGGAGCCCATCGCCCAGGACCAGCCCAAAATCCTGAGCAAGAACGAGCCCATCCCGCCCAGCGCCCTGGTCAAGCCCAACGCCAACGACGCTCAGGTCCTCATGTGGCGGCCCAAGTTTGGGCCGCCACTGGTGGTGATCCCGCCCAAGCACCGGTAGCGGCTGGGGGCGCCCGCAGGGCGACACCCGGATGAGGACACCGCTCGAGCGAGCCCCCACACGGACTCTGTGGTCATTCAGCGAAATACAACCTTTCTACCTTCTCCGGCGGGGCGGATCTCACTGTGCGAATGCCCCTGGGATGGCCCCTCCCCACCCCGCCCCGCCCCCGCCCTTCTGGAACCTGCTTTCCTGGGGGAGGGGGGAGACCCAGGCGGGACTGACCCCCCAACATGCACCCTCAGTGTCACCCTGGGTCTCCTTTCCTCTCCTAGCAAGTTCATTCATTTGCAACAGACACCCTGAAACAACTGCTTTTTCTGTTCTTTTTTTTTTTTAATCCCTCTTTACGAGGTTCAGGGTCTGAGGAGGAGCTGGTGATAAGCCTGGTGGGTACGGTGGGCCCCTCCAGGGTAAAGACCCCCCCTCCCGCCCCCACCCTATCCTCCTTCACGCGGCCTTATGTAGACTTGCTTTGCCAAACTTTTGCCTTAAGCTGATTTTAAAGGAAAAAAAAAAAAAAAACCCGGAACAAAGAAAGCAGGATCTCTTTTCTATTGGACTTTGTATCTTCTGCCAGAGGCGCCGGAGGAGGGGATGGGGAAAGGGAGAGACTCCCCCAAGCCCCTCCTCCTGGGTATTGCCCAGGTGGTCGGGGGTGCCGAGGTAGATCTGAGACCAGCTGCCCATTCTTTTGTTTTAGCTGAGCCGAAACCACAGACCGATTCTGCCCCCGAAGTCCCTTCTCTGCCCCAGGTAGAACCCCATCCCCGACCCCCTGCCTGCACAGAGGGCTCTGAGCTCTGAGCCGGGGGCGTCTCATCTCTCTCCTCTGCAGCCAGAACTTGGCCTTGGGTGGGGCTAGGAGGAGAGAGGGTGGGTCCTGTGAGTTGCAGGTAAGAACTTGGGGAATTTCCAGCACCTTGGTCCTTGGACGGGTCTGTTGGCACATCTCAGCTTTTCTGTTTCCAGCCACACTGGTCCCCAACGCCTGGAGGGGGCCAGCCACCCTACCCAGCTGTAGTTCAGAGATAAGAGGGCCTGCACCTCCCTGCAGCATCTTCTCAGGGGACGCCTCTACCAGATACTCTGGGGGAGGGCTGCAGACAGGCTCTGGGCACTGCAGTGCTGGAGGTGGGGGCACCCACAGATGGGCATTCCTGGGTCTGGGAAGGCAGAAGGCAGACCCCCCCACCGCCCCTGCTGCCTGTCCACACAGAAGGGAACGAGGGCCCCCGTAGCTGGGGGATCGAAGTGGGCCTGGGCCCTCTGGAGCCCCAGGACCTGGTCCTGAGTGACGCCAAGCTTTTTTTTAGCAATGTCTGCTGCTTGCAGGAGCTGAGGGGACACCCAGCTGAAGCCCCCTTCCTCCAAGCTTGCCAGACCCACAGCAACGTCACCTGGGTCCCTCATTCTAATGGATCGTAATCAAGCACAGAAAACTGTCAGATGAGGGAAATGAGGCATTTCTGCTACAGATGAGCCACTTGGAGGAGCCCCAGTGACTGTGGGAGGGCATGGGTCACTGAGTCCTCCTCCTGCTCCTTTATCCGTGGGATACTGCGTTTATTCAAGGGGTGCTTTACTGTCCAGCCATCTCCCGAGCCTGCTGCCAATGGGAGGTGAGCAGCTCTCCTGGAACCACTGGACGGGGGAGAACTTGGTGTGGCTGGCGGCCCACCTGGTGCTCGGGAACCCCTGTCAGGCCCCGGGGTTGGGGGGTGGTGGGGGGAAACGGCCAGCTTCCCTTGGTGTGTTTGGAGGGAGGCCTGCGCACCCAGAGAGGCCACAGCCTCCAGCGAGGGGGATACGAGGCCCCCCGCTCTGGGAACAAGCTGTGGAGGCGCCGGGGTGGCGAAGTCCGGCTGCCGGGGACGGGATCTGGCCTCTAGGCGGCTAGGCCCTTCTCTGCACTCAGGTCTTTCTTGCACTAAAAAGGAGAGAGGGCTCTGGGCGAGGGGTCAGGAACCACAGCGCTGCTTCTAGGCTGGGCCCTCGCTGAGGAGTTCTGACTGGGGAGGGGTGGTCTGAGCTGCTGGGGGCAGAGTCTCCCAGGCCCACTCCCCCTGAGAGGGAGCAGGGCCCTCTCGGAGGCCATCACTGCTCCAGCTGCCTCCACCCCGCCTCCATGCCTACCGCATGCCTGGGCTCCCAGTCAGCTTGCTGCCTGGCTCACCCCCAACCCGCATCTTCTACCGCTCGCCCCTTTCTCTCTACCCCTCCTGGCCTTTCTAAAGACAGGGCTGGGAAGACCCTGGGGAGGCTGGAGGTCTGGCTAAGGATGCTCAGCTTAGCCTGGGCCTGGTCCCTCAGCCTCTCGGGTCAGGAGCACAGACCCAGGCTTCTCAGCTGGGCTCCCCGCCCCAGTCCCTCCGGTGTCCCCACTCCCCGGCGTGGACACACTCCTTCAGCAATAAGGGCCGTCCGCGGTCTGGAGAGTACTGTGAAAGCAAAGCAATGCACTTACCAGGAGGCACAAGACTCTCAAAAACAAAAATGTACCGTGAACCTTTTTAAACCAACAGCAACAAATACTCACAAAGAGAAATAAAATGGAATTTTAAAGCAGGCCTGGCTAGGATCTGGATGTTTCTGAAGCGGTGGGTTCATTGGCAAGGGGGCGGGATGGTGTTGATGGCTCTGTATTTCCAGCCTCGGGCATGAATGTATTTGGGGGTGGGTATATGGCTGGAGCCTGGGGGTTCTGGTGCTAAGGGCCTGGGACGAGAACCCAGGAGGAGGCAGGTCACTTTGCCAACGCATCTTCTGCGGTCCACAGCCCGGGGACCTTGGTTCCTCACCCACAGCGCCCCCGGCTTGGGGCAAGAGATGGATATGGAGCTAGGACTTGGGGGCAGCTTGGTTTTCTGGCAAACAGTAGAAAGTGTGTGACAGGAGGGTTGGTGTGTGGACTGGGTCCTTACCCACAGATTTGCAAACCCATCTTCACGTGGAGACACAGCTGCTAAGTCAAGGTCAACCAAGGACAGGGCCCTGCACCCTGCCCACACTTGCAGCTCCTGAAAGGGGCTGTGTGGGGCCAGAGCACTGATCCTAAATACCATCTTCTATCAGAACTTTCGATGGAAGGATGGGAGCTGGGACAGCCCAGAAGTCCTGGAGTGGGTGTGGGCTCTACCCATGGGCCATGGACTCAAGGTCATTGTCAAACACCCCATGCACTTGGGTTCTGGGTGTTAACTCACTGAACCCTCTCTACACCCCAGGTGTTATCTTGGTCCTCATTTCACAGATGGGGAAACTGACGGAGAATGCAAGTGGATAAGCTGCCCAAGACCACACATCTGGGGAGAAGCAGAGCCAGAGTTTGAACCCCACCCCAAACCTTCCGCTGTGTGCTCTCAACCTCAGTGCGTCACTGTGGGGCACACATTTGGTGCCCAATAATGGCACCTATTAATAACAAGGCCCTGCCAAGGGGCTTCCCTGGCGGTCCAGTGGTTGGGACTCAGCCCTCCCACTGCATGGGCTGCAGGTTTGATCTCTGGTCAGGGAACTAAAGTCCTGCTGGCTGCGCTGGGCGGCCAAAAATTAAAACAGAAACAAAGAAAACAATAAGCAGGCCCCCCTGCTTGTGGCTCAGTCCATCCTGGGTTCCCCAGGCAGGAAATGCCTTCCTCCCCCGACAGGAAGTCCCTGTGTGGTCAGCTCTCCGGGCCCTGGCCCACGGTGAGCTTGCTGGGTCCCGGCCTGGGAGAGGCCGACTGGTCAGCGGGCTGCAGAGATCCCGGGGCCCCATTCACTGCGGTCGTTGGTTTGGTGTCTTCCTGGGCTTCTCGCATTACAGCATCCCAACGGCACTCTGCATCCTGTCTCCGGGGTCTGAAACACCAGAGCAGGAAATTGCATAATAGGCCTGGCCGCCCTCCACCAAGATGGCTTATGGGTGGTGCAGTTCGCTGTCGTGGTTTGGCTTTCGACCTCAGAGTCAGCTCCTGCGCTCTGCCCATGAGACCGTGGCGTGCGTGTGTGTGTGCTTGGACGTGTGTGAATGTATGTGTGTGCACGTATCAACAGACAGTAGGGTGCGGCCCTGGCTCACGGCAGGAGGAAGCCGGGCTGGACCCCATTAGGGTCCTCAGTTTCTCAGACATTCGAATCTTCATGCTGACGGGCGAGGATGCTCAGATGGCTGCCTGCGTTTGGGGGTGACATTTGGGAAGGGATTGTGCAGGGGGAGCGCTTATGAGCGAGCATACTGGATTCCAAGTGGCATTTTGTCACTCGGTGGAAGCCTCTGGCCTCTCAGGCTGATAGCAGGTTAAATTTAGAACCCCCAGACTGGGATGAGACACACACCAGGCTCCCACCGGCTGTTGCAGCGTCCCACCCCCCAGGAGTCAGGGTGTGAGGAGTCGGCCGTCTGGACCGGGCCAGGCCCACCTCCCCCAAGACACCAGGGAGGAGCAGGTGCGCCAGGCCCCGACACCCAGCCTGCCTCCCCCTTCTAATGCCACTTCTGGGTACAGCCCAGCCTCTGTTCCGGACAGAGTCCCTCTAGTTTGGGCCCTGAAGCATGGAAAAAAGAAAGAAAGAGAAGGCGCTCAGTTGTGTCTGACTTTTTGTGACCCCATGGACTGTAGCCTACCAGGCTCCTCCATCCATGGGATTTTCCAGGCAAGAGTACTGGAGGGGGGTGCCATTGTCTTCTCCAGGGAATCTTCCCGACCCAAGGATCGAACCCAGGTCTCCTGCGTTGCAAGCAGACGTGTGCCCCACCTTGTGGCTCAGCTGAGGCCTAGAGGAAACCCCATTTGGGTCCAAGAGGGAGACAGCTTTTTGTCGACTGCAGAAAGCCAGAGGCTGGTGATACTCTCAGGCCCTTGGACATTTCTAATTGCTCACGTACTCGCTCTCCCCTCGGGCTTGAGTGGTCTCTTGGTCCTTATCTATCCTGCCTGAATGGCCCCAAGGAGACTGTTTGTCTCCTGGTTGGGATCTGGGCCCTCCATTAAGGAAAACGTCGTAGGTATGGACCGTAGTGTGCACACACTGTCCACCGAGGATCCATCCGAATCATTAGTAGAACGAAATCCTACCAAGACGGGCATCTAAAGAGCGAACACTTGGCCTGCCACCACCCCTTCCCATCCTTGTTGCTGTCTGGTCGCTAAGTCGTGTTCGACTCTGTGAGGCCGCCAGGCTCCCCTGTCCATAGCATTCTCCAGGCAAGAGCACTGCAGTGGCTTGCCATGCCTCCTTCAGGGGACCTTCCCCATCTGAGGATGGAATCCGTGTCTCCTGAACTGGCAGGCACATTCTTTACTGCTGAACCACCTGGAAGCCCCTTCCTGTCCCTATACATCATCAATGGTGTTCTTCTTCTTCTGTGGATAAGGAAACTGACTCTCCAAAAGGGCTGAGGGCCTTGCTGAAGGTCCCTCAGCTGGGAAGGCCCAGAGCTGGGCTGCTTTCAAACAGCTCTTTTTTTTTTTTTTTTTTTAATGATTTATTTATTTCCTTATTTCTTTTTGGTTGCACTGGGTCTTTGTGGCTGCAGAGGGTGGGGGCCGCTTTCTAGTTGCGGTGCGTGGCTTCTCCCATCGGCGGCCTCCCTGGTTACAGGGCACAGGCTCCGGACGCGCGGGCTTCCGTAGTTGCAGCACTGGGGCTCAGCTGCTGCAGCCAAACAGCTGTCTTTTGACTTGGCTTTTTGGGCTACCCCCGCCCCCCATTTTCCACCACACCCCAATTCTACCACACTGCCCTTAATTGTTCCTTCATTAACTGGCACACAAGGTCCCCAAGTATGTGGCTTAGTAGGTGTCATCAGCAGCCCCTCTGGCGCTGGAAGACAGAAATTATCCAATGCAAAAAAACAAAAAGTACATCTTTGCCATGAGCTCGGCCTCTGTGCCTGTGACCAGAGAGGCAGAGCCACACGGTTGACACCCGTCCTGGCAGAAGCCAGCCCAGCTCCGAGCCGCCAGGCCTCCCCACATGTCCCTGCAGACTGGGAAACGCTGAAATTCTCCATCAGCTCAAGCCCAACTCAGGTTTCAGGGCTGCTGCCCTGGTTCGTATTTTATGGTCCTTTTTAAAATCAGACAGATGAAGGGTGGCGCGGCTGGGTGTTTACAGCAGGCGGGACGCAGTTAAACGCCTTGCGCTATTCCTGGCTGCCACTTGTCTCGCTGAGAGAGGTCGGGCTGCTCGCCCATGCCCGTCTCCTAATCTGCAAGCTGGGACATGCACCCCCCCCCACTCTCCCGCCCTCCCCTGAGGGTGCTGCTCAATGTTAAATGTGCAGAGGGGGCTGCCTGAGAAGGATTACCCTGGACCCCGGTTTACATGAGAGATCAGAGATTCCTTCTTTCATTGTGGCTAAAAGTCTCGACAACATCCAGATGACAGGAGCTGGTTATTTAGGACTTAGCATCCTCAACAAATAGAGGCTTTCCTGATGACTCAGTGGTAAAAAACCCACCTGCATCGCAGGAGATGTGGGCTTGATCCCTGGACCGGGAAGGTCCCCTGGAGGAGGAATTGGCAACCCACTCCAGTATTCTTGCCTGGGAAATCCCATGGACAGAAGCGCCTGGCAGTCTACATTCCATGGGGTCACGAAAGAATTGGACACAACTGAGTGACTCAGCACACACACGTCCTCCACAAATATACACTGAGGGCTCGCTGGTCTTCCAGATGGGTGTCTTAAACTTTTTTTTCCCATAGCTTTATTGAGATACAGTTCACAGACTATAAGAGTCACCCATTTAAAGTGTCCAATTGTATGGTTTTTGGTATCTTTACAGAGTTGTGAACCCATCACCAGTGAATTCAGGGATATTTTCATGTCAAAAGGAAGCCCCGCACCCATTAACTATCGCCGGCCCACGCCCTCCCAAACAACCCAGCCCTGGCAATCACTCATC
Source organism: Capricornis sumatraensis (assembly GCF_032405125.1). Classification (NCBI taxonomy): domain Eukaryota; kingdom Metazoa; phylum Chordata; class Mammalia; order Artiodactyla; family Bovidae; genus Capricornis; species Capricornis sumatraensis. The sequence goes on from NC_091069.1 coordinate 5,521,070, forward strand.
CGTTTTCTGTCTCTATAGATGCCCCTATTCTGGACATTTTGTGTGGATGGAATCCTGTGAAAGGTGGCCTTTTCTGCCTAGCTTCCTCATTGAACATGTTTTCAGGTTCCCCGTCCTATAGCACACACCAGCGCTCCCTTTTTGAGAAACACACTTAGAAAACATTTATTTCCTTATCTATTTGGCTGTGTGTGTCCTCAGTCGCTTAGTCAAGTCCGATTCTTTGTGACTGACTTCCCTGGACTGTAGCCCATCAGGCTCTTTTGTCCATGGGATTTCCCAGTCATGAACACGGAGTGGGTTGCCATTTCCTCCTCCAGGGGATCTTTCCAACCCAGGGGTCAAACCATGTCTCCTGTGTCTCTTGCATTGGCAGGCAGATTCTTTACCACCTGAGCCTCCGGGGAAGCCCACTTATTTGGCTATACTGGGTCTTAATTGCAGCATGCGGGATCTTTGATCTTTGTTTCAGCCTGCAAAGTCTTCTTTAGTTGCAGCATGTGAACTGTTAGTTGTGGCCTGCGGGATCTAGTTCCCAGACCAGGAACCAAACCTGGGACCCCTGCATTGGGAACATGGAGTCTTAGCTACTGGAGCCCCAGGGTCGTCTCGACAAATGCACTTTTGGTCATCTCCCGTGTATGAGGTCATTTGTTCTGTGCCTGAGAGGCAGCAGCCTGGAGCCCACAGCCCCGAGGATGAGCAGAGGGTGGGCAAGTCTTCCCAGAGGAGCAGGCTTTGTCAGGGAGACCTGGAGGATGAACCAAAGAGTCTGAGCCTCGTGAGAGTGGGGTGGGAAAGCAGCACTGCCTGGAGAGTCAGAGCTGGGAAAGCCCCCCGCGCTGGGATGGTGAGGAGCCCTTTGGAGAGACGGTGGCCGAAGCCGAGCCTGGGGAAGGAGTGCTCGTTATTTTAGGAGCAGAGAGGACAGGGGGTGCTCGGCCATGCCTGGGGTTAATTGTGCAGTGGCGGCAGCAGCTCTCCGGAAGGTGCCATCACTTGGGAACAACCCAGAGATGATTCCGGGAAGGACAGCGGTGGAAGCTGCGTGCCGGACCCCCTGCGTGTCGGGAGGAGCTCTCGGGTCTCTGCAGATGGCAGCAGCTCCTGTTCCATCCTGGCCACTCAGGCAGAGAGGGTCACGGTGAGCTCAGCGGGGCCACGTGACCTTGAGCGGGATACATGGGCGTGGGTACGGAGAATGGGGATAAACATGGTTGCTTAACGGAATTCTGGTCCAAGATGGCAGAGGAGGCAGACCCTGAGCTCATCTCCTACCAGGTGGTAGGTCTTAGTTGCCAGGTCGTGTCTGACTCTCTGTGGCCCCATGGATTATAGCCCTCCAGGCTCCTCTGTCTATGGAATTCTCCAGGCATGAAGAATCCTGGAGTGGCTTGCCATTTCCTTCTCCAGGGAATCTTCCTGACCCAGGGATCGAACCCGGGTCTCTTGCATTGCAGGCGGCTTCCTCACTGACTGACCCACCAGGGAAGCCCCTCCTACAAGGGAAACACTGAAAATCCCAGGACAACCATTCAGCAGAGGAACCAGAATCTACCCGAAAGGACCTACAGCTGAAGATACAAGGAGAGAATCACGATGAGGTGGGAAGGAGAGACAGAGTTAGGGTGTAGTAGGAAAGACACGTGCCCCTGGGGGGTGACCTCCAAATGAGAAAATAATTGCAATGGCAGAGGTTCCCCTGAAAAGTGAGGGGGTCTGAGTTCCACAGCAGGCTCCACAGCCCTGGGGTTTGGAATGGGAAGAGGAGCCCCCAGAACCTCTGTCCTTGACGGCCAGAAGGGCATTGTGCATTCGGGAAGACCAGAGGACTCTGGGAAATGGAGACTTTGCTCCTAAAGGGCGCACACAGGATTCACACACGTGGAAACCCAGGGCAGAGGCAGTCATTTGAAATGAGCCCGGATGAGACCACCTGCCGACCTTGGAGAGCCTCCCAGAGAGGCAGGAGGCGACCGGAGCACACCCTGGGGACACAGGTGCTGACCGCAGATCCAGGGGCTGCTTCTACCGCATGGACATTGGCACTGCCGAGTGCCATTTTGGAAATCTTCCCGAGGTCATTAGCGCCAGGACCTGTCCCTGCCCGCCAGCCTGTCGGCCCTAGGCCTGGGACATCTCAGGCCAAGCTGCGAGCCGCGTGGGGACAAAGCCCCCCCCTCCACCAGCGGGCAGGCTGCCTTAAGATCTCCTGAGCCGGGACCTCCCCGGTGGTCCAGTGGCTGAGACCCCACGCTCCCCATGCAGGGGACCTGGGTTCAATCCCGGGTCGAGACACGAGATCCCACCTGCTGCAGCTGAAGATATCCTGAGTGGTGCAACTAAGATCTGGGGCAGTGAGATAAACACAGTCAGAAAAAAATCCTCAGGCCTACAGTGTGCCTGGACAAGGCCCTGTCCACCAGGGTGGACCGGCTCAAGGGACCGGCACCAGACTCAGAACTCGTAGGGGCCTGGCAGCCAGGGACTCCAAGACCAGGCTCCACCCAGCAGTGGGCAGGAACCAATCCCAGAGTCCCTGAGGCCCTGGCTCTGCCCATAAGCCAGCCAGATCTAGCCTGGGGACCAGCCTCACAGACAGTGGGCAAGTACTCAACTCAGGAAACCCTGGGCCCTGGCCTGCCCACCAGTGGGAGGCCCAACCCCAGTCCCAAGACCACTACAGTCCTGCAACTTGCAGTAGGACCCAGTCTACCTACTGGCAGCCTGGCACCAGCCCTGGGATGCGGCGGGAAGGAGAGACAGAGTTGGGGTGTAGGAAGGGCACATACCCCTGGGTGGGTGACCTCCAAATGAGAAAATTATTGCAGCTGCAGGGATTCCCCCGACGAGTGAGGGAGTCTGAGTTCCACAGCAGGCTCCACAGCCCTGGGGTCTGCCATGGGAAGAGGAGCCCCCAGAACCTCTGTCCTTGAAGGCCAGCAGGGCGTCGTACATTCGGGAGGCCCAGAGGACTCTGGGAAATGGAGACTCTGCTCCTAAAGGGCGCACACAGGATTCCCACACACGGAGACCCAGGGTACAGGCTGTCATTTGAAAGGGGTCAGGCCTCGGCCCTCCCCACCGGGCAGGCCACCACCACCAGCGCTGAGACACCTTGGGCCCCTCAGTCAGCTGCCCTGGGATTGGGCCCCACTCAGCGGTGGGCTGATATAAGCTCTGGGACCCCTGGGCCCTGCAGCCAGAGACCCCAGGACCAGGGTCTATCCACCAGTAGCCTGCACTAGCCCTGGGATCTCCTGGGCCCTGATCACACCCACGGTCAGTCTTCACCAGCCCCAAGACCACTGCAGCCTGCAGCCCGCCCCTCCAGGCCTGGCCACCCCCCCCCCCCCACCAGCAGGCCCACACCACCTCTGAGACACCTTGGAGCCCTCAGCAAGCCACCTTGGGACCCAGCCCCCTCACTGGTGGGCCAGCACTGGCTTTGGGGCACCTAGAACCTGCGTCCAGCCCTTTCAGGGATCAGTCCCGCCCACCAGCAAGGTGCCAGTAACTCCAGGAACCCTGGCCCCAGGACCACCCACTTCAGAGTCTGGTTCTGCCCACTAGTGAGCCAGCACCAACACCAGGACCCCCGCCCCCTTGGGATACCGCAGCCTGTGACCTGGACTTGGCGACAGGGGCTGGCAGCCTCCACACCGGCAGGGCCTGGCAACCAAGCAGATTGGGGGCCAGCCACGCCCACTGGACCACACTCAGCCGTCAGCAGGACTCATGCCGCCCACAGAGGGGGCGCCCCTAGAAATTATACAGCTCTGGTGACCAGAGGGGAAGGCGCTGCGGGGCACACATAGGACGCCTCCTGTAAACGGCTATTTCTCCAAGGTCAGGAAACATAACCAAACGACCAGATACTTCACAATAAAAATAGCAAATTAAGAAAAATGAGGCAACAGGAGGAACATGTTGCAAACAAAGGAACAAGATGAAACCCCAGAGGAAAAGCCAAGTGAAATGGAGATGGGCAGTCTACCCTGCAGAGAGTTCAAGGTAATGAAGCAAAAAGATGATCAAAGAACTCGGGAGGAAAATGGATGAACACAGTGAGACGTTTAACGAAGAGTTAGGAGATATAAAAAAAGGAACCAAGGAGAGCTGAGGAATACAGTACCCGAAATAAAAAATTCACTAGAATACGGAATCGACAGTGGATTAGAAGAGATAGAAGGACGGATCAGTGAGTTGGAAGGCAGAGTACTAAATATCTGAACGACAACAAAAAGCATAAAGAATGGAAAGAGATGAGGTTGGCTTAAGATACCTCTGGGACATCATGCATAATAACCAACAGTCTCAGAAGAAGGAGAACATATTCGAAGACGCAGTGACTGAAAGCTTCCCTAACCTGGGAAAGAAAACAGACGTGGAGGGCCAGGAAGCACAGAGAGCTCCCAAAAGGATCAACCAAGAGAGGGCCTCAGCGACATACACTGCATCAAAAAATGATTAAAAAAAGAAAAAGAGTATTAAAAGCAGCAAGGAAAAAGCAACAGTCATGTACAAAACAATTCCCATAGGCTAACAGCTGACTTTTCAGCAGAAACTCTGCAGGCCAGAAGGGAGTGTCATGATACAGTTCAAGTGATGAAAGGGAAATACTTACGACCAGTAATACTCTAGCTGGTAAGGTTTTCATGTAGATTTCATGGAGAAGTAAAAAGCTTTACAGATAAGCAAAAGCTCAAAGGGGTTTCCCTGGTGGCTCAGTGGTAAAAAAAAAACCCACCTGTCCATGCAGGAGACTTGGGTTTGGCCCCTGGGTCAGGAAGATTCCCTGATGAAGGAAACGGCAACCCTCTCCAGTATTCTTGCCTGATAAAAGCCATGGACAGAGGAGCCTGGTGGGCTACAGTCCAGGGGGTCACAAAAGAGTCAGACACGACCTAGAGACTAAATATCAACAAAAGCCAAGAGTTCAGCGTCACCAAAGCAACTTTACAAAAAGTGTTAAAGGGACTTCTTTTTCATTCCATGAGATGAAGAAGCAAAGGACACAACTAGAAACATTTCCTGAAAATTACGGAGGGAAAAGCTCATCGGTAAAGGCAAATACATAGTAAAAGTAGGAAACCAACCATGTATACAGCTGGTAGGAAGGTTAAAAGACAAAAGAAATAAATCATTACATCCGCAATAAGTGATACACAAAACAGAGTTACAGAATATGATATCAAAAACAGTGATCATGTGGGGAGAAGACTAAAATGCAGAGTTAAAACGGGTTTGCAATTAAGAGATCAGCAAGTTAAAATAATTATGTGTGATTATTAATAGAAATAAATCATATATATATATACATATATATATACACACATACACCCTTGTCATGGTAACTACAAAGCCAAAATCTATAATGGGTATACAGAAAAACCATATTAAGCATCTTTTCCAACCATAATGTGAGGAGACTAGAAATCAACCGTAAGAAATAAATTGCAAACAAAACAAAAACATGTGTTGTCTAAATAATGTACTATTAAACAACCGATGGACCACTGAAGAAATCAAAGAAGAAACAAGAAATACCTGGAGACAAATGAAAGCACAATTATTAAAAATTTATGGGACCCAGCAAAAGCAGTTCTAGAGGGAAGAGGGAAGTTTATTGCCAAATCTCAGGAAACAAGAAAAATCTCAAATAAACAACCAAACTTTACAACTGAAGGAACTAGAAAATAAACAAAGCTCAATGTGAGAAGGAAAGAAATCATAAGGATTGGAGCAGACAGAAAGACCAAAAAATTTTAAAAATCAATAGAACTTAAAAGAGCTGGTTCTTTGAAAAGCTAAACGAAACTGATAGCTCTTTAGCCAGCCTCATCAAGAATAAAAGAGAGAGGCCCAAATCAATAAAATCAGAAGGAGAAAAAGAGAAGTTACAACTGACACCCCAGGAATACAAAGGATCATAAGAGACAACTATGACCAATTTGCAGTAATGAAATTAAATCATCAAAAAAAAAACACCAAAAACCTCTCCACAAAGTCTAGCACCCCTCCTTGGGCAGCCTCCCTGGAATGGGCAGCCGGCCTGGCTGTGCCTGCCCGGCTCTGTGGGCTTTATTTACCCTGTGCTCCCCAGGCGCTGAAGGCTACAGTGAGCGTTCGCCATGGTCCTGAGCTCAGACGCATGTGGTCCTGGAGGAGAGCACTGCCTTCACCTTGGCTTATGGGTTATCCTCCCGGAGCATTGTCAGCGTCCTGAGCTGAGAAGGCCGATGGTATCTTATTGATTGCTATTATTATTGCCATAACATACATGCACAACATGGGGTCCCCCCAGGTGGCTCAGCGGTAAAGGCTCGGCCTGCCAAAGGAGACGCAGAAAACACGGATCGGATATTTGGGTCAGGAAGATCGACCTGCAGGAGGAAGTGCCAAGCCGCTCCGGTGTTCTTGCCGAGATCGTCCCATGGACAGAGGAGCCTGGTGGGCGGCAGTCCTTGGGGTCGCAAAGAGCCGGACACGGACGAAAGGGCTGAACACGCACGTGTGCGGCGCACCACCTGACCCATTTCTCGGGCATCCGGTTCTGTGCCAGTCACATCGCGCAGCGCCTGCATTGTGGCAGAGCCCTCGCTGCCGCGTGTCTCCAGAGCTCTTTCATCTTACGCAACAGAGACTCTGCACTCATTCAGTGACAACTCCCCAGTCTCCTCTCCCCAGCACCCCCTGGAAAGCACCCTTCCTTCTGTCTCTATGCATCTGAGCACTCCGGATGAGTGGAATCATACATTATTTGTCTTTCTGCGTCTGCTTCATCATCACACATGGCATCCTGTCTTCAGGGTTCATCCACACTGGAGCGGGCCTCCGCATTTCCTTCCTTTTGAAGGCATTTCTGTCTGACCCATTCCTCATTGGGTCCTGACTAGGCGGACGTGTCCCAAGGTTACAGCCCCAGTCCCTGCTGCCCGCGGTGAGTCATCAACACGTGGGCAGACCTAGAGCTAGGCACGGAAGTCCCTGTGTGGTCCACTTTGAAAAAGTTCCCTCCAACCGGTTAAATTAAAAAGACCCAAGGGCTTAAAGAAAGAAATGTTTCTCACCTGAAAAACTCACTTACCTATAAAAGGCTCTTCTCCATGAAATGAAGTTATTTTGATGCACGTACAAGGAGAGAGGATGAGGAAGCACTTTCCCAAGTGCCATAGTGAACCTGGACTTCAGAGTGACCTTTGAGACGGTCCTTTATTACACCCAGGGTTTCCCTGATAGCTCAGTTGGTAAAGAATCCACCTGCAGTGCAGGAGACCCCAGTTCTATTCCTGGGTCAGGAAGATCTGCTGGAGAAGGGCTAGGCTACCCACTCCAGTATTCTTGGGCTTCCCTTGTGGCTCAGCTGGTAAAGAATCTGCCTGCAATGAAGAAGACCTGGGTTCGATCCTTGGGTTGGGAAGATCCTCTGGAGAAGGGAACGGCTACCACTCCAGTATTCTGGTGTGGAGAATTCCATGGACTGTATAGTCCCTGGGGTCACAAAGAGGTGGACACTACTGAGCGACTTTCACTTTTATTACATTCTCGGGGTTGGGTGTTCACAGGTGAACCTTGGGCATCCCTGGTTCTTTTAATCTGCAGACAGCCCATCATAAGAGGTGGCAGGGACAGGATGGGACCTAGAGGCTATGGCCAGGGTGTTCCCACTTGGTCACCCGATGGCCTTTTTGTGGGTTAGTGGCCAGGGCATCTGCCCTGATTTCTGATTTTCAGCCATCGCTCGGTTTTGGCTGCAGATCTGGCTATCAGCAGTGGAAAATGAGTTCCGTTTGGGACTTCTGGTGTCTCTGATCAGTGAGGAGCTCTGCACGGTGGGGCCTCAGAGATTAAGCCTGGCAGCCGGCGAGGTGGGTTGAGGGACTAAGGCAGCCCTTAGGATGTTGTCACCTGCAAGGCCAAGGGATTTCCCTGTAAACAGCCTGACATTTCCAGCACAGATACATGAGGGGAGGCTGACCAGGCTTCTGAAGCTGTCCTCTTTTTTTTTTTCTTAAATTTTAAATTTTGTATCAGGGTACAGTGGATTGAACAAGGCTGTGGTGGTAGTTTAGACATTAGGTCGTGTCTGACTCTGGGACCCCATGGACTGTAGTCTGCCAGGCTCTCCTTCCTGTACCTATTAACAAATTTTAAAAAGGCTGTTAATTAGCAAGATAGGATAGTTGCAGGTGAACAGCAAAGAGACTCAGCCGTACATACACACGTCTCCATTCTCCCCCAAACTCCCCTCCCATCCAGGCTGCCACATAACATTGAGCAGAGTTCCCTGTGCTATGCAGTAGGCCCTTGGTGGTTATCCGTTTTAAACACAGCAGTGTGTACATGTCCATCCCAAACTCCCTAACTATCCCTTCTCACAGCCTTCTCCCCCACCCCCCACTGCGGGTAACATTAAGTTCTAAGTTTGCTAAGTCTGTTCTCTTTCGCTGAGTCTCTCCTGTTCTGTAAATAAGTTCATTTGTCTCATTCCTTTTTAGATCCCACATATAAGGGGTATCACACAGTACTTCTCCTCTCTCTGCTTACTGCACTCAGCGTGACAGTCTCTAGGGCCATCCACATTCCGCAGCTGTCCTCTTGACACATGGCTCCGACACACGTGACACAGAATTACATCACGGCAACTCTGCCACGTGGACACATGCCTCCGCTCGCTGACGGTGATGCAGGAGGAGGATCCAACTCCCCACCCCGACCTCATGAAACGAAGCTAATGATCCCATAGGAACGACGAATGTGAAAAATGGTGCAGTGTTGGCAGAATCGATGGGTTTGATGGCCAGGGAACCCAAAAAGGTCTGAATCCTGCTCACAACCCATCTACTTCCCTGGGGGGCTCTGAGGGAGACGGACATCCTAGGAAGAAGCACTGCTTCCCTGTTAGCTGGACAGGGGTCCTAAAAATTCAGCCTGAGAATCCAGACACCTGGGTGCTACAGAAAACCCCTGCACTGCTAGTCTCCCGCACCTCTCCACTGCCAAGGCTCAGCCGTATGAGACACCACTGTGGCTGCTTGGAGGGCAGAAGAAACAAGACAAAGATGTCGACTTTTAGCACTTCTATTCAACCTTGTGCACTGAGCAAAAAAGAAAGAAAAATATAATGTGTAAAGAGTTGTTAAGGAAAAAGAAAACTGTTTGCCGTGAAATGAAAAATGTTTGTGTGTGCAGAAAATGCAAAGAAATCTACATACACACACAGAGAGAGAAACACAATAGTAGAATAAGCAAATTTAGCTCAGTTACAGAGCACATGATCAATTGATAGAAATTATCTTTCTATATACTACCAATTGTTCAACATCATTTGCTAAAGATTATTCTTTCTCCACTGAATTGCCTCTTCATCTTTGTCAAAAATAAATTGATTGTATATGTACACATCTATATTTGAGCTTTCTATTCTGTATAATTGATCTATTTGCTTATCTTGACACCAGTATTGAATGGTTTTAAATATCATAGCTTCACAATAACTTTTGAAGTCCAATAGCTTCTCTAACTTTTTCTTTTTTAATATTGTTTTGACTATGGGCTTCCCTGATAGCTCAGTTGGTAAAGAATCCACCTGCAATGCAGGAGACCCTGGTTTGATTTCTGGGTTGGGAACATCCTCTGGGGAAGGGAACAGCTACCCACTCCAGTATTCTTGGGGTTCCCTGTGGCTCAGCTGGTAAAGAATCCACCTGCAATGCAGGAGACCCTGGTTTGATTCCTGGGTTGGGAACATCCTCTGGGGAAGGGAACAGCTACCCACTCCAGTATTCTGGCCTGGAGAATTCCATGAACTGTATAGTCCATGGGGTCTCAAAGAGTTGGACATTGAGTGGCTTTCACTTTCACTTTAGACTATGATAGGTTGTTCGCACTTCAATATGGATTTTAGAATCAGCTACAAAAAAAGAGAGTCTGCTGTGACGTCCATGGGATTGCACTGAATCTGTAGATCAGTTTGGAGAGAACCGACATTCCTTAACAATATAGAGTCTTCTGTTTCAGGCATACATATCTCTCCTTTTATTTAAGTTCATGCAGCAATATTTTGTAGTTTTCAGTGTATAGGTCTTGTATCATAAATCTTGTCAGATGTATACCTAAGTCATTTATACACTTGATGCTATTATAAGTGGTATTTGCTTTTCAAATTTCAATTTTTGATTATTCATTGTTAATATGTGGGAATACAATTGACTTTTTACATTGACCTTATGCCCTGCAACCTTGCTAAAGTTCCTTACTTGTTTTATGGATTTTATGGAATTTTCTATAGAAAATCATGTTATCTGCAAACAAAGTTTAACCTCTTCCCTTCTAATCTGGATCCTTTTGTTTCTTCTTTTCTTGCCTTATTGCATTGGCTAGAACTTCCTGTACAACATAGAACAGAGCAGGTAAGAATGGAATTCTTGCTTTGTTTTGAATCTGATGTGAAAGCATTCTTTCACCATTAAGTATGATGTTAACAGTGGGCTTTTTTTTTTCTAGAGGCCCTTTATCAAGTCAAAGAGATTTTTTGAAAATTTCTACCTCATTGAAAATTTTTGTCAGAGTTGGACAGTGGATTTTATCAAATGTATTTTCCGTATCTGTTGAGATGATCATTTTTTTTTATTTTTTACTCAATATAATTGTATTGATTGGTTTTCAAATGTTAAATAATCAATTGCTAGAATAAATCCCACTTGATCATTATCTTATATAGATAGATAAATTGGAGTTGATGCCTAAACTGTTGTTAAAAATTCTTACATCTATATTAGATGAGTGATATTTGTAGTTGTCCTTTATATTATATATCTTTTTTTGGTTTCGTTATTTGAGTAGTGTTACACTCATAGAATGGGAGAAGGCAATGGCACCCCACTCCAGTACTCTTGCCTGGAAAATCCCATGGATGGAGGAGCCTGGTGGGTGCAGTCCATGGGGTTGCGACTGAGCGACTTCACTTTCGCTTTTCACTTTCATGCATTGGAGAAGGAAATGGCAACCCACTCCAGTGTTCTTGCCTGGAGAATCCCAGGGATGGGGGAGTCTGATGGGCTGCCGTCTATGGGGTCGCACAGAGTCAGACACGACTGAAGCGACTCAGCAGCAGCAGCAGCAGCAGCAGACTCATAGAACACACTGGGATGTAGTCCATTCTCTTTGATTTCTTTTGGGAAGAGTTGGTGTACAACTGGCATTCTTTTTCCTTAAATATTCACTGGCGTTCACTAGGAAAGTTGTTTGGACCTGGATTTTTCTTTATGGGAAAATGACAGCATCATCCAGAACTTTCCCCTACAGGAAACCAGATCCAAGAGGGCTGCTGTGGTTGCCGCTCTACCCGCCTCCGCTTCTGCCTGCTTTGGATTGGTTTAAGTCTCCATCTCACCCCCTTTGTTGGTTTACGATCATAACTCCTTGTTGCGCCATTTTCTCTGTGTCCCCAGGAGTGGGCCCCTGTTTTCCCCAGTCCTGTGAGGTTTACTACGTCTTTAACCCATAGTCGATGAGCCCTACAATAGCCTGAGAGACTTGAAAAATATCCCCCCTGGCCAATTTTTATATTTACTCATGTAGTTAACATTTCTGATATCTTTTCTAGTTCCCTCATCTCTCTTTTCGGGGAGTTTTATGACACATACACTGAGCTGCCTGAGGTTGCTCTTCAGTTTATCGATGCTCAGTTTCAATTTTCTCTCAGCCTCCTTTGTGTGGTTCATTTTGGGCGTTCCTATTGCTGTGTCTTCAAGTTCACGAATCTTCCTCCAAAGTGTGTAACACTGTATTCATCCTGTCCAGGATATTCTCATTTCAGACATTATAATTTTCATCTCTACTTTGGTCTTTTCCATGCCCCTATTTAACATGTTGTCTTTTTTTTTTTTTTTAAGCTTCTTAAACATATATAGTTTTAATAATGATTGAAAAATTCTTAACCACTAATTATATCACCTGGGTCACTTCTGGATTAGTTTCAATTGACTTTTCACCTCACAACAGCTCACATTCCTCTTTTTGCATACTTGGTAATTTTTGGTTGGATGCTGGACATTGTGAAATTTATTTCATTGCGTACTGGGTATTTTGTATTCCTGCGAGTTTCCTGAGCTTAGTTCTGGGATCTGGAAGTGATCTTATTTACCTGGGTCTTGCTTCTAAGCTTTGTTAGATAAGAGTGGCATTTTGTTAGGACTCATTTACCCCGACTTCCCTGGTGGCTCAGACAGTAAAGCGTCTGTCTACAATGTGGGAGACCCAGGTTCGATCCCTGGGTTGGGAAGATCCTCTGGAGAAGGAAATGGCAATCCACTCCAGGACTATTGCCTGGAAAATCCCATGGATGGAGGAGCCTAGTAGTCTACAGCCCATGGGGTCGCAAAGAATCAGACACGACTGAGCGACTTCACTTCACTTCACTTCACTGAGGTAAGACCCTTCTGAGTCTATTATCTAATGCTAAGTGAATAATGAGGTTTTCCACTTTGGTTGATAGGAACCAGCACGAGTTTATGGCCTGGAGTCCTTGGGACTTTGTCTCTAATCCTTTCATGTTGCTTTTTCTCCAGACATGGGATTTCCTCACACGTGTGTGCTGATCAGTGCTTCGTGCCAGAGACAGACCCTTGGCAGAGTCCAGAATTCTTGCTGTGCACCCATCTTCTCCGACACTTCGCCTCACGAGCGCAGAAAGACTACTGGGCCCCGCCTGGATGCTCCTTTCTGGTGCTGTGACCCGTTAACGTTCCCTGGGCAGGAAACTGGGGAGGTTGCAGGATTCACCTCATCTGTTCTTTGAATCTCAGGGGTCACTGTCACTTGCTGTTTGCTGTCAACTGTCTTGAAAAATTGACTGGATTTTTAGTTGTTGCAGAAGGAAGGTAAATCTGGTGTTTAGTAATTCGTCTTCCTGGAAATAGACAAAGTCAGCATCCTTGGAAAGAAAAAAGAATTTGCGGGCCAGTGTTATGCATTTCTACAATTTCTAGAGGAAAAGAACTCGGAAACAATCGAGAATTAGAGGGATCGACTAATTTTTTCGAAAAAGGCATTACGGCAGCAATTTCACAGAAATATAATGACCCATCCAAAAGGACAAGTGATCCTCAAATTTATGAATTCACTCGTAAGTAGCAACTGAAAACCATGACCAATTCAAGGCAATGCTGATGCTCACTGGAGAAAATCTGGCCCTCCTCCAAACTTCAAGAATCCCCACTCTCCTGACAGCTTTGATGCAGTGGAAAGTCTCATGATAGCTACAGATCTCAACAGGGACCTAGGGTTCCCTGTAGATTTCCCCCGTGCTTTCAGTTGGGAATACCTCAGATGGGTAACCTTTTCTAAGGCATTTTCCTCGCATGTGAAGGAAATCTAAGGAATTCTGTGTTGAAGGAAAACTTCCGTTTTTAGATCCACAGACCCTTCTAGAGGATGTTGCCGAGAGGTTTGGGAACTTGGTCCATCGCTCTGGCATCGGTGACCAAGATACAGGTTGAAACAGGTTTACTTTAAAGATGAGTGGTTTTGTCTTCCCCTCTAGTCCACTGCCCTCTCCTACCCATCCAATCTGGTGTTAGTGAAATAAACAGGAGTCGCTGTCGGACAGCATTAATAGACTCACAAGTGGCAACGGGTCACCGTAACATAGGCCCCCGTGGTCCTGTTTCCCGTTACCAGGTGGCTAAGCTGAGTGGACTCTGATTATTTGTTCTTGACAGAAGTTTAGCGGGTAAGACAAAATAAACATCTTTGATTAAGAATTCAACTGGAAATTCAATTTACTTGCATAGATTAGCTCTATCAGCTCAGGCAAGTTCTTCTTGTGCCCTGATTGACATTAAATGATGAGTAGAGCTGGGGTCCCTTCTCATTCCAAATTCCCTAATCCAATACCTTTGGCACAAAATACTCCTTTATAGAGCTTCCCTGGAGGCTCAGTGGTAAAGAAGCCGCCTGCCAATACAGGAGACGTAGGTTTGATCCCTGGGTCGGGAAGATACCCCGGACAAGAAAATGGCAACCTACTCCAGTATTCTTGCCTGAGAAATCCCATGGACAGAGGAGGCTGGTGGGTTACAGTCCATGGGGCTGCAAAATAGTCGGACACAACTGAGCGACTAAACAACTTTACAGGCAAGAAGAACCACTGCAAAGAGAAATGAGTTTGAGAGAAATCCAAGGTACATTCTGATTTTATATCCAAGAGTGGATGGACACCATCATGGAAAGGCTGATCTCTACAACAAAAATCAGACTAGAAGCTTCTTCTGGGCAGAGTTTTAATTTCTGTGTATTTGCAGTTTCCAATTTCAGGCCCAGTGCACTTTGAGAGAGCTGGCTTTAACATGGATGAATGAAAAGCGAACTCTCTCCTTCGTGGGTGCATTCCACTGGGGAAACGTGTGCACAGAGGGCATTAGGGGCACCCAGAGGCACTTAGGGACTCATGTGGGTGAACAGCCACCACCCACGGTTTGCACCTTTGAGTGACAGGCACCTGTGGAGCCAGAGTCTCAGACGGACCACATGTTCCTGCTGCCCCCTAAGACCTTCCAGGACTACAGGGACCCACGTTACAGCTAGAGTCCCAGGACGCAACTTTGAATAATTGATTCTCAGGGCCCGTGGCTGAAAATGTGAAGATAAAACATTTACTACAGTTTGACTGTGGTTATTTTTTCTTATCCAGTGAACATCTATTGCACAAGCTGACCTATCTCGCATATCTTTTTGAGTTGTAATGCTCTGAGAAACATTTAGCTCTGGGCAGTCAAGCTCATTTGTTTTGGAGTCTATAAACAGCTAACAGAGAGGAGCCTCAGAGCTTGCAACAGACTCATTTTAGCTTTTCGATTCTTGTCATATACTGAGCACAAGGCTCCTTATGTGCAATAAATGAGAAGTAGGTCAGGTATGGGGAACTCAGGCTGCTGCGCTCAGTCTAGTAAGTGAGGAGAATAATACCAGCTTTACACATAACGTCTCATTTAATCCTCAACAAATCTGGACAAATATATTATCATTGCTCCCCTTTTTAAAAAGCACTCCCCTTTTTATATAGGTGAAACAACTGAGACTCAGAGAGGCTAAGTGATTTGCCTGAAGTCACACAGCTAGGATGGAATTCTAGCCCAGAATTCCTTGTGTCCACATGATCTTAACCAATAAACTCTACTTGCTGGATTGAGTCACTTTCTTCCCATTTTTAGGTCTGAATTCCTTTCTGTATTGAGGATGGAATTGAACAGGACCATCTTCAGCCCCTAAACGCTGCGCTTCTTTGAGTCCCACCGGGGCTGGCTTTGCTGCGTGCTAAGGCCACAGGAGGGCCCACCTCCACCCAGAACACACATCCCACAGCCAGCAGCACACTTGGTGAGAAGAGGGCCTGTGGCTGGGGCAGTCGGACCCACTGCCCACCAGGAGGAGATGTGACGGGTGCACCGTCTAGCGAGGGCCTGGCCGTGAGACGCACACAGCAAGCAGGACACGTGAGCACGTGCTTGTGGGCGGTGACCACCAGTGCCACCATCTGCAACACTGGCCACTTGGCTCGAATGTCTCAGAGATGATGTTTATTCCTGTTTCCAGAATGACTCAAGATGAAGAAAGCCGCAGCTGTAGACAGGAGTCGGGTCATGGGGCGGGTCAGCTGCCCGAAGCCCCAAGGGGAGACAAGGAGCCAGCCTGAGTGCAGCTCGGAGCAACTGCCGCTACTTGATCAAAGACAGGAGTGTGGTTCTCGTGGGTCCGGGACAGGAGGGCTGGTGGCAGAGGTCTGGGCTGCGCTGCAGGTAGAAACTTGCAATTATAGCAGTTTCGTTTCCCTACACTGGGGCACATCTTTGTTCCCTAAAACGCAGAGCATGAAAGCGATTTGAAACCGAAACAGCCCAGGACTTGAGAATTCTAAGTGCTTCTGAAAATGCCGGGTGGTGACAGCCAGGCTGTTGCATCGGCTCACACGGCTCCTTCTGTCAGCTGCAGCCAGTGATTCAAAATTTGGCACCGCGGCCCTTCCTGCTCCTCCCGCACCCCCGGGGCCAGCTGGAGGTCTCTGGGATGGGCAGATTAGCAAGGGGTGGGGCTGGAGACGAGCATGGCGGGTGTGAGTTGTGGATTTGGCGGCTCTTACTTGCAGGGAACCTGTAGCCTGGATGGGTGTGTGTGTGTGTGTGTAGCCTGGACAGGTGTGTGTGCATGCATGTGTGTGTGTGAGGCTTGCACCCTCCTGCGCCAGGATGAGTCAGGCGGAAGCAGGGGCCACGTATCTTTCAGCCTGAGGCCTGTCCCTCCTCAGGGACTGAGCAGATGAAAGTGTGGCAGGCTGTGCCCAGGTGGGGGGCGCAGGGGGCGGGCACGGGGGCTCATCTGCTTGAGCTGGGCTGCCACAGCTCGTGGGCCTCTCGCCTCTCCCCGGGAAGCCACTGGTGAGACTCCCGGTGACGTGCAGGCACAGCCTAGTGCGCACCTGCTCCGAGAGGCGTGCGGCCTCTGCCTGCTTCTAACTTGGGCGGAGGACACGACCAGTTGCAGCTGGGAAGTCTCAGGAGGACAGCTTTGTACCCAGGCCTCTCTGCGTCTGGCCTGTGCCCCCACACGCTTCCCAACGTCACCTGCTGCGGGCCACAGACAGCGAGTCCAGCCCCAAGCAAGCACTGTCCAGGGATGCTGAGAACCTGGGGGCCACCGGGCAGGGTGGGAACCACGGGCCCAGCGACTGCAGTGATGCCTGTGGGGAGCTTCAGCCAGCTTGCACAGAGGGCCAAGAGCCAGGCCCCCAGCTGGGGGACGCTGTGTGGCCCTGGTGTGATCAGTTGGCTCCACGCTCCCTGAACAGCAGCCCTGCCCCAACCCCCCGTGTCCTACCCTGCTGGGTTCTGGCTTCAGGTGGGGTGGGAGGCGGGGAAAGGAACTCCTATTTGCTTCTGGAAAGTCATCCTGGGTGGCTTCTGCCCACAGTTCCTGACTCTGCCGCCCTGGCCCGATCGGGGGCTGTGGACAGACAAGGTTGACCCGACCTCTGCCCGAAATGAGCTGAAAATTGGGGGTGCAGGGGGGAGAAGGCATGGAACAGACCAGACAAATCAACAATCCACCCGTTCGACCGACGAATGATTGTAACTGCGATGTGGGCCTCAAAATGGCAGCAGGGCGGGACACAGTTGAATCTGAGCAGGGCAGGCAGCCCGGGGTGGGGTGGGGGCCGCTGGTGGGGGAAGCAGGAAGATTCAAACTGAGACCTGCAGGGTGAGTGGAGGGCCCAGCAGCAGAGATGAGTGTGGAAGAGCCCTGAGCAGGGAGGGAGGCCCAGCGGCTGTTTGAGGAAGAGAGAGTACAGAAGGGCCTGCAGAGGAAGGTGGTGAGGGGGCGGCTGGGGCAGGCGGGCCTGGATGTGTGACCCGCAGGCCACGATAAGGATTTCCTTCTCGCACCTTCTCGATAGCAGGCATGGTTGTGAACACCACCCAAAGGAGGATGAACTCGGCCCACTGCGACGTGGGGCCCGAGGCTCTGGCCAGCCCCCCACACCACCCCACCCCACCCCGCCTGCACAGACTTGCTCTCCGCAGCTGGCGATCCAGGGCCACAAACAATGTGGAGAATCTCCGGCTGGGGTTGTGGGATGGATGGGGTTCTATTTATAAGCACAGAGGGAGGGGCTGAACAATGGAGCCACTGCCACCTCGGTGGGTCTGTGGCTGACCTCCTGGGGGACTCTGGAAAGCCTCAAAGACAGAGCCCCCCCACCCCACCCCAAGAGACAGCGCAGGAAGGAGGGGATTAGCTGGCCAGAGGGCGTGAGGCCAGCTGCTTCCTCCAGGGTCTGATCACCTTCCTCCGAAAGCGGCTGGCAGGTTCCCATCTGTGGACAGCGTGTGCCAACACGGGCTCAACGGACTCGGCCCCTGCCCCCACCCCGCCTCCCCGGGGGCTGCGGCTTAGACAGACGATCACGTACAAGGTTGGAGCCAGTAAGCGACTACACGACAGGCAGAGCGTTTACCGGAGTCCACATCCGTCGTCGTCATTCCGTGGGGTGGACGCGATAGGCGTGTGAGGGGCTTGGCAGGGTCCTTGGCACAATTGGGCAGGTATTTCTTCTAAGAGGAGTGACCAGCTTCAGGAAGAACGATTGTGAGAGCCAGTGATGATGGCCTGGCCTAGCTGAGGGCAGGGGGCTGCGGGGTGGGGCAGGCAGGAAGCACCGCCCCGGGTTCCTTTCTGGCTCCACCGCTACCCACGCTTGGGACTCAGCAGACTGCTTCTTCACTTGGCCTCATTCGTATCTGAAAGGCGTAAGTTACACCTGAAAATGTCCGTGAAGCACTCAGGACAGGCAGTGCCTGGCAGCTGGTAATCACTGAATGAATTCTCACTCCTGTTATCATCAAATACAAGAGAGGAACGTCTTGGAAACACAACCCTCGGGAAGTAAATAAGCTCTGCTTTTGTCCAGAGACACCCACGACGAAGCAAAGATAAGCTCCAAGGAACCTGGCTCCAGAAGGAAGGTTCCACGGTCCCAATGTTTGGGAAACGGAGGACTATTTCATCTTCCTGATTTACAAAGCAAATCTGCATATTAAAGACACACACACAGAGTCCTTCAATAGAAAGATCTGTTAAATCTTGTTCTGTTCACTCTTTTCCCCAACTTATCTGACCCATGGAACCCTTTATGTTTTGGATGAATATACAAACTTTCTGGGCTTCCTGTGTGGCGCCTAGTGGTAAAGAACTCGCCTGCCTAATGCGGGAGACATAAGAGACGCAGGTTCAATCCCTGGGTCGGGAAGATTCAGGGAATGGCAACCCACTCCAATATTCATGCCTGGAGAATCTGCTGGACAGAGGAGCCTGGAGGGCTACAGCCTGTGGGGTCACAAAGAGTCGGACACGACTGAAGCGACAGCCCGTAAGCACAGTCTTCTCACAGGAAACATTCTGAAGATAGGGGAGGTTTGGGGGCTAAAACCATCTCAGTCTGATTGCTCCCCCCACCCCACCATGTGAGTGAGGAACAGACAAATCGGAGCAAACCAGGGTAGGAGGAGGAAGGGACTGATGGTAGAAGCTGGGGCCAGGAGGTACATCCGCCCTGCTCTCCTCTCAGCAGGCGACACCTCCTAACAGAAGGAGCAGAAGTTGGAGAGCCGGCCAGTGCCTGGAAGCGCTGGACAGGGGCTTCATGAGACTGAGTGGGAACCCGGGGCTGATGGAACTGGAGAGGAAAGCATGACAGAGCTGCCTCTCGTCCTCCTCCGGTACTTTGTCTAAAAGTATGATGTGGAGACAAGAGACAGCGGGAGTGAGCGGTGTGGCAGACAGGATGGAGTCGGGGAGGGGGCCTCCTTGCACCTGTTAACCGGGGACACTTCACTGAAGCGGCGGTCAGACACTGCCTCCAGGGGAAGGAGCTGACGGCCCACCTGTGCCTTCTCTTCTGAGCAGGTGCCCAAAATGCAGCTGAAACTTAAAACTCGGTGCTTCTCATCAGTGATTTCAGAAAGATCCTTTCGCCCTGTCGACTCAAAAAATAACATGCAACCTAAAAGTTGAGGGTTCTGCTTTACTTGGTGGAAATTTTTAGGACCTAAGGCCGGGAGGGAGTCTGAATGTCAAGCGTATTTTTGTGAATGAAAGAAAACCAGATAATCCTAAGTTAAGGAATTCAGTGCTTTTCTCTGTACGGGAGGAGGCAAGCGTCTGGGCTCCCTGAAATAATCCCTTTCATATGCACCTCAGCCATCTGGGGCCGGTTTCCTGTGTTTTTCACGTTCTGAGCTTCCTCCAGGCTCACTGGAGGGAGTGGCTGCGGTCTGACGGCTGCTAGATGGCAGGTGTTCTTTCCTCCCTGCGTTCCCTCAGGGCTCACCAGCTCACCTTCCCTGGCGGCTGCAATTGCCGGTGACTGTGATGTTCGTTGTCAACTGATACGGCGGGAAATACTCCACTGCTCAGTTCCTCCTCTTGGTCCAGAATTCGGCCAACATTTGGGAGGCATCTCATGACCAATTTTTGTCCCCCGTGGTGCTGGGAGGCTCATCCTGGATCAGGCAAGATTCTCATGGATGCGTCACTCCAGGTGTTAATTTTTGGGTTAGGCTCATTGGGAGATAATCAAAGGGCTTCCCTGGTGGCTCAGATGGTCAAGAATCCGCCTGTAATGCAAGAGACCTAGGTTTGATCCCTGAGTTGGGAAGATCCCTTGGAGAAGAAAGTGGCAACCCACTCCAATATTCTTGCCTGGAGAATCCCATGGACAGAGGAGCCTGGCGGACTACAGTCCATGAGGTCACAGAGTCAGACACGACTGAGCGACTAATGTTAAAGCTTCTCTGGATCCTCTATCTACTAACCTATTATGGTCCAGGAGATATTTCCCTTGTTGCTTCTTCCCATATCTAGAATCACACTGTTATAATTATTCTATGTTATACACGTGATCTATTTCTTCAAGATGTTTAGCCATCATTAATTTGGCCTCATCATTAATTTGGCCAGGGGCCTGGTTACACATCGTGTAATGCAAGAGACAACAATCTTCTGTTTTTTTAAAAAATAATTTTATTTATCTTTGGCGTGCTGGATCTTCACTGCTTGTGCGGGCTTTTCTCTGCTTGTGGAGTGGGGGCTGCTTGCTAGTTGTGGTGCACAAGCTTTTCAATGCAGTGCCTTCTCTTGTTGCAAAGCACAGGATCTAGGGTGCGTGGGCTTCAGCAGTTGTGATCCCTGGGCTCTAGAGCACAGGCTCAATAGTTGTGGTCCACAGGCTCAGCTGCTCTGGGGCACGTGGGATCTTCCTGGATCAGGGATCAAACCCGTGTCTGCTGCATCGGCAGGCAGATTCTTTACCAGTGAGCCACCAGGGAAACCCGACAGCAATCTTATAAAATAGTTCCAGCCAAAATCTTGGCTTTCTCTGTCCACCAAATAAAAAATTATGGAGACAGGGTCTGGTGGAAAAAGAAAGATGGCTTTAGTTCTCAGCTGGCTGAAGGGAGAACGCAGCAGGCTAGCGCCTCAAGAACTGTGCCCCTACGACGGGGAATCTGCGAGGATCACACAGATGGGGCTCGCGGTCTGGGGTAAGTGATAAGCGCAAAGCAGTGAGTCTTCATTATTCTTGCATTGTTTCAAAACGGTTAGAGCTAGCATCAGGTAGGCCGGTAAGTGGGTCTGTCTCTGGTTTACGGTATTGCGTCCTTTTTTCTAAAATGCGAAAAGCTACAGTGGTGATCTGCAAAGAAGCGTGGGGAAGGTGAGCACCAGGTACAGGATGTAATCTGGCTAGAGTCAGGGGAGGTCGGTGCAGGGTGCAACATGCAGAGCTGGGGAGGTCGGTGCAGGGTGCAACATGCAGAGCTGGGGAGGTCGGTGCAGGGTGCAACATGCAGAGCTGGGGAGGTCGGTGCAGGGTGCAACATGCAGAGCTGGGGAGGTCGGTGCAGGGTGCAACATGCAGAGCTGGGGAGGTCGGTGCAGGGTGCAACATGCAGAGCTGGGGAGGTCGGTGCAGGGTGTAACTCATGCGGAGTTAGGGGCAGTGGGTGCAGGTTAGTTTTGAGAGATACAGAGCACAGATTAGTAACAGTTAAAGTAAAGCCAGGAGTGATCAGCTCTTTCAGGCCCATTTGTTTCTTCTCTAGTCTGCTCACAGTTCTCTTTACTTTCCTTGTTCTCAGGAAAAACTCCACTTCTATTTTTGCTGCAACAAAATTGTGAGTAATACAGCTAGTAATGTTATTAAAGTTACAAGCAGGGATTTAAGCCATGGGTTTCCAGAGGCAAACCATCTTCCCAAAAGATCACCAAGGTTAGGAAATGGATCATCTCGGGCAGCCATCTGATTTTTCAGATGAGTCATTAAATGTGTTGCATTAGAGGATTTGTCTGGTGTGTAAACGCAACATTCAGTTTGAACTATGGCATAGGTGCCCCCTTGAGATGCTGTGAGGATATCAAGGGCTATTCGATTTTGTAAGACAGCTTTCCTCATCACAGAGACCTCAGAATTTAGCAGGCTAATAGCCTGGTTGCTATCATTTAAAGGCTTCTGAGTGAATTTTGTTAAGGTTTCAATGTGGGAAATTACATCTTCCAATCCTAGTGAAGGCACAAAAATAGCTGCCAAATGATCATACCAGTGGAACACAGATCTCAGTTCGTCAGGCTCGGATGGATGGTAAATTTGCTGGAGTTACATGTAAATTTGTATATAAGGGGCCTTGAGCCCAAGGGAATCCTAAAGTACACCTTCCCAGCCACCCAGGGCCACAGATTGGACCCACAGAGCCACTGAGTCCTGTCAGGTGCCACCCAGCACATTTCTGGTTGTCTGATCCAACCTGTTCCGTACCAATCACTATCTTTACGGGAAATGATATACTGGCATTTTTCACAAGGCGCCCATTCTAATTTTCTAGTGTTACCAGGCTGGTTATTATGATTTGACTGTTCCCAGCAGAGGGAGGCCTTTAGAGAACTTACAACAATAGCCTGGTGTTTCAGCCAGACAAATCCATCCCACAGCTGGGGAAGGGTCCCTCCTGAGAGCACAGACTTTACATTTTTTGACTGAAATTTAGCTTTGTTCTGATTTAGCTTGAGTAACCTAACGCGAAATTTCGTATTTATGGCCAGGGTCAGAATAGGTGTGTTTGATTGGCCGAGTGAGTGGGTCCCATCTAGTGATATCAATGGTGGCCCAGACAGAACTATAATTCCTTTCTTCTAGAATAAACTAAGAGCCATCCAATCAGAGCCTCGGAGGGGAGAAACCCACCGTGGTAAACCAGGAGTACGGGATGCAGGCACTTGACCACAAACCCAACAATCTGATTTAAAATCTGCATAAGATCATGTCCATTTGATTCATCTGTAAGAGTCCAAGAAACCGAGAAGAAAACATCACGAACAATCATACAGGTCAGGTCCAGCATCTTGGGGTAGCAGTCTCTTTTTGTCCGGTCCTGGCGTTGGTATTTCTACCTCATTAGGGCGACGTCTTAAAGTGAGTTTGAGGTCAGCAGTTCTTGCTACATACCATTCTGGTTCAGGAGCCCTTTTTAGGTGGGAAATAGGAATTCAAGAATCAATACCCTTCAGCTTCGCTGCACATGAGCTAGTTAAAAGACCCTGACAAGGGCCCTTCCATCTAGATTGGAGGGGGTCCGTTAGATTTGTCTTTTCCAGTACGCACAATCTCCTGGTTGTAAGTCACGCGACATCTGATCTTCATATGAGGACAGATTACTGTGATAAGCTTCAGAAACAAGCTTAGGATGTCCTGCTAATAATTTGATTAAAACTTTGCAATTATGTAATATATCTCCCTTTAGCCACATAGGATCATATAACCCTTCATCCATTCTCACTGGTCTCCCTGTGATAATCTCAAAGGGAGAGAAATGATGTTAGCCAAAAGCAGTGGATCTGAGGTTGGGGAGAGCCAATGGAAGGGTCGCAGGATAGGGAAAGGAATAAGCAACCGTTATTTTAGCCAACTGAGTTTCATTTGTTCGATTTGCCCTTTCTACTAACCCAGAAGACTGGGGGCGAAAGGCACAGTGGGTATGTTGTGTAAAAGGCCAAATTTTACAAATTTCCTTAACAATCTGTCCAGTAAAATGAGTCCCTCTGTTGCTGTGTAGTTCTGAGGGGATTCCCCAGATGGGAATCGCTTTTTAAAAGCAGCTTCCTGACTGACTGTGCCGTGGCCCTTCTGCAGGGGAATGCCTCAACCCAGTGTGAAAACACATAGATCATGACAAGAACACCCACATTGTAACAAGAACACACTGATAACCTTGCAAGGGAGGCTTCTGCTCTAAAATCAATCTGCCATAGTTCAGAAGGACTTGCAGGTCACGGAAAACCTCTCTGAGAACCACACGTGGCCTTTCCTGGGTGATACTTTGGACACAAATCGCATCCTGAATAGACCTTCTGAGCTATGGTAAAGAAAGGCATCCAAAAATATTGTTTACCCCACAACACCATCTTATCTGGGTTCCAAGGAGTTTACTCGTGAATGTATTGTAAAACAGGATACTGGGCTGAAAACAGAAGGACAGGTTTCCCATTTGGCCCTACTCTCTGCTGCAGTTGAAACCTCCCTTCCTTCTGTACACAGGTGTCTTTTTCTTGGCCTGCTACTGTTCTCTGAAACTTGGACAACGTGTTAGTGGGGTTACTGGAGACTGAAAGGGAAAAGGCAGTGGTTAGTTGGCTGTTGATTGCGAGAGAGGCTGCTGTCTCGGTGGCACCATCAGCTGAAGGGTTTCCTTTGGCCTGTGCAGCGTCAGCCTTTCAGTGGCCTGGCATCTTGACGAGAGCAAGGGCGCACGGCAGCAGGATGGCATCTCCCCGCTCTGCGACCTGCTTCCCGTGTTTGATGGGCCGTCCTGAGGGTGCCAGAAATCCTGTTGCCAAAGCATACCAAAATCATGTGCCGCTCCCAAACCACAGCGGCTGTCCTTGCAGATACCGGCAGACTTTCCTCTTGCCAACGGACACACCCGGGTCAGTGCTATTAACTCAGCCTGTTGGGTGGAAGAGACATTAGGCAAAGGCCCATTTTCGAGGATGGACACTGGAGACACAAGAGCACAGCCAGCCTGGTATTCTCCCTGAGGTCCTCGTAAATATGAACCGTCAGTGAATAAAAGAAGATTAGGATTATTCATCGGACTATCTCCAAAGTCAATCCTAGGAAATAAAAGACTGTTAGTTGCAACAATACAATAGAGCTTTCCCTCATCCAACTTTTCTGGGAGCAAGGTGGCTGGATTAAGCTTGTTACACCTGTGGAGAGTTTTGTTTGGCGAGAGCAGGACAATCTTACGAGAAGTTAATTGACTTGGTGAATAACGCTGTGCGTGAGGAGAGTTTAGTAAGGCTTCCACAAAGTGTGGAACAAAGATGATAGTGACAGGGTGACTCAGAACTCTCCCTCCTGTGGTTCAACACATCATAGCTGTTGCAGTGACAGCTCAGAGACACGGAGGAAGGCCACTGGCTACCGCATCTAGCTGCAGGCTCTAATATCTACCGGCTGGAAGGAGCCGCCATGCGGTAGGGATAATACCCTAGTGCAGCACTCTGGTTTCCAAGGACAAAGGAAAAAGGGTAAATCCTAATGTGGATGTCCTAAGGCTGGGGCCTTTACCAGGAGGCCCTTAAGGGTCTCCATAGCTTTAGAATGTTCTGTTTCCCAGCAAAGAGCTTCAGTTTGGTCTTGTTTAACTAAATCATAGAATGTTCATGATTTAGTGGAAAAACTTGGAGTCCAGTTCCTGTAGTAGCCTCCAAGGTCTAGAAAGCCTCTCAGTTGCCTTTCTGTTCTCGGGGCAGGGAAGGCCAGCAGGCCCTTTACTCTGTCTAGATCAATTAATAGCCACCCTTAGCTATCACATGTCCTGAATTCTTTACATTAGCCTTGTGAAAGTGTTAGTCACTCAGCTGTGTCTGACTCTTTGAGACCCCATGGACTGTATCCCACTAGACAACTCTGCCCATGGACTTCTCTAGGCAAGAATACTGGAGTGGGTAGCCATTCCCTTCTCCAGGGGATCGTCCTGACCCAGGGATCAAACCGGGTCTCCTGTGTTGCAGATGGACCCTTTACTGAGCCACCAGGGAAGCCCAGCTGCGGTTTCTCTTGGACCCCGTATGTTCTTTTGAAGCTGACTTCTGGAGCAAGTACAGGGTGTCTTGCTGACTATCTGTTAAGGAATTTGAACACAACAGCGAGTCATCTACATATTGTATCAAGACTGATATATGAGCAAAAGCTAGATCATCTAAATCTGCTTTTAATACCTGAGAAGAGCAAGTGGGGCTTTCAGTGGAGCCCACTGGCATCACAGTCCCCGCATAATGCCATTCACTCCAAGTGAAGGCAAAAAAGATACTGATCATCGGGATGTACTGGGATACTGAAGAATGCACTTCGGTATGTAGAGATACTATCCCAGAAAAGAAATCACTGTTTTTAGGGATATAGGACAGTAAGGTATGGGGTTAGGTACCACAGAGTGACAAGGAATAAAAATAGCGTTGCTAGATCTCAAATCCTGTGTCAATCTCCAACCTTTGCCATTAGGTTTTCTAACTGGCAGGATGGGAGTGTTACCAGGGCTAGTGCAAGGGACAGTGAGCCCTTCCTTAACGGAAGCTGATAATCAAGGGTTTTACTTCCTCTATGGGCTTCCCTAGTGGCTCAGCAGTAAAGAACCCACCTGGCAATGCAGACGTGGGTTTGACCCCTGGGTTGGGAAGATCCCCTGGAGAAGGAAATGGCATCCATTCCAGTATTCTTGCCTAGGAAATCTCATCGACAGAGGAGCCTGGTGGGCTACAGTCCGAGAATTTGGAAGAGTTGGACACAGCTTGGTGACTAAACCACCACCACTAGGGTTCCTGCTATAGCTTCCTGCTTCAAGGGATACTGATGACTTGGGCAGGTGTTATTGTGGTCTATGGTAATGCTTTATTTACTATGCCAAAGCCTTTGACAGTGTGGATCACAATAAACTGTGGAAAATTCTGAAAGAGATGGGAATACCAGACCACCTGACCTGCCTCTTCAGAAACCTATATGCAGGTCAGGAAGCAACAGTTAGAACTGGACATGGAACAACAAGCTAGGTCCAAATAGGAAAAGGAGTACATCAAGCCTGTATATTGTCACCCTGCTTATTTAACTTATATGCAGAGTTACATCATGAGAAACGCTGGGCTGGAAGAACCACAAGCTGGAATCAAGATTGTTGGGAGGAATATCAATAACCTCAGATATGCAGATGACACCACCCTTATGGCAGAAAGTGAAGAGGAACTAAAAAGCCTCTTGATGAAAGTGAAAGAGGAGAGTGAAAAAGTTGGCTTAAAGCTCAACATTCAGAAAACGAAGATCATGGCATCTGGTCCCATCATTTCATAGGAAATAGATGGGGAAAGAGTGGAAACAGTGTCAGACTTTCTTTTTTGGGGCTCCAAAATCACTGCAGATGGTGACTGCAGCCATGAAATTAAAAGACGCTTGCTCCTTGGAAGGAAAGTTATGACCAACCTAGATAGCATATTAAAAAGCAGAGACATTACTTTGCCAACAAAGGTCCATCTAATCAAAGCTATGGTTTTTCCAGTAGTCATGTATCGATGTGAGAGTTGGACTATAAAGAAAGCTGAGCACTGAAGAATTGATGCTTTTGAACTGTGGTGTTGGAGAAGACTCTTGAGAGTCCCTTGGACTGCAAGGAGATCCAACCAGTCCATTCTAAAGAAGATCAGTCCTGGGTGTTCTTTGGAAGGACTGATGCTAAAGCTGAAACTCCAGTAGTTTGGCCACCTCATGCGAAGAGTTGACTCATTGGAAAAGACTCTGATGCTGGGAGGGATTGGGGGCAGGAGGAGAAGGGGACGACCGAGGATGAGATGGCTGGATGGCATCATCGACTCAATGGACGTGAGTATGAGTGAATGCCGGAGGTGGTGATGGATAGGGAGGCCTGGCGTGCTGTGATTCACAGGGTCGCAAAGAGTCGGACACGGCTAAGCAACTGAAGCGAGCTGCATGCTAATGGTGGTTCTCCCCGTGTCAGCAGGGTCACATGCCTGTGATTCTTTAGGCACTAAGCCTAGCAGTCTTCCTTGCTCTGCATCCGCTTTATCATGGGCTATGAACATTGTATGAAGAGAGAAACCTGATTGATCTTTCACACCTCAAAACACTTCTCCCTTAGGAGTTAAAGAAATCTGGGCGCCATATATTTCTAATGAATCTCTACCTATCAGGTGACTAGGGGTACTTTCTACTGGGAAAAAGGAACGTTTTTGAAGTTCTGCTAAGTTAAACTCTAAAGGTAATGATTTAAAAGCCTTAATGGGTGCACTGGAAATCCCCACTATTTGCACTGAGGTATTCCTCTGGGGGAGGGAGCCTTTGATTTTGGTAGGGTTTAAAACTGAGAAGGTGGCTCCTGTATCTACTGGGGTTTTAATCGTTTCTCCTTGTATATTCATTTCTACGTCCCCAAGGGTGTTAGAAAGGAGGAGGGGAAAGACCCTCCAGGTTTCCTCAGAGCAGTCCTAATTCCTTTTTTCCCCTAATTCTTGTTTAACTTGAAATTCTGGTCTGAAATCTAGTCTGTCCTCGATTTGTAAAAATTTTCTGCAGTCCCTTTTTTAGGTGACCAAGTTGGTAACAGTAAAAGGCAACACTAGATTCCTTCGAGTTACGGATTTTGGACCAAGAGTCGTTAACCACCGACAGACCTTGATTAGTTAATTGGCACAAGTGAAGGTTCACAATTTTTATAGAAGTGTCCTTTTCTTTCTTTTTAATGGTTTTGAAAAGTTGGTCTGCCAGCATGACAAAGGCATCTGTGGCGGCTCAGAGGGTACGTAACACAGAGCACCCTAGACCATGTCCTTTAATCAGAGCAGCCAATTTCTCACCCAAACCTTCTAAAAACCTCTTGATATCAGCTTACATTAAGAAAGCCCATCGTGCCTTGCACTAGCCCTGATACACTCCCATTCTGCCAGTAAGAAAACCTAATGGCCAAGGCTGGAGATTTGCACCTGATTTGAGATCTGTCAGCGCTATTGTTATTCCTCGTCATTCCGTGGTACTTGATTTCTCACCCTGGACTTGTGACAAAATAAACACGGCCATGAGAATGAGTCACTTTTGAATGTTCCCTCGGGAGAAAGTATTTACTGTCTCTAAACGTGGAGCACAGACCATCTTCGTGGGAATCACCTGTGAAGCTTGTTGAAAACAGAGGTTCAAAGCTGGGCCAGCACCTCAGGTGGAAATGGACCCACTTGTGTTAGAGCTTCGTTAAGCGGGGATGACCCCTCACCCAGAGTGGTCCCCTATCTGCTAAGCCTAGGGCTGGACAGCCAGGTGGAAGATGCCCCCCATCACAAACCAGATGAGGCTGACGTGGGGATCTATCTAAAATTGTTTACCTGGGACGTAGGGTGAGGTCTGTAGGCTGAAGAGCCACCATTTAATGAGAACCTACTTTGTGCTGGGTGCTCCAGGGGTGGACCCTACTTTCATCCTCACAAGGGCCCCCAAGGTTGGGATTTCACTGCCAAGGGAGACTAAAAGGGAAAACTGGTCCCGGTTCCAGAGCCAGTGAGGGTGAGAGATCAACCTGCAACGTACACCCTCTCCACAGCGCCAGAGACCTGACTCAGAAACATCTCTGGGGGCTGCCAGAGACGGAAAGGAAGGCTGAAGACAGAACCAGGGTGCTTGTGGGGACAGGGCGGGGTGCGGGGGGATCGGATGGAGGGGCCACCCGCTCAGGTGCTGGGGGTGCTACGGCCACAGCTACACGCAAAGGGACTTGGTTCACGCATCCAGTTTGTGAGCTGGGTTCATCTGGCCCCTGAGAAACTCAATTTCTGGCCTCAATCACTGCAATGCCTTCTGAAGCACCAATTATGAATGAACGACATTTAGGTCTGGCAAAGTCTAGCAAAACACGACCTAGCTCATTAAACTGCCATCCTCCTCTTCCTTCCTGCCTTTCCTGAGTTACACAAGCAGAGATACAAAGCCGGCCTGCTGTGACTGCCCATCTTCTGCCGCCACTGGCCGCTCTGCGAGAGCTGGGGGCACCCCCGTCCTGGGCTTCTTACTGGGGCACGACCCCCCTCCCTCCACTGGCTGCTCTCTGTCTGCCCCTACTTGGGAAAGGCGCAACCCTGCCACCTCCTCCCTGGGCAGGCTACACTCCCCGCCTGATATCCTGGGAGCTTGGGTTTCAGGGGATGCATGTTGGCTGCGTGTTGAGATGACCCCTGCCACCTACCAGCGAAATAGACCCCAAAAAAGGAACTCGCAGGGGCTCTTACATCAGCCGCGCATTCCTCAGGGCTGCCGCCCTCCGGTGAGTGCAGGACCTTATCTGGCTGAGCACAGCTGATACAGCCTTCTGGAGAGATGTCACATGCCACCTCGATGGGGGATTAAGCAGAGAATTTGAGGTCAAGGGTTTAGGCCAAACCAGCTTCTATTTATAAAAAATGCCTCTGGGGGGGAAACAGAAGGGCAGGAGATGGCTCTGTGTGGGTGCCGGTCAGCAGGGGGACATGCTGGGGCAGGTCAGCACCTGTCACTCAGTCACACTGCTCCGTGAAAGCCAGGCCTGCCACTGGCCCACCGCCGTGACAAAGGTCCTTTGTCTCAAGATGGCCCCGTCAGGAGCACACGCGCGGGAGGAAAGGACCCTGGGCCAGGAATGTGGACGTCTGGCAACCAGCTCCGTGGCTGAGGGGCCTCCCGCAAGAACAGGTGGAGACGAGCTTTTCAATTCCTCGAGGACCAAAAGGGTCCCCATGAAAGGACTGAAGTCCAGGCTCTCTGAAGGAGGCAGTTACCCTGTTTAGTGCAACGGACGGATAGACGCTCACTCTTCTTTCACAAACTGCACAGAAAACAGGGGAAGTCACCAGGGACCCAATCCTGCGCTGGGGCTCCCGAAACCCAGCGTGCTGCACTGGCAGACTCCTCTTCTGATGAGCGGCAGGAACTGCTGACCTCAGCCCGAGGCGTCCAGGCCACATCTCAGTCCGGCTGAACCAGAAGCTGCCGGCCTGGGGCCTGTGGGTCTGCGTCACCCAGAGCCCCTGGCAGAGTGGGGGCCGGCAGGGCAGGCTGTGGCCCCGGCTCCTCGCCGAGGTCTACCCTCCCCACAAGCCCACATTAGCAGCGAGGCCATGCTGGCTGCAATGTGACACACTAAATCGGGTGGAAAACTTTTATTAGAATGTTTCAAAATAAAACTTTCCAGTATACGAAAATCTAAATAATTGTCCCTTTCCACCCCTCCCCTGCTAATGGCCAGGCTGTCCCACTCTGAGCCTGAAAGGTAACATACGCTTCTGCCTGCGCCTGGTGCAAGGCAGTGTCTGTCAGAAACCGCCTAGGGTGTTACAGGCCTAAGAACGAAATACGCCCAGATCTGAAGAACTCTGCCTCACAAGCACTTCAGCAAGACTGAACTCGACCTCCAGGCCACGCTAGCACACGCGTGTGGTGGCCGAGGGCAGCAGCGATGTCGTCGCAGTTCCTGGGCCTACCCAGGTCTGCAAGCACTGCAGTTCACAGACAGGAGCCAGGGGCGGTCAACCACATCACCAGCGCCTGCTGGAATGAAAGTGGTTTCTCAATCGACTGCCCACCTCCTCGCCAGAGTGTGAGAATCACTTGTGGGATGCTCAGCGCCCAGAGCCAAGTTGGGAAGAGGGGCTGAGGGCTTCCCAGGGCGGTGCCGCCATTGCAGGCCCTGCTGCTTCCATGCTCCTCACAGCCACCCACGCTCTGAGGGGCTTGTGCCGCTTCCAAGACTTGGCTAATGCCCGCGTCGGTGAGCTTCTTTCCCTCCAACTAGTTGCCATGCTGGCACCTCGAGGGGCCTGATGCCGAGCAGCAGAAAGAAGTGAAGAAGAGACAGCAAGTCACGGCCTCAGAAAGGCGCTGGCCGGCACGTGACCTCTTCCCTCTGGGGGCCCGTCTGGGAGAAGCGCCAGCCTGGCCACAGCCCGCGCCAGACCCTTCTGGAGGCCGCCTCTGCAGAGAGACACTGCTGGCTACCGGCAGGCGGTGCAGGCTCCTCAGAGCCCAGAAATGGGGGACCTTTCTCCCTGCCTGTGACCGGAGGAGGCCCATACACATTCCGTGTGGATACAGACCGAATAGTTTAATAGCAGGGGGGGACAACCAACACAAAATGCAACGCAGAACACGCAGTCAGGCACCTCTGGAGTTTGGTTTCTGCTGTTTCTTTGAGGGGGTGGTGTATTTCAACGAGAGCATCCAGTTCAGAGGACTGCTGCAGAGTTTCTCAGAGAAGGGGAGCTGAGAACGCACCGGGTCACAGGGATGGAAAGGAGTGCCAACACCCACTCAGCTTCTCCAGCCACCAAAGCCCTGGACAGACCTGCAAGGAAGCGCCGGGAGAGGCAGGTCAGCTACTGCTCTAGGAAGGGCTCCGGAGCTCATGCAACTGCCTGTGTTCAAAGAGCAGGACTTGGAATTTCCAGTGTCAGGCAGTTTTGCACAGACGCAGAAAGCGAGGACAGAAAAACAGGACTTGGGGATGGGCTTGGAGCCCAGGGCGCTTCTGAGAATGAACAGGGAAATAAGGAAAAGCATCTCTCGGGTTCTGCCTTCCAGGCTCTGCTCAGCAGAGGCACCGTCCTCTCTCTTACACATGGCCCAGGAGAAGGCCAGGCCTGGAACCTCCGGCCACATGCCTACTGAGAGCAGCAAGTCCACACAGCCCAAAACCTGCTGCTGAAATGCCATTTCCAGAACAAGATTTTAAACAGGAAAAATAGATACCAAACTGTACAAACAGACCAAAACTACCGTTTTCACATACCGCTTAGGCCTCCACCCTTACTTAATGACTCAAAAATGAAGAGGGGTACTTACGAGTTAGAAGATCCAAAGGCGAATCCTGAAAAAGAGGAAAAAGGTGCAGTTAGAACACACAGACGCCTGAAAGGCAAAGGTGGTCTCTAGGGCGCCGTGGCCCCCTCCCTGTGTCTCCATAGGAAGCCCTCCTCCCATAAGACGCAGGCCGGGAGGGGGTGGGGGCAGGAAGGGGCGTGGTCTGCTGGCTGTTTCAGGGTCTGTCCCATCTCCACTGTGGCCAGCAGAGGGTCACGGCAGGCCTCCTCTCACTGTTGCTGATGCCACACAAACTCATTTCATCAAGAAAACGTGCTTTTTCTACTTTCCCCATCCACTTGCTCTCTCTTCTCCTTGAGGCCAGAGCAGCTAGACACTCGGTTCGAGGGCCAGCCCTGCTGCTCACTGTCTAGTCTTTTGAGCAAACTGGCCCCTTGCGGTTTCTGTGTCATTTGTAAAATAATAACAATGCCTAACTTTTGCATCTCATAAGTGTGCTACAAAGATATTCTACTATCTGAAGAAGTAGGGTGTCAAATGAAAGACATTTTGTAAAGTTTCTACCTCTTATTTTTACTTTCTTCTATATCTTTTGAGTCTTCTGGTTTAGACTTTTACGTCAAGGTCTAGTTAGAATGGATATTTTTTGGGGTCCTCAAATCTTGAGAGAAAAGTCAAGTCAGCCATTTCTTTATTTGGTAAGAAAGAGCACAGTGTTACAAGTCTAATTAAAACCTAAAAAGAACACTGTGTCTTTCCAGCACTTTCAGCTTTTCAAGTACCAGACTGAATAGCCAGGTAAAATCACTCATTCTTTTGGAGGGTCAGGGTAGGGGTGAGGGTTGTCAGACATTTACTGGGGGAACAAAAGGAGAGACCACAGTGTAGGGAGAGGTCAGGCTGCCCACCTCCTCCGCCTGATCCGAAGCCTGAGAATCCGCCGCTCTGGCTCCCAAACCCAGCAGACTGCTGGGACAGCGATCCGAAAGTCGGTGCGTTCTGGCTGGCGAGGGTGCCAAACGACGTGGTGTTGCTGCTGCTCCCGAACCTGCGTCCCGGTGAGAACGGAGACTGTGGTTAGCGTGGCCACACGGTCCCTCTGCTGCCCGACAGCGTCGGCCCCCCTCCCGAGTCTCAGGATGCGCGACATACATGATTCGAAGTGATGAGCTTGGTTTAAACTGGCAGCCTCTCAGAGAAAGTAGGCTAGAGCCCAGAGCAAACCTTTGCCTCAGCTTTGTGAAGAAAAATAAAGGGCTGCAGTATGAAACCCCACTTGTCCAGTGTTTGGGTTTTCCTCTGCTGTCTGGAACTTCCACGTCACTGGTCCTGGGCTAATCTCACCTCTCATACACGGCTGTGGGAAGCCCTCAGGTGTCAGCCAGGGTCAGAGACAGACTCACGACGGGGACCTGAAGAACGGTGATGGGCTCTTTGGGAGATGTCCCACCAAAACTGGTGCTTGATTCTGCTGGACAACTCGGAACTAACCAGCCAGTCAGGATTTATGTGGGCGAGCCCCTGGCCAGGGCAGAACCTGATCCTTTTTTTTTGCTAGTGAAGAAAATAGCTGGTTTCAAATAAATAAATAAAAACCTCAAGATTCCCAGTCAACTACAAACCTTCCAGCAACTTTGTAATATCATGTGCTGGGTGGCCACTGCAAAAAACAGTATCTGTCGGAACCTGCCAGAAAACTGGTTTAAGTCGACCCCAACTCTCCTTTCAAAGCTTTCCTTAACTTTGGGTTTCCTGACTTCCTGGGAGCAGCTTAAGAGACCCATCAGTCTCTACATGAAATCCAAGAAGCAATGTATCAACTCGCTCACTTTCCTAGAAACTTGCCAGCATGTCTGCACCAGCCTCTTTCATGGACAGGTGAGGAGGTAGTGAGCAGGGGCTCCATTTGAGTTTACTTTCGAGACAAAGATGCGCCCGCTTTGCCAGCACTCATCCCATGTGCCCTGACAGTGCTCCCAAACGGCCCCGGCCCCACCCGCCAGCTCTGTAGTGTTACGAGTCCCGAGCCAGGGTTGAGGGCTGTGAAAGGCCCAGCAGACAGTAACTTTAGACATCCATACTTCCTTCGAATGAGACACTTTGTAGTCATCACCACATATATTTCACTGGGATTTTGTGATGTGGTGAAGGCTATTTTCTCCTTGAGGTTTTGGTAACCAGACTGAATTTCTGGGGCCCTCTGGAGCAAATCTCTACTATGGCATTTTCAAGTGAGCATATACACCAAGCAGTAAGAGCAGCCTTGAAGGCAGAGCGGCCCTGGAGACTCTGCAATGTGTCCAGGGCCCAGACGGTGCCTGTGGAAGCTGGCCTGGGGACTGTGGGTGGGAGTCCTACGCTGGGGGTCTGCAGTGCAGCAGGGGGCTTAAGGAGCTGTCTGCTCAGGGACAGCAATAGCAAGAGAAAAGAATTTGGTAAAAACTGTTCCTTCGGAATTTCCTAACACAAGTCACCACACGAGGGGCAATCTTGCAGTAAGGGCAGACTGTTTTTCTTCCTTTAACCAATCCTTTAGCTCTGCTAGGAGAGCAGGGATCTGCCAGACACCTATGAGGGGACAGGAACGCGGCTCATGTCCACCAAGAACTGGACAGAGTCTGGCCTTATCCTTGTAGAGAACAGGAATCCCGGAGTGACTGGTTTGCGGATTTTGAGGAAGGGAATTTCAGCTTAGTCAAGAAAAGGGGAAACAGAAGAATTTTCTTTTCAAAACAGGAGTACTGGGCCCCAGTGCTTCTGCTGACCCGAGCCTGGGGGCTTCCTCTGGCCTCTCCCGGGGTGCTTACCCGAATCCTCCCGCGCTGGCAGCAGCAGTGCCCTCTCCGAACACTTTGCCTCCCGTCGAGCCCAGAGGGCTTGTAAAGGCTGGGGCTGAACCGAATGCTGGCACCCCTCCAAACCCAGGGGATCCCCCAAAAGTAGGAGGGCTGCCAAACACTGGAGCAGCACCGAAGCCACCTGAGCAAAACAGAGGCAAACAAAGAGAAACAGGGAGAAATAAAGGAGGAGACAGGAAGAGAAGACAATGAGCAGTGAGAAACCAAATCAAAAGAGGAAGAAGGAGAAAGGGGAAAATACATTAGAACTTCAAATTCAAAAAATTATAGCAAAGGGCAACACCCCTTCTATCAGCAAAATAATAAACCCAAACCCAACCAAACCGCCACCCCCTCCATTTCCAGCAGAAGGGTCTGCGGTCCACGTAGGAGCACATCTTGGAGTTCTAAGAACCCAGGAGACCTCATGTTTGTCTGTGAGCTCCCCGGGCCTTCCCAGAGGCAAGCTGGACTCCTCAGCTCCACGTTTTGTGAGATCCAACTGCCATGAAGAACCAGCTTGGCCACATCAGGCCCCCACCTGGCCCCCCTGCCATGTTTTGAGACTCTTCACTGAAAAGTCACATGCAAGAGATTCAATCCCTACCCAGCTGT
Source organism: Capricornis sumatraensis (assembly GCF_032405125.1). Taxonomy (NCBI): domain Eukaryota; kingdom Metazoa; phylum Chordata; class Mammalia; order Artiodactyla; family Bovidae; genus Capricornis; species Capricornis sumatraensis. The sequence goes on from NC_091069.1 coordinate 5,556,977, forward strand.
CAAAATGGTCAGAGTTTATTACTTATCATCACATAGGCAAGCTCTCTAGCTTCACAGAAACATGAATTAGAGGCTCACGGTCCCCTCTCAGGGAGGACCTGCGAGCTGGGTTCAGAGGAGACGCAGCGCCGCGGGGCGCTGGCACTCGGCCAGGAGCTCGTTACTTATTTACAGCCGGATGCCTCTCCGTCTCTCTTAGGAGTCTCCCTCTCCCTGCACAGAAGAATTAACAAAAAGCTCTCTCTCTGTAGTCAGGAACTACTCCTCAATAAAAAAAGGCACACTGTGTTTCTTGTCTGGAGGACGGCTGCTGTATGAATGAGACAGAACCCTCCATCAGCCGGGAAGGCGAGCCCTGAGTCTACCAGCCCGTGGGCAGGCTCCCGGCACTGCTGCTCACGTGGACACAGGCCCACAGGGGCGGCACCCACGCAGGTGGCCGCACATGAAGGGCCAGGTGTGCCCAGGGCCGCCTCCCCCGACCGGTAGATGCCTGTCAAGTGGCAAGACAGAAGGCCCTTGCCTGACTGTTCTTCCTGCCCCCGAGGAGGATTCCCAAACCCCAAGACTCTGCTGACATCGTTCTAGGACATTAGCAGAGACACTCGCCGAGCGTCTATTGAACAGAACACAGCAAAACGGTACAAGAGGTGTGCTCTGAAGGGAGAAATGGTGGCCCAGGCCAAGCCAGGAGGCGACTGGACCAGCAAGATGGGGCCCTCATTCTCGCCCAAGTCGAAAGTGAATCCCGGTGTTAGAGGGATCACCCAGGCCTTCTTATTATGAGTGTAATCACCCACAAGCTTCTGCTGCCTGCATCAGGCAAGAGCAAACGCTGGATGTGAAAGGCTGGCAGCTGAACGCCTTAGCTAGCTGCTGCTCTCTGGTTCGGTCATTTGCTCATTCACCAGGAACAGCAGGAGCACAACTGAGAAGGCGATTTTCGTGCGGGCTCACGTTTGGGTCTACAGTCTGTATTTTAAAACCTCGAGTGAAATTCCAAGCCATGATAATGGAGACTGCTGGGTTACAAATATAACAGACTGGAAAAAAAAAAGTGCTAAAAAACCCTTGCAGTTGAATTATTTAAGACTGATCATGGATCTGGTTACACTTTCTTCCTGGACACACAGACCTTCACCTAGTACTTTGTACTCAATATTGTTCAGAGTTCCTGGTGGAAGGTGAGTGAAAAATGAGAAGTCACAACGATACAGAAAGTACACTGGATGGAGAGAGGAGATTACACGGGTACACACAACGCCCCCAAACAACGGATCCACCTCACAGCTAGACTAGAGAAGAGAATGAACGGTGATCCGGGCTTCACTGTTGGAGACAGACAGCTCACTCCTGATGCTGAGGGTTCCAATTTTATTAGATGCTTACATTTTCATGATTTTCTTCTCCAAAAGAGACAGGAGTTTAGTATTCAATAAGATATCCGATTTACTGAGGGCCCTCCATGTGGCAGGTACTGTTTACCAGTTTCAATCCTCCCTGTAAACCCGGGACCCTGACTTCACAGGGGAGGACACCGAGGCTCAGAGAAGATGCCCCATGTCTAGAATGAGCCACTGGTGAGCGACAGAGCTTGGATGGGAATAAAGGCAGGGTGACCACACGACCACCCAGCACCTCACCACCACGCTGCCCCCTCCACTGCCACCAAAGCCAGTAACTCCGGCGGCAGAACATGGCGTGACCCAGTGGACTGGGGCAGCAGGTCACTGTCAGTCTGTTCCACTTCCTGTCCTCTGTTCAAATCATCTCCAGTGGTGTTATTTTTTACTGCAACTGTACTCAAGGGAGGAGGGCTGCTTCTGGAATTTTTTACAGACCCACCCAAACCCACAATCTGAAATTCCTGGAGTCCTCAATCGAGGTGGTTCCATGGGGCAAGTCATCAAATAGGAAAAACCAGTCTGAAAAGTGGGTGGATGCATTTTCTCTCAGACTGAAAAAATAAAAGGGTCAGTTCTCAACTCGACTGGAACGTGACCCCAGGATAAGGAACAACAGAGAAGACACAAGAGTTGAAGAAAACATGATCAGGTTCCTCAAAAGATAAGTTAAAAGGTCTTGATGATTAATAAACTAAACTATCTTAAAAAAAAAAAAAAAACTATCTTAGTCAAGTCCTACTTGCCCTGTTAACTGGGACCAAAAGATTTGCAGCCCTTTTGTTTTTAAATCACTCTCTGCAGGAAGTGTTTTTAAATCACTCAAAGCTGCAAAATGCAGCTGTGGTGCTCATTCCTATTCCACTTCAGATTCTAGGAGAGAGCATCAAAAGCTAGCAAAGACTGACCCACGCCAGGCACAGGTCTGAGTACAGGTGCCCAGTGCATTAGGAAACCGCAGTAACTTCAGTTCTGAAAGGTGGGATTCCAGGTACTAATTCGGGGCAGCCACGCTCCCGTCAGAGGCATCCAGGCGGCTGCTCCTTCCGGAGGGTCCTTCCTTTGTGATCCCCACACAGAGTCCCCAATACACGCCTGGGGAAGCATCCTGCCTGCTCACCTGTGGGGCATTTGCTTAAACGAACTTCTTGCTCAGCAGGTTAAGGCTCCTTGCCCCCCAAAATCTTTTGACACAATTTTCCACAAGACAAGGGCAGGTATGCAGCCCCTCTGTAGAGCTCAGACACAGAAATAGGATAGATGGGGCAGCTGACAGAGATGAAGGATTTTTTTTTGCAGGTAAATATATACTGTTCTTTAAAATCTTTAATTGCAAGTATAATAATACACGATTATAAAAAAAAGCCACACAGTTTACAAATATACATTTTACAAGTGATGCTGGGATAAAAAGTAGTACTGCAATGTTCTTTATCCCTAGGTAGGTATATTCTAAAAGTGAAAATTAATTGTGTTGTATCATTATGCTATGCAAACTGTATACATACAAGAGCATGTGATATAGTTATGTGATTATACTTGATAAAAAGTTAAAAAAAAAGTGACTTGGGTAGGACAAAATGATATAGACATAAGAAATTACACGGACCATCTGTCTTACCCATCACAGGTAATGGGCATCCAAGCAAATATGACTCAGGATGCTTTCCTGTTTATGCTTCAAGTTACAGTCTTATAGGCTCCCTTCTTTGGTTGTTAAATGCAACTGTAAATATCCACAATGTTTTCTTCCCTATGAAGACACTACACTCTGTTAAGGGCTGCATGACATGCATTCTGTGCTTAGTATGTCTCCGGAGACAGAGAGCAGTGTCAGGAATGTAGTAGATGCTCAATGAAGAGAATGAATTTGGCGGAAGAGTATCTTCATCTGCATTCCAGTCACCTCCCTCGAGAACCAGCCTGGAGAGCTCTGCTTCCAAGTCTATGCATATTACAAACACGTGTAACCATAAGCATAGCAAATAGGCAGAGCAGTACCTGTTTTATTTGGAGTGGAAAACCCAAAGCCTTGGGAGGCCACGCTTCCTCCTCCAGAGCTGAAAGTGCCAGCAGGCTTCTGGTCTCCAAATGATGAGCTGGCAAATCCGCCGAATGTCTTGGCTCCACTGTTTCCGAACAGGTTAGATGTATCTGAAGAGATGAAGAACATGTGTGAGGGAAGTCAGAAGAAGAAAGATGTCCTTATATACTCCTCAAAACAGAGAAGGAAGAAATCTCACTAGGCATTTGGGGAGAAGGGAGTGACAAAGAAGTCTAGGACCCAAGGATGCTGGGTGGCAGTGAGACAGAAACCTCCTCTGATGTGTATGTATCTTCATGACAAGCTTGTAATCATTCCAGTGCCCAGGCTCAGGATTTCCTGATATGATGTTACAGGCACAAAACAAAGGGAGGCAACAGGTTCCAAGGAAGGGCTCTTCTGCAGAAATGCACCTGTGAGCCCACAGGTAGCAGATGTGTCCAACGGGGGGCCCACCCCGCGGCCACACGAGACTCGGCTTCTGAAGAACGGGGCTGGTGTTCATGGATCTTCTCACATGAAGACCAACTTCAAATTTTGTCAAAACTAGAGAAAACAAAGCTAGAGTGAATTCAAACTGGGCACACTGACTTCCAATCCTCCTCTTACATGCCTGCCATTGCCGGCTCTGCACAGAGAATGCAGGCACAATAGGAAAGATCCCGCTGCTCCTCCTTCTGGTTGGATGGAAGCTCGGGATGTTCTGAAGAACATAAGAGGCCAGCAGGACTTCCAGTCTCACTTCCTCTTTCTAAGAGGTTCAGAGTAAGCCCTTGACCTTTTAGATGCTTATATGGTGGGTTGCTCCCTCAGCTGAATTGGCTCCAAGAATTAAAGGAAAAAAGGAATTGAGCTCCTAAAAATCAAGATGGGGGTCAAGTTTTTTGTCGCAGGTACTGCAGATCTGACAGGCAACATATAAACTGCCAAAAGTCAAAAACACGGACGCTCCTGGGGAGCATGCTGTGTAACAGGAACTTTTCTTTAACCCTTTACTGGGAGGAGCGGAGAGGGATGACTCACATTTCCCCACCCTGCTGTGATGGGTGTTTTATTACAATGAGCTTGCACCCACAGTAAGGCAGCAAACTGCTCTCTTTAAAGAGGATCACTGCTCAGACACAGGCATGGACAGGAGGCTGCAATGACATGCTCTGGGTGGGTGTGGAGAGCTGACTGCACAGCACCAAGAGAGACGTACAGACACCTGCATGGGCCAGACAGGTGCTCACAGGGAGGGTGATGGATGGGAGAAGCGTGGAGGGTAACTCTCCAAGACGAGCTGTCTGAAGAGGGGGTCCACCACTAACCTGTCAAGGTCAGGGCCTCTCTTCTTGATCTGCTGCCAATCCAACCCCAGTGAGATGCAACTATGTTAACACTTCTGGTTTCAATGCTCTTGATCCACAATCCAGCAAGTGCAGAGCCTCATCTCAGGGACCCAACCATCTCTAATTTCCATGCGCCAGTAACACAGAGCCCCAGACCACGGCATGGTCACCTGCTCTGTAAAACTATTGCTGACAGTCTAAGAGCTTGGCTGTGAACATGTCAGGCACTGACAGCATGCGTGGGTAGCAAATTCCTTTTCATCACCATCATATATGGTCCCAGGGGGCTACATATCCCCTAGTGGAGCCTGCAAAATGCCCTCTTGAGCAGTCTGATCCTTTCCTGATCCAAGGTGACTGAGGATTACATTAGATCCCTTCAATGGCAGTGCATCTGATACTGGAAACAAAAACCAGGCTTCCCAGCCATTCCTTTCATTTGGTATTTCAAGAAGAGAGGGCGATGATTTTCTGACTTTGTTAGTGCTAACAAGGCAAAAATTCCAAGTGTAAGATTAGAGACTAGATCTCCTCTTGGAGAAACCAGAAATACAGAGGTGAAATGATTTTACTGGAACCGTGTTGGAAGACCTGAATTCCGGGGAGGTCAGAGAACATTTACAAGCCTTTGGGCTTCTTTATCCCTTTATCTCTTTAAGACTCCTTGGTCTTTAGGATGTTCAAAGACATTACAGGGGGATAAATGAGTGGTGCAGTCAGCCTTGGCTTAGAAAACGTAATAATTGATGGGAAAGGACTAAGCCTTCCTGAGTCAAGGTTTCCTCACACATAATTCACATGGCCCCAGGGGTTACCTGTGTCTTTGGTAGAGTCTCCCGGGAAGAAAGAAAGGAGAAACCTTTGCAGTGTGAACTTCAGGATACAGAACACTCCAGCACCAAGCACCAGTCATATCCCTAGCTTGTCTTCTGAGATCACTGCATAGTTAGTTCCAATTGTTTTTCAGGGCTAAGGAGGGCAGCTCCAGGACTACGCAGCCCGGGGTCTAAATGTCACCAGGGGAGGGGCTGGCCTCCCAGTCTGTGCTCTGATCTATCTGCAGGGGAGCGTGTTCAATGAATGCCATGCAAAGCAAGCATGAGGGCCATCAGACAGGGTGCACAGGGAGGGGTTCCATTCCATGGCGGGGCTGGAAGATCTCAGGAGGCAACACGGTGGATCAGAGCTCTGCACACATGCTTGGATGAAACCCCTCTTACACTACTTAATGGCTGTTACCTCTGGAAGCCCACACCCTCTCTCTGAATCTATATCTTTATTGATAAAATGGGGATGGCCACATCTGAAACTAATGACACCATCCTAATGGCAGAAAGCAAAGAAGAACTAAAGAGCCTCTTGATGAAGGTGAAAGAGGAGAGTGAAAAAGCTGGCTTAAAATTCAACATTCAAAAAACTAAGATCATGGCATCTGATTCCATCACTTCCTGACAAAGAGATGAGGAAAAAACGGAAACAGTAACAGACTTTATTTTCTTGGGCTCCAAAATCACTGTGAACAGTGACTGCAGCCATAAAATTAAATAAAAGACGCTTGCTCCTTGGAAGAAAAGCTATGACAAACCTAGACAGCATATTAAAAAGCAGAGATTTCATTTCACTGACAAAGGTCCATAGAGTCAAAGCTACGCGTTTCTAGTAGGTCCTGTACAGATGTGAGAGTTGGACCATAAAGAAGGCTGAGTGCAGAAGAATTGATACTTTCGAACTGTGGCGCTGGAGAAGACTCTTGAGAGTTCCTTGGACAGCAAGGAGATCAAACCAGTCAATCCTAAAGGAAATCAACCCTACAGTTTTCAAAAACTGTTATTGTACTCGAGTTCTAAGATCTCTCTGTTTTAGGTTCTAAATTCCTACTAGCAGAACAAAAATTTCTGATTATATAATTTTGCAACTTTAAAGATGTGTGTGTATCTTCACTACAATCTTTCCTTGCATATTACTAGATAAACAGTGACATCAAAATAACTGATCTGTCAATATGTGAGTCTCAGGAAAGAGAGTTTTGCTTGTAACTACATGAGCCTCATCATCAAGGAAACCTCTGTCCCATCTGGAGAACATTAGCGCCCAATGCCTTGTTGTTCAGCTGCTCAGGTGTGTCCAGCTCTTTGCTACCCCATGGACTGCAGCATGCCAGGCTCCTCTGTCCTTCACTATCTCCCTGAGTTTGTTCAAACTCATGTTCATTGAGTCAGTGATGCTACCTAACCATCTCATCCTCTGTCGTCCCCTTCTCCTCTTGCCCTCAATCTTTCCCAGCATTGGGGTCTTTCCCAATGAGCGATCATGTAATGATCACACAGATGAGAGAAGCTTCTGGTGGTGCATATTTAATGACAGCAGCTAAGATGAAGATTGACAGGTGCCTGACTTCCCAACTCAGTCTTCATCAGCAACACAATATTGTTTTTTTAGAAGATTTAAACAAACAAATTTCTTTCATTTCCAATCACGAATAGACAGATCAACAAGGAATTAGCTGAAGAAGAAAGTACCAGCACAAAGATACAGCTTCGTTTGAAAATAAGACAAAAGTGTAACAGCTGAGAAATAATGATGGCTTCAACTTTTGTGTGACATTTCTCTACAGTAGCTGTATTTTAAAGCAAATTCAAAGCAAGTCCAACACAAATGAAAATCCAGATGCTCCTCCGAGCACACCCAGCCTGTTCGGCTGCTCTCTTTTATGCTTGTCTGCTTGCATTCATTTCAAGTCATCTCAGTCCTAAGAAACAGAGCAATGTGGGCCTTGGGAGAGATGATGGGAGTAGCTCAGTGCATAGATCCTCTCTCCCTGCAGCTCTGATGTCTTTTCATGGTTATATAGGACATCTCATTAAAAACCCCAAAATGAAAAACAAAATCAAAACAGACCGCACTGCTCTGGGGGAGAGATTTTAAATGGGCCTTCCAGACCTTTCCTCCCTTGCTACCCTTGTCACTGAAGCTCTGATACTGCCAAGAGAATGACAATGACATCAGGGGACCCAGAGACCAGGAAAGTTTCTGAACTTACTTGGGGTAGCTGTGGACCCAAAGCCCCCGCTGGCCGAGCTGAATGGGTTTTTGTTGGCTGCATCCTGGCTGGGTTTTCCTCCGAGGCCGCTGAAGAAGCCTCCCCCTCTTCCAGCGTTTCCAGACCCAAACACGCTGCCGCTGGAAGAGGACGACTGCTAGGAGACAAAAGGGACAGGAAGCCAGGGAGGATGAGAGGTCACGGTAAAATGGCAGGCCCCGTCCACAGAGAGCAGCTCACAGCTGTGCAGATGGAACGAGCAAGGGAACGCTGATCCCTGCTGGTGCAGATGTTCTAACGACCAGAGAGGAAGCTGAACTCTGGATGGAATGATCCCTACAACCACACGTTCTCAAGTTATTCTACGTTGCCAGTTCTCTGAAAACATCACTTGTGGTAGGTGGGAGCCCGAACAGTTTACCTGCCCTGATTCCTGGGGCAGGGAAACCCAACCCTTGGGAGCTCTCCCAAATGTGAAGGTTTAAATACATTTCTAGGTTATGATGGGCATCACTTATTTTCATTCATCCTGTGTTTGGCTGAACTCATCAGCAACCGACTATCAGTGATTCACACAATCTTTTCTCCCAATTTGTGCACTTCTATTTCATAATGACTTTCCCAGTGCTGCAGAAATAAGCTTAAATTAGCTCCATTGTTGAAATGATGACCACAGCTGAGTCCTGTCCAAATCAGCAAATCACACACCCTGAAGGTGCTGCTAATGCAGGCGCATGCTGACACAGAGCTGGACCCAGCACCACACGTACTTCTGCTGAGGAACTAGTTCTTTAAGGAAGACAGGTGCTAGATTTGAGGGGCCATTAACACTAGTTAGATACGTTACTCGCTGGCTGGTAACGAAGAATACAGTGGGCCAGTAGAGACGGGCTGCTGTGTGCAGGAACCTAACAGGAGCCCCCTTCTGGGGGGGTGCGTAGGTGGAGAGGTGCCGAAGTCCCTCTTCTGAAAGATGGGGAAAATAAACTACTCACCTCCCAACACTGGGTGACATAAATCAGCTGGAAATGTAGTGCCCTTTAGAAAAGTGCCTCAAATGTAGCTGACATTCTCAGAAATGGTTGCTGGTATTTCAACAACCACCAGCCAGCGACTGAGCACTTCCTCTGTGCAGGCACTTTCCTAAGGTCTTTACACGCAATCATTTAATCCCCCAAAGAAGCCAGACCTCTAGCGGGCGGTCCCTGAGACAGGCTCCCAGCGGGCCCCTGCTCTGGAGGGATGCAGTCGCCGCCTGCAGTCTGAACTGCCCAACCAGGACTGGACCGCAGGAAGGGGCCACCGGCGTGCTGCTCCCCTGTGACCCTGCTCACACAGCAGCTAGAAGAACACTTGAAGACAGCAGTCAAGTCGCTCTGCTCCTGCTTACAAACTCTGAAAAGAAACTACGCGCTTTGGCCCCGTCCATCTCTCAGCATCACCCTTTATCCCCCGCCTTCTTTCGTGCCTTGAACAGGACAGGCTCATTTTTATCTGAGGGCAACCTACTTAAGGTACTTGCTTGTCTCCCGCCCCCCCACCCCTGCCCCTTTAAACTTCTTTAAAAACAACAGAAACTGTTTAATACACCCATTTAATGATGACTGATTTTTAAAACTTGGAATGAAATCCAATCATAAGAGCACAGGCTTTGATAACTAGTGAACTGACTTCCAAAGGAATGAAGACATGACAAATATGCATGTGTGTGGAAAACAGAGAATACCAGGTTTCTCAGCTGACTTCCATGGATCCAGCTGAAACAGGAAAATGGCCAATAGAGAGACCGTTTTTTGCCCTATAGGAAAGGAAAAAAAAAAAAAAAAAAAAAACCACAACAAAAAGCCCCACAAACCCCAGCAACTTCAGATGGTTCACTCTATTTTAAAAAATATGATTTAAAAAATAATGGCTATCTGTAGAAATGAGTAGAAGTGGGTAACACTTCACTGAAGTGAATGTGAATTGACAGTTAAACTATATCCTCAGAAGTGGGTTAGAATAGCCCATTCATTTTAATTAGAGTAAATAATAATAGTTTTAAGAACTTTAAATTATGGAAGATCTCAAAAGTCCCTATGGAGGGGCACAACGAACCCACGTACTCACCACCTAGCTTCACCCATGACTCACAGCCAGCTGAGCATCACCCACAGCCCCATGTTCTGCCCCCGATCCTTGATTAGTATGAAGCAGACATCTTATCATCCCATCCACTGTGTAAAGCTCCAAAACAGAAACCATAAAAAACTTACCACAACCAAAAAACTAACAGTACATTTACACCATTAAAGAGGGAGTCAGTGTTCAAGATCCAGAATTTAAAAATTGCCAAAAACCCTGAGAATTTCATCCGGCCTCCAGACCCAAGCACCATTTCACAGGAAGGGACAGAGGAACAAGTTAATCAGAAGCTACACCACAGGGATGCAATCAGAACAGGAGTGTGCGATCTTAACAGGACCAACAACCTGCTGTGTTCAACAGCTGTATTCTGAGGAAAAAGAAAAGGAGGACAGACATGGAAGGGCAATCAAAGACCCTGAAGAGACCTATCAACCAGTCTCAGTGAATGAACCTGCCTTGATCCTAAATCAAAGAAACAAATGTAAAAAGAGAGATTTATGAGACTTTCTCAGAAAGGCATTTCCGGACAATTGGACCTAAGTAAGCTTCCCTGAACACTACCACATCATCTTGTTCTCTTCACAGTACTCTTTTTGCTTTTTTTTTTGGTCAGGCCACATGGCATGTGGGATCTTAGTTCCCCAACCAGGGACTGAACCTGCACCCTCCACATAGGAAGTGTGGAGTCTTAACCGCTGGACTACCAGAGAAGTTCCTCTCCTCGTAGTGCTTAAAATTATCTGAAATTAAACTCTTAAAGACTGATCCCCCCACGTCCCATCAAAGGCAAGCTCTATGGACACAGCCACTTTTGTCTTTCTTACTCATTACTGAATTCCTGCGTGAATGTTAGTTTTCCCAGCCCTGGTTCTCTACTGCCATTTTAACAACACTAAATCTTTCAATCCATAAATATAAGATGTCCTTCCATTTATTTTGATCATTTTTTATTTCTTGAAATAGTGTTTTCTCGTATTCAGAGTTTTGTGCTTCTGACTATTTCTGATATTTTACTCCTTTTTGTGATACTGGAAATATAATTGTTTTCTTAATTTCAACTTCATTTTTGGATGGTGTGTTGCAAATGTATATAAATACAATTAAAATTTTATACGTTGACCTTGCATCCTACAAACTCGCTGGACTCATTTATTACTTCTAGTAGTCCTTTAGTGGATTACTTTGGGACTTCTCTATATATGATATTATCTGAACATATATAGTTTTACTTCTTCCTTTCCACTCTGGATACCTTTCTTTCATTTTCTTGCCTAATTGACCTGGCTAGAACCAACATATGCTCCTGAGGTCCATCCATGTGGCTGCAGGCCTTGTCCCTCCCTTTTTACTGTTGAGTAATATTCCATTGTGTGAGGATGACAGGGTCTACTATTCTCCTAATGATGAACATCTGGGCTATCATAAAGCTGCTAGCAACATTCTGACACCAGTCTGCCTGTGAACATATACTTTCATTTCCTTTGGGTAAACACCTAGAATTGCTAACCATAAAAATTAGTGTATATTTAACTTACTGAGAAATTGCCAAATGGTTTTCCAAAGTGATCCCACCATTTTACATTCCCACCAGCAGTGCATTAAGAGATCAACTTGTTCTACATCTTGTCCACGTTTGGTCTGGCTGGTTCTTCAGTTCAGTTCAGTTGCTCAGTCATGTCCCACTCTTTGCAACCCCATGAACCGCAGCATGCCAGGCCTCCCTGTCCATCACCAACTCCCAGAGTCCACCCAAACCCATGTCCATTGAGTGGGTGATGCCATCCAAACATCTCATCCTCTGTTGTCCCTTTCTCCTCCTGCCCTCAATCTTTCCCAGCATCAGGATCTTTTCAAATGAGTCAGCTCTTCGCATGAGGTGGGCAAAGTATTGGAGTTTCAGCTTCAGCATCAGTCCTTCCAATGAACACCCAGGACTGATCTCCTGCCGGGAGCCACCACAGGAGATCCCACCCATGACAAGGTCATGCGGAAGAGATCTGGTAAGCAAGGCTTCAGGACTCGATGGATCCCCTAAAGAGCAGAGACATCACCTTGCTGACAAAGGTCCATATAGTCAAAGCTATGGTTTTTCCAGTAGTCATGTATGGATGTAGGAGTTGGACCATAAAGAAGGTTGAGCACCAAAAAATTGGTGCTTTCAAATTGTGGTGCTGGAGAAGACTCTTTAGAGTCCCTTGGACAACAAGGAGATCAAACCAGTCAATCCTAAAGGAATTCAACCCTGAATACTCACTGGAAGGACTGATGATGAAGCTGAAGCTTCAATACTTCGGCCACCTGATGCTAAGAGTCGATTCACTGGAGAAGACCCCAATACTGGGAAAGAGTAAGGGAAAAAGGAGAAGGGGTTGTAGAGGATGAAGTGGCTGGATACCATCACTAACTCAATGGACATGAGTTTGAGCAAATTCAGGAGACGGTGAAAGACAGGGAAGCCTGCCGTGCTGCAGTCCAAGGGGTCGCAAAGAGTCGGACACACCTTAGTGACTAAACCTCAAAAAACTTTTCAATTTCTTCTTTTATGGTTTGTGTTTCGTGTTCTAAAAAAAATCTCTTTCTAATTGTTCCTTCACAGTGACATTATTGACATTTTTGGCCACATAATTCTTTGGAGAGCTACAGAATGTCCAGCAGCATCCCTGGCTAAATGACTACAGTAGTAGCCCCACTCATGAGGCTCAAACAAGTCTCCCGACACTGTGACTGTGAAATTCCTTTGGGGATGGAAATAGACACAAGTTGAGCAGCACTGATTTACTCCAAGGTAGCGAACTTCTTTTTGCTTTTCTGCTATGGCTGTCATATATTTAATACCTTGTTATTAACTGCACAATACATTATTTCTCTTTATGTCATCAGTCTTTTTTTCTTTAGCTGCTTTAAAAGTTTTCTTTTTGTATTTGGTTTTCAGAAGTTTAACTGAATGTGTTCAAGGGTGGTTTTCTGATATTTACTCTGTTTCAGGGTCACAGAGTTTATTGCATTTGTGGGTTCCAGCTTTTCAACAAAATAAAAAAAGCTTGGCCATTGTCTCTTCAAAAAATTTTCTTCTCTCCCATTCTGTCTCCTCTCCTTCCAGGACTCTTGATGACACATTGCTGAATTGCCTTACACTATTATACAGGTTACGAATGTTCTGTCCAGTCTTTTTTTCCGTCTCCTTAAGCTTCACGACTAAGATAATCATGATGGTGTGATCACTCGCCTAGAGCCACATCCTGGAATGTGAAGTCAAGTGGGCCTTAGAAAGCATCACTATGAACAAAGCTAGTGGAGGTGATGGAATTCCAGTGGAGCTATTTCAAATCCTGAAAGCTGATGCTGTCAAAGTGCTGCACTCAATATGCCAGCAAATTTGGAAAATTCAGCAGAGGCCACACAACTGGAAAAGGTCCGTTTCCATTCCAATCCCAAAGAAAGGCAATGCCAAAGAATGCTCAAACTACCACACAATTGGACTCATCTCACACACTAGTAAAGTAATGCTCAAAATTCTCCAAGCCAGGCTTCAGCAATACGTGAACCATGAACTTCCAGATGTTCAAGCTGGTTTTAGAAAAGGCAGAGGAACCAGAGATCAAATTGCCAACATCTGCTGGATCATCGAAAAACCAAGAGAGTTCCAGAAAAACATCTATTTCTGCTCTATTGACTATGCCAACGCCTTTGACTGTGTGCATCACAATAAACTGTGGAAAATTCTGAAAGAGATGGGAATACCAGACCACCTGACCTGCCTCTTCAGAAACCTATATGCAGGTCAGGAGGCAACAGTTAGAACTGGACATGGAACAACAGACTGGATCCAAATAGGGAAAGGAGTACGTCAAGGCTGTATATTGTCACCCTGCTTATTTAACGTATATGCAGAGTACATCATGAGAAATGCTGGGCTGGAAGAAGCACAAGGTGAAATCAAGATTGTTGGGAGGAATATCAATAACCTCAGATATGCAGATGACACTACTCTTATGGCAGAAAGTGAAGAGGAACTAAAAAGCCTCTTGATGAAAGTGAAAGTGGAGAGTGAAAAAGCTGACTTAAAGCTCAACATTCAGAAAACGAAGATCATGGCATCTGGTCCCATCACTTCATGGGAAATAGATGGGGAAACAGTGAAAACAGTGTCAGACTTTCTTTTTTGGGGCTCCAAAATCACTGCAGATGGTGACTGCAGCCATGAAATTAAGAGACGCTTACTCCTTGGAAGGAAAGTTATGACCAACCTAGATAGCATATTAAAAAGCAGAGACATTACTTTGCCAACAAAGGTCTGTCTAGTCAAGGCTATGGTTTTATCAGTGGTCATGTATGGATGTGAGAATTGGACTGTGAAGAAAGCTGAGAGCCAAAGAATTGATGCTTTTGAACTGTGGTGTTGGAGAAGACTGTTGAGTCCCTTGGACTGCAAGGAGATCCAACCAGTCCATTCTGAAGGAGATCAGCCCTGGGATTTCTTTGGAAGGAATGATATTAAAGCTGAAATTCCAGTACTTTGGCCACCTCATGCGAAGAGTTGACTCATTGGAAAAGACTCTGATGCTGGGAGGGATTGGGGGCAGGAAGAAAAGGGGACAACAGAGGATGAGATGGCTGGACGGTATCACCGACTCGATGGACATGAGTCTGAGTGAACTCGGGGAGATGGTGATGGACAGGGAGGCCTGGCGTGCTGCGATTCATGGGGGTCGCAAGGAGTCGGACCCGACTGAGCGACTGAACTGGACTGAAGCTTCATTTCAGGTAGTTTCTACTGACATGTTTTCAAGTTCATTGTTCTCCTGTAGTATTCCCTCTGCTGTTAAACGAATCATTTTGGATACTGTACTGAAACTTCAGATACGAACTGACTGTTTTCGTAATTTCCATTTCTCTGCTGAGATTCATTATTCAACCATTCTTTTATTTTCCTGTAAATACCTGAGCACAATAGTTATTATACCTGCCTGTTCCAATACGTGGATCATCTGTAGGTTATTATTTTATTATTATTATTATTTTTTTGCTGATTTCTAAAGTATGACGGCAGGTCCCCGTTTCTGTTTTACCTCTTTATATGTTACAGAATTGTTTGTTAGGCACAGTGGACTTAACATAGAAGAACAGTGTTGTGGTGACTGAAGACTGCTAATAATTTCCCCAGAGAGTGAGAGACCACTCTTTTCATCTCTGTCCTAAAGTGAGGAGCTAATGGTTCACAGATTTAGAATGAATTCACCCCAGGTAAGCCCAGCACTGTCTTTGCTTAGGATCTGGGTTGTTTGTTGTGTATGTGCTGGAGCCTGGAGCCAGGAGGCAGCTGAGTTGCAGTGTCATCCTTGGATTAAACAGTTCTAGGGAGCAGGAGGATGCAAGACTGCAAGTTCTTTCTGCTTCACTTCTTTACTCTTAGCAAAGGGTGGGAGGGGTGAGTAGAGCAGTTTTACATTGAACCTGCTAGTCTTTCAGACTCCAGTCTTTTTTAAAGGACTTTATTGGGATATAATGCACGTACTACACAACTCACTGATTTAAAGTATAAAATTCAATGGTTATGGTATATTACATCTAAGTTTTAAAAACTGTGGTAAAATATATATGACATATTTTCTCATATACAGCTGAATGGCATTAATTATGTTCACAATGTTATGAAACAATTAATACTATTTCCAAAATTCTTTCATCACATAACTGAAATTCTATAACCACTAACTCACTCCCTGGTCCCTCCTTCCCCTAGCCCCTGGTATACTCTGATCTACTTTCCAGCTCTATGGATTTACCTATTCTAAATATTTTATATACGTGGAACCATATAATATCTGTCCTTTTATCTATGGTTAATTTTACTTAACATAATGTATTCACAATTTATCTATCTGTGATGTGATGTGAAGAACAACTTCATTCATTTTGAAGTCCGAATAATATTCCACTGTATGAATATACCATATTTTGGTTATCCAATCACCGACTGATGAACATGAGCTGTTTCCGTCTTTTGGCCATTGTGAATAATGCTTCAGTGAGCATTGAGGAACAAGTGTCTGAGCACCATTTCTGGGTCATATGACAGAGTTGGACTATAGAGATCAGTCCTGAGTGTTCATGGGAAGGACTGATGTTGAAGCTGAAATTCCAATATTTTGGCCATCTGACGCGAAGAACTGACTCGTCTGAAAAGACCCTGATGCTGGGAAAGATTGAGGGCAGGAGGAGAAGGGGACGACAGAGGGTGAGATAGTTGGATGGCATCACCGACTCAACAGACATGAGTTTGAGTCAACTCCGGGAGTTGGTGATGGATGGGGAGGCCTGGCTGCTGCAGTCCATGGGGTTGCAAAGAGTCGGACACGACTGAGTGACTGAACTGAACTGATGACAGTTGTATGTTTAGCTTTTTGAGGAACCTGTTTTCCATAACTGCTGTACCATTTTCCGTTTCAACCAGAAATACATGAGGGTTCCAGTCTCTTCATATCTTTGTCAATGTATGTTATTCTTTGGTTTGCTTTTAAATTATAGCCTTCCTAGTGGATGTGGAGTGGTGCCTCATTGTGGCTTTGATTTTCATTTTCCTAACGCTTCTAATACTATTGATTACCTTTTGTGTGTTTATTGGTCTTTCGTTTGCCCTCATTGTTACCAAGATCTTCCTCTGGCTTCTTCTCCAGCCAGTATTCTTCCTTCAGCAAGGCCTGTCTTCCACTCTTCCAAACCCAGTCCTGACAGTTACTCCCAAAGGCTGCTGTACCATCAAGGTCACCTACAACTAACTCCCCTCTCTAGAAATCAAGTCAACAGGCTCTCTGCCATGCCTCGAAAGGCCATGTGACAGAGTATATTTTCCAAAGATGGTCACAGTAATATTTCCAGACCTAAATGCTCTTCTAGAGCAAGAGGTGAAGTTTAGTCCCCTCCCCTTGAGCTTGGTGGGACTCTGTGACACAGCCTTGCATAAGAAGATGCAGTATAAATGATGCTTGCAACTTTTGAGGATAGCTTCTGTATGGCTCCCTTTTTCTTGGAATAGTCTTCCTTGGAATCCAGCCACCATGTTGTAAGGAAGCCCAGGCCACATAGAGAAGCCACATGAAGATGCTGTAGCCATGAGTTCCAGTTAAGGTGGGAAATAACCACCAAGTCAATCTCCAGAGAATGCTACTATATTTGGAGGTAATTGGTTAAACAGCACTAGATAATTCTAACATTCATAAAACCAGTGTGATAGTCATACTAACTGGATTTTTCTTGGACTTATAAAGAAAATGAAGTTCTATATCCTGGCCAGAATCTACCTTGTATCCTTAAATTCTTCTGAGAATACCCCTGTGACCTGAAAATTCATTCATTTTTACAACACTCGTCTTGTGCTACCCATAGTCTGAAGCACTGGGGATACAGTAATGACTATAACAGATAAGGCCCCTGGCCATGATAGAAAAAAAAAACAAAACAGAACTGATTTGAATTTCCAGCCTTTCCAATGGGAAACCTAATTTCTGTGAAAGAAGAACATGAACTCGTGGTGGGGTGGGGGGAGTAAGCATTATGGAGTTTATCACAGTATGGGCTTTAAATTCCTTGGCTCAAACTGTGCCTGTGGGAGAGAGAAAAAACTTAGGCCTGTGAAAATCACCCATGTGGCTCTAATGTGTTCATTTTCGCAACCATATTTCACCATGTGGTAACATTCTATTACAGGATAATCCGAGTTCATCTGCCCAATGGTATATCCATAACCATTTGAGTTGCTTCCAGGCTCTAGTTTTTATAACACTGTATCCCAGTGCACAGATGAGTTTCTCTACAGAACAAACTAGGAGTGAGAACTGCAGGGCTTTACCCGATCATCCCAGACTATTTTCCCAGGCGATGGTGCCAATGTACACCGACTAAGAGCACATGTGAGTTCTGCTGCTTTGCATGCTCGCTGGCATTCAGTATTGCTGGGCTTTAAAATGTGTGCTATCTTCCAGGAGGGTCTCTCTTTGAGGTTTTAGTTTGTGTTACTAATTCAGTTGAATATACTCATGGTCCTCTGGCTATCCTTTTTCAAAAATATTTTTTCTTTTTCTATACTGTGGTAAAATGTATATAAAACTTATCATTTTAAGCTTCCCCTCTCCTATCTGTTCAGGGCATGCAGCAGGCACAGGCACAAGCCAAAAGCCAAGCTCAGATAAACAAGGAGTTGCTCTGTCCCTGGCTGGTATGAGACAGGCAGCACCAACCAGGTAGAGTGCACCATTTTAAGCATTTTCCATGTATAATTTAGGCATTAAGTACATTCCACAAAGTTGTGTAACTAACACTATCCTTTTTTAAGAAGTCTCTCGTCCATTTTCCATTGAGTTCACAAATCTTATGTGTTCAGTTCAGTTCAGTCCAGTCGCTCAGTCATGTCTGACTCTTTGCGACCCCATGAATCGCAGCATGCCACGCCTCCCTGTCCATCACCAACTCCCGGAGTTCACCCAAACTTATGTCCATCGAGTCAGTGATGCCATCCAGCCATCTCATCCTCTGTCGTCCCCTTCTCCTCCTGCCCCCAATCCCTCCCAGGATCAGTCTTTTCCAATGAGTCAACTCTTCGCATGAGGTGGCCAAACTACTGGAGTTTCAGCTTTAGCATCAGTCCTTCCAATGAACACCCAGGACTGATCTCCTTCAGAATGGACTGGTTGGATCTCCTTGCAGTCCAAGGGACTCTCAAGAGTCTCCTCCAACACCACAGTTCAAAAGCATCAATTCTTTGGCTCTCAGCTTTCTTCGCAGTCCAATTCTCACATCCATACATGACCACGGGAAAAACCATAGCCTTGACTAGACGGACTTTTGTTGGCAAAGTAATGTCTCTGCTTTTTAATATGCTATCTAGGTTGGTCATAACTTTCCTTCCAAGGAGTAAGCGTCTCTTAATTTCATGGCTGCAGTCACCATCTGCAGTGATTTGGGAGCCCCCCAAAATAAAATCTGATACTGTTTCCACTGTTTCCTCATCTATTTCCCATGAAGTGATGGGACCAGATGCCATGATCTTCGTTTTCTGAATGTTGAGCTTTAAGCCAACTTTTTCACTCTCCTCTTTCACTTTCATCAAGAGGCTTTTTAGTTCCTCTTCACTTTCTGCCATAAGGGTAGTGTCATCTGCATATCTGAGGTTATTGATATTTCTCCCGGCAATCTTGATTTCACCTTGTGCTTCTTCCAGCCCAGCGTTTCTCATGATGTACTCTGCACAGAAGTTAAATAAGCAGGATGACAATATACAGCCTTGACGTACTCCTTTCCCTATTTGGATCCAGTCTGTTGTTCCGTGTCCAGTTCTAACTGTTGCCTCCTGACCTGCATATAGGTTTCTGAAGAGGCAGGTCAGGTGGTCTGGTATTCCCATCTCTTTCAGAATTTTCCACAGTTTATTGTGATCCACACAGTCAAAGGCGTTGGCATAGTCAATAGAGCAGAAATAGATGTTTTTCTGGAACTCTCTTGGTTTTTCGATGATCCAGCAGATGTTGGCAATTTGATCTCTGGTTCCTCTGCCTTTTCTAAAACCAGCTTGAACATCTGGCAGTTCATGGTTCACGTATTGCTGAAGCCTGGCTTGGAGAATTTTGAGCATTACTTTACTAGTGAGATGAGTGCAATTGTGTGGTAGTTTGAGTGTTCTTTGACATTGCCTTTCTTTGGGATTGGAATGGAAATGGACCTTTTCCAGTTGTGTGGCCTCTGCTGAATTTTCCAAATTTGCTGGCATATTGAGTGCAGCACTTTGACAGCATCAGCTTTCAGGATTTGAAATAGCTCCACTGGAATTCCATCACCTCCACTAGCTTTGTTCATAGTGATGCTTTCTAAGGCCCACTTGACTTCACATTCCAGGATGTCTGGCTCTAGGCGAGTGATCATACCATCGTGATTATGGGTCATGAAGATCTTTTTTGTACAGTTCTTCTGTGTATTCTTGCCACCTCTTCTTAATATCTTCTGCTTCTGTCAGGTCCATACAATTTCTGTCCTTTATTGAGCCCATCTTTGCATGAAATGTTCTCTTGGTATCTCTAAGTTTCTTGAAGAGATCTCTAGTGTTTCCCATTCTGTTGTTTTCCTGTATTTCTTTGCATTGATCGCTGAGAAGGCTTTCTTATCTCTTCTTGCTATTCTTTGGAATTCTGCATTCAGATGGGTATATCTTTCCTTTTCTCCTTTGCTTTTCACTTCTCTTCTTTTCACAGCTATTTGTAAGACCTCCTCAGACAGCCATTTGCTTTTTTGCATTTCTTTTCCATGGGGATGGTCTTGATCCCTGTCTCCTGTACAATGTCACAAATCTCTGTCCATAGTTCATCAGGCACTCTATCAGATCTAGTCCCTTAAATCTATTTCTCACTTCCACTGTATAATCATAAGAGATTTGACTTAGGTCATACCTGAATGGTCTAGTGGTTTTCCCTAGAAACCACTAGGCAACTGTCTTCAATTTAAGTCTGAATTTGGCAATAAGGAGTTCATAATCTGAGCCACAGTCAGCTCCTGGTCTTGTTTTTGCTGCCTGTATAGAGCTTCTCCATCTTTGGTTGCAAAGAATATAATCAATCTGATTATATTCTTCCATCTGGTGATGTCCATGTGTAAAGTCTTTCCACAGTCTGTCGCAGCCAGTGTGCTTCTGCGCTGTCCCAATCTTGTATGTAGCGAGCTCAATGAATTTTGGCATAGAAGTGTTTATGATGTTCAACATTTAAGACATCAAACACTGTTAGTACTTTGGGTGGCTCCCCCAGACCTCACTTTTTATGTCCTAAGACTAACCACCATTCTGATTTTGTGGGTTACTTATCTAGAGTAGATACAGTCTGCTTATCTGGAGTAGATACACAGGTGTTCTATGTATCTAGTTTCGATACCAAAGTGATTCTATGAACTTTCACTCCTGCTGTGAGTGTTTCTATTACAGCTGCTCTGCTTCCTCCCAGGTACTGGGGTACCACCAGCCCTTCAATTTTAGCCATTCTGGTGGGGGTGCAGTTGTCTTTTTTCCTTTTGACTTGTATTGTTTATATCTGAATATGATTACTCTGTTGGTTATATAGGCTACAATTTTCCTATTTCATGGCTTGTTTTACCCCCAAATTAAGAAAGCTGTAATTTTAGTGAGGTCACATTTTCCTTCTGCCTGAAGAATATCCTTTAGAATTTCCTTCAGGTCTGCTAGGCATATATCCTCTCAGGATCTGCCCGAAAAGTGTCTTGATTTCACCTCATTATGTACAGATGTTTTTTTGCTGGGTTCAAAAATTCTGGGTAGATGGGCTATGTCTGGCTTTCACTGCCGCCATCGAGAACTCTGCTGTTAGTCCAACCATTGCTGCCTTGAAGGGAACCTGTCCTTCTTCTGAGTGCTTTTAATATTTTATATAGGTAGTGCCACAGTTTCACTATGGCAGGTCTTAGATCCAATTTCCTTTTCTACATTCTGCTTGGCATATGCTGGACTTCAGAATCTGTGGGTTACTGCTTGCTGTTGGTTTTAGAAATCTTTTTCTCTTCTAACACCATACATTCTTTTTCTTCTCCTTCTGATTAAATGTACATTAGATTTCCTCTTTCAGCGTTTTTGCTTTCTCTTTCGTATTTTCCATCTTTTATGCTCTCCATGGTGAATTCCAGATAACTTAATCTGGCCTTCTAGTTCAAGGGTCCGCAACCTCCAGCCCACGGGCCGAATCTAGCCTGCCGCCTGCTTTTATAAATGAGGCTTCATGGGAAAGTAACCGTGCTCAGTCTCTCCTGTGCAGCCTCTGGCTGCTTTTGTGCCACGACGGTGGAGTTGAGTAGTTGCGACAGAAGCAGTAAGTAGCTCTCAAAGTCTAAAATGTTTATTATCTGGTCCTTCACAGAGAAAGTTCTCTGATCTGTGATCTAGTATATTACTATTCTCTTCAGCTGGGTCTGATCTGCTGAGTTAAAATTTTAATTGTAACAGTTTTCTCAAAGTTCTATTCGTTTCTTTTTCAAAGCTGCTATGACTCTTGTAATTTCTGATTCTTAACTGGTATTTTCAAGTCTGTCCTTTATTTCTTTGCAACATGTAAAACACAGCTGTTTTATATTCTAGGGAGTCTTTGAAAATGTGTGTCTCATGTTTGTTCTGGCTCTTGATCATAGCTCCTTATTTCCTGCTGTGACGAATTTACGTGTGGGAATCAATGTCCTTAAAAATTACCAGAGGCCTAGAGTTACTCTTCTTCAGTGTAGCCTGTGCTGTCCTGCAAGACGTCTTGGAGACACTGCCGTCCCTGGAGCAGGTCAGGCTGCGTGTTTAGGACAAGACTGGAGAGGTGCAGTCACAGCGGACCATGGCGGGGGCTCTTTCAGCCCTCCCACTTTGCACATGCCTGGGTGAGTGAAGCCTGCCCCTCTGTCCTTTGGGGTTGTTAACACAGGAAGTCCGAGTGCTCTCAGACTAGTAATGCTCTCAGGGCAGAACTGGCTTCTGTGCTCCACTCACTTCTACAGGTTCCCATTTCGCCTCTAATAAGGTGTGGTAAAATACCTTGTTAGCTTATAAGTGCTTTCGAATCTATGGTTTATTTGGTTTATCTAGCTATTTTTAGCTGTTTTCCCTGGGGAACTTGAAAATCAGAAGTTCTGTTTCTTTCTGTCAAGAATCACTGACTAGGGCAGAGCCCATCTTCTTAGGAGAAAGGTGAAAAAGAAAATCTCCTACTGAAGACTTGGAAGAAGCATATAACACGGCCACCACTTTCTCCAGCTTCTGGACAAATGTCAATTCTACCTTTAGAAAGTCAGTCATTTCCAATATGTCAGAGCATCTTTCTTCGGAAGGACTCCTTGTGAAGGTACTATGATCTAAAAGCAGCATCTGCCTGCCAATGCAGGGGACGCAGGTTCGATCCCTGGTCTGGGAAGATACCACATGCCAGGGGGGCAACTAAGCTCACGTGCTGCAACTACTGAGCCTGTGTATCTAGAACCTGTGCTCCGCAACAAGGGAAGCCACTGCAATGAGGAGCCTGCATACTGCAACTAGAGTAGCCCAAGAGCAGCAACAAAGACCCAGTGCAACCAAAAACAAAACAATTAATTACAAATAAATGAATAAAAGCGGTTGGATTGGGGACTTCCCTGGTGGTCCAGCAGCTAAGACTCTGAACTTCCAACACAGGGAGCCCAGGTTCGATCCCTGGTCAGGGAACTAGGTCCCGCACGCTGCAACTAAAGATCCTGCATGCCACAACTAAGACCCGAAGCAACCAAACACAAACAGATATTTAAAAACAAACAAAAGTAAAAGCAGCTAGCTTTTATAACAGTAAATTTAACCCCTTTGGGTTCTCAGTGTTCTCATCTGTCAAATGGGGATAATGACAGCACTTAGCTTATTCAAGCACTAATGATTTTAAGTCTATGTGGGTACATCACTAAAAACCAGGCCCAGCACACAGATAACCACTAGCTAGACAAACGGAAACAGCTCAGGTCACCAAAAGGAGCTCGTGGACTACACGTTGCTTAGTACAGGGGCCATTTACAATTTCTGTTGCATATTCTTATTATTGTTTAAACAACCACTTAAAAAAAAAAAAGGGCCAAGGAGCAGATTTCGCTTACAGGCCATAGATGCCAATCCCTGGCCTCACAATAGGCAGAAGATTGACAGAAACCAGGCAATGTGCTTTAAAGTGCTTTTTGAGAGGACTTTCAAATAAGGATTAACACTGGAGTGATTCTCTCAAATCAGAAGCAGAGACTTTTGTGACCCCAAGGAAGCTACGGAAGGCAGAGCTTGAAAACCTCAGTGTTGTTTGCTGGACACACAACACATTACACCCTCTATACAGGAGCAACGCAAATGGGACTGACCGTGTCGGCCCGAAGAGAGGCAGATACCCACATTACCTGGCCGAAGACTGCTCCACTGGTACTGGCTGCTTGACCAAACAAAGAGCCAGTATTGCTAGACCCAAAACCTATAAAATAAAAGAAAACAGAAGTTTAATTTGAATGAAACTTCTATACATCAAAGTTTTGTTTTTCGGTTTAAATGCCATTCATGTATGTGAAAGTACCTCAGAATAAATCATCTCAAGAGTAAAATCTGTTTCCCTACCAAGGAAATGGAGAAAATTATGGGCAAATAGTTTTGAAACCTTTTTTTTCACTGCTAAAATTTTGTAACAGTTAAAAAAAAAAGTCTCAAAGCCTCAGGGACTGAATCCTTGTCTCTACTAAACCCCAGGGGGTGGGGCTGAGGACTCTGAGTAGCTTTTCCTTAGACTCATAGCTGCTAAGAAGTGTCTCCAATGACTGACTTAATATCATGAGCATGACTACTCTCTGGTTTCCTCTAATCTCAGCGCCAGATTCTTGCAGAGCTGTTTATCTTCCTTCTAGGGTCTGGGTTGAACGGGGCCTGGGAAACCAGGCAGAACTATATATTGTAGCAGAAGAGCCCCAGACAAGGAGCTAGACAGCAAGAGTTCCATTCTCCATTCCTGCTACTGGCCTAGGTAGGGGAGCTCAGGCAGGCCTCAGTGCCTCCACCACAGCTGGAGGAGGCTGTGCAGGCATCTTCCCTCCTAGTTACCACAGGAAGGAAGAGTTTTTCACAGGTTCTCGGTTGTATTGAAATAGTTTTGATTGTAGACAAGGATTCTCAAGTTTGACTGCAGAACAAAAGATGCGCTAGAGATAGGGTTAAATATCCTATTCTCTTTTAAGACCCACAAGACCTTCTCTCTGCCTGTGGTTTAGACCAACCTGTCACACTTCCCATCACTCAAACAGGCTGACCAGCCTCTGCACAAGGCATTAGGTGGATCTCAAAACTATCTCGCATCACTGTGTCTTGCATCCATTATTGTAGTGGAACATACTGGGAGTTCAGCAAATAGTTATTGAAGACAGGAAGGAATAGACTTCCTTTCTAATAAATTATGAGCCAGCTTCAAATATATTATCATCAAAGGAATGAACTAGCAGTTATCTGTAACCATGCCCACCAAGAAATCAATGACCTTTGATTACCCCCTCACCCTCTGAGCCTGACTGCTAAAGAAATGCCTTTCATAAGATAACCATGGAGAAAGGAAGATTAGAAAAGATTTTGGGAGTGTCCCATCTATTGGTTTTTGGAGTAAAAGCAGCTGCTAAGATGGGACATGCAATAGTGAGGATTACATTTTACTTTAAAAAACTGTAAAACTTAAAAGATTTTTTAAAACTTATACTGAAAATAGAAAAAAAAAACCCCCCAACTTTTCAAATGTCACTATCTGCTCTTCTAGGACGCAAGATGGTATCAGAAGACAATTTAACAAAGGGCTAGGGTGAGGAGCTCTGGAGTCTAGGTCTGGTTCCACCACTGGCACTGAAAGACATTAGACCAGTCACCTCCAGGCTTGACAGTTTTGGACATTATGACCTCTAAAACACCTTCCAAATTTAACATTTCATACTCATGAGTCATTCATTACTTGCCATGTCTTTAAACTTGTTTTTCTCCCCTATGGAATTGGCACTCTGGTGGAGAACTTGCGGAGAAGCAAGACTGGAGCCAGTGATTAGACCAAAGAAACGCCCAAGGCCGCCAGTGTCCAAGCCCTCTTACAGACTTTCCAGAATCTCTTGTTTTCCCTCACTTCCTTTTCATTTCTGAAGCAATGCAAACTTGTTGCAAATGTTTCATATACGGAGGACAACCAAGGAAAAATCTCCCATAAGTTCTTACCTGAAGCTTGACAGAAGCTAAAGCCAGAGGATGACGCTGTTGTGGTGGCGGCCGAGGTGCCACCAAACACGGAGCCTCCCTGCCCAAAGCCAGGACTCTGACCAAAAGCAGGAGGGTTGTTCTGGCCAAAGAGCCCACCTCCGTTGTTGGTAGACGACTGTCCAAATGAGAAGGAGCTGGAGCTACTGGTGCTCGAAGAGGCACCGAAGACATTCCCGCTGGTGGACGTAGGGGTGGAGGACACGGACTGACCAAAAGCAGGCACAGAGCTGAACCCAGGCTGACTGAAGGAAAAGCTGCTTGCGGGGCTGCTGGTTGACTGCCCGAAGGCCGGGGCCTGCCCAAAACCTGGCTGTCCGAAGACCCCTGGGGTGGAGGTGCCAAAGGCAGGGCTGCCGAACCCCGAGCTGCTGACCTGTGGCGCAGCGGCCGCTGTGCTGGCCATGCTGCCCGTCTGCTGCCCAAACAGGCTGGGGGCAGTGCTGGCGGCCACCTGCCCAAACATGGGGGTCGCTGAGGGGGCGCTGGCTGTGTGGCTGCTGAGCTGGCTGAAAGCCGAGCTGGAACTGGCAGTGGGAGGCTGAGTGAAGACAGAGGAGTCAGAAGTGGCCATCCCAAACACCGGGGTCTCCGTGGCTGGGCCTGGAGCAGCGCTGCAAACACCACTGGAGGTGGTGGCAGGTCTGGATGTTTCTGGGGCCACAGGGATGGTGCTTGAGGCTCCAGGTGCCGAGATGGTGGCTGGCCCAGGCACAGAGACGGTGGGGCTTGGGGACGGCGCTTCCGTCTTGATGTCTGGGACCCCAGGGGCTGCCGGAGCAGCCTCAGCTGCAGGCACCAGGACACTGGTACTGGCCGCTTCAGTGCTAGGGCTGCTGATGGCAGGCTGGGTGAGAGCAGGCTCTTTCTTCCCAGAGTCGGGAGTTTGAAGCGGAGCCTGGGGAAGCGGGGTTGGTGGCTGCTGCCCCAGGAGGGAGGCAGTTGATGTCGAGGCCTCATTACTGCCTGGCTTCTCGGGCAGAGCCGATGACGCAGCTGCTTCTGAGCTTTTACCAGAGCCCGTGGGCAGGGTGGGGGCAGACCCTGAGCTCAGGGGGCTGCCAAACGACAAGGTGGGGAGTGACGTGGGCAGGGGCGTGGCAGTGGACGCCGGGGAGGAGGAGGGTGCTGTGCTGCTTGTCGGTTGGCCTCCGAATGAAAAGCTGGTCTTGCTACCACTGAAAAACAGGCCCCCAAAACTGATAGCCCCGGAGGAGCCCGCACTGGTGAGTGGCAGGTTGCCAAAGACGCCTGTTGAGGAGCTGCTGGGGCTGGGACTGGCTGCTGCTGTTGGTGCCGCTGCCGAGGTGGCCGCAGAGGTGGTCTCGGGGGGCTCTGCGGGCTTCCCCAGCACCGCAGGGCTGGGAGAACTGAACCCGGAGGGGGCGGTGGGGGTCTTGGTGGGCTGTGCACTGGCACTGGTCACGCCTGGGGACAGTGCCTTGCTGGCTGGCTTGGTGGGCTCGTCTGCTTGGCCGACCCGCAGTCCTGAGAAACTTCCTAGAGTCTCTCCCGCCAGGGAGCTTGGGAACAGCAGCTCGCCCAGCTTGGATGGTGGCGCCTCCAGCTTGCCAGTGGGGGTGGAGAGAGAGATTCCAGAAGGGGCTGCGGGTCTGCTGCTGTGCGGGGCGGACTCTCCTGGCGTGGCACCAGCCGCTCCTGTGCTAGCTGATGTCATCGTCCCTGAGGAAGGTAAGCTTTCAGGAACGGTCTCATAGAAAGGCTTGCCTCCCCCGCCAAAGGAGAATGCATCGAGCTGGCTTGGCTCTTTGGTGGGGGGTGCTGACCCTGGCAAGAAAAAGAAATTAGGAGATGGGTTGGGTGTCACAAAATATGACCGACCACAGCCTCACTGACTTCTCTAAGCCAGAGCCTCTCTCCTCCCTTGACCTCATCAGGACAGCCTGTTCTGACAGCACTGTCCTTGCGCGAGACAGAATGTGTGCTTCTCCGTGGGAACATGAGCACTGAATCGTCTCACTGAGGTGAGAGGAACACACGTTCTTTTTATCACCATTAAGTCACAACAAATACACCTGTATCTAGAGTACCTGAAGTTAACCTAGTTATCCACAAGAGAAACAAAAAGACCTCACGCACATTTCCTCCCGTGTGTGTGTCTCAGGAGTAACATTCTCAGCACATGCTAGCCTATGGACCTCTTCTTGACAAGACAAGGAATTGATTCCGTATGGTAGGTTTTCTTTTGCTTTTATGGACAAAGTGTCAATCCACAAGTCATCTTTCTTACCTACAATTCAGGGCTACTTCCTAGTGCTCTCCTCACGGAGTGCTCTCACAGTGGCAGCGTGGTCTGCTGGGCAAGGACATGAGGGGCTGAGGCTGAGGGCTCTGCCACTTGCTGGCTGTGCCACTCTGGAAAAGTTAATTGATTTCTCTGGGCTTCAGGGTCTCCATTTGGAAGACAGATAATAATAGCTATACCTCATAGAGTTGTTGCAAAGATGAAATAAAATGTAGGTAAAGTACTCACAAGGCCTGGTCAAAAAAGTGGTCAACAAAGAAGACTAAAATTTGATATTATAAATGGAAACTGGTCTGTTGCAAGTGCCTGTTGAGGTGTTTAGCTCCATGTGGTTTTAAGAAGTCTAGCTATCACAAACACCTGGGAACACTGCGAAGCCCCTGGTATCTACAGATAACTTCCAGAAACCCCTCTTTGTATCACTGATGTGGTACTGAGTTGCTTGTGATTTTGGATTGCTGTCTGTTCTAGTATTAATGAAAATGGTTATGGAATTTCTGTTGTGTTTTATTCCTAATGTATTTCATTTAGGATTTCTGACAATTATTTTGTTCTTGCCAATCTTTTTATACCATTGAGCTGTTTTTCTTTTAGAAAGTGAGACTCAGGAGAGGAGTGGGCCTCAAGGGTATTCTGCCACATCTAAGTGGACAGAACCGTTTAGGAATCACTGCTCCAGACAGAAAAGATAGAATGAAATCAACAACCTTTTAAGTGCCGCACACAGACTGGGTTTAGGATGCCTGGTATGCTTTCAGCTCCCGAATATTCCTCAAGCAGATTTTAAGAGATCCCTTTTTTACCAAAAAATGTTCATCACTTGGGCTGACACACAGAAAAGCACTCATAAAAGTACATGCTGAAGGAAAAGTTGAAAGATGGTCATTGTCTTATTTATTATAGGAAAACCTGGTAAAAGCCTGAACCGTCCATGAGGGGGATGGTTAAATAAATTAGGGCACATCTGCAAGACAAATTATGTAGCCACTAAAAATGACATTTAAACAAGACTCTCATTAATACTGGAAAACGAAGGATTGTGTTAAATGAAAAGGTAGAAGCAAAAAATCCCAAAAGGAAATAGAACTGCAATGGTTAAGGGTACAATGTGTAATCCTAGAACGTATTACTTTAATAAAAAATATAAACACTTTTATAATAAAAGCTTTCTTTTTAAAACAGAAGTAAATTCAATTACTTTGAACTGAGAACTTGAAGGCACTTAAAAAATACATCTGGTTTCTGATAGGTCCTCAAAGTCTTTTAAACATTAAAAACATGCTGGTAGATGTTGGTCTGAGCGTCCCAGCTGGCTCAGTGATAAAGAATTTGCCTGCAATGCAAGAGACTCAGGTTCGATCCCTGGGTTGGGAAAATCCCCAGGAAAAGGAAATGGCAACCAACTCCCAGAAAACCCCATGGACAGCAGGAGTCTGGCGGGCTACAGTCCATGGGGGCTGCAAAAGAGCCAGACCCGACTCGGTGACTAAACAACAACAGACGCTGGCAGATCCGCACCAGCGTGCGCGGGACAAGTGTGTCTCCTGATAGGTTATCAAGGAAAGAAACATGAGTTTAGTCTTTCCTTTCTACAGTACTGTGTGTGTGTGTTCAGTTACTCAGGCCTGTCGGACTCCGTGGACTGCAGCCCACCAGGCTCTGTCAATGGAATTTCCCAGGCAAGAATACTGGAGTGGGTTGCCATTTCCTCCTCCAAGGGATCTTCCCAACCCAAGGATTGAACCAGCATCTCTTGCGTTTCCTGCCTTGGCAGGTGGATTCTTTACCATTGCCTATCTCAACCTACAAATTGATACAATTTTGACTTCATTAAAAAATTTTTTTTAAATTATGAAAGTATGATTAACACTCTACAGGAAACTGGGAAAATACAGAACAAAGTTACATATAGTTTCACTACATATTATGATTATTAAAAATTGATATAAATTTAAATACCATATGACAAAGATGGAGAAAGAAATTTTAATTTGCGTGTAAACATTCACATTTAAAGCACAGCCTTGCCTTTCTAAAAGCAAACCCTTTCTGAGTTTTTAACTATGAAGACAAAAGTCATTCCCCACAGTTTCTTAAATCCAGCCTATTTCTAATGCATAATATCAACACCAAGTTCACTGCAGATACTTTAAGCAAAATGCAGCAGCAAGTAAAATGTCAACCAACCTGCCTCCCTCAAACCTGCACTTGTTTAGAGGGAAACACGAAAAGTGAGGCGACTCAATGCAGAGACTGTACCTTGTGTGGCACTGAAGTTAGAAGATGGTGTTGGTGTGACTATCCCAAAATTAAAGCCAGTCCTAGGGGGTGGAAGAAAAGAAGTTAAAAATGAACAGACTTAAGGCACAACACTGCCCTCTAACAGTACATTTATAATCCATTCACATAATCTACTCTCAGGGACTTGCAATCTATCGATAAACATCAGCAAGCGCGTTGCCTCTGAAGCCGCAGCGCAGAGCTCTCAGAGCGTGGAGGGGAGCGATGTGTGGGTGAGGTGAGAGGGAAGCCGCCAGTGAGGAGGCCTTGGAGGAACAGCCAGGCTCCCCATGGTAGCGGGGCTGGGGACCTATTTCAGGGGAGTGAAGGAGCACTAGGACTGTGCCTTGGGACGGTGGCCGGAGCGGCTGGCTCGCCTAGTGAGGCGGACGGGATGGGCTAGGTGAGGAGGAGCCTATGACCCCCCCAGGGAGCACGTCAGGACAGCGCATGCCACTGGGGGAGACAACAGACAGTGTGAAATGGAAGCCACTGTCTCTGCTGTTCGGACAAAACGCTTAGTCCTCAGCTGGGAAATTTGGTTCGGAAACTTTTAAAAAAAAATTTTGGTTGCACCAAGTGGCTTGTGGGATCTCACTTCTCCGACCAGGCACTGCACACAGCCCACAGAAATGAAAGCGCTGTAGCTGTACCCTAACCACTAGGCCACCAGGAAAAGTCCCTCAAAAACCTATCTGATTCTTTTCATCTTCTCCTCTCTTTCTGTACATTTTCTTCACCCTGTGAGTGAAGACACTATAAGCAAAGAAGAAAACTCAGCACCAGTTGAGCCAGAATGGAGTACTCATTCTGAGAAAAGTTCAAATAGCAAATTAAAAACTGTTGGATTGGTCAAAAAGTTCATTTGGGCGTTTCTGTAAGATGTTATGGAAAACCCCAAATGAACTTTTTGGCCAACCTGATAAAAAGCCGAGCATATCAAATAGAGTAAGTAACAGTAAAGAGTAGAGTTGGGTTTTTTTTTAAACTCGTCACTGGCTTCATCAAATGGTCCAAGACCACCTAAGATGTGTTAAATATTTTATCACCTTAAAAAAAAAAAAAGAAAACAAATCACTTTCTTTGTCTCAACCCTGGTGAAGAAATTTGATGTAACAGAGGTAAGCAGCTGACCCATGACCCAAACCTCTGTAGGTTATTTTAAAGACGGGAAGAAGAGTATCAGGTTCACAGAAGTAAAGATTAATTAACAGATGCGGTAGCTCCCGGAACTGACCTACTCTCTAAAACTGTGCGTCAAACTACCTTTGGGGAGTAGAAAACTAATGATTTACAGGAAAATATATATGATTTCCCCCTTAAAATTCTATTCTAACACCCTCCTTTCTCGTAATGTGTTAGGCTGAAGGGTGTTCAAGAAACAAACTCACAGCAGGGAAAAGAGACTGTGGTCAGTGTGATTCCAGTTACAAAAGCATAAACTGGAAGAGCTTAAGAGGCTTTTCTAGTGGAACTGAATGTGTAACCCTTCACGGTGAAAACAATCTTTGGATGAGTATTTATCTCAGCCACACAGAGACTAACTCCACCCCAAAGAAGAGAGATGCTCTGCCAACTCTCACAGGTTTCATGATGAGTGTTCACAGGATAGTGAAAAGGTACGCCCCCTCCAACGTTAATAAGAACTTCCTTTGGACTGAGGGTTAGAAGACCCTTTTGTTTTTAAAAATAACTCAATTTGACAAGTACAGACATCATCACTTTTAAAAAAATGAAACAGAAATGGACTTCCCCACATCTATATAAAACCCCAGTTCTTAAATGGCCACTGTCTTGATTGCTCAGCAGTCTAGTATAATGTGACCTCTCGGGGCAGCGAAGCCAATCCAAGGTCTCACCCAGCCGCCAGATGGTGTCAGAATGAAAAGATCTCGGTGTGATAAACTAGAGCAACCACAGACCCACTACCCAAACAAGGCTTATCCTAAACAACAAAACAAACAAGCCAGTAAGAACACACATATAAAACTGAATCGAAAAGGACAAACAGATTTACATTAGGACACTAAGCTACTCCCACTATCATTAAATGTGTCACTGTGGAGATAAGAACTCTGGCTTCATATAAGTATACCCGCTGACTATAACATTTGGAGAAGCAATCTATAAGGATTCTGTGATCTGCCACAAAACTTAAGTTTATAACTGACCCTGATGAAAATGAGAAAGGCTTGCTGAACTGCCCAACAGTAGACGGGGTAGAAGTCACAGCTGTTTCTATCTTGGTTGCCACTGGTCCTGGAATTATGGGAAAAAAAGAAGAGCATTACAAAAAACCAAACACCATTTTAGTTTAATTCCCTGTGGCACTGAATGCGCAGTGCCACGCAAAGCGCAGCCCCAGGTCACGTGCTTCCTGTAGGTCAGCAGTCAAGGGGAGAGTGAGGACTCGGTCATGCTCAAGGTCTCTGAATGGGCTCTCTGGCCCTGTCAACTGTCAATTTCAAACCAAGGCATGCCACTTTACCCTTTCCAGGAAAGACATCAACGTAACTGGAGTGCAGGTCAAATTTAAGGCTTTAAAAGTAGATTCTGCAATTAATGAAATGTGATATATAGCAAAGGAAAAGAAACTCCAAGGGGAAGCAGGTCGTGTGAAACGTCTCTGAGCAGTGACTTCCCGGCTGCTGCTTTCTCGCCACGTCTCTGGTTTCCAGAGACTTCCTGTATTACTATTAGTTAATAACAGGTCTGCTTCTTTATTTTTTATTACAGAGGTAACACGACTGCTGTCACACAGAGAAGTGTGGAGAGTTACAGTGTAGTCCGTTGTCTCCCCACATCTGGTGTACTGTGGCTGCTCACTAACAGGCTGGGGCAGTACCCACACTCTCCCCTCCACCTCTCCCTCTCCTTCTAAAAGGAGAAGGGGGCTGGGGGAATTACACTTGAGAAGCCCAAATCAAACCAACCCAAACAATAAGAAAAAGCATCTTCTGTTTACATGAGTATGGAGTAAAGATTTGCAAAATTATCTAAAACACTACTATAATACAACGTGATGCGGACAAGGATGTCTAAAGCAGCCTTACTTATAATTTTGAAAAGTTAAGAACAATCTGAACTATCAGCAGAGTATTGGTAAAAACTGAACAGGGTACAACTGTACAGCGAAGGGATTAAAATGAGACAGGCAGACTTGTACCAGACCTGAAAAGATGAACATGATATTTTCCTGGGGGGAGGGAGGAGAGGGGACAGATTACTGATCAGTATATACAGGATATGGCTATCTTTGTTTAAAGAAACCAACAGATATACATCAAACCCCAAGACACATCAATTCTTTGAGGGCTGTTATCTCTGGAATAGGGAACTTACAAATTTTCTACATTATACAGTTCCACACGGTAGACTTTTTGTGGTCCTGTAAATGGCAACCCACTCCAGTGTTCTTGCCTGCAGAATCCCAGGGACGGGGGAGCCTGGTGGGCTGCCGTCTATGGGGTTGCACAGAGTCAGACATGACTGAAGTGACTTAGCAGTAGCAGCAGCAACAGTTTTAAAATCAGGAAAACAATGAAGGTGTTTCCATTATTAATTAATAAGGGAATTATTCTGTAGAGGTTTCAGAGATGACTTTTTGTTTTTGTTAGAAGTTTTTGCAAACTCTTAAATAGTGTTTTTCAGGGAAATTTTCCTGCTCAAAAAAAGTCTGTTTCTGGCAAATAGAAACAGAAGGACATCTAGCAATGAGAGCGAATATTTCACAATCATCATTGAATGATGAATCTTAGAAATTTCTTTCCAAGTCATGCTAACTGCCCCTGAGATGTTCTTGACTCTTAATTTCAAGAGTGACAAAAAACTCTCCAATAAAATCCTTGAAAGAGGTTAGGATATATAACCTTTCAAACTTTCTTCTAAAATATTAGCCAGAAATGGAAACAAACTTCTTAATTTGAATCCTAAATGATTCAAAAGTCTTTGACAACTGCACTAAAATTTCCCTTCTAAGTTAAAGTTTTAGCTCTTAGTCGAGAAGCGCTACATACTGCCTTCTCATGGGAGGCTTATACGATAAAAACTGTGCATTAGTCTGAATTCTAGAATAGAGCATTGGCTACACAATGGTTTTCTTCTGAGTGTAAGGAATATTTACTGAGGATAAACCCAGTATCCAATGAGAAAGCTTCTGACTACAGAGGAAGTTGGGATGACAGCATGACTATGTAGAGATTACGGTAGGCAGGCTACTCATGTGTGAAGTTCAGCATCTCTGACAGAATTTATTAGCTTAAAGACCCACTTGAGAGCATGAATCAAAATAAAAGCTGGAGTTCAGAGCACAGGGAGAATGCTGGGCTGTGGGTGGCACAAGAGCCCTGCAGCAAAAAGTGACGCATGCCGAGTGAAGCGGGCTCTGACAGGGAGCCAGCAGCAGAGGCCTGCATTCAACTAGGCTGGATGCACAGGCACGCTTCTGCATCAGGTGGGCTCAGGCCAGCAAGGATGCCTGGTCAGAGCACTTCATGGTGACTGTAAAAACTAATTTCAGTTAAGAGGCCTGAGTGTTGGAAGCATGTGAAGCTCAGTCTTTCAATACTGGATTACATCCACTTATCGTGCACTATGCTTTGTTGCTCAGTCGTGTCTGACTTTGCGACACCATGGACTGCAGCCCACCAGGCTCCTCTGTCCATGGGATTCTCCAGGCAAGAGTACTGGAGTGGGTTGCCATACCCTCCTTCAGGGGATATTCCCAACCCAGGGATCGAATCCAGGTCTCCGTATTGCAGGTGAATTCTTTACTATCTGAACCACCAGGGAGGCTCTCCATTTATCATATTATCGTATATTGTAACGGATCCATTTTACTTTCTATATTTTACTGGCTTTTGAATTATCCTTAAAAACCCAGAGAGTTTTCCTTTCCCTTTAGTAGAAGATATAAGAGTTCAACATTTGGATCTACTTCTCTCAAAACTTCGATATCCAACAAGGCAGGTCCTCTTTTTAGGAAAAATGTTTAAAGGAAGGCTTTCTCCTACTGCTCTCCTATTTCAGAAGTCTACAGAGCTGCCAAAGGGCACACTGACTTCCTGGAGATTCTACGTCCCCTGAGGCTTTTCAAGTATGTCTTTACTTGATTTTACATTAACTGCCCTTGTGATCTAGAACAATTAAATTCCTCTGTGGAAAATATCTTTCACCTCTTATTTTCACTAAAACAAAAGTGCAAACTGACCTGAAGCTTTATCACCAGATGACAACGGACTGGGTGCTGGTGGGGGCCCAGATGGCTTTAAGGCATTTATCAGCGATCCCTGTAATAGGAGGAAAACATTTACGTGACCCACAAAACAGTCTTTGGAATAAAGGAACACGTAAAATAATGACATAATTTAAAATAAGCAAGCACAAACACTTCTATTCAGTTAAATTTTGTTCTTCAGTTTCAACTTAGGTCAATATGTTTAAATGTGATATCGTCTCAGAAATGGGAATACTCCACAAGCACAAGAAAACAGGGTCCTACTTGCCGAGCCCGCAGTGCCTAACGCGATGCTCAGCACATGAAAGGCATCAGGGTGTTTGAAACCCAAATGAAGGAAGAAGTAAATGAATGAAATACATCCTGGCTCTCAATTAAACTTATAGTAAGGGTAAGAAGCAAAACCGCCCAACTTATCCATCTCCAGTCAATGCTCTTTCTCTCTTGTTCGTTATGGTTTGTGCCTCACCACGTGTCCTCCAAGGCGAAGATGGAAAGCTCCAGAAGAAAGACCAAATGCTAACTGCTGAAGTGCCATGTTAAGTCAGGGCAAACTACGGAGGAGACAGCCATGTCTGAGAACTCACGTTAAGCAAGTTCTGAGGGTCAATCTCAAACACAGTCTAAAATGACCTTTCTAGAGACAGAGTTGAGTAGCAGAGAAACCAGGTTTTCTTAGGGAAAGTTTCAGAGAGGGCTTGATCTGCCTTTCCACCATCTCCTATTACTTTCTTCTGGATTGTTTAGCTGTCTACAATATAACTTATTTTCGTAAGAGACCATGTTTATCAGGCAAGAGCCTGCAGGCAGACATAACAAACATCACTGAAAATTCACAGGCTGAGAAACAAGGATGACAGGAGAAAGCAGAAGACTCTACTCCCTGGAGGCTGATGCCCAAAGGTACAAGGAACAAAGCAGTGGGCAGGGAGAAGCCGGAAGATGGGTTCCAGCCTTGGTTCCCCATCCACTACAGGTGGAAGCCTGTGTCAGCCACTTGAGCCCTGGTTTCTTCATTAGTGAAATGTAGCTGAACATCTGTCTTGTCTATATGGCTGTTGTATGGGTTAACTAAGACAAGATTAAATGAAAGTAAACTTCAACTCCATACAGATACCCTCCCTACAGAGAATTATGACCCAAGATTACCAGATGCAGAATGTCACATGGTTGACAAAGACATCATCGGGTCCTGACTGACCTACTAGGTCAAGACCATCATGAATTGTGGGGAAAGGATCACAGGTCTTTTTCAGAGTTCATTTAAAAGACGTGGGAAAAAAATTTTTTAATAAAATAAAAAATAAACAGTGTGGGGACTTAGTACCAGATTGTCTTCAGTTACAAGGACAGTCACTGCATGTCACATTAGCAAAGCAAAAATCTGCAATTTACCTGCTTCGATTGGTTAGCAGCCGCTGGGGTCAACACCGGATGAGGCGTTTTGGCTGCAGAGCACGGCACTGAAGAGCTGGAAATACAAAGCACACGCTCAAGAGGAAGGCAAGACTGGGGGAGACTCACACTCAACC
Source organism: Capricornis sumatraensis (assembly GCF_032405125.1). Classification (NCBI taxonomy): domain Eukaryota; kingdom Metazoa; phylum Chordata; class Mammalia; order Artiodactyla; family Bovidae; genus Capricornis; species Capricornis sumatraensis. The sequence goes on from NC_091069.1 coordinate 5,594,035, forward strand.
CTGAGCCGCCTTTTGTCAAAAAAGTAATACCAGTTCTGGGGTAGAACACAGATGTCTCAGACCCTAATCAAAATCATTTGACATGTTTCTGATTGAACAATCAATTCTTTACATGAAATTTGGGTCTTTAGCATAAAAGTCAAAGCAATGACCTTAAAATGTATCTTCTTCCTGAAATTTTAAGGAAAAAAAGTTACGGGTATTCTGAAGTAGATCTTTTTCTTATTTGAAGGGAAAGCTTTCTCCACCTCCTCCCCATCACCCACCACCATTCCAGACCATGTGGGAAATTCCTGATTCTCTCTCCAAGTCTCAGAAAATGTTCATCAGGATCGATGGGGTGTATGTGATCTTCTCAAAGCAGAGCTCTCAGCTTCTCCTAGCAACCAGCCCCGAGAGCTCACCACATGAGCACACAGGAGAGTTAAAACATACCACGGCTCCGTGCCCAACCTGCACTTTTGTTGTAGTGTCAACGTGAAAAGTGCCTCCTGTCTATGTAGAAAGAGTCCTCGCCATCTTTTGTTATCCCTGAACACAGTGTGCATGGAACTGTTATTTTAATAACTACTTAGTGTTAATTTTGTTGTTGCTGTTGCTTAGTTGCTCAGTTATGTCTGACTCTTTGCGACCTCATGGACTGCCAGGCTCCTCTGTCCATGGGATCTCCCAGGCAAGAATACTGGAGTGGGTTGGCATTTCCTTCCCCAGTGGATCTTCCTGACCCAGGGATTGAACCTGCATCTCCTGCATCTGCAGGCAGATTCTTTACCACTGAACCATCAGGGAAGCCCACTTAGTGTAAATATGTGAGGGAAAAAAAATCCCCTGTTCAACCCAAAGCTCTATTCTTGGCTCCTGGGAGCAATTCTTTTCATCAATGTATCTGTCCTCCGTCCAGAGCTCCTCTGACTGGTGGGTATAGCAGTAACAACTATAGCATCTGGTTTTATTTCTCAGAACTTCTGCTTAAGGAGGATTAACAATTTTCCATTAAAAAGGTAACTTGTGAGAGGAAAAGACAAAAATAAACCCACGCCTTATGGGAAAAAATTATCAAACATCTTAATAATCTTACAGTTACCTCAGGATACTCTCTTGGAATAACACGAGAACCTTCCCAAACAACCTTCCCAAACTTTATTAGATTCAGAGAGAAGGAAAAAAAATGCAATTGTTTTCAATAAAACCCTCTTTATTTTCCTAGTGAAAAGAGAAGCAACTACAAATGTGTGCCTCTCTGAAGAAATGCACACCGGTCCCCCAAGATACTTAACCAAGCAGGTACACAGGGACACTCCCCCATAAGCTTACACTCCAACAAGAAAAGAAATGTGTGCGTGAGAGGCTGGGACTGAGAAATCCCTGGGCAGACACAGCAGCGTTAGGTGGAAAAATGATTGCAGCTCATGAGAGTCACAAGGGAAATGAAAATCTTTCATGCTTTCTCAAAGATGAGCTAAAAAAAAACTACGAATAAAAATAAAACAGCAATTCACCCAACTTTAGAACATTTATACCTCAAACTTAGTTATGATATGATGGTAAATTAAATCATGCATGAAGCAGACTAAGTGCAATTATTCTTCTGTTTATTTGTGAGAAAGCCATAAATCTCTTGGGTGTCCTAAATCCCCAAACATGCAAAATTAGGATTCACAGTATTTACACACTGGACTACATGATGACCCAGCAGAGAAATAAATGCTGTTCATGCACTCAGCTAGTAAACGAACTGATTAAATCAGATCCACTATAATCTAACAGAACAAGCAGAAAAGGACAGTATATGGCTAAATAAATGTGTTCAAAGACTTGTACATGATCATGAACCAAAACAATGGAAATCAATAGCTAGAAATGTTCAAGAGGAGATGGAAATACCAAACTCGGAATTATCATATTCTGGATGACTGTATTCTACTAGCAGCATGCACCTGAGAAGAGATCATCAGAAATTCATCCGAAATGTTCTGTTCCACAACTGAAAACAGAAATCAAAGGACCACAGGCAGAAAATGGCACTGTAACATATATCTACCTCCATTTCATCAAAAGTATGTGACCATCCTAAATGTTTATGTAACTAACAACAGAACTACAAATGAGGCAGAAAAAAAAGCTAGAACTGAAAGAAAAATAAGCAAATCCATAGCTACACTTGAATATAGCAATACTATTCTCATTAACTGATGGAATAACCAGATAGAAAATTATCATCATCAACCACCTTAATCACTGCACATGGTGACTGAAGCCATGAAATTAAAAGACACTTACTCCTTGGAAGGAAAGATATGACCAACCTAGACAGCATATTCAAAAGCAGAGACATTACTTTGCCAACAAAGGTCCGTCTAGTCAAGGCTATGGTTTTTCCAGTAGTCATGTATCGATGTGAGAGTTGGACTATAAAGAAAGCTGAGCACTGAAGAATGGATGCTTCTGAACTATGGTGTTGGAGAAGACTCTTGAGAGTCCCTTGAACTGCAAGGAGATCCAACCAGTCCATCCTAAAGGATATCAGTCCTGAGTGTTCACTGGAAAGACTGATGTTGAAGCTGAAACTTCAATACTTTGGCCACCTGATTTGAAGAGCTGACTCATTTGAAAAGCCTCTGATGCTGGGAAAGATTTATGGCAGGAGGAGAAGGGGACAACAGAGGATGAGATGGTTGGATGGCATCACTGACTCAATGGATAAACTCCGGGAGTTGGTGATGAACAGGGAGGCCTGGCGTACTACGGTCCATGGGGTTGCAAAGAATCAGACAAGACTGAGAGACTGAACTGAACCGAACCACCTTAACTGACATTTATAGAACATGCCACCCAATAAGAGCAGTGGCACAGAACATTTACCAAGATGACTGACATTCTAGATCAAAGATTGGCAAACTAGAAACAAAAGACCAGCTGCCTGCTTTTGTAAATAAAGCTGAACTGTAACAAAGCCATGCCCATTCATTTACGTTTTGTTTATGGCTGCAATCAGGCTACAACGGCAGAGTTGAGTAGTTGAAGCAGAGACTGTATCTCCCATAAGCTTAAATTATTTACTGTATGGCCCTTAAAAAACAAAAACCTTGCTGATCCCACTTCTGGGTCACAGACGAAGTCTCCATAAAACCTAAAGAATTCAAGTCGTACAAAACATGTCTAACCATGATGGAATTAAATTAAAAGTCAATAACAAAAAGATATCTAGAAAATGCCCAATTATTTAGAAACTAACACACTTTTAAATATCCCATATGTATACAAAGAACCCAAAATGTTTTGAACTAAATGAAAATGAAAAAAAAACATTCAAAATCTGTGGGAGGTAGCCAAAGCAGTTCTTAGATGGAACTTTATAGCACCAAATGCCTGTGTTGGAAGAGAGCAGCATCAAATCAATGACCTTAGCTTTCACTTTAAGAAACTAGAAGAGTAAATAAAATCCAAAGTAAGCAGGAAAATGAAATAAAGATCAAGTAGGGAAAAAAAAAAAATTCAATGAAGCCAAAAGCTGGCTTGTTTGAGATCAATAAAATTGATAAAACTCTAGTTAGACTGATGAGGTTAAAAAAAAGACCCAAATTACTATTAAGAGGAAAATAAAATCTATATACATTTAAAGCATGATAATCAGTGACTATTAATGAAAAACATGTCAATAAATTCAACAACTCAAGTGAAATGGATTTCTTGAAACATACAAACTACCAAAGAAGTAGATAAGCTGAACAGTCATATATGTACTAAAGAAATTGAAACTTCCAAGCCAAAATAACTTCACTGGTGAATTCTACAAAAATTTAAGGATGAAATAGTAACCAATCTACAGAAACTCTTAGTGGAAATTGAAGAGGAAGGAACACTTTCTGACTTATTCTATAAGGCTAGTATTACTCTGAAGCTAAAATGGAAGAAAGACATTATAAGAAAAGAACATCTACAGACCAATATCCCTCATTAAGACAGATGCAAAACTATTAACAAAATTTTAGCAAATTGAGTCCAACCATATATGAAAAAGTTGAATACATTATTACTGATGATTGGTTTAACATTAGAAAACCAATCAGTGTGGCAAGGGTACCAAGACAATTCAAGGGGAAAAAAGGCTTTTTCCAAAAATGGTGCTGTGGCAACTGGGTGGGGGCTGCTGCTCAGTCACTAAGTCGTGCCTGACTCTTGCGCGACCCCACGGACTGTAGCTCCCCCAGCTCCTCTGTCCACGGGATTTCCCAGGCAAGAACACTGGGGTGGGCTGCCATTTCCTTCTCCAGGGGATCTTCTCAACCCAGGGATGGTACCACGTCTCCTGCACTGGCAGGCGGATTCTTTACCACTGAGCCACCAGACAGGCCCTGGGACAACTGAGTATCCATATGCAAAAGAAAAATATTGGACCACAAATCACAGTATTTACAAAAGTTAGCTCAAAACAGATCAAAGACCTAAATGTAAGGGTTCCAAATATAAAACTTGGAAGAAAACACAGGAGTAAATCTTTACGATCCTGCATGAAGCAACGGTTTCTTAAACATATATCAGACACCAACAGTGCAAGCAATAAAAGAAAAAAATAAATCGAATTTCATCAAAATTAAAAACTGCTGTTTCAAAGGACACCATTAAGAAAGCGAAAACCACACAAAGAATGGGAGAACATATTTGCAAATCATGTATCTGATACGAGACTTGAGTCTAGATCACATAAATAATATGACACCTTGGGACTTCCCTGTTGCTCCCAACGCAGGGGTCCCAGGTTCAATCCCTGGTCAGAGAACTAGATCCCGTATCCTGCAACTAAGAATTTGCATGCTGCAACTAAAAAGAAGTCTTCCTCAATGAAGATCAAAAATCCTGTGTGCCTCAACTAAGACCTGGTGCAGCCAAATAAATAAATAAAAATAAATATTAAAAAAAAAAGAAAATGACACCTCAACAATTAAGATAAAGAGCCCAATTTAAAAACAGGCAAAAGATTTAAAGAGATATTTCTCTAAAGAAGACACAAATGGCTGATATGCACACAAACAGACATCCAATATCATTAGTCACAGGGAAACACATATCAAAACCACAAGGAGATACCATGTCCAACCATTAGGATAGCTATAATCAAAAAGACGGACAGTAACACATATTAGTGAGGATGTGGGGAAACTGGAACCTCATATATTGCTATTGGGAATGCAAAATGGTACAGCTGCTTTGGAAAAGTTGAAACTACATTTAGCTCAGCAAGCAGACTGCCATATGCTCTAGCAATTCTACTCCTAAAACGTTACCCAGAGTAACTGAGAAGCAGGGACTCAAGGAGAGGGCTGCACAGCAGTGCTCAGTGCAGCGCCATGCACAAGAGTCAAGACGGGGAAGCCCTCAACCCGAGTGTGTACTTACAGATGAACGGACGGGCGAAACAGGGCATATGCATACAGCGGAATGTTATTCAGTCATAAAGGGAATGAAACTCTGACATATGCTACGACATGGGCTTTCCTGGTGGTTTAGACAGTAAAGAATCTGCTTCCAGTGCCTGAGACCTGGGTTCGATCTCTGGGTTTGGAAGATCCTCTGGAGAAGGGAATGGCTACCCACTCCAGTATTCTTGCCTGAAGAATTCCATGGACAGAGAAGCCTGGTGGATAACAAACAGTCCATGGGGTCACAAAGAATCAGACATGACTGAGCAACTAACACTTCACAACATGGATAAATCTTAAAAATTTGAGTGAAATAAGCCAGATATAAAAGGACAAATACCACACATAGAGCAAATTCTTAGCGACAGAAAGTGTATTAGAGGTTACCAGGGACTAGAAGTAAGGCAGAATAAAGGGTTACTATTTAATGGGTACAACCGCTGTATGAGATAATGAAAAAGTTCTGCAACAGATGGGGTGACACTTATACACACTGTAAACATACTTAATGTCTCTGAATTGCACACTTAAAAATGGTTAAAATAATAAATTTTGTTACACATATATTTACCCACAATAAAAAAAGAAATAGCTTCTTAACTGTTCTCCCTTTTCTTATTCTTCACTCCAGCCCTTCTCATCTATTCTAAATATACGAACCAGAAACTTCTTGCTAAACTCACAGGTCAACAAAATGATCTGCATTTATCATAGCTCGTGGAATTTTAGACTACAAAAAGGTGAATTTTACTGTGTGTTAATCATGCCCCAGTATTTTTAAAAATTACTAAAATTGCTTTAAAAAAGCAAATGTTAATTAGATCAGGTTACTCAGCATCCAGTGGTCAGCTAGGTCCTCAACCAGGTTTACCAGATGTTATTGGATTTGTACCCTGGCCCTGTCCCACTCTCTTCTCTCCTTTCAGCCACCAGGGGCTGCCTGGCTTCATCCTGAACCTGCCAGACAAGATCTCACTACAGGCCTGGTGCTTGGGGCTTTCTTCCTTAGGATATTCATGAGCCTGCTCTCTGGTCTTTATTGAAATGTAAAATGTCAAAGCCACTGCAAGGCAGAGTATTATCAACATATAAGACAGGAGAATCACCAGTTTTGTGGTGAAAAAAATATGGTCTGGTATTTCTGAGACATGTTAGCCATTAGTCATGGAGGAGAAGCACCTTCTTTGCCTCTATTTAAAACTGCAACCACGTCTGGACAAAAGTCCCTAAACCCCTTTTCTGCTTTAATTTTCTCTGTCATACCTATCCCCTTCTAAAACACTGTATTTAGATGAATCTTACTTGTCATCTGTCTCTCTGTGACTAGGGCAGGGTTTGGGGATTTTGGGGGGCGGGGTCTGTTTTGTTAACTGTGTTATTCTCAGCACCTAGAACAGTGTGTGGCATATACAAAATGCTACTTAAGTATTTGTAGAAAGAATGAAGAAACGAATGCCAAAATTCCTGAAAGGAATGACGATCTGGGTGTGTTTTGGAACACAACAAACCAATAAAAAATTCCACCATATTTCTCACCTCATTTGGCCCTATTTCCTTCACCCTCCATTTCCTGCCAGAACTCTAGACACACTGGCCTCTCACTTGCCCTCAGACCTGCGCTGCCCTTTCCCAGCTCTGGGCTCTCCCAGCTCCGGCAACCCCTGTTTACAACACTCTTCTTACACTCTGCCTGGCAACTTCTGGTCACCTCTCAACTTCCAGCTGAAACATCTTTTCTTCCTAACCTCGTCAGCCCCAGACTCAACCAGACTGCCTCACTGTGAGCATTCTTAGCATCCTGTACCTCTCCTTCATCAAACTCATTATACTACAGTTAAATAACTGATGTGAAATGGGTAGCTTAGTGGCTGTCTTCTTGCTAAAATCTAAGTGTCGTGAAAGTGGGGATTTGGTATATCTTACTGACTACTGGACCCCAAATATCCAGGGTGTTATCATGCTCATGGCAGACATCCCTTAGGAATCTGCTGAATCAAGTGCCTGGGCGCTGGTGAGGAGTCTAAATAGCATGAGTGTGCCCTAAATAAGCCCTCTTCCTGTAAACAGGATGACTGGTCAATATAAGGGGTGAGCGGGGTGAGGCCAGTGAACATAAGCTATACCAGTGGCAGAAACATAGAACCTCATCTTATAATAAATCTCTTTAAGATGTTACTCAGGAGAAGTTAAATGCAAAATTAAATACTTAAAATACACTTAGGAGGGACTTCCCTGGCAGTCCAGGGGTTAAGACCACTGCAGGAAGCATGGGTTCCACCCTGGTCAGGGAACTAAGATCCCATAAAGGCTCAAGGTGCCACCAAAAACAAAAACAAAACAAGCAAAAACAAAAAACACTCGGGAAACTACTGCTTAACAGAATCTGAAAGTAATTTTATAATGAGTATAATTCCCTCTCAAGCTTTCTTATTGGGGAAGGTGGTAAAAACCAATTTCCACTTACCAACTGTGCTTAGATTCACCTATTATTCAACAAGGTATTAAAAAGAAACAACATTCCAGGTGCCATGCTGGGCATACAAGTTTAATAATAACCAGAGTCCAATTCTGCAGAGAAAAGAAGAGTTTCTTCAACTCTTTTTAAACTCCTATATCTATTTTTCTTAAGTCAGAAAAAAGGGCAAACTCAGAATTGCTCCTTTAACAAAGCTCATATCAATGATTAGCTCAGATGAATCACTGGAGGAAAACACTGCCTGAGATAAGATAAAGGAGATCATCAAGAGGTGCTTCTCACATATTGTGAGAACAGCTAAAATATTCCAGACCATGTTTCTTTCACCATTAAGCTGGCTTTTCCTGTCTTATGTAAGATTCTGCCTTGCGGTGGCTTTTCCCTGCCTACCCTACACTAGGAATCTGGCTATAATTCCCAAACTCGAATGCATAGTTCTTTCCCTTGAGATGTTCGCAACAACCACAAATGCCATCTTGGTCTAAACAGCATACCAAAGCTTCAAGGTCACTATAAGATAGGAAAGCTAGGCTTGTTTTTGGCTGTTAGTATGGCCCTGAGATAACTAAGAAATTCCTGGCAGTGTTGATAAATGGACCAATGTGGAAAAAAGAGAAGGCCAGTGGACTAGTGAAGCAGGGCCACTTGATAAAGCCAAAACCGAACAGGGAGCAGACCTAGGGTGGGGGAGGAGAGGGCTAACGTGAACTGGAAAAAACACAGGGTTAGCGGCTGTTCTCGCAGTTGGACTGGTCACAGGCACCAGACACTAACCCCCTGAATGACCCTGGTCCTCACGATCTCTACATTCAAACTGAGGATACAGCCCTCAACTCTTCCCCGAGCCACACTGCACAGCTCTTGGCTACAAAATACTTGGTAGCAACAGGACACCGGCATGTTCTATGAACCGTGCTGCCCACAACAGTGGGAGGGAGTCAATGCCTTGAATTCTAAACACAGATTCACACTTAAAAGTCAGTTCTGGCAGCAATGATCCAGCTCTTAGATGTGGCATGGGGAGAAACTGGAAGTCTCCAAACAGAGCTTCTGCCTTTTAAACCACTGCTTTTTCATACAAGCAATATGAGAAACTTGAACAAACAGGAATGCCTGGAGAGGGGAAGGAAGGGAGGAGAGACCATCATTGGGTTTTTAGAATCAACAGTCTGCGTTAGAGTTGAAGTGTCAACTCAGGAGCCCCCAAAATAAATCAAACCCTCCACCTTACCTGACTTAATAACTGTAACGTGTACCACATGCAGACTTACATACAGCAAACAGCACACTGAGTATGTAACACCAAGACTTTGGAAGTTTATGAGGCAACTGTTACTGCCAGTTGGAGAGGACAATTTCCTGAAAGGCCAACTGTGTGCCTGAGATTAGCTGTCTATTCCGCTCCTCTGATAACCTGAAGTTGTGCAGGAAAGTCACACTGGAACAAGAGCACTGCTGCTCCCTGCAGGCAGTTCTACGCTACTGCAGAATAATTCATTGGCTGAAACACACTACTGAAGCAGTAACATACCCCATGGTTGTGGAGGGGGCTGTAGCATTATTCTTCAGTTCCTGCACATTTACCACTTGAGGGACATTCTTCAAAGTTGATTCAGTCAACGTACTGACAGCTATTTAAATAGAGAAGAGAAAGGCACATTAATTGCAATACAAGATCAAAATTCTAGCCAGGTCTAATGAATAACTAGGACACAAGCAGAATGCAAACTTATTATATAAAGGAAATTTAGGTGGTTCTGCAGCACTGTGTTCAATGGAACACCTGGCCTACGCCCTTCATAAAGATTATCCAATGAAGCTTTGTGCAATTTAATCAAATGTACTAGTTCAGAAAAAAGGAATTCACCAGCCAGCTTTTATAGAGCAGAGCTGAGATACCTGCCATATTGGCTTGTCCTGGAAAAGGGCAGAAAAAGCTAGAGGATTACCAGTGTTTCTGCCTCTACCATGCATTCATTCATTCAACCACTCTTTCACATGAGCTTATTATTGTCAGACTCTGTTAGGTGCTCGGAATACCAAAAATGTCTAAAATATAGTGTCTTCTTTAAAGAAGTTCATGCTTTAGTGAGAGAGACACAGTGAATAAAATATGAAAAATGGAGCTTGAACCAAAATGGAGGAGGAGGCCAAGCAGGCCTGAATTAAGGAAAGGTACCAGGGACTGATGTGGCACTTAATTACCTGTCTTAGGCTTATCAGCTTTCATACCTTTTTTGTATGTGTCTTATAATTTATAAATAACTATTAAGGCCTAAGCAAAGCTCTTGGATCTTCTCCAACTATTTTGGGGCAGTTGGACTTGTAGCCCAGGTAGGATGGTGGCTCTATGGCAGCTCACTCCACCCCCTCCTTCAGGGAGTCACCAGGGATGCCCTGCTTATGACTGCACATAGTTCATCCTTGACACTCACAGGTGCCCACACCTTCGAAACTTGTTTTTGAATAATGTCTTCTGAAATGATCACACCACCTCCTGCTGAGAATGGACTAATCCTAAATCCTGGTAGACTTGAAGCTGATAAATAATCAATCAGCTTGATTTTGGATCTGTTCAGTACAATGCTAAGATTCTGCTTGGTCCGACTAATATTTAAAACATCAAGGAATTCTTATATTTTTCAGAATGCTCAAAAGTACCTTAAAAAGTTCTGTTGTTTTTTCTCTTTCATATCTATTTTAGGTGTCTTAGTAAGGGTTTTAATCTGAACTTTCCCTAGAGATCTATTATCATCTAATGGCAACTATTTTTGGCTAAATCAAACCACCATGTCTTTTCCATCTTTTAAAATTTTAGTGTAAATTGCCATATGTTCTAAGCAGGTATAAAACTAAAAAAATTCATTCAGCTAAAACAAAAATATGATTTATAGACAAGTTTCTCACTCTTGGCACTACTGACATTTTGGAGATAGATAATCCTTTATTGTAGGGTTCTCTTGTGCTTTTGGGAGTTTCTTTGCAGCATTACTGGCCTCTACCCACTACAGGCCAGCAACACTGCCAACTGTTGGAGGGGAAGCAGGCAGAGTAAAAAAGCCTCTGGTTGAGAAGCACTGGCTTGTAAAAACTGATTAACTGAATTCCGAGGCAAATTATCTAGAAATCTTGATGTAGAAGATTATGGAGAGCCACAAACCACTGACAAAATGCAGGAGCTGATTAGCTCCTTAGAGCTTCAGGTTTCCAGGTTAAAACTGCAATCTTAAGAAAAAGCTGTACTTCAATACAAAGAACACAGGATTGGAGTCTGGGCTTTGTTGCATATTGGTTGGTGACCTTTGCCTCTCGAAACCGAGCATTACTCAAAAGCAAAACAGGCACATGTACACTCATTGCAAAGGGTGGCTCAGATCCTTAAAATACTGCGAGACAACTCTAACATTATTAGGTGATCTAACAGCAAAGATTAATTCTGGGGCTTAAAGCAGACATTATTAAAAAATAGGGATGAATCCTTATTATGTTGAATCTAAAAAGAAATGATGCAAATGAACTTAACATGGTAGATCTTATACAGCCCTTTAAGGGCAAGTTTCCAACTGAGTCTGCCCTCTCAGAACTCTCCCCCAAAAGGCGCAAGCTGTCACATCAGTCCTCTTTCCTGAAAGGCAGTGAAGGGCCCGCTGTTTCTTGGCCGCTGTGTCCTGGCCTGTGGCTCAGAAAGCTCAGCATCAGCCCCTGTACCGGTGCTTTTACCTGGCGCCTGACTGGCCATCTGCCGTCTCAGTGCTGCTGCAGCGGCCGCCTGGGGGGCAGAGATGGGGTGGGAAGGGCCAGGTGCACCATGCTTCACGGTTTTTGTTGCGAGCATGGTGCTATCAGCTCCTTGGGGAATAATTTTGCTAGCAGGTGTAGACACTGAGGGAAAAAGTAAAGTTAAGTGAGACAGTGGGTCAGAACAGAAGCACACACAAAAATTAAAAGGGTAAATTCTCCATGTTAGGTTGCAGGGAAAATGCGAAGATTTAAAATCCTTAAGCATTAACAGAAAATACTGGCAAACTGACAGGTTGGCACTTTTATCTTTCAAAGATGCTGTATGCTATTTGTCTGCCCACTTCTACTGGCAAAAATATGTTACATGATCATTTCCTCTGACACTGAGTGAGATATAACTTCTATGCCCATACAAAGCAATGAATAGTTAGCTCTCCTCTCACAAATCTCTCCATTCTGGTACCTCATGCCTAGGTTGGTCTACTTAGGAGTCACTTCAGTACAAAATCCTGACCCTCTGAGCTGAAGATCTAACAGCCCAACATAGGTCCTGTCAGCAAGCCATCAGAGATAACGAGCACCATGGCTGGTGAGCCCTGAGACAGGACATGGCTTCAAGCTGAAATGAGCCGAGGTCAGAAGGGCACATGCTGTCCTCCACGTAACGGGCAACAGTGTGAGCCTTGCAGCGCCTCCTCTTCCTCACAGTGCCCTACCAACCACTTTCAAGGGGAAAATATCTCTTGACTCTGTCTGTAATTTCTAAAAGATCAGCAGAAATGGGCTAGAACCCACAACTTCTGCGTGTGCTAGTAATAAAACCCAGCCACAGTTCCTTCATGAATTAGGAACCTCTTAGGGAAAAGATTGTTTCTGGTCTCACTGTTTACTTACTTGAAGTTCCCATCATACCCTGCGAACCATGAATCAGGTGAGATTTAGCAAAAGGAGTTGCCTGGGGTAAGAGACTGGGCTGGATGGAAGGTGTTCGAACCACAGGAGCGTGCCGGGGGACCTGGACCACTGTGTCGTCATCCTTACAGGATGTCCGTGTGTCTTCACTCTCCAGAGACTGGGAAATGGATGACGTTGAGCTGGCTTCATCCAAGTCTTCATAATACCTCTGAGACAGGAAGGCCGACCGAGACAGGCTGGCTACAGAGCCCAAAACAAAACACAACTGAGACAATTCAAGTCCAAAAAGCTATGTAATTTTCACTGTTGCTAGAGAACTGTCCAATTTGTAAAGTGACTTAATTATTACTTATTTTAAGTGGAAGTAGCTGCGGCTGAATGTGAACAAAGATAGCCTTTGCTCAAATGGGTTTTGCAAAACTGAGCTGTATAGGACAAGAACATTTTGACTGTTAGGCAAAAAAATGTGAGGTGGGACACAGGATGCACACTGGTGTAAAAGCAGGACGTTCACGGGCAATAACGCCACCTCAGAAAAGCAACAAACTCCCACAGAGTGAACAAGCAGTCACATTGGTGTCCCTGCTTTCCAGCAACAAACTTCTAAGAATAGGCCTAATACAAACTGGAGAAGACATCACATCCTCAGTCCCGAGGATCTCAAACAATGCCAGGTAAATCCAATGCTTCTTTTGAATGAGACAATTAGTTTTTTTAAAAAAAAATCACTAAAATCGATTCCCACTTTCCCTGTTTTGCTCCTTCCATAGACTGTAAGGTTAGGCTTTATGCCATGTTACTTTCTACCATGAATTTCAGAAGTCATGTTACTGTCTGTGTATTGGAAACACCAAAACCAAGCAAAAAACAGCCCTCTCGCCTCCTCAAGTTATTTAAAAGTATTGCTAATACTTACTGACTTATGTGTCCTATGGGCGCATCACTCTGCAAGATTTTACGTATCATAATGCGAGTGTAACATGGGCTTCCCTGGTGACTCACTCAGTAAGGAATCTGCCTGCAACGCAGGAGACCCAGGTTCGATCCCTGGGTCGGGAAGATCCCCTAGAGAAGGAAATGGCTACCCACTCCAGTATTCTTGCCTGGAGAATTCCATGATCAGAGGAACCTGGTCCGCTGTATAGTTCATGGGGGTGCAGAGAGTCAAACACAACTGAGCAACTAACGCTTTCACTTTTTTCAAACATAATATAAACAATTGCAAGTGAAAACCACGCATGGGGACTTCCCTGGCAGCCATAGCCAAAAGAATTTTTTAAATTAAAAAACGCTGTACTAGGGCTACTGCTAGGTGGCAATGTCAGTTTGGTAGCCACCAGCCATGTGTGGTTATTCAGATGAAAAACAAATGAAAAATTTGACCTCTAAGTTGTACCATCCCCCTTAAAGCACCCAATGGCCACCAGTTAACTGCTGTATTGGACAGTACAGATCCAACATCACAACCACGGCAGGAAGTTCTACCGGACAGCACTGTACCAAAGTGTTTTGAGGCAAGTCAGTGTGCAGCATAGCCCCTCAGCAAGTCCATTTATAACTACCTGCGCCTGCACGTTCTATGTCTGCATCTCTCATTAAAGTAGCCACTAGCCACGCGTGCCTACTGAGCATGTCTTTTTTCAAATGCAGCCTTACTCAAAATCCGACACAAATCAGAAAAGTAAAGCTTTTCCAGCTAAAGTGAAGGCTAGGACCCCTGGAACCAGTTCAGTGTCCCCCCAAATCCTTGGCAATCACTGCCACAGAACCTGAGGACTATGGAAAACACAGTGTGAAAGCCGAAACTACCACCTCGAGTTGACTATGCATAAGCTTCTTCTTAATCCCATATTCAGACGGATGACAGATTCTAGAGACACTTCCTCTATCTCCCATTAAGAACCAAAGGAAAACACACACAGACGCACACACACACAAACCCCATCCTACTCCCACACAATGTACTATACAGTTTATCCTAAAAATTCAGGACCGGGTTCCTCTACCTGGAGCAGTGGATCTCACTGGGGGGGTCTTCCTCTTGGCCAAGAAATTTCTCAGTTGTGCCTGTTTCACGGGGGACAGTTTAGCTGCAAGAAATTCGTGAACCCATAAATGCTTAAAACTTGGTTTTTAAGGTCAATAGATGAAAGAGAACAGAGTTTAAAGACTGGGGAGAATGCATTTACCTGGTACTTTAGGCAACGGCTTGGGGTGAGACTCTAGAGTCGTTTTCAACAAAGCATTGCGCAGGCTTTCGAGGTCACTGTCAAAACTGAAAAAGGACAATGTTACGTATGAACCAACTATTACCTGAGAAACTGGGACTCATGGTAATGGTGATGGTACATTATCCTCCCAAATACAAAGGCAAGAGATAAGAGCATCCTGAAAAGGAAATGGAAAATCTGACCAAACAATGAATTAACCCAAAAGGAAAATGATCAGTCTCACTATCACATCCCACCCCAGAGCAAACACAACCCCAATAGGGCTCTAGAAGGAAGGGCAATTAAAATCTATACATTCAGGCTAAAGGCAGTTACCACTTTGGTAACTTTAGGGGTAAACTGTCTAAGGCAGGGTCTGAAATCTCCACACTTGCAAAATGACAACTCTGAGTTTCCAGACAAGTTGATCAACCTAATCCTGACAGCTAATTTTCAATTGAACAATAATGCTATGACTACAGTACCAGCTATTATCTATCGAGGGCCTGTTCCATCAGGCACACTGCTAGGTACTTTAAAGACTTAAACCCTCCAGTAACCCCAGGAGGTGCACATTGTTAGTTCCCTGCGTGCACGCGTGCTCAGTCATGCCCAGCTCTTTCGCAATCCCACAGACTGTAGTCTGGCAGGCTCCTCTGCCCATGGGATTGTCCAGGCAAGAATACTGGAGTCGGTTGCCATTTCCTTTTTCAGGGGCTCTTCTTGACTCAGGGATCAAACCTCCGTCTCCTGCATTGGCAGGGGGATTCTTTACCATTGAGCTACTTGAGAAGGCTATTGTTAGCCCCACTTTTTGGCAGAGGGAAAAAGGATCAGAGAGGGTGAGGAATCTGACCACGATCACAAAGATGAAAGACAGCAGAGTCACTTTCAAACCCACATCTCAACTACTCTGCGACTAGTCCACTTTGCTCTGTGTATTTATTCGCTCATCCCACCTCATTTACTAAGCGCACGTGGCATTAATATACGTGTTCTCCTGCACACCTGTGTGTGGTGCTCTGGGAGGGAACATCCACGGGAAGGCTCCAATGGGAGGTCTGGTTGTAAAGTCGGAGCTGCTGGAGACTATCCACCAGGTGATTCAGCCTCTTCCTCTGTTGGTTGATGATTTCCCGGTTGTTGGCAAGAGTATTAAATAGTGTCTCTCGTTCTGGCACAAGCAGGCGCCTGTTTAGACCAAGGAGGAAAGAACTGTATAAGAACGGTTCAAATAAAAGAAATTTCTACTGGAAAGAAAACAAAAAAAGACTGTAACAGTGAAAATAATAAAATGAAGAACCACTAGTGGGAAAGAAATAGCAAGACGTTACTAAGAGGGACTTTTTTGGTGGTCCAGTCATTTAGAATCCACCAGCCAATGCAGGAGACAAGGGTTCGATTCCTGGTCCGAGAAGATTCCATGTGCCATGGAGCAACGAAACCTGTGCTCCATAACAAGAGGAGCCACCTCAGTGAGAAGCCCGAGCACAACTAGAAAGTAGCTCCCACTGTCCACAACTAGAGACAGCCTGTGTGCAGCAATGAAGAGCTAGCATAGCCAAAAAACAAACTAGTCAATTAAAACAAAAAAGCATGTCTTCAGAGTGCCGTCAAGAAACAGAGGACAGCACATGACTTGGCGGCAGGGGGTCCCCTAACCAAAAGAATTAAAAGGAGAAAAGGACAATGGTCCCTTTCTTTCTGGTGACAAGGTCATTAGCTCAACATATATTTTTTAAAGGCATTTCAGTGGGGTTCCAGATAATATTTGGAGAAGGGTCTAAAAGAGACGTGCCAGCAAAAAGTATAGATTTAAGAATCAGAACTCCGCAGAAAGGAAACTTAAAAAAGGACATTAAGTATAAACAGAAAATCCATGGGGTTGTTTAAAGGAGAAGAAAGCCTGGCTTTTCTTGTTAGCCTCATGCACTTTTAAAAAAGTCAACGTATTAATTAGACAAGAGTATTCCAACTGTCAAGCCAAGCAGAACGTTCATGCTGTCAGGTCAAGCCATTCTCTCACTTGGGGAGGAACATGAATTTAGCAACAAGGGAGTGCACTCTGAAACCTCTTAGAAAGGGGCCAGGCTGCCCCAGGGACAAGGGCTCCAGGGCACAGAATCTGCCCCTGCCAGTGTTGGGAAGATCAATTTTCACCTCTGTCTTACCACATCTATGCTCTGAGCTTCCTCAAGTTAGGGACAAAGCCTTTCTCCACACTGTACAATATCATGTATTAAATTCTGTTTACTGAATTTTAAATACATTCTACCCCTGCCCCTGACACAACACTCAGGCTGCCCTACTTAAGTCTGTGACCTCACAGTTTTGTAAACAAATAAACAGATCATTTCCTGGTTTATTTCCTTACAAGGCTAATCACACTGATCAAGTGTAGGTGTTTCAGAAATCTAGCATTTGGAGGGCTGACCTATTTTTCACATCATCTTATTGCTTTCACAATGTACTGCATTCTATTCCTTCTGGAAAACACAAGGCATCAAACCAAACATCCATGGACAGAAGATCACAAGAGAAGGTTTTCCTCTATGTTATCATTCCTCTCATCCTTTTAGTTATCCAAACTAATTAGCAATGTTTCCTTCAAAAGAAAATCTGGAATATACAGGAAAGTGTAAAAGAAAAACCCCTCTGAATCCCACCTTACAGCTATAAGTGAGTATTCTGATAGATTTATTACCAGCCTTTTTTTTTACATTAGACTTCCACACTGAGGTCATCTAGTATGACTTCATGTCTTAACTTTTTCATTTCTTATATGCTGTACCTAATAATTACAGTTACACAATTATATATTTTGTATATTTCATATAAAACAGAAAAGATATTTAACATGATTTTTTGAGAATATGAGATTCAACGGTTACCCAGTACTTTGTTTAAGAGAAAAATGTGGTCAGATTTAGCTACTCTTAACTTTTGCATAACTAGGCTGAATCCAATTTTTCACTCTCATAAACCGTGCTGTAAATTCTTTTATGTATTATTGTGAGCAATGTTATTATTCCATAGAATTTCTTGATGTATAATGACTGTGTCAAAGAGAAAGAACCTGTGTAGGGTTTTCGGAAACCTTCCTAGATGATCTTTTTAGAAGGCCACAGCACTATCAAGATGGTGGGTGAGAGATCTCGCTCACTTTTGTTTTTTCTTTTGTTCCAGATGCCGATCCCACTCCAAGTCTAGAACATCATTCACATCTTGGACAGCAAATTTCACATACTGATGAAGGCGCCGGATTTCCTACAAGAAAAAAATGAAATGGCAAAATGACTTGGTTTTCTAGTAGTTTGCAGGAATGTGTCTCAAAACAGTTAAAATGACCTTGAAGTCTTTTCAAACTGAGAACCACAAGGAATAAGGAAAACATAACAGGTTTTAATATAATCGTTAGATGGAGAGGAAATGGCAACCCACTCCATCATTCTTGCCTGGAAAATCCCATGGACAGAGGAGTCTGGTGGGCTACAGTCCATGGGGTCACAAAAGAGTCAGACACAACTTAGTGACTAAATAACAACAAATAATCATTAGAATGTTAGAGAAACCCAACCTTTAAAGTGTGTGACAGAGAGATAGTGTTAAGAAAAGGGAAACAGAAAGGGTGTGTCAGCCCAGGGCCTCTAGGGAACCGATGTTCTGGCTTAGTTCTCATTTTTCAGCTCTTATAAAGTATCTCCACGTGGCCTAGGAATTTTCCACTGTACTCTGCTACTCCAACAGTATACCCATTTAGATTTTGCTCTCCCACCCATGAAATTAACTGTAATACAGACAAAATTATCCTACAAAACAGCACTGAAAATAATTCTGCACCTATCTATTCACAGAATAGAACACATAAGTCATCTCATCAGCAGGGGAAAAGTCATTTCTCAAAAACAAAGAATAGTATCAGTACTAGAAATGGAATTTTCCATTATTAAAAGTCTTACCTATTAATTCATTTTAGGCCTTCAATAATTTTCTTTAAATTCTGATCTAGTGTTAACCTTTATGGCGCCATAACTTAACTCTCAAAAATTAAAATAGAGCATTCTACTAATGAAAATGAAGCATTCCATTAAATGTGTATACAAATGAAGATGAAGTGCTATACATTGGGAAATACTTTTACATCTGTACCAAGATCTTATTGTGTTTAACTGTATTTTCAAAATTATTCTTGGACAAGGGTATGTGCCCTAACTGAAAATGACAATGTCACTTAAAAGAGAGTCAGGCTTATTCTAGGAAGCAGCAGTAACCTCAGCATCAAATACAAATTTCAACTCAGTACTCTGTGACTACAGGGAGGCCCTTTACTGCGGACACTTCAAAAGTGACCGTATCTCTGCATGAACTCATGCTGTTTCTTCTGAATGCCCTCCCAAACTT
The DNA here is from genome assembly GCF_032405125.1 of Capricornis sumatraensis. Lineage (NCBI taxonomy): Eukaryota > Metazoa > Chordata > Mammalia > Artiodactyla > Bovidae > Capricornis > Capricornis sumatraensis. Next base: position 5,613,198 of record NC_091069.1, read on the forward strand.
GTTTACCAGGAAAACAACTCCTTTTCTTTTAAGGCCAATAAATAGCTGCTACATTAATAATTATTATTATTCCTGATTTGATTTCTAAATATATCTTTTCAACAGCTACTTTCTACCAAGCTTCAGTTCAGTTCAGTTTAGTCGCTCAGTCGTGTCCGACTCTTTGCGACCCCATGAATCGCAGCATGCCAGGCCTCCCTGTCCATCACCAACTCCCGGAGTTCACTCAGACTCACGTCCATCAAGTCAGTGATGCCATCCAGCCATCTCATCCTCTGTCGTCCCCTTCTCCTCCTGCCCCCAATCCCTCCCAGCATCAGAGTCTTTTCCAATGAGTCAACTCTTCGCATGAGGTGGCCAAAGTACTGGAGTTTCAGCTTAAGATTTAATGAAAAATTATGTTTTTGTTGATCCAAAAAACCTCAAGGGGGAAAGTGCTGTCTTCTTTGTTGTAGTCAAGGAGGTATATATGAAGTGGGTTAGCACTCAGAGGAAATGAGCAACTTTGTCTGGGCAGTCCTGCAAACCCGGACCTTCCAAAGGAGTGTGCCCATCTAGGTATCTGTTTTCGGCAGCTCTGGTGAGGTTCTCCTACCTGGAGTTGAGCTTCACTCCTGGGGTCCAGCGGCCTCTTGTAGAGCAAGTGCAGATATGCGGAGTCACGGTTCCTCTCATTCTGTTCTCTGGCTTCTTCGACACCAGCAAAGCCCTCCAGTAAAGTTGTCTTCAGGGTACTTATATCTCCATGAAGAGACTAGAAAAGGCACAAGGATGGGCTGACACAAAAGTGGTATTTCTGAGAAATAAACCTTTCTTGCTAGATCAAGGTGGTGCTTCTCAAATATTTAACAAGATGAACATCTGAACAGAGCCAAAAGTGATTTCACTGCTTGGAAAGAAAGATACTAACATTAATTTTTTTGTTTTTCCCTTTTTCATTAAAAAAATACAACTTTGATGATCAGAAACTGAGGAAATAAAAATAAAAATACTGGTAATCCTTCCGTCTAAAGATGATCACTGGGATTTCTCTGGCAGTTCAGTGGTAAGGAAGGGCCTTGGTGCTTTCACTGTCAAGGGTGTGGGTTCAATCCCTGGTCAGGGAACTAAGATCCCGCATGTTGCAGGGTGTAGTCGAAAAATAAAGAATAAAGAAATGAATAAATAAAGATGATCACTGCTAAAACCTTGGAGAATTCTCCCCTTTTTTTTAACTTTTAAAATTTTTATTGAAGTATAGTTGATTTAAAATGTTTCAAATGTACAGCAAAGTGATTCAGTTTCACATATATATACACACACACATATACTTCTTTTTCCGATTCTTTTCCATCATGGGTTATTATTAATACAAGACATTGAATACAGGTCCCTGTGCTATATGGTGGGTCCTTGCGGTCTATCTATTTGATATACAGAGTGTATATCTCTTAATCCCAAATTCCCAATTTATCCTTCCCCCACCCTTGAGAACTTTCCTGTTTCCAAGCATGATATTTAAGACAAGAACTCTGGACTCAGGCAGTCTGAATTGGGATCCTGGCCCTATCACTCAGTAACTGGGTGACTTTGGGAAAACACTTCATCTCTCTAAGCCTAGGTTTCCTGTTCTTGCAAAACAGAAAGAATAATAGTGCCTACCACACAGAAAAGCTGTGACGATTCATTGAGATAATATTGAGACGCCTGGCACATAGTAAAGAGTAATAATAGAAACACAGGGGTCTCCCCTGGTGGTCTAGTGGCCAAGAGCTCTCAATGCTGGGGCCTGGGTTTGATCCCTGGTTGGGGAACTAGATCCCACATGCCACAACTAAGACCCTGTACAGCCAAAAAAAAAAAGTAACACAGTAAATAATACAGCGAACAGCAAACATTTGTTATTTTTATATTGTGTCTGCTCTTGAGTATCCTGCTTTTTTCTTAAACTTAACACTTTATAACCTAACAATTGACTATAAAAGACAGTAAGTTTTCTCCTATAAATGACCCACAATATCTTCATTAAAGTTTGCTTTTATACCAAGAAAAAAAGCTAGTAAACTTTCAAATATACCTAAACTAAACTAACAACTAGAACAGACTTTAATGGAATACCTTGTGCCAATGGGGTACAAAGCACTTACTGTATTTTCCACATGAAAAAACTAAAACATAGAGCTGCTAGAATAACTTGCACAATGTCACATAGTTTCTTGTTCAATATCCATGGGAAATCACATGGACCAAAGTCCATAGGGTCACAAAGAGTCAGACACGACTTAGTGACTAAAACAAAAGGTAGGGTTTGAAGTCAGGCATTCCTGGGTAAACCACTCATCCACATAAAAAACACTACCAGTGGTCCTTTAAGAGAGAAAATATATATGCCCATGGAGTATCAGGATGACAATGTCTAACTTACGAACAGTATCAAAAACACAAACCTCTGTGGTCTCTTTAATCTCCAAGAGAAAGGTGTGTAGGTCATCTGATTCTGTTCGCAGCATCTTCATCTCCTCAGATGTGCCCACCTGGAAACAGGCTTTGGACGTTCGGGCTTTCAACTCTTCTAGCTCCTTCTGAAAGTGAGCGATCTGTCAAGGCCACAAATGAGGAGACGACTCAGTCTGAATGGTGTGGCAGGCCTGTCATGGCTTCTGGGCCCTCTAACAGCACAGACTCCCAGGACACGCCAAGGCTCAATGGCCAGAATAAAATAGTCACATAGGAGTCAGCACCCAGAGCCATTCAAGTCTCGCCATCAGAGCTATTTCCGGGGAAAATCTGCAGGAACAGATTTACCTCCTCCCCAATTCCAGCCATCACAGGATCTGACTCTTTCCACTGGTGTCCCTGCTTTTCTGTAACAGGAGGCTGAAGTGATTTTGGCTGAAATGAAAGGGAAAGGTTTAAAAATGCATCCCAAACCCCAAGCAAGATGTTACAACCAATGGCTTCCTGGAGTGGGTGGCTCAGTGTCTGTCACAGGTGTAGCACTCTCAAAATACCGTGACCGTTCCCCCATTCAGTCTTTTGAACCCATATTTGCTGGGCACCGTCTCGGTATGAGGCGTGTCCTAGATGGAGATGGAGGTAGACGAGGCAGATGAGGTCCCTACTCTCACGGAGCTCACCTTCCACTGGGACGAGACAGAATAAGAAGTAGACAAATCTTAAGTAATTGCAGCAAGTGATAAGTGATGTGAAAAAAATGAACAGGAACACAGAGAGAGAATAAAAATGAAAACACTGCTTCAGATGAGACAGCCCAAAAGCCTTCACTGAGCATTGTCTCTGCACTGAGATATGAAGTAAGGGAGAAAGCTATGGCAAGTTTAGGTAAGCACCTCTAGGCAGCAAGAAAAGCAAGTGCAGAAAAGACTTTGGCAAGTTCAGGGCAAAAGTGAATGTGGGCACATGAAGTCAGGCAGGGAGTCGGGGGCAGGCAGAGGGAGGTCATGTAAGACTATACCAAGGAGTCTGGATTTTATTCTGTGTTGGCAAACTACTAGTGGAGTTTTAGGAGAGCTGAAACTATTCTTTGGTTTATGATATTAGAAGAGTCCTCCTGCTATTCAACAGAGCAAGGATGACAGTGACAGGCAGGAGAAAAAACAGAGTGGTCAGGAGGCTACTGAGGGTAAAGAAGATAATGGCCTGAAATTCGGTATCAGCAGGGACAGAGATGTGGATTTATGACAAATAACACATCACAGAGCAAAGCTGGCAAGACCTCTGCTAGCATGGACCAGAGCAGGTGCTATTACAGAGAGGAATCCAGGATGACTTCCGGATCAGGAGCTGGAGCAAACTGCCAGGTTAGTGCTTTTCAAGATGGGACTACCAGAACAGGACAGGTTCCTAGAAAATACAGATCAAGAATTCTGCTTTGGGACTTCCTTGGGGGTCCAGTGGTGAAGACTTTGTGCTCCCAATGCAGGGGGCCTGGGTTTGATCCCTAGTCAGGGAGTTAGATCCCACAAGCCCCAACTTAGGAGTTCACATGCTGCAACTAAGAGCCAGCACAACCAAATAAATAAATAATGGGAAAAAAAAAAGAATTCTGCTTCAGAGACGTTATAACTTGAGAGGATGTTCAAGTGATTTGTTACCTACACCAATGAACATACAGAAGAGTTTTTAGATTGCATAAGCATTCAGTAGAACAGCTTTATTTAATAAATGCCATGTGTCACGTGTTATGCCAAAAGCTACAGCTGAAAACTGGGCATTTACTGTGAAGCCTGTACAGGCATGTGCTGGGGCGGGGAAGGAAGCAGACTGGGAGAGAAACAGAAGGAAAAGACATGACTCCTGTTCTGAAGGCACTCAAATAATCAAGTGGGAAATGGACAGAAAATTCTCTTTAAACTATAAAAATAAACTGAGATGATAGACTGTAGATCTAATATGAAAAGTAAAATAATAAAACTTTTAGGAAAATATCTTTTTGACCTTCGAACAGGAAATTATTTTCAAAACAGAACACAAAAAGTACTCATCTTAAAAAAATAATTAAATTACATTAAAATTAAGCACTTGGCATCAAAAGACACCTCAAGGGGACGTAAAGGCAATTCAGAGCCTGAGAAAGTATCTGCGTTATATATATGTGTTTATACATGCATATGCATATCCAATAAGGAATGAACTCTTACAAGTCAATAAGAAAAAAACAACCCAATGGAAAAATAGGTAAAAGACTCGCACAGACACCACTGAAAAGACGATAGTCAGATGAAAAAAAGCTCAATTTTACTAGTCATCTGTGAAATATTAATTAAAACCACAAAATACAACAACAATAAAAATGTAAACTACAAGACTAGTGAGGATGTGCAGCTGAACTCAAATACGCCTGGTGGGAATGTACTAAAAAGGAATATATGCATATTCTATGACCTAACAATTCCACTCCTAGAAATGCATACATATATTCACCCAAAGCCGTCAACTGGTGTGGTTATAACAACACGATTCACAATGACTTCAACCTGGAAACTACTCAAATGTCTGTCAAGGGTGGGATGAAACTTGTAGTAATAGTCGCCCAGTGAATTCCAGACAGCAACGACGACACGGAAAAACCTCACATACACAACCCTGAGCCAAACAGCCAGATACAAGAATGTATACTGTATCATTCCATTTTATAGAAGATACTCACAGGCTAAACTAAGCTATGCTATTAGAAATCATGATAGTGAGACCCCTTTGGCAAGGGTAATGTCTAGAAGGGCTCACAGGAGCGGGGACTCAGGGACTCCAGTATGGTCTGTTTCTTGTTCTGGGTGCTGGTTACCAAGGTGTATGCCTGCAAATTTGGAAAACTCAGCAGTGGCCACAGGACTGGAAAAGGTCAGTTTTCATTCCAATCCCAAAGAAAGGAAATGCAAAAGAATGCTCAAACTACCGCACATCTGCACTCATCTCACATGCTAGTAAAGTAATGCTCAAAATTCTCCAAGCCAGGCTTCAGCAATATGTGAACCGTGAACTCCCTGATGTTCAAGCTGGTTTTAGAAAAGGCAGAGGAACCAGAGATCAAATTGCCAACATCCGCTGGATCATGGAAAAAGCAAGAGAGTTCCAGAAAAACATCTATTTCTGCTTTATTGACTATGCCAACGCCTTTGACTGTGTGGATCACAATAAACTGTGGAAAATTCTTCAAGAGATGGGAATACCGGACCACCTGACCTGTCTCTTGAGAAATCTGTATGCAGGTCAGGAAGCAACAGTTATAACTGGACAAGGAACAACAGACTGGTTCCAAATAGGAAAAGGAGTATGTCAAGGCTGTATATTGTCACCCTGCTTATTTAATTTACATGCAGAGTACATCATGAGAAATGCTGGACTGGAAGAAACACAAGCTGGAATCAAGATTGCTGGGAGAAATATCAATAACCTCAGATATGCAGATGACACCACCCTTATGGCAGAAAGTGAAGAGGAACTAAAAAGCCTCTTGATGAAAGTGAAAGAGGAGAGTGAAAAAGTTGGCTTAAAGCTCAACATTCAGAAAACGAAGATCATGGCATTTGGTCCCATCACTTCATGGGAAATAGATGGGGAAACAGTAGAAACAGTGTCAGACTTTCTTTTTTGGGGCTACCAAATCACTGCAGATGGTGACTGCAGCCATGGAATTAAAAGATGCTTACTCCTTGGAAGAAAAGTTATGACCAACCTAGATTTATATTCAAAAGCAGAGACATTACTTTGCCGACTAAGGTCTGCCTAGTCAAGGCTATGGTTTTTCCTGTGGTCATGTATGGATGTGAGAGTTGGACTGTGAAGAAGGCTGAGCGCCGAAGAATTGATGCTTTTAAACTGTGGTGTTGGAGAAGACTGGGATTTCTTTCAACCCTGGGATTTCTTTGGAAGGAATGATGCTAAAGCTGAAACTCCAGTACTTTGGCCACCTCATGCGAAGAGTTGACTCATTGGAAAAGACTGATGCTGGGAGGGATTGGGGGCAGGAGGAGAAGGGGACGACCGAGGATGAGATGGCTGGATGGCATCACGGACTCGATGGACGTGAGTCTGAGTGAACTCCAGGAGTTGGTGATGGACAGGGAGGCCTGGCGTGCTGCGACTCATGGGGTCGCAAAGAGTCGGACACGCCTGAGCGCCTGGACTGGACTCAGCTGGTGACAATTCACCCAGGTGGGTGTGTCACCTGTATCCTGCTTCCCACTATGTGTGCTCCATGTTAGCGAAAAATTAAATAAAATAACCCAAGTCATAATGGAAAGGCAGAAAAAAAAGAGGGCAGTGGGAGATTTCTTGATTACTTTGGGAATAACAGAAAAAGATCAGGTGGTATACTACAGTCTTCAGAAATGAATAGGATTCCACAAATGGAACATAGCATGGATAAGCTCAGGAATCAGCAGAGAAAACAACCCTAAGATTCTAGGGTTGCGTTAAATGGCTTTTATGAGCAGACATTACAAACATTCACAGCTCCCACTTTGGTACTTCCTATCACATAGTCCGAAATACTTTTGCTGTGAAATCTAAAACCAAAAAAAAACTCACTTTATAAACATGTATGTCTGGGGCAGTAAATTAATAAACACAGTGTTGCAGGCTGAGTTTAAACATACCTGAGGAGAGCCTGACTTAGTCACTGGAGGGGTTATCCTAGGTGATTTCTGGACCATTGAGGGCACTGGACTTGGACTGCCCTGAGCAGCTCGCCCTGTAAGAACAAGAGGTCAGTCAAAACAAACAGTATTCATTCCCATTATTTCTTTCAGAATGAATATCCTTTCCTCAAATCTAATAAAATAAGTTTTTCACTGTCCCTGGCCTCCATTTATGATCTTGGTTACCAAAAGAGATATCCACGGTTCCCAAATACCTAAAAAACACGTATAACATTTTAAAACAGGAAGCTCCCTTGTAAAGCAGGTAAACTGGAGTGTCTCTAATAACAGGTATGTACACTGGTGTCCAGGCCCAGGAGGCAGAACACTCAGCCCATCCCTAATCCTCACAGAGGTGCCTGATGACCTCTGGGAACTGGGGACAAAGTTTAAAGACCATGAGAACAACAATTCTCATCACCTAGGAAGAACTCACAGGGCTTTCGGGACCCTCCTGGAATCCTCTAGGACAAGTCTGTTGCACATGAGAATCACCTAGGAGCTTTTACCAGAGAAGGCAATGGCACCCTACTCCAGTACTCTTGCCTGGAAAACCCCATGGACGGAGGAGCGTGGAAGGCTGCAGTCCATGGGGTCGCTAAGGGTCAGACACAACTGAGCGACTTCACTTTCACCTTTTACTTTCCTGCATTGGAGAAGGAAATGGCAACCCATTCCAGTGTTCTTGCCTGCAGAATCCCAGGGACGGGGGAGCCTGGTGGGCTGCCATCTATGGGGTCGCACAGAGTCGGACACGACTGAAGTGACTTAGCAGTAGGAGCGTTTTAAAAACAAATATACCAAAAACTTGTATCCAAGCCTCATCTCAAGAGAACCAGATTAAACAGTGAGAGAGGGGACTCCCCTAGTGGGTCTAGAGTACAATCCAATGATCCAGGAGCCACCAAACTGTTAAGAATTAAATAAGAGCAATGGCGGTAGGGAGATGTGGGTGGTGAGCAGCAGACAGGGAGAAAGTGTGTGTGGTGTGGTACAGTTTTTCTACCCTAAACTATGAAGAGATATGAAAAGACAAAAGGCTTGTTAACTCTTTAGGTCATAGACAGGTACTTTCCAGAATCTGGTGAAAAGTCCCAGAATGAGATAACTTTGACAAATGCTACAAGGCAATCCTTGATCAGCAGCTAAGAGAGAAGATTTCAGGAATTTATACAGCTCAATGCTTGCTCAGGATCTACCCAGATAAAATTATTCCTGACACTCAAACACCAAATGGCTATGCAAGTACGTCTGGCTGGGTATTATCGCTGGCACGAGCAAACAACTAACTTAAAAACAGAGACATATCTGACAGACGCCACCACAACTGTGAGCAAGACGACGTCGCTTACGTCAGGACAAAAGGAAGTCACGGGATGTGGCACACATCCACCACGTGGTATCACCGCTCAAAATGTGTCAGGTAAGTTTCACTGTGTAGAAACTCTCAAGCCCAAACTGGAGGACAGTCCACAAAACTACTGGCCTGATCTCACCAATGTTAATGCCGAGGAAGACAAAAACGGTAAAAGACTGCTTGAGAACAACGAGACAAAATCGGAACATAACGTGTAGTTCTTGAGTGGCTTCTAGAAAAACAAAGGGGGAAAACAAAGCTGTAGGAACATTACAGGAACAACACTGGAAATGGGAATCGGGCTACAGGCTGAATTTACTGTTAAATTTCTTTAGTGTGATAATGTATTGAGTGGCCTTGTTTTTAGGAGAGAGACACTGAAGTTCTTAGGGGTGAAGTGTTTCATATCTGCGATTAACTTTCAAATGTTTTAGAAAAAATTTACATTAAAAAAGAAAGACACAGGACTTCCCTGGTGGCGCAGTGGTTCAGAATCCGCCTGCCAATGCAGGGGACAAGAGTTCCATTTCTGGTCCGGGAAGATTCCAGATGCTGTGGAGCAACTAAATCCACAACTTTCGAGCCCCTGTGCCGCAGCTTCCGAGCCCGTGTGCCCTAGAGCCTGTGCTCTGCTGCAAGAGAGGCCTCAGCCTCCGAGGGCTGAAGGAAGAGAAAGACAGGCTGGATGCATTTGCTCATGGAGCTGTATAATGCACTTCAACCTGGAGAGAACCACTATCATGACGTTTATTTTAAAAATCTGCTTAAGGTAGGGCTGAGTGTGAAAATCCAGGGCAGTCACCAGAGGAAATATGCAGAAAGCCTCCGCAGGTTCCTTATCGTCTATGTGTCTTCAAGACTTACTTGGTGACTGACCTGCATGGAGAGCAAGCTCTATGTGAAGATAAATGCCCCACAAGACAGAGACAAGCACTGAAGCCATTATGAATCTTTCCAAACCGGAGTACAAAAGCCACTGGACTTCAGTGTGAGTTACAGGAAGCAAGAAAAAGGAATCCAGTCCAGCTATGTTGGCTAGGATTTTTAAATAACTTGGAGAAATGCTAATCTGGGAATTCAGGACTGAGCTTTGAAGCTGTTTGCTTAAAATCATACCTGATGCCGATGGAGTGACTGAGGACTTGGATGGCAAGGAACTGGATGATGCCGAGAGGGGTGTGGGGTGGCTGAGAGGTCCAGAGGAAGCTGGCTTGGAGGCCGAGGAGAAGGGCAGCATCGAGGCTGTACTCTGTGAGCTGTGAACAGGAGCCGAGGTGGCTGCAGCCGTGAACCTGAAAACGGCAGCCCAAGTGGGTCAGAACAGCCTGCTGCTGTGGGATTATTCGCAACAGTCATGAATGATCATCAAAAGGTAACTTCCTAGACTCTTCTGCCTTTAGGAAGTGCAAGGAAAGTGAAAGGAAAGTGAAGTTGCTCAGTCGTGTCCGACTCTTCGCGACCCCATGGACTGCAGCCTACCAGACTCCTCTGTCCATGGGATTTTCCAGGCAATAGTACTGGAGTGGATTGCCATTTCCTTCTCCAGGGGAGCTTCCCGACCCAGGGATCAAACCCAGGTCTCTCGCATTGTAGACAGATGCTTTACTGTCTGAGCCACCAGGGAAGTCCAAATGTGCAAATGTTTAGCTATTTCCTGGGGCCTCCCCAGTGGCTCAGAGGTTAAAGCGTCCGCCTGGAATGCGGGAGACCTGGGTTCGATCCCTGGGTTGGGAAGATCCCCTGGAGAAGGAAATGGCAACCCACTCCAGTACTCTTGCCTGGAGAATCCCATGGAGGGAGGAGCCTGGTAGGCTACTAGTCTATGGGGTCGCAAAGAAAAGTGGAGGGGGAAGCTGGTAGTATTTACACTGAATGGCAATTATGCGAAAGGGTACAGGTATAAGGGATACTTCTCTCAAAAGGCTTATATTCTGGTGGTGAGAACAAAACAAGCAGGTACAGAAGTGAAAAAATAAGATCACATAGGGCTTCCCTGGTGGTCCAGTGGTTAAGAATCTGCCTTCCAATGTGGGGAACTTAGATCTCTGGTTAGAGAACTAAGATCCCACATGTAAGTGAAAAACAAGTGATATGTCTACCTGTCAAACTTGAAGTGTTACTTACTTTTCGCTAAGGTTGACCTTGACTGCAGGAGCTGATGGTGGGAAGGTGGGCTTCATTCCCATATTTGGAGCTGACACACTTGGCATTGGCGTGCTTTCCAGGGCAGGCTTAAAACCCGATGATCCAAAGGAGAATGAAGCAGCTGAGGGGGTCATGGGAGAGGCCACAGGCGTGGGCGCGAGGGAGGCTTGAGAAGGAGGAGCAAAAGAGAAGGGCGATGCGCCAGAGGCCAGGGCTGCTTTGGCACCGTCAGAGCCACTGGAACTCGGAGGAGCCTCCCCAGGGACAGAACCAGAGGACTTCAAAGATGAAGAACCAAAGGAGAACACAGCAGAAGGCAGAGAGAAGGTGGAGGTGGGGGCAGCCTGTGATGAAGGCAGAACAGAGGCAGGCGCCGTGGCAGCTGGCACATCAGGCTTCTGCGGGGCCTGCAGGGAGGTGGGGGTAGTAGGAATACTTCCTGCAATGAAACACAGGGAGGAAAAAGGAAGAGACAAGTTAATGCCGTGACAGTGGAGGTCCACATCACAGGAAGCAAGTGGAAAAGGGCTGGTGGAAGAATGAGGCCAGAAATAATTGGTCCTCATTCCAAAAGTTGTGGGGAGAAGAAATGAGAGCTGATGTTGAACTTTCCAGAGCAAACATTCCATATGGCAAGATATCTAAAACTCTGAAGGAAAAAGAAAATGCAGAAAGACATCAGACTAACGGGACTTCATAAACACCAATTTGAGTAATACAGAAAAAACACACTTCTCGATGTCACAGTGAAAAGTAAGTCATTCTGCAATATTTTATTATCAGGAAAAAACTTTAACTCAGACCTACGCCTCTTAATAGTCACTAAAACAACTCCAGTTTAATCAAAGATATATCTGCTTTGTTTTGAGATATACAAAAGGATATATGTAACTGTATCTCAAAACAAAGGTGGCAAAAAGTGAATTAAGTCCAAGTGTCTAACAACCCGATAAACCTAAAAGTGACCCCCCCAAATCACAAGATAAAGATTTGACTAAGTACAAAAACTGGCATACAACCAAAAGGTATACTAGAAAAAAATCTGCAGCAAATGACAAGTAATATGTTTTATTTTTTAAATAAAAATTGAGATTTAAAAACCTTTTGAGGAGTTCTCTGGTGCTCCAGTGGTTGAGTCTGCCTGCCAGTGCGGGGCAAATGGGTTCGATCCCTAGTCCAGGAAGATTCGACATGCCTTGGGGCAACTAACCCCATGTGCCACAACAACTGAAGCCCTGGTGCCCTACAGTCTGGGCTCCACAACAAAAGAAGTCACCACAATGAGAAGCCCGTGCACCGTAACAAAGAGCAGCACCTGCTCACCACAACTGGAGAAAACCCCACGCAGCAGTGAAGACCTGGTGCAGTCAAAAATTAACCAATTAAAAAAAACAAAAATATAAAAGCAACAACAAAAATGTTGGGGACTTTAAATTTTTCATTTATTTATTTCTTAAATTTTTTGGCCATGCCTTGAAGCATGCGAGATCTTAGTTCCCTCACCAGGGATCGAACCCACACCTCCAGTATTGGAAGCAGAGTCCCAACCATTGGAACACCAGGGAAGTCCTGAGACTTTAACAGATAAACGCTGGGAATCTAATTCACAGGAAGAAAATACATACATTCCCTCTAGTCAGAGAAACACAAATTAAATGAGGCATACTTTGGTTCTCTAAATTATCAAAATATAGATACATATAATACCCTAGGTGTGAAAGGGTAAAATAAACCTGAAACTTTTTGTTACCAGGTACCTAATTTTGCAATCTTCGAGAAAACATTAAGTCTCAAAAAAATCATAAAAAATGGACCTTGTAATCCCAATTCTAAGAATAATGCCTATGAAATAACTTAAAAAGTAAAAAAGATATTTAATACAACCCAATGATAAAATATATTCAACAGAATATTAAACATTCTTAAATAAATCATAAGAATTGCATAAGAACCTGGAAAACACTTAAAATTTAAATAAATGAACTGCATATCAATTATGTATATAATATGATCACAACTATGAAGATGTTTATGAAAAAACACTGGAAGAGAATACCATAAAAGGCAAGTTTAAATTTTTTTCTATTTTCCAAACTTTCTATAAACAAGCTAGTTCTCTAAATTCCCCAAAATTATTCTCCAAATAACTAAGAAAGCAATATTTTTCAATCAAAATATTTATAGGTCTTGGTTCTTTCAAACTGTCAGAGATGACAGTTTACGCTCACTGTATCTAAAAGAATGAAATACTTAGGATACAACCATGAAAATGCTGGGGTTCCCAGGTAGCACTACTGGTAAAAAAATCTGCTGACAATCAGGAGACACAAGAGATGCAGGTTCGATTTATGGGTCAGGAAAGACCCCCTGCAGGAGGGCAGAGCAACCCATTCCAGTGTTCTTGCCTGGAGAATCTCCAAGGACAGAGAAGCCTGGTGGGCTACAGTCCATAGGGTCTCAAAGAGTCAGACATGACTGAAGTGATTTAGCACATAAAAATGCCACTTTCTGAAAATAGAGAACCCCAAGTAAATGTTCACTTCTTTGAAAGTATAAATACAAGTAAATCTATTAATACTTCCTGGGGCTTCCCTGGTGGTTCAGTGGTAAAGAATCCACCTTGCAATGCAGGGGGTGCAGGTCCAATCCTTGATTGGGGAACTAAGATCTCACATACTACAGAGTAACTAAGCCCATGTGCCTCAACTAGAGAGACCGTGGGCTGCAATGGAAGCTTTCACAGGCCACAGTAAAGAGCGGAAGCAGTCAAACAAGTATTTAAAAAGAAAGAAAGAAAGAAAAAGAAACAAACATCATTCCCCAGGCTCCTGACTTCACAGGGCACACTGCTTATTATATATGGACCCAGAAACTGAGTGTAGGGAGTTCGTGGGACGCAGGACCACTTAAAGGGAAGAAAAGAACTCAAGAGTACACACTGTGTTGAGGAGATTTTCCAACATAACAGCACGGATACAGTCTATGCAAGGCACCTAGTATATTACTTAAGGTCACACTGACAGTTGATAGGAGCCCAAGTATGCAAGTGGCTCTATATATGATGTATAATTCACTCTGCACTGGGAAGCAGTGCGATAAGACACTCTTAAGTGTTCTCAACCATACCCAAACCCACTGATCCACGTATTTCTTACAAGATATAGAATTGGTTACACTATGAGCTTTAAAAACTATATTAGAAGAGAAAAAGCTTACTAGTTATATATTCACAGAATTCAAAAAGAGAAATAGTAGTGAAGTTCTAAAATATGAAACAATGCCCTTCTAAAAAGTTTATTTTGTTCTCACAGGCGACTGTCATTGAGAAAATGCTGAAAATGCAGACTGGCATTTATATGCATGCATTTATGGACATAAAGAATATGTACCAAAATGTTGACTGGCTATTGCTTGATGACTAATGGGCTCTAAAGTGTTTTGGTATTTTTCATTCCATTTTCCTCCAGTAAGCATGTATTACTTAAGCAATACCTTTGGGGGTCGGGGGGGGTGGGTGTGGGGGGAGGAACTAAAGAAAATTAAATACAAAGAGAAAAGAAAATTTCCATGTTCTCACCACACAGCAGTAGCCACTATCTACATTTTAGTATCTCACAAGTAGTTTTTTAATGTATATATTTTTCTCATTAAAAAAAGAAACCATAGTGCTCTTTCATGCCATGTTCTGCCCTTTCTCTGTTAATAAATATAACATTTTTAACTGTTACATGACATTTCACTGTTTAGACGTACAATCACTTAGCCAATTTCTCACATTAAACATGTTGGGTTTCAGATCATATAATATGGGGTCTCACAACAGGGTACTGTCAGTAAATTACCTAATGGGATCCATCGGGTTGAGCTTCCTTTTTCTCTAAAGTAAAGGTTGGTGAATAAAGCTTGAGGATGAGAGATAGCAAGTTTGTGCATGTGTTCAAGGGGAAGACTGGTCCTCCCTTGAAGAGACACACTGGCTGACAGTGATAACACTTTGCGACCTCACAGCACTCATGCCAGCAGACACTCCTGTTCGAGCCTGCAGGACCCCCTCTCCGCCGCAACTGGGGTCGGGGGGCAGTGGAGGTACACACCTGATGACTTGGGTTGCCGCTCTCCTTCCAACGAGAGCCGCTCTGGTGTCCTGAGGAGGGACCTTATGCCAGGATTTTGATTGATCATGTAAAAAGGACAAAGCACACCATCTGTTGAAAGTAACATAAGCACTGGAGCAGGTGGAAGAGTCTTCTCCTCATCTGTTAAAAAAGAAAACCAAGGTAATAGAAGGGCCAAGTCAATGGAAGGGCCCCTGCGTGGGAGGTGAAGACAGCCTGATGTGCAAGGGGTTTCACTGGACTCTTCCGCATACAAGCCGCAGTTGGTTCGCTCTGACTTGGAGCTGAATAGCCCTTATGAATCGGCCCTTTAAAGCAGAGCTGTGATTAGACAGCCGGTGTACTGCCAGCTGCACAAACACCAGCAGCTGTGCAGTGGCTCTGACTCTCCCAAAGCTCTGATTTTTATGTGTGTCCTGGTGTCAGGGAGACAGGTTCAGCATTCCCCCGACCAACACAGGAGTCTCCAGGAAAAATGACAGAGGAGACTCTTGGGGAAAACACACAGAAGGACGCAGAAAAGTGAGTCCAATTACTTTACAGTTGAATGATAAGCATGTATTTTGTCAATTAAGTCTTCGTGAGAATCAAAAGTAAAGTGGACCAGACCAAACAGTCTGGTCAGAGAAAGGACAAGGAACTCAGTGGTGCCTGACACAGACACCTCTCTAAAATAACGCACATAGTATATGCCTTTTTAAAAATAGATACATACATTCCCAGTTTTATTCACATAAAACTGACAAATAAAAATTGCTATGTACTTAAGGTGTATAACATGATTTGAAGGACACACGTACTGTGAAATGACTACCACAGTCAAGCTAATAAACACATCGATTGTGTGTGTAGTAAAAATTTGTTAAAAAGTTTTTATTGGAACAGAGCTGATTGACAACATTGCATTAGTTTCTGCTGTATGGCAAAGTGAATCAGTCATACATATTGTACACACACACACCCACTTTTTTAGATTGTTTTCCCATTTGGTCATTATAGAGTATTGAGCAGAGTTCCCTATGCTGGTAATTAGTAATGTCGAGCACCTTTTCATATACGTTGGCCATCTGTATGCTTTCTTTAGAAAAATGTCTATTCAGGTCCTCTGCCCATTTCCTAATCAGGTTATTTATTTCGCTTTGCTATTGAGTTGCATGAGTTCCTTATATATTTTGGGTATTACCCCTTAACAGATATACTTTGTAGATTTGTTTTCCACTCCATTCTGCTGCCTTTTCATTATACTGTCTCCTTGGCTCTTTTTAAAATTCTTTACACAAGTGTTCCAGGTTGCACCCCACTTACAGTTACTGCCAGACACTGGCCGCGTGCACCGCCTCCCTGCAGCCTGTCTCGCACCCAGCGGTCTGTGCCTCCTGCTCCCCCTCTCCTATGATGCCCCTCCCCGCTTCCCTCTCCCTACTTGCAGCCAGTAGCTTGCTCTCTGGATCCGTGAGAAAAAATGTCGTTTCTCATGTTCACATTTCACGGGACTGCAGCCCTGTCAAGACTCAGCAGGGGAGAAGACAGACTCAGAGCACATGCTCGGGCCCCATTTGGAAGTCTGTACTTGAGGCCTCCAATTTCTTATCTAAGCCATGGAACCGAGTATTGGGATACACCACCTGCCTGGGAGGCCCTGGGAAACCGGGAGGGGCAAAGAAACAAGGCTACGAAGTCGGTGTTGTGTATTCCAGCCATATTCTTACACACACAGAGACACACAGAGTGTGTGGCCTTGGTCAATGAATATCCACTCAAATCAGACGGGTGTGGTATAGTGCACTCTGTCTCACTCTTTACACAGACACGCTAAGACAAGCTGAAAGTGCACGGCAGAGAAAGTTCCATCAGAAAAATGTAGAGCTGGATTTGAATATTAACCATGATGGGAAGAAGACTATTTCTGCACGTAGCTTAGCTGTGACAGACTATACTTACTGATGGTAATTTCCACTTGGTTAGTGTAATCTATGGCAACTCCCATGGGCAAGGAATCATCACTCTTGTCTGTCACAGGCAGTTCAGCTCGACTAGAATCCTCCAGCAGCCAAGATTCCCAGCTATTCTGGAAAAAAGAACAAGTAGAAGAAGATACAGCATTGCTTAGAGCTTTTTCCAGCACTGTTCAAATAGGAGAGGAGAAAAAGGAACTCACTTGGTTTAGTGTTGCATTCCCTGGGACTCTAAAATCTGGAAACATAGTCTAAAAGCTATGAACCCCACAGGAAGCAAGGGGTTCCTTTTCCAAGTCTTTCTATCTGTTCCTGGTGTACAAAGCTCCTGTCTGGTGAATAAATATCGCTATCACGAACATTCTCTGACGTGTCCTCCACCACATCCGAGTGGACTCCTGACAGTGGGACCATCTGACAGCCGCGTGGAGCCAGCCAGCAGCTACTCTGAGGGATCTGCATGGGGACCAGGAGCGCCAGGTGACAACGGCTGCGCCCGTGAGCACAGCCTAGGAAGCTGCCGGACGCCCCGTGCTCACTCGACCACAGAGGCAGAGCTCTTGTCTTCCTAGTTCTCAGTGTATTTCCTCCAATGGTCAATCTTCCTGCCACCGGATTCCTTGAGAAGCCACCACATCTTTCCAATAAACTCCCCTTTGG
Source organism: Capricornis sumatraensis (assembly GCF_032405125.1). Lineage (NCBI taxonomy): Eukaryota > Metazoa > Chordata > Mammalia > Artiodactyla > Bovidae > Capricornis > Capricornis sumatraensis. Next base: position 5,630,569 of record NC_091069.1, read on the forward strand.
CTCATGTTTGCTTGAGTGGGATCTGTTCCCTACAATAAATGACTCCTGGTTTTTAAAAATCACAGACATTTTGTCCAACTTTCAATGCTGACCAAAACTGGGCAGCATGAATTAAAGGAGGAATAATGCTCAACGAGAGACAGAAAAACAAAAAAACTGTTGAGGAAAGAAAACAATTGTGATCCAAGCCTTAGGCATGAAGTGAACAGTCACATTCACAATAACGTTAGTAAATGAAACAGGTTCCAACTTTGAAAAACAATCGGCAATACAACAATACACAAAACAAAGAAGGCTTGCTAATCACTATAGGGCAAAATACAACCAACATCAGCTTTGATTTTGTGGAATATGAGATGCAGGTGACAACACCTTAAAGGTGGGCATGGAGGAGGTGCGCTAAAGGCAAGGGTGGGTACTGAGATGGTCCTCTCACAGCTCGGAAGATCATGAGAGATGGTACATGGTAAAACCGTAAGAATCGAAAGTAAAAATGATGACTTACAGTTCAAAGGTAACAAGTAGAAGAGACTAAAACAGTGCTCTAATCCTACTGAAAGGAAGGACGGGAGTCTAAAGGCCACACGTGAGCTAAACCCTCATTTGCATCATGGCCAATAATTTAAAGTTAACAATTGATAACCAGTGATGCAATAAATTATTATTTCGGGATAAGGAGATAACCATTAAGAGAGAGAGACCACAAGTTAAAAATGGTCTCTTTCAGAGAACAGGACAGACCAGGACAGGATGGGAAGGGCTGCTATTTCACGTATAAGCCCTTTTCCACTACTTGACTTTTCAACCATGAACATAAATTACTTTGATAAAAAGCAAAAATCAGAGTGTTTCTTAATGTGTGAATACATAAAATACTTGTGCTATCAGGAGATTGTTACTGAAGTTAATCCAAGAGCAGCAAATCAAGAGTGCTGGACTCTGAGAGCTAAGCACTTATGGTGGGCCACCGTGCCACTCAAGAGAAGGGTGGATAAATGCTGAATGACTGAAGAGGCACAGGATGCACAGAACATTTTCAAACTCCAGGTAGACTTTTCAAAAGGGAAAGTTTTCGGCTGAGGAGCTGTGTCTCCCGTGTAGTCTCTCTGCATAAGGGGAGTGCACCATGACAACCTCAGCCCACTCTGGCCTGCAAGGAGCACAGAGCAAAAGAAGGAAGATGGGGGCTTGTCTACACAGATGCTTTTAGCTTTCTGGTGGTTTTCCAAACAGAAAGTATTTCTCAAGAGTCACAGTTTGGTTTGACTTGCATGTCTCTCTTCCATAATCAAGGATGGGTTATAGTTAACTGAATAGGAGAGGCAGATTCAAGTAATAAGGAGAAAATAAAGACAGTTAAACAGAATAAAGCACAAAAAGGCTCCTACACACCCAAGTACACTCGTATTGGAATACATTCAATTACGACTATGGGTATGAGGTATTCATGGAGGGTGGAAACAGAAGGCTTTGGCTAACACTGAAGGAACTGCTGAATCCAGCACCCAAGATTGTCCAACACAATACCCAAGTCATTTGGTCCACAGCTTTTTTAAGCTGTGCTCTCATCCAGAAACTCAATAAAAGGAGTGTGACTTCAGCTAAATCTTAACCTCACAGTTAAACCCCTCCAAAATCTCTCTCAGAACAACATCACATAAAAGTGACAAAAGAGAAACATTTACCTGGCTGCTTTGTCGTGCGAGAATGCTGACTTCTGTGGAAGCTGCAGATGCTGCCAGCACTAAATCCCTTCAAGGAATAAAACCGGAAGACCGTTAAATTCAAACGGCAACAGCTGTACCTTGACTTGAGTCAGTGGAGACACCTACAAAGCTTCCCTAGATGTCAAGGAGAAAGGCGAGCTTTTCTGCCTCGTTGAAGGTAAGAAGATTTTGGATGTAAAGCTTTACTTTTTAGTCCACAGGTCAGAGCCCTGGAGACTCAGCCAACTGTCTCCTTACTTAAGACAAAGGGGAGACACTACAGAATCAGTTCAGATCCCAATAAATATACCACTCTGAACAGAGAATAACCTAACTGAAGCAAGAGAAACTTTGTTTCAAGAAATCCATCTTTCAAAGGGACACTTCAGCTCAGAGGGAAACTTTTAACATGTTCCTTAAATATCTGTATTTTCTTAAGTCATCAGTGGACTTATTGAGAAAATGGGATTTTTAAGTTTAGTGTGTATTCAAGCTATATAATTCAAGACTGGGGAAACAGATGTAGTAGTCAGAAAGGCATTCTCCAACATGAGCTCAATATATGGTTAGGGCATCTCCAACCTCTATTCTCCTCTCTTACAGAGAGGAGACAAAACAGAACAAGCAGGACAAAATGACCCAGGTGTGCCCTCCCTCGTCCACAGCTCACCACTCTTCAACGAAGCTGAGGTAGTAATGATGCTGCCTCTCGGTACAACTGCCATAGCAGGGCTCCATGAAGTTCATAAACACCTCAGGGTGCTTTTCCTCTTTTTTCTACATTGAACAGAATGAGAAAAAAAAAAAAAATCTCATGGGTGATTTTTCTTTAATCCTACAAAGTTAAGAATCTCAAAAGATAAAATCCTTTAAGTTTTATGAAAAAATATACTAAAAAAATGAAAAAAGAAAATACACAGACACACTATAAAGACAACACTGAGCAATACAAAGAACAGAAACATTGGCCATGGAGATTACTCAACTTCTCTGATGTTTTTCCCCTATGTATGATGGACCTACACCTAAAGGAAATCATTCCTGAATATTCACTGGAGGGACTGATTGTGAAGTTGAAGCACCAATACTCTGGTCCCCTATGCAAAGAGCCAACTCACTAGAAAAGACCCTCATGCTGGGAAAGATCGAAGGCAGGAGGAGAAGGGGACAACAGAGGGTTAGATGGTTGGATGGCATCACCAACTCAACGGACATGAGTTTGAGCAAGCTTCAGGAGATGGTGAAGGACAGGGAAGCCTGGCATGCTGCAGTCCAAGCAGTCACAGAGAGTCGGACACGACTCAGCAACTGAACAGCAACAACATATGATGGACCTAAAAAAATCTACATCAAAGGCTGTTTTAACTGAGATATGAAAGGATATGTAGAAAGTTTCTAACCCAGGACATGGAACATAAACGGTACTCAGCAAATGCTAGTGTTAACATTATCCCTGGGAATAGAAAATCTTAATCTTGAAATAAGGCACCTTAACAAACTTATTTTTTAAATTTGACATTGTCAGGAACCCAAAAGAGTTAATAAAAAGGAGGCACTTTTTTCTCACATCAGATTGGCAAAGATTAAAAATGGTACCACTGCATATTGACACACTTTGTTGTTCAGTCGTTGAATAAGTGAATGAATTTTGAAAATCAAGATATTTTCTTGCTTTTCTAAAATGACTTCATCAGATTAACACCTATCACAACTCACAGTTTACAACTTAAAATTTTAGGATTTTTTTTTCACCATATGGCTCAACAATAGAATGTGCTCTAAGTGGACACCACCATTTTGGTCCTCAGGCCCCTAGTGCAGCATTAAAAAAATCTCACACCTCAAATGGTACCACTGCCAGTAAGGAAAGGAGAGAGACGCCTAAAGCCTCTAACTTTATTAGAAGACTTATATAATTTTCAAATAATCAAGACACCCCTTTCACACACATACCGGGAGCAGAGCCATCACCACATCTGGAGCCGTTTCCAAGGTCCCATCCGCCGCGGCATACACTATGGTGAATTCATATGTGCCGATCCACAGAACGTCCAGAACTGAAAGACACACATCCTAATAAACCATCTTTGTGCTTGGAATAACCCCTGTACATTATAAAATTATCAGCTCATAGATAAACAAATATCCAACTACTGTAGCTTTTAAAAAGGTCTAGACTTCACTAAACGTAATTCACAAAGATTCAAAAAGCTCAAATTCATTCCAGAGTGGTATTTTACCCCCAGCAGATGATAATCAAAGCAAATAATGAAGAATTCTAATTAAAAAAAAAAAGTCAGGATCCATTTAACGTCATTTACCAAGTGACACAGGTATCTACTAGAGAATTACTGTTATGGTGACTTCATTGTGTATGTATGCTGTGCTCAGTTATGTAGCCGTGTTCAACTCCTTGCCGCCCACGGACTGTAGACCACCAGACTTCTCTGTCCATGGGATTTCTAGGCAAGAAGACTGGAGTGGGTTGCCATTTCCTTCTCCAGGGGATAGTCCCGTCCCAGGGATCGAGACCTAATTAGCTAACTGAAACAGTGTTTTCACACAAGAGGCACCAGCACTTTCCTGAGCCGGTATGCAGGCCTCACATGGTCTAACATTTCTGCACCACAGACAGTGCCTCATTAGACGTTAGCCCAGTAAGAAAAGCAGATGCATTACCTCTGACGGGATGGTCTGCCTCATAAAATGGAGGACAAGGAATGACTTTCTTTTCCTGCAAAGTCTGAAAGAGATTTGAAAAAACCAGTGTCAAACAAAACAATCCCCAGACTCCAAATCCAACAACTGTATTGTCGTTATACAGGCCAATGCCCTAAAAGAACATGGACCAAATTTCATGTAACGACTTTCTGTGCTGATAAAGAAGAAACTGAACCTGAACCTGAAGCTGAAGCCTATCCCACCACATTCACCACTCTGTACCCTGCAGAGAACAGGAGGGATACACAGCAGCACAGGCCTCGGCACTGCCCACGAGCCTCTCCTTCTCAACCAGGTGTGATCGGACATACACAGATTCTCTGCCAATTTATACTGAAGAGTACTCAGGAATATTATCTCTGGAAGACCACAGGAAAAGGATGACAGAGTGGGCACGCGACAGCTCTTTCCTACATTCTCTTGGGTACAGACAGATTTGTTGCAATGAACATAAACTATATTTCAATAGGAAAAAACAGCAAAGATACTACCAAACCAACCCCAAAACAGTTACTTGATAAAAATGCTCTGAAGCCCAAGGCAAGACTTACAGGAAGATACTGGACCACAGTTCCATTCTGTTTCCCCACAGCCAGCTGCTTTCCTTTGGGGCTCCAGCACACTGGGTAAAGAAGAAAATACTACCAATTAAAAACTGAAGAAAATGGAGCAAAACGTGAGATATGTACCAAAACAGCCATGTAATCACCACTTCAGGCTTCCCTGGGGGCTTAGCGATAAAAGATCCACCTGCCAATGCAGGAGGTGCAGGCTTGATTCCTGGGTCAAGAAGATCTCTTGGAGAAGGAAATGGCCACCTACTCCAGTATTCTTGCCTGGGAAATCCCATGGACAGAGGAGCCTGGCGCACTGCAGTCCATGGGGTCACAAAAGAGTCCGACGTGACTTAGCGACTAAATGGCAACAATTACCACTTTGTGTTCCTCTTTCTGTCAGTCCATGGAAGACTGTGGGATCATCCTTACTTGGCAAAGTAAAAAAAGAAACATCATGTCGATGACACAATCGAATTGTCATTTGTTACTGGGCCATTGAACCAGTTGCTAAAAAGGCTTTTTCAATGGAGTATTGCCCAGAAAGCTGTAAAGTGCAGAAAACTCCAGTTTTTAGATAAATCGAGGAGGATAGAAAAGGTTTTCAAATATCAAGAAATCTTTCTCTTGCTTCTATTGGATATTTTCTGATGTTTTCCCCCTAAGGTACAAATGACTGTTTCAGAGTCTGATCTTTTAGGTCAAAATAATTATTTCAACAACACAGTTCTAAACCAAACATTTCTATACCCAAACATTTCACCAGAAAACCCAAGCACACTGAAGGTAAATCATGTGTGCTGTGTGGCTTCAAGGACAGTAACTACACAAATAAAATACACTCTCTCCACTTCTACCAAAAAACAAGTATGACAAAGAGCCCTATTTGCTTTTTTCCTCAGAGATTAATTTTTAAATAGATGACCATTACCGTATGTTAAAGAGTAAAAGACGTTATTACTCACCAGACGTTACTCCTACTGTGGAAGGAAGGGTTGCACACACTTTCACTGTCTCTGTGACTTGTAGGACTGCAATGCTGCCGTCAGCCAGACAAACTGCCACCATGGAGGAGACTGTAGGGTTCCATTTCATGTCAATCACCAAGCCTCCTGCATCTTTTAAGAGCTTATGATATGCAAACGGACGCTTCTGCTGTTTAGCCTTTTAAAACAAATGCCCAGAGGCAAAAATAAACAGAAAAATACAGAGACATTCAATGGTCCAAGAAAATTATTGAATATGCAAGTTTTCTCAAATTACAGTTCACTTTTCCCCATGATCATGAAAAAAAACTGTAGCCCTATACAACAGTCTATTTGTTACAGAAAATTTTAACATAATTTTGAAAATGGCCATCGATTATTGTAGCATACTCAGAGGGACTCTCAACAGGGAATACATAAATGCAAAATAATGGATAAAGAGCATATACTAAATAAAAACTGAGACTCTGCTTCTTAATAGTGTTGGGTCCTTGAATTTTAGAGAGTGCTCATCTTAAAATACTGCGCTTATTTTAATTGGTATGCAGAAGCCCCAGCAGGCTTCAAAATTCCAAAATTGCCTCAGTGAAAGATTTGTTGTAGAAGGCTAATGAAAGATTAATGATATAAAAGGTGCTTCAATATGTATGGTTGAGTCCCTTCACCATTCACCTGAAACTATCACAACATTGCTAATCAGCTATACCCCAAAACAAAATTAAATGTTTAATTTAAAAATTAAGAAAAAAAAGAGAGACCACCTGAGACCAGATTAAAGGCGTGCAGGCCCTGCACACAGGCTAATCTTCCATCAGCAACCCCGCTGTTGAGCCATTGCTGCGAAACTCCTTGCCAAAGCCTCTGGGCTTGAGGCGCGGTTTCGGGGCACGAGCCTGCTGCATCCCCCTTTCCCCAGGAGAGGAATAAAGAAATTCCTTTCTACTTAAAAAAAAAGTGCCTCAAACAAACCCCACCCCCCACCCCGCCCCCCGCCCAAGTACTGCTGGACTCTTGGTTACTTAAACTCTTTGGGCCTGTTTCTCCATCTCTGAGATGAAGACCGTGATACCGAGTGTATGAGGCTAGTATAAAGCCAAGAGGGGCGGGCATGGATGAAAACAAGGCATGCAAAGCGCCAGCACAGGGCCTGGCACGCAGTCAATCTCAACACTCAATCTCACTGACGATTACCATTACTACACAGCCTGGAATGGAAGAGCACTGCGGTGGAAGGCCAGGGACCCAGTATACAGGAACTTCTGACACTGTCTACTAACTCTGCGGCCTCAGGCAAGTCACTTAGGGTCCCTGGGCTCCGGCTGTCTCGAGTGTAAATGAGAAATGACAGCACCCTGGGGCAGATGGTATTACAAAATAATTTCTTGAAGTCCCTATTATTGCAAAGATCTTGATTTATGATTCCATAACTAAGGACCTCTTAAAAACCCGAATTCAAATCTAGAAAAAGAATTCAAAGGTCAACCAGGAACTTCTAGGTTATGATTCAACACCAGGCACTCTCCTTAGGTCCCTAGAGTTTGCCGGCAGCTTACCTCATTTGAGAATGTGCGAACATCAAAAAAAGCAATAATGGAACCATATTCACTGGACATCATGCACACAGACAGTGTGAGGTTATCACAGCTCAAGGCCAGGTGATGTATTGGGAATTTCATAGGAACCAGCAAGCTTTGAACTTTATCAACTGAAAACCAAAAAACACAGAGCAGAAAATGGAATCTTTGAAGCATAAGCCACAAACTCTTTCTATTCAGGTCTATGTGACATCATTCTTGCATCTACATAAACGTACGCACACACACCCGGATACCAAGTTGTGCAGAAGAACTGCAGCTTTCTTATAGATGGCTAATGCTGCAGTGAGTGTTGTAGGGACTCTCCCTCATACGGCCTGGGGAAACCAACTGTGGCCAGAGCCCTGGCTGAATATAGTCCTGTACCATATTTCTGCAACAATGCTCCAAACAGTACACATTCCCCTTTGTTTGGATGATGCTATTGTGACAACTAAAAGGCCATGCAGCAAAGTTCTTCTCCTACAGAGCCAGAACCCAAGTTGAACTGAACAATGAAAAAAATGTGTGGTACAATGGTAAGCCGTTCTTCCCTCTGAGTTCAGAGGAACAAGTCACCAGAAGAGAAATACAAAGGAGCAGAGAGAACACCCAGGAAGGCGTCCAGCAGCCCATCTAGCACTTCCTCTTCTTGGGGGTCAACCTCAGGACTAACAGTAGTTTTGCTATGTAAAACTTGGGAAGCAGATGACATTAGCACTTCACTATGCTCCTCTCTCTATCATGCAACAGAAACCAAGGAACTTACCTATTTTATTAGGATCATCTCCAGGTTTATTCTGAATAAGAAGATTTTTAGTAGAAAAAACGTGCAATCCACTGGCTCCACCAGCAAAGACCAGGCCGTATTTGTTGGACACAGAAAGCAGACTCGAGCGTTCCTTGGGCAACTCCTCAGGGGAATCAAAGATTCTCACTTTCTTCAGTGCTCTAAACTGAAAATCCTATGGCGCAGGGTCAAAACAAGATCAATTCAGGACAAACAGGACGCTAGATTACCTGTCATATTCTGGTACAGCAAAATATATATTACCCTAAGAGTAAAGACTGTGTGGCCGGTTTGACCCCTGGGTGGGGCAGATCCCCTGGAGGAGGCAATGCCAACTCACTCCAATATCCTTGCCTGGAAGATTCTATGGAAAGAGGAGCCTGGTGGGCTACAGTCCATGGACTTGCAAAAGTTGGATGCAACTGAGCATGCACACGTTAAGTTGTACTATACATATTTTTTTCCCTTCAATTCTAAATCTATCTTTAAATCAAGGTTTTAGTGAAAAGAATGTAAATTTCCTCTTGCTTACACTCTAAAAGACATAAAAACCAAAGACAGCCTTTCTCAGCCTTCATTTGTGTACCTTTATGGTGTTTCCTATGGCTTCCCTTGTGGCTCAGGTGGTAAAGAATCTCCCTGCAAAGCGGGAGACCTGGGTTTGATCCCTGGGTTGGGAAGATCCCCTGGAGAAGGGACAGGCTACCCACTCCAGTATTCTGGCCTGGAGAATTCCATGGACTATATATTGTCCACAGGGTAGCAAAGAGTTGGACACGACTGAGCGACTTTCACTACACTACACTACATGGTGTTTTCTACAGGATCCCCACATACTAATTCCCTTGGATGTGATATTTAAACATATTTGGTAAAACACTAACTGAAATAATCTTCTTAATTCCAACTGTGTATGGTGATCAGAAATCCACACGGATTTCCAGATAAGACCATAGTTCAGTTCAGTTGTCTCTCAGCGACCCCATGGACTGCAGCATGCCAGGCTTCCCTGTCCGTCACCAACTCCCAGAGCTTGCTCAAACTCATGTCCATTGAGTCAGTGATGCCACCCAACCATCTCATCCTCTGTCGCCCCCTTTTCCTCCTGCCCTCAGTCTTTCCCTGCATCAGGGTCTTTTCCAAAGAGTCAGTCACATCAGGTGGCCAAAGAATTGGAGCCTCAGCTTCAGCATCAGTTCTTCCAATAAATGTTCAGGATTGATTTCCTTTAGGATGGACTGGTTTGATCTCCTTGCTGTCCAAGGGACTCTCAAGAGTCTTCTCCAGCACCATAAAGTTTTCAGTTTTTTGTTAATTCTCATCCTGATAACCTCTGGGTCTTGGTAATCAGAAACTCAATGGGAGACCACCATTTTCTGAGTCTGTGGTTCTAAAACCTTTTTATCCTTCTGCCCCAACCTACATGAGGAACAGGGCACACTCTCATTGGGTTGGTCACCCTTGGCAGAGATTCTTAAGAAGAGACTTCTACTCTTAACATGGTATGGATTACTACTTCCTAATGCATTTCAGTGAGTTGTTGTCCAAATGCCTAAAATCTTCCCATGACTTATCAATATTTCCTTTCTATGGACATGAGTGTGAGCAAGCTCTGGGAGTTGGTGATAGACAGGGAAGCCTGGCAGTGCCGCAGTCCATGGGGTTGAAGAGTTGGACATGCTGGAGCGACTGAACTAAGCTGAGATTTGGATCATCTGGTCCTCTCAAGTTTCCTGACTTCAGGAGGATTTCCAGTGCCAAAAACGGACCTCCAAATCTAGTTAATTAAAGGATTTGTGGGCTTCCGTGGTGGCTCAGATGGTAAAGAATCTGCCTGCAAAGCGGCAGACATGGGTTTAATTCCTGAGTCAGGAAGATCCCCTGGAGGAGGGCTTGGCAACCCACTCCAGTATTCTTGCCTGAGAATCCCATGGACAGAGGAATCCGGGGGACTACAGTCCATGGGGTCCCAAGGAGTCGGAAACGACTAAACACAACAAAAGCGCCTGTAGGATGAGGGATGATCCCTGCTCTGCGTTAAGCAAGCCTGGGTTACAGGCTTGAACTAGTTCAGCGACAGAGAGAGAATCTCTCCTCTGCTCACAACAACCTAGATTTCAGTCCGCCTGTCAAGGGCGGCTTTGGCTAAGTTAACTTTCCGAGCCTCTATTTGCTCCTCTACTTAACAAGTACTTCCTAGGGTCGCTGTGATAGTTACCAATGCCTGGCATGCAAGTAAACGCTCAATAAACAGCAGTTATTCCCATACTCCGACGACCACATTAAAGTAACCACGATAACTCAGGAGGCTCCCACGAGACCAGCAGGGGACGCGGAAAGTACATTCCGTGGGGCTTTCACGCCGGCTGCACGGCAGAGCACTCCAGGACGCTCTGGAGACAAGAACTTGCATCGCCTCACACCGTTCAGTCAGGAGGCGGGGCAGCGGACACCCGCGCTTCCCGGGTCAGGGAGGCGCCAAGGCAATACCAGGATTAAGGAAGGGTGGGAGGCCCTGGCCAACACCTGACCTTCATCTCCCGCTCAGGGATCACGGCATCCATTTCGTCTCCCATCGCGCGGCCCTCAGTTGGCGAAAGGAGCCCCCACCGCCGCCGTCCGCGGCCTGGCCCACACAGCCCAGGTCTTTCCGAGGCCAACTTCCTCCCCTCAGAGCTTGCGACGAGACGCACAACTCGCACTTCCGGCGCGCTTTTGGTGACGGCACGCATTTCGGCCCGCGGCGTGGCTGAGGAAGGCTGAGGGGGCCTTCTGAAGTCGCGCGGCCGCCTCCTGACCACCGCCTCCCATTGGCCGGCTCGGAAGAGGAGGAGGCGTGGCCTGGCAGTCACTGCGCCTGCGCCCGGCTGCTCCCAGGCCGGCGCTGTCGTCTGCAGGTGGCGTGGGCTCGCCTCGTGTGGGTTTCCTTTAGTCGGTAGTGCAAGCGCCAGATATCCACGCTCGTTTCGTTGAGGCTTCACAGTAATCTTTGGATGTAGGTGGTTATTAATACTTTCGATTTCAAAGATGTTAGGAACTTGAGAAATATTTCCAAGGAGCAGCTCCTGAGACGGGGTGTGGAAGGAAAAGGTGTTCAGAAAATTGATGGGACGGGGCCTCTCCCCTGGTGTTTCTGAAGGCTGAAAGGGGAGATTAAAGGGCCCCAGCGATCAGCTTTGTTTACTCCTTTTAAGGTAGTCATTTCTGGAGCAAGAGCCAGTGAAAGTGAAAGTCTCTCAGTCGTGTCCGACTCTTTGCGACCCCATGGACTATACAGTCCATGGAATTCTCCAGGCCAGAATACTGCAGTGGGTAGCCTTTCTCTTCTCCAGGGGATCTTTCCAACCCAAGGATTGAACCCAGGTCTTCCGCATTGCAAGCGGTCTCTTTACCAGCTGAGCCATGTGTAATTGAATCTTCAAGACGTCCTAGTCACCTAGGGATTATCATTGCCATTTAATTGATGAGACAACTGGAAGCACAGGGAAGTCATGAAGATTCCCAAGTTCCCCTCAGTCAAAAAGTGGTGAAGGCCTGATTAGAATTCAGCATGTCTGGATATGCTGATTGCCAGCTATTACACAGTCCAAAGGAGAGATTTTTGTAGTGGAATATTATAGACGCTCTAGGACACAGATTCTTAATTTGGATCACATGGGTCAGCTCCAGGGGGTGTATTGTGCTGCTTACTATTTGGTTTTCAGCAAACTGCCTATCTCCTCCAAGCCTGCTTCTCATTTTTCAAGCAAGGCTGATACACTAGAACCTTACTCATGGGGTTGCTGTATGCAGTAAAGGAAGTTCAATGTCTAACAGCCTGGTACACAGATACAGTCTTTCACTTTGTCACTATATGAGCTAGCTCTGAATTTCCTGAGTGTCAGAACCATCCCCAGAATACACCAGTCAAGACATGGATAAGTTTGTATGTTTTATTTCCAGTCTGTAGAGATGATATCCAGTATCACACACACTCACACGCACACACACACACATACTGCATCCACCTGAACTTGCCCGACACACTCCTTCCTTTTGAATGGCAGGGACAAAGCCATACTTAGCAGTCCCCAAGTTGCTGGTTACATTAGTTAGATTTGGTCTTTCAGAAAGAAGGCAGCTGACATCTAAGAAGCTGAGCCCTTAGCCAAAGAAGTAAGAGTCCTATAACTAATAACCACAGTCTGAAATACATGCAGACCTCCCTTTCCAGGAACCACTCTTGAGACTCTCTCCCATCAGGAGCTGCATTCCAAGAAATGATGAAGGAACTGGTGGGGTTTCCCAGGACACTCCCCATCCAATGAGAGAACCCTTTCCTGCTCTTTCGAAAAGCTGAAAACACACCCACTTGCTCTCCTCCCTTAAAGAGGCTTCCTGCAATCTTGTAAAGTGTGTAACCACTGCACTAAGCCTAGATGGGTCTGCCCTCCTGTCTGAGTGAGGTACAGATACACTATGATGAATGGTCAAGGAAGGCATTTCCTTGCTCAAACGTCTCAGCCTGTCCCAGAAAGGAGAGGCGGTGGGAAGGGGAGGAGATAGACGCTTGCTCAGCTAAGGATCTCGGGGGTGGGAGCAGGGGAGGAGATGTGGGGGTGAGATTTTGCATTTACAGGGAGGAATGTTTTGCTGGGGTTTAAACTTCAACTAGGCTCATGCATTTAAAGTACCTCCTTAGACTGAAGATCAGCCAGTCATGGCCGAATAATCTTGCTCCTGAACTGGTCAAGACCAGTGGATTAATCCAACCTGGCCATATCCCCACCCCCTACCTGCTCCACTTCCTCAAAAACTGTCGTCAAGTCAGCTCCTTGGGTCCTTGATTATGGGTCAAAGGAGCCATGGGGAGCTCACACTGGCTCCAGCCTCCAACAGCCCCCAGACCTTCCCACTTGAAGTTTTTCAAAGTCTTCTGCAGGACTCTTGCCCAGTCTTGGGTCCAGTTAGGCCCCTAGGATTGCAATGCAGTCACCTCATAGCTTCCTCTTGCCCAACATTCATCACCAGGGTCTGAATTCCCCACTAGACTCTAAGTCTGTCCTTTTCAGTACTGGCCGGTAACAGGTGCTTATAAACATGTGCAATGGATGAGTACATCTAAGTCCTGAGTGGGCAGGGGAAGGGACTACAGAATACACGTGGGGTCAAGGCTGAGGGCCCTGCTGATCCTGCCTCAGAGGCACTAGGAAGGGTGAATCCTGGCCCAGGGCCCTCCCCGAGGGTTGACCTAGGAGACTGCCCCTCCCTGTCCCTTCCCTTGTTTTCATCACTGACTGAGGCCAGCCCAGAGCAGAGACGAGGCAGGGGCAGAGGGTATCCGAACACCCAGGCCCCAGTCCAGATCCCCCATCTCCAGATAAACCCCTGACCTTGGACAAGGCACTTAATCCCTGTGGGTCACCACAGTTTTGTCACCTGTGAACTGAGAGGCCTGTCCCCGCTAACCCACAGGGTGGCTCAGGGCTCTAAAACTCTAGTCCGTAATAAAAAACACAGGTGACCCTGATCCAATTCCCAGACTCAAGGTTTTGAGTGATTTGGAAACAAAGAGATGAATCAGAGAGACAGTGGGCACAGCACATGTCAGGACAAAGTGGGGTGGGGGTGGGGGCTTAAAGCTTGTAATAGGTTGTCAATAAATATCTGTTGAGTGGCTGACTGAATGAATGAAGAATGAATGAATGAATGGTGTACGGAAGGTGTGAAGGCAAATGAGGAAGCAGAGTCAGGTTTCAAGCAGATCAGGCAACCTATTTCTCAGCTCCTGGCTTCACAGTGGTGTGCTGCCGCTCTTTGCCATGAGCACTGAAGTCCTCGCCCGCCTACCCCATCGCCCTCAACATCCTCCCTGAAAGGTGGGACTAGACTGAGCTGAACCCCTCCCCAAGGCCCCAGGATCCCCTCCACCTCTGAAGCCCCAGCAAGGGTCAGGGGGTGCTCTAGCCTCCTTCTGAGCTGCCTGTAAAGGTGTGGCCGGGGGCAAGATTAGAGGATTCCTCTGGAAACTTCTGGAAGGGCTCACATTGCCAAGCCCCTCTCCTCATCTCCTTCTGTCACCTCACTGAGAATAAGACAAGGCATGGACGGGAGAAGACCAGCCAGGGAGGTGGGACCCTGCATGGCCACATCCTAGCACACCCAAGATCCCTGTCCGAGGAAACCCAAATGAGACCTTACAGCCTTATCCCAACTCCAGGGTCTTCTAAAAGTGGGCTGAGGTCTTCACCAGGGCCAGGCCAGGATGCCAGGACTCAGCTCAGAGACCTGGAAGGACAAAGAGTGCCAGCTTCACATGCGGGAATCACAGGCTCTGGTCTCCCTGTCCTGGCCCTGTTCTGTCTGGTTTTTGGTTTAATGTCAGCCCTTCTGCACAGGGAGGGGAGACGCAAGGAAAAAGAGAGGGAGGCGATCTGGACTCCCCAACCCAGGGCCCCTTTAAGGCAGATCATTTGTGCTACACAAAGAGATCACTGATTCTGCTGAAGAAAAAACAAACACACGACGACCAAACAAAACGAATAAGAGGTCACAGTGAGTCACGAAGGGTGAGGTCAGGAGGGAGGAAGAGAGTGGGGAGGGCGAGGCAGGTCCAGGCAGGGGTCCTCAGGGCAGGCTGGCGATGTCTCTCTCTGGAGGGGGCCCGACTGGCTTGGGGCTGCCCTCATTGGCTTTTCCTTCAAACATCATGACTCTGGTTTGGAAGTGGTGAGAAAAAAAGAGAAAACAACACAAAACAGGATTAGAACTCTTTTCCTCGTCCAGGGAAAGATCATCCTGGCCCTCACATCTGCAGGGACCACCACAGAATGCCTTTGCATCCTCTCTCCAGGGGGATTTCCCCAGAAGCCTCTGCAGGCAGATGGTCCCATTTTACAGAGGAGAACACTGAGGTGCCAAGGGGCAATGTGACTCAGAGCCACACAGGCAGAATGAGATTCCAGACCTCAGACTTCTGGGTCATGTGCCTTCCCCGACCACGCTGCCTGGAGGAGGCAGGGCTAGTCTGCCCTGTGGGTCTGCTCAAAACCCAGGTCTTCAAAAATCTCCCACTGCTCTGACAGTAAAGTCTGGGGAGCAGAGGGTGGGGGTTCAAGGTATAGCCTCAGGAAGGAATCCCAGCCCTACTCCTTCCCAGCTGGTGCCACAAGCAAGACACTCAACACATGCTCAGTGTTTCCAACTAAATGTGATGATGCCAAAAGCGCTCACATCCTGGAGCTGTTCCAAGCGACAGTGTTCTCCTCCCTCTGGTCTCCCTCCCTGGGTAGGCTCCTTCAGGCCCCTGGCTCTGAATCCCATCCAAGGTTCAATCATCCACAAAGGGCCTCTGAGCACCAGACCTGCACAGCCAGCTCCCTCCTCAACCTCTCCCCTTGTGTGTCTAGGGGCACTTCCAAGTCAATACATCAAAACTGAGCTCAAGTCCCACCTGCCCCCTGCTCTTCTCTCAAAGCAAACTGCACCATCACTCAGTCAGCTCAGAACCCAGACCTTACAACCATCAGACTCCTTGTGTTTCCTTTAAACCTGGAAGCAACCCTTCCAGCTCTAACTCCAAGATCACCCCCGACTCCAACAGCCCCTGCCTACCTGCACTTCAGCCCCTCCAGGCTGAGCACCTCATTTCTTACTTGCACAAGTGCGTGAGCCTCCTAACGACCTGCCTGCAGCCACTCTTCCTCCAGTGCAGTCAGGGAGACCTTTTAAAAGTCAGCTCCATGGGACTTCCCTAGTGGTGCAGTGGATGAGAATCCGCCTGCCAATGCGGGGGAACGCTAGTTCATTCCCTGGTCTGGGAAGATTCCACAGGCCGCAGGGCTACTATGCCTGGGCCCCACAACTACTGAGCCTGTGCTCTGGAGCCCATGAGCTGCAACTCCTGAGCCTGCATGGTGCAACTGCTGAAGCCTGTGTGCTCTACGGCCCAAGAGCTGCAACTCCTGAGCCTGCATGGTGCAACTGCTGAAGCCTGTGTGCTCTAGGGCCCAAGAGCTGCAACTGCTGAAGCCCGCGTGCCTTAAGCCTGTGCTCTGCAACAAGAGAAGCCACTGCAATGAGAAGCCCGCACACTGCAACGAAGAGTAGCCCCCGCTCACTGCAGCTGGAGAAAGCCTGCATGCAGCAACGAAGACCCAGCACAGCCAAAAATAAATAAGCAAATAATGCTAAATCAACCGTGGACTACAAGGCCCCACATCGTCTGGCCCCTGCCCATCTCTGCAGACTCACCCTTCACTCAGTGTCCTCCAGGCACACAGGCCTTGTTAGGCTTTATGCTATTCCTTGAGCATCAAAGCACGGCTGTGCCACAGGGCCTTTGCACGTGCAGCTTTCCCCACCTCATCTCTTCACATCCCCCTCACGCAGGGCCCTGGTCAAACGTCACCTCACTGAGATCCTCCCTCTCCACTACCCTGCCTCTTTCTAGTCCTCTTGCCCACTTTATTTTTCTGTGTGCTGCCCTATTGCAACCTGGTGTTTGGGGTTTTTGCCTTGTTTTTGTCTGTCTCCTGTCATTAGAATGTAAGTAATTCATGAGTCCCCAGCACCAGGCATAATTCCTGGCACAGAGGTGGTGCTCAATAAATATTTACTGAATTCATAAATGACAAATCTAAGGAGTCAACGTGCAGACTGGGGCCCAATACAGAGTAAATATCCACTGAATCTTAGATGTATTTTAATAGCATCATCACTCCTATTGCTACCACCTAGCCATTCAGGTGCGGTGTGATCTCACCTGTATGGTCTTCCTACCACACCTCCTGATCACCCTGCCCCACACTAAACGCTCTGACCAGCCTGAAACCCATGGGCTCATGAGCAGGTCACTCAGCTTTACTCTTTGTAAAGTGAGACAGGTATATTTTACATTAGTACATTTGAAGTTAATCTTACACAAACACACCACTGTATATAAAACAGATAAACAACAAGGATTTACTGTATAGCGTAGAGAACTATATTCAATATTTCATAATAACCCCTAATGGAAAAGAACCTGAAAATATATATATACATACTGGGCTTCCAAGATGGCACCAGTGGTAAAGAAACAGCCTGCCAATGCAGGAGACCCAAGAGATGTGGGTTCAATCCTTGGGTTGGGAAGATTCCCTGAAGGAGGGCACAGCAACCCACTCCAGTGTTCTTGCCTGGAGAATCCCATGGACAGAGGAGCCTGGTCGGCTACAGTCCACAGGGTTCCAAAGCGACACGACTGAAGTGACTTAACATGCATGCATGCATGCACGCACGCACATGCATAACTGAATCACTTTGCTATAAACCTGAAACTTACTCAATATCATAAATCAACTGTGTCAATTTTTTTTAATTAATCTTATAAAATCCAAGCAAGGGTCCTTTCCAGTCTGAACAAATACTGTGGGACTCTCCAAGGAATTTCTCTGCTGCTCTCCAGTGGGGAAGTACACGCAAACTGGGATTTTGGTTACCACACACTAGGCGCTTGCCATCAGCCAGGTGCTGGGCTCCTCATATGTATTAGCTCATTAACCCTCAGGACAACACTTCATGCAAGATACATAAGATCATCTCTATCTTACAGGTGAAGGAACTGAGGCTCAGGGGCCGAAAATAATATTCCCAAAGTCATTTCAGTAGCAAGCAGTAGCGTTAAGAGGAACTTCCCTGGTGGTCCAATGGTTAAGAATCTATCTTCCAGGATAGGGGATATAGGTTCAATCCCTGGTCGGGGAACTAAGAGCCACATGCCATGGTGTGATGAAGCCTGCACGCCACAACTAGAGAAGCAACAAAGGACTCTTGTGCCGCAACAAAGACCCACTGTAGCCAAAAAAAAAATATTTTTTAAGAAGCAGAATTGAAAAAAAAAGAAAAGAAACAGCATCAAGATTGAACACTACCTACCTTTTGAGCTGGGTTTTGGCTCTAGATTATGCTCACAACAATCTGTGGGGTAGCAGAGTCATTTTACAAAGGAGGAAGCTGAGGGTGAGAAGGTCTCAGCTATGCAGTTATCATCATCGTCATCACCATCACCGTTGCCGCTTACCGAGCCCTGATTTCGCTAGGTTCTGCTATGGGCTCATTTTGCGGGCAAGGTACTTATTAACGGGACCATTTGATAGATGAGACATCAGGTTCAGCGAAGTTAAGAACCTTGCCCAGTGAGTCAGAGAAATAAATTACCTCCTGGCCGGGGACTGGCTCAGGTGCCGAGCCAGGAACCTCTCCACACACAGTGACTCTGCCTCCAGAGACCCCAGGAGAGGCAGGAGGTACTCACAGCTTAAGGACCGCCGAGCGTTTCCCCAGCATCATGTTCACGAAGTCTCGGTAGGAGATGGTGTCGCTGACCCCGCCTGTCACCTCCGAGATCATCTTCTTCATCTCCAAGTGGGTCTTGGGGACCCCAAGCTTCTCCATCATCCTCTTCAAAGACATTAGATCTGCCAGAGGAGAAGCAGATCTGGTAAGTGGGGACAGGCTGCCGGGCCAAGTTGGGAAGCTCCCAGGTGGCACCCCATGCCCAGAAGAAGCCGGCAGGATGGCCCCTCCCTGGAGACTGCAGGCAATGACTTTTCTCCTCTTGGGAGAATAAGCCCATCACACCCTCCCTGCCCTCTTCAGAGGCAGTATGGACTAGGGGTTAGGGACATGGGCTTCTAAAGTCAGGCAGATTTGGGTTGGAATCCAGCTCTGCTATTCTTGGCTGTGGGATGTGGGGCAAACTCCTTAACCTCTCTGAACCTCCTGCCATCAGTGATCAAATAGTCAATGGGATCGTGTGGAGTGAGGATGCACAGGATGCCCCTGACACACAGCTTCTCTTCATTCTATCTTTTCTCTGCGGCTGCCTGAGGTTCAGGTGACCGTGAGTCCACTGCTGCAGCCACCCGGGAACTCGAGTCCAGCGAAGTAGGATCAGAGAGTCGGCCTGACCCATGCATCAGAAATCGCTTCCCCGGGTGCTGGCTGCCAGCTTCTCCCCGACCTGCCTCTCCCACCCCACAGTCCCAGGCTCCACCTTGCTGGAAGGGAGAGGGGGCCCAGAACAGCCTACAGAGCAAGAAAGCCAACAAATGATCCAAATTCAAGAAAAACAAGGGAGGCACCCCGAGGAGCTGCTGCCTCTGACCTCCTGGCTCCCAAGATCTGAGGCAATTTCCTTCGGATTGTTCCATGAACAATGGGTCAGCAAACAGCGGAGTGAGGGTAGGGCGGGGGCCAATTTTAGGGCCGGGGGAGGGGTGGACCAGCTCCCCGGAGAGGCAGGGTGGGCCACACTGATGTCAAACCGAGGTGCCAGGATGTCCAGGACATTTCAGTGAAAGCTGGACAACGCTCTACAGGAAGGAGTGAACCGTTCCCCACACGCTGTGGGCCAAACTAAATTGGCAAGACCTTTCCGGATGGCAACTTGGCAAGATGCTTCAAAAGCCTTTAACCCAGAATGCCTAATTCCTGAGATTTACTCTAAAGAAATAATCAGCAGTGTGGACAGGGATTGACGTACAAAGACATCCTTCATGGGATTACCAGTAAGACTTAAAACCAGACATCATCTGAAAGGGTGATGCTAAGGTGTCAGGTGAATAAATCATAGTCCATCCCCACAATGGAATATTATGCAGCCATTAATTATAGTTCAAAAAAATGAATCATATGTCAAAATACAAACAAGATATTATTTTTAAAAAAAGGTTCTGAAGTGGTGTAAAACTGCTTGTGATTAGCACAAAGAATGGAAGGAAGCTATTGGGGTTGGGGTTGTGGTGATGTATTTTGGGAGGTGGGGTTGTGGTGACGTATTTTGTCCCTGTGCTTTTGAGGTGATTTCCAAACCATTTTATAGTGATGATGTATTAATTTAATAACCCCCTATTTTTAAAGACGTTTCCCTGGTGGTTCAGATGGTAAAGAATCTGCCTGCAATGCAGGAGACCCGGCTTCAATCCCTGGGTGGGGAAGATCCCCTGGAGAAGGGAATGACAACTGAATTCTCCAGTATTCTTGTCTGGAGAATCCCATGGACAAAGGAGCCTGACAGGCTACAGTCCATGGGGTCGCAAAGAGTCAGACGTGACTGAATGACGAACACTTTCACATTTCATTTTTAAAGAAAACAGGATAAAAATATTCAAAAAGGAGAAAAACAAGAGAAGATAGAGGAGGAGGAGAAATGCTGGAAGGAGGGTTCACTGGGAAACCACAGGCTGGTGAGGCAGAAGGACTCTCTGACCTGCCACCCCCGACCCATCAAACTGCCTCCCCTCCCCCGGCCCAGCACCCCTGGGGTCTCACTTACCAATCTCGCCCTCATTGTTCAGGTCAAACTCCATGTACTTCTCTGGAAATCACAGAGCAAAAACTGGCATTAGCAGGGCCCCAGTGACTCCCCTGGGGGGTAACTGCCTGGGTCTTCAAGGAGCCCACACCAGCCTCCTCACCCCACTTGGGGGGCTCAATGCAAGTCCTGCCATTTCAGCTGTTGTCTCTGGAGAAAGGGCTCACCCCACTGCACCTTTTGACAGCAGGCGAGGTGGAGAAAGATGCCCAGGGTCCACTCTGACCCTCTGCCAAGATGGGCAGCTGCTTTCCCCCAGACCCCCAGCAGTGCGGGCTGGCCGCATCCCAACCATCTGTGAAGAGACTGAAATAAATACCCGGCCCCGGGGAGGCGGATCTGCAGGATTTGGGAAGCAGATCTTGGGGGCAGGAATTGGTGGGTTCAGAGCATCTCAGGTGATTCAGATGGGCAGCTGGGTGAGAGAACCTCCAAGCTAAGAAGTCCCCACAGTTCTGATCTTTTGTAGGCGGCTCATGGGTTTCACTGAGAACCTGATGCTCTCTTGGGACAAATGCCCACGCACCTGCCCTTGACCGCAACGTGCCATGTACAGTGCCCAGGGGTCCCCGGACGCTCCCTGCAAACCTCACTACAGACTTGGAGTTCGACCTCCCGGATCAAGGGGTCAAAAGAATGAGCCTGGTATCTCCTGAGAAGGCAGTGTGTGCAGGGAAGTCCTGTGGCCTTGGGCAGGTCGCCCCTGCCACAGGAGGGCGGAACCTTCGGGGTCTCTTCTGCACTGAGCAGCCAGCATGAGACAGCCAAGATCCTCCCAGTGACCTGCAAGGCCCCGTGACCTTCACAAGCGTCTGCCCTCCAGACTGCAGGCCTGCCCCTCCCCTTCGATGTCCCCCATCCCACCCTGCTCCCCCCAGCAGCATGTTACGGCTCCTGGCCCATCTCCCACATGCTCCTGCCTTGCCACCCCTCTGCCTGGAATGTCCCTCCAGGAATTCTCAGGGCCTTTCCTCTTGCTTTCAGGGGCCTCCAGCCTTTCTAACTGGGCCCCGTCACCCCCACAAAGCACCTACTATCATCTGACACACTTTCTACTCCCTTGCTCTCTCTTCACCACCCTTCCCCCAGGAGGACACGGGCTCCTTTGGCCAGGGGCCCGCCCTGTGTGTGTGTTCCTTGTGCCCCCCAGGTCCCAAATGGCCTGGTGCCTAGTAGGGCTCATTCGGAGATAAAATGAGTGAGTGATTGAAAACTTCCACATTCCCTTCACTTCCGAGGTATCTTCCTGTGGTCCCAGGATGGACCCCATCCTACATCCCAATGAGGACCAGGAGCGTGGAGCCCCCTGGGACCTCTATCCCTCCTCTCAGAGCCACCTCTGAAGAGTGACCCTGTTAGTATTCAGGGAGAAGGAAAGAGACCGGCCGCTCTGCATTGGCACAGGGAAGGGAGGGGCAGAAGGACCTGCCAGGGCGGGAGTGTCTGTCTTCTACTTCTTTGCCTTCTTTCTTCCTTTTTTCTTTCTTTATGATGTAAAAAGCACCAATTGTGTAATGGTTAAGAGCAGAGGCTTTGGAGTAAGACCAATACGGGTTCAAGCCCCAACTCTGCCAGTAGTGAGCTGTGTGACCCCAGGCAAATGACACCACCTCTCTGAGCCTGAGTTTCTTCATCTGCACCATCTCCTCGTGGCTTGGATTGGGCTGAGGCGGGGAGATCTGCAACCCTGAGCACAAGGTCAGCGCTCAGCACACGCTCAGCCGTTGGTGCCCTGCCTCAAGGATGGCTGAACTATAAGCGGTCCAAGGAGCACTGGCCAGCTCTCTGCCCTGGAGCAGTGAGGATGCCCACAATGCCAAGTTCGAGTGGTCCCCCAGCGCGCCCAGGGCTCCCACACCCAGAGTGCATCTCCTGGGCACCAAAGGTGGGTCTGTCCGGCTCCTTCTGTGCACAGCTCCTCTCCTTTCAAGCCGCTGGCTGGGAACCAAGCACCAGGGCCCAGAACAGAGGGACCTTTCTGCCGCCCCCGCCCCGCGTGGGCTCCTGGGCCCTGTTTTCTTTTCATCCTGTGCTGCTGGGGATTCAATGGGCAGAAACTCTGCCCCCTGGCCCACTGTGGCGACACAAACGTCCATTCTCCGCAGGGGCTCCCGAGACGCTCCACCGCGGAGGAGGGGAGGCAAGCGCGGCGACAAAGAGCTGATTGTGTCCTGGGGCCCCGGGAGTGAGCAGGGCGGGCCTGGGCAGCAGTGGGCAGGAGCCAACCTGAGCCACGCTGGGCAGCTGAGGGGAGAGAGGGCCAGGGCGGGCCCGGGGCCTGCGGGCGAGGGGTGTCCCCGGGGCTGGACACCCTGTCTCATAGTCCGCCTGGAAGTGGGGTGTTTTGGATGAAACCGGGGTGCAGCCTGGCCCTGTGGGTGAGGAACGCTATGTGTGAGGGCAAGGGGGGCCACCCAGCTCTCCTGGGGATGGGGGGCAGCCAGCCCCAGCTCACCTTTAAAGGCTGCGAGCTTTTCCGGCAGGTTCTCTTCATCACTGAACTTTTGGTCGCAGAGGAACTCCTATGGAGGAAGAGGACAGCGGGGAGCAGGCGGTCAGCAGGCAAAGCTCACCAACACACAGGCCCCCTGCCCGGTGCCGCCCTTCCCGCCAGGTGGCTGGGCTTGGCCGGACTGGGCGGGAGGCTTCGGGGTTTATCTTGGCCTCCTGTCAACCCTCAGGGGCAGACCTGCACAGTCCAGCCCGTGGGTAGGAAGTTTGTTTAGCAGCTGGCGGTGAGGCCCAGTGGTTCTGCTCTGGAAGACAAAGCACCTTCAGTCAGCCTCTGAAGTAGGGGCACAGGGACCTGGGCTTCCCCTCTGGGCACCCAGGAAGCTTCAAGTTCCACAAAGCCGTGAGCTGCAAAGGCAAATCACGTGGTTCCAGCATGAACTCCTTAAGTAGGCGATCCTGAGCCAATTGACCCCTCTTTGAATCTCTCTCACTTTATCTGCCAAATGGGTATAACTATCTGAGATCCAACCAATCCATTCTGAAGGAGATCAGCCCTGGGATTTCTTTGGAAGGAATGATGCTAAAGCTGAAACTCCAGTACTTTGGCCACCTCATGCGAAGAGTTGACTCATTGGAAAAGACTCTGATGCTGGGAGGGATTGGGGGCAGGAGGAGAAGGGGACGACAGAGGATGAGATGGCTGGATGGCATCACTGACTCGATGGACGTGAGTGTGAGTGAACTCCGGGAGTTGGTGATGGGCAGGGAGGACTGGCGTGCTGCGATTCATGGAGTCGCAAAGAGTTGGACACGACTGAGCGATTGAACTGAACTGAACTGATCGTCAACTTCTTCTTGTCTGCGAATCCAAGGAGAGTATATATATGAATCTTGGCAGCTCAATAAAAAATAGCTGTTATATTATTATTATTTTTATTACTCTCTCTCCAGAAGTCATTTACCCTCCCACCTGTGTCCTCATCTGTAAAACAGGGTCTGCCTTCCCCTCAGATGCTTCAAGAAACTCAACTGAGCCCTTTCAGAACCAGATGGGGTTGAAGGGAGATGGCGTAGGATTAAATAACAGTCCCAGAATGAAGCACCTGCCCACATGTTCACTCTGGATCTCCTGGTGAGCCCAGAAGGTAGCTATAATTACTATTCTCATTTTACAGATATGGAAACTGAGGCTCACAGAGCCAGAGCTTCAGCTCAGTTCTGTCTGACTTAGAGCATGCACCTTTAATCCCAACACTTAAAAATGGGCAGTGAGCAGGTATTCATCTGACTTTAAAACAAAAACTAACAGTTAGCACCTGCTAGGCTGGGCACAGTGGCAGGTGTCTTACTTGAAACTGAAAGTGTTAGTTGTCCAGTCATGTCCAACTCTTTGTGACCCCATGGACTGTAACCCGCCAGGCTCCTCTGTCCATGAGATTCTCCAGACAAGAATACTGGAGTGGGTTGCCGTTGCCTTCTCCAGGGGATCTTCCTGACCCGGGGATCGAACTCAGGTCTCCTGTGTCTTACCTCCCTTGTTGCTCATCTTCAAGTGGACCTGGAAACTGCATTCAGAGGAGGGAGCAGAGGGTGCGCGTGCATCGTGGCACCAGAGTTTGCAGAACTTCCCCTCTACTTCCCTGGACCTTGCTTTTCTCACTGAGCCGCATGGACACGCCTGTGACTCCATCCTTTCATTATTTCAACAGTTTTTGAGGGACCACAGGGTACACTGCTCTGTTCTAGGTATCCTGAGAGCAGGTGAGACCAAGGAGGGGAAGACAAGGTCCTTATCATAAAATTACAGGAAGTCCCTGTTTAACATGATGTTAGAAGACCTCCCTGGCAGTCCAGTGGTTAAGACTCCACGCGTCCATGCAGAGGGCTCGGGTTCCATCCCTGTTCGAACACGTGCCATGCAGTGTGGCCAAAAACATTAAAATAAAGTAAAATGTTAAACATTATCTAGGCCTAACTAATACACAGTTTGAAGCTCCCCTCTGCTCTTCCCTAATCCAGTTTCTCTCCCTTCCCAGAGGTAATCACGATACTGAACTTGGGTTTCTACCATTCTCTTGAATGTTTTTCCTGTTATGACTAGGCCAACTACTATTGAAAAATACATCTTACAAATTAATTTGGAGTTTACAAAATTCTAATTTAAAATTTTGGAACGTCCCATATAAATATATACTTGTAGTTCAATAAATGATCTTTAAGTGAAAAATAAAAAAAATTATCTGGGCCAATCATGCAACCTGTTTCTGATAATTCCTGCCATCATTTCCTGCTAAATGATGAACAAGTCTATACTTACACATCTCCTAGGACAGGGAACTCACTACCTCTCCAGCCAGTCTTTGTAAATGCAATGTAGAATGGAAGAATGACAAGCACCTTAGTTAGGATAAAGCTCTCTGGGTTTGGATCTCAGCCTCCTCCTTACTAGCTGCAAAATGGGCACACAGGTACCCACCTCCTCAGGCACCTACCCCTCAGTGGAGACAACCCTCTGTGGGTAGTTAGCACCAGGCTCAAACGTCCCTGCTCGGTAAACAAGAGGTACAGCTCTGTGTGGGGCAGCATCTGATCCCTTCGAGGGTTCGAGTTCCTCCCTACTAACTCAGAACCCTTTGACAGAGTAGGAGGCACCCCCCTCCACCGCCCTGCCAATGTGGCTTCTCTCACTGGGTCAGGGGGCCTCTGGTTGCTCCTTTGCTTTCAGCAGACACTATGTGATCCCACTCAGTTCTCACAGCCACCGTTATTTGAGTTTGCAGGTCAGAATAGGACCAAGGTGGTCAATATATTACACGTCCAAGGTACCCAGGCAAGGTGAAAGCTCAAGGTTGGTTTGGAACCCGCATCTATCGGACCCCAGGGCCCGTGGCTCCAGCAGCTGAGTAGGTGGGGGGCAGCCCCGGGGCCCATGGGGTCCAGCTGGCTCAGCCGCAGCCTCACTCGGAGCCTCATTACCACGCACCACGCACAGCCTTGCCTGCACTTGGCTCCGCTGAGCTGGAACCTTCCCCTGCAGCCTGGGAGACTGCCCTCCTGTCGGCTGGCTCTGTCTGTCCATCCCTTCCTCTTGGCTTCTTCTCGTAGCTCTAGCTCTTCTCCTCTGCGCCCCCACCCCCACCCCCCCGCCGACCGAAAGCAGGACAATTAAGTCTTGTCTGTGAGCCTGTGTCAACCAGGCACCTCCTGGGGTCACAGATGCCACATCTGTCTGGCAGAGGTACAAACCAGCCAGGGGTTCCCAGCCTTTGGGGTAAAGCAGAAACATTAAAAAAAAAAAAATAGGGGGAAATGCGAATATAGGGCGTCCAAGATTTTATTTTGCCAAGTCGAGTCTTTAAACAATGACCATTGACGGTTGCCATGAGTTCAGAAAAGGATATTTCATAAAAGAAGGAAGTTCACAATCTCTGAATTTTTAAGTGGAATCCATTTAGGCTACTCACCACACTGTGCCTGTGACCCCTTCACTTGATCATGTTAGGAAGCACAAGAGCACAGGCAAACCCCAACATCTGAGATCCTCTGGGGAGAGACCTGGGGGCCCTCCGAACTCCCCTGTTCTTTCTGGTTGACCAGAAATCCTGCACCATCCTGGAGCCTGTCTGTAATGTATGCTGACCACCTCTGAAACAGGAGGGAAGGGGGCAGGGGATGACTTTAAAAGAATGATACAGCCTGAGTACGCAACACAGACTGATTAGAACCAAACAGGTCCAAGACGGTGGCCGAGGGGACCTCCACTAGACCGGGAGCCTCAGCTTTAAAGGGCAAAAAGTGGGCGGTGGCCCAGTTCCTGGAAATCCCCACCCCTTCCCCCAAATAGCTGAAATATTCCTCCCACTTATTAGCCTACGAAATTACCCAGCTCTATAAAAACTGACAACCCCGTACCGTGCCGAAGCTCTCGCTCTCTGAGATGGCCCACACTCTCTGTGGAGTGTGTTTCTCTCTAAGTAAATCCACTTCTTACCTATCACTTCGTCTCTCATTGAATTCTTTCTGTGATGAGACATGGAGAACCTGAGCTTCATTAAGTCCTGAGACCAAGTGAGTGATCTTAGTTAAAAGACTGTGGGTTCAAGACCCAGTCTGAGTTTCAAGGTTTCACCTCTACGGATTTCAGACGGATGGGGGTCAAGGGGTAGGACGCCATCCTGGGGCTTGGAGACAAATCAGACCTGAAGGCAAGAGCTCAGCCTGAACTGCGGGGTGCTTAATAGCCACACCCGTCTCTGGACCTGACCCTGGGCCTGGTTCTCAGCAGGCAGCCCTAGGTGTCCAAGACTATTGTCTGTTCACTGATAAAGCCAATTTCCTCCTTAGCACTGATCACCATCTAACATGCTATTTCACTTCTGCCCTCTACATCCCAGCTCTCACCCCCAGAGTGGGTGCCTCAGCAATCCTGCCTCCTTTCTCTCCTTCCCCCATGCCAGGTGCGCTCCCACCACGGGATGGCAGCTGTGTCCCCTGCCTGGAGCGCACATAGCTGCATGTCACCTCCTTCTGGTCTTTACTCAACTGTCACCCTCTCAATGCCACAGAGCCTCCTGGAGACCCCACCCCACTTCCGATCCACCTTAAGATAACACTTTGCATTCCACGGTGAGTTATCTCTTAACACGACTTACAGTGTAATTGCTTATTTAGGGTGTTGTCCATTAGCTGTCTGCCCCTGCTGGGTTCTACTCTGTAGGTGCTCAGTCAATACTGGGTTGGCCAAAAAGTGGTTTTCCTATAATAAAACCTAAATGAACTTTTTGGCCAATATTTGCAGGAAGTGTCAATGAACTGAGACTCAGGGAGGATAAACAACTTGCTCATCAAGGTAATCTTTTCATACTGTTCATGAGGTTCTCAAGGCAAGAATGCTGCAGTGGTTTGCCATTCCCTTCTCCAGCTATGAGAAACCTAGACAGCGTATTAAGAAGCAGAGCCATCACTTTCCCAACAAAGGTCTGTCTAGTCAAAGCTACGGTTTTCAGTAGTTATGTATGGATGTGAAAGTTGGACCATAAAGAAGGCTGAGCACCGAAGAACTGATGCTTTTGAACTATGGTGCTGGACCCTTGACAGTCCCTTGGACTGCAAGGAGATCCAACCAGTCCATCCTAAGGGAGATCAGTCTTGGGTGTTCATTGGAAGGACTGATGCTGAAGCTGAACTCCAATACTTTGGCCACTTGATGCGAAAAGCCAACTCATTGGAAAAGACCCTGATGCCGGGAAAGATTGAGGGCAGGAGGAGAAAGGTGACAGAGGATGAGATGGGTGTATGGCATCGACTCAATGGACATGAGTTTGAGCAAACCCTGGGAGATGGTGGAGGACAGGGAAGCCTCGAGTGCTGCGGTCTGTGGGCTCGCAGTCGGGGACACGACTGAACAACATCAAGGCAGCACAGCTGGCAAGTGGCTGAGCTGGGATGAAACTCCACAGCAGAGGCTCAGGTTCCCTCCCTGAGCAGAGGTGAGGAGAAGAAGGAAGGAAGTGGCAGTGGGTGCTGGAAGAATGCTATGAGGAGGTAGGTTCTTGGTAACAGGTTCTAGGAGGATGTGTTTACTGTCTCTGCCCCACGGATGCCTAGCACCTGGCAATTCCTAACATATAGTAGGTGCTCAATTAATGTGAGCATTGAGTGAACAGGGAGGACTGCATTCAGCCCAGGAAGACTTTCTCCACCCTCCCTCCTGAAATGGAAAGGGCAGCTTTGCAAAAGCATGTTTATGCATATGACAGAGGCTGGAGAGGACTGAGATTGGAATGACATTTTCCCTCAGTGATAAATGCTTGAGACATAGGGCAACTATGGGTGGGAGAAGCAGCTGACCTGTTTATGGGCGGGTGGGCAGCCCATGCTGACCTCGGGCTTGGGGCAGCTGTGTGGACCATGCCTTTGGCAGGGGCGTGGGGAGGCGGAAAGGCGGGAGGCAGGAACAGGAGCTCTATTGGCTGGGCTGCCAGCTCCCACCCCACCTCGGAGCTTTGGATTCCTGGTCCCTGTTCATGCACAGCCCACAGCTTCCTCCCTCCAGACTCCTCCCCCTACATCCTTGCCCAGCCTCAGGGCACAGCCATGCCCACTGGGCGGGTGCCTTCTCCAGACCCCAGCAGCTCCTGCCCTAGCTCTGGGCCCCCAGGTGGAGGAGATGGAACTAGAAGGTCACCTTAGATGTTTGAAGAAAAAGAAAGAAACTGGAGGAGGAAATGGCAGCCCACTCCAGTATTCTTGCCTGGAGAATTTCCATGGACAGAGGAGCCTGGAGGGCTGTAGTCCATGGGGTCGCAAGAGTCAGACACAATTGAGCGACTAAACCACCACCACCAAAAACAGAAACAAGAGGGCAAGCTGGAGTCAGAATGCCTAGGTTTGAACGCCCTGAGTGCCGCGGGGAAATGACTTCATTTGTCTGGGCCTCAGTTTCCTCATCTCTGCATGCTCCGTCACTCAGTCGTGTCCAACTCTTTGCGACCCCAAGGACTGAAGCCCACCAGGCTCCTCTGTCCACCCCATACAAGAATACTGGGGTGGGGTACCATTCTCTTCTCTGGGGCATCCTACCGACCCAGGGGTCAAACCCAAGTCTGCTTGGCAGGTGAATTCTTTATCATTGTGCCACCTGGGAAGGAGAAAAATAGTTACCTCATAGGCTTGTCCTGAGTATTACAGTAGGTAGGTAAATATACCTAAAGTGCTTAACTCAGCGCCTGGCACTTGGTAAATGTTAAATTAATGTTAGCAATTTATTATTATCCTGGCATGCTGCAGTTCATGGGGTTGCACGATTTAGTTACTGAACAACAATTTATTATTATCATTTAACGTTTCTATACATTCAATCCACTTATAACCCCCAGCTCGTCATCCAGACCATCATCAACTATTAAACAGATTAGGAAGGAAACCCCCTCCCTCAATTCAGGCCGGTTATAGTTGCCCTTTCCCTTCTCTGGGTGTCCTCATCTCCCAGATAAGACAACGGAAGTCCAGAGAGATTGCTCAGCTTACTCAAGATCACAGTGTTTTCACAATGCAAGGTCTATCTGCCTTCACAATCCCAGCTCCCTCCCTGCCCCTTACAAGTCCTGGCCACGGTTTCCGGGCAAAGAAGGTCAATACTGGGATTTGGGCAGTATTTCTTCTTGGGCAGCTACAGAAAGAGGTTATTCCAGAGGCCAGGGAACCACTCTATAGCCCTCTAGGGGGTTGAGAAGGGGCGTGTGTGCAGACGTTTCATTCTAATCCCATCCCCCACTCCCACTCCAACCCACTGTCCCCACAGACCAGTTTTTCAGGCTGCAGAAACTGCTGTCAGAGCATCCAGGTATGAAGGGTTCAGGGGCCCGCTGGGCTCTGAGAGTAGACAGTCTAGAGCCCTTGGGTGCTTGGTCAGTTCCTAACAAAGGACCAGGAAATGCAAGCTGGAAAGAGCCTAGGGTTGAAAACAAGAAGCCATGAGCCAGGAGGTCACTGCCCACGGCCCGGACTCCCAGAGGTGGCAGAGCAGCTCCAACATCCACCCAGTCACAGAATCCAGAAGGGACTCCTCAGAGATCCAGCTGGTCCTCTTTGTCAACACCTGGGGAAACTGAGGCCTCAGAGGGTAAGGTCTTGACCAAACCATCTTATCTCCAGCAAGTGCAGGGCATGCTCGGCAGAGGGATGGGGAAGGGAGCTTGACTTGGATTGCTTGGGCTCAAATCCCAGTTCCAGCACTTACTAGCTCTGTGGCCCAGGGCAACTTGCTTTACAACTCTGGGCCTCAGTTTCCTCATCTGTGAAATGGAACCATAATAACAGAACCTCCTCACTGGGTTGGTATAAAGATTAAATGAGTGAACAGTATAGAAAAATCCTCACTTCTAGTATACTTACTGTGTATATGCTTAGTCACTCAGTCATGTCTGATTCTTTGCGCACGTCATGGACTGTGGGCCCCCCAGGCTCCTCCGTCCATGAGATTCTCCAGGTAAGAATACTGGAGTGGGTTGCCATTCCCTTCTCCAGGGGTTCTTTCTGACCCAGGGATTGAACCTGGGTCTCCTGCATTGCAGGCAGATTCTTTACTGTCTGAGCCACCAGGGAAGCCCAGTATATTTACTAAAGGTTAGCAGTTATCACTGTGTGTTTGGATCACCCAAACTCAAGCCACACCAAGAGAGTGTATAGCGGAAGGGCAGAGAAGAGGCCCACCCATGACTCTGTCTCACATTGTGCCATCAAGTCCTCCTGGTGAGCCTTGACCCCTGGTCACTCCTCCTCCTCCAGGGCAAACTTGGCTTTGTCCTTGGCTACCAGGCTGAGCTGGTAGTAATGGGCCATCCACAGAGGACAGAGTGCGCCCATCTCAGACCCCAGGGATGGTGCCCGCAGCTGTGTGGGCTCACTGCTGCCTCTCTTGGTCATCTATACTCTCTGATGCACACCAGTCTCCCCCTGAGAGCTCATGCCCAGAAGGGGCTGTTTCCTGAACCAGCAGGGGTTGGCAGCCCCAGGATGCTGTGTCCTGGCCTCCTGATCCTCACCATCTGCCTGTCCCACCCCCGGACCCCACGTAACTCCCTTTCTGGGCTGGTACCTCTAGCACCTGCTCCCGGATGCTCGCTCCCGGCCCTCCAGGCGTGTCTTTATGTATTAGCTGCAGCAGAATTTTAGGGCAGGCAGATATCACCATCTTGGAGGCCATCCAAGGGGCCGGTGGCTGAAGGCCTGGGAGAAAACCCCAAGGACAGGTGGTACCATGCCTGGCCCTGTGGCCTCTGACGCAGCCCACAGGCTCTTAAAGGGCCAGAGCCAGGTCACGGATGCCCGGCCTGGGGCCTGGCGTGTAGCAGGTGCCTGTAATGTGCACCCGCGAGGACAACAGGCTCACATTCCCCACGGCGGCTCTGGGGCCTCATCCGGACACAGTGTGCTCGCCAATAGATGGGGCAGCTGGAGAAAAACACCCCACCGCCTGCCCGAATGAAGCAGACCCTGCAGAAATTCCATCTCCGGCTTCCTGTGACGTGGCCAAACTAAGGTCGAGAGGGGCAGGACCTGCAGGGACACTGAATCCTCAGAGGCTCACGTGGTTGCTTATCACCATCTCCCTTATAATATATTAAGGAAGAGCAAGAGATACGGGTGCCCGGCGATGCCAGCTGGGCATTCACCTGGGCAGGGGACAGGGTAGCACTGCCAGTCCACAGGACAAGAGACACACCTGTGCAGTGGCAGGCCAGGGCTCAGAGGCCTCCCGCCGCTGGGGGAGGGGCCAGGGAGAAGCACCCCCTGGGCAGAGCTACCCGGCCTGCTGTGCCCAGTTCCTGGCGCAGGTGGCACGTGGGCTCTGACTAACCATCAGGCACCAAAATGCTACAGGGAATGCCGAGTGCCCTTCATTTGACCCTGGAGGGCTGAGAGGGCGGGATGGTAGCCAGAGATCCTTATCCACGTAAGCAAGAGAGGCCTGTGTCATAGTGAGGCCATAGCCACCTGGTGGACAGGGGCCAGGCCAAGCCATGGGCAGCGTTGGGAGACAGAATCCCGACTCTGTCACTTCCTGGCTGGGTGGCTTTGGGCAGGTGACTTCACCTGGCTGAGCCTCTGTTTCCTCATCTCTAAACTGGGTGGCCAAGTAATCCTTGTCTCACGAGGATGTTTACAGACTCTTCCTGGGCATCCACCTCATCCGGCGTTCCACTGAGAGGAGTCAGTGAGATGAGGCGCGCTAAGCACCAGGCCTGGAGCGAAAGCACAATGCAAGCTATTTTGTAAATGAGCCTCTGGCCTCTGGCTGGTGCAAGCCGCAGCTCTCACCACCCTCCAGGCTCCTCCTGCTCCATCCCATGGCTAAGGACACTCTGAGGGGCACCCGCCCAGTCCTGTGGCTTCCCTTGGTTCCTGCAAGAAGCTGGAGAGAATCTGTCCTGTTGCCATATAAGGCCGGGTCTGGCTGACCCGGGGTCACCTGTCATGCCATCAGGGTGCGGGGAATGTCAGCTATGTAGGGGGGTAGGAGGTCCTGCTGGCTCCAGTGATGCAGAGAATGCGCACGCGCAAGCACACACATACAGATACACACACACAGACATACACACACAGACACACACAGAGACACACACAGACACACACACATACACAGACAGACACACATACACAGACAGACACATAGACATACACACAGAGATATACACAGGCACAGACACATACACATAGAGACACACACACATACACACACACAGACACACACAGACACACACACAGACATACACACACAGACACACACAGAGACATACACACACACAGACACACACACACACAGACACACACATAGGCACACACACATACACAGACAGACACACATACACAGACACACACATAAACATACACACAGAGATATACACAGGCACAGACACATACACACAGAGACACACACACATACACACACACAGATACACACAGGCACACACACAGACATACACACACACAGAGACACACACAGACACACACAGACACAGACACACAAATATATACACACACACACACAGACATGCACACACACAGACACACACACAGACATACACACACAGACACAGACACACACAGACACACAGACATACACACACAGACACACACAGAGACATACACACACACAGACACACACAGAGACACAGACACACACATACACACACACAGACACATAAACACACAGACACACACATAGGCACACACACATACACAGACACACACATAGACATACACACAGAGGTATACACAGACACAGACACACACACAGAGACATACACACAGACACACACAGAGACACACACAGAGACATACACACAGACACACACACACAGACACACACACACAGACACACAGATATACACAGACACACACAGAGACATACACACACACAGACACACACACATATACACACAGATACAGACACACAGATTTACACAGACACACACACACACAGACACACAGAGACGTACACACACACAGACACACACACACAGACACACACATAGGCACACACACATACACAGACAGACACACATACACAGACACACACATAGACATACAGAGATATACACAGACACAGACACATACACACAGAGACATACACACATACACACACAGACACACACACAGACACACACAGACACAGACACACAGATATACACACACACACAGAGACGTACACACACACAGACACACACAGACACACACAGAGACATACACACACACAGACACACACAGAGACATACACACAGACACGCACATAGGCACACACACATACACAGACACACACATAGACATACACACAGAGATATACACAGACACAGACACATATACACAGAGACATACACACATACACACAGACACAGACACACAGATATACACACACACACAGAGACGTACACACACAGACACACACACATACACACACAGACACACAGATATACACAGACACACACACAGACACACAGATATACACAGCACACAGACACACACACACACACACAGACTACACACACACACACACACACACAGATATACACAGACACAGAGTGGGGATGCCCACAAGGGAGCCCCAGCCAAGCTCAGAGATGGAGAGGAAAGGCTGGGGTCAAGTGTGCCCACTTGTGTGTGTGTGCATGCTCAGTTGCTTCGGCTGTGTCTGGACCGTCGCCCGCCAGGCTCCTCTGTCCATGGGATTGTCCAGGCAAGAATATTGGAGTGGATTGCCATTCCCTCCTCCAGGGGATCTTCCCAATCCAGGGACTGAACCCAAGTCTCCTGCATTCCAGGCAGATTCTTTACCCTCTGAGCCACCTGGGGAGCCTCATGTGGCTGTTTAAACCCAGGTAGTATATTCAGCCCCTCTGAATCTCGCCTCATGCAATATGGGAACAGACACTCACAGGGTTGGAGTGAGGATCCAATAAGATAATGTCCCAAGCACGCCTGGCAAACTGCCCAGCACATGCCAAGTGCGCAGAAAATGACAGCAAAAACTAGAGTGAAACCCCAAAAAGTGCGTTTTCATACAGCTCTACAGGGACCTCTGGGTCCACCCAAATCTCCTTCTCTTTTGACTCCTGAATCCCTTATCATAACAATAGCCAAGACTGAGCTACCCTGCTGCCCTCTGGAAACTGGCCCATCCCAGGGAGGAGAAAGGCCGCAGGGAAACTGTTGGCCCAGAGAAGCCCCCAGGGCTCGTCGCCAGGCCAGGGTCTGCCCCAGGTAGCAGGCACAGCAATGCCCAAACACATACAGTGAGTCATGAAGCTCTGACCTTCATGCCTGCCAGCTTCCAAAGGGCCACTGGGCAGCTGCTCAGCCCAGCACCCCAAAAACCCCACTTCAGTGGAGCAATGAAGCTACACCCCAAAAGCAGGCAATCTGGGCTGCCAATACGGGTCCCTGACTCATTGGAAAAGACCCTGATTGGGGGATAGACTGAGGGCAGGAGGTGAAGGGGGTGACAGAGGATGAGACTGCTGGATAGCATCATAGACTCAAGGGACATGAATTTGAGCAAGACTCTGGGAGACAGTGAAGGAGAGGGAAGCTTGGCGTGCTGCCATCCATGGGGTCATAAAGAGTGAGACACAACTGAGTGACTGAACAACAACCAGAATCCATCCACCCTAGGGAACCTCCACCGCGGCCATGGCCATGTGCGAAATGGATGCAGGCCTTCAGACGCAGTGACTCCCCGAGAGTCTGCAAGGAGCTTCAGTCTGATCATCTCTAGTGACAATCGTTGTAGGGACCTGGAACAGAGCAGGCATCTCTGCTCCCAGTTCAGAAAGGGGAAGATAAGATTCTGCCAGACAAAGGGGTCTGGTTCAGGATGAACAGCCAGCCTATCTCAGACCTTGCCCCTGGTTTCCACTCCTGCACCTTGTAGTCCCAAACAAACCAATGATAACAATCAAGACAGCAGGCAGCTCTCCTGTGTACTCTACATAGATTATCTCAGCTGAAAAATCACAACAAACATACTACCATTATCTCAAGAGGCTTGCCCAAGGTCACAGAGCCAGTGAACACCCCCCTCCACCCATGACTCTCAACTATGGTGGGACAAACTTGCTGCTGTGGTAGGGAACAGCTCAAGCTTCTAGTTTCATCCTGGTGCCTCCTTCCTTGGGAGCCCAGAGCCTAGATCCCAGCAGCCCAGCCTGGGCTCCCACAGTGGATCTCAGAATAGCATCCAGGCAGGGAAAGGACACTAGACCAGAAGTTCTGCCACTGGCCTCTGTGAAGCCTTGGCCAGTGGCTTGCCCTCTCTGGGCGTAGGGGTCCCAAGGTGATTAGACATAGCCCTCTCTCATTCACCATCTCCAATCTCAGTGCTGTCCAGACTGGCCCCTGAGAGCCACAGTCCCTCCCTTTTCTGAGCCAAGTCAGCACACCTCCCAGAACAGCCCTGTAGCCTCACCCCCACCCCATGTAGTCGCCCCATCCCCCACGGGCAGGGTTGGCATGGAAAGTCCCACACACTCTCAGCTCCGCTGGTCTGTCTAACTATAGTCACCTCTCTCCCATCTCCAGCTGTCTCTGGCTCGGGGTCCTCTGGCTGTGGGTGGATTCAACTGGCTTGGAACCCGGCCGGCTGAGTGGCCCAGGGGGCTGTATGAGGTCAGGGTTCCAGGCTCCCATCCAGAGGGCAAAAGCAGCCAACACCAAGGCTGGGCCATCTGCGACGGGACCTGGGAGGGAGCCCAGCAGCCTGGACCCCTGAGAGTCCCAGCCAGACGTCCAGGTCCGGACATCCAGCTGCGCTCAAGAAGGCACCAAGAGGCCAGGCGTAGGATGATGACAAGGGGGCCAGAGTTTAACCTGGTGGGACCCTGGGGTCTCCAGAGCCCTCCAAGGGTTTCCTACTGGTGGAGTGAAACCAGGCAGGCTGCCTAGTTCTAGACAGTCCATGGAAATCAGACTGCAAGCCCCGGGTGAGAGTTAATACTACATTTGTGCCACAGCCCTCGGACCTGCCTCCACACGGCCTCCCCCCAGGACCCCGCGGACCCTCACCGCTGTCCACTTGGGACTCTGAGCCGTACTTGGATCTTGGATGCCCAGCAGCCCAAGGGAACCAGCAGGGGAAATGTCCAGCCTTGTTTCAGTGGGCATGACTCTGCCACCAGTTAGAAACCTGGGACATCCTCCTCAAGAAGTCATCCGAATATCACCCATGGAGGTCTTCTCTCCTGCCGGGCCAGGTGCTGGACCAATCACAAGACGTTCCTTCCCTTACTGAGCCCTTCGGGGGACCCAGGCTCTGCGAGGAGAGGTCCTTGCTACGGACCGCAGAACTGGTACATGGTGGAGACCAGATCTGAGCCCAGGGCTTGTGGTGCTGCCTTCGAGTTCTGACCAATCCGAGCAGGCCCGACAGTTTTCCCTTTCTTCCAGAGTTTAAATGTAGTCTTTAAGCAAAGGTCTAAAACGTCCCATTGTGTGTCTGGCAAGAGCCGGAAGGATTTCTTTATAGAAATCCACCAGGACCAGGATGAAAAGCATCAAGTATCTAAGGCAACCTTTCCTAAAAGCGCTGGAGTGAGAAGGAGTTGTGGGAGTGGGGGAACCAGCCAGGAGGCCAACATTTTCTGGGGGGCGAGATCACTGGCCTGTGAGTCTGGAGCCCGGGGTCCTAACAGCAGCCTGACCCAGACTTGCTGTGCCACCTTGGGCTGCTACCTCACCTCTCTGAGCCTCTCTTCCCTCCCCCGCTGTAAAACAGGGGACAACTCAGACATCGGGGGGCCCTTCCAGTGCCAGGTCCCTGCGCCAGATCCCAGGCCAGCTCCGGGGGGGCCCAGGGCGGGTGAACTGGGCTGGCATCAGAGCTCCAGAGAGGGCCCCACCTCCC
The DNA here is from genome assembly GCF_032405125.1 of Capricornis sumatraensis. Taxonomy (NCBI): domain Eukaryota; kingdom Metazoa; phylum Chordata; class Mammalia; order Artiodactyla; family Bovidae; genus Capricornis; species Capricornis sumatraensis. Next base: position 5,668,590 of record NC_091069.1, read on the forward strand.
TAGTCTGAGAGGAACACTTGCAACCCGAGACCAGAGGGAGGTGGAGGGGCTGGAGGGGGACCTACCTGGAGACGCGGAGACAGGGCTGGAGGGAGGAAATTGGGGAAAGCCGGGGAGAAGGAGGGGGGTTGATTTTGCAGCCAGCACAGCCTCGCAGACGGAGGTGGGACCCACCCCACGGGGCGCTGGGAGATTTGGGGGCGACTGGCAAGCTGCCCTGGGGGGCAGCGTGGAGCTGGAAAAGCGAAGGCAGCGGCGCGCGCTTACCCGGTTGATCTCGGCCAGCCTCCTCTCCTGCCGGGCTTTGAGCAAACCGAAGGCTTTCCCTCCTGGAGGAGACAAAGAGGCGGCCGGGGAAGCCGGGGGGTCTCTCTCCGGGCCGCGCGCCCTCGGCCCGCGCCCACTCCCCGCGCGCCGCAGACCCCACCTAGCGCCCCGCGCGCACGGGTGGCGGGCGGGGGCCCCCGGGCGCGGGCCGGGGGGGTGGCGGAGGCGCGCGCCGGCGGGCAGGGGGCGGGGCAGGGGCGCGGGCCGGCGGGGGGACCGCGATGCCTACCTTGGAACCTGTTGCTGAGCGCGACCGACATGGTGAGCACACGGCTCCCGCCGGCTCGGGGCTTCGCGGCCGCCAGCGAGGGACGAGGAGGAGGGGCGGGCGCCTGGTCCGAGCTCGCGCGGCGTGTGGCGGCGGGACCGAGGGGCGGAGGGATGGCGCGGGCGGCGGGACACTCCCCTCCCCCCTCCCTCGCCGCCCGGCCCGCCCCGCTTCCCCTCCCCTCTGCTCCCCGCCGCCGGCATCAAAGCGGCTATTATGCGGGACGCCGAGCCCGCCGGCCGGCCCCTCTGCTGCAGGACGCGGAAAATGCTCCGCGCGGGGGCCTCCCGGGGGGGCCTCCCGGGAGCGCCTCCCGGAGCGCCTCCCTCTCGCTTCGTCCCCGGGACCTCTTCCAGTCCGTTCCCGTTCAGGCCGCGGTTTACCGTTGAACGGACGGGGACGACCTTAGTACTCACTTCGTGGAATGACTCCGAGGATCCATCCAATGCAGGTCCCAGTTGCCGGGAGTTGAACTCTCCTTTCGCCCTTTGCGCAGCACGTACTTTCAGAAAGGCAGGCCCAACGTTCCCAAACTTTCCTCTTAACTCTTGAAAGATGTACACGCTTGTAGCTTGCTGAGAAAACGCATAACGACAAAGTGTCTCTCGGGTATCACCAACACTTGAAATCAATTAGAACGAGTTGGTGTTTTGTTTATAAAACCTTTTCCTTGATCACTCACTGGCACCAACGCAGGATATATGTGTTGCATCATTTAATCCTCAAAACTTTGTGAAATAGGACTCCACCGCTCCACGTTACAGAAAAGTCAGAAAGTTGGAGCCTGGAGTACAAGTCCACCAGGATGATAAACCAAGCCTCTAGTTTCTGAAACAGCAGGTCTCAAGAACTGGAAGAAAGTGAAAAGTGGTTAGTCCCTCAATCGTGTGCAACACTTTGCGACCCCATGGACAGTAGCCCTCCAGGCTCCTCTGTCCATGGAATTCTCCAGGCAAGAATATTGCAATGAATAGCCATTCCCATCTCGGGGGGGGCGGGGGGGGGGGGAATCTTCCTGACCCAGGGATTGAACCTGAGTCTCCTGAATTGCAGGCAGATTCTTTACCGTGGAGACACCAGGGAATCCCCAGTGGCCCTCCTAACAATTAATTATGCATGGGTCACAGCACTGACAGGGACTAGGATAGGCGAACAGCATACCTGGTCACCACTTCCCACCCACACGCCCACTGAGTGAGCAGGTCCCTGGGGACTGGGTGCAGAAAGCCTCCATTTTCACCCCTAGGATTGAAGTCCTGGGGCCAGCTGGTTCTCTTTTGTTTCTGCTGCTGCCTCTGAGGAGGGAAGTGGCTAGGCTGTCCCAAAGGAGAGGACTACACAGGTGGAGATTGGTGGAGACGGGACAACCCAAGGTGGAGATTGATGCCAGGGCAGCAGGTCCAACCTCCCCAGCACAGCCAGTTATTCTCCATAAGCCCATTTACCCCTACTTAGGGTTTGGATATAGGCCAGCTGTGTGACCTTGGTCAAGGTATTTGACCTCTCTGAGCCTCAGTCTCCTGGTCTGCAGAATGGAGGAAACAATGCTTCTCACCCAGCTGGGGCTATTATAAATTTTATTACCATGAGGGTGGTTTAAGCAGGTAGAAATTGTAACCCTGGGTTAAAAGGAGATACTCTGTCTGGACGCCAGAGAAGAGAGCGGACTTAGAATGTTTATTGTTTTAGTCGCTAAGTCCTGTCCAACTCTTTTTCGATGCCATGGACTAGCCCACCAGGATCCTCTTTCCATGGGGATTTCCCAGGCAAGAATACTGGAGTGGGTTGCCATTTCCTTCTCCAGGGCATCTTCCCAACCCAGGGATCGAACCTGCATCTCGTGCATGGTAGGCGGGTTCTTTACCACTGAGCCACTAGGGAAGCCCCAAAGTATAGGCCCGTCCCTGGGTGGGCCCGAACCAGCAACCTTTTGGTTAACATCCAAACTTAGAATGGGGCCCTGATCATGCACTTCCTAATTGAGGCTCAGACAGCTGTTTGCCCTGGGTGTTGGGCTGGTTGGTTCTGCAGGGCAGAGGCTGCCCTGTCTTCCACTGCTCAGCTGCTGGGCTGCATGCCTAGCCAGATGTTCAGCAACTGCCGCATTCCACCCAGCCACAGCCCCACCTCTGGGGCCAGAGAACAGCTCTCCACACCAGGCACGCCTGGACTGCATGAGTCACGAGATGTCAGGCCCGAGGTACGTCACCACGGAGCAGAGAAGAAGCCTGTTCTCCACCCGTCAGGGATGCTGGGACAGGGCTTTGCTGAGCCCCCTATGGCTTGGGCAGATAAAAGTGGAATGCCAAGAGCAGGCATCAGAGCAGCTGTGTGCCTCTGTCAGCCAGGAAGAGGGGTTGGGGGGCGTCAGACCCTGCCCTAGAGGTCTTCAAAGAACCCCTATCTCCTTGGCACCACTTACACAGGCATCAGTCATCAAACTCTCAGGAGAGTAAAACCCTCCTGCTTTGGCCTCCCCACCCAGATCTTCCTGGTCCCTCCTCGGGTCACTGTTGTGCACCATGTCACCCCGCACCCCGCCAACCCTGGCCTCGGCTTTTGGTTTCTCCATGGAGGAGCACACCTCTTCTCTGAACGCTGTCTCCTAGAGGTTGGCAGAGATGGGAGACGCACAGCCCAGCTCTCATTACGGCCTTGGGCCCAGAAAGAAAGGAAGTGTGAAAGTGCTAGTCGCTCAGTTGTGTCCGACTCTTGCGACCCAATGATACTGTAGCCCACCGGTATTTTCCAGGCAAGAATACTGGAATGGGTTGCTATTCCCTTCTCCAGGGGATCTTCCTGACCCAGGGATTGAACCTGGGTCTCCTGCACTGAAGGCAGATTCTTTACCATCTGAGCCACCAGGGAAGCCCAGAGAGATCCTTGTTATTCTGACCAGGAGTAGGGGAATCTGGTTGAGCTGGGTTGGTCTCTCATGGAAAGCTGGAATCAGGACCGTTTCTAGCCTGTCTCTGCTAAGCATCTGACCTGATGACAAGTCAACAGAGGGGCCACAGTGGGTCTGGGTGGAGGCGGTAAGGGTAGTGAGGACATTCTCTTCCATCAAAGCACAGGAAAAGCAAAGAAAGCTGCTTTGTGGAGAGAAAAAAAGTAAACAGTGAGAGAGCAGAGGCAGAGAACAAGGGGAAGGACAGAAAGGAGGGGATAGGTAAGCCTCCGGCCCCTGGCCACAAACGCCCCTTTTCTGCTTAAACCAGAGCAGGAGGGGGTGGTCCTTGTGGTCAAGAGCCCTGACTGAGCATGCGCCAGAATCCCACCCTCAACCTGGGTTCCCAGAGTGACCCGTGCAGGCCAGGCCCCCACCCTGCAAATGCTGGGCTGCTGCCCACTCTCCTGCCTGGAATATTCCCTGCTGTCTCCCCAGCCTCTGAGGCCTGGCCCCAAGCCCTCCTCTCCTCACTGGGGTCCCTCCCTGAGCCTTCCTGCACCGCTGGACACCGGTGTTGAGTTCCTTTCCTACCTCACTGTCGCCAGCCTGAGCCGGGGGTCAGCTGAGAACCTCTCTGCACCCCACCCCACACGCTCCTCCAGCCCCTGTGAAAGTGTGAAAGTGTTAGTCACTCAGCGGTGTCTGACCCCATGGACTGTAGCCCGCCAGGCTTCCCTTTCCGTGGAATTCTCCAGGCAAGAATACTGGAGTGGGTAGCCATGCCCTTTTCCAGGGGATCTTCCTGACCCAGGGATCGAAACTGGGTCATCATTACTTGCATCACAAGTAATTTTTTTTTTACTGTCTGAGCCACCAGAGAAGCCCCCTCCCAGCCCCGAGACTTTGTCTAATAAGCCCCTTGAAGCAGAGAGGAGAGGGCAGATGGCTGGGGTCGCAGGACCCCTGCAGAGTCCCTGCGGTGGGAAGACACTGGCAAAGCCAGTGGGCTCAGCTCTGCCATCGTCCTAGCCCCTCATGTAGGCCGAGAGGCGTCACCAAATGTTCTGCCACCCGCTTGCTGGGTGCACCCACAACCCAGGCCCCTGCTGGACCAGAGGCACACCACCAGCTAGTAAAGGAATCCTTTATTGCCACGTTAAACAGAACTGGTTAAACAGAGTTGGTCTGAGCTGCTGCCTGTCGCCCCTGCTGGGGGCGAGGGAGGCAGGAAGGGCATTGGGAAGGGGCTAGGCTCCTCCCCGTGCCAGGTGCCCACCCTCCCAGTGCCAGGGTCCTGCCATCTGCTGGAAGAGGGCCCAGGGAAGGGAAGGAGAGCCAGGAGGAGATGGCGAGATTCCTGGGCAGGGGTCGGCAGGGGGCCTGGCTGCATGGGGATTCCCCGGCATGACAGGGTAGAAAGGCAGCCAGGCCTCCCTGCCCAGTGCCTGGCTGGGCCTGCCTTGTGGCAGGTGGGGCTGCAGGGCTGCGGGGCCAGTTTGGGAAGTATTGATCGGTCAAGGGCCAACCAGGGTTGGCAGGGTCACAAAGAGCTCCAAAACCCAGGCCCTCTCAGGCCATGAGACCCAGCTCTTTGGACAGGCCATGACCCCTTAAAGGGTCATGACCCTACAAGGGGCCGCGGGCCCAGGGTGGGCAGTTCCTTCAGTGAGTGCGACCCAGTCCCAGGATCTTGAGAAGGGAGGCACTCCTTGGAGCCAACAACGAGGCTCCTTCCCGGGTGGGCCACGCCCTGGCCAGCCGAGCAAGCAGGCTGCCCTGGGGCCCCAGGAGCCCTGGGCCTCAGCTTCCTCTGCCAAGAAACCTTAGCATCTTGCAGCTCTTGACCTGCCTGGTCCCTCGGCTGGGCTGGGTGTTCATGGTGGATGACAGATAGGTTGGGGGGTGCGCTGCAGGACAGAGGGCAGGTCTGGAGACGGGGGCTGTGGCGGAACCCACCCTGAATCTCTGCAGATGGCCCCCGACTCAGCCTCCTGGGTACTGACCCTGCCCGGGTATGTCACAGGGTGTTCAGAGTCCAGCGGGGAGGCGCAGCGCACATGGATGGACTAGTCCACATGCGCGCTGTGCACACTCACAGGCGCCCATGTGTACCTGCGCCCGCGTGCAGGCGTGTACGACGTGGGAGTGCACACTGTTGGGGGTGTGCACACCGTAGCTGCCTGGGTGAGCTCTGAATGCACACTCACTCCTGCCGGAGGGGAGGGAGTGTGAGCACAGACTCGGGAGGGTGCGAGGCAGCAGGCTCTGGTGGGTGTGTCTGCACAGCGCACCTGTGGGGGTGTGCAGGCCCTGGGCCGGGAAGCGGGGGCACCTCAGGGTCTGGGGGCACCTCGGGGCCCGGCAGCCCTCACTGCCAGCTGGCACAGCTCCCGGGCAGGCTGTGCAGGATGGCCTCCAAGTTCTGCTTGTCAGCGCGGATCTCTGCGAGGTCGCTCTCGAAGCTCTGGATCTGCAGCTCCTGCAGCTTGGACTCCTCCTCCAAGAGCCTCAGTTTCCCCTGCAGGGCCCCTGGGGGACCCAGCCGCAGCCTCAGACGCTCCAGTGCCCGCTGGGTCTCGTTCAGGGCCCTGGCTGGGGCTCTCTGGGTGTCTAGCGACCCTGGACAGAGGAGCACAGACAGACTTAGGGAGAGGGCCGGCTCCCCACCCCTGGAGGGCCCTCCCCAACCCCAGATTTTCAGGATCCCAGCTGCCCCCCCAGCTATCAGGAAAGCAAAAGCCCAAGAGGGCGGCGTGGTGAGGCAGGAGAGGGGCTGGGCCGGGCTTGTGCCCCACCCAGCTCATGTGCTTAGAAGGCTGAGCGCAGAACTGGCGCTTTTGAACTGTGGTGTTGGAGGAGACTCTTGAGAGTCCATTGGACTGCAAGGAGATCCAACCAGTCCATCCTAAAGGAGATCAGTCCTGGGTGTTCATTGGAAGGACTGATGTTGAAGCTGAAGCTCCAATACTTTGGCCACATGATGTGAACAGCTGACTCGTTTGAAAAGACCCTGATGCTGGGAAAGATTGAGGGCAGGAGGAGAAGGGGACGACAGAGGATGAGATGATTGGATGGCATCGCTGACTCAATGGACATGAGTTTGGGTAAACTCCGGGAATTGGTGACGGACAGGGAGGCCTGGTGTGCTGTGGTTCATGGGGTCGAAGAGTCGGACACGACTGAGCGATTGAACTGACTGACTGACTGAAGCTTATGTGCCAACCTTGGAAGTTTCCCTCGGGTGTCACGGAGAAGCTGTTAAGCTTTGGTACTGGTATTACTATTACTGTTAAAGAAGAGAAGGCCTTGGGTGAGTCCTGAGCCCCTGTTTCCTCATCTACAAAGCAGCATGTGTGAGAGAGAGGTCCCCAACGTGTCTGCTGGCTCCCCCAAGCTGTCAATTCGCTGAGAGAGTGCGCTCATGGATGGATTTCACCTGGGATGCAGTGACACCAGGTGAAAAGAAAGGTCTCTGGCATGAGAATGAGGGGGGGTGGGACAGGAGGAGCTGCAGGCCTGGGAAGCGGGCAGCGGGGGTCCAGTCCTGGCCCTGGGGCCTGGATTAGCTCTGCTGCTTGGGGTGAAAGACTTCCCCCGGAGCCTCTCCAAGTGTGAAACAAGGCGGGTGGGGCCGGGTGCTCACCTATGAACTTGGTGATGGTGGTGGCATGGAATCCACCGGCTGTCTCCCCTGCCTGGGCTTTGTCAGCTTGTCATTAAGGTGACACTCAACGGGAAGACAGCTGAGCCAGGCGGGAGAGTGGTGGGGACAAGGGAACAAATTCTAAATGGCATTTTAAAAATTAATTAATCAGGCTGTGCCCGGTCTTAGTTACAGCACGTGGGATTTTTCAATCTTCATTTCAGCATGCAGGATCTTTAGTTGCGGCCACGCAAACCCTTGGTTGCCGCCTGTGGGATCCAGTCCCCTGACTGGGGATTGAACTCAGGCCCCCTGCACTGGGGACGCACAGTCTTAGCCACTGGACCCCAGAAGGGAAGTCCCTAAATGGCTCTGAACCCACAGACCCCAGAGGCCCCCATGGCCCTGAGTGTCCTGGGCCTCGAAGGCTGGCTTGGAGGGCAGGCAGCTGCAGGAGCTGAGCCCGGGGCGGGAAGAGGCAGAGGGAAGATGCTCCCAGCAAAGACCCTCAGAGGCCCCACCATCCACCGCAAAGTCCAAACAGCCTGGCCTCGGAGGAGCTTACAGCCTCCACTCTGCCTGCCCCGCTGGGTCTCCTGGGGTGGGGACAGGGTCTAGGTGTGTGTGGTCACTCCTACACCTCCAGGTCAATCCCAGTGCCAGCGTGAATGAGTGAATGACAACAATGGTGAGAATGGTTTTACCCACACAGAGCATTTGATTCAGGCTGGGCTGAATCGTGTCCAGTGTGCTGAGTTCTTGTGGGTATAGGCTCGTGGCTACGAGTGGACACACTCTGAGTCAAGTCAGACCTAAGTGTGACCCACAGCCTCCCTGCTGACTTGCTGTGGGACCCCGGGCACATTATTTAAATTCCTGTGTTTCGGTTTCCTCATCTGGAATAGCAGGAGCATCAGGATCCTTGGCTGGAGAGGTTCGAATGAGATCCGATTGTGTGTGCGAATAGCTGAGTGGGGGCCTGGTGTTCAGGCAAAATGCAGAACACGCTGATTTCCCCTTATCTTATTGACAGTGAGAATTGAAATGCATGCTATCCCATGGACAAACCTTGAGGATGTCACACTGAGTGAAATAGACCGGTCACAAGAGGACACATAATGTATGATTCCACTTAGGTGAGGTGCCTACAACCCCAAATTCACAGAGACAGATGGTAGAACAGGGGTTGCCAGAGGCTGGGGGTGGGGGAGTGGGCTTTGTGTATAATGAGGACAGGCTTCATCTTGGGATGGTGAAAAAGTTCTGGAGATGGATGGTGGTGATGGGCCACATGGTAAGGTGAATGTTATACCTAACGCCATTGACATGTATGCTGAAAAATGGTTAAGATGGCAAATTTAATGTTTTGTGTGTTTTCAAACGGCATGCTATTCACTTCAGCAGTGAAAGTTGCTCAGTCATGTCCGACTCTTTGTGACCCCATGGACTGTAGTCCATGGAATTCTCCAGGCCAGAATACTGGAGTGGGTAGCCTTTCCCTTCTCCAGGGGATCTTCCCAACCCAGGGATCAAACCCAGGTGTCCTGTATTGCAGGTGGATTCTTTACCAGCTGAGCCACAAGGGAAGCCCGAGAATACTGGAGTGGATAGCTTATCCCTCCTCCAGAGGATCTTCCTGACTCAGGAATTGAACCGGGGTCTCCTGCATTGTAGGCAGATTCTTTACCAACTGAGCTACCAGTGAAGCCAACTGCTTTCCTGAAGGTCACTGAAGTTTAGCACTTCAGCCTAACTGCTATTAGGCAGTTGAGCCCCTCACCCCTGCTCGAGGGCTGCACGTCTTGGGGGCTGTCCCCTTCATGATTTACTGACTCATCACACTTCCCAGGTGGCACTAGCAGTAAAGAACCCACCTGCCAATGTGGGAGATGTAAGAGATGTGGGTTTGATCCCTGGGTTGGGAAGATGCCCTGGAGGAGAACATGGCAACCCACTCCAGTATTCTTGCCTGGAGAATCCCATGGACAGAGGAGCCTGACGGGCTACAGTCCATGGGGTCACAAAGAATTGGACACGACTGAAGCGACCGAGCACACAGGCACGCACACACCACACAATGTGGCAAGCACCCTGTAAATTACCCCCTGTGACCCCATTTCACAGATTGGGTGACTGAGGCTCAGAGAGGGTGAGTGATTTTCCTAAGATCTCACAGCCCAGGATGGCAAAGTGCCAGACTTGAATCCTGGTCTATCTGATCCCAAGCCAGCACCTGGTCCCCGGCGCCACACTTGCTCCTGTGACATTCTCTCTCCTTCTCTGAAATCCTCAACCACTGAGGCCGGATCCAGTCACCTGGTGCCTACAGGTGTTGGGCAGGTAGTGAGCGTTCCCTCCTTCTGACTAGCAGCCCCTGGAGGCACAAAGTAAGCTTGTTTCTGGACCCCAACCCTGCCTTATGTGAGGGGGCCTGGAGCAGTTATGACCACAAGGCTCAGGATGCGGGAAGCAATCGATAGGAGGGCTAGGAGACAACCTTCCCCTGGACTGGGCCTCACAGAAAGATCCCAGAGGTGTGCCAGGGACCCAGGGGCCCAGGGCCTGGCCTTGGGGTCTCCTTACTCAGCCTGGTGAGCAGCTCTGACAAGGCTTTGATGTCCTTTTCCAGGGAGCTGCGTGACTCCCGGATCTGCCGTTCCATCTGGCTCAGCCTGGCACCATCCTGTTGGGGGGCAGGGGGAAAGGAAAAGCTTGAGCGGCTCCCAGCTGGTGTCCGGGATCAGGAGGGAAAACGGTGGGGGTCTCGTACCTGCTCAGCGGCCTCCAGCTCCTGTCTGTGCGCTTCTGAGGCCAGCAGCTGCTGGGAGGCCAGTCCGAGGGCCGCCCGAGTCTGGCTGGAGAGCCGGCTAGCCCGGCGGTGTTCCTGCTTCCCTGCCCTCAGCAAGGCCTTGGTGAGCTGTGGGTGGGAGGCAGCAGAGAGGGGAGGGTGAGTGGAAGGAGTCCTTCTTTTCCTTTTTTAAGTTTTTTTTTTTAATGTGGATTATTTTTTGAAGTCTTTACTAAATGTAATACAATATTGCTTCTACTTGATGGGTTTTTTAAAATATTTTGGCTGCGAGGCATGTGGGATCTTAGCCCCCCATCCAGGGACTGAACCTCCCACCCCCTGTATTGGAAGGTGAGGTCCTCAGGAGAGTCCTTTTAGAGGTAAAGGATATTAATGGTCATCACGCCAAGCGGTCATCACTTCACTTCATCCCTCCACGATCATTTATTCATTCATTCAACAGGTATGTACCGGATGCTGGCGTGGCGCAGGTCGCTGGACCCTACCCATCTCTCCTGTGAGGAGAAACTCCAGCTATTTCAGAGACAGGGAGACAGCTGCAGAGGAGAGGAGCTGGCCGGAATTGAAACAACGGGACCAGAAGCAAGCCTGGGGGTGCCTGCAAATCCAGCACTTCCTCTAGGCAGCTGTGAAGGCAGTTTAGCAGACTTCCCTGGTGGTCCAGTGGCTAAGAATCTGCCTTGCAATACAGGGGACACGGGTTCGATTCTCAGTCAGGAAGCTGAGATCCCACAGGCCTCGGAGCAAATAAGTCCACGTCTCACGACTACTGAGACTACTGACGGCCGAGTGCCACAACTACAGTCTGTGTACCGCAATGAAGATCCTGAGTGCCGCCGCTAAGACCCCGCTCAGTCAAATTAATTACTTTTTTAAAAAGAATACACTTAAAAAAATAAGGCCAGTTCACTTGGGACCCAAGCAACAAAGCCAGTGAAGGTGCTGGGGAGATTCACATCGATTCAAACTTGGCCCCAATTAAACAAGAAAAGCCTAGAGGTTTAGGGAGTAGAGCCCAACACACCGAGGTGTGAGTCCTGCTCATGTGATTGAAGCTACTGAACCAGGCTGGGCCCCAGGGTCCCCACCTGTCCCATGGGGACTGCAGTGACATCTATTTCATGCGAAATCAACAGGGTCACCCGTGTGAAGCTCCAGAGCTCAGAGCCTGGGAGCCCCTGGTTAAGTGCAGAGCACTCAGCATTGCACACAGAAAGGGGCAAATGTGGGAGGGCAGCTGCCCCACAGAAGGGCACCTCCTCTATGCCAGTCCTCCCCCAGGCCCTGAAGACATGGACGCCCCAGGAGTCATGTTCCTGGCCCTGACCTTGGCACTGTCCTGGGCCAGCAGCTCGGCTTCCCTGCCCTTCTTCTTGGCCCTGGAGGAGACAGAAGCCGCATCTCCCAGCATCCTCTCTGCCTGCTTGGTCTTCTTTCTCGAGTCTGCAAGGATCCTGTCCTGGACGATGGCCGCCTTCCTCCTCAGCGCGGCCTGGTCCTTAGGCCGAGGAAACCTCGGCTTCATTCCTGTAAACCCAGCCGAGGCTGTGTCAGGAGGGCTGGGCTCATGCCTGGAGAGCCCAACAGGAGGTCCCCACCGGAGGCTGACCGTCCCCAGACCCTCGGACAATGAGGAATAAGACACACGAGACCTGTGTGTGTTACTTCTCAGGATCACCCGGGAAAAACCTAAATGAGACATAGTGCTCTGTGAGTGTAAAGATTCACGTGATACTATGATATCAGATTGGCCAAAAAGTTGGTTGCGTGAGTGTGTGCTGTCTTGCCTGACTCTGTGACCCCATGGACTGTATGTAGCCTGCCCGGCTCCTCTGTCCATGGAAGTTCCCAAGGCAAAAATACTGGAGAGGGTTGCGATTTCCTCCTCCAGGGGATCCTCCCGACCCAGGGATCGAACCCAGGTCTGTTGAGTCTCCTGCATTGGTAGGTGGATTCTGTACCACTGAACCAGCTGGGAAGATCTTGTTTCGGTTATGGAATATCTTATGGAAAAACTCAAATGGACTTTTGGGCCAACTCTACATACAAGTCACAGGGTTACATGGTGGTCAATGCCTGGGCCAGTGGAGATGGGAGCCACAGCCCAGTATATAGAAAGATCCATTCAGTTCTGTGTTTTTATGGACCACCCATTTCTACAAAGGCTTTGAGGCAGCTTATCATGATAGATCAACTGGACCATTCAAATGAAAAACCAAGGGCCATATGTAACTCGGAGGATGAGGAAGAGTGAGAAGAGCCAGAAAATCAGGACCATGCTGGTGCAGGGCCAGATGCTAGCCTCCTAGCAGCCAAGACAAAAGGGGAAATTCGATAATTCACACAGATTTTATTATCTAATAAAAGGCAGTGTCTCTCCATAAAGAAAGAAAGACTTTCCCCTTTCCTTTCAGATCAAATTCTAAGGGAAATTTATCCCAAGGGGTACTGATTACAGTTGTTGTTCAGTTGCTAAGTCGTGTTCGACTCTTTGCAACCCCACGGACTATAGCACGCCAGGTTCCTCTGTCCTCCACGATCTCCTGGAGCTTGCTCACTCAAATTCATGTACATTGAGTGGGTGATACTATCTAACCATCTCACCATCTCATTCTGGGCTGCCCCCCATGGTGGACAAAATAAAATTTTAAAAAGAATCAAGCTCTGTAATTTTCAAGGACATAACAGTACACAATCATTCTATGAGGATAATCCAAAGGTTAGATCTATTTTGCTTCTTGTACACAAAACCGGTATTTCTTAAAGGGCACGCTGCTGCTGCTGCTGCTGCTGCTGCTGCTGCTAAGTCACGTCAGTCATGTCCAACTCTGTGTGACCCCATAGACGGCACAGCCCAACAGGCTCCTCTGTCCCTGGGATTCTCCAGGCGACAATACTGGAGTGGGTTGCCATTTCCTTTTCCAATGCATGAAAGTGAAAAGTGAAAGTGAATTCAGTCAGTCATGTCCGACTCTTAGGACCCCATGGACTATACCCTACCAGGCTCTTCTATCCATGGGATTCTCCAGGCAAGAGTACTGGAGTAGGGTGCCATTGCCTTCTCTGAAAGGGCATGCTGGAGAGTCCTAGTTCCATAGGGTGTTGAGAAATGCTAGGGCATAATGTCAACTAAGTTTATATGAAGTGAACCCGGGGCACTTCCCTGGCGGTCCGGTGGGTAAGAATCTGCGCTTCCACTGCAGGGGGCACATTTTCAATCCCTGGTGGGGGAACTATCCCGCATGCTTCATGGAGGCACGCCAATAAAAAGTGAACCTGTTTTTTTTTATTGCAGGACTTCTCAGAGCCTTTAGTATTCTAAGGTGTGTACTGCAAGACCTCAGGGAGATCTACAGCTTGTCCCATTTCTTAAACTTATTTGAACACAAACCCTCTCTTGGCAGAACAGTTACAGGCTAAGGGCTGTTCCACATTTCATGCAGCAGAATTTCCTTTCTTGGTCTACTCATCTGTAAAATGGGGCCACTTGGCCTCATTTTCCTAAAGTTCAAGAGAGACTTGGACTGGCATCAACCCACGCTCCCTTCTAAAGAGAAACACCGAATCCCTTCCCGTAGCCCCACTGGAGGCTGGACCAGGGCAGCCATTTTTGTACCAGGTGACTGAGCCAGAGTGGCCTGGATCAGGGATGGACAGCTGATGGCATCCGATTCTCTTCCCATCTGCTCTTGAGAGGTTCTGTGCGTGGTCTGGTGATGGATGGCCATGTGGGCAAGAACGGGGTGAGCGGTATGTGAGATGGGGAGGGACAAGCAGCGACAGGAAAGGGAGGTCCTGAGAGGCGGAGGCAACGGTCTCTTTGGCTCATGCTCACGTGACTGGGCCTCTGGCCCCTGCAGCCAGGCCTGCCCAGGGTGAGGCCCAATCCCTGGGGTCTGTCACGCGCGTCTGTGCACTGATGAGCCTGGGGCCAAGCAGGGCACACATACCTTCCACGTCAGCCAGCAAAGCCCTGGCTCCCATGACGGTCACCGTGGCAGCCTGGACAGATGAGGAAGCTCGGGTCAGGGCGGCTCTGGCTTCCTGGTGCAGCTGGAGAGAGATGGGAGGGGTTGGGCAGGTGGTGCTGGAGGTGTGCTGGGCAGAGCCGGGTCAGGTGGGCACCAAACCCACATACACAAGGTCCCCAAAGGGCACCAAAACGGACGCGGAATTACGCTGTTTACCAGGACTACCTGACTTGTCTTACTCTGTCAGTGTTACACTTTGAATATCTCTCCCAAGAGCTTCTCTGTCCCACAAAATATTAAAGGAACGCTGGAACCAAAGAACTAAAAGAAAGATGGATGACTGAAAGTTTCTTTTCAGAATGCTGCTGTATCTCAGCAAGAGGATGTGAAGCAGAGAATCTGTTTCTTACACAACTTTTACTCCTAGAAAATTAGTTTCTTCCCCGCTGTCACTAAATAAGGTGATGGTGGTGGTTCGGTTGCTAAGAGTCGTGTCCGAATCTTTGTGACCCCATGGACTGTTGCCCGCCAGGCTCCTTTATCCATTGGAGTTCCCAGGTAAGAATACCGGAGGGGGTTGCCATTTCCTTCTCCAGGGGATCTTCCCGACCCAGGGATCGAACCTGGGTCTCCTGCATTGTAGATGGATTCTTTACTGACTGAGCTATCAAGGAAGCTCAGCACTAAATAAGGCTGGATACTCAATACATATTTGATGGATGAATGGATACACAAAATGTGGTGTATCCACTCGGTGGAATATTATTCAGGGCTTCCCTTGTGGCTCAGCTGGTAAAGAACCTGCCTGCAATGTGGGAGACCTGGGCTCAATCCCTGGGTTGGGAAGATCCCCTGGAGAAGGCAAAGGCTATCTACTCCAGTATTCTGGCCTAGAGAATACCATGGACTCTATAGTCCACGGGGTTGCAAAGAGTCAGACACGACTCAGTGACTTTCACACGTCATCACATGTGAAAGAATGAAGTGCTGATATGTACCATAATGTAGATGAACCTGGACAATATTACAGTAAGCGAAAGCAGCCAGACACACAGGGGCCCATATCACATGACTCCATTTGTATGAAACGTCCAGAGTAGGTAAATCTACAGAGACAGAAAGCAGGTGGTTGCCAGGGGCTGGGGGAGGGAGGGCTGAGGAGTGACTGCTTAATGGGTGTAAGTTTCCCTTCCGGGGTTTCCTTCTGGGGTGATGAGTGTTTCCGAATTGAGAGGTGATGGTTGCACACTTGGTGAGCGTGCTAAATGCCACTGTGTTGTACACTTAAAATGGGTAATTTTAGGGAATTCCCTGGTGTTTCAGTTGTTAGGACTACACCTTTCCATCTCAGGGGGCATGAGTTTAACCCCTGGTCAGGGAACCAAGATCCTACATGCTGCAGAGCCTGGCCAAAAAAAAAGGAGTGGGGTAATTTTATGTCACATGAATTTCGGTCAGTCAGTCAATCATGTGGGTTTAAAGAGCTACCAGATGCTGCCCAGGGAGCCCTCATGTCTTAAGTCTAAACGCCTGGCAGAGGCATTCCTGGGAGGGGAAGGTGGGAGGCACTGTGCTCAGGCTGGTCACTGCACACTGGGGTCTGGTCCTGACCCTGCTGTGGCCTCATCTGCTCCCCGGACCAGGGGGATGGACTAGATCAAAGAGTACCACCCCAGGAGACCCTAACACAGCACAGCTCACCCAGCGAGTGACAGGCACAAGGCCCAGCTCTTTGGATGCTGGCAGCAAGCTTCTCCCCCGAGCCTTGTCTTTAAAAGGACAATAAAGATGTCTGTGGGATAAGCCACTGCTGGGATAAGTGGATAATAGATTTGAATAAAGTCTGTAGATCAGGCTCATCGTGTAAATATCACATTGATTTCCTTACTCTGATCTTTATAAGGTGGTTAGGTAAAATGTTAATAGAAGGGTAATCTGTGTGAAGGGTATAGGGGAATTCTTTGGATTTTCTTCACAACTATTTTCTAAGTCTAAAATTATTTTCAGATGAAAAGTTTAAAAAAAACCATACCTGAAGGGGTGCTTATACTTTAATAGGCTGGAAACCACTGGGTTGGGCTAAATTCACCCCATAACTCTTGAGTTCTGTGATTACTTAGCACTGCCTCCGCTTCGGGGCTGTCAACTGTGGGGTTGAGCGCAGTAGTGATGTAGGTGTTTGCTAAAATATCTGGCAAGTGAACTAACGAATTGGAGACTGAATGGATGAGACTCCTCCAGACGTAATTAACACTGCAGAGGGCGGTAGGCAGGCCCTGGACGCTGCTGGTGCTCTGTCTGTCTAACCATCCTGCCTCCTCTCACACCTTTACCCCTTCTCAGGCAGTCAGGACCTCCTGCCTTGGCACATGCTGACTGAGGTTGTCTGGAGTTTGGCGGGGAGGCACTGGAGGGGCAGAAAGAACTGCTCTGGTCTTTGCCCCCACCTCCCCTGCAATCCCTGACCCCAGATCACCCCTGGGGCAGCCCCAACCTCCTCCAGGTGCTGCCTCAAAGGATGAGAGCCCACCTGCGTGAGGGGCTCCATCTCCTGCAGCACGGCCTGGGCGGTGGCCTGCAGGGACCGGGCAGCCTCCGTCACCATGCGCTCCCTCGACGTGACTGTCTTCTCCAGCGTCTGCACCTTCAGGCTCATGGCCTCGGCCTGGGACTTCTGAGGCTGCTGGGAAACGGAGGGCTCAGGCAAGAAAGGTCCAAGGGGCAGGGGGATGGGAGAAGCCCAGGGGCAGAGACAGTGGGGGTCAGGCTGCACGTGGACCCCCAAGACACAGAGGAGCCAGGGCGAGAGAAGCCAGGCTGGGGAACCTGTCACTTGAGGCCTGATTCCAGCCCCAGCAATTTCTAGAAGCGTGGCCTCAGGCAACTCAGCTGATCTTCCTGACCTGCGTTTCCTCCCTCAGACTCCCTACTTGATTCTAAATTCCAGCCTGAATTAAGTACACAGATTGGTCCGCTGTAGGTGGTGGTGGTGGTTTAGTCGCTAAGTCGTATCCGACTCTTGCAACACCATGGGCTATAGCCCTTCAGGCTCCTCTGTCCACAGGATTCTCCAGGAAAGAATACTGGAGTGGGTTGCCATTTCCTTCTCCAGGGGATCTTTCCAACCCAGGAATCGAGCCCAGATCTCCTACATTGCAGATAGATTCTTTACCGACTGAGCTACAGGGGAAGCTGCCAATTGTAGGTAGACTAGGGTTACTCATAATCTTATACCTGGAAACAGCCAGTCAGAGAAACACCCTCAATAGATTGTTTTCTTTTTCTATGGCAGAAATGAATCCTAGCTGAGCAGTGACTTCCTGGTTTTGTTTGTTTGAGGCAAGGAGAATGATTCCGAGGAATGTTTGAGTATCTGAGGTTGGGCTCCTTTTAAGGATAAGGGGCCTGAAAACCAGTATCTAGTCCAACCCAACTGGCCCTTTGTCTAGCTTTACTCTGGGGAGGGGAAAGGTGTTAACGGAGAGGACCAATAACCTGTACTTCTGAACTCAGACTGTTCTGTGGGCACTGCTTCTTACCTAACACCTTCAGTAGTATCTGGGACAGCACTCAGAGCCAGACATGTCACTACCCATGTTTTCCTTTTTTATACACAGCGGGAGAACCAAAGACCCTGAGCATTTAGCCTAGGGCCCATCAGTCCCAACCAGCTGGGTCCCAGATATATTTCTTGTTTAGTCTTTTTTTTTTTTCAAGTGCAGCTCCCCCGTTTTGGGATTTCAGGATTACTGAGAAGTCATGATGAAATGATTTATCCAGAGGTGAGCCATGAGTGCCCTCCCCGCCCGTGATGGATACAGCCCAGAAATAACCTAAAGGGCGAGCTCCATCCGACAAAGGAACTGAGGCACAGCGGGGGAAGGTCCTCGGCCAAGGTCACAGAACTCGAATGGTGGGGCTAGGATTTGACTCCCTGTCTGCCTGGTGTCATTGCCAATGCCACAGTGACGGAGAAGGGACCTCGGCCTTAATATTATTTTCAATAATTAAGATTGGCTGAGCTCTGTGCCAGGCAGGCACTCTGCCAGGCCATGGAGGTGCCTTATCTTTTAATCAACCGCTATCGAGCTAAAAATAAGCCATGTCATCTGCCTCTGCCTGGGACACACTGGTTTCCCAGCTGCCATGTTCTCGCCCATCCCCACCCCACGCAGAGCTCCAAGGACAGCCGAGCTGACCGGTGATGCTGGGGCCACTGGTGAGGCCAGGTGCAGGGCCGCGTCTGCGCCGACTTGCTGCACGGCGGCCAGCACCCTCTCAGCTTCGGGCAGCGCCTCTGCCACAGCTGTGCCCAGTGCCTTCTGGGCCGCTTGTACCTCCTGGTACCTGGGGGGAGACAGAGGCAGGGTGGCCTGTGAGCAGGTATAGGCTGTGCCTCCCTATCGCTGTCCCGGCCGCAACCCCCGCCCCCACCGGAATCCCTGATGGAAGAGGGCTCTGGCGACTTCCCGGGCAGAGCCACCATCTGTGGAGTGGGTACCCAGCAGCTGGCCTCAGAAGCTGGCTGCCACTTGGCAGCTTCCTCATGAATGAAAAGGCCACAGAGTCGCTACATTCTTGTTCCTCCGTTCGCTGAATTCAATCACACTTTTCTGAAGGGGCTCCCGCTCGGTTTCCACTTGAGAGTCACACGTTATGTGAATGTCTGGCTCCTCTGGATGAATCTCCAAGAGGAGAAGGCCTGACGCTGGCGGAGGGATAGCAGCCCAGGCCCTGACGCCCTTGGGTGACCTTGGGCATGCTGGTCTCCAGGTAAAGAAAGATCCCTGGGTCGCATGATCGCTCTGGGGGCCTTTTCCCCCCCAAAGTGCTATAATCAATCAATCAACTAAGATAGCTTTCTGATCCAGCTGTCCACCTCTTGCTCCCCAACCAGTTCCCCCAACCATGGGTACTGCTGAAGTGGACCACCCCCTGAGAAAGAAAGTGTTAGTCACTCAGTCGTGCCTGACTCTTTGCAACCCCATGGACTGCAGCCCACCAGGCTCCTCTGTCCATGAGACTTTTTTCCGGGCAAGGATACTGGAATGGGTTGCCATTTCCTCCTCGAGGGGATCTTCCTGACCCAGGGATTGAACCTGGGTCTCCTGCACTGCAGCCAGATTCTCTACTGACTGAGCTATGAGGGAAGCCACCCCCCGAGGTCACTCCCATCCCTCATCCCTTTTTAGGGAACCAGCGCCCCTGCCTCTGGGAGTGAGTCACGTGATCCACCCAGCCATACTGATTGGTTCAAGACGGGCCACCTGACTCAAGCTGGGCCAATCAGAGTCTTTGATCTAGGAAGTCCACTTGGGCTCAGTGAGACGTTGGTGGGTCTTTGCTGACCCTCTGAATGGGGGGGATAGGAGGGGGCCACCACCTCCTCAGCAGAGAATCAGGGGCCAAGAAGAAAGCTAGTGCCTGAGAGGCACTCCCCAGGGCCTGGGGTGGGGGTGGGGGAGTTGTGGGGGTGGGGTGGGGGGAGGAGGTGCTGACCTGGACCCTCCTTCGCGTTTCTCGTCCCTTCTCTCCATAGGCTGAGCTGCACCCCAGGCGAGAGTGTGTGTGCTCAGTCGTGTCCGACTCTTTGCCACCCCCAGGGACTATAGCCCTCCAGGCTCCCCTGTCCATGGGATTCCCCAGGGCAAGAATACTGGAGGGGGTTGTCATTTCCTCCTCTAGGCATGAGTGGGTTCCTATAACTCACCACCAAGCAGAGCCAAGACCTCAGGCATCCTACCCCACCCTAGGGAACGTCAGGACTCAAGGGAAGGGAGGTGTTTCTGGAACCACTGGCCTCTGGTCAGGCCCTGTGGGCTCCAGGAAGCCAACCCAGGCTCCGACCCACACGTGGGAGGTCTCACCTGTCCTCCAGCTCCTGCTGGGCCTCCAGGGCTGCTCGGCCCTCCACCAGGCTCCAGAGAAGTGCATAGCTGGTGTTGGAGGCGAGCAGGGTCCTCCGAGCCGTGGCCTCAATCTTGGTAGCAGTGTCCCTGTGGCTGTGTGAAAATGCCCACCTGACCATCACCAGGAGCTCACACGGAAGGGGGCTTAGGTGCAAACCTGCACCCCCTGTGTGAGCCTCGCACCATCCCACGCAGAGTGCAGCCACAGGGGCCAGGCTCCTTTACCCTCTGTGCCTGGCAGGCAGCGAAGACTTGATGGCAAGAGGATCCACACCCCTTCTTCCTGTTATATTGGGTTTATGCCTGCTGTCCTGGCAAAATGTACAATGGGGCCTTCCATCACACATAAAATCTCAGCTTGGACAATAGATTATACAGTCACCCTAATAAAGACAGCGTAGAAAAGAGTGGTCAAGACAGCCTGGGTTTGAATCCAGCTCTATCACTGCTAACCATTTGTCCTTAGGCAAGTCACTTCACTTCTCTGAGTCTCTTTGCTCATCCATAAAATGGACCTACAGGGGTAAAGTACAGCCAAAGGGACACATTGTTTCAGAGCTTGTGTCTTGAGGATCTTAAGCTGCTCCTTAAAGGCAGAGGATGAAACAATCCAAATATCCATCAATAGATGACTGGATAAACAAAATGTGACACATTCAAACCACGGAATAATACTATTTGGTTGTAAAAAAAAAAAAAAGAATGAAGTACTGACACAACGTACAATGCCGATGAACCTTGAAAATTTACACTAAGTGAAAGAAGCCAGATTCAAAAGACCACGTGTACGACTCCATGCATACGAAATGTCCAGGTTAGCAAATCTATAGAGACAGAAAGCAGATGAGCGGTTACCAGGGGCTAGGGAGGGTGAAGAGGACTGGAGAGTGATGTCTGATGGGTATGGGACTTGTTTCTGGGTGGGGGGTGACGAAAGTGTTCTAAAACTGACTGTGGGGATGGTGTAATAGCATGATTCTGTGAATATACTGAACACCATTGAGCTGTTCAGTTTAAACGGTTGACTTGCATGGCTTACATCTCAATACAGCAGCTCCACCCACACCTTGCCCCTGTCTCTGGGCTCAGAGATGCTGTGAGCATCCTGCACAGCTCTCCCCCACCATAAAGCCATGTACTCAATAGTTCCAACTTCTCGGGGTGGGGACACCTCAACTGGGCTGGCCCCAAGCCTGGAAGCCCTCAGGAGAAGGGCTGGTCTCCCTGCATGGTTCTGTGGACAGGATCTTGAAGAGCCTAAGCCACTCCATTTTGCCAAAAAAAAAAAAAAAGACTCCATTTTAGAGTTTTGAGGAAAGAGTCTTTGGAAATCCCTTGACCTCACCCCACCACCTGCGAGCCAATCAGATCCCAGATCAGGATCTCCTGACTTTATGTTCAGGACTTTCAAATTAAGCCCAGGAAATGGGAACCAATCAGAACCCAACACCTAACCCTTCCACAGAAGGTAACTAATTGGACGTCTCCCAACCCGGAAACTCCCGTTTTTCGAATTTTTCGTGCGAGAGTACTCTATATAAGCAATGTAACCCAGAGTTCGACGCTCCTCTCCTTAGCCGCTGCGTCGGTAACGGTGGGAGCCCCAGCTCGAGCTTGGTAATAAAAACTCTCTTGCTTTTGCATCGGATATCAGCTCCCTGGTGGTCATTGGGAGATTTCGCGACTTGGGCATAACAACCTCACCAAGCTCCCGGGGCCTAGGGGCTCACCTCCTGGCAAGGGCACGTGCCTCTGTGGCCGGCTGGCTCCAGTTGGCAGGTTGGCCGAGTCCTTCCTGAGGAATCACCTTTAGAGGAAAGAAGGAAGTCAGAGAGAGCTGATAGCCCATCCCTGAAGGTTCAAGGCTGTACCTGGCTCAGTTATTGGGAGAACTGGGCCATGCCACTTAATGTATAAACGCTCAGTGAAAGCAAAGTCACTCAATCGTGACCGATTCTTTGTGACCCGTGGACTGTAGCCCACCAAGCTCCTCCGTCCATGGGATTCTCCAGGCAAGAATACTGGAGTGGGTTGCCATTTCCTTCTCCAATTTATATTTAATGTTTAAATGCTCAGAGCCAGCTGCAAAGTCAGCATCCAGTCAGTGGAGCCCTAGAGCTTGGAAACAACAGTAACGACGCCTGCCACTGGCTGGGCATTCACTGTCTACTTGGAATATGCCTCATGCTTTGTGAACATCACCTCACTGAATGGGCAGACTGTGTGACCCGCTATCCTGCGGATGAGACAACTGAGCCTCCCAAAGCGGGGACATGCCCCAGGCTCAGTTGGGGGAGGGATCGGGAAGGGAGTCCCCTAGGGTACCAGAGATTCGAGGATGGTGGCCGCATGCAGAATCTCCTCTTCCGAGGACTCCAGTGCTGCTGCTAGGTCCGCCAGCTGGACACAGGTCTTCTCTGCTCCAGCCTGGGCACAGCGGGCACTCCTGCCCAGCGCCTGCAGCTGCTCCCGGGCAGCCTTCACAGCACCCTTGAGGCCTGTCATCTGCTCCAAGAAGGCTTCCTGGGCCCCTGCAGAAAGCCCCCAGCCCAGGGGGTCACAGAGCAGTCGAGATTTCACAGTAAAGCCCACAGCCTCAAGGTGCCCTAACTGTGGCCTCTACTCCAGGGCACAGCTTGACTCCCTGACCAGGCCTGAGCACTGGCTCTAAAGGAAGAGCCTCCCCCATTTTACAGATGCAAAAGCTGAGGCCCAGAGATGGCAGATCATGACCCAAGGTCCCCAACGCAGGAAGTGAGCCACAAAGGACTGGAAGGAAGCCAGGCCTTCTAGAACCACTGCGAATGCTTCCTGAACCTGAGAGACCAGGAAACCCTCCCCAAGTCAGCTCTGTAATCCAGGGCGTGGCTCAGAGTGGACATTTAAATGCACAGCGTCTGATAGCTCCCTATTCTGTGCGTCTTGCAAACCGGTGCTCAGCTCACCTGTGGCTGCTGCAGGAGTACAGGCGCTTGTGAACATAAAACTTGACAAAATAACCAACTGGCTTTTGACACCCCCATCAGTGTCCCAGAGCCACACCTCGACTTAATGACAGTCTTGTTTCCTATTTGCCATTCACTTTCTGTGCTGGTGCCTCAGATGGTAAAGGGTCTGCCTACAATGCGGGAGACCCAGGTTCAATCCCTGGGTCGGGAAGATCCCCTGGAGAAGGAAATAGCAACCCACTCCAGTACTCTTGCCTGGAAAATCCCATGGACCGAGGAGCCTGGTAGGCTGCAGTCCATGGGGTCACAAAGAGTCGGACATGACTAAGCGACTTCACTTTCATTTTTCTATGCTGGGGATACAGCAGTGAGCAAAATGGCCAACAGTTAAGACAGCAGAAACTTTACCTGTTCAGCACCTGGGACAGCGCCTCGATGTTCATTCGGTGAGTGACTGACTCAGTGAATGAACCCAGCTCCTGCCCTCACTGAGCTTACCGGTATAGTCTAGGTGGTGCAGGGGACATGGGGACTGAGGCTGTAGTCAGAGACTGATCTTAACAAAGCTACAAAGTACAACAGGGCAAGGGATACTGAAAGAGAGGTCCGTGGGGTGACAGGACTGCAGGGCAGGAGGGGCTCACACAGCCGGGGAAGTCAGACATGCTCTACCAGCAAGTGAGTTCTCCTAGGGGTGAGCCCAGAGCCCTTGAAGCATCCTGAGGCCAGACCGAGGGGCTCCACGGTGGGCATCTGACCAGCCAGCCCCCTCCCCTGGCCTCCCAGTCTCCCACTTTGCTCTCCCACTGTACCTTGCAGCAGGTGGGGGCCCTGGTAGACATCCCCCCGTGGGGCCTCTCCCTGTAGAATGTCCAGTGGTCCCCAGGGCCTGCCGCAGTCAGACCCTTGCAGCCATCCCTCCATCAGGGTCAGCCTGGCCTTCAGCTTGGCAGCCTGGAAGGGTCAGGGAGGGAAGGGTGTGTGAGGCTGGTGGCCTGAAGTCCTGCTTGGACACCTCTGCTGGTTTCTGCCTGGCCTGCCATCCCCGCAAGTGTTGCCTTCTCCAATCCTAATCTAGGCCTTAAAGCAAAGGATACATTGGACCTCTGGGGACCTACTGTACACCTCCCCCATCGTTGGAGCTGACCCTTCCCTTCTCACACCCATGGTACCTACTGGCCTTCAGCCAATCACACCTCTGCCCTGCTGAGGGGGGATGGGAAGGGAAGCCTCAGGAGGATTTCCATCTGTCCTGCCAGGTTCCCAGGACTTGGCACGGAGCAGACACGTGATCCTTGCAGATAGAGTGACAGCGCTCTGCTCCATCTCCTAGCCCCGTTCTTTCAATCATATGAACAATAAATGCCTTTATGGAGCACTCACTAGGAGCCAGGTGTGAGTGACCACCAGCCACACGCCAGCTCACATTCACCTTTTAACCACCCTAAGGGGTGGGGGATACAGGTCCCAAGCTCTCTCCTTGATTCTGAAGTCCAAAATGCTCTGAAAATCCTCAAAGATTTCCATTGTGCATAGGATGGCAAAATCAGGTTTAAAAAAAAATCCCTGAATTCACTTAGAACAAGGCTAAATTCTTTATTGCCTTCTTGGTGTGAATATTCTGAACAAGGCTACCTGTGATCTTTATCTACCCTCTTGGTGTGAATATTCACCTGAGCTCCTGTAGATGTGTCAACGGGCTTGATTAGGGCAGCTGGCCCAGGCACTGCTGGGAGTGGTACCCAATATCCATCACACACCATCCTATCTTTCTACAGAACCATCATTCCAAAAGCTGGCCTCACTGATTTCATGAAAGGGGTCGCAGGTCTGAACCATCTCCATTTTGGAGTGAGAGAGACCCACTGAAGCTTACCAAGGCTGTCACCTGCCTGGACACGTGACAACTAACAGGGCTGCGGGGTCACGCTCCTGGGGTCCAGAGGTCATGCTCCTGACCCCTGCTCCACGTCATGTCCCTGCTTGAGGTTCTACTTGTGTTCCAGCACGAGCGTCGCCCTCCCCCTGACCCTCCCCACGAAGGGCCACCTGTGTCCTCATCCCCAGGGAATGTGAGTGTGAGACCTCGGCCTGGTAGTGGGGAAGGACACAAGGCTGGGGCCATTTTTCTCTTGTCCACTCAGGAGCCGGGAAAGGGGAGAGCGGAGAGCTGAGCCAGATGGCTGGATGAGCACAAGAAGAAGGTGGCCGGTGGTCCCAGAAAGACCAAGGGCTCAGGATAAGTGGGCACTTCCCGGCGCCCAGCACAGAGCAGGCGCTCGCTGGGGGCATGAAATGAACAGAAGGTACAGCCGGCCTGGGCAGGGCGTAGATGGGGAGGGCTCACCTCCTCCTTCACCAGGGCGTAGCAGGACGGGCACTCCTGGCACTGCGTGCCGCTGGCCGTGAGGAAGAAGTTGTTCTGGCAGCGGTCACACTTGTAGCCCACAAAGCCAGGCTTGCACACACACGTGCTGTTCTCGTGGCACTGGGACGAGGTGGCACCCAGCGGGGAGCACCTGCAGTCTGGGGGGGGGGGGTTGTGCAGATGGCACTGGGCGCCCTGATGGCCATCCCACAGCAGAACCCCCAGATGCCCTGCAGCTCTGGCCACCCAGATGCTCCCGATCCCCGTGGGCAGCTCAAGTACCTTCCTGGGTCATTCCCAGGAGACTGATTCAGAAGGTTGGAGGCGATGACCAAGAACCTGAGATATTTCAGTGTCCCCAGGATCTGAGGACCAGGCAGGTTTAGGATGTCTATGCAGTCGACGTATAAGTGAGGCCCAGAGAGGCGATCTGATGGCCCCAGGCACTCAGGAGGTCAGTAGTAGCATCTAGGATTAGATCCCGTGCCCCTCCTCTGCTCTGTTCATTCACCCCACGTTCCCACGGTTACTCCAAGAAGATCCGCCCCTTATCCGATCTGTCTCCCTCCTGCTGCTCGCCCATCCCCCACTGACCCTCTTTCCTAGACACCTCCGTCTCCGGGCAGCCCGGGAAGGACCCGGCTTCCTTACCGCGGCAGCCCTTGACGGAAAAGCCGAAGAAACCTAGCTGGCATCGGTCACAGGTCTGGCCCTCGACGCCTGGACGGCAGGGGCATTGCCCAGTCTTGGGGTGGCACTGGTCCTCCAGGGAGCCCCACGGGTGGCACTTGCAGCTACAATAAGGGAAGGGAAGAAACCCAGGTCTGGGACGAGCTCTGGGCCGTTCCCAGCCCTGCCTCTGTCATCTCAGGCTGGTGCGGGGCCTCGGGACCTTGCCTTCTGCGGACGAGGGCCCATCTCTGTGCGGGAACGTGTCAGACAGCCTCCTCCAAGCTGTAGCCAAGGAGGCACGGTCTCACAAAATCCTCCCCTCCCCCCCGAAGAGGGTATGGGGACATATTCATGTATACATCTGGGACTATACCTGTCAGTTGGAAATCACAAGGCAATTGGCATATTGAAAGCATGAGAGAGACAGTCTGCTCAGAAAGAAACCGGTTTGTTTCACAGGGCATGTCCCTGGAGTCCTCCGCTTCTCCCTAAAGATGCTATCTAAGCTGCTGCTGTGGCCGCAAAGGTCACAGAGTGATCAAGTTACCGAGGAGGGAAGCAGAGACCGAACCAGCTCCTGCCTGCCTGGACATCCCTCAGGGCTGCTCCTGGCCTGCGTCCTGAGTTGGTAGGGCGGTGAATCTGACCCCAAGGGACCGTCCCCTTGTCCCCCATCAGTGCAGGGCACCTGGCAGTGGGCTTGGAGGCTCCCTGGTGGCTTCTTCCGTCCTGGGGGGACCACCAGGGGAAGGGCACCCCAGCCGCGCCCCACACACCTCCGGCAGCCCCTGCCGGGCTGGAGGTCGTGGAAGCCCGGGCTGCAGAGGCCGCAGTCCCGTCCGGTCACATGGGGCAGGCAGGCGCACTGGCCGGTCGCTGGGTCGCAGGGTCTCTGCTCACTGGCTGAGCCCTCCGGGTTGCAGCTGCAGGCTGGGGGATGGGAAAAGGGGAAGGAGAGGGTGTCAGGGCACCCCGCAGACCACCTGTCCCACCTCGAGGGGTCCCAGAGAGGCAGAGAAGGTGGGGAGCCCAGGGAGACGACTCCCATTCAGCTTAGACTCCTGAGCGGTCTCTGAAGAAAGGCTCCAGGGCTGGGCGCTAGTCTCAGCCCATTTTCTATGTCCTTGGAGAGACAGGTCAGATGGCCGTGGTGGCGGGTGGCCCTTCTGAGCCCCCTACAAGGCTGTAGAGAAGGCCAGAAACTAGGTTGTGGGGGTTAGGGGCCGACCTGGCTCCCAGTGTTTTGGGTTACTTGACTCTGCTCTCCTGGGCCCCCCTAAGAATAAGAGGCCAACAGGGGCCACATGGAGTAGGGGGGCAAATGCTGAGCTTCTCCCTGGGGCACTCCTGGAAGCCTGCCACAGGCTGGTGCATGCCTCGAAGGCCCAAGGGCTGAGCATCTTGGAAGCCCAGGGGCAGGACAAAATGATGAGGGCCGCAGGCCATCTGGGACAGTCCCAGATGCCGACGGCAGAGCATGAGATCGGTGCTAAATCATCCGGGCAGGAAAACCACAAACAAAGAAAATCACAGGGTCAGAGTTGATCAGATCCCGAAGCCGAAAGAATCTCGGAGAAGAAACAAACCCTTACACTTTCTCGACAAGGCAACTGAGAAGGTGAGTAACCTGCCTAAGGTTGCACAGGAGCCTTGCAGAACAGCTGGCTGGATCTGGTGAAGGAGCCTGCCCCGCCCTGCCCTGTGGGCCTGGGAGGCTGGTACTTACGCATGCATTTGTCTGCAGGCCGAGGGGCCAGGGCGCTCCCGTAGAAGCCTTCCCGACAGTGCCCGCAGTGGACACCGGTCGTGTTGTACAGGCATCGCAGGCAGCGGCCAGACAGGGGGTCACAGTTGCCCACAGCGTTGGGGTCCACGTTTCCACTGCACTGACATGGCTGGCAGGGCTGGGGGCGCCCAGAGAGCCCCAGTGGGTCCCCGAAAAAGCCGTCATCACAGATCTCACAGCGCCGCCCTGGGAAAGAAGGCTTGTGTGGAGGAGCAGAACGAGGGGCCTGGCCTGCTGGGTCCATGAGGGGTGAGGGTGGGTGGGAACCTAAGAGAGCTCCTGCAAGGCTCCTGGTGGAGTGGAGCACGGGCTCTGGGGTCAGGCTGACCTGGGGCCAGGGGGCTATCAGTTGGCCCTGTGGTCTTAAGGGAGCCGCTGGGACTTGCTGAACTTGGACTCCGTGTCTGCAGAGCGGGGACAATAAAGGCAGCGATCTCAAAGGACCCTTGAGGCGAGCAAAGCACTAAGCCCAGATACTGGCACGTGGTTCACGATCAGCAGCAGCGGCTGGCATCACCCATTCACCATCATCACCCTCCTAGCCATCAGGCCCTCATTCACCATTCTCTTCATCAGCGCCTTGACCATCCTCTTCCTCACATAATCATTATCGTTATCACGACCTTTGTCTGCAGAGGTGAGCAGCGGCCGGATGATGCGGGGTCCGGTTGATTTCTCGCCCATGGCTGATTTAGCATTATGCGTTTATGGTCCTGCTGGGTCCTCGCGGCTGCCCACGGGGCTCTCTCTAGTTGCGGAGAATGGGACCTACTCTCTTATTGCAAAGCAAGGGCTTCTCGCAGCTGGGGCTTCTCTGGCTGCAGAGCAGGGCTCTCAGGTGCGTAGGCTTCAGTAGTTGCGGCCCATGGGCTCTAGAGCATGGGCTCAATAGTCGGGGCACCTGGGCTTAGCTGCTGCACACCACGCGGGATCTTCTTGAACTCGCGTCTCCTGTGTTGGCAGGTGAATTCTTTACCATTGAGCCAAGGAAGCTCTGTGGTCGTCACCTCTGCCATCATTTTCATCCGTCATTCTCATCGCTACGGTCATTATCTTGACCCTTATCTTCCTCATGACCTTGAGCATCGCTCTCCATCATCACTCAGCGTCTTCGTTATCGACACCTTTATCACCATCTCCACCTTCATCATTAGCATCCACTTGACGGTCTTCATCACCTTCATCCTTATGTTGCTCATCCCTCTCTTTGTCGTCATCTTCCTTGTCTCCGCCTTCAACACCACTGCCACCCTCCTTGTCACCATCCCCGCCGCCGTCTCGCTCCCTCAGCCGGGGCTGCTTCTTCCTTGTGGTTTCTGGCCCCTCTGCCTGTTCCGCTTCTCATGGCTTCTGAACTCCCTCTGGACTGCCTATTTCCTTCTCCTGTCTTGCTTCGTGGGTTTGACCTGGTGCTGCGGCTTCATCTTCTAGCCGCAGGGTGACTGTGAGTCTCAGAAAAGACAGTGTGTGAGGAGGCTTCTGGAGGCTCATGGCCTGGGAAGCCCACTCTGAACACAGATCAAGGGCCATCCTTGTCCCGCAGGCTTCATGCAGTGTCAGCCTGTTCTTGGTAGACATGCCTACCTCTCTGTGCATATCTGCACGAAACAGACCACGGGGGGACCTGGGGGTGCTGGGATGATGGGCATCTTAAATGATCTTCGTGCCTGTAGGCCCTCACGTTCCGTTACACTTTTCCCAACGATTTGCTCATTGGTTACAATGAGTATTACTTAATTTATAATCTAAAAAGTAGCTACTGTCGTGAAAGACAGCTGTGGGCTCCCGACGTCCTCAAAGTTCATCACTAAGGTGGAAATCAAGTTAATGCGATGAAAGGCAGGCAGCCTTGAACCTGGAGAGGGTGATGACTAAGGAGGAGAAGACAAAAGAGAAAAGGAAGGAAAAGAAAAATCTGAATGGAGGTCAGAAGGGAGAGGCTAGGGTCTGGCTTTGAGACTCTGAAACAGAGATGGAGTGAGATGGCCAAGGGGGAGATTGAAGCCAGTGATGAAGAATGTGGTCCCTGCAGTTAACTTGCCATCCACCCAGGACTGGGTGAGGACAGTTCCCCGGCAGGAGGCAGCTGCGAGGGGTCAGGGTGGTAGGCAAGCGAGGCAGACAAGGATCAGGACTTGACTGCGGTCAGTCCCGGATCAGACTGCGTGGCTGAGTCCCCTGTGTGCTGAGCTCTGACGGGACCTGAAGGATGCTGGCATGATAAAGACATGAGCTGGCACAAAGCCCTGATGTCCATCCTCGCATCCTTTCCAGGGCTCCTCCTGTGCACAGCAGTGCCCTCCTCCCCTGAAGTCCTCTCTTGGGTGACTCCTCTGTCCGCCCTCTCTCACTGAGTGGAGTCCCCTTGAGTTGTAGACTGGGGGCAGCCACAGGTGGGGAGCCAGGGAATGTGGGGAAGGTTGTGGAAACACGGGCAGCGTGATGGTGGGGGGCAGGGTCCTGAGGTGGGACCTCACTCCCGCAGTTCCTGGGGACCCCTGCTCTGGAGCACCTCCCCAACCTGCTAGCGGTCAGGAAGCTGCTTTCAGGTTTTTTTTTTGGCCACACTACATGGCGTGCAGAACCTCCTTGACCAGGGATCGAGCCTGCAACCCCTGCATTGGAAGCATGCAGCACTAACCACTGACCGCCCAGGGAGTCCCAAGGAGCTGCTTTCAGAGTGGTCCCAGATGCAGAGCCAGGTACCTGAGACCATGGGCATGTTACGCCAAGTGAAACAAACCAGTCACAAGAGCACAAATATCGTCAGAGGCCACCTACCTGAGGCACCCGGGATATTCACATTCAGAGAGACAGAAACTAGGACGGTGGGTGCCAGAGGATGGGGCGGGGGGAGCTATGAGATAATCATTTAATGGGTTGGAAGTTTCTATTTAGGATGATAAAAAATTCTGTGGGTGGATAGCAGTGATGGTTACATAACACCGGGAATGTACTTAAGGCCCCTGAATTGTACACTTAACAATGGTCAAAATGGCAAGTTATGTGTATTTTGCTAAAATTAAAAAAAAATCAGTAATTGCAAATATGAAAAAAAAAACCATTGAATTGCACACTTTAAATGGGTGAGTCAGGGGGTATATGAATACTATCTCAATAAAGCTCTTGTGTGCTTTTCTTTTTTTTAAAACGATCAGCTGTCTAGGATGACTCTGCTTCCTGGAGCAGGAATGAGGAACAGGGAGACGACTGGGGACGGGGGGAGTTTTGCATCACACATTACCTGGCGGCATTTTGTAATTATTTATTTGTTTCTGCGTTTGCTTTTCTGGCCACGCCACATGGCTTGTGGGATCTTAGTTCCCCAACCAGGGATTGATCCCAGGCCCACAGCACTGAGAGCTCCAAGTCCGAACCACTGGACCACCAGGGAATTCCCATGGCGACATTTTTTAAAAGCTGAAAGTTCAATCATAGGTTTTCCACCCAAACTATGTAAAAGAATAACCCAGGAACATGGAACATGACAGGAATACAGATTCCAGAGCTCCGTCTTAAACTACTAACCCAGCCTCTGTGGGTTGGGGCAGGGCTGGACACGACAATTTCCAAACTCCCACCTGGATATGCTCAGTGAACCCACAGCAGCCCACGGCCCTGGCTATCAGACTATGAGACTCAGGATTCCCAAAGGTCAGGCCTGACACCCCTCAGCGAGGCCCTCCCTCATCTGTGGACCCAGGACTCACTCCTGGAGCTTTGGCAGAGGCAGGGTCCCCGGGCACTCACCTCTCTGGCTCGGCGGGCAGTGGGTACACACCACTTCTCCACTGTCTGGGATGGTCGTGCAGGCCGATTGTCCGGGGCACGGGCAGGGCTGGCAGTCGTCGGCCTGGCCTGTGAAGGGGTTGCCGTAGAAACCTGGCAAGCAGCGCTCACAGGACAGGCCCTCGGTGTGGTGGCCGCAGAGGCAGATTCCTGAGGGGCGAGACAAGCACCTGGTCACCGCCACCTGAACCCAGACCCTGCTCAAGACAGGGGGCAGGCTGCTACACGGGGGCCACCAAGCATGTCCTAGGGTGGGAACTGGGGTGGGGCCTCTTCCACGGTGCAGACAGCATGGTCCAGGGATGAAGCATCCACCTGGGTTCACGTCCACCACTTACTGACCATGTGAAGCTG
Organism: Capricornis sumatraensis; assembly: GCF_032405125.1. Lineage (NCBI taxonomy): Eukaryota > Metazoa > Chordata > Mammalia > Artiodactyla > Bovidae > Capricornis > Capricornis sumatraensis. The sequence continues at coordinate 5,700,324 of NC_091069.1, forward strand.
GGCACCCCTGGGCCTCAACCTCCTCACCTGCAAAATGGGCATACATGACTGATCGCAACAGGTTTTCATCACGATTCAGTGCAGCCACGCACAGCCTCTGACACACAATTATTACTTGTCATCACTATTATTTGATAACCCGAAACCTATACCTGAACCGGCTGATGATACTGCTAGCGTTTGCTTCTAGTATTCTTTTCCCCTTCCTCAGTGGTTTCTTTGTTTTATTCTGTAAATTAAAGCCTCCAAGCCCTCTTAAGCTCAGGGACAGTGACACAGACCCAGGATTCCGGCCTTAATGTGAGGAAACCCTTTTAGGGGGTCTGTGGGTTTCCAGAGGCTTTCTTGGCCTCAGAATGGAACTCCCCTCCTTGCCCACTGGCTTCTATTTATTTATTTACGACGGATCTTCAGTTCCCCGACCAGGGATGAAACCCATGCTCCCTGCAGTGGAGGCGTGGAGTCTTAACCACTGGACCACCAGGGAATTCCCGCCCACTGATTTCTAATGAAGGGGACACTGCAACCCCCCTTCTCTAGCCCCATGGCGTCCAGAGTCTGCTCAGAGCCACTGCCAGGGCCTAAGGGAGGAGCCTGGCTAAGAAGGGGTTAAGCAAGAGCACCCCTTCCCAGAGGCACCCCCCAGCAGCACTTATCAAGGACTGGGGTGAACAGGAGGAAAGAGAGAGGACCCGGGGTGGACAAGCAGAGCACGGGGGGGCACCCAGGGGGTGCTTTCCATGGCCTCTGTCTCTGCCCAGCACCCACCCACTCACTAATCCTCCATCTTCCCAGGAAGGGCAGCAGTGACCGCTGTGCCCCCACCCCCCTTACAGGTGAAGACCTGCCCAAACGGAGCTGGAAGTTGTTCCAAGGCAAGGGGCTCTGAGGGACAACAAACCAGTCCCATCTCATGAGATGACCCTCCCAGAGTCCGGCATGGAAGGATCACGAGGCTCCATCTGGGTCGATTAGGGATGTCTGCCTGGGCACCAGAAGGAAGGAGCCCCTCGTGCTGTGGGTGCCCCCGACCCCGGCCGGCCTGCTGATTCCCAGGCTACTGTCCTTTGACAGCGGGGAAAAGGCATTTCCCTTTGCAGAGATCCTAGAAGCTGCAGAAGAGCAGCAGGGCGCCGGCCCTTCCACCTCCCGTGTGAGAGGCCAGTGTCCAGGCCCAGTGTGGCAGCTCCGGCCCAGGGCCCGTGGTCTCCCTGCCGGGCTTTCCTCTGCTGCAAGTGGGGGTGACCGTCGCTGGCAGTGACCTGAGAGAGGAGCAGCTCTGCCACCTACTGGCCAAGCCGCCTCCCTGCACTTTCGGTCCCACACCTGTAACATGGGACCGGAAGGGTCCCGGCACCTCCAGGGCTTTTTGCAGGATCCAACGATACAGCTTATAAAACGGTGCCTAGCACATGGGTGTGAGAGTTGGACTGTGAAGAAGGCTGAGCGCCGAAGAATTGATGGTTTTGAACTGTGGTGTTGGAGAACACTCTTGAGAGTCCCTTGGACTGCAAGGAGATCCAACCAGTCCATTCTGAAGGAGATCGGCCCTGGGATTTCTTTGGAAGGAATGATGCTAAAGCTGAAACTCCAGTACTTTGGCCACCTCATGCGAAGAGTTGACTCATTGGAAAAGACTCTGATGTTGGGAGGGATTGGGGGCAGGAGGAGAAGGGGACGACCGAGGATGAGATGGCTGGATGGCATCACGGACTCGATGGACGTGAGTCTGCGTGAACTCCGGGAGTTGGTGATGGACAGGGAGGCCTGGCGTGCTGCGATTCATGGGGTCGCAAAGAGTCAGACATGACTGAGCGACTGAACTGAACTGAACTGAGCACATGGAGGAAATTGAGGATACCATCCTATCAGTATCCGTGATCACTCGCACGCACGCAGCTGCCCCATTCAGGTCAGTGCTCTGCTCGCTGCCCAGGTGGCCTGGGGGTGGCGGAGGTGCAGGGAGACCTACCTGTGTTGGGATCACAGGTGCCATGCTGGTTACAGGTGCAGAGAACGCAGCCGGCATAGGGACCACCCAGGGGCGTGTCCCTCTTGTATCCTGGAGCGCAGGACTCACAGAACTGGCCGGTGTAGCCCTGGGGACACGAACAAGTCTCCACCCAGGAGGCTGGTGGGGACAGCCCCTGCCGGGCAGATGTGAGCTGGACCTCAGTCAGCAGCACGGGACCTTCAGAGAGAGACAGAAGGAGACAGCTCCATGCACGTGTTTCTCCCCCGAACCTTCCTACTCACCTGTGTAACAGGATATTGGCCCACATGCACAAAGGCCGTCCACGGGTCAATTGCAATTTTAAAAAAAAAGGACAAAGGGCAAAGGAAAAATTGGTAACTTTCAGAAGGAGAAATTTATATGGCTTGGAATTTTACAAGAAGAAGCTTACTCTCACTGGTTATTAAAGACACATATATTTACAGGACTTCCCTGGTGGTTCAGTGGCTAAGACTCTGTGCTCCTAATACAGGGGATCCTAAGTTTGCTCCCTAGTCAGGGAACTAGATCCCACATGCTGCAACTAAGAGTTTGCATGCCAAAAACTGAAAAAAGGTCCCACATGCTGCAACTAAGACCCAAATAAATAAATAAACAGCCAAACAAATAAATATGTACATTTAAACACTGATGTTGCTCACAACCCTCAGCTTGGTGAGCATTTTCCAGAGTAGTGATGGTGGAGGGTGGGGGCTTGGGGAACTCACACACGGGGATGTACGAAGATGAACTGGGAGCCTCTAGTAACACAGGAGTAGCTCTTATCAGACCAGCTTTCCCACAGAAAACTACTAGAAACTTGGGGCAAAATAGAAAAACTATCTGTCAACACTGAGCAGGCAAACAGACAAGGAGAGTGGACACTTGGCATCAAAATATAGAGAGATACAGCCTTGCTGAAGCAAAATTTGGCAGCATGCGTTAAAACAGAAAACATACACTCTTTGACCTCACATTTCCATTTTGAGGAATCTGACCTGAAGACATGCTTGCATGAGGATAAAATACCTTTATCTGAAGCTTCCCTGGTGGCTCAGATAGTAAAGAATCCACCTGCAATGCAGCAGACCCGGGCTCGATCCCTGGGTCAGGAAGATCCCCTGGAGGAGAAAATGACAACCCACTCCAGTATTCTTGCCTAGGAAATCCTATGGACAGAGGGGCCTGGTGGGCTACAGTCCATAGGGTCGCAAAGAGTTGGACACGACTGAGCGACTAACAAACACACACACACACACACACACACACACACACACACAGCGACTGACACACACACACAGCTCTTTGTCGCAGTATGTGGGCTTTTTAGTTGTGGCACGTGAACTCTCATTTGCAGCATGTGGTATCTAGTTTTCTGACCAGGGATTGAACCTGGGTCCCCTGCGTTGGTAACATGAAGTCTTAGCCACTGGACCACCAGGGAAGTCCCCATGTGGTTATTTCTAAATACCATTCACTTTTTATTTATTGTGTATTACAGTTAGCATATTATATTGGTTTTTAAAAATTGTGTCTAGGTAGGTGATAATATCGGAGAAGGCACTGGCGACCCACTCCAGTACTCTTGCCTGGAAAATCCCATGGACAGAGGAGCCTGGTGGGCTGCAGTCCATGGGGTTGCTAACAGGTGGACACGACTGAGCGACTTCACTTTTACTTTTCACTTTCATGCATTGGAGAAGGAAATGGCAACCCACTCCAGTTTTCTTGCCTGGAGAATCCCAGGGACAGGGGAGCCTGGTGGGCTGCTGTCTATGGGGTTGCACAGAGTCGGACACGACTGACGCAACTTGGCAGCAGCGGGTTATAATATCTGTGAATTTCCAGAAAGTAAAGGGGTGCGTATGTGTGTGCTCAGCTAGTCAGTCATGTCTTACTCTTTGTGACCCCGTGGACTGTAGCCCTCCAGGCTTCTCCGTCCATGGGATTCTCCACGCAAGAATACTGAAGTGGGCTGTCATTTCCTCCTTCAGGGGATCTTCCTGACCCAGGGATTGAACCTGCGTCTCCTGCATTGGCAGGTGGATCCCTTATCATTGAGCCACAGATCTGTCCTAAAAATGGATACAGAGGGTGCCTGGTCTAGGCACATATAGGCATGGTGTGGGGGAAGGAGGAGAGAAAGTACACTAGGAAAGAGAGAGGAACCAGGGACAGTGAGAGGACCTCCAAGGCGATCACTCAGTGACCAGGATGAGAGGTGGTGAGAAAGAAGGCTTGAGGCTGTGATAACTTAGCAGGCTGGCTGAGAGGTTTTGGAAACTAGGCTTTTTCTAGGTGCAACACCTCTAATGACCAGCAGGGGGAGGAATCCCAAGCATCATCGAAGAGCCCTCCAGGGTCCAGCCTCCTGTCAGGGATGGATTCCACCCTGGTGTGGCCACGTCAGGTTCTTGGTTTCTTTGTGTCCCTTAGAGCTGTCCATCTTCAGCCTCCTCACCTGTCCAGCCCCTGGCTCTGTCCTCAGCATCCACTCCTGCTTGCTGCCCTTACTGGTTATATGACCTTGGGCAAGTGTCTCGACCTCTCTGAGCCTCAGACCCGTTTCTGCTAAAGTGGGGCCGATAACCTCCGGCTGTGAAGACTCCATAAGGCTATGATGAAAGAGCCCCTGGGGGCCTCGCTGGTTTGGGGGCTGGGGAGTGCCCTGGTCACTACTGACCGGAAGAGCTGGTGCTGTGGCCGCTGGTCCAGACGCGCAGAGCAGTCAGGTTGGCGAGCACCCGCTGGAAGTGGAAGGAGGGCAGCGGAGGGTCCACGTCCTCGGAGGTCTCCTGCAATCTGGCCGGGGGAAGGGTCAAAGCAGATCCTGAGGCGGGGGGTCGTGAGAGGGGCCAGTGGTGCCAAGAACCCCCTGGCAGGAGCCCCCAGACCGCAGGGGAACGGATGTGCCTGGATCTCAGGGCCCACCCCGACCACCTGACCCCATCACTCAGGACACAGCAGGACACTTACAGGAACTTCAGCTGCACCTCCCCGGCCTGCCCGGAGTCCGGGGTGTGGGGTGAGTCGGAATGCTGCAGAGTCAGGGCCAGGCCCGCCCCTTCCAGCCTCAGCTGCGTGGAGAGTGGGGAGCCCCCAGGGGGGACCTGGAAGGTCAGTGTGAGGGGCTGCCCGTAGCTGAATCGCTGATCTCCCAGAAACTTCTCTGAAGACAAGAGAAGAAGGCTTTGATAGTCTTCACTTAATTAGCTGGATTTTTAATGTCTGTATTGATTTTTATTGGCAATTAAATTCTCAAAAGATAAAACTACAAACTCAAAGGGACCCTGCACAGAAGATCCTGAGGGTGGCCTGCCCACATCTCCGCAGCCAGAGCTGGCTTCAAGGGCATGTGACCCTGCCAATCACCGGGGGTCCCACACCCAGTTTAATGCTCTGCTGTCACTATCTTGACACTCATTTTTTTTGTTAAACTTATTTTATATTGGAGCATAGCCAATTAACAATGTTGTGATAGTTTCAGTGGGGACAGCAAAGGGCAACCACACACACACATGTATTCATTCTCCCCCAAACCCCTCTCCCATCCAGGCTGCCATATAACACTGAGCAGAGCCCCATGGGCTGTTCAGTAGGTCCTTGTTGGTTATCCTATCTTGACATTCTTAAGACTTTGGTCTTGAAACTTGGCTTTTGGAAGTGACATGCCATGGGACAACAGAGTCCGTGTGGGAGCAGAGGAGATTCAGCATGCCTGGTGGTGGAGATACCGTATGTCTGGTGGCACCTGTCTGCCCGTTCACATAGCACTCACGATGCCAGACGCCCCATGAGCTCAGAGTCCTCAGGGACCCGCATATGTGGGAGTTCAGTGAGGCTCCAGCAAGTCCCAGGTAAGAGGGCTACATGTGTGACTAAGCTGAGGGGCTGATGGCCCCACAGGCCACATTTTCCATGGGAATCAGAACTTGCTTCTAGCCAAAAATAGGCAGATACACCAAGGACCAAGGAGCCCTCACCTAGTCTTCTGACTGTCGTTTCTCTGTATTAGTCAATCGCTTAAATATAGTCCATGGGATCACAGAGAGTCGGACACAACTGAGCGACTTTTACTTTCACTTAAGCGGAAAATCACAGCTCAGAAGGAAAGGGGCCCAGTAGACACCCCATTGTTCTTTCAGGCCTCTGCCCTCAGGGAGGAAGGGGCCATGAGCAGAGGGGTGCGGGCCACCTTGAGAAGCTGGAAAAGGCCAAGGAAGGGACTCTCTTCCAGAAGCTCTAGGAGGGACACAGCTAGACCACACTTTGATTTTGGCCCAGCAAGTTCATTTCACGCTTCTGACCTCCAGAACACTAACGGAACACATTTTTAGCCACTGGGTTGGTGGCACTTTGTGACAGCGGTCACAGGGCAGGTACACGGGCAGCCCCACCCCTGCCTGTGCCGGCGGGTACCTGGTGCTGTGAGTTCTGCCTCCTCGTCCTCTGGGTCCAGGAGGAGGCCCCCTGGGCTCCATCGTGCAGGATGTCCTGGGTCCCCCATGCTTCCGGCCCGCCAGCCCTCGGCTCCTGGACAGCAAACACACACACGCCCCCCATGAGGTCCTGGAGGGTGACCTCTGCCCCCTCCCACTTCACACCCTTCCCTGGGTCCCAAGGAAAACCCCCAGAGGCATGAGTGCTGCCTGAAACAACAGGATCCAGAGTGGGAGAGACTGTTCTAGAGACAGGTCAGGTGGGGAGAGGAGCCGGCCAGGACCTCGCTCTGTGCCCAGACCTAGGCAGCTTGGAGCCCCAGCCCAGATCAGGGCAGGATCATGGGATGGGACGGGGCCCCGAGAGAAGCTAGAAGCTTCAGGAAGTCGCCTCTGTTGGGGCAAGGTCATGGCTGACCTTTGAATGCACCCTGCCCCATCAATGGACTTTGAGCACATACGAGGACATGGCCCCAGAACCCCATGGTGGGCCGTCTCTCATGAGACCAGGCTTGATCTGGTTTTTTGGCCTTCAGGGAATTCCCTCGCCTGTGACCTCACTGCCCCTGTCCTTCCAAGTGTGCGTGCCATGAACCTCACTGCACCCAAGGAAGCCCCCTGGTTAGGAAATGGCCAGGCGGGGGTGGGAACCCAGTCCCAGTTCGGTCCACTTCCCTCCCCCGACCCCAGCAGTTCACCAAGCAGTCAGGCACAGAGCAAGTGGCCTCCAGGGGAGACTCTCCAGAAGACAGCTGGAGAATAAGGTGGAGACCTGGGGCTCCCAAGGGGTGAGGAGGGAGGGAAGAAGAAAGGGAAAGAGGTCTGGAGCTCCTCGGTGCTAGGCTAGGTTGCCCCTTGCTGGCTGTGTGACCCTGGGCAAGTTTCTTAACCTCTCTGAGGCTAGGTTCTCATATGCAAAAGGGGGGCAATGAAGTACTTATGGCCCCAGCAGCAGTTCTCAAAGTTTGTCTGAACACCCTGGGGGATCCCTAAGACTCTTTCAGGGGAGACCATGAGGTCAAACGATCTTTTTAGTAACATTAAGATGTCATTTGCATTTTTCATCCTCTTTCTCACGCTGAGAACTTTCCAGGAGCTACAAGATGTGTGATATCACAACAGACTAAATGGCAGAAGCCGTGGTAAGAATCAGCTAACTTCTATTAAGCCAGAGCTTAAAGAGAGGTGCAAAAATGTAACATGAGTAGCACCACTCTTCTCAAAGGTTTTTGTCTTTTTTTTTTTTTTAATTTTGGCCACGCCACAATGGCATATGGAATCTTAGTTTCCCAACCATGGATCGCACCTTCAGCCTCTGCAGCGGAAGTGCAGAGTTCTACCTGCTGGACCACCAGGGATGTCCCCAAATTTTTTGTGTTTTAAAAAGTTATTTTTCACAGGCGGAAGTTATTTTTTTTTGTTATAAGTTTTCTATAGTCATTTGTAAATGAATTGATGCACAGATACTTTAAAATTACTGTTCTAGTGTCTAATCCAGAAAACACAACCCACATAAACAAAAGGACTTTGAGATTTTCTCTGATTTTCAAGAGCATAAAGGGATCCAGAGATCCAGAAGTTTGAGAACTGCTGGCTGAGGGTGTTTGTGAGATCACATGGGATGCTGAGACTGAATCGTCAAACCCAGGGCCAAGTGAGAACAGATCACGATGCTCTCCTAGGATTTTTAAAATGAGTTCCGTCTGATACTTGACATGCTTGACTCCGGGCCAGGTGACCACAGGGCTGTCCCCATTCCAAGCCCCTCTCAGTCCAGCAGAGGGCGCACTGCCCCCTGCATCTAGGGCGCCCCAGAAATGGCCCTGAGGAGGAGATGCTGGAGGTGGGGTTGGGGAAGGAGGTTCAGTGGGTCATGGCTGGGACCCACTCAGGCTATGATGTTTGGCAGAGTTCAGAGCTCCACTGCTTTCCTGCTCTAAAGAGCCACCTGGAACTGGGGACCCTGGACACTGGACTCAGAAAGAAGGCCGTGCACAGCCATGAAGAACAAAACTTAGGAGCCGATGAAGCTGGGGTGCCAACAGCTAAGCTATGTTACCTCCCTTTTCGGGGTCTCGGTTGCCCCATCTGTAAAATGGGAATGAGAGTATCTACCTGCCAGGGAATCCCTCAGGTTCTATGCACATAACGACCTCAGCAGGGTGTCAAGCATACAGCAAGTGCTCAATAAATGGAGGCCAGGGGACCAATCCTGGATCCCCAGCGCTAGGATATGCCAAGGGGTCCGAGGAGGAAATGAAAATCCCCCTGAGATTCCAGAGGCTGCCATATACCCATCCCCTCCCCTGCTCCTACTGGAGACTGAGGGAGCAGGCAAGGGCTGGAAGGGAGCCGGGGCGCAGGAAGGTGCTGGGGGCGCAGGAAGGTGCTGGGGGTGCAGAAGGGCGCAGAGGACCATGGCCACTGTGCGGGCCTGTGGGAGGTGCCGGGGCTGGGGGCTGAGGCTGCCCCTCCTTTCCACCCCCCATCACTGGATGTCCCCAAAGCAGGCCTGCCATCCCACCTGGGCTGGGAGCAGAGCCCTCGGAGGCGGCTGCGGGGACCACTTCTTACCCTGGCGGAAGTCGGAGAGGATGTGGTGCTCCCGGAACCCGGCAGCGGCCACGCACACCTTGGAGTGGCCGTAGCAGAAGCAGCTGCTGCAGCCGGCGGGGTTGTGGGACTGCAGGTTAAACGCGCCCGGACGACATCTGCAAGGGAGGCGGGACACGCCCCCGGGGGCCGGTGAACTGGCTGTGTTCAGGGAGCCCAGCTAGACCAACTGCAGCCCGCAGTCACTGGGGGATTTTCTTTAATTTCAAATTTAGAGAAGGGTTGCAAACATGACAGACACAGTTCCCATGGCGTCTTTACCTAGCTTTTCCTAATTGTAATGTCCGACCTCACCAGGGTGCGCTATCAAAACCAAGAATTTAACACTGATTAACGCGGCCATGAAATTAAAAGACGCTTACTCCTTGGAATGAAAGTTATGACCAACCTAGACAGCATATTCAAAAGCTTACTTTGCCGACTAAGGTCCGTCTAGTCAAGGCTATGGTTTTTCCAGTGGTCATGTATGGATGTGAGAGTTGGACTGTGAAGAAGGCTGAGGGCCGAAGAATTGATGCTTTTGAACTGTGGTGTTGGAGAACACTCTTGAGAGTCCCTTGGACTGCAAGGAGATCCAACCAGTCCATTCTGAAGGAGATCGGCCCTGGGATTTCTTTGGAAGGAATGATGCTAAAGCTGAAACTCCAGTACTTTGGTCACCTCATGTGAAGAGTTGACTCATTGGAAAAGACACTGATGTTGGGAGGGATTGGGGGCAGGAGAAGAAGGGGACGACCCAGGATGAGATGGCTGGATGGCATCACGGACTCGATGGACGTGAGTCTGAGTGAACTCCGGGAGCTGGTGATGGACAGGGAGGCCTGGCGTGCTGCAATTCACGGGGTCGCAAAGAGTCAGACACAACTGAGCAACTGAACTGAACTGAACTGAATGATTTACTGAACCTTACACATTATTAGGATTTCTCCCCCTTTCCCCACAAATGTCTGTCTTCTGCTTCAGGATCTGATCCAGGGCATGGTGTTGTATTTCACTGTATCTTTAATCTCTATCTGTAATAGCTTGTAGGTCTTTCTTTGATACTTTTGATAGTACTGGTTAAGTACTTTGTAGCATGCCCGCCGTTTGGGTTTATTTGAGGTTTTTCATAATCAGACTGGGGCCAAGGGTTTTGGGGGAGAAAGTGCCCTTCTTGTCACATCTTACTGGGGTAACTGATACCCCTGTGATGTCCTGGTCATGTATGACATCATTGGGGATGTTAATCTTCACCGCTTGGTTAAGGCACTGGCCACCAGGTTCCTCCACTGCAAAACTGCCATATTTTAGTTGTCAAAAGCAAGTCACTAAATCCATCCCAGACTCAAGAGGAAGGGAATTAAGCTCCACCTCTGGGAGGGGGAAATAATGAAAGAATTGTGGACCTATGGTGAAACCACTGGAGTAGGTAGTAAAATTTTTGGTTGGGGGGCACAGGGTATGAGGGTATGATCTCCAACTAGGGATCCAGTCCACGCCCCGTATTGTGGAAACTCAAAGCCTTAACCACTGGATCTTCAGGGAAGTCCCAGTTATTGGTAAATTTTTTGAGGGAGACGTTTGAGGGCTATGCAAATATCCTGTATCTCCTTCAAGTTCTGCCCACGAATTTCAGCATTTATCAGCAGCTCCGGCCTACAGTGACTGTTACTCTGATATTCTAACTGTGATTCTGTATTCCCCTCACTCCTTCTCCATTTCTAAATCTTCTGTGGAATTTTTCTGCAAGGAGGATTTGTCCCCATGTATTTATTTATTCAGGCATCTGTTTATGTCAGTGTGGACTTATGGATATTTATTTTATTCTTGGGTTATAATCCAATATTGTTATTATTTATTTTGTTCCAGCTTTGGGAACTCTTTCAGGTTGGCGTTCATGTCCTTTTGACACAGGCCCCCGTCCTGGTTTGGGTCTTTTGGGGGTTTGTTTTTGTCTGGTTTTGTTTTTAAGCACTTCTCTGCTTTCTGCAACATGCTTCAGGCTCATCTTGTATTTTCTCAACCCCAGCCTCAGAATCAGCCATTTTCCCAATGAGCCCTGCAGATGCCTTTTACAAATGCAGATTCCTGGTTTGCATGATGTTGGGGGGGGTTGCCCAGAAACTCCATTCAGACCAACCCAGGTGGAGGAATCTGATTCATGAGAATCTGCCAGTTACCTCAATGCTGGGCTGCTCCAACAAACCTGTCACCCAGTCCTCGCACTCCACAGATGGGTAAAGAGAGGCTGAGAGGCGAACCTCCTCAAGGTAGAGGCAGCAGAATAGAGTTAGTGGGATCTAGCCCCCCAACTTCACTCTGTCTCCTCAACTTGAGAGGTTTTGTGGGAGGAAGACCCAGGAGGGTGTCCTCCTCCCACTCCAGGGCCCACAAGCCACACGCAGACAAGGTGAGGAAGAGGCCTGGGGCTGCCCAAGATGAGAGTCAAGGCTGGGCGTCTTCCTGACCCAGCAGAGGAACATGATCTGGCAGTAGCGGAGTCCCCAGTGTACTGCTGGGCCAGGCTCCCCCACATACTCCACGGCCAGAGGACCAAAGAGGCCCTGGCACGCCCCACGCCGGCTGCAAAGGCTTCAGAGGTCAGGGACGAAGCCAGGAAGAGGAGACGAAGATGCCCAAGAACATAAACCCGCATCTGTCTGGCAGCCCACTGCTGGGGCTAGGAGGCCCCAGAACGCCTGAGCAGGAAGCTTAGGGAAAAGCCCTTCAGCCTCATTGAGCTTTAGGGGCTCCATTTGTACCACGACAGGATGGCAAAGATGGCAAACAAGCTTGAGTCTCAGCTCAGCTGGTTGGACCTTTTTGGAGCAGGGCATGGAGAAGGATTCTAAGGTAACAGTAGAGCTCGCAGTAAAGATTGCTGTGCTCCATTAGTGATGTCTGCCCTGGGTGTGAGATGGGGGGGTTATAGTAGTGCTCCATTAGTGATGTCTGGGCTGGGTGGGAGATGGGAGGGTTATAGTAGTGCTCCATTAGTGATGTCTGCCCTGGGTGTGGGATGGGAGGGTTGTGGTGGTACTCCATTAGTGATATCTGTGCTGGGTGTGGGATGGGAGGGTTGTGGTGGTGCTCCATTAGTGATGTCTGCCCTGGGTGTGGGATGGGAGGGTTGTGGTGGTACTCCATTAGTGATGTCTGCCCTGGGTGTGGGATGGGAGGGTTGTGGTGGTGCTCCATTAGTGATGTCTGCCCTGGGTGTGGGATGGGATGGTTGTGGTGGTACTCCATTAGTGATGTCTGCCCTGGGTGTGGGATGGGAGGGTTGTGGTAGTGCTCCATTAGTGATGTCTGCCCTGGGCCAGAGATAGGAGGATTGTGGTACCAGTAAGATGTGGTTGCTATCCCTGGATTAGATGATCTCCCCTATCCTTTTTAGCTCTTTCTTTTCAAGAAGATGTATTTTCACAGCTTATGAACTATCAGTGGTGGTGTGTCACAGTATAACCAGTGTCATAAAGTCTTTGGATGGCTTCCTGGGTGTCAGATTCCCTGTGCTCTAAGAAGAGAGCCAGGTGGTGGGGTTGCCCAAGTCTGGGAGGACCATGCTCTGTGCTCCTCCCACCACCACCAAGGTCTCTGCCAGCAGGCTCATTGTTGGATCGGTTCACCCACCTGTCACACAGGTTGCCTTCCACGTTCTCTTTGCAGGGGCAGCGCCCACTGCGGGGATCACAGGTGCCCAGGCTGCCCGCCGGATTGCAGGTACAGGGTCTGCCAAAGAGACAGGACAAGAGGAGGGTGTCCAACGAGAGAGCTCCAGAGTGGGAACAGCCCATCCTCATGGGAAGGACTCTCTCTATCCTTCCTGATGCACGAGAGGAACAGGAGGCAGGCTGACCCAAGAGCCTGCCCCCTGGTTTCCGCTGAGCAAAGGAAGTGACCTAGTCACTCACCTGAATAGCTAACCATCTGCCCCCTCCCACCCGCCTGTCCATCCGCCTGTCCATTCATCCACTCACTCCTCCATCTGCGCATCCTTCCATCCACTGATCCACGCATTCACCCTTCTATCCATCACCCACCCACGCACCTGGTCTCTCCTCCACCCATCTGTCTGCCCATCCATCTGACAAGACATGGTTCCTGTCCTCACAGAGCCTAGAGTCCAGTGAGGATGGACAGGCAAACAGGTGGGCACTGGACTTTGATACAAGCTACAGGAGAGAGAACATCCCGAGTCCACGGCAGCACCAACGAGATGCCTGGGGCGGGGAGGAAGTGGGGGGATTGCACCTTGGTTGACAACTGAAGGACGAGTAGGACTTTGTTCAGACACAGGCCAGGGGGAGGTGGCAGTGGGTGTTGAGTGCTCTGTTGAGAGTGCTCTGGGGTCAGAGAAGTGGCATGTGCAAAGGTCCAGAGGCCGGAGAGACACTGGAGAAGCATCCCGGTCCCCACCCGATGGCAAGCGTGACGCTGGAACCACTGGGTATTCTGTGAGCGAGAGCCTCCCTTACCTTCCCCATGCCATTTCCACTGCCTTTCAAATATCCAAGAAGACTGCTGAAATTAACCAAAGCCAAATTCATTTAAAAGTGCTTCTGATTTATAACGGCTTCGTTTTCTTGGTCGCTGTGCATTTTCCCAGCCAGGTGAGAGCACACGTGTAGGCCCCCCTTCTGCGGCCCAGACCCTAGCAGCCCCGGCCTGTCTCTCTCCCCGTCGGCGCCTCTCCCCACCCCGAGCTCTGCGGACTCAGCGTCTTCCTGAGTTGTGTCCCCCTTGCTAAGAATGGCTTCCCTTTGCCAAGATGCCCAAAGCAGAACCTCGGGGGTCAGCCTTCAACTCTGCTTCCTCTTCTGCTCCCTGGTACCACCTTCTACCCATCGATCCAAATGCCCACCGACTCTGCCTTCTGAGGGGCTCAGGAGCCCCCCGCTTGCTTCCCGCCACTCAGCCACGTGCCCTTGCGGACCATCTCTACCCACCGCCCCCGCCACCCTCACCTGCAGCCGCCCTCGCTGAGCGAGTGGAACCCAGGCAGGCAGCGGTCACACTTCCAGCCCGTCACCGTGGGCTTGCAGACGCAGGTGCCCAAGTCGTCGCACTGGAGGCCCAGGGAGCCTGGGGAGGAAGGGCACAGGGCAGCAGGGGCCCGCGGCGGTGGGTGAGGTTGTGGGGGCGGGGCGGGGCGGCTCACTCACCTGCTGGGTGGCAGTCGCAGGGCTGGCAGGGCGTCCGCGGGTTCCAGCGATAGAAGTTCTCCTGGCAGCGCTCGCAGTGCGGCCCAGCTGTGTGGGCACGGCAGCGCAGGCAGCGCCCACCGTGGCCCGAGCTGCGGAAGAGCTCCCGGTCAAAGGCACACTCCTCAGAGTGGCCGCTGCAGTTGCAAGCTGTGGGCAGGAGGCAGGGAGAGGGTGTGAGTGTAAGGCTGAGGCCCGTGGTAGGAGGGGAGCAGGTGCCGATCAGCCTCCTTGGTGAGTGAGCAGGCAGCTGGAGGAAGGTCCAGGATGGAGTTCAGGCCCGGCTTGATCAACAATCTGGAGACCAGGTGGTTGATCTTCCAAAATGGGACACTCTCAAGAAGAGAGGCACTGTTAATAAAACACACCCAACACAGGACCCTCCCAGGCAAGCCAGGCCTACAGTCACCTGGTCATGGGTCACAGACTTGTTACCTTCCAAAGCAGCAGCCTGGCTCCCCCTGTGGACCCTCCAAGCCATAATGGTGTGTGAATCTGATCCCCAGTGACCATGAGGTCACCCAGAGGCATGAAAAATACAAGTCACCTTTCATTCACTCATTAATACATTTTTCCAAGAAGCAGTATGTATCAAGGATCAGCTCCGTCTTGGCTCCCATGGTGAGCCCAGCGTGGGGCGGACCCATGAACAGTAGGAGCCCAGGTCCTGCACACGTGGTCCCACTGATGGAGGACAGATGCAGCAAGCAGGTGAACATCCTGCAGGGGTGGGGCTGTGACGGGAGAAGCAGGGAGGCGCCAGCCTTCCTGGAGGAAGTCACAGCTAAGGGGACTGAAGGGTGAGCAGGAGGGAAGTGGGAGGGCAAAGGAGGAGGAAGGGAAGGAAAGTCCCAGGCGGAGGCAAGAGGCCCTTTGTGACACAGCCAAAGGAGCAGGCTTCGCCCAGGGTCGGGGTGGGAGGTGGCATGTCATGCGATGGGAGGGTGTGTTGTGCAGTGTGACGGGAGGGAGAGGGGTGCAGGGGCAGCTATGAGGTCAAGAGGTCAGCCAGGGCTTGATCAAGGGAGGCTGGGCAGTCAGGGTCAGAGGACTTCACCTTGGAGCAAGAATGTGGGTGACTGCAATTGTATTTGCATTTGAAAGTGGTGCAGGCAGGGGATAGGGGTGAGGGGGTAGAGAGAGCAGGGAGGTGGGGTCTTAGACACTCAGAGGAGGGGTGACTGGCTGGACCACGTGTTGGCTGTGCAGAAGGACACAGTTAGCCGGGTTGGAGGGGCATGAATGTGATCAAAATCAGGGCTCAGGGCTGCCTGGACTTGGTGGGTGAGAGGGGTCAGGTATACAGCCCAGCTTTCAGGCTGGGAGGACAGAGATGTGACCTCAGGGGTGAGGACACAACCTTTGGTGTCCCCACCATGGAGTCAGCCCCAGACTGGGAATGGTGAGCCAGCCAGCTTCCTTGGCTCCAGGAGGACTTCCTGGTGGAGGCAGGCCAGTGAGGGCAGAAGGAACTCATTAGGGCCACGGTGGCCCTGGGAGGCTCCTGCAGACAGCATCCTGTTCCGTGGAACAGACCGTCCCCTCCCTCCCCCCTGGGTCTCTGTGTCAGCAGCCCAGGCCCAAGAGCACAGTGGGCCCAGAGGCTGAGCCGTCAGGAGCGCGTGCGTGGGAAGACGTGCCTCCCACCAGCATGGAACCAGGCGGGGTCTGGTGCCCAGCAACGGCCAGCTACACTTGCGAGGGCTTAGCAAGTCCGATGACTGTTGGGGGAAAGGGAGGCAGGCAGGGCTTGGGGACACAGCGAGGCTGGAAGGGGCACGCCAGGAGCGAGGCTGGAAGGGGCACGCCAGGCGGGGAAGAGCCCCCAGCGGGGAAGGTAAAGCGCCACCAGCCTCTGCAGTGTGCCTCTCTGAGGTTAGGCAGCCCTGGCCACATCACAAGGGTCGGGCATCCCAGGGCTGCCTGGGGGCCTGCGGGAGAGGATGGGTGGGCAGGTCAGCACCTTCCCAGGGCCCGGGGTGGCCTGGCTTTGATTAGCAGCTGCGGTTGGAGCCGTGAAAACAAAGGAACAAGTTGGGTGTCCTTTTCAGCCCTCCCGCCACGCACGCCTCAACTGGGGAGACTGGGTCTGGGGCTCTGTGTGTGGGGGCAAGGGCTGAGGACCAAACGCCCCGTCCAGCTCTCCCTCAGCTCCCCCTGGTCCCTACGTGGGGGTGACAGCCCCAAGCTACTGCCAGCCCACCCAGAAGCAGGGCTGGGGGCTTGGTTTCCCAAGCCTGCAACCCCCCCCGCCTCTGGCCCCCAAAGTTCCGGGACACTCACGTAGACACTCGTTGGCGGCCTCGGCCGTGCCCCGGGCCCACGGGCGGTCCTGGAAGAAGGGCAGGCAGCGCTCGCAGTCCGTGCCCGTGGTGCTGTGCTGGCACCGGCAGGCCAGCCGGCCCTCCTCATCCGGGCCACACTCGCTGGCATGCCCGTTGCACTTGCACCTGGGGAAAGAACATGGGGGCAGGGTGTCTGCAAACTGGGGGAGGCGCCAGCACAGGAAGGGTTAATCAGCAGGTAGCCCCGGCCTTCAGGGGAGCCCCTGACTCTACTGCTCAGCTGTGGAGCTTTGCATGCCAAGTCGCTTCAGTCGTGTCCGACTCTTTGCGACCCCGTGGACTGTAGCCCACCAGGCTCCTCTGTCCATGGGATTCTCCAGGCAAGAATACTGGAGTGGGTTGCCATGCCCTCCTCTAGGGGATCTTCCCCATCCAGGGATCGAATCCTCATCTCTTATGTCTCCTTGGCAGGTGGGTTTTTACCACTCGAGCTTTCTTCCACACCTACCCTGGGCTCAGGGCAACAGGAACAGAGCTGACCACAGCGGGCTGTTCTGAGCTCTGCACATGTATAAACCCATCATGACTTCACAAGCCCACTATGACCTACACTCAGGGTGCTATACCCAGGGGAAGAAGTCATCTCGGTCTCCTGGGTAGAGAGGGTGGGCCAGCTCTCAGGGCAGTGGGTGGAGGCGGGGGCAGCCAGGGAGGCCACCCCATGCCCTCTCCTTTGCGTCTAAAGGGACGGGAAGGAGACTGCCCCACACATAGGACAGCCCCCAACTCATCTCAAGGCTCCGGTGAGGCTGTGCCTTTGAGGGCAGTCCTGGGCCTGCCCCACCCACCCTCCCCCAGGGTCACACAGGTGGAATCAGGCAGGAACAAAGGTGCCCGGATCACACAGCCTGCTCCGCTGAACCTGACCCTGTGGGACCGTCACCCCAACCCCAAGTGGCCAGACTGAGCCGCTCAGACGATGGCCATGGGTCCCGGCTCCCAGACTTCTCTGTCTCAGCCCCTAGCTGAGCAGTCAGCTCACGTCATCTGTCTGGAGTCTCACTACCACGGTGGAAGGGACTGTAACTATCCCCATTTCACAGGAGAGGAAACTGAGGCTCAGGTCATGGCGTGACGGATGCCATGTGGCAGAGCTAGAATCTGAAGCCCATTCTCTCCTAGTCCACACTGCCCCCCAGCTCCTGGACACTCCTCTGTGCCCACTTGGTGTCTCCCCATAAGCTGCGTTTCATGCTCCATCCTAAGTGGGTGCTGAAGACTCTCCAACCACTGCCGGTGGGGCACTGGCTCCTCTCTGGGAGCTCAGGGTAGGCAGGTAATGCCCAGCACTTCTGGCAGGTGAGGCGGGCACCAGGCAGTCTCGGGAGACAGCGGTCACCCATCTCAGGATAAGGGACTGCTCTCGGCCCCAGTGGGATACTGGAAACACTGCCTCCTCCATGAAGCCCTCCGACCTTAAGGGAAGGAGTGCAGTTCCTGTGGGCCACTGAGGGACACAGGCTGCCGGGCCACTGTCCCCAGCCAGCTGCTGGCCTGAGGGTGGTCCGGCTCTGGCAGCTGGGACCCAGATGTTCTCTGTCCCAAAGCCCCCTGACAGCAGGCGCTGCAGCTCACTGACATCCACCATCCTCGGAGGGGCCCTGCCCCTGGGTGGTTTGACTTGAGTCAAGTGTGGAGTTGGGGTTGGGGGAGAAGGGGCAGAGAGGTCCTCACAGACACTCCCCCATTTCCCCTTCACTCCCGAGCCTCTGCCTCTGAGGGGTGCAGACGCCCCAAGTGCGGACAGTGGACCCATGCTCCCTTTGCAGATACCCATCTCTCTGCACCCCGTCCAAGAACCTCTGATTTCTGGAAGCCCCTGCTCCCTACCCTCCTGGGCCACCACTCCCATGTTGAGCTGACTTCCCATCCTAACTAGCTTTCAGACCCACACCTCTCCCATCCTCTCTGCCCAACCAGCTTCTTCTTTAAAATATTTATATTTATTTATTTGGCTACGCCTGGTGTTGGTTGCAGCATGTGGGATTTTTGCTGCGGCATATGAACTCTTAGTTGAGGCATGTGGGATCCGGTTCCCCCACCAGGGATCGAACCTGAGCCCCCTGCATTGGGAGCACAGAGTCTTAGCCACTGGACCATCTGGGAAGTTCCACAACCAACTTCTCTCTCCTCTCGTCTCCCCACTTATGCTGTCAGGGGCTGGGGTGTTTTAGAAATCCGATCCTCTTGCTACTGGCCAAATCCTTCAGCAGCTTCCCACTGACTGCACAAACTTGGTCCACGGTCCAGACAAGCTTCCGGCCGTCTCTGTGTCCCCCGTTCCAGCCACAGGGTTGTCACCTTGTTCCTCAAGCCTGGGTCTCGCACACTAGTTCTTTCACTGGGATGCCTGCCCCTCACCTCCTCCAGCCTCATGGGGGCTCCCTGACCTCCTGTGGGGTCCCCATCTGCAGGGTGGTCCCCCTGACCAATGGCACACCTTGCCCTGGTCTCCCGTCCCTGTTACTCTGGGGCGTGGTTCAGTACAGTTCAATTGTGTCCCACTCTGCGATCCCGTGGATGGCAGCATGCCAGGCCTCCCTGTCCATCACCAACTCCCAGAGTTTACTCAAAGTCCTATCCATTGAGTCAGTGATGCCATCCAACCATCTCATCTTCTGTCATCCCCTTCTCCTCCCGCCTTCAATCTTTCCCAGCATCAGGGTCTTTTCAAATGAGTTAGTTCTTCAGATCAGGTGGCCAAAGTATTGGAGTTTCAACATCAGTCCTTCCCGTGAATATTCAGGACTGATCTCCTTCAGGATGGATTGGTTGGATCTCCTTGCAGTCCAAGGGACTCTCAAGAGTCTGCTCCAACACCACAGTTCACGGGTACTGGGTTCTAATTAGTTTGTGGTTAGTGGGGTCTAATCTGGTGACTGTCTGCCTGGGGCCAGAACACATCTGTCTGTTTTCTCCATTCCAAGAAGCCCGATAAGCATTTACATTAAAGATGTCACATGTGCCTGGCGGGCCCAGTACCGGGTGCCTGCATGTAAGGCAGGCCTGAGATGCCGATGCTTCTTGCAGACGAGATGCTTAAGCAGACAGACGACAACACGCAGTGACTGAAGCTTGAGGAGTATGCGGGCCAGGACCAGGCGTCCCGGCAGCAGGGCCTGGCGATCCCCAGGAGAAGCACGGAAGCACGGTGGCTCCTCCCACAGCGACCTTTCCAGGTCATGGGCCGAGGGGCTTTGGAGCAGCCTGAACCATTCCTCCTATGCAGAGATGCCTCAAAGCCTTTTTCAACACTGCGAATGTCCCTGGGAAACCCTACTGTACCCAAGTTTACAAGATTTGGGGAAGAATGAGGTTGATCGGCTCCATCGGTTATAAGCTCGTGAGTGCTGCTTAAAGAAGTGAAGCTGAAAGTCTGGGGTCCCGGGCCGGCTCGAGGCCACTGTAAACCAGTCTTACTTGGAGCACATGTCCCATGGAACGGTGGGTGGGCGAAAAATGTAATAGGCTCTGTGTGTCAGATGGGAGCGTGGAACACTGCTGCACACGGGCACATGTGGCATGAATGAATGAGTGCACCTGTCTGATGCCCAAAAAAAGGAAGGAAAGGGAGGGGGAGGGGCCTCCGGGCAGAAGGAACTGCAGGTGCAAAGGGCTGGCATGTCCCACAGGTGGTGCCGAAACACGGCTCACGTGGGAAAAGCAGTGGAAGGGGAGCGGGAGGCGGGATGCAGCCAGGTCATGAAGGTCTTGAATGCTGGACCCAGGGGACCAGGCTCTGGCTTTCCCCCAAACCCCCCATCACTCAGAGCACCAGAAATGGCTTCTTTACCATCCACGGTGGCTCAGACGGTAAAGAACCCGCCTGCCAATGCAGGAGATCCGGGCTGGATCCCTGGCTGGGGAAGATCCCCTGGAGAAGGGAATGGTTCCCCACTCCAGTATTCCTGCCTGGAGAAGTCCACGGTCAGAGGAGCCTGGCAGGCTACAGTCCATGGGGTCGCAAAGAGCTGGATGTGACTGACCGACTCACACTTCCGCTTTCCACTTTTCCACCCTCCACGGTAGCCACCCTTGTCCCCACTGCTGCCCGGCCTACCACCTACCTGCCGCCCACCGAGAAGTCCGACACGGCGTAGTAGTAGGACCGTAGCACTTTGGGGTCCTTGAAGATGTCATCCCCAAACGTGTTGAGCCGGTCCAGGGAGACGAGGAGCTCCGTGCTGGTGACCCACTCCTGGGGGACAAGACGGAGGGGAAGGGGCACCATCAGCAGTGTGTGCTTCCAGGCTGTGTTCCCGCCCTGCTCTGCTGGGAGGTCCAGCCTGTGGCCTGGGGGTGGTGGTGGCGTCGGTGGTGGGGTCTCCTGACACGCAGGGACAGGCCCAGCCCAGACAAACCCTGAGAACACGGCAGAAATAAGAAGCCTGTGCTTTGGGGTCATGTCAACCTGGGTGCCCAGCCCCGTCCTGACTCTGCAGCTTCGGGGAAGCAGCCCAGTGTCTCGGAACCTCCACATCCTTCCCATCTGTGAAGTGGGACAAGGGATAACGTCTGTCCCAGGAGGGTGATGGAGGAGAAAGAGCCGATGTCAGCGGCGGGGCATGGAGTCCGCCAAGTGGCCGAGGTGCTGGGTGAAGGGCTGGAGCAGCCCTTTTAAAACCGTGTCACGCGGGTCCCCGACTCCTCCCAGTAGAATTGCACTGCCACGCTAGAGGTTAGCCGAGGGAGGGCGCGTCCCAGAGCCCTGGGTTTACAGGCTTCTCACGGGCTAAGGAGCTGCCTCCCACAGACAAGGCCCTTGCCCCAGGTGACACGTCTCACCAGAACACAGCCCATGAGAACAGGGACTCGGGGTCCTCGCGGCATCCCCAGCCCCGGGCTCTGCCTAGCCCGGAGCAGACAACGTGGTAAATACTTGCTGATGGCGGGAGGAGAGGCTTCCCCCTGGAAGAGCTGGCGGGGACTTGGGGGAGAGCCCACGTGAGGGCTGACATTTTCATCGGCCTGGTGTCACAATCAGAGGTGGCTCCAGCTGAATGTTAATCACCTTTTTAATTCAGCCCAGGAGCCCCTGGTTTAGCAATCAGGCCCATTAGGACAGGAAATGAACTCCTGGCAGAGTCTTGACTTCTCACCCCAGCATGACTCAGGCCAGCAGGCCTCCCCGGTCCCCCTCAGGCTCAGCAACTCTCAAGCCCGTGACCTGGGGCCCAGGACCTCTGCCTGAGGATGCTTCAGCCAGGGAGGAGTTAAGAAAACTTCAGAAGGGACCTCAGTGCTCAGAGGAGTTTGTCAGCTCCCCGGGGGTGTCACTCTCTGAATCACTTCCCAAATGTCAGTGTGCATTCAGGGATCAGGTTAAAAAGCAGCTTCTGATCAGAGGTGGGGCCTAAGACTCTGTATTTCTACATGTGCCCAGATGTTGCTGATGTTGCTTGCCAGTCCCTGGGGCAGCTGAGAAGCAAGGGGCAAGGCCCGGGTGGGAACCCAGTAGAGCACAGCTGAGGCACTAAGAGTCTTCTTTGTCTGGAGACAGTGCCCGTAGAGAACTCAAATCACTGCTGCCTAAGCTGGAAGGTGCAACAGCTGACACTTACTGTGTGGTTATGACTTGCTGCTGCTGCTGCTAAGTCACTTCAGTCGTGTCCGACTCTGTGCGACCCCATAGACGGCAGCCCACCAGGCTCCTCCGTCCCTGGGATTCTCCAGGCAAGAACACTGAAGTGGGGTGCCATTTCCTACTCCAATGCATGAAAGTGAAAAGTGAAAGTGAAGTCGCTCAGTCGTGTCTGACTCTCAGCGACCCCACGGACTGCAGCCCACCAGGCTCCTCCGTCCACGGGATTTTCTAGGCAAGAGTACAGGAGTGGGGTGCCATTGCCTTCTCTGGTAGTTATGACTTAGGTCCTCACAATAACCCCATGGGGAGGGTTCATTCTCAGCCATGTTTCACAGACGAGCAGGCTGAAGCACCTGATGCAAAGCGTTGACTTGTGGGAAAAGACCCCGAAGCTGGGAAAGATTGAAGGCAGGAGGAGAAGTGAGCGGCAGAGGATAAGATGATTGGATGGCATCACCGACTCAATGGACATGAGTTTGAGCAAACTCTGGGAGACAGTGAGATAGTGAAGGACAGGGAAGCCTGGTGTGCTGCAGTCCATGGGGTCGCAAAGAGTCAGACATGACTTAGCAACTGACCAACAACATGACCCGAAAGACTGAGGCTCAGAGAAGGTAAGTGCTGTGCTTCCAAGCTGCAGAACTGGTGCACGAGGAGCTGGGGTTCGTGTTTGACCCCCAGGGTCCCAGCTTTAGCCACTAGGTAGCCTGCCTTCCTGCATCTAACCGCAACGCCCTCATCATATCAGTGGAGTCCAGAGGGCAATGACCCGCCAAGGTATCGGTCTGCAGGGGCCCTCCTCTGGGTTCCTGCATCTGCCCTGCAGCCTATGACCTGCTCATCAGTCTGTGAAGACAATGACCGTGGGAACAGCATCAGGCTCTCCCTGAGACACCGGGAAGGGAGCTGGGAGAGAGAAGGGGAATTTGCTCCCTTAGCCCAAATTGTACAGGTCACTCCCTGAAGGTCGCTTCTGGGCAAACTGGGGACCCTGTGTACACACGCAATGGGCTTCTGCAACTTCCGCAATGGCCCAGTTAAAACTGCAAGTGGGCTCTCGCGTTGATTTTGGACACACCCGGGGGCCAGAATGCAATGGTAAGTAGCAGGAGGCGGGAGCTTCGGCTCCAGGCAGCAGTGGTTCTGCCCCAGGCAGCACCCTGCAGAGGGTCAGCCTTCTACCCCAGGCCTGTGGCCCCCTGCATGGGGGATAGAAGGATCCAAGACTCAGCAGTCACATGAACACATCCTTCGTTGTTGTTCGGTCTCTCAGTTGTGTCTGACTCCTTGCGGCCCCTGGACTGCAGCACACCAGAGTTTCCTGTCCTTCACTATCTCCAGGAATTTGCCCTAACTGATGCTCATTGAGTTGGTGAAACCATCGAACCGTCTCTTCCTCTATTACCCCCTTCTTCTCTTGCCTTCAATCTTTCCCAGCATCAGGGTCTTCCCCAATGAGTTGGCTCTTCACATCAGGTGGCCAAAGTATTGGAGCTTCAGCTTCAGCATCAGTCCTTCCAGTGAGTATTCAGGACTGATTTCCTTTAGGACGGACTGGTTGGATCTCCTTGCAGTCCAAGGGACCCTCAAGAATCTTCTCCAACACCATAATTGATTACATCCTTGGGTACCCCCACCCCACATGCTCCCCATCCTTAGAGGAAGCACCACCCTGGGGGCGCCCAGAGGGGAAAGAAGGGGAGCGTGACCTTGCCTTTCTTTGTCTCTGACCTTGGTTTCTTTCTCTGACCTTGGTTTCTGCCTGGGGGGCTGCAAGGGGCTCATTTCTGCAAAGGCTGTTTCTCATCAGGGATAACATTCAGGACATATGGGGCAACAAGACAGGGGACCCCCCGGGCCAGCCGTAGGTCTTTTGGCATGCTGCCAAGATGGCACAGATGCAGGTGGATTGATTGTCCCATGAATGGACTCAGATGGGCAAGATACGGGGACCTGGTGCACACCCACGGCCATAGCGCTCTGCCATGGAGATGAGATCAATGAGCTTCTACGATCTCATCTTCAAAGGGTGAATAAGCATCTCTTAAAGGCCACTCACTCTGCTGGCGACCTTCTTGTTGACTATCCAAGGTGGCAGCAGCCAGCCCCATGGGGCTAGTAATTAAAATTCATTAAACTAAAATAAAGCCGAAAATTTAGTCCCTCAGTCGTGCTAGTCACACCTCACGTGTTCTTACAGACACACGTGGTTCGTGGCAACCCCCACCGCACCGCGCAGCTTGGGGTCATTTTCTTCTGTCACTGCAGGAAGTCCTGTCGGACAGCTCCGCCTGGCAGCACGGAAACCACGACTCCACGAGTCCAAACGCGGGTGCTTTTCACGTTTCCCTTTCGTCCTCATCACAGCCCTTGGAGACACAAGGGGCAGGCAAGGCCATCCATCCCAGAGCAGGGAGCTCTGGCAGGGGCTCCAGCTAGGAGTCAAGGCACTCAGGACCCTTCCACCCACCCGCACGTCCCCCTGGAAAGTCCCTTCCCTGGCTCTGAGCCTCCATTTCCCCAGGGGAAAGGGGTTAGCTGAGTTGGTGGCTGTCACAGGGCACCCTCTTCCATCTCTTTCATTATCAGGCATTCACAAAAGATTCAGGCACAACAAAAGCTTCTGTTGTTTAGAATCTAAAAACCAGGGGATCTCGAAGAGCCCCCTGCATCCTCCTGCCCTTTCAGTCTTCCCTCTGGTCCCCTGGACCTGAGTGTCCGGGTCAGCCTCTCCCCTCCACCCCCCAGTCCCACTCCCCTCTAACCTGCAACACAGGGCTCTCTTCAAAGTTGTAGGCACTGGGCCTGCCCTCCAGGGTGGAGAAGGCCACATTGCCCCCGCTCAGCGGGGAGATGTCGCTGAACTCAGAGGTGCAGAAGGCCACGCGCTCGTCCTCGCCCGGCCGCAGGAACAGGCCCTCGGGCCGGCCGTAGGTCTTTTGGCATGAGGCGCTGTAGTACTGGTAGGGCTCCCAGGGGCCCCCCACCTGGCTGCGCTTGTAGATGGCAAAGCTCTCGGGTCGACTCGTGTGGAACTTCAGCCGCACATAGGTGATCTCGTAAGCTTTCCCTGCAGTGGGAAGATGTGGACCCATTTTACAGAAGGGAAGAGAGAGTCAGAATCCTGGTCCAGGGAGAACAGAACGGCTGGGCTGCATGAACTATCTTGGATGGATCGTTAGAGGCTCTCTGGAGCACCGAGCAGGGCATGCCAGGATCAATTAGTGATGCCTGTCAGGGACACCGGAGAGGACAATGCTGGCATGATTCCCAGGCATTTGCCATCCCCTAATTAGGCCAATTGCCCCCCTGCACAGCAATCAGCAATGTAACACCTCCGACTCAGCCATCTCTTTCTGCTTCAAATTGCTCCAGCAATGGGATAGTGCCACAACCCGAAGTCTGCTCTGCCATTAGAAAGTTACTTCTTTTACTACACCCCAACAAAGCCAGACCTCCCATCTGTGCCTTTTTACCTCCTTCCCTCCCAGTGATTTCAGACCCCTGGAGTCTGGAGACATGCCTGTTTCAAGCCCCCCGCCCCAATCCTAATGCAATTCCCCCGGGACTTCACTCTTCCCGTGCTTCCATCAGACTTCTCCTCAATCCAAATTTCTCAAGAGAAGTCTCCATCTCTTGGGTCCACGGCCTTATCTCCCAATTTAGCAGTTGTGCATTGTGCCTGATTCTTTGCGATGCTCTGGACAGTAGCCTGCCAGGCTCCTCTGTCTATGGGATTCTCCAGGCAAGAATATTAGAGTGGGTAGTCATTCCCTTCTCCAAGGGATCTTCCCGACCCAGGGATTGAACCTGCATCCCAGGCGGTGCTAGTGGTAAAGAACCCACCTGCCACTGCAGGAGACTTAAGAGACATGGATTCAGGCCTGGGGTTGGGAAGATCTCCTGAAGGAGCGCATGGCAACCCACTCCAGTATACTTGCCTGGAGAGTCCCCTTGGACAGAGGAGCCTGGTGGGCTGCAGTCCGTAGAGTCGCACAGAGTCAGATGCTCCTGACCAGCACAGAACTTGTCAAGGCCCCCTTCCTGCATCCACCTTCTTCCCCTGGCCTTTCTGCCCGGTCCCGGATGCCCCGGGAGGCCTGCCCTGCTGCCGCCGCCTCCATCACTGTCCACAGTCTTCCTTACCCACTGAGGACAAGTCACTTCAGTCTTCTGTTTAAAACACTGTGGCCCCATGTGAGAGCTAAATCTATAAAACTCTTAGAAGAAAATAAAAGAGTAAATCTTCGTGACCTGGGTGAGGTAAAGCCTTCTTAGATGGGACACCAAAGGAACAAGAGACAGAAGAAAAAACAGACGGACTGAACTTCACCAAAAACTCCTGTGCTTCTCGACACCACTGAGAAAATGGAAAGCCAACCACAGAATAGGAGAAACTATTTGCAAAGCATGTATCTGTTAAGGGGTTTATCTAGAATGTGTAAAGAATTCTTACAGCTCAAAAATAAAAGGATCATTGGGGACTTCCCTGGGGGTCCAGTGATTAGGACTTGGTGCTTTCACTGCAGGGGGCACGGGTTCTATCCCTGGTCAGGGAACTAAGATCCTGCAAGCCACGTGGCTCCACGACGCCCCCCCCCAAAAAAAAAGGACAGATAGCCCAACTGAAAAAATGGACATTTCTCCAAGGAAGATATATAAATGGCCAATGTGCACAGGAGAAGATGTTCAACATGACTACCCAGAAGAAAGCTACAAGATACCACTCCACTCCCCTAAGATGGATATAATAAAAAGACAAAAAGGAGTGTTAGCAAGGACGTGGAAACACTGGAAGCCTTGTACACAGCTGGTAAAAGTGTAAAATGGTGCAGCTGCTTTGGAAAAGAGTCTGGGGGTCTCTTAAAAAGTTAAAATAAAGTTACCACGTGGCTCCGCAATCTCACTCCCAGGCGTGTGCCCAAGCAAAATGAAAACATATGTCCTCACAAAAACCTCCACATGAATGTTCACAGCAGGATTACTCATAAAATCCAAAGACCGGAAACAACTCAGACGTTTGTCGACAGATAAATGACAAAATAAAACATGGTATATCACACAAAGGAATATTATTTGGCAAGAGAAAGGAGTAAAGAGCTGACACAGGCTACAAGGGAGATGAGCCTTGAAAACAATATGATAAATAAAGGAAGCCGGGCTTCCCTGGTGGCTCAGTGGTAAAGAATCCACCTGCCAGTGCAGGACACGGGTTCCAGCCCTGGTCCAGCTCAGCCCGAGCACACAGCTAGCAGCCCGCTCCAGCCTGTGCACTATAAGAACGGAAGCCACGGCAGTGAGAAGCCGGACACCGCGGCTAGAGGGCAGCCCCTCTCCGCAACGAGAGGAAAAGCCCGAGCAGCAAGAAGACCCAGCACAGTCGAAAATACAAAGAAGTTGATTCCACAGAGCACATACAGTATGACTTCACCTATATTAAATGTGCCAAATAGGCACCGTCAGAAAAATGGAAAGTAGATTAGTCGTTTTCAGGGTTTAGAGGGCGGGAGAATACTCAGGGGGAGATGATTGCTAATAGGTACAGGGTTTCTTTGGAGGTGATGACAGTGTTCAAAAATGGACTGTGGTGATGAGTATACAACTCTATGAGTAATACTAAAAAGCACTGAATT
The DNA here is from genome assembly GCF_032405125.1 of Capricornis sumatraensis. Taxonomy (NCBI): domain Eukaryota; kingdom Metazoa; phylum Chordata; class Mammalia; order Artiodactyla; family Bovidae; genus Capricornis; species Capricornis sumatraensis. The sequence continues at coordinate 5,728,114 of NC_091069.1, forward strand.
GTATGCTTGAGTTGGGTGCACTGGATGGTAAATTATGTTTCCATAAATTTGTCTTATATATTTTTAAAAATTGGTCCTCACATCCATTAGGATATCTATTATTTTATTCTATCTTTAAAATTTATTTGGTTGCCCCAGCTCTTAGTTGCAGTACGTGAGATCTTTAGTTGCAGCATGCGGGATAGAGTTCCCTGACCGTGAATTGAACCCTGGCCCCCCGTATCGGGAGCATGGAGTCCCAATCAGTGGACCACCAGAGAAGGGCCTAGGATGGCTATTATTATTATTATTTTTTAAAGCATATAACAATACCAAGCGTTGGCGAGGATGTGGAGAAGTTGGAAGCCTTGTGCACCGTTAGTAGGAGTGTAAAATGATGCACTTGCTATGAAAAACAGCTTGGCGGTTCCTCAAGAAATTAAAAATAAAATTACCATATGATCCAGCAATTCCACGACTGGGTATATACTCCCCAGAATCATGCAGGGTCTTGAGGAAATATTTGGACACACACATCCTCACAGTAGCATTATTCACGATAGCCAGGAGGTAGAAGCAACCCAGGCGTGCATGGATGGATGATGAAGAAACAAAACATGGCTCATCCCACAATGAAATGTTATTCAAACTTTAAAAGCAGGGAAATTCTAACACATGCTACAACCTGGATGAGTACCAAGGACGTTATGTGAAGCAAATTAAGCCAGTCATCAAAGGACAAGTACTAGGTGACTCCACTTATATGAGGTCCCTAGAGTAGTTGAATTCAGTGTATGTACTGCTGAAGGGAGCCCTAGAGTAGCTGAATTTATAGAAACAGAAAGTAGAACGGTGAGTGAAGGGGGTGAGAGTGTTTAATGGGGAGAGTTTCAGTTCAGTTCAGTTCAGTCGCTCAGTCGTATCCGACTCTTTGAGACCCCATGGACCACAGCACGCCAGGCCTCCCTGTCCATCACTTACTCACAGAGTCTACCCAAACCCACGTTCATTGAGTCAGTGATGTCATCCAGCCATCTCATCCTCGGTCGTCCCCTTCTCCTCCTGCCCTCAATCTTTCCCAGCATCAGGGTCTTTTCCAGTGAGTCAGCTCTTCGCATCAGGTGGCCAAAGTATTGGAGTTCCAGCTTCAACATCAGTCCTTCCAATGAACACCCAGGACTGATCTCCTTTAGGATGGACTGGTTGGATCTCCTTGCAGTCCAAGGGACTCTCAAGAGTCTTCTCCAACACCACAGTTCAAAAGCATCAATTCTTCTGTGTTCATCTTTCTTCACAGTCCAGCTCTCACATCCATACATGACTACCAGAAAAAGCTTTGACTAGATGGACCTTTGTTGACAAAGTAATGTCTATGCTTTTTAATATGCTGTCTAGGTTGGTCATAACTTTCCTTCCAAGGAATGAGTGTCTTTTAATTTCATGGCTTCAATCACCATCTGCAGTGATTCGGGAGCCCTGAAAAATAAAGTCAGCCACTGTTTCCACTGTTTCCCCATCTATTTGCCATGAAGTGATGGGACCAGATGCCATGATCTTCATTTTCTGAATGTTGAGCTTTAAGCTCAACTTTCTCACTCTTCTCTTTCACTTTCATCAAGAGGCTCTTTACTTCTTCACTTTCTGCCATAAGGGTGGTGTCATCTGCATATCTGAGGTTACTGATATTTATCCCAGCAATCTTGATTCCAGCTTGTTGTGAATCCTCCAGCCCAGCGTTTCTCATGATGTACTCTGCATATAAGTTAAATAAGCAGGGTGACAATATACAGCCTTGACGTACTCCTTTTCCTATTTGGATCCAGTCTGTTGTTCCATGTCCAGTTCTAGCTGTTGCTTCCTGACCTGCATATAGCTTTCTCAAGAGGCAGGTCAGGTGGTCTGGTATTCCCATCTCTTTCAGAATTTTCCACAGTTTATTGTGATCCACACAGTCAAAGGCTTTGGCATAGTCAGTAAAGCAGAAATAGATGTTTTTCTGGAACTCTCTTGCTTTTTCGATGATCCAGCAGATGTTGGCAATTTGATCTCTGGTTCCTCTGCCTTTTCTAAAACCAGCTTGAACATCTGGAAGCTCACAGTTCACATATTGCTGAAGCCTAGTTTAGAGAATTTTGACACATGGACATTACCAGATGGTCAACACCGAAATCAGATTGATTTTGTAGCCAAAGATGGAGAAGCTCTATACAGTCAGCAAAAACAAGACCGGGAGCTGGCTGTGGCTCGGATCATGAACTCCTTATTGCCAAATTCAGACTAAGTTGAAGAAAGTGGGGGAAACCACTAGACCATTCAGGTATGACCTAAATCAAATCCCTTATGATTACACAGTGGAAATGAGAAATAGATTTAAGGGCCTAGATCTGATAGACAGAGTGCCTGATGAACTATGGAATGAGGTTCATGATATTGTACAGGAGACAGGGATCAAGACCATCCCCAAGAAAAAGAAATGCATAAAAGCAAAATGGCTGTCTGAGGAGGCCTTACAAATAACGGTGAAAAGAAGAGAAGCAAAAAGCAAAGGAGCAAAGGAAAGATATACCCACTTGGATGCAGAGTTCCAGAGAATAGCAAGGAGAGATAAGAAAGCCTTCTTTTTAGCCATCAGTGCAAAGAAATAGAGAAAAACAATAGAACGGGAAAGACTCGAGATCTCTTCAAGAAAATTAGAGATACTAAGGGAACGTTTCATGCAAAGATGGGCTCAACAAAGGACAGAAATGGTATGGACCTAACAGAAGCAGAAGATATTAAGAAGAGGTGGCAAGAATATACAGAAGAACTGTACAAAAAAGATCTTCACGACCCAGATAATCACGATGGTGTAATCACACACTTAGAGCCAGACATCCTGGAATGTGAAGTCAAGTGGGCCTTAGGAAGCATCACTATGAACAAAGCTAGTGGAAGTGATAGAATTCCAGTTGAGCTATTTTAAATCCTGAAAGATGATGCTGTGAAAGTGCTGCACTCAGTACATCAGCAAATCTGGAAAACTCAGCAGCGGCCACAGGACTGGAAAAGGGCAGTTTTCATTCCAATCTGAAAGTTTCAGTTTAGGAAGATGAAAAAATTCGGTGGGTGGATGGTGGTGATACAACTATGTGAAAGTACTTAATACCAGTGGACTCGCCACTTTAAAAAGGTTATGATAATACATTTTATGTTATGTGCATTTTACCACAATAAAAGAAAAACTGGGGCCAGAGTATACATATTGGTCCCTGGGGAATGCAGTGTGGCGACACAGACAAGGAGCCATAAACATGGTCTCGGGCTTTGGTTAAAAAAAAGAAAAAGGAAATCCCACTTCTGGGAAGTCAGACAAGGCACTGAGCCTGAGTCGACGAGTCAGTTCATCAAGGAAGTGCTTTTATAACAGGGGAAAACTGGAGCCATCAGGGCTCAATAAATTGTAGGGCATAAACTCACAGGCTAGTTGAATCCACCAGAACAGTTGACAATGAGTTTATATCACGTGGGGAAGTCAAAATGCTGAATGAAAAAAGGAGACGAGCGATTCTACACTGGGAATCATCAGCTGATATTTAAAAGTCCCCAAAGAAGAGGCAGAAAAGAAAGACATCGAACGCGTCAGCATGACTGTCCTCAGGGCAGAGGACTCGGGACTCTTCTTTCCTCTTCAATTGTTCTGCATTTTCCCAGTTTCTTTTTCTCATGAAGCTTGTTCTAATTTAAAAACTGGAGAAAACACAAATTTTTTAAAAAAAATTTTAAAAAGCAACCGCCTTGCCATGTTCTGTTTTAAGATGTTTTTCAAAGTTACAGCACAGCTTGGCACTGTCACTCCGAGTCCCTTAAAAGAAAGCATGTGTCCCACACAGAGCCAGTGTCTGGGGCGGCGGCTTCTGTTCTGAGCAGGCGTCAGGCCTTGGAACCAGGTGGGGACCTGCCCCAGACGTGCGTTCACGAAAGGATGCTCGTGGAGGTTGCCCTGGGTCCACCGACCCAGACTCCTCTGTAAACATCCAGCCAGACACCTCACAGGAGGGGAGCTTGGAGCCACTTAAAAGGTAGCTGGCAGCTAGAAGCATGATCGGGAAAAGGCAGCCACTGAGATTTCATGCAAACGAGGAACTTCACACGCGAGGAAACATCACGGCTTTTCCCTTTCCTTGCCAGGCCAGGAGGGGAGAGAAGATGCAGGAACATCACAGAGGCACGGCAGCAACTTTCTGTTACAAGAATTAATTAGAAGGGAGAAGAAAGCAGCGTAATCCCTGCTCTGTGATGAAAAGGTTCCTGCCAAAGGCAGCCGAAAGGCTGGGAAAGGAACTGAGGTCTTCTAAGCAGCGACAAGAATGAAAACTGCAGCTTTGACCCAGACCTTTGCAAGCTGTGGGGCCAATAGGGCTTCAGGGTGATTGAGACAGGTGTGCTCCCATTAAGAAAGCTGGGAACACACTGGTGTCATCCCCAACTGTTAACTAGGAGGCGACACTGCTCAGGACCACATGGCTCCCACCTCCCGGCCACCCAATATGCTGTTCCTTCTGCCTAGAATGCTGTTCCCTCTGCTCCTCACCCGGCTGACTACCATGCATCCCTGCTCATCCTACTGGCTGAGCAGACTGATCACATGCCCCAGCCTGAGTCCTGCGTGGAACTGCCTTCTTCCAACCTTCCTGATGGCTATTTATCCATGGGCTGTGGGTCTGGGTGTCTCACTAGTGCTCCCCAGCTTCCCCAAGTCTCTTTGCCCTGTTCTGTAAAGACCTGCATGTCCCTCCCACTAGACTGTGACCTCCTGGGGAGGGGGCAGTGCATCCTCAGAGCTGAGCATCGTGCCTGGCACACAGTGCGTACGTGCTCAGTCACTCAGTCATCCTACTCTTTGCGACTCCATGGACTTCAGTCTGCCAGGCTCCTCTGTCCATGGAATCTTGCAGGCAAGAATACTGGAATTGGCTTGCCATTTCCTCCTCCAGGGGATCTTCCCAACACACAGTATGTGCTCAGATGCTCAGTCGTGTCCGACTCTTTGTGACTCCATGGACTATAGCCCGTGCCAGGCTCCTCTGTCTATGGGATTCTTCTGGCAAAAATACTGGAGTGAGTTGGCATTTCTTCCTCCAGGGGATCTTCTCATTCCAGGGATCAAACCTGCGTCTCTTATGTCTTCTGCACTGGCAGGGGGATTCTTCACCACAAGCGCCACCTAGGAAGCCCAGCACACAGCAGGTGCTCCATAAATGCTTGCCAGATGAAGCATGATTTTTGTTAACACCTTTTGCTGCTGCTGCTGCTGCTAAGTAGCTTCAATCGTGTCTGACTCTATGTGACCCCATAGACAGCAGCCCACCAGGCTCCCCCGTTCCTGGGATTCTCCAGGCAAGAACACTGGAGTGGGTTGCCATTTCCTTCTCCAATGCATGAAAGTGAAAAGTGAAAATGAAGTTGCTCGGTAGTGTCCGACTCTTCGGGACCCCATGGACTGCAGCCTACCAGGCTCCTCCGCCCATGGGATTTTCCAGGCAAGAGTACTGGAGTGGGATGCCATTGCCTTTTCCATTAACACCTTCTAGGAGGGTATAATCCAGCGAGCAAGTGGAGACAGGCAACCCTGGCAACATGGTTGAGGCTATCACAGAGTCTATTTTCATGACCTCTGAATAAGTCTGTTTAACAACAACTGGCATTTACTGAGCACCTACTATGTGCCAGGCACCTTGTATTATTTTTTTTAAGTCTTCTTTAATTTGCATTTATGTATTTTTGGCCACAAGCCATGTGGGCTCTTAGTTCCCCAACCAGGATTGAACATGTGCCCCTTGCATCAGAAGGTTGGAGTCTTAACCACTGGACCACCAGGCAAGTCCCGCCAGGCACCTTGTTAAGTGCTCTACGTACACTGTATCTCAGAGACCCTCGAACGCTTCCATCGCTGTGTGCATCTCGCTAACGAGGAACCCGAGGCTTGGGCAGAAGACAGGGACTCGCCCAAGGTCACGTGGAAAACAGCTGAGTCTCTACTCAACCGCAGGCTTGTCAGCCCCAAAGTCGCCGAACCACAACCCTCCATTCAGGGCTTAGAGAGAAGGGGTTGCCCAGGAAGGGGGTGCCTGTGCCCCCTGAGAACCGCTGAAGTCAGCCAAGCCAGCACCCGGCACTGTCCTCTCCAGCCAGCTGGGCCATAAAGCCCAGGAATGACACCAGGGCGGTCAGAGAAGCAGGCCGGCCCACATCCGGCACTGACCGAGCACACGGAGCTCCGAAGGAGAGGCTTATTTAGGGAAAATGGAAACAAAACAAAGCCCTTTAATTGGAGCCATCTGGGGCGCAGTGGCCTGGGGATGGGGCTGGAGGGGGGCGGGGTGGGGAGCTGAGCTGGAAACGCGGGGGTGAGGCTGCCCTGCCCACCAAGGGCATGAGAACCAGGTGGGGAGAGCCGCTCCCGGACTGCAGGGGCGCCACAGAGGGCTCCTCGGGCCTAGCCATCCACGGTTCTCTTCCTCTCCCACCCCGTGTTAGCCCCACTCTTGGCGACCCCGTGGACTGTAGCCCGCCAGGCTCCTCTGTCCATGGGATTCTCCAGGCAAGAATACTGGAGTGGGTTGCCATTCTCTTCCTATCTCGATGAACATGACTCTTTCAGGGACCCTTATGAGTGGATCATGGCGCGTTCACCCTTCCGTGTCTGGCTCATTTCACTGAGCATAACGTCCTCGAGGTTCATCCCTGTAGCAGCAGGGGTCAGACCCAGGTGTCCTTCCTTTTTAAGGCTGAAAACATCCCATTGTGTGACTCTTGCCACGTTTCGCTTGTTCATTCATCAGCGGACACCGGGGTTACTTGTAGCCTTCAGTTACCGTGGACAACGCTGCTATGGGCACGGTTTACACGGTGCCTTTATCTTTGGGCCCCGCGTGACATTCAAGAGCTGGCTTTCGGGTGAACGCTTGAATGACCCAGTCAAGGGCTTAGGTGGGAGCCTGGGCTATAGGTGCAGGGGGAGCCCCAAATGTCAACCATGACCCCAGTAGGTAAAGCCAGGGGGCATGAGACGGGGAGAGGGCACAGGGTGGGGAGGCGAGAGAGAGCAGGGGAAGGGACGGGGTGAAGCAGCTGGGGCCGCGGGCTGGGCAGGAGGGGCACAGGGCCAGGAGGAAGGGCGGGGCCGCGGCTCAGGAGTCGGGATTTATCTGGAAGGCTGGGGGCAGGGGGCGGCGGTCATTCACGCATTCACCCACTTGCTCCTTGTTGCCGGGAGGAAATACGGTATGGCCTTCAAGAATCGGGGTTCACATTCCAGCTCCGCTGCATGCTTACCAGCTCGGTGGCCTTGGGCGAAATACCTAACCCCTCTCGTGTGAACTGGGCATGTGTTTGAAACGGAGTGACTCAGTTTCCCCATTTGCAAAACGGGCATCACAATAAGAAGGATTCATGAATAAATGACCGCAGAGCACTTAGAATAGTCCCTGGCACACACGTGACTAAATGCTCACTGCTGTTCCATTCATCCACCCAACCAACAGCACCAGTGTGCAGGGCAGGCCCTGGGTGCTGGGGGACAGCTGTGAAAACAGGCATTTTCCCTGCTGCCTGGAGCCAGTGATGGACATGAACGAACCAAAAGCTCACGTTCATGATCTAGACTGTGACAGGGGAAGGTTAGGGCTGCAAGAACACAGAGGCAGGCCCTCTGCCCAGTGCCGGAACCTGGAGGCTTCCTGGAGGAGGTGACCTCAGAGCCTAGCAGGGGAGAGAGCAGCTTGTCCACTGCTGGACCCACGTGTTCATCGGCTGCTTGGCACAGGGACCGGCGCGTGGTAGGCACTCGGGTGTTTTATGAATGAGATACGGGTGATCCGAGAGAAGGCGGGAACAGGAAGTTACCCCGGCCAATGCCACAGCAAAGGCAAAGACGGAGAGCAGAGAGGCCGTCTCCGGCCGTCATCGGCCCTGCTGACGGGGAGGTGACGCAGCCAGAGTTGGGGAGAGAGGGGCAATCCGGAGGCTGCCTGCATCTTCCTGGGTTTGGGGACTTCCCGCTCCTACAACGGCCGGGTCTATCCTGAGCCCAGAGCCAGGTGAGGCGGCCAGGGCCAGCTGGGCCCAGGGCCGTGGGGGACCGCTTCTGTGGTGGAAGCTAGTCATGGCTGCTGCCTTGACCCCCTGACCTGCCTGGGGCCCCAGCATTCCAGCCAGAGCCCCCAGGGAGAAGGAAGGAGGACTTGGTCCCCCCCGGCACTGGCCTCGGCCAATGCAAACACGGCCGCCCACTCGACAGGAAGACGCAGTGGAGCCAGGGCTCGGGAGACACAGCCCGCGTCGGGCTCCGCAGGGGCCAGCAGGTCCTTCTGACGTCAGCTCCCACCGGGCCAGGCCCCGCTATCCTCTTGTTCCCTCTGCTCTGGCCGGCCAGACCGCCGGGTCCAAGAGCACACAGAGCGGCCTCCTAGTCCCCCTGTGTGGTCCCCTTGACCTGGAAGGTCCTCCCTTCTCGTATCAGCTCCCGCCACCCTTCAGCTCTCCAGGAGGTCCGCGCTGGGTATGTCCCCAGAGCATAAATCTTCATCCACACGGTTCCAGGGGCCTAGCTTGTCTTCTCGCTCCATGATGCGGGGCAGACACTGACCGGATGCTGGATGCCGGAGAACTGGTCCACCCGGGGTCAGCCCCCAGCCGGGAGCCCATCCCCCACACCCCTGCAGCCTTCCCCACACTCAGGGGCTCAGGGCTCACCTGCTCAGGGACTTAAGGGTCCTTCCAGGAGGTTCTCAGGAATTCAAGAAAGTGGACAAGCAGAAAGGAGACCCCACTGACCCGAGCCTAGCCAAAGGCTGAGGCTCCAACGGGCCTAACCTGGACGCTTATCATCCACAAGGGCAAGAGCACGGTGGGGAGGGTCCCAAGGTATCCGGTGGGACCCTGGGCACTGATTTCACGCTCAGAGCCTCAGCTTCCCTGTCTATACAGGATCAGCTGGTGCTGGGATGGGGGTGCAGGCTTGGTGGGGTTCCCAGCACATGGGAAGGACCCCCCAGTGAACATCCACCTCCACCCTTGCACCTCTCCCCACCCCCGGCTCCAGCCTGTCCACTTTCCAGGGCCTCCGGCCCCCACTGCTGCCTTTTATCTCAGACAGGAAGGCTCAGCTGGGCGACTGGACTCAGGGATTCAGAGCAGATGTCTGCGAGCTTGCGGGGGGCTGGGAAAGCAGCGACCTCCTTCCAGGGTGGACGGCCGCCTATTTTTCCCCCGCCCCTCACCCCCCTCCCTCCAGAAGACCCGGGCCCCCCCACTCCCGAGCTGCCACCCACGAGGTCAAGGAGAGAGGGGGCGAGGTCGGTAGTGGAGGCCCGAGGGCTGGGAGAGGCTCCCCCAACCACCTCCTCTGAGATCGGGCCCCCACTGGGAGCTCCTGAAGACACCAGACCTGTTCTCCCCGTTACTGTGTCATCCGTGGCTCGGGGTGGAGAGGGCCAAAGTGGAATGGAACCAAAGACGGGCCACATCCAGGGCTGCTGTGGGTTCCCAGCACCCCTCCTGCGTAGACGGAACCCGGGGTCAGGACATGTTTTGGGAGCCAGCTGGGCGAATGTTTCTCAAGCCCTTCGGAAGAGGCCACCTTCAAGGGGAGCCGCAGCCTGAGGCGCTCTGAGCAGAGGCCCCCAGTCACACACAAGGATGGACCCAGCTCCTGTAAGCACTGGGCCGACCTGAGCTGGGGGGCCGGGACAACCACCCAGGAGGGGCGGCTCTCACCCCATTTGACGGGGCACGGGGAGGGGGTAGCGTTCGTGCAGTGAGCGGCTGTGCTGGGCGCGAGGGCAAAGGCTGCTCTGAGTCCTGAGCAGCAAAAGAGAGCCCTGAGCTGGGCCCAGAGCACAGGACGGAGGAGGTGATGCTGCACTCACTCACTCCCTCCCTGTGCAGACCCTTCCAGAGCCCCTCCTGCGTGCCTGGTGCTGTACAACACAACACAATGGGAAGAACAATGGTGTGTGTGTGTGGTGTGTGAGTGTGTATGTGTGGTATGTGGTGTGTGTGGTGTGTGTGGTGTGTGGTGTATGTGTGTGCGTATGTGTATGTGTGGTAAGTGTGTATGTGCGGGGTGTGTATTGCATGTGTGTGCGGTGTGTGAGCATGTGTATGTGCGTGTGTGTGTGTGTGGTGTGTTTACGTGTGTGTGCGCGCGTGTGTGTTTGGGGTGTGTAAGTGCCTGTGTGTGTGTGCACGTGCGTGCAGTGTGTGTGACCATGTGTGCACATGTGTATGGTGTGTCTATGTGTGTGTGTGTGTTTGTGGTGTGTGCACGTGTGTGGTGTGTGTGTGTGCGTGTGTGTGCATGTGTGTGTGCTTGTGTGTGGTGCGCATGTGCATGCATTTGTGGTGTGTGTGCGTGTGTGTGCGTGTTTGTGGTGTGTGTGTGCGTGTGTGCAGTGTGTGTGACCGTGTATGCACGTGTGTATGGTGTGTCTATGTGCGTGTGTGTGGTGTGTGTGTGTTTGTGGTGTGTGTGTGTTTGTGGTGTGTGTGCATGTGTGTGTGTGCTTGTGTGTGGTGTGTGTGTGCACACGTTTGTGGTGTGTGTGTAGCGTGTGTGCACGTGTGTACAGTGTGTCTATGTGTGTCTATGTGTGTGTGCCCCACACAGGGCCCGGCACACAGCGCAAATAAACGGGAAGTGCCCCAGATGAAACTCACCGATGCCCCCCCACCCCCCTCACCCCTGCCTCATCTGTGCCTGCCCCAGGCTCCACCCACACAAGCCCCACATCAGCCAATCCCACACCCTCTGTCACGGAACAGAGTGTCTCCCGCAGCCTCCACCCAGCCCCAGATTCCTCCTCCTGTGGCCTTGGGGTCCTGCCAGGCCAGTCCAGCCAGTTCCCCCAGCCTCTCTCCCTGCACTGGCTTCCTGTCGCCCGGCTGGACAGAGACCCTGCCCCATCCCAGCCATCCCATTCCATTGACAAGCCCCACCTGGCAGGCCTGGCAGGTCAGGGGGAGGTGTCAAGGCCCGTCAAGACCCCAGAGCAACTGAGCTTCCTGGGGTGGCAGTCAGCACCAGCCTGCTCTTCTGAGAAGACTCAGTGTTCCCCCACCCACCACTTCGGTCCCATCTCCCCACCCTCCCCAAGGCACTGTCACCCAGAGCTGGGGAGAACAGACTCCACGGGTGGGTGGAATGCATGTCGAGGAGTTTATGCTCGTCTCTTGGATATACACAGAGGCCGGAAACATTGAGCAGTTGTGTGTCTTTGGGCCAAAGACTTAACCTCTCTGAACCTCAATTTTCTCATCTGAAAAATAGGGATACATTCCCGCAATTCTTTATCCAGTCTCCGGATGTAGTGTAGAATTCAGAACTTTCCAGAGTTTGGAAAGATGATACAGCCCTTTTACCATGGACTGTGTTAACACCCCCAGCTGCGTCTGGGGCCAACAGCCATATTCAAATAACATCTCAGTAACCAAACGTATGACTATTCACTCTAGGATCAACAAGGTCTATAAATAGCCTCAGGGCAGGTTTAGCAGCCAAAATGAGTGTATAAAAATACTCTGAGTTCTCAAAGCTTTGGGAGATTTTGAACCCACAGATAAGGGAGTAGGGACAGTTTGAAACACTCCCTCCTTGAAAGGGCTCTGGAGGGAGTAGGGGGCCAGGAGGGCATGTTTTATTTCCATTCCCTGCAGTGGGGGCAGTGCCAGGAGTGAAGGGCTGGGTCCAGACTCCGGATTCTGATTGCCAGGGACCTAAGGGGCTTCCCAGACACTGCAGTGCTAATGCAAGACTTCGCCTGCTAATGCAAGAGGCCCAACAGACATGGGTTCGATCCCTGGGTCGGGAAGGTGCCCTGGAGTAGGAAATGGCAACCCCACTCCAGTATTCCTGCCTGGAAAATCCCACAGACAGAGGAGCCAGGCGGGCTACAGTCCATGGGGTCGCAGAGTTGGCCACTACTGAACACACACACAGGGGCTCCTGTGCCCTGGCCTGGGGTTGGGTGGAGGGAGGCTTGGATACAGCAGAGGGGCCAGGCCACCTGGTCCAGTTACCCGGCAGCCCAGTGAAACTTGACTCTTGCCTTGAGGATAACCCTCCCTGTGATGAACAGGCTGGCTCCATCCCCGAGGACACCCCCAGAGACGGCACACAACCTCAGGGGTCACTGAACCCCATAAGTCACCCGATAAGCCAGGATGAGGAGCCCAGGCCCCAGAGAGCCAACGAGCTGACCCCGGGTGGGTCACCCCCCTCCTCGGCCAGAACAGCTCCGGGTCTAGGATGGACAATCTTGGCACGGCTCTGGCACCCAAATCCACTGCTCTGTAAAGGGCTCTCAGGAGGCTCCCCACCCCTCCCAGACCCAAGGGACACCCATCAGTTTATCCTTCCAGATAGCGCTGGACATAGGTCCCATTCCCGCTGTGGTGGTCGTTCAGTCTCCCCGTAGGGGCGGACTCTTCGAGACCCCATGGGCTGCAGCAGGCCAGGACTCGCGGTCCCATTCCTGAGCAACGACCCCCCGGCCCCCGCCCAGTCTGGATCCTATGGCTAACCCAGGGGCCCGCGACGGTGGGAGAGGGGACGAGGGGGCAGTGGTGCCGTCCCCCCCCCCCCGAGAGCGCTTACCCAGGTTGAGGGTGATGTTGACCGAGGTGGGGTACTGCACCCCAAAGGCCATGGACTGGCTCTGCCACCACGTGGTGTCGTCCTGGCTGTGGAAGTCGGTGAGGTAGGAGGCGTTGTGGTGGCGTGCGGGGTCGGCGGCGTCGCAGCGCTGGCACGGTGCCCCCGCGCCCTGGGCGCCCACGTGCGGGCAGAAGTCCTCGGGCGGGCGGCCGCACGTGTGCGAGGCCTCGGCGAGCCGGCCGAACGCCGCGTTCTCGAACACGGGCAGGCAGCGCTGCGGGCGCCCCGCGCCGTCGTAACACGCGCCCATGCCCGCTGCGGCCGCGCGCGGCGCCAGGAGCGCCAGGCTCAGCAGCAGGGCCGCCGCCGTGCCCATGGTCGGGGCCCCCGACGACCCTGCGTTCAGCTGTGAGCGCCTGGTTCTGCGAGCCCGCCTCGGCTCCGGCTCCTCCGGTGGGCGCGGACCGCGCCTCCCCTCGGCGGGCGGGCCCCACTGCGGGAGGGAGGGACGGACGGCGGGCAGCACCCCCAGTTCCCGACCGCTCCGTCTCTGGGCGCTCACCCCCACCTGGTGGACGTGCCCGGGAGTGCCCGGCTGGGGACTCAGCTCTCTGGCTGCCTTGCCCTGGCTCTGCCGGGGGAACCTTGGCTCTCTGTGCCTCAGAGTCCTCATCTGTAAAATGGGAAGGGTGGTGATACAGGTTCATTACCGCGGTTGTGAGGTTTCAGTGGCTGCTGATGGGGAAACCTCTCCCCAGTGCCTTTCAAGTCCTGAGATAAAAGGGGACATGCGGGTTTTTAAAAAATCTGGTTTTTCCCATTGCATGTTTCCTCTCAGCAGTGAAGTCACCCTAGGCAGGATCCTACAATGGTTCCTTACGTCTGCACGCTTCCATTAACTCTGAAAACTACTTTTGCTGCTGGCTTTTCTCCGCTCTCAAAGCAGAGATTCTAACCTGATATTTGTGACCAAGGATTTGTGTCTCATCCGCAAACATCGCTTGAGAGAGAAGCCTTCCCTTCCCCCACCCCCAGGAGATGCCCCCTTATATTCTCCATTCATTAAAATTAGTAAACCAAGAGAGAAAGCCATATGCTCATATAAATAGATGCTAGAGAAAACACTTGATAAAACTTAGTACCTTTCCCAGAAAAACTCTAAAGAAAATAGGAATAAATTTCTAAACATGCTCAGGACTATCAGATGTCACTTGAGACTGGGAAGGTAGAAGTGGGTGGAGGATCCATTCAGTTCAGTTCAGTTCAGTCCCTCAGTCTTGTCTGACTGTGTGACCTCATGGACTGCAGCACGCCAGGCCTCCCTGTTCATCACCAGCTCCTGGAGCTCACTCAGACTCATGTCCATGATGAGTTGGTGATGCCATCCAACCATCTCATCATCTATCATCCTCTTCTCCTCCCGCCTTCAATCTTTCCCAGCATCAGGGTCTTTTCCAATGAGGCAGGTGGCCAAAATATTGGAGTTTCAGCTTCAACATCAGTCCTTCCAATGAATATTCAGGACTGATTTCCTTTAGGATGGACTGGTTGGATCTCCTTGCAGTCCAAGGGACTCTCAAGAGTCTTCTCCAACACCACAGTTCAAAAACATCAATTCTTCAGTGCTCAGCTTTCTTTATAGTCCAACTCTCACATCGATACATGACTACTGGAAAAACCATAGCTTTGACTAGATGGACCTTTGTTGGCAAAGCAATGTCTCTGCTTTTTAATATACTGTCTAGGTTGGTCATAGCTTGTCTTCCAAGGAGCAAGTGTCTTTTAATTTCATGGCTGCAGTTACCATCTGCAGTGGTTTTGGAGCCCAAGAAAATAAAGTCTGTCACTGCTTCCATTGTTTCCCCATCTATTTGCCATGAAGTGATTCAACTGGATGCCATGATCGTAGTTTTCTGAATGTTGAGTTTTAAGCCAACTTTTTCACGCTCCTCTTTAGCTTTCATCAAGAGGCTTTTTAATTCTTTGCTTTCTGCCACAAGGATGGTGTCATCTGCATATCTGAGGGTATTGATATTCCTCCCAGCCGTCTTGATTCCAGCTTGTCCTTCATCCAGCCCAGCATTTTGCATGATGTACTCTGCATATAAGTTAAATAAGCAGGATGACAACATACAGCCTTGACATTCTCCTTTTCTGATTTGGAACCAGTCTGTGATTCCATGTCCGGTTCTAACTGTTGCTTCTTGACTTGCACACACATTTCTCAGGAGGCAGGCCAGGTGTTCTGGTACTCCCATCTCTTGAAGAATTTTCCACAGTTTGTTGTGATCCACACAGTCAAAGACTTTGGCGTAGTCAATAAAACAGAAGTAGACACCGTAGCCACTGATGTCCATGAAAAGGGTGATAGGATGTAACAGAAGGCTGTGCATGGGGAACTGGGGATGTAAGGAGGGCAGGGTAGATAGTTCTGCCTGGACCTAGAGGGTGTTTCCCAGAAGAGGTGATAAGCAAACTATACGGTAATGGATGAATGGGGGAAAGGGCATCTCAGGCACAGCATGTGCAAAGGGTCTGAGGTCTGAATGGCTAGGGAAGCCTGATGGGTGTTTGCAGCTCTGGGTGGGGGGCTAGTCCTGGGGGCTAAGACTGGAGCAGGGTGCAGAGGCCGGATGAAGTGGGATGCTGGGCACCATGGTGATGAACTGGGGCTTTGTCCTGAAGAGGCTCTGCGGCTGCTGAGGGTTGTGTGTTTGTGGGGGGGGCAGGGACCTTGGGTACCTCACCCTTGTGTCCCCATTGTGTGAACAGACAGTTCAGGGAATGTTTGGGAACTGAGCAGGAACCACATGGCTGGCAAAGGATTATCCTACAGGAGCCGGGTTTGAGATGATGGCTTCTTTAAGAGGCGCCAGCTGGGTGCTCCCTGGCCTTACCCAGCTCCTGGAAGCGGCTTTCCAGGGAACCATCCTGCCTGGATAGCCACCTCCGTCTGCCTGAACGTCTCCCAGCGCTCCCGGTCCGGCTGGTCCTGTTCCCCCGCCCCAACCCACCACCAGGTGGCGACATTGGCCACATTACAGGACCGGCTCCTTTCGCCCCCTGGAGACCAAGGCCAACTCTGCTGTCCCACACAGATGGTGGACCACGGACCAGAATAAAGTCACTGGGCCCCAGGGGCACTGGTTACACATATGGGGAAACCGAGGCCCAGAGACGGCACGTGGTTCACTGAGGATATTTGCCCAGGCCTTTCCCATCCCTGGGGTCAGCTTCTCCCAGGACGGGAGTCAAGGAGGGGCTGGGGTTCCCAGATGCCAGGAAGCCATCTAGGAATGTGGCCCCCAAACATGGGATGTCTGTGCACCCACAAAATCTCAGGATAACTCCTGACATCTGCATGATAAAGGGACAGCAAACACTTGTGCAGCTTCAGGAAGTGAGCCAGGAGACCTGTGGGAGTTGCCATTAGGAACCACAAAAGGGCAACCAAAGATGCACGCTGCCAGCCTCCATCAAGTGAAGGCGCTGAGTGGGATCTCCCTGGTGGCGCAGTGGTTAGGACTCCGTGCTTCCACTGCAGGGGGCATGGGCTTGATCCCTGGTTGGGGAACTAAAACCCCGCAAGCTGAGCAGGATGACCAAAAATTTAAAAAAAAAAAAAAAAAGTGAAAGGAGAGGGAGAGACTAGTCTGAAGGTCAGCTCCAGGCAGGACCTGCCATGATCCCAGCAAAAGGATCTGTGCCCTGCGGCCTGTGCCCTGTCTGCGCACACACATGAGTTGAAGCCCAAGTCTTTGTGGGATCACAGAAGCCACGGGGGCACATGGCCTCAGTTTTCCTGCAGCCTGGAGGGCCCACAACCTGCCCAATGTCCTAACTCATCGTCTTAGGATGATGGGAAGCCTCTTGAGCAGCAGAACCCACGTTAGTTTCCTTCAAGAATCCGGGAGGCATGGGAGGTGGCCCTGCTGTCCGGGTGTGGCTGATGGTGGGGGCCAGGAGGGGCTCTGCATATCCTGAGGACCTGGGGAGCTCCTGCAGAGGCCTGACCTCTCACTTGGAGCTGCAAGCAGAGGCACAGACTCTCCTCCCTACAGTCCACCTACCAAGGGTTAAAACCTTCCAGGCAAAGAAAGGAGGAGAAAAGCCCTGTTCTGATTTGCTTAATGAATGTTAATTAAGAAGACAGAAGAGAGCAGATTCCTTCAGGACAGAGATGAAAGGCCTGTTAATTAAATCTGGGGAGATGGAGCCAGGACCCTGCTGATCCCGCCTGACAGCTCCCTAGCCTTGTTGGAGTTGGGGGCACTAGAAGAGGGGGAGCAGCCCCGGCCCCCAGCCTCAGAAGGAGCCGGGGCTGGCCAAGAGTCATCGTGGTACCTTGACTGGGCACTGTCCCTCTGGGGCACCTCGTTTTCCCCGTTGGGACAGCAAAAGCATTGGTCTAGGTGATTTTTCATGATGCACTGTCTGCCTCCAAGGCACTTAAGTCTGAGCTCTCTGTGTGCATGAATGGGCCTCAGTCTTCCTTTCTGTCAAGTGGGTAGATTTCACTTGCTCAGCAGACAGGCAGACAAGCAGGAGGTCAAAACTGGGGGTCTAGAGGGCTACACTGGCCCCCTAGGACCCTGCTGTCAGGCCCAAGCCCATCTGTCTACACTGTGATCATCCTCTGCCCCTCTCAGTGACCATCCTGCACCTCTGAGCAAGGACAAGTTGGCCATCGCAGAGGCGTTCTGGGAGCCAGGCCCAGCTGGGCTGAGCACACCAGCTGCAGGTAAGTTCAGACCGGGAGGCGGGCCGAGGCTCAGCCAGAGGCAGGTCCTTGCTCAAGACCACCCCACTGGTCCACCCCAGAGCCTGGATTCAAGCCCTATAAGCCCGGTCCCAGAGTTAATGCACTTTCCACTCTCATCTCATTCATTCATCCACTCCTTTGGACTGCACCTATGCCGGCCACTGGTGTTGCAGGCAGTGGGTATTTCACAATCTCATCCTAACTGTTTCCTAGACAATTAGGGAGACAGACAGTGACCGGGAAACAAATTGATAAATTAGGTAGTGACATTATGGTAAAAGCCATGAAGGAAATAGATAAGGGGCCAGGACAAGGAAGTAAGTTTAGTTTGGGCAATCAGGGGAGGCTTCTTGGAAGAGGTGACAGCACAGTGGAGACCTGAAAGATGGGGTGGGAGGCAGGGCGGAGAGGGAGGGCTCATGCTGATGGGAGCTGACAGGGGCCCCTCAGCTGTCACCCTCAGTGAACATCTTCTCCCTGGAGTTAACAAGCTCAGACAGGCCCAGGGACATGTTTAGCCTCGGGGCATGCCACCCCTCAGTACAGCAACTGTCTCAACCCCGCTCTGTCCCCAGCCTGAGCAGGGCCTGGGTCTAGGGTTGAGTCAACCCTGGATAGCCCTTCAAATCCAGGGGGCCCAGATGGGAAAATGTTGCCCCTCTCTTCTGGATGGTACAGGGACCAGAGGCTGGACTGCAAAGGAGGTATGACTGGCTGTCCACTCATCATCCTCTCACTGGCTGGACAATTACTGAGTCCACATGCCAGGGCCCAGGCTGGACACAGGGGACAGAATGATGCATTGGTGAAATTGTCTCTGCACTTGGGGGACTCCAATAATAGACTGGTGACGATAACACTGTCTGGGGAGGCCTTACAAATAGCTGTGAAAAGAAGAGAGGCGAAAAGCAAAGGAGAAAAGGAAAGATATAAGCATCTGAATGCAGAGTTCCAAAGAATAGCAAGAAGAGATAAGAAAGCCTTCTTCAGTGATCAATGCAAAGAAATAGAGGAAAACAACAGAATGGGAAAGACTAGAGATCTTTTCAAGAAAATTAGAGATACCAAGGGAACATTTCATGCAAAGATGGGCTCGATAAAGGACAGAAATGGTATGGACCTAACAGAAGCAGAAGATGTTAAGAAGAGGTGGCAAGAATACACAGAAGAACTGTACAAAAAAGATCTTCATGACCCAGATAGTCATGATGATGTGACCACTCATCTGGAGCCAGACATCTTGGAACGTGAAGTCAAGTGGGCCTTAGAAAACATCACTATGAACATAGCTAGTAGAGGTGATGGAATTCCAGTTGAGCTGTTTCAAATCCTGAAAGCTGATGCTGTGAAAGTGCTGCACTCAATATGCCAGCAAGTTTGGAAAACTCAGCAGTGGCCACAGGACTGGAAAAGGTCAGTTTTCATTCCAATTCCAAAGAAAGGAAATGCAAAAGAATGCTCAAACTACCGCACAATTGCACTCATCTCACATGCTAGTAAAGTAATGCTCAAAATTCTCCAAGCCAGGCTTCAGCAATACGTGAACCGTGAACTCCCTGATGTTCAAGCTGGTTTTAGAAAAGGCAGAGGAACCAGAGATCAAATTGCCAACATCCGCTGGATCATGGAAAAAGCAAGAGAGTTCCAGAAAAACATCTATTTCTGCTTTATTGACTATGCCAAAGCCTTTGACTGTGTGGATCACAATACACTGTGGACAATTCTGAAAGAGATAGGAATACCAGACCACCTGACCTGCCTCTTGAGAAATGCGTATGCAAGTCAAGAAGCAACAGTTAGAACTGGACAAGGAACAACAGACTGGTTCCAAATAGGAAAAGGAGTATGTCAAGGCTGTATATTGTCACCCTGCTTATTTAACTTATATGCAGAGAACATCATGAGAAATGCTGGACTGGAAGAAACACAAGCTGGAATCAAGATTGCCGGGAGAAATATCAATAACCTCAGATATGCAGATGACACCACCCTTATGGCAGAAAGTGAAGAGGAACTAAAAAGCCTCTTGATGAAAGTGAAAGAGGAGAGTGAAAAAGTTGGCTTAAAGCTCAACATTCAGAAAACGAAGATCATGGCATCTGGTCCCATCACTTCATGGCAAATAGATGGGGAAACAGTGGAAACAGTGTCAGACTTTCTTTTTTGGGGCTCCAAAATCACTGCAGATGGTGACTGCAGCCATGAAATTAAAAGACGCTTGCTCCTTGGAAGAAAAGTGATGACCAACCTAGAAAGCATATTCAAAAGCAGAGACATTACTTTGCCGACTAAGGTCTGCCTAGTCAAGGCTATGGTTTTTCCTGTGGTCATGTATGGATGTGAAAGTTGGATTTTGAAGAAGGCTGAGCGCCGAAGAATTGATGCTTTTGAACTGTGGTGTTGGAGAAGACTCTTGAAGGTCCCTTGGACTGCAAGGAGATCCAACCAGTCCATTCTGAAGGAGATCAGCCCTGGGATTTCTTTGGAAGGAATGATGCTAAAGCTGAAGCTCCAGTACTTTGGCCACCTCATGCAAAGAGTTTACTCATTGGAAAAGACTCTGATGCTGGGAGAGATTGGGAGCAGGAGGAGAAGGGGACGACCAAGGATGAGATGGCTGGATGGCATCACGGACTCGATGGACAAGAGTCTGAGTGAACTCTGGGAGTTGGTGATGGACAGGGAGGCCTGGCGTGCTGCGATTCATGGGGTCGCAGAGAGTCGGACATGACTGAGTGACTGAACTGAACTGAACTGAACTGATGATAACACAGAGTGATCAGAGTAAGCACTGGGGAAGTGAGAATAAAGAGAAGGTGCCTACCCTGGTCTGGAGAAGTCAGGGAAGGCTTCCTGGAGGAGGTGAGGTCTCAGCTAAGACCCAGAGAGGAGGAGATAGCCAGTAAAGGGGATGGAAATGAACATTTCAAGGGAGGGAAACAGCATGTAGATGGCTTACAGGCAAAGCCAAAGAACTGAAGGGAGTCCAGAGTGTCTGGAGACGGGAGTTTGGGAAGAGACAGGTTGGGGGTGGCACAAAGGGCAAGCTGGTGGGTGGGCAAGGGCCAGCCTCACATGTCCTGCTGAAGAGCTGGACTCCATGTGGGGGCTGCCAGAGAGCAGCCTCCCTTCTCTGACTTCTCCTAAGGGGCCAGTCCCTCCCCTTCCCCCCGAGTAAGAGGCTCTGGCCCTAGACCCAGCCTCTGGCTCCTCCTAGGTCCCCTCTCTCTTCCTCTGGACACTAAGGGTCCAGTGCAGTAGTCCTTGGGCTTGGCACTCCCTGGGGAGACCCCGTGGCCGAGCCCACTCAGTCTCATCTCTGCTGTGCCAGACACTGCCCACACACAGCTGACGTGACCCAGAGACAGGTCAGCCAGGAACATTGGGACATAGGGCCCAACCTGTGGGTGGATCATACAGCCCAGCTGCTCCTCGGGGGGCTTTCTTACTTGTCTGCACCCACCCCACCCCTGCCAGACTAGGGGCCCCTGGAGGGTAGGCAGAAGGGGTGTGACTCATCCCTTGGGGAGGCAGCAAAGCGGATGCTTGCAGAATGCCTAGTGAATGAGTGAAGGGTGATGCACGATGGAGGGATGGTAAGTGAATGAAAAGCGCGCGCAGAATGAGAGCATCTGAATGAATGGATGGATGGACGTGTGAATCCTGCTGGTGGTGATGAAGATGGTGAGGATGGTGACAGTGACGACGGTGGGGATGATGGAGAGGGCAATGATAAAGGTGCCGGTGGTGCCGGACGAATGCTTGCACGTGGGAAGCTAGCACCTCTCTCCCTAGGTTCTCCTCACGCGGCCTCTGCCCCCAGATCTAGGGACCCTACCCTCCCATAGGAGCACTGTCTGGGGCCCCCTCACCACTTCGCCCACCGCACCTGCCACCCTCTCCCTTCGGCCGCTCAGCTCCAGCCACACGGGTCTCCTTCCCACACACACAGAGCACATTCCTGCCTCAAGGCTTTCGCACGTGCTACGCCTTGTGCCTGGAGCACTGTTCCCCCAGATTCCACGTCCCTGCCTTCCCCAGGGTCCCCACGTGGAGAGTCTGACCCAGACCATCCTTGGCCTTCCCCTGGGCTTCCTGCTCCTGCATGGCGCAGGGTTTTCCTCCCTAACCCGCACCACAGTTGACACACGACTCATCCTCGCTCGTCTGTCTGTGGTCTTTCTCTCCCAGCAGACTGGGAACTTCCTGAGGGCAGGCTCCTGTGCTCCCCGCCCCTTCCTCTGCCCAGCGGGGACACTGGTGGGCTGAATCCATGGGACGCGGAGCAGCAGATGAGGGCACAGCGTCCTCAGCAGAGTGACCGGTTACACGCAGACACTGGTCCCCACCAGCAGTCCCTGCCGCAGCTTAAACAGTAATTGCATTTCCACAATTTTCTTTCAGCTGAGGACAAGGGAACAGCGATTATAAGTCAGCGCCAGAACCCAGCCAGGGAGGGGAAGGCACAGATAAGCCTCCAGCTCCCCCAGGGACTCTTCATCAGCACTGTGAGCACCACTGGGAACAAGATGGGATCCCCAGACCTGAGTCAGACCCCTGTCTGTCACCCAGATCTGCATGCCTCTGCAGGAGCTCACGTTCCTTTTGGGTCAAGGCAGCCTCTGAGAACTCAGATCCTGAGACCCCAGAACCCCTTCACCATTGGCCAGCACCTTCCAGACCCTCAGACTTGCCGGGTCCCTTCCAACCCCAGGACCTTGGCACCTGCTGGTGTCTCTGCCTCCTCTCACCAGCCTGACTCTTGCTCCTCCTCTGGGCCTCAGACTTCGGGATGATGTCGCTTTCTCAGGATGCTCCAGCCCTGACCTCATGGCACTTCTAACCCGTCATCGTTTCGTGTTCCTCTCTCCCATTGGGCTGCTGGCCCCAGAGGACGAGGGTCCAGTGGCTTCCTGCTCTGTCCTCAACGTGCACCCCAGGCAGGGTGTCTGCTCAGTGGCCCATGAATAGTATGGAATGAATGAGTGAGTGTATGGAAGCAGATGGAAGGGAGGGAAGGAGAGAGGGATAAAGTAATCTGGCAGCAAGGCCCAGGTTCTGGTTTGGGAGCAAGGCTACTGGTGAACGCGGGTGAAGGCTGAGGGCAGGGAGGGAGCTCGCCAGCCCATGACTCACGACCGGAAAGTGATCTACAAACGCACCTCGCCCTTCACGTGACTCTGTTTTGAAAACGTGAACTTTGCAAATGTCAGGGAGAGGCTGGGATCCTCGGCCTGGGACCAGGCGGGCCGTTAGCGTTCCCAGCGCTGGCTTAATGGGGCTCCCTCACAGGCTGCAGGAAATTTATGCTGCCTGCTGGGGCCAATCCAAGGCCAAGGTGGGAGTAGGAACATCTAGAAAATAAAGCGGTGAGGTTGCCAAGGCCGTGCCTCCCCTAGGAGGGTGTGGGCCATTGAGGGGCACCTGGAGGACGGGGCAGTGCGGAGTGTGGTCCCACAGGCAGTGGTAGTCGTGGGGACGGGGGGTTAGAGGTCCCCATGTGCTGCAGCCATGGAGGGGTGAACCCTCCCCCTCATCACATCAATCATCAGGCTCCTCCTCACGGGATCCTTCTAGGAAGCAGTATCAACCCATGCTTCAGATGGGAAGACTGAGGCTCAGGGAGCAAAGTGACTCACCCAGAGTTATTTGGCTGGGGGGGTGGGCGGGGTGGTGGTCAGGTGGGGTTTGAACTCAGTTCTCTCAGACTCTCTAGCAGCCTCTCCGCCCTGCCTTCCCCCACGTGCCCCAATTTCCAGGACAAACCACCCAAAGGAGAGCCCGCAGCATCCATGTCAGGTTAGAACTCCCTCCAAGAGCATCCGGGCTGCTCTGCCTGGGTCACAGAGCACTTGCACACACTATGCTCGCGCCGCTGGCACACCCTCTTCCTTCCCAACCGAGGTCAATTGTCTGTCCCGCCCCCAGCAGGGAAATTTCTCTCTTCAGTGGAGATCCTCTTCGCAAATTGCTTTTCTTTCCCACACTGCTGTGTCGGGGATGTGCTGGAGCTGTCAGGCTTTCATTTGGATACATGTGTGTGCGCACGCACAAGCACACGTGCACATGCGTGTGTGCGCATGCATGAGCTGTGTTATATGAGCATGCAGCGTGCAGCATGTATGCATTCGATCAATGCGAGGTATGTGCACATGTGTGCTGTGTGTGTGTGCATGTGTGCATGGGGGATGTGTGTGTGCCTGTGATCAATGTGAGGTATGGGCATGTGTGTGCAGTGTGTGTGTGCATGTGTGCGTATGCATGCATGGATATGTGTGTTTTGCATGTGGGTGTGGGCTATGGGCACCTGTGTGTGTGTGTGTGTGTGTGTAACTGTGGCATGTGTGCATGTATGGCAGGACCAGAGCTGGGGGTAAACACAGCCCAGCTGAAGGCTGTGGAGCCGTGAGACGAGGGATCCAGCGGGCAGGACCCATGGGAGCTGGAGGAAGAAGAGAGACTAGAACAGACGGGGAGCGGGGAGGGTGGCAGAAGGGGTGTGGCCCTGGAGCCTGAGGGTTCGGGCAGGGTGGTCATAGACCCCATGGCCTTGCCGGGCTGGGGAGACGCAGACGGAGGGGCACCCAGCCTCAGGCCTCTGGAAGACAATCCCCGAGGGCCCCAGGGAGGGGTGCTCGCTGCAGGCTCCTGAGATCGCGGGGTGTGGGAGTCCGCATGAGACGGGGCCACAGACAGCTGCAGAGGGCAGCCTTGAAGACTGCCTCAGGCCTCTCCAAACTGTGTCCTCAGCAAAGGGCAGGGGCCTGGCCACAGAGCCCTCTGTCAGCCCCAGAGCAGGGCTGGCTGAGGGCAGGGCTGAGGTCTGCCCGCTCCCGAGGCCCCTCAAGCCGCCGGTGCCTGGACAGCGCCTATATGAACACTCAGCCCGGTGCGCAGAGCGTGTCCCGTGTCTTGGAAGCTGCCCTGAGGGATGAAGGCTGCTGCCCCTTCCTCAGATGGGGAGGCAAGGATCAAGCAGGGGGACTTACGCTGGCCCCCAAGGCTCAGAGCTGCCCCCAACTTGGTTTTCAAGATGTGGCCTGACTCCACAGCAGAAGCGTGGCCTGGCCACTTGGCGTGAGGGCCCCATGGGTGAGCAGGCAAGGGGCACATGTCTGCAGTCTTTGGTGTTCTCCACCACGGCAGAGCTGGGACACCTGGGCCTGGGGGGTGGGATGGTGGTCCCTGTAAGTGACTGGCACTGCCTTGGGTCCTGAGCAGGGCTGCCTGGGCCCTCTGGCAGGCAGAGGGCAGGCAGGGCAGCCTGCCAGCGGGGGCCCCTAAATAACTAGGAGTGACCGGCATGTCTGCTCCCCATCCCAGCCGGGGGACAAGCTTGGGCTTCATAACCCGTGATCGATGGGCCTAATATGGGACTGGAGACGGCGGGCTGGCAGCCCCGGCCCGGCCTGCCGGCTGCCATTTGCCCATATATTTATTTATTTATGCATTCTCCTCCATGGCAAGAGCCCAAAGACAATAAAAGAAATTGAATTGCATATCAGATGGGACATCAGAGGGAGATACAGCCATAAATCGCGTCGTATTTATTCCATAAATATCAGCGCCTCCCGAATAGCCAGCGCCCGTGATGAAGTTATAATCAGGAATCTGGTCCCTCGGTGCTCACCACCAGCCCCTCCCCCATCAGACAAATGGGCTGAGTCTCCCAGATAAATATGCGTTTCCTCAGGCCACCTGCCCCCTTCGGTGCCCATCTGCCCACCTGGGGTGCCTCCACCCAGAGTAAGGGGCAGGGTCCATGGGGAAGGGCAGGCGGCGGCTGGCTTCATGTGGTGTGAAGGCCCAGAAGCGGTGAGCTCGCAGATGGGGAGTGAGTTTCTACAGGCCCTTTGCCTCTGCCTGCACACCTATCACCCTGATACCTAGTTGGAGCCTGGATTTTCTCTTTCATCCTATGATGGTTTTTTCCCCCCACCCAAGGTATATTTCATATTCAGTGAAATGCATCAACAATTACATGTTGTTGTTCAGTCGCTCAGTCATGTCCGACCCTTTGTGACCCCATGGACTGCAGCATGCCAGGCCTCCCTGTCCCCCACCATCTCCCAAAGTGTGCCCATGTTCACGTCCATTGCATCAGTGATGCCATCCAGCCATCTTATGCTCTGACGCCCTCTTCTCCTTCTGCCCTTAATCTTTTCCAGCATCAGGGATTTTCCAATGAGTCAGCTTTTGCTAGCTTGATGAATTTTTCCAAGGATGTGTGTTAGTTGCTGAGTCATGTCCGACTCTTTGCAACCCCATGGACTGTAGCCCACCAGGCTCCTCTGTCCATGGGATTCTCCAGGCAAGAATACTGGAGTGGGTTGCAATTTCCTTCTCCATAGATATGTACCTCTAAAGGGGTCTCCTCAATGGCCCAGTGGGTAAGAAATTCACCTGCAATGCAGGAGACCCAGGAGATTCAGGTTTGATCCCTGGGTCAGAAAGATCCCCTGGAGAAGGAAATGGCAACCCACTCCAGTGCTTGCCTGAAAAATCCCATGGACAGAGGACTCTGGCAGGCTGCCTTCAAAAGGGTTGAGAAGAGTCAGCTACAACTGAGTGACTAAGCACACTCATTATACCTGTAAAAACACCACCAGGATCAAGACCAAGAACATGGATCGCTAGGGAAGGTCCCCTCCTGCTCCCTCCTTGTCATTGTCACCTTTCCAAAGGGAGCTACACTTCTGTCACTCTAAGTCACTCCACAGGTTCTAAAACTTCAGAAAAATGCTACTGTATAATATTAATATGTACTCTTTGGTGTCTCTTTTCTGATTTGTTTGACATTAAAGCTCCCAGCTTGCCGACAGTAAAAGCTGAGGTCCCGATGGGCCCCACTGTGCCTGGGCCTCCCCTCTTGCTGTCCTCTGTCCCCCTGCACCCCACCAGATGCCAGCTCACCAAGGGAAGCACCTATGTTCTGCTCCATGTTGCATCCCCAGAGCCTACCCCAGGGTCTGGCGCAGAACAGAAGCTCAGTCAATGCTGGTTGAATAACTGAAGCGAGTCAGTGGTGGGTAACACGGTGTTTGGTGGAGCCACTGTTCCGAATGAACATGAAGCTCCTGTCACATAGAGGTGACACTTCATAAAAATTTTTTGTTTGGCTGGATTGGATCTCGGTTGCGGCATGTAGCATCTTCATGTTGCAGGACCTGAACTCTTGGCGTGTGGGGTCAAGTTCCCTGACCAGGGATGGAACCTGGGCCTCTGCATTGGGAGAGTGGAGTCTTAACTGCTGGGCCACCAGGGAAGTCCCCAAAGTATCCGTTTTAAAGCATACAATCTGGTGACAAATACTGCCGATACATGGTCACGCGACCACCGACTTTGTCTTGTTCCAAACAACAGCCATTAAAAAAAAAAATTTTATTTTTGACTGTGCATGTGTGCTGTTGTGTCCGACTCTTTGCGTCCCCATGGACTGTATGTAGCCCGCCAGGCTCCTCTGTCCATGGGATTTTCCAGGCAAGAAGACTGGCCTGGGTTGCCATTTCCTTCTCCAGGGAACAACAGCCATTTTGATGGGGCCTCTTCAACCCCTGATGTGACCTTAATAGTTCCCCACCCCCATCTTTTTTATTTCTAAAACAACGAATGCCTCTGAGCTTCCAGCTCCCAGCTCTGGGTTTTGCTGTGACCTGGAGCTTTCTCCCACAGAGGTTACAGGTGATCAGAAGGCCCCACCTTGGGACTTCCCTGGTGGTTTGGTGGCTACGACTCTGTGCTCCCAATGCAGGGGGCCCGGGTTTGATCACCAGTCAGGTAACGAGATCTTACGTGCCATAATAAAGATCCTGTGTGCCACAACTAAGGTCTGATGCAGCCAAATAAATAAATATCAATAAATATTGGGGAAAAAAGTCCCCCGTTGAAGGTTGGCTGACCAAGGACTCCCATCCAAGTGCATAGCACCCCCCTCCCACCTCGTGACCCTCCCAGGGGCCTGATGGAGAGACCGGGGGCAGTGAAGTGGTTGGTTAGCCACACCTCCCCGCTTCCCCCTGCAACACACGCACACACCATTGACCACTCCGCCTGGGCCCACAGGTCCCTTAGAGGTGGGACAGTCCCGGGCAAACCTGAGCTCTGCCGCCCCACACCCTTGCCAGCCTCCCTCTTCGACCCCCAGGCATCTTTCTTTTCCTTTGGCTGATAACTGGGAGAGGGGAGGACGACCCAATTTATTTGGCAACAAATAAAGAGCTGCCATGATTAAGACTGGGGGAGAAAGTTTAAAGGAGGAAAAATTCCTCGGGTAATGCCATCTCCTGCGTCTTTATATTCCGAAACGGATCACTCTGGACGCGGGCAGAAGGCCTGATTTAATATCCTCATGGAAAATACTGCACCTGATCCAATTACCACGGGAATTTTGATACAGTCAGCAGTCAAGTTGAAAGATTCAGAGGCACTCACCGTGGGAGTAAACAGAGAGACTGAATTACCCGGACTCCTCTGGGGGGTGTTAAGCGGTTCAGGTCGCTGTGAGGGCACCTCAGGGCAGCTGGTTTGCTGCAGCCAGCCCTGCGGCTGTGCTTCTGCGTCCCTCCGGTCTCCCTCCAGGCCAGCGGAAGGCCCTCAGCTTTGGGCCTTGGTGCGGTGGGCCAGGGTCTCCATGTGGAGAGGGGAGGTCCACACAGGTGCCTGGGCCCAGTCAGGCCCTGGAGGTCCTCCTTGACGTCCAGTCTCTCCTCCAAGCCATCCTTGCCAAGCCCTGTGCAGGCTGCCTTCTGAAGCCATCTCCATGCACCTGCCTGGCTCAGTTTCCAGCCATCAGACTGGCCCAGGCTCCAGTGCCCTCTCTGGTTGCCCTGTCTGGTCCTGCTCCCCTCCGGTGACAGACGGCCCTCAGACATGAGTCTAACTGTGCTCAGAACCCTCCAATCACCTCCAGCTGGTCTCAGGAATAAGTCCAAAGCCAGGAAACACCTCCGAGGGGCTGCCCACCCGGAACCGGCCTGCCCCTTCCCCACCGTCCCCCTCCCCTGCACCCGCTCCAGTGCCCAGTCCAGTCCCGGTCTCCCTGCTCCATGCACTCTGAGCCCCTGTGCTCTGCCTGCAAAACACTGGCCATGACTGTAATTATATCAGAACCATCCGGGGACTGTGGGTGGAAATCCACCTGCCCCTCTGGATTTGGGCTGCACAGATGTTAGAAGGGCCACAAGCTGCAAAGTCTCTGTCCTGTGCAGGCCACGTAGCCTTGAGCCAGTCTCCAGCCTCTCTGAGCCTCAGTTGACTGGTCTGCACAGTGGGACCATGGTGTCTGCTTCACGGGGGTGGGAGGCTGGGGGAGAGGCTGAAGGAGAAGAGCCTGATGAAGAGCAAAGGTTCTGCCACCAGACTCTTTGGAGGCAAGTCCCAGCTCTGCCACCCACAGCTCCGTGTCTCAGGCTCCTCCTCTGTGAATCGGGTCCTTATGGTGATCACATGAGCTACTATCCCTGGTCATAATAACACCGTAGCTGTGTTAGCTCTTGCTGTCTGGTGAAGTACCTTGAACATTTCCTGGTTCATATTGGAGCTTCTTCCCTCTGGGAGGGTCAGCTAAAGGCTTCGGGTAACCCCACCATTAGAGACCAAGGCCAGATTCAAAGGTCCTGGTGTTTCCCGCTGCAGCCAGACGTTATCCTGTTAACCATAAACCCATGAGTCCAAGCAGGCCTGTCACCTCCAGAGCTCACCTTTGGGAAGGGACATGGCAGGTGGGGTGCATGGGAGGAAGTTGAGAAAGGAGGCATGAATGTAGCCTTGGGATTGGTTTGTTCCCTGGGTGACTTTTGTGCTCAGAAAAGGTGACTCAGACAATGCCTTTGACTTTAAACGTTCAGATCTGATTCACGAATGTTCCATATTAAAAAAAAATGCTGTTCTGGGAATTTCCTGGCAGTTTAGTGGTTAGGACTCTGAGCTTTCACTGCTGAAGGCACAGGTTCAAGCCATTTAAAAAATATATATTTATGTATTTATTTATTCGGCTGCACCAGGCCTTACTTGCGGCACAGGGGATCTTCAATTGTGTCACCCAAACTCTTAGTTGCAACATGTGGGATCTAGTTCCCTGACCAGGGATCGAACTCAGGCCCCCTGCATTGGGAGAGTGGAGTCTCAGCCACTGGACCACCAGGGAAATGCCCCGGGTGCAAGCCCTAGTCGGAAAACTAAAATCCCGCAGTCTGCATAGAGTGGCCAAAAAATAAAAATAAAAACAAAAATGCTGTGCTTTCTTAAGTTCAGTTTACATCTAGCTATTTTATTTCTATTTCTATATTTATAAATTCAGCACATCTACACAATCTCTTTCAAGGGCCACTGATCACCGTTCGTGCCCATTTACAAAACTAGTTAATCAAACTCCTTAAAGCCTTTGAAACGGCATAAACAGATTGAATACATCCCGCTTTCCTGTAGGTACTGCAGTGATCTGACTGAGAAGCCAGCCTCACTGCAGAATTAAGTGCATCCTTTGTAGGTCTAATATACGGAATCTATAAACTCCAGCACTGTTTACAAACTTCCCAAGAGTACAACCTCAAATCACAAGTCTAAATCAAGTGCTCAATCTCATATTTTAAATTCGAATCACAAGGCTGAACTAGTGCTTTAAACAGCAAAACGCTCCTGAAACTTAGAAACGCGTAAGCCGCTCAACCTGCACACACTTCAGACAAAGATATTGACATTGCTGTTTTGATTCTCTTAAAGATGCCTATTCTTTAGTTTTTTTTAATATTATTTATTTGGCTACATCAAGTCTTGGTTGTGGAACACGGATCAGCTGTGACGATGCAAGGACTCTCTAGTCGAGGCGAGAGGGCTCGGTAGTTGAGACCCGCGGGCTTAGTTGCTCTGTGGCACGTGATATCTTTGTTCTCCAACCAGGGATCAAACCCACGTCCCCTGCATTGCAAGGCACCAGGGAAGTCTCGGGGTGCCTATTTGCCCTCCGAAAGCTTCTTGGGGCTGATCAATGCTAAGCCAGCATGGAAAGCACGGGGCTCCCTGGGCCCCCCTGGCTGGCGGGCTCATGCTGCTGGGCCCCTCTTTCTCCTCTGCTCAGCCCATCGGAAGCCCCTCACCATGTCTGCCCCCTCCCCAGAGGACTGGATTCAGCTAATCAGGTTACTGATTCCTCCTGTCCGGGACTCTTCTCCTCCTTCCTCGACGTTAGAGGCGACGTGGAGGACTCCTAATGACGGGTGATTGGATTCTGTGTGTCTCTCGGGGCTTTTATTGCGGTTCTGAGGTCACTACAAGGACGGGGAGGGGGTGGGTAGAAAGCCTGGCCACTGCCCTGGAAGAGGCCCAGCCAGAGTCAGCGGAGGAGTGGGTGGTCATGAGGAGACCAGACCCCTCCGAGGGCTGGAGGAGGCTCCAGTCTCCCCACCGTTGTCAGCTGCAGGCCCCGTGTCCGCCGCTGCCGAAGCCACAAAGCAGGGCTGCTGCTTGCAGAAGGCGGGCTCCGGGGAAGACCTTGGGCTCCGAGTCACACCAGCCTGGCGGGCCTCCGCCGCCTCGCCCTCCCTGCTGAGAGAATGCTGCAGGGCTGTAGCTCTTACTCTCTCTGGATCCCACCTGTTACACAAACCGACCGCACACAGGGTCTGACGCTTCCTCCTGGGCCCCGAGCAGGGCCTGGTACCCAGCCGGCTCCACGTGACCGTCCGATCCCTTCTCTTCTGGAGGCTGGGGTGGGGTGGGGGTGGCATCCACACCAGCCCCTGTCACTGACTGCCTGCTTCCTGGGTGCCACATGCCCTGGAGGAGCTGTCCACACCATCTCTTGTCTGATGTCCCAGTGAACCCTTGAAGGCTATAACTGGTGTCTGAGTCAGTCCTGGGGCTCAGAGAAGTTAAGTAAGTTGCCCAGCGTCACACAGCTTAGAGACAGTGGAGCTGGGGTTGGCACTCAGGCAGGTCTGACCCCTAGGGCCCCCTCGTCTTGGCCCCTGTGCCATCCTGCCCAAACACCCCTGCCTGGGGCAGGCAGCAGACAGCAGGAGGAAGCAGCGTGACCCAGCTCCTTCCACCGTGGAGAGGATTTCGTTCCATCGGCTCGTCTCTCCCTCCTCAATTATCTCGGCACCAGGAACCTGAGAGAATGAAATGTACCGCAACGACTGCCTCTCACAGATGAAAGCCATCGCCTTCAAGTGGGGCCAAAAGCCCCATGGCAGGGGTGCCCCGCTGGAGTGTGGGGGCCGTGGGGGAGAGCCAGCGTGGGTGGGGTCTCCCCTCCAGCCTCTTTCCCTTCCCACCAGCTAACGGTGGGCAGGATAGGTTGTCTTGGCAACTCAGGCTGAGTTGATGTTAGTCATCTTCCTGGGATTTTTTTTTTTTTTTTCTGTGATGAAAGGTGGGAGCAGGAGGGGCAGGGTAGCGGGGGGAGAGCCGGAAGGAATCAGATGCCCTCCTTCCACGGGGGCTGCCAACTTAATAAGCATAAAAGCAGCTCTGGGGAAGCTGGAAAACCCCAACTGCAGGTTTGAGATATGTCCTGGGGGGATGGGGAAGCCGGGCCCGGCTGTGGGGAAAGTCCTCGGGTCCCATATGTCCCCCCACCCTGGGGGGCAGGAGCAGAGCCTTGGAGGGACCCGTGTGGGTCAGTGATTCCACAGACTTGGGCACAGCATGCCAGTGGTTAGAGCTCACCCTGGTTGACCTTGATTCCCCTTCCCACAGGCGGGTAGCCTTTTCCTCATCAGAACAGTGTGGGTAGGGTGTGTGTAATAGTGTCCCTCCCCTTGGGGTAGGGGGTTGAGTGAGATGCTGCCCTTAGTGGGCGCCCCTTCCAATAGGCCAGCACCGCCCTAATCACAGATGCGGTGGGCTGGATGGCCTGGCTGGGATGTCTACCCAAGAACTGGAGGGCACAGGACCAAGACCAGCCTCCCTCTTCCCTCTTCCTTTTCCTTTTCTTTGAACCAGCCTGCAGAACAGCAAACCATCTCCCTTGGACTGGGAAGAGAGGCTCGCCCTGGCCTGTGTGGGGCAAGGGCATGTCTCCGCCTTGACCCCTCACTCTTACTCTTTATAGACATGGCCACAAGCCGGGGGGGACGCAGCGTGACTTGCCAAGGGGTTCCGGGCCAGGTGGGTTTTCTCAGACCCAGGTGGGTGTCCTGGGGTAGGGGTGAGCGGGGGTCCAGGCGGCCCCCACCCACGGCTCTTTTTTTTTTTTACAGCCCATCGGCTCTCCCCTCTGCTCAGAGACCCTCGAGGCCGCCTGGAATGAGGATGGCTTCACTCATGAGGTAAAACATCATCACTCTCTAACCCGGAGCCCCACGCGGCCTTGGCCACACCTCCAGGAAATGGCCACATTAGAGGACAAACTCGCTCTCCTAACTGACCACCCTCAAGGCACCAACCCATGGCCTGAGAGTTGGGCAGAGCGGTTCTAATCAGAGGGCCAAGGACGAAAACTCTGATGGGAAAAGGTGGGTGGGACAGGACTCAGAGGCAGCTACAGACATTTTCTTTCTCTATTTTTTGGCCACGCCACGTGATATGCAGGATTTTAGTTCCCCAAGCAGGGATCGAACCCTTGCTGCCTGCAGTGGAAGTACAGGGTTAACCACTGGACCTCCAGGAAGTCCCAACAGACATTTCTAAAGCTGCTTTTCCCCAGTCACTGGGCGGGTGAACTGGGACAACCCCGACTGCCCGAGGGGCAATGCCTCATTCCTGAGTACCCTTACTGACAGGACGGCTGTGTGTTCCACAGTAATCAGAAGAGATTTCATTTAGTGAGCCCTTACTGTGTGCCAGGCACTATGCTAAGACCCCTCGTGCTAGTAGTGAGGAATGTTACGTCCATTTTACAGATGAGGCAAGTGAGGCTCAGAGAGGCAAAGTCACCTGCTTATGTTAGGTGGACTCTTCCAGGAGCAGACCTGAGTTGAGGATTTTAGGGCAAGCAATTTTATAAAGGAAGTGCTCCCAGGAGAAGCCAGAAGGAATAGGGGAAGCAGGACCAGGAAAGAGAGAAGGCCAACGAGGTTGTGATTTCATGTCGGGCCCTGGGCTCAGCACGGGAACATAGATTGTACCCTCGGCGTTTGTCTCATTCGAGGAGCGGCTGGGCTTCTGTGTAAACTGAAGCCAATGGCTGTAAACTGTTCTCGGCAAAGCTGGGGGAGCTGGCAGATGGGCGCCAGTGCCATTAGGGGGCTCTGGGGATCTAACCAGCTTCCCAGGTTGGGCTAGGAGTGAAGAACCCTCCTGCTAATGCAGAAGACCTCAGAGACGTGGGTTTGATCCCTGGGTTGGGAAGATCCCCTGGAGGACAGCGTGGCAACCCACTTCAGTGTTCTTGCCTGGAGGAGCCCAGGGACAGAGGAACCTGGCAGGCTACGGTCCATGGGATTGAAAGGAGTCGGACACAACTGAGTGACTTAGCATGCACACACCGGGCCAGACACCAGAGTCCCTACCTTACTTGCTGTAAGTCACACCCCTGGCCGGTGGCGGAGCCAGGATTCAAACCAGCACAGCCAGGTGCCCAGCCCTGGGCTTTCACCCACGCCCCGCCCCCCCAACAACCCATGGCCTCTCCTGGGGCTGGCTATCCTCATTCAGAGCTTGGTGTCCCCTCTGTTCCCTGCTCTCTGCTAGGAAGCCACGGGGCACATTGCAGATGCCCACGTGACAGGCGCACACATCACACACTTCCATCACTGCACGCACTGCGTCAGGTCTAATACAAGTCTCGCCAGGAAAGCATAGCTCAGGGCCTCATGTATCTTTTATGCATCAGGACTTTCGGCGCAGGTACGGTGGGGGAGCCCTGGGTATATGCCAACGTGGCCCTGCATACTTGGAGCATCTTCCGTGTGCAGGGGGACAATTAGACACTCCTGAATTAGGGCCCCTCTCCTTGCCTGGCAAAGTGAACAAACAAATGAGTGGATTTGAAGAAAAGGATCTGTAAATACGTGATGGTTGGCCCATGGATATGGCAGGGTGACCGAGGTTCGGATCACACTGCCCACTTGGGGGTTAAGGGAACAAAGGGGCAGGGACACGGAGGCAGGCCTGGGGCTGAGGTCTGGGAAGTCATTCCTGCCCTACACTGGGCATCAGCTCGTGCCCTCTGGATGTTAGACACAGACATGCGACTAGCTCTGGCAAAGGAAAGCTGACATGGAAAGATGGGGCCACTACTGGGCCAGAGCAGGTAGATGGGGGTGCAGGAACCCCGGTCAGGCTCTCCCTCCAAATAGTAGAACATCTGTTCACCTGGTCCCCACGGCCCGGGAGCCGCAGGTGCTGACAGAGACGTTGGGGGGTCGGTCTGGGGTCTGCACAAGTAGGGGGTGGGGGTGGTAGACCCCGCACCCTCTGGTTGGGTCCCCAGCAGGCCGGGGGGCCTGTGCAGCTCCAGGGGCCACCTGAGGCCGCAGCCCACCTGCTGCAATTTCAAAGGCAAATGTTCTGAGAAGAAGCGAGGCATAATAAACTGGGTTGATCGATATTCCACTGAAGGAGAGGGACAGAGGGAGGGGGAGAGACTGACCTGGAGAGACATAAAGAGACACAGAGAGACCTGGAGAGGCCTAGAGAGACACAGAGAGACATGGAGAGACATAGAGAGACCTGGAGAGACTTAGAGAGACATGGAGAGACACGGAGAGACCTAGAGAGACATGGAGAGACCTGGAGAGACCTAGAGATACACAGAGAGACCTAGAGAGACAGAGAGAGACCCGGAGAGACCTAGAGAGACCTGGAGAGATCTGGAGAGACCCGGAGAGACCTGGAGAGACATGGAGATGCCTAGAGAGACACGGAGAGACATGGAGAGACACAGAGAGACCCGGAGAGACACGGAGAGAACTGGAGAGACATGGAGAGACCTAGAGAGACACGGAGAGACATGGAGAGACCTTGAGAGACACGGAGAGACATGGAGAGACACAGAGAGACACGGAGAGACCTGGAGAGATGCAGATTAACAGGAACGAGACTAGAGAGAGACACTTCTATACAGAAAGGTACGACAGAGAGAGATACAGGCAGAAATCCGCAGAGAGAGAGGGGGATGGAGAGAGAGACACAGATAAATACATGAACAACAGGGGGACACACAGAGAGACAGACAGTGAGATACACACCAGCCCCACCGTACACCGGACACGTGTGACAGACGCGTGCACAGACACAGACAGGGTTGCAGGCGGACACCTGGAGAATGGGGGACAC
This sequence comes from Capricornis sumatraensis, assembly GCF_032405125.1. NCBI lineage: Eukaryota > Metazoa > Chordata > Mammalia > Artiodactyla > Bovidae > Capricornis > Capricornis sumatraensis. The sequence continues at coordinate 5,763,708 of NC_091069.1, forward strand.
GGGTGATCGGCGGCTGTGGGAGAGTGACGTAAGAGGCGGGGGAGGAGAGCTGCGCAGTCTGAGCCTGCTGGGGAGCTCGAGTGAAGCTGCTGGAGTCCTGGGCCCGCTGTCATTCCAGCCTCGAGGTCTTGTCCTTGGTCCTCCGCTCTAAGGCAGTGGGGGCAGGCATGTGGTCACTCCTACCCCAATGCTCAGAATGATGGTCAGAGGGACGGGCGAGGCTGCGACCTCCCACCCGGGGCCAGCCCACCTCTCACCTGCCTCAGTTTCTACATCTGCAAAATGGAGGAGGCCCAACTCTTGCCTCCCAGGGTGGTCTCGAGGGTTAAATGAGGTGACGACCACAGAGACCACTAGCCCAGCAGCAGTTACCCTTTCTAGAAACTTCTGATGTGCCAGGTCCATCTGGGGACCTCGGGAGTCCAGCAGTGAGTGAAATGCAGAGACACCATTTCCAGATGAGAACATGAGGGCCAACAAGAGAAGTGACTCACCTGAGGCCACAGAACTGCCTTCACAGAGGTGAGCTGGGACACTGGCCCCCTCCTGTTCTGTCAGCCTTCAGATATGTTTCTACCACTTTGAGGAGCAGACAGCCCAAGTCCTGTGTTAAGTATGGTGAATGAATAGCCAAGAAAGGGGAGAAATCTACACGCCCATCAACAGAGGAACGGACGGAGAAGCCTTGGTGCACACACACAACGGAATATTACTCTGAAAAGAAGGGAATGCCACCGTTTGCAGCAGCATGGATGGCCCTAGAGACGATCACACTAAGTGAAGTGAGGCAGGCAAAGCCAAACCTCATAGGATGTCGCTAATATGCAGAATCTAAAAAAATGATACAAATGAACTCATTTACCAAACAGAAACAGACTCACAGACATAAAAACGTATGATTATCAAGGGGCAATGGTCAGGGGAGGGAAAAATTCAGAGGCTGGGATTAATATATACACACTGTGTGCGTGCTAAGTCACTTCAGTTGTGTCTGACTCTTTGCGACCCCATGGGCTGTAGCCGCCCAGGTTCCCTTGTCCAGGGGATTCTCCAGGCAAGAATGCTGGAGTGAGTTGTCATGCTCTCCTCCTATATATAAAACAGATAATCAAAAAGGACCTATTGTATAGCATAGGGAACTCTACTCAATACTCTTAATGACCTTTATGAGAAGAGAATCCGAAAAAGAACGGGTATACAAATAGGTATAGCTAAATCACTTTGCTATGACACACCATTGTAAATCAACTATACTCCAATATAAAATTTAAAAAATTAAAAAAAAACAACAGGTGAACATCCACCCTGGAGGGCAGAGAACCATTCACTCATTCATCCCCCGCTCCGCTCACTCATTCATTCCTTCCCTTCTTGAACATGTGTGAATTGTCTGGCTATCACAGATTACTGATAAGTAAACAGCATTTTAGAAACCAGCTACCTCCTATCCCTTCCGCTGTTCCTCGGAGGCTGTTTTGAGCGTCCTTGGCCACCCGTGGATTGAGGGACCTCAGGCCTCCTCCTCTGAGCTCAGCAATAACGCGCGTCCGCTGCTGTGCAAGGTTCACATTTTGACTGGCGTGCCCCCCAGAGCAGGGCAGGGGGCAAGGCGCTGGGGCTGGGCATCCGTCTCAGGGGCCTGCCTGCCTCACCCCATCAGACCAGCCTGGGCCGCATCCACGCGCCCACTACTGGAGCATCTGCTGGACGCCCGCCCCTTGCCGGGCCCACACGCTGCCCCCTCTCAGCTTTGCCAAGAAGGAAGGGGAGCTCTTCACAGCTTTGTTCAACAGCTGGGAGAGGGAGGAGTCAGATCCAGGTCACACGGCTTGCGATGGCAGGGCTGGGACCCCAGCCCACGCTCTTGGCCACCCTCCTGCCCAGCAACACCTCCTGGGGCCTGGGGCCTCGCTCAGTGGCCACTTGGGACTCATCTCTGGAGCTTGGTCCTGGAGTCTTGCCTCCGCAGGGAGCAACAGGCCTTCCCCACCCTGGTCGAGGAATTGTCACCATAACCAGTGAAGCAGCAACTGGACTCTTCCTTTTTCTTTGAATAATTGACCTACTTCTGGCCATACTGGGTCTCCGCTGCTGTGTGGGTCTCTCTGGCTGCGGCGAGCGGGACCTGCTCTTCAGTTGCGGTGCCTGGGCCTCTCCTGGCGGTGGTTTCTCTGATTGTGGAGCTCAGGCTCTAGGGTGCTGGGGCTTCAGTACCTGTGGCAAGTGGGCTCGGTAGTCGCGGTTCCCAGACTCTAGAGCACAGTGTCCACCGCTGCGGCACACGGGCTCAGCTGCTCTGCAGCACGGGGGATCTTCCTGGACCAGGGGTTGAACCCGTGTCTCCTGGCTTTGGCAGGCGGATTCTTTACCACTGAGCCACCAGGGAAGCCCTGGACTCTTTTTCTGCAGAGCGCCGGCTCAACAGTCCAGCCCTCCTGCAGCGCACACGCTGCGTGGGCCTCGGGGCTCCGTAGAACGGGGTTTGAGAGAAAGTGCTCCCCTTTCTGTCCCACTGCCCCTCTGCCGAGAGCTTCCTCTCCAAATGCACACTTCCTGAAGACCTCCTCTTAGGTGTCTGCCACCCAACCCTGGCTGCACATCAGAGGCCCACACAGCACAGTCCAGTTCCACCAGCCTGGACATCTCCTGATAATTGTTTATAGTGGTAAAAAACACAAAACATAAAATTTGCTGTTTTAACCATTTTAAAGTGTACAATGCAATAGAATTCAATATATTTACCATGTCCTGCAACCATCTCCGTCATCTGTGTCCAGAACTTTTCCATCATCCCAGTGGAAACCCTATACCCACTAAAGAGTCGGTCTCCATTCTCACCTCCCCCAACCCCCTCCCTGACCCCAGCAACCATTTATTCTTATTCTACTTCCCGTCTCCGCAGACTTGCCTGTTCTGGGTATTTCACATAAACAGGGTCATACAGTATGCGGCCTTTTGGGTCTGGCTTCTTTTGTTTGCCATGCTGTGACACGCATCAGAACGTCGTTCCTTTTTATGACTCAGCAGTTTTCCAGTGTCCGGACGTACCACATTTTGTTTGTCCATTCATCCATCCACGGATGGACACTGGGCGTCCATTTTATAAAAAAATATTTACATTTCTTTATTTGACTGTGCCAGTTCTTAGTGGCAGCATACAGGATCTCTAGTTGTAGCATGTGGGAGCTAGTTCCCTGACCAGGGATCAAACCTGGGCCCCCTGAATCGAAATTGTGGAGTCTAAGTCACTGGACCGCCACAGAAGTCCCTGCTTCCATCTTTTGGCTACTGTGAATAAAGCTGCTATGAATGTGGGTATACAGATATCTCTTTGAGACTTTGCTTTCAATTCTTTTGGGAATATATTTTCTCAGAATGTACCCAGAAGTGCAATTACTGATCATTCTATTTTTAATTTTTTGAGGAGCCACCATTTTACATTTTACCGGTGGTGCACAGAGAGCCAATGTCTCCATATCCCCATCAACATTTGCTATTTTCTGCCTTTTTTTTAATATATAGCCTTCCTAATTAGTGTGAAGTGGTATCTGTGGTTTTGATTTGGATTCCCTGATGGATGCCTTTTATCTTTTTCTTGCTTAACTGCTTTGGCTAGAACTTCTAATACTATGTTGAACAGATGTGGCAAAAGCAGACAACTTCGCTTTGTTCCTTCGTGGTGGTTGTGCCCAGAGTATTTTTTCAGGATCTGGGATGATTCTGATGGGCAGCCTGAGGTGCAAGCGCCTGGCTTGCTTTGGTCAGTGTTTCCCATCTTATCTCATTTACTTCTCACAGCAGTCTTTTGAGGCCCCATTTGTGTACCCACTTTATAATAAGAGAGAAAACAGATGTCCCGAGGTGGGGGTTATCCACAGGATGGGGGGTGGGCAGCAGAGCCGGGAGGACCCAGGCAGGGAGGTCCCCATGTGCCCTGCTCACAACTGGCACCTGTTCTGATCAGTGGAATGAAGTGGCACAGCTTGGTGACTATTTCAAAGGTCACCACTCCTGGCCCAGGACTGCCTGATTCCAAAGCCCTTTGCTCTGGGCACACTATGGTAGCCCTGGTGTTGGCAAACTATGGCCCACAGTCAAACTCAGCTCCAGCCGGTAAGCTAAAGGTGTTCACGTTTTTAAAGGGTTGCAGAAAGAAATCTAAGAGGCACATGTGACAAAGTCTAAAGCATTTGCTGCCAGCCCTTTACAGGAAAAGTTTGCTGGCCCCAGCTTTGCCCAGAGAAGAAACTCTACTGGAAGGACCCTCCCTTGCCAGGGTTAGATCGGCACCCATGGGGAGTGTCTCCCAGCTGTGCTTTGTCCAAGGACCAGGCCCTGGTCGAGGGGTGTCCCCACCCAGTGCCAGACATCAACTCTCAGCAGCTCAACCCTCACTCATCCCAGGGGGTGAAAAATGTGACACCTCGAAGTACTCCATTAAAGTTTAAAGGGGGTGATGCATATTTCATGGGGCTTAACAAAACATTCTTACAGAGGCTCAGACAGACCCCCAGGGGTGGGGGCAGGCTGCAGGAGAGCCACCCTGCCCATGGCAGCCCCCCTCCCACCCGAGTCCCCTCATCTGTCTGTGGTGGGACAGCTTGGCATTCCAAGCTCCTTTGGGAGCCAAGTGCAGGCCCTTCCATTATTAATATCATGCGGATGTCTGAGGAGCTGTGTGAGTAGGGTTGCAACTCAGGCTGGCCTGGCCCCATTCCAAGCAGCCCCCAGCCTGTGGGACCTTTGTGGGAAGGCTGCCCCCCACCTCATCTCCATCCTCTGACCCTCCACTCGTGTTAGGGGTCACTGCCAAGGGCAAGAGGTCAGCAGGAGGCATCCCTGGGAGTAGGGCATGGAGACAGCCCTCCTGGGAGTTTTGCTTGTGACAGGCCCCAATCCCTGACTCAGACATCAGTGTCTGGGAATCAGAGGTCACAGATTCATAGAGTCACGGCATCTCAGAAGAGCTGTTCCTGACCCTCCTACATCCCAGCGGCCCGGCAGCTATGAGTTCTGATGAATCCACGTGAGCCACAGGACTCACTTTTCTGCTCCTCACCATCTGAAAAGCAGAGACATCACTTTGCTGACAAAGGTCTGTCTAGCTGAAGCTATGGTTTTTCCAGTAGTCATGTACAGATGTGAGAGTTGGACCATAAAGAAGGCTGAATTGATGCTTTTGAAGTGTAGTGTTAGAGAAGACTCTTGAGAATCCCTTGGACTGCAAGGAGATCAAACCAGTCCATCCTAAAAGAAATCAACCCTGAATATTTATTGGAAGCACTGATGCTGAAGCTGAAGCTCCAATACTTTGGCCACCTGATGTGAAGGAAGAGCTGACTCATTGAAAAAGACCCTGATGCTGGGAAAGATTGAAGGCAGGAGGAGAAGGCGACGACAGAGGATGAGATGGTCAGCTGGCGTCATCCACTCAGTGGACATGAGTTTGAGCAAACTCCAGGAGATAGTGAAGGACAGAGAAGCCTGCTGTGCTGCAGTCCACAGGGTCGCAAAGAGTCAGACACGACTGAGAGCCTGAACTAGCACCATCCACATGGTTGTGTGGCTTCTGTCTACTCTTAGAGCCACCCAGAGCCTTCCAGGGACCCCAGGGGTTTCCCACAAGGAGGCCACCAGCCCTTACCGATGTCCTGCCCTGGCCACTTGATGGAGGAAGCTCTCCTTGGCCACACGGCAGGTGCCCCGCCCAGGACAGTGACCTGGAGTTCTCAAGCTGGGAGTCCCTGAGACTTGCCGCGGCATCTCTAACCCTTGATCATTCTGTGTGCAGAGATGACACATGACCTGCACCCACAGTCCAGCACATGGACCTCTGCCTTCAAGACTCGCTGCATGGAAGGTTTTAGGGGCTCCCCCCAGCTTAGGGTATCAGTAGGAAGCTTCAGATCTATATCCACTCCCCTGCAAGCCTGGCCCTCACCTGGGTTCCTTGTTGAAAGCACCCCATCATTGAAATGCCTGCACCAGATGCCAGCTTGGTCACCCCTTGACACCCTCCTCTCCTTCACCCCCGCCCACTCTGTCCTCCCCACTCCCCCTCTTTTCCCCAGGCTGGTCCAAGTGGGCAGCGCCTCTCTTGGCCCCTGTGCAGCCCCTGATGGGCCCCCAGTCCATCTCCCATTGTCATCAGGGTGGACTTCCGGAAGCCATCTGATGACATCAAGCGCCTGTTTGAAACCATCAGTGAGTTCCCAGTTCCGTCCCCAGCAGGACATGCAGGGGGTGTAGAGTCTGACCGCTCTTCCCACCAGCCCTTATCACACACCCTGTCCCTCCCCGCCCTGCCAGCTGTCCCTGCCCCCTCCATCACAGGGCCCTGGCTCCCTGCCCTCCTCACCTATAATACCTATTAGCCTTCCCATCTCTTCTACTCCTTGTCACTTCCTCAGTTCCTCCACTGACCCTTCCTGACCAGGTCAGACCCCTAAGGAAGTTCCTGCCTCCCAGAGTTACACATCACAGAGGACACTCGATTGCTCTTGGGTGACCCCCCCATGCCAGCTGACCCCTTCCCACTGTCCAAGGGGTGCTGGCTCTGCTCTAAGACTCCAGGGCACCACCCGGGAGCCCAGCTTCAGGCCGAGATGAGAGATGACCCCCTCTGTGTCAGTTAATCTGTAGTTAATAAGCACCTGCCCAGGGCCAGGCCTGGTCCCCTGGGTCCCAGAGCAGCACCATGTAGCCCCAAGTATTGCAAGTTTCAACTCCCAGGGTCCAACCTGGGAGTCCCTGAGACTTGCCCCAGCGTCTCCAGCCCCTGATCATCCCTTGTGCAGAGATGACACATGACCGGCACCCACAGTCCTGCAGGTGGGCCTCTGCCTCTAGGACGTGCCCCATGGAAGGTTTCAAGGGTTCTCCCCAGACGTGCTCCATGGAAGGTTTCAAGGGTTCTCCCCAGACGTGCCCCATGGAAGGTTTCAAGGGTTCTCCCCAGACTTGCTCCATGGAAGGTTTCAACGGCAAGGCTGGGGGGAAAAGGCCCCTTCTCAGAGCAGACACACCAACCCCCACCTCCTTCAGTGACCTCTGCTGGCTGACATCTGGGCCCCTGCTCAGCTGGTCACAGATGTGAGCAGAGCGGCTGGCCAGCCTGGCAAGGAGCCCAGGCTCCCTTGGCATCTGAGGAGCTGACCCATTGTCTTAGACTCTGAGGATTTTCCAGTGTGTGCAGGTTTGATGTTACCTCTGCAGAGCATCCCTCCAGGCCAGGGGTTAAAGATGTCTGTCTTGCCAGCTCAGGTTCTGCGGAGCGGCTCTGTGGGGCTGAAGGCAGGAGGGGCTGAAGGGGGTGGCTGGCAGGCCAGCAGGGATCCAGGGGCCTTGAGCACCCCCTCCCCACCCCCCAAGAACAACTTTGCTCTCCAACCATGGGGTTCCATAAAAGATCTCTTTTAAACAGAGTATCTCGGCTAAAATCAAATCCAGAGACCTCATTTGAAGATGGGGGAGGTGGGGCAGGGCCTGAGGGGAGGTGGTCTGGGCTGGGGGCTTGTCCTGGTCACAGTGGCATCCCAGGCTAGCAGGGACCCAGTCGCAGGGGTGGGAGTTAGCAGGAGAAGGTGGGGGTGGGTGGGGGGCTGGGCGACATCTGGAGTAGGTGTCAGTCTCTGGTTCCAGCTCAGGAAGCAGCAGGTGTCCGGGCAGCCTCTCCAGCACCCCCCTCCGTGTTCCCACCCCCTCCCAGACACCCCGCACCCACCTGCCAAGAGGCACAAAGGAATCAGCCGTGCTCACATTTGGGAAGAATTACCAAATTCCTTTGCCATTTGCTATCTCTCACTTTTCTTTTTTTAAAAAAAATATTATCCCAAACATCCTGGGAGGCCTGTGATTTCATGATTCTAAGAGCCTCTGGTCCTCAGATTGAGCAGTCGGAAGATTCTAGAAGCTGGAGATCCCTCTCCAGTGTCTGGGCCCAGTGTCCCCAGCTGGGCGGTCAGCAGAGCCCATCCTGGCCTTAGGCCACCTGCCTTCTTCCTACTTTGGTCTGAGGCCTCACCCCTGTTGTGTGAGCTGAGAGATGGTCCCAGGGCCTGAAGGGGGAGAACTGACTTTTCCTTTCCGGGCAGAGACTTGGGGTCAGAACCACCTCTTGGCCCACTCTGATCTTGGCAGTTGAGACTGGAGTCGCTCAGGACTGGACAGAACTCCCACAGAACCTGCTGGGATTGGACGCACACTCAGGTCCCATTTTGCCTCCCATTCACCATCACCATCCCTGGAACCAAGCTCCTTCGGGGGCTTCCAGGTTGGGGAAACCAGGGTCTGGGGCAAGGTCCCCGAGTTCCTGGCCAAACTGTATCCTATGAGAGCCTCAGTTTCACCCCCTTTTCCAGGTCCCTTTGGGGCTGGAGCCCTTGGGTGGCCAAGTGCGTGGTTTACCCCATCTTGCTCCTCATAAGCCCTCTCGACTCGGATGCTGACAGTTTATTGAAAAGGGGGCAGACTGCAGGCACCTGGGCACCTAAATGGGGGCAGCCCAAGGTACGGTGAGGGCACTTCCTGGCTGTGCAATCATAGGTGGGTGTCTCAGCCTCTCTGAGCCTGGGTCGGGACTCAGCACAGGCCAGGGAATGGGATAACATATTGGTCCATGGGCTTGTAGGAGAGGGCTCACGCTGAGGCGAGTGGTAGCAGCCCAGAGCCTTGGGATCCACACAGGAGGCTACCCTGCCACCAATCCCCCCCACCCAAGGATGGACCGTCCTCACCCCGGAGGACAGGACCCAGTACATCCTGGTGGGTTAGAAGCCAAAGCTCCCCCTCGCCCACCGGTCTCAGATGAGGAGCCTCGGAGGTGAAGAGCCATTCTGAGCAGCTGACCTGTGGGTCCCGGGGATACCAGGCAACCCAGGGCTCTGCCTGGCTGCCTGGAGGAGGTCATCACACACAGAACTCACTGTCCCCAGGGTGGCAGGGCCTCTTGGCGGGGGGGGGGCCTCCAGGCTGGGCTGCAGCCCCCTCCGCAGCACCCAAGCTGTTGATAGTGGAGGAGATGGAAAAAAAAAAACAAACCAGATGCTTCTCTGAACATTTTTGGCATTCATGAGTTTCATCCCAAACGCAGCTAACTTCCGCTCCCCTGCTGCCGCCTGTCTCTGCCCTACGCTTCCCCCACCCTCCAGGTGGGCAGCAGGACGAAGGGAGGGCCCTCTCCTCCCTCCGGGTCCCCCTCTGCCCCCCTCCCCCTCCCTCCCCCATCACTTAGCCTCCCCAGGGAGCCACATTCCTGGCCTGGCGGCTACAGCTGGCCCCGTGCCTGGGTCCCCATCTGATGACCCCTCACCTGCTCCCTCCTCCGCACGCAGGAGGCCATGGCCTCTGTCAGCCCCTGGGGGCCTCTGGTGGAACAAACGAGGCCCCAGCTGTGTTCTGGAGAAAGGTGACTCATGACAGGAGCTCGCTCAGCCAGCACCCGGGGAGGGGCGGGCCTCTGGGGGGCTTCTGAGGGGCTTCAGCTTCAAGAGAGGTGGTCCCACCTGCCAGTTCCAAAGGGGCAAGAGATCTGGGCTCTGAGTCTTTCCTGGATACCTGCCCCGGAAGGAATCTGTGGAGGGGCCCCTGCTCCATGTGCTGAGGGCCCTGTGGCCTCAGTTTCCCCCCAGACATTGAAGGGAGTTAGACTGGATGGCTTCATGGCCCTTCTGACTCTGATAGTGCAGGATTCTAGAACCGCAACCCCCAGTAACCTCACCTCCATCTACAAGGAAAAGAAAAGGGAAAAATCACACCCACCCCATCTAATCCTTTGCTGGCTTATACCACGCAGCTCAGCTCTCTCGCCGGCTTCTCTGGGGGATGATGGAAATGTGAATTTAAATAGAGTTATGCTGAAAGAACATTAGCCAGCATGGCCCCAGCAGGGAGAAGCCCCGCGGAGCCGCAGAGGCAGGCCGCGAGGTCCCCGCGTTCATGAGGAGGCCGGCACCTTTGGACAATTACAATCAGGAGGCTTGATTAGCCCTCCTCCTGCCTCGCCCCCTTCCCAGGACTCTCCTTTATAGCCCGCTGCCTCCTCTCTGGGTGCCAGGGGGCCAGCTGCTGGGGACCAGCCGGGTGTAGCTAATCTCCCGGTGGCACCACTCTGCCATCCACGGCGAATGGGGACTCCGAAGCAGCTCTCTGGGGTGGCTCAGTGCCCCCTCCACGGCTGCCAGCCTGAGACGGGATTAGCACGGCTGTCAGCTCTGAGTTCAGGGCTCAGCCGTGGGGCTCCAGGCAGAACAGAGCTGGTGCCAGGAGCTGGGGGCATCTGGGAGGCCCTGGCTTCCCCCTAACCCTCACACAGCCCTGAGCCAACCCCCTCCTCTGTGGCCCCCACACTCCCTGCTGTTTCCCATCACCTGGGTGCCCTGGAGGGAGGGGACAGTCTGCCTCCCTGACTGCTGGGCACAAGGCAGACCCTCAGGGAATGGCTGTTCCTGCTCTGGGCCAAGGGTTTTGTAGGGTTTGGAAGGTGGGCAGGGCTGACACTGAGGCCTTGTGTTGGAAGCGCACTCCTTGGGGTGGGGGGTAGGGATCCCAGTACACCCAAGCTCAGGCCAAGGGGGCAGGGCAGGCCCCAGGGGTGCAAGCCAGGAGGCAAGTGGGGGCCCAGTGCAGTGATGCCGGGGAAGGGGGTTGGATACGCTGGGTGAGCCAGGCCCTGGATTGGGAGCGAGAGGCCTGGACTGAGCCCAGAAGACAGGATTCTCACGTGATCGGAGTAAGGGGCCTCTGAGCCCACGCAGGGCGGGATCAGCATGGGAAAGGGACTGTGCTTCCCACTCTCCTTTCTGACACTGTGGGGCCTGATGTGGCTAAATGGGGCCTGCTTTGGGGTTAGGTTCCAGAAGCTGCTCTTACCACACCCCCACCCCCAGAAGTGGTGGTGGAGGCGATAACAGCTATTGTGGCCCCCGGGATGAACCAGGTGCATCTAGAGGGCCCTCCTTGCCCAGGGCAGGCCCCAGCCCTTGTGCCAGGCTCTAGTTACTGCTGGAGGTTCTGGGGTGGGCTCTCAGGGCCCCAGGAGCAGGTGGCTCCAGTTCTGTGCCTGCAGAACTCCAGCCCCCCGAGTAGGCTCCTGGCCAGGCCCTTCTCCCAGTCCCAGGAGGCAGCAGGGACGAGGTGACTGCGTCCATGGAGCTGCTGACTCACCCTTGCAGCTGAGGTAGGCATGGTGACAAGGCCCCTGACCCTTGCTGAGCTGAACTTAACCCCCTCCTGCCCATTAGCCACACTCTTGGGTCCAGAGTCTCAGTCTCTCCAGGGAACCGCTGCTGGTTTGAATGTTCTGGGTGAGTCTGTACCATCCTATCCAAATCTTTGCCTTCTAGCCACATGCTAAGGCCTCTGCAGCCCCACCATCCCATCCTGTGCTCTTGGTGAATTAGGGAAAGGCGTCCATTTCAGTTCTCACCCCCTTTCTCAGTCAGGTACCCTTGTTTTTTGTTTCGTTAATTATGTTAATTCATCATTTATTTGGATGCACTGGGTCTTCATTGCAGCACACAGGATCTTTAGTTGTGGCATGTGAGATCTGGTTTCCTGACCAGAGATTGAACCCAGGCCCCCTGAAGTGGGAGCTCGGAGTCTTAGCCCCTGGACCACCAAGGAAGTCCCATAGCCAGGTGCCCTTGTGCAGCACACAGCCTGGACAACTGTTCCAGGCAACCCTGCCTCGTTTCTCCTCCTGAACACCTAAAGCAGAAAGTCCTCTTGCATTAGTTGCCTGCATCGGGATCTCCCAGGTGTACCAGTTCTTTGAGGCTGCAGGCAAGTCCACTCTGGATCCCAGTTTTGACTCAGCTGTTGGTGCCGTTTGACATAGACTGGGTGTTGGATAATTGTAATCAGGTTGGGTGCTGGATAGATAAAATAAAACAGAGGGCCTGTGGGTGCCCAGCACCAGGCTCAGAGCTTGTCAGACCCATCTCCATGTATTCTCAGCACCCCTGGGAGGCAGCTGTGGTGGGCTTTTGAAAAAAATATCCGTTCCTTTCTTAGGGCAAACCTAATTCCCCTCCCCCTAAGTGTGGACTGTCCATAGGGGCTTCTTTCTGATGAACAGAATGTGGAGGAAATGATGGAGGATGACTTCTAACTGTAGATCACAAAACACACGGTGGCTTCCCTTGCTCTCTCTGACCTGCTCCTATGGGGGAAGCCGGGGGCCATACTGTAAGGATGCTCGTCACCCTCTCAAGAGGGCCATGTGGCGAGGAGGAACTGAGGCCTCCCTCCAAGCAGCCACATATGCTCTCCACCTTGGAAGTGGGTCCCTCCAGCCCCAGTCAAGCCTTCAGATGATGCAGCTCTGTCAGCATTTTCTCTGCACCCTCCAGAGGGGGCCTTGAGCAAGAACCACACAGCCCAGCTGCTCCTGAAGTCCTGGCCCCTATACAGATGATGATAAGTGTTTGTTGTTTCAAGCTGCGAGGTTTCGGGGTAATTTGTAATGGTGCAGTTGATAACCAATACAATAGGCATTTTTGTTCCCTGGTTTGTTCAGACTAGCAAAGTGAGCTCCAAAGTGTCCTGGCAGGGACCTGGCTTAAGCAAAGGAGCCCTGGCTGGAGCACTCATTTCAGAAAGAAAAGCACTTGTCACATGTACAGTGGAGATGGAACCAGGGATGGCTTTGGGGCTTCAGTTGCAAAACTGAGGGGTCCCTTCCCTCCTGCCCCCCAGGGGTGGGGGGCTGCCCTGTGGGCATGGCCGCTGGCCCTGTGGGCTTCAGAGTGGGGAAGCCGCTTCACAAGCAGCTGCTGGGCAACCAGCGGTGGATCTAGGCAGGCCAGGCATCTTGCTTGTTTGTTCATTCATTCAGTGATAACCAAGCCCCAACTGCATGCTGGGAGCAACCATAGTCCCTCCATTAAGACCCTCCTGTCCTCCCTTCTCCCATCCTTTCTGGAAAAAAGCTGACTCACTGAGAGCCTCTGGTCTCCTTGGCAGGGATACAGACAGGACCCGGGATGTCAGGCTGGAGGTCAGGTGCAGATCTGGGCACACGGGGGCCAGGTGGAAGGAGGCCAAGGCTGGACGCCTCCCGATGATGCTCAGCTCAAGACGGTGTGGGAAAGAAGGCGAGAGATTCCAGAAGCAAGGCCGGAGCAGGGCGATGGGGATGAAGAGTCTTAAAGACAGTGCCGTCCTTTGACCCTGTAATTCTCTTCCTGGAAATCTACCCTAAGGAAGTAATTAGCAAGGCCGACAGCAATGAGGGGTGGTAGGAGGCTGTTGTGCATTGTTTACAACTGGAAAATAGAGATAAATGTCTAAAAATGAGCCAGGCTTGTAAACGCCTTGTCCCCTTCCCACCCCTCTGGAGTTGGAGTCTAATGACCCGGATGTAAATCTCCAGTCTACAGCGGTGACCTCTCTGTGCCTCCGCTTCCTCTTCTGTCAATGGGGAGAATAACGGGACTGAGCTATGGGCACCTGTAAGGGTCTGATGAATCAGCACTCTGAGCAGGCTAAGCTCAGCTCCTGGCGCAGAGATCCCCTCCCGTACATACTAGCTGATAGCTTTGCGATGGTGTCGCTTAGTCACTAAGTCGTGTCCGACTCTTTGTGATCCCCATGGACTATAGCCTGTCAGGCTCCTCTGTCCGTGGGATTTCCCAGGCAAGAACACTGGAGTGGGTTGCCATTTCTTTTCCAGGGGATCTTCTCAACCCAGGGATGGAACCTGTGTCTCTTATGTCTCCTGCGTTGCCGGGTGGCATTCTGCTCTGACACAAGCCTAACTCTAACAGCGAGTTCTGGAATCACCAAGAACATGGGCCAGTTCTCACAATCAGGTTACACAAAGCTATGTATCGCAGGCCCTCCATCTGGTAAAACATGATGTGTGCCAGAAATAACCATCTCCACCGCCGCCTGGGGCCCTCCTCTGGGTCAAGGGAGAGACCTGGTCACTGGGGCGCAGACGCCCGGCCACTTGCATCGGCACATTGGTCACGGTCCACGTCTGGCACACAGTAGCAGCAGCAAGCGGAGTGCGGTGACGCTAGAATTTGCTGAATGACTGTGAGAAGGAATGGAGACGAAGGTGAAGCGTATACACAGAACACCTGGTTGCCTTATGTGGGCTTTCCCAGAAGCAGAGACGTAAACACAAGCGGTTTGTTTGGAGGTGATCCCAGGAAGCGCTGCCAGGGGAGGAGGAGGGTGAGATGGCGGTGGGGAGGCAGACAGCATGGTGGGGAGAGTGTGTATCAGATCACGCCGTGGAATCTGCACCACCAGCCCCAGGGGGCTCTGGGAAATGGGCCAGACCACGCCCTCAACAAACAGCGAGGGAGCTGGGGATTTACCCCTCACTTCCTGACTCCACTCTGTTGTTGGCCAAGGGCTGCCCTTGGGGGCAAAGGTACAGCACATTCTGGAACCATGAGTACTCACATGGACAGAGATTCAGCCGTGCCCGCTGCACTGATATCTGGTAAATGTTGAATAAGTGCTGCTGGTATTTTCCCATCTCAGCCTCACCGGCCTGCTCAGAAAAACACTGCCAAGATTCTTTCCCGTCTGTGTTATGTATCGGTACATACAGATAGACTCCCAAGCCTTTGCTAGTGCCACAGCCCGTAGTCTCCGGCAAATACTTAGAAGAAAGACTGGAAGGAAGAACTCCCAAATGGTAACCTAGCTAAACTAGGCGATTTTTACAACTGGAAAAACTGATGAGATTGAAAACAGAAACACAGATGGACAGATGGCATTACCTGCGAACCTAAGCCCGAAAGGCTCCCGTCTGAGTGTTCCCGTCCCTGGGCTCCTCACGGTCATCCCTGCCACAGTCCGTCCCATCTGTTTCTCAGCCAGTGCTCAGCGGGTCTGGTGTTGGGTGCACGGGGCTTCCAGATGGGTCTCCAGAAGGGGACACAGATGGTACAGGAACCACGGCTCTTGAGCCCTGGGCCCCCGTGGAGGGCAGGCCAATCCCCGCTGGGATGTTCTGACCCAGAGGAGCTCCCGGGGGCCTGTCTGCCTGCCGGGCTTTCTCTGTCTAGCCTCCTCTGTCACTCAGGTGAGACTTGGAGCATGGGACAGAGGCTACCTGGAACCTCCCGCTCCAAGGCCTTGAGATCCGGGAAGGCAGGGAGTCAGAACCCAGCAGAAAGCCGGGGCCACACCCTCAGTGAAGGAGGAGACTGAGGGCATACCCGCCCACGTGAAGGAGCAGGAGTTTAACAAGGAAATATGTCCACCACAAGTGCATGGCCGGAGCCTTGTTCTCGGGGAGACCTGGGATTTTTTTGTTTCATTTTGGCTGTGCCACACAGCATGTGGGATCTTATTTCCATGACCACGGATCAAACACGTGCCCCCCGTAGCAGAAGCGTGGAGTCTTAGGCACTGAACCACCAGGGAAGTCCAATTTGGGCTTTGAATTTTATTTTCCCCCTCATGCTGCTAATGGGGGTAGCAAAGGCTATAACCACGTTGTGAAGCAATTGGACCACTGTTTCAGGAGGCACAGCCTTCAGCCCTTGATGCTGCTGGGTACTGGGCAGTGCGGCTAGAGAGAGCGGGGAGGCTGGGAAATAGAATGATGATTGACAGGCTCTTCCACAGGCTGACACGTTTCTGAGGCTTGAGCAAGACATCAACTCCAGAGCACAGATGACAGCCGAGCTGCCCTCCAGACCACAGCCGCAAGACAGACCCTCAGGTGGGTGTGATGGGAGAGGGCACCCTGATGGGCAGAGTGGCACCAGCGGGCAGGCTGCCCAGCTATCCTGAGGCCCTAATGAATGGGACAAAGAAGGGGAGGTGCTCAGGAAATGTTTGCAGAATGACTGAGGGAGCAAGCGATGGGGCTTCAAGCACCCCCGTCAGAGCCACCATCACCCACGTGGCACCCACAGGCGCACTGGGAGGAAGCCAGGTGTAAGTCACAGGGCACCTGCACCCCCCAGACACGGCTAGTGGGGTGTCAGGGTGTACAGCCACGTTGGAAAGCAACTTGGCTGCTTCCTATCAAGTTAAACTTACTCCCACCCTGTCACCCAGCGATTCCAAGGACTGTGTACATGTGTGTACCAGCACGGGCGTGCAAATGTTCACAGCAACGCTGGGCTTGACAGCCCCGCATGGAAACAGCCCAAACGTCCATCACCAGCGAAGTGCTTAAGCCAATTATGCAGAACCATAAATAAAATACTATTGCAGTAAAAAGGAACAAACGACCGAAATACGCAACATGGACGCATCTCTTTAGCCCAACGCTGAGGGAAGGAGGCCAGATCCGAAGGAACACACACCAGGTGGTTCCACTACGTGAACTTTAGGAAAAGGCAGAACGCAGCTGTGGTGATAGAAGGCAGAGCAGGGGTTACCTCTGGGGGGACCGTGTGTGGCAGGGGAGGGGCAGGAGAGAACTTCCTAGGGCGACAGAAATGACAGGAGTGACGGCTGAAATTCACCAAACTCTGCCCTTAAGGTCTGTGCATTTGTGGACTTCCCTGGTGTCCAGTGGCTAAGACGTCTCCTTCCAATGCAGGAGGTATGGGTTCCATCCCTGGTCGGGGAGCTAGGAGTCCTACCTGCCTGCGGCCAAGAAACCAAAACACAAAACAGGAACAATATTGTAACAAATTCCATAAAGACTTTAAAAAATGGTTCACATCAAAAAATCTTTTTAAAAAGATCTGTGGATTTTATCATACATAAATTAGAATTTTTTTTAGTTAAAAAAGTAAATAAGCATGAGAGAAGACGTGAAAGTGAAGTCGCTCAGTCATGTCCGACTCTCTGTGACCCCGTGGACTGTAGCCTACCACGCTCCTCTGTCCATGGGATTTTTCCAGGCAAGAGTACTGGAGTGGGTTGCCATTTCCTTCTCCAGAGGATCTTCCCAACCCGGGGATCGAACCTGGGTCTCCTGCATTGTAGGCAGACGCTTTACCACCTGAGCCACCAGGGAAGTCTTGAGAAAAGAAGGGACTTGTGTGTTTTATAATATGGTAGACTACTGCTGCTGCTAAGTCGCTTCAGTCGTGTCCGACTCTGTGTGACCCCATAGATGGTAGCCCACCAGGCTCTGTCATCCCTGGGATTCTCCAGGCAAGAACATTGGAGTGGGTTGCTATTTCCTTCTCCAAGGCATGAAAGTGAAAGTGAAGTCGCTCAGTCGTGTCCGACTCTCTGTGACCCCGTGGACTGTAGCCTACCACACTCCTCTGTCCATGGGATTTTTCCAGGCAAGAGTACTGGAGTGGGTTGCCATTTCCTTCTCCAGAGGATCTTCCCAACCCGGGGATCGAACCTGGGTCTCCTGCATTGTAGGCAGACGCTTTACCATCTGAGCCACCAGGGAAGTCTTGAGAAAAGAAGGGACTTGTGTGTTTTATAATATGGTAGACTACTGCTGCTGCTAAGTCGCTTCAGTCGTGTCCGACTCTGTGTGACCCCATAGATGGTAGCCCACCAGGCTCTGTCATCCCTGGGATTCTCCAGGCAAGAACATTGGAGTGGGTTGCTATTTCCTTCTCCAAGGCATGAAAGTGAAAGTGAAGTCGCTCAGTCGTGTCCGACTCTTTGCGACCCCATGGACTGCAGCCTCCCAGGCTCCTCCGCCCATGGGATTTTCCAGGCAAGAGTACTTGAGTGGGTGCCATTGCCTTCTCTGAATATGGTAGACTAGACTTGTGTTTTTGATAACATGGTAGACTCAACTGCTACCTGGTGGCCCAGTCGGTAAAGAAACCACCCGCAATGCAGGAAGATCCCCGGGAGAAGGAAATGGTAACCCACTCCAGTATCCTGGTCTGAAGAATCCTACAGACAGAGGAGCCTGGCGGGCTACAGTCCACAGGGTCACAAAGAGTCAGACACGAGTGAGTGACTAAACCACCACAGACACCTACCACAACAACAGACGCCTGCAAAAGTTGGATATGATACCACAGATGTTCCTTTAAATGTGTAGTTAGACTGAAAAATAAAGACGGAATCAACAGGGGCAGAAACCAAGAAGAACCGGGGCTAGGGAACCTGCCTAGAGATGGGCAGGCTAGGAAAAATTCCACCTTGGGAAGGGAAAAGGACCAGGAAAAAGTTTCCACTTTGGGTGACCAAACGGAAATCTCTTTTCATGAGGATTTGGGGTCTGAATTCATTCTACATACAAGATAGGAACTTAAAGTAGCTCTGAGTTTGAAGCATCTTCAGTTATCTAGTGGAAACAAAAGCCATTCCTCCAGGGAAGGACCAATTCTCAGCTCAGAACACACCGGATTCCCAAAGATAAAGTTCTGACCAAGTTGGAACACGCAATCCAAAATTACAAAACACACAGGGAAGCAGGCACAACAGAATTAGCAGTGCAGGGACTCAAGACGGTGAACCCAGTATCACAGTACCCAGAACAGGAGACAAGCAGAGAAACAGGCACGCCACCTTTGAGGGTTTGGCCACGTGCGGGCTGGGATGTGGCCACTGGTTGCAAGAGATTTTGTTTTCTTCACCCAGTCTCCTTCATTGAACAACAAACATCGGGAACCTGAAGGTTAGCCACATAGGGGTCCCAGAATTCTAAAGGAGTGGGTTCTGGGACCAGAATGCGGAGGTCAAATTGATGCTGTGATTTTATCGGATGTATAACCTTGAGCAAGGCACTCGGCCTTCACATGCTTCAGCTGTTCCTTTATCTGTGGAGTGGCATAAGAAATGCTAGCAATCTGCCTCTTAGGTACCGGCCAGGGTTTCCGTGAGAAAATTCAAGTCACCTACACGGTGCATAGCGGGCATTCAGTAAAACAGCACCTACCCTGATTCCTCTATAACGAAAGCTTAAATCAGCTGCCAGCTGGATTTCTTGCTTGGCCTGAATTCTGGACCACAGCCGTAGCATCCCTCCTGTCCCCTGCCATAGCCGACCCTTCACTGTGCCTTGCGCTCACCTCGGTAGGGGCAGGGCCCACTTCCTTCATTTCTCCCAAGCCTTTCCAACACAGGTTGTTGAGCAGAGCAGACTCTTAACCAAAGACTGGGGGATAACAGATGGGCTCTCCTGTATCACAGCTCGGAAACCACAAACACCCCACTCGCACTCACATCAGCGCTGGGGTTCCCAGCCCAGCCTTCTCCCCAGGCCCCCAGGCGGCTGGGTGGGCTTCAGCCCCTCCCCCTCTGGTTCCCTCTGCCTCCCTTCCCCTCCCCCACATCCCCTCCCCTTCCAGCTGCTTCTGCCGAAACCACATTTCTCCCTGAGTTTCTTGCCTCCCCGCCTCTCCAGGTCCTGCCCTTCCCTCCCCAGTGAAGATTGAGCCTCAGCTTTTTACACCCAAGTAGTCCATCGGGATGTTTTGCTGAATAAAAAGTCAGAATTCTGCCTCCAGCTTTGAAAAATACCAGTGTTGCCCCCCTGCTCCATATTTCCAGAGTGCTGATCACGTCTCGGAGGACGTGGGAAGAGGGCTGGGGACACTGAGAACCACAGGGAGGCCCTGTCTCGCCCGCCAGGCCTGAGTTATCCTGCTCCTGGGTTCGGCCTCAGCCTCAGCCTGCATCTCCCTGGCGCCCTCTGACAGACCCACGGCAGAGGTGGCCACGCACAGCATCCCAGGGGACTCGGGGCGCAGACCCACCCGCCCATGCGCAGCGCATCAGCGCCAAAAGCTCACGCTCACACACGCACGTCCACTCCGTGCTAATTCCTGCCTTTGATCGCGGCCTCTAGCCTGTCATCACCACTCAGTGTTGACAAAGCAAAAACAAAAAATAAAACGAAAGAAGCCCGCCCTGTCATTTGGACTCCCCCCCACCGCCGCCGCCCACCCGCGCCGGGCTTGGCAGCCCCCGCCCCCGCCCCCGACTTTGTATTATGGGTTTATGTCAAGGTATGTTGGATTCTAAATTAAATGTCAGCCCACTGTACGCTTCTGCCTCCAGCCGCAGAAAATGAAGAGCCAGCGCTGGAGACCATCCAGTTGTTCCGCTCCCCGTGCCTAACCGTGAGGGGTGACAAGCCCATTGAATCACCGCATGGTAGCTTTCCATGCTGTGGGAAGCCAAGATAAATTTATTTTTAATGATAAATGTAACTGTCAGAGTGAAGTTGAGACAGCTTTACAGTGAGAGTCAAGCGTCCTTGGCAGCGCGGGGCAGAGGCTGGGTGGACGAAGGCCAGAGGTCCCAACCTCCCGGCCAGCCGGTCCCCATGAGACAAAGCATATTCAACATTCAGCCCACGTGTGCTGAGCTCC
The DNA here is from genome assembly GCF_032405125.1 of Capricornis sumatraensis. Lineage (NCBI taxonomy): Eukaryota > Metazoa > Chordata > Mammalia > Artiodactyla > Bovidae > Capricornis > Capricornis sumatraensis. The sequence continues at coordinate 5,783,933 of NC_091069.1, forward strand.
TGCCACAGGCCGGCTTCGTAGTGCTGGGCTGAGGCCCAGCACTGGCCAAGCAAGAGGACAGAGGGGAGGAAGAAAGGAAGATGCACTCCAGCAGTGAGGAGCCCTCGGTTCACATTCTGGCTCCATCAGTTGCTGTGTGATCTTGGCTGAGGGACTTAACCTCTCTGAGCCTCAGTCGCCTCATCTATGAAATGGGTATATCGATAACATCCATGGGCTTTTGTGGAGAACCACGTGAAATAAGATCTATTGCTGATGAACGGTACACAGCACATGACAAATGCTTTCTGAATCGTAGCTATTATTTGTATCATTTTTGCTAATAGCACTTTTACCCAAGTTATGTAACTTACCTTTGGGAGTCAATTTTGTCATCCGTGAAACAAGGATAACAATATCGCTCACTTATGAGGGTGGCTGGGAGGATGCTGTGTGCCCGGCGCGGGGCCGAGTGTAGGAATGAGGGTCAGTGGATCCCAGCGAGTCGGACAGCAGTAACCTGAATGTTGTTGCCTGGCATCTCTGGCCATGCTCGTCTCCTTGATGAGAAGGGTCTCCTCCTTTCCATCCCTCTCAGGCTGGCAGGCCTCACAGCCTGTCCTGTACCCCCTCCCTGCAAAGAAAAGGGGCTACCATGCATCAGGACCCCACAGCCATCCCCTCCTTCACACTACGGTGGGCACCTGGCCAAGGACAGCTGATGACCTATGAGTGACACATCCTGGCTCCAAAAGATGAGCAGGATGAATCAGAGCCCTTCTTTTGGGAATTTAAAAATCCCCCACGAGGGATTTCTGTTGGTGCGGCCATCATGTCCAAGTGGCCAAAGGCAGGAAAGACAGGAACACGGGGAATCAGTGAACCAGAGGGAGAAGGGTGAGGGGATGTGTAGGGAGTGGGCAGGGTCCCGGAACAGCTTCCCTGAGGTCCTGGCTGGAGTGCCCTGGTCCAGCCCTGATTCCACTGAGCACACCTGGGCTCCTCCCGGGGGCTCTGTGGACACCAACTAGGAAGTTAGAGGGAGGGGCACTGTCCCCTCTGTGGGGTCAGCTGCCCTTCTGCTCATATAGACCTGGAGCTCACAAACAGAGGGCGGACCCTCCTCTCCCCTAGACAGGGCAGCTTGTAAGGCGCTGCGCAGAGGCCAGTGGCCCCCTTCTTCTAGGCGGGCTCTTCTTCTGGGGGGACTGAGCAGGGGCCACCATCACAGCTGGGGTCATGGGTGAAGACCACTCCCACACGCACTCACCACACCCCGCACTCACCACACCCCAGAAGGCAGTAAAGTAAGGAATCTGTGGCCCAGCGCGTGAGACAGGATGACCGCAAACAGTGCTCGGAGCAGCCGCTAGGTGGCCCCCGCTTACCTGTCCAACCGCCCTTCTGCAGGCCTGGGAGCAGGACCTCTGGCTGGCGTCCTCTGGTTGGTACCTGCCTGTGCCGGGGAACCATCATTTCCCATCCTCTGCCTTTGCTTCGCGGGTTCACTGCCTGGAATGCCTTGCCCCCAACATTCCAGGTGTCTCCACCTTCACAGCCCAGTGCCCCACCCCCTCCTCTAGGATGTCTTCCTCACCCATCCAGAGCAGATACCCCAAAACTCTGCTAGCCCTTAGCACCCCCTCCACTCAGAATCTAAGCTCAGGGTCCCCCAGAGGGTGACCTTCTGTCTGCACAGTGACGCTTCTGGAGCTTACCTCCTCTCCCCAAACCGGACTCAGGTTTGCAGTTCCCGCCTCACGTCTGCAAACCTCACAAGTCCCCATTTAGAAGGGGGAGGTGGCAGTTTCTTGTTCAGTGAGGAGACCCAGGCTTGGAGAGTCTCCTCAAGGTCACAGCAGGAAAGTCTGAGGTCTCACCCTGCCAGGTGTTTCAACGCACTGTCTCCCAGAACTTCACAAGGGCCCTCTGAAGAGGCTGATGTTGGCCCTTTAGCAACCGTGGGGAACCCGAGGCTCAGAGGCACAGCTGCTTGCCCCAGGCCACTCGGCCACCGCATGCCTCTCCGCAAGGCTGATGGCCCCCCTGCCAATCCATTTAACCTACAGGAAAGGCCTCAAGTGAAAGATGACATCGAGAAAGGGCACAGGGACCAGGGCTCCAACCCAGGTCCCCGACTCCCAGTCGATGCTGGGGACCCAAACTCCCAGGTGGCCCGACTGCCTCCCTTGGGCCTGGGGAGTAGGCTGCAGGTAAGGCTGGTAGACCGCTCTGGAAGGAGGCGGCGGCTGGCAGGTTGAGAATCCACCTTCTGTGGGTGAATGACAGTCCACTCGGATGCCAGGGGCAGCGAGTGCCCCCCAACCCCAGCTTTCAGGGCCCCCCACCCCCAGGCAGTCTGCTGCACCCGTGAGGGCCCCGGGAGAGGGACGAGTACGGGGCGACAGACTGGGAGCCGGTGGGAGAGAGACGAAGACGGTGCCAGGGAACAGCCTGGCGGGCCAAGGCGCCCCGGGAGCCTGAACACAGCTCTGGGGAGAAGCGTGGGGAAGGGAACACGGGAGTCTCTTCTGAAGCTGGGGGAGCCGAAGATGGGGGGGGGGCCCCCGCAGAGAGGGGCGGGGGAGGGGCAGTCGGTCAGGCTCTGACGGCGGCCCGGGGGAGGGGGCGGCCGGCCGGGAGCGCGGCCTCGGTCGTGTGGGCGCCTCCCGGTCAGGAGTCACAATAGCAGCTCGTTAACAGAGCAGATTAAGGACTTTTGTCAATTACCTCTGAAGGCTACACCGGGCGGATTAAATGCTTTTTAAAGTGCTGCCGGTGGGAGGGGGCGACTAAGAAGCCCCCTCCCGGCACAAATCCCTCCTCTCCCGGGCAGAGGAGGAGGCGGGGGCCGAGGCAGCGCTGGGCGCGCCCGGGGAATGCGGGCGATCGGCCGCGAGCGCGGGCAGAGCGCGGAGCGGCTCGCACGCGACACCGCGGGCCGCCTGGGCGAGAAGGAGGCGTGGGGCCGGCTCTCCGTCCGCGAGCACCGGACGCAGGCCTACCGGCTCTGGCCGAGGAGCCCCCAGGGCCGGCCTCGCGGGTCAGGGTCGGGAGAGGGCGGTCCCTGGTGACCGCAGACTCCGGGCCTGGGCGCACTTGCCCCAGGACCCGGACTCAGATCTCGGACACCCGCAGGGGGCGCCCTTCGGCTGGACCACCCCCCCGGACCCCGCCGGGTCTCAGGGTGAGCCCCTGCGCCTTGAGGGGGCCGGGAGGAGCGCGGCGCCGCTCCCCGGAGACGCCCGAAGGCCCCCCGGGGGCGCCCCCGGGGCCTGCCCGGCGCCGCGCTCCCGGCGCACGGTGAGTTGGCGCGGGTCCGGCCCGGGAGGAAGTTTGCGAGGAGGCGGCCCCCGGGGTTCTCAAGCCCCTCCGGGCCCGGCGAGGGGAGGGCTGCCCGCGGCTCTTTGCTGTCCTCCCGGGCTGGCCCCGGGGGTCTCGGCCGGCCCGCCTCTTCTCTATTAATTAGCCTTTGGGGAGGTGGAGTTTCCCCATCGCCGTCCGCGGTGTGTGCGTGTGTATCAGAGGGAGAGCGGGGGAGCAATAAAAGGCAAAGAGAGTCCGAGACAAAAAAGACACGGAGATTGAGAAGGAGGGAGGGAGGAGGGAGGAGCGCGCAGGGGAGGCGCGGGAGCCGGGAGCGGGGACGGCGCGCAGCGCGAGCGGCGGGCGGGCGGCGGGCGGCGGGCGGCCGGCGGCTCTCGCGCTCCCGCTCCCGCTGTCGCCCGCACACACCCGCGCACACGCCGGCACGCACACACACACGCACACACATACACTCGCACACCCGCCCGCTGGCCCGGGCCGTCCAGGTGCGGGGCACCGAGGCGGGAAGCCGGCGAACAGAGCGAGCCCGCGCCCACCTCGGCGCCTTTGCGCTCCGCAGCGGCGCGCCTCGCCCAGCGTCCCCGCCAGCGGTCCTGCCGGAAGATGGTCAACGACCGGTGGAAGACCATGGGCGGCGCTTCCCAACTTGAGGACCGGCCGCGCGACAAGCCGCAGGTACGCGCGGGCCCGGGGCGTGGGGACACGGGCGTCCCGCGCGGTGGGCAAGGCGGTGGCGGCTCCGGCCGGCGGGCTGGGCACCCGGGCTGGAGTTTGGGGCGTACCTCCCTTGAGGCTCGACAGGCCCGAATTGGGGCGGGCACCCTCCTTGGCTCCAGAGGAGACCCTTGAACTTGGGGTTCGGGCTGCCGATGGGGGCGGCACCCCTGCAGGAGCCCCCTTGCTCCTCCAACGGACTCAGGTGCACGCCTGCGCAGAGAAAGTAAGGGACCCATAGAGTTCACAATGTCACCAGCCCTTGAGCGCGAGCCTCTGTTTCCTCATCTCTACAATGGGCATCTGAACCATTTACCAAGTATCCCACCCTGGGTAGCACCCCGTGCCAGGCGCCTGGCATGCGACCCCCTCCCCCTCATCTCCTCTGAATCCTCACCCTTTAGCCAGCCTATCCCTACCCTCATACAGCAGAGGGTCAATAAATATTTGCCTCTTGTAAGAGCACTGGATATTGTGATTCTCCAGCTTTAAGACAAGGGAAGCAGGATTCAGAGAGAGTTGCTTCTGCCCCAGGCCTGTGGCTCTGCTGGGATTTGAACCCCGGGTCCTTGGGCTGCAGGTCTGTTCATCCCATGTGTTGTGCTGCCTCTTCAGGGGGCCGTGGAGGATGCCCAGGACTGTGCACTGGAAGGCAGGTGAGGGCAGAGCTCCAGGGCTGGCCGGAGAGGGGGCAAGGGATGGGAAGCCGAGTGGAGGGGCAGCCCCGGGGCCGCCCCAGGCTGGGCTGCCAAGGGACTGGGGCAGGAAGGCGAGATGCCGAGGTCTGCTAGCCAAGGAGAGGAAATAATGGAGCTGCCCGTTTTAAATTTCAAATTTCTCCCAGACAGATGTCATTGGGGAAGGAACAGTTCTTGTTTGCAGAGGCAGGAGGGGGGTGGCAGGGGCGGGCCTTGGCGGGCCCCTCACTCTCTCGGGAGCGGGAGCGGCAGCCTGAGCGAGCGTTGTCTGGAGCCACATGCCTCCACATTTTGCAAAGCCCTTTCCCAACCGTCTGCACACCCTCGCTGTCGGCAGCAGCCTGGGTGGGGAGGCAGGGGTGCACGTGCCCTTGTCACAGGAGGATGGGGACGCAGAGAAGTCGAGGCATGCACCCAAGTCACACAGCATGTTAGCGGGAGAGCAAAGTTTCAAAGCAGATCTGACTCCATCCCTCTCCCAATGCATCCTGGTCCATTCTCCTTTCCTGTGAGCCCCCTTACAGGTACTGACTGCTTGTCATTTGCCAACAAGCAAATGACACCAGACTGCCTGTTTCCAAACGTTTGCTGCCTCATCATCCCCCAAACACACACACACACACACACACTTCACTCAGGGAAACCCTACATATACTTCAAAACCTACGCAGATGCCACCTCCTCCAGGAAGCCCTCCCCGATGCCTGATGCCCCTTAGGCTCTGCCTTGATTCCCAGCAGCGTTTAGCCTGTGCCACTCAGCTGCCTTTATCTCTGCCTTGGTCCCTAGCCTTGGTCCCTCCTCTAGCAGGAGCTCCCTTTGGACACATGCTTCTTCTGGGCCCCCATCCTGGGGTCTCTCCCTGGATCCAAGCTCCTGTCTTTCCATGCAGCTCAGACTGGGAGTTGAGGGATTTTTGCTGAAATGAACTGCATGAAACCCAGCCAGGAGGAGCTGGGAGAGCAGAGAGTGCTGATGTGTCTCAAGGGGAGGTGGCTTCTGGGGGATCTATTTGAAATGTGGCTTTAAGGCCTCCTGGGTCAGCCCTGGCCTCTCTGCTGCATTGTGGGGTATATATTCCAACTGCCACCAGGCCAGAGCCCAGCTGTCTGCCCCTTGGCATCGGAGGCTACCAAGAGCTTGTGGTCCCAGCGGCCTGGGCCAATATCAAACACCACCTTCTCACTCCACCCCTTTGGTGATCCCACATGTAGACAGGCTGTCCCATTGCCAGCTCCAGGCTTGTCTGAAGCTTCAGGTAGGAGGCAAGCCCTTTCCTGTGCCCACCGTCAAAAGGGAGCCAGGGTTCCCTTGGGCCTGGCCTTCTGGCATCCATCGCTTCTAGTTTCATCTCCACCACTGACATGCTTTGTGACTGGGTAAGTTATGTCCCCTCTCTGAGTCTGGACTTTACCATCTGTAAAATGGGAACAGCAATCTCTGCTTTGTCCTCACCTCACAAGGACTTAACAAGACCTGAGTGAAATAATGGTGTGCTTTGCAAACTGTCAAGCGCTGTACACCCTTGAGGAAGGTGGTTCTCAGAGCAGCCTGACCCCTTTGCCAGGCTGTCAAAGTCCTGATCGCCTCTTTGCCCACCAGGGAAAGCAATATGACCACCCAGTTCCCTCCAGAAGGCTCTGATTGAGGTTTTCTAACAAGGTACTTCCTCCAGAAAAGGTCCCAGAGCCACAGTCTGAGAGCCAGCTGTGCTCATCTGCATAACTTCTCGTTTCTTAGTCAAACCACTCTAGGAGTTTGGCAGCAGGAATGATCGACCCATTAAACAGATGAGGAAACTGAGGCTGAGAGTTGCAGCCAGGACTTGAACTTGGGTGGCTGATGAGCCTTGTTGGGAAGACTAAGGGAAGAGAGGCTGGCTGCCCTTGGCTCCTCCCACTTGGGCGCATTATGTAATTCCCAAGGAGAGGGCTCTGGTACCTACTGCATGGTTCTCCAGGGCACACACCGTACCCACTGCCACTGAAGGGCCTACATCCAAGTGTTGCTGTTTCTGCGGACAGCCTCGGGCCGGCTGTGTCCTGGGCCTGTCCAGCCTCAGCTCCTCATTTGCCAAGTGACCTTGGACAAGGTGCCGACTTCATTAGAGCTTCAGTTCTCCCCCTGTGAAACCAAGGGGCTCTCACACCCTTAGGGCAGCAGGTGATGGTGGGATATTTGCCAGGAGTTCAGAGTTGCTCAGATAAAAGGACCCAGAAATAGTCATAATTCTCCTAATCTTCTAGTGTGGGGCAGAAAGTCACCCTGTAACTATCTCCTCTTGTTGCAGGGGGGTGGGGGGGCAGGGAGGCTCATTTCTGAGCAATCCCTGAGTCAAACCACCCCACAGGGAGGTCAACCTCTGAACCATCCCAGGCAGTGTCTCTTGATATTTTCAAAACTTTGAAAAATATTCCATACAGGGAATACAGTTCTCATTGGGAAGTTCTTCTTGATGTCTAGCCTAAACCCTGCTGCATTTAATTCACTCAGTGGCTATTTATAGAGTCGCTCCCTCTTCTAGGAGAGACAGCTGTAAACCTGTGCCTCGGGAACTTAGAGTCTCTTGGGAAGAACACACTCGCATCATGGGATTATGACAAACCACGATGGGCACTATAAAGAAAACCATGCTGCCTCTGTCCTCATTGCCTGGGCTTTGGGTGGAGGTCACTGTGTCCGGGTTGGAAGGGAAGGAGGCTGAAGAGAACAGGGCCTGCCAGTCAAGGACTCCTTTCTCCTTCTGTTTCCTGAGCCCCTCCCCATGGAGCTCACCCCCAGCCCAGCAGGCGGCAGTGATGAGGAGGCTGGAGGCTGGGGTGGGAGGTCAGAGATCACTCTGGCATTTAAGCTGGACAGTGTCTGCCAGATCTGTGACACCAGCGTGTGTTGGGGGAAATGACAGAGGGGGCATCCCGGGTGATGCTAGTGGTAAAGGGCCCGTCTGCCAGTGCAGGAGACTTAAGAGATGCAGGTTCGATCCCTGGATGCAGAAGATCCCCTGGAGGAGGGCATGGCAACCCACTCCAGTGTTCTTGCCTGGAGAATCCCATGGACAGAGGAGCCTGGCGGGGCAATATGGTCCATAGGGTCGCAAAGAGTCGGACACGACTGAAGTGACTTAGCATGCAGGCAGGCGGCTGGAGAGAGCTGGGCAGGAGTGGGGATGGGGGGAGGGGGCAATAGCGGAGGCTGGGGGTGGGGCGGGACCTGCTCCTGAGGCCTCCGCAGCCCCACAGTGGTCTGAGCGGAGCGTCCTGGGTTCTTTGCCATCAGGAGGGTCCTGGGCCTCTGGGTGGGGTATTGGTTGGTAGGGCTGGGAGGAGGTGGGGAGGCTAACGGGGAGATGGTTGCGGTGATTTTAAAGCAGACGATGCGGCTTGGACCAGATCAGGGCCGGGGTGCCATAGGAACAGAGGGGCCCTGGGGATTCGAGGAGGTCAGAGTGGACCCAGCCAGGTGCTGGCTGGGGGTGGGGGTGAGGGAGGGGAGCCCAGGGAGGTCCCCTGTTTTGGAGGGGGCTGGTGAGGCTGATACCATCCCTGGGTGGAACTCGCAGGAGGGCTCAGGTTTGAGGTGGAACGAGCCTGGTTTAGGGGTCAGTGGGCTGGAGGCCTGGAGATCTAAGGGGTGGGGAGGGTAAGCAAGACCCTCCCTCATCGGAAATGGACTCAGAGCTGAGTGCTCTCTGCGGAGTGACAGGGCTGGTGGCTCAGCTCCTTTGGGAGGGGTGGACACAGGCAGTTCCCAGACCCTTCTCTTTGTCCCTAGAACACCTCTGGCCAGTCTCCTGGGGCCTTCCTGGTGGCTTGAGGCTTCAGATGGCCTTCAGTGTGGGTCATGTGCAGAGGCCCCTGGCAAGACAGAGAGCTCTTCCCCTAGGACTCATAGAGTGAGCCAGCAAGTCCTCTTCCTAAGTCTTTGGGACCCCCCCCCCCAAGAATTTTGAGCAGAACAACCACCTCCTCTTTTTAAGGGATCTCTGGGATGCTCCTTCTGCCAGGGCCAAAGCATCAGAGCCCAGCCCAGGTCAGGCGCTGTTTGCCTGGCTGGGGGAGCAGATGTGCGTTCCTGGGGAGAGAGGAGGAAGTCTCCCCCAGGGTCTTTGGGCTGGGCAGGGGCTGGGCTGCCCTGCTCGCGACGATCCGCAAGCCCAGGTGCAACTCTGAGTCTCTGCCAGGCTCAGACCATACTGCCGCACCTTGGCTTTCCTAACGCAGACCCACACAGTGTGTTTCTGGGGCTGGGGTGCTCCTAGGAGATGGGGGCTGGGAGCGGCTTGCACCTGGATCTCACCTTGCCTGGCCTCCCCCTGGGGGAGGTTTTCTTCTTCCCACTTTGCTACAAGGAGTGTAGTCTCAGCCTGCTCGCGGGACCACGACCCAGCTCCCTTATAAACACAGGGAAAGGGGCTTCCGTGGTGGCCCGCTGGTGGCCCCCTGCACACTCCCAGTGCAGGGCGCACAGTTTCGATCCCTGGTTGGGGAACTAAGATCTCACATGCTGCACAGTATGTCCTTAAAATAAATAAGAAGTGGGGTACAGTGCAGGCAGAGCACTGCCGCCGGGAGCCCTTTCTTCCAGAGCCTCTTACTCTCAGCCAGACCCCGTGGCCGTCCCTGGAGGCTGGGGGCTCAGAGGAGGCAGTCAGGACGCTGCTCCCCCTCTAATGAGGCAGCTCCGGGGCTTTCTCCTCCTGCCTCCCCTGGCGTGAGCCCACTGTGTCCTATCCTGGCTGGGGTGTCCTGGGCCGCCTTGGACCGCAGGCCAGCACTAGGGCTCATGCAGGGGACGAAGCCACATCCCCCCAGCTGGAAGCTTGCACAAGTGTTTAGCCCCAGCAGCAGGTCTCAGACCCTGGGGTTCCTCAAATCCCCCCCACCCCCGACCTGGGATACTTTCCCAATCTACAGGCTCCTTGCCCCTGGGAGGTGGGGACCCCAGGCATGCACCACTCCGCCCTGGCCAAGGGCTGATGAGTTAAATGCCAGCCCCCCGCATGCTCCACTGGGCGGCTCGCACCCGAAGCCCCGCTTATGGTCTCGGATAGATTTCTTTGCAAGGCACGTAAACTGCAGCCTATAAAAGCGAACAGCACTTCATGTTTAAGGTGATCTCTGAAGACTGATTCTCCTCTGCTGAGTGGCCGGTTTCATCTCCAGGCTCCGGCGTCCCCCTGCCCCTCGGGGGACCCCCTGCAGCGCTCTCCAGCGTGCCCCCTCCTCTGCACCCTTGGCCTTCCCACCAGGGACCTAGGGCCTGGGTGGGAGCAGATGCCCGAGAGGACCTGGGGACGCACACGGGGGACGAGGCTGGCCGCTCTGCCTCCCCAGCTGGGGACCTTAACACTCTCCTGTGGAGGACGGCACTCAGAGCTGCTCGGGGCAAGGCGTCTCGCGATGGAGTCCGGGAGGGGACTGACAGGGACTCACTAGCTGACACAGGGCTTTGTCTCAAACCCTGGCCAGGCTTCCCACAAGGCAGGACTGTGGTTGGATGGTCAGCAACAGCCGCACAAACGGGTGATGGGTTTGAACCCAGTCAACCAGGGCTGGGTTCAAACGCTCCTGTGACCTTGGGCGAGGCTCTTCTCTCTTTGAGCCTCAGTTTTCCCATCTGCAAAATGTAACCAACCACAACAAGGGGATATTTGGAGGTTTCAGTAGTGGGAACATAGCATAAACTCAAGTGATAGCGGTAACAATGCAATGTCCGCCCCGTGGATCCTGCTGACCCGTGGCAAGGTTGCGGCAGCCTGGAGGCCGCCTTCATTCTGTGCCAGGCCATCCCAGGTGGGCACAGGGCTCAGCATGGAGGTCATGACCCTCTGCCCTGCCAAGCACCACGGGTGCCAGGGCCTTCACCTCCTACACCAACAAGGTCATGGAGAAATGACCTAGCCCACCCGTCCTGCCCCCCATCCATCCAACAACCAGCCGCTCTATGCCTTTTGGGGGAGGGTGGGGCTCACGGTTTAGAGCGGGTTTCCTAGACCTGGGCTCTGCAGGCCCCAGAATTCTAGCTTCCCTTGTATCCACATCATCTCCAAGGGGATCATGCCCCCAAAGAGGGTAAGAGTCATAGTCCATGGGACACGAGGTCCCTACGGGCAAGGCTGGCATGACTGTCCACTGCTACCCCTCAGGGACTGGCTTGGACCCCGGCTCGAAGGGAACACCAGGTAATACTGAATGGATGTTTGAGTGAATGAATGCAGTCAAAGGCGATGCCTGTATTTGTTAGGGAGGAGCAAGGGCTGTGGAAACACTGAGGAGGAGCCTCACCCAAACTGGGAGGAGGGCTGAGGAAACAGTCTAGGAAGGCTTCCTGGAGGAAGTGACATCTAGCTGAGCCCTGAAGAAAGAGAGTTTAGCTGTGAAAGAGAAGGAGGGGAAGCTGATGCCTCAGGCCGAGGGAGCAGCCTGTGTAGAGGGGGTGGAGGGAAGCTGACATGTTCAGGTCTGGCTGGAGTAAATCATTCCACTGTGTGGAGTCCCAGCATGTCTGGGCAGGTGTGGGGAGAGGTGGGGTAGAATGTTGAGTCCCATCACTGCAGGGACAGGCTAAGGAACCCTCTCCCTTGTCTCTCCAACAACACAGACCCCTGACCCCCTCCTCCTCTGGTGCCAAATGGGAGATTCAGGAGTTACTTGTAGCATTTGAATTTAGGGAAAAGTAGCTATTTGCTCTACCATATTTTCTCATAGAAAAACATTGTATAAGAGGCTGTATTTTTTTTTTTTTTAATTTGGCTGCATCCTGCTGCACATGGGATCTTAGTTCTCTGACCAGAGATCAAACTTGTGCCCTCTGCAGTGGAAGCATGGAGTCTTAACCACTGGACCACCAGGGATGTCCCTAGAGGCTATTTTATGTATCACCAAGAAAGAAAGTTGTCAATCACAATTGTAAGATCCTCCCATATGTCAGAGATGTTGAGATATGGAGACAAAAAAAAGCGGGGGGAAGGGACATTCTAGTATCAATGACACAGAAATAGCACTTTGGGTGGAAAATAAAAAACCCGACACCTCCAGATGCTCTGTGCACACTGATCATGAGATAATAAAAGCCGCTAATATTTATTGCGCAAACAGAGTGTGCCAGGCATGGCTCCAAGTGCTTTAATATACTAACTCATTTAAAGATGCCTCTTGGATTCAGAAAGTTGAAAATGTGGGGAAAATTCAGCGCTTGGACATTCCTGGCCCTGGGAAGAGGCGGGAGGCGGGGGTCCAGTCCTAGCCCAGCTTCTCATGTGCAGAGTGACCGTGGGCAAGCCTTGGCCTTCTGTGGGCCTCAGTGTCCCCGTGTGTCAAAGGCTGTGATTGCTCTGCAGGCTTCCCTTGGGCCGTGAGTGATGCGGGCCAGTGAGTCTGGATTTGTGCTCCATCACGGTACCTCCTTTAATTACAAGCTGCACTGGGTCCAGGGGGTGGAGGGGTGCTTTGTGAAAGAGGGGGAGGAAGGAAGGGCAGGCAGGAGAGGAAAGGGGGTGGGGAGGTGCTCAGGAGGCCACCCCCGGCCTGGGGACTCACAGCAGCCTCGTGGGCCTGCAGTGGCTTCAGGACGCAGGGTGTGGGTGCTCTGGGTTGAAAAGACCTTCAGTGACAGCAGCCCGTGGCCCCGAGGTGTCCGTTCCGCTGAGACAGCGCGATGATTGTAGCATTGCTGGGTCACCATCGTAGCTCTCCCTTCCCGAGTCTGCACGGCGTTGGGCGCCTGCCTATGGGGCGGGTGAGTCACCATTGCCCCCATTTGACAGATGAGGACACCGAGGCTCAGGGAGGCGAAGACCCTCACTCAAGGTCACCCTGCTGAAAATGACAGCTTGGGGACCTGAGCCTGGCCTGTCTGGCTGCAGAGTGGGAGTCCACCTCCCACTTGCCCTTACCAGACCCGGGAGGGCTCCACGTGGGGTGATGTGCCCGCTGGGGGCAGGGGCAGCGAGGGAGAAGGGACTGTCCCTCCATCTCCTGGCTCTCTGCCCTGGTTCCTCTTGTCGCCATCCCCATCTCTGTCTCCCTGCCTCTCTTGCCTTCTTGGGGGGCGGCCGGTGCGGGCCTGTTTCTCTGTCTCCCTTCTGGGGCTCTGTTTCTGAGACTCCCCTCCCTCGTCCCCCAGAAGGAGCCTCACCCAGGCTTCACAAAGGCCAGGGGTCCCCGCCCGAGGGTTGGAGCCTGCCCCTGATGGTGTCCCTTCTCTCTCCCACCTGCCCTCTGTCCTGTCTGCGTCCGTGCGCCCGGGCTGGCCCGCAGCGGCCAAGCTGCAGCTGTGTGCTGTGTACCGTGCTGCTGTCCCTCGCCGTGCTGCTGGCCGTGGCAGCCACCAGCGCCGTGCTGCTTGTGAACCATGCCCGCGCACCCGGCACGGCGCCCCCGCCCATCGTCAGCACCGGACCGGCTGGGGCCAACAGCGCGCTGGTCACCGTGGACAGGGCCGACAGCTCGCGCCTCAGCATCCTCATTGACCCGCGGTGCCCTGACCTCACCGACGGCTTCGCCCGCCTAGAGGGCGCCCAGGCCTCCGTGCTGCAGGCGCTGAGCCAGCGCCAGGCCGAGCCGCGGCTGCCGGGCGAGCAGGAGCAGGAACTGCTGGACACGCTGGCGGACCAGCTCCCTCGGCTGCTTGCCCGGGCCTCGGAGCTGCAGGCCGAGTGCTCCGGGCTGCGGAAGGGGCACGGCGCCCTGGGCCAGGGGCTCAGTGCCCTCCAGAGCGAGCAGGGTCGCCTCATCCAGGTAAGGGTGGGGGTCTGTGCCTCCCTCAGGATCTGGGCAGGGGTGGGTGGGGTGGCTGCCACCACCTGCTGGCCCTGCTGAGTGCCTGGTGCCCAAGGCGTCACTCTGTCCCAGGGCCAGGGGCTGTTGTGATTCCCGTCTGCGGACAAGCAGATGAGGCTCAGAGAGGTGGGAGTCTCACCCCAGGTCACACAGCTCGTGCAGCCATCTTGGTGACCTGGGTGTTAGTGTGGTCTCCATGGCAGGCAGTAGTCCATCCATCAGTCAAATTCATCCATTGAGTCAAATCCAGGCCTGGAGGGGCTTCCCAGGCGCGCCTGTGCCGGTGGACACAGGAGACGCAGGACGTGGCCTCCATCAGGCTAATAGAAGTTCAAGGTCATGTGGTGCTCAGTGGCAAGCACCCCCACCCTCGGCTGTGCCATGTGGTCAGAGAGAGCCTTACCCCCTCTGCCAGGTCACCCCATCCACTGCCATTTGACGCCCACAGCCTTCCAGGGAAGGGGGGTGCCAACTGAAGAGCTCAACCCGACCCTTAGTGTGTCCCCAACACCTCTGCCCCACTCCAGCCCCGACCAGAGCCCAGCCAGGTAGGTCCCAGCAAGCACCAGTGGATCTGGGTGAAGGGTTTCTAACACTGACCATGCTTGCAGCACCAGCAAGAATCTTCCCCCTCGTAGAATCAGGGTTCAGGATCAGCTCACTGGGCCTCTGCCGTTTTCCAGAAGAGAAAACCAAGGCCCCGAGGCGTCTGTTCCACTGAGACAGCGCGATGATTTGTAGCATTGCTGGGTCACCATTGCAGCTCTCCCTTCCCGAGTCTGCACGGCGTTGGGCGCCTGCCTATGGGGCGGGTGAGTCACCATTGCCCCCATTTGACAGATGAGGACACCGAGGCTCAGGGAGGCGAAGACCCTCACTCAAGGTCACCCTGCTGAAAATGACAGCTTGGGGACCTGAACCTGGCCTGTCTGGCTGCAGAGTGGGAGTCCACCTCCCACTTGCCCTTACCAGACCCGGGAGGGCTCCACGTGGGGCGATGTGCCTGCCGGGGGACAGTGATATGCCTGAGCAGGGCAGTGATTTGTCCGGGGTACAGTGGCCAGGTCTCCCCAGGTGGCACTAGTGGTAAAGAACCCGCCTGCTAACGCAGGAGATGTAAGAGACACAGGTTTGATCCCTGGGTTGGGACAATACCCTGGAGGAGGGCATGGCAACTCATGCCAGTATTCTTGCCTGGAGAATCCCCTGGACAGAGGAGCCTGGGGGGCTACAGCCCATAGCATCACAGTCAGACACGACTGAAGCGACTCACCACATGCTTGTGCACAGCGGCCAGGTCAGGCCTGGCATCTGGCCTCTGGAGCATTGCCCAGCCTCCAGCCTTTACCCTATCTGCTGCCCACCCCCCACCCCCATGACTTAGGTCCTTAGGGACTGGGAGGCGAGCCCCACCCCTGCCATGGGTCCAGCCCATTTCTGGACATGTGAGATGGCCAGGCATTTGGTCACTCACCAGCTCAAGAGTGACGGGCCTGTTCCCTCCCCCAAAGGCTGCAGCTGGAGAAATTACAGTCCTTGTCATCCTGTCAGGGTGACTGATGGGGAGGTGGCCTCCCCATCCTGGGGGGGTGTTCAGCTGCCCTCCTGCTGCCCCTCCATCTGCAGCGGCCCTGCCCTTCATCCTCAGGGGTCGGGGAGACCTCCAGACTTTCTGGGGCATCTGAGCACCTCACTTCGCTCTCCCCGTGGCTCAGCCCTGGACAGCCTGGCCCGCCCACAAACACTCACCTTCAGGGCAGGGGCAGGGAACTGGGTGGGAGCCTTGGGCCTCCCACCCGCTCACCTGCACAGAGGCCTAGAGCCGTCCCCTGAAGACTAATGGCTCTTCTGGGGCCCAGCACTGCCTCAGCTCACCTGATATATTCACTTCTCACAAGAATGTTTAATTTGACTCATTTCCCACAGACTCAAGGTGATTTCAGAGACCATGTGTCTTGCAGAGCCATGCTGCCATAGCTCCTAGTTCCCCTTCTATGAGCTTCCCAGACCCTCCACTGTCAGCCGGAGACCTGGGCTTCTCAGAGCAATGCCCACAGCACTCCCTGTTGGAGTGATCAGAGCTGCTCGTTAAAAGGCATGTCCCTGGACCTCACCCCCAAACCCCCAGGTCCCAGCAGGTCCACAAGCACCTGGGCGACTCCTGTGCACTGATGTACAGATGTCTAAGACCCATTGGCCCGGGAGCGGCAGAGCTGAGTTCCTGCCCTCACGGTTTGAGTCAGTAGAGTCAAGGCTTCACTGAGGACCCGCTGTGGGTCCCTGAGCACCTCCAGTGCCCTCCCTGGGTGGGGCACCGCCCTCCTCACCAGTAACACGGGGCTAGCATGGTCCATGCCCAGTAGGATGCTGGCACTCATAGCTGTACTGGGCTCGGTGGGCATGTGGCACGTGAGGGACGTTGTCTACACATTCCCACTTCCTTTATTAAGATGGTTGCAACTTTGTAAGCTGAAGTTAAGGCCTATGGGCAGCCTCCACTGAAAATCTTTTTTTCGGTCCACACTGTGTGAAATAAACACTTTGCAGTACAATAGCCCCTGGAGGTGGTGAAGTGAAAGTGAAAGTCTGACTCTTTCAACCCCATGGACTATACAGTCCATGGAATTCTCCAGGGCAAAATACTGGAGTGGGTAGCCTTTCCCTTCTTCAGGGGATCTTCCCAACCCAGGGAGCGAATCCAGATCTTCCTCATTGCAGGAGATTCTTTACTAGCTGAGCCACAAGGGAAGCCCAGGAAGTGGAGGGAATCGTTACCCCCATTCTACGGAGTGGCAGACCGAGGCTCAGCGTGGCAAAGTGACTTGTTTAAGCTCCAACAACTGAGAAGTGCTGGAAACAGCAGCTCGGATTTCACTGCCTCTGAAAGTCGCCAAGTCCTCTTGAATGCAGCTGTGCGGCTCAGCGAGCAGGGACTGACTTTCCCCATTAATTCGGGGCATGTTTTTATGTACATTTTCAACTTTAATCATTTGCTGGTTTAAACTGAGGTCTTCCTTGCCCGTTAGCAAGAGCTGGCTGTGCCTGAGTTTCTCGAGTGTGTCTGCCTCGTCACAGAAGGATGGGCAGTACAGATTCGACTGAACCGATGGGCTCAGTGATCTTTCCTGCTCACATCCTGCAGGGCCGCCCCCTGCCCCTGCTCCCTGGGGCTGCCTGCATCCTACCGCAGGGCTCCTCCAATGGGGCTTGTCTCCAGGACACTGCAATAAAACCCCGGGAGAAAGCTGCCACCCCACCTCAATGCTCTCTCCACCCGTCTGGGTGCCTCTTCCCCGGGCCTGAGCCCCCACTGAATCACCTGCTCAGCAGAGGGGAAACTGACAAGGAAACTAAAAGCTTTGTCGGGCCCCTGCTCCCGGACAAGCTGAGAATCATATTTTGTGAACTGCTGGCACTGTATATTTCTATTTCCCTTCCTCGAACGAGCTATTATCTGGCCAGTGACAGATTTGGTGTGTAAAGACCCAGCAAGCTGCATGCTCGCTGGCTGACTGCAGTCTGCCTGTGACCCTGCCTCCCTCCTGCTGGAGCCCTGGGGTGGGGAGGTGACAGACCACAGACCCCTCAGGCATCAGGCACAACCACAACCGAGAGACCCCAGGTGGAACAGAGCTGCACTAACTGAGCCCCAAACCTCTGGACTGGGATCACAGTGGGAACGATACAAATCAAGAAAGAAGCATGAACACATGCTGTCGTGAACCTTCCCCCCTCCCCAGAAAACAGGGCCCACCACGGTGGTTCGCGGGGAGGAGAGTAATGTGAAAGGGGTTTAGTTACCCTTCCAGGGTTATTTGAAAGTGATTGGAGGAGGGTCCTGAGCCAAAACTCAAAATCAACACCAGAGCCTGGGTCCAAATCATCGCCCGGCCTGCCCCCACCTTAGGCTCCCTGCACGATGGCACAGCCCTGGGTTCCTTTCCTGCCAGTCAGCCTGTGGGGGACCTCCCCTTCTGGGCCTCAGTTTCCCCATCTATAACAAGGGGATGACACCTCAAGCCCTTCCACCTGGCAATGCTATGGGGTCAGGTGAAGGGGTGGACATCAGAGAGCCCTGGAAAGTCAAAGCCGGGTTCTCATGAGTATGCGTGGGTGGTGCAGGCCTCCAGGGTCCCACCTGTGGAGGGTAGACCCAGCACCCCTGCTTTGTAGCCTTGCTGGGCGATGAGAAGAGATGTTGAGTGAAGATGTTTTGTAATCTGGAAGGTGACTCATGAATCCCCACACTGAGGCAGGCACCCAGGTGCTGAGTGCTGAGTCCCTGCTGGGGGCCTCACGCTGTGACTGATCCCCAAGGCACCTGGGCCAGAGAGGCTAGGTTAGCCCCATCTCAAGGCTGGGTTAATCACTCACCTGCAGCCATGTAACTGGCAAGTGGGTGAGCTGGGATTTGAACAGCGGGGTCTCCTTTAGTCAGTTCAGCTGGGCTGAAGGCACAGAAATGGATGAAGGACAGGGCCTGCAGTGTCGCCTCCCACCTGAGCCTCCGTCCTTTGCACACCGGGGCTGAGACCACCGTGGGCGGCGGCCAGAGTAAGTCAGGGGCTCACACCAGGAGAGTGCCTCCACCGTGAGGACTAGTGTGCGCCAGAGCCATTGCCCGGTGGTCCACTCACCGGGTGAGCCCCACGCACACGGTGCCCCACCCACCCGGAACCCCACCCACCCAGTGCCCGCAGTCACCTGGAGCTCCACCCACCCAATGCTCCACCCACCGAGTGCTCTTCCCACTAAGTGCTCCACCCACCGAGTGCTCCACTCACCAGGAGCTCCACCCACCTGGAGCTCCACCCATCCAGTGATCCACCCACCTGGAGCTCCACCCACCCAGAGCCCCACCCACCGAGTGCTCTACTCACCAGGAGCTCCACCCACCTGGAGCTCCACCCCACCCGGTGCCCCACCCACCCGGTGCCCCACCCACCCAGAGCTCCACCCACCCAGTGCTCGCTCACCAGGAACTCCACCCACCTGGAGCTCCACCCATCCAGCAATCCACCCACTGAGTGCTCCACTTACCCAGGGCTCCTTCCACCCAGAGCTCCACCCACCTGGAGCCCCACCCACCAGTGCCCCACCCACCTGGAGCTCCACCCACCCAGTGCCCCCACCCACCTGAAGCTCCACCCACCCGGTGCCCCCACCCACCTGAAGCTCCACCCACCCAGTGCCCCATCCACTCAGAGCTCCACCCACCTCTGTGCCCTACAGCTTCTCTCTGAGAGTCAAGGCCACATGGCTCACCTGGTGAACTCAGTCAGCGATGTCCTGGACGCCCTGCAGAGGGACCGGGGGCTGGCCCGACCCCACGTCAAGGCTGACCTTCAGAAGGCACCTGCCAGGGGATCGCGGCCCCGCGGCTGCGCCAATGGTGAGTGAGATGGGGACTGCCTTCCTTGGATGACCTGGGTGCCCAGGTTCATTCCCACAACGTCCCCCACCTGCCCGACTGACAAGGCTACACTGCTTCTGTGTGCCGAGGACTTCCTGCTGCCGGGCACCACTGAGCACCCTACCTATACCCTCCTGTTGACCCCTCTCCCAGCCCAATGAGGTGGACCTCACTGCACCCATTTTCCAGATGAGGAGAGTGAGGCTCAGAGAGGGTGCTCACTCACCACATCCGCCCAGGGAGAGGCAGAGCCATAGTCTGCCCCCAAGGCCAGTGCTCTGGAGCCCACCTGACACTGCTGGACAGACAAGTCAGAGACCCAGGGACACAGGAGAGTGGGCAGGAACGTGAGTGCGGGGCCCAGTGCCCTGACGGCCTTCCCTGTCTCAGGCTCTCGGCCACGTGACTGTCTGGATGTCCTCCTGAGCGGACAGCAGGAGGACGGCGTTTACTCCGTCTTCCCCACACACGACCCCGCCGGCTTCCAGGTCTACTGTGACATGCGCACAGATGGAGGCGGCTGGACGGTGAGTCTCCCGGGGTGTGCGGCCGGCTGGGCCAGGCCCTGCCTCCTCTGGGCCCTGCAGGTGGTCCGGGCAGATGACCACCTGGTGGTGACCCAGGAGGCTGTGCACATGAGCCGGGGTGCTCTGCCTGGCCCTGCCCAGGGGCTCACCAGCCATCACAAACCTGCCTGTGATCTCACCAAAGCCTCCACAGGGCAAGTGGGGGGCATGTGCTGACATGTGGGGGCCACTTAGGAGCAGGTGTCAGATCCCGAAGTCTGAGTGGAGCCGCCTTCCACTCCCTGAGCCTGCAGCCCCCGCCCCCACCCTGGGCAGTGGTTCTGGAGGGGTGGGGGGGTTGCTGAGGTTGGGTCCTGGGACTGTCGGCTGCTAATGTGAGTTCCAGGGCGGAGATTTTCAGTTACTCAGTAGATGGTGCCTGTGCAAGAGACACAAGGGGCAGCACGTTGCTGTGAGCAGAGCCCCCGCCCCCAGGGCCTCCTGGTGAGGAGCCGTCGCCATCTCCTTGCACCTCCTGGTTCCTGACCTGATGGGAATTGGGAGCAATGGAAAGGCAAGGGTGAGAGCTGCATGTGGCCCAAGACCTCCCCGGGGCCAACAGAAGGAGGAGGTGGTGCGGCGGGGCAGAGGCCCTGGTTTGAAGACCTGGAGGTCTCCTAATCGGCCAGCGGAGAAGCCCCTTCTACAGCAGGGTCGACACACAGGTCTCCCCCTGTCTGCGCCGCAAGTCCTCAACTCTGCCTTTGCAGGGGGAATGTAGCCACAAAACTAAAACACCTGGGGGGTGCGTGCTGGCATACGAGTGTGAGGGCAGCGGGGTCGGCCAAACGGGGCAGGAGGTGAGACGGGGAGGCCCGAGCGAGGCGGGTGGGCAGGGCCCAAGCAGATGTTCTCGGAGGGCAAAGCTGCCATCGGGAGCTGGTGTGAGAGCCACTGAGAGCCCCCCGAGGAACCCGAGACAAACATTCTTCTAAATGTCCCTACAAGCTCCGGAGAGAGGAGCGTTTAAATGCACTGGACTCACATCTGAGCCTAAAAGCACTTTTGTTTTCCCATCTTGGAGCATCTGAGTTATGGCCTCCACCTCTGGGACCCCCTTGGCGGGCAGAACAGCTCTGATACATCAGCCAGAGCCGAGAAATCAGAGTTAAGGGTTAGGACAGGCTTAATGAAAGACCAGGATGCCGGCCCGGACCATGCATCTTCCACTTGGGTGGAGTGGAAGCCAGTCTCCTGGGAAGTCAATCAGGGTTGGGGCCGGGAGGCGGGTAATTCCTTGGGCCTGGGCTTTGGGGGCGATGAGAGGGGAGTCGATGAGGTGCACAGGCCTGCCCAGCCCTCCCGCCCAGACACCTGGATCAGCCAGCCTGGAAGAAAGGCCATTCTCAGCAGAGAAGGGCTAGCGAGGCCCACAGACGTTAATATCCATTTGGGCTTCCGTCAAAAGCAATCTTTTCCTGGATACCTCTGGGCGTCTGTCAGGATCACCTCCCTGCCACACGGAATCTCTCGGAAACTCAATTGCTGTGTGGGAGGGAGCTGGCTGCTGCTTTGCTGGGCCCTGATACCATCCATCCTCATTTAGGCTCCATGTCCAAACTGCCAGGCCTCGAGTGCCAACACGGGGGACAGGGTGCCTGGGGCCAGACACGCCAACCAGAACCTGCTTCCCAGAGAGCCGGAACTGCAAGAGGTTGGCACTCAGCATCCCTGTTTGCCTAGGGGCACTTTACAGTTTATATACTGTGGCCCTGCTGGCACTGCTCCAGCCCTCCTCCAACCCCTGGAGACCCACAGGGCTGCCTCAGAGAGGGCAAGAGGTTTGTTCAAGGTCATCCAGGTGGTGCTAGTGGTAAAGAATCTGCCTGCCAATGCAGGAGACGTAAGAGATGCAGGTTCATCAGTCCCTGGGTCGGGAAGACCCCCTGGAGGAGGGCATGGCAACCCACTCCAGCATTCCTGCCTGGAGAATCCCACGGACAGAGGAGCCTGGCTGGCCACAGTCCATAGTGTCGCAAAGAGTCAGGCACGACTGAAGTGACTCAGCACGCACGCACCTGGCAAATAAGCAGCCCAGCTTCATGCAAGTTCGTGGAACCAGGTGTCACTTGTCAGTTCACGGCTCAACCATGGGGTGACAACCACCGGCCAGAGGATTTCGCAGCAAGGTGCCAGCCTGGCAGGGAACTAGACAAGTCAGCCAACCTGTATGGGGGCTGCAGGGCTAGGGGATCCAGGGAGACCCCAGAGGAGAGCCCCCTTACCCTGTCTGGGGCAGCCAGAGAGGCTCCTGGACTGGGAGGTTGGGGCACAGGGGGATGAGGTGAGAACAATGTCCAGGCAAAGGGAACATGCGCGGTGGGTGGCGCGGAGCGGGGCAGGGCTTGTTCTGGGACCTTGGTGGCTCCGTTCTGCTGGCGTAGCCCTCAGGGGGCCAGGCACGGGTGGGGAGGCAGGCAGGGCCTGGGTAGCATGGTTCTGCAGATGCTGTAGGAGTCGGGCTTTCTCCCTGGGGGCACAGTGGGCTCTTGGGAGGGAGTGACCCAGAGACGTGGGGCCAAGGCGGAGAATGTGCCAGCAGCTCAGGAGCGGGGGTTGCAGGGGCCTTGAACCCCTGCAGAGGGCATGGGAGTCACCATGTGGGGATGAGGCCAGGGGACAGGGGGACACAGGCCTCAAGGTGGCCTCTCTGCTGATGTGGCCACTGGCCCTGGTGGAGCCCCAGCCCCTCTCCACACTCACCATTGACCACAGTGACCCAGGCCACACGGGGTCAAGCTGATGAGCCAGGCCACTGCTGACCCTGCCCCGTGGACCCCACCCACACCCGGCCCACAAAAGGAGGAGGAAGGCAGGATGCACAGTCTGCCCCCTGCTCGCCTGTGACCCTGGGCAAGGGGCCCAGCTTGGTCGCTGGGTCATTTGAGAGTCCTCTCGGGTCCCCCCCTCGTGCTCCCTTTCTGCACCTGTCAGGTGTTGTCTGTCTGTGTCCCCACGAGGCTAGAGCTCTGCAGGGCAGCAGCTGGTCACCTGGTGGCCCCTGTAGCTCAGGCATCCACACAGTGCTTCCACACCATCTGTGCTCCTAAATACTTGCCGGATGGGTAGCCGTTGGCATCTTCTGGCGGCATAACTTCCCCTCTTGGAACCTCACTTTTCTCACCCGTTAAATGGGAATAAAGCAGTGCTCTTCATGATGGGGGTGTGGGCGTCAGAACCCCCCACATGCTGCTTGCTTGTGGGGCAGGGGCAGAGGAAGAGGGAGCGGCACCAAGGGTCCTTGCTGAGCCTTAGGAATTCCTTGAGAACAGAAGAACTGGCTCTACCCTATAGGATCTTACGGTCAAACAGTGTCTTTCGTTATTTTTCACCTTTTTGGCTGCACCTCACAGCACGTGGGATCTTAGTTCCCAGACTAGGGATCGAACCCACGCCCCCTGCATTGGAAGGCAGAGTCATCACCGCTGTACCGCTGGGGGAATCCCAAGCAGTGTTCTTAAAGAGGAGGAAGATGTGTTAAAAACAGAAGCCAAATTTCCTCATTTGGAAGGGTGATGCGTGGGATGAAGCAGCCGTTTCCAGCTCATCCCCGGGGCCCTGAGAAACTGGAAAGGTCACATTCCCTCTGGGGGCGTCCCCTTCCTCATCTGGCCAGTGGGGTGGCCCCTGTGTTTTACGCTGGCCACCTTTCAGGGCCTGGGGAACAGGATGACCAGGCCCAGGGCCCGGTTCGGGTTTTGTGGTTGGAAGGAGGGTCCAGCCGGCGTCCGCAGACTGGGTCCCCCACTGTCCTGCCCTTTGGCCCCTGGGGACACAGCCTTGTCCCCGCCAGGGTTGTTTCAGCAGAGCTGCCAGCCGGCCTGATTGCCAAGCCCTCATCTTTGCATAATCACCAGTCGAGGTCACAGAAGTCAGGTCCAGTTCAGCGTCTCCTACTGCGGGGACCTGCAATAGGACTGACTCTGCTCTGCGCCCCCTGCTCAGATCCACGGTGCCGCCAGCTTTCCCCTGGCCCCACCAGCCGAGTGCCCAAGCCTGCGTTCTCTGCCAGGCATTTTATTGCCGTGCAGGGTCAGCCGACTCAGACAGATCTCTAATTGGCTCCACTTCGAGAGCAAACCTCCCCTCCCACCATGTCCATTCCCTCCCTACCTGTGCTCCCCAGGCTGAGGAAAATCCTTCTCTTACTGGGAAGACATCAAAGGAGCTGAACCCCTGAACAGAGCCCAGCCCAGCAGGGGATCAGGCTCAGGAGAGATGAAAGCTCCCAGCCTCAGCCAGGATGCCAGGATGCAGGTGATGGGGGGGGGGGTTGTTGCTGTGGTACACACTGGGGTCGCTGCCTAGCAGGACTTGGGGGTCCATCAGGGTGCGGTCTCCTCCCTGTGTCCCAGGGGCCGTGGAGGCAGAAGGAGACCTGCGTGACATCAGTGGCTGCCGCCCGGCTTCCCAGTGTTCCGGGGGAGCCCTCCAAGTGCATGCTAGTAATGACCACATCCACTGCTGACGGCACCCCTCTGGTCCGTGAGTGATCCGCCGGGAGCGATTAGGATTTTTCAAACTTTGAATGTAGACGGGGTTGGAGGCGGGGGCATGTGGAGCTCAGCCCGTCGCCTCAGCATCTGATAAATGGCAGCTCCGAGCACTGTTTGCCTGGAGCCGACAGCCGCCTCCTGCCAAGCCTGGGAAACGTGGCGGGGCGCCAGGCCCAGGGGTACCATTTGCAGTCACAGACAGGAGTGGGCCCACTTCCTTCTGGGCTTCGGCGGCTGGTTCTGAAAGAGAGGGAGGTTAGGCATACCATGCCCCTCCCCCACCCCACCGGGCTCACACCTGCCTTTTCCTGCGTGGCGTCTGCACTGTGACCCTGCAGGCCTGACAAAGGGGTTGCTGACGGGGCCTTATTTATCTGTCTGCCCAGGTCTTAGCTGTGGCCTGCAGGATCTTGAGTCGCACCGTGAGGGCTTTAGATCCCTAACCAGGGATCAAACCCGGGCCCCCTTCGTGGGGAGCTTGGAGTCTTAGCCACTGGACCCCCAGGGAAGTCCCTGATGGGACCTTTTTTTTATCACAGAGAGGGGAACTAAGGCTCAGAAAGGGTCCTGTGACTTGTCTGAGGTCACACGACCCACGAGAGGCACAGCCAAGATTTGAACTCAGTTCAGCCTTATTCCAGCAATTGTGCTCTTGCTAGCAAGCCCAAGCG
Source organism: Capricornis sumatraensis (assembly GCF_032405125.1). Classification (NCBI taxonomy): domain Eukaryota; kingdom Metazoa; phylum Chordata; class Mammalia; order Artiodactyla; family Bovidae; genus Capricornis; species Capricornis sumatraensis. Next base: position 5,808,577 of record NC_091069.1, read on the forward strand.
CTGGGAGCTGCTGCCCAGAGGTGTCCAGAAAGGACTGGAGGAACAACTGCCTCCTGGGAAAGCCAGCAGAGCGTCCCCAGGGGCCAGCTTTGAAGGGCTGTGTTTGTTCCACGTCTAAGTTCTTTGTTCTTTAGAGACAAAAATCCGCCTCTGCGATAGCCTGCCACCCCTCCTCCCGGAACCGCCTGCTCAGGAGGCCTGGGAAGGCTGGTGGAGCACAACCAACACAGTTCTGCCTGTAATTGGTTTCCACAGCAGCTTCATCAGAGTCGAGGAGAAATCTCAGATGCTGCCTCCTGGGGACCCTTCAATAGCGGCAGAGACTCCCCCACCACCACCTCGTAGTGTTTGGACCCACCCTGTGCCTGTCTCTTGTGCCTCAGCTCCTCTGACCACCTGCCAAGACCCTGATCAATCTGCAGTTCACTCAAACATCTCCTCCAGGAAGTCCTCTAGGACCCAACCCTCCCAACCATCCCAGCAGGTGGCTCATCCTCCTCTGAGCTCCGGACAAATGTAACAAGTGTGACCCTTATGGAATGCTGTGTTATCAACCAGCCCATTTAACCATGTCACCCGTATGCTGGTGGGTTGGAGCTCCTATAATTCCCGTTTAACAGATGAGAAAACTGAGGCACAAATATCAGAAGAACACCTCAGATTGGGAGCTGCTCTGCCCTGAGGCTGCTGGCTTGTGCATCCATCTCTCCTGGGGCCGTGAGCTCTCTGAAGGTCTGAGTCCCCCCACCAGTCCCGGCACACCACACGGGGTCTGCAGCAGCAACCCTATCATTTTGCGGAAGAGAGAAACCAAGACTCAGATGGTCGCACGGCCCTCGGCTGGAGCCTGGCTAGAACTTGAATCTCCTGGGTGCCAGCCCAGTGCGTTTCCTGGGACCGCTCAGCTCAGCTATGATGAGGGAGGGATGGGGAGCTCACAGGCCTAGGGGGCAACGTCCACCCCCTTAGCCATGGGGCACCCCTGGGCCGCCCTCAGCTTTGTGTACTTTCAGTCTCCCTACGTCAGGTTTCAGTGGGCCCCACCTTGAGGCACTCCTACTCTGCAGAGATCGCACCACCTCTCCAAACCTTAGTCTTCTCATCTGTCAAATGGGAGCATGAACCCCTTCCTCCGGGGCTGTGGCGGGGAGGACTGAGATCATCCTTGAAGGCACTGGGGTGACCACAGAGCCAGGCACCCCCCCGACTCTCAGGAGGTCTCCGCACTGTGGGCAGCGTGGCTAACGAGATCAGCCGGGGCCCATTGGAGGAAGAGGCCCAGAGGACGCTGAACCTGCAGAGCGCGAGACAGGCCCCCAGGAGCCTGTCTGACAAACAGGGGACAGTCGCCGCTCTGCTCCTCCCCCCACCCCCTCCTGCCGCCCAAATGCAGCGGCTCCTTCCTTTGAAACCTCCGGGCACCATCTGCAGGACCATGTGGGCCCAGCCCTCCCTTGGCAGAGCCTCCTCGAGCGGCACTTGGAAGATGCCGGGCGGCAGGCGGCTGGCTTCTGAGAATCCGCACCAGAAAAACGCGCCCGTCTGTCTTCCCACTCATGGCATCTGCCCAAGAGGCCGCGGGAGCGTTTCTCCATCAATCACTTTGCAGCCGGAACCCGAGGGAGAGGCCCCAATAGCTGGGCCAGTGGATATTTTAGCCCTAAAATTAATCGTTTGTTTCCCCACCTTTCCCTCACCTTTTTTTGCCTAAATAGAGACTCCTGTTCTGTGGCCAGGACGGAGGAGGGGGAGGTGGACGCCTCACTCCTTCACTTGCCTCCTCCCTTTTTTTCATTTGGCTGTGCCAGGTCTTACTTGAAGCACATGGGACATTTTAGTTGTAGCATGGGGGATCTAGTTCCCTGACCAGGAATCGAATCCAGGCCCGCTGCATTGGGAATGCCGAGTCTTAGCCACTGGACCACCAGGGAAGTTCCGAGAGGTCTTTTTTTTTTTTTTTTCCTGCTACACTGAGAAGCCTGTGGGAATCTTAGTTCCCCGACTAGGGATTGAACCCAGGCCTTTGGCAGTGAAAGCGTGGAGTCTTAACCACTAGACCACCAGGGAAGTCCCTTGCTTTCTTCTTTGTATCTTCTTGTCTGGCTGATCCTTGCTCTGTAATTGAAGGCCTTCTGGTGGGTGACATCTGGCCCTCCAGGGTCCCCAAAGCCCAGCTGGTTTCCAAAAATCTGAAGCCACGACTGCAGTTCACCCCGAAAAAACACTCCTGGGAGCCTGGGAGGACCTGCGGATGACCTGTGGCCTGTGCCCACCTGGAATGCATGGCATGCTGTGGTCAGCTCAAGGGCAAGACCAGGGCTTTCGAGTCTGAGATCCCAGCCATTGCCCGGCATGCTCGGTCACCCAGAGTTGGAGCTGTGGGATCAAGACAGCCCACGGCAAAGGCCAACAACTTCAAACTGCGGGTCGTGATCCATTGGCTGGTGGAGAAATTAATTTAATGGGTTGTGAGCAACAATTTTTTTTTTAATGAAATGGAGTGGAATAGAACAGAAGAACAGGGTGGAAAATATTAACACCCATCCATCTGAAGGACAAGTATCGTTTCGGGAAGCTTTTGTTTCAGATACAAAGAGCTGTGAGTATGTGTGTCAGGATGTCAACTACATTTCCCTGGGTCACGGTCCAAGAGTCTAAAAGCCACTTCTTTGGAACTGCGGCACAGCTGTGTCTCAGCCCTGGAAGGGGTCGGTCATGGTTTGTTACCACTCGGAAGAGCGCCCATGTTGGCAAACGATGCTCTGACCTCTGAGCTGCGGCGGATTGTCAAGACATCTGCTGCTCTCAGTGACGGCAGGTGCTTCCCAAGTGGAGGAGAGAGGCCAGGAGGCCCCCGTGGTCTGGAATGTGTGCTCACCACCTCTGATCATTCACCCAGACTGAGCCCCAGCCAGGGCCCTGCCTGCTTCTGGCACCCAGCCTGGAAAGGGAGCAGGAAAGGGGGGCTGAAGATGGGGGGATGCTGAGAGATCAGCTCTTGGCCCTGAGAGGCCTGCCAAGGAGACAAGGGGGCAGGTTTGGGATGCCCCTCCCTGGTGGGTGGCAAGTGAGCATGTGGATGTGGGTGTTGAGACGCGGACTTCCCGGTGTCCAGCACAGCCTCAGTCTACAGAATGAGGGGTGAGTCAGACTGTCCACTCATAGCTGCCTGACTTCTGGCCAGTGTCCGAGCTTCTGTCTCCTGGAATGGAAAGTGGGGCGGGTCAGGGGACCCAGAACTGGGCTCCCAGGGTAGGGGTAAGGAAGTGTGTGCACCAGACAAGGAGAACTTAGCCTGAGCGTCAGCTGTGGTCAGCGCTCAACCCAAGCTGGTCTGTCTGTCCCAGTGGCTAGGGTTCATGTCCTGCCTGTGCCTGCAAGCGTGACACCCCCACTTTCCACTTCATAACAGCGGGAACAGGAAAAACAACAGTGATGGCAATAATGATACCAACTCCTCTGTGATTTGTTCCTCGCTGAGGTCTGGGAGGCGGGCTGAACGGTGGGTGAGGGCAAGCGTGGCCCCGGGGGCAGGAATGATGTTCCTGGACCACACATTGGGACATGCAGGGGCCAGGATGGGCCCTTGCTCCAGGGTCACCCTGGATCCCCTCCCAGAAGCCAGCCCCTCTGGCCATCCACTATTCCTCTGATCTGCCCTGCTTCCTGCCTGGGTGGGAATCCCCTCAACCAGGCCTCACCCCATGTTTCCCTGCCCCAAGGGCCCTGACTTGGACTTCCCAGCTGGTTCCTGACACGGATGTGCTCAGTGGGACATTTGGTGGAATAGACTTGGGACAGACCCCTGGGACAGTTCTGGAGGAGACATGCCCAAGTCTGGGAGGAATATGGCCTGGGGCGGGGGCAGGGAGAGGAGGGAGGAGGGGAGGCCCTGGTGGCCCATGTCCTGGGGCTGTGGGGCTCCTTGGCGGGTATGGGCTGACCACCGCCCATGTGCCAGGCCCTGAGCGGACTGTCTGTGGGTGAAAGTGAAAGTGTTACTCCTGTGCGACTCCTTGCAACCCCTTGGTCTGTCCATGGACTTCTCCAGGCAAGAATACTGGAGTGGGTTACCATTCCCTTCAGGGGATCTTCCCCATCCAGGGACTGAACCCAGGTCTCCTGCATTGCAGGCAGTTTTTTGTTGTTGTTTTTTTACAATCTTAGCTATCTACAGCCAGTGGTCAGCGGGGTTTGATGCTGAGATCTCCATTTTACAGATGAGGAAACAGGCTCAGCGAGGCAGCGTCACTGGCTGGCACTCTAAGTGGCAGAACCCGAGCTCTAGAGCCCAGATTGGGAACCGCTGTCCTCCCCGCCCCCGCCCCTCTCCTCGGCCCCTGCAGCCCTCCCCACCCCCAACCCCCGCCCCCCCCCAGCCCTGCTCTTCCGCAGAAACAGGTTCTGCTGTCCGAAGCCTTCTCGGGGGAGTGTCTGAGCTTCTGCCAGGATTAGGCTTTTCAAAGGGCGCGTGCTCAGGGTCCCAATCCGCAGCCATCAATACCCGCTTTCCACCGGCTCTCTGATCTCCGAGCCTGATCGAATTTCCTTCTGCTCGCGTCCCTTCTGAGGACTTTTCACGTGTCAGGGCCAGGCCGGGTTGAAGGTAGCGAAGCAAAGGAAAAAGGTGTCGCCTCCCTCCCCTCCCGCCACCTGACGTCAGAGCTGCCCGAGCGGCCGCGGTGATGGACCGTGCCACGCGGACAGACCCGCAGTTGCGGGCAGACGCCGCACAGGGCGGTTCCAGGCGGCTGAAGTCCGGCTGCTTAGTAATGGATCGGGTGGCTCTGTGCGGCGGCCAAACCTCTAACACCTCAGACACGGGCGCAGATGGAGGCGGTGGGGGCGAGTGCTGCCTCTGCAAATGAGCAAGAAAAAGGCTTGTTAGACAGAAAGGCTTGGGGGCGGAGGGGGGACGGCGAGCGGGGGAACAGGATTGTCAGCGGATCCTGTAAATACTCAAGGCAGCTCTGGCCTGGACCAGCGTGCTACTTATTTCAAAGCAATTTAACCGATGGGATTCCGGACTCCCAAATCAAGAATGTTATTAAAATGAAGAACAGAAGCGGCCCGGCGGCTGGCTGCGGACTTCTGGTGCTCCCCTGAGAGGTGGCCAGGGCTCTGCGGTGGCCAGAGCTCTGCTTTCCCAGGGCCCCCTGCCGATCTCCTACCAGGGGCTTTTTAATAGGGTTGGGGCGGATGTACATGAATGTAGCAGGGGCAGATTGAGAGACCCAGCCAAGCCCCAGTGTGTGTCTGTGTGTGTGTTAAGTGAGGTGTCAGTCACTCAGTCGTGTCCGACTTTGCAACCCCATATACTATAGCCCATCAGGCTCCTCTGTCCATGGGATTCTCCGGGTAAGAATACTGGAGTGGGCTGCTGTGCCCTCCTCCGGGGAATCTTCCCAACCCAGGGATCGAACCCAGGTCTCCTGCATTGCAAGCAGACGCTTTGTCATCTGAGCCACCAGGGACACCCTGTGTGTGTGTGTATGTTATTTGGTCTTTAAAAACTCTACAATGAGCTTTTGTTCAGTTTTGTTTTGACCCAGGAAAAGTTACAGGGACCCTTGCTCACCCCCTTATTATTTGACCGGTGGGGAAACTGAGGTCCCCGCAGGGATGGGACCAGTCCAGGGTCACACAGCAAGGCAGCAGAGTGGGTCTGGAAGTCTGGCTTTCTCCACTGCACCCCAGTCCACCCCAGTTCCTCCTTGAGGGGGAGTTTCAGGGCCTGGGGGCGTTCAGTCAGTCTCCCTGCCTCAGGATACCATGAGCCTCCCGGGTCCAGGTCCCAGCGAGAGCTGTTGAGAGACATGAGGCCCAGCCCCTGTGCTCCCTGAGGGGGCGGGTGAGGGGCAGTGGGGGGCCGAGGGACACATGTGAGGTCCTGGGAAGGCTAGGGCCAGCGCTGCATTCTCAATCCCCTCTCAGGTGTTTCAGCGACGGGAGGATGGCTCCGTGAACTTCTTCCGAGGCTGGGAGGCATACCGCGATGGCTTCGGCAAGCTCACAGGGGAGCACTGGCTAGGTGAGACCCCCACCCGACACCTGGCCCACCCTCTCCTATGCAATGCATGCTGTCAGGCACGAGCCCTCTCCTCACAAGGATGCCAGCCAGGTCTCCGTGGCCTCCTCACGCCCAGGTCGGCTCCCAGGTTCTGCATAGAAAGGGGACCTGAGCGTCCAGTGGAACGCGCTGTAGGAGCGGGAAGCCCAGGGCGGTGCGTCCGCCGTGGGTGGGTCCCCCGAGGATGTGTGCTCGTCCTGCTGGGGGCGCCCTGGGACCTGGTTTCTGTCCCGGCTCAGGCAGCTGTGGCTGATGCAGGTGCTGGAAGACCAAGATGACCCTCACGCTCCCCTTGAGGGTCAGCACCGCCCCCCTCCAGGGCAGCACTGGTGCCCCCGCTGCTCCTGGCATCTTAACCGAAATCTGTCAGCAGCCACTGAGTGCAGGGAAAGCATCTAAGTGGAGCCTTGGCCAGCTCCTGGCAGCAGGGAGCCCTGATGAGCATGTCGGCGGGAGCCCAGAACTCAACCGGCCTGTGCTGGGCCCTGCCTCTGCTTTTCCACATTCCCCTGCCACCTTCTCATCCAGTGTTGTGTCTTTTCCTATTGAGTTATGAGAGCTCTTTATATATTAAGGCTATTGATTCTTTGTCAAATACCCCTGATACATAGTTACTCCCAGTCATTTGTCTTTCAGCCTCTCTTTTTCGGGTAACATTACTGCTTATTTCCTAGGAGTTTTAACTTTTTTTTTTATGTAGTTGATTGTGCTAGTCTTTTTCTTCATATCTTCTGAGTTTTAGGCCCTGTCTTTCTCTCCCAGTGTCATAAAAATGTCTATTTTTAAAATGCCTTTTCAGTTTTCGGTGGTAGGTTCAGCTCTTTAATCCACCTGGGAGCTCACTGGGATGACATAGGGGGTCTGAGTATGTTTCCGCATCTTCCTCCTCACGCTCTGTGATCTGAACTCTGATGGATGGTGGGGATGGAACTCCAAGCACCCAAGGGGCCCAAGGAAGTAGGGGTTGTGATCATCCTGGCGGATCAACAAGGACTGGAGAAACCCAGAGAGTAAAGATGAGGGAGGTGGAGGCAGGGGGGAAGAGGGCCTTGAGGGGAGGAAGGGTGGAGAGGAGGGAGACCCCGGCCCCTCCCTCAGGACACCTGCCCCGGGGCCCCCTGTAGGCACTAGGCTGGCTCATTAAGGAGTGGAACTCTGCTTATCCCGGCAGAGTGCTGTCCTAATGGGGGTCCATGGGGCCCACTCGGGGGTGGGGAAAGGAATCTTCCAGCATCCCCACGGGGCTGGGCTCCCTCTTGCCTTATTCCTGGATCAGATCATCTGTCCTGGGCAAGAACTAAATGAGCGCACAGAATCTGGGCAAGCCTGCCTGGGTTGAGCTCTGCCACTTAGCAGCTGTAGGACCTGGGCCAGTGACTTCACCTCTTGGCACCTATTCTATGAAACACGGATAATACTAGCAGCCGTCTCACTGGATCATGACAGCAGTGGCAAACACCTGGATCATGTGTGCAGTGGGCCAGGCGCTGTTCTAAGAGCTGTACAGGGACCCTTTAATTAAATCGGACTCACTCGAATCCCCCCGGCTTCATTAATCCACGTGAAGCTCTCATAGCAGCGCCTGGCATTTGTAAGTGCTGTCTGGGGGGTGGGGGCTTCTGTCAGTGGTGCCTATGGTCTGCCCTTTGCAGCTTGGGAAGCCCTCTGGCCCTCACTCCACGGGTGTGCAGCCTGGGGCCCAGAGAGGGCCAGCAGCTTGCTATGAGGCTCTAGCCCAGAGAGACGAGGTCCCTGGGCTCCGGCAGCCAGGTCCTCAGTGACGGATTCCAGTGGATGGAGGGAGGTTCTGGCTGTCTGGACGGCTTTTGGTCTCGTCATGGTTCCTTTTTCTCTGCCCTGGACCTGGACCGGAGTCTTCCCTCTGGGTTGGCTGGGGAGGAGCCAACACAGCCCTCCCGCCCTGGGGGCATGCACACGCTGACCCACGCAGGAAAGGAAGGCAGGAGGGACAGGCTGATGAAATGTCACTTGGTGCCAATAACTTGTAAGGCGTTTAATTAAAAGCCCTCTTAATCAAGAGGTAATCAAACTGGCAGGGAAGCACCTTGAGTGTGAGTAGCGGGGGCAGGGTGGAAGGGGAAGGGGAGGGCCTGGCATGAGACCCTAGGGTGGGCACAGGAGAGCGCAGGAGGGGAGGGACGGGGCAGGGAAGGAAGTAGGACAGGGTGTGCTGAGGGGTGTCCAGAGCCAGGCATGGTCTTCTGCCTCTCGTCCACTAACACCTATTGCGGTAAAGCGTCTGTCTACAATGTGGGAGACCTGGGTTCGATCCCTGGGTAGGGAAGATCCCCTGGAGAAGGAAATGGCAATCCACTCCAGTACTATTGCTTGGAAAATCCCATGGACAAAGGAGCCTGGTAGACTACAGTCCATGGGGTCACAAAGAGTTGGACACGACTGAGCGACTTCACTTTCACTTCACTATTGTGAGCTGGCCCACCTCAGATGCTGGGGTTCCATAGTGAGTGGGACAGTCATGTTGATCACATGGAACTTCCACACTGGTGGAGGGGGGAGCCCGACATGGAAATAGGCAGCTGGAACCAGAATGATAAACACCAACAGGGGGCACCTGGGTTGGCAGAGGTCCTCCACCTCAACAGGAAGTCAAGCAGTCTTCCTGAGGAAGTGAGATCTGAAAATGAACAGAAAGTAACCAGGTGAGGGGGCTTCCTTGGTGGCTCAGCAGTAAAGAATCCACCTGCCAATGCAGGAGATGTGGGTTCTGTCCTTGGGTCGGGAAGATCCCCTGCAGAAGGAAATGGCAACCCACCCCAGTATTCTTGCCTGGGAAACCCCATGGACAGAGGAGCCTAGTGGGCTACAGTCCATGGGGTTGCAGACACAACTGAGCGACTAAAGAACAACATCAAAGCAGGTGAGGAGAGTTGGGAAAAGTGTCTCAGGCAGAGGGGACAGCATGTACAAAGGCTGTCGGGCCAGGGAGTGCATGTGAGGACCAGATCCCATCTGGCTGGAGCCCAGAGTGTCAGAGAAGATAGAGGCTCCATCACCCCTAACCCAGAAGATTCTCCAGACTCCTCTTGACTCCCGCAGCCTTTCTACCAGCCTTCAGCTTAAAACATTTGGGAAGCACAGCCTGATTTAAAGCAAACACAAAAAACACAAAACATGAAAAACCGTCGGTCCTGTTTCCTGCCAAACACAGCTCTGCAGGAAGAAGGAAGCAGCCCAGGGCTGAAAGAACACCCTTGGTGGTAGTTGTTTCTTTCTGTCACCAACCACATCAGCTTAGCTCTCATCTCCCCTTGGTTCTTTCCAGGGAGGTCACTTCCTCAGCCACCAACTTCTCTCATCATTCTCTCCTGTATTCCAGGGCTCAAGAGGATCCACGCTCTGACCACTCAGGCAGCCTACGAGCTACATGTGGACCTAGAGGACTTTGACAATGGCACAGCCTATGCCCACTATGGGAGTTTTGGCGTGGGGCTCTTCTCTGTGGACCCTGAAGAAGACGGATACCCGCTCACCGTGGCCGACTACTCGGGCACGGCAGGTAGGGGTCCAGGCTGCGGTTGGGGGTGGGGAAGGATCGGGGCAGCCCAGCCACCTCGCCAGCTGGAAGGACAAAAGGAAGTCTTTCCAGGCCAGGGGCCAGCATCAAGGCTTCTCATCACCACCACCAAATCCCCAGCTAGTCCTCATCCCAGCCACATAAAGCTTGCAGGGCCTCTCCCACAGAACCACCCATTTTGCAGATGAGCAAAGAGCCCAGCGCCGGGAATCAGCACATCTGGAGTTTGAGCTCTGCTGAGCCTCTCCACCCACTCTGGGCTGGGTTTCTCCTCCCAGGGCCGAGGCAAGAAAACCCGGAACAGGGTGTGTGACAAAGCTAGAAGGAGGGAGAGGCTGCAGGGACAGCCGCTGGGACCATCAGGGCAGCTCTGGGGCTGCCTGTGGACACCAAAGGTGTGGGAAGGGGCAGGTGCGCTCACGCTCACGTGTGTGCATCGTGCACGGGAAGCATGTGCACACACCTGTGCCCCACTGAACACACACCTGTGTGCACCTGCGCAGGGGACTCCCTCCTGAAGCACAGCGGCATGAAATTCACCACCAAGGACCGTGACAGTGACCACTCGGAGAACAACTGCGCCGCCTTCTACCGCGGAGCCTGGTGGTACCGCAACTGCCACACGTCCAACCTCAACGGGCAGTACCTGCGCGGCGCACACGCCTCTTATGCCGACGGCGTCGAGTGGTCCTCCTGGACTGGCTGGCAGTACTCACTCAAGTTCTCCGAGATGAAGATCCGGCCGGTCCGTGAGGACCGCTAGACTGGCGCGCTCCGGCCCCGCCCCACCCATGATGCCCCGCCCCTCTCCCCGCCCCCACCACGCCCTCTCCCCGCCCCCGTCACCACGCCGCACCCCCACCATGCCCTCTCCCTGCCCCTCAGTCGCCACGCCCACGCCCCCACACCACGCCCCGACCCTCTCCCCGCCCCCAGTCACCACACCCCCCTCTCCCCGCCCCCAGGCACCACGCCCCGCCCTTCTCCCCGCCCCCGCTGTCACCACGCCCCACCCCTCGCCCCCGCCCCCGCCGTCACTACGCCCCTAGCCCTGCCCGCCGCCGTCACCGCGCCCACCCCAACTCTGCTCCTGCCCAGATGCCCGCCTGCCCGTGCATGACTGACCTGCTCTCGCCATGGGGTGGGCCAGGCCAACCCCGACCAGAAGTACTCCCTCAACGAGTGAGGCCACACAGCACCTTCACAGTCCCCACCCCCAATTTGCCCCTGCTGATGGGGCGGGGCAAATTTGACCGCCCCAAATTCTGCCTGCCCGGACTTTAGCTCCATGGGCCACGTGTCTGCCTCGGCCTTGGCCAGGAGTTGGCCATGTGCTCCTGGCAGCCCTTCCACTTTGCCAGCCCAAACATCTGGAGTCATGGGTGGTGGAAGAGGGGCAGATGGCACCCCTGGAGCTCTTCTAGCAGACAGAGAGAGGGAAGGGTCAGCTATTTCTAGGCAGCTCCGACGCCAGCCTCCTCTGACCCTCTAGACCCCGCCTCAGTTTCCCTGGTGCCTGGAGGTCCCCTTCTCTCCCAAGGACTGGGGAGTCGTGGTACTCAGGGCTGCCTGTGCCCACGGGCTAGGTGGCCACATCCCTCTACGTCCTGAGGCCAGGCTGGGGTGCAGCTGCCTTCAGGAACTCACACCCCGGGGTGACTGAGATCCGTTCCCTGGAGCCCTCCCCACCCACCCATCCTGATTCCCGATGTCTTTTCAGGCCTGGGAGGTCCCCAGTCCCCTTGGCTTCTCTGCCCATTCTCCTGCCTTCCAGGGGTAGCTGAAGTCTGGCCCCACCCCGTCCTCCTGCCTGTGGGAGGCACAGGACCTGTGCTGGGCCAGTGAAGACCTCTTGATTTTCGGGGCATTGGCGGGGCTGTGCCACCCGCACCATCAATTTCCAAGCAGGGACTCTGGAATCCTAGGTCCTCTGAGGAGCGGGCTGGACGGAGAATGACGGAGAATGCTGGACCCAGAGCGGTTTGGTGGCTGGTACCTGGTCAGCCCGGACATGGCTGTCTCAATGGGGAGGCCGCCCCCTGCTGCTGACTGTGGGTGTTGCCACCTTGGGTCAGGGGAAAGGGAGGGTGTCACTGGGCAAGTGGGGGAGACTGAAGCACCTCCCAGGCATTCAGAGACCTTTCTCATCGAATCCTCTCAACGCTCAGTGCACTGTTACTGCTCCTGCATAACAAGAACCGCAGGTTCCCCAGGCCAGCGGCCAGGAGGGGCAGAGCGGGGACTTCAGCCCATGACGTCCTGCTCAACCAGCCTTGGGGTCCTGGTGTCAGAACCAAGCCCAGGGCTGTTTTGCCGAGTTTCCGCCTGTAGGGACCTGAGAGGGCCAGGAGATCAGCCTGGAGAGTGGCCCAGAGGGTGGGCATCCCAGCGACCCCCTCCTCAGGCAGGGGCTGGAAGTGATACCTAACCAGGACACCTGAAGGCAGTCAAGTGGGGAGTGTGGGATCCAGCCCTCTGTTCCCTTCCCACCAAGGTCTGTGCTTCAATAATAATAAAGGTGGCTGGAGTTGGCCACGAACAGCAGGAAAGGCCATTAGGGCCTCTGACATGCCAGGGGACCTGGCCGGTCCCCTCCAGCTTCACCTGGTTGTTGGGCGTTTGGCAAGGTTTTCCAGACAAGACCCAGTCCCCGCTCTCCTGGCCCTCAGCCGGAATCAGAGACAGCCAAGGAACTGGCGATGACAGCCGAGTCACCAGGGTGGTAACAGGAGTGCCAGGTGCAGGCGGGGGGGGTGGGGGAGGTGTGCTGGACATGTGTGTAAGACGACCACACGGGCCCCCTGCTGGCCCCTTCCCCATCCTCGAGAAACCAAGAGAGCCAGCCGCCCCCGCCCCCAGCCTCTGGGACCCTCCCAGCCAAGGAGCAGAGGCCATGTGGAGCCCTGTGTCCTCATCCTGGGGACCCCCCTTCCCCCTCCAGCTCCAGACCAGAGCCAGCTTCTGCTGCCAGCCTCGCAGTGCCAGCCACTGTTTAGAAAGTGCCAAGCGCTTTCTGATCTGTCAGCAAACACGCTCCTGGTGAGCGTGATGTTAATGGGTTCACAGATGTGCGTGTGCGTCAGAAGGCTCAGGGGCGCTCATACCAGGGCTTGGCCCAGGAACAGACGAGCCACAGCTTCGGCCTGGTTGGGGGCCGGGCAAGGGTGGCTTTTAGGAGTGTTGGACCAACCTGGAGACATTGGTTCCTTCCTGCTGGATATCCCAGGTCCCCCTCCGCAACCCAGGTCGCACTGAAAGCTGGCTGATTGGGCACACGGCCTGTTGTGGTGAGGACAGCCAAGGCCAGTGCACCTCCTTCCTAAAGGGCATCCCTTCCCAGGGCCAGGAGGCTGAGGTGCGCAAGGCAGGCCTGGACCCCGGCTTGGAGGAGCCCACAGTGTGATTCCAGTGCACGCGGCTATCACCAGAGATGGGAGTGACCACAGAAGGAAGGGCGTGCTGGGGGAGCCGGGGAGGGAGCGAGAGCACGACCAGAGACAGAGAGGTGACAGACGCGTGTAAAGGCCACCTGGGACCCACGGTCACTGCGCCCGAACGCCGACCCACCATCACGATGACGGAGTCGATGGCTTGACGGTGGGCTGCCTGTGACCCAGCCATACCACGTTGCCTGATCAACCCCCCTCCTGCTTTTTCCTTCCTTCCCCGATAAGGCGAGAACCAAGCGGCGGTGGCGGGGGGCGGGGGGCTCTCTCTACTGGGACCCTCAGGCAGGGCATTTACTCTCCCCGCTTCCGAAAGTTCCTTTCCATAGGCACAGATAGGTTTTATGGGATCAGCCTCAATCCTTGCCGCTCAAACTCTGGATCCATCTCTGAGACACCACCCAGCCTGCCACCCCAGCTCCCCACGTTCATAGCGTGGACGGGCCCTGGGTTTCCAGCCTGAAGGCCTCGGGACGGTCAGCAGGAGTTGAGCATGGAGCCGGGGGCCGTTCTCAGATGGCATGGCCCCCCTGCAGCTGCATGTGAATAGGTTTTGTCACGTTGGTCTTGGAGCAGAAGTGACAGCCGCACACCCCAGCACCCACCGCCTCCGGGTCCCCCACGGCCACGCACCCTCATCCACGCAGACCTCTGGCCCAGAAGCTGGGAGCCCTGTCACCCAGGGTTCAAGAGGATCCGTGAGGTCCGTCTACAGGACCCGCTGGTCGTGTTACACTTCAGCAGAAGGGGAGGGAGGTGGGGACACTGTGTGTGCCGACGTCGGGGGACCTGGGACAGGGCCCTGACGTGGAGTTTGAGGACTGACATGCTCACGGGAGAGACTGTTAAGGGGCATGCAGACGAGGACACGAGGCTTTGGTTTGATGGGTTGGCCGGCACCCCCCTAGGGCCTGTTTCTTCATCTGTGAAAAGGGAGAGGGCTGCCCCCAAACCTCGAGTGTCCACACAGCTCGCAGGACTTGGCAGGCCTGGGGAGGCTGGTGCTGGACCTTGGTGGGGATGAGGGGTAAGGAGTGTACACTGGGCTCTGACCTGGCCATGCTGTCATACCCACAGGCTACCTGACCGTCCACACGAGGGACAAAGCCCAGCCCGGGACGGGTGCTCGTGGGGCCCGTGTACACTTGGTGTCATGTGTGGTCCTGTCTCCAATAAAAAGTCTCGTGGTGACCGACTCGGGCCTCTGCCTCCCGCTGCTCGGTGCCCCACAGGGTGGGTCAGACACCCCAGGGTGCCAGGACTGCCTCGTGCACAGTCCCCAGCATGGCTGTTTTGACACGGGCAACCCCTGTTCCCCAGACAGCTCGTACCCCCAGGAACTGCACGAGACCCTGGGCAGAACCAGCCCCACTCCTGCCCAGCAGCCTGGGCATCAGGGTGGGAGAGGGGAGGCCTTCCCGCCTCAAGAGCGCACCTCCCAGGGCTGAGCCTGGGCCCTTGTTTCCCATCACGGTCCCCAGGGTCCAGTCGGTCTCAGTGGGTCTCTCTTGTGGCCGGGCTGCAGTCCTGAGGAGTGGAGACTCTTCATTCAGAAAATCAGTCACTGTGCTCAAGCACTCAGTCGTGTCCCACTCTTTGCAACCCCATGGACTGTAACCTGCAAGGCTCCTCTGTCTGTTCGATTCTCCAGGCAAGAATACTGGAGTGGGTTGCCGTTTTCTCCTCCTGGGGATCTTCCCGACCCAGGGGTCGAACCCATATCCCCTGTGTCTCCTGCATTGGCAAGTGGATTCTTTACCACTTCCCTGGCTGGTAAAGAATCCGCCCCCAATGCGGGAGACCTGGGTTCGATCCCTGGGTTGGAGAGATCCCCTGTAGAAGGGAACAGCTACCCACTCCAGTACTCTGGCCTAGAGAATTCCATGGGTAGAGGAGCCGGACGGGGTATAGTTCACGGGGTCGCAGAGTCAGAGACGGCTGAGCAACTAAGACAACACTTCTTTACCACTGAACCACCTGGGAAGCCCCATTCAGAAAATCAGTCCCTAACGACTGTTTACTCATTAAACAAATTTACAGCTTAAGGACATAGCAGTCCCCTGAGTTGCTGTAATGAAATCCAGTGTTTATCAAGTGCCTGCGTTGGGGACCTGGTGGGGGCCAGGGGAAGTGAATGTGCCCAGTGTCCTGCCTCGGACTGGCCTGCAAGGGAACCCCCGGGCTGGGGTGTCTGCACTGCTGGCCTGTGTAGACCGAAGTTGCGGCCCAAGGCTCCCTGGACCGTCCTTAGCATCGGTCCCCTCCACAAAGTGTCCTCACTGACGGGCATGTGGTCCTGCCCGCTGACGGCGCTGAATCAGGCCCACGGGGACGCCGCGGGGTGAGACCCCTGAGCCAGGCCTCAGGAAGTCACCAAGGTGGCCATGGATGCCTGCTTTCCCACGGGCCACACCCACACCCCAGGGGGACCCCGCTCCTCTGCCACCCAACCCAACTCCTCTGGCCCGGCTCACAGCACCGTTCCGAGGTCCGGTGACTCAGGCACACGGAGGTTCTCGGAGCTGACAAGGGGTGCTGGCATTTTAGCGACAAATAGTGAGCTTCCCTGGTGGCTCAGCTGGTAAAGAACTGTCTGCAGTGCAGGCAACCCAGGTTCAACCCCTGGATCACGAAGATGCCCTGGAGGAGGAAATGGCAACCCACTCCAGTATTCCTGCCTGAAGAGTTCCATGGACGGAGGAGCCTGGTTGGGCTACAGTTCATGGGGTCTCCAAGAGTCAGACATGACTGAGTGACTAAACCTACCCAGGGGAGAATCCACATGGTAAGAATCCCAGGGCAAGGAGGGTTCAGCTGGCATGCCTGGGAGCTCTGAGGGTGATCAGCCGACTAGGAGGCCAATGCTTCTGAAGAGGGCATTGTCCGGGCTCCCCTGGACGCCAGCAGCCTCCACCCTGGGCCCACCTGCCTTGTGCCCTGTGGTTCACACTCCCCTCCCCACAGTGTGGGCTCTGCTGTGGGCCCCCATCAGGAGGAGGAGTTGGAGGTTCAGGCACTGATCAGACTTGCCCGAGGCCATGGCTGCCTTGTGGCTGAGCAGGGGGGAGTCCGACCCTAGGGGCTCACGTGAGCCTGAAGCATGGCGGAGGAAGGCATCTGAGATCCGAGGCAGGGGCCTGGGCTTACCACAGCCAGGCTGTGTCGCCCCACGGGTTCCTGGCAGGTTCTGCCAGGGCAAAGGCCACCGGTCAGCTTAGACATCCCGGGACACAGCCCCACCACTCCGCAGGGACGGCTTCCCAGGGAGCCTGGTGGCCCCTGGACCCCGGTGGCCCTGGGACCCCCTCCCCCACAGCCTCCTGTGCTCACCGGGGGTGCCAGGCAAAGCCTTTGCTTCTGGAAGCTGACCCTGACAGACCCCACCCGCTCTCCTACAGAGTGTCACACTTGCCACCTCGTGTCAGTCACCCCCACGTGTTACAGTTGTTACCCCCTCCTGCTCAGGAGTTGGGCTCGTTCCCTGGAGGAAGTCCAGGGGTTTTGAGGAGCCCGGGGAGGGACTTGAAACCAATCTTTTGGGCCAGATGTCCTGGGGAGCTGCTGGCAAGCCCCTGTGGTTGGGATGTTTGGCACCAAATCTGACATCAGACTTGCTTCCGGGTGCCCCAGCTCCAGGGTTGGGGTGGAGGACTCCTGATTGCCCCCAGTCTTGCCCCCTACCCCACCCACACCCAACACTTGGGACCTTCTGTGGCCACTTCTCAGAGCCCTGGACCCCGCGGCCCCCCCACCCCCACCCCGTCCTGAACCACGCCAGGGGCTGTTTTCACAGCAGAATTGTCTTCAGCCCAGTGTGTTAACAGCTAGGTGGAACTTTCCTCCTAGGGGGAGGGAGGTGGCCCTCAGGGCTCACCCCCACCTCTGCTATCCCCACTGTTCACAGCCATCCCTAAGGAATTCTGCAGGGCACAGCCTGGGAACCAAACCGTCTCATTTGACGCCCATGGGAACTGAGGCACAGAGAGGGCAAGCATCTGGCCCAAGGCCCCAGAGCGAGTCAGTGACCCCACTGCGGGCTGCGCTCGGTCATCAACCAACACCCAATGTCACAACCAGCCAGCACTCACCAGGGAGATGAAAGGGCCCCGCACCTCCCAGCTCACATGCACACGTTCACACACGTGTGCACAGGTGCACGCGTATACACTCACCTGGCTCTGCACCTGCTCCAGTCGGCACACGGTGTGCCCTCTGCCTGCACCTGCCTGCAAAGTCCTCGCCCTCACCAAGGAGGCTGAGCACACCCCTCTGAGGGGCCCGGAGGCAGCCCGCGCTGCCTGCCTCCTCTTGACCTCGTTCCTGCCACAGATGGGGCTGGAGACAGGAGCGCCAGGACACAGCTCTGATCTCGGTGCCTTTGTCTCCCCACCCGTCACCATGAGGGGAGTAAAGACTCTAGCCCCTTCCTCAGGTCGCTGGGAGTGGGGAAGGGTCTTTAAGGCCATCTATTCCCATGTGGGGTGATTCCCACCCCTTTCCTTAGCACCTCGGTCACTCACCGGCAGAGAATCCGCCTGCAATGCAGGAGCCCGAGAAGCAGGTTCGATCACTGGGTCGGGAAGATTCCCCTGGAGGAGGGCATGGCAACCCACTCCAGTATTGCCTGGAGAATCCCATGGACAGAGGAGCCTGGCAAGTCATCGTCCACGGGGTCGCAAAGAGTCAGACACGACTGAAGCAACTGAACGCTCAGGCACACCAGTACCTCACAGGCAAAGCCAATGCAGGTCGGCAGGGTGAGGGCCCTGGAGCCAGAATCCACTGGGCTCAGTACTCAGTCCGGCCTGAACAGCCACCCCCAGACAACTGCCGGGCAGCCGAAGCCTCACCAAGCCCCTGCTCGCCTCGCCACCTGGCACGCTCTGGAAAATCTAGGCTGGGCGAGGCACAGAGGCTGGGGCTGTGCTGGACACCTCCTGCTGGTCTCCCCAGACACTGACGGTGGACGGGGGAGGGGTGTGGGTGGGGGGGCCGGGAGGGATGCTCCTGGGTCTGTGGGCTGCTACGGGCCAGTGGGGGCCCCCAGGAGAGCAATTCCCTGCGCTGGGCACCAGCCATGCCCCTTTGGCTGGTGCCTTGGGGAACATGCTGCCCAAGGGGCCCCATGCCCTGGCTTAGCCCGCAGCCCACCCGCTCCCCACCCCATGCCCAGCAGGCCCCAGGGGTGCTCAGCGATCACACACAGGGCAGGCGGAGGGGCGCACCAGGCTTTGTGGGGTGAGTGCCCTGAGGTGTAAGATGCCGAGAGACCAGAGTGGACCCCACAGGGACCTGTGCACCCACGGTGCGCCCCCTCCAGCCCTGTACCCTGCTGTGGGGAAGCGGTGCAGGTGACCACACGTGCACTCCCCACCTGGGCCTCTGAGCTCACGGGGGAAACTACCAGTGAGTGAGCGGCTGGGGAGTGACCAACGCCAGTGCCCTCCATGACCGTGACCTTCACCCAGGCCTCGATGAGCCCCACACCGGGCTCACAGCCTTGTCTCCACGGCCTGCGGCAGAGAGGCAGACGAGGTTTAAGCACACTCGCAGGTCCGTCCATCCTTCCCCAGGTGAGGCTCAGTGGGGCCCGCCGCGCTGGGCAGTGGGGCCTGGTGGGACTGAGCCTCCCTGCAAAAAGGCACACTCTCCAGTGTTTTAGGCGGTGTGGACTTGAGAGATGGGCTGGTCTCGCCCCCCTCCATGCCCTCTCACGCTGCCCAGCTCAGCCTCCTGGCACTGATGCCCCTCGTAAGGCTCTGAAGCAGGCGACCTGTGGCACCGAACACGGCTCCTCACCTCACCCGTGCAACAGGCCAGGATGGGCTCCAAGCTGTCTGGCCTCCTGAGTCCCCTGGGGGTGGAGGTGCTGGCCCGGCAAGCAGATCCGACAAAGGCAGAACCGTTAGGGTTCTTCCGGGCCGGGTGGGACCCCAGGGCCACACCTGTGACTCACAGTGAATGAGGCGCCCCGGCTCCTCCAAGCAAGGCTGCCTTTGCCCAAAGGGCAGCCCTGTCTGGCTTCTCATCAGACCATATCCTGTTTGTGTTGGGTCTTTTATCAACGCTGTCCACGCAGTCCCATCCTTCACTACCAGGTCCCCAATGGAATCCCAGGGTCAGGAATGCGCAGCAATCAGGAGTGCCCAGGGCACGGGCCCCCTTGTGGGGGCACTATATAAAGCAGGGAGCGCCTGGGAGCTGCACCTCCTGGACAAGAACCCAGAGTAGCTCTGCCCAGCCCGGCCCAGGTCCAGCCGCCCAGCTGGGAGCAGACCCGCAGCACTGTGAGTATAGCCGCTCCATTCCCGGCAGGAATTGCACTCAGGCCTCCTGCAGGTCGGGAGCTGGGCGCAGGTGGTAGGAATCCTGGGGACCCACAGGGTTGGGAAGGCCCCGAGGGGTGGTGACCGGCACCTCATCTTGCTGCCTGGAGCAGGCAGAGATTGGCCACGGGTGCCCTCCAGGGCTCGGCACTGGGCCTCCCTCTGTCTTCTCCTGCCAAGTCCTGGATAATGGGGCCTGAGCCCCAACTTGTGCTGGGGTCCAGTTTTTGGTGTGGAGGTTCCAAGCTCCCACTGGATTCCTGAAGGGGTCCACGCTCCCCCCAAAGGGAAGGAGAGAAGGTGCCCCCCCTTTTGAGACCCAGAGGCTATTCCCAGGTGGACTCATCCACCGGCTGGACTCCCACCTGATCTCAAAGCTGTCTGCCTCACTTTCTGTGGGGAGGAAAGCCCTTGAGAAAAGCCCCCACTCCACCCAGACGCTGACGGAGAGGCTTCCCTGAGGCAGGTAAGAGGTTGCTCCAGCCTCAGGAGATGAGAGAGGCGTAGGAGGGCTGGATTTGGGAAGAGGAGGGAGGACATGTTTTAATATTTTTTTTTAAGCTTTTTGGGCTGAGTACACTTTGAAATGTCTTCAAGGGAGCCATTTCTGGAAAGAGCTCTGGGAGGCCGGGGCTGTCTTCTCCAGAACACGCTCCCTCTATTCCAGCCTCAGCTCTCCTCAGAGGACCAGCCAGCTCCCACCCAACGTGGTCGTTCCCAAAGAGGCTTCCTTTGCGAGGGGACGAGCAGTTACTGCCAAGGCAGGGGCACTGAGGGGAAGCTCTATTTCTGTTTCACATCCCCATGGACTGCCGTGCAGGGGGTAGAGGAGCCATTCCCACGTCCAGCCCAATTAGACCCGGGCTTGCATCCTAGCTTTGTCACTTACAGAACTGAGATCTTGGGCCCGTCACCCGTTTGGGGATCCTGCCTCCTCTGTAGAAGGGAATAAGGGAGGCCCTCCAGGACAGTATCAGGTGGGGATGGTTAAACTGGCCTACAGTCCAGGAAGCCCCCTGGCCATTAGAATCGGGAGCCCTAGAGCCTCTGCTTTCGAGCTGTGGGTCCTGAGCACCGTCTCTTAGCCTTTCTGATGGTCCTCTTGCCTGAAGATAAAAATGGGAATAACAGGGCTTCAAGTTAGGTTTACCGTGAAGGTAAAGTGCAGCCATGCAGGCAAAGGTTTACCTCTCAGCCAGATTACACAGTTGGAGAAGGAAATGGCAACCCACTTGAGTATTCTTGCCTGGAGAAGTCCACGGACAGAGGAGCCTGGCGGGCTACACAGTCCATGGGGTCGCAAAGAGTCGGACATAACTGAGCGACTATCACTGTCACTCAGGTACACAGTTGGTGCTCAGCGGGCACTGGCAAGCATTCCTCTCTGGGAGGATGTCTGAGTTAGGCCACTGGGAGGATGTCTGAGTTAGGCCGGGCCGTCAGATCTGTTTCCTGCTTTCGGGAGTGGCTGACTTCCACGTCGCAGAGACACGAGCAGAGCATCCCCGCTAAACAGCTCAACCAGACCCATTTATTATCGAGTTGAAAACGAAGAGGGGTAGATGCTATTAACTCTACCCTATGACTCTGAGATGATACGGCCCAAGAGTCAATAATTATAATAAGGGAAGAATGAGCCCAAATTTGCTCAGCTCTCCCAGGGCCGCCTGTAAGCCATCCCAGCGGCAGCGGTATTAGTGTGCTAAGCTGCCAAGGCCGTCAAAAGATTGCAGGAGAGGGAGAACCAGCCTAATTGGCGCGGCTGGCTCCTGAACCTGCTAAGAAAATAAAGGCCTGGTCCCCCAACGTGGTGACACTTCCTCACGCTGCTTGCAGGCTGGGCTCAACCGAGCCGCCAGCTCACACCTTTGACAGTGGCTTGGGTCCCCGGGAAGCACGTGCACAGCTGTGCGTGGCCCCGGGGTGCAGCCCGTAACCTCCCCCTCTCTCCCCTCTGGACCAGATGCGGAACCCTTACTCCCTGCCCTACCTCCTGTTCCTGCCCCTGGGTGCCTGCTTCCCAGTGCTGGACACAGAGGAGCCCATGGACGCCGTAGGGGGCACCGGACGTGAAATGAGCTGGATGCACCCAGCAGGGGGACGCCCCTTCCCGTGGGGCCCCCCTGGGTGGCCAAGAGCCCCACACCCACAAGCCCTGCTCATCACGGCCAAGGAGCTGCGGGCGTTGGGCAGGGCGTGTGCTGGCTTCAAGCTGCGTCTTGGGAGGCAGGACGACGGCAGCGAGGCCACTGGCCTCCTCCTGGAGGAGGCCGAGAAGGTGGGGGGCCCGTTGGGGACTCTGGCTGAGGAGCTTAATGGCTACAGCAGGAAGAAAGGGGGCTTCAGCTTCCGCTTTGGCCGGGGATGAAGGGGCCAGTGATCCTGGGAAGGGCCCCTCTCCACCCGACCCCATCCCCGCCGTTTCCACACGCTTCTCCTCTGGCCTCAAAAGACCAAGACACTGAGAAGGTGTGGGGTATTCTTATAAAGGACAACAACAGGAATTATAAAAGCAGTAGGATTGGTTAGGTGGGTGCTCACTTTTGATTTCCAACTTTGCTGAGGCAAAAAAACCCTGGATGGTGTCAAAAAGGAGCTCAAAAGACCAGAAGAGCAAGGTAACAAGAGATACCACATCTGGCACCACCCCCTGGCAGTCTGCTGCGTTTCAGCCCCCTCCTCCGGGGGCCTGGAGCTGAGGATGCCCTTGGACCACGAATCTGAACAGGCAGAGCTGGCTGTGCTGGCTCTGGCCTAAAGGTAGGTGGCCTGAGTGATTCCGTAGGATAACCCAAGTTTTGACAGTCTCCGCCAGGACGTCAGGGGTTGACATCTGAAGTGCGACTGTGAGCGAGCACATTCCACTGGGTAGACTGTGGTTCTGAAAGTTAACAATGGAAAAAAAAAAAATCTTGTTCTCCATCCCATTAAGACAACATCCCTCTGGCAAGAAAACCTTGCTGCGGTGTTGCAATGCCACTCGGAACCCGCTGCCCAGCCCTTCTGACAACTGTCTTCATCGGTGGTACAACGTTTGCCAAGCCGAGAGGCCTCGTGGGAGGTGAATGAGGAAGGAATACTTTTTTTTTTTTTTTTGCTGCAGCAAGGTTGAGTGTCCAGTGTCCAGAATGTGAATGTATTGTTGTCTTTTGAAATAAAAGTTATAGTGACTGCAAACTGTGATGGGAAGCCCGCCTGACTCTTGCCTGCAGGTCCTCTGTGCCCTGGGAACTTCGCTTCCCGAGTTGCGAGTTGCCTTGACTTTGGGGAGATGGAAATCGTGTCTCCTGTACCCCACACACCTCTCCAGGCATCTCCTTAATTGGCAGTTGGTGAAATACCCATGGTCAGAGGTACAGGGAAAGACACACGGGCTGATGCATTTTTCCTCTTGCGCTAGACAGCTCTTGCCCTGGTTTTCTCCAAGTGAGGAGAATTCTGAAAGCAACTGCTCTGCCCCGAGGGAAGCCCGCGCTGGGCAGCCCTGGGGCGAGGCGGAGCATCTCCTTCAAACGTGGCTTTGGTGAGTCCTGCGTTCTGACCCTAGTCAGCTTCAGCAGTCTGATGCTCCTCACTCCCTGGCTGGCTTCAACTGCCAGGACCAGAACCTGTATCGATGTTGCCATGGCAACACCTCGCCTCCTCCCTTGGGAGCCGTGGCTTGCCCCTGTTCACAATTGAATAATTCTCCATTGAGCTGTCACAATTAATTGGTAGATTCTTATTAGCCTTTTTAGAACCACACTGGGCCTGGGCCCAGCTTGGCACCTCAGAGCATTTCACAGTGTTTTTCCCGTTCTATTAGAGACTTAGGTTCCCCGGTAGCAGCTCTCAATCCTCGACAGCCCGGAAAGTCACTTCATTAAGGGGTGACAGATCTGAGCCACAAAAAGAGGCGGGCTGACTGGGGAGCAGAAATGGGATGCAGGGAGGGGCGGGGACGCAGGAGTTGGAGCTTCGCCTTATGTTGAAGTAAGCTGCTTAGAGCACATGTCCTGGGCTCAAGGCCGTGGTGATGGGGCCGGCAGTGACGCTGAGTCTGGGAGGCACGGCGTACCTTTTGGCCTCTGCCACTGGCGAGGGAGGGAGGAGCCGGGAGGTCTGCTGCTAATGTGACAGGTTGATTGGGGGGGGGTGGTGGTCTTTGTGGGTGAAAGAAGCAAACACTCAGCCCTGAAGCCACGGAGGGAAAGCTCACGAAACCAGTCAAGGAAAGCCCCGCTGCGGAGGCCGTACAACACGGGGTGGCCAGAGGAGGCAGGGGGGGTCCTAGCCTCGGCTGTCACCCAGGCACGTGCTCACTTCCACTCTGATACAGGGGGAGGCGAGGCAGCATCCTGGAGTAAGTACTCCAGCCCGTAGCTCATTTACACACACAAAGAAGCCAGAGAATGTGCTCGTGACACACCGGGGGAAACACAACAGACCAAGGGCAGAGGGACGCCCTGCAGCAAGGTCCCCTGGCCCGGGCGCTCAGGCGACTTCTACTCTCGGGACTAAAGGACCACCCCCGCAGTCACTCACAGTGAGAACTGAGAACCTGGAGGTCACCGAGGGGGAAAACGCTCCCGCACGTGTTTACGCACGCTGTGGGTATGCACCGGCTGGCTTTTAATTTACTAGGATTAGGTTAACCTCGGTGGAGAAATCCGAGATAAAGTGGGGAGGGGGAGAGGGGCGGGCCTTCAAAAGTGGATAACCTGTCATTAGGCTTTCATCATTAAACAGAAATCAACAACAAAGCTGTCCTCTCCAGTTGCTTGTACATTCAAGCTCAATAAACCTGAAAATCAGAACAATCAAACTGCTACGGGCGTTGACCTGCTAAATCCACTCCACTGCATCTGGGTAACCTTCCTCTTTAACCTCCCCACACCTCTCGACCCCCCGGCTCTGTAAAGGTTTGGGGGTCTCTCGTGCCATCCCCACACAGCCCCCTCTCCTTGATGGAGATTACTCCCCAGATTAGTGAGGGTGAGGCTCTTCGGAAAACATCTGCTTCGGAAGCAGGGCGATTACACTCCCCCGGTGGCCTGGCCAGCTCCACCTGGCGTGGCCGTGCTGTCCTCTGGCCCAGGCACCTGGGAGCTGACGCATTCGCTCATGTTAAGCATTCAAGACACACACACAAAACGCTCCATCTTGGTGTGCAGATCTCCAGGTATTTAGCTCTTAAAATGGATGGGGAATATTTGCCAGTATTTTCTTGCATGTTTGAAATATTAATAAAAATGTCCAGGAAAAAAAGATGTTGGGGGCGGGAGCAATAGCAGACCATCACCAGCAGCTGCAGCAAGTGAGGCGTCAACTCGTCCCAACAGCGCCTGGCGCCAAAGATGCTGCAAGACACACACCAGGGGAGACCCAGACTCAGGCAGGGCGCTCTCACCGTCCAGGCAGGGAGCCGGGGCCCTGGCCTGAGACGGGGGGCGACCATGGAGGAGGGCTGGCACCAAAGACAGGGGACACCACGGTTGGGCAGTCTTGTCCCACCTAACATCTTCTGTATGAAGACAGCACGTCGACATGGGTCCCCCACCCCGAGTGCTCAGCTGAGGAGTGCTGTCTATAAAACACCTCTGATGCCGACAGACAGGGCTGGGCGAGCTGTCGTTCTCACCTCCCCTCTTTCACGATGGAGGAGGGGAGGTGAGCTTGGCCCTGGAGCCCCGATCTCCGCGGATCGTGCTGTGGCCATCTGGACTGTCGCCAGATGAGTCAGGCGCAGTAGGCGTTTCGCAGGCACGTGCTGTGTGACCTCGGGCTAGCTGCCACACATCTCTGAACCTGGCTTTCCCACCCATGAAATGAAGATGGTCACAGAACCTCCCTTGTTAGTTCTGAAAACGTGTGGGGGTTTCCCATGGTGTGCGGAGTGCATTCGGAGTGCATTTGTAGAGTAGCTAAAAGCACTCCCCTGGCAGCTGAAATTCTAAGAAAATCTTCGGTGCAACCGAACACATATCTGGAATGTGCCCCAATTCTAGGCGTGGTTGGATGAGTTTCCAGCCAGTGACACACCCATTAGCCGGCACCACCCAGGCTACGTACCCCGTGTCGCCCGCCCTCTGACCTCTTCCACCAGACCACGTGCCTGTTTAAACATCACTGTGCTGGGTCTGGCAGCTGCCCGGCACCATGTACCATGGAGTGGGGTGTCTGTCCCCTCCCACTCCCAGTGCCCCCCAACATTCCATGGCATGAACACACCACCCCTACCTATTCTGTTCCCCTCTTGATGACTGCTTTCAGTTTGGGATCTGAAAGGTTTTTTATAATTTTTGAGGCTGGAGGCTTATCCATTTTGAGGTAACCATGTCAATAGCAGCTGCCCACCTTCTAGTGCCTCCTCCTTGGTTCTGGACCTCAGAGGCACGACTCAGACCTTTGGCCACCATTGTGTGTATACACAGAGATGTCTTCCTGGGGCTATATTCCAGTCCTCACTAGGTTCTCAAGAGGTTCTGTGATCTAAGAGGTTCAGGACCACTGACCTAGAACGGTGAGACCCAGGTAAGCTTCTTCAGCTTGCTGGACACTCGTGGAAGACGTTACCTTGGATTAGAGCCTTCTGAGACCCTGCCTCATGCTGATACGGCTGCCAGCGTGACTGGCGCGTACACAAGGCCTCGTCCTGGTCTCACCACGTGGGAGCTGTGACTGGACGAGCTCTCTGCTGGGCAGTGGGAAGACGGGACAGCTCACCCTGTCTGTGAGGCTGCCGTGAGGAGTCCGGGACCCATGCATGGCTGACCCAGGGGAAGCAGCCGTCAGCGGGGACTGTCACTGCAATCCCACGTCCTCTTTCAGACTTGAGAGCTGCCACTCAAAGGAAGAGCCTGCTCCCCGTGGAAAAGTCCCCAACTCGGGAGCTCTGGTGTCCAGTGACAGCTCTGCCACTGACCCACCCTGTGGCCTGGGCCCGTTTCTGCCTCCGTGAGACGAGGAGACCTGTTCCCCTGTGCCGCCTGGGGCGACGCCACTTGAGCACACACCGTGGGTCCCACTGACCTCGTCCCCGGGCTGGCGTTTCCACTGCCCCCGCTGCGGAGCGGCACGGCTTGCTGCCCAGGTCTCTGGGAAAGAGGCTCCGCTGGACCGTGTCTTCACTGGGCTCTGGTGGACAGGAAGTGCGTCCTCTGACAGGCCTGCTAGCTTAATAAGTATCATTAGCAAGGGGCAGCTACTAAATT
This sequence comes from Capricornis sumatraensis, assembly GCF_032405125.1. Classification (NCBI taxonomy): domain Eukaryota; kingdom Metazoa; phylum Chordata; class Mammalia; order Artiodactyla; family Bovidae; genus Capricornis; species Capricornis sumatraensis. The sequence goes on from NC_091069.1 coordinate 5,835,168, forward strand.
CCCCGACGTCCACTTTCCGAGCCACCAGCTGGCGTCAAATGGAGAATGGATATTGAGGGCACGTCAACACCCCCTCGGGAGGTCCCCGTGGGAGAAGTCACGCCGTGGCCCTGGCTGGTGGCTCCATCCCCTCACAGGCTGGCACACCCTCCTCGTCTTCATCCACCGAGAAATAAGATGCCTGGTGCACTGAACACGAGTGAGTGGACAGCGCTTTGGGGACTGATGACAGTGGCTGAAAGTGAATTCAAATGCAAGGAGAAAAAGAAAAAGCCCGTGGGGAGGGCTGAACACTTTCAGGCCAGAGAGGCATTCCGGACGTGACCTTCCTCTCCCCATTTCAGGGACGGGCGGCACTGCTGTCGCTGGTCTTCCTTTTCCACGCCAGACGGCCACGGCCCACATGGGAGCACAGCCTGTTCTCAGTGCCGCTGCCAAGCCAGGCCGCTGGCAAGCAGGGCTCGAGGGCACAGAGGGGCCCAACGTGAGGGCTGGCTGGTGACACGGTCGGTGCGGGGTTCTGCCGCACTCCTGTTCTCTCCTGTCGTGTGAGATCCGACACGGCCCGGCCGCTTCTGGAAAGCCTGGCTCCCTCCCGGCCCATGAACGCGCAGGGGCTCTGAGGATGACAGGGAAGAATTACGGACCACAGCAATTACCCGAAGGTCTGGTGTTGTAAACATTTATTTAAAAAATACTACGGAGGAGAGACGTGGATTCAAAAAAACACAAAGTCATATACAGAAACAAAATGTACTGGACCAAAAAAAAAAAGACACCATAGGCATTGCAGAAGGGAGGACAGTGGAAAACTATTTACAGGTCATTTATAAAAGGGCAAGTCTATAAAAGAGTGTAATACCAAAGTATAAATGCAAAATATAGTGGCACATCGTGTGAATGGGAAGAGACAAGTACCTCAGAAACGGGCAGTGGAAGGGACCTGGTGGGCTTCGTTCCGCTTCGTCTGCAAGGCCACTGGCGGTGTTCGGGCACACACCCCCCTCGGTCTGCGCAGCACAGCAGCCCGGGGGGGCAAAGAGGTGAGGAGCTGTGAAAACAGCATAAAACGACCCAGAGGAAACCATCTCTATCAGAGAAATAAAAGCCAAACTCAGGTGATTAGTGTACAAACAGGGCCCGAGTGAGGTCATGGGCACGGGGCGGCCTGGGGAGCGGGTGGGACGCGGTCTCCTCCTGGTTTCTCCTCCGATTCTCCTGAGCAAGGCCCAGGCAGGTACCGGCCCACTCCTCAGTAGCTGCTCCAGGTCAAGGTCAAGGGCACGTGGGCTCCTGCCCCTGAGCCTAGTCTTGGGCAGCCTGGGGAGATGACGCTGAAGACTGCTCTCTGAGACACTTCCTCCCACCGGAACATTAGGTTAAGTGTTGCTTGTGGTAACTACATAAGCTACATGCCCACTGGGGCATGGCCCACGCTGGGTGGGGCTTTGGTGCCCCAGCCCTTTCCCTCCTGCGTGCGCACTGGGCGCCCGATGGCGGCTCCTTCTCTCTGGGGAGGCAGTTGTGCTGAGGGCAGTTTGGAAATGCTTCAAGAACTCTGGAAAGCTGAAGACTGACTTGTCACCAGGGAAAGAGCCCTACAAGAATCTACTTTGCCTTAGAGGAGCAAGATAGAATGGAAAGAGAGCAACTGGAAGTGAAGACTGAGCACCTTATCAGGGCCCCCTGGGAATTTGGAAGGAAGGTAACTGTGCTCACTGCCGACCTGCCAGGCCCCGCTCTGGGCCATCCTGGGCCTGGCTGCGCCCCCACGCTCGCCATCCCCTCCTGCCTCTGAGAGCAGGTGACGGGGCCCTGAGGACCTGGAGAGGACAGCGAGGAAACTCTCCCCATCGCAGACTCCTTGGCTTCCCCCCAGACCGGGACCCAGAGGCTGGCTGGTGGCGGCGCCCTGGCCTATCTCAGCCCCCAGTCAAGAGCCGTCCTTCACATGGGGGGATGGTGCGGGGGGGGTGGGGAGTGGGGTGATCCCTGGGCCACACTTCCCAGGATGTGGCTCTGGACACATGTCCTCAGCAGGCGGCCCGAGCGAGGGGAGTGTACACTCCCTGCCTGGGGTGAGTGGAGCGGACAGTCCCCAGGCCCTGCTGACTCAGCTCCCATTCAGGGTGCTCCTTCCTCGGGACAAAGAGGGCAAACGCAGAGCCAGTGGAGGTTCTCCAGGGTGGAAGATGGAAAGGAAGCGCTCATCGACCTTCCCGCCTGGCCCCGAGGGCTCAGTTTTGAAGCCCCACACGCAGGGAGGAGGCTGGCGTGCCCACGGCAGTCCAGAGAGCGGGAACGCCACAGACAGAACTTGGATGAGGCTCCGGGGGCCAGGCGGAGGGGGGAGGCGAGCACAGGAGGATGGTGGGCAGGACAAAGTCGTGGCGCCGCGCTCCATGGCGGCCTCTGCTCTGCCCGGTGCAGAGCTCTGGGCCAAGGTCCCCACACGCGGGTCCTGCCGGCCGCCTGCCCGCTGCCCCGGGCACACACAGGGAGCTCTCGTGCGCCGCCGGCTCCTGCTACCTCTGCACGATGTCGCTGATCTCCTTCACGGAGCTGAGGAGTTTGCTGAAGTCCTGAGTGGCCGCCGGGCCGCCGCCTGCTGTTGCTGGGCAGATCTGCAGCTCCCGGAGGCTGTTCTCCAGTTTGTTGATGGCCTCACGGAAGGCGAATTTGTTCCTCATTTGCTGGATGGAGTCCACATAGCTCACGCAGAACGTGTAGAGGTTTTTGCCGGCTTCGAGCACGGCACTGTGGCTGGCCATCTGCTCCGAGTTCTTGGAGATGGCCAGGCACAGGGCCTCGGTGCCATCCAGCACCATGCCCTTGGTGATGGCGCCACTGGCAATCCGCTCAGGAGGCTGCCGGGTTTTCCGAAGAGACACGCGGGTTGATATGAGTGGGATGAAGGCGGTGGAGGACGGCTGGTCCCCTGCCAGGGCAGAGGGTGCTGACGGCAAGGTGGTGGGGGTGGGGGCGGGGCTGGTTGGGGTCCCTGCTGGCTTGGTGGATGCCGGCGGCTTTGGCACGGACGGGAGTGCAGGCTTCTTGGCGCCCTCTCCCAGCTGGCCAGGCTTGGCGGTGTCGCTGTTCACGGCGTCCGCAGCCAGAGCCACAGGTTTCGCCTTCCCCCCAGTGCCTGCCTCCCCGGCTGCTTCCTGGCTCGGGCTCTGCGAGGGCTTCCCGGCTTTGCCAGCAGAGGTGGGTGGTGGGGGCGGCGGGGCGGGTTTGAGCTTGGACAGCTTCCCCTTGTCTCTCCCTGGGGACTCGGAGGCGGCCTTGTGCCTCCTCCCCCGGGGCTCCTCTGCAGCAGTGGCAGCGGCCTTGCTGGGCCCTCCGGAAGCTCCTGGCCCGGCCCGGCTGGTGGGAGGTGCCAGCTCGGCGGGTGTCCCCGAGGCACTGGGCCGGCCGGCATCCTCCTTGTGGGGAGGGTTGGAGGGAGGCGCAGCCGCACCCTGCCTCCGGAGCGGTTTCGGTGTCAGGCTGGGCGGGCTGGAGCCCGGGCTGGCCTCAGCCGCGTCCTTGAAGACCTCGTCGGTGGCCTCCTCGGTTTTCTTTACCAGCCGGGGTGGCGGGGTGACCGTGCCTCTGGTCATCTGGTCAGACCTGTTCTCGCTTGCCCGTTTCCGAGGCAGGGCCGGCTTCTCGCTTTTGTGGCCTCCGAAGGTGGACGAGTCGAACTGCCTGCCGGTGGACTGCAGGTCCCGAGGCAGGGTGACTGACCGCCACTCTGTGTCCTTGGCGCCATGGGGCACGCAGGAGGCTGAGCAGGACCTCAGGAAGCGCTTGCTGGCACCACCACCGCTCTCCTCTTCACCGGCAGCCAGCCGGCTGCTGGTCAGTGTGCTGGACTTTTTCCACAGGTGGGGCGACCGGAAGCCCACGCCCCCAGACTCCCGGAAGGCTCCGTTGGGGACCCCGGCCCCGCTGCTGGGCTTCGGCATCTTGGCCGACTCCGCTGTGTCCAGGGGTGCCGGCGCCAGTGCCCCGTTGCTGATTTCCCGGCCTTCCTCCTCACTGGCCGCTTTCCGCTCGGGTGGGCCATCCATCTCCCGGAAGGAGCTGCTGCGTTTGGGAGGGGTCGGGGCAGTTTTCTTCTTCTTCTTGATCAAGGCGCTGAACAGGTTGGTCTTCTTGTCTTTGGGAAGCAGGCGTTCATCCTCATTGAGGCCGCCATCTGGAGGACCCCGCTCTTTTCGAGGGAGCAGTGGAGATACAGTGGGCTCATGGTCCACAGGATCTGAAACACACAGGGAAGAGCTGAACAAGTCCAGGCCAGAAGTGACGAGCCTGGCCTCTCACGGGCCGGCGGCCTCTCCTCACAGAGAGGCCCTGCATCTGGGCTCTGCCAGGCCTGCGTGTGTGGTTGGGCTGCCCGACCCTGGCGAGCGACTTCTCTCTGCTCACCCTCGGCCTCCTCATCGATGAAACGGAGCACATTAGAGCTACCCGGAGTGCTGCAGTGAGAATAGAAGGGATATGGGCATTTATCACAGCTCCTGGCACGGAATCCTCAGTAGCTGTGGCACTGCATGTTGGTGTTGTCATTACTGGGCAGAGCTAAGATCTCTCTCCTTGAAGACAGCAGAACAAAAAGCTGTGGCACCTGCGCCCACTGCCCCACCCCTGTTAAAGCAGAAAAGGCCCTCGCACACCACCATCTGGAGGGTACAAGGCAGACGAGGCCAAGCACAGGGTCAGGAGCTGGGCCTCTCCCACCAGGCGGCTGCTTGCGGCTCCCGCAAGGCTGGGCAGGAGGGAGAGGGGCCGCGTGCCACAGAGTGCAGTGACAATGGGCTATTATGCTCAGGGAACTAGAAGGGTGACCTTTTAAAACTTTTAAATGGGCCATCCTTTAAATATGAATAACAGCGCCTAAGAAATCTTTCTGGCGTTGCCAAGCTCCCCACGAGTGAGTGACAGAGCTCTCCCTCCGAGGGCGGCAGCAGCGCGGTGGCCGTCAGCACCTGGGACGCTGAGGGACGGGGCATCTGTCAGAACAGCAGGCTGCACACAGGACTCCCAGATCCAGGCAAGTCAAGGCCCTCCCCAAACCTCAGCCCCGTCAGAGGAAGGCGAAGAGAGTGAATTTCTAATGAATTATGCACAGCTCTGTTTCAGGGGCTGAACAGCTAATTGACACGCTTGGCACGCCATGAGATTACATATCAGAATACCCCTCAGATGAATACTGATGGGGGGTAAATGAACATGATGGCTTATCACTGGCCTTTTAATAAGCCGCAAGTTCTCAGAGTGGCCCCTCCTCCCCACCGCTGTCCCGCTTCCTGACGTCAGGACGACTAACAGAAGGATGGCGGGGCCAGGTTCTAGATAGTTTACATGCTGTCGAAGCAGGGCAAGCAAGACGGTCCAGGGAGTGTGCAAAGAAAGCAGGATAATTTATCTCTTATGTAAACCTTTTAAGTGTATATTTTTGCTATTTTTCACAGTAAATATATTTGTGCAGCAGTACATATAAAATACCTATGTATAGGAGCTACACATTCAACTTTTAAAATATGGGTAACATGATGAAAGAATAGCAAGGAGAGATAAGAAATCTGAAAACGTCCAGATGTTCAAGCTGGATTTAGAAAAGGCAGAGGAATCAGAGATCAAATTGCCAACATCTGCTGGATCATGGAAAAAGCAAGAGAGTTCCAGAACAACACCTACTGCTGCTTCAGTGACTACGCTAAAGCCTTTGATTGTGTGAATCACAACAAACTGTGGAAAATTCTAAGTGATCAATGTGAAGAAATAGAGGAAAACAATAGAATGAGAAAGATTAGAGATCTCTTCAAGAAAATTAGAGATACCAAGGGGACATTTCATGCAAAGATGGGCTCAATAAAGGACAGAAATAGTATGGACCTAAAAGAAGTAGAAGATATTACGAAGAGGTGGCAGGATTACACAGAAGAACTATACAAAAAAGATCTTAACCCAGATGACCACGATGGTGTGATCACTCACCTGAGCCAGACATACTGGAGTGAGAAGTTAAGTGGCCCTTAGGAGCATCACTATGAGCAAAGCTAGTGGAGATGATGGAATTCCAGTTGAGTTACTTCAAATCCTAAGAGACGGTGTAAACTCCATATGCCAGTAAATTGGGAAAACTCAGCAGTGGCCATAGGAATGGAAAAGGTCAGTTTTCATTCCAAACCAAAAGAAAGTCAATGTCAAAGAATGTCCAAACTACTACACAACTGCACTCATTTCACACGCTAGCAAAGTAACGCTCAAAATTCTCCAAGCTAGGCTTCAACGGTATATGAACCGAAAACTTCCAGATGTTCAAGCTGGATTTAGAAAAGGCAGAGGAATCAAAGATCAAACTGTCAACATCTGCTGGATCATGGAAAAAGCAAGAAAATTCCAGAAAAACATCTACCACTGCTTCATTGACTATGCTAAAGCCTTTGACTGTGTGAATCACAACAAACTATGGAAGAGCTGGGATATACCAGAACACCTTACTTGCCTCCTGAGAAACCTGTATGCAGGTCAAGAAGCAACAGTTAGAACCAGACATGCAACAACAAACTGGGTCCAAATTGGGAAGGGAGTATGTTAAGGCTGTATATTGCTACCCTGCTTATTTAACTTATATGCAGAGTACATCATACAAAATGCTGGGCTGGATAAAGCAAAAGCTGCAATCAAGACTGCTGGGAGAAATATCAGTAACCTCAGATACAGCACCTTTATGGCAGAAAGCGAAGAGGAGCTAAACAGCCTCTTGAGGAAAGTGAAAGAGGAAAGTGAAAAAGCTGGCTTAAAACTCAATATTCAAAAAACGAAGATCATGGTATCGGGTCCCATAACTTCATGGCAAATAGATGGGGAAACAATGAGAGACTTCATTTTCTTAGGCTCCAAAATCACTGAAGATGGTGACTGCAGCCACAAAATTAAAAGATGCTTGCTCCTTCGAAGAAAAGCTATGACAAACCTAAACAGTGTATTAGATAGCAAAGATATCATTTTGCCAACAAAGGTCCATATAGTCAAAGCTATGGTTTTTCCAGTCATCATATATGGATGTGAGAGTTGGATCATAAAGAAGGCTGAATGTTGAAGAATTGATGCTTCTGAATTGTGGTGTTGGAGAAGACTCTTGAAGAGTTCCTTGGATAGCAAGGAGATCAAACCAGTCCATCCTAAAGGAAATCAAGCCTGAATATTCACTGGAAGGACTGATGCTGAAGCTGAAGCTCCAATACTTTGGCCACCTGATGCCAAGAACTGATTCATTAGAAAAGACTCTGATGCTGGGCAAGATTCAAGGCAGGAGGAGAAGGGGACGACAGAGGACATGGTTGGATGGCATCACTGATTCAATAGACATGAGTTTGACCAAGTTCCAGGAAATGGTGAAGTACAGGGAAGCCTGGTGTGCTGCAGTCCACAGGGCCGCAAAGAGTCGGACATGACTGACTGACTGAACAAGAACATGATGAAAAAAATTGGAATCATGGGGTCTTGTAGATTCTGGCTTTGTCCTGTCCCTTCCCATTCACCCAGAGTATGTGGCCCATCAGAGCAATCCCCTAGAGGCAGCTAAAACCCAGACACCTGGCCCACTGCAGACATCTCCACCCAGTTGGTCTGCTCTGGAATCCATACTTCTGTATTTTCTTTTTGGTTGGGGCGACTGCAAAACCAGAGCAGCCTTGCTCAGAGCAGAGCCTGGCACACAGGAAGCACTGGGTCCATGTTTGCTCATGTTAACCCCTCCTGCGGTGCTCCCACCGCCCTTGCTAGTCAAGGGGACAGCACCAGTCTCTTCTCAGGGACAATGAGGACCCCAGCTCTGCCCCGGGGGCCTCATGGCTCCATCAGCACCAGGGAGCTTTTCGTATCAGTGCTTTCACAACGAGCTGCTCTTTGTTTGGTTCAGTGTTTATTATTGCTCTATCTGTCCACAGTGCAGAACAACCACAAACAGTGTGAATGATACATGAAAAGGTGGGCTTGTCCCTGTAGGTTCCATGAACATCTCTGCCTATCTGACCAGGCTGACTGCGGAAGCAGTGGCTCCTACCTGGTGGGGGCGGTGGGGGCGGTGGGTAGAGAGTGCAGAGAAGAGGAGAACTTTCCTCTCTGCAGCTGGCCCACTCATGAGGGATGTGCTGCCTTTCAGTTTAGGGTTGACTCCCTGGGGCCCCCGAGGCAGGTGGGGGGTGGGCACATACCAGTCTCTCCTGGGCCCTTGGAGTGGGGTGTCTCGGGCATGTCGGGGGTGTCTTTGTGCTCAGCAGCTCTCCTGGAGGTTCTCGTCTTGGTGGGCAGTTCTGGGGCCTGCAGCAGGGTACCTGCAACCCCTCGCATGCCTTTCTTCCCCAACTCCTTTTCCACTTCTAAGAAACACCAAAAAAATTCAGAACAAAACCAGCAGTCATCAGCAGTGGTATCATTGTGGTCTGTTGGCTTTCTCTTCTTAAGGCAACAGTAGTAAACTATATACGGTTACAGAAAAGGGACACACACTCTGAAGAAACAGTACTTGAGCAATTTTCAGAACCCTGGTTGCAAGAGACGGAAAGCCACCCTCAGCACCCCTGCTCCGCTTTCTGGTCTCCGGCGAGATGCTGGCCCACACGCTCTAGCAGGAAGTGGACTGAAGGCCTGGGCTGGGCCCCACATGGCTGTCCCTCCCAGGTCGTCCTCGCTCTCCACCACGGGCACCCCCAGGACGGGCACTTTACCATCTGATATGCTGGATTCCTGGAACATCGTTTCAAAGGCTTGGTGGATCTCAGCAAAGGAGGGCCGGTCAGAGGGATTCCACTGCCAACCTGCAGATGAGACCCAAGTCAGACTGCCCACGACGCCTCGCGAACATGGGGGGACGAGACATTCTCAGTGGAAAGTCTGGAAATTAACATTCCAATCCTGCTTAAGCATCTTTTGCTATGACAAGTTAAAGTGATGAATGTCACTGTGTCCTATTACAGACATTGAGAATTTGAGAAAATTTTACATACTGGCAGGAATACGGAGTCTAAAATCCCAGAGACAGGCTGACAGCAACAACTACATTTACAAATAGGATTTTACCAGCCTACCTCCAGCAAATGTAGAAAGTTACTAAAGCCAATAGCTTGCTTCCTACCTTACCCTTACTTCATGGTTATCAAAGCCCAAGTTCCTCATCAGAAAAGATGTACTAATTAAAACAAGGTTAAAATGAGCATTAAGGGATGACTAAATCCCATTAGGTGAAGACATAGAGTCCCTCTCAGAAACTTCTGCTGAGAGTATCAATTCATATAACCTTTTTGAGAAAAAGATGATAAAACCTATCAAAATTTAAAACGCACTTAGCTCCCTGAACCAACAGTTCAACTTCTAGAAGTGCTAGTAAAGTGCATAGAGGTCTATGTATGAGGGTGCTGGTTCCTGCCTTATTTATAATGACAAAAAAAAAACACAACGCAACGACAACGAATGTGTAAAGCAACCAAATGCTCATCAAAAGCGGACTGGATGAACGAATAAATCATGCAATAGATGCCAGACAGCTACACAAAGATATGAGACAGGAAAGTGGGGGAAAGAGGGTGCACTTGCTCTGAATCACAGACATGGAAACACAGGCCTGTTCCACTGCTAAGTACAAAAAAAAGTTGAGGTGATAAATTTTTATACTTTTTATATATGCACACACACATTACATACTTATACACACACAACCTATAACACACACATAACACATGCATACATGTAACACACACATATAACACACACGTGTGTGTGTGTGTATATGTATGTGTGTATGTAAATGGCTGAAATTTCAGGGCCCATAATATATATGGGCTTCCCTGGTGGCTTAGCTGTAGAGAATCCTCCTACCAATGCAGGAGATCCAAATTGGATCCCTAGGTTGGAAAGATCCTGGAGAAGGAAATGGCAACCCACTCCGGTATTCTTGCCTGGGCAATCCCACGGACAGAGGAGCCTGGCAGGCTACAGTTCACAGGGTTGTAAAACTTGGGGTTCTTATTAATAAATGCACATTTCTTGTATAGTAGGCAAATATTCTGAGTGACTTTTATCCACCCAGGCTTGGTATCCATCGGTCTCTTTTGCATGAAAAACAAACAAAAAACCCTCAAAGTAAAATACTATATATGAATAAAAGCGCATAGAAACATGGAAAAAAAAAAGTACCAAACTGTACAGTAGTTGCTTCTGAAGAATGGGAAAGAGAGGAAATGGAGCACTTTTAACCCCTCACTTGACACACATGCCCTGCACTGGGCTGCCTACAGAGCCCACATCAGAACCAGCAGGGGGAGGCTTACATGCTCGCATGAGTTCGTAGACCTTCTCTGGGCAGCCTTCCGGGCGCTCCATGCGGTAGTCTTTCTCCAGCAGCTCATACACCTGGGACAGGTCAATTCCTGGGTAAGGTGACATGCCATAGGTAGCAATTTCCCAAAGCAACACTCCAAATGCTAAAAGAAAAAAGAAAGAGCAAGACTGTTCAAGATGCGTTTAAGATTTGACTGCACCGCATTCAAAACCGGCTAACTATACAGCAGACTTCAGAAGTTATACCCTCAGAAGCAGCCCAGACACTCTGACATTTTATGAGGTTCTTAATTACCAACAGCCCTGGACAGAACAGGACAGAATTAGGCTTTCCCGTCACTCACGCCCACGGACTAGCACATGCTATAGTAGAGGAGGGGCCCGGGGTGACCAGCCCCTCCAGGGTCCTTAAGGGAGCATGGGATCTTGTTGGGAGATGTGGTGGAAGGCGCCTAGGACTGGAACTGAAGAGGCCATTTCTAGTCGTCACTCTGTGACCAACTAGCAGCGTGCCTCCAACAGGCACCTCTCCTGGGTACGTGAAGTTATCTCTAAGGTCCCTTCCAATTCAAAAAATTCCATTAAAATCTAACGAAATCACTGAAATTCCAGGTCCCACTAAGGAACTTGAATTCCTTGGAGAAGTGGGTGGTTCAGGTCTGGGGCAGAGAATGAACCTGGAGTATTACATTCATTTCAGATAGCACAGATGCTATAGAAGACTATAGGGTTTTATCAGAAAGAACCAGGAATAATTTGAAGTTCCCATGGGCCAAAGTTGAGACAATCTGAATATCAATTTTAAAAAACTGCTGCAGTGGATTAGTCTATAATATACTCAAATATAATTAAATCCAAGAGCTTGTAATAATACTACAAAAGAAAAACAAAACCTAATTGGTCAGGAAGCAACAGTTAGAACTGGACATGGAACAACAGACTGGTTCCAAATAGGAAAAGGAGTATGTCAAAGCTGTATATTGTCACCATGGTTATTTAACGTCTATGCAGAGTACATCATGAGAAACGCTGGACCAGAAGAAACACAAGCTGGAATCAACATTGCCAGGAGAACTATCGATAACCTCAGATATGCAGATGACACCACCCTTATGGCAGAAAGTGAAGAGGAGCTAAAAAGCCTCTTGATGAAAGTGAAAGAAGAGAGTGAAAAAGTTGGCTTAAAGCTCAACATTCAGAAAACGAAGATCATGGCATCTGGTCCCATCACTTCATGGCAAATAGATGGGGAAACAGTGGAAACAGTGTCAGACTTTATTTTTTTGGGCTCCAAAAATCACTGCAGATGGTGACTGCAGCCATGAAATTAAAAGACGCTTACTTTTTGGAAGGAAAGTTATGACCAATCTAGATAGCATATTCAAAAGCAGAGACATTTCTTTGCCAACAAAGGTCCGTCTAGTCAAGGCTATGGTTTTTCCTGTGGTCATGTATGGATGTGAGAGTTGGACTGTGAAGAAAGCTGAGCGCTGAAGAATTGATGCTTTTGAACTGTGGTGTTGGAGAAGACTCTTGCGAGTCCCTTGGACTGCAAGGAGATCCAACCAGTCCATTCTGAAGGAGATCAACCCTGGGATTTCTTTGGAAGGAATGATGCTAAGGCTGAAACTCCAGTACTTTGGCCACCTCATGCGAAGAGTTGACTCATTGGAAAAGACACTGATGCTGGGAGGGATTGGGGGCAGGAGGAGAAGGGGACGACCGAGGATGAGATGGCTGGATGGCATCACGGACTCGATGGACGTGAGTCTGAGTGAACTCCAGGAGATGGTGATGAACAGGGAGGCCTGGAGTGCTGCTATTCATGGGGTCGCAAAGAGTCAGACACGACTGAGTGACTGAACTGAACTGAATTGGTCACCACTGGAGGGTATTAAGAAATCAATCTGTTATCTTGGAAACTGGTTAATAATGGCAAGGAAGTTTATATTTGTCTTTCCTGTATGAACTGTACCCCCTACTGTAATCAGATGGTAGGAGGGAGGAAGTTTCTTCTTATAGAAGTATGGAGCTCATAAATGAATAAGGAATGATAGAACCAGGGAACTGTCATTTGGCAACCCCCTCATAAATCAGTGGCTCCAGACAGAGGGAAAATCAAGAATTACGGGGCTACTGATCAAAGGTACCCTTCCTTCCTATGAAGTACTCTTACCAAAACAAAACAAGTCAAACCCAAATGTGATCAAGGTGTCTAGGTCCAACTACCCATTTTCTGGGAACAGTGAAGGCTGAGGAACGTGAGAGACAGTGAGCAGAATCTGGAATGTGGGAGACTTTAAAGGACAAATGGCAGGACCTCTTCTACAAACAACCAGCGAGAGACACAGAGACAAAAAAGGAGTTTACAGATTAGGGGAGACCTAAAGAATATCATCAACTAATTGCACTGGGAAATTTGTATTTTCACCCCAATTCAAACAGATTAAAAAAAAAAAAAAGCATGACTTTTATGATTAACTGGAAATTTGAACATTGATATTTGCTAATATTTAGAAACTGGTTCCTTGATGGCTCAGCAGGTAAAGAATCTGTCTGTAATTCAGGAGACACGGGTTTGATTCTTGAGTCGGGAAGATCCCCTGGAGAAGGAAATGGCAACCCACTCCAGTATTCTGGCTTGAAACATCCCATGGACAGAGGAACCTGGTGGGCTACAGTCCAAGGGGTTGCAAAGAGTTGGATACAACTGAGTGACTAAGCACGCAAAATTCAGAAACTAAGCTCAACTTGCGGTTCTACAAACACAAAAGCCGTCTTTAAGAGACATATGAAATATTCATGGACAAAACATTATGCTGTCTGGAATTTATTTTGAAATAACAAGGGTTGGGGCTGGGCGGGGGGATAGGGTGAGAGGGTACCACGAGGTGAAGACAGCAAAGCTGGGGGTGGCAAGTGCCTGGAGTCACCAGGCAACTCTTGCCTCCTTGACTGCCTGCTGACAATCTGCATAACAAAAAGTAAAAATAAAATACTGTCACACAAGGCTTTGGAGAGGAACATTTTACTTGAATCTCAAACCAGACTCTGCAGCATTCTCTCCACAGAGGCAGACCCTGGGTGCCTGCAGGGTGGGCTGGCTGCCCTGCACATCCAGGCAATCTAACAGTGAAGAAGACATAAAGTCGTTAAGTTGGGGGAAAGAGTTCATCTGAATTATTTTGGAAGAGGAAAAAAAACCTCACTTTTACCTCATTTAGGAGAGAAAATATGGGAGAAGAGATTTTTAAAATTGAAAAAGAAGTAAAAGAAACAAAAAGAGAAGGAAGCAATGAGAAAGAAATGAAAGAGCAAGGGAAAAGGAACTGAAAAGGCAAGGAGAGAAAGCAAAATGAGGACACAGCCCCACCCTAGACGAAGGCGAGGACAAAACCAAAGCAGTGGCCCTTACCCCAGATGTCCGACTTGATGGAGAACTTGTTGTAGGCCAGGCTCTCGGGTGCCGTCCACTTGATGGGGAACTTGGCCCCGGCGTGGGCTGTGTAGGTATCCCCTGTCATCAGCCTGCTCAGGCCGAAATCAGCCACCTTCACCAAGTGGTTTTCCCCTACCAGGCAGTTTCGGGCAGCAAGATCTCTGGGAAAGGAAACAGTTTATCTGTGAGTTCCTGGCTGGCTGTCAGCTTTACAAATCTTCCACCACTGTTTACCAAGGGGCAACACCCACAATGGGAAAATGGGAGATCCTAAACAAATACATCTACTTGTAAATAGTAACCACCAAGCTCTACCTGGAGAGGGTGGCAGGGGAACAGGCTCCCTGGCCCCACGACCTGGAGTGAGCAAATCACCCTAGGACTCGGTTCTCTCCCCCATGAGATGAAGATGATGATAGCGGTGCTTGCTTCTTAGGGTGGCTGTACGTGGTAGTGAATTCACAGTAGAGCACTGCCTGGGGACAGTGTCCTTAGGAGTCTGTTCAGCTACTACTGCCCTGTGCCAGGCACCGGGAGCGGACATCCAGGCCAGGCCTTGATCTCGAGAAACTTACTCAGCGTGAGTCTCTGCCTGTCCTATTTAGACTCAACAGGATAAAATAAAGCCCACGACATTCTTTATCCAAATTGTATTTCCCACTTTCCTATTTCTTCCTGATGCGTATCCAAATGTATCCTATGGATTCTCTCCTGTATAATCGGCTTCCTTTCGCCTCCTGATTCTCCCACGGAGGCAGGAGCCTAATCTCTGGTTCACGGACGTTAACCATGAAATCGCAAGGCAACCTGGAGTGCGGGGTGAGAAGAGGCACCCGCTGAAGGCGATGGCTGTGTGAGATAGCCTGATCACCAGCAATGAGAGGGAAAGGAAATTCAGGAGGGTTGTGCCTAATAGGATTTCAGTAAAGCATTTTAAGTTTGCGTGAATGAAGAGAGAACGAAGCGAGCCATGCAAGGCAAACCAGAAGTCAAGAAATTTCAATTTGCAGCCTCAGAGGGTTCACTTTCCTGAGTGACAGGAGCCTCTGAAGCAGACTCTCATGGAGCACAGAAAAATCTGCCATACAAGGCGCCGCCAACAGCTCACACACGCTCCTCTTACTCCTTACTACGAAGTTCCGTGTACAGGTTTCATACTTGAGTTAATTGGGAAGGAAAGGTCACAACGGTGGCTGGAGAACATCTTGTATAGAAGACTCCGGCAAAGCCCATCAGGCCCTGTCCTGCACAGGCCGTCACTCTGCTAGGAAGCCATTTCCACCAGCAAAGAATGTGGAGACCAAGATAATTGTGGCATGCTTGAAGGTCAGAACACTCCAGGCTTTGAAGCAGCTAAGATGCTTAATTTAGAACTATGCATACACAATCCTGACAATGGTGGAAACATCCCTGAACCAGATGACAGCAAGTTAAGTGGAGAATGAAATGATAATTACCAGAAGGGAGGGGAAAACACATACACACACAACACGGGAACAAAACCCATGTAGGGCCGTTTCTGAGAGCTTGTGGGGAAAAAACACGCCAGCGGCTGCTGGAAGGGGTCACAACACTACTGATGAGCCCCAGCCCTGGAGGAGTAACAGGTGCCCTATGTCACAGGGAGCCCTGCCAATGAAAAGGGGCGCCTTCTGATAAACTTCACTCAGTATTCCTCTTAGTCCAAAATGATTCTGCAGTGAAATACTTCTCAGCCTGGCAACGTCAGGAACCTGGTGTTTGCCTTTGCTCCAAGGTCCAAGCAGCTGCCGGCACTAAAAAAGTCAGAGGCTGAGCCAGAAGACCTTGTAGGTTGGGGTGTTTTTTTGTAAAAGGATGCCCGGGTCCCACTGTTGCCCCGTGACTCCGCTGGTGCGGGGAGGGCGGCCTCTCGGGGCTCCTACCTGTGGATGAAGTTTTTCTTCTCCAGGTACTCCATGGCGGACGAGATCTGAGTGGCCATGTACAGCAGCACCACGGCGTTCACCTCCTGCCGGTTACAGTCCCTCAGGTAGTCCAGCAGGTTCCCATAGGTCATGAACTCAGTGATTATGTAGAACGGGGGCTCCCGGGTGCAGACCCCTGCCAACGAGACAAGGCTTCAGCGTGCCGCTCCGCTCCCAACGGAACACACACCAGAAAAGATGAGCCCTGAAGAACGAGGCTTCTGAGATGGATTCTCACTCTGCCCTACATCCTGGGCCCACGTCCTGCGATGACTCCACGCACTCGCCGGTTGAGATGATGTTTCAGTGGGAGGGACGTGGTTCCCCCCTTTTTCCTTCCTCTCAAGCCCATGGGCTTCAACAGGAAAGAGGCTGCCGTTGAGTTCAAGAGCAGAGGCAGGGCCACATCAAACACACTAAGTCATCACCCCAATGGATATATGGATATTTCTACGTACAGAATCGCTTCAGGAAGGAACTTCTGAAATTCTTACGTTTCAAGATGTTGATTTGAGACTTGTGCTTGACTACTTTCGGGTATCAACTAAAAGTTATAATATTCTCTCTCACTCGTGGGCACATGGACACACACATACACCCCATCTCTCACTTGTGTGGGTGCAAGGACACACACCTGCCATCCATCACTAGTGTGGGCACATGGACACACACATACACACACCCCATCTCTCACTTGTGGGGGTGCACGGACACACACACACACACACACACAAACACAAACACACCCATTCAACATAGGCCTCTTTGTACCAAGGGCTGACGCAGGTGGGGAACAGACGTACAGACCAGAAACTTTAAGGCAGTGAGCCATTCACCTCTGTTCCAACAGCGCCTGTATCACTTGGAGAATTTAATTCAAAGTTCAGAGCTCCTCACACTCACCAAGTAACTGTACTAAATTGGGGTGCTTGATCTCTTTCATTACTGCAGCCTCTTTCAAGAACTCCTCCACCTCCATGGTATCCTCCTGTAGGAAAGAAAGAAGTGATGACATTATCTCAGCAAGGACAGTGTTCAAGTGGGGAAGTACGACTTGAACAGTTAACACAAGCTGGAGCTCTGACGGGCAACGATCCTGGTCCACCGGTTTCAACCACGACATCCTTCTGGACAGGTTCCAAGGTAGCCAGTCATCAGCCAACAGCACAAAGCATTTTCCACTATGGCATGGAGCTTTTGAATTCTCACCCTGAGCACGACAGCAAAGCCGGCTAGGTATGTTGGTGACTTGCTCTGGTGACTCCATGCAGACTACTTGTTTCCATCACCTAGTGAAGTTTACCGGGAGGGAGGGAGATGTGTGAAGGCAACCACCACAAGCATGGTACCACTTCCCTAAGGAACGGCTGGTTTCCAAGGACTCCCAAAACGTTTAACATTTAAAAAAAAAAAAAAATCACTTGAAGAATCCAAAAGGTACTTGATTCAAGAGAAGGGACCTTGATGACACAAAAAGATGTATAGCACTACCAAAGAACAGGGCCTCAAGATGTGGCAGCAAGACAGGACGCTGAGTTTCTTAAGAACGTGGTCTCAAGCGGCCCTTAATGAAGCAATCGCTACTACCTGTCAGGTCAATTTACTCAGATCCTAAAACAAGCCTCACTAGCAGCTCCCCTAGCAACGGGTTCATAAATGTGATCACCAGCCCACACCACGTTTTAGCGAGTTCACAGTATTTAAATGCCAAGGGGAAACAAAGGCATTAGCATACGCCCAGAGCAAACGTGACAATATTTCTACATTTCCTCACCTATCAGGGTGGAGTGCTGCGATGCTGGGTCCTGGGGTTGGCCCTGTTATCAAGATCGTGGGGGTGGGCTTATGTCGGGGAGACCTCTTTTCTGACCATCAAAGGAAGAAGCCAGTGGATGAGATGTCACGTAGTCTGTTGCTATAAAGGCCAACGAGGGAAGTGAGACCCTACCCTCCCAGGTTTCAACATGGAGTCTGAATCTGTCTGAAGAGCAAGACTGCAGGGGAGACAGGGAGAGCACGTCTTGAAAACCAGATTCCCCAAGAAGAAAGCTTTATCAACTACTTTAAAAGTGGAGCTTTCTTTACATCGTACCTGCGGCCCCTCTGGGAAACAAAGAGCTAAAGTGTCCTACTCACTGTAGCTGCCGGTTCCCACCCTGGCACCTGGGGATGACCTCCAGAGGACAGGTCGCCCTCTACTGAGCGCTGTCCTGCTCTGGTCAATCGTGTTTACCAGCGAAGAAGGACCAGTGAGGATGTGTCAGCGCCCTGAATCACTCAGCTCAGGGCTTGGTGGGACTGAAACGCAGACATAATTTACTGCCCTACAGAAATGGTGAGGGCTTCCCTGGTAGCTCGGTGGTAAAGAATCCACCCAGCAGCAGCTCAATATCAGAAAAACAAACAACCCAATAAAAAAACTGGCAGAAGACCTAAACAAACATTTCTCTAAAGAAGACATACAGATGATTAATAAATACGAAAAGATGCTCAACATTGCTTATTATTAGAGACATGCAAACCAAAATACAATGAGGTATCACCTCACTGTATGAGATGATGGCCATCATGAAAAAATCTACAAACGACAAATGCTGGGGAGGGTGTGGGGAAAAGGGAACCTCCTTGCACTGTTGGTGGGAATGTAAGTTAATAACAGCCACAATGGAGAACAGTATGGAGATTCCTTAAAACCACCGTATGACCCAGCAATCCCACTACTGGGCACATACCCTGTGAAAACTATTTCAAAAGACACATGTGCCCCAGTGTTCACTGCAGCACTATTTACAACAGCCAGGACATGGAAGCGACCTAGATGTCCTTCAACAGATGAACAGATAAAGAAGTTGCGGCGCATATATACAAGGGAATAATACACACCCATAAAAAGGAACAAATTTGAGTCAGTTCTAGTGAGGTGGATGAAACTAGAGCCTGTTACATAGAGTGAAGTAAATCAGAAACAGAAAAACTAGTATCATATTAACTCTTACATATGGAATCTAAAAACATGGTACTGATGAACCTATTTGTAGGGCAGTGTTAGAGACCCATAGACAACAGATTTGTGGACACAGTGGGGAAAGGAGAGGATGGGACAAATTGAGATAGAAACATATACATTACCACATGCAAAACAGTCAGTGGGAATTTGCTGCAGGAAGCAGGGAGCTCAACTGGTGCTCTGTGATAACCTAGAGGGTGGGATGTGGTGGGAGATGGGAGGCAGGTTCAAAACGGAGGAAACATATGTATACTTATGGCAGATTCATGTCGCTGTATGGCAGAAACCAATACAACACTGTTAAGCAATTATCCCCCAATTAAAATTAGATAAATTTAAAAAAGAAAAGAATCTACCAAACAATGCGAGAGGCCTGAGTTCCGTTCCTGGTTTGGGAAGATTCCACATGCCTTGCAGAGCAACTAAGCCCATGAGCCACAATTAATTCCTAATTTTTAAAGAAATCTCCATACTGTTCTCCATAGTATCAATTTACATTCCCACCAACAGAGCAAGAAGGTTCTCTTTGCTCCACACTCTCTCCAGTGTTTAGTTGTTTGCAGATTTTTTTAAGCATCTACTGAGCCCACGTGCTGCGACTACGGAAACCTGCGTGCTCTAGAGTCTGTGCTCCGCAAAAAGAGAAGCCACTGCACCGAGAAGCCCACGGACCACAATTCCAGAGTGGTGGCCCCACTCACCGCAGCTAGGGAAAAGCCATGCAGCGACAAAGACCCAGCAAAGCCAAAAAGAAAGAAAGTTGTTTTTTTTTTTTAAAAAGGTGAGCCATTCTAAGGTCAGTTAAACATCCTGGGTGGTGTCTGTGTCACGCTGCATGGGTGGGAAAAGAACACACCCCTGCCACCACCTCCTGGCTGTTTAATTCTTCAAGTCCTCTCTGTCCTGAGCACGCTGAGCAGACCACACTGTCTCTGGCGTGGTGGGCTCTGATCCACCAGGGTGAAAGTGAAAGCTGCTCAGTCATGTCCCACTCTTTGAGACCCCATGGACTACACGGTCCATGGAATTCTGCAGGTCAGGATACTGGAGTGGGTGGCCTTTCCTTTCTCCAGGGGATCTTCCTAACCTAGGGATCAAACCCAGGTCTCCCGCGTTGCAGGACCACACTGTCTCTGGGGCGGTGGGCTCTGATCTACCAGGGTGACACACTACTACGGATGGCTGGCGGGCAAGCGCCTGTCGGAACCACGGGACTCAATGCCACTCACGGGAAGGACCAGGGCCTGTACAACTCCTGCTCAGCCAACAGTACGTTCAATAAGCAGCCCTCGAATGAAGGCTTGTAGGCGTAAAGGCCCCCTAACGAACCACGCAGAGTGAGATCATTTCCGAAGTAATACTGGTGTTGTAGCTACTGACTCTTCTACAAGAACCACATTCCAGGTCTTGAGGGGCGTGGACGTGCAAAGGAACTCTTCGGCTTTCAAAGGCATCCTTCTCCTCTCTCTCCTCTCATTCACTCACTCACACACACATATGCAGACACACACACGGCATGTGGACAGTATAAATAACTCCTTGTTTTTTGTCTTTCAGGACAATCTTGTGTGAACTTGTCTCCCCCTGCTGGAAGCAGGTCTGGTTCAATTTTTAACTTAAACTACTAACAGCATCCTACATTGGTAGCTGTGTTAAACTGGAAATATCCCTGATGCTATCCTGTTATAGTCCTTTCATTTTAAAAATCTCCATCACCTTTTTGAAGAGGTTTCTTCTATTTACATAGTAAAATAAAAGGAATTCTGAATGATTAGGGCGAAGTCCACACTGTGAGTAAAGGCTGTGAATTTCAGTCCTGTCTGTCAAGGAGGGAGATGGGTCCCCGGCCTCTCTTCACGAGGCCTGACTGGATGTGGACGAAAGCTGTGGCTGGCCCAGTGGTTAAGAGGATGCTCGTGAGGTATCCCCACCGAGCTCTGCTGCTGTGTCACCGTGGTCAGTCACCTACGTGACAGGCGACAGTATCGCTGGACTTGTCGTCTTGCCTACCGAACGGAAAGAAGAGCATTACCTGGCTCGTACACAGCGCCAAGGGCAGCACTCAGAACACGGTCATCATCACTCTGGGGGATTCACTGTCACTATTATTAAGACAGCTGATCTCTATTCCTGAGAAGCAGGCTAAACATATTGCTTGTATGGAAGACAGGCTGGTTCTTTACTTAACATTGGTTTTGGGGGCTTTTTCACATTCTCTCAGACTCAACATGTCACAGGTAGCTTCATCCTTTTTGCTCACTGGCCTCATCCCCAAAAGCAGGAACTCTATGGCACAGGAGAGAACACCATTTTTAAGTCCAGCCCACCTCTCAGTCCTCTCCAGACCTCTCTCTTGGCCGGGCTGGGCTCGTGTCTAAGGTAGATCAGCTTCCACGTTTCGTGTTTACCCAACGTCAGAGGAGTGCAGTTACAAGCACACTGAAGTGCCACCCCGCACCATCAGCTCGACCAGGATCAATACGTGGGAGAGACAGGGGAGGTTCTGAGCTAGAGTGAGGAAGGCGGCTGGTTCACAAATCAGGTGGCGGGCTTAAAGCGCAAGTGAAAAGTCCATAAGGGACGATCTCGGAGAGGAACCCCAGACTCTGGTCCTCAGTAGTGTAGCCGTGTTGAGCTCCATGGCCAGAGGGAACCCACGTGACAGGGCAACAGCCCCTCTCCCCAGCACATGGCTCCTCACGAAGCCAGAGCGACCGCGGAGACTGGCCAGGGTTCCTGGTGTCCTGGGGCCTTCCCTTGTCTGCTTGTGACTGGAGCTCTCCAGTAAGACCAGCTTCCTGGGGGTGGGCCGGGGGAGTAACAAATGCAAAACCCAAACCGAACACATACTGTGTCAGCGCAGGTGCGGAAAACGGGCACCTCCTCCACACAGGTGCTCGAGTGCGCACTGGTACAAGCACGTGGATCCAGCAGTTTCTTCTCAGAGGAACTGACCTACCAGCTCAGTCTCCCACATGTGCAAACACAGAGAGTCCCTGTACCCTGCGTGTAATAGCAAAGGAGCGGAGAGAAGACGCACGTCTACGGAAGGCTGGTAAGATACTAAAATATCGACCAAAACCAAGGCCACCTTCCGAGTACTGTCAAGGAGGAACTGCCAAGATACAGCAACAGAAGGTTCAGAGCTGTATCTGTAGCAGGCTACCACATGGTTAAAAAGAGAACACACGTGTGGACTATTTCCGGAAGGACATGACACTCAAGGGTGGAGGGAACTATGTATATATATCACCTACTGGAAAAACAGGTCAGCAGCTGAAGATGGGGCTAAGCAACTTTTTTCAACAGTGCTATTTTCCACTATTTTAACAGTAAATTTGTCAGCTAGCTTATGAGTCAATATTAACACAATTAGATCAATGGCAGACTTTTCCAAATTATATTACTTACACAGCTGTTTATACAAAGATGACTGATGTTCAAACTTTTACTAGACAGCTCAAGACTGTCAAAATTCAAACTAAACATTCCCCATGAGGAGGCCTTTGCTGTAATTCCAGTTTCCCACCACAGGGGTCAACCTCAGTTCAGTTCAGTCGCTCAGTCGTTCAGTTGCTCCGACTCTTTGCGACCCCATGAATCGCAGCACTCCAGGCCTCCCTGTTCATCACTAACTTCCGGAGTTTACTCAGACTCACGTCCATTGAGTCTGTGATGCCATCCAGCCATCTCATCCTCGGTCGTCCCCTTCTCCTCCTGCCCCCAATCCCTCCCAGGATCAGGGTCTTTCCCAATGAGTCAACTCTTCGCATGAGGTGGCCAAAGTATTGGAGTTTCAGCCTTAGCATCATTCCTTCCAAAGAAATCCCAGGGTTGATCTCCTTCAGAACGGACTGGTTGGATCTCCTTGCAGTCCAAGGGACTCGCAAGAGTCTTCTCCAACACCACAGTTCAAAAGCATCAATTCTTCGGCGCTCAGCTTTCTTCACAGTCCAACTGTCACATCCATACATGACCACAGGAAAAACCATAGCCTTGACTAGACGGACCTTTGTTGGCAAAGTAATGTCTCTGCTTTTCAATATGCTATCTAGGTTGGTCATAACTTTCCTTCCAAGGAGTAAGCGTCTTTTAATTTCATGGCTGCAGTCACCATCTGCAGTGATTTTGGAGCTCCCCCAAATAAAGTCTGACACTGTTTCCACTGTTTCCCCATCTATTTGCCATGAAGTGATGGGACCAGATGCCATGATCTTCATTTTCTGAATGTTGAGCTTTAAGCCAACTTTTTCACTCTCCTCTCTCACTTTCATCAAGAGGCTTTTCAGTTCCT
Source organism: Capricornis sumatraensis (assembly GCF_032405125.1). Taxonomy (NCBI): domain Eukaryota; kingdom Metazoa; phylum Chordata; class Mammalia; order Artiodactyla; family Bovidae; genus Capricornis; species Capricornis sumatraensis. Next base: position 5,858,186 of record NC_091069.1, read on the forward strand.
CTTCACTTTCTGCCATAAGGGTGGTGTCATCTGCATATCTGAGGTTATTGATATTTCTCTCACTCAATGAAACTAAGCCATGCCCGTGGGCCCACCCAAGACGGGCGGGTCATGGTGGAGAGGTCTGACAGAATGTGGTCCCCTGGAGAAGGGAATGGCAAACCACTTCAGTATTCTTGCCTTGAGAACCCCATATCAGTATGAAAAGGGGTCAAACTACAGTCCCCTTTTTCTTTCTTCTGGTCTTCCTTTTTCCCTGAAGGGAAGAGACCAGTGCTGCCTGGAGGATCAATACACAGTGGTGGTTAAAAGCAGGGCCTTGCTCCCCTGCTGGTTAAGGAGGGTCTGGTTCTGTCTGCAGAGGGCCCTGCGATACCAAACAGGAAGGATAAAAAGGGCCTCAGTGAGAACTGGCTAAACGGACAAAAGCTTGGGCTAGAACATGAGGACTTCCCAAGGTGTCTTCAAGAGAAAGGCAGGTCACAGCCTGTGGGGGAAGGGCAAGGGGTGGGGGTGGGGCTGGGGAAAGGTGATTTTTAAGGTGCGCAACTGTAGTTTCTGTGTGTTCGTCATGGTGTACGAACGCAGCGTAACAATTTTTGGAAAGACTGGGCTTTGCAGCAGGATGTCTGGGTTCACGCCCTGCCTCTGCCACTGCCAGCCATGCAACTGACGCCAGGCCAGTCAGAGAACCTCCCCCTGCTTCAGGTCTCTCACCTCTAAAATGGTCAGGGTAATCAGCAGCCTTCTCTTCAGGTTGGAAGGATTACATGAGATGTTCTATGCAAAGCATGAAGCACTCAGACTCTGCCAGGCACGTTGGGAGCATCAGTAAACGACAGCCACCACTGCCGCTTAGAGCCCACACACACTCTCCACGTCTGTAGTGGAGATGAATGCCCCAAATGCTGACCCCAGGCTGATCTGATAAGCGAGAAACATACTGTGCACATGCTTTCTGAGCAGAGTGGGCTAGAAGGAGGGATCATTTATTTAGCCATTGCTCAGTACCTTATTATTGGGTTAATCCACCTCTAGAAAATGACACACTCCCCCTTCCCTAATTAGCTGCCACTGGGAATGACTGACTAGTCACAGAAATCTATGCAACTATATTCTGTAATTTTTTTTTCATGAACTGCGGGATCATAAGTTAATAAGGCTCTTAGGGAAAATCATTAAAAGTATAAAAAGCTTAATAACACATCATTAGAGAAGTACATTCTGGAAGGCACCCACTTCCAGTTAATTGTGATATACGGGTAGAATAAAACCCCCCTGAGCTCCAGGGAGCCTCTCCTCTAGAAGCATCTTCTTCAGTCATTCAGAAAACAACGGCTCGGCACAGCTAGCGGGCTACGGTTTCCCCAAGTGCAACTGCTACCTCCTCCTCAAGTTTTCGAACAGGCCTCTCCCAGACCGCTGTCTATTTGTGCCTTTCCTCTTGTTTGGCTTTGGCAAATCCCAGCAAGCATGTGGGTAGCGCCTGGGCCTTGACCAGTTCTGCAAGCCAGCCAAGGCCTTGTCTCCCGGGGTCTGGTCTGCAGCTGTGGCCACACGGGGACGTGGGAGCACGCATCGCCCTGCTGTCGCCAGGCCTCCGTTGAGCTCATTCAAAGCCCGTTGACAGGGCTGCCCCAGGAGCAGTGAATCCGATCACCTTCTTCCTGTGTATCAAAACCTTCAGGGTGCCCCACTGCCTCCGGGATAGCACCCCAGCTCCTCAGGCGGGCTCGAGGGCTCTGAGACATGCCGAGTCCACTCTGCCCTCTACCTCCCTCTCCCAGCTCCGTCCCCTCGCTCACCCTGTTCCTCCTCTGTGGCTGGCTAGGGTCCGTCCTACCCTCTCCCTGGCCAGCAGCGCTCACCCATCCCTCCTCTCGTCCCCACGTGGCGCTACAGCTCCGAGCTCCTGTCGCGATCACAGCCTCCGTCACACATGGTGCAGTGAGTGGCACACCGACCCATTTCTCCTACTAACTAGACAACCGAGTAGGGCTTCCCTGGTGGCTCAACAGTAAAGAGTCTGCCTGCAGTGCAGGAGACCCCGGTTCGAGCCCTGGGTCAAGAAGATCCCCTGGAGACGGGAATGGCTGCCCACTCAAGTATTTCTGCCTGGAGAACTCCATGGACAGAGGAGCCTGGTGGGCTACAGTCCGTGGGGTCGCAAAGAGTGGACACGACTGAGCGACTAACACTCGCACTTTTCAGACTACTTTCTTCCAAACAGACCACTCTAACTGCCTAGACGTGGCCGAGGCCAAGAACTCTGTCCAATTCCTTTTTCACAATCCCAGTGTTAAGCTCAGGGCTGGCAAATGAGAGGATTTTTAAAACTTGATAAGCATTTACCAAATTTTTCACTATCTGGAAAATATACAGGAGTCCTCAAAATATTCATGCCATCCCCCCACCAAGTGTATCAATCCTGCATCCAAGGACCAAGCTAACAGGATGCGCTCAGTACGAAGGCCAGGAAGCCACCTTTGGTCTCTGGGACTAAAGAATGGGATCTTTTCTCTAAAGTGTCACTTCGCAGCAATCAGAAACCACAACTTCTATTTTGTCATGCCTTTGAGTGAGAACATCAGGGCATTAATTGGGTCCCGAAAGAGCAGGTGTTCTGGCCACATGCACCCGAATGACCTTCGAAAAGAAGCACGTACACACTCGGGTTCGTTTTCCCCAGGGGTGGGTGTTTCAGTTCTGCTTCTCTGCCAATAGCTGAAAAATGGAGCTCCCCTCTCTCCCATTTCTGGGCACAGCTCAATGGAATCAGAAGTTTATTTAAAACAAGTGAAAACCACACAGGTCAACACTAGGGGACACTCTCGCCACAGCTAAAACTGTGGGTCACACTTTTAAGGAGGTGGAGGCCTGCAAATGAAAACTTCCCTCCCTGGGCATCCTAAGAGCCGCCTGGACACGAAAAACACTAGGCATCAGCTGAGCGGGAAAGCCACAGATAAGGGCACAGAATAGACAGTATCTGAGGTAGCAAGAAGCCCTCGTGTTTTCTTAACGCCTCCTGGTGGGGGCAGCCCCACACTCATCTTTCCAGGAGTCTGGACACATGATACAGAGAACTGGAACCTACTAGAAACACCTGGTGCATCTGCTCTCACATCTAAAAAAAAAACCCACAGATTTGGTTTTGTCTCCTACGAAACTCAAGAGATTCCCTGCCCACCCACCCCCGCCCTCTTAACTCAATAGGAAGTGATTCAAATGCCACACAAACTGAACGGGAAGCCACAGCTTTAAAACACCCTTGCCATAGAATGAAAAAACTCCTTCAAATGACTAATCGTTTTACACCAAAAAAAAACCCCATAGCACTTCTCAGCTCTCAGCATATGTGGAAACACGTGGAGAATAAGAGAATGAGTCAACCCGCTCACAGAAACCCAGACGGCGTGTGCCGGGGAGTCAGGCCTGGGGCTGGGCGTGCAGGCAGGCGATGGAGGGCGCGTGGCTGTGCCCCAGCGGACAACACGCTCCCCGGAACTGAGGCGCCGCGAGCGCCTGGTCTCGCTGGACGGCCCGCGGGGCACGTCCCGGGCTTACCTTCAGGGTCTTCACGGCCACCGTCAGGCTGTATTTCTTCCACACGCCTTCGTACACCTCCCCGTACTGGCCGCCCCCCAGCTTGTGCTTCATGGTGATGTCCGTGCGCTCCATCTCCCACTTGTCGTAGTTGGGGGACACGCCGTAGACGGTGGGCTTGTTGCGCTTGGGGGCCGGGTAGTGGAGAGTGGTGATGAGCCCGTCGGCCACAGTGGAGTGGTGATGGACCAGCTCGGCCAACGTGTTGAAGCGGCTCTCTGAGGAGACGTAGAGCTGAGGAGACAGGGACAGCCTTCAGCCAGCGAGCAGAACCCAGCGACTCAGGAGGCCAGCTCTGTCTGCGGAGCCTCAACGCACAGCAGCCCCTCAGAGGAACCACCTTCCACACAGGACCCCGGCTGGAGAAAATCACTCACGCTGTGTTTCTCTGTGAAATCCTCCACCTGCCTGACTGCCATGTCTGGTTCTCTGTAACCAGCCTGAGCACACTGGCAGCACCCATGAAGTATTCCCTGACTGGCCAATGCAAAGTCACGGCTCAGCACCCATCTTCTCATCACCTGCCTTACTTCTCCGCACTGTACTTACCTCAGGCTGATGACTCCTGGTCTACCTGCTTGGTTACTGTCTGTCTCCACCCACCAGAATCCCAGTTTCATGAGAATAGAGCCCTTCGGCTACAGTGTCCAGAAAAAGATACAAGCACATAACTGGTACTCAATAAATGTTGTTGGTTAAATTAATAAACAGGAGAACTTAGTATTTGCTGATTAGAAAAGAAAATGAATTATAATAATTACGTTTATTACCCTAAACTTATAATGATATAATTATCTAGAACTAAACAGTGATCAGGCTTCCCTGATGGCTCAGTGGTAAAGAATCCGCCTGCCAATGGAGGAGACGTGGGTTTGATCCCTGGGTAGGGAAGATCCCCTGGAGGAGGAAATGGCAATCCACTCCAGTATTTCTTGCCTGGAGAATCCCATGGACAGAGAAGTCTGGAGGGCTACAGTCCATGGGGCTGCAAAAGAGTTGGACATGACTTAACAACGGAACAGCAACAACAGTGATCAGAGGTGAAAATCACTAAATAAAACATAAATCTCCTCACTGCTACTCCCTCGATTTGGGCTGAGTAGGAAGCATCAGAGGCCAAGACTTGCAAATGCCCGTGGCGTGCCCATATGGGATGCCCTGCCAGCTCTCTCTCAGGACAGAGTGGCGGCATGGAGGGCTACACAGAGGCCACACAGCCCCCTCCAGCACAGGGAAGTAAGGAAAAGGGATAGACACACAAATACACGTCAGTCTCAGATTGAGACTGACAGCAGGTGAGCACCCACACAGCGAACCCCTCCATGTGGCATCTTCATCTGAACATGCAAAGGGGAGGAAGGCAAAGGCAGAGGCTGGCAGAGAGCAGCATGAGAACAGGACGGCTATCTTTCTTCCTTCTTTTTGGTTCAATGATGCAGTGAGGGGGTATTTCCTTACCAAAACCAATTCACATTAAAATTCACAGAGAACACTTGGGATCCAGGCATACAAGTGACTCTGCTAGCTTACTGAGGGCAGCTGACAATCGCTCAAGGTGGAACGGATCTTTAAAATCACGACTAGGTGTTCGTAAGCCTTGCCCAAACTGCAAAGATGTGGGAAGAAGGAATACAGATTTGGGACAGTGGTGATGCCTGAGGCAAGAGGGACAGAAGGAACAGGATCAGTCAGCTGCAGCTGTATTAACTCCCTACTTAAGAAAAAAAAAGACACAGGAAGAAAAAGCCCAGAACACCTATGACAGGGCTGCGGCCTCGGCTGTTGGCAACAGAAGGCATTGTTACTCTCTGCATGTCTGCAATTTTAGGCAGTAAAAACAGTTTAAAGGAAGGAAATAACAACAAATATATAAGTAGATCCCACCTATAGCTCTCAAGAGGTAAACCGGAGCGCTTAATAAGAGATCTTTCTTTGCTTGGGAAGATGACAAATTTTTAAAAATCAGGCAAGCCAGTGGCAAATTGTGATTTCAGTTCAGTCGCTCAGTCATATCCAACTCTTTTCGACCCCATGGACTGCAGCACGCCAGGCTTCCCTGTCCATCACCAAGTCCTGGAGTTTACTTAAACTCATGTCCATCGAATCAGTGATGCACCCAACCATCTCATCCTCTGTCGTCCCCTTCTCCTCTTGCCCTCAATCTTTCCCAGCATCAGGGTCTTTTCAAATGAGTCAGTTCTTTGCATCAGGTGGCCAAAGTATTGGAGTTTCAGCTTTAGCATCAGTCCTTCCAATGAATATTCAGGAATGATTCTGGCTTACAGGTTTATAATCTGCACTCTTTTTATAGCAATTCTACTAAAATAAAATTCTAACCCCAAGAACCATGCAGAACGATTCTGCAGCCCTGGGGAGCTTGTCCCTCAGGAAGAGGGCGCCTCTGGGTGGAAGGACCAGTCAGGGTGAAGAGGCCCCACCTTCACACCTCAGAGCGCCGAGGACCAAGCCATGAGTGAACCGCTCTAGGGAGAGGCCATGGGCCACCCGCAGGCCCTCTGAATGAGGCAGGATCGGGGGCTGGCAGAGGAGGGCACTGCTGAGACTGCCCTCGGTTTAATGTCTGCACACTGATGACACGACACCCCAGTCAGTGTTAAGTCACCAGTGCACCTGCCATTCACAAAGATGACGGAGTGGGGGACGTGGGGAGAGCTCCTAACCCCTGTCCTTCTTCTGGAAAAGTCTGACTGCACCACTATAGGCTGCAGACCACCCCCAGCTCCCCAAGTCCTTTTCTCTCTGGCTGCTCAGCTGGTGGGCACTTTTCCTACCAAGGAGTGATGAGAGGAGGGAAAAGCCATTCCAAGGAGGCATCCCCCTTGGACCAGAGTGACCCTCCCAGCCTGGAAATCTGTGCACAGCACAGGCAGAAGAAGAGCCTGTTCCGCCTGCTGGGCTCCCGTTTCTCCCCGTCAGCTTGAAAGCGGTGCTCTCCAACCTGAGGATCAAGTTCACTCAGTTGCACAGAATGCTAATGGCTCCCCTAAGCCCTAGTTTATGCAGAATTTGTTCTTGGTCTCAGCTGATTCCCTCTCAAGCTCCTTGGTTAAGAGATTTCAGAATGATGGGAGGTTTCACTGACTGGGCAAACTTTATCCTTCTCAATAATTAAATTTACAGACCCTGAGACTCAGTTCATTTTTCAACATAAAATTTACATCCCGACACTTATTAAATATTGACACTGCTCTCCCTTCAACGTACGGCACAGCCATCTTCTAAGAGTCAAGTCTGGGGGCCTCCTTCTGATTAGGGCTGCTCTGTGAGCGGCATGTTGCTTAGTGAACTGGGGGAATCGTCATCAGGAATTCATGGCATGTGCACAGGAGAAAGTGAAATGAGCATTATGAATGGCATGTCACCATGCTATGCGCCCAGTTACGTAAACACTCTGGGTGCTCAGCCAGGGCTGCACGTCTTCCTAATCACGCGGGGACCCGAGAGATGGGGCCTGTCAGAGACACTCACCAGGAACAGCTCTCCTCCTGACAGCTAGGCTCACGGGCTCATCGGACTTGGGCAACCTTTGGCTGCCTCAGACCTTGGCGTCCAACCTCGGATGTGTTATTTACAGGCTGTGAGGCCAGAAGTGACACCTGCCCAGCAACTCCCAAGCTCCTCAAACACCAGCAGGAAGGCAGTCCTCACTAATAATTCCCCCTGGTCTCCTGGACTAGGGAAGGGCAGCTTGGTTCAGCAGGCTTTTCACCTGGTGCCTGCACCTGCTGAGCCAGTGTCAGGGCGGGCAGGTCTTAAAGACACGAGAGGTGATACAGGTGGTGCCCCGTCACGCCACCTCTGCTAAAGCTAGGCCCAGATTCTGCTCCTGTCAACGCCGAATCTGTGACTTCAGCAGCCCGTGAAAATAAACGCCAACTGGGCGGCTCGTTGAAGAAAGGCAGGAAAGACACTTACCGAGGGCTGTGAGGAGCTGTGGGGCTTGGCAGTGGCGTCCCGCCAAGTAAGAAAGGTAGAGACACAAATAAGCAAACAACGGGAGAATGACGGGGGTGGGTGGTGGAGGAGGAACAGCAGCCTTTAATTCCGCTTTAATTCTGCTGGCAGAGGGTTCCAGACTTTAAGAAAGCATCAAGAACAAAAACCAAATCCCAGGGTATCTGGAGATTGTTAAACCTCATAGGACACCCAGGAAACAACAATGGCTGTTTGGTACGGCCCTTCCAAGAGGCTCGCCTGAGACTCCCGGAGTCCTGGGCTATGGGGCCCGAGGCTGACTGACCAGCCACAGGGCTGCTGAAACCAGAGCCAAGAGGGTGGAGGCAGAAAGAAATCCTTTGGGGCCTGAGAGAAGAATCTTCTAAAAATTCAGTTGTTTCCTAAAGATTAGCTAATTTGAAAATAAGAATTAAACTTATTCAACCCTGGCCTATTCCTCCCACCAAACTTTAAATTTTCCCCTTCGAAATCCAAAAAGGATTGCATCAAAGCTCTGCTATGCGAGCTGCGTTTTTCAGTGCCGAGCCACCCCTCCCTCCGACTTTGAGGCTGTTCCACTCATTCCAGGAATACGACCCCACCCAACAGAGTCCCCTCGAGTGTGACCTGATGACCCCATGGGCTGAGAAGTCTCCAGGCGCTGGGACAGCTGAACGGAGAGTCTTTGTTAGGGGCGGGGCGGAGGAGGGGAGGGGGGTCAAGAAACCTAGGACATACTCATGAGCTGCCCAGTAATAGACACTGCCTGGTCAGCTCCCCGTGGACTACCTGGAATGAAAGGAACCCACCTGGCACACACCAGCTTCCAGACAGGGAGCTGGGCTTCCTCGTTAGATGAATGCTACAGATCATGTATCCACGCAGGCCTTGCTCTCTCCCCCGCTTTAACAATATTTCAGACCAACCCCCAGCTAATGAGTTGTCAAACTAGATCATGCCTGCCCTGCATCTGTTCCAAGGATGCTGATTAAACAACTCCAGGGAAAAGAAACCATTATCCTGTTCAGTACAGACCTTGCCTGATTATTGCGGTGCAGCATGGCTCGCCCTGGGTAAACAGCACAGATGGGAAGCAAGCTGTCAGCTCCAGGAAATCACCTCCCCGCCATGGGTGGTGCACTCTGTTCTAATTCACTGAAAAGGCTCCCCTGTGGCCTGAAGGCAAAGTTGCAGAGGGCCCAGCACCCTGGAATATATCCGCAGAATGGAAGGACCTGGCTCCACAGCTGGGCTGAGAACAATGGCCTGCAAAGCATGCTGATGAGGCCGCACTCTGGGCGCCCGTCAACAGCAGCCTATGCTATTTGTCATACAGACAGACTCTGGTGTTGGTGTAAAGACATGGGCAGTGACGGAAAGGATCAGAAAAACGTCAGATGAGAACACTGAAAAAAGACAAGTACTGTGCGTCTATATGGTACAAATGAATGTGTGAGAATAGCCACGAAAATGCTAGCAAGATTAAGAAAAGGGGATTAGGAACTTCCCTGGTTGGTCCAGTGGTTAAGACTCTGCTTTCCAATGCAGGGGGCATGGGTTTGATCCCTGGTCAGGGAATTAAGATCCCTGCTTGCCACCGAGGTTTGGCCAAAAAAAAAAGGACTAGCCCTACCAGATATTAAAATATATTTTAAAGTTGTACAATTAAAAAGTCTGGTATTGGTATATGAAGAGACAGACCAATGAAAGAGAATATACCTAAATACAAATGTAAATTTGGTATACTTCAAATGTATAAGAAAAGATTAATTTAGGAAGCACAGTATAGTAAATATAATGAGATATCATCTTTACCAGTCAGTGATAGGTTTTTGCAAGTCTGAGAACAGACTGCTAAGGAGGGGAAAGGGAACACACTCTCACAACACTGCTGGTGAGAAAACACAACTGCACAATTCCTAAATAAAGTAATCTGGCACCATCTGCAAAGCATGCTGATGAGGCCGCACTCTGGGTTTTAGATATGTTTAACCTTCAATCAGTTCTAGCAACTTATCTTGCATAACTTGGACTGTACACAAAGAAGTATGTACAGTGTAATTTCAAAATGCTGGTCATGACCTACCAGTGGGGTCTACGGAATAAATTTAGTGGATTATGCCCAGAATGTTTTTAAATGAAACAGAACAGAATGGTGTACAAAATATCAGAGTGCATTACATACACTAAGAGTAATGAGTAGGGTTTCCTGAACCTTCTGTTACTACTGTATATATGGGATGGTGGTGTAAAGCTCTTTTTTTTTTAATACAGTGGGCCAAGATTTTTTTTAAAAGGCTTGAAATCCACCTCATAATGGCATTATAATAGCAAAAGACTGGAAACGGCCCCAAAATTGGCCAATAGGGAACTGCTTAAAAAAATCCATACTATGTAGTCATTAAGAAGAATGAGGCAGCTCTGAATGTGCTGCCATAAGACAATCTCCAAAATATATTATTAGATTGGAAAAGCAAGATGCGGAACAGTGTAGATTATGTATCACTTGTGTTTCTTAAAAAGTATAAACAAGTATACACAGAGGAACTATGGGAGAAACTGGTCACAGTGGTTGCCTCTGGGCAGGGGAACTGAATTAGGGGACAGAATTATGTTTCATGGCAATTGATTTTCTTTTTTTTAAACCATATGCACGCAATACATGTTATTAAAAAATACATACACCATCTGGACCCACGCCGACAATCCACCTATCTATACCCTCGATGACAGCATGAAGCAGACAGTGGAATCTGAGCCTGGTTCCATTGATGACTCACTATGTGATCTTCAATAACGAAATTTTATCCCTGTAAACCTTCACTGGGGGCTTCCCTGACAGTTCAGTTGGTAAAGAATCCGCCTGTAATGCAGGAGACCCCAGTTCGATTCCTGGGTCAGGAAGATCAGCTGGAGAAGGGATAGGTTACCCACTTCAATATTCCTGGGCTTCCCTTGTGGCTCAGCTGATAAAGAATCTGCCTGTAATGCGGGAGACCTGCGTTCAATCCCTGGATTGGGAAGCTCCCCTGGAGAAGGGAAAGGCTACCCATGCCAGTATTCTGGCCTGGAGAATTTCAAGGACTGTCTAGTCCTTGGGGTCCCAAAGAGTCAGACACAACTAAGTGACTTTCACTTTCAAACTTTCATTTCCTTAATGCAAAATGCAGATAAAAGCACTATCTGTCCTGAGGACTAAGGTGAGGTTTAAAAGAATAGTAGGAACTCAGTAAATGTAAATTTCTCCTTTCCCTTCATGGACTCTTAATGACTGTTTATGGGAAGATCAAGAAACCATGTGTATCAACTCCTTTACAAAACTACAGCTCAGGTTTGGAAATATACAGGTATAATGTGATCCCATCTTTATTTAAAAATATTACATACACACGTGATTTTATCGACAGGAAGAAGGCCACGTACCACACTTGTTTTGGAGAGGTACTATTAAGGTGATCTTTCACTTTAAAAATAACCATCCATTGTGTGAATTCTCACTAAGGATAAATTACTATAACAAGAGATTTTCTAAGAAGGGAGAGTCTTAATGTAAGAAGTATGTCCACAACCCAACAGTCCACCTGTCTTATGAAACTGCTGACCATACCACTCCAGGAGGACAATGAAAGAACATCACGCTGCGGACCTCTAACTGCACATGACTGCTCCTCCACAGAGGGTCTTTGACCAGGTTAGTGGGATGATGCCTGCTGTTTCAAACATCTTCTTGCTTTGCTGCAAGAACTTAGCAGCCCAGCAGCAGGTTCTCTGGCCCCCATCCTGGCCCATCGGTACCCCTGCCTAGGGCCGCCTACCTTGCCATCAGAAGCAGTGTTGATGCGGTAGTGGTACACCCTTCCTTCGTATCTCAGTGAGATGGACCTCTGCCCAGGACTACTCTCGCTCTCCCGAACCAAGAAGCTGCCGTTGATCCCGCTGCTCAGAAGGTACTCGGCGGCGTTGCGGGACACGGGCCCGTGGTACCAGGAGTGCTTCTCCAGGCTGTTGACCGGCGTGATGTAGTTGCTTGGGACCCAGCCTTGGCCATTTTTGGTTTGGGCTTCACACCACTCCCCATTGTGATTGTAGCCTAAGACCCGGAGCTTTTCACCTTAGAAGAAAAGAACCCGAACCGGACTCGTCAGGTTTAAAAGCTAACACATTCATTCTCATTCACTCTTCTGTGATTACTAAAAAAAAAAAAAAAAAAACTCCAAATTCCTAAATACCTACTTCATTTTAGCAGGTCCACATAAACAGATGCACTTAGAACTGCATGAGTATGCAGTTTCCCATTGACAGTGAATATGTAGATAAATACATAGGCACAGTTTTTATAAATCTATTATTCAAGTGCCCTAGTTTCTAAGCTTTTTCTAGAAAAATACCTTTTCTTAAAAAAAAAAAATGTTTTCAGTGTTTGGTCCAGATGTCTTTTTCAATACAAAATAGAGAAAGCTCTGCTTTTGCTAAGAACTATTCAAGAACTTTTCTCCTGAAGGAAAAGTGACCGTCATAAAGATGCTCCTAGTTTTTCTGGCTCTCTCTGCACTCCAAACCGCTCTTTCAACAAGCACAGGTGGGGCCAGTCAAGCCACATTCCCCCCATCTCTCTCTCCTGCAACCCAGCAGCTGCCCACAGCTCCTTTACCTTTAGTTATGCTTAAAGTGTTATCCCCACTGGCCACAAAGTCATACAGTGCAACGAAAAGGTTGGGGTCATTTTCACTGGGACCAGCAAGAAGGTTTTCCTTAGAGTTCCAACGAGCTGCTTCGCTCAGACCTTGGGGCTCGAAGTCAGATGCTACTGGCCTCTGAAGGGCTTCTGGAAGAGAAAGAGAAGAAATGGAAAAAAGTTTCATTCTCAGGAGCAAAATCTGTGTTTCCAACATTATATGTTCCTGGTTTACTTTTACTTCTTAACATGCGTACATACTACTTACTAATAAAAAAGGGGGTTAAAAAATGAGACTCTTCCATTTCCAAATCTTGTGAAAAACCCTAAGCATTTACATTCCTGAGAGGTAACTACTTACTGTTGCCAAACGGTTTAAACTTTAAGTTCTTTAACTCAAAATGAATTATATGAGAAAGAGACGGTCCACCCGCACACCTCTTTGCCATTGCTAATTTATGTTATAATACGGAGCAAAAGCTTCTTGCTTTAAAATGTTTCTAAACGTACGAATGTTAACATACATACATAATTTAAAAATCAAATAGCTTTGAGGGGTTTATAATGAAGGACAAACATTTTCCATCCCACTCTTCTGTTACCCAGAGGTAACAGTTGCCTTATTTTAGTGATCACCTCCATCTCTAAACACAAGCTATCCTGTCATTACAACTGCCCTTCCCTCTCCCACACCAGGCTCAACTACTTACCTTTCTATTTTCAGTAAGAGACTTCCACTTTAATTTCCTGTTCTCCCTGCTAGAGTCAGTATCTCTCAATGACTTACCTCACAAGATAAGGATATTAACTTCCTACCCTTCCGTCTACCTACCCCTACTTCCCCACACACATACTCCAAGCAGGCCTTCTTTTCATTTTCTTTTCCTTTGTGTAAAAGTTCTGTTCTTCTATTTTGTCATAACAAAGTCTTCCATTTTTATCTATGCTGCTGCTAAGTCACTTCAGTCGTGTCCGACTCTGTGTGAGCCCATAGATGGCAGCCCACCAGGGGTTCTCCAGGCAAGAACACTGGAGTGGGTTGCCATTTCCTTCTCCAATGCATGAAAGTGAAGTGAAAGCGAAGTTGCTCAGTCGTGTCCTACTCTTTGCAACCCCATGGACTGCAGCCTACCAGGCTCTTCCATCCATGGGATTTTCCAGGCTAAGAGTACTGGAGTGGGGTGCCATCACCAAAGTATATTCTAAAAGTTGAAAACCAATCAACATCTTTTATGTTAGGAACGTGTGATTATTACCCACTAAGGGGTTAAACACAGTTCAGTATTTTTTCCTGAAGTTTCTTCGATTTTTTTTTTTCTTCGAACTCTGTTCAAACTCTCCACAGGTTCTTTCAAGGCAGCAAATCTACTCCAAGTAGATCTTTACAGTTGTAGAATATTATGGGGTGAAATCCGAATGCTCATTTAAGGACACTACAGTAAGAAATCAAACTTTTAAAAAGGAGGAAAGTGGGAAATTCTGATTTTTATGCCAAAACACAAAAGCAAGAAAACAAAATTGTTTCAGGTTTTCCCTTTTTTACGGGAAACATGTTTTTCCCAAACATGTTTTCTTGGGGAATGACACCCATCTCAGGGGTGGGCATGATTTTCCAGTAGTCACTTCAAAGGACACACTAGAGGCACTTAAAGCATCTGAGAGACTAGGCTAACCTTCCAGAAACACGGCTGGAAAACTTTCAGAAACAAACACTCTTAAACGATCTCTTTGAAATAAACCAATAGAACATAAATAAGAAGCCCTTTCTACCCTAGTTTTGTATTACTGACCACAGTGAATCTTCAGGAATTGTTTTTCTAAAGAGTAAGTCCCAAATTACGTCACCACTGCGCTTGGTATTTCATCCTGTGAATCATGAAGGCAAAGAGAATTTCAAGGAAGAGGGTCTTGTGACACTATCATTTCCTAGAATGTGCAAAAGGCTTAGTGAGATGTGTTAGGCCCTGTTCTCCGAGTACTTACAACATACATAGCTCTAAAAGCATATCTAGTGCCCTCGTGACCAGAGGCTGACCAATCAACCAAAAAAGCTGGTTAAAGCAGGGAATTCATGAAAACTAAAACATGAGATCCTCTAGCCCTGCCTGAATGTACACTGATTTGCTAGTCTTGACGACAGGGCCGAGGACTGTCCTGAGTGTGGGTGTGTGATTAGAGTTGGATGCTGTCTTACCATCCACCCATGATGCCTCATCTCAGTTCCAGCTCTAAATTCCTGCAGGTGGAGGAAAAGGGTGGGCCACTCGCTATAAAATCCCAGTACAATCCCTTCCAACTGTTCACAGTTGTGTCACTCACACCTAGTCCTGAAACAATTTTTTTAAAAGACACCTGCATTTATAGAGTCTCTCTAAAGCACTGATCTAAATTTTCATAGACAAATCTCTTCACATTTGGATTTCACTGGTTTCATATGAACCGAGTAATAAAACCAGAATATCTGAAAAAAAGGGATGTGGGAAGAAACACAAGTGGCTCTGGGTGTGCTTGTGACTCAGAGGGTGGGAGCAGAATGTGGCAGAGGAGCGGCTGCTCGACTCTGTGGGCACCAGAGAGGCGTGTGTTATGAAGGGAGCCAGGCCGTTCCGCGCTGCAGAGAGTCAGTTAAGTGAAACTAAGTCGAAAGAGGGTCTATGGTTGTTATATTAAGCAGACTTATTAGGCAAAGGAACCTTAACATAAAAGAACTCTTGAAAATCGAAAGGGAAAAGATAAAACCCTCCTCCATTGAAAAATGGAGAAGGAAACGGCAACCCACTCCAGTATTCTTGCCTGGAGAATTCCACGGACAGAGGAGCCTAGTGAGCCGCAGTCCATGGGGTCACAAAGAGTCGGAAGTGACCGAGTGACTAACATACACACTCCCACTAAACCAAAACTATGAATAAGCAATGCACAGAAAATTTAAATTACTACTAAACAAGGAAAGCATGTTTATCTTTCTTGTAATCAAAGAAAGGCAAATTCTCTGTCAAGTTGGGCAGAGACATTTTCTTGAGGCTAACAGTGTAAAACTTCAATGCAATGGGCATTCTCATACAATGCTAGTAGTTGATGTAGACACTGCTGGAACATTTTAGGAGAAAAACTGGAAACAGGAGCTGAACTGAGTCTTTGAGGAGTTCCATCACCTTAGATACACCTCGAGGAATTTATCCCAGGAGACCCAAACAATGATTTGTATATGCTCAGTCACTCAGCTGTGTTGACTCTCTGAGACCCCACCGACTGGCGCCCGTAAGGCACCTCTGTCCATGGAATTTTCCAGGCAAAAATACTGGATTGGGTTGCCATTTCCTTCTCCAATGATTTATATGTACTGATTTTTAAAATAACAGCACCAAAAAGGAAAAGCACAAAATATTTATCCATTCAAGATAGGTTAGTTTGTTGTCCATCCATAAAATAGAATATAGCCATAATGTCATTCAAAATATTTTTGGAAAAACGTATCTAGCAACTTGGAAACATACAATAACAATCCATAATTTTATAAAAATTGAAAAAAGTCCAGAAGGAACTATACACCAAAATGTGAATAGTAGTTAATGCATGGTAGTTGTCAACAGTACCATTAACAGTAGTTTAACACAGGGTGGTGGGATTACAAACATTTTAAGTTTTCTTTTTTCTTTTCTATATCCTGGCATACTTCTCATCATGAATGTGAATTGTTTCTATAACCAGAGAACAATTACAAGAATAGAAAAACGGTCATGAAGAAGCCAGCTGACGCTTATATAATTGATCATCTAACATGAAAAAGTACACAGGGGGAGGATGGACTCTTCTCTCTCTGTCCTGAAAAAGTCCATGTGCCTTTCCCTGCAGGATCCCAACCTCGTGGGCGTGAGCACACGACTCTGGCAGACTAGGGCTACACAGGAAATTAAACCAGAGTCATGAATACAGAAATGCCTTTCTTCTCAAAGGCCATCTGACCTCTTCTATCAAACATTCTGCAGCATCTGGATTTGATCAAAGTTACATAATCGGGGGAAGTGGCCTGGAAAACACCTGGAATGGGCAGAACACAGACACCAGCCCAGGGGTGACTATCGATTTAAAGTGTGGATTATTAAAGGGGGACTGTCCCTCACATGGAGACAGATGCTGAGAACTTCATGTGAGGGGATGAGGCCTCTCTGTCAGGAAGGAAAGGGCCTCCCACTGCTTTTTGATTCAACAGGACGTCAGGAAATCCAAGGCAGCCTCTCAATTTTCCTCTCCAGTTCTTGCTCCATTCCACAAATTAATGGCCAAAGCCCAAAGGGAAGTATTGCTCATGCATGCCTCTGGATCGAGACGCTGAAGTGCAGCCACAGTCCAACACCAAAACCTTCCAGTCAATTCCCAATCCAGGCTGATGTCAAAATTGACTCACGACGAATAAATGCCAAGTTCCTTGCTTCATTTCATAGTGAACGATGCTCGTCAACCTTAAAAATGATCACAGCTTACAAGGCCCAAGTTGCAGAATGTACTTAAATCTTTCTTGACTAATACATGAACTTCCTGCCAGTCCCCGGATGGACCCTTAAAGGAGCTCAAAGGATTCATTAAAAAAACGATGCCCAAAATAGCTCCCCTCTTCTGCCAATGGATAAAGAAATCCTTGCATCTATTCTTCTTAAAAATGTTAGTTTAACATTTTCTGTGCCATCCTGAGTCACAGCTTTAAAATATTTAAGATTTTTATCTTCAAGAATGCCTCTCACCTCATTGGAAATCTTTTTGTTATTACCATATCCTTCATGAAAAGGTTTCCACTCACCCACAAAACTCAGGAAAAGTCATTAATTAGCCAGTTGAACACCAAGAATGGTGCTATCTAAACGTGCTCCGAAGTTATGGCTCCAAAGTGACAACAAACTGAGAAGTCTGTAAGAATGGTGCCACAGAATTCACTGGAGCTGTGAGTGATTAACTTACTTGGACGGCATTCGAAGAAAAGCGCTTGGGTCTTTAAAGTATAATTTAAAGATCATTTTATACAAAATAATCCTTTCTTAAAAGTTGTGAGTCACTGATCAAAAATGTTTACAAAAGATTCTCCCATATGGCATGTCTGGTCTAGACTCTCAAGGGCTGCTGCTAAAGCTGCCACTGCCAAGGAGGAGGGGAACAGGGTACTTCAGTCCCAAAGCGGGAGGGGATGGGAGTGGTGGGGAGGAGGGGTGAAGGGGAGGGAAAGGGAGGTTTCACCTCCAGGAAAGCTTCCCACCTTCTTGTTGGTGATCCTGCAAGTTCACGGTTCCTGCCAGAGTCAGATAGCCAGGCTATGTGGCAGTCATTACTGTCCACCTCGTGGCTCTTTGCGGGGGTGGGGGGGTGGGGTGGGGAGCGGAGGGGAAAGGGAGGAGGGGAGAGAGGACGGGGCATGTCACACGTGGTAAACACCCCCTTTACTTTTGCTCACATTCCATTATTTAAATCCTGGTCGCTTTAGTCTTATTTCCTTTGTGGGCCCTTCAATATGATCCTCCAGTTCAAGGAATCTCTGTAATTTAAAAATCTATAAAACAGATCCTTCAAAAAAGAGGGATGGCTTTGTGTTTTATTTCACACTCGGTTTCAACCGATGAGATCATGCTCAGACTATTCTCAAGTCAGTTTATAACAGTCTGATACAATTTTTTATAATATGAGCCTAGAGGAAAAGGATGATTTCCCACAATCTGAACTCGATGAAAGTCATTTTATCTACATTCTACATGGTCCTTTATTTTGTAATTTATACCCTCACCCAGAGCAGTTAAACCTAAAAAACAAGTTCAGCTGAATAAGGCTTGGCATTAACTTTA
The DNA here is from genome assembly GCF_032405125.1 of Capricornis sumatraensis. NCBI lineage: Eukaryota > Metazoa > Chordata > Mammalia > Artiodactyla > Bovidae > Capricornis > Capricornis sumatraensis. The sequence goes on from NC_091069.1 coordinate 5,876,249, forward strand.
CACTCTGAACACCATGTTCCCAGCGCCCCTAAATCACTGTGTCAGCTGCTGGGGAGCAAGGGTAGGGCAACGAGGTAAGGATGCAAGGAACACAGCCTCTGCTCCTTGATGGAGAAAGAACCGTTCAGGGAAATGTACATACCCTCAAAGCAAAAAGTCTAACAGAAGACAAGCGCTGTCCTGTGGATTAATTTTTAAGGACACAGACATGGACTACCAGGAGTTGTGAAGTGGGGAGAACTCAGCAGGGTTAGGAAGGAAGTAGACTCTGAATGAGAGCATGCCCAGCAAGAGAAGCCTGATTAACACAGGGACCCAAGGTCAGCCTGACACATCAAGCCTACTCAGGGAGGGGGCTTCACCTCTGCTGTGCTGTGAGCCCTCTGGTGATGCCCAGGAACTCCTCAGAATAAAGTCTGCAAACACATCAAATAAACATGGAGCAATGCAGAGAACAACTGTACTGAAACAGTCCTCAAAGTATCTTTTGAAAGTAATCTGTAATACAGTGTTTCTTTACTATGCATTAAATATATGCTCCTTTATTAACACATTAAATTGCAAGCTCCAGCAGTAGCTGTCCTTTCAAAGTAGTGATGAATTTAGGTAATAATCACAATTGTTATATGATATGAAAATATCTGAGTTCTACTGCTGGCAAAGTCACAAGCACTGCTAATATTACTGTGGTTTGTTATATATACATTTGTAAAAAGAAAAAGATAAAACACTAATTTTCAGTTAGCACTTAGCGAAATAAAATCTTAAATATTGTTCTATCCAAGGACATGGAGCCTCTGAATGCCATCCCAGACCCCAAGGGCCTTGCAGGTTCATGTCTACTGACATAGTTCAGCAGAAACCAGCAACCCGACAAAGGCAGGCCTAGAAAGGGGGTCGCTGTAAATTCCTGTGAAGTCCAGATTATGCAAGTTTCTTTCTTTTTAAGTAAAAAGAACTAATAATTTTCTTTCCATTACTTCCCATTTAGGGGTGTTATAGGCAATAAATTAGATGGGCTTCCAGAGAAATCCCCTTTAAAAAATAAAAAAAGTTTTTTAACAAGTTACTTAAATTGGCCCAAGGTGTAACTATTGCTGAGAACCTTTTTATATTGTGATACTCCTAGGCAGTCAATTTTAGAAAACAGAATTCTCCATCCTAACCTCTGTCCAGATAGGCAGTTCGGATACTAACTCTTCTGAAGATACACAGTCCCCTGTCCCCCTTCGCTCAACCAGAAAGTGAAAACAAAACAAAGGAATTTCGTGTCACTTTCTAAGAATCTACTGTCAATGAAGTCTACGATGACTAAAAATGGAGTACAAGGACCGACATAAAAGACTTTACCACCTTCATGTCATTCTGAACCCAACATTCACACCCCTCTCCCTCTCAACCCAGTCAGCGCACACCCACAGCCTGGCCACTTTTCCTCCCAAATCTCTCAGCAAGCCTGTACTTTCCACACTCTCGACTGGTTCCCAGCTTTGATCTGACCCCTCGTTCCACCTCCGCACTGCCACCAGAGAGGCCTTCCTAAAAAAATGCAGATCTGACCCAAGTCGCTCTTCTGTTAAAATCCACCAAGATGGCCGCCGGCCGAGAAGCCGAAGAGAACGCTTGGGAGGTGGCCCTACCTGTGGGCCTCGGTCACGTTTACTGGCGCGGTCAGCTGAGGCGATGTGAGGAACAGGGCTATCCTGTGCCTCACGGGGAAGCTGGCAGTTGGTCCGACAATGTAGGAGACACTGTTCCCCCAGACACCGGCGGGGGCTGTTGCTGCCGCCACCTCTGCGGGAGGAGCCCAAGCTCCAGAAGGACCATCTCCCCCGCGGGACGCTTGCTCTTCATTCAGCCTCCTCCCATATGCCCCTGTGGGTTCCCCATTGCTGCCTCAGTGGTGAGCACCTTGACCAGGGCCAGTCACTCCCCCTGGAATGCCTAGCCCCTCCTCATCCTCCCGCCGCACCATCTCCAGGAAACCTCGGACTGGTCCTTCTGCCCCCTCACCTCTCACCTCTGGTTGATTACTTCCGGTTCGCCTCACACTCGGGAAGGACCTGATGTCCGTCAAGGGTGCCGTGAGGAATCTGCCCCCATGTCCCTCGTGGGACACTAAGCCTGGGCTCCAGGGTGGACAAGGCTTGTTCAAATCACAGCCCACCATGTCTTTAAGATATTAATTTCTGAGCCTCATTTTCTCAACTGTACAATGGCTTCAAAACCGAGTCGGGCCGTCAGGCAGGGTCAAGGCATACTTGCTGGTGGAGACGTTCTCCGCACCGATGAGGGCATGGAGCCTGGCACCAGGGCACCGCAACAAAGGGCAATCATCCCTTCTCTTATTATTGTTACCACAATAATGTAAATTCCTCTGGGGCAGAGATGGAGCGTTCTTCTCACAGTCTTCAGTTTCCCTGCCTAATACAATATATGACTCAGCCCTGCTCAGGGTTTCTTAGAATGAACTCAGTTATAAGAAAATCCTGCATTTGTCATGACTGAAGAGTGCACCTTAATGACCTGTCAACCTTAAGTAAGAACAGCAGAAGTGGCAGACAGGAAAGATGAGAAGCAAATGCAACCCAACCAGGAAAACTTAGCAAGATTTAGGAAATACAGTAACTTTTTAAATGGAATGTACACCACAGCCAAGAACCTAAAACAAGGTGTAGCATGAAAGTACCTTTCTCTGTGCTTTCAAAAGAAACAGGATTCATCACTGTCTCCTAACAGGCCGAGATGCCTCCACAGACTTCTTGTTTGTGAGGGAAGAAAGGGTTAGGACTGGCCCAGAGTCAAAGTGGCCACAGTGAGCCCACTAACCTTAAAAGCCTTTTTATTCTGTCACAGGCCATTTGCAACAGACTGAAAGCCTCCCCCTCTGCCTGCCAGGCTTGGGAGGGTATGTAAGCCCTCATTTCACATTTCCTGTTTTCTGTTAGAGCATCATCAAGGCTCCTGGGTCACTTAGACCCAAGTGAAGTGAAGAGGCTGCCCAATGGAAGGCAATTTCCCTAGAATGTCGTCTCATCGGGCATTACTATTGGAATAACTTTCATTGGAGTCAATCCTAAAGGAAATCAACCCTGACTATTCACTGGAAGGACTGATACTGAAGCTCCAATACTTTGGCCACTGGACGCAAAGAGCCGACTCATTGGAAAAGACCTGATGCTTGGAAAGATTGAAGGCAAAAGGAGAAGAGGGTGACAGAGAATGAGGTGGCTGGATGGCATCACTGACTCAATGGACATGAATCTGAGCTAACTCCGGGAGACAGTGAAGAAGAGGGAAGCCTGGTGTGCTGCAGTCTGTGGGGTTGCAGAGTGGAACTCGACTTAGGGACTGGACAGCAAACAACAAAAACTGGAGTAACCGAATGTAACCCCAATAAAGGTATTTTGTCTCCAAAACACAATGGTCAACTCTATTTATTCATGGCCCATCTTTAAGTTAAATTTTAAGGTTAAGGTATTCAGTGTATAGTGCTGTTGGCTAAATTTGAGGACTGATAAGACTGATAGGGATTAGGTAGAATTTAAGAGTAATAAGGCTGAAGTTTACGCAGCTGAATGTAAGGGAACAACAGCTAGTACTTATTGATCCCTGCTGAGTGCCAGCACTGTGCCAAGCACTTTATCTGCATGAAATCCCCACAACCCATTGAGTAGCCTCTATTATGAGCGTACTTGAGAGTGCAGGAAATGGAAGCAGATGAGAAGCGCCTCACGTGCTCTCTCTCCAGGAATCCCTCCATTGGCTACCTGTCTCTCAGTCTCACTCAGTCTCAGCATTGCTCTCTCGTGATCTGGCTCTTTCTTTTCCTTCTCCACTCGGGCCTCTCTTGTTCCCCTCCCCCACCCTCCCTCTGCCCCTGTCCTAGCCCTAACCCCCTCCTTCGCTCTCATCTTTGGCTTCCGCCTCTCCTGTCTCAACTTGTCTTCTTGCCTTTGTCTCCTAGTCTGTACCTCCTCCTCCTTCTGTCTGTCTGCTCTATCACCACCACCTAACACAGACAGTACATAACAAAGCATCGAAGGTGTGGATTAAGACAGAAGCATTCGAAAGCCAATTTCAGAGAATAACAACTGTCAGTATCTGAGGACAAAGTTAAGTCTCTCAAAAGTCAGCAGCTAACAAGCTATTTTTCCAAACGGCTTTGGAACTTCACTAGGCAAGAAACAAGACTGACCATAAGTGATAACTATTAAAGATGGACAGGAGTACAAGGGACTTCACTATGCTGTCTGCTTTTGTTACAGGTTTAAAATTTTTCCACTAAAAAAAAAGTAAAAAACACGAAAATTCCCTGGTGGTCCAGTGGTTAGGATTCTGCACTCTCAATGCCAGATCACCATTACAGAGGAAAAGTTAAATTCTTTCAATGTCTCATCTGATCTTTGGTTCTTGGTTCCATATACTTCTGGTTTTATTTTTTCTAGTTTTATTGAGATGGAATTGACATACCTCATTGTCTAAATTTAAGGTGTACAACATAATGAGTTGATATGTGCACATTTTATGAAATGATTACCACAGGGAGTCTAGTTAACATCCATCAGTTACAAATGACTTTTCTTGTGAGGAGAACGTAGATCTACTCTCTAAGTCATTTTCAAATATACAATATAGCATTATTAACTATAGTCACCATGCTGTACAATGTTATGCATTTGTAAAACCTATCCATCAATAATTTTTCCTGTTTCTATTTCAGATCAGTGATTACACTGATAAAATTGTGGCCTGATTTTACAATAAGGTAATAAGTAGTATGAAATTTTCAGTTTTCACATGTTTGGAGCTGTGGAAATGCATCTCTAGAGATGAGAAATAAGATGCCAACTATGGCATCTCTTCCTGCCAACAGGATTTTTCTTTCACAATTAAAATATTCACCATGGGAGTAAGAAAGGGTCAGAGGAAGAGAAGATACTCTTCCTTAAAACCAAGGACAGGAAGTATTAATTATAGGCATCAAAGCAAACTTGGAAACAAATTGTTTTTTTAACAAGAAGAATTATGGGTGGGTTTAGTTCAAATTCTATCATCACACTTCAGCCATTACAGCAATTGGCAATGCCAACATTTTAGACGGTGAGATATTTAAATTAACAACAGCTAACATTTGCTAACATCTTGCTCTGTGCTAAACAGTTTAAATGAAATGTCTGATGTGAATCTCCCAACTCAACAAGGCAGGGACTACGATGAGGCTTATTAGAAATGAGAACACCGAGGCTCAGAGAGCAACATGCCACAGTCACTTCACTGGCAGGATGGCTGACATCCGGGCCAGGCGGGCTGGCTTGGGAGTTGTGTGCTTCCCAGGAGAACAGGACCTCAGACCTCGGCCAACATTCTAGCCATAATACTGCCTGGATTTAAGGACATCCCAAAGGAGCCTCACATCAGTATAAATACATACACTTAGCACTTCATTGGTCTCAAAGCTTTCCTGTGACTCATCTCCTGGATCCTCAGAAACAATCCTTGAAGGTGGGCTGGCCAGAGAATGTTTGTTCCCTCGGTCTTGGAGGTAAGAAGGCAGAAGAGTTGAGACATGAAGAAAACTTGGGTTCGCCTGACTCCAAATTCAAATGTTTTTCCTACCCAACTGAACTGGGGCCCTTCTTCCTCCTCCTCTCTAGAAACCTCATAGCGTCAGTATGAGAATGAAGTGAGGATGTCTATGAAGTGCTTGGTGCCAAAGAACTGTCACCTCATTGATGCTCAACAATGTCAATGTAACCCTCAAATGAAAACGACTGACTGGCTTTCTATTTGGTTACAGAAAGAGCTTCAGATTTTTCTTTGTTACTAAACAAGGGAAGTATTTGATGACCTCAGAAGAGAGTATTTAGAAAGAGAGCATGAGCTTCTGTGAGGCAGGAGTTCTAAAAGTGTATCTGTGTGGCTGGCACCACACAAAGCCTCCACCAGAAAGCTAACTGCTGAATAGAATCGTTTCAAAGTGGGCCCTTAAAATAAATGCTGACAGTTCACAGAGAGTTCACTTCACAGAACTAACACGTCCACATGTAAGATTCATGCACAGTGTACACAAACACAAACACACGAACAAGTCAAAGTAAACCGTTGGGGGGAGGGGGAAGAATTCAACTGGTGAATGTTCATGATTCTTTCACACCTCTAGGAGAGAGAAGAAATTAATCAGAAAATTCAGTGCTTGAAGTAGACCTAAGATCGTAAAGTTCAATATGGCCATAAAGGACAGATACACCTATAAACATACATTTTTGCAAAGCTGGAACATGGACGTTAAATGCTATAAATGCCTATATATGCATAAAATGTTTCTAGAAGGATACACAAGAAACTCAAGTGAGGTTTCTGGATGAAGAACAGAATTTCTTCTCACTAACCTTTAAGAATTTTTTAATGATGTACAGCTATTCTAATAAATATGTAAACGTTTTAAATTTTACTGCTAAAAGTAGTCATTTTTAATCAGTATTAGAAAAAAAATCCCTGTTTCAGGCTTTAGAGTGTTTCTGAAGATACTATTTTAACATCCACAGAGAGTTCCAAAGGAGAAGAACAGTCATAGCTGGTAAAGCATATAGTGGCTAAATCTGGGCTCTTTGGGGCCAGACAGTAAGGGTTCACGTCCTGGCACCACCACTTGTGGGCTCTGTGACCTTAGACGAGCTTTCTAACTTTCAGATGCGTCAAGTTTTCTTCATCTATAAAATGGAAGTAACCAAAGGGCTATCATGAGAAATAAGCAAATAAAATCACATAGTATGCTCAAACAGTGCTTGGAATACAGTAAGCATTTAATAATTGTTGCTTTGGCAGCTAGGCCTAAATCGCAATAGATGCATGATCAAGTTGCATATATGGCTGAACTTACTCTCTCAATGGAAAACTTGATCATATTCGATTTTCTCGGGCACTTGGGACACCTGGGCCCCCAGTGTGTGTCAATGAACACTGACTGATTTAGGATGTCGGTAAAAACAAAAAGGCTGGATTACTTATCCAGATGTTAGAAATATTTTTCCCAAGCAGCTAACAGCACATCCAGTCTTTAAGAAAAGATCACTTAGGTCTGTTAAATTCCTTCAACTATAAAACAATGATTTCATTTACCTTCTCCAATTAAACATAACAATGAAAGAAGGAAACCTCAGTAACAGAAAAGAATTCCTAGAGTGATACTTTCCTAGATGGAGACTTAATGCCAGGTAGTCTGCTGTGATCAGGATTTTTTTTTTTAAACTTGAGAGTCAACGTCATTTCAAGACACACCAGATTTTGTAAACCCTCACCTCCAAAAAAAAAAAAAAAAAAAAAAACCATAATTAAACCATCCAGGTAAGAACTAAATCTACTGTTTACCTCCAGGGAATACAGAACAATGTCACAACAATGCTGCGACCTAAACCTTCCTCCATCTCTGTGGCTACAAAAGTCCATTCATCTACTCTGCCTGAAGCATCATCTGCAAAATGGATGGTGATGCCTAACACTAACTCGTTACAGATGTAAATGAGAATGTGCTCAGAATTCTGAGCAACTTGGAAAATAAGCAACATACTAACTGAAGATGATTTTGGCGGCTCACATGCCAACTTCTAGGGACAAATAAACCATCTTCTCCCTCTAAACGCTAGATCTTGTGAGCCCACTCCATCTAGTTGCGCCTTCTCCCAGGCGGCCAATATACACGTCTCATGGCAAGAAGGGGCAACTGATTTCGTCTGTACCACTGGTGTTTATGGTTTGAGCTGCGCTTGTGACTTCATGCAGACCCTTGGGTCAAAAAGTTGGAGAGAAAAGAAATGTAGGTGAGACAATGAACGAGGCCTCCTGTTCATTTCTCCTTCATTTTAAAGAGAAAAACGTTACAACTCCGATGGCACTCCAGCAGCCGGAATTCTACTACTTGTTCTAAAAGGAGCTTTACATTTCTACTCCTGTTTTAAGTCCTAAATAAAAAGGACAGACAAATGCAAGCAGATTTACATCCCTAAAGTACAATTAACTTTTCTGCTGAAAGCCAATAGTCTGGGGCCACGAGTCCTCAAGTTAGATAAATTTCCGCTTCATCCTGAAGCTCCAAAATGAAGGCCACTCATCATAGTAAATTGTTTTTTTTTTTTTCCAGTTGTCACCTTACCAGGACAGAAAACAAAGACACACAGGAAAAGGGAAAAAGGGGCGGGGGGCGGGGGGAGAGGGGGGATTAGAGAAGAAAAGGGGAGTAGAATGGGAAGAGGGCAAAAGTGAACCGCCCGGGCTCTGAGGCTTTACGAAAGGAACTTAACACGAGCTGACCCTCCTCCAAGTGCCCTGGACTCATTCAAAATCTTCATAAAATGCGGTGGAACTTCTCTTTTCTCCCCGCATAAGTCTTAAGAATTCTTACGACCTCTTCGTGGTCCGTAGATAAGATGGAGAGTGTGTGTGTGTGCGTGTGTGTGTGTGTGTGTGTGTGTGTTGGGGGGTGGGGGGAGGAATGGTGTAGAAAGATCACTTCAAATTCTGTATCCATAAATGGTAGAGCCGTGTTCCCTTTTGTCCACGAGACTTTAATGAAAATCGTCTGTTTCACAAACACGGGTCGACCTTTTGGACGCGTAATTCCCAATTAGCGGTGGAAATTCCACGACGTGGGCTCACGAGGCCCTTTGGGCCTTGTACGCTTCGCTTTCTCAAACTTTCTCGGGGAGACCCTGCAGGCGTGAGGGCCCCGCGACTTGGCCCTCCCGGTGTGGGCTCCCCCGACGCCCCTGGGGTTAGTGCGCGCGGGGGTGGGGTGGGGTGGAGGGGGCCCGGCGCCCCGCACCCTCCGCGCTGGCGGCGGCGCCCAGGGGCGGGCGAAGGAAGCGGAGAGCGGGAGAGGGCGAAGGAGGAAGGCAGAGGGGAGAGGGGGAGAGGGCGGGCGCCGAGGGAGCGCGCGCGCGCGGCCGGGCGAGGCCTAGGAAGGCAGGCCGGCCAGGCGGCGGACACGCGGCCATCCTCGGCCCGTTCCCCCGAGCTCACCTTCCAGGTAGCAGCTGGAGGAGGACGAGAGCCCCTTCTTGGATTTGCAGCCCACCAACTTCAGGCAGATCTCCAACATCTTGGCGCGCCGGAGGCGTCGGGGAGCCCGCGCCCCGGGCTGCCCTCCGCGGCGGGCTCAGGCCCGGCTCGCCCCGCGCGCCGCCCCGGGCCCCCGCGGCCCCGCCATGCCGCCTGCCCCGCCGCCCCGCGCCCGCGGCCGCTCCCGGTCTCGGCTCCGGACGCGCCTGTTAACAAAGGGGCCCCGAGCCCGGCCCCGCGAGGCCCGCCCCCGCCGCCTTAACCCTCTGCGCGCCGCGCCCGCACCCAAGGGCTGCCCCGTGTTCCGCCCGGCCCGGGCCGCCGTCCAAAACCGACGCCTCGCGGGTTTCGACGTTAAGGAAAGCGGGGGGGTGGCGATTTTAAGCGCGGCACGTCTTGGTTCTCCGAGTTTCGAAGTCCTGTCCTGACGCCCCAAGAAAAGACACCAGGAACTATGGCAGGCAAGTCGGGGGAGGGCGGGCCTGCTCAGCATCACTTTTAGGAACCTCCTGCATCTCTGGGAGGAGATCCCACCCCTCCCCGCCAACCCCCAACTGCACCGCTGAAGGCCGAGCGAGTTGCACCGGGCGCGTTGCCCCGGCCAACCCCGTGTCCCCTGACTGTTGGTGAATAAGGCAGATTCCTCTGCAGTTATCAATACTGGTCTCATTTCTATTCGGTGAGCTTACTGTGATTAAGGCCAACTCAGTGGGTGTCTGAGGAGTGAGTAATCAGAGAGCTGCAACCCGCAGTACTACGCAAGTTTGCAACACATTTGTCAAGTCATACATCCAGACCAGGAGACAAAGGTCGACGTGTGAGGTCAAACACAATGTCTGATTATTAATAAAGAGAGTTTAGTCTCCCCCTGATGAGGGGCATGGCCTGCACCCCTTCTTTAAGAAGCCTCATTTTTCTTTCTCTTGTTTGGTGTGTGCCATCGGGGGAGGGGAAAACATTATTTAAAACCCATTTCCCCCCTGGAGAAGGGATAAGGCTACCCACTCCAGTGTTCTGTCCTGGAGAATCCCATGGACTATACAGTCCATGGGTCGCAAAGAATCAGACACGACTGAGCTACTTTCACTCACTGCTGTGCTTGGCTCCAATAGACAATATCATCACATATAACAACATAAAAAATAACAATAATGTGTGACTTGGCACCAAACGGGAAATCTACATCAGTGGAATACGAATCCAGACATACCAAATAATTTAACAAAATTGGAAACATTTCAGTAAGTATAGGAAGGAGAAGTTTAAACAGTGTTAGATAACTAAATTGCAACAAGGAGAAAAATCAAGTTAGTATACATCTTAGCGTCCAGGAATACTAAGAGCTGAGGGGTACTGAGATTCTACTACGAGTCAGACTCCTGTGAGAAACACCGTCCAATCATTACCTGTGCACAACTATTCTGTACGGAAAACAGAATTCATCCTGATTCTTCAGGTGAAAATCTGAAATTCACACGAGTCAAACATCTTGCCCAAAGTCTGAGCTGGACTACCCCCAGGTCTGCCTGGCTCCAAGGATCAGGCTCCCAACCAGTGGATTATGCAGTCCCTTCTCACCAAAAATAAATCCCAAGTAAATTAAAGCTACATATATCTTTATCTTTGGCTAAATAACTAAGGTTACCATGCTACAGTCATCAGTACCAGAGGCAAAGCTGTGGTCCAACCTATCCTGTAATGACAAAAACCTGGGTATCTTCACTATACTAGGAATGGCTAAGTAACAAGACCTTCACTCAGGTCTGCCAAAACCTGACAGTTCAAGGTTGGACTAGATGTGACTAGTGTGTATCACAGTGTTTCTCAGCCACATTAATTTTTCAGAGATGTCCTGTCAAATTCTGATTCATATACAAAATGTCTAAGTGACCTGTGGTTTGTGTTGTGGTACCAGGTCAGACCTCATGAGCAGCTAAGAAGACACAGCACTTCCCATTGCCTGGAGACACAGGGCCACAGGGCTATGAGGTGACAAGTGACTGTGGATGCCATCTATTGATAGATGCTGGGAGACACTATCATTCTGTCAAACAGCCCGTGTATAATGACGGCCAACTGTTATTTGAACCTTTCAACCTCCAAGTATAATGCCAAAAATAAAATCCCAAAGGGTGCCACCAATACAAATAAGCTGAAAACTACTGTGTTGGTACCTTTTAGAAAGTTCAAGGGCTTTGGATCAGACTATAATAAAGTCCGTCAATATATAGCATTTCAGATGTAATGTGATGGGCTATATTCAAATAGGCACCTTAAAGACAAGAACAGTGGGCATTTTTGCAATTTTAACCATATCCTTGAATTCTATCAATTAATACAGCTCCAGATATTTGCATGTGCTATATTTTATATTAAGATGTAAGTTTATTTTAAAAAGTTAATGACTATTGCTAATATTCTGCTCTTGAGTCTAAAATGAACTTATCCCTTTAAAACATCTTAAAATGAGTAATGCTTATAAACTGTGTCCAGATCTTTTAAAACAGTTATAAAACCATACATCAACAGGTCTGGGAAGACACTCTGAATTAGCAGCAATGAACACTGAAAATATTGCCAAGCTCCCCACTACCAAATTAAACTAGGACTATTCTTTCCAGATCTAGCTTTTGATGCTTTTGAAACTCACTCACAAGTACAAAAAACATTCTGCTACAAGCAGATAGGAGAGCTCCAGTCTCCTTACTAGAACAGAAGCCCAAGAAGCATTCCTCTAAGTAATCTTAAGCCTAAAGGCCATTAACTTTTTTTTTTTTTAAAGGAAAACAAATCTAAAAGATTGTTAAGTAACTTGTTTGCTACATTGTACTCAGTTTGGGAAAGGAATAACCTTTTAATATGTGCCAGGCACAAACCTTCCAACAATCCTATGGATTTTCTATAGTTTAACTCCATTTCACAGGTAAGGAAACTGAGGGGTAAGCAGGCACAGGGACAGGTTAACAGTCTGTCCAGGTTCACACAGTTAGGAATTAGTAAGGTCTAAAGCCCTTGAACTTTCCAAAATGGACATAATTTGTAATTTAAGTGAAAGGTGGATATTTGTAGCAAAGCCAGAGGGTGAAATAAAAATCATTAACTATTGAAAAATGTCTTGAAACAGCTGATGGAATTAGAACTATTTAAGAATATTTTAAAATATATTCAGAATAATGAGAAAGAATAAAGGTCCTTCAGTTCAGTTCAGTTGGTCAGTCGTGTCCAACTCTTTGCTTACTTACATTAAAATATGTGATCTGCGCTGTGTTTCTAAAAGCACGGTCCATGGACAACCTATTTTGAATTGCCTGGGATGCTTGTTTAAAATGCAGACTCTTGCTCTCCAGTCTAGACTTACACAATCAGAATATATGGAATGGTGGTATCTTAACGTGATCTGAAGATGATGTGCGTGCATACGTAAATCTGACAACCATTGTTTTGGAAGAAGGAAGAGCTCCTCCTTGTTTTCCCTGGAAATAGGACAAATAGGGATGGATATTTCTAAAATTTATTCATCTGAAAGCAGTTTCTGCATTTAAGAAATTGTATAACTCTAAAACAAGTTACTTTGTCAACAAAGGTCCGTCTAGACAAGGCTATGATTTTTCCAGTGGTCATGTATGGATGTGAAGAGTTGGACTGTGAAGAAAGCTGAACACTTAAGAATTGATGCTTTTGAACTGTGGTGTTGGAGAAGACTCTTGAGAGTCCCTTGGACTACAAGGAGATCCAACCAGTCCATTCTAAAGGAGATCAGTCCTGGGTGTTCATTGGAAGGACTGATGCTGAAACTCCAATACTTTGGCCACCTCATTCAAAGAGTTGACTCACTGGAAAAGACTCTGACGCTGGGAGGGATTGGGGGCAGGAGGAGAAGGGGACGACAGAGGATGAGATGGCTGGATGGCATCACCGACTCGAGGGACATGAGTTTGAGTGAGCTCCGGGAGGTGGTGATGGACAGGGAGGCCTGGCATGCTGCGATTCATGGGGTCGCAGAGTAGGACATGACTGAGCGACTGAACTGAACTGAAAACAAGTTACCAAAAGAGGACTTTTCTCTGAAAATTTTGGATAAAGAATGAACTTTTTTAAAGTCTGGAGTTCAGTCCTTTTTTTTTCCTAAAGTAGTTGTGGGGGGCGGGGCGTGGATAGGCAAGGGCCCACCACAGAAGTTGCTCCAGGGAAGAAAGCAGGATATGGATGCTGGAGGCGGGATGTGGAAGCTCTACCTGGGAACAGCAGGATGGGGGTAGGGATTTAAGGGAGACATGAAATCTGATATGGTGCCTGCTTTGGGACCCCCAGGACCAAATGATCCCAGATCTGACTGATCCCTTCCCTGTTTCCAGCCCAGTTAATAACTTTAGGAGGAAAGAGCAAAGATCTTGAGGTATGTACATGCTTGCTATTTCACCATTTCACATGCCAACAGAGACTACATCCTCTGATGTGCAGACACTGTCCAGTGAGAGCCTGCCAGGCTCCCAAGTGATGGGTACAATCCACAGGAAAATGTGGCTTAGAAGAACATATCAACCATACCTACTTTTGCCCCTAAATAAAGGGCATGCATGCATCTCTTTAAGTATCATAGATTTTCAGTGAGATAACACTGTTTATTGGCCAAGTGTCACAAAGGTCCAGGTACTCTGGTGTGGGGGAACCAGGTGAGATGGGAGGCCATGCAGTGAGGCTGAAAGAGCTATGACATCACACGACCTTATTCTCAGTCCCAGATTTTCCACTCACTGTGGTGGCAAAGCCAAGTGACTCAGTTTTCTAGTCTGTAAGTGGGGTGGTCTTAAGAGGAGCCATCTCGCTGGGTGATGACAATTAGAAATAGTGTATGAAAAGTGCCCCATGCAGAGAAGGTGCTCAGTGAACAGTATTTTTATTTCCAAAAGAGGACTCTTACTGTATCAGGTGATGTTCTGTGCTCCTGCCTAAGTCTTACTGGGACCAAGTCAAGAGCTAAAATTAACAAATGTGATACGTGAAAATGATTCCAGAAAACACAGTCCGAGGGAGTGAAAGCAGTCTGGAGGTTTTCCAAGGGACAAGGAAATCAACTTATTTTATTAAGGGAAAGAGACACTAGTTATGGGGTAAGAGTAGCAACCAGGGTTCAAATGTCACAGAGAGTCCTGTCTTTAACTTCTAAAGACAAAGTCTTACAACCACAGCTTGGTGGCAAAACACAAACTCCACACCGCACATCTTTAGTGGAAGTCTATTTCAGGCCCAGAACCTGAGAGCCTGACGTGCCCTCTACCCATAGTTCGGTCTTTCGCAAAACCCTGAGTGTTGTTACTCCTTTTGGTACTTCCAGACCTACAATTCTCAACGGGGGCGGGGTGGAGAGGCTCATCTGAACTGCTTTAGGGTAATTACCTCCACTTTCTAGAAAACCTCATTCTAGAAAGATTTTACTATATTTTTATAATTGACAAGTCAAACATTACTACTAAGCGATTTTTCTCCCAGAGGAAACGAGTATTGTTGGTATGCCCTAAATAGTCTTGTTTTTATTTTTAATCAAAGTAATAAAAGTACATGGTTAAAAACATGGTTAAAAAGTCATCCAATAAAATCAGAAGTCCCCTGACTCCATCCCCTTGTCTGTTTCTCCAAAGGCAGCCTTCTTCAGATTCTTAATATCCTCATATTGTTGTTTCTGGATTCATCAACTTTCCACATGCTATATTAACTGGTTATAGTAGTACCATGCTATCACCATCTCCAATCTCCCATAACAATACAATCACAATTTTTGGTTAAATCAACAACGGTCAGTGTTGATCATTATTGCGATGACATAAATATTGTTCATTGCTCCACCAATAATATACTGTGAATGTTTCCTTTATTATATAACTTTGTTTATCCTGGAGATATTATTAGGTTGCAAAACTAATTGCAGTTTTGCACTGTTAACTTTGCCATTTGATATTGGAATACATTCTTAAATAAATGTGGTTATTTTATACATCATTTTAATGTGCACTTCTCACTTTTTTTTTTTTGGGCTAATGACATTACTTGCTGCAAATTTTATCTTAGACTATGGAAATAACTTAGACAAAAAGCAAATTCGGGTGATTTTTCTTATTCGAGCTCAAAATGGGTCATAAAGCAGCAGAGACAGTTCGCAACATCAACAATGCATTTGGCCCAGGAACTGCTAAAGAACGAATAGTGCAGTGGTGGTTAAAGAAGTTTTGCAAAGGAGATGAAAGCCTTGAAGATGAAGAGCCTACTGGCCAGCCATCGGAAGTTGACAACAAGCAATTGAGAGCCATCATCGAAGCTGATCCTCTTACAACTACATGAGAAGTTGCTGAAGAACTCAACATTGACCATTCTACCTAAGGTTATTCAGCATTTGAAACAAACTAGAAAGGTGAAAAAGCTCGGTAAGTGGGTGTCTCACGGGCTGACTGCAGATCAAAAAAAAATAATCGTTTTGAAGTGTTGGTTTCTCTTATTCTATGTGTGATGAAAAGTGGATTTTATATGACAACCAGCAACGGCCAGCTCAGTCGCTGGACTGAGAAGCTCCAAAGCACTTCCCGAAGCAAACTCACACCTGAAAAAAGGTCACGGTCATTGTTTAGTGGTCTGCTGCCCATCTGACCCACCACAGCTTTCTGAATCCCAGCGAAACTATTACATCTGAGAAGCACGCTCAGCAAATCGATGAGATGCACCAAAACTGCATTGCCTGCAGCTGGCATTGGTCAACAGAAAGAAGCCACTTTTTCTCCATGACAATGTCCAACCGCACGTGGCACAACCAATCCTTCAAAAGTTGAAAGAGTTGGGCTGTGAAGTTTTGCCATGTTCACCTGACCTCTTGCCAAAGGACTACCACCTCTTCAAGCATCTTGACAACTTTTTGCAGGGAAAATGCTGCCACAATCAGCAGGAGGCAGAAAATGCTTTCCAAGAGTTCGTCAAACGCCGAAGCACGGATTTTTATGCTAAAAGAATAAACAAATTTATTTCCCATTGGAAAAAAAATGTGTTGATTGTAACAGTTTCTCTTGATTAATAAAGATGTATATTTATGATTTAAAATTCACAGTCCAAAACCACAGTTATGTTTGCACCAACCTAATAATTGCCTTGATTTTCTTCATTTGATTAGTTTTCTGTATACCTATTACTGTTTTTTCCCCAAACATTTCAAATATCTGTTAAACAACTAATAGTATTTTTTCCAAATATTACAAAACATTTAAAATAGCCTCAGTTCTATTTATTGACTCACATCCTCGTGTGGCTGGAATTCACCATCCAGTAGCTTTCTGGGGGTGGGGAGAGGTGCATATTTGGAAAAAATGCCTTTCCATTCCAGTGAGTTTGGCTGGGTATAAAATTGTAGGTTGAAAATCATTTTCCCTGCTTAATTTTGAAGGTATCTATCTCTCTGCTATCTTCTAGTTCTCAGTTCTGTTGTTTAGAAATATAAATCCACTCTGAGTCCTGATCTTTTATATATCACCTGCTTTTGTCTTTGAAAGCTTTTAAGATCTTCTAATATTCTCAGTGTTTTGAGATTTTACAATGAGATGGCTTGGAGTGAGTCTTTTTTCATATATTATACCGTGCACTCAGGGAGCCAGTCCAATTCAAAGATTTAAGTCACTGAATTCCAGAAAATACTCACTTCATTAAGTTCTGAAATTTTTCTGATATATACTGTTTCATAAATTCTCCTCCATTTGCTCTCAGGTGTCTCTTTCTGGAAGTTCTGCCAGATGGCTACTAAAGCCCTGGGACTGAGCTTCTAACCTTCTTACCTGTTCTGTTTTGTTGTCTGAGTCTTTGCTTTATGCTTTGCTTTCTGAGAGGGACTATTTTCCAAGCCTCCTGTACAGTTCTTCTGAACTCTTCTTCTGTTTCCTACATTGTCTTTATTCCCACTGTGTTCCCTTTCTCTGTGAATTTCTTTTACCCTTTATCTATCATGCACTTTTAATTTGGCTGTCCATTCATTATACACGGGGGAGGAGCTAAAAAGTGCACACAGAGAGGGCGCAACATGTGGACTTAGATGAAGGGAGGTGGTGAGCTTGCTTTTCCATCAAGAGAATGCCCAAGTCGGCTTTTCTCTGAGACCATTCAGTTTTTTTTTTTTTTTTTTCTGGAAAGGATTCTTTCCATCTCTTCTCTGTTAGGAAGCAGGCTGGAGAATCTAATTATTCAGTATGCAGACTCAAAAAAGAATCTGCTCTTGCCCACCCCACCGGTTTCAGCCTAATGGTGTACCCACACCTCTGCTGGGGGTAATACCCCAGAGTCTGGAGCCTTTATAGGGCAATTTCTCAATAATACTTCTCATCTCATGAAAGTGGGAAGGAGAAGTGGTCATCTGGCTGTACAGGGATGGGGAGGGGTATGAAGAATCTAAAAACTCTTTTACAGGCTTTCCACTGATACCCTTGATTTCAGGTAAGAGCCTCATCACCCCCTGCTTTTTGTAGTACTAAAGACTCCAATTTCTTATTTTTTCCTTCTCAGATTCTTATAACTGGCTTACTTCTAACCAGTGTCTCTCTCAGAAGAGGTTAGGCTTTAGTTTCTTTGATTCTGCTAGGTCTATTACAACTTTTTAAATATATATATATATGAATTTCTTTAATTATTTTTTATTAATGAGTTTATTCCTTTATTTTTGGCTGTGCTAGGTCTCCATTGTGGTACTTCTCATTGTGGTAACTTCTCTTGTTGTGGAACACAGGCTTTAGCACGAAAGCTTCAATAGTTGGAGCGTGCGGGCTCAGTAGTTGTGGCTGGGGGGCTTAGCTGCTTTGTGGCACATGGAATCTTCCCCAACCAGGGATCGAACCTGTTTCCCCTGCATTGGCAGGTGGATTCTTATCCATCGTACCACCAGAGAAGTCCTATTACCACGCTCTTGACTGCCTTCCAGTTTCAAAAAACATTTTTGCCTTTCTTATCTGCTTTTCTTACTGGGTTCTTTTTGTCCTTATACATTTTCACTTAAAAAAAAAAAATCATCTTACTGCTGTTCCAGTAGGGTTTGGGGGAGGTAGTAAAAATGAAAACAGGTCTGCAAACTTTAATCATTTTAAATCAGAGTCTCATTTGACCATTTTACAGATGAAACAACTGAGGCAGGTTAAGTGACCTGACAAGGTCTTATAGCCAGTTAGTGGCAGAGCCAGGGCAAGAGCCCGGATCTCTGAATTACCTTGCTAGACTTTTTCCATTATATGACGCCCACGAGGCACCGATAATCAAGAGCTGACAGACTAATTTTAGGATATGAGGCTGAAAAAGTATCTAAAATTTGTTGCAAGCTATAGGTCTCAAATCTTAATATTGCTGGTAGTGAAGAAACAACCAATGCCTGAATTCTTAAATCCAGTCACATAACTTTAAATTATAAACAGATACATTATTAAACAGAAATAGTTTGGGATATTCTTATTAAACTCTAAGTTGCTTGAATTCAATTTAAAGAGGTTTCGCATGATTTCATGAATTGTCTTTGTCCCTTTCATTTTGGTTAACTTTTAAAATAAATGCCACAGAATTTTATTTTAAATCGTGGAAAGTCTTGTTTGTTTTTAGTCAGAATATTGAATAAAGATTGAGAAATCTACAAGACAAATAAAAAAGAGCAATGTTGCCGAAATCTAAAGGCTTCAAACTATTTTCTTTATAATAAAGTAAATTTAAGCTCACTTAAGTAGAACTGGCTGAAAAAAGAAAAGCCCAGCGCTGGTTATTTATAAACAGTACTCCTTTTATTTTCAAACACTAGCACTGCTTTTGGCTTTTATAGTGTTGTTCCGTCTGAACTGGAAAATCAATGGTTAATCTTTTCTCCTCTCTTTCTGTAAGACTAAAAGAATCTGCGAAAGCAGCAGAGCAGGCCTAGGGGATCACGTTACTTTGGGGGTGGGGGGAAGGAGGCAGCTGGAGGGGAGTGTAGAGAGAAGGGCCAGAAGGGAAAGAAAACAAGTTGTCTGAACCTCCCCACAGTGTAAGACCCAGCAGGGATTAGGAGGTACGTGGAGGAGCCCGTGTTTATCCAAGTTATCTCTGGGGCAGCTGAAATGGGCTGTGAAAGTATGGGCTCCCTCGATATTAAAACCTTCTCAGCAGCAGAGCTGCACCCGGGAAAGCGGATTTCTTGGTAATTGTTACCAAGGCCTGAAAAACCTAGAAATGAAACGCTCAGGGAGCGTTAATGTTTGTTTCTTCCAAACATTCAGTACCAATTTGTTTTGTTGTCAAGGTTTTAAACATACAAAGGACAAACGGAGTCAGAAGATTTCTTCCCTACACTTGTTAGAAATTACTGCTGTCCTTAGAGAAGCAATGACATCTCTAAACAAAACACTGCTGCTCTTTTTCCTCCTAAAGAGACAGATCTGGCATATTAATACAGAACTACAGATTAACCAGAGAAGAGCAGCTACAGTTAACACTGGAGAAACTGCTCATTAAACGGCACTGTCAGGGGAAAGAGCCACTCGAAAAGCTACAAAACAAAGCTGACCTGGCAGAGGGTGTCCTCTTGTCTGCCACCTTCCTACCACTGGTATATAAAATCTATATTCAGTCAAGCAGCTCCAGAACTGTGTTTGATCACTACGGTATCGTCACATTCCCTAAGTAATAATAATTCATATTTAGTATTTATGGCTACTTCACCATTAAGAACAATTCTAAAACAAGAGTAAAATGAACTCCTCCAAAAGGTTTAGGCCAATAACAGCATATCAACTAGACTTTCTTTGATGAAAAAGTCATGAGAATCCCACACAGACTAGTTATAGGAACTGCCAAGCCCAACAACGGCCTCTAACATCTGTTCTCCTCTCTCACCCTCAACCTCGAAGTTTTAGATGGACATATGGCCCCTAGTCCCTCTTGTACCTAGTCATTACCATGTAACTTAAGTTTTAGCTGGAATCAAGATTGCCGGGAGAAACACCAATAACCTCAGATACGCAGATCTGATATGCAGACCGCACCCTTATGGCAGAAAGTGAAAAAGAACTAAAGAGCCTCTTGATGAAAGTGAAAGAGGACAGTGGAAGTTGGCTTAAAACTCAACATTCAGAAAACTAAGATCATGGCATCCGGTCCCATCACTTCGTGGCAAATAGATGGGAAAACAATGGAAACAGCGAGAGACTTTATTTTGGGGGCTCCAAAATCACTGCAGATGGTGACCACAGTCATGAAATTAAAAGACACTTGCTCCTTGGAAGAAAAGCTATGACCAACTTAGACAGCATATTTAAAAGCAGAGATATTACTTTGTCAACAAAGGTCCATCTAGTCAAAGTTAAGGTTTTTCAAGTAGTCATGTGAGAGCTGGACTTTAAAGAAAGCTTAGTGCCGAAGAATTGATGCTTTTGAACTGTGGTGTTGAAGAAGACTCTTGAGAGTCCTTTGGAATGCAAGGAGATCCAACCAGTCAATTCTAAAGGAAATCAACCCTGAATATTCATTGGAAGGACTGATGCTGAAGCTGAAGCTCCAATACTCTGGCCACCTGACGTGAAGAACTGACTCATTGGAAAAGACCCTGACGCTGGGAAAGACTGAAGGTGGGAGGAGAAGGGGATGACAGAGGATGAGATGGTTGGATGGCATCACCAGCTCGATGGAGATCAGTTTGAGCAAGCTCTCGGAGTTGGTGATGGACAGGGAGGCCTGGCGTGCTGCAGTCCATGGGGTCGCAAAGAGTCAGACACACGACTGAGCGACAGAACTGACGTTTTAACCAATGATATGGGGAGCAGAGGTGGCGCTCTGCTAGAACTAGGTGGCGCCAGTGGCAAAGAACCCGCCTACCAATGCAGGAGATGCAAGCGACTGTAGGTTCGAAGATTTCCTGGAGGAGGAAATGGCACCCCGCTCTAGTATTCTTGCCAGGAGAATCCCACAGACAGAGGAGCCCGGCAGGCTACAGTTCATGGGGTCACAAAGAGTCGGACACAAATGAGCCTCTGAGCAACATGGCGAGCAGAAGTGATGCGTGTAACTTCTGGGCCACGTTCTTAAAAGGAATGAGAACAGCTTCCCTCTCATTTTCTACTTCCCACTGCCTGCAAGGGGACAGGCTAGCTGGAGTGGCCGTTTGGATCATGAAGTAGAATCTACACCTGAAAAGTAACAAGATAGAGACTGTGGAGGCCTCATACACATGCAAGACTGCCAATGCCAGACTGTTCCAGAAGCCAGAAATAAACATGCAGTTGTTCAAACCACTGATATTCTGTGTCTGTACAACAGCCATTTATTCTTTACCATAATACTAAAAGGCCAGTTCTAACTCCTATAAAGCTAAGAATTTCCCAAATCAACTGTTTCTTTTCTTCATCTAGTAAAAACTGTTAATCAGAGAGCAAGCATTTGAAATTGCCCTATAACCTGTAGAAAATGAGAAAGTGTTTTAAATAAATCGCTGTGAAAGACACAGTCCAGTATCCAGCTCATAGCAAAGACTCAAATATTACACATTAACTGTTATTACTAGTATTCAACTGTCCCTTTCACCTTCCACAGTCTCCAGGACTGGTGTGAAGAAGATTAAAAGATTCTGTGTTCTATGATATATCTGAGAAAGAATTTGTATCCAGAATACAGAGAACTCAACACTCAATAAGACAGTAAGCAAACCAAATAAAAAATGGATACAAAGATTTTAACTGGAGTGTCACTAAAAAGGAAATATGAATGGCTAATAAGCACGTGAAAAGAGGCTGAGCATCATTAGTTATTTTAGAAAGGGAAGCTAAAAACACAATGGGGTACTTCTTCACAGCCACCCAAATAACTATGATCAAGAAGACAGACAAAACCAAGTGCTGGTGAGAATGCAGGGAAACTAGAAGCCTGGCGTGCTGTGGTCCATGGGGTCGCCAAGAGTCAGACACGACTGAGCGACTGAATAGCTGGTGGGAACCTAAAATGGTACAGCCCTGCTACAGAAAATACTTTGGCAGTTTCTTAAAAAGTTAAACATAAATTTACTGTAAGACCCAAGAATCTCTACTATTAGGAATCTACCCTAGAGGAATGAAACTGTATCCACACATGAATGTCCACAGTAGCATTGTTCGTAACGGTCAAAAACTGGAAACAATCCAAATATCCATCGATTGATGAATTAAACAAAATGTATATCCAAAGAATGGAGTTAATATTCAGTAACAAAAGCGAATGAGGTGCTACAATAGAAATGGCAACCCACTCCAGCATTTTTGCCTGGGAAGTCCCATGGACAGAGGGGCCTGGTGGGCTACAGTCCATGAGGTCACAAAAGAGGTGGACACTGCGGAGCCACTCAACAACAGCCACAAAGGATAGATGAACCTCAAAAACACACGGTGATGTGAAAGAAGCCCGTCACAAAGACCGCATAGCGTATGATTCCATTTATATGAAACGTGCAGAAAACGCAAATCTACAGACACAGAAAGCAGATCTACCGGTTGCCTGGGGGTAGCGGTGGGACTGACGGCAGGGGCGCGAGGGATCTCTTTAGGATGATGGAAATGTTCTAAAGCTGGACTGTGGTGATGGCTGCACACTCTATAAATCTGCTAGAAATCACTGAATTGTACACTAAAATGGTAAATTTTATAGCACGTAAATCTTATCTCAAAAAAATGTCAATAAAAAAGAAAGCAAGCAATGCGTTCTACGATTCTGACTCCATTTCCTAACTGGAGAGCATAGAGAGGGTGAGAGAGCCTGGCCGCTCAGTTCCCTGCTGTGAACCGAAAACCCACTGTGCGTTGTGGGTATGTAGCATCTCATTTCGAGATGATTCTAACAAGAGCCCCATTCCCAGAGGGTAAGCGTGAAACAGTTCCGCCCAGCCCTGCTACCTGTCCTGTCTCCTGGCATATTCCTGGCTGAGCAGTGTATGTGTGGGGGAGGACTGGATGTGCAACCAGGATGACTAAGACCTGGGTGGGAGTAGGGGGCACAGCTCAGGCTGATTAAGACAACCTGGCGCATCAAAGACTAACATTGAAACGCACAGAAACATGCCTCCCGTTCATAAGAAGCACTCGGACATGCTCACGAGTCCTTGCAGCTTCCAGCCTCCACCTTCACAGAGCCTGCAGGGATGCAACTTTTGAGTTCCCAAATATGCACCTTGGCACCACTCATCTTCTGGACACACAGTCCAAACTGTTAAACTTCTCATAGAAACCGAAAATCATGGTAAATTAGTTGAGAACAGAATGTTAAGAATATTTAAGATTTATTGTAGGAAAAATGTCTAGGTGGTAAATATTACGTTTCCGAAGTCCAAGGAGAAGCAACCAGTTAAATCCTGGAATTAATTAGGAGGGAATATTTCATGAGTCTGAAGTTCCTGACAAACAAAGGAACTGCAAAAGTTAATCCGTCAATAATTCTCAGTACTGTCCAGACTTCCTTACTTTTTCTTGTCTGATCTCCAAAGCGACTCAAGGGAGGGAATACCCTGGTGGTCCAGTGGTTAGGGTTCTGCGCTTCCACTGAGGGGTCATGGGTTCCATTCCTGGTCAGGGAACTAAGATCCCACAGGCCTTGCAGTACGGCCCAAAAAAAAGGAAACAAAACCAAAACTCAAGGGACGTACCGAGGGAAGACTGTATTCCCGATGAAGCCGCTGTGGCTGAAGCCCAGCATGAAGGAATCCCACAAGCAGAGGGACTCGAAGCCGGCATGCTCCGAAGCCAAGATTCCACCAATAGCCCAGCTGTGCCTAGTATAATGGATCCACCCCATGCATGCCTGGCGAAACAGAGGTCACATCAAACTAGAATAAGAGACAGTTCCTGCTTTAAAGAGATCTGGGTGTTTATCTTCACTTCTTGATCCTTGTCTGACTCTTGACTTAGCTCTCATAAAACTCTTATTACTTGTTCATCAAAGATTTGACTTGTCATCAGAGATTTGAGAATGGGCTGCTCATTCAACAAACATTATAGAGCCAGTGGTGATGAAGACGATGAAAAGGAAGAAGACACACTCCAGGCTTCTCAAGATGCTGGTCCTGAGACGGGGGAAAGAGGAACAGACACTGAAACAAGGAGTTAAAAGGCTGTGGTTGGTTTTGTCACCAAGTCATGTCCAACTCTTGAGACGGCATGAACTGCAGCCCGCCAGGCTCCTCTGTCTGTGGGATTGTCCAGGCAAGAATACGGGAGTGGGTAGGCATTTCCTTCTCCAGGGACTTCTCCTGACCCAGGGATCGAACCCCGGATCTCCTGCACTGCAGGCAGTCTCCTGCACTGAATGTGGATTCTTTACCAACTGAGCCATCTTTCAGTTTAGAAAATGTCAATAATAAGTATATGCATAATAGCTACAGGAGCCCAGAAGAAGTGGCTAATTCTGTCTAGAAGTGAAGTGAAAGTTGCTCAGGCGTGTCTGACTCTTGGCGACCCCAGGGACTATACAGTCCACAGAATTCTCTAGACCAGAAGACTGGAGTGGGAAGCCTTTCCTTTCTCCAGGGGGTGCTTCCCAATCCAGGGATTGAACCCGGGTTTCCTGCATTGCAGGCAGATTCTTTACCAGCTGAGCCAAGGAAGTCCAAGAATACCAGAGTGGGTAGCCTATCCCTTTTCCAGGGGATCTTCCCCCACCCAGGAAGAGCCTAGACATTCTGCCTAGAGATGTCAGCAAAGGTTTTCCAGTGGAGAAACCAGTAGTACAGTACCATTTCCTTTCAGAATATAGAAATTGACTAAATAGCATACAAGTGACCCACACATATGTGTTGAATTGCTTCTCCACAGAGGCAGTACAAAGGCAGTTGAGTGGGGATAGGACGGTCTTTTGAACAAATGGAGCTGGAACACTGTGCCATCCATATGCAAAATGATGACACTTGGTCAATATGCACCATAAATGCTAAATGAAAACTTATAAAACTTCTAGAAGAGTATCTTTGTGACCTTGGCGTCAGCAAAAATTTTTTAGATATAATACCAAAAGTATAAACCTTAAGAGAAATAACTGATAAAAATTAAAAATTTCTGCTCTTCTAAAGACACTCTTGAGAGAATCAAAAGGACAAGACTGGGAGAAAATGCCAAGTGCTGGTAAAAATGTGGAGCAACTGGTGTGAACTGCTGATGGGGAATGCAAAGTAACACATTCACATCGTAAAACAGTTTGGCAGTTTCTCAAAAGCTAAGCATACCCTTAACATATGGCCTACCGATTCCATTCCTAATTATTTAATCAAGAGAAATGAAAACTAATGTTCACACAAAAACCGATATGTGAATTTACATACAGTATAGTGGCTTTATTCATAACCATCAAAAACTGGAAACTCAAATGTTCTTCAACAGCTGAGTGGATAAACACACTGCCACACCATCACACAACAGAACACTACTCAGCAATGAAAAGGAATGAACCACGTTGATTACATGGAACAACACAGATGAACTGTGAATGCATTCTGACTCATAATTCTATGTATGATATCCTATATAACAGACAACATCTTCAGGAAACAACACTGAAAAGTGCTTGCTGGGGCTGGGAGGATATGCTGACAACCAGAGGAACCAGGACCGGAGGCCTGGGTGATGGGGCAGTTCTAGATCTCAAGGGTGGTGGTAGTTTCATGACTGTGTGTGCTGGGCTTAGTCAATTCAGCCGTGTTTGACTCTGTGCAACCCCGTGGACTGTGGCCCACCAGGTTCCTCTGTCCATGGGATTCTCCAGGCAAGAATACTGGAGTGGGTTACCATGCCCACTCCAGGGGATCTTCCCAGGGGATCTTCCCAACCCGGGGATCGAGCCAGGAACCAGCGTCTTCTGCACCTCCTGCACTGCAGGCAGATTCGTTATTGCTGAGCCGCCAGGGAAGCCGTACATGACTGTGAGCACTGTCAAAACTCAAACCTCTAAAAGGGGCACATTTTACTGTAGGTAAATTATAACGTAATAAAAACATTTCCTTCTTCCTTCAGGGAATCCACTCACTGCCAGAGCCCCAGCTTGGTGCTTCCCTGTGAATAACACCCCTCAGGGGCTGTGAGAGGGCACTGCATTACTGGACTTGATTTGGCTGGTGAGAATTTCATTAGTGGAACTAAAGGAGTGGTCCTAGAGGGGTGAGAACAGTCTATACCATTTGGTTTCTTTGCCTCTGTTCCTTCTAGCTACAAGACTCAAAGATGAATATATATCAGAAATACACGTGGCACTGATAAGCAGCTTTATCCTTTGGCATTCCAGGTGGCAGAAATCCATGCAAAAGAGTTGTCTTTCTCTAATGCAAACCTCCCTGGACCTGGATGGGAAGGCACTGGTGACCACAGAGGAGAGGTAGCTGTGGCAGATGGAGAGAAGCCCTGGAGGACAGTGGGGCCCTGGGTTCTGGAGGTTTCTGTAAGGCTCGGGAAGGCACTTCGCCAACTCTGAGCCTCATTCACCTGCAAAATGAAGGCTGTACCAGATGGCTGTTGTGATATGTCCCGGCTCTTGGTCGATAAGATGATTCAAGGTCTAAGGTAAATCTTTCTGCTTCTCCTTGTCAAGGGCTTTTTAAAAATGACCACAGGCATTTTCCTGACCAGGATAAGTTAGGTTTGCTAATTTACAAATGCCAGCATCGTACCCAAAGACTGGCTTCCCTTATCTAGACCATGCCCACAGCCAGTCAATCTTCACAGATGGACTTAGGAGCACTGGGGCCACAGGACAGTGAAGGGCAGGTCTCCAACAAGTCACATCAGAAGTGTGGACGGTCAGCCCTGGCTGGCTGCAACTGATTCCTCTCAACATTTCCAGATCAAGTGAGCCAGAAAGCTTTATGAAAAACAGTGTCCAGAGCCCTGGATGTTCAGCTTCCTGCTGGTAAGGTGTACAAAGACGAGGATGGGGTGGGGCTGAGCAGGTTTGCAGTCTCCTAAGGATTGAAGGCACTGTTTAATTAATTCTGCAGCTTTCCACTCTTTAAGGCCACAGAATTGCCTTTGACTTTGTCCTATAGTTGTGAGCTCTTGACTCTGCCTAGGGTTTGCATATCTGATTCCTGAGTCTCAAAAAGCCCCATAAGGGAAATCTGACAATATTCAATATCTATCAAAACTATAAATTTATTTACCCTCTGACCCAGTGATTATATTTTGGGGGGTTTACTCTATATAGCCATCCATACACACACAAGTGGATGTGAATATACACATACTCATTCAAATATACATACATTCATTGTAGATTGTTTAAACAGCAAATATCCATCGTTAAGTTAAAGAAACTTTGGTCTTAGCCTTCAGAATAGGGTACATTTATGCCTGGATGGGGGTACACGTTAGCTTTCCAAGAAATATGCAAGTATTTACTTAAAAAGGAATAAAAAAATAAATAAATAAAAAGGGGTCAACTTTCAGAGCTTCAATTTCACATGTTATCCTTTCTACAACTGATCTGCCTAAGAACTCCTCTGACAGTTCTCTTTGGCTAATGTTGCTCTCATAATGACCCCTCACTTTCAGCACAACAGGAGGAATACCCCTCATAAGTCCGTGGGTTTAAAAATTCCTGATTATAAACCATGGGACAATCTGAGAATATATATCTTTAGACAGGAAGTTGGTTTTCTTTAAAAAAATTTTTTTTTTATTTTGTATTTGAGTATAGTGGATTAACAATTTTTTTCTTTTATTTTTTTGTGAGAACAAAAGAGATAAATATTAAATATTCTGTGATAAATAAGAGATAAATATTAATATAAATATTAAGAGATAAACATTAAATATTCTGCAAACGTGTATGGAGTACCTACTAAGAGCCAGGTACTGTCCTACACGCCAGGGTTACAACAGCTAGAACACAGGGGAAAAGAACCCCTGTCCCTTGATAGTTCACACGCCCGGGGTGGGGGTGGGGTGGCGGCAGAGAGACAACAAAATAAACTCGTAAATTATAGACTCCATGGAGGGTAGAGGCCACTAGAGAGGGCTTCCCTGGTGGTTCAGTGGTGAAGAATCCTCCTGCCGATGCAGAAGACACGGGCTGGATCCCTGGTAAGGGACGATCCCACCTGCCGTGGAGCAACAGAACACAGCTAACTACTGAGCCTGTGCTCTGGAGCCCGGGAGCTGCAGCTGAGCCCTCATGCCGCAGCTACTACAGCCTGTGTGCCCGAGAGCCCGCGCTCCGAAACGAGACGCCGCCGCAATGAGGAGCCCCTGTACCTTCGCTGGAGAGTGGTCCTCGCGCCGCACAACTAGAGAAAAGGCCCAAGCGGCAGTGAAGACCCACACAGCCAAACAATAAATTAAAAACAAACAAAACAAAACACTAGGGAAATAAAGCACGTTAATAGGGGTGGGGATGCTGACGTTGAAGAGTAGGGATTGAGAGCAACATTTTAAATAAAGTGATTAGGAAAACCATCACTGGAGATGGCAATTGAGCAAAGACCCAAAGGGGGTAGCGTGAACTATGGGGGAAGCACTTTCCTAGCCCAGGGAACAGAAAGTACAGTCAGTGGGGCAGGGAGCATGACAGCGAAGGTTCGAGGGACAGCAAAGATCCCACGAGTTTTTCATTGCATTTTCACTTTCATTCAGTTCCAAATACTTAAGAATTTCACTTTTGATTTTTTTTTTCTTTGACTCATGGTTTTACTTAAAAGTGTGTTATTTCATTTGCAAATAGTTGAAAGCTCTTCCAGATATCTTCGTGTTATTGATTTCTCATTTAACTCCACTGTGGTCAGAGATCATCCTTTCTATGAATTGAATCAACTTACATGTATTAGACCCTTTAAATGGCCCAGAAAAGGACTTATCTTGGTAACAGTTTCACATGCACTTGAAAAGAATGTGTATTCTCCTATTTGGAGGTGGGGCCAGAGTGTTCCGTAAACATAAATTAAACCAAGACAGTTGTTTTTATTGTTCAAACCTCCCATATCTTTACTGATTTTCTGTCTATGTGTTCCATCAGCGGAGTGAGAAGTGTTAAAATCTCCAAATATAACTGTGGATTTCTCCTTGAAGTTCTATCAGTTTTTGAGTCATGTATTTTGAATCTCTAATACATATATGAACACTTAGGAGTATAGATTCTTATTAGACTGACCTCTTTATCATTGTGAAATGACTCTCTTTACCCTTGGTAATATGTTTTGCTTTGAAATCTACTTTGTCTGATACAGCCATTCAACTTATCTTTTAACTGATGTTGATATGGTACATTATTCCCTACCCTTTTGATTTTAATCTATCTGTATCAAAAGAGTTGGACAAAACTTTGCCATAAACAACAACACATCTTTATACTAAAAGTACGTTCACTGTAGGCAGCATATAATTGGGTCTTACTTTTTTATCCAATCTGACAATCTCTGTTTTTTATTGGGACATTTACAACTTTTCTATTTAACATAATATCAATGATAGAGTTTAATCTATCATCTTGTTATTTTATATTTATCCAATCTATTCTTTTTCAAAAAGTAAGCTTCAGATGTACTGCTATGGTTAGACAGCATCAATGACTTAATGGACATGAATGTGAGCACACTCCAGAAGATAGTGGAGGACAGAGGAGCCTGGTGTGCCGCAGTCCATGGGGTTGCAAAGAG
This sequence comes from Capricornis sumatraensis, assembly GCF_032405125.1. Classification (NCBI taxonomy): domain Eukaryota; kingdom Metazoa; phylum Chordata; class Mammalia; order Artiodactyla; family Bovidae; genus Capricornis; species Capricornis sumatraensis. The sequence goes on from NC_091069.1 coordinate 5,905,926, forward strand.
TTGGACACGACTTAACAACTGAACAAGACAAGTACTGATGTGTAACTGGCTCTGTGTTTGCTTTTCCAGGTTTTTCTGCCTGTCCTTTTTTGTGGCAAGTAACTTCATGATTACAATTTATCTCTGTTGGCTTATTAGCTATAACTGCTGCTTTAGAGTTTATCATATACATCTTTAACTTATTACAGTCTATCTGCAAATGATATATTAACTTCACATATGGTATAAGAATCTTGAGACTTCCTGGGTGGTCCAGTGGTTAAGAATCTGTCTTGCAGTGCAGGGGGACAAGGTTTTGATCGCTGGTGGGGGAACTAAGATCCCACACGCTGCAGAGCAGCTAAGCCTGCGTGCCATAACTGGAGAGTCTGTGCACCAAAATGAAAGATCCCACAGGCTACAATTCAAACCCCACACAGCCAAATTAATAAATAAATATTAGAAAAAGAACCTTACAATAGTACGCTTCCATTTCCCCACTCCCATCTGTGCTTCGCTTCCACATAAGGTATAAATGCCACAGTGTGTTATTTCTGCTTTTGTTTAAAAGACATATCTTTTAAAGAGAGGTTTAAATAAAGAGAAGAAATATTACATATTTGTAATAATAGTTATTCTTTTTCCAGTGTATTACTTTCTTTCTGTTGCTCTGGTTTCCACCAGGTATCATTTTTCTTCTGCTTCAAGAACATTCTTTTAAACATATTTTTAGTGGTGGCCCACCAATAATGAATTCTTTTAGCTTTTAATATGCCTGAAAAAGATTTTATATTGCCTTTGTTTTTGAAAGACATTTTTACCAAGAAAAGAATTCTAGGTTGACAATTTTCTTTTTCTTTTGTTACTTTGAAGATGTTCCTCCACGGCCGCCTGGCTTACACTGTTTTCCAAGAGGAATCTGCTGTCAGCCTGAGCTTCATTCTTATATACACAATGTGTTTTTTTCTATGGCTGCTTTTCACATTCTTCTCTATCACTAGTTTTAAATAATTTGAGTATGATGTGCCTTGAAACCATTTTTCTTCATGTTTTTTAATGCTTGGAGTTTCCTGAGATTTTTCAATCTATGGGCTTATTACCTTCATTACATTTGGAGATTTTTTTTTTTTTTTCCCAGTTATTCTTCGCTTCTGTTATTTCTTCTGTCCCTCATACTCCCTTCTTTGTCAGGCATTCTGGTTACATATACACTTGGTGCAACACTTCAGTGATGCCCTGTTCATTAATTTTTTTCCGATTCTTTTCTTTCTGTGTTTCATTTTGGACAACTTACATCGTCTTCAAAACCACTAATCTTTACTTCTATGCTGTTTATTCTGACATCAATTTCATTCAGCATATTTTTCATCTGGAATCTCTAGAAGTTTATCTTCCATGTCTCTAACGCAATCTTTCCTCTAGCTTCTTAAACATATGGAATACAATTATAATACTTATTTTAATGTCCATATTTGCTAACTGTACCATCTGTGTCATTTCTGGTCAGTCACTGGTTGTATTTCTTACTTCCTTACAATTTTTGATTGGATGCAGACATTGTGAATTTCACCATATTAGGTCCTAGGTATTTTTCCATTGCTAAAACTATTCTTTAGCTCTGTTCTGAGATACAGTTGGGAAATAGTTTGATCCTTTGGGGTTTTGCTCTTAAATGTTGTTAGGCAAGACCAGGTTAGCATTTATTCTACCATTAACTGAGGCAAGACCCTTGTGATGGTTAATTTTATGTGTCAGCTTAACTGGGTCACAGAGTACCCAGATATTTGGTCAAAATGTTATTCAGGTTCTTTCCATGTGGGTGTTTTTGGATGAGATTGCCCTCCTTAATGTGGGTGGATTTCATCCAATCAGCTGAAGTCCTGACTAGAAAAAAAGGGCTGATCCTCTCCCAAGTAAGATAGAATTCCTACTGCCTGACCACTTTTGAACTGGTATTCTAGCTTTGTGTAAGAATGGGATTTAAAAGTATATGAATTCATTTTTGCTTACGTTTGCACATCGAAGTGATGGAAAGACATCTAACAAAACTGACTATAGTGTTTATTCATGCAAGAAATGAGAATGGAATAACCAAGTAGTTCCGCACAAGGGTCAGAGTATGACTTCTCAATCTACTTTATTTACACATTAATTTTTAAACTAGCAAATTCATTATTTTACTCTTAAAAAGTCATCACAGGAAATAGGGCTTGTCTAGCTTACTAACGTATGAACAGGGATCTTAATATTCTGCAGCATGCTGGAGTCCAGTAGGGCGTTCTCTGGAATTTAAGTCTTACTGGTGTAACTATTTCATAGTAATTAAATCACCTTGGATTAATTCCAAGACAGATTTAGCCTACCATTCAGGCAACAACTTAAGTAATATTTTGCTCAAAAGAAGAGCTAGACTGTGAATTCCCCAGGCAGCTGAAACTATGTCTTATGTCCAATTCACCTTTGTACATACTTAGAGCCAAGTCCTATAGTTATTCATTATTGATTGGATGGGTTGGTTGAATTAAGAACCTAATTCCACTGTTAAGCAAACAGTGTTAAGGTGAATTTCCGTAAGCCCTGTTTTCTAAGGATAGTGATAGATATCTATTGTTGAAGGGTTCACTGGGACTCCACTTGTTGGTTTCCCGGCTTTTGACCAGATTCTGGAGTTCTGAGGTTTACATAAGCACCATTTCTTTTTTTTTTTTTTAATTGAGGTATACATCAATGAACTTAAATTCCAAAGAACCCCCTACTGGATTCCAGCATGCTGCAGAATATTAGGATTGCTGTCCTTATGTTAGTAAGCCAAGCCAGCCCTATTTTCTGTGATAATGTTTTTGATAAAATAATACATTCACTAGTTTAAAAATCAATATATAAAAAAGATTCTCTCACTAAAAATTTTTTGATAAAGTAATACAAATTTATTTTAGAAAAGTCAGAGTAGAGAGTGCTAGTATCTTATTTTTTTTATTTCTATTTAGTCTTTTTTAAAATTTATTTTTGGCATTATAGTATCATACCTAAAATAGAAATTTAAACCAACACTTTATTGAAAAGCAATTATCCTCTAAGTAAAAATAAATAAATAAATAAAATTTTAAATAATTAGAAATTTACATCCCACTTGAAAAATATACTGATTGCTTAATCAGCCCAGCCATGGCTTTTTATTAAGAATTGTTCATGTTTATAAAGTGAAAAATACCTATTCTGTAATTTATCTCTTCAGCCAGCTGCAATTTTTAGACATCAGAGTCTCTTACAGAGAAATGTACCTGAACAAAAAATATCTGGCCAGTTATGCGAAAGTAGGATCTGTCATGCTCATGTACTTATGATATTGTTGGGAAAACAATTTTAAAAATAAGAGCAAAGAAACAGCTACAAGGAACAGACTATTCTGAAACCATTTCCAGGAATAGGGTTTGTTTAAACAAAATGTATTAAGTAAAACCAGCTGCATTAAGGGTCAATGCCATCTGAAGTGGAATTCTAAAACCACCCACTTCATAATATCTGGGTAATTATTCCTTCCTGTTGCTATAAAGGAAACACTCAATGGCCAACTTGCTATAAGAAATCACAGCAAGGAGCAGTGTGCCAATGAACAAAAGGCCCAACTGTAGCACAAGTGGATGCCCCCCAAAACCCTTGCGTCTCACTAGCACTAGCTAGTTCAAATAGCTTTATGCCTCCATATCACGCATCAAAGTGCTGAAGAAACATGAAGGGAGCCACTCTTTTCAGGGTACCAGGAGAGAGAGGCCTATAGTCAGGAATAACAACATTCTGCCAGTGGGTCAACTGATGATGCTTTCACACAAACTGGTTAAAAAACAAACAAAAAAAAAAAACACTCCTTGAATTAAAATATGCTCCAGGGAACTCTAAAAAATGCATACTTATTTTCCAATCTGAAAACTAAAACAGATCTCGAGAAAAAGGGGAGTCTGAATCATAAACAAGGTTTCATGATTTAAAATCATTTTCCTTAACTTATAGCAAAAGCATAAAAAAGAGCTTGCTTCTTTGAAGACTCCCTAGTGGCAATATATCAGGGGAACCCTTCATGAAGTCATGTGACCCAGTCAGGAATATCACCCGTTATGAAAGTGTTTCCCAATGTATCATCAGTACTGGTGGCAGGACTGTAATCAAAACAGTGCCGTTGAGAAATGCAGCCATTAATCATTTTATTTTGGAAACCAATTAGGGGATGATGAAGGAAGAAAAAACAGTGATTCATTTGTTTTGATGAAATCTGGCCTTCAAAAGACAGAACAGGCCAGGAGACACACATATTTTTATGGTCTAAGGTATCTTAAACCAGACCTTTAAAAAAAGATTTTCCCCAGGCTCACTAAATGACCAAAATAAATCAGTTAGCTTATGAACCTGACTATGATGTATTCTGCTATATTTACGGATGTAAGCTTACAGGTAAAAAATAATACATATGACTTAAAGGCAGTCACAAACTTAAACTCAACAAGATAGCAGTGTACCACCATCCAATGTCACCAGCAAGATAATGGTGGCCCAGGTTTGAAACTGCACTCATTAGCTGGGTTTACCTCACTCTTTAAAAAGCAGGCAAAGCTCAGTATTAAAATTCAAATCAAAATGTGCAGTTCACAACACAGCTTATGTGGGCCACAGCTGTTTCTCAGAAGAAATAGTCTGAAACTTCTAAAATCCACCCAGAGGATAATATCAACAATGTCCTGAAAGGTTTTAAGAACATTCCAATTATAGGGATTCCTGATTAGTATGACTGCTGCTGCTGCTGCTGCTGCTGAAGTCGCTTCAGTCGTGTCTGACTCTGTGCGACCCCATAGATGGCAGCCTGCCAGGCTCCCCCGTCCCTGGGATTTTCCAGGCAAGAACACTGGAGTGGGTTGCCATTTCCTTCTCCAATGCACGAAAGTGAAAAGAGAAAGTGAAGCCACCCAGTCGTGTCTGACTTGCAGCGACCCCATAGACTTCAGTCTACCAGGCTCCTCTGTCCATGGGATTTTCCAGGCAAGAGTACTAGAGTGGATTGCCATTGCCTTCTCCGGATTAGTATGACTACCATCCGTTAAAAATTCATGATTACTTGGGCCCAGGTTAGACTTCACAATACTTACTGAGAACAAAGCGGGTAGAGGCTGAGTCCTTGGAGGAACTAGGGGAATGCAGAGCAAAGTAAGTCTATGGAAGAAACTTTTGAAGAAATTCATCAATACTGACAGGAATACTAAAAATAAGCAAATTTCATACGGTTCTTGGTGGCTGATTAAAAAGTGTTGTTCCTTAGCAACATCTATGAGCCATTACTATACAAAGAAAGATGGTATTGGTGGAGAGTATCTGATTAGAAACCAAGAAGGCATGAGCTTGAGTCCTGGGACTCTGTCCCTTCATGAACACAGGCAAGTCAATTAACCTCTCTACGCCCAACAACCTTTACCCATACAGCTGAGATAATATCGGCCATCTCATTTGACACCAAATGAGATGATGTCACACGACCAATGTTGCCAGCACAACCACGTAAACAGAAGGTACAGTATTATTTGAGATAGCTCTTAAAAATCTTTTTTTCTTAATTTGATTCGAGTTGATTTTCTCTTAAAATATCCTATTCAACATGTTTCACACATCTTAACCCATCTTATACTCTCCCTATTCACTATTTCCACTCTTGGTGCTGCCCAGGACCCTGTGTCAGAAATCTTACTTGACGCAGCTACTGGTCTGTGGAAGGCTGGGAGAAGGATGAAACGCCTGAAGGGTGGTCAGTGAAAGAAGAAGCTGATGGAAACTGGAAAGGAAAAAGAAGAAAGTCAAGAGCCCATGAGTGAAATGAAAGCGGTCACGTCCCTGGCGACACAGAAGAGGCTTTAGGTTACTTGCGGCCTTAGGCTACCATGTGGCCTCTTAAGGGCAGAAAATAAAGATAAGAAAGTTCTCAGTTTGAGCAACCACTTCAGTGTCCAGAGAAAGGGAAAATGACACATTAGCAATGAGAAGCTCAGAGCAAATTCCCAGAGACTGTCTCAACCTAAGTGATGGTGGGTCCTGGCAAACATGCAGGGCTTACCTCACAAGTGAACCCCAAGGCACCCTAGGTCTACTTCCTAGACAGAAATGCTATTCTGTTCTCAGCTTTCTTACTCTCAATCTGTCTGGATGGAAGAAAGATGATTTGGAGGTTTAAGTCCTGGCTAGGCTCTAAACCACCTGGGATCTTCAGGCAAGTTAATCCACCTTTCTGGGTCTATTCAGCTTCTTAAATTTTACTTCTTTTCTTGGAGTCATTTCCGTTTTGAAATATATCCTTGGGAATGTCTTTTAGTGCTGAGTTCTCAGTGGTAAATTCTTTTTATTTACCTGAAAATGTCTTTATTTCATTCTCATTCTTGAAAGACAGTTTCATGGCTATGCAATTCTAGGTTAACAGTTATTTTCTTTGCCTCCATTGAAAATATCGTTCCACCATTTCAGGGCTTCTCTAGCTGCAGTAAAGCCAGCCATTGCTCTACTCTTTTGTAGGTAATCTGTCTTTTCTCTATAGCTATTTTAAGAGTCTTCTCTGTTTTTGATGTTCTGTAGGTTCACTATATATTTAGACATGTGTTTCTTTCCTTCTTTCCCTTTTCTCTTTGACTGCTTTGGACTTTAATAGGCTTCCTGAACCTGAGAATTTTTATCTCTCTACCACCCTTAGAACTTAGGACAAGAGAGGCCCCTGTCCTCAATTCCACAATTTAACAGACTCCAGCTCTCTCCATAAGGCAAGTGGTCTCAAGGTTCAGGGGATATGTCCACCCAAAGCCTGCGTAGCATACTTCAGGTACCCGGGACCCTGGAATCCCCTACCTAAACAGCTCCAAGCCCACAGTCAGGGTTTACCTGGATCTCTTCCTCACGTCTACTCTAAAAGTGGAAGGCACCAGCAGTGTGGACACATGCCGGAGGGTGTCCTCAGGTGGCACGTCTGTGAGAAGTCTGAACTGAGATTATATATATAGGGTGAAACATCTGTGCGTGTGTGCTCGAGGCCCCTAGGCAGTGCAGAAAACAGCCGGGGGAAGAAAGAGAAGAGGGTCAGGCCGTAGGCTCAGTGTGTGCTGCTACATGCCAGTGCAAAATTCTGTGAGGTCTGGACACTCTAAATTTCTAGGGTGCTGTGGTGTATTCACCGAGAAAGGAATACAGAACATACTTTATTTAATAGTTTGTTACATTTGTAACTTTTAAATATTTAGACATATGGTGTGTAAGTTTCCATTTATACTGATGCACTCGCTCTGGCAAAGGCACCCCACTCCAGTACTCTTGCCTGGAAAACCCCATGGACGGAGGAGCCTGGGAGGCTGCAGTCCATGGGGTCGTGAAGAGTCAGACACGACTGAGCGACTTCACTTTCACTTTTCACTTTCCTGCATTGGAGAAGTACATGGCAACCCACTCCAGTGTTCTTGCCTGGAAAACCCCATGGACGGAGGAGCCTGGTGGGCTGCAGTCCATGGGGTCGTGAAGAGTCGGACACGACTGAGCGACTTCACTTTCACTTTTCACTTTCATGCATTGGAGAAGTACATGGCAACCCACTCCAGTGTTCTTGCCGGGAGAATCCCAGGGACGGCGGAGCCTGGTGGGCTGCCGTTTATGGGGTCACACAGAGTCGGACACGACTGAAGCAACTTAGCAGCAGCAGCAGCAGCTCTCACACGTGTTAAGGGATGGCTTGATTTCATCAGTTATAAAAATTTTCACCCATTACTGCTTTCAGTATTTCCTCTAGGCCATTCCCCACAGCATCTTTTTCTTAGAACTCCAATTAAACATCAGCTGGATCCTCTCACTATGTACTCTCTCTTAACTAACCCACTGTCTGTCTCTTCCTCTCTCCAAACTGCAAGCTCTGTTACGTCTCCAAATTTATCTTCCAGTTCACTAATTCTCTCTTCAGCTAGATCTGTTTCCATATTCAATCCCTTCTTGAAATTTTTATTTCAAAGATTATACTTTTCACTTCCTGACATTATATTTGTTTTTTAAAATAAATTTGCCTGGTTCTGCTTGATGATATCTTTTTATTTACTCATACTTTCAACTCCTCCTTTTGTTTCCAAAAATTACTAAGTGAATTTATTTTATATTCAACATCCAATACTTCAAATATCTGAAATCATTAGATGTCAGAGCTGACTATGATTTCTAGTGACGCTTGCTCATATCTTGTTTCTGTGTGTCTGCCTGTTGGCTTTTTGGTGTGTTCACATTGGTTGGAATGACCCACGGGAACTCTTTTAAGTCCAGAGAAGACTTTGATTTGCTTCTGTCAAGCGCCCAAGACCACTAAAAACCTAGGTCCACTTTAAGTCAAGATTTCCAACTTGTAGTTATTGGAGGGGGGTGGGGGTCACACAAATAGTATAAAATCAGTTTCCAAATCCATGTGAGAGCAGGTCAGTAGCCACAGTTCTTATGTTACTTTTTTTTTTTTTAACTTTGTCCTCCACCCAAAGCCAAAAGTGAAACAGAAACTTTTCTTGCTGCTTGATATTATATAAAGTCCTTCTCTCCTAGTCCACCTTTCCTCTGAGAGTGTAACCTCTCTCAAGTCTTGGCTTCACAAGAAATAGTTCTGGATCACCAGCTAACTCACTTCTCTATCCTCAGAGAGCCCAAGGCTTGTCATAGGCACACTACTCCCCTCCTTCCCCCCACCAAAGTTCCAGGTCATCCGAATCGATGTACCAGGGTATCATCAATGGATGCTTATTCCGGGGGTAAAGTTTTGTAATAGCAGACTATTTACATTGTCACAGAATGTCTTCCCCACAGATTGCTTTTTAGTTGAGAAAGCAAAACCAACAACTAATTATCCAAACCACACACTTCAAATCAATGTCACTAATGACAGGCAGAAGGACACTGTGGGTACCTGGATGTCATACCATGAGAAAGACATGACTTTACTTTTGTAGTATTCTAACCAGGGGTGCATGACCTGAATCTAACAGGAAGGAAACAGGCCAGAACTGAAAAACATTCTATAAAATAACTGGCCTATATTCATTAAGAAATATCAGTGCTGTGCAAGATAGAAATACTAAGGAACTGTTCGAGATTACCGGAGACTAAAGAATACGACTGCTTAATGCAATCCAGGATCCTCGGCTGGATCCTACACTTGGGGGTGGGGGTGGAGAGATGCTCTAAAGGCCATTACTGGGACAGCTGAGAAAGCTGGAAACACGGATTACAGATTAAACAAGAATATTGTCATCAGAGTTAAAATTTTCCTAAATTTGGTAATCACACTGTAGTTAAATTAAGAGAAGATCCTTGTTGTAAGGAAATATATTTGAAACATTAAGGGACAAATATTACAACCTCAACTGACTCAGAAAAATGAATTTTATATCCACATACACATATGGGGGGGGGTGCAAGAAAGAAGGCTAAAGCAAATGTAAACTGACAAAAATCCTAAAAATCGATGAATCTAAGTAAAGAGCGTGTGGGAATCTCTATACTATCCTAGTAAATAGCTTGTAAATTTTGAAATAATTTCAAAATACAAAGTAAAAAAAGTGGGTGATCCAACTTGAGCCAGTGGTAGACGTGGAAAACAGAATAAGCAGGCATACAGTGCTTGCGTTAGCAACCTATACTGATCTGCGAGGGACCTAAAACTCCAGTTTACCAAGTGTTCCTGCTGAGGAACAGGTGAAGAAATAATACAGAGCTCTGCTCCCATTTAAGATACAGAAAGTTGTAAGAGAAAGTCTCTCTCAACCTAACAAGAAAAAGTTAAGAGTATCTATAAAATTGTAACATTTCTTGAGCTAATCAAAGAGAGCTGAGGTCACAAGGTAACCAAGTGAACTGAATTCTAAAGAGTGACAAGTCCCTCCAAGGAGAGACAAGACATACAAACTGTGCGACCTTTCACATAGCACAAGAGAAAAAGCTGGATGCCATAAAAATCAGGTAAAAGGGAGACAGCTGAACTTTTAATGAATTCTTATAAAGCCAGTTGTGGCTTAGTATAACAGATCTCTGGGGGGTCCAAACATCACTGCGGTCTGGACTGACTTGCGAGCTCCTTCCCATGAGGATTCTACCAGATGCTCATGAGAAAGACTGGGGGCAGAGAGGGAGACTGGAGAGCCCTTCACCTCCCCCGGTATTGACTTGGGATAAAGTCGTGCCCACTTCCTGGACAATTCTCTCAAATAATGCTTTTTAATCCACCAGGGGGAAGGGCAAGAAACCCTCCCTGCACCCCAGGATCCAGGCAAAGATCTACCATTTCTGGGGGTGGAGGTCACCTCCCCCGGTATTGACTTGGGATAAAGTCGTGCCCACTTCCTGGACAATTCTCTCAAATAATCCTTTTTAATCCACCAGGGGGAAGGGCAAGAAACCCTCCCTGCACCCCAGGATCCAGGCAAAGATCTACCATTTCTGGGGGTGGAGGAGAAGCAAAGACATCGTTGACTGAATCGGGCATTGATACGATATAGAGATCTGCTATTGCTGGGGAGGAGCAGCCCGTGAGAACTTATATTCCACTCCTGCCATAGAGGGACTTCCCTGGTGGCTTAGACGGTAAAGCGTCTGCCTACAATGCGGGAGACCTGGGTTCAATCCCTGGGTCGGGAAGATCCCCTGGAGAAGGAGATGGCAATCTACTCCAGTACTATTGCTTGGAAAATCCCATGGACAAAGGAGCCTGGTAGGCTACAGTCCATGGGGTCGTGAAGAGTCGGACACGACTGAGTGACTTCACCTGCCATAGAAGCTAGAGTTTGTGTGCCACAGAGGGTGGAAGTGCTGGAATGCTAAGAAAGCCCCAGCACAGGACTAAGGGGACCAAGCAATTCCCTGTCCCAAGCAACCACGTGCCTGGCTCCAAGTAGATAATTACAGCAATTTACCACTTGGGTAATAATAAAGGTAGGTTAAAAGTAAAAGAATAGGGAAAAAGCTACACAAGCATTATCAAAAGGAAGCTGAAGTGGCTATCCGAACAAAAAGTGTTACCAGGGATTAGGAGGGATGATACATAGTGATAAGAGGCCCATTCAAGTCTAAACAGTCCTAACTGTGTCTATACCTAATACCAGAGCTTTAAAATATAAAAGGAAATAATCTAAATAAAAGTAATTTAGTCTTTCCTTTCATTCCAACTAGTCATTTCTTTGTCCTTCCTTCATCCTTACTAGTCCAACTTTTATTACTCGTTACTATATGGTAACCAGCTTTGAAAGCCAATGACTAATTTCAATATATGCCGTATTTTCACTGCAGCACTGTTTGTGTTAGCAAAACAACTTAAATGTCCTATGACAGGTTGGCAGAGGTGTTTATTGCCTTAGGGAAGAGGGACGAGACAATGTAAGAGGAGTTAAGTCCTACCAGAAGGAAGTAGCAGGTCTAAGCCTCCCATATCAAAGCGTGAAGAGAAGAGAGGAAGAAGCAAATAGACAGACATGTCATCACCTCCCCTTCCTGCAACATTCTGAGGGCAGGGATGACGAATCAGTCAGGGACAGACGTATCAGTCAAGAGACAGAAACCACAGCAGGAATTTGTACAGGGAAATTTTAATATAAAGAACTAACAAAAAGTTGTTAACTAGTAAGAGGGCTTTCTAACTGTGTGTTCTTAAGAGTCCCTATGTGTTTATTTGGCATCCATTAACTAAAGGGCCAAAGTACCCAGCCAAGCTGCTTACATCGGCCCGGTGATCCCGAGCCTTCACTCCAAACCACATCCTTGTCCAGCTCTCACACACCCAGCTGGTACTTCCCCTGCCCTAAGTCATCCAGGGCCAAGGGAAAGCACACGACCAAGGAACTAACAGCTTGGAAGAGCCTCCCCGCCACTCCAAAGATGAGGCTCACACCCTGCACAGAGAGGTCCTGCTCCACTGCAGGAACACACAGCTAGCTGGGGGCAAGGACACCTGCCAGCGGGAGCAAAACGGGCCTCTGGACGTGGGCCGTGCAGTGGGGAAACCTGTTAGGAGAGTGTGTGAATGGGTGGAGCCAGTCCCCAGTGTGGCCTCTTGGGTGGTCTGGGAGGGATGCTGAGTGTCACTGGGCGTAGTCCACGAAAAGCCATGCCCCACTGAAAATCAGCACACCGGAAATGGGGAAGGAAACCCCTTCTCCCTCGATGGCCTTGTGGGGTCCCTTCAACTCTGTCCCTCTACTGACAAAGCCTAACATGAAGCCAGTTGGCAAAGGAGAAATGCTTACAGAGTCCAGATCCCATGTCACAAAGCAGGGCAAAGAAAAACAGATTTGGAGATGAAAGGCAAAAAATGGGGACCTGGCAAAGAGACGGGAGGGGAGGGCAGGCTTGTAGACAGAGTGGAAATAACGGGCTTGTGCCCCACTTGAAACTCGAGAGGGGACCACCTTGCAGGAGACAACCTCCCGTCCATACACAGGGAAGGCCACAGAATAAACGTGGGGTGTGGCATGGCAGGACGAGACACAGGGAAAGTCTGAATCGAAGCATTCTGAGCCTCCCTTAGTTTCTGTGTGGGAAGAAAGGGACTCAGAAGTTCTTTTCTGGTTCACGGAAAAAAAAAAAAAAACCCAAGTCAAGAGCCATGTCATCTGCCACAGGGTGAATGCACTGAAAAGGCAGACGAGGCTAGTCAGCCGGGCCTGATGGAAACAAAGAGTAAAACAGAACGCAAGGTTACCAAGCACACCTCCGGGGACGTCTGCACAAAGGGCCCAGACGGGACTAGATCAGCACAGGCAGCGAGCACGGAGCCCGGCCTCGTCACAAGACCTCATTATCCTCAAGCCACTCAGATGCCATTCTTTCCTGGGGAAGGGCAGGGGAGGGGGAGGAGGGAAACGTGGACGCCTCAGAGCTCACCCAGAAGGCAATTTTTAAACTGAAAGGAAATCAGACCTTGTTAACTGGCTAATTAAAACACTTCTCCCCACTACAAGATGGCAATTTATGAGGAAGACAGATTGGTGATTTATAGAAAAAAAAAAATATATTCTCATATGTCTGCACAGTAGGTGGTAGTATATAAATCTATGACTCGTCTACATTACTATATGTCTTTAAAAGAGAGGGAAAAACCAAAAAGAACACACTAACTTGTATATACATACAATATTAAACTTCATCACGTCTAAGACACCACTGTGAGATACAGATTTACTTTATGTATCATTAAACCATGGCATTCTAATAAAATTATTATAAGATCCATCCTGATATTAGAGTTTTTCTTCTCAATTTTTAATTTTTTAACCACTTTTTAAAACTGGCATACAATTGATATATAAGTTACAGGTGCACAATATTCACAATATCGGAAGGCTATATTCCATTTATTGTTATTATAAAAAATCTGTTATAGAGCTTTTTAAGTGTGATTATAATGGACATTTCACAATTAAAGTAGCTCTGAAAAAACACAGGACAAACTAGCAAGGTAGACCTTACTTTCTACCAAATACCTTCCTTTGTTGCTTTCATTTTCTTACTGTGTGTACTTAAAAAAACACAATGCACAAATTTCCCTACTGCTGCTGCTGCTGCTAAGTCGCATCAGTCGTGTCCGACTCTGTGCGACCCCAGAGACGGCAACCCACCAGGCTCCCCCGCCCCTGGGATTCTCCTGGCAAAAAAAATGGAGTGGGTTGCCATTTCCTTCTCCAAAACTTCCCTACTACTCATCTTAAATTCTCTCCTTAAAAGACACCCTGCTACTGCTACTGCTACTGCTGCTAAGTCGCTTCAGTCGTGTCCGACTCTGTGCGGCCCCATAGATGGCAGCCCACCAGGCTCCCCCATCCCTGGGATTCTCCAGGCAAGAACACTGGAGTGGGCTGCCATTTCCTTCTCCAATGCAGGAAAGTGAAAAGTGAAACTGAAGTCGCTCAGTCGTGTCCAGCTCTTCGCGACCCCATGGACTGCGGCCCACCAGGCTCCTCCGTCCATGGGATTTTCCAGGCAAGAGTGTTGGAGTGGGGTGCCATTGCCTTCTCCGAAAAGACACCCTGGTCCCTCTCAATTTGAGGGAAGAACTTAAATTTCTACCCAGACACATTCTAATTCCAACAAAACACGGGTTCCCAATTCACAGCTGTCCAAATTCACATGTAACCTGCTGCTCCACCTCTCTGCATTTTGGCGGGTACCTTTCTGGTGCTTCACTTTACTATCAGAGCACATCTCTGTGAGCTGGCCGAGTAAAGGATGCTCTCTCTACTGCAGGTGTGATGGCTGTCCCCACACAGAGGAGACAACCCCAGGCTCCATCTCATCTCAGCAGCTCTCTGTGGTTCATATAAAAGGAGGCCAGCAGCTGATTTAATATTCCACTTGAGAGTTACACTTTGGGTGTTTATTTTCATCTTCACAGGAGTGAGGACCTTCCTAGGCCATCTGGTTCATCCTTAACTCTTTTGAATGGTTCATCTTTAAAACATTTCTGTGAGTTGGGGAATTTTGCATATGACCGCAGGTTGAACAATGCTACTGGATCCATGCTGATTTTCTTATGTGCACCAATGGTGCTGCGTTGGTAGAAGAGAGAGGGTCCTTATTCTCGGCTATCAGGCGTCTACAGGCAATTTCCAGGTGGCTGGGTAAAAAGGAGGTGTTTGTATGTAAAGAGAGATGGAGAGGGTGTGGCAGTTGTTAATAGCTGATGAATCAAGGGGAGGGATAGACTGGTTGTTCTCTGCACTTATTATTCCAAGTTTTTACCGGTCTGAAAATATTCATAATAAAAAATTAAGAAAATAAAATAAATGTTCTTGATAAGTACAATCAATCCTTCTTAACATCTTCAGGAAAGGAAATTTCATGACTTCCCATGAAGCCAATACAGCTCCAGCATCTTAATAAGGGGAATCTTGACCACCACTGAAGCAGCCATTAAATACAATTACCGGGGAGGTCTCTGCAGGCACCGTGCTAAGAGCTTTAGCTCATGGCCTCTCCGCATCCTCTCAGTAATCCTTTGAGGTGGGTGTGTGTTATCACCATTCCTATCTCATGGGAGTCAGAGCCAAAGCTTTCAAGGGGTAACCCAGTAACTATGAGATCCCACTCCAGTTACGGTGGAGTCAGGATTTCTGGGCAGAGAAACTCTGGGGCCCATACTCTTTATACCGTCTCTTCAAACTTGGATCAGGACTCATTCCTGGTCATGAAATCCACTAGTAAGGCATAGCCCAGCATTTTTCAACTTTTTGAAATAAAATAGAAAAATCACTGTGCAGGATGAAGAGGGTGTGTATTAATTCACAGATTTTCTTCAGACACACAGAGTGAATCGTACTAGAGAATATGTTCTCCACACAGGTTACAATGTTTGAAAACCACTGCGTTATTCTATATTGCTGCTGCTTCTTTCATTTCCTGCCCAGAAGCCTCACTGTTTAGGAGACTAGAGGAAAAAAAGCAATGCAGATTTAGAGAGTTAAGAGGGAAAATTCCGCTGGGAATTCTCTAATCTCAATATAAGCCAAAATAATATACTTTTAGTACACACTAATAGATAGCAATGCAGCTGGCAAATTTGCTAAAATATAAAAGACATTTTCAAGTAGGAATCTGGATAATCCCCTTGATGTTTGTTACAGTGAGATGTTATCTGCCATTCTATTAAAAGATACCAATTTAAAATTCCGGCTGAAATAGTACATATAAATACAGTCAGTTGTTAAATGAAAATTCTTCTCTGGCGATTCTTCTCCACTGAAAATCCCATTGCATGTCAACACGACTGAGGTCAAGAATGATGAGTAAAAACTACACCGAGAAGTCCAAGGTGAGGCATGTCTGTGTATGTGTCTGTGCTGGCAGTGCACGACTGTGCAAATGAGTGGTAGAGAATTCTATCAACAGTGTCTCCCCAAACCAAGTACCCAACCTTTTTTAAAAGGTTAAATGAGAAAAGTGAAGGGGGGAGAAAAAATTCCAAATGTGTTGAAGGACTATCATTTAAAGAGGATTATCTGTGAATTAGTCTTACCAGCACCAAATGAAGTCATAGGAAGAAAGTACTATGTCTTTAAATCCACAGCTATTTTTCATTCCAAGTTTCTGTTTAAGGCCATTACTGCTCCCTTGGGACTGTATTGACTCACTGCATCTTCAGAATGACGCAAGTGAGCTTCTCTGTACAACTTCAAAACAGACTGTGAATATATCCAGGCAAAGGCTGTCTGGGGAGCCAACAGATCCATCAGGCACCCATTCGCACAACAACTGCTAGGACTGGGCAGGTGACGAGAATGCTCTGCTTCTCATCTTCAATTTCATCACGGTCTGAAAACTTTTTTCAACTGGTAAAAGACCCTGACCACTTTTTCCACATCTTTTCTTAGCTTGCCTGTCCTCTTCAGGACCTCAGATCCACCTTCTCTGCCCATCTGGGGTCCAGTCTACTTTCTTAGACTTACTTGGTTATGTAGTAAAACGAGAATCAAAACGAGAAATCCGGTGCAAATTTCTCCAGTGCTGGGTCTCTTATACATCTCCAGTTCCCTCCTCTAATCTTTTTTTTTTTTTTTTTTGTGGGGAGTGGGAGGGCAACTTCAATTATCCTTGCTCTCCTGCCCCATTGTTAGAAAAAACTGAGAGCTGGCTATAACTCAATATTCCTTCCAGTGCTAACAGAGACAGCAGCGAATGGTTCCCCTCAACTCCTGCATCAGTTACCATCTGCATCCAGCAGTCACGGGGAGAGTGGGAAACGGGGAGGACTGGCCGTGGCGGACCTCCACGCGGCCATTTAAAATCGAGGAGCAGCAGCCCACGGCGCGCGCCGGGCTCCGTGCGGGCACTGGAGATGGAGCAGGCAGGCCCCGACAGCCATGGGCCTTCCCTGCACAGAGCTGACAGTCTAGTGAAGGAGGGAGGCTTTAAAGGACTGTCACACTAACAGGGTTCGTGGTGAGCACGGAGAAGTGCTAACAAGGACTAACACAAGTGCTAGACGATCTGGCTGAGAGTGCAAAGGCCTCGTTGAAAGTGACAGGTAAGATGAGACCTTGAGGAAGAGGTGATGTTTGCCAAGGAGAGGAGAGGGTGGGATATGAGAAGCGGGGGGAACAGTTCACCTGGAAATAGCAAGGACAGAGGCCCGAGGCAAGGAAGCGCTCGCTATAAGAATCAGTATGAGGTGAACAGAGTCCAAGCCTGAAGCTTCAAGGGGCTTCATCTGGAGACCAGTCACATAGACAGTCCCAATCACCGCCAATGTGGCAAAGAAAGGCAAATAAGGCTACAGCTGCCTGGCCTGAAAGCCAGGTAACTTCAGGGTCACCTGGTTCAGCACATTTCCTAAAAGCCCTACTGCTTCCTTCCCAAAACACATGACCAAAAGGCAGAGACTGAACCAACATAAAATGTGCGTGCTTTTTTTTTTTTTTTAAAAAGTAGTTTACATTTGGGGCTGACCATTTTCACACAGTGTTCTTTCTGAGAACACTCAAATTATAAAAGGTATCCGTGGTGCCAGAAAGCAGAGTGGGGTCTATTAATACAACAGCTGAGCAGCTGTAAATAATAAAACCTCGAGTAATCAAGCTATACTGTCAGGCTTTGCCTGTAGTATCTCTCAAAATCAAACGCAACTTCATCATATTTATATTTTATCCTTTCAACATGGGTGGCGATAGTAGTAAAGAAATCTACCTGCCAATGCAGGACACACAAGAGACAAGGGTTCGATCCCTGGGTCAGGAAGATCCCCCAGAGTAGGAAGTGGCAACCACTCCAGTATTCTTGCCTGGAAAAGTCCATGGACAGAGGAGCCTTGCGGGCACATTAGCCACCCAAAGTATCAGAAGTATGACAGTGTTTTAAAGAGAAGCTCCTCACGTAACAGATTACTCACGCGCTCTGTATTACTGGGTGCTTAGTTGAGGCACCCAACTGAGATAGTTCACCATCAAATGCACCACTTTGAACTCATTTCTCTATATAAATGTATACGCTCCCCCTCCCCAAGCATAAAGGGATAAACAGTACAAGGCCCTTTCGGGATTTACTACTGGGGACTAAAGTCTTTAATATATCTCAAGACTTTACAGGACTTTGTATCAGAGGTGAAATTGTACCCCAATATGCCATAAGTCAGCAAGCTCTAACATAAAGTAAGAAATGGCGGAGGGCAGCAAAGAGGCAACGGAGGATGGAATTTTTATAGTAAACAGCTTTGCCATTGTGAATAATGACTGTTACTAAAATGTGCGGCTGCTTTTCCAGTATCTCCCTCTTTCTCCCTCTGTTGATCTCTGTTGCCATAACTACCACTTGAATCATCTTAACAACTGCATACACATCTCCAGTGCTGGTACTGCCACTCTTGTCGCTCCAGCTCGGCTTTCGTTCACCTGGCAGCTGCTTAGACCAGAGGCTGCAAACACAGCGCACGAGGGGCTGTTTTGTGAACAAGCAGTTAGGAAAATTCCTAAGTCCTAGTTCTCAATATATGGTAATATTTAAATCTCAATCATAATTTTCAATCAACTAGAAAGTTTTTTCTTCCCTAATTGCCACAAACTTTTTAATTTTCAAGGAGAAGATGACAAAATTTCAAAATATAAGAAACCTCTAAAAAATTCTAAGCTCCATATCTGGCTCTGTATATTTGGCTTCATGGCCTATGCTTTCCTCTCTCTGCAGTCACCCATCATCATCAACGGTGCGAAAATAATGACTGGGTTTCTGGAGAAAGAAGATGGACTGAGCACGCGTCCTCAACTCCTCTTCTGACGGCGGCGCCTTTAAATTACAGTACAGGAATTTCAAAGGAAGTCTAAACCCACGACAAGGAAGAGAAAAGAGAGCGGGGTTGTCATCGGACTAGAAGTTCTAACTAAGTTTTTTTAGAATCTGAAAGTGGATGGGTTCACGTTGCCTGGTGAAGCAGAGCGGAGGAAATCACCGCTGTGCAGTCTTGAAAGAGGAGAGTAGTTAAGAGGGAGCCCATGTGCTGGGAGAACTCCGAGCACTGAGATGGCAAGCAGAACGCAGGGTGGAAGTGAGACAGGGGAGTGAAAGCTGAGGGATGCAAGCCTGAGCACAAAAGGATCCACAGCCAAAACCCACACCTGACCCACCTCTGCACCCCTGGGCATTCACCCCACCAGCAAGGAGAAGTCTGCTCCAAAGGAGTCTGCAGAGCACAGATGCAGCCCACTGACGCCCCGCTGTCACATAAGCCACCGGAGAAGGTTTCTAACTCCCCTACTCACCCACATACACGCAACACACTCACCCTCCCGATTCCCACTTTTCTATGGACAACAAGGATCACCAGACTCTTGAGGAAAGCCTAGAGCATCACAGAAAGAGATCAAGACAAACAGATTAACCCTGAAGGGAACAGGTAATTTAGGGGGAAAAAAAATTCAAAGCACCAAAACACAAGACCCTACAACTCTAATTCATACCCTCAGAGAGTCTTGTAAAGATTACATGTTGAGAAATCAAGAATGTCATGCTAGGGAAAAGATTTTAAAAATTAAAAAAGAAACCCTCTGGTAGTTAAAAACACGACTGCCGAAATTAAAAAAAAAAATAAATGAGGGCTTCTCTGGTGGCTCGGTGGTAAAGAAGCTGCCTGCAAAATGCAGGGGAGACATGTTCGATCCCTGATCCGGGAAGACCCCACATGCTGAGGAGCAGCAGCTAAGCCCATGCTCTAGAGTCCGGGAGCTGCAACCACTGA
Organism: Capricornis sumatraensis; assembly: GCF_032405125.1. Classification (NCBI taxonomy): domain Eukaryota; kingdom Metazoa; phylum Chordata; class Mammalia; order Artiodactyla; family Bovidae; genus Capricornis; species Capricornis sumatraensis. The sequence goes on from NC_091069.1 coordinate 5,925,649, forward strand.
GCCCGCGAGAAGAGAGCCGCGCTCGCTCACTACAACTAGAGAAAGCCCGTGCACCAATGAAGACTCAGCACAGTCAAAAAATAACCAACTACATAAATAAAAATTCTTAAAAAAAAAAAAAGAATGAAAAGTAGGGACTTCCCTGGGGGTCCAGTGGCCACACTCCCAATGGAGGTTTGACCCCTGGTGGGAGAGCCAGATCCCACACGCCACAACTAAGACTTGGGGCAGCCTAATTAATTATTGATTTTTTTTTTTTTTAAAGCATGAGAGGTAGTCAAGGAAATTTCCCAAAACCCTAGAAAAAAGGCAAAGTCCAGGAGGGCAAATATGAAATTAATACAAAGAGCCCCTGTAGTAAACACGACCCAGATTCATGGCTTCCCTGGTGGTCTGCACTCTCCCTACTCTGCCCAGCCCCTCCGGGGCTTTCTCCTGTGTGATACCATCCTGGCCACTAGGGTGCCTGGAAATCAGCTACCACAACTTGTCAACTGAGGTTCACTTAGAGCTCACCTGATTCAAATTTCACAGAGGCCACCTAGAGCAGACTGACCCCTCAGGCTTAACTTCTGTATCTCACAGTGGCTATACCACTCAAGCGCACACACAGTCTCTCTTGCATTGCAGACATCTGTTCTGCCTTTTGGGGTCCTTTCCCCTTTTTTCCTTTAAGTATAAAAGTTTCTTTGCGAGAGTCTGCTGCAGGTCAAAGCTCAGTTTTCATTTATCTGAAAACGTTACTTCCTGATTATTAAAAAGTTATATTTTAGCTGAGTTTAAGATTCTAGGTTTGGCAATCATGTTCTCTGAGCCCTTTTAAAACACTGCTCCACTATCTTCTGGTTTCCACTGCTGCTGCAGAGGAGTCTCCCTGGGAGGCAATCAATTTTCTTTTAGACTCCTTTAAGATCACCTTTATGCCTTTGGTGGTATATGATACTGATTTGCCTGGATAATGCTTTTTCTAATTTTAATTCTACTTGGGATTTACTCTGATTCTTAAATCTAAATATTTCTGGGTTTCAGTATTTTTGGAAATTTTTAGCATCATTTTCTCAAATACTGCCTTTTCCCCACTCTCTTTTATCTTTTTCTGCCTCGCTATTTATTTTAAATTATCTCATTCTGTTTCTTTAGATTTAATATTCAGTTTTCATCTTTGTCTTTCTACACTGTATTCTATGGCGTTTCTTCAGCTTTATTCCCAGTTTACAAAAACTCTCTTTAGCTATGTCTAATGCATTGTTTGACTCATCCACTAAGGTTTAATTTCACTGATTATGTATCTCTGCTTTCAATTCTTCCAGATCTTTCTTCATAGGATTTTAGCTCTGCTTTTAAGCTATAATTTTATATTATAATTCTAATATCCAAAGCTCCATACTACTTCTGCTTTTTTTCTCTCTCTTGCACTCATAGTTGCTTATTTCCTCATATTTTTAAATTGAGAATTATGAGCTCATGTTTGGAGAGGCTTTATCTGTGGGAATCCTGGGCTAAGGCTAGAATAAAGGCAGCTATATCCAAACAGGATATATATTGACTACTGCCAGTATCCAGGAACTCTATCAACCCAGGATCTCTTTAAGATAATTTCTCTTTTTGGAGTTCCCCAGACTACATAGATCAGGTAAATTCAAACAAATTTCATGAGAAAGCAGGCCTAGGGTAAAAACTATCCAAGGAGAATCCCACCACCACCACATACCCCCACCCCAGCAATTCAAAGTACAGGCCAAATCAGACAAGTTTGAAAAAAAAAAAAAGAAAATCTGCCAATGGGCTTATTTTTTCATTCTACCATTTTGCTAGAGATATAGGTAGCACTTCAATAATCCTAGCTGTATACGATAGTCTCAGTTCCACCGGCCTGTTTAACACAAGCTCCAGACTTTGTCTCCTATCCCAAAAAGCCTTTAAAATACAGGTCTCACAGACACCCACCATATGAGTGAACCACTCCACCTTGCAGCTATATACCAAAGGGAAATAAAGCATATGTCCACACAGACTTGTTCACAAATGTTCTGGCAGCTTTATTTGTAACAGCCCCAGATGGAGACAACCTGAAGGTCCAAGAACAGGTGAGCGGATAAACACAGTGCGGCATGTCCAGACAAACGGTCGCATTTGGCAATAAAAAGGGACAAACTACCGATACACACAACAGTACGGGTGACTCTCAAAACAGCTGAGAGTATTCAGGACATGACTGTATTTTCTAGAATTTTATGCAGATGAAAACTAACACATGGGAAGAGAAAACAGGGAAGTGGCTGACAGGAGTCGGGCAGTGCAGACGGGGAAGGGCTGCAGGAGGTCATAAGAAAACCTAATGACTGGTATTTCCATTATTTCAATTATGGTGACGATGTCAAGGGTGTATACATACGTCATAATTTATCAGATTGTACACTTTAAATATTAGTAGTTGCAAAGAAATAGAGGAAAACAACAGAATGGGAAAGACTAGAGATCTCTTCAAGAAAATTAGAGATACCAAGGGAACATTTCATGCAAAGACGGGCTCGATAAAGGACAGAAATGGTCTGGACCTAACAGAAGCAGAAGATATTAAGAAGAGGTGGCAAGAATACACAGAACTGTACAAAACAGATCTTCACGACTCAGATAATCACGATGGTATGATCACTCACCTAGAGCCACACATCCTGAAATGTGAAGTCAAGTGGGCCTTAGGAAGCATCACTACGAACAAAGCTATTGGAGGTGATGGAATTCCAGTTGAGCTATTTCAAATCCTGGAAGATGATGCTGTGAAAGTGCTGCACTCAATATGCCAGCAAATCTGGAAAACTCAGCAGTGGCCACAGGACTGGAAAAGGTCAGTTTTCATTCCAATCCCAAAGAAAGGCAATGCCAAAGAATGCTCAAACTACCACACAATTGCACTCATCTCACACGCTAGTAAAGTAATGTTCAAAATTCTCCAAGCCAGGCTTCAGCAATACATGAACCGTGAACTTCCAGATGTTCAGGCTGGTTTTAGAAAAGGCAGAGGAACCAGAGATCAAATTGCCAACATCCGCTGGATCATGGAAAAAGGAAGAGAGTTCCAGCAAAACATCTATTTCTGCTTTATTGACTATACCAAAGCCTTTGACTGTGTGGATCACAATAAACTGTGGAAAATTCTGAAAGAGATGGGCATACCAGACCACCTGACCTGCCTCTTGAGAAACCTATATGCAGGTCAGGAAGCAACAGTTAGAACTGGACATGGAGCAACAGACTGGTTCCAAATCAGGAAAAGGAGTACGTCAAGGCTGTATATTGTCACCCTGCTTATTTAACTTATATGCAGAGTACATCATGAGAAACGCTGGACTGGAAGAAGCACAAGCTGGAATCAAGATTTCCGGGAGAAATATCAATAACCTCAGATATGCAGATGACACCACCCTTATGGCAGAAAGTGAAGAGGAGCTAAAAAGCCTCTTGATGAGAGTGAAAGAAGAGAGTGAAAAAGTTGGCTTAAAGCTCAACATTCAGAAAACGAAGATCATGGCATCCGGTCCCATCACTTCATGGGAAATAGATGGGGAAACAGTGGAAACAGTGTCAGACTTTATTTTGGGGGGCTCCAAAATCACTGCAGATGCTGACTGCAGCCATGAAATTAAAACATGCTTACTCCTTGGAAGGAAAGTTATGATCAACCTAGATAGCATATTCAAAAGCAGAGACATTGCTTTGCCAACAAATATCCGTCTAGTCAAGGCTATGGTTTTTCCAGTGGTCATGTACGGATGTGAGAGTTGGACTGCGAAGAAAGCTGAGCCAAAGAATTGATGCTTTTGAACTATGGTGTTGGAGAAGACTCTTGAGAGTCCCTTGGACTGCAAGGAGATCCAACCAGTCCATCCTAAAGGAGATCAGTCCTGGGTGTTCATTGGAAGGACTGATGCTAAAGCTGAAAATCCAATACTTTGGCCACCTCATGTGAAGAGTTGACTCATTAGAAAAGACTCTGATGCTGGGAGGGATTGGGGGCAGGAGGAGAAGGGGACGACCGAGGATGAGATGGCTGGATGGCATCACCGACTCAATGGATGTGAGTTTGAGTGAACTCCGGGGGTTGGTGATGGACAGGGAGGCCTGGGGTGCTGCAATTTATGGGGTCACAAAGAGTAGGACACGACTGAGCGACTGAACTGAACTGATAGGTCAATTATACCTCAATAAAACTATCTGGGGGTGGGGGGGGTGTGAAAAGGCCTCTTGGTTACTGAAAGCAGCAAATGACGCCAAGACAGCTGTGGTTTCCTTGCGCCTCTGATTTTCAGTTTGTCCGTTATTTTTTAGGCCTTGAGGAGTTCCCCCTTTTCTTGCAAGTTACTAAAAGATGTCATCTGTTTAAGCATTGTGTCTAAGCATTTTTATCAGGTGGATTTTCAGAATAGTTAACCTGTCACGTCCCCAGTGAAAGTCTCCCTTGTTATCTGTGCTTGCAGGTGATGCTAAATTTCCAAGTCCTATGACATTATGCCGCCCCATCCCAAATCCTTCAACAATAAAACCCGGAGGGCGAGCAGAGTTGGTTCAAAACCTAGTGCTTATGGGCCTTGTATTTTCCTTTCCTTGGGCTCTTGACATGCACTCTGCCCAGAAGCTGAGTCTTCGTCCTGTACCCTTAACTCCTTTCAACCTAGGCTGTAGTGAAATCCCACCTCTTTACTCCTGGCCTCCACATATGCCCCAAAACTCTCTCTCCTCATCTCCCCCCACCAAACAATACCACTCCCAAATCTCTCCCTGACCTATCACCCTAGTGAGTGGCAGGCTCTCCTTCCTCTCGACCACTGTAATTCTTCTCACCTACACTCTTAATGGGAACTAAATCATGGCTAGCATTTGAATTAAATGCTTGGGTGTTTCATCTTCTCAACTTGGTTCCTGAAAACCAGGACCATCTTTGAATCTTCCACAGCTCTAGCACAATGCCTTGTGCTCTTGTAAACAAACAATAAATACTTGGCAAATGAATCACTGAACATACTCGGGAATGAAAATCCTTAAGGGCAAATGATTACAATGGGAGATATCTCCCAAAGGTGCAGAAGGGCCGACCGTGTGCCTGTGTCCGACTCTGCGACCCCATGGACTATAGCCCACCAGGCTCCTCTGTCCATGGAATTCTCCAGGCAAGAAATACTGGAGTGGGTTGCCATTTCCTCCTCCAGGAGATCCCCCTGACACAGGGGTTGAACCCGAGTCTCCTGCATCAGCAGGAGGATTCTTTATCACTGTGCCGCCTGGGAAGCCCAACCAGCCTGACATTCTGATACAAATCACTTAAATCCAGACAGTCACAGCAAGAACTGTTTGGAAGTATCCGTTTCAAATCTATAGGGCATGTACACTTTGCTTCAAGAGAATCACAACTACATGTTAAAACTGCACTGCCTAGAGTAATTATCAGGCAGCATTTTTAATACCAATGTTTGAAGGAGAAATATCGATGATATTTTCTTTACAGATTTTTTTTTCCCCTTAATAAGCACACACGCTTCTGAGTGAAGATATCTGCAGCATTTCAAAAGTCTAGCACTGGTAAATGTACCATGAATATGTCACAGTGCTTAAGAAAGAACAAATGTTCTATATTTTGTCATCTGCATGATTCGTTGAGCCAACAGAATGAAAGGGCTCTAGGTTTGTCCCCTCAAGCTCAAAGCACAAATGTATAGAACATAAACTGGCATTCCAGCTGCCCGTACTCAACTCCATGCCCAAACCTCTAGTTTTCCCCAATCTCACTTTTTAAGGGAGTGCCACCATGCGGTGACTGACTTGAGCACACTTCTAACAGATGCCACTACGGTGCGCTCTGTGCTCCAGAACAGGAGGGGAGGGCCACACTTTATAGGGTATCTTATAACAGATTATTTTCACAAATGATCAGACTTTAATATAAGTCTAATAAGATATTCTCTGTTCTTTTCAGGAGGGTTCAGGTTGGGACCCTGATTTCATGTTAGTGAGACCCAGAGTCGATAATCCCCACGGCAACTGTAACTGGGGCAGGGCTGAGAGGTGGGGCAGGAACATTGCTAGGCCCTGCAATCCCGGTCTCCTGCCTCGCTGTCTCAACCCCACAGCTCTTCTGTATAAGATGCAGGTTATCCGGCAACTTCCAATTTTATTTATTTATTTAACAAATACGTATATGGCACTCACCATGTGCCTGAGACTTTATAAATATTTGTAAAGCAGTATTTAGAGCAGTGCCTGGCACACGGTAAACACTACATGTGTCAAATAAGCAAAAAATTAAAATCTCCACATAATTTGTATTTAACGCAGCTCTTCTCATCTGAGGAGTCTGAAGTAACAGCCTATATTATAAAATTTAAGCAATCTTCTAGGGTGTTTTTTTTTTTTTAAAAAAAAAAAAGGATGCAAAATTCACAGAAATTAAGCTAAGAGCAAAAGCCAGAAGTCTGTGCTCTAAAAGGCTGGAGCACTGTCCTTCAGCTGGTGGCTGGATACACGAGCAGTGACACATCCACGCAAAGGGATACCACTCGGAGACATAAAGGGATCAAGGGAGGGACTCGCATAAAATGCTCCACCGAGAATGACTCACGCCGCGTGACACTGAGTGAAAGAAGCCAGACTCCAAAGGCCATACACTATATGACTGCTATACGATGCCCTGTACATATAAGGACAGAAAGCTCGCCGTGGTTGCCAGGAGCTGAGGAGGGAGCGGGGTAGGGACGATTCCAAAGGAGCAGCGCTTGGGGGTGTGGGGGGATGAGGGCAGGGCTCTGTGTCTTGAATGAGGTGGCAATTTCACAACGGCATGCGTTCGTCACAGTCCATAGAACTGTACCCTGAAGAGTTAAGCTTTACACTATATGGAAATTATACCTCAATAAACCTGACTAGGTCCACAGTTTAGCTTTCCAAATTAAAGACTAGTTGTATTTTAAGAAGCTAAAGAAGTTGCATTCTAGAAAAGTTAAACAAAAACTGGTCAGATTTTTTTTTCTCTGTCACTGACCTCTATCCTTTATTAACTTTATACCTACCCTTCATAAAAGTTACAGTTTGCTGAGCTAACTATGTAACAAGCACGGTTCTGTTTCTTCCCCTTGACTGCTTCCTCTTCTAGGTCAACTTCAGACACGTGTGAAATAACGAGGGGAAAATGCCCCTTCCCTTCTCCACAGCATACTCCCGCACCCATTCCACTCCCAGGGCATAACCACCATCAACAGACTTTTTCCTACACATGTTCAGATCCACACTTTTCCCTGTGGTATGAATGGGACTGTATTCCACATTACACTTGCTTTTCTACTGAATGTTTTGAACATCTCTCCGTGTCTATGTAAAGCTGCCTCGATCTCTTTAACAGCTGCAGAATGTTACACAGAACCATGGCCATAATTTATTTAGCCATTCCCTAATAACGTGTACCTAACTCCTTCCAAATGCTCTAAGGTAGGTTCCTCGTAGAGAGTTTAATTCTCCCAATGACCCAACGACGAGAGGGCCTATTAAAGATAAGTACCCCAGGGCTTTGGAAAGACACACTAAGTCCTTCCTTCCACAAATCCTGCTCTGTGCCAGGAACACAGCAGTGCACAGGTCAGACACTCCTGGACACCACCTAAGTCACTCACTACCTTTCTTCTTCACTGGCTGTAACCAGTAACAACCCCCTCAGCCCCCCGACTGGTACAAGTCAGGGCTGATGCGAGAGGGGCTCTGGGGGCCCCCAGAGGGACTCTCGGCCTGGACTGGGTGCAGAGTGACCGCCAGGGGAGGCCTTCCCGTTCCTGATACTTGGTGCAGCCTTTCCTCCATCCCCATCAGACGGAGGATACACAGCGAGAGTCGTCGCGGACTCTATCCCAGAGCGGAGCGGCTCTGCTCCCAAAACGGAAGTCGTCTGCCTGCTGCTGCTACATGCTGGCTCACACCAAGCCTCCCAGGAAGTGGTACGCTCGGCAAATCATAAAGTAGTTCACAGGTTCACCAATGAGGCCGCCGAGTAAACCTTTCTCTCAACAAGGAAACAGAGAAAGAGGAGGCTGTGGGCTCTGACGGTTGTACACGTGAACGAAGGGCACGGGGGAAGATCCCCATGTTAAGAGATGCAACTGAGAGAAGCAGTGAGTCAGCGCCAGCGGACAGCTACAAGCAAAAGTGCAGGGCCTGGGGGTAAAATCTCATAGTCAAAAAAAAAGGCATTATGGGAGTTTAAAAAAATGTATCTCAAAGCACAAGAGCATCAGAACCTCCGGGCACTCCACATACTCCGTGTCCCCACGCCCTGCTCTTCCTGGCTCCAGCGAGGATTGACACACAGCTGGTCATCTTTCACTTAGACCCTGGCCCACTCCTCTGGCCCAAATAATTTTGAAGCATATATCTAATACTATATAATTTCATTCATAAATATCTTAATACGTGCTTCTAGAAGATAAAGTCTATTATAAACATAAGGATCCTTTTGGTTATAAGACCTAAAAATTAACAGTAAATCTTAAATATCATCCAATATTCAGTTAAAGTTCAAATTTCCCCAATCAGCTCATAAATGCATTTCCACCACTCCAATTTTTACAGTTTGCTTGACTCAGATCTTAATAAGCACCATGTACTGTGGTTACTTCTCCTTTAATCTATAGGTTCCACTTAATCATTTTCTTCTAATTCACTTTCTAAATAAACCAAGACCTTTGCTCCAGCATTGCTCTCTGTCTAAATTTTGATGACTACGTTTAACATGTTAGGGGGCTGAATTTTAATTGTTGCTTTTCCTGTGAAGATTTCCTTTGCTCATCTGCGGGTGACGACTCCTGTTTAAAAGAGGTGCCTTTTTCTGCATGTAGAGGGTGGGAGGGGATGGGTGTGTGTGCACACTTTATTTTGGAGGGCTGTTCTGTGGCTGGTTGAAAGAATCAAGTGAGTTTCTCAGACAAACTGCAACTCTTTCACAACTAAAACTTGGTATTCCCTCATGAGGTCAGACTCTCCAGGGCATTCTGAGGCCAAGCAAGCCTTTAGAAGAACAGGGCTATGAAGGACTTCCCTGGGCAACACGCTGTGTTCCCGCTGCAGGGTGCATGGGATCAATCCCTGGTTGGGGAACTAAGATCCCACATGCCGTGCAGTGTGGCCAAATAAAAACGGTAGGGTGATGAAGGGGTCCTCCGCATTTTAGGAGTATAGACAGCTGGGAGATCCAGGTGGCGCCAGTGGTAAATAACCCGCCTGCCAGTGCAGGAGATGTAAGAGACACGGGCTCGATCCCTGGGTCAGGAAGATCCTCTGGAGTGGGCACGGCAACCTACTCCAGTACTCTTGCCTGGAGAATCCCATGGACAGAGGAGCCTGGTGGGTTACAGTCCATGGGGCCGCAAAGAGTCTGACAGGACTGAAGCGACTTAGCACACACAACCAACTGTTTCCATAAATAAACGAGGTTGAGTTCGGATGGCACGAGTTGGGAAGAAATTAAAGGGGGAGAAAGAGCTGGTGCTGGCGTGGGCGCTCTGCGGGGGAAGTTCTTTCCTAAAGGTGCCATGTGAGCTGGGACTGCATGATCTGAAAGGCCAGTAACCAGAGCTGGTGTACCAGTACCCAGCAGAGGGCAGAGCAGGGCTGGGGGGCAGGCACCAACAGGGCAGAGCACCGCAGTGGGCAGAGGGAAGGACGGGAGCGGGGGTCTGAGGAGGAGACCAGGCCCAGACCACACAGGGCCCACAGGCTGTGGAGGGAGACTGGGGACTCCCTCCTGAGGTGGGCACCCAGCGGAGGACGAAAACTGGGACGCGAAAAGGTCTGACATGGACGTCTGCAGAAGGGTCTTTTTTGACAGCAGGCGAGCAGACACGGAGGGGAAAAAGACCCGGCCGGAAGGCGGAGAACTTTTCCCAACAGAGGCGGTGGTGGTGAGGGGCCAGGGTGGTGTTCCCTTGCTCTTAGCCTTTATTCTAGTGATGCTAGGATTCTTCTAAGATTTATTCTAGGAGTTCTTCTTCTTGGAGCTTTTGCTGCCACCTCAGATGCGGGACTGGGGATAAGGGAGTGGTCCAGGTCGACACCTACAGGAAGGCGGGCCGGACCTGGGGAGACGATGCCATGGTAACAGGCTGTCACCTCTTCCCCAGCCATGGAAAAAAAGGACAGGACCACAATGCGAAGACCAGGATTGGAGAGAACCCATTAACGCAAACAACAACAACAACAACAACCCTGAAAGCGCCTGCCCATCTTCCTCTTCACAGTCACAGGGTTCACTCTCAGCTGCGCCCTAACGAGCTGCGTCCAACACAGCCGCCCGGGGGAGCCCACCTATGCGCCCTCCCGCGTCCTGCCAGAAGCCTCCGTGGGCTGGGCGGCCGTTCACCACAGGTTTCCCCTTCTTTCCTCCAGGTCCTTCTCGAGAGTCTGTCTGGGATCACCCTTCTCTCCCAGAGCCAACGGTCCCGCCCGGCCAGACCCGCCTTCCGCGCTGGCGGGTCAGCAGCTTGCGCTGGCTGTTCAGCCTGATGGGGAGCGGGCGGTGGGGGACGCCGGGGGGAGGGCAAGAGTGCTCGGCATGCGTGTGTGCAATGCCCCGGCCACGGCCGCATTCCTCGGCGCGCACCAACGCACCGGAAGCCCCTGCTGGGCAGCCCTTTCTCGGCAACCCTGGGAAACTTGTCGTGGGCGATGACCCGCACCCACTTGGTCTCCGTGCTGCCAGACAGGCCCTCATGAATTCGCCCAGTTCTCTGCTTTGGCTTTGCCCTCCTCGGGGAAGCGCTCATCAGGCGACCAGCACCCAGTCCCTGTAACGTCTCCGTACCTAACTCTGCTGATAAGGTTTTTTTTTTCCCACCAAGTGTCTGCGTAGGACTGATTTTTTTGGCCCGTGCCAGGATTTGGAAAATGTGCCAAACTATGATGCCCTACTAGATTTATAACGCTTTCAAAAATCTCAACATTTGTTAAAGCATTAAGCTATGGTAAAAAAAAAAAAAAAAAAAAGAAAGAAAGAAAGAAAAGAAAGGAAAAAAAAAAAAGCAAAAAGGGCTCTTGGGGGCCTAAGAGACAGATCAGAAACACAGGGGCTGTCTGGTGGAAGTACGGCTCCACACCGCAAAGCGATGTGAATTTCCTCCGTTATAAAGAGAAATAAACACTGCTCTGTTATTGTCAGTGCACAGGTGGACTGTTCTACTGGACACATCTTCCAGGCGATCCCACTTCTAGAAAACTTATCCTGAGGAAATAACAACATACAAAAATGGATTATGAAGACGATCCTGGGGAGAGAAACTGCCAACAGCATTCAGTGCTTGTGAATGGAGATTAGAATAGACCGTGGCGTGGCAGGCAGACGAGGTTTCCATCCTGCCACACGTGCGTGCAGTACTCTCTCCTCCTGAGAGAACTCGGCAGAGAAGCAGGTGAGCAGTACCCAGGTGGCCCGGGCTGCCAGCTGCAGCACTATCATGACTGCAGCAAAGCCTCTCCATGCATCTCTAAAAACTGCCCTGAGAAAGCAATAAAGGCCTTCACACACACACACACACACACACACACACACACACACAAAAGCCACGTGGATATACAAATGTCTGCATATAATTTCAAAAAGGCCTACAAAATCCAAAGAGAAGCATATTGTTTATATTTAAGAGTAAACAAAGAATAAACAATCATCTTGGCAAGGTAACAAATTCTGAATATGGGCAACTCTGACCACAAAGAACAGGGGTAGGGGAAATTCAGTCTTTGGAGGCAGGCCCCAAGCACACCACAAACTCTACCTGGCGCTTCTTTTTTTAAATTATTTTTTATTTTAATTGAAGGATAATTACTTTACAATATTGTGGTAGTTTTTGCCATACTACCTGTTATCTCCTGAAATGATTCAATTAATCCACACAAGGTGTAGGGAACCAAAACACAAAATGCCTGGCCCTACACATACAAGCACAAGGAATGAGAAATCTGTAGAGATTTCCAAGGTTTTTGCACACATTCACTAGAACAGGAGTCTGATCCTGCTAAGTAAACCAAATACATCGTTGAGACAAAAAGCCTAGACCCTCTAATGAGAGAGGGAACCTCTGACATGTAGAAAGGTTAGCGACAGAATTTAGTCTGAACCAGAAGACCTGGACATACATTCCTCCAGGGGTAATGAAAGAAAACAAAGAGCTCTGGGGAGATGCATGGTACACAGAAACCTCCCTCTGCAGGATGAACGCAATCCAGAAAGTTCAGCTCTTACTTTCTCTGCTACCTTCTGGATAAATGCAGCTGTTCTAGAGAAGAAACTCTCCTTAAAGAGCACGGTGATGGCCACGTCCTGGCCTCTGTAGCTGGGCGCGAGCTGCTCTCTGCCCCATCGTGGCTACTCTCCCTTCCCCGTTCAGCAGCCTGCCCACTCAGGACCTTCGCATGTGCTGCCCCTTGGCCTGGAAAGTTCTTACTGCCCCGAAGCCTGCCCCCTGGTCCAGTCTCAGCTTAAATGTCTCCTCTTCCTGCCCTCCCTCCAAACCCATTATGTTAGGGCCGCTTCTCATCTGGGTTGGCAGAGGAGGCATTGGTGGTAGTTAATGACAACACAGAGTCACAAGTGAGACGCCTGCAGTGCCTGCTGTGTCCTGGGGAGTTTTCCTCACTTTACCCATATAATCTCATTCAATCCTCACTATAACCCAAGGATGCGAGTACCGTTAGGATGGTCACTGCAGGGCCGGTATAGCAGTCAGCATCCAACGTGGTCCCCAGTGATTCCCACTGCACCTTCTGTTCAGTTCAGTGGCTCAGTCATGTCTGACTCTTTGCAACCGCATGGACTGTAGCACACCAGGCCTCCCTGTCCACCACCAACTCCCAAAGCTTGTTCAAATTCATCTCCATTGAGTCGGTGATGCCATCCAACCATCTCATCCTCTGTCATCCCCTTCTCTTCCCACCTTCAATCTTTCCCAGCATCTGGGTCTTTTCAAATAACTCAGTTCTTCACAGTCCACAGGGTCGCAAAGAGTTGAACACGACTGAGCAACCTCACTCACTTACTTACTCGCATCAGGTAGCCAAAGTATTGGAGTTTCAGCTTCAGCACCAGTCCTTCCAATGAATATTCAGGACTGATTTCCTCTAGGATGGGCTGGCTGGATCTCCTTGCAGTCCAAGGGACTCTGAAGAGTCTTCTCCAACACAGTTCAAAAGCATCAATTCTTCGGCTCTCAGCTTTCTTTATAGTCCAACTCTCACATCCATACACGACTACTGGAAGAACCATAGCTTTGACTAGATGGACCTTTGCTGGCAAACTTTAGTCCCCTCCCTTATTGAATAAGGCTGGCCAGTATAACCGACAGGATATGGCAGAAATGACAGTGTGACTTTTGCAGCCAGGCCATAAAAGACGCAGTGGCTTTGGCCTTGTGGTCTCTTGGACTGCCTGCTCTGCAGACACTCAGGTAGCCTGTGGAGAGGGCCATGTGGCGAAAAGCTGAAGCCTCATGCCAACACTCAGCATCACCCTGCCAGCCCTGTGAGGGAGCCTCCTTGGAAGCGAACCCCCTCCCCCACCAGCCCCAGTCAAGCTGTCAGATGGCTGCAGCCCCAACTGACATCCAGCCTGCAGTCTCACTGAAGACCACAAGCCAGACCCAGCCAGCGAACCCACTTCTAAATTCCTGTCCCACAGACACTGCGACGTGATGCTTGTTGCTTTAAGCCTCTACATTGTGAGGAGATTTGTGAGGAGATTTGTGAGATTTGTCATGCAGAAATAGATAATACTGATGGGAAAACTGGGATGCAGAATGAAACAAGGCTATGAAACTTACAAGTGGTGGGACCAACATTTTTGAATCCCACTAGTCTTCCCTGAGAGATTCAGTTGGTAAAGAAACTGCCTGCAATTCAGGAGACCCCAGTTTGACTCCTGGGTTGGGAAGATCTGCTGGAGAAAGGATAGGCTACTCACTCCAGCATTCTTGGACTTTCCCTGTGGCGCAGCTGGTAAAGAATCTGCCTGCGATGTGAGAGACCTGAGTTTGATGCCTGGGTTGGGAAGATCCCCTGGAGAAGGGTAAGGCTACCCACTCCAGTATTCTGGCCTGGAGAATTCCATGGATTGTATAGTCCCTGGGGTTGCAAAGAGTCAGACATGACTGAACCACTTTCACTTTCAGTCTGACTCCAGAACTTGAGTTCTGAATCATTCCACCAGGCAGCCTTCTCCACAGCAGGATTAATGACCCCAAAGGACCCCATAAAGGCAAGAATCATGACTGTCTTTTTTTTCTTTTTTTTAATGCTATAACCCCACCAAACACCAGTACAACAGAGCTGGCATATAGCAGATATTTTGTCAAAAGAAAAATAAATGGACTAAATGAAATGAAAAGAATGACCCAAATGTGGAGTCAGTAGTGGAATTTATAAGGTGACATGCTCTAGCCTACATTTTGCTAGATTTTTAACTTTATTTATTTCTCGTATTTATTTTTGGCCGTACTGGCTCTCCGTTGCTGCGCAGGCATCTCACTGTTGGGGCCTCCCTGCATAAGCTCTAGGAGCAAGGGCTTCAGCAGTTGCAGCTCCCGGGCTCCGGAGCACAGGCTCGATAGTGGTGGCACGCATGCTTAGGTGCTCTGAGGCATGCGGCATCTCCCCGGATCAGGGACTGAACCTGTGTCTCCTGCACTGGCAGGCGAATTCTTTACCACCGAGTCACCAGGGAAGCCCCTTGGCTAGGTTTTTTTAAGTTTTCCTACCAAGTACATGTATTCTGGGGCTCACTTCACTTGAATTCAATTTGCACTGGGATCTGAAAGGAAGGAAAGCCCATCACCCAGTATCCCAGGGCAGAGGAACTAGAAAGCAGTGCAAAGACCCTACGGTTGAAACAGATCTGTCCTGTTTAATGAATAGCAAGATGGGGCCAGTGTGGCTTTGGGGGGAGGCTGGGGACATGGATGGGGCAGATCTTGGTTAGGCGTTTGGCTTTTAGCTAAAGTGAAATGAGAAGCTACCGGAGGGTTTTTAGCAGAGGAGCAATATGATCTCGTTTGCATTCCTGAAAGATTATTCAGGTTTCTGTATGAAAAATAAGTTGTAAAGCATAAAGTCCGAAAGCAAGAGGAGGCCAGTGCGCGTGGCCAGATGAAGTGAGGATCTGATGCGGTGATTCCTGTATGAGCGCGGGGCACACTGCCTGGCAGACTTTATGCACCCAACACAAAATAAAAAGTTACCATATTCTACATTCAGTGGCATGGGAAAATATTTACAATGTATTGTGAAGGGTTTTTTTAAAAGCAAATGAACAGTTTTTATATGTGAGGCGTATAGCTCTGAGCAGAGAAATAAATCTGAAAGGTTTCTACAGAACAAAGAGTGGGTTATCTCTAAACAGGATCGGAGGGCTCAGTGAAATTGTGGATGGCTTTTACTTCCTTTGTGATCCCCTTCTATACTTCTGAATTCTCTTTAACAGTATTCATTAAAAATTCATATATGCATACCCTATGGCTAGCAGTTCAAGAATTCTTATCTGTATTTACCAAAAGACATGTATAAATACACACTATTCATCACAGCCCACAGGGTCGCAAAGAGTCGGACACAACTGAAGTGACTTAACATACACGACACACCTGATGGGAAAACATGCGTTCTCTTTTCTAATAATGAGCACTTATTTAATGTAGAGAAACATAACACTGATTTCATTGGTAGGAAACACTTAACTTTTTGAATATTTTTTTTTTAATTTGAAGTGGCTGGATAACCCACTAAATGAAGATTTATATTATTTCAAAGCAGAATAATTTAACTGGGAGAATCTTCTGGTCACATGGTAGCTGCCAAATGCAACGTTCGTGACATCGCATGGAAGAAATCTGTTAAATGTCTACCAACGATTTTTCAAAAAAATTAAAGGGGGAGTTGGTTAAAACAGGATATTTCAGCATTTCTTGATTTTTGTCCTCCTGGTCCTAAAATGCTTCCGAAAAAAGACCTTTCCTTCACAGAGGAAAGAGAAAAGGCTGGGAGAAGCTTCAGGGTGGGGAAGGACTGACAGGTTAGAGGTGTGATTTGCTACTCCAAAGTCAATTATCAGATTTCAATGATATGCCAAAGCCCATGAATAGTCACAAAAACACGGGGGGCGGGGGGATGGGCGGCGCAGATACATTTAGCCACCGAGAAAATACATAAAAGAGATTTTCTTCCTTAAAAAGTAGAGAAGCAGTTATGTTAAGGATGTGTTATCCTAATGTTTTAGCAGAAAAGCTGTCGCCTAATATTTTGGGGTCTTCTTACAAGGATCAGTTATGCAGCCACTTGGAAAAGAATGGAGTATTTCCTGCTTTCAAGAACCCCTGACATTTGTAAGAGTGAATGTTAAGAGAACGGAAAGAAATTCAGAAACAACAGGTCTCCTGTTATAGGATGGCGCTGTCTATTACAAACCCAAGAATAACAGGAATCCACTTGATAGCAGCCACTTGGAAGTCGCCACACCAAAGGACTGCCTTTAAGCAGGGGGCAAGAGACCGAACCCAGCAGCTGCTTCTCCTTGGCACAGCAAAACGACATCCTAACAGCCCCAGGATCCGCAGGCAAGGCAGCGACAATCCTAAGGAGACCACATTTGAACCAGGCTGAAGTGGGAACATTAAAGAGCTGCAAGATGGCCAAGGCTGAGCCTTCCAAGCCTGCGACAGGAGCCTGGGCTCTCGTCCAGGCCCACCACTGAGAAGATGGGAAGCACGGCTACTCAGTGACACTGGCGCTGCAGCGTGATTGGAGGATTAAGCCAGAGACTAGGAGAATTCCAGACACGGTATGCTCAACAGTTGTGATAATAAATGGCAGACATCCTGGGAAACGCTCACCCCTCGCTCTACGTGAGTCGGTAAGCTTTGGGGTGCCCCCAGGCTTCCCCAGCCCTGGGGAACTGCTGTCAGGCACTTACCAGGCCTCCCTCTGCTCTGGTGAGTGAGAGAATGCCCTCCCAAACCCAAGGAAACAGGTATGATTTTAGCTGAAACAAGCAGCCAGATCTGAAGCTAGTAAAGACAGAGTCAGAACTCCATCCCAGGTCTGACTCACTCCTGGGCCCAAACTCTCAGCCACTCTGCAAAGCAAAATGGGCATGAGATGTCGAGCACACAGCAGCACATGGCCCACTTAGAGTAAGCCCTCAATCTAAGTCAGGGGACCGCTGATGTAATGTCAATGATATCCCTTCAAGGAAGGGAACTGGGGTAACGCTCCTGGGGGAGAGAAGACAGTGCATGGGGGCACCCTGGAGAGACCATGGCTCCTCAGCTTTCTCAGAATCTTGCTCGAACTCTCCAGTTTCTTGTACGACATTAGATTCTCAACAGGATCTGGCATTCTCCAGGAGGCGAGCAGACCTCCCCAGTGGGCTGAACTCAGAGCCCGTCTTATAGCAACTTGTTCTGAGCTCTTGAGAAAGAATGCTTGAGTCAATCTCCGTTTCTTCCCTTACACAGCAAGTTTTGAGGGCCCCAGACTGCCTTCCCACAAGGTCAGAAGGAAATTCTGAAGAATAAAATGGCCTGAGATCCCCTTTTCCACCTAGCATTCAGGATTCTCCCCTTTTTCCTGAGGTCAACTGTGTAGCGAATCCAGCAGGTAACACCAAGAGAAGCCCTGCTCTGCCCAGGCTGAAGTTCTAGAGGATTCCAAATGCCCGGATCCCACAGCCATGAGCATAGGGCAAAGAAGAGCTTGGTTCCAAATGCCCACATCCCACAGCCATGAGGACGGGGCAAGAAAGAGTTTGGTTTTCATTTCCTTTTAAAATGCCCCAGACACACACACCTCAAAACCTCCTTACAGTCAAGGCAAAGTGGACACAGATCAGTTATCACATAATAGAATGTAGTCAGCCAGCGCTAATTCTGCAGAGGCCAGTGGCCAGCTGGCACCATGGGCACAAAAGTTCCCTTAGACATTTGAAGATAAGTTGGCAAACAGCAGCAATAAAACAACATCTTCCCCTCAACTCCTACAGCCCTATCGGGCTGCCTTAGACACTGTCAAGGTAAGTCTAAAGGTGAAGAGGAAATGTTAAGAGTGAAATGGACTTCAGTGGTTTAGAAGAGAAAACGGCCATTTATAGCAGTGCTGAAAAACAGCTAAAAAAGGCACCAACTTTGTTGTGCCTGAATTCGTCAGAATGTTTTAAAAGTCATAAAGAATTAAGTGACCCACTGAATAAGCTAACTGGAAATCTAAAGTCTGTTGCAATTTCATACGGAAGACCTGAAGTAAATGCCTTTCATTTGACCACATAATTAATTAAACTCCCCACCCAGATGCAGAAAGCCCAAGAAGCAGCTCTCTGCAGGAGACCTGGGGCGGGGGGTTCGGCTCTGTGTGAACCCTGTGTGACCAAAGTCAAGGAGAAAAGGAAGTGAGAAAACACAAAGCCTCCCAGACTCAGCTGCTTTCCTAAAGCGGTATAAACTTGGAAGCAGGCTACTGCAGCAGGGAACCAGCTTCTATTTGTTGATCTTTGCATTTCGAAACCCATTCGTCTTCATAAGAAAAGCGGTTGCCTCTTCTCTCAAAAAAATACTAAATGGCATACCTAATGAAACAACCGCACAGTCTACAGATCGCTTTCTAATAAAGCAGAAGTGTGGGTGACACTTGGCTATTCTGACAGAAACTTATCCTGACGCTAAAGGGTGTTCTTTCTGCACAATTAAAGGCGTGAAAGGCCCAGGTCCTGGAACGAGCCCCGGCCTCCTTGGCCACCAGGGGCAGACGCCCACAGATGGCAGGTCACAGACCCCATCTCTGGAGACCAGGCAGAGCAGCAGCTAAGCAGAGGCCCCTGGAGCTGGGTTTGCAGAGACAGCCTTCATTCCACAACGCCACATGCCCAGGGAGAGGCGCTTCAGGGTGTCCAAAACACAAGAAAATACAGTTTCGCTTAGCTTTTCCAAGAGAGAAAAAAAGAGAGAATTGCTCAAAACGGCCTCCTAATTTACACACTATTATAGCTAACACATCAAACACACCTTACGAGTGAGGAGGAAAAGCATGTGAGGGGCGTGTCTTACTGAATCTACAGGGAGTAAGTCCTACCAGGCACTGACTCTCATCATTACAGTGGATTCTCTCTAGAGACCTAGACTTCCCAAGTCACGTGGGAACCATGGACACCGCGGAAGTAAGTGGTGAGTGAGTGACAGCTGTGTGCAAAACACAGGGGGAAGAGTGGATGGAGACTGTCAACCCAACATCATTACTAACGCACGTCCAGAACAAGCCTCACCTTCTTCTGCTTACGCAAGAGCTACAAGGAACTGCCCTATTTCTGTGATTTCACTGCTGTTTCTGGTTACCAGACTGAAGTTCAAGAGAATCACTTTTCCCTCTTACCCATCTCTGCCCACTTGACCAAGCCAGTCAAGCCCATACCCAAGATGGCTCTTGGCATCACTGTTGTTCATCAGGCTCTCCTTACCTCCTTCTCAAACTACAGACTGATTATGCTAAATCATGGCTCTGATCTTTTGACAAACTCCTTCAACAAACATTTATTGAACAGGTACTATGTGTCAACTACTGTTCTAAGTACTGGGGATACTCTCATGATGCTAACAGATTAATGGGAATCCTCTGTAATTTTCGACTTCCCTGGTGGCTCAGATGGTAAAGCGTCTACCTACAATGCAGGAGACCCAGGTTCAATCCCCGGGTTGGGAAGATCCCCTGGAGAAGGAAATAGCAATCCACTCCACTACTCTTGCCTGGAAAATCCCATGGACAGAGGAGTGTGGTAGGCTACAGTCCACGGGGTCACAGAGAGTCGGACACGACTGAGCAACTTCACTTTCTGTAACTTTCATTGGCTGCCAAATATCCCCAAAATCTTTGGCTCTGCATTTGAGGTCATCGCTGAAGCAAGCCCAAAGTGCCTTTCTGCCTTAATCCATGTACCACCTGAATACTGCAGCCAAGCCATTCCTAACAAACTTTTTCCTTTGCCACCTGAAGACATCTCCTCTCCCTTATTAAAGAATAATCTCCCTGAGACCATTCCCTAGGGCACTCAATGAAGATACTCAGAGAAGGAAGAATCCTGAGCGGCCCCACTGAATTTGAATCCCTCTTTATCATCGTATCTTGCCGTCTTCTGAATAACCCCAGTGATAAAATGATCCTGGTTTCCCGAGGCACTCGTGCTATTGCTCAACGGCTCTCCTGTCTGAAAACTCTTTCCACACTGAGCACAAACACGTTTTACTTTGTGACTGCCATCCACTTCTCCTAATTCTGCCGTCCAAAGCGGTGTAGGGTGGGACCAGCTTCCTCTTACATGACCATCCTTTAAATATTTTCAGACAGCTAACACACCTTCCCTTGGTTTCTTCTTCTCCAAGCTCAAAACATCACCCAGGTTCAACTATTCATTACATACTCAGTCACTGAATACTTACTGAACATCCTATGCGATAGGCACTAAACACAATCTCTGCTCTAAAGACATGGAAGAGGAAATGATAGAGAGGCAATTATAAAACAGAGTGATAAACACCACATTGATAAGCAAAGAATGCACCCGGAGCAGGGGAACTGATACCTCTTTGGAGGGTGGATTCTGGCAGGGAGCAAGGAAATGACATGGAATCCCATTTTCTGAGCCATGACCATTTTTAGGTTAAAAAACGGGCTCTTCAGTTTTCAGAGATTGAAACTTGGTGCTATTTATTTATATTAAACCCCAAATGTCATATTAAAAGGAACACAATTAGACTAACATAATAACACAAAGATACGTCATTTATTTTGTATCAGTTCATTTACTCTACTCTGCCATGCCTTTCTGAACTGAGGTTTTTAATTCTCAGATAATGGTTACCAGCATTCGTTTAATTGCCCCTCATAACTCAATAAGAACTCACACATCAGAAGCTAGTGTGTTGGACTTAATCAAGGACCAAAACACAACTTAGCACAATTTATTACAATAAATTATCACTGCTTCAGGAGAAGATAAATGGTTGTACTTCAAATCTAGTCTAAATGATGATTAAATGTCCCTAAAAGTGATCTATAGCAACGTCACACCAGTGTGAACTGCAGCCTGACAGCGGGAAAAAGATAAACTCATATCATGCTTGGGGTCATGGTGGAGACAGGGTTTGGTAGAGAGTCTTCGTTTAAAAAGATAATTAGGTAAAGAATCAACATGTTATAGATTTTTAAAATTATTCATTAGAAAGCTACATAACATTCATCTCTTAAAACACAATCAAGAATATCATCAACTCAGATACTATTGTATAAAGAAACCTGAGAGAAGATACATTACATGGAATAAAAGAGACTTGCAATGTGGTATTGTACTGTTGCTGTTCAGTCACTAAGTCGTGTCTGACTCTCTGCGGCCCCATGGACTGCAGCACACCAGGCTTCCCTGTCCTTCACTATCCCCAGAGTTTGTTCAAACTCATGCCCATTGAGTAGGTGATGCTATTTAACCATCACGTCCTCTGCCACTCCCTTCTCCTTTTGCCTTCAATCCTTCCCAGCATCAGGGTCTTTTCCAATGAGTTGGCTCCTCTTTGCATCAGGTGGCCAAAGTATTGGAGCTTCAGCATCAGTCCTTCCAATGAATATTCAGGGTTGATTTCCTTTAAGATTGACTGGTTTTATCTCCTTGAGGTTCAAGGGACTCCCATTCTCCAGCAAAATTCAAAAGCGTCAATTCTTTGGTGCTCAGCCTTCTTTATGGTCCAACTCTCACATCAGTACATGACTACTAGAAAAACCGTAGCTTTGACTATACAAACCTTTGTCAGCAAAGTGATGTCTCTGATTTTTAATACACTGTCTAGCTTTTATTCCAAGGAGCAAGCGTCTTTTATTTCATGGCTGCAGTCACCATCTTCAGTGATTTTGGAGCTCAAAAAAATAAAATCTGTCACTGCTTCCACTTTCCCTCTATTTGCCATGAAATAATGGGAATGGATGTCATGTTCTTAGTTTGTTGAATGCTGAATTTGGAGTCAGCTTTTTCACTCTCCTCTTTCACCTTCATCAAGAGACTCTTTAGTTACTCTTCGCTTCTGCCATTAGAGGGGTATCATCTGTGTATCTGAGGTTGCTGATATTTTTCCCAGAAATCTTGATTCCGGCCTGTGATTCATCCAGCCTGGCATTCTGCATCATATGCTCTGCATATAAGTTAAATTAGCAGAGTGACAATATACAACCTTATCATATTCCTTTCTCAAGTTTGAACCAGTCTGTTGTTCCATGTCTGGTTCTAACTGTTGCTTCTTGACCAGCATACAGGTTTCTTAGGAGACAGGTCAGGTGGTCTGGTATTCCTACCTCTTAAAAGAATTTTCCACAGTTTGTTGTGATCCACACAGTCAAAGGCTTTAGTGTAGTCAATGAAGCAAAAGTAGATGTTTTTCTGAAATTCTCTTATTTTTGCTATGATCCAGCAAATGTTGGCTATTTAATCTCTGGTTCCTCTGCCTTTTCTAAATCCAGCTTATGCATCTGGAAGTTCTTGGTTCATGTACTGCTGAAGCCTGGCTTGAAGAACTTTGAGCTTAAACTTATGAGCGTGTGAAACGATACTGTATAACAGTGCTGTTGGGCCAGATTCTGCTCCAAGACTATCATGGTCTTTCTTCAGCTATGATTCAGTTCACTCTTTTCCTCCTCATACTTATAAAGGCAATAAAAAGAGTATAAAGTTTTCACATGAAAAGATTCTCAACATCATTAGCCAGCAGGGAAATGCAAATTAAAACCAGAAAGAAATATCCAACAAGAATAGCGGAAAAGAAAAAAAAGATAATACCAAGTGTTGGTAAGGAAGCCGGGGATTTTGGCACGGTAAGGTACTGGTAGGGATGTCAAATGATAGCTCCTCTGCAAAAGAGTTTGGAGGTTTCCTATAAAACTAAATAAACTTAACAGGTGACCTAGCAATACCCACACCAAGAAATAAACCCACACGCTTATGGTTAACCTACAACAAAGGCGGCAAGAATATACAATAGAAAAAGACAGTCTTTTCAATAACTGGTATACTCAGAAAACATGTAAAATAATATAATTAGAACATTTTTCACATAATATACAAAAATAAACTCAAAATGAATTAAAGACCTAAATGTAAGATCAGAAACTATAAAACTCCTTGAAAACATAGGCACAACATTCTTTCACATAAATCGTAGGTAGTTTTTTGGATCTGTTTCCTAAGGCAAGAAACAAAAGCAGACATAAACAAATGGGACCTAATTAAGCTTAAAGGCTCTCGCACAACAAAAGAAACCAGTGACGGCATGAGAGGACAGCCTGCAGAAAGAGAGGAAATACTTGCAAATGATATGACTGATAAGGGGTTAATATCCAAAATATATAAACAGCTAATAAAATGCATTATCAAAAAGAAAAACATTAGAAAATGGGATGAGAGAGTGAACATTTTTTTTTTCCTAAAGAAAACATATAGACACATGAAAAGATGGTCAACATCACTAATCAGCAGGGAAATGCAAATCAAGACCACAGTGAGCGACCACCTCACACCTGTCAGATGACTATCACCCAAAAGACCACAAGTAACAAATGCTGGCAAGGATGTGGAGAAAGGGAACCCTGGCCACTGTCAACGGGAATGTAACTGGCCATGATAGAAAGCAACGTGCAGGTTCCTCAAAAACCGAAAACAGAGTCGCCACAGGATCCAATGATTCCACTCCCACGTCTATATCCAGAGAAAACAAAAACACTAATTCAAATAGATACATGCACCCCAGTGCTCACAGCAGCAGTTGCGACAGCCAAGATATGAAAGCAACCCAAGCGTCCATCACAGACGAGTGGGTAAAGAAGGTGTGAGATATACACACACACATACGTGGACACACACATACATACGTACGGTGGAACACCACTAAGCCATAAAGAAGAATGAAATTCTCCCATTTGCAAGGACATGGATAGACCTGGAGGGTATCAGTTCAGTCCAGTTCAGTTCAGTCGCTCAGTCGTGTCCGACTCTGCGACCCCATGAATCGCAGCACGCCAGGCCTCCCTGTTCATCACCATCTCCCGGAGTTCACTCAGACTCATGTCCATCGAGTCCGTGATGCCATCCAGCCATCTCATCCTCGGTTGTCCCTTTCTCCTACTGCCTCCAACCCCTCCCAGCATCAGAGTCTTTCATGCTTAGTGAAATGTCAGACAAAGACAAATACTATATGTTATCACTTATACGTGGAATCTAAATAATAAAACAAGCAAATGAATATAACAGAAAAAAGAAGGGGGAGGCTGAGGGAAACAGGACTACAAAACAGGAGAAGATGGAAGTGAGAGGTTGGAGGGATTTGAGGAAGGAGTTGCAAGCCAAGGCTCGCTGGTGGCCTCTAGAAGCTGGAAGAGGCAAGGAAGAAGTTCTTCCCTAGAACCTTGGAAGGGGCAAGGCCCTGCCGACACAATGACTTCAGCCCAGCAGTACTAGTCTCAGACTTCTAATTTCTAAAGCAGTGAGGAAAGAAATTTCTCTTGCTTGTGGTAATTTGTTATAGCATTCATAGGAAACTAACATGCCATGTGAATTGAAAGCTTATATTCCCATTAAAAACTGTACCCAGAGGTTTATAACAACTCTATTCATACGCATCAGTAGCTGGAAATGACCCAAATGGCCTTCAACTGATGAATGAATAAGCACACTGTGGTAATGGGCACAACAGACTACTACTCAGTAATGAAAAGGAACAAACTAGTGTTAGTCGCAACACTTGGACGTATTTCAAAGGTGTTCTGCTCAGTGAAAGAAGTCAGTCTTCAAAGGTTATACATTGCATGGTTCCATTAATGTGGCATTCTCAGAAAGACAAAATCCAGAGACGACAACAGATCAGTGGTTGCCAGCAGCTAAGGAGGAAGGGAGAGAGCAACTGCAAAGGAATCGCATGAGGAAGGTTACTGGGGCTGTGAAAGCATTTTGTGTCCTGTTGTCGTGGGTGGTAGTTATTTATAGTTTATTCTATATCTTCCCTCCGCATCTTCTATAATTAAATCAGCACTAACGCAGTAATAAAGAATTAAATAACTTTTGAGCCCAAAGCATTCTCCAAAGACATTTGGGTCAGCCCACATTCACTATGTAACTAAACATAAGCCTAAGGACCATAAAGTCAAAAAATAATTCTGTATTGGAAGAGCCTCAAAGAAATTCACCTCTTCCCTTCATCCTATGGTAGATGAAGATGCTGGTGAAAAATAACATGGCTAAATAGCATAAGAATGGAGGAAGCTGAAAGCAAGGGCCTGGAAAACCAGTTGCCAAATAACCAGCAGAGTGTAAGCTTTACTTCAAATTCCTACAGACTTCTTTAAATTGACAAATGCCCAGAAAGTCATGAGAATCAGCCATCACAACATAAAGAAAGAATGCAAATACTCTGGTGTGTGTGTGCTAAGTTGCATCACTCATGTCGAACTCTCTGCAACCCTATGGACTGCAGCCCCCCAGGCTCTGGTAGACCACTAAATTCCTTAGGCTTTTACCCATGCAAGAAATCTTTCTGACCAAGGAAAACTGAAGGCTTGCAGGGTTGCTTAAAAACCTCAGAACTTAATCTCTAGCAAACTAACCACAATATATGAATATAAATATTTTTTAAATTGTTTTATTATCCTTATTTTTATTTATTTATTTTGGCCGTGCTGCGTGGCTTGTAGGATCTCAGTTCCCCGACCAGGGATCAAACTCATGCCCCCCTACATTGGAAGCAAAGTCTCAACCACTGGACCGCCAGCGAAGTCCCTATCCACAATACGTTACACCAAACTGTGCCTCCTGAATTGACAAAGGTTCACAAATAAAAACCTATGCAGACTCTGACAAAAGGGCTGAAA
Organism: Capricornis sumatraensis; assembly: GCF_032405125.1. Classification (NCBI taxonomy): domain Eukaryota; kingdom Metazoa; phylum Chordata; class Mammalia; order Artiodactyla; family Bovidae; genus Capricornis; species Capricornis sumatraensis. The sequence goes on from NC_091069.1 coordinate 5,951,599, forward strand.
AAAAAATGTGTGTGAAATGACAGGCAGTAGATTTAAGGGTTAGATAACTGTCCTGAAGAAATAAGAAACTACAGGAGGCAAAGAAAAAGAGGCTTCCGGTCAGCAGCAAGAACGGCCCGAAAGCCCAAACGACAAGGAAATCCTCAGGGCAGGTGATTAGAGGCACACATTTCAAGGAGCAGGAATGGAAAGATCTCTACAGCTCACATCCTCCAACCACCCTGAAGGAAGTACTTTAATAAAAAAAGTATTTACAGTTTAAGCAAGGGTTTTCTTGAGAATTCTCTTGAGGCACTGCATTCCAGTGTCATCATGTGTTCAGATATAACCCATGGATTTTATAATCCATAATTAACAACACTGTGCAACCTTGTCTCTGGCGAGCTGCTCATCACATTACCACTACTAGAGTTTACTTCTTAATTTTCCTCTAGTTTAGTCCTTTTTGGCCTGATCCTTGTTACTGACAGGTGTATTATTCTAGAATTATAAATAATAAGAGCAGCAATAATTAACATTTGTTAGAGGCTAAGTAGTCATGTTTTTCCAGTAGTCATGTATGGATGTGCTAGTTGGACTCTAAAGAAAGCTCAGCGCCAAAGAATTGATGCTTTTGAACTGTGGTGTTGGAAAAGACTCTTGAGAGTCCCTTGGACTCCAAGGAGATCCAACCAGTCCATCCTAAATGAAATCAGTCCTGAATGTTCATTGGAAGGACTGATGCTGAAGCTGAAACTCCAATACCTTGGCCACCTCATGCGAAGAACTGAGTCATTTGAAAACACCCTGATGCTGGGAAAGATTGAAGGTGAGAGGAAAATAGGACGACAGAGGATGAAATGGTTGGATGGCATCACCGACTCAATGGATAGGAGTTTAAGTAAACTCCGGGAGTTGGTGATGGACAGGGAGGCCAGGAGTGCTGCAATCCATGGGGTCGAAGAGTCAGACATGACCGAGTGACTGAACTGAGAGGCTAAGTGCCAGGCTTTGTTAGACTTTTTGTTATCTCATTTAATTCTCCCATCAACAGTACAATCAAGGGGAGTACTACGATTCCTATTTTGCAAATCAGGAACGAGAGACTCTGAGAAGTTAAAAAGACTCGCTGGGTCTCCCTGGCGGCTCAGTGGTCAAGAATCCACTGCCAGTGCAGGAGACATGGGCTCGATCCCTGGTCCAGGAAGGTCCCACATGCTTCGGCACAACAAAGCCTGTGCGTCACAACTACCGAGCCTGTGCTCTAGAGCCCGGGAGCCACAGTCACTGAAGCCCTCGCGCCCCAGAACGTGCGCTCCACAACGAGAGAGGCCACCACGACTAGAAGCCCATGCACCACAACTGAAGCAGCGTCCGCTCTCCACAACTAAAGAAAAGCCCGAGCAGCAGTGAAGGCCCAGCCCAGCCAAAAACAAATAAATACAATTGTAAATATATATACTTAAAAAAACAACAACACTTGCTGTATTGCTCAGTTCAGTTCAGTCACTCGGTCATGTCCGACTCTTTGCAACCCCATGGACTGCAGCACGCCAGGCTTCCCTGTCCATCACCAACTCCCAGAGCCTACTAAAAAACTCCATTGAGTTTTCATTGTCCATTGAGTCAGAGATGCCATCCAACCATCTCATGCTCTGTCATCCCCTTCTCCTCCTGCCTTCAATCTTTCCCAGCACCAGGGTCTTTTCCAATGAGTCGGTTCTTTGCATCAGGTGACCAAGGGATTGGAGCTTCAGCTTCAGCCCTTCCAATGAATATGCAGGACTGATTTCCGACAGGATGGACTGGTTGGATCTCCTTGCAGTCCAAGGGACTCTCAAGAGTCTTATCCATCAATCACCACAGTTCAAAAGCATCAATTCTTCGGTGCTCAGCTTTCTTTAGAGTCCAACTCTCACGTCCATACATGACTGCTGGAAAAACCATAGCTTTGACTAGAGAGACCTTTGTTAGTCAAGTAACGTCTCTGCTTTTTAATATGGTGTCTAGGTTGTTCAGGAGAAGGCAATGGCACCCCACTCCAGTACTCTTGCCTGGAAAATCCCATGGACGGAGGAGCCTGGAGGGCTGCAGTCCATGGGGTCGCTGAGGGTCGGACACAACGGAGCGACTTCACTTTCACTTTTCACTTTCCTGCATTGGAGAAGAAAATGGCAACCCACTCCAGTGTTCTTGCCTGGAGAATCCCAGGGACGGGGGAGCCTGGTGGGCTGCCGTCTATGGGGTCGCACAGAGTTGGACACGACTAAGCGACTTAGCAGCAGCAGCAGTAGGTTGGTCATAGCTTTTCTTCCAAGGAGCAAGTGTCTTTTAATTTCATGGCTGCAGTCACCATCTGCAGTGACTTTGGAGCCCCAAAACATAAAGTCTCTCACTGTTTCCACTGTTTCCCCGTCTATTTGCCATGAAGTGATGGGACCGGATGCCATGATCTTAGTTTTCTGAATGCTGAGTTTTAAGCCAACTTTTCCACTCTCCTCTTTCACTTTCATCAAGAGGCTCTGTAGTTCTTTGCTAGTACCGAGCAAAACGTGTAGCACAGAGGATGTCCTCAGCTAGTATCAACGACACCAGTGCTGGTGTCGGCAGTCACACTGCTCGTAAGTGGTAAACAGGAATCTGAATTCAGAAAAAATCATGATTTCAGTATCACCCTTATCTCCCTGTTGGGACAAGGAGGCAGACACAGAAGCAGGAACCTGTCAAGGGACAAAAGAGCCCCTGTATATTCCACAGTCTGTACTTTCACTTCTGGGAAGGCTTGATTCAACATATACTCTCATTCTCTGAAGACTTACTTTTCCAGGTTCACTTTAATTTATTAACTTAATCTTCAATTTCTCTTTCAAAAACAGAACCAGCCACAATCAAACAAGAAGGAGTTTAATAATTAGACAATATGGGGAGTTTTATGAGATCAAAAATGCCACAAATTTCAGGATTCCCTGGTGGACTAGTGGTTAAGACTCCATACTTCCAATGCATGGGGTACAGGTTCCATCCCTTGGCAGGGGGAACTAAGATCCCCATGTGGCAGAGTGTGGCCAAAAAAAAAAAAAAAAGGAAAGGAAAAAAGGGCCAATTTCAACGCTGATAAACATTTTCCATATGCATTTCAAAGAACAAGAGCTAAAGTCTGTTATCAAAAGAGTTCAGGCTGAAATCTGAGGGAAAGAGCTTCAGAATGATCAACATAAATGTGAAAGTCATTTCCCCCTCACTCCGGGAGTTTCCATTTCCTATTGTGAGCCAGAATTCGCAGGCAGAAGGGAGGAAGGGAGAAACAAGGAGGTATCAAGAGTTACGCTGTTGTTTATTTATTTTTTTTCTTTCTACAGAAAAATGCAAATCAAAACTGCAGGGTGGTCTATTAGGCAGGCCAGTCTAAGCCACCTACACACCAGACAATTAAAACGCCACAAATTTCAGGATTCCCTGGTGGACTAGTGGTTAAGACTCCAGTGGTTAAAACGTCCTAAGGAAGGGAGAGTACCTTCTCACCTCCCGACCTTTATTCTTGTCCACTTTTGTCTCTGTAAAAGCAAACAAGTGAAAACAATTCAACTCTAACACAACTTCAGCAAAAGAAATAAAATGAATATATGTATATATATATGTATAATATATATATATATATATATGGTTTACCTGCTCAATTTTTAGATAAGAGTACATAATTTTTCACAAAAATAGGCTGCTTCACTATATAATGGGAACCACCAGAAGTTTCTGAGCTACAAAGCGCCAGATTGTACCTTAGCACAAGGGCTCTGGTGTTATTTGGGAACTATAATTTGCTGGCTCAAAAATTTTTGAGAGATAAAGGTATCTGATATTTTACAAAAATAGAGACTGCTGCTCCACATAATAGGAACCACCAGAAGGCTTTAAGCTACAACACCCCACACTTAGATTGTTCTTTAGCATAAAGGCTCTGGCATTATTTGGTAACTTTTAAAAATAATATGCCAGGTGGGAGGTGGGGTTCAGGCTGTGTATACCTGTGGTTGACTGACATTGACGTATGGCAAAAACCATCACAGTATTGTAATTACTCTCCAATTAAAATAAATTAATTGAGAAAAAGAATACACTTAGACATAAATTGTTAAAAAAAAAAAAAAGTAACACAGCAAGGGCTCTGCACGGTGCTTTGCACAGAGAAAGCACTCCGGGGGCAGGCGCAACAGGTAAGGGGTATATGACAACGCCTGGTGTCCAAGCCTCCACTTCACCTAACGCCCTTTTGCTGAAATAGGACTCAGCCTCCAGCCAGGGGAGAAAAGGTTTTGCATGTAGTCATCCGGCCTTCTCAGAAGTCTGTCTAAGTGCACTGCATTGGTTAATGACTGAAAAGCCCCAGTGTGCGTCCTGTCTGACTCACTGCTGAGCGCACAGCCTCAAAATGACTGACATCCACGCAGCTAGAGACATCCCACATACGTGGGAAAGAGAACTGTTATCCCTCACAGATGGCGCTCCTTTGAGTTTAGCCCAAACCAAAGACAACCAGAGAGTACACGTGACCCTGTAACCTTAGTAGGCCTAGGAATGAGCACCACACCACAACAGAGGGCCCAGGCGATGGGGCTGGCGACTGCTCTGCTAAGGGCATGGAAGGTCTGGGTCCGACATCACAGCCCCCAGAGCCCTGGCGCTATACGGTGGCCAAGCAGCTGGGCGTCACCAATCCCAACAAACCTACTTTATCCCTTTTCTTAGGCTCTCATCCAATTTCCTTTTCGCTACGTTTTCCTTACCCTGTTCTTGTTTTTCTCTGTGCTGGATTGTAAATGGCTGAGGACACGGGTGGTCTTGCCCTCTTCCGTGTAACCAACAGTTCTTGGCCAACACAGGCACTCTGGTGGGCTCACGGGTCTCCCGTGGCGTCTGTGGGAGCAGGCAGCCCCATGACCAGCAACCACACAGAGCAGCCGCCCACTTAGCTTAGGAACTTTGTACCTATGCACAGAAAAGGAGCCAATTTCCACTTCTTTCCAGCCCTGCAATTCAAGGACATCCCAGGTGCAAGGACATGGCTCTTTGGGTTGTGTTATCTGTGGCCATTCATTATGGATTCATTATGAATTTACTCCCACAAGCCAATTTAAACAAAACCTTCATTTCAATTAAAGAATCATGAGTTACTGACTCCACTGACTCACTATCTACGTCATGATTACACATTCTTACAGAACAATGATGCGAACTTAGAAAGTCATACAGAGTTTGATCAACTTACAGAATCCATCCCATCACCATGACTTCATAATTTGGAAACACTAACCCCAATGCACCCTGAAAACTGTCATAGGACACCTACATTTTTCTTACTTTGATCACGTATTACTTGTCCTAGGAGAGCATCAATTTTTCATTTGAACAATGCTGACTGAACTTTAAACTACTTCTTTGAATAATTTACAGAAATATATGTTGTTTTTGTAAAAAAAAAAAAAGTAGCTATTTTTAAAGGACTACATCTTATATTTCCTGAAGGCGCCTCTCTGTCACGTCGTTGTTGATGTTGTTCAGTCGCTAGGTTGTGTCCAACTCTTTGCAGTCCTATGAACTGCAGCACGCCAGGCTTCCCTGTCCTTCACTGTCTCCTGGAGTTTGCTCAAAGTCATGTCCATTGAGCTGGTGATGCCACCCAGCCATCTCATCCTCTGTCACCCCCCTTCTCCTCCTGCCCTCAATCTTTCCCAGCATCAGGGTCATTTCCAGTGAGTCAGCTCCTCTTTGTTATCAGGTGGCCAAAGTATTGGAGCTTCAGCATCATTCCTTCCAATGAATATTCAGGGTTGATTTCTTTTAAGATTGACTAGTGTGATCTCCTTGCAGTCCAAGGGACTCTTAAGAGTCTTCTCCAGCACCACAACCTTAGCTCTTTCTCTGTTATGCCCACATCTTAATTAAACTTGTTTCAAAAATAAGAGCCCTAAAAAAAAAAAAAATCAGGAAATGCTATGCATTTAACTGACAATGACATGATGGCATGATCGTAGATTAGACAAAGCCAAGGCAGGTGCTACTAATTAAACATCACATGTCATGGCTTAGCCAAAGTAAGACAAGGCTATACAGGCAGCTTCCTGCTAACGCATAACAGAAGAAACGCACTTTTGTATTTCAAGAGCTCCATTTTCCCTACTAGGCTGAAAAGGCTTACATATCACCAATGAAACACACATTTTTCTAAGGATAAAAACTTTTCCTTACTGTGTATCCACTAAACAATATATTTTGTTTTGAATAATGGTGGGGGGGGGTGGTGGAGAGTAATAACTGTCACTATTACTTTTAACAGCATGATTTAACATTTTTATGTTATCCTTCACCCACGCAGACCACCTGATCCCAGCAACTACCTCAGATGTGCTTCTCAAAACAAATCTTCCAAATGTGCTAATAATGATCACTTCTTAGTTTCCATTTTTTCCTTGCTGTTAAAAGTATCTGAAACTGTAGTTGTATTAAATAACTTAATGTATCACAAGGGACTGGACTAGTACCTGAATGTACTCATCAAATGTCGCCAGTTACTACTGTGGAAGGAAGGGCAATTGAAAGATAAACACTATTGTGACATTTCTTTCCCCTTCGGCAATGTTCTGACTATATCTTACACTTTGAGGTTCTTTGCATTATGACTGTATCTGGTTTTCCAACTGTCATCTCTCAAGAACAGATAGTGTGGTGAGGCAGAAGCAGTTTTAATATTTAAACAAGAGTGGTCACCAGCAGGCCTCAAGGAAGACACTGAAAATGAGCTGAGTCTTTGACCAATCTTTACCCTGGGCACTCAGCACGCTTTACCATGTGGCTTCCATGTAAAACAGTCTGGAACAAACACAATAGCTCCTTAAGCCAGAGGTCCTGTGTTCTTTAAACTGACCCGGAGCTCAGCACATTAGCTGGGGTCCTGACCACAGGAACAGCCAAGCACAGGAGGGTCAGGCACTGTGCCAGGGCTGGCACTGGCTGGCCCAGTCAGTCTCCCAAGAAGTGGCAGTAGCCAGGCCGCACCACCAACCCAGGACTGGGTTTAAAGGCAATAAAAATAACCTATTATCTTTAACAAAGTGGTGCTGTAACAAGGCAGTCCAGCAATACACTTCAGGGATATAATTAGTACAGGGATATAATTAGTGGTAGGGAGAGGGACAGTTGCTCAATCGCATCTGATTCTTTGCAACCCCATGGTCTATACAGTCCATGGGATTCTCCAGGCCAGAATACTGGAGTGGGTAGCCTTTCCCTTCTCCAGGGGATCTTCCCAACCCAGGGATCAAACCCAGGTCTCCTGCATTGCAGGCAAATTCTTTACCAGCTGAGCCACAAGAAAAGCCGAAGAATACTGGAGTGGGTAGCGTATCCCTTCTCCAGCGGATCTTCCCGACTCAGGAAAGAATCGAACCAGGGTCTCCTGCATTGCAAGTGGATTCTTTACCAATTGCACTATTAGGGAAGACCAAATATGTGAAAGTCTCTCAGTCATGCCTGACTCTTTGAAACCACATGGACTATACAGTCCATGGACTTCTCTAGGCCAGAATAATGGAGTGGGTAGCCTTTCCCTTCTCCAGGGCATCTTCCCAACCTAGGGATTGAACCAGGTCTCCTGCATTGCTTGTGAATTCTTTTTTTTAACTTATTTTTGCAGGTGGATTATTTACCAGCTGAGTCACAAGGGAAGTCTGTGGTAGGGAGAAGCATCCTTATGAGACAGAATTTTGCCAGTTTCACAAAACATAAAAACAAGTGTGAAAGTAGAATACAAACGCAGAAGTGAAGCCACTCAGTCGTGTCCGACTCTTTGTCACCCCATGGACTGTAGCCTGCCGAGCTCCTCCAACCATGGGGTTTTCCAGGCAAGAGTACTGGGGTGCATTGCCATTTCCTTCTCTAGGGAATCTTCCTGATCCAGGGATCAAACCCAGGTCTCCTGAACTGCAGGCAGACTCTTTACTGTCTGAGCCACCAGGGAATCCATAAGACTAACGCAGAGCCTAACAAATATAACTATGATTTGTCAATGGAATCTGGCATTTTTCTTTCAAAAAATGGAAAGGTGAAATAACTGATTACCTTAAAATGTATTGCCTTTTCAGCGAGAACACCGGTGGTATAAGTTATAGGAAAGCGCAGGCGTGCTCAGCTGTGTCTGACTCTTTGCGACCCCATGGACTGTAGCCCACCAGGCTCCTCTGATCGGGGGACTTTCCAGACAAGAGTACTGGAGTGGGTTGCCATTTCTTTCTCCAGGGGGTCTTCCCAACCCAGGGATCAAACCCTCCTATCTCCTGTGTCTCCTGCCCTGTCCGGTGAATTCTCCAACACTGCGCCACCTGGGAAGCCCAAAAGTAACAGTAAATCCAACACAAAATTGGCTTAAACAATCAGGAAGCAGTGTGATGTCACGTAATTCAAAGTCCAAAGGTCAGCTGGCAGTAGCAGTCCCACACCGTCCCCCTCACTCCCCCACTCCACCCCAGTGCCGAGCCTCCCAAGGCTTCTGGGCTCCGGCCTGCAGGTGCTGCCTCACAGTTTACACTGACTGCCAGAAGCAAAGACCGTCCTCCCCCAGCTCCAGGGAAGAAGGCCTTGCTTTCCATCAGAGGGTCGTTCAGATGCTGTGCGGGTCTGAGGGCAGGGGTGCTCAGTCCTGGCTGCTTGTCAGAATCACCTGGAGGGTTAAAAACAAGAACGAAAACGAGGAGACACTCTGCAGACCTTACGGTCACAGTGTTCTCTCTAGCACAACAGCCCCTTTCCCTCCCTGGCAGTAATCCTTTTGTGCAAAATATCTCTCTGCTAAAAAACAAATCAAAAAACTGAGGCTCCCCAAGGTATCTCCCCAGGCCAATTAAATCCTCCCGAGTGGTGGAACCTAGATGGAAGTCTTCTCAAGCCCCTAAGGAGAAGGAAATGGCAACCTACTCCAGTACTCTTGCCTGGAGAATTCCACGGACAGAGGAGCCTGGTGGGCTACAGTCCATGGGGTCACAAAGAGTAGGATGCGACTGAGTGACTGACACACAAGGAGATTCTAATGCAGAGCGACGGCTAAAAACTGCCTGGCGAGAACCCCTCTGGAGGCTGGGGTGGGGCTGTTCCTTGTGAGATGCAGGGCAGTGAAGGAGCCGAGGGCAGTAGGGGCTATGCAGGCAAGCAACCCGGCCCTGCAGTTACCTCTTTAGGATCTGCCACACAGTGAGCCTGGTGAGACAGTTCGCAGCAACATAAACACGTATATCCCTTAAGCATGTTAAAAATGTTCAACTTCACTCAGAGGAGAGCTACTAATTAAATTAAACCCACAGTAAATCCAAGATACTATTTCCTACGGAAAAGTCCCCAAACTTGATAACACGGGCTCTCAGCTAGGCTCTGGGGATACAATTACCCTTGTGCATTACCAGTGAAGAGAGTGTAGCTATCAACATAGTATCCACCTTAATACCTACTACCTACTACTATCTATTGATACTAAGTCATACCTTGGTATAGAAATTAAGTAAAGTGATTCTAAAATGTATCCAGAAATGTATCTAAAAGGTACCTGGACCAAGAATAGCCAAGGCAATCCCCAAGAACAAGTCTTACTCTGGGCTAAGTTGCTTCAGTCCTGTGCGTCTCTTTGCCGCCCCACGGACTGTAGTCCCCCAGGCTCCTCTGTCCATGGGGTTCTCCAGGCGAGGATACTGGAGTGGGCTGCCGTTTCCTTCTCCATACTCCACTGGCTATTAAGACTTACTTTAAAGCTACAGTGTTTAAGACTTCCTGACACTGGTGCCAGGACAGACAAACAGAACATATAAGTAAGCAATCCCCACACAGACCTAAACACACGTGGACGCCTGATTTATGCAGCAGCAGACGTTCCTCTCAGTTAAAGAACTAGTTAAATATGGGGGGAGGGGAACAAACCATTGTCTCTACATAGAGAAAATCAATTTCAAGTGAACTATAGGTCTAAATACGAAAGGTAAAGGAATAAAACTTCTCCATGACCTTGGGGTGGACAAATATTTCTTGTATAGGACCCAAAAAAAAGCACTAATCATAAAGACTGTTAAATTGAACATTAGAATTAAGAACTTTGGTTCATTAAAGATACCATTAAGAGAATAACAGAAAAAAAAAAAAGACAAGCCACAAAGTATGAGAAGATACTTGCAATAAATGCATTCAAAAAGTGATTGAGAATATATAAACAATTCCTATGAATCAATAAGAAACACATATATGTATGTGTATATATGCATGATATCCAAATAGCCAATAAACATATGAAGAGGTACTTAATATCATGAGTTACAAAAAAAGCTCAAATTAAAACCACAATGAGACACTACTGCAGAGTCCCATGAAAAGAGGACATTTAAAACACTGACAGTATCAAGGTTTGACAAGAATGTAAAGAAACTTAGTCTCCTCTACTGCTGATGGGAACGACACTGATGCAATGACTGGAAAGCTCTTTTGACAGGGAACATGCCTATACCATGTAAACAAGCGATTCCACTTCTAGGTACATAATAAGAACGGTCGTAGAAGCATTATTTGTAAGTAGCTAAAACTGAAAATAATCTGCATGGCCATCAATAACAGCATGTGCAAATAAATTTTTGAACATTTATAGACCAGAATACTAATTAACAATGAAAATGAACAAACTACCAATACCTGCAACAACATGGATGAATCTTACAAAAATAACGTGGAATGAAAGAAGCTATCAAAGCACAGAAATCTGCATCGATATATACTGCTCGGGTTGAAAAACTTGCAGACCTGAGCCTCTGCTTCTGGCCACAGTGCAGTATCAGATATCCTTTCACCCTAAGCAAATGCAAAACTGAACAAAATAAATGAGACAACTGTTTTCAAGCATAAGACAGCAGGCAGGGCGGTGACTCTTAGAGAAGAGGAAGACAGCAGGGACGCTCCGACTTCCTGCACGGGGCACTTTCCCAACCATGGTGCAGGCAGACGATGGCACCCAAGCCGACAGCAGCAGTCCCAGTGAACTGCAGAAGACAGCCTGGACTCTAGACTGCTGAGGCAACTAGAACTGCCGGCAGGACATCCGAGAGGTGGAGGCTTTGGGAAGCGGAAAGCGTAAGACAACAGCAGGCGGCTGACGCACGTGCAAGGTGACATTCCATAAGGCTCAACAGGCAGCGTCGGCTGCGAGGGTGAGCAGTGAACACAAGTACCAAGATTTCACGGGGCCCAAAACACACACGTGCAGCCAGTCCAAAGCGGAGAGACCTTGCTAAACACCAGATTCCAGAAAAGTCAAGCATTAGCATCAAGAATGTCCTCTACAGTAAGGGCCTTGCCTCTGGACTAAGGATAAATCCAAAAACAGACTCACTCTAACAAAATACAAACCACCTACGGGGCCAAAAGAACATGTCAGTAACTTAACCGCCTGTCAGAGCAAAATGAAAACCTCTCTAAAGTATTGAAAATCCCTACAGTGTAACATGCACATGTCTGATACATAATCAAAAATAATTAAACATGCAAAGAAGCAGGAAAATGTGACTCCTAAGGCAGGGGAAAAGCAATCAATCAAAATAGACCCCAAGATGAACCAGACTGGGCTTCCCCTGTGGCTCAGGTGGTAATGAATCAGCATGCAGCGCAGGAAACCTGGGTTCGATCCCTGGGTGGGGAAGATCCCCTGGAGAAAGGAAAGGCTACCCCACTCCAGTATTCTGGCCTGAAGAGTTCCATGGATTGTATAATCCCTGGGGTTGCAAAGAGTCGAACATGACTGAGTGACTTTCACTTTTCACTTTCACTTGACCCAGATATTTGAATTAACAGACAGGTCTCTACCTTCAAGAATTTGGAGGAAAAGATGGACCTAATGAGTGAAAAGATGGTGAATCTCAATAGAAAAATTCAAACTATAAAAAAGAACCAAACGGAAACTTCAGATTATAAACTGATTATATCTGACATGAAAATTTTAAAGAAACTGAAGATTAGAAACTGCAGAGAGTTAGTGAACTTGTAGATCAACAGAAAGTATCTCAACTGAAAAATAGGAAAAAAAAAAGTCTGGTGACTTAACAGAGTTTCAAACTATATGACATGAAAACTAACAGAATATCTATAGTTACATTTTCATTCTAAATATTGTCCTTGTATGCCGTTTCTTTTTCTTCATCAATCTCACTAGATGTTTGCCTGTTTGATAAAATTTCTTTCAAAGTCAGTTTTTGGTATATTTTAAAATTTTTTTGTCTATTTATTTACTTATTTGGCTGTGCTGGGTCTTTGCTGTGGCAAGTGGGCTTGCACTAGTCGCAGTGAGCAGGGACTACTCTTCACTGGGGTGCACGGGCCCTAGACGAGGTGGCTCAGGAGTTGTGATGCACGGGCTTAGTTGCTCCATGGCATCTTCCAGGACCAGGGATCAAACCTGAGTCCCCTACGTTGGCAGGAAGATGCTCAGCCACTGGACCATCAGGGGAGTCCCAGCTTGCGGCATTTTTGATCATTTCCATCTCTCAGCTTGTGTTTTTATTCCTGCCACTCTTTTTCTTTTGTGTACTGTGGGATTACTCTGCTTTCCTGGCTTCTTTAATTAAATGCTTAGTTACCCCCTTCTCCCCCACCATCTTTGTTTTCTAATAAAAGGTTTTAAAGCTTAAAAAAAAAAAAAATTTAAGATAGAATTAAAAGCAAAAAAAACCCCAACCTATCGTAGCTGTGATTTTTAACATCTGAGGATCAGCAACAAAACACACCAAAAAAGAAACTGAGCAAAAGTACAAATAAAATAAGTCTACACAAAATAGGTAAGGCTGTAGAAGATTTTAAACAGCACTGTCAACCAACTTGATCTAATTCACATTTACAGAAAATTACAACCAACAACTGCAGCACACATATTCTTTTCAAGTAGAAATGGAACATTCAGTAAGACAGGTCAAAGGCTGGGCCATAAAATTAATCTCAGTAAATGTCAAAAGACTGCAAGTTTTACAGAGGATGTTCTCTGATGACATGGAATTAAGTTTGAAATCAGTAAGATATCTAGACTGTCCCAAATATCTGGGAATTAAACACTTTAAAAACAACACATCAAAATCTGCCTTTAAGAAGGAGGAGGGAGTCAAGCAGAGTGCTGAAAGGCAGATGGGTTTTGAACACACAGAAAAGTGATGTCCGGGGCACAACCAACACACAGAAGATGTACACAGAAGGCCCTAAGGGAGTGCTTCCCCTTACTGCAGCTCATCTTCTAAGTAGCGGTCTTAATCTTTTTAGCCCATAGACTCAGATAATATGCCTGACATACTCCTATGGGTATAATTCCCAACTCAATCATGTTAACTCGTCCTTTTCCCTCCCACTCATTAAATGCATCTCTTTGCAACACACTTCTCAACACACCAGTGGTTATCACATGGAGATCTGTGGCACAGGCAAAGTCCCTAAACAATACAAAGTGGTTTCTTCTTTTCTCCAATTTCTATTATTTTCTTTGCTAGGTTGCTTCATTTAAAGAGGGCAAAAACTCTTTCAGTTAAATCATCTTTGATCATCCTCCGTTACTAATCCCATTTTTCTGTTTTCTGAATTTTCTATTTTCTTCTACATTATTAGCTTATTTCTTAAAAAGGGGAACAAGGGACTTCGCTGGTGGCTCAGTGGTAAAGAATCCACCTGCCAGTGCAGGGCACATGAGTCTGATCCCTGTTCCGGGAAGATCCCACGTGCCGCAGAGCAACTAAACCCACGCGCCCCAGCTACTGGGCCTGTGCTCTGGAGCCCTGGACCTGCAGCTGCTCAAACCCGAGTGTCTAGAGCTCCACAAACCACCGCAATGGGAAGTCCATGGGCTGCAAATAAAGAGTAGCCCTCACCTGCTGCAATTAAAGCCAGGTGAGGCTTTAATGAGAAAGCCAGCATGCAGCAACGAAGACCCAGTGCAGCCAAAAATAATTTGGCCAAAATAAATAATAGGTAAATAAAATTTTTTAAAAACTTACTTGTAATGCCAAAAATAAGTTTTTTTAAAAAAAATGGGGAATAAGATTTTACGAAAAACAAAGCCATACAAAATGTATTAGACTATGAAAAATAACAGGATGCCTGAAGAAATGTACAAACATACAATTTTGCATCTTAGTTTATGTATCACAACCCCAATCCCTAACATAAAGTACATGATATAATCTTTCCAAACAACCCCTTTATTTAAAGAGCTGACTGAACTTCAATACCTATAAGACTCAACAGCTGTTCTTTTTCCCACCTCCTAACCCATACAGTTACACAGTGTAATTTAACAATAGTAACAACTATATTGTTGCTCTATCAAGTTCTTATTTGATTACCTTGCATAAAGTTGTATTTGAAAACAGTGAAATAGTTTTAAACTGAGAGTAAATAACTTCTTATAATCATTTTTCAGTTAAGCTCATAATAAAACATCTGATATGTACAAATTAAATAAGTAATACCCTGAAAGACATAGAATGTACTAACTTAAAAATTAGAAAATCTAGAAATAATTTAGAGAAAAAAAGCCTTCAATTTTAAAAAGTACTAACTAGAAAAGCATTACAAAGCTTTACAAATTGAAATGATTTTATATTAAAAACATTTACTACCAAGAAAAACAGGAAAACTTGTGTGCAAATTTTTTTTAACTCTGCAACTTTCTGATTTAGGGTGGAAAAACCTAGAGAAATGGGATTTAAAACTTAAACATGAGTTAAAATCATTCTCTTATAAAATTTTGAATATCACCACCTTGACCCCCACAAAAGAAAAAAAAAATTCAAACTAATCCTACCTAAAGGTGTCAAGTCTTAACTTCATAAACTACCGAACGGCACCTTGCTTATGTGAAACACACACGGAGGTTCTCCCTTGGGGATGTCATCCACGCTCGTAGCTTTAAATACCATCGAGAAGCTGGTGACCCTCAGGTTCCCTCTCCAGCCTGGAGTGCTTCCCTGAACTCAAGCTTGGAGCATGCATGTATGCGTATCTGACATACCCACGCACAGGCACCTCACACGCAGCGAGCGCAAGCAGCAGCTCCAGGTGGTCGCCGCTTCCTCACCCTCCCACCCTCTGGCTCCCATTCCAGGAAAAGGCAGCTCCATGTTTCCAGTCACTCAGTCCCCGGACCCCTGACTTCTCTCACATCCCACATCTAAGAACAAATCTAGTCAGGAGAGCCTTCAGATACTCACAGAATCTGACCCCTTGACCGCAGCCACCGCCGCCCTGACCAAGCCAGCGCCATTCTCACCCAGACTAGTGCCATCAACAGCCGGTGGACTCGCTCCTGCCTCCTCGGCTCCCCTTCAGGACGAAGCAGCCAGAGACTGCCTTACAGCATGAATCAGGTTGTGGTCCTCCTCTCTCGAAATTCTCCCAAGACCACACGAGGAAAAGCCAAAATCCTTGAAACGGACAACAAGGCCACTTTCTTCTCCAGCCAACCTCCCGGCTCCCTCATTTCATCTCCTGCAACCCTCCTTCACTCTCTCTGCTCCAGGTACTCTGGGCTTCTCGAACCTGCTAAGCAAGCTCTACCTAGGGCCCCCATGCGCCTTGATTCCCCTCCTGCCTGAAAGCCATTATTTCCATGGCTTGCTCCCTCACCTTCCTCTTTAGGTCTTTATTCAAACCCCACCTTCTCAAAGAGCCTCTCTGGCCACCCTAACTAAAGTCACCCCCTAACATTCCCTGTCCCCTTTTCTGTTATTCAGCTCCTCAGCAACTCTATGTTTTACTTGTTGCTGGTGCTGAGCTCCTTATTGCCAAATTCAGGCTTAAATTGAAGAAAGTAGGGAAAACCACTAGACCATTCTGGTATGACCTATGTCAAATCCCTTATGAGTATACAGTGGAGATAACGAATAGATTCAAGGGATTAGACCTGGTAGACAGAGTGCCTGAAGAAATATGGACAGAGGTTCATAACATTATACAGGAGGCGGTGACCAAAACCATCCCAAAGAGAAAGCAATGCAAGAAGGTGAAATGGCTGTCTGAGGAGACCTTACAAATAGCTGAGAAAAGTGAAAGCGAAAAGGAGAAATGGAATGATACAGTCAACAGAGAACAGCAAGGAGAGACAAGAAAGCCTTCTTAAGTGGACAATGCAAAGAAATAGAGGAAAACAATAGAATGGGAAAGACTAGAGACCTCTTCACGGAGAAGGCAACGGCAACCCACTCCAGTACTCTTGCCTGGAAAATCCCATGGATAGGAGCGCCGGGTGGGCTACCATCTATGGCGTCGCACAGAGTCAGACACAACTGAAGCAACTTAGCAGCAGCAGAGATCTCTTCAAGAAAACTGAAGATACAAGGGAACTTTTCACACAAAGATGGCCACAATGAAGGACAGAAATAGCAAAAAACTAAGAGAAGCAGAAGAGATTAAGAGGTGGCATTAATACACAGAACTATACAAAAAAGGTCTTAATGATCCTTTTAACCAGATCCAGATAACCACAATGGTATGACCACTCACCTAGAGCCAGACATCCTGGAGTGTGAATTTAAGTGGACCTTAGGAAGCATTACCACGAACAAAGTTAGTGGAGGTGATGGAATTCCAGCTGAGCTATTTCAGATCCTAAAAGAAGATGCTGTTAAAGTGCTGCACTCAATATGCCAACAAATTTGGAAAACTCAGCAGTGGCCACAGAACTGGAACAGGTCAGTTTTCATTCCAATCCCAAAGAAAGGCAATGCCAAAGAATGTTCCAACTATCACACAATTGTGCTCATCTCACATGCTAGCAAGGTAATGCTCGAAATCCTTCAAACTAGGCTCCAGCAGTATGTGAACCAAGAACTTACAGATGTACAAGCTGAATTTAGAAAAGGCACAGGAACCAGAGATCAAATTGCCAACATCCACGGGATCATAGAGAAAGCAAGGGAATTCCAGAAAAACATCTACTTCTACTTCATTGACTATGCTAAAGCCTTTGATTGTATGGATCACAACAAACTATGAAAATTCTTAGAGATGAAAAAAACAACAAGAAATTCGTAGAGATGGGAACACCAGACCACATAAGCTGCTGTCTGAGAAACCTGTATGCAGGTCAAAAAGCAACAGTTAGAACCGGACATGGAACAAAGGACTGGTTCAAAACTGGGAAAGGTTTTGCTGTACATTGTCACTCTGCTTATGTAAGTTACATGCAGAGTACATCATGTGAAATGCTGGGCTGGATGAATCACAGGCTGGAATCAAGACTGCCAAGAGAAGTAGCAACAACCTCAGATAAGCAAATAAAACCACTCTAATGACAGAAAGTGATGAGGAACTAAAGAGCCTCTTGATGAGGGTGAAAAAGGAGAGTGAAAAAGCTGGCTTCAAACTCAACATTAAAAAATCAAAGACCACGGCATCTAGTCCCATTACTTCATGAAAAATAGATGGGAAAAAAGTAGAAACAGTGGCAGGTTTTATTTTCTTGGGCTCCAAAATCACTGCAGATGGTGACTGCAGCCATGGAATGAAAAGATGCTTGCTCCTTGGAAGAAAAGCTATGAGACACCTAGACAGCATATTAAAAAGCAGAGACATCACTTGGTTGACAAGGGTCTGTATAGTCAAAACTACAGTTTTTCCAGTAGTCATGTATGGATGTGAGAGTTGGACCAGTAAGAAGGCTGAATGCCAAAGAATTGAAGTTTTTGAATTGTGGTGCTAGAGAAGACTCTTGAGAGTCCCTTGGACAGGAAGGAGATCAAACTAGTCAATCCTAAAGGAAATCAACCCTAAATATTCATTGGAAGGACTGATGCTAAAGCTGAAGCTCCAATACTTTGGCCACCTGATGTGAAGAGCTGACTCACTGGAAAAAACCCTGATGCTGGCAAAGTTTGAGGGCAGGAGCAAAAGGAGGCGACAGAGGATGAGATGGTTGGATGGCATCACTGACTCAATGGACATGAGTTTGGGCAAGCTCCGGGAGATGGTAAAAGGCAAGGAAGCCTGCTACACTGTAGGCCATGGGGTCACAAAGAGTCAAACACCATTTAGTGACTGAAAAATGAACAACAACCCCACCAACTAGAATGTAAGTTTGAGGAGGGCAGGGAGGTGCTTTTACCCACTAATGTAGCACCAATGACTAAAACACATAGTGTGAGCTCAATAAAAATTTGCTGAGAAAAGAAGGACACATTAAGGTAAACAAGTTTACTAGGGAATGCTTTCAATCCTGTTTTACCAACTTTCACAAAAGTGAATTTTTAGTCAAGACACTGAAATTTGGAAGGAACAGAAGGTCCATGAAACAATACCATGGTTTCCTTCCCCACCGTTGCCTGTACATATGGCTAGCCCTTTGACCTGAACACTCCTAGCAGAAAGCTGCCAACTGCCCATTCCATTCAGGTTCATCACCCCCACCGCACCGCACAACATTATTCTTGGCTTCCGGAGTCACGTCTGGTCCCACACTGTATGCAACGGCTGCAAGGTTTTAATCCAAACTATATGGATATTAACCAACTCTAGAAAGATCAGCCTGTGAGAGATCAAGAACCATTTGCTCCCCTGGGAAAAGTATACCCAAAGTCCAAAGAAATTCACTTGTCTTCAGTTAAAACATGATCTAGGCAATTTCTTTCATTAAACAATATTTATTACAAAGAACTGACTATTTGGTTGAGATGTCATCAATTTGTTCTTTAGACCCTCCTAATTTGTGTATTACAAAATAGAACAAATTTGTTGTAAAAAGTCTGAAACATCACAAATGCAAAGTAAAAAGTGAAAGTTTTCTGCTATTCCACCTAACTCCCAATTCCCTAGAGATTAACAATTATGTCAGTCTAAATGCTTCTATACTTTTTTCTGTACATGAACAAATAAATAGCTAATTTTTGTTTTACAAAAATGGGGCCACACCATGCAGACTGATCCCCAAATTGCTTTTTTCCACTTACCATTACATGGACAGCTTTCCGTGTTGGCATTTACAGTATGTTGGCAATAAACATCCTCATGTGATTTCCTATTTCTGTTTGTTTGCTCACTCCCCTACATGACTTCTTGATAGACTTTCTATAGCAATAGTTTAAAAACTTTTATCTCACGACCTCTTTACACACTTGAAAACAGAACCCCGAAAACTAAACAGAACCCCAGAGTGCTTTTATTTATACAGATTATCTCATCAATATTTACTATAGTATAAATTTAAACTGAAAATTTTAAATTATTCATTTGTTCACCTAAAAATGAGCATGTTTATTTTCACTGGGAAATGCCTTGTTTACCCCCGTTTGTAGATAACTGTAGATACTGTTCTTTGAAGCTACACCAAACTCAGTAAGTGGTAGTTTCCTAAAGGCTAGTTTTGATACAGAATCTAAAACTCTTATCAATTAATATTTGTATTGTTACTTTAAAATTCAATGGTCCATCTTGCCCCTTGAATGAATCTTTTTTACCTGTGCTTGACTTTATAACATCATGTGTTGTCATTTACAAAATATCAGTTCACTGAATCATGCAGGTCTTCCAAATAATGTATTCCATTATAAGATATCAAAATAGTATGTTTATAAATATTACCACCAATCTCTACTTCACAGGAGCAGATACAAGTTTTCCAAAACCCTAATTGTTGCTGGAAAGCAAAGATGTTTTCATTGACAACAGACATCACCAGCTGTTCTCCTTGAAACACTTTTTAATACATTTTTAAAATCTGAATAACCACAGTTTGTCAGTAAAAATGGTAGTCTATGAAAAAGCAGCAAGTTCAGCTTGAACTAACCAGTGCCCAAAGCTCTTCCTAGAGACAAACAGCAGACAGAAGTACTTTCCAGTTCCTTCAATGAAGATTACAAAGATGTATACATAACACTTGAGAACTGATAAAATTAATACTTTTTGCTCTTTCATCAGGAACATCCTTAAGTGAAAACCAAAAAATATACGTATGTATGTATTTTTACTAGTTTACTATGAGTGCGTGGCATGAAGAACACAATGGCTACTATGGTTAGTTGCCACAACCTTGATTCATGCTTAGAAGCTGCATTACTTTCGCACCATTACTGCAAAAATTGCAAATAACGTCTTGTGTGAGTGCATGCTAAGGTCAGCTCAGTCATATCCAACTCTCTGTGACCCCAGGGACTGTAGCCCGCCCGGCTCCTCTGTCCATGGGATTCTCCAGGCAAGAATACTTGAATGGGTTGCCATTTCCCTCTCCAGGAGACCTTCCTGACCCAGGGATAGAACCCTCAACTCCTGCATTGCTGGTGGACTCTTTATTGCTCAGCCACTGGGGAAGCCCAACATCTTCGTATTGTGTTTTTGTGAAAAGTTTTCACCTCTGGACCCTCTGAAGGGGTGAAAGGCACACCAAGGGCACTACACTATTCCATCTAGGACAGCTTCCTAGAAGTGAGATTACTGGGTCACTGCTATGTACATCTTAAATTCAGATATGATTGGTCAAAGCTCTCCAAAATGTCTGTACCAGTTTTCACTGGGGGTGGCAGAGGATGAGATGGCTGGATGGCATTACTGGCTCAATGGACATGAATATGAACAAACTCCGGGAGGCAGTGAAGCACAGGGAAGCCTTGCAAGCTGCAGTCTATGGAGAAAGTTGGACGTGACTCAGAAACTGAACAATTTTCACTACCTAAGGTTGCACGATCATCACTGGTTGAAATGCAAATAATTCACTTACAAATCTTGATTGTGGGAAGTACCATAATACATTATTTACCTGTCTAAAACCAATGCTAAAATACAACTCATGTTTCAAGGCAAAAGTAAAATCCAGCATGTTTCAAGGCAAAAGTAAAATCCAAGTACCCAGATTATTTAGAAAATCAAACCTCAATTGTCAAATACAAGTTCACTGAAAACTTTGTTTATTGCAGTCACAGGTTGTTAAGGGTATTTGTGACTGAATTTCAAAGTATATGCCACTTGCACACGTCTTCCATTTGCTTACAGAGGGTGGGTGGGCTTGACTGATACTTAAATAAGTACTAGGTCTGAAAAATGTCAGGCTGTGACAGTACAAACAGGATGCTAATTAATTGGTGCGTGGCTGGCCCCTGGCACAGACATCGGTCTAAGCTGATCCTTAGCTTAAAACTTCACGCAGAATTACTGGACGTGACCAGAATAATATGTACTGTCAGCACTCAAATGCCAGTGGTGTTCATAAAAATGTCAAAGACAACCTTTCTTGCCCCAAGTGTCATGTGAAACAAAGAGAGGAGGAAAAAGCTCCATTCTGAGGAAAGGACTACTCCCCGTCTCAGGTGAAACCACTGAAAGCTGGGGCTCCTCAGTTCACAAGGAATGTGGCCTCCCCTCAGCTGTTTCCACACAGCTCCAAAGTGAGGATTTTCAAGTTCTACTTATGACTGAAAAGATCAAGGTTATTAGTGTCAACTAGGGCCTGTGGTTTTCAGCTCTGGCGAGTGCACAAACCCCTTTGAGGAAAAGATTGGAAGCTCCCCACAGATAAAGCAGCGCAGGATCCATGTACCTCAGAGGAAGGAAGAGCCCAGGCCGTAGGTCAGAGCAGAATCATGGACTATGGATCCTGAGAAATCCCCTAAGTCCAACCTCCTCAGGAAGCTGGAATAGTAAAATGGCTTGTCCAAGGTCAACGGTGAATTAGATAGGGAATCAGGCAAGAAATAAGCAGTAAGACTTCGAATAAAGCCATCCAGTGTCATCAAGTAACTTTTTCTTATACAAAGAAAGTTCCACCGGAGATTAAAAGATACCTAGAGGAACTGAAGTTTTAAATAGAACTGGAAGGAACCAACACAAGCCCTGTGGTTCCAAAGTTCCTTACGCATGGCAAAGCGGAAAATAGGACCAGAAATCTTGAAGAGCACTCACCGTGTTCCACAAAAACATTGCAGTGTGGACCCCCGTGCCTCGATGATTCCTTCTTGCCTGCTCCTTTGATAAAGTGCAGGGCAGGCAGACTTGGCCTCCTTTGGTCCCCAAGAACTTTTCCAGGCTGCTGCCCCATAAAGCAAGGATGGGCACCCCTTTCCAGAAGAGGGTTCAAGATCTTTCAGAATGATCAGTGAGCTGAGAAGGAAACGGTCTTTACGTGGGATTTCACATTCACCGCATCTCCACCAGTCAGTAACTGAGGTCAATCACAAGACATCTTCCACAATAAAAGGAAGTGAAGATTTTAGGTTGACGTGTGCAAACAGGAGTTCCGATTATATTCGCAGTTTATCAATTCGAAGTAATGTAACTGCAGTGCGACCTCAAAGTTCCTGGATTTCAAGTGTCTTTTACTGGCTAAGTTTCCACCCTTTCAAGGAGAAAAACCTAAAGAGAAATATTCACAGGGGATGCTGTACAACGGTCAGTGAGGCTAAAGTCGTGTCGATTTCCACACATCGAGGAAACGTGGATTGGTCTTTGAATGCTCCTCCAGAACTTTTCCTGGGGAAGTCACCCACCCCCTATCTTGGTGTCTCCATCTTCCAACAAATTTCCTGCCACACTAGCTGCCGCTCCTGCTTTTTATCTACTCTGCTCTCCGGAAAAGGACACGGGTCACCCCGACTTCAGCGAGAGCTGGCCCTCTGACGAGAAGGAATGCATGGCCAGCAACTTTTTTAAGTCCGCTTTTTAAAAGGCCTGTGAAACCAGTCCAGGCTTTTCCTCTGCATTAAAGTTTCTGGCTGGGCTGAGGCTGAGGGGGCCGTAGGTGACATTGGAAGAAGTCAGGGCATTACAGGCTCACGGGAGCAACGTTGGGGGGCTGGGGAGGGGAGGCCACTTGACAGCAGGGAAGGGATTTGAATGAGGGGAGCGCTCCGAGGCCAAACTTGAGGCCGGGATTCGGAGTTAAGGGGCGGCTCGGGGATAAAGAGGGAGGCTGCCGGGGCGGGGGGCACGGGCGGCTTACTCCGGGGGGCGACGCTCCTCCAAGCCTCAGGAAACGGGGTGTCCCCAGGTCTGGGGAAAGAGACCACAACCCCAGGGTCCCAGAGCAGGGATGGAGCTGATAAGGGACGACGGGCTCTCGCGGCCCCGAAGGCGGGTGGAGGATAGAACCGGGAGGAGGCCCGGCGGCCTCAGCTGCCCCGAGCCTGGGGGAGAGTCTCTGTCCGAGACACCCCCCTCCCCCGGGCCCGGACGTGGCTAGGGCCGCCGCTGCCAGGCAGTCACATCCCCCGGGCTCCGTCGCAAGACCCGGCCTCCCCGCCCAAGTAGGGGCCGTGGACAACGCAAGACGGGCTCCTCAGCTGCAGGACCCAGGAACCGGTTCCGGCTCCGGCGCTGCTCAGGGACGGTCACCGACCCCCGCGGCCGCCATGATGGATTACTAGCCGCTCCACAACGAGGCCAGGCCCCGCCCCGGCCCCGCCTCCCGATGACGTCCGGTGCGCGCCTCGCGTGGGGACCGGGACCCTTCAGACACCGCTTTCGGAGACGCTGCGGCTTCTTTCGGCTCTGGTCGCCCTGCCCTCCAGAGCCTGGCCCCGTACGATCTGTTAAATGTGGTTCTCCAGAGGGGCAAGGTGAGTGGTAAGGAAGCTCCCGCCTCCCCTGCACTGCCATTGGTCCCCGAGAATCCGGGTCAGCTCCCTCTCCTGCATCCCATTGGCCGACGGGGCTAGAGCTCCCAGCCAACCACTTTCGGCGTAGCCCGCGGGGCAGGCCGGGATTTGTGGTCCTGCGGCGCCCCCGCCCCCGCCCCCGCCCCCGCCCGCGCTCGCCGGAGCCTTGCCTTTTGCTCCCGGCTCCTGAGCGTCGGTCCCGCCCTCCTGGGAGCCGGTGGACTCTAGCCGGCCTCGCACAGGGCTGGCCAATGTCTCCCTGAGCGGGTTGGTAAGGCCGGCGAGGAACCAAAGCAAGGGGAAAACTGCGGATTGGATTTCCCCAAAACCGGAGTTGGATCGCTTCCTCGAGCTTCTTTAGGAGAGAGAATTTAGTTCACTCCAGGAAACCGACGTTATTTGGTGCCTCCACTGCCGCCCCTCACCCCCAACTTCCCCCTTGACTCCAAGCAGCATAAATATTAAAACGAGCGAAAAATAAACAACTGGAGAGCATCGACATATTGCTAACGAATTGTTTCTTTGGAGTATCAGGGAGCCCACTCATTAATAGCATTTTAAGAACCTTTCGGAAGCATCGCATAAACATAAGTGTTTGAGTGAGAAAGAATCTTTAAACTGTCTAGTGATGTATGTCAACTTCTTCTCAAGAAAACTGGAGGTGGGGGGGAACAACAGAAAAAGATTACAATATCTAATTTCAGGGGTGTACACATAGTCACATGAAAACATGTTAGCCGAAACTGTTGAGTTTACAGAACTAGCCAATGACCCATGCAACCGGATCCACACATGCCATAACCCATTTTTATGCAACTAAAATGTACCCTCCTGGTCCCCTTCTTCACTCTCCAAGTCTCCCCAGAGCAATGCAACCTGCCAGGATATACCCATCTCTAAGGGAATCCACTCATCACACCTAATCTACACTATGGTCTTCCGCTCTTCATACACCATATTCTCATTTAATCCTTACTGTATTGTAGCCCAGTAACACAAGTAATGTTATCCCCTGTATACAGATGAGAAAACCAAGTAAGATGTGAGTTACTCAAGGTCACTGGCCTAGTCATGTGACAGTTTGAGCCCAGATTGATACTACTCCAAAGCCTTGAATTTTCTCTTGTACCATTCAGTATCAAGTAACTGTTGATCTAATGTTAGTTATTTTAGAAATTGGTACTGATAGTAGGGGAGAACCAGTAGCATTATAGGTGTTGCACATTCGGTTGTGTATTTGAGAAATATTTCTGCTGGATTGGGAAATGGTGCTGATTTTATAGATACTGGCTTGTAAAAATAAGAGTTCCCTGGAGGTACTGAATGTGAAGCAAATTCAGAAGCAGAATTTAGATGTTAACTGGGTTAGCTTTGTTCTATCACTGAGTAGTCTGGCTGATGAACATCATCCTGGCTTATAGATCAGTCTTCAAGCATCAACACCCTGTTCCCTCTATTTACCCATCACCTTATCTTTACCATCACCCTTTCTCTTTGAAGATTTCACTTTTTATTCCTTTTCACGCTTTCATCATTTCCTACGCATCTTCATTCTTCACTCTCTAGCTTAAAATTGACCAATCAAATCAGAACTCTAACCCACACTTCTTGAACTAATAAATCATTCATAAGCATTATTCAGCCCGTGTGCCAAGCACTGTCCTAGCTGCTGGGGTACAAATGAAGCGTGGGGGTGGAAGGACTCATCCTTGTCTCCCACAGCAGACATGGGAGGGACAGGCAGTGTACAAAATGAGTAACAATCCAAAGTGTAGGTCTCAATGCTAGAAATGAAATTTCTGGACCCCATATCCTTTCACTATCAGTCCAACCCCTTCTCTCAAGGGTTGCTTTATGATTCATCCAAAGAGCTTAAGCCTACTGATCCATAGTTGCTAATGAGCTTTAATGAAGTCACTTTAATTATCTGAATGGCTTTCATTTATAAACGAGTCATATCAAACTTTACAAGGTTATCATGAGAATCAAATAGGACTTTATTTCCCATAACTATTGAGACTAACTATGCTTTAGAGGCCAGCAGCACTGGATTTAAAGGTTTATCCCTACTCACGATTTACTTCCTGCTATTTTCTAGTTTTAGGTGAACCCCCAAGCCAGACTATATTTTTTTCCAGAGATGCACTGTGTAACACTGTAGAATGATATTCTTAAGGACTTAAAACTAGAATCCAGAGCCCAGCAAATGCCTGACAGAAGTAAATAAATGTTGCCAAATTTGAATAAATCCCTTTAACCTCATATATTCCACTAAGAATGACGTAGTTCAGCCTAATTTTGTGCTCACGCTTATAAAGCAAAGCAACCTACACAGTGCTAGAGGAATTCAGAACCGGTGTAAAAACTTCAGCTTTATTAAAAAAAAAAAAAATACTTACTGAAATTATGCTTAACAAGGGCACCCTCTAGTGGGCCACAAGAAAAGTACCACTTAGTAGGTAATCACTATTCAGGATATACTGAGTGAACATTATAGGCTGGCAGCTTGGCAGACCAAGTGAGAAGGGCAAACATTCAACGAACCCACTTATGGCCCTGATCAAAACCAACCCAAACCAGACATGCAGGCTCCCCTCCTTCCCCATTCCCTTCCCGTCAGGGACATACAACCTAGAACATGATCTCAAAAACAGGGAGCAAACCTACATCTGCAACACAGCCTGTGCAATACTCAGTTGATTTGCAAACTCCTCAAAACAGGAGACAGACTGAATATTATAAAGACGTACAATTTAACAAAAAAGCTGAGCTATGTTTCAAAACTGTCATATGCTCCAAATTACTACTGAAACTGTCCTAGGGTTAAATTGTACTAGGTGTTCGGGGTTTAAATTTAAGGGCCTCTGTCAGAAGAATTTCTGTCTCCCAAGTCATCCTTCACCTGTATTTAACTCCCAAGTATTACACAGAATACAAGAACAGAAACAGTGATGCCACCTATATAAATTAAAAAAAAAAAAAAAAAGCTCACCAAATAGCACTCTCATATACTGACTTTAAAAGAACTGTTTACCCCAAACCCAAATCAGGGCACCATGTTTAGAAAGTCATTTGAAAAAGAATACACAGGAATTCTAGCCATTCTCAGTTACACAGAACTTCAGTATCTAGTTTTTATTTTCAACCCTGAATTATTCAAAATTAAATGCATTGCTGCTTCAGTTATAGGAGGAAAACCTTTTCTTTTTCCATCTCCACTTTTTTACTTTGTTTTCACGTTTATCAGAGCACCCAAAACATTCATTCTCTCTTCTCAATTATTCAGCTTCTTACAGATCATCCTCAAAGGCAGAACAGATTAAGGCAGCCTGGCAGGGATGTACTTACATCTGTCACTAGGAGGAACATGTAACAGGAAATGAGAACCAATCAAGCAAAAGGCTCCCTGGTCGCTGTGTCCTTCCACTGACTCTTGGGCTCATTTTACCAAGCTACAGTCTTCAGTGTCATTCTCGAGATGCAGAGGAGGTGGGAATGGAGGCCAAAACAGACAACTGGGGGGATCAGGGAGGCTATGTTTTATATAGGGGCAATTTCATGGGGCACTGTGCCTGGTGAGTTGACAGTGACTACAAGACAAAAGATTCCCCGTTATGATTCCAGGATAGGAGTCTATTCGGCTGGAACTCGGAATGCTTTTAAGGGCCTGAAACTACCCGTAGCACCCGAAGTCTGTGGGCAACTCAAGGGGTCGGCAGCAGTAATCACGTTCCCCCTCGCTTTGCCTTTAAACAGGAGAAAGCAGGTCTTCAAGGTAGAGGCAGCCTGATGTAGGTCCAGTGATGAATTTCCCGGTTCTTCACTGAGCTGCATGCAGGGACTGCCAATCAGATTCTCCACTTTCAAGGACTGCTCTGCTCGGGTCCACACAGTCCTAGCCTTGAGATGCTTCTTCTTACCCCTCCTGTTCCAAAAGCCTCTGGCGTGTTTCCATCACAATTTCCTCCATTATTTCTGGCTTTAAGATGTCTTTGATCTGAAAAAGAAAAGCCAAAAGGTAATTTGTTCAGTCAGTAAGCACACCATCAAGCCAACCCAAATGTAGAAACCAAGCCTGGCTAACACGAGCCTTCCGTTTTCCTTTCGTTTATCAGAGGCTACATATTGCAAGGAAGGATCTGCTAGAACTAGCTTAACAAATCAGCAAGGTTCTCTGGGATATAGCTAACAAGAATAACAACGCTATTACTCCAGCATTCACTAGAAAGGCAGCTAAAACCAGGATGGCCAAGATGAAGTCCAGGGGGTCGCTGTCATAAACCAGCCCCACCTGGCACCTCCAACTGCCCACAAACCCTCACATGGACATCAGACATTGAGAATATTATTAGCATCTCGGGGAAAGCTCTACCAGCCAACAAGGGAGTCCACTAGGTGAGTTCATATTGATGGGCATGGTGAAGGGACGTGGGGGGCCGAGGAGCGGATGACACGGCATGCCTGCTCACACAACAGCGAGAAGGGGAGCCCTGGGTGGCATACCTGATGCGGAAGGGATGCTTCATAGCAGTACAGGATGCTGGTATCATAGAGCATCATCCTCTGAGTTGCCAGTGAGACGATGCAGTTCCGGAGCCGGGAGATCACCTCTCGATCAGCGAGGGAGACCGGCTACCAGGGGAGGCAAACAGAATCAAGACCAGAATGAGTGAACGGTTACAGCAGATCACAGGAACCACTTACAACTGAGGCGGGATCACTCTGGGACTCCAAACCAAGCAAACTGCTGACTCCAGGGAAGATGAAAAAGGATGGCTCCCCAGTGGCTTTTTGGCTGTTACCCTGCAACTGCCATCTGGGCCAACAGAGATCAAAGTCACTGACTTCATCTCTCCAGAACAAGAGAGGGCAGCACGGTGTTTTGAGCAGACTTCAGTGGAAATGCAAACCAGCTCAAACTACAGCCACGCAGCAGGGAGAGACGGGGAGCGCCCCCACCTGCCGCAGAAGCACAGTACCCACTCAGTGCCTCTGCATCCAACAGGACAATGGCGGGTGGCGTGTGCTCACCTCCAGGTTTGCGATGAAGCCCCCTGCATCGTCTTCTTTGTGCTCGGGGGTTGGGTAGACCCAGATGAAGCCGTTGTTGCCCAGGATCACTGAGGCACCGCACGGCAGGTCATGGAAGTGGGTCTTCTGCCGTTTCACCAGGGAGGGGGAGACCTGAACCAAAACGCCCTGACCTAGCTAAAAAAAAATATATTGTACATTAAGTCACTAGGATCACCAGTGAGGCGACTATACAGCAGAGTACAGACTGTCCTAGGGAGGCTGGAATCAGGGTCCTTGCTGGTGATAACTGGCATGAACGCGTATGCACAGTAGAGAGAGACCTTCCGGAGGCAGGTGTCACTTACACACCCCAACAGAAGGTGACTCTCACTCTCTTCTCCACCATTTATTCTCCTTTGCAAGCGTCATCATGCTCTGATCCAGGGCTGGTGTGACAGCTGAGAGAAGGTGGAGCCAATGAAGATGCGGGCTTGAGCCTCTTGAGGGCCAAGGAGCACTGCCCTGTTCCACCTTGACCCCAACCGCCTGGCCTGCCCACGAGACATGCCACTGGAGAAGGGGACTGGCCTAGGGCTGGGCACAAATACATCCCCGGTCCTGGCAGGTGAGCTCAAGGCCCACATCCTGCAGAAGGCGTGTCTGCTACAGGCCTCGGGCCCACAAAGGTCAGCACAGGCAGTGAGCCTGTCTCCTCTCCTGATTCAAGGGTGAGGGCGTGGCTGGCTGCAGCTACTCCACTGACCTGCGAGGTTTCTTTTCCACTCAGAAAATGAGAAAGTTCACCCAAACAAAGCCAAGACTAAAGAGTCATCATTTGTTTGGGAAAACAGGCTGTCATTAAAAAAAAATAAATAGTCTCAATAATGTCTTGTCACCTTATAGCAAGAAAAGCAACAAAATTTCCTTTAGAGGCTCAAGTGACAAACCCATCTTTCTTAACAATAATATCCATTTTCTTGACTGGATGTTTGTCCAAGGGCCAGGGGCCATTGCGTTTCATCAGTCCATGAGCTCTGTTGGCTGCAACTCAGCACTGAGGCCATGCAAAGCCACCACACCCCTTGGGAGAGAGTGAGACAGCCGCGGGGCCAGGCCCAAGGGTCATAGGGGCTCTTCTGCCAGAACAATCTACTCCGCAGAAAAAGGATGAGTGTTGTCGTGCTTTACGATGCTACCAGCCCACAACCGCGTGAGTCAGCACGTGCAATGCCAGCCTGTTAGCACTTAACTTCCAGGTGCTTTAGGCCAGAATGCCAGAGACAGCTAAGACCGGGAAATGGATTTGAAGTCTCACTCATCCAGTGAGAACACCCAGAGACCAACTTACTTTTCCATATTTGAGACTCCTCGTGTGCAGAGAGACGGCTCCATCAGAGAACACTGCCTGGACCTCAGCCTGGTCGGTGATGAAGGAACAAACACTTTCTCATCACCTGTGTCCCTGGTTCCCCCTCCATCCTCGCGTCTGTGTCCACCAGTCCCACCTGCAGCTGTAGATGGACTCGGAGGTCACACCGCTGTGACCTAACCTCTCCCCCTCGGCTGTCATGAATATCCAGACATGAACACCACCTTTTCTCCTTCCTGGGATAAAAGTTAACATCACCAGGAAACTTTGAGCTGGCTTCAAGCATGAGCCACCATAAGTTACCAGACCCAAAAACCCGACTGAGCAGCAGCAGGTCTGAACAAGAGCTGCAGGGTAGCCTGGGCTGAGGAGATGGGGCGGGGAGGGATAAATGAGGCATCGCGGATAACATATACACACTGCTATGCATAAACAGAGAAACAAGAACCTACTGTCTAGCTCAGTAACTCTACTCAATATTTTGTAATAACATATACAGGAAAATGCTGTGAAAAAGAATTACATATTCTCATATGTGTGTGTGTATAACTGATTGACTCTGCCATACACATAAAACTAATTGTGAGCATGCGCGCTCAGTCACTCAGTCGTGTCTGACTCTTCGCAACCCCCTGGACTGTAGCCCACCAGGCTCCTCTGTCCCTAAGATTCTCCAGGCAAGAATACCGGAGTGGGTAGCCATTGCCTTCTCCAGGGGATCTTCCCAACCCAAGGACTGAACTGAATCCCGGTCTCTTACGTCTCCTACATTAGCAGGTAAGTTCTTTACCACTAGCACCACCTGGGACGCCCCCAAAACTAACTATACCTCAAATTTTTTTTTAATGTAAAAAAAGCAAGAGACAGGCTGCAGCAGAGGCCTTGGCTCTTGGTCGAGGCCAGGATTACCATTTTCTCCTGTGAGAGACTGACAATCTAAGCCCCATTCCCCAGCAAACATAAAGATGCTGGAATGCAAGGTGAAGGATACACTGATAAGGTCCCCTTCCTGTAAGAAACCTCTCATCGCCAGCTCATCTTCTGCAGATCTTCGCCTCTGAAACACACAAGGAGAAGGCCACGTTAGGGAGTCTGACCCTAAACCAAGATCTCGCTCCATCTCTTCTTTCTCTTTCACTTTCTCCCAAGACCTCTGAAGGCAGCCACGGTGTGCAAACACCAGGGCAGGTAACCCGTGCCACTCAAGACAAAGCTATGGCCACTACTTTCTGTCTTACAGACCTTCCCGTGGTTCCTCTTCTCTGAATAATATTCAGACTCCTTATGTGATTTGCCAAACCCCAGTCAAGCCTACCTACTTGCCGTGGGGGCCCACCACGCTCCACTAGGACTGGCTACCTCCAGCTTAACTGTATCTTTGCTCACACGTTTCCGTTGATCTCAGATGCCTGAATTCACTGTTAAAATTCTAGCCATCCTTCAAGGATAGGATCAACTTCCAACATGCACTTTCCCTATAAGCTTCTTGCGGGGAATTTAATCACGTCTTTTGTACAATCACACACTTGTTTACTCTTGGACTGCAGGGTATTTAGACCAGTTATCTCATAGTCCCTGCTAGTCTAAGCTCTTTCAGGAACTGAATCATGCCTCCTGGATCTTGGCGTTCTCCAGCCAGCCAAGCACCACGAGCCTCTCTGTAAATAGATGCTCGCCTGAAGATAAGGCTGAAGCACAGCATTTTACAAAAGGAAGCAGCTTAGGTACTGCGGTTGTCTGGAATAATCAAATGCCGTTCGATTCATGTAAAGCTGATTTGTAAACACAACTGATTTGCAAACACAGTTTTCAAGCAAGACCTTCACTGAACAAAACTGATACACCCAGAAAAGGAAAATTATTAGCACCAAGCATCTGAGACAGCTTCTCTCAACTCTCCTTTGGGATTTCCCCACAGACATCCCAGATTTTACCACATACCAACTGCTGCCTGAGTTGGGAGGTGCGGGCCAAGTGAAAAGCCTACGTGTACATCCAGACAGCAAAATTCACAGCAGACAAACAGGAGTACAAGTGGCAACCTCAGCATAAAGCAAAGTTCTCTGGTGGAGCAAGGGATCCCAGCACTCTCACCAGCAAGCTATACGTAGTCCTAGCTGGAGATCCTTACCAGCTCTCCTCCGGGAAGGTTCATGGATGAGAGAAGCAAGACTGAATCCAGCCTGGAGTTGGTCTCCACTTTCCACCTCTTCTGCTGAACCTACAAAACAAAGGAACCCCACACCTGGACACATACTCCAGAGCCCAGAGCTCACACTGTAAATGAACAATAACCCCCGATGGGACAAACCATTTACATCAAACTGTTTACAAACAAACTGTTTACATCAAAGGTCACGTAAGAGCCAAACACAATGAATCCTTCTTTCGTGTAACTGCACATAATAGGACGACTATCTCATTCATTAGATCACCAGCTCACTTTTACTTTGTAAAAACCAATCTGGTAAGACTTTACCTCTGTGATTCTCCCCACTACAATGTCTCCCACTTCACCATTATATCTGAAAGAAAAAGCAGAAGGTCCTCCATCAGTGAAAAGACTCCATGACAAGACCGAGTACCATTTGCGATTTCAGTTAAACAGCACGCAGGCCTGGATCAGGCACCACATTTGGTAAACTCACATAACCACACTGTTCGAACTTAGTTTCAGGAACTGACAACTTCCAACATTCCTATGCATATAAAGTCTCCATCAGCTATTCTTACACCATTTATTGCAAGGAGTTCATTAAGTCTGAAACCCCTTATTTTGTTAATTGCATGAAAAATGGATACGCATAGGATATTTTCTGGTGGGCTCTGGAACGCAGACGAGTTCCGCATCAGCCAGAGGAGGAAAAAGGAAAGTGAGACAGGTACCTCCCAAACCGGTCTACTCACGTCTCCCTCAGCCACTGGCTGCTTGTCTTGGATCCCTTTCCTAATTCCTCCTCCCAACTCTAATGATGAATTAGAGCCTCCACACTGAAGGCTAAGTCCTTGGGCCTCTTCTCTTTCCTGCCCACACTCACTTGGTGAGCTTACCCAGCTCGATGGCTTTAAATACCACCGATGAGTCCACCACTCCCCTGAATTCAGGCTCTAGCTCTAGTCAACCACTGGCTACCCAGCACCTCCACTTACGTGCCTAATAGGAATCTGAGTAAGTTAGAAACCTCAAACAAAGCTTTCTAGCAGCCCCTTCAATTCCACTATAGCAAATGGATCCTCTCCCAATTGTCACCGGCCCAGGAAATAGCAACTCCACCCCTCCGGTTGCTCAAGCCACAGTCCTTGGAGTCTTTGGAGGAACCCTGTGTATCTCCCTCCTCCCCTCTCTCTCCTGCTCCAGGACAGGTGCAGCAGCAGATTCTAGGACCTCTACCTTACCAATGTAGGCAGAAAATAAAAAGCATCCCAAAGGAAGAAGTAAAACGATCTCTTCTCACAGACAGAGTCCTACGTGTAGAAAAGCCCACATACAAAATCCTACAGCTCTCACAGTAAATACACGCAGAACACGAAATACACGCAGAACTGATCACTATTCCCCACTTCTATGGCTATCACCTTAGTCCAAGCCACCATCAACCGAGATGATGAGAACAGAGCAGGAATCTGGCTCCCTAACCCTGC
This sequence comes from Capricornis sumatraensis, assembly GCF_032405125.1. Lineage (NCBI taxonomy): Eukaryota > Metazoa > Chordata > Mammalia > Artiodactyla > Bovidae > Capricornis > Capricornis sumatraensis. The sequence continues at coordinate 5,985,223 of NC_091069.1, forward strand.
CCCACCCCCGCCCCCAACAGCAGCCAGAGTGATTCCATTAAAACAGAGGGCGGATCATGTCCTTCTGCTCCAGCTGCTCCAGGGCCTTCCTAGACCGCACAGAGCGGAAGTCAGAAACGTTTATCGTGGCTGCAGGGCATGCAGACTGCCTACCTCACCTCTCTGCATCTGCTCCTACTACTCGCCTGCTCACTCTGTTCCACTCCCACTGGCTTACGTTCTGGGGCTAACCTTTATTGAGCCCTCAAGGCAGACGGCTCTCTGTGTAAAGTACTTTATATACACTATTTCGGTGAATTCCAAGGAAAATCCTACCCAGGAGGTCAGGCAAGGTCTCATTTTGCAGGAGAGGGAACCCAAGTTTGAAGAGGTCAGATACTGTAGGGAAACCTTTGAAGCCTGCCCTTACCTACAGTCATCTCTACCCTTCCTCCAGTCATGTTCCCGAAATCCCAGCCCTACAGAACGACAGGGCAGGCAGGGCTGGGGGTAAGGGGTGTGTCATGGCCGAAAAGACCTGGCTGTGCAACTCAGATGCCACAAAATACACACCTTTTGCTCTCACCTGGTTTTCAAAGCTTTTACACAGATCAACTTGTTTACTCTCTCCACGGAGCCAGCCACAGATGCAATGAGCTTCTCTTCCCCCATGTAGGTTCCATGGCCCCTGTTGCAACAGGAAGATACAAAGGATACCAGGGTAATAAGGTGACCTCTCGCAGCCAGAACAATGTGTTCCTCAAATCTGATTCCTCCTGCCTCAAAGACAGGCTTTTCTGCTGGCTGCCACCTCTGCCTAAACACTCCTTCTTTAGAGTCCTACGTGGCCATCTCTTGCACTGTACTCAAGTCAACTCAAATGGCACTTTTTCCACCAGGCCTTCCTCAACTCTCCCATTTGTAATAGTCACCCGCCCTGCGGCTGCCATCCCCACCATATTTCCAACTTATGCTCCACTTACCCTGCCTCACTTCTTAATTCTTTTCTACTGCATTTACCAGCAAATATTCTATAACTTGTTTGTTGGGCTTATTTCTCATCTGTCTCTCTCAGAACATAAAGTCCACCAGGACAGAGATTTCCTCTTTGTTCAGTTTATACCCCAACCACAAATAATATTTATGGACTGCATGAATAAAGGACTGAATCTTAAGATTTCCTGGGAACCAATAATGCCAAACTAAGACGTTAAAGGGCAATGGAATAAATGCTGTACCTCTCTCATATGCATATGGGGGGAGGGCGGAGGCTGCCTGAGGTATGAGTAGTGTTGACCACTGTGATGGTGATAGAATGGTGAGTCTTACTTTTTTTCATAATCATTACCCCTCATGTAATCCTTCCCTGGTGGCTCAGACAGTAAAGAACCTGCCTGCAATGCAAGAGACCTGGGTTGGATCCCTGGGTGGTGAAGATCCCTGGAGAAGGGAATGCAACCCACTCCAGTATTCTAGCCTGGAGAATTCTATGGACAGAGGAATCTAGCGGGCTACAGTTCACCGGGTGGTAAAGGGTCGGACATGACTGAGGGACTAACTCTTCCACACTTTCACTTTCATGGAATCCTCACCACTCTCTGGAATAGTTATTATCATTATTTTACAGACGAGGAAACTGACCTCGGAGAGGTGATACAGCTAATATTGTGACGGCAGCAGGACCGGAACCCCAGCTGCCCTTAAGTTGGAGCCTGCCCTCAGACTCAAAGTTACCTATTCTGGTGCATGTAACATAATATATTTGCATGCCCCCTAAGCCCAAAATAGCAACCCATTCCAGTATTCTTGCCTGGAAAATACCATTGACGGAGGAGCCCGGTAGGCTACAGTCCATGCGGTCGCAAAGAGTCGGACACGACTGAGCGACTTCACTTTCTTTAAGCCCAAGCAATGGCTCGTTCCAAAACCGTGCCCCTGGCTAGGAGACGGAATGCTGAGGGCTAAGTGGAAGAAGTCAAAAACGCCCACCATCGCTTCCGCCGAAACCTCTGAAGAGGCCCTAGCTGCAGGTTCAACGAGGAAGGCCTCAGAATCGGGGGGGCCTGAGGCACAGGACCCACGAGTCACAGCTACCAGTGATCGGGACAGGCAGGTTTCGGGGGAGCTGAGGCAGCTGCAGACGGGGACATACAAGAAGCAGGAAGTAGGAAGTCCGAAGCCTCGAAAACGAGGCAACCGAGATGCTCCCAGATGCGCCCTGGGTACCGCGAGCACTTAGATGCAGAACACAGGCCCAGGTTTCATGCGGAGAGAGAGCAATGCAGCCGCCCCTGCCGCCCAGTGTCCCCACAACCCCACGTACCGCATGAAGCCTGTGTCCGTGGTGATCGTGTCCCCTGGCACCACTAGGTGCTTTTTACTCTCGCGGCCCAGGCTCTCGCTAAGAGGCTTCCGAGCGACGGGAAGCCTCATCTCCAACGCCATCTTGGCGCCAATAACTCGCGCAGGCGCAGCCCCACTCGGAGTCACGCTTTCCGTCTCCGCAATTTCCAGCCGTCGCTCATAGGGGCGGGGCCTCAGAACAGCCGCCAACGGGAACTCACGGTCTGGCCTCCATGTTGGCTACTGGCAACCATTAGGTTAACACGAAGGGAAGGAAGGAGTCAAGTTGCCATTTTTACTATTGGCAAGGCTGCTCTTGTCAAATAAAATCTCAGGTTGCATAGCGTTCGACTTTTCAGCAAAACTCTTGTGCTCATCTCACTTACTGTTTTCCAGGGTTATAAATAATTGTGAAGTGGGCCTCTGAGTTTTCTTCCAATTCAAAGCTGCTGAAATCTCTCTTTTTTGGTATGCGATTGACCAGGAGGATCAAGAGGAGAAAACACTATTTGGACAGAGGAAAGAGTCTCTTTTCGTACTGTTGCTAGTAGCCCCTGTATTCTACATTACTGTCACTTCGTGAGTGCTAGTTCAGCACCAACCATCACCTACACCCCCAAACAGTGCTGCAGGTGCTGTTTCCATTCTTTCTTAAGCGAGCTGATTTCCCTGGTATTTCTTTTGGAAAAAGCAAGAACCCGTCTAAGAACACATTTAAATCTTGCCAAGCGGGTGTGTTTTGACAGGGAGGACAAATGGACACAATACAAAGATTTTCGCGTACATTTACTCACACAGCAAAATGAGCCAGGAGCTGTCCTAAGGGTTCAGTGATGAAGAGATGGAAGGATATGTGGTTTTATTTAGGCGTCAAGAGCATTTTGCTTGTCCCTCTCCCCAGGTCCTACCCTCTCCCTCACCCTTGGCCCTGCATGCTTTATAGCATTCTCAACAGACTTAGTTTCAACCTCAGGGAATTGGAGGTGATAATTCTTCATGCAGGCTTCCCAGGTAGCGCTAGTGGTAAAGAACTGCCTGCCAGTGCAGGAGACATAAGAGACACGAGTTCAATCCCTGGGTCGGAAAGATCCCCTGGAGGAGGGCACGGCAACCCACTTCAGTATTCTTGCCTGGAGAATCCCATGGACAGAGGAGTCTGGTGGGCGGCAGTCTGTGGAGTCTCAAAGAGTCGGGAGTCGCCAAGAGTCAGGCAAGACTAAAGTGACTTAGCCCAGTACAGGGATTCTAAATAGGATGAAATAAAATAACTTGCATCAGCACCACTCACTGAGACCAGTAAATTAAGTCTGTGTTCTCCTGAAGACCCATCAGACCAATAGCCTGGTAAATCTTCAAAAGGATAGCATTTCTTTCACCTAAGCGTGGCTCACAACTACATTTGTCTAGAAAGCCAACCCTGTAAGGTAGTCAGTTATATAGATTCTAATTGCTCACAGGTCATCAGTAAGTGGACAGCCAGACACTTGCCCTCCTCCTTGCCTGGGGAAGGGGCTCAGTTCAGTTCAGTTCAGTTGCTCAGTCATGTCCGACTCTTTGTGACCCCATGGACTTCAGCATGCCAAGCCTCCCCGTCCATCACTAACTCCCGGAGTTTATTCAACCTCATGTCCATTGAGTCAGTGATGCCATCCAACCATGTCTTAAGACAGAGGACAGAGGAGAAGGGGCTAGAGCCAAGAGAAGTATGAGAAAGGGTGCATCTGTTGAGTCTGCTCTCGACCAGAAGAGGGCAGTGGTGTCCTTCGAAGCAGTACAGCTCAGTCAGGCTGCCAGGCCTGGAATGCTCCTAGACCAAGTTCTAGTCCTGGGTTATAGTTGCATTCTGGATTATAGTCTTGACACTATCCAGTTTCAAGGAAGGATGGACATAACCATAATCCCTCCCGTTCTCACGGCACTGTGCTTATGGAGCCTTTCACACTATTGGGGTTGTGGATCTGTCTTAGTATAGTGGCAGATTCAGTGTCTGGTTCAGATAGGGGGTCCCTGTGACCCCTGCATGGTGGGAGGGGCCAGGGAGCTCTCTGGGGTCTCTTTTATAAGGCACACAATCCCATTCAGGAAGGCTCCTCCTTCATGACCTAATCACCTCCCAAAGGCCCCACCTCGTACTACCATCACCTTGGGGTTAAGATTTCAAGATATGAATTTGGGGTGGACATAAACATTCTGTCCACTGCAGGTCCCACTTTAAAGAGGAGGAAACTGAGGCCCCGAAAAGGACTGGAATTCACACAGCAGTTGGCGGCAGGGCCATGTTCCTCCTGACTGCACCTGCTTCACCCTAGAGCCTGCACATCCTGAGCGTCTGGTGCTTTGCGTTAAGCAAACGTTATGTTATTGGAATTCCCTGGCGGTCAAGTAGTTAGGACTCTGTGCTTCCACTGCCAGGATCCCAGGTTTGACCCCTCTTCGGGGACCTGAGAGTCCATAAGCTGCTTGGCGCAGCCAAAACAACAACAAGAAAATAATTATGTTTTACATTCCTCGAAGTCAGCTCATCTTGGAGGTAGGCATTATGATCCTTGATGGACGACTTTGCATCACATCCCCAAAAGTCTTGTTGGAATTACTGGTTTTTGAGCCCAGATTTAAGCACTGGGGTTTTGTAAGAGGGGCCCAGCAGTCTGTGAGTAGGTGTCTGAACTCCCAAAGTGATATTAATTTCTGAACAGGTCTAACATTCACCATTTCCTCCCATATCCATCTACCTCCCCATCTGTGCAGCACCAGGGCCATCACCCAAGCCAATGGCATCACCACCTGACTCAGTTCCCTAATTCTACCTTTACCATGCCTACAGCCAGTTTCTGTACAGCAGCCAGAGGTAGCTGAACTTATCTACAAAGCAGAAACAGACTCACAGGCCGAGAGAGCAGACTTGTGGTTGCCAGGCGAATAGGGGAGGGATGGATTGAGAGTTGGGGATTAACAGATGCAAACTATTATATACGGATAAACAAGGTCCTACTATATAGCACAGGGAACTATATTCAGTATCCTGTGATAAGCCATAAAGTGAAAGTAACCCAGTCGTGCCCGACTCTTTGCGAGCCCATGGACTATACAGTCCATGGAATTCTCCAGGCCAGAATACTGGAGTGGGTAGCCATTCCCTTCTCCAGGGGATCTTCTCAACCCAGGGATCGAACCCAGGTCTCCCACACTGCAGGCAGATTCTTTACCAGCTGAGCCACCAGGGAAGCCTGTGAACCATAATGGAAAAAAATATTTTTAAAAAAGAATGTATACAAAAGTAAAGAAAAAAGAAAATTATTTTATGGCAATGTGACTAAATAATTAGTTAATTAAATTTTAAAAGAATGCATGTGTACGCATATATGTATAAAACTGTATATGTTCATATATATATGAACTGAATGGGGCTTCCCAGGTGACACAGTGGTAAACAATCTGCCTGCCAACGCAGGAGACACAGGAGACACAGTTTCAATCCATAGGTCAGGAAGATCCCCTGGAATAGGAAATGATAATCCACTCCAATTTTTCTGGCCTGAAAAATTCCACCGACAGAGGAGCCCTGTGGGCTACAGTACATGGGTTTGCAATGAGTTGGACACGACTGCAACTGAGCACATAAAACAGAATCCCTTTGCTGTACAGCAGAAATTAACACAACATAATAAACCAACTACACTTCAGTAAAACGTGTAACTAAAAATGAAACAAAAATGAGCAAGACACATAAAGCAAAAAAAAAAAGTTCTCCTGTATAGCACAGGAAACTATATATACTATCCTGTAATAAACCATACCAGGGCTTCACTGGTAGCTCAAATGGTAAAAGAATCTGCCCACAATGCAGGAGACCTGGGTTCAATCCCTGGGTTGGGACGATCCCCTGGAGAAGGGACTGGCAACCCACTCCAGTATTCTTGCCTGGGGAATCCCATGGACAGAGGAGCCTGGTGGGCTACAGTCCACGGGATCACAAAGAGTCCGACACAACTGAGTGACTAACTTTCACTTTTTTTAAATAAACCATAATGGGAAAGGGTAAAAATAAATAAGTAAGTCTTTTAGGATATTCAAAAATAAAGTAAGACATAAAAACAGATCAGATTAAATTACTCCCTTGCTTAGAACACTTCTGGCAGCTTCCCTTTTCCCAAGAATGAAATCCAGGTTCATCTTTGCCTGACTCTGCCCATCTGCGACTGAACCTGCTCCCTCACCCGGTACACACGCTGCAGCCAGGGGTGCTGGCACCGAGGACGAGTGTACTTTTGGTGCTGTCTGCGTGGAACGCTCTTCCTCCCAGGTCTTCCTGCATCGCCTCCTCACTTAGATCTCAGCTCATATATCACCTCCTTGGAGAAGAATTCCTGACCACCTTATCTAGACTAGTCCTGTTTCTATCACTCGATCCTGTTTTAGTTCTTGTCACTGAATTTTCCCCTGGTTAGGGAACTAGATCCCAGACGCCATGCAGAGCAGTCACAAGATGAAAAAACATAAAAACAAACCCAGGTACTCTCAGAACAGCACTCAGCAAACATCTGTGGAATGAATGAACTTATTCCGCAAGCATTTCTGGAGCGTTTCTACCCCAGGCATCAGGGTGTTCGGTCAGGAGCTCAGGGATCAGAGGGTTGAGAGGAGGACAGAAAGACCTCCTGACAGCAATGGTGTTCGAATGAGCCTTGAAGGCCAGGAACTGTTGACACTCGGGAGTTGGGTTGAGGGCCACAGAGAACTCTGAGTGAAAGTAACCGAAAAGGAAATCAGGAAAAGTGTGAAAACAGAGGCAGCAGGAGCCCTCTAGCCCTGAGCTCTTCGGAAGCATGCAGTCCTAACCACTGGACCACCAGGGAATTCCTCCCCGAAAGCCCGCTCCCCAGAAGTTTTGCAGTCAGAGATGTGCACAAAGATTTCCACCCAAGGACCTCATGTTTTGAGGACTGCCTCTCCCCAAAATATCAGAAACAGTTTTGATTCCTATGGCAGCTCTTAAGCGTGTCCACGAATTTTAAGAATGGCAGTCTGTCCCTCCTTGTCTTACATTTGGGCAGACTTGTGACTAAGGCAGCTGTCTATCACCTTGATAGCACGTGTCAGAAGTCCCTCTACAGGACTCCAAAGACCCATCAGAACAGACCAGGTAGCCTGGTTCTCCCACAACACCCACCCTTGAAGCCCTGAGCCAACATGCACAAAGTTTGACTTCCCCAAGGCAGCCATGCCATGGGAAGCAGTCAGGATGGGTGCTAACAAGCCGTTGTCCTTAATCTGTCCCACCTCATCATGGCCCTGCAGCCTAGCAGACCAGCCCCAAAGTGGGAAGGAAGCTGAGAGCTTAGAATATCTGTTCCTCCATTTCAAGAGCTCCGAGGATAATGGCTAATGGAAAGGGCAGGAGATGGGGTGATGGACAGCTGCCTTAGATGCCTCTGGGGGATGCCCAGTGAGGTGGCTGGTAGAAGCAGCCACAACCCTTCACTCCACCAAAGGCATCCTTGTGTTAACAATGGTTTCCATTTGCTGAGCACTTACCACATGCCAGATCCAAAGTCATGTATTTCACTTACATCCATTGTCCCACTTAGTCCTCACAATCTCCTTAGGAGCCAAGTATCACCCCATTTGTCATTTGAGGAAGTTGAGACACACAGACATTAATTCACTTGTCCAAGTTCACCCAGCTAGTGAATGGCCAATTAGAGTTTCAAACACAGAGCAGTGACCTCTATCTAGAACTCTCTATACCCAGCAGTCCTGAACCATGCAATAAAAAGATATGAAAGTCATATTGATTGGAAAAAAAAATAAAACTGCCTTATTCACACACAACATAATCGTGTACACAGAGGTCCTACGTAATCTAACTTCCCAAAGCTACAAGAATGAATAAGTGAGTTTTCCAAGATTAAGGCTACAAGGTCAAGACAGCAGCAAAAGCACATATATCCGTGGGGCCAGCACCTCTGGCTGCAGCGTGTGTACTGGGTGAGGGAGCAGGTTCAGTCGCAGATGGGCAGAGTCAGGCAAAGATGAACCTGGATTTCATTCTTGGGAAAAGGGAAGCTGCCAGAAGTGTTCTAAGAAAGGAAGAAATTTGATCTGTTTTTATTTCTTATTTTATTTTTGAATATCCTAAAAGACTTAATTATTTATTTTTACCCTTTGACCAGCTGGTCTATACCGCATGTTTATAGGATATGCAGCAAGCCCTTCGGATTGAATCTGCGGGCTGACTGGGAGGTGGTGTATTTGTGTGCCTCTGTTGGGAACAGGGGGAAGTGCACTCTTGGGAAAGGAGCCCGAGGCCCCTGCTGAAAAAGTGAACAAAGTAAGAGATTAAGCTTTGAGTATCAAGCCTCCCAGTGAGGAGTGAAAGTCACTCAGTCGTGTCCAACTCTTTGGGACACGACTCTTTGGGTTGGGACATGACTCTTTGGGACTGTATAGCCCATGGAATTCTCCAGGCCAGAATACTGGAGTGGGTAGCCTTTCCCTTCTCCAGAGGATCTTTCCAACACAGGGACTGAACCCAAGTTTCCCACATTGCAGGCGGATTCTTTACCAGCTGAGCCACCAGAGAAGCCCCCACGTGCGTGCAGTCCTTCAGGCACCCAACGCCTCCCTGCTCATCTTGTTATCTCTAGTGCCAGCAACGATATTGAACACAAGCACTTTAGTCTGCAATTACAGCCTGCTGCCACCAGGTGGGTTCTGGAGCAGGGGCTGTTGCCCTTCAGATCTGCCGGTTGGAACTTCATAAAATTACCTACAGAAAGCAATTTAGATTTTTGATCAAGGGCCGGCCCACTGACTTTTATGAAGTCTGACAGTGCCGTTGCAGTGAGAGAAGGGGAAGGCCAGGGGCCACCAGAGGCATCGGGAAACGTCTCTCGAGGAATCAAAGGCGAAGAAAGATTTCTAACGGGATGAAGCGGAGGAGTACGAAGAGTGATGTCCCCACTGGCACCAAAGACCTGCAAGTGAACAACTTGCAGGACCTTCGAGCAAGATCAGTTCCCGAAGTACTGGGTCTTTGGGAATACCTGAAGCTCCAAATGGGAATGGCCTGTATGTACAAGTGTGAATTCCAGCATCTTCGGGGGGGTGTGTGTGTGTGTGTACACAGCTAGAATGCACAGAGAGGTGAGCCTGATAGATGCCAGCAGGTTGGAAGGGTGACAGCCTCACGGCTGTTACATGCCGGAGCACAGGCGTGAACTCACACTTCCCAGTTTGCGGACCTTCTCCTGGCCAGGAGGTCCTGGAGAGGACAGCCAGGGCCTGGCTCTACACTGATGACCTCCCTGCTCTTTGTTCTTCCTGAAGGAGGGTCTGGAAATGGGCACCAGAGCGTTTTGAAATTCTGGGCATTGGGAGGGTACTTGATGTCCATCTTGGTCCACCTGCACAGGCTGCATGGATTCCTTCAAGCTGTCCATGAACATTAATAAAAAAGCAGCAAAGATTTGGGGGCAGTAACAAAGCAAGACACTGATATTTGAGAGTCAGCTGGAAACCAGGAGGAATCTGCCCAGCGCCTTGTGAGCCTTGACTGCTTTATACTGTGGCCTTCTCTCTGGGGAGCTGATGCCCCAGCTGCGACAAGGATGGTTATTTTAAAAACCAGTAGGTGAAACAACTCTTCCTGCCCGCTCTACAACTCCTAGGTATTTTCCACATTTCCCTTTCATGCAGACAAGAGCGTCGACCCATTCAGATGCTAAGTGGTAAGTGTTCCAAGTAATTTTTATTTTAGAATACAAGAAAGGTACAAATGTATTTACAGTTCTACATGTACAATCAAATAATATATATCACAGGTTCGTAAATATCATTTAAGATAAGTATATACAAAGTTAAAGTGACCGTTTTCTGGAAGTAGAGCACAGGTTCTTGAAAACTCTATACATTTTATACTTTTCATCATTATAGTTTATTTTACAAAACGCCCTAGGCGGGATTCTAGTAAATGACTGCAAGGTGGGAAAGGCGACACTAGAGGGCGCCCATGGCCCGGCGCGTGGGGAAACCGGACGGAGCCAAGGGCGGAACCTCCCGGCATCCCGCACCGCTCGGAGATGCTTTCCGGGCCGAAAAGCCAGTCTTGGCCTCCTGGTGCCGGAGGGTGGCGAGAAGGGCCCCGCATCCCCTTTCCAAGCTTGACGTTAGAGCTGAAGGCGAGGTGGCGTTGGTCCAATTCTCTCATTTTACAGATGGGGATAGGGGAAGCGTAGGCCCAAAGAGAGGCAGGCCTTATCCCAGGGAGTGGATTTCTATTTTGCCTTGGTGCGTGCTTAAGCCGCTTCAGTCGTGTTCTACTCTTTGCAATCCTGTGGGCTGTAGCCCACCAGGCTCCTCTGTCCATGGGATTCTCCAGGCAAGAATACTGGAGTGGGTTGCCATGCCCTCCTCCAGGGATCTTCCCCACCCAGGGATCGAACCTGGTCTCCTGCATGGCAGGCAGATTCTTCACCGCTGAGCCACCGCGGTTTTGCCTTCCTTCTCAGCCTGTTTGGCACATTTGTGCCTTGTGTGTCCCCAAGAGAGCCCATTTTGGGGTGGGGGGCAGGTGGCCCGGAGGAGAGAAGCCGCCCCCACCCCATCCTGGCAGGGAAGGGCAGGTCTCTCCGGCCTCCTCTGGCTGCCCCTGAGCCCGCCAGCCCCCAGCTCTCAAGGAGGGGGCGACACTGCAGGATAGCAGTCCCTGAGGAGGGAGGAGGAGAGAGATGGCGCGTGCCAGCCCCGCTGTGCCCACTCTGGGACAGGGAGGTCGCTCTCCATTCCCAGCACGCGGCTCTCTGTGAGGGTGGTGGGAGTCTCCCTTTCCCCTCCCCCTCGCTGAGGACCCTCGGAGGCTTTCAGTCCCCTCTCCGGCCACCCACGAGGGGGCTATATCATCCCGGTCAGCCAACTCAAGAGGCGCGCGACTCGGGGACCGTCTGAAGAAGAGGTGGCCGATGTCGGGGAGAGGGGAGGGAAGGCCTGGGAGAGGGACTTCGCCCCTCAGGGTCCTCGTGTGCGAAACTGGGGGGAAGGGAGTAAGCCTGGGCGTCATTTCTGGGGCGCGCCTACAGAGCCGGGGGTCGCGTCAGGACAAATGACAGCCACGTGTCGCGCGGCGGCCCGGGGAATGGGGGGCGCGGGCGCGCGGGCGCGGGGAGCGGGGGCGCGCACGCAGGCGCAGGTGCTCACAGCACCTTGGGCGGCAGGTGTCGCGTGGCGGCCTGGGGTCTGGGCGGCGGGGGCGCGCGGGGGTGAGCGGGGGCGCGCGGGCGAAGCGGGGCCGCGCACGCAGGCGCAGGTGCTCACAGCACCATGGCCGGCAGGTGGTGCGCGGCGGCGGCGGCGGCGGCGAGCGCGGGCGCGTGCGCGTGCGGCGCGGGCAGAGCTGGCGAGTGGGCCTGCAGCGCTGCGCTGGGCGGCCGGTGGCGCGCGCTCTTCTGGTGGGCGCGCAGGCCGGCCAGCTGGGAGTAGGCGCTCTGGCACACCTGGCACTTGTAGGGGCGCTCGCCCGTGTGCAGGCGCACGTGGTTGCGCAGCGTGGACGACTGGCTGAAGCGGCGGTTGCAAAAGCGGCACACGAAGGGCTTGTCCAGCGTGTGGATGCGCATGTGCGAGCGCAGGTTGCTGCGCGAGTTGAAGCCGCGGTGGCAGATGACGCAGCGCATGCGGCCCGCAGTGCCCGCCGCCGAGTCCGCGGGGTGAAAGTCCTCTGGCCGCGCGGGCAGAGTCCGGGTGGGGTCGGGCAGGCGGGAAGAAGGAGAAAGAGAGAGCAGCCTCGTTAGCATCCCCGAGGCCGGGGGCTCGACACCACGCCCCCCACCCGTACGCCTCCCCAAGGGGCGCCCTCCCAGGGCTCAGCCGCCTCGGATCATCGATCAGTCGGGGTGACCGTTCCGCCGACTGATTGGGGGCGCCGCACAGGGGGTGGAAAGGGGCAGCGAGCTCCCTGACCTGGCATCCGTTAGGAGTTGGACTCCAGATCCATGCTGCGAGATCTCGGGGACTTAGTGACTTACCCTCTCGGGGAAGCCTCAAGTTTCTCATCCAGTACAATGAGAACCTACGTGAAGGCAGGGCACCCAAAGCCAGGTGCTTTGTGACAAGCTGGAGGGATGAGGTGGGGAGGGATGGAGGGGACACATGGATGCCCTGTGGCCCATTCATGTTGATGTAAGGCAAAAGCCATCACGGTATTGTTAAGTAATTATCCTCTGATTAAATTAAATAAGTAAATTTTGAAAAAGAAGTTTTTTAAAAATGGGAACCTACTACGACCTCACGGGGATTATGCACAGCTGCACCTGAGTGCATGTGCACGCTCAGCTCTCAGTCGTGTCAGACTCTTTGTGACCCCATGGACTGTAATCTGCCAGGCTCCTCTGTCTATGGTATTTTCCAGGCAAGAATACTGGAATGAGTTGCCATTTCCTCCTCCATGGGATCTTCCTGAGATAATCACAAAAAAAGCTGACATCTTCAAAGGCTGCTCTGTACAGAGCACTTTACCTGCCTAAGCCTGGACTTAGGAAGTACCAGGCTTATAGTAACCATCCATAAACGGTAGTAACTGTTATAACTACTCCTCTTCCCCCCCAAAACCTTTCATTAATTTATCCCACATTTATTTACTGAGTGCCATCTATGTACCTGGTGGCCTTGATGGTAAAGAATCTGCCTGCAATGCAGAAGACCGGGTTCGATCCCTGGGTTGGGAAGATCCCTTGGAGAAGGGAATGGCAACCCACTCCAGTATTCTTGCTTGGAAAGTTCCATGGACAAAGGAGCCTGGTGGGGTACAGTCCATGGGGTTGCGAAGAGTTGGGTTTGACTGGGCAACTCACTTTTTCAACTATGTACCAGTGAACTGTACCTCACTTTTCTCATCCCCGAAATGAAAGTAATGATGACATCGTTATCATTACTTATCACAGCAAAAAGTTGCTATGAGGATCAGAAAAAATGGTTTGTGAAGCATTAGACCAAGGGCTGGATAGACAGTAGTTCCTGAGCCTCAGAGTCGTCCTTTAAAAATAAAAATGACCAAATATCACAAAGGTTTCATGAGGACCCAAGTGGGATGATACCTGTAAAAGGTTTAGCCAAATACTTGGCAGGAAATAGGTCTTGAGCAAATGGTCTCTACCATGATGATCAGTGCTGCCCCCACCCCGCCCCGCCGCCCAACAAGCACACACACGTGCACACACGCTGCTCAGCCTTCATTCAACAGATGCACGCTGAGCACCTACTCTGTGCCAGGTCCAGCACCATGGACAGAGCTGGGAGGGCGCTTAGACATCATCTTGCCCAACAAACATCCTTCTTTTAGAGGTCGGGAAACTGAGCGCAGAGCCATTTCCCAAGATTGCACAGCAGAACTGGAATTCAATCCAGTGTCCTTACTGCCTGGCCCCTTGCTCCTCTGCCACACCCTGCTTCTCCCTCCACCCAATCTGCCCCCAGACAGTCTATTTTGTCCAGAATCAGAACTGTCTTCCATCCATGCCTGGACCACGGCAGTGGCTCCAGGGGCATCAGCCTCCTTAAACCAGGAAGTGCCTTGTGCTTGACGCTGCTGGAGGCGGAACCAAGGTCCCCAGAGGCCAGGAGTTTCCCTGCCAAACACACACACACGCCCTCAGTCTCTCACTCTCTGTGCGTCCGTTGTCATTGTGGACTCATGGGGACTACCTACCATGCTTGTTCTTCTTCTGCTCCTCCTCCAGTCCGGGCACACCAGGGATCCCCAGGAAGGTGTTGTGTGAGTTTCCATACCACACCAGCAGCTCCTGGTCTGGAGGGATCATCTGTAGGGAAGGAGGCAAGAGGAAGTCCGGGAGGCAGCAGAGGAGGATGTCCCCTGCCCCCCCGCCAGGGGAGGATGTCCGCTCACAGCCAGGAGGAGCTGTCCTAGCTCCCACCATGGACATGTCGATACAGTTGCAGCCCCAAGAGAGCCACACTGGGGTCCCTTTCTACCAGGCTATCTCCAACAAGCTTCACAGACACGGGAGGCTCTGGGATGCTCCACCTCTCTGCTCCACTCTGCCCAGGCTTCTCACCGTCTCATCCTGGCTCTGCTGCTGGGACCAGAGCTGCCTCCTGGCCACTCTCCCAAACTGACAACAATGGGATGGAAACCATGCTTCAAGCAGAAGTAACTGAAGAAGGAAAGCTAGAAAACTTGTAATTTCTCTCTGAGGGGAACCAGAGCCAACCAGCCCTCAGGTCTGCAGGGCTAAGCCAGACATCCCCAAGGAGCATGGGCTGTGGGGCGCCCTGTGGTTCTCAGTTACACCCTGCCTGATGGTTTTCTGGAAACATCTCTCAACCAGCGCATCCAGGAGGCAGCACCATGTCACATACACTTCTCTCCCCATCACAGGCCTCTGTATGACTCCCTGCAAATGGCTAAAAAAGAAGCATTCAGATCAATGAACGCTTCTGCCTCCAGACATACCGGGGCACCCAGCCTTAAATGGGATCTGTCTCGTCATGTCATAGGCCTGTGGTACAGCGTCCCAGGCGGCTCAGAGGTAAAGAATCTGCCTGCAATACAGGAGACGAGAGTTCAGTCCCTGGGTCGGGAAGATCCTCTGGAGGAGGAAATGGCACCCCACTTCAGTATTCTTGCCTGGAGAATTCCATGGTAGAGGGGCCTAGTGGTCTATAGCCTATGGTGTGCAGAAGTGTCGGATATGACTTGGGAACTAAACGACGATAGGTCTACGGCAGAGAACTCCACAGTGACAGGGCTCTGCTGCTCCCAGGAGAGGACCTGCCATCGGGAGGGCTCTGCAGTGACAATCCAGGGAGGCTGCGGAAGGCTCACGCCTGAGGTGGTGCTGACCCCTTCCTCTGGGACATCCCAGGGGCCTGCCACCCCTCTGGTGGCAGCCAGTTACTCAAGGTGAAGAACCCTCAGGTCCCAGCCAGCTAGAGCAAAGGTGAGAGGGCAAGGCCCATCACCTCCTGAGGCCTGGACCCCAGAGGAGTGACTTTGGCACCCACCCTGGGGGTCACTCTCTGATCAGCCCAGAGCAAGGTGGACACCCCCAGGAAACAGCTGGGTTGTTTTCCTAATGGGTCCTTTTTGGTTTTTTGGCTGCATCACGTGACATGTGGGATCTTAGTTCCTGGATCAGGAATTGAACCCATGCCCCCTGCAGTGAGAGCTCAAAGCCTTAAGCACTGGGCCACCAGGGAAATTCCCGGGTGAGTCCTCTTTTAGTTCAAGTGAATACAAAAAAATCACACAGGACTCCATGTAGGCTGTCTGAAATCACCCTAGAATGGACCCTTCTCCTAGGCTTCCAGGGTCACAGAGAAAGCCCCCACCCCTTCCCTTTGGTTCTGGCCTGCAGACCCCTGCCAATCACAGAACCGTTCTGCTCACCACACCTGCGTTCCTCTGGTCTGAGCCAGGAAGAACCTCAGACCATCAGAGCCAGCTCTGCCCTACACTGCAGAGGAGGGAAGCAGGGAGAGGAGGGGGTGGAAGAAACAAAGTTCCAGGGGGCCTAGGCGATGTCCATCCTCCGATGACTCAGCCTGAGGTCCCCATGCCCCTTTCCAACAGACCCCACAGCCCTTGGGGTGTCATGGCAAGCCACATGGTCAGTGAGTGACAAGGAGCCTGGCAGAGGGTGCCACGCCCGCTCAGATTGATGGGGTTTAAATATGGAAAGATCACATGCAGTCTCAGAAGCCAAGGGAAATTAGGGCATGCCTAAAAGCAGATAAATGAGAATCTGGTTCTGTAGCAAGCGTCCTCGTGGCCTCTGATCATTCACAGGCTCAGCCACCGCCAAAGAGGCCAGCAGGTCAGAGCTGGAGGCCCTGCTGGAAAAGCTGAGAGAGGTTCGGTGAACCCCTTAGAAAAGAGGGTAATGGAGTAAAGTATTCAGGATAAATTCACTATGAAGGAAGCTGCTGAGAGATGGTGCTGGTGGGCCTTCAGTCCCTGGGTCCCTGGGTGACCTTAGGCGAGCACTCGGCCTTCCTAAGCTTGTCTCCTCAAATGAGGGGTGTGGGGAGCATGATCTCCGAGGTCCCCCCAATTCTAAGACTCTGTCAGTCACCTCCGACATTGTCCCAGCCCCTGCTTCAATGTTCAGACGACACCAGATCTTTGTACATCACGGTTCTTCTAAAGTGACCAGTTGTCTGGTCCAGCTGTCCAGACATCTATACATGCCCCTTCCTTCAGGAGATGGTATTGCCAAGGGCTCCGGCTCAGGCGCTGGGGCCACACAGGTTGGGGTCCGCTTGGGCTCCCCGCCTGCTGACCGTGCCCCCTTGGGCAAGTGGCCTTCTGTCACCAGTCCTCACTTTCCTCACCTGTAAAACAGTGACCGCACCCTGCTGGACATCCACCTCTGGGGTATTGGGTCCCCCAGTTGTGCCCACAGTGCCTGCAGTGTGGCGAGGGGGGCCCAGGATGCCCGTGGCTCTGCCTTTAGTGACCATCAAAAGCACAGGCTGGGGAATTCCTCAGAGGTCCAGTGGTTAGGACTTGGCGCTTCCCCTGCCGAAGGCCAGGTTCAGTCTTTGGCTGGAGAATTAAGATCCCGCGTGCCACAAGGCAGACCAACAAAGAAAAGCACAGGCTGTCCCGCGTGCCCCCAGGACACCAATACCACGCTGGTGCCACTGTGTGCTGGCCCCATCTGAGCAGGAGGGGAAAGCCCACAGGTGGGGTGAGAGAGGTCAGCAAGCCCCCACGATGTCTCTGAAAACTGCATCGCCATCTCCAGACTTGCAGTCCGGGAGTCAAATGCCTAAGTCAACAACGGCCTTTTCATTTGAACTGACAGTGATAACCATTACGAAACATAAAACAAATGTAACAGTGACAACTACCATGGTGATGAATGAGGAGCCGAGAACATCTGGAAATGCATGAATTCTGAGGATTGTTATTCAGAATGGTGCTTGGGGATAATGTTTTTAAAATAAGAGCTTTAATACTGACTGTTTTGAGTCATTTATTTACGGACACATTTTTCAAATGGACGAAAATTAATTTTACTCCTGGATTTAAAAAATTAAAACAGTGACACAGACACAAAGGAGCATATTGGGAAAAGTAATTCTCCCACCCAAGGTGCCCAGCCACGTTTTCTGGTTTTCTGCGAATCTTTCCTCAGACGGGTTTGTCATTTTGAGACCTTTTTTTTTTTTAATGTTGATTAAAATTGACTTATATCTTCTACAGGCTGCATCCAATGTTTTAAGAATTAATAAGCACATATTGCTTTTATACAAAAAGAATATATACATTTAAATTAATTAATTTAGCTGTGCTGGGTCTTAGTTGCAACAGGAGGGACTTTTTTATTTTAATTTTTTTCAGTTGCAGCATGTGGGATCTAGTTCCCTAACCAGGGATCGAACCTGGGCACCCTGCATTGGGAGCGTGGAATCTTAGCCATTGGACCACCAGGGAAGTCCCACAAAAAGAAGAGTTTTTAAAGAAAGAAAACCTATTAAAAAGAACCTGCTAGAATTGACAATGACACACATCCCCAGACAGCAAGAAGTTTCCAGTTTGGGGAGAATGGATACATGTGTATGTATGGCTGAGTCCCTTCGCTGTTCACCTGAAACTATCACGGCATTGTTAATCGGTGTACCCCGGTACAAAATTAAATATGTTTAAAAATAAAGTAATCAGAACTGATGACATGAGAGTAATTGAGGTTATCCCAGTCAAGAAAAAAAAAAAGAAGTGTCCAGTTCTCAAAACAGCGTTGGGGAAGGCAGCCTCACCTCTTGGAGGCCGGGCACTGAAAGTTCTCTCTACCAATCAGAGCTCCGGGAAATTAGCGGCAGCTCCTGGCCTGGACCTCTGGCCTCTGCCTGCTCCCAGTGGCCCCAGAGATGGAGACCAGGAGAGCCCAAGAACCGGCAGCCTGTTCCCTGAGAGCCTAGTACCACTGGCCGGAGGCTCCCGGATGCTGGTCGCCTGAGAGCAAAGAACAGCCAAGGTCCTCTGCAGGGACCCCTAGTGCTCTCAGGAGCCCTATTTCTCCTTTTTTTTGAAGAGCTGCCCACTGCACGGCATGTAGGGTCTTAGTCTCCCAACCAGGAATCGAACCCACACCCCTCCCGCCACAGTGGAAGTGTGATGTCTTAACCCTTGGACTGCCTGGGAAGACCCTAGCCCCGTTTCTTTCCAGTCAACGCTCTGGCCTGGCCCAGCCGGGGCTCTCCACCGGGGCTCAGAGAATGAGAATCAGCTGCTTGCTCACTTTTCTGGAGAGCGGAGACTAACTCGGGACGCACAATAAACAAAGCAGTTCCCAAGGAGACGAATGCCACACCATAAAGTTCGCATCATCAAGACTCTGGGTGAATTTCAGAGCCTGACTCCTAAGTTGACAAATTACATGATCTCCCACGTGTGCTTCTTCACCTTCCCTGTCAGCCCAGAAGTTTTGTCCTGACCCATTTCTGAATTTTTATTATCAGTTGGAAATGTGTGGGGGTTTGGGTTTGTTTTCCTAATATAAATTCATGTCACAACATGGAACATGCTCCCAGGAGGCTCTGATGCTCCCTGCCCCTGCCCCCGGTGGTACAGAAACCCTCATCCAGAAGGACCTCGGTGTCATCTGGACGAATATCAATTTCCATTGTACCACAGATGTCCTGACACACCAATTAATAGAGTTCCAGCAAATAGATATTGGTCAGGGAGGTCCCATGGCGCAGTGACCAAGGGCTCTGCTCGGGGATCAGACAAATTCAAACCACAGCTCAACAGTCTCCCAAGGTCCCCCTGAACCTCAGTTTCATCATCATTAAAATGGGGATAAGGAAAGCCCCAGGCTGAGGGGATGAAAGTTGAGAATATCCTTAGCGTGGTGCTGGCACATGGAGCTGCTCCACGGATGGTAGCATCATTAATGATGCTTATTATTAATAATCAAAGTCCCTTAACTGCACCCACCAGTGAGCAAGGTTGAAAGGAAAATAGAGCCTGTCCTCACAGAAAAAGAAAGATGGAGAGATGGAGCTATTGGGCTCTAGGGGGAGAAGAAGTTCAATAGCCTGGAACAAAAAGAAAAGTCGCAAACAAGGAAAGAGCCCACATTTCAGGGCACAGTCCTATGCCAAAACATCGGGCGAGGAAAGCCTGAGAAGTTTCTTCCCAGTTCCCAAATCCAAAATTTGCATAAATTATTCCTAAATACTTTACTTGTATTGAATTTGGGGGTCAAATTTCTTGCTTCGCAGGGCAGCCGATTTTATTTATCTCTTTTGTTTTCCTGGGAGAAACAGGTCTGTGTGTCCATTTTCGAGCCAGCTCCCATCACCCAGAAAAAGACTTATGCATTAACATGTAGTGCCCATGTGCTACGTGCTGGGCAATTTCTAGAAATGTCATTTTAGGCACCTGAGGTTACAGTCAATTCTTCCGTGGTAGAAGACAGCAAAGGGAGGAGGGGCCTAGTATAACATGCCAGCAAATCCAGCCAGATACCAAATCCACCTGGGCCGGCTGGCCCCAGAAACCCACCACGCTCGTCTCCATTTGGACAGCCTTCCTTTTGAATTTATAGAAAATTTCAGAGCCACATTAGTATATTCTGCTTATTTTATGAAGATGCTTCTTTCCATTTTTTCTTTCTTTTTTTTTTCGCAAGAAACGGGTTACTGTTATGAAATAAACATAGCAGTTCTGGGTGACGGGAAGATTAAGAAAACAGGTCATGGCACAGACCCTTCTTGGCTCCCTCACACAAACACAGGACAAACAGCCCCCATACTGCAGAGGCGTCTGGGGGAGTGGCCGGGGGGCAGCAGGAATTTCTTCCGGCCGAGCCCTGCTGCATGGCAGTCAGTCACACACACCCAGACGCACAGCTGGTCCTGTAAGCGGCATCTGACATTTTGGCGCATCACTTTAAGAAAACTGCCACCACCAAAAAAAAAAAGATGTGTCCAACATCACTTGTTTAAAGTAAAATGGGTGATATTTTGTGTTTTCTTATCCCTCGCTCCAGCATTCGGCTTGCTAATTCTGTAGAAGCACGGATAGCCAAATTGGTGATATCCACTAATCTAGATCATATCCAGGAGGATATATTTTCCTAATCTTCTTTCTTCAATGTTTAAAATGTATTTTATTCTGTTTTGTCTTTTGGTCGCTCCGAGTGGTGGCTTTTGGGATCTCAGTTCCCCAACCAGGGACTGAACCCAGGCCCTCGGCAATAAAAGGGCTGAGGCCTAACTACTGGACCACTAGGAAATTCCCTTCTTTTCTTCAGTTTTAATTCCCCGTCAAATGTAGGTGACTTTTAAAAATCTGATAATCTTAGATTCCTCAGTGGAGACACATCTTAGCCACCTTGCCCTCTGACTCTGAATTTCTGTACAAATGTCTGTTATTATTTCCTGACTCTGCTCAGCACTCAGCCAGTGAGATGAGACTCACTGAACAGTGAGATGAGACTCCTGTCTCCATGACTGATGCTGTCGGGAGTCCTTTGCTAACATCACGTTGGCATCCTTACCCTGTGTGTGTGCGTGTGTGTGTGTATGAGTGTGCGCGTCTCTCCATGGGAGGGATGGAATGAGTGTGTGCCCCCCATCTCATCTGTTTCAGGGTAGCCAAGGAGCAGTGCACAAATGTTAAGGGTACATGTGAGACCGAGCAGGTGAGAGGGGGTGCTCTCTGCCAGAAGTGGGGCTCAGCCACACATTAGGCCAATCTTAGGGTTGGCTTTTCTCCCGGAAGAAGCACCTCCACCCTCAGCCTGGGTTCGGATCAGTCCTGTCTTTACCCCGTCTCATGCAAACTTCAGTCCAAGAACTGCTCACCTTCCTTTTTCTTTGCACAGCAGGGCGTGTAGGATCTCAGTACTGAGACAGGGATCAAACCTGGGCCTGGCATTGAAAGCGCCGAGCCCTAACCCCTGGACCTCCAGGGCATCCCCAACCTCCCTTTACCCTTCCTGCTCCTCCTCGGGTCCAGCCCTCGATGGAACATACTTCCTGGCCACACCAGGGCCCAAGCAAAGGCCATTCTGTTGCCACCCCTGGGAGATTCCCTGGGGTTTTGTTATGAAGTGACAACTGTCCAGTGCCCCCTCAGAGCCTTAGAAAGACATGAGGCTCTGAGTTGCAGGAAGAAAATGGACTAAAGGAAGGAGGAGTCATTCAGAACACCCCCAAACTCAGCCAAGCCCAGCCCCACCCCAAGAGGCACCGTGCCTCTTTCCACAAGCATGGGGTCCAGAAGACTATGGGGGCACGATCCCCCTCCGCCCCCCCACCCCCTCACAGCACTTGCTGCCAACCTGCCATGGGGAGGCGGGGCTGCTAGCCCCCCTCCTGCACCAGACACTGAGCAAATTTCCTGCCAAGGGACAAGGTCTTAAGGGTCCTGACAGCCTGGCTGCCTCAACTACCACCACTCATGCCATTATCCCCTCCCCAAATACCATAAGCCTGTCTGCCTCTGCCCAAGCATTCCATAGCCCCTTTCCATCCCCCTTGAACCTCCTGCCCTGGGCCTGGCCAGCTCCTCACCCCACCCCCATCCCCATCATGGGAAGTGATATCTATCTGCCTGCTATCTCGCTTTCCGTCTTGTCTGAGAAGTTTCACTCGCTCAGATATCAATGCTAACATCCTCCTACCCCCACCCCACTCGAATGCCCGTAAAAGCTCCCGAGTCTGCCCGTTACCAAGTGAGACCCAGTAAACGGTAGATGATCACAGAAGCCTTCCTCGCAGATTAAATGCATGAGGATTACACGCGATCACGCTCATACCACATCTAGAAAAGCCCGACGCCTCCAGTGATGAGGATGTGGTAGCTGAGGCTAGAGTCGCGATCCACGCCACCCACACGTCACTGGTGGCCCATGCATGCAGGACGACGGGCAATGCACAGCCGAAACACTGCTCACTCAGTACCTCTCTCCCCACCAGATGCTTTCCCTGGACTGCTTTCTGATGACTCTGCATCTCTGTGGCTTCTCAATCCCAGGACCCCCTCAGCAGGTATCCCGGGACCTGGCTATTGAGGCACCCATGATGTTCACAATGGCGTGCAGTCAAAGGTTCTGTCCTTTCTGATCTGCAGCAGGAAGCTTGCCCTGAAGGTCACGCTCCCGGAGACTATGATGTTCGGGCTTCAGTCCTCCAGCCTGGGCAGGGCCAGCTAGGCCAGCATCTTCCCCAGCACTCCCCTCTTGCTTCCACCACAGTCCCTGGACACAACTGCCCTGCGCCCCAGCCCGGCTGCACCCCACCGCCCCCTACACAGTGATACACACACTCACCTCAATGGCTTTGTAGAAGATGCTGGTGCCTATCTGGGCCACCTCCAGGTTCTGCTCCTGCTCGTTACGGGCGCATTTGATGTAGGTCATCCAGCTTCGGTGGTCCTCCTGGCTGGCGTCGATGAAGTAGCGCACCGTGCCGTCCTCATTGAACACCTGGGCGCAGGTAAATCGGGGGCCGGATGAGGCAGGGCTGTGTGGTGTGTGCTGCCTGGGGCCAGGGCTAGGCCCCACACCAAGCACATCCACACAGTGTCTCTTTCCAGCCTCCCAGCACTCCCAGGAAGTGGACACAGCTATTATCATCTCATCATCTCGGTTTTCCAGTGGAGGAAAGGAGGGCTCAGAGCAGTATGGCGATTTGCCTGAGGCCGGCTGGCTGGAAGTGACCAATAGGGAGCCAGTCTCCAGGGCCCCACAGGCCCCTGCTGCCACAGCCTCCCCATCCCCGGATGAAGAGGGGTCTCCAGGAGATCACTGACCAAAACGGCATCCCCTCCAGCCAGCTCTCTGGGGAAGCAGTGGAGAGTGCTGGCCAGGACCTCAGAGGGGGACACACAGGGACCTATAAAGGGAAGCCTGGCCCACTTGGGGACCTTGGCCTGGCCTCTCTTTGTGGGAGCCACCAAAAGCACTCCTACATCTCCTGGAGCCCAACTTCCTAACCCAGCAGCCAGTGGGGAAAGGAACTGCTGGCCCAGGCCTCCAGAGGTGTGGGAGGAGGTGAGGTTACGAGAGGCCTTGGGGCATCTCCGTGGCCTCCCCCCGCACTGTCCCCCGCTGCTCCTGTGACCACGTGCAGGATTTGTCCCACTCCTTGAGCATCTGCTAGGAGGGGGTCGTGGTGGAGCCCTGGGGAAAGGAGGGGAAATGACACTTGGGAGTGGGTGCATCAGCTGACCTCCTCCAAGTGAGAGCCCCAGGAGGCGGAAGTGCTCTGGACTGGCTTTATCCCAAGGTGGGGTGGGGGTGGGGGGTGGCTTTGCTGGCATCTGGCACTGTTGTAGGGAGGAGAGACAGAAGTCCTTGGATGGAAGGTCACTTTCCTTCTCTAAAATGGGAATAATAATCCACTGGGCTGCTGAGACAATCTGGTGGAATGCAGGCCCGGTGCTCAGAAAGCTGACTCCATGCTCAGAAAGCGGACTCTGTGCCAGTTCAACAGCACTCGTGTCCGCTGTCATTGTTCCACCTGGTCTGAGAAGCCGACTCCTAGGAAGCACCCTCTCCCTTCATCCTTCCTTCCAGCCATGATCACCCCAAGTCCAAGGCTGGCTCTGAGGGGCTCTCTTTTGCTGCTGCTGGAGTGAGGGGAAAAATGCAGGTGGCCGGGAGGTGGCTCCCAGGAATGGCTTCCCAGGTCTCCAGTGGGACTCCGGGCAAGGTACATGACTTCTCTGGGTCCCGGCGCTGCCCCACCCCAGCCCCGGAAGTGCTCCCCAAGGTTCACAGGAGGAGAGGGGCTTCGCCTTGTGATTTGGGGAAGAACCTCCATCCAGACATCAGGCAAGGTGAAGGAATCGACCTCAGGGACCAGTCATGGCCCAGCCCAAAGTGCCTACAGGTCCCAGCAAGGGAAGAGCCAGCAGTGTGTCAGGCAGGCCTCCAGGGCCCCGCCCGCACCCCACACCCCGCAGTCCGCGCTGCTCTTCCCCTCGCCCCCACGACCCGGGGACCCTGCCTACCTCCCACATGAGGTTGTTGTTCTTGCAGATGTCCACGTGCTCCGGGGCAATGACCCGGCCAGTGAAGGGGCCCATCTCGGTGCCGGCCTTGATCCACGTCTTGGAGAAGATGCCAAGGCCCTCGCCGGGGATGGAGCTCTGCGCGATGATCACCTCGGCCGGCAGCACCAGGCTGGACAGCTTCTGAACCTCTGTGGCCACCAGGCAGGGGGACTGGGTCAGAGCGGAAGGCAGGGAGGCCCGGCTCTTCCCCCCCCCCCCCACCCCGGGGGTGGAGGCTCAGCAACCCGCGGAGCCTCCGAAAGCGAGAGGTGTCTTTGGGATTCATTTCTAGGAGAGTTTTCTTGTGTTTATTTTCGTTTTGGGTCTCTCTACGAATTCTCAGAACATCCACAACCGCCCTTCCCCTCCACTTCGGCCAAGTTTAAGAACTGCGGGGCCGACGGCAGTTTAGGCCTTAACCAATGAGTTAACTGAGGCCCGGTCCCACGAGGAGGTGACGGCCCAGCCAAGACTCTTTCGCCCGGCTCGGGTTCTGGGCGGTTCTCCCGTGGCTCCGCGCGCGCTGCGCTTTCCGGCACGGAGCGCAGGGCACTGTCGGAGGACCCGGGGCTCGGCCAGGGGCTCTGACCTCGCTTGGGGTGCGGGGAACCCCGCGCCCGCGGCGCTCCGACCGCGCTGGGAAAGGAAGTCGGGCTCTGAGGCGGAGGCGGCTAAAAAGAAAGGCGGGCGACGGCGGCGGGCGGTATTTCACGCTTTCTGGGTGACCCTGGGCGTGCCCGGGTTCCCGGCGAGATCCGGGGTTGCCAGGGAAGGCAGTGCCCGGACCTAGGCCAGCCGCGAAGTCGCTTCTCCCGGTGGACAAGAGCCGGGGCGGCCCGCAACCCCCTGGGGGGGGGTCCTCTTGCCTTGGCCGGGCAGCCGGGGTGGGAGCGGAGAGGCGCACAGGGGCGGCCTTCATGTCTTACAAGGTTCCCCTCTAAGCTACCTGGGAAAATACCCGGCGAGCGGGCCGGCTGAAAGAGGGGGTTAAACGGTGTCCATTGCGGCGCGGCCGGCAATTGGTCACGCTGTTAA
Organism: Capricornis sumatraensis; assembly: GCF_032405125.1. NCBI lineage: Eukaryota > Metazoa > Chordata > Mammalia > Artiodactyla > Bovidae > Capricornis > Capricornis sumatraensis. The sequence continues at coordinate 6,010,610 of NC_091069.1, forward strand.
AGTGATCGCATTCATTCGGCTCCATTCGAAAGAAATTGCTAATTCTAAATTCATTAGCCCTGGAAGAATGCTGTAGCAGTAAATTGTAGCTCAATGCGGAGGGGACTTGTTTAAAAGGGGCCGAGGAATTCCCCTTACAAAAAGGGGGGATTAGACGGTTGACATAGCGTGAATGGAAGTGGAATTAGTCTGCACGGTAAATTAAGAGAGGAACAGAAATCGTAAAGGGGGAAAAGGGGGCGACGCGCAGAGATGCCAGCGCCGGGGAAAGATATTGTTTGCGGGTTGATGAATGAGGAGTAAGAACTTGAGACATCTTTAAGAAAAGAAACTTTTCTCCCTCTCTCATTCTCTCCCTCGCTCTCTCTCCGCCGCTTTCTCTCCTGTCCGCCCTCCCTCCGCCCCCTCCCCAGCCCTCGCTGCCTTTTAAAGTTCTTGGTTTAAGTGGGAACTCTCGCGGGTCAAGCCCAAGTTAACTAAATGAATTTAAAACCCCTTCTTTTTGAGTCAACTGCTATTACACGCCTAGTAAGGCTTTAAATGCCGGGAACCCGCCGGCTCAGGGGGGTGAGGGGCGGCTGGGGAAGCGCGGGGGCGGCGGGCCGACAGCAGGAGCGCCCAAATCTCGGACTTCGAGCCGCGCGCGGTGGAGGCGCCCCCCAGCCCGGGCTTGGCTGCTTGCGCCCGGGCTCGGCTTACGAGAAACTGAGTCACGGGCCGCGTGTGGAACTCCCGGATGGGCGCGAGCGGCTGCCACCGCCCTCTGGTCCCTGCCGCGGCCCGCGCGTGTGGGCCCAGGAACCAGGGGGCTGCGGGGAGGGAGGGATGCGATCCGCCCCGACGGCGCGACTCACCGCCCGAGAAGGACTGCGCCAGGACCTCGGCGGTGAAGGCGGTCTTGGGGCTGGCGTGGTGGCTCTTGTCTTCGAAGAGCTGCTCGCCCAGCACGTTGCGCCAGCGGCCGTACAGGAAGCTGTGCAGGATGTCGGAGGTGATGACCTCGGCCAGCGCCAGCCCCGGCGCCTTCAGCCCGGTCTTGAGCACCAGGGCCTCCGCCGGGAGCACGGAGCCCATCATGGGCGGCCCGGGGCTCGCCGGCGCCGAGGACGAAGGGACGGACGGACGGACGGACGGACGGACGGCCCGGCCGAGGCGGGGGATGTGTTGGACGAGCTGGGGGGTGGGGGGAGCCCAGGAGCGGGAGAAGAGAGTTGTGATGGGGAAGGAAGAGGGGCAGGAGGGAGCGGGAAGCGAGGGGGTGGCTGGGAGGGAAGTGAACGAGGGAGCGCGAGGCAGAAGGCAGAGGGAGACGGGAAATGTGCAGCGATGGCAGAGGCGGCGCGAAGGGCTGGAGAGCCAGGGGTGGAGGCGGAGGCGGGTGCGGGAAGGCGGGGGCGGGCGGTGCGGGGTGGGTGGGAGGCGGGTGGCTGCAGAGAAACGGGCGGCGAGGGGCTCTCCGCCGCGCGCTCGCTTCTCACACACCCGGCCCGGTCGGTCTTCCCCTTGGCAAAAAATCTCAGCGCCTTTATAGGAGCCGCAGTGACCCTCCTAATTGGTTATTAATGACCCCCTGACGTCGGAGGACAGACTTGTTGTAGCCGGCCCAGGCGCGAGGAGCCTTCGCCGCCAGAGCTCAAGGGGCGGGGGCGCTCGGCCGCTTGGATCGGTACCCCCCACCCCGCGCTCCTCCCGCCCCTCCCTGGCCCTGCCAACCCCCCCCTTTCTCCTCCTCTCCCCGTGGGAAGCGCCGGGCCAGGAAGGAGGCTCTGCCCGCGGCGAAGAGAGGAGGGGGACGGAGCAGGGCAGGGGGTGCAGCGAGGCTCGCTCGGACTCCAGGGACCAAGACTAGGCAGGAGGAGACGCCTGCCCTCGGGCCCCGCGCTCACCCACGATCCCAGGCCGGATCTGCGTTCGGCATCCCGGCCGGGCCAGGCCGCCACTCACCTCCCCTGCGCTCCCTGGCCCCGCCTGGCCCGCCGGGTGCCGCGCTCTCCCCGCGCTCCACGCCCCAGACTGCGGTAGTCGCCCCGGAGCCAGCCGGCCCGGCGCAGGCCCGCGTTGAACTCCCGCGCAGACGGCGCTGCGGAGACCGCCGCTTCGCTTCAAACGGGCCTCTGCAACCGCCCGGCTGGCTGCCGGTAGCCGGTGGAGAAACTCCTCTCTGGGCGGAGAGGGCTGCGGGGCGGAGCTGCGGCCGCCGTCGGGGCTGGGGATGTCCCTGCTTCGCGGGAGACATCTCCCGGTCCTAGGGTGGGGCTAGATCGGGGTTGGGAAGGGCACACCCGCAGACCGAAATTCGCGGGTCGCTTGGCAAAGGCTTTTTCCTGACGGATGTAGGGAGATCGAAAGAGGTCCGTGGAGCATCGCCAACGGGAACGGCAGTGCCCAGGAGCGAACGCCTCCGCATCTGCAGGCAGCTCCCCGGGGCCGGGCCGCGCTGCTCCCTTGGCTTGAGGCTCGAGCCCCCTGACTCCTTCAGTTCAGCTGCGACCTAGGGAAGCCCGCCAGCGTCCTGCACCCCTTCCTGCCTCCTACCTCTTTCTCTTCTGGCCTCCCACTTCACTCCCTCTCTCCCTACTTGCCTCCCCACCCCACCTCAACCTTACCCGGCCAGCAGAGTCTCTTCACGAAGATTCCAAGGCTTCCCGGAGGGCGAGAGCAGTCTCTCTCGGGAGACCGGGAGCTGGGAACCAAAGCGGGAAGGCCACCGCTAACCTGCGGGCTTTGCTGCCACCCAGGGTTACTCTCAAGTCCCACCCCCACTCCCCAGCCACAGACGAGGGATGGGGAGCACCGAGGGCACCTTCATCTGCTGAACTCCGCACCCTTCCCACCAATGTCAGATTCCAATAACCGGTTTTCTGGACCTTCAGGCCAGTGCCTTGGGCTCGCTCACTGGTGAGCTGGAGGAATGGGACCCCCCCACACATACACAGGCCTTGTCCTCAGAGAGGGGGCTTGGGCAGAGGGGCAAGGGGGCCTGGTTTCCTACAAGGAGTACTGTCTTCATGCCCCTTGGCAAAGAGCTCCCTTCGCAGCCGAGTCCTGTCTATGCTAAGCTAGCCCCACACCTGGCCGCCACGGACACACCAAGACACACACGGTTCGGCCCAGGGGTCTCCTGCCATCCCGGGGTGCGCATCGGGGCGTAGAGTCAGGAAGGCGGGAACCCCTATTCTTCAGACCCAAGGCCTGAAGTCACCTCGAGTCTGATGCCTCAGGGGAAGCCGCACTGGGCACCAGGGGCGACCGTCGGGCGTGGCGCCAGCAGAGGGCGGCGCGGCAGAGGAGCAAGCTGCAGCCCGCGCGCAGGTCAGGGTCCCGGGAACCTCGACTTTCTTCCAGACGTCGCCAGAGAGCCACACTGGCTCTGGCTTGAGGCGAGAGTTCGACTCCGAGGGGAGCGGAGGGACTCAGGGCGTGGGAGTCTCCCCCGCTCCTGGGTCTCTGTTTCTAGTAAGACTCGGTAGAGAGCAAGATGCGCCCAGGGTGGAGGCGACTACGCCGTCGGGGAGAGCCCCCAGGAGCCGCAGCCAAGCTCAGCGAGAGCCTCCGGGAGACAGCGGCGGATCGAGGCCTGCTGTGCATCCCTGGGACGGCCCTTCTCCTCTCTGAGCCTCGGTGTCCCTGTGTGGGCAATGGTTTGGGTTGGACTTTGTGAACTGAGGCTTCTTCGCGCCTTGTGTCTTTCTGGGTCAGGTCACTTTCCAATGAACACCCTGCGAATTTTGCCGATTCCAGGGGCCACACCCCACCGAGCCAAGTCTGTGCGGTCCCTCTGTCCTGAGGTGCAGCATTTAGGTCCTGGACCTTCTTGGCTCGGGGTCAGAAGATGAAGTGATGGAGAGTTCGGACTGCAGCTAGGGAGCCCTATTCCCTTCGCCTGCACCCGCGAACGCAGAGAGCGGTGCTGTGGGCGGGGCGGAGGCGGAGCGGCCCGGGAACATCTCCACCGCGCGCTCACATTTTGTGCCTCGTGTCTAGCTGCCGACCTATCCAACCGCGCCCCAGTCTTAGGGCCCCTTGGAACTGGGGAGCAAGGCCCCCGCGCTTGCATCTACCCTCTCTGAGATTGAGAGGGAAAGCCCTGCATTTCCCGAGGTTTCTCCGCGCATGAACCGAGTCCTTTTTCGGGGGTCCAGGGCGCGGAGTGTGTCCGCTCCAAGCCCCCTCCCCTAGCCCGGGCGTGGCCTGAACACGCAGGCGCCCCCCACCCGCCCGCCCCGCCACCTCCGCCACCTCCGCCCTCGCGCCCGCGGGCCGCCGCTCCGAGATCTCTTTAATATTCATGGGCGTTAATAGAGAGGCCCCCAGTATATCGGTCCATTGTGGGAGGCTCGTAGGGCTTGAATAGGCCCCGGCCCCCTTTCTTCGGCGCGGCTTCCCCAGGGGCCGGGCCAGGAGTGAATGGCCCCGCTTCCCGCCCCGCGCCCCCTCCCCCTGGCTGGGACAACATCTTTATCCCCGTCGTCGCCGCCGCCGCCGCCGCCGCCGCTGCAGCCCGGGCCCCTATTCACGCGGCCCGGGCTCCAGGCGGAACGAATCAATCGGCCGCGGCTCTTCGGAGGTCATCCTCATAGCCCGGGGTCCCCCCTTCTCTGCGCGCCCACGGGAGTGGAGAGAGGGAGGCGGCGGCCAGCAGGCCGACGCCACGGACTGAGGGGCACTGGGCGGGCGGGCGGAGCAGGTGGACATCCGGGCAGGTGAAGCAGGAATCCGCGGCCCGCGGCGGCCGGAGGCTGGCTGGTGACTTCTACTTGTTGACCCGCGCTGGGCGGATCACGGAGAGAACCCGGGCCACAGCCCGACGCCGGAGGCCTGTCCTAGCTCCCCTCGAGGCACCCGCAGGAGCCCCTTCGAGTGCGGTGGCCGCATCTACGAGGCCCAGGGCACAGGGTGGGAGGGGGGCCGCCTAGGGCTCCCCAGGCCCCGCTCCTCCGCCCGCAAGGCACGTTCGTTCACGCCGGTGCGCTCAGGTCTGGTCTGCTCTCTTCCCGGGGTGATCGGAGGGGAAGCCTGTCTCCCGGCTTCCGCTCCCTCACTCGGCGGCCCCGGTCCGGGGTGGAGGGGGCGCCCGTCTGTCAGGCGGGGCCGCGGCGCACGGGTTCCCGCCCCTCCCGCCCCGCCGGCCCTAGGAGGCGCAGAAAGGAGCCCATTGTCCGCCGGGAAATACATTTTTGGGGGCCAAGTGAAAGCCCGTCTTTCTTTTGAACTTTAAAAGAGTCTTCTGCTTCGCCCCTCGGAGGGAGAGATTTGTCCCCACCTCCCGGGGGCCCCGCGCGCCTCCTCCTCCCGAAACATCTGCCAGGGGAAAATCCACCCTGGAGGGCAGCTAGCACTCGCTCTAAGCCCCGCGAACTCATTAAAAAGATATTAGCGGCGGGGGCAGGGCCCGCGCAGGTATCGATCGGCCGGAATGAGCCGGAGAAAGAAAAGACGAAGAATGCGGACCTGCGGCGCCCCGGCCGCTTACCCCGGTCCCCTGGCCCCCTGCGCTGCAGCCCCGAGGCGGGAGTGGGGCCCCTGAGCGGTCCGCGCGTCCGGCGGTCGGCGGGTCGGGCTGCCTCTGGCTGCTCCTCGCCCCCTCCCCTGCCCCGCGCTCCCGCCCCCGCCCCTCCTAGCCCGCACGCGGGTTCCCTTCTCCTCCCGCCACGTCCCTGCTCCGCCAGCTCTCCGCAGCCGTCGCGCGCCCCTATCCACGTCTCGCCTTCTCTCCCGCTCCGTCCCTGGCACTCTCTCCTTTTTCTCCTGCGCTCCGGCCGCCCCTCCGGCTTCCTCACACCCTTTGGGCTTCCTCCCCCCATTTCTCTCTTCTGCTAAATCTCAGTCTCTCTGGTCCCCAACCCCGCGGGGCCTAAGAAAATTCCTTCCTCGCCTGGGGCCCGTGTCTCCTCGGTTCCCGCAGGCCGATTCGGGGCTCCGGGGTGCGTCCCCGCTCGCGCGCGCAAAGAAGCTACCACTGCGGAGATGGGGTTGGAGCGCGGTCCGCCGAAACGGTTTCAATAGACGTGACTCAGGCTGGCTAGCGCGGGGCTGTCGGGCGGCGTGGCGGCCTCAGCGCCGCCGTGAAAAAGGACCGCCCCCCCCCCCATCTCCAATCTAATTAGCCTCCGTGGCCGCGGGGTGACAAAGGCGCGCCCCGGGGGTTCCCACGGCGAGCGCCGTCATCTGCTCCCAGGCCGGCAGGCAGGTGACTGGCACGCGAGTCTCTCTGGGCGCGGAGGCCCGCGTGCCCCCTCCTCTGCGCTTCCTGGAACCTTCCCCCCGTATCGCCCACGCCCGGGGCCTCCAGGCCAGCGGTTGGCAGCGCCGAAGTCCTGGCAGATCGATGCGGCGGGGCTGAGGGGTGAGGCACGTGGGCAAGCTGGAACTCCAGGAGGCGCGCGGGAAGGCACAGGCTTTAGGAGATAGAGTCGGGCAGAGATGGAGGGAGACGGAGGCAAAGAGAGGCCAAGATAAAATTTAGTCTGAGACTTCGGAGATTCAAGGATGCAGAGAAATGAAGGAAGTGGAGGCAGGGATTCCAAAAGAGCCTGGGGCTTGGGGAGACTTCTGAGAGTCAGAGAAATGGTGGAGAGGCAGGGATGGGGGTGCTTGGAACACAGAGACTGGGTACAGGGAGAGGGTCTGGAGAAGGCAGACAGAAGGATGAAGAGAGGAGGCTGGGGCCCGGGATAGGTGGGAGATGGGTGGTACCCTTCTTTGCCTGTCTTTCTCCAGGCCCTCTGGCCTGGCCCCTCACCAGCTTTCAGCCCCTCCTGTGTGCCTAGGACCAGCTCCAAGGAACCGTCTCTGACTCATTCACCCCCTCCTCCTTCTTTCTCCAGAGGCCCTTCCTCCACCATCTTTCGGCCCTTGCACCTGCTCACCTTCCCTTCTGCCATATTCACAGCCTGGTGATCAGACTGGGAGCTCCTGGAAGGCAGAGACCTTGTCTGGATCTTCCTTGGTCTCTGGGGCCAGCTCTGGGGCTTAACACACAGCGGATGCTCAGCCAGGGAAAGAATGACGGGGGTGGATGGAGGCAAGATGGTGTTCAGTTCAGTTCAGTCGCTCAGTCGTGTCTCTTTGCGACCCCAAGAATTCCAGCACTCCAGGCCTTCCCGTCCATCACCAACTCCCGGAGTTCACTCAGACTCATGTGCATCAAGTCAGTGATGCCATCCAAACATCTCATCTTCTGTCATCCCCTTCTCCTCCTGCCCCCAATCCCTCCCAGCATCAGAGTCTTTTCCAATGAGTCAACTCTTAGCATGAGGTGGCCAAAATATTGGAGTTTCAGCTTTAGCATCAGTCCAATGAATATTCAGGGCTGATTTCCTTTAGGATGGACTGGTTGGATCTCCTTGCAGTCCAAGGGACTCTCAAGAGTCTTCTCCAACACCACAGTTCAAAAGCATCCATTCTTCGGTGCTCAGCTTTCTTGGTGTGGACTAATTCAAAGGACCATGAGGCCTCTGAACTTGTTCACCTTCTCTGGGTGGCATGAGGAAGCCTCTGTGTCCCAGCGAAGTGGCATCTAGGGACCTCCAGGCGCTATTGAGCCAGCATAGCCAACAGGCTAGGGCAGCCCAGAGCCTCAGAACCCTGGGCCCCAGTGAGGATGTTAGGGAGGAGACACCACGGCCCAGCCTCGGATGCTCCCACATGGGTAGACACGAGGCAGTGAGATGTGTGCCATGAGACCTGAGAGGCTGAGCCAGAGGGACCCACGAGTGCCGGCCAGGCCTGCTCCCACTCACCCTAGCTGGGGCCTCAGACTCCCTGGGCCTTCCTGCCTCCAGTCCTGTGTCTCATCCACAGAGAGATGCCGCTCCTGTGGCATCTGGTCATCATTGCTGTCCTAGCTCCAAAACTGTCCACAGCACGGAGTGTAAAGTGGTGAGGGCCGCCACTGTCTGAGAGCTTCATTTACGCCTCTGCAGCCTTGGGTCAGGCAGGTGCAGAGGAGACGGTGAAGAGCTCACGTAACAACTCTGCAAGGTAGGTTTCCGCAGCACCCCCATCCTACAGCAGAGAAATGGAGGCTGTGCAAGAGTAATGGATGCTCTCCAAGCCTGGACCCTTTCCTTCTATGCCTTCCTTGCTCTCTGCAGCCAGCGAAGAAAGCCCTCAGGGTGGTATCATCATATCCGTGTATAAGCCCGTGTATAAGCCAGAGAAGAAAGCCCTCCATGTGCCCTCATGCTCAGGACTCTAGATGTATCAGAAAATGGGTGTTCAACTGGACTGAATGGAGATTTTTTAAAAAGTCTTTTTATTTTGTATGGGGTATAGCCAGTTGACAATGTTGTGATAAAAAATAAATAAAGAAAAAAAGAGAAAACAAAAAAATCCCATAAAATAAAAGAATAAGAAAAAAAGAAAACAAACACCCACACACAAAGAAAACAGTGCTGTGGTAGTTTGAGGTGAACAGTGAAGGGAATCACCCACACACGCATGTGTCCATTCCTCCTAAACTCCCCTCCCGTCCAGGCTGCCACATAATATGGAGCAGAGTTCCCTGGGCTATACAGTAAGTCCTTGTTGCTTATCCATTTCAAATTGGATGGAGATTTTTCTTAATGTTAGACTCATGTATATCCTCCCACCCCTCCTCCTCTTTGTCTGAGAGCAGACTTTGGGCAATCAGGAAAAACAAACTCACTTGCAGACCAGTTAAATAAGGTGTGTGCCGTGTGCTCAGTCGTGTGCGACTCTTTGCGATCCCATGGACCATAGTCCTCCAGGCTCCCCTGTCCATGGAATTCTCTAGGCAAGAATACATGAGTGGGGTGCCATTTCCTTTTCCAAATAAGGTACAGTTACAATGAAAGGAAATGTGCCACTCCAGGTATCCAGGGCTTCCGTGCTGGCTCTGCTGGTAAAGAATCCGCCCCAAATGTAGGAGGCCTCGGTTCAGTCCCTGGGTTGGGAAGCTCCCCCGGAGGAGGGCATGGCAACTCACTCTAGTATTCTGGCCTGGAGAATTCTGGAGACTGTATAGTCCATGGGGTCGCAAAGAGTTGGACATGACTGAGCAACTTTCACTTTCAGATATCCAGTAAGTCACAAATTGGATTTTTTTTTTTTTTCTGGAGGTTTTGGACACCCCAGTCTCTCAGACCATCATGTATTTATTTTATTTTGAAGATTTTTTTTTTTTTTGGGTTGTGGACCATTTTTAAAGTCTTCATTGAATTTGTTACAGTATTGCTTCTGTTTTCTGTTTTGGTTTTTTGGCCCAGAGGCATGTGGGATTTTACTTCCCCGACCAGGGATTGAACCCCCGCCCCCTGCACTGGAAGGCACAGTCTTAACCACTGGACAGCCAGGACAGTCCCTCATGTATTTATTTTAATTATGCAAATGTTTAATGTATGCCTGCCGGGTGCCAGGCTGGACCTGGAGATCGAGTGAGGGTTGTCATGTCCTGCAGGGTCAGCCTGGCCCTAGTGGCTTCTGGTTCCAGAGACTTTGGTTCAAGGTCATTTAGTTCAGCCAGCATCTAAGGATCACTCGCGCTGCACCAGCCCTGTCCAGGCACTGAGAGGCTGAAGAGGACTCAGCTGGTTTTCACCTTCAGCATGTTGATGCTTCCGGAGCAAGCCAGGCACATCCACATGCCCACGCCACGCCGTGAGATGTTAGCCAGAGATGGAGACTCCTTCTCCGTGCAGTTTCAAGAAGAAAAGCTTCACCTCCTTGTTCTCCCGCTGGTCAAAATGTCCTCTTCCTCGCTACAGCTCCTGTGAAGGGAGTGCTTGGAGCCACCAGCCCACCATGCCCATTTTTTCTCACCATGAAGTGAGAAGGTGTACTTTCTCTTCTTTTTTTAATGTTTATGTATGTGTGTATTTGGCTGTGTCTGGTCTTACTTGCAGCACATGGGATATTCAGTCTTCACTGGGGCATGCGGGATCTTTAGCTGCAGCATGTGGACCCTTAGTTCTGGCATGTGGGATCTAGTTCTCCCATCAGGGGTCGAACCCGGGCCCCCTGCATTGGGAACATAGAGTCTTAGCCACTGGACCACCAGGGAAGTCCCAGAAACTACACTCTCACACCCCCAGATGGGGGGCTTTGAATTCTGGGTGAGCAGTGAAATACTTTATTTGGGTGAGATCTTGGGAAGGAATCTGATTAGAACACAATTACAGGGCTTTCAGGTACCGCTCTGCCATGTGGAAAACTTGGAAATCATCACCTTCACCTTTTTTCGGTCTTCATTCACCAAGTCGTGTCCAGCCCCCTGTGATCCCATGAACTGCAGCACACCAGGCCTCCCTGTCCTTCACTGTCTCCCTGAGTTTGCATCACCTTCCCGAATGGAAAATCAGCAGTTCTTCTCGGGTCCATCAGAGGACTGAGGTTGTGAGGCGAGCTGTCACCCTGCCATCTGGAGAGATGGGACTCTGGAGGATCACAGCTGAGATCTGCTCAGCTGAAGCAATCCCTGGGGCCCCAGGCTGGTAGGAACACCGAGTGGTAATTTTGATGAATTGCTGGAAGGCTGCATATGGACTGGCTGAGAAACTCCCAGGGTTTCCTGTCTTGGGAGGCGGGGAAGGCTCATACTTTCATGGGTTTTATCTCCAGGAATCCCACCAGGTTCTCCAGGAGAAGATCTGTGAAGACCCTCTAGAGCCCTTGGTGGGAGGACAGGAGAAAAATCCTGGTGAAGTTCAGCCAGAGGCTTATCCCGTGTGTGTGCGTGTGTGTGTGTGTTAGTCGCTCAGTCGTGTCCGACTCTTTGTGACCCCGTGGACTGTAGCCCACCAGGCTCCTCTGTCCATGGGATTTTCCAGGCAAGAATGCTGGAGTGGGTTGCCATTTCTTTCTCTCGGGGATCTTCCAGACCCAGAGATGGAACCCAGGTCTTCTGCATTGCAGGCAGATTCTTTACCATCTGAACTACCAGGGAAGCCCAATTCCATGTGGGGAATGGGAATTCTCCCTCCAGACTTCCCAAATCACCTCAGAGAGAAACAAACGGGATAGGAATTTGCTTGGAATTGCTGCAGCCAGAGAAGGTGGGGAGGCCAAGTGTGAAGCTCTACCACTGGAAGAAACAACCCTGAGACATAGGTGCACTGAAGGACTGACATTTAGGGGGCTTCCCTGGTGGTCCAGGGGTTCAGAGTCTGTCTTCCAACGCCAGGGTTAGTAGCAACTGCCGGGCCCGTGTGCTCTAGAGCCCAGGCACCACAAGAAAAGCTCGAGCTGCTACTTGAGAAGACTGTGCACTGCAGTGAAGAGCCTGCAGGCCGCAATGAAGACCCAGTGCAACCAAAGCATAAAAATAAAGAAAAGGCTGATATTTAACTGGGAGATGCTAGGGTACTCCCCATCCCCCACCCCTCTCCAGGGCCCCAGCAGGGCCCTAGTATGCTAATTGCAGATGGTGACTGCAGCCATGAAATTAAAAGACACTTGCTCCTTGCAAGGAAAGTTATGACCAACCTAGACAGCATATTAAAAAGCAGAGACATTACTTTGCCAACAAAGGCTCATTTAGTCAAAAGCTATGGTTTTTCCAGTAGTCATGTATGGATGTGAGAGTTGGACTATAAAGAAAGCTGAGCGCCGAAGAATGGATGCTTTTGAACTGTGGTGTTGGAGAAGACTCTTGCCAGTCCTTGGACTGCAAGGAGATCCAACCAGTCCATCCTAAAGGAAATCAGTCATGAATATTCATTGGAACGACTGATGCTGAAGCTGAAGCTCCGATACTTTGGCCACCTGATGCGAAGAACTGACTAATTTGTAAAGACCCTGATGCTGGGAGGGATTGAGGGCAGGAGGAGTAGGGGATGACAGAGGATGAGATGGTTGGAAGCCATCACTGACTGGATGGACATGAGTTTGAGTAAACTCCAGGAGTTGGTGATGGATTGGGAGGCCTGGCGTGCTGCAGTCCATGGGGTCACAAAGAGTCGGCCACAACTGAGTGACTGAACTGAATTGAACTGATGCTAACTGGTGAATTGCCACTGAAAGAGCTGCATGTCTCAGATTCTATCTGAGGAGGAGCATATAGGGAACCCCGAGGTCAGGGGAGGAATCAGAAAAAGACACTCAAGAATTTGAAGCTTCTGGCACCTTCTCACTTATGGAGAGCTTTACATACAGCCTTACTCTTAGGCAGATTAACGTGCACCCTCATTCTAAAAACCCATCCATTCCTATCATCTCATACGATGTGTGCAGCTTTCAGCAAAATATTGCAAAGCATGCCCAAAGGTAAGGGGAAAAAAAATACTATTTGAAGAGAGAGAGAGCAATGATCAGAACGAGACTCAGATAGGATACCAGCCTGAAACTATCAAACAGGGAATTGATTGATTGGCTGATTGACTGACTTTTGACTGCACTAGGTCTTCATCTTGTCTGGGTCTTGGCTGTGTCCTGTGGGCTCTTCACTGTAGCATGTGAGCTTTCCCGCCCTGTGGCATGTGAGATCTCAGCTCCTCGACCAGGGATTGGAAGGTGAATTCTTAACCACTGAACCACCAGGGAAGTCCCTCTAGCAAGGAATTTAAAATAACTGATTACTAGGTAAAGGGTTCTAATAGAAAAAGTGGGCACCATGCAGGAACAGATGGGTAATTTAGGCAGAGAGACAGAACCTCTAAAGAAGAATCAAAAGGAAACACTAGAGATGGGAAACAATGGCAGAAATGAAGGATGCCTCTGGTGGGCTCATCAGTGGGCTGGGCATGGCTGAGGAAAGACTCAGTGAGTCCGAATAGATGTCAAGAGAAACTTCCTGAAGTGAAGTGCAAAGAGAAAAGGGAATACAAGAAACAACAGGAGGCGCAGCCAAGAACTGTGAGGCTGCCTCCAAAGCTGTAACGTCTGTGCAGCTGGGACCCCATGAGGAGCAGAAAGAGCGAGAGGGCAGAATATCGGAAATAGTGATGGCTGAGAATTTTCAAAAGCTAGTGACAGGCACCTAGGTTATCCCTCCTAACTCAGGAACTTGGGATTAATATCTACACACTACTCAGTATAAATTAGGTAAATAACAAGGTCGTATCACATAGCACAGGAAACTATGCTTAATATACCTTATAATAACCTATAGGGCTTCCCAAGTGGTGCAGCGGCAAAGAATCCACCTGCCAATGAAGGAGAAGCAGGAGACCCAGGTTTGATCCCTGAATCAGAAAGATCCCCTGGAGGAGGAAATGGCAACCCGCTCCAGTATTCTTGCCTGGAGAATCCCATGGACAGAGGAGCCTGGCGGGCTACTGTCCATGGGGTTGCAAAGAGATGAACACAGCTGATCACACACAAACAAAACAGCAGCTTGTAAGGAAGAAGAATCTGAAAAAGAACATATATATATATATATACATATGCGTGTGTGTGTGTGTGTGTGTATATATATATATATATAATACGAATCACTTTGCTATATGCCTGAAACTATCACAACATTGTAAATCAACTCTACTTTAAATTAAAGAAATTGACAGGCAGTCAACCATAGATCTAGGAAGCTCAGAGAACATTAAAAAAAAAAAAAAAGAATCAAAACAACAAAAACAGATGCACAAAAAGCACCACATCTGGGCATGACACCGTCAAACTGCAGAAAACCAAAGAGAACACACACAGTGGCATTTAAACAGTGAGAGATGGCTAAATTCATATTTACATATTTACTTGCCAGACCTGATACAAAGAGCCAACCTATTGGAAAAGACCCTGAAGCTGGGAAAGACTGAGGGCAGGAGATGAAGGGCACGGCAGAGGATAAGATGGTTGGATGGCCTCGCTGACTCAATGGACATGAGTTATGAGCAAACTTTGGGAGATAGTGAAGGACAGGGAAGCCTGGGCTGCTGCTGTCCACGGGGTTGCAAAGAGTCATAGATGACTGAGCGATTAAACAGCAAAAACAACAGTCCATGGCTAATGATAGAATCTAAACGAGGAGTTTGGGGATGAGTTTCACGGAAGCCACAGGATCCACATTATTTCTGCATCGGTTGCACAGTGTGGGTGTGACCTTGACTCAAATACGCAGTTGTTCATGACAATGGTATTTGAACTGCTTACCTTGTTATCTTAGATAACTCTTTAAAAAAAACTGATGAAGAAGATTCAAAAAGAACGTGTGGGAAGAACTTTTTGTTTTAAAGTTGAGTTGCTAAGTAACCACTGCCAGTGGTAAAGAAGCCCCTCTCCGGCATGGCCAGCTCTATAGGGGGAGGAGCTCCGTAGGGCGAGAAGAGCTGTAGGGGGAGAAACAGGAGAACTTGACCACTAGGGTCAAGCTCAGTGCCTTGAGTATATAGGTGGTTCTCCAGCGGTGTTAGTTGTGGATATTAACTGCACAGTGACTGCTGGCCGTGCTGAGATGACCTGCTTGCTAGGGTCTTGTGTGCTTGGTCCCGCAGTCGTGTCCAACTCCTTTGTGACCCCATGGACCGTAGCCCGCCAGGCTCCTCTGTCCGTGGGATCCTCCAGGCAAGAATACTGGAGTGGGTTGCCATTTCCCTCTTGCCTGGCTTCTAACCGAGCATGGAACTCAGTAATAACCTGAGTGATGAACTTTTGGGTACGATTTTGCTGGAGTAGATAGTGGCAGTCTGAATTCCAAGACCAAGTGCAGAGTGAGAACTTTCCTCATCAGGAACGGTGGGCGTATAACCCAAATGGGAATGAGTTAAGCTGGAAGCGTGGGTGGGCACGTTTCAGGTCTTCAATGGGTTAAGTTATGGTATAGATTATAGGTTGTTCTCATGAATATGCACACAATAATCCTAAACAAAAATATTAGCAAATCGATCCAATGATATGCAAGGATAGGTAATACATTACCACCAAGTGAAGTTTATCCTAGAAATACAAGGCTAGTTTAACATTTGAAAAATCGTGCTCGCTTAGGCAGTGCATACGCTATGATTGAAATGATATAGAGAAGATTAGCACAGTCCTTGCCCAAGGATGACAAAGTCATGAAACATTCTATATATTTATAGACTTCCCTGGTGGTAAAGAATCTGCCTGCAATGCAGGAGACCCAGTTTCCATCCCTGGGTCGGGAAGATCCTCTGGAGTAAGAAATGCAACCCACTCCAATACTCTTGCCTGGGAAATCCCATGGACAGAGGAGCCTGGCGGGCTACAGTCTATGGGTTGCAATAAGTCAGACATGACTGAGCAACTAACACTTTCACTTTTCTTTCAACTGACTCATTGGAAGAGACTGTGATGCTGGGAAAGGTTGAAGGCAGGAGGTGAAAGGGATGACAGAGGATGAGATGGTCAGCAGCACTGACTCGATGGACATGAATTTGAGCAAGCTCCAGGAGTTGGTGATGGACAGACAGGGAAGCCTGGAGTGCTGCAGTCCTTGGGGTCACGAAGAGTGGGACACAACTGAGTGACTGAACTGAACTGATAGCTGATTTACTTTGCTGTACAGCAAAAACTAAGACAACATTGCAAAACAGCAAAAAATTAATTAAAAAATTGAATACTCATCAATGTGATTCATTTCATTAAAATTAAAAAGCAGATAATTCATGTGATGATGTCTATGAAAAAACATGTGAAAAAAGTGCAGAAAAAGCATGTGAAAAATTCCACACCCATTCATGATAAAACTTCTGGCAATGTAGAATCAGAAGGCAATTTCTTCACCTGATGAAAAGTACGCGTGACAATTGTACAACACACATAATGAATGGTGAGTTATTGAAAGTGTGCCCTAAGACTGCAAATGAGACCTCTCTCCCTCCTTTCAGCTGACAGTGTACTGGCAGTCTTGGCCAGTGATAGGAAGCAATAAAAAGAAACAAATGGCATAAAAATTGGAATGCAAAAAAAGACATCTTCGTTATTTATAAATGACATGATTCTGTACATAGAAATGCTACATAAATCTATACATTATTAGAATTAATAAAGAATTCAAGTAAAGTCACTGGAATCAAAGTCAATGTGTAAGCATAAATTATATTTCTATCACCAGCCAACAAAGTGAAATGGAAAAAATATCTTTTTGGATAATAGCTAAATATAAAAAATCCAGGAACCAATGGAAAGATGTGCAAGAATTTTATGCTGAAAACCATGAAAATTATAGAGCAAAATCAAAGAACTAAACAAGAGACAGGGATATACCACGTTCATAGACTGGAAGACAATGTTGTTAGGTTGTCAATTCTTCCTATAAATTCAGTGCAATCCCAAACAAAATCCTAGCAGCTTTAAAGTCATTTTTGTGATCTGCCTGAAATGCAGGAGGCACAGGAGTCCTGGATTTCATCTTTGGGTTGGGAAGATCCCCTGAAGGAGGGCATGGCAACCCACTCCAGTACTTTTGCTTGGAGAATCCCAAGGACAGAGGAGCCTGGCAGCCTACAGTCCGTGGGGTTGCAAAGTGTGAGACATGACTGAGTGTGCATGCATCTCCTATAGCTGCCCAGACTTTGGAGGAAGCTGGGCTTCAGATCATATGTCCTGGGGAGACCCAGAGACCCCAGGGGAAGCTTAGAGGATCCGTGCTGAGGCTGACATTTGTTTCAGATCTCAGCCTGTCCTGGCCCTCAGAGAGGAGCAGAAAATACCATCAAAGCAGTCAGAAGCCGTGGACTCAGTGACTGCTCTAAGCTGCTACTTTCTGAGAGCTCGGGATAAGCCAGGGCTTTGCATACAGTCATGGATCCCCCAACTCAGCCCCAAGATCTGGGAGGTAGCTGTTATCCTCACTCTGTGGATGAGGAAACTGTTGAGTATTGGAGATGGAAGCTTGAGTTTGTATCCTTAAACCTTCCACTCTGCTCCCCATGTGAGCTGAACCTGTTAGATCTCTCCAGAACCAACTCAGGGGGCCCTCGAACATGTCTGTTTCTGTCCTTGGCAGGGCGCAATGGACAGGTTTTACAGTCAGACTGAGGTCTGAGCCCTGCTCTGCTGTCTCCATATCTGGGGTGTGACTTTGGCAAGAACCTACTCAAACCTGTTCCTCATCTCCTGTGTGGGTACCCAGAGCCATGGGGCTCTCATGGGAAAGTGAGATACAATCTGTTCTTGTTATTTGCAATGTGATGTTCTATAAAGTTGCAGACACTGAACCTGTGAATACTGAACCCTTGCTCCTTGGGGAAATATAAGCTCACTGCATTTTTTCATCAACTGACCAGCACATAACTTTGCTTCATTTGTGTTTCTCTTTAAAGAAACACAATATATGTTTCTTATATACAGCTGTTGTTCAGTCGCTAAGTTGTATCCAACTCTTTGCAGCGACCCCATGGGCTGCAGCACAAGGCCCTCTGTCCTCCCACAATTGCCCAGAGCTTGCTCAAACTCATGTCCATTGAGTAGGTGAGGCCATCTAACCGTCTCATCCTCTGCTGCCCTCTCTCGTTTTACTCCAAATCTTTCCCAGCATCAGGGTCTTTTCCAATGAGTTGGCTCTTTAAATCAGGTGGCCAAAGTATTGTTGTTGATTCGTTAATATTGAACTCACAGCCAACAGCACCTCATGCTTGAACAAAGCTTACCTCACACCTGTATTTTCTCTGTAAAGCACATCATTAGACAGCGCTACCTCAGGGGTCATTGTAAATGCAAAATCACCCAGAGAAAGCACAAAAATGCAGAATACGTGGCACTAAAGAGAGTGTGCTAAAGAGAGGAATAACCACAAAAGTGTGGTGAGTGTTGATCTTAAAGTTATAAATGCATTTTAGTGAGTAGGTGAATTTGCAAATACAGCATCAGTGAAGATGACTGACTGCGGTGCACCAACAGGGCCTTGCCCATGGCTGTCATGTGGCATCGGCTCTACGACTGTCTCCTCCTCCTACCAAGCATCTCACTTGGTGGCGATGGCAGGGTCCCCGCTCTTTGACCACGAGCTCCTGGCGGGCAATTGTGTTTCTCTTGATTGAAGTCTTAGGGGAAGCAGAGCAGAGAAGCCGGCGTGGAAGGCCCGCGTTCTTGGGTGGATAAAGGCAGTTGGTTTGCCTCTGACTCTGAGCCCTCATCTGTGAAAGGGGAAGCATGGACCTGCCAGACTCCCCAGGTGTGGAGACCCCTAGCAGAGGAAATGCCTGAAAAGGGCCAGAACCTTCTTGGGAGATGCTACTCACAGGCCCTCAAGACAAAGGCCAGCAAAGATTCCCATTGTTTCAGGGCTGTCTTCACTTGCCCTTCCACCCATCCAAGATGTGGACCCAGACCAGCACCCCCTGCGGAATTGAGTGTCAGTCCACTTTCTGGCCATTAATCTCGAAGAGTCTATCAGGACCATTTGCATTAGCCCATCTTAAAAAACCCCAGCTGGGTCCCAGCGGGCCAGACGTGGGCTCAGGAAACAGTGCTGCTGTAGCCAGCCAGAAGCAGAGGCTCTGTGGCTTCCAGACTCCATCGTGGACCCAGCCCTGCACCACGCTGTCGGTACCCCAGCCACCCTGACTGCGTGAGGATGTCACAGATGATCACCCCTGGAGAGGGACGCCTCCTACCTGAGACCAGGGGTATTGATGGAGGCACCCTGGCTGGAGGACTCGCCACCCCGAGCCCAAACTCTTGGATGGATGGGGAACAGCCTGGCTGGGTCCTTGGAACCCGAGCTTAGGCGGCTGGCAGAGACTAGGCGTGCTCGTGTGATGGAGGACAGAGGTGAGGCGAGAGTTCTGCAGACAGCCTGGGCCCCTGCCCCGCCTCCGCCGCCTCCCCCAACACACAGACTGTCCTTCCCGTGATGACCATGCAGCTTTCTTAATGGAACACAATCGCTGAACTTGGTACATTTCAAGCACTTTAGCCTTCCAGGACACCAGACTGCTGATGAAAACCATCTTCAGTGGGCGCCATGTTAATGAGAGGCCAAATTTCATATGCTTGCAAACTTTCCCCCCTCCTCCCGCTGTACTGCACCCCAACCCCCCTCAATAAAAGGTTGCATCAGAGAGAGAGAGAGATTTCCATAATTTATAGTATGGGCATTTCACTGGGGACAAGCGCTAATCTGTACTTACCGATACATTTAAGAAAATGCATCCTCCCGCAAGCCTGCGCCATTTATGACTCTTGGCACAAACCGCAATGCTCAGTCTTCAATTAAGGGACACCTTAGGGTTCATTATCACACAATCGCTCCCTGTGAACCATGCCAAATGCTGTTTTGGCACGGAGCTTGGAAGATGAATTAGAAGGAAGTCTTCTCTATAATGCCGTCTCCCTAAACCCCATTCCCACCATCAGCGTTTATGCCCTTCTCTGGCGTGACCCCCTCCTTCTTTCCAAGTGGCTTTTACTATTCAATTTCTCAACGTCAAAGTCGATTCTCTAGAGGTGTAGTCAGAGATGCCACGTCTCCTTTTTGTCTTCCGGCTCTCAACAGGCCTCAGAATGGCTACAGATGGGCGGCTCTCCACACCCCTTGTTGGCCTAAAGGAGCCACAGATGCTTTTTTTCCCCCTCCTCTTAAGAGCCTGGGGTAGAGAGAAGAAAAGGGACCAGAACGGGAGTCACACGCCATGAGAATGAGCCATAAGGAGGTTCTAAACAGGGTCCTCCTTGCAGCCCTGTGTCTAAACGAAGAGGTGCCTCGCGCATGGCTCACAGCAGAGGGAGGCGAGTTCAGAGTCAAGGGGAGAGCTCGGTTCAAAGTGAGCTCTGGTCACTTCCACCAACAGGAAAGGAAGCAGGAAAAAGAGTTCAAAGGCCCATCTCCTTACCCCCTCAAAAACCCTCCAGTCCAGGGCCCACAGCGTGCCCGTGTCCTGAATCCACAGGACCCTCCCTGGCTTCAACCCGTGGGTAAGGGCACCCCTTTTTGCCTCCTTCATAAAAACACTGAAACGGAATGAGCATGTTTGCTGGCACTTTCCAGCTCTCCCAGCTGCCCAGGTCCCACCACTGGTGGGGCTGAGAGAAAACAGCACCCATCCATGGAAGGGGTGGGCCCCGGGCTGTGGAAGGAACCAGCGGGGCGGCCGATGCACCGATGCACCGGGCCACGTCCAGGCTGCCCCCGTTTAGGTTCCGATTTCCCAGGGGTGTGTGGGGAGGTGGGTGGGAGGGAGCCGACTCAGGCGCGGGGATGTGGGTGGACCACCCCCCAGCCCCCGGATCGACTGCCCTCTGTGAATCTTCCGGCTCCACTTACGACGACAGCAAGGAGACCCGTTACTGACTTCTTGGTGTCACACCCACATCGAGAGATGCGTAGATGTGACAGGTAAGAGGGGCTGATGGTAACCCAGGCTCTAAAGTCAAAACTGTCAGATGATGCATAGCCATTAAGATAAAATTAGCTTAACGAAGGAGTTGCAAATGCAGGCTGTGCTCCATCAGCTCCGCCACGCAGCACAAGGTGATGGGCTGAGAAGCCTTGCCTTTCTTTGGAGGGGTGGGTGGGTGGCAGGCAGTGGCCACAGGAGGAACAAGAAGACCGGAAGCAAACAGACTGAAAAATACTTTGCCCACAAGATGTCTTGTGGAAATTTTATTATGTAGAGTGTAAAATGAATTGTCAGTCAAATAAAAAGAACACGTCTTTAAAAAAAAACAAACAAAAAAACACATGCATAACATTTTCCAATTGCCTTTTTTAATAGTTAAACATTTCAAGCATTATAAGGAAAAAAAGGAGAAAACCCCCCAGACACTGTAACTTCAGTACATCTCAAACGGAATGTCCCCCAGGTCAACTGAAAAATGCAAGAAAAAAAAAATAGCTTCAATTCCGTTTTTCTTTCCTTTAAAAATACATGTTACCTGTACAAGATACACTACAGTAAACATTGGAAATCATATTATCCCTTTTATTAAATCAAAATTATTTAATTCATATTGCGGTTAATGCTAGATTTATTTATTCATCTAGTTAATTTGACAAATATTAAGAAAATATTTAAAAGAAAAAAGCAAAAAACACCTTGGAATTAAAAAATAGTTACTACATTTTTATGCGGTTTAATGTTCCACAGTGTTTGTTAAAAGTTATATTGAATTTATTTTTAATATTAAAAATAACAGTATTTATATTTCTGAGAGAACAGAGAAAGGCTTTTTGTTTTGTCTTTAAAACAAGCTTGGAGGTCTTAGATACACAATTGCAACCGGTAGATAATGGAGACGTGAAAAGACGTCTGCTAAACACACAACACCATTTTTATATTATTAACCCCTTTAGAACTCTAGAAATTATACAAACCCTAAAAAATGCCCCCTCCCGATCCCTGTTGGACAGCAATACAATTATCTGTCTCAATTCAGAATGCACATAATTAATTACAATACATAATAGTTCAGTTTTTTAAAAAATGCAATAAAACCAGACAGCCAAGATACAAGAAATTAGAAGTAAAACATTTAATGAATTTACACATTTAAGAATATTTAAATACTGTTTAAAAATTTTTTTAAAGAATTTGTTACAAACCACCTAAGACTTCCAAGCCACTTTTTTTCTGTTGCAACAGAAAAAACTGTAAATAAAAAGACACACGAACAAAACAAAAACAGAACACACCATGTTGAAATGTCACTGCTCTGAGGCACATTCTGGCGCCAGAATTTGCAGGTATTGCTCCAAAAAGATTCTCAGAGCTTATACATTTGAAGTAACGAACAAAAATAATGAAACAAAAATTGTCAGCAATTTTTAGTAACTAATTCTCCCAATTTTTAGAAAAATTCTGTTAATCTAAATATAGTGTTTCACAGAACAAAACAAAGGTTCTTCATCAAAGGGTTTGCAAATCTAAAAACCTCTGTTACAAATAGGTTTTTGCTCACAACACTTTTGAGGGGAGGGGAGCCGCGGGTCTCGGTCCTACTGTTCCTGTGGAAGGAAGGGGGAGACAGGTTAGTCTGAGGGCAGTCTCAGGTGCTGGTGTGCTGTCTGGGGCTCTGTCTGCATGGAGGTAACGGATGCTGGCACACGCGTGCTTGGGCGTGCACACACACACACACACACGCGTGAACACCAATGTCTAAGTGCCTTCCCGGCCTAGCACCCAGGGATCTGGCCCAGATAAGCTCTCACACAGGAGGCCTCAGGCGCCTCCTTCCACAGGGGATCCGGGCGGGGAGAGGGGAGTGAGCGAGTGACACTCCTCCTCGGTCACCTACCGCCGCCCCCGCTCAACTCCTGTCCCCACAGGGCCCAGCTTCCCAGTGAGACGGGAGACTAGTCTGGGGGTTCAGGGCCTGTGGTCACCAAGGGACTGTCCACAGGGACCTGACTGGCATCAGCTTGTGGGAGTCCTTGGTCCCCTGTCTTCCCCACATTTGGAAGAAAACTGTTTCTGGACAGAGCCCTCTGGTTTCCGGCCTTTGAAGGGGGCGCTCGCCCTCCGCCTGCTGCCCCTCACTGCTGACTGGGGATGAGCGTGACAGCCTGGCCACCCCACCCTCTTCAAGAACAGCACTGGGCAGTGGCCACCACAGTCCCCAGGGGCAGTGCCACGCTTGCCCGGGGCCGGCTCAGCCTGGCATGCTCACTTACAACTGGGAGCCTGGGTCCAGAGGAAGACACCGAGGCTGCTCAGCTCGGCGGTCTGCCTAACCTATTGTTTCCCAAGAGGCTCCAGTTTGTTCCAGCAGGGGCGAGGAGGGGGCCAGGGTGGTGGCTCTGTACCACTTGGGCCGGGGTCAGGCACACACAGAAGGCTTAGGGAGGGGGAGCGGAGGCCCGGGCGGTCCCGGCGTTGCGGGCGACCGGCTACAGACCTGGCTGGGGGCCTGTGCCTGCCCTAGGGTCTGCCCGTAGAAGGCAACCTGCTGCCGGTAGTACTCCGCCCAGGCCATGGTGTAGTCCGGCGGGGTGCTGGCCTGGGGCGCGGCGCTGGCGGCGTGACCTGACGGGCAAAGCAGAGCACCAGTTACTAGGAGGGGAAGGGCATGGTCAGTCTGCAGGGACCCCTTCCCAGAGCCTCTTGGGAGGCTTCCCAGGGGGCGCCTGGACCAAGCGCCTGGTGCCCACACTGTCCGGGCAGACATGGCCTGCCCAAGCATGGCCTGCCCAAGCACGGCTGTCAGCGCTCCCTCGCCTGGGCCCCAACCACACCTACAGTCTGCTTCTGTCATCAGCCACGTCCTCGGCGTCCATCTGTCTGTCCAGCCAGCTCCTTGCCAGTGCCCGGGGCCAGAGTGGGAGGAGGGAGGGCGAGGAAGTGGGTGCCCCGGCGGGGGTGTGTACGTGCGCCTGCACAGGGCATTGCAGCCCAGGGGGTTCCAGAATCTGGACCGTGGGGGTTGGGGGGGTTTGGCTGCTCCAGGCGACGGTAACCCCGCTGACCAGGCCCCGGCCCTAGAAGGGCTATGGACCTGGTAACGATCGCAAACACAGGATGGCTGCTTCTCTGACAGTGTCTGACCCGCGCTCTTCAGAGCAGCAAGTGACACCCTTCAGACTCAAGACACGAGATGCCTCTTCTGGCCACACCTGAGCACGCTGGCCCAGCACTTGTGGGATGCGCACAGAGGGCTCAGGACTCACCTTAAATGATTCACTTGAGGCAGGTTTTTTTTTGGGGTTGCCGTTATGAAGTTTTCTCCTCTTTTTAAAAAAACTGGCTTAGTGGAGAAAACTGGCACAGCGAAGAGCTTACTTTGGAAGAAAAGCCTCAGAGTCTCCTGCGGCCTCAGTCCCTCCCGCAGCCTGAGTCTCCCTCCTCCCTGTCTCACCTGCCCGCGACGGCCAGGGAGAGCCGGGCAGCGGCCCGGTGGCAAGGCGGCCAACAGCCAACAGCCCCTGGCCGGTCTGGGTCTAACCAAGGGTTCTCACGTGGACAGCCTGGGCTGGGGCTCGCCCCGTGTGGAGCCCGGAAGGGAAGATCGAGGAGGGGAGGAAGGCAAAGGACGCCCGCGCGTCTCACTGACAGGGTTGGGGTGGGTGGAGCAGACAAAGGCAGACACCCAGATGGACGCACACAGGGCACGTGGCGAAGGTGGCGGGGGCCCTTGGGCCGGGCCCCCCGCGCAGAGGCCGAGGCACTCACTCTGCTTCTTGTAGTAGTCCTCCCAGGCCTTGCTGTAGTCAGGCTGGCTGCTCTGCGGCTGGCTCTGCTGGCCTGCGTGGAGAACACAGAGGCAGTCAGGGCTCCGGGCCCTGCTCTCCGCACTCACTCACTGGCCTGGGAGGAAGGAGGCAGGCCGGCTCAGGCCCACCCCTGGCAGGGACCCCAGGCCAGCGGGGGCGGATGCCACTGAGCCCCGTGAGGCTGGGGCAAGCAGCAGGAGCGGCCTTGACTCCCTTGGGTCAGAGACCTGGGCTTCCGAGGCCAGAGCCTGAGGCCCCGAGCGCTGTCTGCAGCTCCCTGGATTGGCCCTCAGATGGACAGAGAGTCCAAACGGCACTGACTACTCCCCTGCGCTGCCCCTTCTGTTCAAAGACTGATGGCTGCCTCTGGACAAGGAGAAAATTACAGGAGACACATAGGGAAAGTTCCAGAAATTGTGCTCAGGATGACAAGATGAAGTGCACGCAGCGAGGGACTGACGCCAAAACGTACACCTGACCCCCACCCAGCCTCGCGCTGTCCAGGGTGGGCTGGCGGGTAGAGCACGTGTGTGGGGTGCCCTCTGCCCTCCTCTCTGAATTACTGGGTGCGGAAAGGCTAGGGTGGGAGGCACAGAGCAGCAGCAGTCTCTCTGGGGCATCAGGCGGTGGGCGGGGGGGCGGTTATTAGACTTGACCACAGACAAGGTAGGACCTTTCTTCTGCTGAGGGCTGGCCTGTGTGTCCCCGTGAAGGCCCCACCAATGTCCTTCCTTCGGTTAGAATCACTGCCTGCAGCAGGTGGGAAGCTCAGTTCAGTCGCTCAGGCGTGTCCGACTCTTTGCGACCCCATGGAGTGCAGCACACCAGGCTTCCCTGTTCATCACCAACTCCTGGAGCTTGCTCCAACTCATGTCCATTGAGTCAGTGATGCCACCCAACCATCTCATCCTCAGGCAGGAAGGCCATACTCAAAATCAGGTTTCATGGTCAAATGCTTTCCCCAAGAGTTAATTTACTGAGGACTGAGTGGGGCACAGGGCTGGGGAAAGAGCCCCCTCCCTACCGGGGCAGGACCACCGTGACAGGACCAGACTTGGACTTGGACGCTGATGACAGGAGGCTGTCGATCGGAGAAGGCCAGGCATGAGGAACGGGGCAGAGGGAGCACCCTGCTCAGACATGGAGGACGTGGGCAACGGGGTTTTTCTTCTCAACAAGATTTCACGGACCAAAATCAATTCTCAATTCCCGAGTAAACCAAGCGACAGCACAGATGAAGCTGGTGAAGATCCGGGACGAGCTGTGCTCCGCTTCCTCGGCCCACGTGCCTCTGCTGACTCCTTACCCACCTGGGCCTGGGGCAGCAGCGGGGTGGGCTCTGCAGGAACCCCCAGGCCCTCAGAGATGCACGTGAACCCTGCAGCTTTAGGGGAGAGCTTCACCAGTCAGGGGCTCCTCCCCAGTTCTCTGTCCTGGGTGATGGGCATGGGAGAGCCCTGACCCAGGCGGCTTCCCACGCTGGGGGTGCCTTCTGGCGGAACAGGAGGAAAAGAGATGTGCCGGGCTGTGGGGAGAGCGAGCACTGTGCAATGGGGAGGAAGAACCTGGGTGGTGTAAAGGTGTTCGTGGTGGAGTTCTTAAGGATATTCTGCATGTGTAAAACGTTTTGTTAAGAAAATGCCAGTGAAGAGAAGGTAAAAAACACAGCCATGCAGTGTCAGAGCTCACATGTACTTTAGAAATCAAATCCAAATCCTTCATTTCACTGACAAAAGAAATGGAGCCCCGGAGAAGGGGGGACACGTCTAAAGCCATCCAGCCAGGCTCCGGACTCCTGGGTGCTTCTCCAGCTATGGATCTGACAGGTGCCTGGGGCAGGGCTCACAGCCAGCGCTCTGCTGGGGGGTGGGGGGAACCCCGGGCCCAGCCCCTGAGAGCAAAGCTGCAGCGTGTCCAGTGGCCTGGTGCCGAGGGAAGCCTGCCAACGCGCTGAAGAGCGCTTTCCAAACACCACCAGGCTGGCCCTTCAGATGTCCAAAAACAAAAGAACCTAAGGTAAGCAATTTCGTGGGGCTTTTGGCTTTTTTTTGCGGGGGGGGGGGGTGGTGCGGGGGAAGCCTATGAAAAATAAGCTTTACCAGCGACAGAACTCAAGAATGAGTCCCTGAAGCTGATGGGAGGCTAGAGAGAGGGTGTGGGTGTGACTCCAGCAACCTCTTTCTCTTTTACAATCAGTTTTCTTAAGAGAGCAAATTTTCTAACTGTGTGTTTTCTGAAAGTTCAGGAGATAGAAAGAATCCCTTCCTAAGATGTTGCCAGAAAAGAAGACAGGGAGGAGGCCACCTGGAGACCAGAGGAGGAGAGTAGGTGGGCACCCAGTGCAGGGGAGGCGGGGTGCGGGGTGGGGGCACTCAGGCCAAGCCTCCTGGAGACCAGAGGGAGAGAGCGGGTGGGCACCCAGTGTGGGGCGGGGGCACTCAGGCCAAGCCGCCTGGAGACCAGAGCAGGAGAGCGGGTGGGCACCCAGTGTGGGGCGGGTGGGGTGTGGGGCGGGGGCACTCAGGCCAAGCCGCAGGCCTCTCGGACCCTCGGCAGGGAACAGGAGTAAAGGCTGTAGCCCTGAGGAGGACGCAGCTGGTGGGACAGAAAGGTTTGAGGAGTCCTCAGGCCCAGGTCCCCCCCAGCTGGAGACGTGTCCCAAGCCCCAGGAGGCCTGTCTGGGGGGTGGAGGGCGGTCCCGCCTCCTCCTGAATCACTTACTTGGAACCTGCTGTGTGGGCTGCTGCCACGCCTGGTAGGTGCTGCCCCAGCCCTGGGTCAGAAAGGCGGGAGGACCACTGTGGAGGACAAGGGCCATTCATTCCAGGCCAGGGCACACCCCCTCCCCACCAGTCACCCCCCCAACCCCGTCCCCACCAGAGTCACCCCCAACCCCCTCCCCACCAGTCACCCCCCCACCCCCAGCACCAAGGTCTCCGGAGAAGCCAGTGTGGAGAGTGAAGGCAGGCCACCCACCTCACAGGGGCGCTATGGGGGTTTCCATTCACTTTAGCAGCAATGTTTGGGAAGCACCCTGAGCTCCTTGGAGGAAAGGTGCTGAAAGAAAGTGGGAAAAATAAAGACAAGAGCTGAAGACCCAACACAGGGAGGGCTTTCACAAGAGACTCCCCTCCCCAGCCCAGCCCAGGGCGGGAAGCCCTCACTGGGCATGCTGGCGGGCTAGGGGACCCTCTGCCCTCTGGGCAGGCTCTCAGCCCAGCGCTGGTCCGTGAGCCATGGACAGGCCAGAGGGATGACAGGGATGGGTTAAGCCCACATCCCGGGCTTCTGGCTGGCATCCCCAGAATAGCTGCAAAGGAGGGCCTCCTAGGTGGGCAGGGAATTCTCGCAGTCCACACAGGTGCAGAAGACTCACTTTTGATGAGGTGCGGCAGGCGGCTGGCTGAAGGGACTCTGTCCAAAGGGTCCAGGAGCTCCGAGACTGGTCCCCTGTCAGGGCACAGAGGGAACTCTCACTGCCCGCCGGCTGCACGGGTGCCCTCTGCCCAGGCCCGCCCCGGGACGAACCACAGCCTCCGGGGAGACAGAGACTCGTGGGGTAAAGGCACCCTGCGGCACTCACTAGCCTTCCTTCCCCGCGGAAGGGCCTGACTGCGGGGCGGCTGCTGCCCCTCGGGTGGCGATGTGCCACGCCGCCAGTCCTGCACCACCGCGCCTGCCCTGGCGTGCCGCCCTGGGGGAGGGACCAACCTGCTGGACTCTCCCGTCAACTTAGGCCGGCCCACGGCTCTCTCTGCCACTCTACGGCCCCTCTGAGGCGAGCAGTGGCCCATCTGTCCTCCATCAACACTCCCTTTCTTTATCTGCCTTGAGGCGCCTGAAACTAAAGCCAGAGTCAATGAATGCTGCCTGAGGGGCTGGCCACCAGGGCGAGGCCCGTGGGGGTCCAGGGGCAGAGCTGGGGGAGGCTGCCGCCCGGCTGCTCCTCTAGCCTGCGGGGCCGCGGCTCGGGCCGAGCAGCGGTGGCCAGGGGCGCCCTGCGCGTCTGGGCCTGGCCCGAGTCCCTGCACCATGACCTTGCCCCTCGGCACAGGGGGAGGGGGCTGCGGCCCTTGCGTCACAGGAGGACCCAGAGGCCCAGGAAGTGTGAGGTTCTGGGGGGAAGCAGGTACCTCGGACAGACAAAAGAAACCCCCGCAACTCCCGAGCCGGGTGGCAGGGCCCGCGTACGTACGCCAACTTTCTCATCTATGAGGTGTCTGGCCACCTCGATCTGTGGAGGGAGCCCCCGGATGGTGAATATCCGCAGGTTGGGGTCGGTGCTGGGAGGGGGGTTCCGCTGAAGCTCCACGTGCGCTCCCGACTGCTGGTTTATGCTCTTGATGTTCTCGCCCCCTGTGGGTGGCAGGACAGACACAAGGGTAAGCAGCGACTGCGGCAAACCCCGAGCTTGGAGCTCACAGAGGAGGAGGGGGAGCTTTCCGCCCACCAGCGCTCGTCCTAAGAGTTGACAAGTCCTGTCCACTTATGCTTGAGAATGGTTCTAGTCAAAACTAGGGCTGTCTCACCTGTGAAACCAGACTTCTGCGGTGAAGCTGGTCTTGCTTTCTGAGCCAGGCTGAGGCATGGAGCCCATGGAGCAGCCACTGGTCCCTGTCTCTGTGTCCTGGGCTGAGGTGCCCTGGACTGCAGATTTACACACAGTGAGCTCAGCTGGGGAAGGCGCTCCCTCCTTCTCCGCCCAAGGATGGCGAGCCGGTGGCCCCTCCCTGGCACAATGGGGGCCTTCGGCCCCAGCGGGGGGGTCACCGCACAGCTGGTCCCCTCCCTCCACAGGTCAAACAGGCGGCCACAGGCCCAACGACACCCAGAGCCCATCCGGCCTTTAATTCCCCGTCCTGTCGCTTCTCAAATCTCTGTGTTCCCTGGGGGTGGGGGCGGGTCTAGACGGAGAGGCAGGCTGAGGATGGGGGTCACAGAGGCCTGGGTGGAGCGGGGCTAATGAAAATGTAGTTGGACTCTTTGAAAATCTGGGAGAGTCCCAGTCTCTTAATGAAATTTGCGTAACAAAAGCTCCACCGGGGTAACAATGGTTTGATTCTTCTTTTCAAATTTCACAGAACTTACAGATCCGCTCTGCTCTTTGGGGTGGGGTAAAGCCAGAATACAAGGAGAATTTGGAGCACAGGATTTTATAAAACTGGATGAGAATAGTCTGTATAAAATCTGGAGTAGGCTACCAGGGAGCCTCAGAGGATCAAAGCGAAGGCTAGAGGCCAGTCTCTGTGTCACCCCTCCCCACCCAGAGTCAAAACTAACCTCCAACTGTCATTTCATACTAATGTGTCCACAATCCTTCACTCCCCAGCCTGCCCCTCACCCGCCGGCCCCTCACCCGCATGGCTGGAAACCCACATGTACACAAAGCATCAAGGCGAAGGTGAGTAAGGGGCCCCATCGACAGGCACGGCCTGCACCTTGTCTCATCCTGAAAGCACCAGGGGAGTCTACGAGGGCCCGGGAGCAAAGATGGGGCCTGGGTCTGGCCGTTCTCCCTGAAGGCAGCGTGAGCGGCCCTTGGCATCACAGGAAGGAAACCAGGCGGCTGTGGGCATTCAGGAAAGCCTGGCTCAGCATCAGTTTCGGAAGGATGCTAGCTGGGTTTAGGGTGGTGCTCAATTTAAAAGGAAATTCATAAAAAGAGAAGCCCAGCTGACCCAAAGGCTGAATGGATGGTTTTCTTGAAGATCTGCTACAGTGTAAGGACAGCGTCCCTGCATTTTCTGCCTCGAGCAAACACATGGTCCTGGGGGCAGCGCTAGCCAGTGTGAGAAAGTCGTAGTCTTCAGCAGCTTCGCTCTACTTCCGGGTCGGTACAAGCCCCTCCCGGCCCCCAAACTACTGACCTTTACCCACAGGTTGTGAATTTCTTCTCTGCATCATGAAAGGTAAGCAGCTTCGCTCCTAGGCAAGAGCGTTTGGGGGGACTGATGAAGAGCTAAGAATAGGTGGGAGACCCTTTCACTGCACACCCCACTTCTGCCCAGACCGCTTGGTCCCAGAGCCAAGAGCACGAAAGGGCATGCATGCCTGGGACTGAGAACTCGCAGGCCCAGCCAGCAGCCCCCTCCTTCAGGTCAGGCACTCAGGCCTGCAGCCCCAGACTCTTCCCCGAGGCGCCGGGCGCATGCTAATACAGTGAGGAGGCACCGAAAAACTGCAAGGGGCCGGAAGGAGTTAATTTAAGTTCATCTTCCTGCAAAATGAGGTCACCAGCTTGGCACATGGTGGCTGTCTCCAGGCACATTCAGCAGCCTGCTCCATTCTTCCACCTGATGGGGGGGCAGAAGCGACCCACCAGTGGCCCCCCGGCCGGACGTGAAATCGTAAAGCAATTAATCAAACCTGCTAAAAGGCCTGGCTGACAAGAGCAGGGCTGGCCACACTATCTGTCACCATTGCTGTATTTATCATGGAAATCCAGCAGGGGCCCAGGGAGGCGCAGCGTCTGTCCAAGGGCTGTAGTGGGGGTGGTGGGGAGTGGGGGGGTGGGAGCAGGCCTGCCTGCGTGTGGCGCCCCTCACCCCGGCACCTTTCCCAAGGAAACAGGAAGACCTCAGACCCAGCCCTTGTGGGGAGGGAGTTATAGAAAGACCCCAGCTACTGCCCCAGCGAAATACATCCTGGCTTCCTGAGGCTGCTCCTGGAGCGGTAGGACACAGCATCTGTGACTGCTGCATTCTGCCGCCTCCCTCCTCTGGGGACCACTCAGGAGGACCTTACAGAGGACAGAGAGGCTGTCCTGTGAGCACTGAGGCATCACCGACTACAAGTAACTGTCACAGCACCAACAGCAAGGCTCCGCCAGCTCTGGAGAAGACACTTCCCATGAAACCTTCACTGACATGACCGTTCTCCAAAAGCACAGAAAAACCGAGATCTGACTCTCGAACTCCAAGGCGTCAGCTGGATTTAACGTCATGGCAGTAGGCCAGCTGACGGTCTGGGTCACATGTCTGAATGATCGCAACATTTGGGCAGCTAACAATGTCCACTGAACACCTCCCAGCATGAATACGCCCTGCCAGAAAATCAGAACAAACTCACGTCATTCCTCCCACCTCTGAAAGGTTAATAACCAAGAGACAGCACAGATACAGGAGATAAAACGTTTTAAAAGAGCATAAAACACACAGTGTCCGAGAGCAGGGCCCAGAACGGACTCTGGGAGACGACCGAAGGCCAGCTCGGGGGCACTAGCCTCGGCAGCCTCAGCAGCCTCGGCTTTCTGGGGGTGAAGATGTCCCTGGGCTGTGTTCCGTGGGATGCCAGCACACCTCCAATGGCTAGAAGATGCTGGTGATCACAGAAATTGGGGAAACTCTGGGAGAAAATGGTTTTTATATCTTCCATATGTTGTCAGATACGTACAAAAGAAATGAACTGAGAAGCAAACAGAACACCCGGTGCTGAACAGGAGTTTCCTGCCAGCTCAGGGGCTCTGCCTAGAGGGCGGAGAAGCCGGGCCTACTGCCTCAGAGGCCCGGACCTGCTCTCAGCAGCCTTTCTTGCCGGGCCAGCTCAGATGGCCCAGAGCCCGGCCTGCTCTCTCCCTTGCTTTTCACTGAAGAAGCAGCCACATTAGCCAGTAACAAGGGCTTCTTACCTAATGTTCTCTAAAATGCCTAGAAACAACTAACAAATCAATTTTTATTTCCCTCCACAGGGTGTCTGTTACTCATGGTAAACATACTGAAAAGATAAAAGCCATTTTCACATGTTGCGTCAATACAGACCAAAAACCCAAATCCAGTAAGGCAAAAAGTGACACACTTGTCAGAAAGCAATCTTCTTGGAAGAAATGATCTGAATGGTTCCTCCAAGTTCCTTGCAAGTGAGTTAATCCCCAATCAGTCCACTGACAAACAGTCAGGGGCCCCTCACCTGTGCCTTTCTAACAACCCAGGCTGCTTCAGCAGGTAGCTGGTCTCCCTTATACAACGTCTGTTCCCACGCGGTGATGAAGTACTCGCTCTGCCCCGTTCATGAGAAGGCCCAGGCAAGGAGGGTGCCTTGGAAGGCAGCGGAAGCCTCGCACCTGGCCCCGTTGGTCAAGGGTAGAAAATGGCGTGAACCTCGTGCTTCGGAGGCACTGGACGTGTGGCCTGTCTGCCTTCAGGCTGAGCAGCGCAGCACCACTTACCTTTGCCGATGACGAGGCCGCACTTGTCGGCCGGCACAGTGTAGGTCACCTCCTGGGCGCCGCCGGGGGTGCCCCCGCTCCAGTCGCTGCGGCCGCGGCCTCTGCCCCGGGCCGCCGCCAGGCCTCCGAAGCCGTCTCTCTCCTGGAAGGAAGCGGAGCTCAAGTGGTGCTTGCCTGCTGCCTCCAGCACAAGTTTCCCTCTCTGGGGAGGAGGCTGAGTGACAGGACACGATCAAAGCCACACGTCAGGACCCGAGCACCTCTCCCACGTGGTTACATAAACAGCCCAACACACCCAGCTAAACCAGGCAGTCAGGTAGAAAGCCTGAGGTCTGAAGCCCAGTGCCCTGATCTGGGAGTTTTAATCACTGGGCCCCAGTCTACAGGTATCAGGAGCTGGTTTTCTCAGTGCTGAGCCTACCAGAAGCCTGAAGAGCTACGTATGGGCTTTTGAAAGTGACACGTGAGTGGCAAGGGTGACTTCAGGCCCTCCCCCGACAAGGGTTTGCTATAAAGAACAATTCAGACACTGCTCTGAGAGTCAGACTACCTTGCAATTCCAGGTGGCCCTAGTGGTAAAGAACCCGCCTGCCAATGCAGGAAAACTAAGAGACGCTGGTTCAATCCCTGGGTCGGGAAGATCCTCTGGAGGAGGAAATGGCAACCCACGCCAGTACTCTTGCCTGGAAAATCCCATGGACAGAGAAGCCTGGTAGGCTACAGTCCATGGGGTCGCAAAGAGTCAGACATGACTGAGCAACTTCACTTTCTTTCCTGGAGGAGGAAATGGCAACCCACTCCAGGACTCTTGCCTGGAAAGCCCCATGGACAGAGAAGCCTGGCGGGCTACAGTCCATGGGGTTGAAAAGAGTCGGCTAAAGCACAGCACCCTGCAATCCAACCAGCAAGAGGAATAAAAGGGTTAAAAACAAAACTGGTTATCTCATTCCTCAAAAGAGGGAGGGGAAGCCAGACACACCCGCCCGTGGTTTGGGGCTGGAGGGGTCTCCGATGTGTTCTCACTGTTCGGCCAGCAGACAGAAGGCCCACATCCGGCGGCCAAGAGAGGAAGACCCCCTTCTCTCTAGGGCGAAGCAGCCATTCCGGCCTCTATTCTGTGAGGCGCTCAGGAGCGGCAGCCCTGAAAATCTTTTCAATGTTGAGGGCAAACCCGGTGGAGCTGAGAGCTCCTTCAGGGAAGGGGCAGCTCAACAGACTCGTGACACAGCACGGAGTAAGTGAACCGGCTGCCGTGGGCCAAGAGTGAACCGAATGTCTACCTGGAATCTAGACCAGCAGGAAGCCGAGCTGACAACTGCCTCCGGTTGCACTCTGCTTTTATGAGCGACAGATGACCAGCAAACAAGGTGATTTAGGGATCTACATGAGAACACACACATGCAGCCGACTTTCTACAAGGGGATGCCTTGGGCTCTGGGAGACAAGGCTGTCTCCTCCTCATCTTACAACTTCGCAGTTCTGGGATCGTCAGTTCTTACCACGAAGAAGGATGTCAGAGAGGAATCCGTGACTCTTCTCTGAAGCTGCCTCATCCTAAGAACTGCCTGGGGACTATGGACAAAGCCCAAGCCACTCCTGGATATTCTGATTCAGGAATCTGGGGCGGGGGGGTGGGGAAGGTGGTGGTCCATGGATCTGTAACCTCAACAGGTACACCCCCAGATGATTCAGGGGATCATGTGGGGTGTACCACCAGGTACAAACAACCTCCCTGGCTTACTGCTGAGAAAACTATGCCCAGAGGGGCTCAATGGCTAGGTTGCCAAAGGGCACATGAAAGATGGTAGAGCTGGGATGATGGCTTCTAACCTTTTGCTTCTTTCTTCAGCTCCTTCTGCTCTGACTTTTCCTACAAACCTAGGAGACGTGACATGACAGCCGACCAGTAGCTACAGTAGCTCCCCAGAGCAATGGGGAGTACGGGCTACACAGCGGGGGAAGGTGTCACATGAGCCCGCTCTCATTCCAGAGAAATGTGAACGTGAGCACGGACTCTGGGGCCTGAAGACAGCTCTAAAATTCTGGCCGATCACGAAATGCCTGCTAAGAGCAGACTTGACTTGTTTTATAATAGGTGTGCCCGACTGTTCGAAACCCGGCTGGCTGCACTGTGACTCCTCCAAGTGGCTTAAATAGTCAGGAACTTACTTTTGTGAAGACAATCTAGATTCTGCAATAATAAAAAGGCAGAATAATAATAAACTGGCAGGGAAACAATAAAATGAAGGCAGTTAAAAGACAGACGGAGAGAAGCTGCTGGCTGTAATCTTGGAGGGAGGTAACTGATGAGAGTACTGGTTTTTAGAAATGGGACTTGAGAGGAGGTGACTGCTCCAGGGTGCTTCTCCAGGGTGAGACACGAGAACTCTGGAGAGGCGGACCCACCTGTGCTGTGAGAATAAGCTCGCTGATGACATGTGCTGCGTGCTGGCATCGATCCGGGGGCCCCATCACCTGTGCAGCTCTCTCCGGACTAATACCGTCATCTGCGGAACAAGATGGGAGAGATGGGATTAGGAAAAGCCCCGCTTCAGGAGGAAACAAACATCAATCTGATTTGCAGTCAGTGTTCCTACCACCACTGAAGGTGTAATAAGAACACATCTCTACATTCAGGACACATTTTAGGCAGGGAAACATGCATGGCTACATCTTTCTGCACGATCTCTGTCAAACCTCATTACGCAATTACAGCCGTTTAAAAGAGGTATCACAGAACTTCCCTGGTGGTCCGGTGGTCAGGGCTCCGCGCCCCCCGTGCAGAGGGCCCAGGTCGGATCCCTGGTCAGGGAACTAGATCTCACATGCCGCAACTAAGACACAGCGTAGCCAGATACATAAATGTTAAAAAAAAAATTACAGAAACTAAACTTGAAAACAGACCTGAGCTATGGCCATATTTTCTAAGTATGTCTATCATGTTTTCCCGTTTTCAGAGAGATGAGGAAAATAAAGACACTGTAGATAATTTTGCTCATAAAAGTAAATTTGTAACACTTAAAGAACTGTCCTTAAGATTTTTTTTTTTTGGCCACGCCACGGTGCTTTGTGTGATCTTAGCTCCCTGACCAGGGATACAACCTGGGACCTCCTGCACAGAGCCTTAACCACTAGACCACCAGGGAAGGACAAGATTTTTTTTTTAATGGTTTTATCTTTAATTTTACGAAATAAAAAATAAGGTGTTTGCTCTTAAATCTTTATTAGCAAATTAAAAGCTGGAAATGCTAATATTGAACCCTACTCCCTTAACTTTTACTGATCTAAAGAAAAAAAAGAAAAAGGCCTGGACACTCCTGGGCTAGTGTGTTCTGATACATGAAGCATGACCCTGCCAGCAAATCCACAGAAAGAAATGAGGGCTGGAGGAGAAACTGGACTGGAAATCTGGTAACAGAATGTTGCTAAAGAGAGAAAAGGTGAGAGAGAGAGTAAAGAGCACACAGTGGGCTAACAAAACAAAGACCTTGTTTTGTGAGGTGTTCTTTACTTCTTCATAATGCTGAAGATTTCGAGAATCATCAAAACCAACCTGGTTTGAACTGAATTCTCACACCGGCATCGTTCTGGATCTTTTTGATCATTTCCCCGTTTCTTCCTATTACAATCCCGACAGCAAACCTAGGCACAGACACCTGAGCACAGAGAAATAAAACCTCATCAGCATTTCCCTGCAAACCTGTCTTTTCTGCAAGTCTGGTGTAAGTGTGTATACATACAATGACTTTTATTACAACACATTCCTGGAAATGACACATAAAGCCTATTTTTTTCCTCTTAGGGAAAATGTTGTGGTTGATGACTGTATTCCTGTCCATTAAATGCATCTTGCAGGTATAAGACTTGATCAAACATAGTTACAAAAATGAAGTAAGGCAAGAATAAACCTGATAAAGAGTTTTAAAAATATTTAAGATTTATCTTCCAAATTCTATGAAATAAGCATAAATGTACCATACACGTTGGTACATGGTCCTTCACTCTTCTGTGGTAAAATACATGTAACATAGTACTTATCACTCTAACCACTGTAAACATGACATTTCAACGGCATTAAATACCATCACAGTGCTGTGTAACCATCGCTGACGCATATGCCCCAAACCTTCTCATCACTCCAATAAGCAGTCGGTATCTGTGAAACCACACTGCCCTGGTAACCTCTATTCTATTTTCTGTCTCTCTACCTAGTCTAACGCTTCATGTAGGTGGAACCATATGATGTCTGACCTTCTGCATTTGGGCTGAGTTTATCAAGCATCATGTTTGCAAGATCCACTCACGCTGTAGCAACATCAAGGATATATTACAACCCCATTCCACCTCATCAGTAAAATAGGCTTAGGGGTTAGATACAATCACAACACAGGGCACCGCGAAAACCTGAACTTGGGTCTTCATCTGGGCAGTGGGGTAAGCCTTGAAGCACAACCCCAAGCCAGGGGAAAGACCCCAGTCCCTGAAACGCACGCAGCTGGCAGCCCTCACTACAGCTGACACCCCTCACTACAGCTGACACTCGTTCCATACACCCCCAGGGAAGCAAGCATACTTATCGGGTATTGCAGATGAAATAGGCGTTAAGTAACTTGCTCAAGGTTGAATGCTAATAGAACGTGGCCTTCAACCTTAAGCTTGCCTACTAACCTGTAACTCGAGCATACCTCTATACTGCCTCCTCCCATTCGAGAGCTGAAATCACTGCGCACACCTCGAAAGTCAGCTTGGTCTTTCTCTCGGATGATTTCTAAGACCATTTCTCTCGCTTGCTGCATAAATACAGATAAAAGGCATTAAGGAAAACAGCCCTGAAAAAACACATGACACCAGGTGAAAGATTAAACCCTCTTATGTTGGGCTCAAAGCCTCAGAAGGTGCTCAGCTGTGGGAGAGCTCACTGTGTTGTATGACTATTATTGTTACCTGGGACAGGGGCAGGCTGCTGGCGAGCAGCATGGCGTGTATATCAAATCTCAAGTGTCCACAGACAGGGGTTCACTGTCTGCTAAAGCCGCACGGGGGTCAGCACACTTGGGCTGGGTCAGAATTCGATTACGGTCGTCCCACTATACTTCCAGTGTGCCATCTCTTTCTGGCAGGCAGAGGGGGTATCTGAGAGCTCTGACTGTGGGGTAGCTTTCTCAGCAGAGAAGCTCCGGGGAGGTCAAGGGAAGAAGTCAGCCCGGGAGCCTACAAATACCTGCCGGCTCGCAGAGCTCAAGTGTCTCCTCCCAACTGGCAAGCCCACGCCCCACACCTGACCATCTCTAAGGCACATCCAGGGTCCTCTCCCTCCGGAGGTCCCTGAGTCAGTCCATCCCGCCCGGGCCAGCACCAGTTCCAGAGGAGCCGGGGTGAAGGAGCAACCACATGTAACAAGTCAAGGTCTTGTGGGAACCCAGAAAGGGTCAGAGTTCTGGAAAAATCAAATCGAACAACAAGAAAAACCAGAACAGCAATGTCCGAGGACATTTGGAGAAACTGAAATACGGACTGACTGTAAGATGATGTTATGGTATTACTACTATTTTCCTAGGCTGCTTTCTAATAAAAAAGGGGGCTTTATTCTTAGGAGATACATACTGCAGGATTTAGAGGTAAAATGTCATATGCGTGTACTCAGTTGCATCTGACTCTTGGCAACCCCACGTACTTATAGCCTGCCAGGCTCCTCTCTCCATGGAATTTTTTACGCAAGAATATTCGAACTGGGGTGCCATCTTTCTTCTCCAGAGGATCTTCCCAACCCAGGGGTTGAACCCTCATCTTGTGCATTGGTGGGGGGGTTCTTTACCACTGACCCACCTGGGAAGCCCAGAAAAGTCACGTGGTACCTGCCATTTACTCACAAATGGTAAAGCAAAAAAATAAAAAATATATATATATACACACACACACACACACACACACAAATGGTATAAGCAGGTTGAGGGTATTCAGATGTTCACTACACTATCTTTTCAACTTTTATATTTGCAGTTTTTCATAATAAAAAATTCGGAAAATTAAAAAAAAAAAACCCAAAGAATAGTTTACCCTAAATACAGCAGACAGTTTCTCCCAAATAAAAAAAATAAAGTTTCAAAATTAAAAATACTAAAAACTTTCCTTTCTAATAATTTTCTTGCAAATTCATGAAATATCAATGAAATAAGCTCTCTGCCCAGGTACCTTTCCTACAAAAGCCAAATGTTCCACTAGTGAAGGAAAGAGTGGAAGTATTCTGGGAGGTGGCTTTTCTGCTGTCCAGCCAGTTCTTCCCTCCATCCAAAGAGCTCTATGACACACAGCAGTGGAGGCCACAGGCTGGACTGGATGAGCCAAGTGCGGGAGGGTTAGGTACAGTCTTTCTACATTTAAAGAGGCTGGAAACTCTGGGGGACCTGACGGGGCTGAGTGAAGGGCGGGCGTGAAGGGCTGCGTTGCTGACCGGAACTTAAGCAGAGCAGCCACCGTAATCACCTGCCCTCAATCCTGTTTTCAAATCATTGTTTTATATGAAGACCCTGACCAGAAAAAAGTTATCAGATGATATCTACTAGGGACCATCACCTGAGCTCAGCTGAACGGCAGTGTTAAGAACTAGGGGAAATCTTTTGTCAGAGACTGGTAGCCTCGCCCGGCTCACAGCCCCAGATCCCCTACAGAGGACAGCTGTTGCTGCCAGGCTGGCTCCAAGGCGTGTCGCTCTGGAGAGATTCAAAATGCAGCAAAGGCCGGCAGAAAAATGAGCGTTCGTGTCTCACGGGGACAGACACGCTCCCATGCCCACTCCTGCCAACAGTCACAGAGCTGGAGGGCGGAGCCCCTGGGTGACTGAGACCTGAGCCCCTGCCCGCTTTCGGCACTGGGGGCGGTCCTCGGAGGCACATGGGGTGCCTGCGATGACGGCACGCACGTGCCTTCCGTGGTCCGGGCATCTTTTTAGTCACCTCCCACCTCAGCCACCTGTCTTGTCGAAATGGGTCCAGAGAACAAACAAAAGCCACACGGAGCCTGCATCTGAGCTGATCACAGGTCAGCATCAGAAACTGCATCGGATCAGAGTTGCATCAGCCAACAAAATTGTCTGTGCTATGGACAAGCTCTCTGTATGCGTTGCCCCTGCCGCAGCCTCCATGGACTGGCTGGCTCTGAGCACTTGAAACATGGCCTGTGTATAAAGGACTCGCTTTTTATTTAATTTGAACTATTCCAACAGCCGCATGTGGCCAGCAGCCCTGGTACTGGGTAGCATGATCCAGTTCTTTTCACCCTCAAACTTGGAGTGAGAAGATAGCTTACCTTAAATCAAGGACCACCCCGCTTATGATTTCCCAAATGACATAAAAACATAACAAGTATACCACCAAGTGATGCCACCACACCCGGGACCTGCCTGACCCACGGTTTCTCTCCTACCTGAACTTTAAACGGGTCTCCGGTGATGCGAAGGGGCTTGTCTGCTCCCGTGGGCAATGGGCCGTCCTGGATCATGACCATCTTCACGCCAGTCCGCTCCTGTGGGGGCACACAGGTCCTCAGCAGCAAGCCTTCTGGTTCCGAGGACTGGGCTCTGCGACAGCACACAGGCCACAACCCTGACCTGCAACTTCAAAGGCCCTGAGCCCTGAAATAAGAGCTTGTTCCTAATGAAATCTGGCACCAAAACTAACTCAAACTCACGGAAGCATCCTTCTAGTCCCCCTCTCAGTGACTGTGACTATTACTATCCTTAGCCAGGGAAATCTCCATCTGATTACGCGGTGCAGCCCCGGAACTTGCTGGGGGCGTTAAATCCTAAAGCACACCTGGCCCCACATGTCTCAGATGAGGGAATCTGGAGCTCAGAGTAGTTCATGAAGCATTTACACAGTAGTGGGCACCTCGCTCGGGGTCTCACATAAATAAAGATAACAGGCATTACTTTAGTTCATGACAGCAGTGAGGCCAGTGCCTCCCTGCTCTTACAGACGAGGAGCCTGAGCCTT
This sequence comes from Capricornis sumatraensis, assembly GCF_032405125.1. Classification (NCBI taxonomy): domain Eukaryota; kingdom Metazoa; phylum Chordata; class Mammalia; order Artiodactyla; family Bovidae; genus Capricornis; species Capricornis sumatraensis. The sequence goes on from NC_091069.1 coordinate 6,050,769, forward strand.
AGAAAAGTGCACGACTGCACCTATGGCCTGGCAGCTAATGAGCAGGAGTGCTGCTAGCTCTGGACACAGGATCTTCATCTGAGAGTCTCTACAGGGCTTCACTGCCACAGCGGGTGCTGCCCGTTCAGGGGGACCCCAGGCCTTGGTGTCACAGCTGGCATCAAGCCTGGCCACAGTAAATGTTCAGAAGTGTGGGAGCCCTTGGGCAGAGGTTTCGGGGGGAGCCCAGCACCGTGGTGCACAGCCAGCGCCATGACCAAACCCCCCGAGCTGGGAAGATGAAGGAAGTGAAGGCCTGCTGAAGTGCTGCTGGCCGGGGGTCACGCACCTGCAACTGCTTTATCGTCTCCCCGCCTTTGCCGATGACCAGACCCACTTTCGACGCTGGGATGGGAATCTCCTGGACCGTGCTGTTGCCGTCAACGTCATTGTGAAAGCCGGGTCCGTTCCGACAGCGGTCCACGATCTGCCCCAGGAGCCGTTTGGCTTGTCTTTGGGAGGGAGAAGAACAACAAGAGAACTGGTGGTTAAGTGAACGCTCTGGGCGCCCGGGAAGGGACAAACGGCACCGGGGAAACACAAGAAGGGGTCAAGGCTGCCCTCCAGCCTGCTCCAGCTGTTGCCCCCACTACCCGGGAGGTCTCTGCCATCCGCCACGCTACCGGGCTAGAAGTTGAAAGCAACACACACCACAAGAGCAACGTCCCACCACAGCCCCTCCACGTCTGCCCTTGCCCTTGTGTCTCGTGTGCATGCCACACACACGCCTGTCTCCTATGCAAACGTCAGCAGCCTCGGTGGCAGAGCCTACCTTTGATCCCCCTGCGTCTCTCTGCGCCCCAGTCCAGCACAACCCTCCTCACAGAGCACACGCTCAACGGACGGTGGTTAAATAAGGGCAGAAGAGAAAGCAAGGAGAAAGACGGGATGAAAGAAAGAAAGCAAGGGTTAGTAGTCGTCATCTGAACCCTCAAACTCCGAATTTCTTCTCCATAACCAACCAGACTGCTTGGGTGACTTTTCAGCTAGGGCTAAGAGTCACTAGCTCAGTTTCAAGGGTGGGGAAGAAAAGGAGGCAGGGCCCTGGTTCAACTGCAGGGCCACGTACACCTGCTTGGTGCTTTTCGGATGGTCAAAAGCCTGCATTCCCCTGGAATGTTATGCTGATGTACCTGGAGACAGCGGGGGCGATGGGCGGGGGAGGGGGAGGGAAACTGTAATGGTGAAATAGTACAGCCCAGCCTACTGAGGTCCTGTGTCAGGCCAATTTCCTTTTCTGCACCAGAATCTCCCCTGGCTGTTATTTGCAGTATTTGTTCTTTGAATCACCAGGTACGATCTATTTTGTGGTTCCTTTAATAGCTACTGAACAGGCTGGCTGTACTGCGCATTGAAGCAAAAAAAAAAAAAAAGGTTTTCTATTCAAGTTATAACCCTGCTGCCTCGACTGCTTGGGCAGAACAGGAAGCAGGAATGTTTAGAAGAGGAGGAAGAAGGTGAACGGCAGGAAATGGATGTTGCCTGTTGTAGTCCTGAGCCTTTGTGTAGAGTCAGCCGTGTGCATCTTCTCAGTTACAGCAGCTTTTTAATATTTTGCCTGTGTACTAGATTAACCTGCGTTGGAAGAAAAATGCCTTGACTCCAGCGAAAGCATCCTGCTTGCCCTCTAATGCACACCTGCCAGTGGTGTTTATTCTGGTTCACTGCTTGCAATGTTACAGCAGAACAAGAGAATTTAAACTCATCTAGACTCCCTGAGAAAGGGAAACAATATAACAGCCCTACCTACTGAGCCAGACATAATCTCGGCACCCCTGTCCCCAGACGCGACGCTGCTCGGGAGACGGGAAGAGGAGACGGAGCAGACTCAGGGTGAGCACCTCCTTCTTCCCAGGAGGTTCTGGGACTTAGGAGGCCCGCATCTGGTACAGGTCTCTGGGCATGTGTGTATGAGAGCAAGGCCTGTCCCAAGGCTGCTCTAAGGGCCCCAGGAGGCAAAACACCCTCTGGTTGGTTCACAGGGCCCTCTGAGCGGGGCAACGGCCACCAAGAGTAGACTCACTGGGTTCACAGATATCAGAAGGGCGATGGGACCAGCCCCAGGCAAGAGACCTGATGTGAGAGAGGCTTAACTGATCCAAACCTGCTCAGGTAAAGGAGGTTATTAACAAAGAAGTGAGTTAATGAGAGCATTCAGGCAGGGTGAACGGACACTCTGGAGGACCTGCTTTAGGAAGTAGGTGTTATGACAGCTGTGAGAAATTCTGTAGGGTTTGGAAAAAAATAGGTGATACCTTCTGTGTTTAGGGTAACAGAACGACTACCCTGGCGTGGCAACCTCCCAGATCCCTCTCTAAGGAAGCATCTGCCTTTCGTGGCCAGACTGCGGCAAAGATCGACAGCATTCAGTAACAATTCTGCCCTTCCATTTCTCCCCGGCTGGGGAAGGAGGAAGAAGAGTGAAAAGGAGAAAGTAAATAAAATAAACTTACTCAATACTTTCTGGGGTTCCGGTAAGTACACAGGGCCTCTCTGGAATCCCAGAACTCTCTACAAGAAGAATCAAGAAGACGAGGTGTGTTGGTGGGCATCAGGCAACCGTGCGCCTTCGCCTCTGTGTATAGACTGTCTCTCTCGGGCTGGTTTCTACACCAGCCCCACAGAAGCCCCGGCTCCCAGAAAAACAGTCTGCTCCCGCTTGCAGAGAGAATATGAAGCTGGGAGCTCCAGCCTGGATTCTCCAAATAAAAACAAGTCCTGCAGGGGGCAGTGGGAAGGATGCAGCCGTGGGCTCTGCGTTGGTCCTAATTACCAGGCTCAGCTGCGTACCTGACCCACGAGTGTGCTAGTAAGTGCCAGAGTCACTTAACCCACTACTCCTCAGTTTGTCCACCTGCAGTGAAGTTTAAAGGGTACCTGCCGGCAGCTCTGAGGCACACTAGTGTGGAGTTTAATGGTATGCACGTCAGAGCTATTACCAGTAACCGCACAAATATTCCAAGGGAACAGTGACATCCATGTGGAATTGGCTCTGGGCCATTTGACGAGAGGGAAAAAAACCTTACTTTCCAACACCACACAGGACCCTTATTCTGTTCCTAGAAAAGAAAACTGCCTCGGGAGAGAGGTTCAAGGGGGAGGGGACATATGTATCCCTATGGCTGATTCATGGTGATGTATGGCAGAAACCAATACAACATTGTGAAGCAGTTATCCTCCAATTAAAAATAAACCAACAACAACAAAAACCTGCCTCTGAAAATTCATGTTCAAAAAAATGAAAGACAAATGGCCAACAGCAGCAACTGCCTTCGAGACACTATAGAGGTATCTTTTAAAATGACAAACATTTCTGTCGTCAAATGTCCTCTAAATCCTGTCCTCTGCTGTGGAAAGCGGTCGAACTCAGATGATGAAATTATAAATGACAGTAACAACTCTTCTTCCTCAGTGTGTGTCTCTCCATCTCATGTGGTCAAAATGACCCCACTGGGGAAGGTCCTAAGCTGCATTTCACACATGCTCACGGAGCCAGAGCCTCCAGCCGGCCCCTTCCCATGAAGGGCAGGGACCACCGACTCCAGGGGGGTGGTGAGCAGACCCCAGCAGTGAGCCCAGAGCCACAGCAGCACTCCTCCAGGCCCCACTCTGCCTGACATCACATTCTGGTGCAGAAAACAGAGGTCCGGGACCAGCAGGTGTTCAGGAGGGACCACACTGGGCCCAGAGCTGCAGAGGGTCTGTCTCCCCAGAGGCTAGACGGGCAGCTTCGCCAGGACCTGCTTCTGCTCTGGTTTTTCTGGTTCTCACCTGGGAGGCCAGCTCCACTGCAGGGAAAACAGCCAGCGCATATACTTACCAAGCCCCTATAGACTCCTAAGCAACAGGCAGAGGTACTACGTCTGAAAAACTTTGTAATAAAGACTGGTTTCTTCCACACTGAGATCTATGAAAAATCAGCCCTTACCTGAGGCAATCTGAATTTTGCAACCAGATTCTGCTTGAATCCGCGAGATCTGCTCACCTCCCCGGCCGATAACTGAAACAGACGAAACAGGGTCAGGATAGGCCCCTTACTCCACATTTAACCATCCGCAGATGACTTCATTAACTCAACAAACATTTATACTTGGCTCACGGCACAACAATCCAGCATGCCACAGAACTTGTGCGTGAAACACAGCAGACAAGAAAGGTACCCCAGCTGAAGTTGGCGGGGGGCCCATGGCCCAACATTCCCGCAGGGAGTCCCGCTTTGGGGCAGCGCTTTGGGGCTCTGAAGAATGCAGTGTGCAGAGCATTCTGCTACAGGTGACAGACACGCTAAGGGGATTACAATGAACACGAGGGACAGGAATCAGGGAAAAAGCAGATAACGTGGATACTTACTAAATCCAACCATTTTATCAGGCACTTTGAATTCTTCTGTTATTACTGCCCTAAAAACAACAAAGAACATTTTGGAAAAATACACAGAATAAAGAATTCTGCCATCATTTTCAGCTCCTCAAACTTCCCATATTGGCACTCGTGTCAAGTAAATCATGCCAACATGGCCAACAAGTCTACAACCATCTGCAAAGGCAGCCCCCCTGAAGACCCCTTTGATCAGTCACTTCTTGCAAAGACCCAAGCCTCCCTTTCCCTATGTCAAAGCAAGAAACCTCTTTCATGAAACCATCAGCTCCACTAAGCACTGACTTTTCTTCCTAAAGTTACCCTCAGCAGTGCTGAACAGCTGAAGGTCCTCTGAGGCGTGGGGCGTGCTTAGCCTTCGATTCTGGTCTCCCAGATGGAGAAAGACAGCTACTTGTCAACAGTCCTTGTTTCCCATCTTTTTACTGCTTTCTGGCCACCCTCTAATTTATCTGCCTCTTGGGATGAGACGTCCCAAATGGAACCAGCGTCCCGCTGAGGCCTAATTGGTGCTGACCAGTACAGAATGATTACCTTGCTTATTCCGCAAGGGACTTCTGTTAAATGCTACCCCATCCATTATGGGCCTTTTTTTTAAAAAAAAAACAACTGCTGCATTGGTTCTTTCAAACAACTCTTCAAATTTTGCCATATAGTGTGTTGTGGACAATATCCAATTTGCCCAACACCCCAGAAAGCAATTAAATCTAAACATTTACCTTAGAAAGAAAACTAAATGCAAGTAGTTTAAAAGAAAAAAAAAAAAAGCAAGCACTTTCAAACCTCCCTTACACAGCTGGATCTTTACACATCACGTAAAGCGCTGGATCAAGCGCATGTGCTCAGGGCAAGCGCAGCACTTAGAGCCGCGGCAGCATGAACACCGCTGCCGCTGCAGCCCGCGGGCTTCCCGTGCTTTCATCCTTATGCTGTACATGCGTGAGGGTTCTCTACGTCTCTGGGGACACGTGAATCCCTGGCTTCCTCAGCAGTTACACTGTAAATGCTAACGCCAGGCCTTGGCCGGCATGAACGGCCCACTGGACGAGAGACCCAGGGCCCTGCTGGGACGTCCCCTGGTGGTGGTGAAAGGTAACCGGGCTCTTGGGCGCGGAGCCGCCAGGCCGCTACCTGCGCTTGCAGCACAGAGCTGGCTACTCTCAGGAGACAGTCCTGGGGAATTTCCTAGAAGGCGTTCAGCACCAGCCCCACTCAGAAACTCAGGCAGCTCCTTGGCTCGCAGAACAATTTTAGCAGACTCTCTCTGAGGGAAAAATGTAGTTAAGATGAGCTTCCCTGGGCTCCCGGGAAGACAAGGCCTTATTATAAACCCAAGGCTGAAACTGCTCTAAGGCACAAAGTACGAACGTTTTGCAAAGTAAAATCCTGACGAACTACGGCTTTATAGGAAAGTTACATGTGATGCTAACACAACCTCAGTGAAATGACTGTATTTCAATTCATTTAAAAAAAACACCACCAAACAACAAGCAAATAAAGAAACAACAAAAAAGTCACCAGGATAGTGCCCGGTGACATCTAGAAGCTCCCAAACAGGCAGAGAATACAAGCGGCTATAACTGTATCACCAGGGCTGAAGGTTAGGGATAACACGTTACAGTAATGAGCACGCAGCATGCAGTCTCAAGCCTCAGGGAAGGGAACGCCGCCCCCCCCCCGCCTTGTGGGTTTCCTGTATATTTTGCTCTTTTAGAAGGGTAGCACTGTGACCACAAATATCCTGTCTTACAGACTGGCCTTTTTAAAGCCCAGAGGTCTCTGCAGCTCTCTAAATCCTCAATGTTGATGGGAGAGTGGTGGGGAGAAACTGAGGAAGGGAAATCAAGGGGCACCCATCCAAGGTTCTGGGGTGAGGCTTCTAACTAGGCGGTGGGGGGGGGGCACCCAGGCTTCCACATCCTGGGCCCTGACTCCTGGAGCAACCTAGGCTCCATCTTGGGAAAGCCCAGTCAAGTCACACTTCTTTAGCATGGCTTTTCTCAAGCAAAGAGGTGAATGATTCACAGAACATGGGGAAAACCATCAAATCAGGAGGACAATTTTCACATTCTCTACTTTTAAATTCAACATATGTGGACAGAAAGAGCAGCTTCAACATCCCAGAAGTCTTTTAAGTTCAGTTTTACAATAATGGTTGATTTTTAATACCAAGTATCAGTTTATCCCTTCAGCTTACACCGTATTGGAAAGGGCTACAAAAAAAGTTGAGTCTTAAAAAGAAATCTAGCCCATGGTTTTTCACACTCTCAACCTCTGACTTTCTAACACTCTAGTACAGATGGTGGATCAATAAACAATTAGAAATGATCAATAAATAATAAAACATAACCCACTGCTTACCTTTGATGTACCAAGGCCCCTAACTGGTTACCTACTGTGGCAAAGAGAAAGAAAAAAGAAAAATCAAAGCATTAGCACGGATAAACTAACTTCATCCTTACACGACTTCTTACCATTTCAGAGAGGGGAAAAAAAAGAAAGGCAGAAAGAAAGCAAACAGTAATTTAGGCTCAGCGGCTGAAATGAATGCGTTACATGATATGACACAGGAGGGGATGTCGTGATCAACAGTCTCTAACCCAGTGTCCAGCTGAACGCAGGATAAGAAATTGATCTGTGTGTCCACATGCTGAGCAGCCTGGGAGAAAATCCTGCTCGCTAAATCCCTCTCACTTCCTACCTCCCACCCGCTTGGGATCCAAACTCAATGTAGATGGCTAGGGTCCCTTCTTTCCCTTTTTAAAACAAATGAGAAGATTTAACCCCCTCGTTCAGAAGCATTGTTAAGGACTGCTCCGTGGCAGCTGCAGTCTCTAAGAACGTGCACATATGTTCCTGCTGGCCACACCACGGGGCATCCCCCCCACTCTCCCTACCCTCCCAGGAGCATAAGCATCTCAAGGAGAGGAATGAGGAGCTGGCCTCCTCCCTTCTTGGGCCTCTTCGCTGAGCCACCCTCACAGTCTGGACGCCACGGACGCTAGGAGTGAGCAACTGTCTTTCAAGCCCATTTCACAGAGACGACAGTGCCCAACAGGCTCTAATTATGAAAACCAAGTCTGCAGCACACTCCCGCAACGCCACTTCTGCTATGCTTTTTGTTCATTTCTCCTCTTTCAGCTACTGATGAGTGTCTCCACCAGCCATCAGCAAAAAATGAATCTGCAGTATTTCTCTTTGGAAAATGCAGCCCAGGAAACACCGTCAGCAGACAATGAAGAAGTATACATCCCAACTGCATCACAAGGAACTGAATGAATCTTACAAAATGCTAACAAGAGCATTCAAAAATATGTCTCCCGGCAAAGTTATAAGAAGGACAGATACATGCTAAGTGGGGAAGAATCAATTACATCAGCCTCAGAACAAAGAGGGACATGTCCAACATCTGAAATCTAGGGTTCCAACAGCTCTTCTTTCTGCTTGAACTTAACCCTGTCATTCTTGGACCGCAGAGGAGATGGTCGTAAAACAACCAAGGAAAAGAAACCAGATCATGATGTTTTAAAAGGAGAAGAGAAAGCCTGGAGAAACACACAGCAAAAAAGTACACAAAGCTACTGAGTCAATACCATATTTCTCCTTGATCAATGGCACGATAATGGTCTACAGCCAAAACACCGACCTTATATACTCTTACCCTGCTTATCTCAGAGATAACAGCACTGCTCTTTATCGACTCTTAAAACATTTTCATTCTGGGCTTCCAGTCTGAGCATGACAAATACCCTCACTCCGCACAGGCCGTGTCCACGATTCCCATTCCGTGTGAGAAGCGGACAGGCACCAGCCCGAGAGGAGACTCCTCGCCGCCCACTCAGGCCCTGGACGCTGTGAGAGAGGATCGCCCACAGCAGAGGCAGCAGGCGAGAGGACAACATGCGGGAGCAGAAGGCCCACGACAGAGAGCCGCTGAGTCTGGTCACCCGTTCCTATTTAAGGGTCACGCTCAGCATCCCTGCTCACGGTCAGAACTCTTTCCCTTGGGGTCAAGAAACCAGCGAGGACAAAGAAACTGAAATGTCTTGACGTGATACAAACACCGAAGAGCGGGGACTAGTCCCTGCTTGGGGCAACGTGGGCGGACCTTGGCTCAGGGTCTGCCGTGTTACCTGGTGGCCGATCTACCGATACTTCAGCTAGAAAAGCGGCAGCACAGTAAAGGGTGACACTGCCAGAGGACTTCATGAGATTCACGAGAATGTTCGGAGGGCTCCTGGCCAAAAGCCATTTGAAATTTTGTTCTCATCAAAAAAAAGGAAATTCTTTTTGTCAGCAAAGTATGTGTCACGGGTGTCACACACACCGTATCATTTCTGACAGCCAACTGCTCCGGCGACAAGTGGTGGTGAGGTGCTTAGAGAGACGGAAAATGCAAGGGCGCACACTGTCATCCCACGAACAGACGGGCTGCTGGGAGCCCCCGCTGAAGAGTGAAATCAAGTTCAAATCCACACCCAACCCTTTAAGTTGCTGGACTCTTCAGCACAGATCGTCTTTCTCCTCCACGCAAATGCCAGCGCTCGAGGAGGAAAAAGTGTAATGATTTAAAGTTTCACTCCCTTCTGAAACATTCCCATTTGGTGCCTAAAAATGAAAACCAGCAGTTAGGTAAGGGACACTGGCCACACTCATATGGCAAACAAACGGGGGGCTTCTCTCCGTCTTCAGGATGAACAGCGTCAGACGACAGAGGCATATGGGGACGTCGAGCAAGCTCGATTTAACAATTATAGTCATTTTACTGTAAAAAAAGGAAAAATGCTGAATAAAATCAATCCTACTTCCTCTTAATGGCACCTGCTGGTCAACCATGGTTCACCTGGCCTCCAGACTTCCTGGCACGTGTGTGCAGTACACGCTCAGGTGCGGTTCTCACTTATCCCTGCACGCTCTGCAATGGGAGGCCATCTGGGCAACGGAAAGATGAGCTTCCCAGAGAAAACATCCATGAGAAAAAACAACACGAGAACTCCTTTCTGGAGAGTCATCTGCTGCTGATTTCAATCATGATCTTTGAAAAAAATAAGGCACTGGACACATTTTTTCACCTTAGAGAGGAGGAAAAACAGTCTCCATTCACCCCCCCACCCCCGACCCACTCCAAAATAATGCTAACAAAGTATCACTGGGGAATACACCCAGCTTTATAGTACACACAATCTTAATGGTTAGCCCCCGACGCCCTGCCTCAAAATAGCCCAAGGGGCCAAGCGCCCGGCATCGCTTGTAACACCGAAAACATGCACACAGAGCAGAGGACCCGGACGGGTGAGAGGGCAGGTCAGGGAGGAAGTGCCCACAGTGCTCCAGTGACCGGCACGATAAATCAACCAACCAACCAAACCTTCCTCTTCAGCCTCAGAACACAAGCCTGCGCCCGCGCTTGGATTCCCGACTCTGCGACTCTGACCAGCGCCTTTCTGAGCCCGGTTAAGGTCAGCCACAGCAGCAGTTAGCTGCGGCCACTCCTGCAGTTTCCGAAGCAGCTTTGAAAAGCTCTTCTCCCAAGGACAACACAAAGGCTGCCTGTGTTCTAATGCAGCAGCTCATGCCCTAGGGCCCACAACACTGACAGGCTAAATTCAGCTGAGTCCCTGGGCAAGTAACCTGTTACTAATTTGGCAAATTATTTTTTAAAAGTGAGCGTAAATCCAAGTTTATCCCAGTAATGTCCCTCTCAGCTGCAGCTGAATGTGCCCCGTGATGGGAAAGGCCCACCACCAGTCTGCAACGGTGCTCCTCTAGGTGCCTCACCGGCACAAACCCATCCAGTCCTGCAAGCGCCCTGGGAGGCAGAGGCTGTTACCACCAGTCTCATCTGACAGATGGAGGTGCCTCAGCAAAGGGCACAGGGGCGTGAATGCCTGTGCCCAGGTGACCCCTGCACCATCTTTCGGGTGTCGGGCGCCACACTGGGTCTTGGGCATAAAATGGTGAGCAAGGTCATATTTGCCTTCAAGAAGTTTAGAGTTCCACCCTCCCTGGTGGTTCAGCAGGTAAGAATCTGCCTGCTAATCTGGGGGACATGGGTTTGATCCCTGATCCAGGAAGATTTCACATCCCTTGGGGCAACTAAGCCCGTGTGCCAGGACTACTGAGCCCGAGCTCTAGGGCCCGCGAGCCACAAGAAACGCCACCACCGTGGGACGCCTGGGCACAGCCACTGGAGTAGCCCCTGCTCTCTGCAACCAGAGACAACCCGAGCACGGCAACAAAGATCCACACAGCCATAAACAAACCAGCCTCGAGTCTAGTGCGGAAAGCAGAAGGCTCCACGATGAGCAGCAGCTACCCTAGTCTCCAGGGGCGCAGAGGTGTTAGGGGTGCACCTGCGCCCCTCCCCAGTGCCAGCGCCCACCAGCAGCCTGTGGAGGAAAATTACGAGGAAAAATAAAGTGTGCGATGCTTACTTACAGCACTATGGCTTATTTTCATTTCATCCAGTAGTAATGAAACCAGTTTGGGGGGGGCACAACCAACTTTATTAAAAAATGAAATAGAAAACAGAAGGGACTATATATGGATACATATTTGGGATATGTATTTAATAAACTTTTTTATTAACACAGTTACACACGTTTTAGTAAGTGTGCAGTGACTAGTTCTGATGGAAACATGGAACCCACGTCCCTTGCATTGGCAGGTGGATTCTTAACCACTGGACCCACAGACTCAGCCCTTTTGAGGTGTTTGAGGACTTTGCTTCTCCTGGTGATGAGCCACCACAAACTAAAGAAGGGTGCTGTTAGAAAGGGTGTGGAAAGGGGAGGCCCCACGTGGAGTCCCCAGCAGACACGATTCTCAGAGATCCGTCTGTTTAAGGGGAGAGGGTGCACAGAGGTCCAAGAGCTGGAGGAAGATCCGTGAGCTCGTCCACCCCAGGCAAACGTCACGCACCCCGGCCTGAAGACTCCTACTTGACAACACCCCTGATTTCTTCCCCTGCAACTCTTAGGAACCGAGTTTTAGTCTCCGCTCTTCACACCTGCAGCATCCACTATGACCCCCCCATGCGGGGAAAATAGCAGCAGCTCCGAGGTACATGTTCCTGTCCATGCAAAGTAGATGCTCCCCACTGAGGAGCAGGGGCAGGGGTCCAGACACCCTGGCCGGGCGGCTGCAAGAATCAGCCCTCAGTACTCCTGAGCACAGGCACCTCTGTGCCCTCTTCTCTCTCTGAAAAGCCTGGGACCTTAAACAATCTTTCCTCCGCACTGTTTTTTCCTCCTTCTCCTTGCCTTACGCCACAAGTGCTGAAACGAAATTTGGAAAGGACTACACACACACACACCCCTTCCAATCTTCCTGTAAATGATTCATTTGGCAGCGCACCTAAGAACTCTCCTTCCTTCACTTCATTTCTGTCCACACGAGGAACAGAAATGGTGGTCAATCTAAAATGGTCTTACCAAAGCACCAGAGGTGAACCTTTGGTAGAAAAGGCAGGCATATTTTCAAAATCACTAGTGTGACAGCCCCCAGCCCTGCCCCACGCAATGGCAGGAACGGCTCTTTACTTACCCCAGGTTCTAACTCTGGTGCCACTCTTCAGAGAAGATACAGGGACAGTGTGGTCTGTTTGATTCAACTAAAAAGCTCACGGGGACATGAGGACCTAAATCTCTCCCAGGGTAAAAACCTGGGTAAGATGCTCCGTTGCCCCTGGAAACATGGAGGAGACAGTGGCAAGAGTGTCTCGTCCATCTGTCAACAGCTCCACAGAAATGCCAGAAATCACCTGCTTTCTCTGGCAGTCAAGAGTTGGATAGGGGAACCTGAGACAGGGAGGTTTAAGGAAACTAGGGAGGGGGATCCTCACACCCCTTCCTAACTGAGGATTAAGCAAGTGTTGGAGTTAATTATTTGACAAGGCTGGCCGGAGGAGGGCCGGCTTCCCATTCTTGTAAACAACCAGTTAGGGGACACAGTCCTGCTCACTTGTTTAGGTGTGGTCTAAGTGCTTTCAAATGCCAATGGCAGAGCTCAGTGAGTGGGTCAGAGACCCTATGGCCTACAAGCCTGAGAAACAGTTTGCCAACTTCTGACGCAGATTAAACTGAAATCTGCACTTCTAAATCACTTAGCTAGCTCTGTTCTCTTAAATCTGGAGCTTACTCTTCAAAAACTTCCTACAGGCTCATCACAGGAAGCGCAGAGGGAGAATCTGGACGTGGAGCGCTCACTCGCTGCAGGAGTGAGGCAGGGAAATCAAGAAACCATCTCTCTGACCATGGCATGCGGAGTCCGGAAGGAGCAGGAGGCGAGTCTCTGCCTCCCGAAGAATGCATGCGGGACGAGCCCCAGGAAGATGGGCGAACTGCTGTCAAAGCTGAGGGCCGTCTCGGACCCCTTCCCGAGGCAGGCGTGTGAGAATGGCAGGTGGGGGGGACCAGGAGGGCTGGGGGAACCAAAGAGGAGAGGCGGTGCGGGAGCAGGGCACTGGATAGAGTCACAGGTGAGGAGGAAGACAGGGCTCCAGGAGGAAGCCACGGCCAGTCCTAGACTGAGGAGTCAGCTAGGCAAAGAGAAGGCCCGTGAGGAGGCGGCCGCAGAGCGGACAACGGGGGAGCCAGCCTAGAGGGCAGAAGGCGGGGGTCACCTTGGGGAGGGCTGGGCCCCCGGGTTCCGGAAGCGGCCACAGCTCTTAGACCAGAGATGGAACTGGTTCCGTGAGTCCAGCGGAAGCCTGAAGAAAGTACTGGATGGGAACGCTGTCACACCCAGACCCGCGGGGCCCTTCCCGAATCGGCAGGCACACTTCAAAGACCGAGAGAAAGTGTGCGTGCCACGACAGAAGATGTTCAGAGTTCAAAGGACCTGACCTGAAGCTGGAGGACAGCAGAGTGCTGCGCTTCCCAGGCCACAGACCGAGGCCGGCCCTGGAAGCTGGACATGGAGCTCTTGGGTTCCAAGTGGCTCCTGAACTGGTCGTCTGACAGACAACTCCAAACTGCCTTGGAACACAAGGACCCCAGATCGTTTTCTGCATCAGGAACAAATCTTTTTTTCTGGTTTACTGCCTAGCACTGTTGAAAATCTTCCCATTCATACATGAGCTTGCATATCCCAATGTCCCGAATTAGCCCTAAGTTAAAGTTCTTTCTGGTTGACTTATCAGTTGCAGTACTTTTAAACAGACTCAAGTAACACCTCCAAAAAACCTCTAGGGGACTGCACTTTAACCTTCTAAAGGTCAAAGAACCCGGCTCCACAGGAAAGTTAGCAAATTCACACTGCTTAAGCGATCTGCTGAACTTCTGTCAAAAAATTTCCAAGCCAAACCAAGCAAACAAAAAAACTGCAAAGTCCTGGGAAATCTTTATGGCTAAGAAAAAAGTGCCAGGATTCCTGCCTGTTGCTCGTCTCTGCTTTTCTAAGCTTTCACCTCACAAACATTGAGACTGTGATCCTTAGAAAGCTGTCTGATAAACATGAGCATCTCTTTCCATGATGGGCTCTGTTTATCCACATATTTAGTCACGAGGACAGAACTGGCCCAGTGACCTCAGCCCTGTCAGGGGACAACTGACAAGAGCCTGGGGCAGGACCCAGATGCCCAGCTCTCCCTAAGCTCCTCAGCACATCTCAAATTCTACACAGAGACCAATTTGGGGGGAGGTGGGGAAATTCTGCTATCTAAACAGAAGAGAGGGTTAATTTTATCAAATCACAATGCTGAGGGGAATCTCTTGTAGTTCAAAACAGTGTTGTTGTGGTAAGAGACACAGGCTTGTGGATGACGGAAGACCCAGGCCCAGGTGAAAAGTACTGTTTCAGTTCTTTCCTACTAAAAGTAGACTTAACATTTTGGAGGAGGAGAGAAACTGCATTCATTCTCTGATCACAAGAACTGCGTCCCCCAAAGGCAGACATGCAAAAAATTATGGTTCTCAAAAAAGAGGTGACGATACACATATAATAATGGACTGGAGTTTCAAGTGAGAGTCTGGACTTGCTGGTGACTTACTAGCTACATTCTTACAAAAGGGTGTGCAAAGGATTGCACGCATGCATGCTCAGTCACTCAGTTGTGTCCGACTTTGCAACCCTATGGACTGTAGCTGCCAGGCTCCTGTCCATGGGATTCTCCAGTGAAGAATACTGAAGTGGGTTGCCATTTCCTACTCCAAGGGATCTTCCTAATCCAGGGATTGGACCTTTACCTCTTACTGGGAGAAAAAAACGTCTGCAAGATGTCAAAGGTTCCATTTGCAAATTTTTAGGCCCTCATTAGGCAAAGGACATAGCCATACTATTCTCTGTAAGCACAAATTTTACACTTGAACACCATGCAGTGGGTGAAAACAAGGCTGAGAGTTGTGGCATGCACTGATCTCCATTTCTGGAAACGGTGGCCTGAGAAACACTGTCCGTTAACGATACGTATGCTCAGAGTCGGGCACTTCGTGTTATTTTTACAGTGATGTCCTGTAAGGGAAAGTGAAACATGATTGTCCCGAAAAGGTAGAGAAGGTTACTCTGCATGACAGCTTTCTGCTAAGGCAAAAATGCAGACAATGAAATCACTCATATTTAGCCTAAGATATCACTGATACCAATCAAACGTAAGACGACCACAGTGCACTGATTCAGAGGAGCAGTGTAAATGGTCACCTCAGTTCCAGTGCCTCTGGGGACGAGTTTCTGTGTGTGATCATAAACACCGATAATCTTCTTCAATAGACAAGAACTTTGACACCCAAATTGAGTGTTGTACCCTTAAAATCTGCACCGTGAGAGTCTATCAATTATTCTGCTTATAAAACCCATGGCCGAGCTCTTTTAGAATCCTCAAAGAGACCAGAGAGCAGTCATGCCACATTACATTTTTTTCCGAGAACATAAAATATGCACTTTTTTTAAGAAAAGAAGATTACACAATATATACTGCTGTATACTTTGATTTTTTTCATTTAATACTGTGATATGTGAACATACCGACATGGTTGTGCACATGTGCAGACTGAGAGGACAGGGAGAGCAGACACTGGCCCAGCCACTACGTGCATATTCATGTGCAACCTCGCGTATTACAGGGTCCCTTCACAGTCCTACTTTGCGGGAGGTGAAACATGATACAGGAAGTCCATGTGCTCTGCAGAAACCCATCTGAGTCTCTTAGCCGAAGTGCTGGTAATATGCACTTCTGAGTGGTCTCAAATCCTTCTGGGGATGAGTAGGGTATATAAACAAACCAATGAAATAAACAAAGGGATGAATGAAAGGGAAATGGATGCTGCTAGCTGCCTGTTATAAATGGGCATGGTGAAGAAGAAGAAAAAAACAAACCCAGCAGAGACTGAAGGAAGGTCATGACTCCTCCTTCCTTTCTTTAAGGTCAGTATGTAGTCACAGCTTCCTCAGAGCCATACCCCAATCTCAGTTTCTCTTTGGAGAAAAGTGGGAACTTCAATTCCCACATATGCACTGGAATAACAGAGGGCTAAATCAAGCAAAACTCCAAGCAGTCAAATTACTTCCAAGCTGATGCTTTAAGACTGTCTTTTACCCTCTCACCCAGCTGAAAAGATTTCCTGTATTATCAAGGCAAATAAGAACTCAAACGCTGCAGAATTGCTGAGGAAAATCATCTTAAATATTTCCCCTCAACCATTCTTCTTTAGAGTGACGCTGGAGAAAGCTGTTAAGCAAATGGCTGACACAGATTTCAACTGAACCGGCAGGTTTACTACCACCTGAAAGGCAAAGGCATTCACAGCAACTTACCTCCATCATCCAAGGGCCGTTTCTGTACTCCATAGCCATACACGGAGGGGTCCACTAGAGGTGTGGAATTATTCAAGTGAGGAATTGAATCAATTTTAGCAGCAATCTACAGAGAGAACCAGATTTAAATACTCAGTAACAAATCATGGCTCCACCAAGGGAGGAAGACAAGAGTCTTCTTTAAAGGGCTGTTACCCCATTTCTCTACCCGAAGGAGATTAATTAAAGCAACGTTACAGGACAAGGACTCTGCACTCCTGAATTTTCTTTTAGTCTTAGTAATAATGTGTCTTTTGAAATGATACTTCCAAAAACTTGTCTTCCACAAGCAAATTTTAACGTCATCACTTAAAATACAGCTAAAACATGTTTTAAGGAAAAAAGCAGGCCAAAAATATGAAGAACTTTGTTCAAAATATTTTAACACAGGGTTTCCTTAAGGAACAAATTCCCCAGCAATATTTAAAAGGCCGTGAATTTGTTCAAATCTGACAGCTCTTTAGAAATGTTTGTCATCTTAAAACTTCAACCCCTATAAACTGATGATGAAATACATGGAAACATAAAACAAGCTGCTCTTCACTGGAAGTCCAAACAGCAGGGGGATGACCGTCTGTCCAGGCTAGTTTGGAAGGATTCTTGCACTGGAGAAATCAAGATAACCTGTGAGTGCTACTTTAACTTTTAATGTTTACCTGTCAGTTAAAGAACAGAACACAGCTATTAAATTTCCGCCAGAAACAGATGCTGTGGAGAGCTTCCTACACTTGTCTACTAGGAATTAGGGATTAAATGTGACGCTCACATAAATTAACTCTGATTCAATCAAAGGAATGTTTACAACTGCTCTTGGTGTTAGTCTCTCAGTTAAGCCTAACAAGCCAGGGTGGATTAAGGGACGGCCAGCACAGATGTCCCAGAGCAGAGCCTTTCAGAGGTAGCTTTCCTGAGGTGGTCCAAATGTGCCCAGAAGTCTGAGAGCTTCTGGAACCAACATAAAGTACTTTAGACAAATAAATGACCAAAGACAGTCACGATACTGAAAACCTAAGGCAGAATTTAATGTTAGGTATCCTGGATCAGGTCTTATCCTTTCATTTACTAGTTCTGTGATGTTGGGCAAGTACCTTTCCTCTCTGCCTAAGATCTTCCGGGTATAACACCATCTGCTTCATAGTTTCTGGAAAGATAACAACATACTCTGAACACAAATGAGCTTTGCACATGAGAAAGCACTTCACAAATACCAGGGCTATAAGACAAGGCAACTCAACCAACAAGAGCTGAGGGCCTACTATGTTCCAGGCTCAGTGGTGAAGAAGAGTCAGGCGGGAGTCACAGGTACACAAGCTAATCAGTAAACTGATCATTTCAGCTGCTGATACACACAATACTAACTAAAAAGCAAGGACACACAAAGCCCTTAGGAGGGGCCACTTTAAATGGGGTGACCAGGGAAGGCAGCTGTCATCTGAGACCTACATGAGGAGGAAGAGCATTACAGGCAGAGGAAATAGCTTGTTCCAAGACCCTGAGGCTAGAGCAAGCTTGGCAGGTATGTGCCTGAGAGAGAGGTCGATGTCACAAGAACCAGATGTACTCCAAGAGGTGGGCAATGGCCAGTTCATGTAGGGCTTTAGAGGTCATTGGAAGGGGCTTGAATTATATGTATATAGAGAGAATTTATTAATTAATGCTGCACCCCCTTGGGTTGCAAGATCTTAGTTCCCTGACCAGGGATTGAACCTGTGCCCCAAGGAGCGGAAGCGTGCAGTCCTAACCACTGGACTGTCAGAAAAATCTGGGGCTTGGGTTTTATATGAAGGGTGATGGGAAGCAACTACAAGGCTTAGTAATAGAAGTAACTTGCTGATTCATGATTTTAAAAGATTCCCTTGGACAAGGAAGATAGATTCTAGGGGGACAAAAGTAGCAAGACCATTTAGGAATTACTCTAGGCCAGAAGTCAGCAAGCCATAGCTGGTGAACTACCTGTCTCGGTAAATAGTTTCATTAGAACACAGCCACACCCATTTCACACAGATCATATGCCGTGCAGAGCATATACATGTATATAATTTAATATCTGGACTTAAAAAACAAGAGTTTGCCCTGTCGAGGCTACAGATGACGGTAGCCTGGATAGGTGCTTGTTTTAAAATATTATTTTAAGTTAAACACGCAAAGTTAAGAGAGACTGCTGACAGAAACCTCATCTCCTATATTCAAACTTCAAGGCAAGTGGCCATTTGTTCTAAAACAAAATACTATATAAATCTTGCCTAACAGCATTTTACCACCAACTTGCAATCTTGCTCTCTATATGTGTTTTGGATAAGCTAGTGGAAAGTTGGCTACTTACTTGAGATGCAAAAATTATCTTTACGTACTCAGCTGGGAAAGCACGTGATTAAAAGGTGAGGATACTGCAGTAGTTGATGCCCCCATGGAGACCCTTTCATTTGCCACAGTGAACTGAGCAGGTAAATGGCTGATGCGGGGCTTTCCAAGATTACTGGTTTAAAGACAGACCAACATATTGGCAAGAGACAGTGAGGAGGACCCCGAAACACAGGGGAAAAGGGTGTGATTATCAGTGGAGTCCCCCAACAGCACGTGTGCCGAATCACCCTCAAAGACAGGATAAGCTCTGCATATCTGGCACACTCTCTATCCTTTTTAAAACGTGGACCATTTTGTAAAGGCTTTTCTGAATTTCTTCCAATATTGCTTCTGTTTCATGTTTTGGTTTTTTGGCCGTGAGGCAAGGGATCTTAGTTCCTCAGCCAGGGATCGAACTGGTAACCCTGGCATTAGAAGGCGAAATCCAAACCACTCCAGCACCAGGAAGTCCCTCTTTACCCTCTTCTATTGATGCCTCTTGGCGTCGAGTTTCTTCCTTCCTTCCAAAGTAGCCAAGATGTTATTCCTGAGTCCTTGGCCTTCCTTATAATTTATATACCATGTTTCATATATTGCCAGAATGTCACTTTCTCCCAAAGCTGAGATAGTAAATCATTACGTTACAGTAGCTTTTCTGCTCCTACCTTTGATTAAATCAACAAGCATCCTAAAACATGACTGAGGATTTCAGATTTGTTTTTAAATCATGTTTGCTTTAGGCAGCTATAAATTTGGGAAATTTTCGCTAAGAGAAAAATAGTACAAGATAATGGTTAAGAGTTGTAGCCCTGAAGTCAATAACTGCACTTGAACCCTGGCTAAACAAATGTTAGAAGTATTTTAACATTATAATACACAATTATATCATAATTTACATTGATATTACATTGTATATTACAATATACTTTGTAATTTTTATATTTATAATGTATTTTTCAATAATTTTTGTGATCTTTCTTTATAGCAATAAAGAAACAATGTATTTCCTTATTCAAACAAATGCAACCTTGTTCTAAGAAATGATTTTGCTACTGCTAAGTCACTTCAGTCGTGTCAGACTGTGCGACCCCATAGACGGCAGCCCACCAGGCTCCTCTGTCCCTGGGATTCTCCAGGCAAGAACACTGGAGTGGGTTGCCATTTCCTTCTCCAATGCAGGAAAGTGAAAAGTGAAAGGGAAGTCGCTCAGTCGTGTCCGACTCTTAGCGACTCCATGGACTGCAGCCCTCCAGGCTCCTCCGTCCCTTTTAAATGCCTTCTAAAATAATAAGAGTTGAAGTGTTATCAATGTTTACTATGTCTAGGAACTCTAAGAGCAGTTTAAAGATGCTATCTTATTTATCTCTCATGATGATTCTTTAGGAGGTTAGCAGTACTATTTCCATTTTAAGACAAGGAAAAGTGAAGCTTAAAAGAAGCTGAGTGACCTGCCCAGAGTCACACATCTTATAAGTGGCAGAAACAGTAATGAGGCACAGGCTTGCCTGACTCCAGAGTCCATGATACTAATCTGGCACTAGGCTGACTATCCCTCTTTCTTCCACCTAATGCTTTCTTAACCAGAGTCACTCCCCGAGGACTTAAAGCCTAATGAGTTCCAGTACACAGAACTCCAGCAATTCATCATGCCTGTAACTGACCATCCTGAACAGCAGCTGCTTAAGGGAAGCAAGGTACATCTTCAGTTAATATGGTGTAGGCCAGAAAAGAGCCACAGAAGCCAGGATATTCCAAGAAGAACAAGGCCATGCCAATGCTTATCTGAAAGCATGACCTTGAGGGGACGCTGGTCCTGATTTTCTGCTACTGGATTCACTTTCCCCCCTTCTGGAGGGAAGGTGGCAAGAGTGGGTTACCTCACTATCCGTGCTATTTTAAGCACGGTAATAGAGGAAATATTTATAAATCAATGCCATGACATTTAACCTCCACTGCCAGCAGCTAGCGGAAATGTGGAGAAGGGAAGGGGAGCCCTGGACCAGCAGTCAGTCATGAGCCCGGCTCTTCTAGCTGGCCCTTCCAGTGTATGACCTTGGGCAAGAACTTCAGTGGTCTTGCTCCCTGAAAAATGCAGGGACGAACAAATCCACTGTTTTCCAAGCAGCACAAGGCAATTTGGGGAGGTGCATGGATGAAGGTTCAAAAACATTTTAAGTAAATCTAAATTTTACAATGATTTTAAAATATGAAGTAAAAAGAATATTGAAGGTTCACTTAAAGGTGGTACACAATTCACTTACATTAGGGACCAGGGCAATTAATTAATCACATCTTTAAGCTCTGTCATCAGAGTAGCTCACCCTATAAATCCAAACAGGAAGCTGTGTCTCTTTTCACAGCTTCACATTCAGTAAAACTTTATACTCAATGGAAACAGGCAAGGCCATGTGAGCGGCAGCAAGCCGTCCACACGCTGTGTCCGGGCTACTCAAGAGGCTCTGTTGATTCTCAGGGGGCCAGCAAGCAGAGGCAACAGCGCACACCACCACTCGGAGAGGAAGAACCCAACTTGTGTCCCTGGAACCTCTGCTCTAAAGTTGCCCTGAGTGGCCCTGCCCTGGAGAATTCAACCCTGATGAATTCACAGGCTGGACAGAAAGTCTCTGCTCTCCACAGCTGAAGAAACAGTATGTGGCCAGGGCAGTGGAACCCAGTGGCCAAGAGTGAGCAAGTCCCAGAGAGCAGGGTCCAGAGCCGTGGACAGAGTCAAGTCCACTGCCTAGGTTACTATGAAGACAGACTATCAGGCTTGTTGTGTACTAAGTGTCTGATGGTGCCCTCATTTCATCCTCACAGTGACCTCAGAAAGTAGCTACTAGTCTCAATTCTGTGGGGTTTGGAGCCAGTCTGCTGGAACTGTATCCAAGGGGATACCAAGATAACAATATAAGGCACCCAGAACAATGCTGGGCACACCTTAAGGAATGAGAAATCCTTGCTATTTTAATCCTTTACTGAATTAATAATAATACGGAAAAGTACATAGGCAAGTTGTTAACCTGAATTTTCATATACAAAAATGCCTGTGCAACTAGCATCCTGATCAGGAAACAGTACATGACTGGTGCCCTCGAAGCTGGTCTCAAACTCCTTTCAGTCACTACCCACCTCTACCTCCCAAGCTATTCCATAAATATATACATGCATCTATATGGTGGTTTTATATGTCTGTGTGTATACATATAAACCACCATCCACGATCTCCATTTTACAGATGAGAAAAATTGAGGCGTAGATGTTAGATAACTTGGCCAAAGTCACTAACCTAGTAATTTTCAGAACCAGAATCGGAACTCATATAGAATGAATCCAGTCATCTTAATAATCACTTCACTACACTGCACCACCTCCTGTGTATTCTGCAACCATCAAATGAGAGAACCTGTATCAAAGTCCTTGCCTGGGACACGCACCACAACACAAGCTCACTGAACGTGAGCTACTGCTGTTGTCATTAGAGGTGGGGCCCTGTCTGATCCTGCCCTATGAACTGGCATTAACCAAAACAATCGAATATGGTATCAGCTCTTCTCGGTAGCTTTTCCTGACAACTACAGGCCACCCACATTTAGTGAGAATTAAACACTCTATTATCTGTTTGCAAAGCACTGTGTAAACTACCTTTAAGTGGTGCGATCTCATGGAGGAAGTTATTGATTATACTCTCCTCACTGTAGGGAGCTCTTTGAGGCATGGACCTCTCTCAATCATCCTGGTACTCCAAGGACAAAGGTTCCTTGACTGCGAGCTCCAGGGGTTAGCTTTAGAGAATTCATAAACCTCCTGAAATAACCGACAGAACTATTTAAATATTTCTGAGATGTAGTTCAAAGTTTTCAGGAGTCTTGTAAAGTTCCACGCTCCAAAAAAAGTTAAAGAACCTCACTAACACACAGCAAAATGTTTGGCACATAGAAAGCACTCAGTAAATGTTTGCTAAATTTAATATAGGCAAAATGCTACGATGACTAGCTGAGGTTCTAAGCCAAAATACTTTTCCAGTTAGGAGCCCCCCTCAAAGGCCCTAAAGATGACACAACCATTACTTTTCTCCCCTAGTGTTAGTTGCTCAGTCATGTCTGATTCTTTGGGACCCCATGGACTGTAGCCCACCAGGCTTCTCTGTCCAGGGAATTCTCCAGGCAAGAATACTGGAGTGGGTAGCCATTCCTTTCTCCAGGGGATCTTCCCAACCTAGAGATCAAACTCGGGTATCCTGCTTTGCAGATGGGTTCTTTACCTTCTGAGTTACCAGGGAAGCCCGCTCTTATGTTCCATCTAATTGCACTAGCATTCTTTCAATGCTCTGTTTGAAGACCCTGCTGCAGAATTCTCATTGAAATTGAAAACTACAAAACTACCACTACAAAGGAACCAAGTCTCTCTTAGAACACAGAAGACAGGGTCCAAGAACTATCACATATGTTAATTATTTGCATTATTCTGAGAAAACTTATTATTTGGCTTATTATTTTCAAATATAAAATGGGAATTATAGCCCTTATCTTGACTATTTCACTTGGTTGTTGTGAGGAGCTAATCCCGGTAAGATAAAACCAGTGGTAAGCTTGTCTTATTAATCATTACTGGTGCCCCTGCACCCAGCAAGGGGTCCTGGGCTGAGCAGATCCTCAAATAGCGGCAGGCAACCTGAATTACATCACCATTTCCATGAACACTACTCGGTCTTGCAAGTGATTTGCTATCATCTGACATTAGGATAAAAATGCAGTTCATGCTTCCAAAAGTATTGGCGATTCTTTCCCAAGTATCCTTGTAACTGAACTCTACACACAAAACATTTTCAAGAGGGGTGATTCTTAACAGAGTGAAAGAACTGCACAGAAAAGCTAGGGAGAGGGGAAGCTTGAATAGAAACCCAACACAACACATTCGAAAGGAAAAGAATCAAAATAATACCGTCAAAATTTTTTTCAGATCTAGCTAGACAGAAGCTCTGAATGTTTGTGAGCTTGAAGGGGCCATTGAGATTATCTAGCTTCATGTTTCCTAAGGTCTGATCCACAGGAGATGATCTGATTTCATGAAAAGAGGGTAAAAAGTGATAGATCTTGGGCATATTTACAATGCATATCCCAAACCCTAGTATGACTTTATGTGTAGAAGCAAACTTAGGGTTCTGAGAAATGGCAACTCACTCCAGTATTCTAGCCTGGAAAACTCCATGGACAGAGGAACCTGGCAGGCCAGAGGGTTGCAAAGAGTTAGTCAAGACTGAGCGTAACAACACAACAAGGGCTCCGAGAAGTCCTGAAGTAAAGAAGCCAATTCACCTTTATTTAACCCTGTATCCCCCAAACCTCTCTGGCCATGAGCCCTTTCCATGGAAGACCTATGAACAGCTTGTAGATCAAATGCTGGGAAAGGCAAAGCTGGCCCCAGGTCATGTAGCTATTTGCAGGAGACTCAGATGTCCTAACTCTCCACCCAGTGTTCTCTCCATTAGAAATTTCAAGTAACAGTATGGACTTACAATTTGGACAAAGATGAGGGGGAAAAGCTGCCGATTAGGCAATCCAATGGGCAGCATAAAATGAGGTGGTGGGAACCCAAGCAACCCAGAGAGTCAACATCACGTGCAAAGGGGCAGCTGCTACTGAGCTCCTGCTACTCAGCTCCAGCTCACTGCAGAACATGGGAGCAGTGTGGCCAGGGCTGAGCTGGAAATTTCCATTTTCGCATGGAATTGTTCTGGTTATCAAGTGGTGGACCCCTGTGGTCAAACAGTACAGGCCTGCAGGACCACTCTGAGCCTTCTCTAGTCCACAGGCCACCAGTTTGAAAGCTCTGGTCTAGGCAAATTTGAATTTGGGACATGTAACAGAAACATTAGTTTGATGATACACATGGGCTGTCAGATTTTATGAGAAAGATAAAGAAGCCTCAGCTGAAAATGAGAATGGTGTTAAGAGGCATCCAGTGGAATGCATTGTTTATTTACCCTTTTCCACACCAAAGATGAAGTCGGGTGACCCAAAGGGACTCAGTCGCATCGCGAAAACCCTTACCCAGGAACTTGCTCCCTGTAGGGTCCTCTACTGGGTCCCACCAAAATAAAATACCGAGCAGCCCACAGATGTCCTGCAGATGCTGCTTTTCTTCAAGTGTCTGAGAAAGTTCAAAAGAATGCACACACCAGAGTCAGTCCCTTGTGAAATGATGACTTGAGCTCCTCAACCAGCGGGCATGCCTGAGATGGTCTCAGTGGATGCATAGCGACTGAGCATTCAGTACCCATGACTCTGCCGTGAGGCGCACACATCACACATGAGGTGAGCAAAGGCATCCCTCCTCAAGGGGTGTGCAGCGGGAAATGAACACAGCCCTTTAAATGATGGACACACAGTCTGTTAAAGGACACGCCGTGCGTCTCCACAGCACAGGGGCCGAACCATCGACTGCTCAGGCTCAAAGTGTGAACTGGCGGCACTGGAAAGCAAGTCCGGGCAGACTGTGGAACTTCTGAGGCCCTATGCCGCCCGCCAGCTCCCAAAAAATGTGCTGGTAAAGAATAGGTCCTAGGTCTTAAAACCGGTCAAAATGTTACGTTCCACAGACTCTCCACTGGCTTGGTCACAATCATCTGGAAGCAGAAGCACCCAGCAGTTTTAGATCTTCACCAGTGGGATTGAATTAGAACACCTTTCTACATGTGTGTGTACTTTCCTACAAAATGGCTATGTGAGCCCTTTGGCCAAACACTATTAACTCACCGGACTTCATGCTGCTGCAGAGATTTTAAATTTTATATGACATCTTCAGAGATTCCCTTCAGATCTAGGAATGCCAGGCTTAGGGCGAACTAACAGCAACAACTGGCTCCCTTTGTTGGAAAGCGTCCAAAGGATATGAAGAGAGGCTTCAAGAGGCCAGGAGGGAAGCTTAGTAGATTAGGTGCTGAACTCTGCATACCAGACTGAAGAGAAACCACAGGTTCAAATCCCAGCAGGGTCAACTCAGACTCTACTGTGATATTCTGGATAAACTGAGCATCAGACAGCTCACTGCTCCCTGACTAACTTATGAGGGCCTTACCAACAGACCCTGGTGTTTACAAGGGTACCTGAGAGAAGGGGAAGCTTTGCAATCATTTAAAGAAATACACTGTCTTTTATCTCCAATTACTGGGGGGCGGGGGGGGGGGCGGTGGCGGGGGAGATCACACCTCTGTAACATGCTGTGTATACAATGGCAAAGTAGAAACACCATCATCAGATGCCCAAAGAGTATGAGGCCCTTTGAGGTAAGCTTTACTATAAGCACACAATATTTTAGATTTCTAACATCCCATTTGTGCCCAATGCAAATCTATAAATAAACCTAAAATTAGCCACAAACCTGTGTTTTCTTTAGTTTTTAAGGCCATCAGTCCTTGGAGATAGTATCGACCTCCAGCTGTTAACACTCAGAAGTGATACACTTACAGCACTGTCTCCATTGGGCTTACAACTGCTCCAGTCAATGGTGCATTTCAGAGCTGGGAACAGTTCCAGGGAAGTTTCCTCTGCTAGTAGTAAACACCACTGCTCCAACAATCCACATTAGGTCAGCATAGAAACGGAGGGTCTCCCTCCCTCCTGAGCAGGTTGTCCAAGAATACGAGTTCAACCACTGGCTCAAGAGAAGCAGAAAGTCTTCTCAAAGGTTCAAAATTCATTTTATGTTCAACTATAGGCCTTCTGCAAACTGAGGATCTGAGCTCTTTAGGGTAGTGACTATACTTCTTCCTGGATACAGAGGCTGACAAGGTGATTGTCACACATCAGCACAGAGTGAAAAGCCATTCCCTATTAGTAGCCAGTGAGAAACAAGGTTCAGGACCCTGTACTGTAGAGGAGAGCAGTGTAACACGCCGGCAAGCAGAGTGGTGGAAGGGGAGCTGGATGGAACTGTTCATCCATTACAGCCACTGGCTGGCTCTGAAGTCTAAGATGGATACTCACTAGCATACTGCTTGGTGCCTAGGCAGTAAGTAACAAGTCATCGGATAAAATTTTAGGCTGAACCACAGGTTTGGAAACTTCTGGGATCCAGTGTAATGTCTACAGGAGCATCAGTATTAAAATGAAAAGTCAGTATCTGGGAAACAGGTAGGGTTCCCTTCCCTGGAATACTGGAAAGAGGTGTAAAGACCATATCTTCAAGCGACCGAGTTGAGACTTTCTTCTAATACAATGGGTCCTGTAGCTTTCTGTTAGGAATCAAGCAGTAATTAGTTATAGCCCAACTTTTAAAGACTCCGTTAGTGTGCCTACAATTAATAGGAAAAGATGAGTATGAAACACTCAGCAAAGAAGTTTAAGTGTTAGAGCTAACTTATCGCTAAGTTTCACACACAATACAGGTTCTGTTCTAAGCATCATACCAGAAACCAAAGAGTATTTCTGGCAGGTCCCATATTCATTCTCCAGGGAAGCTTGCAATCTCTTAAAAATCAGTTTATTTAACTCTGACAAAATGCACGACATTGTCAGATGGTCAAATTTCACTGCTGGAATGACTCCATTATCACATGCTCCCTGAAAGAGGAAAAACTATGGCCCATAAGGAATGTCTATGTCTTATGGACCATCCACATCTACTTAACAACTTCCCTCTCCCAGAGCACACTCAAAAGTAAACTACCCTCTAATTCCTAGTCTGAACAGGCTGTTTCCCCACTTTTAAGAAGCTACTGGGCCTGAGACAGGCCCCTTCTGCCTAGACCCGGGTTCACTCCGTGAGCCCCCCAGTTCCCTACCCCTGTAAACCTCAGAACCCCAGGCTGGCTGCCCTGCGGGTCCAGCCCCCGCCCCGGCGCGAGGGCGCGACAGGGCCCAGGCGTCCTGGATCAACCCTTTCCCAGCAGCTGCAAGAACCTAGGAGACCCGCCCGACAGTCTGGGCCTTGGTCCTCCCACTGGCGCCTCATCCCATGGCTCCTCCCGACTGCAGGCGCCCCAAGAAACTGCCGAAGCTCCCAGCTGGGGCGTCAGCCCAGGTTTACGTCCCGCCCCCAGGCCAGACCCCCTCCTCCTCCCCATCAGGCCCGACCGGCCCCGCCTCGGGCTCCTGTGCTCCCGCCGGCCGGCCGCGCGCGTACCTGCCGGACCCGGTGCAGAGCGTCCACGAAGCCCTCAGCCTTCATCCCCACCGGAGCGCTCTGCCCCTGCACCAGCTCCGCCATTACCGCCCCCGCCGCCGCCCGCCGCCGCCGCCGCCGCCGCCGCCGCCGCCGCCGCCGCAGCCACCGCCAGCGCCGCTCGGCTACCCTGTCCGGCCTCCCGCTCCACTTGGGGACCCGTAGCCGGAAAGGGAAAGTCGCCCCACTTCCGGCGGAAGGGAAGCCGGGACGCTCGCCGACGCGAGAGGAGCCGCGTCTGCGGTACTGGGTCGGGGCACGTGACCGCGGTCCAGCCGGAAGTGGAGGGGCTGACCCTGTCGTCTGGTCTTGAGGGCACCGGTCGCTCCCTGGCCATTTCCAGACGCGACTTCATCTAGGGCCGTCGACGATGTCGTGACAGACTTTTTGAGGCGTGTGTCTGTGGTCCGAGATGCCCGGCTGTCGGCTGTTTGGAAACCCAGAGAGGAGTGACGTGGCTTTCCCTAGACGGCACCCTGGCTGTCCCTGTCGGAAAGTGACCATCGATTAGGAATATTGGGACTAAGCGGTTTGAAATGGCACCGTGAGGACCCAGAGGGTGGCTGGAGGGCAAGCAACAGCACCGGAAAAATGTCAGTGCCCCACGTTTGCAGAATCCTGGGCCCGAGTTCTTGCAGCCTCATCAGTTTGCAGTAGGATGAGCTAATGCCACACCTGGCGTCGCTTAGCGACACGGCTCTGAAAGGACGCTTCTGTGGAAGCCAGCGGTTGTGTCTTCTGGCACATTCCTTCACGAACTCGGGCTCAGGGGAAACAGGGAATACCACCGGACCATCGTTGCTTCACTGCTTGCTGAGTCAAAACAGTGTTGCCAGAGGGCTTCTTGGAAGGCTTAAGTAACTAGATAACGGATATTTCAAAGCGAGGGACGGAATCTTAATACTGAGACACCTTGAGCTTTTGAGGTGCATTTTTACAAATGAGCAAACGCCCTCCCCCTGCAAAGAAACAAGATTTAGGGGCTTGACACGCATCTTGTCAGTGGTCGCGGTGGCGGCGGTGGTGCTGGTGGTGCTGGTGGTGGCGGTGGTGGTGGTGGCGGTGGTGGTGGTGGTTTAGTCACTAAGTCGTGTCCGAGTCTTGTGACTCCATGAACGGTAGCCTGCCAGGCTCCTCTGTCCATTGGATTCTCCAGGCAAGAAACTGGAGTGGGTAACTTTTTCCTTTCTCCAGCAGATCTTCCCAACCCAGGAATCCAACCAGGGTCTCCTGCGTTGGAGGTGGATTCTTTACCAACTGAGCTATCAGGGAAGCCCCAAGAATACCGCACTGGGTAGTTATTCCCTTCTCCAGGGGCTCTTCCTGACCCAAGAATCGAACCTGGGTCTCCCACCTTTCAGGCAGATTCTTTACCATCTGAGCCACCAGGGGAGTCCCATCGTGTCAGTGGCAGGTCCAAATTGGGGTGCCCCTCTTCGGCTTAACCCTCGTGATTAATATTTCCAAGCCCTATAGTGCTAAGGAATTGAATTTTAATGGAGAGTCATGTTGTCAACCATTGTATGCACTATCTGAAGTTATGAAGGAAGATGAGTGCTAAGAAAGGGAAAATAAAGATAAAAAATCTAGTGTGACTTCTCTGGAGCCTTTTTGTTAGACTAATAGGAGACTGTAGGTTTTGCAAAGTAGTAAGAGCCATAACCGGAGAAGGCAATGGCACCCCACTCCAGTACTCTTGCCTGGAAAATCCCATGGATGGAGGAGCATGGTGGGCTGCAGTCCATGGGGTCGCTAAGAGTCGGACAAGACTGAGCGACTTCTGTTTCACTTTTCACTTTCATGCACTGGAGAAGAAAATGGCAAGCAACCCACTCCAGTGTTCTTGCCTGGAGAATCCCAGGGACGGCGGAGCCTGGTGGGCTGCTATCTATGGGGTCGCACAGAGTCTGACACGACTGAAGCAACTTAGCAGCAAGAGCCATAACTGGCCAATAATCCAAGAGCAATTCTTCCTTTGTTAGTGACTTCACTATTCCACTGTGAGTCCCTTTAGAGCAGAGACTGAGTCTTATCTTTCCCTGTATCCCTAGGTACTTAGAAACTTATTTTGAATTGAATAAAACCAAGTTGGATTAATTGCTAGGTTATGGTGTGTAGTGTTAGTTGTTCAGTCATGTCCAACCCTTTGTGACCCCATGAACTGGAGGCAGTCAGGCTCCTCTGTCCATGGGCTTCTCCAGGCAAGAGTACTGGAGTGGGTGGCCATTTCCTTCTCCACAGGTTATGGTAAAATAAAAGAATTTGGCAAGATTGCAATATTGGAGATGATCACTTTTGGCCGAAATGTTGGAAATCACATAGCTGGCTGTGTTGCTGCTGTGTAAGTGCTGTTATGAGGCAGGCCAACACATCTATTTGTGGTCCAGCCTGGGTTTGCTAGTGTTTTAACTTTCTTATTCTTAAAAAAATCAAGGATATGGCATCAACCTTCCCAAATGAGAATGGCTCTGCTAACCCAGTATCAGTGATACTTGTGTGTTTTGAATATTTTAAAAAATTCTGAGATGAGTACGTTGATTTATGGGCTTCTCCCATGGTTCAGTGGTAAAGAATCCACCTGCCAGTGCAGGAGACTCCGATTAAGTCCCTGGGTCTGGAATCTCCTGAAGGAGGAAATGGCAACCCATCCCAATATTCTTACTTGGAGAATTCCATGGACAGAGGAGCCTGGTGGGTTACAGTCCATGGCGTCACAGAGTCAGACACGACTGAGTGCTGTGTTGATTCATTCAAATTCCAGCTGGCTCGCCCTTTGAATGAAAACAGGGTGATTGGTCCAAATATAAGACACAGTTCAAGGTTTATTCCAAAGACTATAGAATGCCTAAATAAGATAATGAGGTTCCCATTATTCCTGTTTAGTGATTGAATAGCTTTGGACAACTCTCATTAATATTTCTAGGCACACCAAAAAGGAGAATGACCCAGACCCAGTCAGGTCAGTGTTCTATGTTCTACTAACACCCTAGACTTCATCATCCTAGCTTGTATTGCAGTTGCTTTTAAATCACTGTGTACTTATTATCTGTCTTTTTTTTTTTTTTTACTAGCATAAAACACTTCTGCTGAGACCAGGACTATATCATCTTGTTCATTGTTCTCCCTAATACCTAACACAATGCCTGGCATTTGGTCACGTCTCAATATTTCTGAAATTAATGAATGGGAATGATTTTGCTCATATTGGGTAGGAATAAGATTCTCAGAAGTTAAAAAAAATCGCATACTCTGTGGTTACTCATTTTGCATATGAGACTGTCATGTAAATAGGCTATTCCCACTCAGAGGTTTAGAAAGACATTCCTGATGACAATGAAATGCCTCCTTAGATATCAGCAACTAGAAGCCACTCGGAAATGACATTATATCAGTAAGAAGAGCTTAGGTTGTGCTTCAGTAACAAACCTCAAAACCTTCGTGGCTTATAACAAGAGAGGTTCTTTCTCACTGGAACATGAACATTCATGCTGCATGGCGAGCATCACAGGTAGACGGTATCTCTGCAACACGTTGTCTTCGCTCTTCACCCAGAGCTGATGGGACAGCCTCTGTCTCAAACATCAAACATCATCAAGGCAAAAAGGAAAGAAAATGTGGTAAGGCACGACCTGTCTTTTAAAGCTTCTGCCTCAAAAGTGATAGGCGTTACATTTGCTCACACTTAACTGACCAAAACAAGCCAAGTGGTCAAGTACTGGCCAAATGGTGGAGAAATCCAATCCACCTCTAGGGAGAAAAGGCAACTATTTCTGAACAGTAACATGATTTTCTAAAAAAATTCAGAGAAACAAAATATGAAGGTGGAATGTTGTAGGGGAGACCCTTACCGTAAAGGGTTTTGTATGGGTGTTTTCAGTATTCATTATGCTAAGGATCCTTGGCATCTGGTCATTTGTAACTTGGGGACACTTTGTATTCAGGGTCTGCACTGTTTTTCTTTCTCCATGAGGCATAAAGAAGTCACAGCAGTAACTCTTTGTGAGCAGGATGTTCTCCATTTAGAGGTTTTCATAGGTCCTCCTTTCTAATGTCAAGCTTCCCCTGGGATTTCAAATGCAGGCTAAAGAGCATGTCAACATCAAATCTAAAAGTAAAGGAAAATTATTAAGGCTCTCCAGCACTGATGAGGAATAGGGACATTCCTAAGAGCAATGTTAAGTGATTGGATGGTTACAAAGTTACCCTGTATCTCACCGTCATAGTAAGAGTATCAATCTTGCCCCCATACCACCCTGCTCTTCCTAGAGCAGTACTACCTCCTCAAGTAAGTTCCTGTGAGGATACACACAGGTAAATTTTCTGTCACCATGCTTGTCCAAAACAATCTCCACTCTGCCCTCTCAACTGTTCAGATAGTTGTAAAAGTTGGGATTGCAAATAATTATCCTTTGGAACATCGACGACATCATTCATTGTCTTCTAATATCCAGGGTTCTTTTTTCCTACAGTGTTCTGAAATTCCATGGTGATGTATCTTGAAGTGGATATATATTTTTTACCCATTATGTTGGCCCCTCAGTTACTCTTTCAATGTGGAAATTAATGTCCTTCAATTCTGGAATATTATCTTGAACTATTTCACTGAGGATGTCCCCCCTCACTTTCTCTCTTCAGCTCTCTAGAGCTATCATTTGAGTATCAGGCCTCCTCTACTTGTCCTCGAATTGTTCTATATTTTCTGTTTTCCTGCTCTTTGTCTTTTGCTCTTCTTTATGAAGATATTCCCTCAACTTGATCTTCCTGTCTTTCTGTAGGGTTTTTCATATATGCTTTCATGTTTTTAATTCCTGAGAGCCCTTCTGTGCTCTCCCAACATTCCTTTCTTTAAAAAGTAGCATTTTGTTCTTGTTTCCTGGATAGACTATCTTTCCTTGTCTCTCTGAGGATGATAAAGAGTTTTTTAAAATAAAAGTTTACTCTCATTGCACATTTCATGTGGCTTACAGGTTATTGTTCCCATATTGTATGTATGTATGTAATTATCTATCAAGTAGGTAGGCTTTATGGCCCCTATCTTTCATGGTGCAGACTTTCCTCAAATGTTTCGGAATACATGGTGGCCTGTTCATGCTTCTGAGTGGTTGATTAAGTGAGCATAGGTGAGGATTGTTGACTGTGGACTTCAATGTAGAATGGTCCAACTGGGCTATTTGGTGGGCATCTCCCAGTGTCAGCATCTTTAAGCCATTCCTCTTGGGCCAGTTAGACTCCCCATAGAAAACTCTCAATCTGTTTTCTGGAAATCAGAGCACCTATTCTAAATCATACATTCATTCACCTGATGATCTGACTAATGCTCCCACGTGACCGTCACTTCCGAGAGAGCAGCGCTATGTCCATGTTTGCCATGGGGTCCCCAGTATTGAGCTCAAGTACACATTCAAATGGGGAAGCAGTGGAAACAGCGTCAGACTTTATTTTGGGGGGGCTCCAAAATCCCTGCAGATGGTGACTGCAGCCATGAAATTAAAAGACGCTTACTCCTTGGAGGAAAAGTTATGACCAACCTAGATAGCATATTCAAAAGCAGAGACATTACTTTGCCAACAAAGGTCCATCTAGTCAAGGCTATGGTTTTTCCAGTGGTCATGTATGGATGTGAGAGTTGGACTGTGAAGAAGTCTGAGTGCCGAAGAATTGATTTGTTTGAACTGTGGTGTTGGAGAGGACTCTTGAGAGTCCCTTGGACTGCAAGGAGATCCAACCAGTCCATTCTGAAGGAGATCAGCCCTGGGATTTCTTTGGAAGGAATGATGCTAAAGCTGAAACTCCAGTACTTTGGCCACCTCATGCGAGGAGTTGACTCATTGGAAAAGACTCTGATGCTGGGAGGGATTGGGGGCAGGAGGAGAAGGGGACGACCGAGGATGAGATGGCTGGATGGCATCACGGACTTGATGGACGTGAGTCTGAGTGAACTCCGGGAGTTGGTGATGGACAGGGAGGCCTGGCATGCTGCAATTCATGGGGTCGCAAAGAGTCAGATATGACTGAGAGACGGAACTGAACTGAACACGTTCAAAGAGCAATGATTTCTGTAAATTAACGAATAGACCCTTTTGGCAATGTCCCATCATATTATCTTAATCTCTGATCTATTATTTTTATTATGAAATGTTTCAGACATACACAAATTATATAGAATAATGTAATGAAAAGCCATGTCCTAATATCAACGTAAGAAATCAGCACTGCAGTTACTAGTGAAGAGCCTGGTGTAACCCGCCATGATCCTTGCCTGTTTCTTCCCTCTGCAGTAGTAACTGCCTTCCTGAACTTGGTGATATGCATTCTAATGGTCTCTGTATTCACGTGTGTGTGTGTAATGCCTTTAAAAATTATACAAATTCATTCTAATGGTCACTGTGTTCCTGTGTGTGTGTGTGTGTTTGTATAACGCTTTTAAATGCTATATAAATAGTATCATGCTCTATATATCCTTTGCGTATTTTTTTTTTGGCCCCACATGTATTTTTGAGGTGTATGCAAGTTCAAATATGTAGCCATATTTTAGATACTTTCACTCTGTGATTCCCTTATATGAATAAACCAGAAATTATATATTATTTCTCCTATGGATCACTATTTAAATTGTTTCCATGTTTCTTTTCTCTGTGACAAAATGATGTGGCAATGAGCTTTCTTGAACTTGTCTGCTTATGCAGTGTTTGGCAGATTCTCTAGGATGTACACCCAGGGGTGAAATTCCTGGGAGTTGGGGGGAGTGATAGGGAATACACCTCGTCAGCTTTGGTAGGTGAAGCCCAATTGCTCTCCAACGTGGACAATATTTCCAAAGGAAGACCCACATCCCACCAGCCGCAGATGAGTTCTTGTTACTCTTCCTCTGGGCTGACAATTGTTTATATCACGATTTTTAGTTTTCGAAATCTGATCAATTTTAAAATAAATATTTAGTTTTTTATTGTGATTACACATATTACCATTTAAACTATTTTTAAGTGTACGGTTCAGTGATATTAAGTACATTCACATTGCTGTGCAACCACCACCTCCATCCACCTCCAGAACATCTCAGTTCAGTTCAGTTCAGTCAGTCAGTCATGTCTGACTCTTTGCCACCCCATGGACCGCAGCATGCCAGGCCTTCCTGTCCATTACCAACTCCCAGAGCTGTCTCAAACTCATGTTCATCAAGTCAGTGATGCCATCCAACCATCTCATCCTCTGTCATCCCCTTCTCCTCCTGCCTTCAATCTTTCTCAGCATCAAGGTCTTTTCCAGTGAGTCAGTTCTTCACATCAGGTGGCCAAACTATTGGAGCTTCAGCTTCAGCATCAATCCTTCCAATGAATAATCAGGACTGATTTCTCTTAGGATGGACTGGTTTGATCTCCCCGCTG
Organism: Capricornis sumatraensis; assembly: GCF_032405125.1. Classification (NCBI taxonomy): domain Eukaryota; kingdom Metazoa; phylum Chordata; class Mammalia; order Artiodactyla; family Bovidae; genus Capricornis; species Capricornis sumatraensis. The sequence goes on from NC_091069.1 coordinate 6,085,865, forward strand.
TCCAAGGGACTCTCAAGAGTCTTCTCTTACATGAAAGTTCAAAGCATCAGCTCTTCGATGCTCAGCTTTCTTTACAGTCCAACTCTCACATCCATACATGACTACTGGAAAAACCATAGCTTTGACTATACAGACCTTTGTCATCAAAGTTATGTCTCTGCTTTTTAATATGCTGTCTAAGTTGGTCAGCTGTTAGGTCCATACCATTTCTGTCCTTTATCAAGCCCATCTTTGCATGAAATGTTCCCTTGGTATCTCTAATTTTCTTGAAGAGATCTCTAGTCTTTCCCATTCTGTTCTTTTCCTCTATTTCTGTGCATTGATCACTGAAGAAGGCTTTCTTATCTCTTCTTGCTATTCTTTGGAACTCTGCATTCAAATGCTTATATCTTTCCTTTTCTCCTTTGCTTTTCACTTCTCTTCTTTTCACAGCTATTTGTAAGGCCTCCCCAGACAGCCATTTTGCTTTTTTGCATTTCTTTTCCATGGGGATGGTCTTGACCCCTGTCTCCTGTACAATGTCACGAACCTCAGTCCATAGTTCATCAGGCACTCTATCTATCAGATCTAGGCCCTTAAATCTATTTCTCACTTCCACTGTATAATCATAAGGGATTTGATTTAGGTCATATCTGAATGGTCTAGTGGTTTTCCCTACTTTCTTCAATTTAAGTCTGAATTTGGCAATAAGGAGTTCATGATCTGAGCCACAGTCAGCTCCTGGTCTTGTTTTTGTTGACTGTATAGAGCTTCTCCATCTTCGGCTGTGAAGAATATAATCAATCTGATTTCGGTGTTGACCATCTGCTGATGTCCATGTGTGGAGTCTTCTCTTGTGTTGTTGGAAGAGGGTGTTTGCTATGACCAGTGCATTTTCTTGGCAAAACTCTATTAGTCTTTGCCTGCTTCATTCCGCATTCCAAGGCCAAATTTGCCTGTTACTCCAGGTCTTTCTTGACTTCCTACTTTTGCATTCCAGTCCCGTATAATGAAAAGGACATCTTTTTTGGGTGTTAGTTCTAAAAGGTCTTGTAGGTCTTCATAGAACCGTTCAACTTCAGCTTCTTCAGGGTTACTGGTTGGGGCATAGACTTGGATTACCGTGATATTGAATGGTTTGCCTTGGAAACGAACAGAGATCATTCTGTCGTTTTTGAGACTGCATCCAAGTACTGCATTTCGGACTCTTTTGTTGACCATGATGGCTACTCCATTTCTTCTGAGGGATTCCTGCCCGCAGTAGTAGATATGGACCTAACAGAAGCAGAAGATATTAAGAAGAGGTGGCAAGAATACATGGAAGAACTGTACAAAAAAGATCTTCACAACCCGGATAATCACGATGGTGTGATCACTAATCTAGAGCCAGACATCCTGGAATGTGAAGTCAAGTGGGCCTTAGAAAGCATCATCATGAACAAAGCTAGTAGAAGTGATGGAATTCCAGTTCAGCTATTTCAAATCCTGAAAGATGATGCTGTGAAAGTGTTGCACTCAATATGCCAGCAAATTTGGAAAACTCAGCAGTGGCCACAGGACTGGAAAAGGTCAGTTTTCATTCCAATTCCAAAGAAAGGCAATGCAAAAGAATGCTCAAACTACCGCACAATTGCACTCATCTCACACACTAGTAAAGTAATGCTCAAAATTCTCCAAGCCAGGCTTCAGCAATACGTGAACCGTGAACTTCCTGATGTTCAAGCTGGTTTTAGAAAAGGCAGAGGAACCAGAGATCAAATTGCCAACATCTGCTGGATCATGGAAAAAGCAAGAGAGTTCCAGAAAAACATCTATTTCTGCTTTATTGACTATACCAAAGCCTTTGACTGTGTGGATCACAATAAACCTTGGAAAATTCTGAAAGAGATGGGCATACCAGACCACCTGACCTGCCTCTTGAGAAATCTGTATGCAGGTCAGGAAGCAGCAGTTAGAACTGGACATGGAACAACAGACTGGTTCCAAATAGGAAAAGGAGTCCGTCAAGGCTATATATTGTCACCCTGCTTATTTAACTTATATGCAGAGTACATCATGAGAAACGCTGGACTGGAAGAAACACAAGCTGGAATCAAGATTGCAGGGAGAAATATCAATCACCTCAGATATGCAGATGACACCACCCTTATGGCAGAAAGTGAAGAGGAACTAAAAAGCCTCTTGATGAAAGTGAAAGAGGAGAGTGAAAAACTTGGCTTAAAGCTCAACATTCAGAAAACGAAGATCATGGCATCTGGTCCCATCACTTCACGGGAAATTGATGGGAAAACAGTGGAAACAGTGTCAGACTTTATTTTTGGGGGCTCCAAAATCACTGCAGATGGTGACTGCAGCCATGAAATTAAAAGATGCTTACTCCTTGGAAGAAAAGTTATGACAAACCTAGGTAGCATATTCAAAAGCAGAGATATTACTTTGCCAACAAAGGTCCATCTAGTCAAGGCTATGGTTTTTCCTGTGGTCATGTATGGATGTGAGAGTTGGACTGTGAAGAAGGCTGAGCGCCAGAGAATTGATGCTTTTGAACTGTGGTGTTGGAGAAGACTCTTGAGAGTCCCTTGGACTGCAAGGAGATCCAACCAGTCCATTCTGAAGGAGATCAGCCCTGGGATTTCTTTGGAAGGAATGATGCTAAAGCTGAAACTCCAATACTTTGGCCACCTCACGCGAAGAGTTGATTCATTGGAAAAGACTCTGATGCTGGGAGGGATTGGGGGCAGGAGGAGAAGGGGACGACAGAGGATGAGATGGCTGGATGGCATCACTGACTCGGTGGACATGAGTCTGAGTGAACTCCGGGAGATGGTGATGGACGGGGGCCTGGCCTGCTGTGATTCATGGGGTAGCCAAGAGTCCGACACGACTGAGCGGCTGAACTGAACTGAAGCATAGGTTTTCTATGTCTATGAGTCAATTTCTGTTTTGTATATAAATTCATTTGGATAATTTTTTTAGATTCTGCATGTAAGTGATATCATATGATAGTTGTCTTTTTTTCTCAGTTACTTCACTTAATATGATAATCTCTAGGTCCAACCATATTGTTTGCAAATGGCATTATTTCATTCTTTTTATGGCTGAATAATATTCCTTTGTATAAATATACCACATCTTCTTTATCCATTTATGTGCCAATGGACACTTAGGCTGCTTCCATGTCTCGGCTATGGTAAATAGTGCTGCGGTGAACATTGGAGTGAATGTATCTTTTTGAGTGGGCAAAAAGAAAATTAGACACGCCACAAAGGAAGATGAATAAATGATCAATATCCCCCAAGAAAATGTGCTCAACATTATTAGTCATTAAACAAATATAAACTAAAACCATTACACACCCCAAATGGCTGGGTGGCTAGAATGGCTAAAACCATAACTGAAAAGATATCAAATATTGACAAGGTATGGAGCAACTGGAATGCTCACACATGGTTTTGGGAACTGTAAAATAGTACAACCAAAGAAAAAGAGTGGAAGTTTCTTAATAAATTAAAAATATGCCCACTCTTTAGCCCAGCAATTCCAGTCCTACATATTTACCTAAGAGAAATGAAAACATGTGTCCATTAAAAAAAAGTTATACAGTAACTATCACAAAACTTCATCATAGCCTAAAACTGGAAACAGCCCAAGTGGAAAAATCAGGATGGTAGTTGCCTCTGAAATTTGAGGATGGAGGTTGACTGGAAAGGAGAATGAGGGAACTTTCTGGGGTAATGTTAATGTTCTGCATATTCATAGGAATTTGGGCTGAACAATATGTAGAGAATTTAGCATATGTCAATAGTGGTGTATTTTATTGTATGTAAATTTTATAATGAAAGAAAAAGTATGCAGACAAATATTGTACTCTAATCAATGATACACATTTAGGAAGAAATGTACTGAATGGATACAGGTTTATGAGGAAATGTATTGACGTCTGCAATTTACATTGAGAGGCAACAAAAATAAGATGGATTAAGTGCTTAATGGAGGGGCAGGTAAGTGAATAGACAGGAGGTAAAGATAATGTAGTGAAATGCCCATAGGAGAGACTGAGGTGGGGTTAATAGGTGTTCACTATTAAATTCTTTCACTTTTGGCCTATCTGAAACTTTTGTTATAATACGCCGGGAATAAAAGATTACATCAGCCATCTTGGGGGAAGAAAGTTGAGCCATAGATCTCAGCCATAGTGTTGTAAGATCTCAGAGATCTCAGAGCCATAGACCTGAGAAGGGAATGAAGAGCTTGAAGAAAATATAGCTTGTACCAGGAGAGAAGGGGGTACAATGGAAAAAACAACTCTTGTCCACTAAAAATAGTGACCCCAAAACAGTTTGAGTGTGTGAGAGAAGAAACAGATTTGATTGAAAGAAGATGAATTTAAATGGGTCATGCTCAGACAGCATTCAAAAATATACGTGCCCTCAGGGACTATATTTAATATTTTGTGATAAACCATCATGGAAAATAAGATGAAAGAGAATATCTATGTGTGTGTATGTATATATGTGTATAGATACATAAAGCAGTCACTTTGTTGTATAGCAGAAATTAACACAGCATTGTAAATCAACTATACATCAATAAAATACATGTACCCCACTAGACACATTCAGCCTTCTTTCCTGGCTAGACTTTCTCAAAATCATTTGATTGCTTGTGAAACTGTTTCCTTCTGCGCAGAGAGTAATTAATGACTGCTAGGGTTTGTTGCATTAAACCTCCTTCCTTCCATCCATCCATCCACCCAACAAAGGCTCTTCCTGTGTATAGATTATTGAGGTATGGTCTCTGAAAGTCCCTTGCCTGCAATAATCCATCCTCACCAAGACAACATGGTGTCAGGAACAAGATAGTTAGGACAAGGGCTGGAAACAAAATCCAGGAAGGAGTCACAAAGGACAGAAGATAATCACCAAACCATAAAGAAAGCCTGTAGTTGATATCTGTGATGGGAAAGAGACATGAGTCAGCGGACAGAAATGGGCTGGAGTGCTGGTGGTAGCAGTGGTGAACACTGCAAAGGATAAAGTAGGCATTTGGTGAGGGGGTGGGAGGGGACCACTTGCTGGTTATAAAGGAAAAGAACAGTTACTGTAAGAGCATATGCTCTATTTGTTACCTGGAGATTTCTAGAGATCCTCAAGTCTTTAGGTCCTACAGATTAGGGACAGAGTTAAAAGTGTGTGTGTGTGTGTGCTGAACCTAGTGAAGCCTGGAAATATCTGTCAGGCTTCCCTCCCAGTCACATGGCAGGCAGGCAGGCAGGTTTCCCTCTCCCAGTCACATGGGTGTCCTGCTCCTATGTTACGTCCATCTTAGAAACACCGGTTTTCTGCTCTTCAGCTTGGTGTTGTACTTGGCTCAGCTCTGGATTTGGAGGCCAGGGGGAAAAACAATGACCACTTCTCTAGAACCAGGCTGCCATGAAGCAGGTAAAATGTGATGCTTCCAAAGAAAATGCTACCCCATGTGGCAGCAGGAAGTAACCTGGCTGCATTTTCACCAAAATGTCACTCCTGGCTAAGGGTGCTTCATCTTGGAGACAAAATCAGTGGCTGGGATTGCCTTAAGGGTCAAAAAGTCCTAAAGGCCAGGTGGTGGGTTATCTTTCTCACCACAATCCGCAGGATAGGGTCTGACTCCAGGGTCAAAGCACAGGCTGCTTTTTAACCCTTGGGTGAGTATTCCATGCTTCGCAGTGACACATGTCTGTCTGGTTTTTCCTGTTGATCATCACAGCTTCCAAAGACTTGGGGCTCAAGAAAAGAGGCCTTGACAACAGGCCTGGGCCTCGTACCCACAGCCCCTGAGCTGTCTTTTCATAATCTTGTAAAGAAGAAATAAATGCTGCTCATAGAAAGCTTCCCTCCCACTGGCAAGGTCTAATGGATAGTCTGGCCCGACAGAGTGGAGAGAAAGATGTTTTCATGTTTCAGAACCTGAGGCTTGCAGGTGATTCAGACAGAGAACAATTGTGGTTTGTTTGTAAAGATAAAATAGATAAGCCATGGGGAGAGCAAAGGCGAGCCCAGCAAATTCAAGTGCCCCAGTGGAATGACTAGTCCAAGTTGCAGGCTTTGGTCTTCAAGTTTCCACAGCTGGGAACCCTCTCCCCTCCTCCTTCCTTTCTCACTGACATCAGTGAATCAAGAGGTGTTACTGAGCAAAAAAAAAAAGCAAATAGTAGAAGAATATATCTGTACAATCCCTTTATGTAAAAATAAATCAGATGTACTGCACACACAAACCACCCAGTTTATTTCAAAGGATAAGTATACGTGCTTGCAAATGCAAGGAAAAAATCGCCCAAGGGAGAGGCAGCAAAAAGATAATAGAGATTACCTTTGGAGAATGGTGGGCGTCCCTGGTGGCTCAGATGGTAAAGGATGCACTGCAGGAGATCTGGGTTTGATCCCTGGGTTGGGAGGATCCCCTAGAGAAGGAAATGGCAACCTACTCCAGTATTCTTGCCTGGAGAATTCCATGGACAGAGGAACCTGGTGGGCTGCAGTCTATGGGGTCGCACAGAATCAGACATGACTGAGCAACTAACATTTTAGAGAGGAATGGGGAGGGGAGGGAAGGTGTGAGGAAATGGCAGAACCTACAGGACAGGCAGTAAAATGGGCTTCCCTGGTGGCTCAGCTGGTAAAGAATCCGCCTGCAATGTGGGAGACCTGGGTTCAAGCCCTGGGGTGGGAAGAACCCCTGGAGAAGGGAAAGGCTACCCACTCCAACATTCTGGCCTGGAGAATTCCATGGACTCTATAGTCCATGGGGTCACAAAGAGTTGGACACGACTGGGAGACTTTCACATTCACTTTTTTTTTTTCAGTCTTACCTATAATGACATCTTTTGAGTTTTATTTATTTCTTTTTGGCTCTCCTGGGTCTTCACTGCTGCCTGCAGGCTTTCTCTAGTTGTGGAGAGTGGGGCTTACTCTTTAGTTGTGGTGTGTGAGCTGTAGGTGTGACAGCTCCAGCAGTTGCATCGTATGGGCTCAGAAGTTGGGAAGCATGGGCTTAGTTGCTCTGCAGTATGTGGGATCTTCCTGGACCAGGGTTCGAACCTGTGTCCCTCTGCACTTGCAGGTAGAGACTTAACTCCTGGACCACCAGGGAAGTCCTAATTGTAGCTTTTAAAAAACAAGCAGTGTGTCTTTGTGAATTGCTCATACAATAAAAAAATTTTTCTTTTTCTTTGTTAATCGAAGTATAGGTGATCTACAGGTTGTCTTAGTTTCAGATGCACAGGGAAGTGATTCAGTTAACACACACGCATACAGAAATCTATTCTTTTTCAGATTGTTTTCCATTATAGGTTATTACAAGACACTGAAAACAGTTCCCAATTAGAAATCAATTTTGAGAAAAGATATTGTTCTTTAAAGCATAGTGAGAATATCTAAGTGGGTGAAAAATGTATATTGGAGGTCAGATAACAAAAGGATGGAAATGAACACTTACCTGTCATTTTCCCCTCATCGTAAGAAGTGATAATGATGGTGAGGGTGTTGTCAAGGTTACTGAAGTAGGAGCAGCCTGGTGTTAAATCGTTTACTTACATTATCTACGTTTTATGACCTTATGAGTTGGGTGCTATTAATTATTCCCATGTTACAGATGAGGAACCTGAGGCTCGGGGAGCTAAAGGGATCTGCCCAAGGTCAGTACAAGGTGAGCATATTGCAGCTGCCCCGGACCACCAGGGAAGTCCCCGTCGGGATTCTTGTGGCTTCACCCCACAGGATTCCCAGTACCTCTTTTCTCTGATATATCTCTCTTTCCCCTTCTTCTCCTTCCTCCTTTCCCCATACCCACCACTCTCGTAACATTCTTAGGACATAAGGTAGTCTGAGTAGCAGATGGGGTAATTCCCAGTGGCCCAGTCATTAAGAATCCACCTGCCAATGCAGGGGACTGGGGTTCGATCCCTGGTCTGGGAAGACCCCACATGCCTTGGAGCAACTAAGCCCATGTGCCACAAATACCGAGCCCTTGCTCACTAGAGCCTGAGCTCCAAAACAAGGGAAGTCACTGCAGTCCATGAACAGTGCAACTAGAGAGTGAAAAAAAAGAAGAGAAAAGTGAATCCCAAACACCCTGAGCTGGCTGGAAACCTTCAACGGATGCCCCACCTGGACTGAGGCAGTCGGGGTTACCCAGTGGTTAGGAGCACAGGTTCTGGGGTCAGACCTGGCCCAATCCCAGCCCTGCCCCCTTAGTAACTGACTCACCTTGGACAAGTCCCCTAAGTGTCTGACGAAGCCACTTGTCCCTCCTGGAAAATGGCCGTGTCCCAGAGCTACTCTATGGAGCACACCTGGGATGCACAGAGAGTGCTCGGGCAAACCGTGGCCAGAGGTTGTCGGTAGTGCCCATTACTAGGATTGGCATCGCTGAGGAGGCTGTGGGCTGTGTCCTAAGGATTGAGCCCCCAATCTGTGAGCACCTGCACTCTGTGCCAGAGACCGAGGAGGGTGGAGCATGGAGCACGGCAGCGGGAAGGTGCTCCCAGTCCAGCCAGGCCTGCCTCTGTTGCCAGAGGGTCCTGAGAGTGGGAGCTTGAGGGCAGGGGCTTGTTTGCCCTGTAGCCTGGGGCTGGAACAGAGCAAGTGCTCAGGAATCATTTTTACAGAAGGAAGAAGAGTGGGTGTTCAACTAGGTTTCCGGCGGGAGTAAATAAACACGTGAGGAAATAAAGCAAGGCTTCTCGGCAACAGCCCAGTCCTCATAGCCTCCTACTTCTCCCAGGAGGTCTCAGCATTTAACATCTACGAAAAGGCACAGCTCTATGTCTTTCTGGTTTATCCCTGCAGCCTTGGTTTTATCTCTAACAGTAAGAGAAGCTTCCTCCACAGCAGTGCCTGTGTCTACATGAGATGAGCTATCACACAAATTTTGTTTTTCTTTCTTTCTTTTTATTTTGGCTATGCTGGGTCTTGGCTGCAGGGTGCATGGGCTTCTCTAACTGGGACGTGTGGCCTTCCCTGGCTTCGGAGCACAGGCTTAGTAGTCACAGCCTCTCTAATTGCTGTGCATCACGTGGGATCTTAGTTCCTCAGACAGGGATGGAACCCATGTCCCCTGCATTGGAAGGCAGATTCTTAACCACTGGACGACCAGGGAAGTCCCCACACCAACTTTATAGTTCACATTTTTACATCCCTCCCATGCTATTTTCAATACAGACATGCTTTTATGCTTAAAATGCATAAAAGCACCCAACACTTTTTTTTAAATTTGTACGAATGAACCTATTAACAAAACAGAAATAGTGTCACAGATATAGAAAACAAATTTATCATTGCCAAAGGGGAAAGATGGGGTAGGGGAGGGATAAACTGGGAGATTCAGATTGACATGTACACACTGCTGCTGCTAAGTCACTTCAGTCATGTCCGACTCTGTGCGACCCCATAGATGGCAGCCCACCAGGCTCCCCCGTCCCTGGGATTCTCCAGGCAAGAACACTGGAGTGGGTTGCCATTTCCTTCTCCAATGCACTACTATGTATTAAGTAGATAACTGATAAGAACTTACTGCATAGCATGGAAACTCAATACTCTGTAATGAACTATACAGGAACAGAAATTTAAAAAGAGTGGACATATGTATATGTATAACCTATTCACTTTGCTGCACAGCAGAAACTCTATGACATTGTAAATCAGCTATCCTCCAATAACATTTATTTAAAAAATTTTGAAGATGAATTCCTGATTCACACCAGTAGCAAGTTATTAAAGGAAAAGTAGCAATGACTGTTGCCAAATCCTGATTTTGTGACCATTTTGTTTCATGACTTTCACATATATATTCGTAAGAGACATAGTCTCTGGTTTTCTTGTTCCAGTGCTGTGTTATCACCACTTGGCAACGAGGTTATACAAATTTCATGAGATAAATTGGGAAGCTTCTTCCATTCTTCTCTCTGCTATGGAAGAATCTGAATCTTGAGATTACCTGTTCCATGGATGTCTGAAGTAATCCAGACATAAAACTCTCAGGGTCTGGAGACTTTTTCCAGGGAGAGAATTTTCAGAGAAAATTAACTATCTCTTCCATAGTTAATATGTTATTTGATTTTTCACTTCTTTAAAAGTCAATTTTGGTAATTTTATAATGCCTTGGAAGTCATAAATCATTCATTCCATCCAGATTTTCAATTTTACCAGCCAGATCTGTACATGCAGCTCTCTTCAGTCTTTCTAAACTTTTGGCTGTACTGTGTCTTCACTGTGGCAGGTGGGGTCTTGGCTGTGGCTCTCGGGTCTTCTCTAGTCATGGCTTATGGGTTAGTTGCCCAGAGGCATGGGGCATCTTGGGCTTCCCTGGTGGCTCTGCTGGTAAAGAATCCGCCTGCCATGCAGGAAACCCAAGTTCGATCCCTGGGTTGGGAAGATCCCCTGGAGAAGGAAATGGCTACCCACTCCAGTATTCTTGCCTGGAGAATTCCTTGGACAGAAGAGCTTCGTGAGCTTACAGTCCACGGGGTCACAAAGAGTTAGACACAACTGAGCAACTAACACTTTGACTTTTCACTTCATGGGAGACCTTAGTTGCCTAACCAGGCATCAAACCCAGGTCCCCTGCACTGGAAGGTGTATTCTTAACCACTGGACCACCAGGGAAGTCCTCTCTATTCAGTTTTGAAATCTCCTCCATCACTGTATTCCCTTTCCCATTCCTAATGTTTATATTTACATTTATAAATGTAATATATAATTTATGCAAATATAATCTATATTTAGACTTCCCTGGTGGCTCAGATAGTAAAGCATCTGCCTACAATATGAGATTAAAAGACGCTTGCTCCTTGGGAGGAAAATTATGATCAACCTAGACAGCATATTGAAAAGCAGAGACGTTACTTTGCAACAAAGGTCCGTCTAGTCAAGGCTATGGTTTTTCCAGTAGTCATGCATGGATGTGAGAGTTGGACTATAAAGAAAGCTGAGCGCTGAAGAATTGATGCTTTTGAACTGTGGTGTTGGAGAAGACTCTTGAGAGTCCCTTGGACTGCAAGGAGATCCAACCAGTCCATCCTAAAGGAGATCAGTCCTGGGTGCACATTGGAAGGACTGATATTGAAGCTGAAACGCCAACACTTTTGCCACCTGATGCGAAGAGCTGACTCATTGGAAAAGACCCTAATGCTGGAAAAGACTGAGAGCAGGAGGAGAAGAGGACAACAGAGGATGAGATGGCTGGATGGCATCACCGACTCAATGGACTTGAGTTTGAGCAAGCTCCAGGAGTTGGTGATGGACAGGGAGACCTGGCATGCTGCAGTCCATGGGGTCTCAGAGTTGGACACGACTGAGCAACTGAACCGAACTGAACATTCCACTGTGTGCATACCACATTTTGTTTACCCATTCATCTGTCAGTGGGCACTTGTATCTTCCTTTTCGCTGCTGTGAAAACTGCTGCTATGAACATGGGTGTGCAAATATGGAAGCTGACTTTAGAATCCTTTGTTATGGCATGTGCTAAAGTGCTTCAATTGTGCAACTGTATGTACCGTAGCCCACCAGGCTCCTCTGATAATGGGATTTCCCAGGCAAGAATACTGGAGTGGGTTGCCAGGCCCTCCTCCAGGGAATCTTCTGGACCTAGGGATCGAACCAGTGTCTCTTATGTCTCCTGCATTGGCAGGTGGGTTCTTTACCACTAGCACCACCAGAGAAGCCCTGTCATGGCGGGTGGTAAGGAATAAACCAAGAACTCCCCCTACTGGTTCTTTCCTGGGGAAATCAGAGTTAAAGGAACCATGGGTCGGCAAAGACCTCATCCTCTCCTCCATGGATGAGGAATTGAGGTTCAGAGGGGACAAGCAACCTACTTGAAGTTGCACAGCTGGGAAGTGGAGGACTCAAGGTTTGAACCCAGTAATGCTGTTTCCCAGCCTCCTGGTCTCTCTTGTCCATCCCTCTGGGCCACACTAGTCTCTTGAGTAATGGGCTTGACCCAAAGTTATCCTGGGGAGAGCTGCTTCTCAGTGCTGGGCAAGATGGCTGCAGGAGCCTGAAACCTGTTTTGCTTATTACAGATGAAAAGCAGAAAAAATTTTTTAAATTAATTAATTTTTTATTGAAGGATAATTGCTTTACAGAATTTTGTTGTTCAGATAAGATTTTAAATGTTACGCTTCTGCAGCCAGTGCAGGGTGGAGCAGGGCCCCTGTGAGCAGTCACACTAAATAAAACATATTATTTAGGAGTGATTGGAAGGCAGACAGGCTGAAAACATTGTGCACAGAAGGACTACTGCTGTCCGCTCAGGAGGATCAAAATCACTTTCCCCAGGCTCGCAGGTGGATTCACATTTAGAGCAATTTCCCTCATGGTAGCGCAACTCCATGACTAGGCTTGGGCTTGTGGACAAGTGATTTCCCAGCCGAATGACTTCCCGCCCCAGCGCAGGGCATGGGGCTTGGCTTCCCTGGTTCTGCCCTGACGCTGCCTGCAGAGATGTCCACTCAGCACTCGAGATCCATCCTCGCAGTACCGGCTGGGATGGGAAGGGTGAGCTGAGCCTTGACCCCAGGCACCGGTTGAGCACTTACTTTGTGCACCATAGCCAGTAGCCTGGCCCTAGGAGCAGCAAAGCAAGAAACTTACTCTCAGAGAGGTTGAGGTGCAGGTCCAAAGTCACACAGCGCTCCCAAGGAGCTCCCAATAGCAGGAAGTCAGGGCTGGCTGGTAGGTACAGTCCTGTGTGGTACTAATGCCCTGCCTGCAGACATTTAGAGGGAGGAGGCAGGGCAGCACTGCCCACCTTATGGCATCTGACTCAGGGGGTTCTCAGCCCCTCGAAGCCAAATCCTGGGAAGGCTCTCAGACCCCAGCAGAGGGACTCTGAGCCTGGGTTCTGAGGCATGGCCATAGGCTGGAGGGGGGGGGGGTGGTCCTGCAGTAAGTGTTAGCACATTTTTCTCACATTGTGAGTGGAGGCAGGGCCGAGTCTGCAGCTGTGGGGAGGAGGAAAGCCACAGAAGCCAGGAGCCACCAGCTCAAGGTATTCTTGACAGAGTGACAGACGGCCCAGCTCTTAGAGACTGGGGGCCTGGGAAGGGAACACTGACCCAAACGCCAGACACAGGCACACCAGCCCTCTGATGTGTATTTATGAACACCCAGTAAGTGCTGGGCCCCTGGAGCTCCCACTCCAGCAGGAAGCAGACATGGAACAAGGATGGTAACTTATTAGCTTAGAGGTTCACAGACACCAAATGCTGCGCTGGGCACTTTGGAGAGATTCATTCTTCAGTCCTCATGAGAGCTGATGGGGATGGTGGTCATAAGAGCTGCCTAACATCTTAACAAATAACCCCACAATAAGAGCACATTTCCTATTCATTTCACATTCCATGAGGTGCAGGGGGGTTGGGTGGGGACTCTGTTCCATGTGGTCATTCATGGGCCCAGCTTAGAGAGTGGGAAGAATGGCACAGGACGTTTTAGGAGCCAGGCCTAGGAGCTGCAACATCACTTCCTCCTACATTCCATTGTCCAGAACTCTGTCACATGGTACCTGCAGGGGAGCCTGGGAAATGTAGTCTGGCTGGGAGTACCTGGGAGGAACAGGGAAACAGCGTGGTGGAGAGCAGCCAGTATTTGCCACTGGTAGGAGCCAATAGTGTTCCACTTTTGCATTGAGGAGCCCAAAGCTCAGAGTGGGCCAGCAGCTCAGCTGGGCAGGGATGGAGGTGGGATTCAGCTGCAGGCAGCCTGACTCCAGGTAGCATACCCTAACAACCAGGTGCACTGCCTTTCTGGAAGTGTTGCTGTGTGTGTTGAGAGTGAGGGCTCTGCCCAAACTTCCTGGGTTCAATCCCCTGACTCTGCCTGTTATCAGCTGTGTGACCTTAGGTAGGTCATGTAACCTCTCTGCGCCTCAGATCCTCCCACTCCTGGAGGAGGGCCCTGGCCTTTTCTAGGCCCTTCTCTGCTCTTTCCCAGGGGGAGCAGGACAAGAGAGGAAGACGGAGCAACACAGGAGAAAACCACGCAGCTCACACTGGGAGCCTGGGTGGACCAAAGAGGAGCAGAGGGACTGAGAAGCAGGCGCCTGGCCCTCCATCTCATCCACGACCATCCTCATCTTGGTCCCAAGGTGGCTGCTTCTCTGTCTGAAGCCTCTGTGTTCGCACATCAGGTCCTCCGTGAGGGCTGTTATCCAAGGGGGCAACAGAGGAAGGGGACCCTGGAGCTGCTAGACTGTTTCTTCCTTTGACAGACTCTGGGTGGGGCCCACGAGGAGCAGGCCAAGTTGTGAGCCCCAGAACCGACTGGTGAGTAAAGCAGGCCTGGCTCTGGAGCGCTGGTGCTCGGGGAGGAGATTCAAGGGAGTGGGAGAGAAAGACGCCTCACCCTCTCAGTGCTTCCTCTGCAACAAGGGTGCACATTTAACAAAGCTCAACCCGAGAGGCAAATCCACAGTACAGTCAGGAACCGCCTCACACACTGATCAGATCGGCCATCATTAAAAAGTCTATGGATAACAGACGCTGGAGTGGTTGTGGAGAAAAAGGAATCCTCCTACACTGTGTTGGTGGGGATGTCAACTGGTGCAGCCACCATGAAAAGCAGTGTGGGAGTTCCTCAAAAAACTAAACATAGAGTTGCTGTATGGTCCTGCAGACTCACTCCTGGGCATGTATCTAGACAAAACTAGAATTTGAAAAGATCTTTGTACCTCAATGTTCATGGTGGTGTTATTTACAATAGCCAAGACATGGAAACACCCTAAATGTTCATTGACAAAACAATGGATAAAGAAAATGTGCTATACATACATATATATGCAGATACACCCACACAATGGAGTATTAGTCATAAAAGGAATGAAATAATAGCATTTGCAGCAACGCGGAGGACCTAGAGATTATCATATTAAGCGAGGTGGTCAGAAAGAGAAAGACAAATACCATATATCACTTGTATGTGGAATCTAACATACGGCACAAATCAACATCTACAAAACAGAAATAGAACCATGGGCATAGAGAACAGACTGCTGGTTGCCAAGGGGGAGGGTGTTGGGGAAGAGATGGAGTGGGAGGTTGGGGTTAGCAGATGTAAGCTTTTATGTATAGAATGGGTAAACAATGCGGTCCTACTGTATAACACAGGGAACTTTACTCAATATCCTTTGGTAAACCATAGTCAGAAAGAATTTTAAAAAAGAATGCATCTCTACGTATAACTGAATCACTTTGCTGTTCAACAGAAATTAACACAACAGTGTTAAGTATAGTTAAAAACTAGACTTCAGTTTTTAAAAATTGAGGGCTTCCCTGATGGCTCAGTGGTAAAGAGTTATCTGCTAATGCAGGAGAGACATGGGTTTGGTCCGTGATCCAGGAAGATCCCACGTGCCATGGAGCAACTAAGCTTGTGCATCACCACTATGAAGCCTGTGCTCCTGAGCCTGAGAGCCGCAACTCCTGAGCATGAGCTGCACTTCCTGAAGCCCTCACACCCTAGAGGCTGTGCTCCGCAACAAGAGAAGCCTCCGCAATGAGAAGCCTTCACGATGCAACTAGAGAGCAGTCCCCACTCGCCACAACTAGAGAAAAAAGACGCGCGCAGCTCCGAAGGCCCAGCACAGCCAAAACTGATGAATAAATAAATAAATAAAATTACTTCATTGTTCAGTCGCCAAGTTGTGTCAGACTTTTCGTGACCCTGCGGACATAAAGCTCATCCCATCTCACCCCCTTTGCTGCTGAAAATGCTCTCATGCCCTCTCCCCATCCCCCCACCCCTGCTCCCCAGATAATGTCCCAGATTCTGCAGGATCTGGCCTTGCTGCACTGCAACCCCACCCCTTTCAAACGCCCAGCACCCTCCTTGCTGAATCACGCGCACTTCTCAGAACATGTTGTTTCACGCTCTCCACGCACATTAGTTTGCTGGAGCTGCTGTTGTAAAGTACCCCAAGCTGGGTGGCTTCACCAGCAGCAATTTACAGGCTCTCAGATCCGGAGTCTGGAAGTCTGAGATCAAGGGGTCCACAGGGCTGGCTCCTTTCGAGAGCTGTGATGCCGAACCTGTTCTCTGCCTCTCCCAGCTGGTGGTTTGCTGGCAAGCGTTGCTGTTCTTTGGCTGGTAGGAGCCTCCGTCTAACCTCTGCCTTCATCTTCACACGGCCGCTTCTCCCTGTGTGTCTGTCTGGATCATGTAGGATAAGGGTCCCCTCCGATTCCGGGGTAGCCTTACCTTAACTAATCCCACCTGCCAGGATCCTGTTCCTAAATAAGGTCATATTCTGAGGAACTAGGGGTTAGGACTTTGGCATATGACTTCGGGGTCTCAATTCAACTCTAAAAAAAACCTTTTTCTTTTGTATTGGAGTATAGCCAATTAACAATGTTGTGACAATTTCAGGTGAACAATGAAGAGACTCAGCCATACAGATACACGTAGCCATTCTCCTCCAAACCCCTCACCCATGCAGGCTGCCACGTAACATTGAACACAGTTCCATGTGCTATATAGTAGGTCCTTGTTGGTTATCCTTTTTTTTTTTCAGACTTTTAACTTTTCAGTTTGTATTGAGATATAACCAGTTAACAATGTTGTGGTAGTTTCAGGTGAACAGCGGAAGGGACTCAGCCATACAAATACATGTATCCATTCTCCCCACACCCCTCACCCATCTGGGCTGCCACGTGACACTGAGCAGAGCTCCTTGTGCTGTGCAGTAGGTCCGTGTTGGTTATCCATTTTTAATATAGCAGTGTGAACATCTATATCCCAAACCCCCTAACTATGCCTACTCCCTACCCTGCCCCCCAGCAACCATAAGTCTGTTTTCTAAGTCTGTGAGTCTGCTTCTGCTTCTGAAGCTCATTCGTAGCACTTCTCACAATCCAACTCTCACCGCTAGACTTTGCCCATGCCGTTCCCTCTGTCTGGAACTCCCCTCCCTAGCTCATCTGGCAGGCTGGTTCCATTTGCTTCCAAACATCACGTCAAGCGTGGCTCCTCGGCGAAGGCTTCACAGTAGCTGAGCTGGAAGTGGTCCGCCCCGTGCTGTGCCTCGCTGTCCTCACACGGCCACCAGCGAGGACATCAGAGGCTCTGCACCATCCCGCTCTTGACCTGACTCCCCCAGACTGCCATTTCCTCCAGGGTAAGGATTGTGCCTGCTGACCTTCAGGTGTTGAGCACCCTGGCAGGATGGGCACAGAGGAGGAGATCCTGGCTCAGTGCCCACTGAATTAATGCACAAATCAAGAGGGAAAGAAAGACGAGAGAAAAGATAAGAGAGATGGAAAAGAGTGGCTGCTGTTGCTGCTAAGTCGCTTCAGTCGTGTCCGACTCTGTGTGACCCCATAGATGGCAGCCCAACAGGCTCCCCCATCCCTGGGATTCTCCAGGCAAGAACACTGGAGTGGGTTGCCATTTCCTTCTCCAAGGCATGAAAGTGAAGTCGCTCAGTTGTGTCCGACTCTTAGTGACCCCATGGACTGCAGCCTACCAGGCTTCTCTGTCCATGGGATTTTCCAGGCAATAATGGAAGTGGGTCAAATCAGGTTACCTGTCCCCTCGGGCCCCTCCGAGACCCTGAGTGCTTCCCGTGGTTCTGATAGAACCTCAAGAATCAGTGTGGTGTTTGAGGTCTGAATTTTCTCCAGTGGCTGGTAGGGATCAGGGTTGGGGGCAGTGCCTAGAAGAAAGTGATGGGGGCCTAAGGTGGTAGAGGTGGGGAGGTGCATGGGGGAGGGGTGGGAGGGAGGCTGGGAACCTACAAGGCCAGGCCCCGCTTCCCGCCAGAAGCAAACCACAGTCCTTAAACACTCCTCAAACAAATGTATGATGTCAATCTGGTTTTGAAATACTAACAATAATGATAAATAAAAAGAGTGAGCGGATGCAAGAAGGAGGGAACGGGGATTCAGCTAGGCCCCTCCCCCGGGGACACCGAGGGGGGAAAAGCACATGGGAAAAATTGAAATTGGTTGTGACAGCTGAAATTCTCTGCTCTGCAGACGGCATTTGACAGGGTACTTAAAAAAAATAAGAAGAAAAGGGAAAGTGGATTGGGCTGCTCGGGGAAGGGGGAGGTGGGGGATTTCAAGTGACACAAGACGCATAATTCAAGCTTCTTAGATTGCAAAAGCTCTTCTTACCTAAGGGGCCTGCTGCCTTTATTTTTATCCAAATGGCTCAATTACCGCAAAGCCCCACAGAGAAAATTACGGATGTTTGCCTCTATTTTTCTCCTCTTGTCTCGACAACTGTAGATATTTTGTTTTCCTTCTTTCTCTTGCGCTTTCTCTCTCTCTCTCTCTCTTTTTATTTTTTTCGGTGGTCGGGGTTGAAGAGAGAAGGGGGGGTCTTCAGATGGGCTAAGGGGCTGGAGATTTTTGAAATTGCTCCTCCAAGCCTGCGTCTCTCTCTCTCACACACACACCCCACAGTCTGAGGCCACACCACAACCGGTCTTTGTGTGTGGCCATTTTGACATCGGTCCTTTCCACCCTTGACTGTGTCCTTGTTGCTCCCTGATCCTCCCTGGGCTTCTCTCCCTCCTCGGCCTCCTGCCCAGCACGGGTACCAGCAGCTTCCTTGGGCCTCTCGGCTGCCCCGTGGGCACCCTGCCTTGCAGGTCCCCTCTCAACTCAGCTATTTCCACACCTGCAATAGACACACGGAGGTGCTGAGGTCCATTTTCCAACCTTCTTATTGGGTCTCCATTTGTCATTTTTGGAACTGGCACATCAGGGAGCCAGGCCTGGGGGCTGCAACACTCCCACTTGTCTGCTCTGAGCCTTAGAACCTGCCGCCAGCTCCAGAAAGCTCTCTCTGGGGCTCTGGAAGGATGATGTCCGAGCATATGGCCCCAGGATCCTAGGAGGGTGGCGCTTATGGGGGATTGTAGCTCTCATTTGACCCGTCACTTGCCTGGGGGCCTGTGCCTCCCTCTCCAGCTCACTTCCCCAGCCTTCGTTGTCCATGGCCTGTGGGCCATCGTCATTAAGAACTCAGCTTCCCCTCACTCATATCTCCCTTCCCTGCTCTGGCCCCTGCTACCAAGCAAGGACCATCCCTTTCCTTGACCCTCTTCTGGTTCTTTGACCTTGGGATAAGCCCTTCATTGGCCTGGCTTAGGGATAAAAACCGAATCGCACCCTCCCCTCCCCCCAAAGCCCTGCCTCCCTCCATCTTCATCAGTCTCTCCTCCCCTCCCTGTGCCTTTCTGCCCTGGGCCTTTGCAGCTGTGTCTCCTTCCACCTGGCTTGCTCCCTGCTCATCTCTCTTCACTCATCTAACTCGCACTCAGCCTGAAGAACCCCTGAAATGTCACCTCCTCCAGGAGCCTTCCCAGCTTACTCCTCTCTGCCATCAGGGTCAGGATTAGGGTTAGGGTTAAGGGCCTTACTCAGATCTCTCTGTAACCATGTGGGGGTGACTCAGAAAATCCTGAACAGCTGCATGGACCAATCAGATGGGCCCTGGCCGCAGTCCTGTAGCAGGGACATGGAGGCCCCGGGGGGCAGCCTTTGACCCTTTAGTTGAAGGGCTTGGTGAAGCATGTGGGTTCCAGGGGAGGGAAATGGACACAGAACTGTCCCCATAGGTCAGCCACCATTCCTGCCAGTGGCCATCAGCTTGTCTGTTCCTGTCCAACATGGCTCTCCACCCACTGGTCATTCTTGGTTTGACGTCCACCACCTCCACCCCCATGAGATATAAATCCTGTGCAAACAGCTCATGCTCCCTGTTGCACCTGTAGGTGTTGGATAAATATTGGGTTGGCCAAAAAGTTCATTCAAGTTTTTCCATAAGATGTCATGGAAAACCTGAACAAACTTTTTGGCCATCCCAATAGCTGTTGACGTACTGAAAAGTCATCGGGACCAGCCCCTTCTGGGGACCACTGATTTCTGTGCTCACCAGTCCCCTCCTATGCCTGCAGGTGGGCGGCCAACACATGAGTCACTCCAGGTGGAACAGGACTTGGTGGGACATGCGACACTGTGGTTGTACTTCAAAGTCAGAGGACCTGGATGCAAATTTCAGCCTCAGAGCTCTCTCTGATTGGGTGCCCTTGGGCAACTGATTGACCCTCTGTGCCTGCACAGGTCAATGGGCAGGGAAATGCTATTTTGCGGAAGTTACTTAACCTTTTGTGCTGGCTTATAACATTTTGATGATTGCGTGCAGGCTAAGTCGCTTCAGTCATGTCTGACTCTTTGCAACCCCAAGGATTATAGCCCACCAGGCTTCTCTGTCCATGGGATTCTCCAGGCAAGAATACTGGAGTGGGTTGCCATGCCCTTCTCCAGGGAATCCTCTCAATCCAGAGATCAAACCCACGTCTCTTATGTCTCCTGCATTGGCAGGCAGGTTCTTTACCACTAGTGCCACCTGCGAAGCCCATTTTGATAACTGGATTAGCTTATTTCTTAATCTTCTTGTCTTCCATAATCAAGAGGAATTCCTGGCTGATTCCTGCTTACCTCTCCAATCCACCATCTGCTTCTCTATTCACTTGACGCATGTTTACTGTGTCTGTTATTTCCTGGGTGTGAAGATACAGCAGTGAGCAGGTAGAGCGAAAAGTCTGCCCCCAGCAATTGTGGCCCATGGAGCACCCACCACATGTGGGAGCTGGGCTGTTGGCGTCACGCAATGTTTCATTGACTCCTCTCTGTGTCTCTTGAAGGTAGAACCTATGATTGTGCCCATTTTATAGCTGGAGAAACTGAGGCTCAGAGCTTGAGCAATTTACCCGAGATCGAGGATTCGTGTCAGAATTGAGATTTGAACTTAAACCGTTCTGAAGCCAGATCCTGAACTTTCCTCCACTAACTGCTCATCTGATTGGGCCACTCCTGAATGTATAATCCTCTGTGGCCTCCATACTCCTAAACTTGGCCCAAGGGTCCAGCCAGGCCTGACCCCTGCCTTTGTCTTCTCCCTCAAGTCTCTCCTGTCCCCTTTGAACTCCTTCACTCTGGCTGGATACCTCCCTCCAGCCACACTGATCGTTCAGCTCCCCAGACAGATCTATGGCTCTCTTACCTCCTAGCCTTTGCACATGCTGTTCCCTACACCCAGAACACCCTTCCCCTCTGCTTGGCTGGTTAACATTCCTTCTCCTCCAGGTCCCAGCCAGACCTAGCCTCTTCAGGGATGCTCTCCTCTTTCCCCTGAGGCTTTATGTAGTTTTGGCTGTGCTGTGTCTTTGTCACTGCTCTGACTTTCTCTAAGATGCAACAAGCAGGGGCTACTCTCTCGTTGCAGTGTGGGGGCTGCTCATTGTGGTGACCTCTCTTGTTGCAGAACTTGAGCTCCAGGGTGCGAGGGCTTTAGCAGTTGTGTTCTTGGGCTCTACAGCACAGGCTCAGTAGTTGTGGCACACAGGCTTAGCTGCTCCAAGGCACGTGGGTGCTGGAGAAGACTCTTGAGAGTCCCTGGGACAGCAAGGAAATCAAACCAGTCCATCCTAAAGGAAATCACCCCTGAATATTTATTGGAAGGACTGATTCTGAAGCTGAAGCTCCAATACCTTGGCCCCCTGATGCAAAGAGCCAGCTCATTGGAAAAGACCCTGATGCTGGGAAAGACTGAGGGCAGGAGGAGAAGAGGGTGTCAGAGGATGAGATGGTTGGATGGCATCACAGACTCAACAGACGTGAGTGTGAGCAAACTCCAGGGGACAGTGAAGGACAGGGAAGCCTGGTGTGCTGCAGTCCATGGGGGTTGCAGAGTCGGACACGACTGAGTGAACAATAACAGTGACAACGATATGTGATCTTTCTGAATCAGGGATTGAACTCATTATCTCCTACATTGGCAGGCAGATTCTTTACCACTGAGCCACCAGGGAAGCCCTTCCTGAGACTTTTATACTAACTGGCTAATCTTCTGAGTAGCCTGTAAGTTCCCGAGGTCAGGGTCATTTGTTTGCCTTTTTCAAAGTTGTATCCTGAGGTCATAGCACAGGGCCTACCTGGCACACAAGAGGAACTCAACAATATTTGCTGAATCCACAAATCGATGAACACTTGCAGAAGTCACTCTCCCGGCCTCCTCTTCTCACCCAGATATTGCAAAAGTCAGCTGTAACATAAACATAGGGGATATTTTTCATGACAGATGAAAACGGCAATTGTTAACAGACTTACTGACTGTATATAAACTTGAAGTATCTGGGAAACAGGACTGAACTTGAGCATTCCACTAGGATAAGGGTTTGAATAACTTTTTCCCCCCTTAGGAAAGGAGATGTGGGACTTTCTTGGTAGTCCAGTGGTTAAGAATCCACCTGCCAATGCAGGGAACACGGGTTCAGTCCCTGATATGGGGAGATCCCACCTGCTGCTGAGCAACAAAGCCTGTGTGCCACAGCGACTGAAGCCTGGATTCTCTAGAGACCATGTTCTGCAGCAAGAGAAGCCCCTACAATAGAGGCCTACACACCACAACTAAAGAGTGGCCCCCACTCGCTGTAACTAGAGAAAGCCCACGCGCAAGAGTGGAGACACAGCACGACTCAAAGAAGCAATAAATAAAAAAAGATGTGGACAACCCGGGAAAGATCGATGAGCTCCCTCTTGGAGAGAACATTCCATAAAGGTGTGTCCGTGATGACACCCTTTGTAGGGAGTCCAGTGCTGAGAGGCAGGGCTCCTGCAGAGGCGAGCACAGTCCCCGATCGTGGTGCCCAGGTGGATGACTACGGAGCTCCATCCAGCATCCCTGTCACCAGACAACTTGCTGCAGGGTCAGACTTGCTGGACCCGCTGTGCCAAACCACGTAGCCGACTTCTCAGGTTGGGGCTGGTTGAGACTTCCAGCAGGGCCCTAAGACATCAGAGGGTGTCAGGAGGTGCTTTGCACAGCAGAGGAAGAAGAAAGCAGGGGACTTTGGAGCTGAGGATGAAGAGCAGAAGTGTGGGGGCAGCAAGGGCTTCTCTGGGACCCAATCCCCCAGCCCAACTATCTCCAGGAAAGGCCACAAAATCCATAGATGCTAGTGTGAGCGACTATAGCGCGTAGCTGAGGACAAGACCAGGGCTGCTCTTTTTGGGATTGATGTGTGGGAGGGTGGACCCCCAGAGACAGAGCAGGAGGACCCCTCATGTGACCTGCAGCGCAGACATCCGGGCCAGCCTCCAGTGCCCTCATTCTGGGATTGGAAGTGATGGCCCACCATCGAAGGCAGGGAGGTGCCCGTAGACACCCACAGGGTCACCACAGAGCTGGGGCACACAATTGGGAAGGTGGGACAGCAGAGGTGCCTCCACGTGGAGCCCCAGGGGTGGAGTCACCGGATTCCCTCAGAGGCCGGGATGGTCCAGAACTAGGGTGGTGGGGAGGGGGCCGCTGGGCCAGGCTGGGGTCTCTGCTTGCAGGGCCTCCCCACGGAGGAGTCGAGTCAGAGGGTGAGAACGAGGCCGGGCTAGACTCCAGCTCCGAGTGGTCCACTCTCCTTCCCTTTCATCCAGCACAACCTCCATCCTTCCTCCTCCTTAGAAATGCTGCCCGGCCGACCTGAGGAGGTGGGTGCCCAGCCTCAGGCGGGCACTCACAGCTGCTGCCAGCCCACCACCCTGTCTTCTGCTGGCCATGAGTGCAGACGCTGGAGCCACAGGCCTGGGGTTCGAGTCCTGCCTCCACTTTGGAGTTGCTCTGTGTCTTTGGCAACTGGCCTCACTGCTGAGCCTCAGTTATTCCACCTGTAAGATGGGTGGTTCTGAGGATTCAGAGGGACACGGTATGACGGGTGCTTGTCACAGAGCAAGTGCTGGGGACTGGGGACTCGCGGTGGCTGCCGTGTTTATTGGGGTTATTTTTCCCTTCTGGGAGGCGCTGTCCCAGGCAGCCACTGCCCAGTCAAGACTGGACATCCAGGAGACTTCCCTGGCGGTCCAGTCATTAAGACCCTTAGCTCCAATGCAGGGGACCCAGGTCAAGGAATTAGATCTCATACACTGCAACTGAGAGCCCTCATGCCATAACTGAGACCCAGCACAGTTCAGTTCAGTCGCTCAGTCGTGTCCGACTCTTCGCGACACCATGAATCGCAGCACGCCAGGCCTTCCTGTCCATCACCAGCTCCCAGAGTTCACGCAGACTCACGTCCATCGAGTCGGTGATGCCATCCAGCCATCTCATCCTCTGTCATCCCCTTCTCCTCCTGCCCCCAATCCCTCCCAGCATCAGTCTTTTCCAATGAGTCAACTCTTCATATGAGGTGGCCAAAGTACTGGAGTTTCAGCTTTAGCATCATCCCTTCCAAAGAAATCCCAGGGTTGATCTCCTTCAGAATGGACTGGTTGGATCTCCTTGCAGTCCAAGGGACTCTCAAGAGTCTTCTCCAACACCACAGTTCAAAAGCATTAATTCTTCGGCGCTCGGCCTTCTTCACAGGCCAATTCTCACATCCATACATGAATACTGGAAAAACCATAGCCTTGACTAGACAGACCTTAGTCGGTAAAGTAATGTCTCTGCTTTTGAATATACTATCTAGGTTGGTCATAACTTTTCTTCCAAGGAGTAACCGTCTTTTGATTTCATGGCTGCAGTCACCATCTGCAGTGATTTTGGAGCCCACAAAAATAAAGTCTGACACTGTTTCTACTGTTTCCCCATCTATTTCCCATGAAGTGATGGGACCGGATGCCATGATCTTCGTTTTCTGAATATTGAGCTTTAAGCCAACTTTTTCGCTCTCCTCTTCACTTTCTGCCATAAGGGTGGTGTCATCTGCGTATCTGAGGTTATTGATATTTCTCCTGGCAATCTTGATTCCAGCTTGTGTTTCTTCCAGTCCAGCGTTTCTCATGATGTACTCTGCATAGAAGTTAAATAAGCAGGGTGACAATATACAGCCTTGACGTACTCCTTTTCCTATTTGGAACCAGTCTGTTGTTCCATGTCCAGTTCTAACTGTTGCTTCCTGACCTGCATACAGATTTCTCAAGAGGCAGGTCAGGTGGTCTGGTATGCCCATCTCTTTCAGAATTTTCCACAGTTTATTGTGATCCACACAGTCAAAGGCTTTGGTATAGTCAATAAAGCAGAAATAGATGTTTTTCTGGAACTCTCTTGCTTTTTCCATGATCCAGCAGATGTTGGCAATTTGATCTCTTGTTCCTCTGCCTTTTCTAAATCCAGCTTGAACATCAGGGAGTTCATGGTTCATGTATTGCTGAAGCCTGGCTTGGAGAATTTTGAGCATTACTTTACTAGCATGTGAGATGAGTGCAATTGTGCGGTAGTTTGAGCATTCTTTGGCATTGCCTTTCTTTGGAATTGGAATGAAAACTGACCTTTTCCAGTCCTGTGGCCACTGCTGAGTTTTCCAAATTTGCTGGCATATTGAGTGCAGCACTTTCACAGCATTATCTTTCAGGATTTGAGACAGCTCAACTGGAATTCCATCACCTCCTCTAGCTTTGTTCATAGTGATGCTTTCTAAGGCCCACTTGACTTCACATTCCAAGATGTCTGGCTCTAGATAAGTGATCACATCATCATGATTATCTGGGTCGTGAAGATCTTTTTTGTATAGTTCTATGTATTCTTGCCACCTCTTCTTAATATCTTCTGCTTCTGTTAGTTCCATACCATTTCTGTCCTTTACTGAGCCCATCTTTGCATGAAATGTTCCCTTGGTATCTCTAATTTTCTTGAAGAGATCTCTAGTCTTTCCCATTCTGTTCTTTTCCTCTATTTCTTTGCATTGATCACTGAAGAAGGCTTTCTTATCTCTTCTTGCTATTCTTTGGAACTCTGCATTCAGATGCTTATATCTTTCCTTTTCTTCTTTGCTTTTCACCTGTCTTCTTTTCACAGCTACTTGTAAGGCCTCCCCAGACAGCCATTTTGCTTTTTTGCATTTCTTTTCCATGGGGATGGTCTTGACCCTTGTCTCCTGTACAGTGTCACGAACCTCAGTCCATAGTTCATCAGGCACTCTATCAGATCTAGGCCCTTAAATCTATTTCTCACTTCCACTGTATAATCACAAGGGATTTGATTTAGGTCATACCTGAATGGTCTAGCAGTTTTCCCTATTTTCTTCAATTTGAGTCTGAATTTGGTAATAAGGAGTTCATGATCTGAGCCACAGTCAGCTCCTGGTCTTGTTTTTGTCGACTGTATAGGGCTTCTCCATCTTTGGCTGCAAAGAATATAATCAATCTGATTTCGGTGTTGACCATCTGGTGATGTCCATGTGTGGAGTCTTCTCTTGTGTTGTTGGAAGAGGGTGTTTGCTATGACCAGTGCATTTTCTTGGCAAAACTCTATTAGTCTTTGCCCTGCTTCATTCCGCATTCCAAGGCCAAATTTGCCTGTTACTCCAGGTGTTTCTTGACTTCCTACTTTTGCATTCCAGTCCCGTATAATGAAAAGGACATCTTTTTTGGGTGTTAGTTCTAAAAGGTCTTGTAGGTCTTCATAGAACCGTTCAACTTCAGCTTCTTCAGGGTTACTGGTTGGGGCATAGACTTGGATAACTGTGATATTGAATGGTTTGCCTTGGAGACGAACAGAGATCATTCTGTTGTTTTTGAGATTGCATCCAAGTACTGCATTTCGGACTCTCTTGTTGACCATGATGGCTACTCCATTTCTTCTGAGGGATTCCTGCCCGCAGTAGTAGATACAATGGTCATGTGAGTTAAATTCACCCATTCCAGTCCATTTTAGTTCGCTGATTCCTAGAATGTCGATGTTCACTCTTGCCATCTCTTGTTTGACCACTTCCAATTTGCCTTGATTCATGGGCCTGACATTCCAGATTCCTATGCAATATTGCTCTTTACAGCATCAGATCTTGCTTCTATCACCAGTCATATCCACAGATGGGTATTGTTTTTGCTTTGGATTCATCCCTTCATTCTTTCTGGAGTTATTTCTCTACTGATCTCCAGTAGCATATTGGGCACCTACTGACCTGGGGAGTTCCTCTTTTGGTATCCTATCATTTTGCCTTTTCCTACTGTTCATGGGGTTCTCAAGGCAAGAATACTGAAGTGGCTTGCCATTCTCTTCTCCAGTGGACCACATTCTGTCAGACCTCTCCACCATGACCCGCCCGTCTTGGGTTGCCCCACGGGCATGACTTTGTTTCACTGAGTTAGACAAGGCTGTGGTCCTAGTGTGATTAGACTGACTCGTTTTCTGTGAGTATGGTTTCAGTGTGTCTGCCCTCTGATGCCCTCTTGCAACACCTACCATCTTACTTGGGTTTCTCTTACCTTGGGCGTGGGGTATCTCTTCACTGCTGCTCCAGCAAAGCACAGCCGCTGCTCCTTACCTTGGATGAGGGGTATCTCCTTACCGCCGCCGTTCCTGACCTTCAACGTGGGGTAGCTCCTCTAGGCCCTCCTGCGCCTGCGCAGCCACCGCTGCTCCTCGGGTTGCTCCTCCCGGCCGCAGGCCCTGGCCTCGGGCGCAGGCGGCTGCGAGCCGGCGCACTAAGCACAGCCGAGAGGAGCTACCCCATGTTCGAGGTCAGGGGCAGCGGCCTAGAGTGCCAGGCTGCAACAGCACAGGAACGGCTGAGAGGAGCTACCCTGTGTCCGAGGTCAGGGGCAGCGGCCGAGAGGAGCTACCCCGCGTCCGAGGTCAGGGGCGGTGACCCTGAGGAGCCACTGCGAGCCTGAGGCCAGGGACGGCAGCTGGGAGGAGACCCAGCACAGCCAAAAAAAAAAACCAAACAAACAGTGGGCATCTGCCCTGAAGACAAGCTACAGGGGGTAGATTTACATTTGGCTTGTGGCCGAAGGTACAGATCAAGTTCAAGGTCAAGGGGCAAAATCTCCAGACCCAGAGAGGGGGCACTTGTGTCCGTTACAGGCAGAGCCAGGACTAGGGCCCAACGATCCCAACCTCAGTCCTAAGACACTGCATCCCCAAGACTGGAGCTCCTGAACACACCCTCTCTAGGGCCTGGGGCAGGGAGGTTGAAGGGTGGGGCTCAACCACGGTTTTTGAAGAACAAACAAACCATAAAAATCTGGTCCTGTCACTCCCAGCTGAAAACATCCTGCGACCTGCAGGAGCGATTTCAAACATGTTTGCTGCAGAACCCTTCAAAAGGAACTTCCCACTGAAAATCTAAACTCACAACCAATGAAAGCACAGCTTCGCTACCTGAGACCAGGGGTGGGGGCTGGGGCCACCTCCCTTTGGTTGAGCTTCTTCCCGGTTCCTGGGGCACCTCTGAGGAAGCCCTAGAATTCCGGGGAGCTGTTTGAATCAAGTTCAAGTTCAAGTTCAAATGCCTGAGCAGAGCGTATAAGGGATTCACGGTTCAGCCTTACACGCTCCCCACTCAACTCACCTCACCTCCCAGCCTTCCCCACGTGCAGCCTGCAATGATCAGAACAGCCCATGGTCCTCCTGCCACGACTGACTCTCACCTTTGACCAGCCCTACATGCTGTCCCCTCTACTTTCAATTCTTCCCACCTGTTTCCCGTTTGTCTCACTTCCATGCACCCTTCAAAACTCAGTCAAGCATCACCTCCTCCAGGGAGCCTTCCCAGGGCCCTGTGTACGAAGGCACTGTCCTTCTGGTCCTGCACACATGCCTTGCTGAGAGCATTTATCACCTGCCTTGTACTGTTAGTGGGTTGTGCCAGGAGGCGGTCTGGTGTAGGAGCTCAGAGCTGGCCCAGGAGCCTCAGAAACCTGGGTTCAAATCCTGACTCTCAGCTCATCTGCTGTGGTTCCTTGGGTAAGCGTCACAACCTGACTGAACTCAGTTTTCTCATGTGCCAAGTGGGAGTAATGACAGCCACATCCCATGGCAGACAGGAGGACCGGATGAGTTAGAGTGGGCAGAGAGCGCGGCCTGGGTACATGTGCTCAGTCCACGGGTACTGAGCTAAAGGGCGGCCACCCCTCCTGCAGGCGCCCAGGGAGTCCTTGTTGCTGTTGTTTAGTCCCTCAGTCATGCCCGACTCTTTGCGACCCCATGGACTGTGGCCCACAGGCTGCTCTGTCCATGGGATTTCCCAGGCAAGAATACTGAAGTGGGTTGTCATTTTCTTCTCCAAGGGATCCTTACAACCCAGGGATCAAACCTGCGTCTCTTGCATTTTCAAGTGGATTTTTTACCACTGAGCCGCCGGGGAAACCTGGGGAATCCTACTCGGAAATAGTAGATGCTAGGGGTGGGGCCACAGTGAGACAGAAGCTGCGGATCTGCCCTCAAGGAACTGACAATCCAGGCAAGGGAGCAGAAGTCTAGACTTGAGGCAATGAAATAATGCAACACCCGTTAATCACAGGCTGAAAGGGTTGAGTCCAACTTGGCTGGATCATGAGTCTTGGCCCAAAACAGACGCTTCATAAATGTTGAAATGAAAAGAGTTCAACAGAAGGAAAAAGTGCCTAGTCTAGAGAGCATGTGTGGGGAGCAAGAACTTGAGAGGGGGTTTAGGGGGTGTGTGCTGAAGCCAGGGAGTCCAGGAGGGGCTGGGGGGCAAGCGGGGAGCACCCCTGTTTTATTCCAACTCTGTTACAAAGGACTTGAGGCTGCTTCAAAATCACCTCATTGTTTCTCTCTTCCCTCTACCTTTCTGTATTGTCTGGATGTTTTTCCTGGAGCATGTGTTACTTTGAAAGTCAGAAAAAGCAATTAAGTTATTTTCATTTGCAAGATTTTTTTTTCCCCCTGAAATCACATGCACCAAGGACAGTTAAAGTTTTCAAAGCAAAAATAGAGGAGGCATCAGAAGCGATGGTGAAGGGGGTGGTAATTATACCAGGAACCTGGGAAGAATGAGTTATTTTGAACAACAGTTCATTTTGACTTTGAGCTTCCAAAGACAAGGCCAAAAGGGAAACGGGCAGAAGTGGAAGATGGGGTGATAATAATAGCCAGCACCTCGCAGTGCGGAAAGGGAGCTGAAAGAAGCAGGGAGTATACAGCGGCTCCAGTTTGCTAGGCACTTCGTGGAAGCCTTGAGCCTTGCTGAATCTACCCTATGGCCTCCTGGGGTGGGTGCCACCTCCATCTTCACTGTGCAGATGAGAGAACTGACGTTCAGAGAATCCAGCATCCCATCCGATGTCCAGGAGCAGGAAGCTGCTAAGAGTGGAGAGGCTCAGACCCGAGCCCACACCCTCCGGGAAAGCCGCAGGTGGAAGCTGCAACCTGCACCGGCGGACTGGGTGGTCCCCGTGAGCAGGCACAGCAGGGGAAGGACCGGCCATCCGCACACCCCCGGGCCTGACAGCTGCAAGCTGGCTCTGGGCCTCCTAATGGAGTCCTGATACAGCGCATGGCAGTGACAGTTGAGCCCAGAGATAGCAGGGTGCGTCATGTCTGTCTGACAGAAGGGGCAGGTCACCAGCAGCCCTGTAATCCTCTGATTTCTGCAAGGCTGCTGCACTTAACCCCTGCCTCTCCAGACTGGGCAGTGGCCACACCAGCCAGTGGCCAGTGAGTTGGGGGGCCTGAGAATCCAGAGCGGGAATCCTGGCTCCTCCCTCTTCCCATCCCCAGGAGGACCTTTCACTCCCGCTACCCCGCCGGTGCTTGCTCGGGCAGTTGGAGCAGAGGGAGAGAGCCCTGTCTCTGCCCTCAACCCCTACCTCCCAACTCCTTCTCCACCTGGAGGTCAATAAGGGTCTTTGAAAAAGCGAAATTTCATGAGAATGTCTTGCTGCCCTCTTCCCTTCAGTGACTCCCTATTGCCCTCAGGATAAAGTCAAGCTCCTTATGGTGTCCTGCAGGCTCCCTCTAGTCCAGCCCTTGCCATTTCTCTAGCCTTTCCCCTGGACTCCTTTCTGGTCCTCCCGTCCAGCTCTGCCTCGGGGCCTTTGCATATACCATTCCCACCAATGCCAACTGTGATCCTGCCCTGCTTCACCTCTGCCCTCTCGGTGTGCTGGCTCAGCTCTTATCCTCCAGGTCTCAGCTTAACTTGCTTGATTTGCTGAGACTGGGTCAGGGTGCTGTGTAACCAGCAGCCCCAGTCATTCAGACCGTGATTCTCTGAGATCCACACAGGCACCACCTCCGTGAATTCTCACAGCATCCGTGAGGGCTAGGCATTGCAACCATCCCGTTTTCTCCACCAGGAAGGTAATGCTCTGAGAGACTGGGGCTACAGGTCACACGGCCAGTCTGGAGCAGAGTCACGATTTGAACCCGGGTCTGTCTGAGGCCCTGGAGTTCTCCTCCAGGCAGACTTTGGGAGCTGGAAGCCACCTTAGATGACACAGTCCAAAACCCTCCAGGGACGGGTGTGGAAACTGAGTCCTAAAGAAGGATGATGACCCTCTGCCACCCCAGGGGTCCCCTAGCAAGTTGGTGGGGAGCTGGGAGAGCATCCTGGCCCAGGCCTGTATTATTCTTAGTCCCCCATCCAATGAGCCTTGCCACGTCTCTCCTAGAGGGAGCCTCCGGGGGCAGCAGCAGAGAAGGGAGGTGACGCCCCGGCTAGGCACCCTTCCCCAGAAGCTGGACTGGAAGCAAAGGGGCTTCTCAGAGAGACGCCCTGCCCACTCCTCCCCCAACCCTGCCAGCAGCTGCTGAGCACAATTAGCCAACAAGTGGCTGTTTTGTGGAGTTACCGCTGGTGTGTTTTAAGTGGCTTTCTGAGTGGGAAATGTTTAGTAGGAGAGTCAGGCAGACAAAAGGGGAGCGAACGCATTAGGTTTTATCGGTCTGTTTTGCACACATCTGACATCACTCTTTGAAGCAAGTTCTCTTTAGCCCTGGGAGCATGATAAAGAGACAAGAGGGAGAGAGTGCAGACAGGCAGACACGCTCGCTCGCGTGCACACGCACCGTCTTCCGAGTGGAGGCATAATGGCCGCAGACGTTGGAGCGAACTGTCCGACAGATGGGGCCCGCCCTGCTCCAGAGGAGAGGCTGGGGATGGCAGAGACAGTCTTCAGGTGAAACAGAATAACTGAATTAGCCAACCATTGTGCACTGAGATGGTAATGCGTCTGCCGCTTCCTAATGGCCACCCAGTTGCCAGAGAACGAAACCTCTTCTGATCACGCAGCCGGTCCAAGGACAAAAGTCATCGAGAGACGGCAGAGGAGGGAGTGGGGAGGAGGGAGCCCGCCTTCCCCGGGCAGGGGCTTGGACAAAGGGTCCACCTCCTGGTCACTCTCATGGATGGGGCTTCTGCTCTACTTTGCTAAGAAGTAGAGAGCAAAGGAGTAGGTACCTGTGGGGGAGATGCTGGAGTCGGGGACTGGGTCCCGAGAGCAGAAAGGCACGTAGCAGACAGGCGGTTGACACAAGGGTAGGCAGTGAAGGTATGGTCTGGAGGTAAAGCCGCTTTCCTTAACTTCAGTTCAACGCAGGCATCTTTATTAACCCCCTTTCTCCCAGGTCTTGTTTCTTAAAAGGAGAGGATTTGATTTTACCCGTTGTCCATCCATTCATCATCCATCCAACCACCTACCTGTCCATCCATCCATCCAGATGGACAGTCATTCCTTGAATAAGTATTTTTGTTCAATAAAGGTTAAAGACATTTTCCTTTCCTCTGTGTACCTCCTTGAGGACTGAGGTTACATACACTTTCTTACCATCATTCCTTTTTCATGGTGAGTTCTTTCCCTGGAAACCCTCATCCTTCTACGTTTGCTTATTGACATTTTATCTACTTTCAAAGCCCATTTTGCATGCTAGCTCCCGGGTGGGGCTTTTTCAGATTCACTTGTCTCTATCTGAGTTATAGATCATTTAGTAAGTATGTTTTGAGCCCTGATTCAGGGTCAGGCATGCTGCTAGGGGCTGGGAATACTGAATGAATGAGAAGCTTATAGGTTAGCAGAGGGAAGATGATGATTTAAAATCCCAGATAATTATTAATTACAGTTGTGATGTGCTATGTGGAGGAGCTGCATGGGCGGTAGGGCATCTTGGTTGGGGATCAGGAAGGCTGCCTGGAGGAAGAGGCCCTGTGGGGAGGGCTGGAAGGGTGGGTCAGGAGAGGCGTGGGGGACACTGAGAGCCTCAGGTGGGCAGAAAGAGGAGGAAAGGAGATGTCTGGGCAGCAGAAAAGTAGTGAGAAGGCTCTGAGGAGAGAGAGAGAGAGCCCTGAGGAGTGGGAGGGGACACGCTGGGGGCCAGTGAACCCATGTGAGCCTGGGCACAGGGGTGAGACCAGAAGGGGCCCGATTCTCCAAGCCTCAGTGGTAAATACTGGAGGTGACAGAGGGGAGGATGAAGGGAGGTGCCAAGGACAGTCCTTGGCCAGGAGGAACTGGGCATGGAGGGGAACCCAGTCTGGGCTGGGAATCTATTGGGCTGGCCAAAAAGTTCATTTGAGTTTTTCTTAAGATGCTATGAGAAAACCCAAATGAACTTCTTGGCCAGCCCAATAGGTGATGGAGGAGAAGGAGGCTCTTTTTTACCAGAAGCAAGGATTTCATTCAACTCACCGATACCTTCCTGCTTCCCCTGTCTTTCAGCCGACCCCCAGTCCTCTGTTCTGGGCCTTCTGCTCTGTCCATTCCCGCCAGCCCTGGTCAGAAGCTGGAGGACGGGAAAGGCATAGTATGAACAAGAAGAATAAGAGACTGACTTGCTGAGCAGGCAGGTTTAGGCCCCACCACCACCGCCGCCCCTGCCGCTGCTCTGAGTCCCTTAAGTTGGATAAACCATCTTCAAGGAGCCCCCGGAAAAAGATGGTGCCTCTTGCAATGTTTCCCTCAGGATCACTTTCAGCAAAGAGGATGATTTCTCCCTTGAGTAAAAGATAGACTTTCTTTTTTTGCTTTCTATTTTTTAAGTTATTTTTAATTGGAGGATAATTGCTTTACACTGTCGTGTTGGTATCTGTTGTACAACAACGTGAATCAGTTATAAGTGTACACATATCCCTTCCCTCCTAAATCTCTTTTTCCTTTTTCCCGCAGAGAGCAGGGGCTACTCCTGGTTGTGGTGCGTGCGCTCTAGGTGCATGGGCCTCAGTACTTCGGCACGGGTTCTAGAGTGCAGGCTCAAACAGCTGTGGCCCATGGCCATTGTTAGTTGCTCTGCCGCACGTGGGATCTCCCAGGATCAAGGATGGAACATTGTCCCCGAATTGATTCTTATCCACTGTGCTACCAGAGAAGTCCAAGCCTCTTTTTTCTCTTTCTCATTACA
This sequence comes from Capricornis sumatraensis, assembly GCF_032405125.1. Lineage (NCBI taxonomy): Eukaryota > Metazoa > Chordata > Mammalia > Artiodactyla > Bovidae > Capricornis > Capricornis sumatraensis. The sequence continues at coordinate 6,119,965 of NC_091069.1, forward strand.
GTAGTAATATTTTCTTGCTGGGAAAAAAAAAAAAGTTGGGTCACAGAGCTCAACAGACACAGAACCTTGGCCCCCCTTGGCTCCACCCTTCCCCCACCCCACGCCCAGTCCATCAGCTCATCCTGCTGTCTCCACCTTCAGAACCAATCCTGACTCCAACACGGGCCACCCCCTCCATGCTGCTGCCTGATCCAAGCCCCCTCACGGATCTTGCAGACCCAGCAGTAGCATCCTAATGGTCTCCAGATTGAGCCCTGGCCTCAGGCTCTTCACTCAGCAGTCACAGGAGACCATGCCTTTGAGGGCAGTGGTGCCGCAAGGAACCACGACGCATCGCTGCCTAAAAGCCCCCGATGCCTTTTGTCTCACTCAGAGCAAAAGCCAAAGTCCTCATCTCTATCCACAATATGCTATGTGACCTGCCCTCCATCTCTCCTCTCCTCCGCCTGCCTTCCTCCCCTTCTGCCCTCTATACCCCACTTCCCACTAGTAGCTTCCTTGCTGCTCCTTGAACCCATGACCCCACTCTCACCTCAGGGCATTTGCACGTGCTACTTTGAGGATCCCTCCCCAGCCTCCTCCATCTGGAGGGCTAGCTCAGGTTGCTTTCCAAATGTCACCACTTCAGAAAGTCTTCCCTCCCAGCCTTGTTTAACAATAACCCCTTCCTGGGCTGAAGGGAGAGGGAAGTGGGGAATTCCTGTTAAATGGGCGTAGAGTTTCAGCTTAACAAGATGAAAACAAGCTTAACAAGTCCTGGAGGTGGATGGTGGTGATAGTTGCATGAAAATGTGAAATGCCACCAAGCTCTACACATAAAAATACTAAGGGGGCCATAAAAAAGGAAAAAGACTTGGAGATTGTCATGCAAAGTGAAGTAAGTCAGAAAGAGAAAAGCAAATATCGTGTAACTCATATCATATAGCTTATATGTGAAATCTAGAAGAAAGGTCCAGAAGCCCATGATGTTAATGGGGTCTCTCCTTGCTGGCTGGACCAGAACCGCCAACTTCTCCCGGCACTGCTGGATTTCAGTGTCTGTTCCGCTCCCCACCCCATAGCAGCTGCTCTCTGGAAGGACTCACGCGGTCTTGTCCTGAGCTTGCACAGCCCAGATCACTTGCTTAGAAACCCATTACTGCCCAGCGACCTCTACTCCAGCCCCACAGATACCAGCTGCTTTAGCAGCTCCCCATTTTGACCTTTCCCTCCCCAGCTCAGGGGATGGCTGTATTCAGCTTGCACCTCAGCTCTGTGCTCTGTGGTTGGGGCCCTGCCTCCCAAGGCTGAGTGAGTATGGAGCTTACCTCACAGGTTTTTCCCTTCTCCCAGGGATTTCAGCCTTGCACTTCCTGAAAACAGCTGCCTCATATGTTTGGTCCAGGGCTTCCCAGGTGGCTAATCAGTAAAGAATTTGCCTGCCAATGCAGGAGATGCATGTTTGATCCCTGAGCGGGGAAGATCCTCTGGAGAAGAAAATGGCAACCCACTCCAGTATTCTTGCCTGGAGTATTCCATGGCCAGAGGAGTCTGGCGGGCTACAGTCCATGGGATCCCAAGAGTGGGACATGACTTAGCAACTAAACAACTACACATTTGATCCTGTTTTATAGATATTTATGGTGGGAGGGATGGCTGATACCCATTACTCCACCACGGCCAGTAGCAGATGATTGCTAGCAGTGTTATTCACTTGTTTCTTAAATCTAATTTTTATTTTGGAATAATTTCACCTCCATGGAAAGGTTGCAAAAAGAGTACAGAGAGCTCCTCCATATCCTTCACCCACGACCCCTGGAGTTAGCTTCTTATATGCAACCATGACACGTTTGTCAAAACTAAGAAATTGTCATTAGTCCAATATTACTAAACGACAGACTTAGATCTGATTTTTACCAATTTTTCCATTAATGTCCTTTTACTACTGTTCTAGAATCCAGTCCAGAATCCCACACGCTGGTGGCTCTATGTGAAGAGCAAACACCTGGGAACAACAGAAATAGCCCCATTAACAGAACATGGGCGAATAAATCATGGTTCAGTCATGTAATGAAATAGTAAGTAATGAGATGCGGTACAAATGTATACAATGGACCATGGCTCAACCATTAAAAAGAGGAAATAAGGCCATTTGCAGCAACATGGATGGACCCCGAGATTGTCACATTGAGTGAAGCAAGCCAGACGGGGGAAAAACAAGTATCGTATGGGATTACTTATATGAGGATGCTAAAAGGATTATGCAAATGAACTTATTTCCAGAACAGAAACATACTCACAGACATAGAGAACTAACTTATGGTTACCAGACTGGAAGGGTGGGAGGAAGGGATAGTTAGTTAGGGATGTACAGGGAGAAGGGAGTTTGGGATTTCCATATACACATATATCAACAAGAAGGACCTACCGTATAGCACAGATGAACTTTGCTCAATATTATGTAACAACCTAAGTGGGGAAAGAATTTGAAAAAAAAAATATATATATTATATATATATATACATACATATGACTGAATCACTTTGCTGTGCACCTGAAACTAACACAGTGTTGTTAATCAACTATACTCCGGTATAAAATACAAAGTTAACAGAAAAAAAAAAGTACTACGGTAAGAGTGAAAAGAAAGGAATTCTTATATAAGTAACAACATGGATAAATATCATAGGCATAGTGTTGAGTAAAAGGAGCCTGACACAAAGAGATGCTGATTCCATTAAGGTAAAGTGAAGTGAAGTCGCTCAGTCATGTCCGACACTTTGCGACCCCATGGACTGTAGCCCACCAGGCTCCTCCGTCCATGGGATTCTCCAGGCAAGAATACTGGAGTGGGTTGCCATTTCTTTCTCCAGGGGATCTTCCCGACCCAGGGATCGAACCCAGGTCTCCCACATTGCAGGCAGACGCTTTAGCCTCTGAGCCGCCAGCGAAGCCCTAAGGTAAAGTTCTACTTAATGCTGATAGAGGTCAGAAGAGTCATTACCATCTTTGGCAGACAGAGCCTAGGGTGACCCGCATCATTCCTGGTGTTTACTCCTGCACAATCCTTTCCCCTCGTTTGTGGGTGGGACCAGTGGTTTGCTTTTAGCCAGTAGACTATGACAAAGGGGGAGGGCTTTTGTGGATGTAGCTAAGGTCCCAAAGCAGTTGGATGTCGAGTTCCTTTTAAGGGTGGGCCAGACTTAATCAGGGGAAAGCCTTAGGAGGAAGAGATTCTCCTGCCGGCTGGAAGAAGCAAGCTTCTGTGGTGTGAACTGCCTGCACGAGGTCACGTGGCAAAAGCAGCCAAAGCTGATGGCCAGGAAGAACACAGGGACCTCAGCCCTATGGCTGCGAGGAGCTGAAGGCTGCCAACAACCACGAGGTCTTGGAAGAGAGCCCTGGGCTCCAGAGAGGAAACGCAGCCTGGCTTGACACCCTGATTGCAGCCATGGGAGACCTTGAGCAGAGGGCCGTGAAGCCATGTCCACTCCTGACCCACAGAGAACACGAGATCACAAATGGATGTTGTAAGTTCGTGGTCATTTGTTATGCTGTGATAGGTACCAAATATGCCCTTGGAAGGAGAGTGACTGGGAAAGGGTATAAGGGGCCTTCCAGGATACTGGACATATTCTATATCTGGATTTGGGTAGTAGTTTTATAGGTGTACTAAGTACTAAAACTTCATCAAGTCCACTTAAGATTTGTGCAATTTACCATATGTAAAGTGAAAGAAAGTGAAAGTCGCTCAGTCGTGTCCAGCTCTTTGTGACCCCATGGACTATACAGTCCATGGAATTCTCCAGGCCAGAGTACTGGAGAGGGTAGCCTTTTCCTTCTCCAGAGGATCTTCCCAGCCCAGAGATTGAACCCAGGTCTCCCACATTGCAGGCAGACTCTTTACCAGCTGAGCCACAAGGGAAACCCAAGAATATTGGAGTAGGTAGCCTATCCATTCTCCAATGGATCTTCCTGACACAGGAATCAAACCAAGGTCTCCTGCACTGCAGGTGGATTCTTTACCATGTGTAACTTACACTTTAAATTAAAAAAATTTCATTGGTGAGCACAGTGGATGACTAGCCTTGGTTTTCTCTCTCTCCCTCCACCCACCCACCACCTTCTTTCATCTATCCAGTACTCAGGACCACCAAGGCCTCCTCCAAGTGTCAGACATCCCCTCTCCTATCTCCCTGTTAGTCACTGGTTGCAGAAAATCTCACTTACTCAGGTGGCATTTAGAGAGCAGAGGTGGAAGCTCTTAAGTGACTATCTTTCCAAAAATTTAAATTGAAACATGTCACCCTTCATTCGAATCCTCTAGTAGCACGAGACCCTGAGTGACTGGGGTCCTGCCCAACCTACCCCCCACCACCAACTGGGACTACCCCGGTCTCACTGCTTCCGGGACCACTCTCTCTGCTTCTTGCAGATGGGATCTGTTGTGTTTTTCTTCTTTGTTTGGCTGTGCCACATTTGCAGCTTACAAGATCTTAGTTTCCCAATCAGGGATGAACTCCAGGGCAGTGAAAATGCTGAGTCCTACCACTGGACTGCCAGGGAATTCCCTATTATGTTTGTCTTTAAATAAATAGCTATGTGCTGTTCTGAAGTTACTTCAAATACTTTTGGACACAGGTAGGGTATCCTCCTCACTCCCCCCAACCCCCTTCTTCCCTCCCTTCCTTCTATGTTCATCTTTAGTCTCTTTCTTCAGGGTAAAGATCTTAACATGTACACATGTCGCCCCTCCCAACCTCCTTACTTAACTTTATGAGATCAGCACCTCTCATACCTTAACATGTATGCAAATCAGCTGAGGACCTGGTTAAAATACAAATTCTGATTAGGACACCCTAGGGAAATGGGCCCCTAATTCTGTTTTCTAGTAAGTTCCTAGGTGACCCTTTTGGTCCCTGAACTCCGCTTCATGTAGGGGGTTGGAGAACCATCCCCTCTTCCTGCTGGTCCTGCTGCTGGGTGTAAGCGTCCCATGATGACTGAGGAAAGTTTGGACTCCTGGGCCTCCAACTTTTGGTGACCCTCCTCCTGAAATAAAGCCGCTGTTTTCTCTTGGGGAGTGAGGAGCCTGAACACAGGCTGGCTTGATGCCTCTGGCTTCTGTCCTTGGAGGGCTGTTTTAGCTGAGACAGAAGACTGTCCTGGGATCTGACTTCCATATGCAGAGTCAAGAGTGGGGAGCTCCATGCTGGTGGCACTTGGATCCACTGTGGTCTGATTCGAAGGTTTTGGGAAAGACAATCTCAGCCTTCTGAAGTGCCAGTGACACCCCAAATGCCAGAACCACCACCTTTGCCCACAGGAGATGGCAAAAGTGCTGAGCAGGGAGAGGAAAAATCAGAGACCTCTTTGAACTTGGTCTGTAACCTTGAGGAGCCCTCTGAGCCTCAGTTTCCCCATCTGAAAACTAGGTGGCTGGACTCAGCCCAGCTCTTAAAGGCTCATGCCTGAAACACTTTGGTGGACACGCCTGGGGTTGTCCTGCGCCCACACGTGCACGGAGACCTCAGCTCAGTGGCTATTATGGTGGGGTTTCCGGGGTGGCGGAAGTCCCTCTCTGCTATCCTAACTGAGCCACTTGGGGCTGTTTTTCACAGCACCATTGATCCAACTAAACCAGGGAGATACATTGCATCTCCTCCCGAGGTCAGGGGTTGGGCAGCCCAGCTGGTAAATCGCCCAGGGGCAGTGTTTTAAAGCCCTGCTCTGTGTTTTGACTCCTTGGGACCTAGCTTGAGAGCAGCGAGGCTTGGGGGAGGCTGCTGAAGTTTGATACGGCTTTGGGGACTGGCAGGGGCAAAGGGCTCCGGCCAAGGGAGGGACAAATAGATCGATGGGAAACTGCCATGACCTCATGACCTCAGAGATGGCTTCAAACCGTGTTCTTAACATGCCCTAGTAAATCTGGGGGTGGGTCTATGTCCCCTGGGGACAGTAGGGAGTATGGGGACAGGGGCAAGGGGTAGGAGAGGCAGGAGATGCTAGGGATGCTTAGACAATGGCCCAAGTGGCTAGACGCCCAGCCTCCCCGGGCAGCCCGGCCTTGTCTGCTCTCCTTTGTCCCACACAATGGGGGCACACCACTTTACAGTTTGCACAGAATTCTCCACGCCCTGTCCTTGCTCCGGCAGACTCCAGGGGGTGGGGAGTACATGGCCCCGTCTGACAGTGGGGAAACTGGGCTCAGATGGGGCTCAGCTTCCTGGTCACAGAGCTTTTAAGGAACTGCGAAGGGGCCAGTTTGAGGGACAAAATACAAGGGAGTCTGGACAGGTGGGGGTGAGGCTCCAGAGGCTGCTGAGGACCGACTTCACTCCTTAAGAAACCACAGGAGGGTGTCAGCTGGAGGGAGGGAAGGGGCATGGCATGATGCTCTTATTGTTATGGAAAGCTCTCACCGAGTGGGTGTGGGGAAGGCTTGCCTGGGCCTCCAGAGCTGGCGTGATGGACGACGGGGCTTGAACTTCCCTCCCGGCCCCCACCATCTTCCTAGGTAGTCACCTTGAAGTTGCCGGAGTGTGACAGATCTGAGTCCCATCTCTGCCCCTGGCTTGTTCCATGGATGTGGGCAACTGATTTCACCTTGAAGTTTCCCCAGTTTTACGAGCGTGAAAGTTTTAACAGCACCTGGGGCAGAGCATTGAGGATGGCTGCTGTTATCATCCCATTTCCCCTTCCGTCGACCTCAGTGGTCCTCCCCGGGATGCCTCAGAGCTCCTGGTCTTGGACTGTAAAGACATCACACCTGCAGGTCCCTGGTGGCCACACGATGGGCTGTGAGCTCAGATGCCATGCAGAACAAGGGGGCTTCTGCTGGTGGTGATAGCTTACGGTGAACAGTGTCAGATTCTTCATCTCCAAAGAGGAAGATTTAGCTTCGGGACCAGGGACCAGGCTTGATCACATAAGAGCTTCTGTTTAGCAGAGTTTTATTAAAGTGTAAAGAGAGACAGAGAAAGCCTCTGACACAGACATCAGAAGGTGGCAGAGAGTGCCCCCCTCCCTAGTGTTAGCAAGCGAGTTTTATACTTTTTAAATTGGTTATGACAATAAGTCAAAAGAATGTCTCAAGGTTGTAAAGATCTTACCAGACCCACTCCCATAATTTACATTTTAAGATATCAGGACTAGTCAGAAGGTTTCCAGGAAGGAGAAACTGTCCTCAAGCAGGGTACAATGTTGCTATATAATTGTTAGTACAGAGTTTCAACTGAGTCGTTTGTTGTATAATCAAATCAGTTCTGGGCTTAAAGAAAAAACGGTTTTATGTGACTAAGACTAAGGAATGTAGAGGGGAAAAAAAGCGTTTGTCCTTTCCTCCTCTTAGAGAATTTCAGATCCCTCTCTTCTCCTCAGGGACTTCTTATCAACCTGCCTGGGAACTGACTGTCTCAGTGGCACTAACTGTCCTTGCTGGACCCTGCACCCCCCGGGTGAGGTGCACCTAGAGGCCAGTGGGCGCCGGTTCCAGCCTGGGCTTTGCTGCAACGGGCTCTGCATTGCATCTCCTTTCTGTGCCTCCGTCTCCCCACTGGTGCAATGACTGCTGTTTCCTCAAAGCAACAGGCCCAGTCAGTCACCCACAAGGTGAGTTAGGATTTTGCATGTAGTTACATCAGACCCCATTGTGATAAATATACTCTCCTTATAATTCTCTTCCATGTCTCTCAGTATGTCAGGGAGTCTTGGGTTGGTGTTGATTTGTCTTCAATGCCTTAAAAAAAAACTTTTTATTTTATATTGGAGTAGAGAAGGCAATGACAACCCACTCCAGTACACTTGCCTGGAAAATCCCATGGACAGAGGAGCCTGGAAGGCTGCAGTCCATGGGGTCACTGAGGGTCGGACACGACTGAGCGACTTCACTTTCACTTTTCACTTTCCTGCATTGGAGAAGGAAATGGCAACCCACTCCAGTGTTCTTGCCTGGAGAATCCCAGGGACGGGGGAGCCTGGTGGGCTGCCGTCTATGGGGTCACACAGAGTCGGACACAACTGACGTGACTTAGCAGCAGCAGAGTTGATTAACAATGTCATGAAAATTTTGGGTGTACAGGAAAGTGATTCAATTATACATATATATGTATTGATTCTTTTCCAAATTATTTCCCCATTTAGGTTGTTATATAATACTGAGCAGAGTTCCCTGCATACACAGTAGGTTCTTATTGGTTATCCACTTTAAATATTGCAATGTGCACATGTCAGTCCTACAAATGCCCTGCTATCCCTGCCACCGTAACCATAAGTTTGTTCTCTAAGTCTGAATCTATTTCTGTTTTGCAAATAATTTCATTTGCATCATTTTTTAGATTCTACATGTAAGTGATATCACTGATATTCATCTTTCTCTGTCTGGCTCACTTCACCCAGTCTGAGAATCTCTAGGTCCATCTATATTGCTGCAAATGGCATTATTTCATTCTTTTTAACGGCTGAGTAACATTCCATTGTATATAGGCTTACTGCCTTTTGAAGCTTTGGTAAACTCACTTTTAAAAAATGTTTGAATATTAAAGCTTTTATGAAAAATGTGATAAAATACACAAAACACAATTAATCATCTTAACTAATTAAGTGAACAGTTTGGTGGTGCTAATGATCTCACTTTTTGTCAGCGAGAACAGAGCCCCTTAAAGAAGAGCTAGTAAGGAGATAATAGCAGGAAGTGGGTCCCCCGCAGGGGGATGACCAGGTGTCCTCCTGATTCTTCCACCTGGTGTGTCCACAGATGGAGCTGCCGTGTGGCTTCTCCACCCCGCTGCTGTTGTCTGGCGGGCAGAGCCAGCTCAGCTGGGAGGCACGGCACTCAGGGCCTGGGCTCCGGCCTCAGACATACTTGGGTTCAAATCCTGGCTCTGCTTCTCACCAGTTGGGTGCCTTTAGGCAGAGTCTAACCTCTTTGCCTAAAGAGGCTGCATCCCTATCTATAAAATTGGACTGCCCTCCCCTGCACAAAGGTGTGGGTGGTGCTCAGAGGTAAACCCAGGGAGGCAAGTCATGGACGTCATGACCATGGGGAATATTAACCGGAGCTAAGCAGGGATGGACAGAGATGCTGCTGGAGGAATTTCTTTCTTGTTCTCATCCTCACCTCCAGCCTGCCAAAGGGTGGCTTAGGGCACAGGCCCTTCTTTCTTTCTAAAACACATTTTATTTATTTACTATTTAGTTTTGGCTGTGTCGGGTCTTTGCTGTGCAGGCTTCTCTCTGGTTGCGGTGAGTGGGGCTCCTCTCTAGCTGTGATGTGCAGGCTTCCCATTGCTGTGGCTTCTCTTGCTGCAGAGCACGGGCTCTAGGGCGTGCGGGCGTCAGCAGCTGTGGCTCCTGGGCCAGAGCACAGACTCAGTAGTTGTGACACACAGACTCAGTAGTTATGACACACAGACTCAGTAGTTGTGGCACACAGGCTCAGTGGTTGTGGCACACAGGCTCAGTGGTTGTGGCACACAGACTCAGTAGTTGTGGCACACAGGCTCAGTGGTTGTGGCACACAGGCTCAGTCGTTGTGGCACACAGGCTTAGTAGTTGTGGCACACAGGCTTAGTTGCTCCGTGGCAGGTGGGATCGTCCCCGGATCAGAGATGGAACCCACGTCCCCTGCATTGGCAGGCGGATTCTTTATGAGCCACCAGGGTGCACAGGTCTTCTGTGAAGCTCCTTTCATTTGGAAGGCTGCCCTCCCCAATGGTCTGTTTCCACCCTGATGCTTCCCAAGACCAGAGAAAGGGAGTGAGGAGCAGGCCCTCGAGATCTGGGTACAGGTGGCTCAGCCTTACCTGCCTCCCTCCTCCCAAAGGGCAGGGGCTGCGCAAAGGGCCATGTCACTGACCAGTGCAAAGGAGGGAGCAGATTGCAGGGTTAGGGAGGGGGGACCGGCATGCCCGAGGAGTCCACTTGTCCTCCTCTGGGGCGGGGCTCTGACAGACTGTACCCTCCCAGGGCAGCCATCAGTCCCTGGCCTCTTTCTGCATCTGCGGCCCCAGGAGTCAGGCCTGAGGCTGCTGCCCAGCCCGTGTGCCAGCCCTGGCCGCCTGCTTCCCAGGAACCTGCCCCAGGACACAGATAAAGCCGCCTTTCAGAGCTCTGTTCAGGCCACTGCAGGGGGCTTAGGGTGGAGTGCTGGGGTCCTCCGAGCTGTCAGACAAAGCCGCCTTGTTGGGAAGGCTCAGACAGAGCAGGGACCACCCCCCCCCAACCCAGGGAGACCCTGCCCCTAAGGGCACATGGGGCCAACATGGTCCCAAGGGCAGGGCAACCGGCCTCATTGAGTCCTGGACGCAGGAGGGAAGGGAGGGTGGGGCTAAGTGGCTCGGATCTCTGAGAGCAGGACTCTTGGGTTTGGGGATGCTCTTCTCAACCACGTGAGCCACCCATTGTTCTGGATGCTGTTAGAGCAAACCGGGCCATGGGGCCCTGGGCCACCCGGCTGCACCCCCTCCTCAGGCCCTCATTCTTTCCTCCTGAACCCACTCAGCCCGTTTAGATGCTTGAACTTCCAGGGTACACGCTGTTCCCTCTGCCTGGGATGCCCTTCCCTGCAATTCTCACACGGCCGCCCCTGCTCGTTGTCCTTGGAGGCGGCTCGGACCACTGTCCAACATGATGGCTCAGCAGTGAAGAATCCGCCTGCAATGCCGGAGATGCAGGTTCGAGCCCTGGGTCATGAAGATCCCCTGGAGAAGGAAATGGCACCCACGTCAGTCTTCTTGCCTGGAGAAACCCATGGACAGAGGAGGCTGGCGGGCTCCCATCCACGGGGTTGCAGAGAGTTGGACACGACTTAACAACTAAACCACCACCATCCCTCTGGGACAAGGAGGTAGGGGGTGTCTTCAGGTATGTCCTGGGCACCTAGAATAATGCAGAGCCTCTAGGACACGGGGAATAAATAGTCATTGAATAAAAGAAGCAGCCTGTTGAATAAAACAAAAAGCCTTGTTTCTGACTTACTTCACTTACCATGTGGTATCACACACGTGGAATCTAAACTACGGCACGAGGGAACCTACCTTCGAGACAGAAACAGAGTCCCAGACCTGGGCAGCAGACTTGCGGCTGTCAAGGGGTGAGGGTGGACGAGCGGGAAATGGGCGTTTAGGGTTAGGAGACGCCAACTGTTACAAATAGGATGGGTAAATGGCAGCGGCCTCCTGTGTAGCACAGGCAACTACATTCGATAACTGGGGACAAAGCATAATGGGAAAGAATATGAAAAAAGAATGTATGTATGTGTGTAACTGAGTCACTTTGCCGTGCAGCAGAAATTAAAGCAGCATTGTAAATCAGTTACACTTCAATACAAATTTTTCTTAAAAGAAGAGGAAGCAATCATGTTCCCCCAAGAGGGGTCACCTCGAGAGTGGAGGCAGTGCCCGGCATGGAGCCCACGTGAGTTTATTTCCAAAGCTTTCCTGGGGCCTCACAGTCTCTTACCCACTGCTGTAAGAGGGTCACCCTTGGGTTACTCCCACCCTGAGAAAGGGGTGGACCCCTACGCCTGTCTCATCACCCCCACCCCAACCTCTGAGTGGTGCCGAAGGGCTGGGGGCTGCCTTGGCCGCAGCCATGGTGGGGACATCTGTCTTCACGATCAGGGCCTGGCAGGAGCAGGGTGAGGCCCCGGGGAAGAACGCTGAGAACAAACAGAGACGGGAGCCGGCCGGTCCTGTGCGCCATGGACATAAATAAACGGTCACACCGGCATAAACAGCCGGGCTGGGAGTTCTGGAGTCCGCATGGCGATTTCTCAAACCTCAGGCAGGAATCGGGTCAGCTGGGGTCCCAGATGGGAGGACCTCCTGTGTTGCAGCCGCTTCATTACCGTCTTAACTGAGTGGCCGGCTGGGTCCCTGGGAGCCCCGGTGGGGGTGACTCATGTCGTGATTAGTCACAATTGGCGCCTGCGCCCACCCCGGGGTCAGGTTGTGGGGGGAGGGGCCCAGGAGGAAGCAAGTGTGTGTGGGGGGTGCTGGTGGAGTTACGATCATTAATAATAATTTAACGAGGACTTCCCTGATGCCCCAGTGGTTCAGACGCCAGGCTTCCGCTGCAGGGGAGTGCGGGCTTGATCCCTGGAAGCGGAACTAAGATCCTGCTTGCTTCGCAGCATGGCCAAAAAAATAGAAGGTAGTAATAGTAATAGAACGTGCAAGCACATTGAATTGCTCCAGTCATGTCTGAGTCTGTGCTACCCTATGGACTGTAGCCCACCAGGCTCCTCTGTCCAGGGGATTCTCCAGGCAAGGATACTGGAGTGGGTTGCCGTGCCCTCCTCCAGCGGATTTTCCCAACTCAGGGATCGAACCCTCGTCTCTTAACATCCACCTGCATTGTCAGATGGGTTTTTTTTTTTTTTTTTTTAAACCACTGGTGCTACCTGGAAAGCCCAATAATAATAGAACAACAGTTTTCATTTCTTGGACAGTTACCAGGGGTCTGCCCTGTTTTAAGCTAAGTGTATTATTTATTCCTCAGGCCAGCCTCAAACAGTAAGTATGATTATTGGGCCCATTTTACAGATGGGGAAACTGAGACTCAGAGAGATGAAGTAATCAGCTCCAAATCCAGGTCCACCTGAGTTCTAACTGGAGTTTGCAATCATTGTGCTCTCCACTGTCACCATGGGTCTGCAGGGAGCGTGCCAGGGCCCTGGAACCTCTGTCCCTCTTCCTCAGGGAGGCTGGTAAGCATGGCCAGTGCAGCTGAGTCTGCAGAGTCCTGGTTAAACACACAGGCACTCGGCCCCTCCTGCATCTGATGGAGGCAAGGTGGGTAATGAGGAACCATCACAGGGCCCATTTTATCAGGCTTTCCCTTCGGTAGATGCAATCGGCCGCTGTCTCTCCAGGCCTATAGTTTTCAAATCTCAGCGAGCATCAGAATCACCCAGGTAGCTTGTAAAACAGACAAGAAGGGCCCAACTTAGGAATCTGCCTATTTATCAAGAAATATCGCGCCCCTGTGGCAAAACACAGCTCCAACATTTCAAAAATCAACAACAAAATGAGCCCAGAGTCCTTTCTCCCTGGCCTGCCTGGGCTCGTCTGGAATTCAGACAAATGGGCTGGAACCACATCTAAAGTTCTGACCTGACCTCACTGAGATTTCCCGGCTGTCATCAGAGGGGACCCTGGAGCTACATGGAGAGGATGCTGGAGTGGCTTTCACAGCTTCACGAGCTGTAAAAAGGACATTTGAAAAGAAAGGGAAGGACTTCACTTTCCAATGTACAGGATGTGGGTTCAATCCCTGGCCCGGGGAAATAAGATTCCACATGCCTCATGGCCAGAAAATCAGAACACAAACACCAGAAGTAACACTGTAACAAATTCAATAAAGATTTAAAAAATGGTCCACATTTTTTAAAAATCTTAAAAAAAAAAAAAAAAGGAAAGGAAACCCAGAGGTTGTGAAATCCAAGCCCTTTGTTTTATATTTGGGGAAATTGAGACCCCAAAAGGTTCAACAGCTTTTCTAGGACATCAAGCTGCTTGAGGCTACAAGCGTCTAGGACTACACCCCTCACCACCCCCTGCCCCCAGAGGGTCAGTACTTACTGCCGAGTTACCACTCATGCAGGTGAAGCTGCTGATGTTAAAATTAAGATCAGTTGCTGGGTGGACTTGGATCCCTTAATCTTTTGGGGCCTCAATATCCTTCAAATGTAAAACAAAGGGCTTGGATTTCACAACCTCTGGGTTCTCTTTCTCTTTTGTTTAAGATTTTAAAAAATGTGGTCCATTAAAATAAAATGTTTATTGAATTTGTTACAATGTTACTTCTGTTGTTTATCTCCTGATTTTCCGGCCATGAGGCATGTGGGATCTTAGTTCCCTGACCAAGGATGGAATCCACACCCCTTGCATTGGAAGGTGAAGAAAGGGAGGGACTTCCCTGGTGGTCTAGTGGTTAGGACTTCCCACCAGGGAAGTCCCTCCCTTTCTTTTCCAATGTCCTTTTTACAGCTTGTGAGGCTGTGAAAGCCACTCCAGCATCTGTGTTAGCTGGGCTGATATTTTCCAGGACCTGGCATGGGGCCTGGAATATAGAAGCTGCTCAGTTAATGTTTTTGAAACGTGCCCTTGAAGGTCATCCACAGCTGTGGGCAAAACAGACGCAGCCCTTATTTTCATGGGGCTTACAGCCTTTCAGACTGCTGTGGCTTGTGAGCCAGGGTAAGGAAGGCGGGGGAGTGGCTCCTCTTCTCCAGGGGAGGAGGCCGATTCTCTTCCTCCTCACCTCTCTATGCCAAGACCTTGGCTTCAGTGATCTAAGGTCAGACAGGGAATGAGATGTGTAAAGCAGGGGGGAGCATGAGGCGTGAGGGAGCGGTAGCGACTGTGGCCAACAGCGATGGCATTTGAATCTTATTTATTTTTTTTAAGAAGCATTGAGCCAGACAGTGGAAAACCCTGACATACCTAAAGGCCAAGTATGGCCCAAGGCTGTAGTTAGCCGTGGCCAGTGTGTCCTATAGTACTGGATCAGGAGGCTAAAGACCAGAATCTATTTCTGGCCCTTGGCTGACTGACTGAGTGACCCTGGGTGAATCACTAGCTTCGGTCTCCCCAGATGTGCCCAGAAAAACAGGGTCAGGGTCACCTCCGAGGGGTGCCAGGAAGCTGCCGGGAAACCAGGACAGACGCCAGCAGGCAGCGAGGCCGCTGTGGCTTTAAAAGTGCCTGGATGGCCCCGGGCGGCAGCAGCCAGTGAGCAGCGGCAAGGCCACCTGCAGAGCCCACCACAGCTGGGAAGATTAGTCTCTTCCACTAGACAACACCCATTACCATGTTCCAATAGCCATCACTTCCGCTAGGAGGGCTACAGATGAGATATCGATTGCGCTGACCCCAGGCGAGCCCTTTCCCCAGCCTGAGACGCGTGCAGATCAGCTCGGCACCTGGCTGGCTGCTGCCAGGGCCCTGCCGCCTCCTCCCTGCAGTGCCCCCGGTGCTCAGGATCCAGGGGAAGCCAACCGTGGCCCCACCAGGTGGGCTGGTTTGGGCTGTGGCCACGGCCTGGGCCCAACAGGCTCTTGGCTTTCAGGAAGGGGGGTAGGGAAGGGTGCAGTTCACGTGAGCAAAGGTGTGAAGGTGGGAAAGGACAGTCAGCAGGCAGCCTCGAGCGTAAGGTCTGGCTGGGGTCCCGGGGAGGGGGAGAAGCAGGGGGGCAGGCTGCGGGTGGGGGCGGGTGCCTGATGCCGCCGTTTGGGCGGGGAGTGCCAGCTTTGGGACCAGACGTGATGAGACCCTGACTCCACCTTTGCTCTTTGAGGGTCCAGGCTCCGCTCCAGGCCGTCCGGGCTGCTGGCAGCTTCTGCGGTCTGTTCCTCCTCCCTCTGTTTGGGCACTGGAGCACCGGAAGTGGAAAAGGGGATGCCTTCCATCCCGGGCCCAGAGGCAGCTTGGTGAAGGCGGAGGCTGTGTCCTGCCCCCTCTCTGCCCACCCCGCCATGCTGCGCCCCTGCCCAGCACAGGGCAGGGAGCACGGTGTTCTGGCAGCAGGGATGTCCCAGGATAAATCGGCTGAGAGTCACAGGCAGGTGCAGCCTCCTTCACCCAGTCACCCATTCTTGGAATCCCGCGGGGCAAGAGCCAATCACAGCGTGGAGCTCTTATCGGACAAGCAAGACGCCCTCGCGGATCCCCGGTCATCCAGGGACGCTGTGATAGGGGCAGCCCAGGTGGCTTGAAGCTTTCTTATTTGCCCAACATGCCCCCCATATGTTTTGAAAAGAAGGAAGGTGGGCTTCCCTGGTGACTCAGTGGTAAAGAATCCGCCCCCCAGTGCAGGAGACACAGGTTCGATCCCTGATCCAGGAAGATCCCACATGCTGCGGAGCAAGTAAGCCCAGGGCACAGCTACGGAGCCTGTGCTTTGGAGCCCGGGAGCTGCAACTACTGCAGCGCTCACACGTAGACCCTGTGCTCTGCGACAAGAGAAGCCACCGCAATGAGAAGCTCAGGCACCATGTCTAGAGAGTAGCCCACGCAGCCACAGAGACCCAGAACAGCCAAAAATAAATACAGAAAGATATATTTTTTAAAAAGAAGGCAGGCATTCTTCTTTCCTGTTCTTTTTTAACCCTATGGTTTCCACCTGTCTCATCATGGCACCAGGAAGCCTTCTAGTGCACTGAAAAGATTCCATAGCTTTATCTGAGTGGAGGTCACACAGGTCAATACACAAGGAGAAATTTATCAAGCTGTCCACCTCAGATATATGCACTTTTGTGTGTGTGTGCATGTCTATGCATGTCTACACATGTGTATGTGTACATATAAATGTGCATATGTGTAATATTTATATGCAATTGTCTACAGATTGTACCCCAGCCCAAACCAACTTCATCTTCTGCCTTTGAACAGGAATGTTTGGTTTCTTCCAGGGAAGCAGGAGAGGACCGGAAGGTGGGCCTGACTGGCTGGTGGCCTGGACCCCACCCTCCTCAGCTCCCTGGCCCCAGAAGGTGAGGGGGCCTGAGGGGTCCTTGCTCGACACATTCATCCTACTGAGGCCCAGCCTCCCAGCACTGGACTTCTCAGGATTCCCCTAGACACGAGAAACCCTCCCATTGTCCAACCAGGAGCTGGAGGAAGAAATGGGGGGATTTAGAAACGGGAAAGAAAACAATGATAACCAACAGGGCCTGGGAGAATCCCGCCACTTGTTCTATACAGTTTCACCGAGAGCTTCTCATTTGCTAAGCCCTGTACTTATCCAGAGGATACAGCGGTGGGCACAGCAGACACGGTCACTGCTCCCAGCCTGCAAGGAAATAGAACCTGTGTCAGAATGTCCAGGGCTGGGCATTTAGGCAAAGCTGGAGGAGGCGGTCCTTAACCTCCAAGGCCAAGAAAGTGGCCCTGGTCGGGGCTCAGGCTCATCAGCTCAGAGGCAGCAGCTGGCAATAAACAAAAGGCACTCAGCTGCCAACTTATGCCTTTGTAACCAAAAATCCAGTTGTCACACAGGCCAAACTGGCACCAAGGAGGCGCCTACTCCCTAAAAGTGTGCTGCATGGGCTGTGGTTAGGAGCCAGAAGCTCGAAGATCCACAGGTGCTGTATAAAGAAGTGCCCGCGTAGCGTGAGCACCATTAAAAAAATTTTTTTTAATTAAAAAAAAATTGTATCTGTCTATTTTTGGCTGCGCTGGGCCCTTGTTGCTGGTTGGCTTTCTCTAGTTGTGGTAAGCGGGGCTTCTCTTCCTTGTGCTGGCTTCTCTGGTTGCAGAGCATGGGCTCTAGGGGTGCGGGCCTCAGGAGTCGCAGCACGTAGGCTCAGTAACTGTGGCCTACGGGCTCTAGAGCACAGACTTAGTTACTCCAAGTCACGTGGGATTTTCCCAGATCAGGGATCAAACTTGTGTCCCCTGCATCGGCAGACGGATTCTTTACCTCTGAGCCACCAGGGAAGCCCCGGGTGGGCACCACTGTTACCCTGCTCTTATAGCCAAGGACACGGGTGCCAGTAAGAAATACTAAAGAAGTCACCCCAGGTCCCCAGTTAGGAAGTGGCAGAGGCAAGATCTGAACTCAGATCTGTGCAGCCTCACTCCCCTCCCCACCCTTCTCTCACTGTGATGGTTGCGATGCCCCCACAGCATGAAGGAGAAAAAAGGGTCTTCTGACCTGATCACCCAGAGCATGCACGAAGGGCAGCTTTTATTTGCCTTGACCAGATTCCATGATGCTGCAGTGCCTCTGCGTGGAGCGGTGACTGACCAGGCTCCAACCCTGATGGCCCACTGGGTCCATCAATACCCCAGGGAAAAGGGCCCGTTAAGATCCCATCCTGCCGGGACTTCCCTGATGGGCCGGTGGCCGAATCCACCTTCCAGGGCAGGGGATGTGGGTTTGATCCCTAGTCGGGAAACTAAGATCCTGCATGTCATGGGGCCATTAAGACCACAGGCTCAGCACGCGGAGTCCACAGGCTCTGGATAATAGAAATTGAACAAAACACCAGGAAGAACTGTTCTCAGACATGCGACAATGGGGAGTCCAATACTGTGAAAAAAGAAGAACAAACAAGGTGAGACCTACTGTTGCTGAGCTTTGTGCCTGGAGATAATCCCCAAACTGCAGGATGGAGAGGAGAGGCAAAGAGTCTAGTGAGCTTGCTAGGAAGGCAGATGGGGTTTGAGGAAGGCCAAGACAATTAGAAATTATGGGGCTACTCCTCATCTCCCAGAGAAGAGGGAGCTACTGAGAGAAAGAACTCGGCCATCGGCATAGGGTTCAGCTGAGACTTGGGCAAGCGCAAATCTCTGGATGCTGAGAAAGATTGAAGGCAAAAGGAGAAGGGGGCAGCAGAGAATGAGATGGTTAGAGCGGATCACTGACTCAATGGACGTGAATCTAAGCAAACTCTGAGAGACAGCAGAGGGCAGAGGAGACAAGCGTGCTACAGTCCATGGGGTCGTAAAGAGTCGGACACGACTTATTGACAACAACAAATCTCCCCAAGTACAGCGTGAAATCTCATAAGCATACATAAGAACAATTCTCAAGGGAAAGAAAAATTACCAGGAATCTCATACAGGATTGGAAACGGTTTGCTTCCTCCAGCTAGAGTGGAGAGACCTCACTGAATACAAGTCATCAAGTAAGAACCCTAGAAAGACTACACCTTAGAAGTAGAGCTAAATTATCTCTAGAACAAAAACTAGAGCTGCCCTAAAAGAACCTAACAACAAATCTTTGAAGGCTCAAACTAATCTGCACACATGCGGGCTAAGCTGCTTCAGTCATGTCCAAATCTTTGTGACCCTATGG
Organism: Capricornis sumatraensis; assembly: GCF_032405125.1. Classification (NCBI taxonomy): domain Eukaryota; kingdom Metazoa; phylum Chordata; class Mammalia; order Artiodactyla; family Bovidae; genus Capricornis; species Capricornis sumatraensis. Next base: position 6,138,748 of record NC_091069.1, read on the forward strand.
GATTCTCCAGGCTAGAATACCAGAGTGAGTTGCCGTGCCCTCCGCCAGGGAAACTAATCTATAACTGACTAAACTGCCTTCTCTAAAGAAGTCCGATACTCTTCAAGGGAATACAAGAGAATCTGACTAGGCAAGGCTACGATGCCCCGTGTCAATATTTTTAAATTATGAGCTATACAAAGAGGTAGAAAAATCCCACAGTTAAGAGAAAAATCAGTCAATAGGAGCGGACCAAGCAGTGACAGGAGAGTATTAACAGAAAGGACATGAACACGACCATTATGAATTTGTTCCGTATGTTCAAGGGTGTACAGGAAAACATAAGCTTGATGCGGGGAGAAACTGGATATAAAAATGACTGCTGTACTGATGAAAAAAACACCTGAAGTGAAAAAATACACTTGATGAGATAACAGCAGATTTGACAGTATAGAAGAAAGACCAATGGACTTGAAAACACAGCAGCAGACCCTGCACAAAACGAAGTTCAGAGAGGAAACAGATTAAACAAAGAAGAAGACTTCCCTGGGTCTCAGAGATGAGGGAGCGATTCAAGTGGTCTAAGATATGTATAATTAGAGAGCCAGAAAGGAGGAGGTAGGATAGGCAAACCAATTTACAGAAAAAATCTGCAAACATTCCAAATCTGATAAAAAGCCACAGGGTCAACTCAATGAATGCCAAGTTGAGTAAGCATAAGAAAATCATAACAAGGCCTATCGTAATCAAATTGCTGAAAATCAGCAGAAAAGGGAAAGCCGGAAAAGCGGGGAAATGCATAGAGGAACAACAACGGCAAAAAGCTTTTCGTTACTTTGATCAAGAATAAGGGAGGGGACTTCCCTGGGGGTTCAGTGGTTAAGAGTCCGCTTTCTAATGCAGGGGGACATGGGTTTGATCCCTAGTCAGGGAACTAAGATTCCACATGCCACGGGGTGTCTAAGCCCACATGTTCTAGAGCCTGCGCCCCACAGCTAGAGAGAGGCCCATTCAGAAGACCCGACACAGCCATTAAAAAATAAACATTAAGAACAAAAAGGGTGCTAGGTGTGTACTAGGAGCTATGCTAGACCCCCGAGCCCTACTAACACTTACTAATGGTCTGCTCTGATCTGTGACTCTGCTCTACAAGTAAAAATAAATGTTAACATATGTGATAAGTGAAAATTCTCTGCATGTCTCAGCAATCCCTGAAAAAATAAAAAGAATATGGACAGACACAAGTCACTAAGGTAAGTAAAGAGGAACATTACTATCAATCCTATAGACAGTTAAGGATAATAAGAAAATACTATGAAAAGGTTTGATACCAATAAAATTAACAATCTAAATGGAATGGGCAAATTCCTCAAAAGATACAGATTATTCAAAGATGACCGAAGAGAAAAATGGCTGACAACAGTGCGTGCGTGTGCCAAGTCACTTCAGTCATGTCTGGCTCTTTGCAACCCTATGGACTGCAGCCTGCCAAGCTCCTGTCCATGGGATTCTCCAGGCCAGAAATACTGGGATGGGTTGCCATGCCCTCCTCCAGGGGATCTTCCCAACCCAGAGATCGAACCAGCATCTCTTATGCCTCCTACACTGGCAGGTGGATTCTTTACCACTAGCATCACCTGGGAAGTTCATGACTTGAGTAAACCCAATATACATCATAGAAACTGAATTTATACCTTAAAAGCATCCCACCAAAACCCACTTCATGGCAAACAGATGGGGAACCAGTAGAAACAGTGGCTGACTTTATTTTTCTGGGCTCCAAAATCACTGCAGATAGTGACTGCAGCCATGAAATTAAAAGACGCTTATTCCTTGGAAGGAAAGTTATGACCAACCTAGACAGCATATTAAAAAGCAGAGACATTACTTTGCCAACAAAGGTCCGTCTAGTCAAGGCTATGGTTTTTCCAGTGGTCATGTATGGATGTGAGAGTTGGACTGTGAAGAAAGCTGAGCACAGAAGAATTGATGCTTTTGAACTGTGGTGTTGGAGAAGACTCTTGAGAGTCCCTTGGACTGCAAGGAGATCCAACCAGTCCATCCTAAAGGAGATCAGTCCTGGGTGTTCATTGGAAGGACTGATATTGAAGCTGAAACTCCAATACTTTGGCCACCTGATGTGAAGAGCTGACTTATTTGAAAATACCCTGATGCTGGGAAAGATTGAGGACAGGAGGAGAAGGGGACGACAGAGGATGAGATGGTTGGATGGCATTACTGACTCAATGGGCATGGATTTGGGTGGACTCCGGGAGTTGGTGATGGACAGGGAGGCCTGGTGTGCTGCAGTTCATGGGGTCGCAAAGTGTCAGACACGACTGAGTGACTGAGCTGAACTGAAATGAAGACACATTCTAGGCCTAGATGGATTCCCTGGTGAATGCTATCAAATATTTATAAAGAAACATTACCACTCCTACAGAAGGATAAATATAAAACACACACCTTTGTTATTTTTTAATCTTTTAAAAATGATACTTGACTATCTAAAGAAAAATAGCAACCTATTGTGGGCCTTTGTAGAAGCAATGTATATGGCAACAAAAACACAAAGTGGAATGTTTCTAAGATAGTATACTTTGATAACATGCTTACACTACACGTGAGATGGCATAGCATTCATGAAGGTAGACTGTGGTAAGCTAAAGATATACGAACATTGTAAACCCCAGAGAACTCACTTAAAAAAGGCAAAAGATTTCGCTAATCATAAGCCAACTACTAAAAATACTCAACTAAATCCAACAAAAGGGAGGATAAACATTTAGAATGGAAAAAACTAAATCTGCAAGTGAGAAAGTGGGCTTCCCTAGTGGCTCAGCGATAAAGAATCCGCCTGCCGATGCAGAAGCCTTGAGTTTGATCCGTGGGTCAGGACAATCCCCTGGAGAAGGAAATGGCACCCCACTCCGGTATTCTTGCCTGGGAAACCCCATGGATTGAGGAGCCTGGTGGGCTACAGTCCACCAGGGTGCAAAAGAGTTGGACACGACTTCGTGACTGAACAACAGTATAAATGAGAAAGGGTTAAGTAAGTTACGGATTAATGATATAATGAAATGTTATGCAGTGGTTGAAATAATTTGAGTTTTTTGATGTAGAAAACTATGATATAAAGTTAAAATTAGGGTAAAACACTTGCTTTTTAAAATACTTTTAACCTAAATAACTCTACAAAATATTTACAATCATAGAAAAATATGACTGTGAAGAAATGCACGAAGTATAAGCAGTGTTTACAATTCAGTGTTGAGATGATTGGGGATAGTTATTTCTACAAGGTTTTTTAAAGTAAGATCCAGCCCAGTGATGATTAAGGATATAAACACACAAGATTTTGTGATCAGCCAGGCCAGGGTTTGTTTCCTGGCTTTGTTATTTGCTAACTGACTGAACGTTGCCAGATCAACTTCTCTCCACCTCAGTTGCCACCTCTGCCAAACGCACTTAAAAGCATCTACCTCAGTGTCATTTGGGCTTTCCTGGTGACTCAGACGGTAAAGCGTCTGCCTGCAATGTGGGAGACCCAGGTTCAATCCCTGGGCGAGGAAAATCCCCTGGAGAAGGAAATGGCAATCCACTCCAGAATTCTTGCCTGGAAAATCCCATGGATGGAGGAGCCTGGCAGGCTACAGTCGATGGGGTAGCCCAGAGTCGGACATGACTGAGCAACTAACACACTTATAGTGTCATTTTGAATTTTCAGTGAGATGAGGCGAATATAGTGTGTAGCCAAGTGTCTGGCACAAAGCTAAGATTCATTGAGGAATTCATTTGTAACTTTCATAAAAAGAGTAAAAAGTTTTAAAGACAAAATTTCTTTTGAAAGAAACCCTCTGGGATTTAGAGGGGGTAGAGGTCAGAACCAGGACAGGGTTCAGAACAACCGGCACTCAAATAGGTCAGAACCAGGACAGGGTTCTCAACAACCGGCACTCAAGTCTTCCCAGTATCTCACCAGTTTAACTAAGTTCTAAATGGTAATCAGTTGTGAGAAAAACACAGTATCTCAGAGAATCCAAGTTAAGAAATGCCACCAGCTCCCACAATACCTGCCAGAGTATCGTGGTATCTGGGGTTCTAAACCAGAGATTCACACTTCCGCTCACTTCCCTCTTGCTTCCTTTTCCCTTTCTCTGGTCCAGGCACAGGGCATCCCACTGGCCATTTCCCCAGGCTCGATCCCTGGGACTGGGGTTCTGATTGGCTCAGCTCTAGTCAGGTGTCCAGCCATGGTCCAATCAAATCTGATTAAGGTGGGTGGAGTCCAGTACAAACATGGCGGCTTTGGGTTCCTGGTTTGGGGACGAAGGATGGAGGGAACCTTGTAGGCTAGATGGACCATCTGCCCCCAACCCCACCCCCAAACTGCAGCTGTCCTCTCTGCTCAAGCTTTTCTTCTTACTCAAGTTCTTCCTCCTCCATGACGTAGACTACTCAAGGCCACCCAGCCATGATGGGGGGAACCTGCTGTGGTCAGTCGTGGCCACCATTCCCCGGAGTCCGTTGTTGGCTGTGGGCTGGACTGCCCCCAACTTTGTCACTTAAGCTCTCCTGGGTTTCCCTGGCATGTGCCACAGGGCCACAGTTGCTAACAAATTGCCAGGCTGCTGGGCTAGAGTCTGACCAGGGTGGTCTCTTCTGGATTCCATGGTTTTTGCTAAAGAGAGGGGTCAGTTCTTCCAGGTAAATGGGTTCTCTGGCAAAACGTGGCCTTCGGCAGCACTTTAGTCGAAAAACACAAAGGTTGGTCTAAGAAAAGCATGATCTGCCACACACACACACACACACACACACACACACACACACACACACTCTTACCCCTCTCTCTGCAGAAATAAAGAAACAAAAGACTAATATATAATTTTTTTTTAAATTCTCCTCAGGGCAGCCCCCCCGCCCCCCGCTCCCCACCCCATCCTTCTGTCTGTGGACCACTTCTGCAGGCTACAGGGGACTATTGGAACAAAGCTGCGGCCTGGCACCCCCACTACGCTGCCAGACCCAGAGAACAAGTCACAATCACAAATTATCACAACAATTAGCAGCTACACTTGGGAGATGGGTAAAGTGAGGCGGCCCAGCTCTGCATTGTCAGCTGGTCTATTTGGCGGTGACCTTGTTCTGGAGGCGATGATATTCCTTCAGCCTGTAAACCAGATTCAAAACAAAGAAAAATGTAAATTAACAATAACAACATGCACTCAGTTCAATTAATTCAGGCAGAGCTGGGGTGGCGGGGGGCAGCTGTTTGTTAAGACGTGTGTGAAGCTGTCTCTTTATTCTCCCTCTGTCTTCTCCTGCCCTGGCCCCTCCTGCCCTCCAATCAGGATAATGTAATTAATTTATCTTAGGGGGAAAACATTGCTTGTCATTGTTGCAGACAAAGCGTTTAACTGGCGATGGGAGAAGTGAAGAGGCCATTATGAAAACCCAGTGTGTTTGGAGCCATTTAAAAGGGTTAGAGTCATGAAACACAGGGTGAAGGAGGCGGGGAGGTGGAGGTGACGGCCCGCCTGGATTCGATGTCTCTCCCAGTCTTGGCTCCAGGGACGGGAGGCTGGCTCTGGGAGAAAGTGGGTCTGTGCTGAGGGCACGTTATCAGGGAAAGGAAAGAGACTCATGCCTTCTTTTTGACCCCGTGCCCCCAGGAGAAGGAAGCTAGTGATTAAGAACCCAGAGCCTGATAGACCGGTTGCCAGGCACCGTGCCCTTCCTGGGCACCAGGGTCTGGGCAGCGTGCTTGATTTCCACGGCCTGGAATCGAACTTCCATCACACCTATGAGGCAGGCATGGTTAACACCCCTACTAGTGATTTCCAGAGGTTCGGAAGGGGTGTGAACCCAAACTGCAGAACCAGGACTCGAACCCAGGTCTGAGTGGCCTCAGTTGGTGTGTATCACGCACCCTGGGCCGTGGAGATCCGTGTCTCCAGTTAGATCTGCATGGGGATGACAAGGCAGGAGCTGGTGCCCTTCTGTGGCTCCTTTCTACCTCTTGGCCATCTCCCTTGCTAAGCTGTTCAGGCAGGGGGCTCCCGGCGGAGTCCTTGTGGTTGGAGAGGATGGGAGTGAGTGTCAGAGGCAACTCAGAAACCCGGAACTCAAGTGCCCGGGGCTCTGTGGCCCTTGGCTATCAATAAGTGTGCCTTCCGGTCCTGCAGAGGCTGGGTCCAGAGCAGGCACTGCGGATGCTGTGGTCGAGGGACAGGAAGGTGGGGCTTGTCTCGGGCACAGCAGTGGTCGGAACACCGAGGTCCCTGCAGAGCTGGCTCCCCACCCCTGGAGGGTTTGAGGGCCCATCGGGGGCCGGGGCTTCTCACCTGAGGGAGTTGATGTTGATGAAACCAGTGGCATCAACCGGCTCGTAGTCTCCCTGCACGTTCATGCTGCACAAGAGAGGGAGCTCGTCAGCACCCGGGGGACCCCAGCCTCACAGACACCCAGGTATTCCCCGTGTGCATCCAACCCTCCCTGCACTCTGGCTCTTCCCTGTTTTCCTTCCGGTTCGGGGAGCCCTCCCCTGTGCCGGGGCTGGAGAGCAGGGAGCCACCACCCTGCCATGCAGATGGGCACGCTGGGTCCCGGCCCTGCCAGTGCCAGCCGGGTTGAACTCCTGCCACCAACCAGAGCACTGCACCTGTACCCTCAGGACACGCGTTGGAGCCACCTCTGCCCTCAGGGTGTCCGGGAGGAGCCGCCGATGTCCAGCGGTCTGAAGGCCTGGGAGGCTGAGGTTACGCACCAAACAGCCTCCGACATGCGTGACGGTGTCCTGCGAGCTGCAGGGAGGCCCCAGCCTTCAGGATTTGTCCACGAAGCCTTTTTGACCTTGTCTGCCCAGCGAGTGAGACCGAGTCTAATCCATCTTCAAACCTGGGCGTCAATGCCCATTGCCCTCAACAGAACAGATTTTTCTCCTCCACATATACAGTTTCCAGCTTACAGCTTCAACAGCCTTCCTCTTTTGATTGTTCTCGCTTGGCTGCCCTCCGGAACCCTTCCCAGCCACAGTCATTCGGATCCGGTCACCTGGTTGGGTATCCTGGCTCCACCCCCAGCACAGACATTAGGGCAAATGTTTTTGCTCTTTGAGCTCCAGTCTTTCGTTTGTGAAATGGGACCTTCATCGTTACCATTTGTCGTCGTCGTTGTCTAGTCGCTCAGTCGTGTCCGACTCTTTCGACCCCATTGTAGCCTGCCAGGCTCCTCGATCCATGGGACTTCCCAGGCAAGAATACTGGAGTGGGTTGCCATTTCTCCTCCAGGTTATCTTCCCGACCCAAGGATCGAACCCCACGTCTCCAGCATTGCAGGCAGATTCTTTCCTGCTGAGCCAGCAGGGAAGCCCCTCTAGCATTGTCACTAGCTCCACATAAAATGATGTAGCTGGCATCTGGTAAGCACTCAGTGCCACTACCATCATTCATTCACCTGTTCATTTACTCAGGTATTTATTAAGCACCTACTACCCGCCAGGCACCGGGCCAGACGCTGAGGAAACAAGGACCAGGCGGGAGCAGCTCCCACGTGGAGGGGCGGCGGGTGCAGACATAAGCAATCAATCACCCACCTGCCCTCGATAATTTATTTATTGACTGTGATCCACTCTTTGAGGACAAGTTCAGAGTGTTGTGGCCTCAGATCTGACTCCACCAGGCCACCCTCCGAATCCCTCCAGGGGAAGGAGTCCCTCCCGTTTCTCACGGGGCCCCTGTTGCATCCTGCCCTGAATTAGCCCCTTGTCTTCATGTCTGCAGAACCCTAGCCTCAGGATAAAGCGGTCTCAAGGTTCTCACTGACACGGAGGTGGCCTGCCCCCTCAGAATCCTTCTCCAGAGAGGTAAGATGTGGGGGGGCGGTTTGCGGGGTGGGGGGAGCTAAGGGGATCTGCTGTTCTTTTTCCCAGACCCCGAGGCTGTGCCTTTGACTGGCTCTTTGTGGACTGTGGGCTTGTACTGTGGGCTTGTAGACTGTCAGGGGAGGTTTAAAAAAAAAAATCATTATAAACTGGAGTCTCTGCGCCTGGCTGCCCTGTGGCTTGTCGGGACGCGGGCTCTGGGCCTCCCCCCACCACGCCCTTACCCTGACCTTCACGGAACCTTGAAGCTGGCACTCCCACGCTCCCTCCTTTTCACCTCTGTCGGCTCCTCCAGGGCTCAGGTGGCTGAAGTCACCAGGAGCCGATTAGCAGGCTCCTGGTAAGCGGAAAAGATACCAGGCTTCTAGGGGGCTGTGGCTTGGGACCCTTCCCTGGGCAGGGGAGAGCCTGGACCAAACTAAAGCATCGGCCTCCTCGAATGGATTTTACAGATGTTGCTGCGGTGATAAAGCTTAACACAAGCCCTCCCTGAGCTACCCAGCCCCAGCCCCCACCAACCATCAAACAGACTGCGGACACCTGGCCTCACTCCTGCTCTCCAAGTCACCTTGTCCCCTTTGGAAGGGTCCCTGTATTCAGCCCAGGGAGAAAGCAGGGCCAAACCTGTTCCCCTCCTCCCTGGCCGGCCAGCCATCTCTCATGAGTCAAAACAAACTCTCCCACCCTCTTCCCCCAGACTGGCCCTTCAGACCACCCCGGCAGCCCTGCCAAAGAGAAGCCCACCTCTGGGACAAACTTGTCCCACCAGACTGCCTAAGAGTCCCAGAGGTGTTTCTTGGGAACTGAAAAACCTCTCTTAAAAAACTGTAGTTTGGGTGGTGTGGTGGTGGGGGGGTGCACTGTGGAAAAAAGAGTTTACAATGATTTTTTTTTTTTTTACCTCCCCTGACGGTCTACAGAAAACCTCTGTGCTTTTATTTTTGTTCATTCGAGTGGCTCTGACCTGCTCTGTAATTACGTTACTTTCTACCTACTGCGCCGCGGCATTTCCAGTTCTGCTACCTCTAGGGGCTTCCTCGCCGGTCCCTGTGACGCTGTCACTCAAGGGCTTTCAAGTCAGCGATGTAGAAATCAGAAAGAAAAGGGAAATGGTCGGAGACACAGTGAGAATAAATGCTCCTGCTTTTCTCTCTTTTTTTCCCCTTTCCCTTTTTACTTTATTCATTTAATCTCCCCGAGTGAGACTGTAAGGCTTAATGAAGGGTTGGACAGATTATTAGAGGCTGTAGATTTGGAGGGGGAGGGAAGAAAGAGCCAGAGAGAGAAAGAGAGAAGATAATTTGACATTTACCCCGACTGATCTAAACTGATTCGGTTATATTTATGGCTTATAAAGTGTTTAGAAAGATTGAAGGGTGGGGGGGAAGTGCAACATGGCAAAGAGAACAGAGAGAGGAAAATAATATTGACTGCCAAACAAAACTCGTACTTTAATTCCCGACTGCCTTCCGGGAGGGGCCACGCAGGGCCTGGGACTTGCGTCAGGTGGGGTTGCCTGTCCCCACCTCTTGTTTGAACAGGTGACCTCCAAAGGGGCCACTTGGCTTCATGGTCAAGGCCAGTCTCTCATTCAAGATGCAAACACAGGTACAGCTAATAGGCACCTGCTAAAGAATCTGCCTGCAATGTGGGAGACCCAGGTTCGATCCCTGGGTCAGGAAGATCCCCTGGAGAAAAGAATGGCAACCCACTCCAGTATTGTGGCCTGGAGAATTCCATGGACAGAGGAGCCTATTGGGCTACAGTTCATGGGGTCACAAAAGAGACTCAGCGACTAACCCTTTCACACTTTCACCAAAGACCCAGCCTGCCAGGGCTCCTCAACCTCTCCCGCAGCCATTCAGCTCCCTCACCCTGACCCATCGGGGAGGCAGCTCTCCAAGGTTCCCTCCTGGCTCCCTCTCACCCAACTCTGTCGCTCCCCTTGGCAGTCTCCTCTTGGCCTCACCACCCAACGCCTTCAGCCTATGCTTCTCATTAACTCTAGCCCTGTGTGTCCAACCGCCAACTATAGTCCTCCTGGCCCAAATCTCAGAGAAAACTAACCCTCAAGATGTCCAGATCCAAACGCGTGATTTTCTCCCATTCTCTCAACCCAGTCGTTGCCATCAAAGTCTACCCAGTGGCTCATGCTGGAAAGCCCGGGGTGGTTCTGAACTTTTCCATCTCTCTCCCCATCCAAGCCCTTTTAATTCCACCTCCTAAATATCTGCCAAATCCATCTGCTTAACTCTATTCCCAGATCCAGCAGACTGGTCCAAGCCTCCAGCATGTCCCACTGGGAGGCCTGCTGTCCACCCTTGCCAGCTCCCACCTCACTTCAATCCAGAGCAGCCAGACAGGACCAAAGCCACAGGTCTGATGTGTCCGTCCTTTACAATCTGGCTCCAGGGCCCTCCCACCCTGGAGTTCTTATTGTGCCAGGGATGCTCCGGGTTCTTCCATGACTTGGACTCTCTGCACAGGACAGTCTCTCTGGAAATGCTCCCGCCCTGCCTCTCCCCCTGGTACAGTCCTTTCTTTCGGAGACCAGCTCAGAGAGGACTTCTTCTGCAGGGACGCGTCTCCCCACCCCCGTTATTATACCCAGCCCAAGTATCCTATATCTCTGGGTGGTCCAGCACCACCTTCCCTAATCCTACCCTCGGGTGATCCTCTGACTGGGGCTTTCTCCCCACCTAGCCTGTAAGTTCCATGAGGACAGAGGTGGTGTGGCTGCTCTTTGGGACTGTCTCCTCCACGCCTTGCACGCGCTTGGGAGCATCCTTGCTGAGAAAGACAGTGAGAGGAGATGCTGGACCTGCGGGTCTGTGCCCAGCTGGGGGCAGGGGTGCGGGGCACCCACCTCACGAGCTCCTCGTTGTAGAGGGACAGTGGGGACTCCCGGCCGAGGATGTACACCTGGCCCTTGAGGACGGACACGTGCACTTTCCCTTCCACGCGCTCCTGGGACTTGGCGATGCAGTGGCGGACAAACTCACACTCGGGGCTGTGCCAGAAGCCTGCATGGAGGGAGACACAAGGGTGCTAGTGAGGCCCGCTGTGTTGTCTGCCCCAGGCCAGGATGTGGCGGGAACTGGGGTCCACACGGGGCACGCCCCCCCCAACCTCGCCCCGTCATGGCAGACGTGAGCCTGGGAGGGAGGCAGTCCCGTGTTTATGCTGTTCAATGCGGAGTCCCGGCTCAATGTGCACTTGTAAATGACCACACGGAGGAGCAAGCCCACCTGCCCAGTCCTGTGACTTCGTAGGGTTCTCTCCCAACCCCTGCTACAATGCAGTCACCTCTCAAAGGTCAGGAGGAGGGGTTTTAACCTACTGCTTCACGCCACAGATATTCAGGGAGCTCTGGAGGTCAGGTGCTGGGGAGACAGTGGTAAAGGGACCCCCATCTTTTGCCCATGGGGGCTCAGTCTTATCAGGGTAGCAGACTGATAAATTAGGCAGAAGACCTCAAGTAGGACTCAGATACATGTCACTGAGTGATGGGGGTGCCCAGTTGGGTGGTGGGTTTGGGGTCAGCAAGACTAGGTGTGTGGGGCCTTCACCTCCCTGCGCCTGTTCCCCCATCTGCCAAGTGGGAATGACCCTTCCTTCCCCCACTCCCAGGGCCAGCAGGCTTACTGTGTGGAGGCCACGGACTCAGGACTGCTGTGAATACTGGGCCAACAGCCAGGCAGAGCCCTTTGAAAAAAGTGCCCTGTCTTTAACCAGGGATCTAACCCATGGCCCCTGCATTGGAAGCCTGGAGTCTCAACCACTGGACCACTAAGGAAGTTCCTGGACTAGCTCTTTGAATCCTCCCAAAGAGTCTTGGGACAAACATTTCTCTTAGCCTCTCTCTTTCCTGTGCGAGGAAGTTAAGCTCAGGGAATTTGAGACTTTTCCCCAGTCACACAGGCTGTAGTGGTGGGGGCTGGACCTGACCTCAGTGGGCCCGAGTTCTAACAACTCTGCCTTGTATGATTGTCTTGCAGCTTTGCCGTCTGCATCTAAAGCACACTGAGGTGCCTGAGAAATGCATTGCACCCCACCCCTCCCGCCCTGAATGCCTCAGGCCGGGGAGGGCTGTGTGTTCAGTCCCCTCTTCCCAGGGTCTGGACAGCGGCTCCTCTCAGTCTCTGCCGAGGGCAGGGGGGCTGTGATCGGGGTTGGGGGTGGGACAGGGTGAGGGGTAGGATTTCTCTGAAACAGAGCTGGAAAGGTGAGCCCACCTGGGCAGCTGTGGGGCCAGATGGTGTGTGATCTCCTGCCCTGATAAAGGGTCAGGTCAGCCCCAGGTCTGTGGCTATTGTCGGAGACTAAGGCCTCCGGGGGCACCTGCTGAGGCTCTCTGTGGGAATGAGGAGCAGGCCCTCCCGCAGACATTGGGGATGGCCTGGCAGGGAGAGAAGGGGTTGGGTCCTCACTCTCCTACGCTCACCTCCAGCTCCACCTTGACAGGCCGCGCAGCCTCTGTGCCTTGGTCTCCTCGTTTGCACAGTGAGGTGCTACCCACCACTCTCTAGGGGCTGTGTGGATTCAGCGGGCGCTTCTGCTTTTGAGATCTGAATGTGGCCTGCCGGTCCTCACTGTATCCAGGGCGACAGACACCCCGAGAAGGAGAGAACCTTTCCAAACGCACACAGAGAGATCCGGAGTGCTCCTGCCTCTAGCCCAGACTCCCGTGGGAGGGGACACTGAGGGCCATACACCCCTCCCCACCCCATGCCCCAGTGGCTCGGCCACCTTTCTAAGTCAGGGTAATTAGCCCATTAGGTTCACAGGCTGGAAGAGAGGCGGTGATGTAGCCAGAGAAGGGGGCAGAGAACCCAGTAGGAGCTCCTGGGCTTTTATCTCAGGTCTCCCAGCTGCCTCCACGGGGGCCTTGCACTCAGCTTTCTCTTCCCAGCAGACCCAACCTGGGGTGGGGGGACAGTGAGCCCTAAGCACTGCCCTGGGGAGACCCTGAGTGTCCTAGGCTGGGGGTGCATGGTGGGCGGGGCTGAGCCAAACTCTGTATTAATTAGGATGACAATCCTCTGTGTATTATACCCATTTTACTGTTGAAGAAACTGAGGTGAGGGGAGAGGTGAGCTAACCCCCTAAATGAGAGGGGCCCTGAAGCTGGGGTCCTGCCAGGATGACCCTGCAGGGTGAGGCCCATGTCTGGTCCTGGAGGGAGGGTGCCTGTGAAAACTTCATACAGCCACATTAGGAAATTTGAGAATGGCATGAGAGTAGGGAAAGACAGTGGTCACAGAAGCTGGGGCAGCTGGGAGTGGCCCCGAGACAGAAGGGCTTTCTTGGGCCTCAGTCTCCCCAGGCCCTGAGACCACAGTGGCTCCAAGGAAGCCAAGTGCCACAGCAGAATGATCGATCTGCAGGGGGGGCTAGACAGAACAAGAAGGGATCTGGCCCAGTGCCCTTTATCTTACAGGAGAGGAAACTGAGACTGAGGGAGGAGACAGACTCAAATCTACCCAGCCAGAGGCAAAGCCCTGTTCTGCGTTCACATTTGGAGACCAGGTCAGGCACTCTCCTAGAGGCTTTGCAAATATCTATGCAATGCATTTGTGCTAAGTTGCTTCAGTCGTGTCTGACTTTTTGCAACCCTATGGACTGTAGTTCACCAGGATTCTCTGTCCATGGGATTCTCCAGGCAAGAATATTGGAGTGGGTTGCCATTTCCTTCTCCAGGGGATCTTCCCGACCCAGGGATCAAACCTGTGTCTCTTGTATCTCTGGCATTGGCAGGCGGGTTCTTTACCACTCACCTATGTATTGAGTCCTCACTGTAAGACAAGCAGCCTCATCTCCACTCTTCAGAGGAAGAAACCGAGGCACAGGGGGCTTAAGGAATGTGCTGAAGCTAAACCCCACTCTCTAACATTTATGCATCCCTAATGTGAGAAATCCTATCACACAGCCCCTCGGAGCTGTTGAGGAAACAGGCTGCTGCCGGAGGCCAACCTTGACATCTGTTGGGGCCTGGACATCAGAGGCACCTGGCTGAACTTAATAACAACTACCTGAGAGGAGCCTCCACTCTGAGATTTCATTTCCTTTGAACCTAATCACTGTAACCTTTGGGGATTTAGGGGGCTCAGTGGGTGACAGCAAGGACTCAACACAGGCAGCCTGGTGCTGAGGCACCAGCCCCTCAGCTAAGGGCCAACTTGTGCCCCAGACACGCCAGTGCCCGTTGGTCATCCCTCACAAATGGGCTCAGCCCACCTTCCATCCCCTGGCATCTGCTGAAGTGGCCGAGAACTTGGCCTCTGAAGCCAGCTTGTCCTGGGCTCCAAGCCACGGCTCAGCGGCTCTGAAACCTTGGACGAGCATTTTCATCTCACCACTGTGCAGCTAAGATTAGGTAATACCCGGTTCAGGGCCAGGCAGCAAGAGGCGGCAGCCGATCTTGCATGGGGAGCCTGGCAGCCTGGTCTCCGCTCAGCTCCCATGGACGCCCCAGAAGCAGCCTTGGCCAGGTGCTGTCCCCCATCACAGCCTGCCATAGCTTAATGACTCTCCCACTTTGTAACCAAAATCCACCTTTCAGCGTGGAAACCCCACTGAGCACGAGAGTCCGCAGGAGACAATGGTATTTAAACACCTGTCTGTACCTGGGAAGAGGGGGGGCCCTGGGGTTTCAAAGCTGCTGGGAACAATGGGAGGGAAAAATAATGCCAGCCAATAACCACCGTGTCGCCCTGAAACCCCGAGATGAGTTATAGCTATTCCAAGGTTTCAGAGGAAGCGAAACTTCCAAGTGGGGGACCAGCAGAAGAGGTGAGACTTATACCAGGCAGTTACTAAGAATATTAACTTTCCTAGGGTCCTTCTGACATCCAGGCTCTCAGAGAACGGCAGTCCATCCTCCCAACAGCTGAGAGGGTCTGTTATGACATGATTTCTCAAATTAGGGAGATGTGAATGTTATAGAATAGGGTCAGCCCTTTCTAGAAAGGGCCAGATAGTAAATATTTCAGGCTCTATTTTAGGCTAGCTTCTCTAGCTACTACTCAGCTATGCCAGAGTAGTTCCAAAGTGCTCAACAACATGGACACAAATGAGCAAGGAGGTGCCAAAAAAACTATTTGTTGGTGTTTAGTTGTGAAGTCATGTCTGACTCTTGTGATCCCATAGATCATAGCCTGCCAGGCTCCTCTGTCCATGGGATCTTCAAGGCAAGAATA
This sequence comes from Capricornis sumatraensis, assembly GCF_032405125.1. Taxonomy (NCBI): domain Eukaryota; kingdom Metazoa; phylum Chordata; class Mammalia; order Artiodactyla; family Bovidae; genus Capricornis; species Capricornis sumatraensis. The sequence continues at coordinate 6,153,808 of NC_091069.1, forward strand.
CTGGAATGGGTGGGCCATTTCCTTCTCCAAAAAACTATTTATGGATGCTGAAATTTGAATTTCCTATGATTTTCATATTACATGAAATAGGTATTACTTAAAAAAATTTTTTTCCTAACCATTGAAAAATGTAAAAACTGGTCTTAGCTTATGGGCTGAACAAAAACAGGCAACAGGTTGGATCTGCTCACTCCTTTTACAACGTCTGGGATGGATCTGGAGTCAGGAGGCCTGGTCAGATGGCAGGTGAGGCATGGAAACTCAGTCTCCTCACCTGTGAAATGGGTACGTGTGGCCCTGGTGGCTTCCCAGTGGGGATCTGGCCCATGTAGTGCTCAGGCCCTATTCTTGGTCAATATTAGGCAGTTCAAGGAGTGGCTTGAGGGGTTCTGCCTGGAGACAGGCTCACCTGAGGTCCAGCCCAACTCGGCCACTTTCAGTTGGGTAATGCTCTATAAGTTCCGTTTGCCCGGAGCCTTGGTTTCTGGCCGCAGTTCTCTTAGGAACTTGGGGGAGGGGGCCCTCCGGGACGGCTCAGTCCCCACATGGTGGCAGGCACCCGGCACATGCTGGATGAAACTTGGCAGGATGCTGCCCTGGCCCGCTCTGCAGTCCCATGGGTTGCAGGCAGCAGAGCTGCAAGATGCCCCGGGGAAAGACCTCATGAGCCAGGCAGTCCCACAGGCCCCTCCTCGCTCCTTGTCTCCTGCCCACTCTCCAGCCCCTTCAACCTGCATCTTCCAGGCTCTCGCGCAGGTGGCAGTGGGTGAGCTGAGACTGGAGGACGAGGGTGCCCCCGGGTCACGGAGGGGAGGGAGCCAGCTGCAGGGTCTACGCACCCGTGTAGACCAGCTCGGCGAATTTCAAGCCCAGGCCTTGCTTGATTTTGCGCACTTCCCGGTCCATGGTGAAGGCCTCGATATCTAAATGAGCGTGGTAAAGGATCGTCCCCGCTGGGGTCTCGTAGATACCTAGCCATTTTTCCAGGCAGGGGGAAGAGAAGAAAAAAAGAGAGAAACGCATGAAACCCAAACTGTCAGCCAATGACAAAAAAAAATAATAATAATAATGACTCGTCTGACAGGAGACAAGCCGGTCGGACCCATTCACTCCCAGCTTGCTGCAAAATGCATCTGCCATTATGTTCACGCTGGGGCCACGACAGTCCACTCTGCGGCTTGCGGAGAAAATGTCTAGATGCCCCCCTTTGCAGAGGCCCTCAGATGCTGGAAAATGACAGGGTTTCAGAGCCGATCCCCCCTCCTCCCCAACTCATGCCCACCGGCCCGCAGCTGAAAACCTGTAATTAAACCGATTCTGCTGGAGCCCAGGGCCCTGAACGGCCCTTCCTGCCTTCCCCTAGGGAGCCAGGGGAGGGGACGGCTGTTCACATACATGCACACGCGTGGACACGTGTGCATACACATGCCAGTTTCGGCTGGTGGCTCCCCTGCAGCCTCATCTCTGCTGAGAAATCCTCACCACCTTGGTCAGCTCGGGGCTGACCTCACTGTACCGAGGGGGAAACTGAGCCTAAAAGCGGGGAGGGACGTAGCTGAAGTGGAGCTGGGAGCGGTCCCTGAGTGGTGCTGTCTGCTGCCCTGTGGACCAGCAGGTGATGAGATCAGACCCGGAAGGTCACGGGAAGAGTCTTGATCAGTGCTCTCCCCATCATCTCTGGCCCGAATCCTGCATTTGCTAAACAACCTGCTTGGACCACACTGCCTCCAAGTGACAAGGGGGCGCCTGGCCCTGGGAGGGAGATCTGATGAGTGGGCGCCATCCTAGGTTTGGGGACACTGAGGCACCAAGAGGCAGAATTGGCACCGGCAATCCTGGCAGTGTAGCCCCATGAGTCAAGTTTGGGTGAGCACCTTGGATAAACCTGCCTTGTGTCTGCTGTCCTGATAAAGCAGTCATAACCCTCCCCGATGAACACCACTCCCAAAAGTCCCTTTCTTCCCACCAAATAGTGTTATGGCGTTAAAGGGACAGATTTTTGGTTTTCCTGAAAATTTACGTGGTCATCTTTCCACAGAAGGGATTCATACGCCCAAGTTCACGGCAGCATTGTGCACAAGAGCCAAAAGGTGGAAGCAATCCGAATGCCCAACAATAGAAGGATGGATAAACAGAAAGAGATATTTCCACAGTGAAATATTCAGCCTTAAAAGGAAGTCCTGATACACGCGAGGACAGGATGTGCAGTGAACTCAACCAGAGACAAATCACCAAGAGACAGGCACTGTGTCATCCTGCTCACGTGAGGTTCCTAAGAGTCCAGCTCATAGAAACCAAGTAGAATGCTGGGTGCCAGGGGCGGGGGAGGGGGAGAGGGGAGTTGGTGTTTACTGGGGCCTCGCTTTGAGTAGACGAAAGCATTCTGGAGATGCAGGCTGGTGCCTACACAACACGAATGGTGTCCTTGACGCCACTGAACAGGACACTCAAACAGTTTAACTGGCAAGCTGTATGTTTTGTATTTGTTGTTGTTCAGTTGCTAAGTCATATCCAACTCTTCGCAAACCCATGGACCGCAGCCTGCTGGACTTCCCTGTCCTTCACCATCTCCTAGAGTTTGCTCAAATTCATGTTCATGGAGTCAGTGATGCTATCTAACCATCTCATCCTTTGCTGCCCCCTTCTTTTGCCTTCAGTCTTTCGAAGCATCAGGATTTTTTCCAATGTTTTGTATATTTTACCACAATTTAAAAATGCTTAAAAAAAAAAACAAAACCAGAATGGAGGAGACTGTTTAAACTCTGAAGTCCATAGGGAACATGAACAAGGTTGTGTCTGATGTAAGTAGCCAGAAATTTTCTTCTCTGAGAACTTCTCTAGTCTTTAATCTAAGTCTGGGAATCCACATAAATGTCAGGGTCCTTAAGGATGGCCTGTATTTTCCTAATTCAGCCGCAAACCCAGCATTCAAACAGCCTTAGGTAGAAGCTCAACATATACAATCAAAGATGAGGTCCAGCTGTGGGGAGCAGAGGTCCCCCTGCAAACCCTGGACTCTACAAGCAGTCCTTAAAAATCCTGATTTGGCCCAATGCACCCATTTCGCAGATGGGGAGACTGAGACCTGCCTCTGAGTTTTCCATCTCTGCTCTTGGTTGCCTTTTAGGGCCTTTTGCAAAGTGATCCAGTGCTCACCAAGCATGAAGGGGACACCCAAGTCTGAGCTGTTGTGGCCAAGGAAGAGTGTTCCCAAGGCTCTGAGGTGCTCCAGAGTGGAAAAGAGCCTCTCTATAGGGAAGCGAGTCTCTTATCTGCAAACCCGCCACATCCTGGGGTTCAGGGACATGCGCAGAGAGGCAAGGCGTTGCTAGGACACGCCGGTCCTGTTTCACTTGTGTGCCCGGAGCTCTTGGGCCACTTCTGCTGCCCTGAATCAGCTGTGGGGGTAAACACAACTGTTTCCCCAGTAGGAAAACACCAGTATCCCCCAGTTCACGCAGCAGGCCCAAGTCCTTGACTCCCCGGGGAGTGCCTCGGGCCCCCTCGACCCCTCATCATGACTCTCATAAACACAGTTCACACCGGCTCTGTCATCCACGTCCACAGACTACCTCAGAGACACAATCCCGAAGGAGCTTAGAGGGGCTGACGAGGTGGGAGACAGGTGCGTGGCTGAGAAAACGACAGCATGAGGCCGGGGACACTGGACTCAGGACGCCTGTGAAAAGTGGACGAGAACTCAGCGCAGGCGTTGGGGCCGGCGCCTTCTGGGGACAGTCGCTCAGGCGCTCAGTCGTGTCTGACTCTTGGCGGCCCCATGGACTGCAGCACGCCAGGCTCCTCTGTCCATGGGATTCTCCAGGCAAGAATACTGGAGTGGGTTGCCGTTTCCTTCTCGGGGGAGGGGGGTCTTCCCAGCCCAGGGATTGAACCCGCATCTCCTGCATTGGCAGGCAAGTTCTTTACCACTGAGTCACCTGGGAAGCCCCTGTCCCCCAGCACCACCCCCACACTGCCCCATCAGAGCTGTCCCCAGTAAAAGAATGGAGAGTGTCTAGTGGACTGTCACCCATCGCTGAGCCCTCAGGACCAGCCACACGACCGTCAGCCCTCCGAGGGTGCTGTGGGAGGAGTCGTAGGCAAGAAGAGAAGCCACAGCCGTGAAACACACCAGCACAATTAATATTCCCGTTCCTTGCCTTAGAAGGTGTTAAAGTTAATTGTGACTGATCAAAAAGCTTGTTTTCAGGTTGCTGCTGTCGTGAGTGTGTGTGTGTGTGTGTGTGTGCATCTTAAAGCTTTCCTTCTCCTCTCCACAGGGGTAGGGGGTACAGATGATTTCTGTGTATTTCTTCTGGGGAAAAAAATGACTTAAAAAAAAAAAAAAACCAGTGACAGAATCCTGATGCTTAAAGACTATGGATTTGGGGCTTTTGACAGTCGGCATACAAACCACTGTGCAAAAAGGAGGAAATGACAGCTGAGTCTCGGTGTCGCTGGGGAAGAGACAACAGATATCTTCCGAGTGACACGCACAGCGGATTCAAGTGTCTATTTTCATCTCCCCGTGTTTACAGGAAAAAGACAGAGATGTCAGCAGTTCTCTGCGGAGCGGCTTCAATCACACCATAATTACTGCCGAGGAGCGGGTGGGGAAGAAGGGCGAGGAGCTGGGGGGCGGCCGGGGTGGGGGGAGAGTGGACCGAGGAGGAAGAGGTGGGAACCAAAACAGCTGCGGCCGCTTAAATTTTTCTCATCTATTTTCCTGAGGCTGCCAGGTTAGCCCAGAAATTGAGCAATTTGGCAGAATTGAGTGGGATCGGCCAACTCGGCCGGGGGGTCGGGTGTGGGGGGGTGGGAGGGGAGAGGTGGAGGTTAAGACACCTGGACCACCGCCTCTGGTCCTTTGGGTAAGCAGTGTCCAGAGGAAGGGATTCGGAAAGGCCGGGGGAGGGGAGCCGGGCTGGAGCCCAAGAGCTCCCCGCTTAGATCCCATGGCCAAGGAGGGAGGAGGTTGCCATGGTGATGGGGAGGCAGGTCCTGGTGGGTTGCTAGCCTTCCTCTATGCTCCCAGTGCCCCGCGGGCCCCACCCTGGGAATCAGGGTGGGCCTCTGGCGCTGGCCACTCCGGGCTTCTGGGAATGTGAACACCTTTGCCTCACAGGTCTCCCTCCAATCTGGAATATTCTGAGTGGAGACTCTGGGAGGTCTGGAGAGGCAGGCGGCAACTCTTTTAAGTCTGTCTTCACCAGAAAGTGATGGAGTAAGGAGGAAGTGAGAGAGGAGGGGAGGATGCGAGAGAGGTGGGAGGAGGGAGGGAGATGGAAGAGAGTGGAAGGGAGGGGTGGAGGGGAGACCAGAAGGCAGGTGAGGAGGCGAGGGTGGACAAGTCACCGAGGGAAGCGGCAGAGGGAGACCCGCGGGGCAGGGCTGGGGGGAGAAGGTGAGGGAAGGACCGGCGCCAGCTCCTTCTCGGCTTCCCTCCTGCCTGCCTCGCCCCCCTGCTCCTCCCCACTGATTTCATTTACTTCACTTAATTAGCCCCCCTCCAGAGTTAAAAAGATAATGTGATAATGACGATGTGAACAGCCACAATACAGCGAAAGCTACTCCATCTGCGGCTTCCCCAGCCCCCGGCCCGCTGACCCCATGGCCCCAAGTGCCGCTAACCTGGCCACCCCGGACCTGGCACATTAGCACTGCCAACTTCCTACCCACCCAGCCTCCCCCACCCCGGCAAAAAAAAAAAAAAAAAAAAGCCCTTAACCAATTTCAACTCTAAGCTTTATAAAATCAATACAAATGACATTTCCCCCTTGTACACCAACGTACGAACAATAGCACCTTCCTGCTCTGCCCTCCATATAATTGACAATTAACAGCTTTTCCCCTGACCGTAGACCTAATAAAAATCTCGTGGGCAAACCCACGACGTTCTCGTCTATTGTCCCTTTCTTTCTCATAGTGACTTATTGGGAGTGGAGAAATAAAAAACAAGACCTCCCCCTAAAATGAAGAAGCAACTTTCTTTTCTCACTTCCCAAGTCAGAAAATAGGCAAGGTAGAACTTGCCGAGAGAGAGGTGAGATCCTCTAGCGTGCCCACCTTTGCCAGTAGGAGTTGCAGAGACGGAAAGCAACTTGCCTGAGGATACACAGCAAGCAACTCTCAGGCTAAATGCTATGCTTTTAGGGAAAGCCCCTCAACGGTGCACACGCAGTGCTTGGGCAGAGTGAGGACTATGCTTCGGGAATCTTCTCCTCAGGTGGATGGTAAGGAGCCAAGGGAGCTGGAACTGAGCGCTAACCTCATGGCTCCAGTCTTCAAAGGTGATGACACCCCCACTTCTGGGGAACAGGGAGGAAGCCTACCTCCAGGCATGGCACCCACTATAGGTCAACACAGAGGTGTTTGATCTGCCCAACAACCCATTTCACGGATGAAGCCTCTCTGAAGAGGCTATGTTCCTTTCCGAAGGGTGATGGAGTCAAGGCAGGCAGTCGAGTCTGGAGCCCGAGTCTGGCCCCTGACACCTCTGCCAGGCCTCCAGGAGGCCGGCCAGCCTCACACCTAATCTACCACCCAACTGGCCACTTGGGGCTGCTCCTGCCACTCATACTGGAAGGCTCCCGCTCCTTTCTATCCCACCTTCTTCTACCAGGTAAAGTCTTTTCTCCTGCCACCTCTTTCAGGATGTCTTCCCAGAACAGTCCAGTCCACTCGGGTGCCATTTCACAGAGTGATCTCAGGCTGTCTATCCGCTGTCAGCACTGTTGACCTACATCCACAATCAGTGATGCCTGCCCTGGACAGAGAAGGGACATGATCGTGGTGCAGACTGGACAGTTCCCAGAGGGCAAAGGCCGCCTTGACCCTTTCAGCATCCCTATGGGACTGCTGCATTCAAGAAGCTCTTCCGCTGGGCCAGTGCCTGCTAATACACGTGGGCTAGAACCCGGATCGGAGAAGGCACTGGCACCCCACTCCAGTACTCTTGCCTGGAAAATCCCACGGACAGTGGAGCCTGGTAGGCTGCAGTTCATGGGGTCGCTGAGAGTCAGACATGACTGAGCGACTTCACTTTCATTTTTCATTTTCATGCATTGGAGAAGGAAATGGCAACCCACTCCAGTGGGTTGCCTCCATCCCAGGAACGGCGGAGCCTGGAGGGCTGCTGTCTATGGGGTCGCACAGAGTAGGACACGACTGAAGCGACTTAGCAGCAGCAGCAGCAGAACCCAGATCTGCCCCACTGCAGAGTTCAAGCCCTTAGCCCTCCACCCCATGCCTCTCTGGGACTTGACATTAGTCCTGATCCTACCACCAACATGCCTGTGATTTTGAGCCTTGGTTTCCCCGCCTGTAAAGCAAGGGTGCTGGGCTCTGGCTCAACGAGGTCCCTCCGGGGTCTGCCTCAGATAATTTGCGTTGTGCTGCCTCCCAAGGGCAAAGTGAGACAAAGGGGCGTTTAATCAGATGTTGGTATAGGTAAGACACAAAGGTAAGAGAGGGTACAAGGAAGCAGCTAATTAGTAATATTGTTCTCCACAAGGTCTTCTTGAGACTTTCAATTAGGTTGTTTTTCACAATAATAGTCCTGTCGAGGAGGGAAAACACACACACACAAGAGGCAAAGCCACTTTGCTTCCTTCTTCCCCTTTTGAGATAAATTCAAACAGGTCAGAGCCAGAATGATCCAACTCTTGTCCCAACGCCTGCCACACTGCACCTGGAGAAACTGAGCTACCAAGTCCAAGGTCATCAGCCAGGAGCCGTGAGCCTGAACGCCACGTGAGAGCCCTGGCATCCTGCCTCGAGGACCAATGCCCTGACCTGAAATCTGCCACGAGTTCTCTTTGGATTTTAGAGTCTCAGTGAAAAACATCCCGAGGGACAAAGGGCCATGACCTTGGCCTGGTTTTCTTTAGTTGTGTCATCTTTTTAAATTGACCTTAGCAAAGCGAGCTGAACACCTGCTCACACAAGGGACCTTAATCCCACTACCGGTACTCTCAACGGCTGGCTTGCCCCTCCCTCATGGAAGTCAGAAGCACGCAGCATTGCTTCATCACACGGGACATGAGATCTCCTCGAATGGGATGGGGGTTGGGTGCAGTCGAGACGACCCAGTGAGGGACTGAGAGGGAACCATGGGCTCTGACCTGCTTGGGGACCAGCCTCACCTCCTTCCAGGCCCAGCCAGAGGTGGATGGATATGGGCTGGGCAGCCACTCAGCACCAAGGCAGAGCCCCACCCCAGCATCATGCAAAAAGTCCAGTCCTAAAGGAAATCAACTCTGAATATACATTGGAAGGACTGATGCTAAAGCTGAAGCTCCAATACTTTGGCCACCTGATGTGAAGAATCCACCCACTGGAAAAGACCCTGATGCTGGGAAAGACTGAAGGCAGGAGGAGAAGGCGGCGACAGAGGATGAGATGGTTGGATGGCCTCACCAACTCAGTGGACATGAGTTTGAGCAAGCTTTGGGAGATGGTGAAGGATGGAGAAACCTGGTGTGCTGCAGTCCGTGGGGTTGCAAAGAGCCAGACACAACTGAGCGACTGAACAACGAGCATGTCATGAGACAGGCCCTCAGGCCCCGGCCGGCTCATAGTGCCCACCCCTGGCAAGATTCCCACCCTGCCAGGCCAGCTGGCCTCCTCAATGTCGCCTTAATGACCACGAAATCGGCCCTACGTGGCCTGCTTCTAAGCCTGGCTGACCCGCCGCCCAGCGCACTGGAGTGCCTGACCTCTGGGCCCTGGGCCCGCCTCCTCTCTCCTCTGCACCTCTCCCTGCTCCGGGGACAGCTCTTCTCCTGATGCCATCAGATGTCAGTGGTCAGAGGTCCCTCATCCCCACTTCACAGAAGGGAAACTGTCTGGCAGGGTGAAAGAACTTGCCCAAAGTCAGCCTGGGAGTAGCGATGCTGGAACATGATGGGGGGTGTCAGGGGCCTCTGGGAGCCAAGCCATGCCCCCAAGGGTGGCAAGCAGACTTACCCCGAGACTTCATCCCGATGAAGCGGTTTTCCACGATGTCGATGCGGCCCACGCCATGCTTGCCACTGTGGGAAGAATCATCTGGTCACTGGGGGCCATGTGCAGGGCATCAGGATTCAAGACTCAGAGGACATTTGAGCCGGGTGAACTTGTCCAACCACCCATTGTACAGGTGGGGCAACTGAGGCCCAAGGAGGGAAGGGATTGCCTGGGACACACGGTGAGTTCAGTTTGCAACTTCCGTTACCTCCACCTGGGCCTGGTGTGGTATCCAGCCTTCTCCACTGCTCAGCTGTCCTTCTAGCCTGGCCTCACACCCAGCTGAGACCTGAGGAGGCTCAACTGGACCATCCCCGGGGGCAGAAGATGCTCTGGGGCTGTTCCTTTCTAAGGCCCAGGGCCACCGGGACTCTCGTACAGAACCAAAGGGCCCTACGCCTATGGGGCTGGTGCCAGGGCTGACTGCAGGACACGGGCCTGTCATCCTCGGCTCCTAAGGCTCGGGCCGGGGCCACTAGCCACAGCGGTCCAGGCGGGGACTGGCCGGTGGGTTCCCAGCAGGCACTCACGCGACTTCATTCAGGTACAGGAAAAGCTCCAAGGCTGTGCTGTGAGTGGTGCCATCCCCGACGTTGGTCACCTTCACGGGGACCCCTAGGGCGGGAGGAGAGGGCAGGGGGCCCATGGTTGGAGCTCAGCGGAGGAGTCTGTGGCTGCCACCCAGCCCTTGCCCTCCGCCCGCAACGCCTTAAATGGAGGTGACAGATATGGACTCCAAATGACTCCTTGAGAAGCCCAGTGCAGGTTGAGGCCTGCTGGGGAGGAGAAGGGGCGAGAAAGCCCCCCAGAATGAAAGGGAAAATGCAATAAAAACGCGCTCCCCCACCCTTCCCATTCTCTCTGCCCCTTTTGCATTTAGGGGCTGTGAAATTGGAACCAGGCCCTGAACTAATTGAATTTCACGCTCCGCCATTGTCTTACGACGGAGGACCTTCTGTCCCACCAGTTACCGGCGGCGGGGGAGGGGGGGGCAGCCTGGCCGAAGTGCGGCTGAACTCACACACACACACACACACACACACACACACACACACGGCCCCCTGCCGCGTCTGTCAGGCGGACCCCCACGCCCCGACCCTGCACCCCAGCTTGGGGCGAGATGCCTGTTCCAGCCGGCGAGCTGTTGGAGGCGCCAGTGAATTCTGAGAAGTCTGGTCTGGGGCGGCAGGAGGAAGGTGACCGCTCGGGAGGGAAGTCAAAGGGGATGGTGGGATGGGGGCGGGGGGGTGGGTTCGGGGTTGACTTTGAATAGCAAGGGGCACTTTCTCGAGCAGTGTGAAATGAGCAATAAATGTATTAGCGGCCTAACAAGAGAGCTGTAACAGTGACAAAGAAAAGCTGTTCAAAGTTGGCGGCTAATCTCCCACCCATCTGCCCAGCTCATTATCATGGAGCCAGCGATCGGATGCCAATCAGGTCTCAATAGCGGCTTTCGAGTCTTTATTAGCTGGGCGCCGCTTGGAGGGGCTTCGCTCAGGGGCTGTCAGCCTGGCCATTCTTAACCCCCATTTCCAGGGGTTTTATAACTTGGTTGTAAATTGCTATTAAATGTAAGTCTGCCCAATAATGAACCTTAAGCCCCTCTGCCCACCGCCCCGCCCCCACCCGCCTCTCCCCTCTCCCTTTCTCTCCCTCCGGGCCCTATTGTCGTCCTTGCAGGGCCTTGGATGAGGCCTGCCCCCAGAGACGAGCAGACATTGTTGCTGCCGCCAACGGAGAAAGCCTCTTAGCCTTTAAAATAGTTAATAATTAGATTAAAACTTCAAATAAATTAACTAGAGAGTGAATGGGGAATCGTCAGGGAGGGTTCCTCCGTCTACTTTTTTTTTGTTCTAGACGGTCCTCAAATCATTAAAATGGATCACGTTTCTTCTCGGGCTCGGTCCTTGGGGCTGGCCTATCTATTCCTGGAGGAAAAGGGGGCCAGAGCTGGTGTCCAGCGTGCAGGACAGTCTGCGGCCTCCCGCTCACCTCCCACCCTCAACCACTCTCCCCGGCTCCAAGGGATCTCCGGGGGGTAGGGGGTGGGGTGTGGCCTGGGTGCACCCCTCATCTTCTCAGAGATGATGCTCAGAGGCCTCACATCCACACGGCCCTGGGTCACAGAGAGTGGGCATAAGACTTACTCAGTGCTCCAGCTGTCCTTAAGGGCCTTAGACTTTAAGGGCCTTTTGGTCCCCAGGGGGCATGACACTCAGGTGTCTGAACTGATGGCAGAGGTGGGGCCAGAGCGATGAAAACGCCCATTGGCGCAGCCGGGCCCTTGAGAAAGGCCAGGAGGCCGATGATTAAAGTACCACCATGCTCAGCAGCTACAAGCATCATTTCTGTGCCCCATTTTACAGGTGAACGAGCCTGAGACCCAAGGTCACACTAGCAGCGGGGAGCTGGGATCTGTTTCTGAGTCCCTCTCCTTCGGCTCCCTCCCTGCCTGTGGCTGGAAGGACCAGCCTCCCTGCCTGGAGTTGGGATGCCTTCATGCCCGCTTCTTGGCTCCTCTAGCTCCTGCCCAGTGCCACCTCCTCCAGGAAGTCTCTCTGATTTCTGCAGCCTCCTGGAAAAGTCCTCTCCTTGGACATCCTGAGCCCTCACCCTGAAGCAGGTCCTGCTCCTTCCATTACCCAGCATGTCTTGCCTTCCCCTCTGTCTTCCAAGGCAAGGTGCGGGTGGGAAGGGTGTCCCTGATGCCAGGCTCAAGGCCAGGCACTTGGGCCAGGCCAGCAAACGCTTCATGTTGGTTGCAGAGAAGATGAGGAGGAAATCAGAACATAAGCAAGTGTGGCAGCAGCTTTGAACCCAGGGTGGGGAGGTAGGAAGATGCACCAGGCAGCTAACTTAGGAGTAGCTGTGGGGTCAGAGGGGGCCCTCAAGGTTGGCTCTCCTACTGGGTGAGCACCTCCTTGGTGAGCACTCCTGCGCCAGATACACCCCATCCAGCTCTCACTCTGTACCGTGAAAACATGAGGCAGCGAGTGTTCTTTTAGTCCCAGTTTACAGGTGAGGGGACTGAGGCCCAGGAAAGTGGAGTGACTTCCCCAGGATGCTTCCTCCAGACCTGGTGCCCACCGACCAGGGGACAGCCGCTGGGGTGCTTTCCTCCCAAATCTGAAGGCTTCCATGGATTATGCCATCCGGGGAGTGGGTAGCTGGGAAGACCCCATCTGAACCCTGGCTTCCGTGAAACACAGGAGGAATACAGAGGGCCATGCCCAGAGGGCTCCCAGGCAAGGAGGGGCAAGGAGCCAGGGCCCGAAAAGTCCACCCCATGGAGTCCTGACTGGGCAGGCACCTACCTTTCTTGAACTCGATCTCAAGGGTGTCCGGGCTGTTGGGGGCTTTGGCCGGGTCCTGGGTCTTTGTGTAGAGGCCTGGAGGCGCTTGGTTCTGACAAGACAGAAAGAGGTTGGAGGACAGTGTGTCCCAGCCGAGCTGTGCCAGGTCAGTCTCCTGCAGCCCTCTCCAGAGCCAGGGTCCTGCTGGCACTTGCCGTAGGCTGGCCAGTCCAGCCAGCAGGCCGGCCTCCCAGCCCCCCTACCTGGAGCCAGCCCCACTTTCCAGGGGCCTGGGAAACAAAAGGCTCGAGAAATCAGACAATTTTTCCCCTCAACTTGATCTCATCTTTTTCTTCGACGCCCCCACAGCTGGAGGTGGAATAGCAGGAGGAGCCAGTCAGGCAGGAAAAGCGTGACTTTGGGGGAGTGAGGAGCTACGTGGGCTTCTCGGGAGCGGGCGTGGGCACACCCGCACGCTCTCTCTCGGCACCGGGAATTGGGGTTTATTCTGCACTGACCGCAAAGCTAATGACTGTGCCTGACCCCAGCAGGTGCTCCGGCAAGGAGAGCCGTCCCTGGGGTCCCCGAGGTTAATACACACAGGGAGAAAAGAGAAAAGCAAAGCAAAAACCCATTTGAAAACACATCAACCTTTATGTATATTTTTTCTTGGGCGTGTTGGAAATTGGGCCTCTTTCTCAACTTGATGCGGTGGTGGAGGGGCGGCTGGCTGCCTGGAACTCCCCAGGCCCCTCACCCCCCAACCCCCTACCCCCACAGGCTGCGGCTTGGACCCTTGCCACGATGAGGCCGGGGGGGGGGGGCGGGGGAGCTCTTGGGCCTGACTGCTCAAGTCCGTCCCGTGGGCATCCCAGGGCCCAGCTGTTGTCCACCTGCTGACATCCTGGGAAGTGCAGTCCCTTCAATCCTGGCTGTCAAAACCCTGCAAGCATTCCCATGTCACTTCGCATCTGCAGTTTCCTCTGCGTTTTCTGCAGCCCTGGTGGGTGAGGTCAAGAATTGTTCCCCCACCTACAGAGGAAGAACTAGAGGCGGACGGGACGGTCGGGGCTGTGACGTAGGCTGTGCGGGGGTGGCAGCGGCCACATGGCCCAGGGCAGGAAACCCACGAGGCCTTGAACAGTGATGTGATAGATTTCAGAGTGGTGGAAAACACCCCAAAGCTGGGAGTCAGGCTGTGACAAGTTGCTTCACCTCTTTGAGCCTCAGTTTTCCCATCTGCAAAATAGGTGGAGAGGGGGAATGATATCTGCTTTTGACTGCCTTGGGCTTCCCTGGTGGCTCAGACAATAAAGAATCTGCCTGCAGTGTGGGAGAACTGGGCTTGATCCCTCAACTGGGAAGATCCTCTGGAGAAGGGAATGGCCACCCACTCTAGTACTCTTGCCTGGAGAAACCCACAGAGGGGTGAGCCTGGCAGGCTACCAGACACAACTGAGTGACTAACACTTTCTTTTGACTGCCTTACAATTTAAATACATAGACAGTTTCTAAATTTCTTTCTGGACATGAAAGTCATCCAAGAAGGTGCCAACTAGGGCCCGGTGCTGTCACCTGCCCTGCAGGAGACAGGATGACTGGAACAGCCTCCTGCTGACACCTGCCTCGGAGAAGAGCTGCTCGGGTGGGGCAGAGAGGCGGGGCCACTGGGACCCTGAGGTCGCTCCCTGCGGTCACCTTGCTTGTTGACTCTATGTCAGGATGACCAACCATCCTGGTTGCAGACTCGGAGACCCTCCCCCCACCACCCAGTCCTGGGCAAACAGGGATAGTGATCCTCCTAGCTTTCCTCCTGGGCTCAGATGGGACTGGGAATAAAGCCCTTGAGCCTTCAAAGTGCCTTCGAGGCCAGCTGCCATCCTTTCCTGTCTCCCCTTAGCGGGCAGGAGCAGGGACCCAGAATGGACCTCCAAGACAGACCCAAGGAGGGGTGAGGGGCCTCCTTGAGGACCTGCAGCCTGATGACTCCATGGCCAGGTGGAAAAACCAAGGCCAAAGAAGCCGCCTGTCCCCATCACGCTGCCCCGCCCCCCAGTGTGGGAGTCAGACCGAGGACTCTAGAGCCCCTGTCCAGTGCTCTTTCCGCTGCTCTCCACCACCACCCCGCCATTGTTTCCCAGCTGCTTTGTTGAGAGACAGCACGAGGGATATGGTCACAGACATGCCCGGCTCCCCAGGCCTAACCAACCACCACCTTCCCTGGGACCAGGGCTATCCTCGGCCAAAAGGCAAAGTGATCCAGGGCTTGGGGCCTCTGGGTGACCAACAGGACTCCACAGGTCCTTCCCCACCTGCCGGGGGCGCCTCACTGACTGGCCAGCCCCGGGTTGAACTCCGAGCTGCCTGCCTGGGCTCAGACCCCAGCCCCTCCATCTGAACTCTCCTGCCTCCCACCTCTACCCGCACTGGGCCTTCAGACTTGGACCTGGGGCTTGTCACTTTCTCCTGCCGCACTTAACCGGAGCCACGAACACGACGAGAATGGAACAGGATGAGAGTGCATTCGGGAGGAGAGAGGAGGCGGGAAGACCAGGCGAATCCGGCATCCCCACTCTCTCTGCAGTGGGAAGCAGGACACCCTGACAGCACCGATTAAATAAAATAACTAAATAGAAATAAAGTGACATTTGCTTTGCATTCCGAGGTGGTGGCTCACGCCTGCCTTCTTTTTACTCTGCCTTCCTAAAAGCCCAGTTCAAATGACAAATAGTTTGTTGCTGAGTATCAATACCACCTATTTATCCATCCCAGCGGGAGGGCTCACTTCCAATGTCATCTCGGGTTGGGGGTGTGGGGGTGTTGGGGGAGGGAAGAGAGTGAAGAAAAAAAAAAGGAGAGAGAGAGTTGGTGGGGAGGGACGGGGGATGGGGAGAGGGCGAAAGAAAGCATGAAACAGGGCTGAGAAGGAGAAATTGGAGGCAAATGGCCCATGAAGTAAACCGTGATGTAGAGGCATGATCAATGCGGCAAATGGTTTATTCATCCATCAGATGCGGCGGGCCGGCGACTGAATGAACTCTTTCACTGTGGGCCGTATGAAGTTAAAGCAAGTAAATTTCTATCTTTCTTCGCATTAGCTGCCTCATTGCCCTTCAATCAGCCCTCATGGAGGCAGAAAATGGCTCCACCATCTGCCTTCAAACCCTCCCCTCGGCAGGCCTCAGGCTTTTTGGGAGCGGGGGGGTGGGGAGGGAGGGGGCCACTGGTTCCCTGAGCTCGGTCTCCCCAGTGCCTCCAGAGGGGGCAGAGTTCCTCCACTCTGGGGAAGAGCACCCACCCGGGCCCCTGGAACCTACTGGTGGCAAGGGGCTGCCTGCCCTGGCCCCCACCTGCAGCAGGGCGGCCTGGGAAAGCGGAGCTGGAGTGGGCCAGCCCCTGGGTCCCTCGGCCTGGCCCTGCACTTCTCAGCGGGAGTGTGGTCTCCCCACTCCCCCTGGGGAGGGCAGAGCAGAGCATCCACTCCTGAGAGAAGAACCTCATCTCCTTCCTCCCCCAAAAAGAGGTTAGCCAGCCGGAGGAGTGGGGGGTGCGACCCCTGTTCCACGGCTGAGGCCTTGGGCCCCGCGCCAGGACAGACCAAGGGCTTTCGCATCCCAGGAGGCAGGGGTTGCCTTGTGCAGCTGTTTGCATAAGAAGCCAGAGGCTCAGAGGGGTTGCACAGCTCACCCAAGGTTGCACAGCCATAGAAACAAAGCCAGGAGTCATCAGACCCAGGTCTCTGGGAGCCACGCACTCACCTTCCCACTTGACTAGGGGGTAGAATCCTGAAAAATACACTGGCTAGCACTTCCTTGTCCTCATTAGAAAGGAGGCCTGAGAGGGGAAGGGACCTGCACCCCGGCAGTAAGGTGAGAATGTCATGGCTGCCAGAGGAGCCGCTGGGCTCCGCTCAGCCTCCCCCAGCCCCCGGGGCGCTGACTGACTGGCTAATTAGGGGTGGCCGGCCTGAGTGTCATGGGGTCAGCCAAGCATGAACTGGAAAAGCCTGTGACCAGCAGGCAGTGGCCTTGTGGGGCCATCAGCCCCCAGGGGACGAGGGTGTGGGCTCTGCTGAGTGACACCGCTGGGCTGAGGGCTGAGAGGGTGAGGAGGGGAGGTGTGCGGGCCATCGGGGAACCGGAGGCTTCTGGGAGGGCAGGTCATTCCTCTGGGCCTCAGTTTCCTCCCCCAGGACACAAGGAGGCTCAGAGCGGAGGAGAATGCAGACCCCAGGTTTAGCTCCAGAAACAGCCCCTGGTATAGGTTAGATTATTGCCAATACCGATCCAGAGGGCCCGGTCCCCATGGGGAGCTCTCCCCAGGACCAGGCTCACTTCACCCTCGCCCAAACCATCCTCTCCAGCTGGCCTTCCTAGATCGTGTGCCGCCCCCCACCCCCGCACCCCCCCCACCGCCCTGGCCCAGCTGCACACCGCCCCTGCCCACCCCCAGCTCACCCCACCCCCAAATCAGCCAGGGAATGGAGACAGTCCCTGGGGGGACAAAGAGATTTTTTTTTCTTTCTTCCCAGGATAGATTTCATCCTGCCTCCCCCATCTTCCACAGTGGGCAGGGGGAGACACAAAGGAACCCCTCCACCCCCCCAAAAGAGAGAAAAACCTTAACTTCAAACAGGGCCCCGAGGTCCAGAGGGAGCCAGCCGGGGAGGCTGGGGACCTGGGACCAAGGCGGGCGGGCTGGCGTGTGCGGAGCCCAGGCCCAGACAAACGGGTCTCGAGGCTCCGATCTGTGCCATCTCCCCCTGTGGCAGCGGCCGAGGCAGCCCGAGAGCTGGTGGGCACAGACTGGGCCCTCCCACAAGTGTCTCATCTGCCTAATTGCTTCTTTATTGTCTCACAATCGCACTCTCCGTTCCCTGAAATATTTCCGTCCCCTATTCATCATGGCAGCAATTAAGAAAAAAAAAGGGCGCCGGGGAGAGGGGAGGATCTGAAAAAACGCAGTGAGGAGTGGGCGGGCGACAGGGGGCCCGGTGGGGAGGGTCGGGGAACACAGGCAGGGCTCAGCCCCAGCCCCATGCCCGGCCCCCCGTGAAATTTCAAATTAGGCCACAAACACACCAGACCGTGTCGGCATGGAGCAGCCAAAACCAAAAGACAGTGGGCTCGGGGGAACGGGGGATTACCTTGGGGTTCTCCAGGATTCCAGCCTCGTAGCTGCAGGGGAGAAAGAAGGAAGACAGAGGAGGGGGCTCAGTGCAGGAGGAACAGAGGGACACACCAACAAGAGGCGGTCTGCCCTCCCTGAGGCCGCCGGGCTCCGTCCATGAGGGCGGGGACCACAGGTCGGTGGGTCACCCCTCCATCATGATCCAGACGGGTGGGTGCTCACCGAGGCCTGGAGGAGCAGTGGACAGGCAGGTCCATCTTACCTGATATGCATCAGGTTCTCATCCATGCTCCACGGGCTCTTGGGGGTGACTGGGACAGGGATTCCATGTTGCTGCAGGTAAGAGGTTAAGACAACACAGGTAAGACAGTGTTGGCACAAGGCAGCTTGAAGGACATGAGGGTCAGGCCTGCTTGCCTCGGTTTCCTTTCAAAGTCAAAGACACCCCCACACTCTGGCTCCCAGGCCAACAAGACCCTGGACCGCCCCCTGCCCCCACAGTCTCCTTCTCCCCACCCCAGGCTGGCCTGGGGAGTGATGGCCCCATTTCTGAACACCCCCAGGTAGAGACTCTAAGACCCAGTGTCCGAGATGCTGTGGAGTGCATGCTGACCTTGGAGGTTTCTTCCAGAAGATTCTGAGTCCACACCTCAGGTGCTGAGGGTTTCCCAGCACCGTCCGTGGACTGCCACCCTATAAGCTGGGAAGTGGAATGGACCCAGTTTTCATTGTGGATTTCGACCAAGGCATGCGCACCCACGGGGGTGCTTAATGCTCATCCAAGGAAGCAAGAGGCGCCTATGAAAGCCTCTGGTTCAGGACACTTGTTCCCAGGGTGTGGCTGGGCACTTCCTGGGCCCACGTCTCCTCTGCTGCCTGTGGTCACCACGTGCACCACCCTGCAGCCCTGAAGAGGAGTAACCCTCCATCTGATGATGCTTTGCTTCCCAAATGATCCAATTCTTTGTTTAGGGGCAGACCCCCTGGAGACCCTGGGCCTGAAAGGCTGTGGGTGACGCGTTGAAGGTCTTTGGTATTAAAGACATCTTTGCTTCCTGAGCTGTCCCTTGCCACCCAGGCTGACACCTGGTTGGATCCAGCACAGGATACCATCCTGCTCGCTTCTCCCGGGTACACCGGCTACAGAAGACAGGTAAGCCAGCCTAGCCCAGCCACTGTAAATCAGCAAGACTTCCACTCTGCCTCCTAGACCCCCTTTCCAGCACCTCGCCTAGGTGGGTCCCACCAGTCTCCACTAGCAGTACCCCATCTTTCCGGACAGCTCTCTGCCCTGGCTCAGCTCATACCCACAACTAAGATTCTAGAGGCTTCCTCCAGGGACCTGCTGTTTTCTTCCTCACCACCTTACAATTTCAAAATAAATTAGATTAAACCTTCTGGATATTTTTTCCAGTTTTACCAAGAAACTCCGTTTTTAAAGCAACAGCCCACATCCACTCTAAAATCTGCATCCTCCTCAGTGGAGACCACATGGGTGAACGGAACACTTCACTTCGAGGCTGATCAATGTCGGGGGCTCCTTGCCCGACAGAGGTGCCCAGAGTCAAATCCACATGCTCGCCCTGTTCTGTCTCCAGGCAGAGAAGGCCCGGTGTGGGGACCAGGACCCTGTCTGTGCCAACTGGGCTGAAATCCCCGCAGAGGAGACTCCCCGGGCTGGGGGCTGAGAAAGCCAGTGGGCAGGTTCCTTGGAGCCTTTCTTCTGGGGGGTGGTTTGGAACCACTCTTGCCTTTTCTCTCTCCCACTGGGGCTCTGCTGGAGCAAAGAGAGAAGAACAGGACCGGCAACCCTTCCTCGGCAGGGAGACACACACAAATGCCAAACAGAGGCCCTCAACCAAAGAGGCTTGTTTCCCCTCCCTTCTCTGTCCTGAGCTCCCCGCCAACACACACACCCACACCCCGGAAACTCTGGATACAACTGCCAACAAAAAACAAAACTGCCTCTTGCCTGTACACAGACGATGCCCCGCTTTCTGGACCCGACCTTGCACGTTGGCTTTAAAAGAATTATGGTGACAGTGATAAGGATGGGGTGATTCTGAGTGGTTTTCCCGTTGGATGATGGATTTGGGTGGGGGGAGATGGAGAGTGATACAAATGCATGTTTGCCATGAGTCTCCCTACAGCACCTTGTGGCCTGGGCGACTTAACGGGTCTCAAAAGCAGGGCTTTTTCAAAGCCCCATTGATTTTTGTCTCAGCTGAAGCAGCTGCGTGGCTCTGAGTTTTGGACAGAGTCTGGCTGCTGCTCAATTATTCTGGTCACTCCCGGGTGCAGAGACACGGCCATCATTCTAGAACGTGGTCAGATTTTTCAGAGCTCGATTCTGATACCAGCCTCTGAGGGAGGCTCAGTGGTGGCGACCCAGACTCTCTCGCCAGGGCAAACTTTCCTGTTTAAAAGGTTATTTAAGACAGAAGCTGAGCCAAGAGCCTTGGGACAAACAATGACTTCAGAAATTCTGGCAAAACCCAGGAGCTGCTTCTGCTTGGGAGCTTCACAGAAACGAAGGACAGCATTATGGGTCAGCCCTTTCTCCAACCACGACTGCTGGCGTGAGAACAGGGATGGGCCGGGGCTCCAGATTCATTATTCTTCAAGATAAAACGTGCTTCAGATTCTGTATCCTCAAGGAGACCAAGGAGGGGAAGAAAGCCTCTAACCCCGTTCCCTTAATAGCTCTGCTATTTGGAAATTTGTTTGGCAACATATGGGCTTGCTCTTGTAAACTCCCCTTTTAATAATAAAACAACAGATGGTCGAGGAGATCTCTCCTCGGAGCTCTCCAGGTCTTAATGGGATGCTGACAGTAGGGGCAGGGCTGGGTCCCCGCCGCGTCCCCCGCCACGCGGCACCTTGGCTGCAGCGAGAGCTCACAGCCAGCCCTGGCGACTGCTATTTAAAAACCCGAGCAATTTTCTGGTGCGTGCACCAGGTTGCTTTCCCCTGTCTGATTGATTGAGGCTGTTTGTCAAGCGCTGCCACCGAGTCGCTAAAAAGAAAGGTACCCTGGGGAGTGGCTAAGGATCTCGATGCAAAACTTCTAATCTGTTTTCTCGCAACTTGTACTTCAAAAAGGGCTGGTGCTGCAGAAGCCTTTGTCTGCCTCTGGCCCTCGGAGCACCTACTTGTTCCTGCGAAAGCACCGGGGACAATTAGTCAGGTAATTAGGGGCAGAGAACAGCCTCGCTCACAGCCCCGTCTGAGTGACACACACCGCAGAGGTGCCAAGCTGAGCGGGAAGCGGAGGGGCACTGGTGTCCTCCCGCTGGGTAGACTGGGGTCGGGCGGGGGGGAGGGGCGGCGGGGTGACCTGAGAGATGCTCAGTCCTGGCGAGGACCACAGTTAGTTCTGTGGGGCTGGCCCAGGGAACAGGTGCTGGGGGAGGGCACCAGGGCTGAGGTTTGGTCCCCAGGCACGGGTACCAGCCCCAGCCTCGAACCTCTGGAGAGACATGCCTGGGGGGGGGACATTGGACGAGGGCCGGGGTGATGGCGGAGTCCGGCCTTACCTTCGCGTACTCCATCAGATCGTTGCGGCCCTGGAAGCGGTTATAGAACTCGGGCATCCTCCAGGGAGCGATGACCTGGACACGAGACAAGGAGTCAGGCCTGCTGATTCCTCCAGGTGCTGAAGCTGCAGAGCCACCTTCTCTGATAAGGGGCCTGAGGGTCCACCGGTGGCCTGGGTGGGGGGATCCGTGTAGCCCACAGGAAGGTCGGCGGGCAGGGGACCCCCTTAGGCAGGGGAGGGACACAGCCTGCCATCCCAGAGGGTGGTTTCGGAGAAAGCTTGAGTTCCATGGCAGAATGGCTGCGTGTCCCCAGGCAGGTCCCTGCCCTTCTGGATCTCAGTCTCCCCAACTGAGACATGAGGGTTTGAACCAGACAAGCCTCACGTTTCTCGATGCACTCCTGTCCAGAGGTCCAGGGCGCCCCCCCGCTCCTGGTGACTAAAGCCACCCAGCCTGGCCCTGCGGGGGCTCAAGCACATCCTCCGACCCACCCCTCCTGCCACCCTCCCACCCCCCACCCCCAGGATTGCTCTGGGTGGGGGAAAGGAGGGGAACTGGAGCATGACCGGAGGCACAGAACTCATTCTACCAGCCTGGGGGTGGAGGGTCAGGGACAGGTCCCCCAAGAAGAACCCCCACTCAGCCTTGAAGCCAGCCAGGCCTCTGCTCAACTGGAGGTGGGGAGGTGTCATCTAGATGGAGAAGCTGGTTTGATTTCTAGGCTGGGGGTGCCGGTGGGGCTGGGGTGGCTGTGCCCCCCACCCAAGTCCTGGAATGAGCAGAGCCTGGGCAGAGCACCCTCTGGCCTCATCCTGGTTCCCAGAGACCAGCTTGGGGCCCCATCACCAAGCCCCATTCCACCCCTGGGCTTGGCTTCTGTAGACAAAGACCCAGAAACCAGACACCCTGACCCCCCAAGTTGCTGTGGGAACAGAGAGTCGGGGTCAGGCCAGGCCCCAGGCCCACACACCTGCAGCATCAACACGCAGCTTATGTTTGGGGGCTTCTCTGCCTCCTGGTGTTTGGGGTCAAAGCAGATCACTAGAGCTTATGACTGCTCACCTCTAGGCCACTCTCACCCCCTAAGCAGCTGCTGGCTGATTGGTTAAAGAGACAGAGAAAGAGGTTCCACTTAAAAGAAAAAAATGAAAGCCCTTAGGGCCCCTTGCGGACTTGGGAAGGGCACATCTTTTGTAGCTTTAGCTGGAAGTGGCTGCAAAGAAGCTTGGAGCCACGCCCACCCACACTGTCCAAAGTGGGAGCCAGGGGCCACACGTGGCCTCGGAGGCCTGAACTGTGACTGGTCCTGGTTCTAAGTGGAGAGCACACAGCGGCTCTTAAAGACTTCGTACGGAAAGAATGTAAACTATTTCAACATCGATAACATGTTGAATGACACCATTTTGGATATAAGGTTCAATAAAACATATTATTAAAATGACATTACCTGTTGTTTTTCATCTTGGTTTTTTGACAGGGCCACGAGAAAAATCGAAATAATCACCCTGGGACATGCATTTGCAGCGCGCAGTGCAGCTCTGCTGTGGGCTCTGTTCACTAGATGCCCAGAGGCCTGGGCCTGCTTTTCCCCCTCCCAGGAAGGAATCAAAGAACCCGGAGTCTGGTTCAGGCAGCCGAGAAGGAGGGGGCCTGAGCTGGGGGGCTCCCGCCAGGGTGGAGGGCTGTGAGCAGCCCTGAAATCAGCCCAGAATGGTCCTAGTCCGCACGTGGGAAGGTAGGCGTGGACCCACAAGGATGCTGCTGGAAGGGCGGCCTCGTCTTTCCGTTCAGTGCCTGATCCACCCAGGTGCCGGGGCAGCCTCTCCGGGAAGGACGAACGGTCAGGGACAGAGTGCTGTCCCCTGCAGCTGGGGTAAGTGGAGGGAGTGCTCCGTGGAAGAAGGGCACCACCCGCCACAAGGCCCCTGTCTGGGGAACCTCCCAGTGAGCCCCGTGCCCTGTTCTCCCCACCCTGGGCCTCAGCCACCAGCACCTACCCTTTTAGAGGAGAGAAGCAACATCTTACCTTGATCTGGGGGGCCAGCGAGTAGCAGGTGAGCTCAAACCGGATCTGGTCGTTCCCCTGAAACATACAACAGGGGGTTTCAGGAGCCACAGAATGGGGACTGGTTGGGAGGGGTCAGGGGAGAGGCAGTGCCGGGCGACCTTCGACGGTGCCCCCTGGGTGCTCCTGTCCCGCACAGGCTCTCCCCTCCTGAACCGGGTGCTACCAAGCCATCTAAAAGATGAACACTGGGCTTTCTTGGAGCGGGCTTTCTGCCCTGGACTCGAGCCTGGGTCTCCGTGAGTGCAGAGCCGAGCTGCGAGGGGACTCGAACGTGCAGGATGTGTACGCACAAGATGCCCAAGTGATGGTGCGACTGAGACGTGACGATCGGGACCTCTGTGTGCAACAGTGTGAGGGTGCACCGTGGCAGGTGGGGGCTGTAGGCCACGGCGTGCACAGGCACGGGTGGGTGTGTCTGGGAACGCGACAGGCCTCGCACATGGGTCATCAAGTATGTCCACTCTCTGGGGGGGTGGAGGGGGGCGGCGCGTACACCTGCGGGGCTGGAGGCCTGGCTCCGCTGAGACCTCAGGCAGCCTCCCTGGGGCTGCCCACGCCTCAGCCTCTTCCTGCCTGGCCTCACTGGCCCTAAGATCGAGCTCATTTCCGGGGGTTTCATGGCATTGTGTCCACTGAACTGGGAGCCCCGTGTCCTCTGTGAGCCTCGGGTATCTCGTCTACACAGTAGC
This sequence comes from Capricornis sumatraensis, assembly GCF_032405125.1. Taxonomy (NCBI): domain Eukaryota; kingdom Metazoa; phylum Chordata; class Mammalia; order Artiodactyla; family Bovidae; genus Capricornis; species Capricornis sumatraensis. The sequence continues at coordinate 6,177,533 of NC_091069.1, forward strand.
TGTTTGGGGGAGGGGTTGGATGAGGATGACCACCGAGGCCCTTTGCTTCTCTGCACAAACTGGTCCAGAGGTAGGAGGGGCTTGTCCAAGGGCACAGAGCCCAGCCTAAGCCGGGGCATGGGGGCCCCATTGCCCCCATCCCCCTCGGGTGAGTGGTCTACGCCCTCGAGGGGAGGAGGAGAGGGCCCAGCCCGCCAGCCCTGGAGACAATGGCTTCCAGCCACCCGCCTGCCCCCCATCAACTCAGCGGCCTGGAGGGAGGCTTAAGCGCTGTGGAAATAACAGAGGGACCTCTTGCCTACTGTGAAAACTGCACGGGCGCAGCCAGGCAGCGGCGGGAATAACATGTTATTTTCCAGAGTCTTGTCAGGCGACGCGGAAATACTGGTTTCAGCCCCTCTCCTTGGAGCCAGGAGCCGAGGCTGCTCCTCTCTGATTGCTCCCCGGGCCCATGGGCTGGGCCAGACCAGCCGTCCCCATTGGCCTCCGTCTGGTCCCTCCAGTGAGGGCCTACTTTGTGCTGGCTTTCCCATGGGAGAGCCACCTGGCACCAGTGGGGGGTTTTTAACCCTGTTTTGCAGATGAAGTGATTCAAGGTCAGAGAGGTGGAGCCACTTGTCCAGGGACACACAGCCAGAAGGCGCCAATCCCACCCTGACAGCTCACCGTCAGATCACGGGGCTGAGCTCCATACACAACTCCACAAATCCTTACACGGCAGCGCCCCATTATTATCCCCATCTCAGAGGATGAGATGGTTGGATGGCATCACTGACTCTATGGATGTAAATTTGAGCAAACTCGGGGAGAGAGTGAAGGACAGGGAAGCCTGGCGTGCTGCAGTCCATGGGGTTGCAAACAGTTGGCCGTGACTGAGAGACTGAACATCAAATAACAACATGGATGGGGAAACTGAGGCACAGGTGGTAATGCCTGCTCAAGGGCCAGTGGGCTGCAGTTCCTGGAGCGGCGGCGGTGGTACTTGATTAGAGGCAGGCTTACTTTAGACTCGTAAAGCATATGGTCCAGTGTTGCATATCATGGTGATTATTCCTCCAGGGCTTCAGGTTTCCCCAGCACAATGGTGGCTTGTGCTTCCCTGGACCGGCATGTCTGGCTGGGGTCTGCCTAACAGGATCGCCGTGGGGACACCCATCTGTTCCCGAGCCAGATGCCCTCGCAGGAGCCAGAGTTGAAAACTGTCCCAGACAGGCTCTGAGACCTGTCCAGTCCTTCCCCTTCCTAACTCCAGGACCCCCAGCCCCAGGGAGGCCCTGGCAGGTTCCAGGGGGCCAAGGCGGGAGGTATATCACATCCTGCACACCCGCCATGTGTCCACGCACGGACACACGTGCGCAAGTGCAGGTGTGCCCTTGGGGACTGCACGGGGCCCTCCCATCTGCTCCTGGACGAGCCACACAGATGGCGCTGTCTACAAAACTGCTGCCCACGGCCCTGCGGCTCCTATTCCCAGGCCCCTCTTCCAAAACCAGGGGAGGGAGGGAGGGAAGAGGCTCAGGAAGGGCCACCCCAGCTCCCGTGCAGCCCTCTGGCGGGGAGGGATCAGAGTCCCCGAAGGGCTGTGAAGGGGCGGGCCCCAGCCCTCTCTGCACCAGGTGCCACGTGGGCTGGGCCTGGGCAGGGAAGCCATCTCGGGCCTCCGGGTCTTTGCACAAGCTGTTCCTACAGCCTGGGGTGCCCTTCCTGCCTGACATCACTGCTGACTCCTGTTCTCTCTGACGCCTCAGGGCCACCATTACCCCTTGCTGGGTTAGTCCCCGATACGAGCTTCCCAGGCGGTGCTAGTGACAAAGAACCCGCCCACCAACACAAGAGATGCAGGTTCGATCCCTGGGTTAGGAAGATCCCCTGGACGAGAGCATGGCAACCCACTCTAGTATTCTTGCCTGGAGAATTCCATGGACAGGGAGCCTGGTGGGCTACAGTCCATGGGGTCAGAGTCGGACACGACTGAACTGGCTTTGTCCATATGGACATTCCAGGGCATGGAGGAAAGCCAGTGCTGGGTAAGGGTTCAGTGGGCGGAGTCAATGAGCCAGCGCATGAGAGAGGCTGGAATGAGGGCCCCGAGGCCCTGGGTCTCTCCACTGCCCAACCTGCGGAAAGTTCTGGCTTAGGTGGTCCCATGTGGATCTGACTCTGGGTTGCCAGCCTTCTGCGGCTGCGTCGCTCACTCTGGGTGCTCATCTCACGTGTTCGAGTCATGATACCCCCCGTCCTGGGGCGGGGGGCTGGCAAACAGACCACCAGCCCCTGCAGGTGGGTGGCCCCTCTCTCCCCAGCAACCCCGTCTCACGCCTGGCATCCTCTGGAACCCTCCAGGCCTCCCTGCTTCTCCCCAATCTCTTCCCTCTTGTAGGCATCTGTCTTCAGAGGCTGCTGGGGGCTTTCCCAGGTCATGTAAACAAGGGGAAACCAAGGCATGGGAGTAATTCATGCCCATCAACCCCCAGAAGAAATGGGAGCTGTTGGGGTGGAGGGCAGACAGGGCCCCCCGTCCCCTGTGGCCTTGCTGCTGGTCTTGGAGCCCCCAGTGATGTTTCAAATCTGACTCTCTAATGGACACTGAACTGCAGGACCGTCCCCAGATCTCCAGAGGCCACAAAACTACCGCAGACAGTATTCTCAGAGCCCAAGCCCTGCAGTACCAGAGGAAAACAGGTTCCCTGCAGGGTCAGCCCAGGAAGGCCGCAAACCTGGGCCTCTGGTGCCCTCTTGTGTCCAAATGGAGAAACGCACACAAGTGCTGGCCTCCGTTTCCACCTGTGGGCTTACGTGCTCAATTATGTCTGGCTCATCGCAACCCTATCGACTGTAGCCCACCAGGCTCCTCTGTCCATGCGATTTCCCAGGCAATACTGGAGTGGGCTGCCATGTCCCTCTTCAGTAGCGTCTGACTCTTTGTGACCCTATGGACAGTAGCCCGCCAGACTAGCTCACAGGCAGCTTGGGAATGGCTTCCCAGGTGGGACAGTGCTAGAGAGTTCATCTGCCAACCTCGTCCCCAACACGTAACGCTTCCAGGCCCCGCCACCATGGCACCGTTGAACTTAGAAAAGTTGGAAATGCCACAGACTCTCTTAAAATAAAATTGGCCTTATTTTAAAGACAATGAACCTAAACTGCTTTGATGGGTTTCCCTGGTGTCTCAGTGGTAAAGAAGCCACCTGTGGTGCAAGAGCCCTGGGTTTGATCCCTGGGTCGGGGAGATCCCCTGGAGGAGGAAGCGGCAATCCACTCCAGTATTTCTTGCCTGGAGAATCCCCGTGGACAGAGGAGCCTGGCGCGCACCGCACCCTTCACAGACTCCCGCACAAGCTTGCTGACTGAGCACCAGGCGAACGAGTGAGCTTCCAGACACACGAGCCGGCGCCGCCTGGTGGGGGCGCTGTTTGGCAAAATAAAAATGCAGTCGCTCAGTCGTGTCCGACTCTTGGAGACCCCATAGACTATAGCCTACCAGGCTCCTCTGTCCATGGGATTTTCCAGGCAATAGTACTGGAGTGGATTGCCGTTTCCTTCTCCAGCGGATCTTCCCAACCCAGGGATCGAACCCGGGTCTCCCGCATTGTAGACAGACGCTTTACCGTCTGAGCCACCAGGGAAGTCCTAGGCTGCTCGCCAAGGCCACCCCCGAACGGCGCCTCGTCCATCATAATCTGAGTGTGACTCACTGTCACACTGAGCCAGGGCCTGCCCCCTCCACCCTGCACTGCCTCGGGTGGGGGGCCGCGTCCGATCAGGACGTGTGTGCTGGAGCACCCCATCCTTGTTGGCGGGGTGTCCGCTGAGAGCTCGAGAGTCTCCAGTGTGTGTGGGTGTTAGTCGCTCAGTCGATCCCAGGGACTGCAGCCCACCAGGCTCCTCTGTCCATGGGATTCTCCAGGCAAGAATATTGGAGTGGGTTGCCATTTCCTTCTCCAGGGGATCTTCCTGACCCAGGGATCGAACCTGGGTCTCCTGCATTGCAGGCGGACGCTTTACCACCTGAGCTACTAAGGAAGCCCCAGAGTCTCCAGTAACACTGCCCAAAGGCCGCGGGCATGGTTAGGAATTTTGTTTCTTGAGTCTGTCACCCGCGGGACACAGTGCTGAGGGCTCTTCCTGTTTTATACCCCCAGGGTCCCCCTTCTGTCCGCCCTCCTGCACACAAGGGCCGGAAGGAGAAGGTGTATTTCAGATTGAACTATGTCCCCACAAAAGGTAGAAAGAAAGAAAGAAAAAAATATGGTGAAGCCCTAACCGCCCCCCAACCCCCACCCCCAGCCCTTCAGAACGGGACCTTATTTGGAAATAGTCTTACGGACATCATCCAGTTAAGATGAGGTCATTAGGGTGGGTATGACTGGTGTCCTGGGATAAAAGAGAAATTTGGACACAGAACCGGACATGTACAGGGAAGGCAAATGTGAAGACGCCCGAGGAGATGGCGCGTGGGGATGGAGGCCTGGGGTGGTGCACCCACAAGCCAAGGATGCCGGGGAGAGCCTGGAACCCTTCCCTAGCACCTTCAGGCTGCCAACACCTTGGTTTTGGACTTCTGGCCTCCAGAGAGGCTCCGTTCCTGGTGTTTACACCGCACAGTCTGTAATGCGGTTGCCCTGGAAACAAAGACAGGGTCTCCTCTCCACTTTGCAAGTGAAGAACCTGAGGCTCAGGAAAGGCAAGGGCCTTACTCAGGGTCACACAGCTGGGACTCAAGCCCTCTGGGAACGGGTGGCCTCCTGTCCACCGCGTTGCACAGCGACTCCCACGGTGACCTTGGCCAGATGTCCACCTCAGAACATAGCCTACTGTTCAGTGGAATATTATGTGCTGAGCTCACACTGGAATACTTTCTTCTGTGTGATGACGTCACAGACTGGACACACAGTAGTTTCATTTCTTTCCATCTGCATTCAGTTTCTCGAGATAGATGGCTTAGTGAATTTTATCTTTTAAATTCAACCTTGAAGTTTTCAAAATCAGATCTATGCAACACGTTATTAAGAGGGATTTCCCTGGTGGTTAAGAATCCACCTGGCAGTGCAGGGGACTCAGGTTCCATCCCTGGTTGGGGAACTAAGATCCCACATGCTGCAGCCAACTAAGCTCTCGCTCTGCAATGAAGACCCAGCGCAGCCAAAAAAAAAAAAACAAACAAACACAACAGAGACATCAATTCCATTCCTGCCCCTTCCACTCACTGTGGAGAGTTTCCATGTAGCTTCCCAGTATTTCTTTCTTATGCAAAATGTAGTATATAGTATCATACAATTGTGCACCCTGCCTTTTTTCACTTACTGTATGCATTCTGGGTGATCATGCTCGTGCCTTTTCATGACTATATTGCAAACCATTGTGTTATTTATGCAGCCAACCCCCTATTTATGGATATTTGATGGGTTTTCATCTTTTATAATAGTTTTGAAATAACTAATACTAGGCATGAAAAAAGAAAAAGATGAGCCTGAGCCTCAGACGCAGGTTTGCAAAAATGGGGTGACACAGCTTCTACCACAGCAGGAACATGGGAGACACACACTTGGGGCGCAGAGTGGAGCTGTCCCTGACTTGCTGCTGGAAACATTCCTGTTGGAGTGGATGGGCCAGTCTGTCCACATAGTCCCCTTAGTCATGCTGGGCGGGCCAGTCCATGGCACAGCAGACTGTTCTGGGGGAGAACTAACAACTGCTCGAGGACCGCCCATCAGGCCTGGTTGGCCACGTCCCCCTGGCAGGCCCCTGCATCCTCACCCTCCCCAGCCACAAACCCTGGCCTCACCTTTCCCGTGGCGCCGTGAGACACATACTTGGCTCCTTCTCGCTGGGCTATCTCCACCTGCTTGCGGGCGATGCAGGGCCTGGCGAGAGAAGTGCCCAGGAGGTATCGGTCCTCGTACAGCGCGCTGGACTGGATGGCCGGCCAGATGAACTCCTCCACAAACTCCTTGCTGATGTCTTCAATGAACACCTACAGGAGAGCAGCCCATGGGAGGGAGCCTTGGCAAGGACAGGGCACTGTCAGAAGACAGAGTCTCCAATGGCCTGCGTCTAAGGCAGAGGCAGCTAACAGATGCTTAAGGGTGGTCTTGAAAATGCAGTAGAAAACGATTCACTTTTGTTAAATCTCAACTCTTGAGTGCATGCTGTCACTTCAGCTGTGTCCGACTCTGTGACCCTATAGACTACAGTCCACCAGGTTCCGCTGTCCATGGGATTTTCCAGGCAAGAATCCTAAAGTGGGTTGCCACACCCTCCTCCAGGGCGTCTTCCTGACCCAGGGATTGAACCTGTGTCTCCTGAGTCGCTGGTGGATTCTTTGCCACTGAGCCAGCAATCAAGCCCCAACTCTTGAATACAAAATGTGATATATACACGAAGCATTTCTGCTGCATGCCCAAGTGAGTTACTAGCTAAATTAGCCACTCTTCTCATAAACCATCATTCGTACCTGAATGAAAGACTGACAGATAAAACAAGGCCAATTCAGACTTGGGTTTTTGGCCATGATTTGCATGAAAATGAAGTGACCCTGTCACTTCAAGGAAAACTGAATATTTGTTGCCAGTGATAAAACTCAAGCTTTCCAGTAAAAAAAAAACTAGAATTATGGAAAACTTGTATCTGACACTGTGAACTGGACAGCTTCTGATGTGAGTTTTATTGCGCTTCGCAGATACTGTTTCCTTTGTGCTGTGAGCTTATGTGAGCAGGGACTATGATGGCCAAGTTCATCTTATGGGCTGCTCACTGATACTGTTAAGTGGATGGAAGGATGGGTGGGTGGACAGGTAGCTGGATTAGGGGTGGGCAGGTGAATGGATGGACGAGGAAGATGTAGACGGATGGGGAGGTGGGACGGGGAGGTGATGGGGTGGAAGAGAGGCTAGGAGAAACTAGAAGATGGTTCACACAGCAAAGTGAAAGTGAGAGTCGCTCAGTCATGTCTGGCTGTTTGTGACCCCAGGGCCTATAGAGTCCATGGAATTCTCCAGGCCAGAACACTGGAGTGGGCAGCCTTTCCCTTCTCCAGGGGATCTTCCCGACCCAGGGATCAAGCCTAGGTCTCCTGCATTGCAGGCAGATTCTTTACCAGCTGAGCCACAAGGGAAGCCCTCATACCAAAAGCCGAAGGAATTGACCTCATACTCTTGGAAGCAAGAGGACCAACTGGAAGGGGCATAGGAAGCAAGAAGCCCTGGGACAGGGACCCCCACAGCTGACCCCAACATGTCAGATCCCATTTCCAGCCCCCAACCCTGCCCACACTTGGTACCTTTTTGGCCCCAAGCTTCAGCGCCTTCTTCCTGGCTTCCTCAAAGTCTTCCTTCTGGCCGATGTTGGCCTGAGAAGCAGATGCAGAGAGGACCCATCAGCCCAGGGGCAGAAAGAAGAGCTGAGAAGAATGTCACCCCCCCACACCCCACCCTCTCCACCCGAGGGTGAGTCCTGGGCAGGTGTCTTTCACACACAACTGTCTACAGATGAAGGTCGTTTTCTTTGGATGGCTGAGGTCACAGTAGGAAGGAGAAAGGACAAGAACCAGGGTCTGGGGACGCTGTACTCCTTGGAGCTGCCTGAGGCTCTGGAAAGCAGTTTCAAGGAGCTAGACAGGCTGAATCTGGCCCTGTGCCCCTGGGCTGTGGGGTTGCAACATTCGCTGTCACTGCATTGAAGGTCTAAAGCTGCCTTTGGACCCATCAATCTTTTCCCGAAATTCCCCCAAAGCCAGTACAAAGGTTGGCTTGTCAGCAGCTGCCCGATTCCCTGCTCACTGCCCCAGCCAAGTGCAGCAACTTGATTGCCCTGGGCACCAGAGCTGGCGGGAAGCAGAGGCCCAGGCTAGGAGCGCCCAGCTATCCCCCTGCTGGAGCCTGACCTCTGGTTCCGACAGCCCCGTCTAGACACAGGCATGTTTTCTGCTGGCCTCCCACCCAGACCTTGACCCTGGACTCTGCTCAGCAGATTCCAGAGTGTTCCCAGAGTCCAGGTGCAGGGGCTTTTTCTGAGGCCGCTAAGCTTTTAAATCTGCCTGGTGATAGTCTGGGGTCTGGACCACCCACTGGTGCCGCCATGGCGCGAAGCACACACTCCAGGCTCTTTGTGTTCACTCAGAGTCATTGCTTGCTCTCCGCAGGGGGCTGTGGGCCAGACACTTCCCCTCCCTGGGCCTCACCCTTGCCCTCCACTGGAGTGGTGTGGGGTCGGCACTGTTACCAGTGGTAGACTGACTTTAACTGCAAACCATTCTTGACAAGAACGAACTTCTGTCCAGTGCCCCCCCACCCCCCCCACCCCCCGCCCCCGCCACTTTCTCTGGGAAGAGAAACTTCTCTCCTGGGACCACTTTCTACAGGGATGCATATGAGTGCTAAGTCACTTCAGAGACCACATGGACTGTAGCCCACCAGGCTTCTCTGTCCATGGAGTTCTCCAGGCAAGAACACTGGAGTGGGTCGCCATGCCATTCTCCAGGGGATCTTCCCAACCCAGCGATCGAACCTTCATCTCTTACACCTCCTGCACTTGCAGGCAAGTTCTTTACCACTAGCGCCACCTGGGACGCCCACACACAGGGATGGATGAGAGCAAATGTTTCCTGCTCACTATAGGGACAAGCCTCCAAGGGACAGCCATACTGAGAAATGAGTGGTGGGCAGGCACTTGGGCCAGTGAATGAGTGTTCCCTTGGCCTTTCCATCAGAGCCTCTGGGGAGAGTCCTTTCTCTCAGAAGACTAGGGGATGATGAGAGCCTTGCCTGCCCTGTGGAGAGGCCAAGACTGACGCCAAGCCGAGATGGAGGCAAATCTGGATAAGCACCTGGATTCAGCCTTGCCTGAAGCTATCTTACCCTGGCCTTCTTGGTTATATGAAAAACTGAATTATGTTGGTTTTCTTCTTTTGTTGTTGTTTATTTTTGGTTTTGTTTGGCCTAAGCTAGATTTCTAGAATTTGCCAGTCTTGTGGAGAAAGACTCAGAGGTTATGTCCAGGTTTATCAGAAGTGAAGCTGGTTTGATTAGGGATATCTGCTATGGACCCTGGATGGGGGAGTGGCATCTTAGTTAATCTATTACCTATGGCCTGTGGCCTATTTGCTGTTCCAGAATTAGGTGATCTCTAATCATCTAGCTTAGCCCATGTAGGAGCCTAGGTCTTTGCTGAATTACTGAGGGCTGCAAGAAAGGGAAAGTTTATGTGACTTTCCACGGTCTTCAGCAGACCCAAGCCAAGCCCCTGGTCCCTCCCTGGGCAGGGTGGCTTAGCAGCTCCACCACACTCACTCCTGGTGCCCCCTGCCCCTGCTTCAGTGAATGCACGGAGAGCCAGCCTCCTTTATGCTCTGGGGGGCACATCTCAGACCTGGGGGACATCAAAGGAGCTCACCTAACAGATAGAAAGAGACAGTAAACAAGAATTTCCCTACAGTTTGAGACAGGCTTGGGTGAGGGGGCAGGCTTGGATTAGTAACAGCGGGCAGGTAGGCAGCAGGACCAACAGGTAGAAAGACACGCCGGGCGCCCGCTCACCAGGTAGGCAATGACATCATAGCCTTGCTCCTTCAGCCACACGAGGATGCAGGAGGTGTCCAGGCCCCCACTGTAGGCCAGAACCACGGAGCCTTTGCCGGACATCGCGACTGGAGGGAGACGAGAAGGAATGTGAGTGACCCAGAGCCAGCCCCCGCACCCCGCCTGCCAACCCCTCCCAGCGGCTCCCTCCTGGCCTTGGGCACCCTTATCCCCCGGACAGGCCGCCATGGGGTTCAGAACAGGATGTTCACTTGTCATCAGGAGCCCTGAGGAGCTGACCCTTCATGCGGCCACACCTCTTTTCCCCCTGCTCCCCATTCCCCCTGGGGGACCCTGACCCCGCACATCCCCACAGACCACGCTGGGGCCTGGCAGGGGGAGGCATGTAGCCAATCCCCCACCAGCTGGAGAAGAAGACAAAAGACTGAGCTGTTGGGACTGAGGTCGGGATGCCAAGGTCGCAGCGTCAGGAGACGGGAGGGGAGTCTCAGGCAGCCCACACATCTCCTTGCTAAGCTCCTTGCTAAGCTGGGCCAGGGCAAGGCATGGCCCTGGGAGCCTCATACAGATCACCCAGCACCCCCACTCTGACCCCAGGAAGTGGGCATCATGCCCGCCACTGGGGAGGCAGAACTGAAGCTCAGAGAGGTAGATGGCTAGCTCGAGGTTGCAGAGCACACGGCTGTGTCTGGCTCCAGAACCTCGGCTCTTCCCAGGCGGCAGGACGCCCTCTCGGCTCTATGGGGGACAGGATGCTGGGGGCAGAGCCCTGCCCGCCCAGACCTCTTCCACTTGGGCCCAGTGAACCTTCACACAAAGGGGTTTTTTGCTCTTTTCAAACACAATTACCTCTGAGAGGGGAAACACAAGCCCTGCATCCCCAACACCTGAGAGAACTCAACTCCAGAAAGATTAGCTGGGAGGAGCTTGGAGACCAACTTCCTCCCCCTGTGCAGAGGGGGATCCACGGCCCGGAAGCTGTCTGTCCCTGTCCGTGTTCAGTTGAATCTGACTCTTCACGACCCCGTGGACTGTTGCCCGCCAGGCTCCTCTGTCCATGAGATTTTCCAGGCAACATTACTAGAGTGGGTTGCCATTTCCTATTAGGCTATCTTCCCAACCCAGGGATCGAACCCACGTCTCTTGCGTCTCCTGCAATGGCAGGTGGGTTCTTTACCACTAGAGCCACCTGGGAAGCCCATAACTCATTAGTCCAAGGCCCAGAGGGAGAAGGTAATTGGGTGTACAGATGACGGATCCGTCCTTCCCAGCAGGACAGGTGTGTGCCCCCACCGATCCCTCCCTCTCCTCAGCTAAACCGAAGTTTCCAGAAGGTACCAAGGCCTCCTCACTCCTTGCTTTTACAGCCTCCGTTCCTTCAGCCCAGAAGGCCCTCCTGGAAGCCTCGGGCAACATTCGGGCTTGCCCTGCCTCCCTTGCACTCCCTATGTGGCCCTGAGCATAGAGGCTGCTATGTGCCCACTTTGCTGAAGAGGAGACTGAGGGTCAGAGAGGCGGGGTCACTTGCTTGAGGTCCTGCAGTCAGCAGGTGGCAGGGCTAGATCTGGATCCAAGCCACCTGGTTCCAGCCTCTGTGGACTCGGTCCCAGCTTCTTGCACTTGCGGGGAGCATGCTTGTTTCTGGTGGGAGCATTTACACTAGGGACTGACCAAGGTCAGGGTCCTTAACAGATGCTGTTGGGAAAGGCTGCGGATACCTCTGCTTTGATCCACGTAAGCCCAGAAGGGGTGTCACCTTGCTTCCAAGGATGCAGGCTCCTGCATCCTGAAGGGGCCTGGAGGTTTGGTGGCAAAGCGGTTGCTCAGCCCTTTGCAGCAGAGCCCAGCCCAACCGAGGGGCGGCAAGAGCATTCATCCTATGAACTGCAGCAGCTGCTGCTTAGTTATGACATCTTTGGAACCCCATGGACTGTGGCCCACCAGGCTCCTCTTTCCATTGGATTTCCCAGGCAAGAATACTGGAAGGGGGTGCTATTTCCTGCTCCAGGGGATCTTCCCGATCCAGGGATCGAACTTGTGTCTCATGCATTGGTAGGCGGATTCTTTACCATCTGAGCCACCTGGGAAGCCCTATGCTATGTGCAGTCCCTGGCATCTCACCAGACCGCCCACCAGCCAGTCCCAGGGCTCACATGTCCTTCCTGCCCCTGGGACTAGGAAGGGGAAATATCTCACAAACAGTGAGGTTGGAGGCAGTTCTGATGGATAAATGTCCAAGACTCTCCCCTTCATTCAACTACCTGCCCAGGTAGTCCTGGGCAGGGTGGGGCCAGCAGATGTGCCCATGGCAACCGCAGCCTGGCAACGGCGGATCAGGAGGGAGGGAGGCAGGAAGGACTCAAGGTAGGAAGTGCCTGAGGTTGAAAGAGTAGATTACGGTTTCCAGAACCTGTCTTGGCCCAGCGGCTGAGTGACACCAGAGGCCGTGAGCCCAGCCTACCCAGCTCCTGGACTCCCCTCTGGGCAGCCTCGCTGAGCAGGGAGACTCAGGACCCCCAGAGCCGCCTGTCTATCTCCTAGTTGTGTGCTTGTGTGCGACGGGGCTGGTTGGGGTGAGGAAAGTAATGTTGCGTTATTTGTACAGCTCTAACTATAAACTGCACATAGCTAAAAGTGTGCAATTTAATAAGTTTTGGTGTGCCTACACCCATGAAATCACCACCACAATCAAGATAATGGATGTGTCCGTTATAAGCGACGGCCTCCATTTGTGTCATCCCCATTTTAGAGATAGGGAAATTGAGGCTTGGGTTAAAGAATGTGCTTAAGGCCTCATTTGACTGCTAAGTGCCAGAGCCCAGATTCAAACTCAGATCAGCTAGACTCAAAAGTACAAGGCTACCCTCTCTGGGGTGGGGTGGGGGAGGGCATGGATCCCTGGGATGAGGTGTGGAGTCTGGGAAGCTGCTGGTGGCCCAGACAACCCAGAGTGACAGGGAGAGGTGATGTGAGCCCAAAACTCACCCAGCTTCTAGGGGTCACCCCCACTTTGTCAACCCCCAAAGGCCCTGGAGCCAGAGGATGGGCTCCAGAGTAGGGGAGGGGCAGCTTCATGGAGGCAGACCACCTGGGCCTGCCTGGTTCTGCCTCAGTGACTGGCCCCCGCTCCCACGTGTGCCGTGCCCCCCGAGTGTGGCCCATCACAGCACAGTCACGATGCACTCTGCCCCTGCCACCCACTGTGAGCTCTGTGGAGACAAGGACCACCTCTCAGTGGCTGGCAGGTAGCAAGCACTCAGAACAAGGCTGCTGATTTTGCTGTCTGGAGGCCTGCTCCTCACCTACAAAAATAGAGGGTTAAAATCCCCTCCATGTCTGGAATTCCGTGCATGCTCTCATCTGGAAACTCCCATCCAGAAACTCATGAGCCTCTTCTGCCGGCCAGGCCACAGGCGGAGGGCCTCAGCCTCCGGGTCTGAACCTAGTGATGGAATGTGTGCACCCTGGAGCGTGTGCCTGCATGCAGGGATGTGTGTGTATGTGTGCACAAGTGTGCCTGCATTTCCTCAGGAGCATGTACCTGAGACTGCATGCGTGTACCGTGTGTGTGTGTGTGTGTGTGTGTGTGTGTGTGTGTGTGGCGTGTTTGGACCTGCGTGTGTACAGATTAGCAGGGCAGGTGGGCTGAGAGCATGATGCAATCTGACACTGGCCTTGCTCTTGCTTTCCTGCTGAAGCTCTTCCCTTCCCCCACCAGCGAGGTCCCGGCAGCCCGCTTGCTGCAGAAACTAAAGGAAGCCAAGCAAGCAAGGAGGCCTCGGTTTAGGGGAGGAGGAGTGGAAACGACTAGGGCAGAGAGCAGTGGCTGGGTTCTCCAGACCTGGAGTCCAGGAGCTGAGAGCAAGAACAGCCCATCCCCCCATGGAGCAACTGTGGATTCGGTAAGATTTCGAGAGGAGCCCAGAGCCCAGAGCCGGGCACCATGCCTGTGCCCACCGAACTCTCCTACCACTGTCGGGCAAGCCCCTCCCTCTCCAAGCCTCAGTATCACCATCGGCACAACCACCTGAAAGTCCTTCTGGTTCTGACACCCCAGGACAGGGGGCTTCCCGCCTGAGGACTCAGCATCCTCCCAGCTCCGGCCTCACAGTCGCCCGAGCCTCCAGGGAGGGCACAGGGCAGGTGCCCCAGCTCCCAGGCACATGACCTCTGCTGAGAACACTCATGCCCCTGGTTCCCGGGGCCAGTCCAGCCAACTGGCTGCCAAAGAGGGACACCTGGGAAGGGAAGAAGGGGGCCTCATTCCAAGATGCCTGCCAGCTTGACCTTAGTTGGCAAGGCAGGGGGCATTCTCCAGGGCTCCGGCCAGAACCATCCTGCCAGCTCCCAGTGAACGTGCCCGGCCAGCCAGGGCAGTTGCTCAGCACTAGGAACACTCTTGTGGCTCCCCAGCATCAGAGCTAGGATGACAGAGCAGTTACTATGTTTAGTGCCACACGGGCATCATTTCAAGGTGGGGGCTATTATTACCACCTGTTTACAGATGGTGAGCCGGGGCTCAGAAAATTATAAGACTTGCCCAGGTCTCAAGCTAACAGATGGCAGTGCTGGGGGATGGAAACCTACGCCGTCTGCAGACCACCTGCTCTTTGCTGCTCTCTGTCCTACATGCTCTGGCCTTGAGGGGACCACAGACTGTCTCCTCTTCACTTGACTTGTCTTGTTTAGACACTCAGTCGCGTCTGACTCTTTTGAGACTCCATGGAATATACCCCACTAGGCTCCTCTGCCCATGGGATTCTCCAGGCAAGAACACTGGAGCGGCTTGCCATTTCCTTCTCCAGGGGGTCTTCCCGACCCAGGGATCAAACCCATGTATCCTGCCTTGAGCCACCTGGGAAGCCCATGAATCACCACCAATCACCAATTTTCTTTCTCTGTATATCGTGGCTACAGCCACCTGACTCTTCCTCAGGAACCCCTCCCTCACGTTCTAACTCAGTCGAGCTGGGTTCATTAGTTTTAAAAAACGTTTAAAAAACATTTTTGGTTCTACCTAAGCCATAGAATTCTCTCAGACTTAGGGGTTTGCTCATTTCAGGATTGCAACTTGAACACTTTGGCTGGCTGCCCTCATTCATGTCTGATAGAGCCAGGTTGCAATTCTACACTCTGACCAGGAGGTGCCGCTATCAGGATTCAGCCTGAACGTTCGGTTGACAGATTCAGCTCATTTCATCTACAGCCTTGGTGAGGCACAGAGGAACAATTTCTGTACCTGATGGATGAGCTGAGGGCATTGAGGGTGCTCTAGGCTACATATGGAGCTGGCTGTCAGCTGCAAATTCCTGGGGCCTGAGGATCGATTCAGGAATGCTGGGCTTTCTTGGGAATACCACCAGCGCTCCAGCAAACTCTTTCCGCCAGGGAGAGGGGTCACTGGGGAATGCCTTGACTTAGCAAGTTTGAAACTCCAGTTTTGAGAAGAATGTCTGGAGGTGGGAGGTAGGAAGATTAAGGAGACCTCACCAGGCCCTGGTGACAGGCACTCACTCAAACCCTCTCCAAACAGCATTTGGTTTTGGAGCAAAGGTGAGTTCATTCATTTGTTTATTCTACTCTGTTAAAATGCCTTTGGGTACCTGGCCTATCTCAAGTCAGGGGAGGGCATATGCCACCCAAGAAGGAGCCAAAGTCTGGAAGATCAACTTTGCCCAAAGTGTTTCCTCAGAAAATCAGGGCCATAGACCCTGAATTCCAGAGAGGTTATCTCCCTCCACGTGGATGCCCACAGGCAAGGCACTCACTTCAGAGGCTGTGTGCTCACCGTTCCTTCAGATGAAGGCATCTGACAGTCTTGGCTTGCCTCCCAGGACTCACAGGACCAAGATGAGATGGGGTGCTGGGAAAGCGCTTGCATAGCAGGTGAGTCTGGGACTGTCCCCCACCCCCAAGTCAGGTTCCTGGGGCCCTGGGCCCAAGTTACCATCCCAGTAAGGGGACCACACAAGCCCAGGGGAAGCAGGCAGCTGATTGGGGCACAGGTGGGTACTCAGGGGAGCTCAAGAGTGTGCTGAATGGGGGCCTCTCTCCTTTACCCACCCCAGGCCTGGCCTGGGATCTAGGTGCTCGGTGGGCAGGATTCACCAACTCACTCTCGAGCACTCAACAGAGCCAGTATTACTTGGCACAACCATGCAGCTGGCTCCACCTGGGGCAGCCCCCACCCCGACAGTCTCCCTCCCCCACCAGAACCTAAGATAGGAGGGCAGGGACCCCCACTCCTGAGCCCCCAGAATGGCAGCACCAAGTGGGTCACTCCCCCGACAGTGAGTGAATGGACCCAGGACCCGCTCTCAACAGTACACATCCTCCTAACTTTGGGGGGCTGCCCCGGGACATGTGGGTAGGCTTCCCAGGTGTCGATATTGGTAAGGAACCTGCCTGTCAATGGAGACCTGAGACATAAGAGGGTCAGGAAGATCCCCTGAAGGAGGGCATAGCCACCCACTTCAGTATTCCTGCCTGGAGAATCCTGCGGATAGAGGAGCCTGGCAGACTGTAAGTCCATAGCGTCCCAGAGAGTTGGACACGACTGAATCTACTTAGCAGGCACGCAGTGGAAGCAGGGTCTCGACCACTGGACTTCCAGGGAAGTCCCCCCACAGTACACATCCTGTTACTGTTCCCTGAGCCCTGAACCTGTGTCAGCCGCGACGAGCGGAGAAACTGAAGCTTGGGAAGCTGACCCAAAGCCTCAGCCAGTCCTGGAGTTGTGCCTGCCTTCAGGGCTGGGGTCTGCAGGGGCCCAGAAACCTGCCCTCTCCTGTCCCTCGTCTGGGCGTGGAGGGGAGGGATCAAAGCCCAGGACCTATTTGGTCCATCCCTGGGGAAAGGACAGGTTTGTTCCTGCCCGGGAGGCGCAGCCAGACGGCGCTGTCGGGCGCAGACGCCCCCACTTCGCAGAGAGGAACACTGAGGTGGCGGTGGGGGGCGGGCACTAAGGTCACGGGACCTCCTCAGGAAGAGCTCTGGCGGGTTGGGAGAGGAGTTTCCTCCATTTCAGACTTTCCTTCCCTGGAGGGCGCAGCCGCCCAAGGGGCCAAAGGGAACAGCCACCCGGACGGCTGACATTTCCTGCGGAGCGGCCCCTCCCACAGTCCGGTGCCAGCCGGAAACCGGGCACCGCGGCCGGGCTAGGCGGCCGACCCCACCGGCCAGAGAACGCAAAGGCCCTTCAGAAGGCAGAGGCGGTCGACCGACCGCCCCCCACCCCGCACCTGCAGACGAAGGAGCCCAGCCACACCCGAGGCCCCCGGGGCGGGCTGCCTGGAGCCCCCGAGCCCACCCGCTCGGGGAAACTGAGGCGGGGCTGTGGGAGGGGCCGAGATGCCCAAGCCCCCGGGGGGCGCGCGAGGGGCCCGCGGTGAGCCTGGCACTCTGGTTCTAGTGGAGACAGAGACGGCGGTCAGAGTGCGGGCAAACAAGATCGGGAACCGCACCCCCAGCCCCGCCAACACCCTCCGGGTTCCCGCGGTTCTCCATTTGTGGGGTTCGCGGCATAGAGAAAATTGGATCGAGAAGGAAGAAGATCCGGAAAGGACCTCGGCCCGCAAAGGCGACAAGTAACCCGACCTGCTCCCCAGCGCCCCCTCCCCGCCCCCGACCCGGACTCGCGCCCGGGTCCCATCCCCGCGGCCCCAGAGAGCCAGGAATCCGCTCGCCCGGCGTTTGAGCAACAGGAGTCTGGGCGTCCGCCCCCTTCCCTCGCGTCCGGGTC
The DNA here is from genome assembly GCF_032405125.1 of Capricornis sumatraensis. NCBI lineage: Eukaryota > Metazoa > Chordata > Mammalia > Artiodactyla > Bovidae > Capricornis > Capricornis sumatraensis. The sequence continues at coordinate 6,194,810 of NC_091069.1, forward strand.
CGAAGCGGAGGCGGGGCGGGGGGCGCGCGGTCCCCTCCGCCTCCTCCGCTGGTCCTCGGAGGGATCCGGGCAGAGGGCGACCTAGGCTGAGGAGTGGGAAGGCGGGGGCCTCCTTACCGGGCGACCAGCGGCGGCAGCAGTCGGCGGAGCAGGGCGGGTTTCGGTGCGCATCCCGGGTTATAAACTCGGGGCCGGGGGGCAGGGCCCGGGGCGGTGGTGGCCCGGGGACAAGGCGGGGACCGTGAGCGCAGGCCCCGCCCCCGGGCCCGGCCCCCTCGCGGAGCCACTCCGCGTTCGCAGCCACCTGCGGCCGGGGCGGGGCCAGGCGCGTCCCTCCCTCCTCGCTCCTCCCACTTCCCTCCTCTCCCCGCCCCTCCTCCCCCCATCCCACCTCCTAGCCCACTCCTCCTCCCGACAGGTCCTCCGCCCAGGCCGCAGGCTCTGACCGGTCCCGGCCGCAGGCTGGCGGCTCCCCTGGGTGTGGCAGTGGCTGGAACCCGCGCAATGGACAGGGTGACAGCCCCTCCTGCCAGACTTGCCGCCTGGTCGGTGGGGAACGCTCAAGAGCTTCGCCGTGGTTGTGGAATTTAAAAAAAAAAAATCCCTTAGGCTCGTGAGTTTCAGGCCCATTTTTGTCCAGTGGCGGCCTTGCTACAGACCCCGCAATTCCCTCCCTTCCCTCCACTCCAGCCCCCAGCGAGCCCCGAGCCCATTGCATTGGTGAGAAAACTGAGGTGGAGGGGATGATCCTACAAGGTCCTAGCTTCATCCTTCAGTCCAGGGTGGGTCCCTGGCTGTCTCCCCAGAGCCTGGCACCTGACCGGAGTGCACCCAGTAAATAGTGGATAAAAAAAGACTGGCTCACTGCTCACCCATTAAGCAGAAGGGAAAATTGAGGTTCACAGAGGCAAAGCTTCTTGCCTGAAAAATAAACAGCGAGTTGTGACCCCAGTCTGGCCTTCGGAAGGTTCTGTGTCAGGAGTTTCTCAGTCTGGTTTTATAGGCCCTGAAGCATCAATCACTGGAACGGCAACCCAATAAAACAGCGAGTCCCAACCTGTCAAAGGCAATGCCTGGGTTAGGACTGACCCCCAGGGGGCAGCTTCCCAAGTCCTCCCTGCCTTGGACCCTTCTAGGGGTGGGAACCCTGAAGCAGCTGTGCTGGGTTAGCCATTCAGCCGTCTTGGAAAAGAGGTGGGGCGGGGAGGGGGAGGTCATGGTAAGGAGGTTGCCCTGTCCCAGGCCCCTTCCTGCAAATAAGGAGCAGCCAGAAAAAGGGAGCCTTGGCAGAGAGGGTGAAGGCTTAGTCACTCTCAGCTCTTCAGCTTGCCGGTCCCCTACCCACCGCCCCACACTCCGATCTGGTCACCCAGGCACGTCAGCCAGTTGAGTAGCTGTGAGTCCTTCAGGAGGATGGAAGCATCAGACCAACTCACTAGCAGAGCCTGCAGCCCTCTGTACACCCTCAGCCTCTGGCCTCCAAATCCCACGAGTGGCTGTAGTGGGCAGGTGACCCCCATGAGTTCTGTGGGGCTAGGCGACTGGGGAGACTTGAGTCACTTCCTGCAGGAAGAGAAGTGGTGGCTGGGTCCCCTTAGCCCATTCACAGGGCCACCCCTGGGCCTCGCAGAGCCTCTGGCCACAAAACAACACACCCTCAGGGCTCATGGAGCCCCGGGCGGTGCCTTGGCTCCTCATTACTGCCTCCCAGACCAGGGGTGGGACCCATGTCCCCTGTAGTGGGAGGGCAAAGCCCTAACCACTGGGCAACCAGGGAACTCCCTCCCGCCTGTCTTTACGTCTCCATCCTCTGACTTTGTGCTCCATCCTTGCTTCTTCCTCTAAGATGTCACTGGCCCTCAAGAAAATTGGGGAGGGTGTGGATGGATGGGGGCTCCCTTCCGTGGAGCTATTACAGAGGAAGTGGAGGGGAAACTGAGGCAGCCAGATCTAATGTTCTCCCAAACTCTCCAGAGTCACGGTGGCCCCAGAGAGAAGCCCCATTACCCAGACCTTAGGAAGAGAGTGGAGTGGGAGCTGAGCCCCTCCAGTCTAGGATGGATGGGTGGGGGGGATGGGGTTAGAAGAGAAAATAAGATTAACAGTCCTGAGGACGTCTGGGTGGACTTGGGCCATAACCACAACCCTCGTGGTTCTCACTAGATGCTTTTTTAAAAAAATCTTTGATTAATTTTGTATTTGGCCGAATACAACTAAGACTTCAGTTGCAGCACACAGCATCTTCGTTGCAGTACCTGGGCTTCTCTCGAGGTGTGGCACGCAGGCTTAGCTGCCTGGCGCCATGTGGGTTCTTAGTTCCCTGACCAGAGATCGATTGCAAGGCAGAGTCCTAACCACTGAACTTCCAGGGAAAGTGAAAAGTGAAAGTGAAATCCCTCAGTCCTGTCCGACTCTTTGCGACCCCATGGACTGTACAGTCTATGGAATTCTCCAGGCCAGAATACTGGAGTGGGTAGCCTTTCCCTCCTCCAGGGCATCTTCCCCACCCGGGGATCAAACCCAGGTCTCCCACATTGCAGTCCCCCTTAAAAAAAAAAAAATTAGCTAAGCACTTTTTTATGCTTACATTCACTTGGTTTTCACCCTATATGAAGTCACTTTTATTGTCATCCTCATTTTACAGACAGGAACCTGCAGCTCCGAGTGTGCTATCTTCCCCAAGGCCACACAGGATATGAGTGGCAGAGCAGAACTGGAATCTGGGGTCTGGAGCTCTGGCCCAAACCCTCTGCTCTAGCTCAGGCTTAAGTTGAGTTGATAGAGGAGCCGGAGTCTTGGTCCCAGGACTGTGGTGACCTTTGCTCCTGCTGCAGAACCGGCTGCAGCCCAGGGCACTGTCCCTTCCTGATGCATAGGCACTGGTGCTGTGAAGAAGGGTGAGGTCCCAGCCCTCTGCGAGGAAAAGTGAGGCCCGACTGCTAGCAGGGGCCCTGCCCTCGGAGCACTGGGTGGATGGCTGTGCAGAGGCGCAGATCAAGGTGAGAATAGACTGACCTTGGATGGCTCATTTTTCCCTGTTGTTCTAGCAACATTAGTTGAAGAATTTCCTTTCCCTATTGAATTGTGTTTAGCACCTTTGTTGAAAATTAACTGACTGTATAAATGTTGCCCGATTTCTGGATTCCTTCTGTGCCACTCATCTATTTATACACATCTATGTGGAAAAGTTATAAGCAACCTAGATAGCATATTGAAAAGCAGAGACATTACTTTGCCAACAAAGGTCTGTCTAGTCAAGGCTATGGTTTTTCCAGTGGTCATGTATGGATGTGAGAGTTGGACTGTGAAGAAGGCTGAGCGCCTAAGAATTGATACTTTTGAACTGTGGGGTTGGAGAAGACTCTTGAGAGTCACTTGGACTGCAAGGAGATCCAACCAGTCCATCCTAAAGGAGATCAGTCCTGGGTGTTCTTTGGAAGGAATGATGCTAAAGCTGAAACTCCAGTACTTTGGCCACCTCATGTGAAGAGTTGACTCTTTGGAAAAGACTCTGATGCTGGGGGGGATTGGGGGCAGGAGGAGAAGGGGACGACCGAGGATGAGATGGCTGGATGGCATCACTGATTTGATGGACGTGAGTCTGAGTGAACTCTGGGAGTTGGTGATAGACAGGGAGGCCTGGTGTACTGCGATTCATGGGGTCGCAGAGTCAGACATGACTGAGCGACTGAACTGAACTGAACTGATGCCGATACCATACCATCTTGATTGCTATAAGTTTACAGTAAGACTGCAAGTCAGATAATATAGGTCTTCCAATTATGTTTCAAAACTGCTTTGAGTATTCCAGGTCCTTTGTGTTTCCATTTAAATAATAGAAACAGTTTGTCTGTTTATGTGAAAAGCCTGCTTGGATTATGATTGGGGATTACAATAAATCTGTATATCAGCTAGGGGAGAATGGACATCTTAACAATATAGAGGTTTTCAATGCTCGATCATGGTATAGCTCTCCATTTATTTATATATTTGTACATTCTCCAACATTAAAAAAAAACAAAGAAACCTTAAAATTGTTTATTCAGAAATATTCATGGTTGTTTATACGAGCAAAGAGGAAGAAACTCAGATCAGTCTACAATTTGAGATGATATTCACTTGTGGTGAATTCAGTTTTTGTTTTAAACCAGAAGTGTATCTCTGAGATAATGTTGAAACACATTGAGTCACAAAACAGTTCCTTTATTTGATGTGAAATCTCAGTTGAGAATCTTTTAAGGATATAGACCAGTAGGACCCAGAGCTAGAAGACCTGAAGTTTCCCTGCTGAACGTCTTTTCGAGTTTGTTGACCATCTGTATGTCTTCGTTGCAGAAATGTCTGTTTAGGTCTCCCACCCATCTTTTGATTAGGTGGTTTGTGTTTTTTTTGTTATTGAGCTGCCAGAGCTGTTTGCATTCGTCTCTTGTCAGTTGCTTTGTTTGCAAATATTTTCTCCCGTTGTTCTGAAGCTTTTCTTTTCATCTTCTTATGGTTTCCTTTGCTGTGCAAAAGCTTTTAAGTTTAATTAGGTCCCATTTGTTTATTTTTGCTTTTATTTTCATTACTCTAGGCAGCGGATCAAAAAAGATGTTGCTCTGACTTGTGCCATTATGTATTCCTCTAAGAGTTTCCTGGTATCTGGCCTTACATTTAGGTCTTTAATCCATTTTGAGTTCATTTTTGTGTGTGGTGTTAGGAAATGTTCTAATTTCATTCTTTTACATGTAGCTGTCCAGTTTTCCCAGCACCGCTTATTGAAGAGAGTGTATTTTCCCCATTGTATATTCTTGCCTCCTTGGTCAGAGATTAGGTGGCCATAGGTGTATGCATTCATCTCTGGAATTTCTACCCTGTTCCACTGATCTATATTTCTGTCGATCACAACTACAATGAGGTGTCACCTCACACTGATGAGAATGGCCATTATCAAAAACCTACAAACAATACATGCTGAGTGTGGAGAAAAGGGAATCCTCCTACACTGTTGATGGGAATGTAAATTGTTACAGCCTTCCCTGGTAACTCAGCTGGTGAAGAATCCACCTGCAATGCAGGAGGCCCTGGTTCAATTCCAGGGTTGGGAAGATCCCCTAGAGGAGGGCATGGCAATTCACCCCAGTGTTCTTGCCTGGAGAATCCCACGGACAGAGGAGCCTGGAGGGCTACAGTCCATGGGGTTGCAGAGTCGGACACGGCTGAACAACTAAGCAACTAAGCCTAGCACATCTACTATGGAGAACAATGTGGACGTTCCTTAAAAAACTAAAAATAGAGCCATCGTATGACCCAAGCATTCCACTCCTGGGCTGATATCCAGAGAAAACTAGAATTCGAAAGGATGCATGCACTCCGACGTTCACTGCTGCACTCTTTACAGCAGCCAGGACATGGAAGCAACCTAAAGGTCCATCAGCAGAAAAAAGGATGAGGAAGACGTGGTCCATATATACAATGGAATATTACTCAGCCACAAAAAGGAACAAAACAGTGGCATCTGCAGAGACGTGGATGGATCTAGAGATTGTCATACAGAATGAAGTAAGTCAGAAAAGCAAATATCGTTAATATCAGTTACATGTGGAATCTAGAAAAATGGTAAGGATGACCTTATCTGCAAAGCAGAAATCAAGTCGCAGAGGTAGTGAACAAACTTACGGTTACCAAGGGGGAAGTGAGGGGTGGGATGAATTTGGAGGGGGTGGGATGAATTGGGAGATTAGGATTGCCATATATACATATATACAATGCATATAGGTGCCATATATACTATTGCAGGCGGATTCTTTACCTGCTGAGCCACAAAAGAGGCCCAAGAATACTAGAGTGGGTACCCTATCCCTTCGCCAGAGGATCTTCCTGACCCAGGAATCGAACCGGGGTCTTCTGCAATGAAGGTGAATTCTTTACCACCTGAGCTATCAGGGAAGCCCCCATATATATACACTGCTATGTATAAAGTAGATAACTAATGAGAACCTACTGTACCGCACAGGAAACTCTATTCAATGCTCTGTGGGGACCTAAATGGGAAGGAAATCTAAAAAAAGAGTTATATGTATACACAGCTGATTCACTTCTCTGTACAGCAGGATCTAACACAACCTTGTAAAGCAACTGTATTCCAATCAAATTAATTTAAAATAAAAAGGATCCCTGCTGCTGATGAGGTGTTGTGAATAGACCAGGTGAGTGTGGACGTGCTCCATTTGGGAAAGAACCTGTGGCTGTCATAAGGAGCGGCTGGAATCTGCAGCAGGAGATAGAGCTTCTTGGGGCCACAGGTATGGCTGCTCCAGAGCCCAGCTCTGAGATGGATATTTTATTGGGCACCTTGGATGACTTGCCAGGTGGAAGTCTATTCTCAGGCAAATGCCAAGTCTTTCATTTAGAGAAGAGTAACGCCTGACAGGTTGGGGCATCTCTGATGGGTGGTACAAAAGTCCTCATTTTCAGCCGGAGTGCCAACAGATCCATCTTGACTCAGATGTCTGAGCATGTTTTATAGTTTTCAGTGTGTGGGTCTTGCTTCTTTCATTAAATCTGTTTCTAAGTATTTTAAGGTTTTTGATACTATTGTAAGTGATGTTTAAAATTTTATCTTCCAATTGATTGTTGCTAATGTAGAGAAATACAACTGATTTTTGTATATTGGATTTGTCTCCTGCAACCTTGCTAAATTTGCTGATTAATTTTAGTAGGCTTTTGTAAATACCTTAGGGTTTTCTATGTGGACAATAATGTTGACTGTGAACAGAGACAGTTGTACTTTTTCCCTCTGTTTTCTTTGTGCCTTTTTTTCTTGCCTTATTCCAACGGTGAGGACCCTAGCACAGTGCTGGATAGAATTGGTCCGAGTTGATATCCTTCACTTGTTCATGATCTTAGGGGGTCATTCATTCAGTCATTCACCATTAAGTATGATGTTAGTTGTAGGTGTTTATTAGATATTTTCCACAGGTGAAGAAATTCACTTTTCTGTGTTTGTCATGAGTGGGTATTGAATTTTGTCAAAAAAAATTTTTTTTGGCATCTATTGAGATGATCATATAATTTTCTCTTTATTCTGTAAATGTGGTAAATTACATTGATTTTCAGATGTTAAAGCAAACTTGCATTCCCCAAATAATTCTATTAATATCCTAATAAAGTTTATTTTTAAGAAAAAAATACTAATGAATTAAAATGATTTCTAAAAAGACTCTGATGGGCCCCCATCCCTCTTAGGATAAAATCTAGCACCCTGTACTTCCTTTTCTGCCCTCACCACCACACTCCAGCAGCACTGGCCTGCTTTAGGTGTCTTCAATACACCAAGCTGTTCCTTGTTTTATGGTCTTTGCACACACACACTGTTCCTTGGGGCTGCTTCTCTGACCCTTCCCTTCCTCCCACCAGTTGGTCCCTTGTCATATGCCGTCTCTCACGCTGGCACCTGGTAGACACCTAAAGTCTCCAGTGACAAAATGCAGGAGCATTGGGGGCTCTGATCGCTTCTTCCCCTCCCCACTGTTTTGTTTTTTTTGTTTTTTTCAATATTTATTTATTTGTCTGGCTGCATCTGGTCTTCGCGTGGCACTCAGATCTTCATTGCATCACGTGAGATCTTGCATTGTGGTGCACAGACTCTCTAGTTGTGACGCACCGACTCTCTGGTTGTGACGCACAGACTCTCTGGCTGTGGCTTGGGTTCAGCAGCCTCCGGCATGTAGGATATTAGTGCCCCGACCAGGGATCAAACCCGAGTCCCCTGCGTTGCCAGGTGGATTCTTAACCCCTGGACCCCCAGGGGAGTCTCCTCACTGCTGTTGCCTTAGATCACCATCCCTTTGCACCTCTAACTCTGCAGGAGACACCTCGCCTGTCTTCCTGCCTATGCTCACCACCTGCTCTAATGCACCTTCCACATTGCAGCCAAGGTGACTTTTCTAAGGGTCAGCTCTGACTGTTGAGGTCTGTTGTCTGAACTGAAGGGCATGCTCAATGGACGTGATCTTGTTAAATCCCCCGAGAACCTATAAACATAGATGCCGCTTGTGACCGTAGAGTAGGTCCTTCTTGTCCCCCATCTCTCCTCTGAGATGGGAGAGCTCTGCATGTGCAGCTCATGGAGGAGCTTGGGTGTGTAGAGACCCCAACCTTGCACCCTGCGACGGTCTCATGGTTGGCACCAGAAGCCACTTTGCTGCCGTCCAGATCTGGGCACTGGCCCCAGGAACAGGGAGTGCCCTCTGGGCTGGACCCCGGTTTGCCTGTCCTCACCTAGAGAGAACACAGAGTCCGGAGTGGTTTCTTGGAAAAGCTGCATCAGGGAGTTTAATGAGTGACCTGCAAGGCTGTTTTCCACCCCTGATGGTTCAGAATAGCCTCAGAGGTCAGGCAGCAGCAGGAGGCTGGGCAGCTGGATGCGGCTTTGGCCAATGGCAGCGGCAGCTGGAAAAGCAGAGCGGAAAACACCCCTCTGGGGCCAGCTGAGCTCCCTTGGGAGGCATCTCCTCCCCTTGGTGATCATCCTGTGGATGAGGGTGGAGTGGGAAGCAGAGGACTCAGCATCACAGCCTGGATTCCAGGCCGAGTCTGCCCCTGGCTGGGGTAGACTTGGAGCAATCGCTCCCTCTCACCTGCCTCTGTTTCCGAGTTTCAGATGGGAAATTTAAGAGAAGAGAAGGTGGAACCAGGGTAGGGGATAGGAGACGGGGGTGGGAGGAGGTCAACAGAACACACCCTGCTGTGGCGGCTCCTCAGGTCTGGAGCTGCTGATGTCTCTCCTCTTCATCCTGCTTCTGGCCTGCCCTCTCCTTCCCACCCTCCTTCCTCAGAGACTGGAGGCAGGGGAGCCTGGAGGCTGCGTTGAGTCCTTCTCTTCCCCTGCGTGCTGTGTGAGCTTGGCCAAGTGGCTCACCTACTCTGAGCCTCCCTTCCCTCATCTGTGAAATAGACATACTACTTTTTTTTTTTTCAATCGCTGGAGTTCCTGGGAGAATTAAATAAACTCGGGTCTATAGGGCACTGAACAGTCAACAAATACTTTGACAAACATGAAGGGCCAGTGTGAGTCTGGGGAGAGGAGGCAGGAGAGAGCAGCAATTCTCACCACTCAATGCCACATCCCCAGGATTGACCCTTTCATGAGCGGCAAAGTCCCTGACTCCATAAAATATTAACAGCCCAGCAAAGGGCAGGGCTCAAGTTGTGACCCATGTGCCCTAGGGTTGCACAAAAAGAGGTTGTTCAGTCCAAGGATAGTCTTTACAGGTGGGCCCTGGACAAAGCGGGTATGAGGAGGAACTGGGAAGCTCCTCCCTCCTTTCTTCCCTCCTCCCTGGACTCTCTCACCAACCCAGCCTGAAATTCCACCATTGGCAACTTCTGTGCTTTAAGCCAGAAATTGGTAAACTATGGTACGTATTTGTTCTCATGAAGCCTGCAGGCTAAGAATGGTTTTTGCATTTGTAAATGGCTTAAAAAAAAAAAAAAGACTGTTCTGTAACACATGAAAATTGCACGAACTTTAAAACCTAGACAGTATATTAAAAAGCAGAGACATTGCCAACAAAGGTCTGTCTAGTCAAAGTTATGGTTTTTCCAGTGGTCATGTATGGATGTGAGAGTTGGACTATAAAGAAAGCTGAGCGCCCAAGAATTGATGCTTTTGAACTGTGGCGTTGGAGAAGACTCTTGAGAGTCCCTTGAACTGCAAGGAGATCCAACCAGTCCATCCTAAAGAAAATCAGTCCTGAATATTCATTGGAAGGACTGATGCTGAAGCTGAAACTCCAATACTTTGGCCACCTGATGCGAAGAACCGACTCATTAGAAAAGACCCTGATGCTGGGAAAGATTGAAGGTGGGAGGAGAAGGGGATGACAGAGGATGAGATGGTTGGATGGTATCACCAACGTGATGGACATGAATTTGAGTAGGCTCCGGGAGTTGGTGATGGACAGGGAAACCTAACATGCTGCAGTCCATGGGGTCACAAAGAGTCAGACACGACTGAGCGACTGAACTGAACCGAACTTAAAACACAAATGAAGCATTATTGGAAGCCAGTCACTCCTTCTCTGTGTGTTGACTGGGACTGCGTTTGCAGGGCAATGGCCAGGGGAGAAGTTTAATGTTTTCCCCAAAGCCAAAACGATTCTCTATTCGGTCCTTTACTGAAGATGCTCACAGACCCCCAGTTCAAGAGAAGATGAAGGGTTAGCTGCTCAGTTGTGTCAGACTCTTTGAGATCCCACAGACTGTGCCCACCAGGCTCCTCTGTACATGGAACTCTCCTGGCAAGAATACTGGAGTAGGTGGTATTCTTCTCCAGGGCATCTTCCCAACCAAGGGACTGAACCCAGGTCTCCTGCATTGCAGGCTGATTCTTTACCATCTTCAGCCATCAGGGAAGCCTGGTTCAAAAGAAACAAACTTTGAAATTGAGAGCACCCTGGGGAAGATTCAGTTGGGGCTGTTGGTGGGAGTCCCAGTCTAACCACTAACCAGTCACCTATCATGCAAGGGACTGGACCCTGTTCCCTCTGAGTGTCCTTTTCTCCACCTATAAAATGCACGCAGCGACTCATCTGTTCACCCCAGCCCGGCTGGAAGGGCTCTGTTTATGAAGTCTTATCTCCATGCATCCCTTAGTGGGAAATAACTCTGCTTTTCTTGTTGCCCAGATGAGAGGCTGGGGGTGCTAAGGAGGAGGTCAGTGTCACACAACAAAGAACCCATCCTCTTCAGAAGCATGTGGAAGAGAAACAGCCTTTCTGCCAGAGGCTGTGTTTAGGGGCAGCTGGCACAGGCGATCGCTGAGGCAGGGGGCTGCAGGCAGCCCGGGCAGGAGGGCAGGGAGCGGGGAGCTCGAGAAACAGCATTGCTGGGCTTCTGACGAATCCTCTCCCTGCTCACTGGAGACAGGTCCATACAAACACAGGCATTCCAATCGTGTCCCTCACCAGCTCACCCCGTGGAAGCCAAGACCCCTACAGGGGCCCCACAGGCCCCCAGAGTGTACCTGGCCCTCTTTGGTTTCTGATCGTACTCCACAGCCCCCCACCCCTCCCGCTGAGCAGCAGCATCCTTCCACCTGGGGTGGGGGGACACCCTGGTATTTGTGGTTCCCTCTGCCAGAATGCCCTTCTGCCGACTTCTGCACGGCTGTCTCCCTCACCTTCCTTGGGTCTCTGTTCCAACGCCACCTACTCAGTGAGGCCTACCCTGACGGCCTATTAAAAATTGCCCCCTGAACCCCCACCTTCCCAGCTGAGTTTTTCTCCCCAGCACCCTCGCTAACTGACAAATACACGTTTCACTCTTCATTTCCTTGCCGTCTATAAACCTTTGCCATGAGAACATAAGCTTCACGAGCACAGGAATTTTACGTTCACTGTCTGGCACGTAAGTAGGACCTAATGACTCTCTAGTGGATGATGAAATGATCAAATGTAATTAATTCATTAAATACGTCGACTTAAAAGTATTTACAACCTGAAAGTTGAAAGTTATGTTTTATTCGGTGGCAACTCTTAGGACTTCAAGCCTGGGAGGCAGCATCTCAAGTTAGCCTGAGAAAACTGCTCGGAGGAGGCGAGGGTAGGAGCCAGGTTATACAGAAGTTTTGCAACAAAGGGCAGGTATGCTGAACATTAGAAGACTACTGTTAAAGGAAACCAGATGTCCCAAGTGAAGGAATGGAGTGCTTTTCTGTGTATGAGAGGATGCAAGGCTCACTGAACTCAGTCCTTTCAAAGGCACCTCAGCCACCTGGGGTCAGCTTCCTGTGTTTTTCACATCCTGAGCTTCCTTGGGGCTGGCCAGCTCACATTGGAGGGCTGACATCCTTGTTTACTGATATGGCAGGAAATAGTCCATTCCTCAAATACAATTAGCAATTATTTTAAATTAAGAATTACTCTTTGTTACCAGGGAAAGCTGCTGTCTGTGTGATACATCTCCTTCTTAATTTAATTATCCCCACAGCCCTGGGTTGAGGGCACTCTCATATTTTCGTATTTTTGGCTGAGGAAAGTGCGCCCAGAAAGGTGCCAGGGCCACCCTATCCATGAGGAGCCTGGGCTCCATTGACGGGGAGGGCCGTGTTAGCCCCATCTCACCAGGGGACTGAACCACCAGGACCTAAAGGGTGGCGGTCTCCGTCCCAAAGACCCTTCTTACCAAAGCAAAATAACTGGAGGAAGAAACCAAAGTGGTAAACACGGACGTTTTTATGGTTTCCATACACAGGCGCTTCAGGATGACAATGCCAGGTATGCGGGTGGGGGGCGGACAGCGGCTGTGGCCCCCGCCCCCCTCAAGTGTCTCCAGGCGCTGCGTCCCGGCCCGGGGTCCCCTGGGGCTTGCGGAAAGACCGCAGAAGCCGATCAGGCTTCACTCACTCCAGCTGCCTGCTGCCTTCGCCACCTAAGGACAGCGTTTGTCACCTGCCTGCTGGGCTCCACCCCCATGGAGGAGGAAGCTAGGCGAGCTCGGATCCTCGCTGTCCTAGGGTCAAGGCTGCCGCGCCGAGGCGTGTTTGCTGAAGGTCTCGCTGACGCACGAGGACAGGAGAAGATGACGTCGCTTGCCACAGCTGGTGGCATGGGCAAGGGCACCACCTGGGTGGCGGGGGAGGGGGGCGGGGTCCGGTCCTCTCTGCCCCCATCCCCGGAAGTCGCTGCCCCTGCCGCGGCCCTCAGTAGGGGTAGGGGGACACGGCGATGAGCAGGACGAAGACGCTCTGGTGGCGCGGCGCCGCGGCGCGCACGGTGAGCCGGTAGAGGCCGGCGCGGGTGAGCGCGCGGCGGGTGTAGACGGCGCCATGCCCGGCGCGCAGCGGGCGCAGCGCGAAGGGGCTGCGCGGGTCGGGCTCGAGCACGCTGAGCTCCGTGCGGTTGGCGGGGATGCCGGCCTCGGAGAAGGCGGCCAGGCGGGCCACGTCGTGGAGGGCGCGCACGCCCAGGGGCAGCGGCAGCAGCTTGTACTGCAGCGTGGAGGGGCCGCCCGAACTGCAGTCCTGTGAGCAGCGCCGGAAGCACGTCCTGCGGGACAGACAGACCGACCGACTCTGGGTTGCCGTTGGCGTGCCCCGCCGCCCGCATAAAGCAGACTCCACCCCCAACTCCCGCAGCGCAGCTGTGAGCTGCCCGACCATCACCTCGCGCGCTCCATGCCTCTACAAGCGGCACTGTTAGCCCATTTTAGAGAGCAGCAAACTGAGGCCTCAAGAAACCAGAGACCTGCCCTTTCCCACCAGAACAGGTGCCCCATCAGTGATAAGCCCTCTGGGCACTCCGGAGCGGGGTAAGGGGGGCTTCTCTCGTAGCTCAATTGGTAAAGAATCTGCCTGCAATGCAGGAGACCAGGGTTTGATCCCTGGCTGGGGAATATCCCCTGGAGAAGGAAATGGCAACCCACTCCAGTATTCTTGCCTAGAGAAACCCATGGACAGTGGAGCCTGGTGGGCTACAGTCCATGGGCTCTGCAAGGAATCGGACATGACTTAGCGACTAAACCATCATCACCCCCAAGGGGGTTCAGCCTTGCCAAGGGCGCCCACTCTGTCTCTCCCACCCTGCTGCAAGCCTCAGCCTGCTGCTCCTGCTAAGTCGCTTCAGTCGTGTCCGACTCTGTGCGACCCCATAGACAGCAGCCCACCAGGCTGCCCCGTCCCTGGGATTCTCCAGGCAAGAACACTGGAGTGGGTTGCCGTTTCCTTCCCCAATGCCTGAAAGTGAAAAGTGAAAGTGAAGTTGCTCAGTTAGGCTTCGTGATTCATAGAGCCCCAGGCAGGTCACCACCCAAAATCCTTGCCCTGATGGCTGCACCTCCTGCCAGCCAAGGCCCCTTCGTCTGTGCATCTTTATGAGTATCTGTAGCCACAGTGAGAGACCTGGAGGGAACGTGTTTTGTGTTTGTGTGGCTGTGTGTGTTTCAGTCCTCGGGTTTTGCGTGGGGTTCTGGGTGGAGTTTATGCGCCTGTGCGTGTGTTCCTGTGTCCGCTTTCCTGAGTGGACTCACGTGTTCCCACGTGTCTCTGTGTGTCCATCCCCCAGCACCCCTGCCTCCCAGGTCTCTCCTGGCTCTGGCCTCCCCCTGCGCTCCGTGCTTAGCGGGGGCAGTGCTGTGCAGGAAACGATAACGGTTCAAGTGAGTTCACATCCCAAACAGCTGCGCGAAGAGTGCTTTTCTTGATGGCATGTTGCCCCTGAGCTTAGGAGCCCCGCCCAGGAGTTCTGGCAGGGTTGACCCTCTGGCCCTTCAAGGGCCTCTGGGCCGAGACAGGGCCTTCCTGGAGAAGGAGGAGTTGGGCTCTCCAGGAGCCAGAGCTGCCCCGCTCTTGGCAGACCATCCGCCCCCACCTCCCTACCCCCAACCAGCTCAGCCCTTACCCGGGGCTGGAGCCCTGCCGGTAGGTGGCGGGGCACGGCGTGTCCACACACTGGTAGCTGCCACGGGTGTTGAAGCACATCTGGCCGGGCCCGCACTCGATGCCGTCCTCCTCACACTCGTTGATGTCTGGGCAGGCAGGTGGGTGAGGAGAGCAGGGTGAAGACGTGGGGCGAAGGGGAAAGAGCCCAAGGCAGGAGCCAGGAGGTGTGGTGGGGAGGGGCGGGTTAGGTGGGAGAGCGATGCCCTCAGAGGACAGCGAGGTGGGCAGCCCCTTGCCCGGTCCCCAGCCAGCCTGACACTGTGAGAGCCCAGCTGGCAGGCCCCTGGTACCTCCCCTTCTCCCCAGGTGGGCACTCTGGGGACCGCTGAGCCTGGAGCTGGCGTAGAGAGGCTGAGGGAGACGATGACTGCCCTAGGCCCCGAGAGGCCACGGCCAGTGATCCTTCTCTGCCTCCCCATCCCCGTAGGAGCCCCACCCTCTCAGAGGCCATTCGGTGACCCCCACGGTAGAGTGAGGCATGGCGACTGGTGAGGCAGACACGGGGGTTCCTGCTTTATAGAGAAGCGGCAGCTTGACCTGCTGCAGGGCACCTTAGGGGAAATGTGCTGGCCTGGGGCTTAGAGGGCTTCCCTTCTACTCCCAGCAGCCGCCGCCTTGCTGAGCATGGGCTCTGTGCCCACCCTCCTCCTCCAGACATTTATTGGAGGGGCCGTGTGAGCCCCACCTCGCCAGGAGGCCGAGACACGGAGAGATGAAGTGAGTTGTCCAGGGACACACGGCCCAGCTGCGTTCAGAGCCTGTCCACAACAATTTCTTAGTTCCCGCTGGGAGTGTGGGTCCCGTTCTGGCTCTGGCCACCTGGGTGGGGGGCAGCACGTACCCCCTCCCTGCCCCTCCATCACCGGGGATGGTTGAGAGGGGACTGGAGAGAGCAGCCTGGGTGAGAGACGCCCCTTCCTGCTCACCCTGGCAGTTCTTCCCGCTGGGGAGGAGGCGGTAGCCTGCGGGGCAGAGGCACTGGTAGCTGCCCTCTGTGTTTCGGCAGGCGTGTTGGCACAGGTTCCTCACGCGGCACTCATCCAGGTCTGGCCCCGGGGCGGGGTAGGGGGTGCAGGCAGAGAAACATTGAGTCATGAATGCCCAGGGGGCCGCACGCCTGCCCACCGCCAGGCTCGGGACAAGCCAGGGAGATCCCCTGCTCCCTGCCGTGCCCCTCCCTGGTGGCTCAGACATGGTAAAGCATCCGCCTACAGTATGGGAGACCCGGGTTCAGTCCCTGGGTCCAGAAAATCTCCTGGAGAAGGAAACGGCAACCCACTCCAGTATTCTTGCCTGGAAAGTCCCTTGGACGGAGGAGCCTGGTAGGCTACAGTCCATGGGGTTGCAAAGAGTCAGACAGGACAGAGCCACTTCGCTTTCATGCCCCACCCAACGCTGGATGGGGAGGTTGGGAGAGTCCTTGGGCTCCATGTGCACCAAGCCATAGGGTGGGGGTGGGGGGCAGATAGCGCTCCCAGGACAGACGGTTCTGCCCAGGCAGCGATGCTGAAATGCACCTGCCTTCCAAGCTACCTTCCCCTTCCCTGTCTGCTGCCCAGCGCCAGCCTGCCTCCACACAAGGGCCCTCGACCCGCATGATTCTCGAGCACTCCCCAGTCCCTGCTGACCTTCTCAGGTCAACCTGGACCATTCTCCTTCCCTCCCTGACTGCTTCACCTCTGCGCACCGGAGGAGGGTTCCTCCAAGTGGGTTCCTGAGAACACTTGCCTTCCCTCTGGGTAATGCGAATGTGAAAGTCGCTCAGTCGTGTCAGACTCTTTGCGACCCCATGGACTATACATCCATGGAATTCTCCAGCCCGGAATACTGGAGTGGGTAGCCTTTCCCTTCTCCAGGGGATCTTCCCAACACAGGGGTCAAACCCAGGTCTCCTATATTGCAGGTGGATTCTTTACCAGCTGAGCCACAAGGGGTAAAGTAGTCCTGAAGTCAAAAGGTTTGGAAAACGCTCCACCCACTTTGGAAGCCCCTGCCCATTGGCACAGCCGGGGTTCTGAGAAACCACGTAGTGAGGAGGCAGCGTCCGCCTGCATCGCCCATTCTACTTGCCTGTGAACCCTGGGTTTCTGAACACGGGCATGGTGCCCACACGCCCAGCCCGGGGGCCTGAGACAGCATAGCAGGGTGTGTCCCGCGGGGTTCAGTCTTACCTGTGCAGACGCCGTTCTGCCGGATGAAGCCGGGCAGGCACCAGGCCCGGCCCATGCTCAGGGCTCTGGGGCCCGGTCGGAGGGAGATCCAGGCATGGTAGGACCCCCCGGGCTTGGGGGCACGGGCCCGCAGCCAGTCCACCAGGGGGTCCCAGTGGCTGACGGTGGTCACGTTTGGTTCACTGCGCTCCAGCGGGCTACAAGTCTTGCCATCGCGGAAGAGAGTCTGGCCTGGCGGGCACAGGCAGCGGTAGCCGCCCTGGAGGTTGTGGCACTGGTAGGCACAGGGCCCGGGCAGCTGCAGGCACTCGTTGATATCTGGAGGGGAGCAGGGCCAGGTGAGAGGTGGCTGGGTCTCAGAGAAGCTTTGCCAAGAAGGAGCCTGGAGGCTGAAGGGAGGAGTGTTGAGGGACCCATTGAGGGACCGTGGGGTCTGGGGCTCGGGACTGGGGGAGATGGGAACCTCTCGGGGCACTAGAAGGTGACCTTGCTGGGCAGGGGGTGGGAAACAGCAGGCGAAGCACAGATCAGGCATGTGCTGGGTGCACAATTGGTTTTGGCTCCTATTTCTATTCACTGAACTCAAGTGACATCCTTGTTATGACGGCTCCCTGCCTGTGAGGTGGGGGTGCTGACCAGGGTCCCAGCGAGGGGGTGGCTCTCCCCATACCTAGGCAGGGCAGGCCGGGGCCCTGGACCCGGTAGCCCCTGGGGCAGCTGCAGTGGTGCCCGCCTGGGATGTTCTCACAAATCTGGTTGTAGTGACACTCATCCATCTGCTCCAGACACTCGTCCACATCTGGAAAGGCAAGAGCAAGGGTGGGCCGGGTTGGGGGCCGGGAGGGAGGGTTGCTGAGCCCAGAGCCCCTCCCCCAGGGCACATCGCGCCTCTCAGGTTCTGAGCCTCATCCCTGTCTCCTTCTTCACCTTCAGTGCCAGCAGGTGGGATGCCAGCCTTTGCAACCACTACTTTTAATTACACCAGGTTTGGAGGATAAGAAAGGTATGGGCTCAAAGGAAGGAAGGGGCTTTAAAGGTGGGCTTTGGAAGCACGGGGTGTCCCTGGCAGCTCCGACAGTGAAGAATCTGCCTGCAATGCAGGAGACCCAGGTTCGATCCTGGGTGGGCAAGATCCCCTGGAGAAAGCAATGGCAACCCACTCCAGTATTTTTGCCCGGGAAATCCCATTGCCTGGTGGGCCGGCTACAGTCCATGGGGGTCACAAAGAGTCAGACACGACTGAGTGGCTTAACGCTTTTGGAGGCAGAGCCCCAAGTTTGGACTGAACTCTGCCATGTCTCTTGATCTTTGTGTCAGGAACATCCCCTCCCTGAGCCTCAGTTTCCTCATCTGTAAAAAGGGGTCACGACAGGACTCCTTCATGGAGTCATGGGGAGAAAACTGGCTCGTGCATGTGAAGGGTTTAGGACCCTGGCGTATGGGCAGAGCTCGGAATATGGTGAGAAAGAAGGAAGGGAGAGCAGCAAGAAGACAGGAGGCAGAGGAGTCCTACAGTCACCGGAATGGAGTGACTGCCTCTTCTGAGTCCAAATTGACCACACTCTCCCCACCCTCAGAGGAGCCAGAAAGAAAGAAAGTGAAGTCCCTCAGTCGTGTCTGACTCTGTGGCCCCATGGACTGTAGGCCCCATTTTTCAGGCAAGAGTACTGGAGTGGGTTGCCATTTCCTTCTCCAGGGGATCTTCCTGACCCAGGGATCAAACATGGGTCTCCAGCATTGCAGGCAGATGCTTCTACTGTCTGAGCCACGAGAGAAGCCCAAGGACCCAGCATCATGAAAGCCTGGAATGCTAGGGCAGGAAGGACCCTAGAAGTCACATATCCAGGGCTGGCACCTAGGTTTCATCTCGAAGGGCAGCTGCTGTAGTCACTGTAGCTGAAGAAGCTGTGTTAAGAAGGCTGCAGAGGCTGGACCATGACCCATGAGGGGAGATGGTAGCAGAGGTAACCTGTGTTTGCCATCCCTGACCTGGCCCCCCTTCATCAGGCAGACAGATGACAAACCTGGGGCCTAGAAAGGAGAAGGGTAGTTGCCAAGGGTACGTGGACCTCCTGTGCCCAGCTCAGGCTTCCTCCCCAGCCTCTCTGGGTTCCTTCTGCCAAGACTTCCAGCTTCCCTGAAGGCCCAGTGTTCCAGTGACACACGACAGGCCCTCTGGTGCGCCCCGGCAACCACTGGGCTTCCAGGAGCAGGACAGTTCAGCCCCCTGCCCTGATCACCTTCACAACTGGCTCCATCGGCGGCCACCCGGAAGCCAGGCCTGCAGTCGGGCAGGCAGTGGTAGGACCCCAGCAGGTTCACGCAGCGCTGATCCTCTTGGCAGAGGTCGGCCTCCCACGCACACTCGTCCACATCTGGGGGCGGGCGGGGCGCATGAACACTTGTCCCCAGGCCTAGCCCACCTACACAGGCTTTGTCCCCCCAGGCAAGGACACCCCTGGCATGAAGGTCCCCGCCCCTCCTTCTAGCGCTGGCCATTATCTCAACACCCCCAGGAGCACAGAGCCCACCCTGAGGGGCCCTGGGCCTGGCCTGTGGCGTCTGAAGTGAGGCTGCAGACAGTGCCCTTTGGGTGCCCCAAAGCAGACACCCGGCAGTGCCAGGCCCCACTGGTGGGATGGAAGACACAGGCGGGGTATCAGTGTCTAGACTGCAGCTCACGGTCAGCTTTGTTGTCCAGCAACTTCGATAAAGGGGGGGCAGGTAGAACACGAGGGGACAGGTGGGTGTCAGCTCACTTCCAGTTGACTGGAAATGCCTGCTGAGGCCCGGGAAGGCTTCTCAGGGGGTGTGCGTGCGGTGAGCATGTGTATGTCTTTGAGGAGCCCCTTCACCCCCAAGTACTTGAGCCTCCCTGCTCTGAGGCCCTCAAAACAGCAAGTTTTTCATGAGAACAGGGCATTGGAACCCCGTAGCTCACATTCCCTGAGGGGTGTGCCCCCTGGCCCAGGGTCCAAGCCCGAAATCTCCTTGTGTGCATTTGGGCCAGGTCCCCAGTGAGCCTCTCCCCCCAGGGGCCCGCTCACCTCTGCAGGTCCTTTCGTCCCTGGCCAGGGTGAAGCCAGCCGGGCAGGAGCAGGAGAAGCGGCCGGGGGCGTTGTGGCAGGAGTGGGAGCAGGGCCGGGGGCCGTCAGAGCACTCGTCCCTGTCTGCGGGGAGGGTAGGGGTCTGGCGGTCTGTGCTCCCCAGGCCCTCCCGCCAGCTCGCCCCTCCTAGGCCAGGAGGCCTCCCTCGTCCGTGCCGCGGTGGGGAGGGCGCTCACCCACACAGAACTCTCCCTGGGCGTCCAGCTCAAAGCCCTCTGGGCAGCCAACCTCATTCTCTTCTGCAAGGCAAAGGGGACAGGCCCTGAGTTCACGCGGGCCCCAAGGCCCAAGGGGCCTGGCAAGGGATGGCCCAGGCTCATCTGGGGGCCCTGGCTGGGGCCGTGGGAGCTGGGGAGACAGCCCGGGCCTCACCAGCTTGCAGGGCTGTGGAGAGCTGGAAGCGCAGGGCCTCGGCCTCGGGGTCGAAGGCCGAGCTGATAGCGGAGGCCCGCAGGTGCTGCACCAGCTGGGGCTGGGGGCCCTGGGCCGCGCTGTACCGGATGCTGTGGTTGCAGCGGAGGAACGAGCGGAGGCTGTCCTGCAGGAAGCTCTGCGTGGAGCCCACGAAGAGCCGGCCGGGCCCCGTCTGCACATACCGCTCCTGGAAGTCCTGGGCGGGGTGGGGGGTGGGGAGACGAGGACATCAGGGTACCAACTTCCAAGGGGTAAGGGACCCTGAGTCCCCGACTTGGGGCGTGGGCCTTTCAGCTCTGCTTCCAACCACCTGGGCTCCCTCGGGCTCTCGGGGAAGCTGGACCCAGAGCGTCCTCCCTCTGGGGGGCTGGTCCTCCCCTAAGTCCAGCCAGGCCAGGCCCAGCCCTTGCTGGGGATCCAGGAAGGAAAGTGGGCTTGGCTGCTTGCGGGCAACAGTGGAGGGGGTGGGGGGCATAGGGACAGGGCCTCCCGCCCTCTCTCTCCCCCTCCACCTGCACACCCCAGGGCTCGCCCCCCGCCCCCCTACAACCTGCACTTGCAGGCCTGCATCCGCTAGGCTCTCGGGGACGACGCCATTGACCGCCACATCGAGGAGCAGGAGGCCGTTGGGATCCAGGCCCCGGGCCACCTGGGTCATAGTGAGCAGCTCCCCTGCAACCCACCCAACCCCCCGAGGCTGGAGTCACCGTGGGGCAGAAGCCCAGGGCTCGGACCTCAGCCCCACCTGGCCCACCTCGGGGAAGACCACCCCCCCAGCCCCCCGCTTACCTGTGGCAAATTCCACATGCGACTCCTGCTGGAAGCTGCCCCCCGTCAGGGAGTGGCCGTTCAGGGCGTCTCCAATCTCTCCGGCCAGGGCCCAGTAGATGGGGGCGATGGTAACCACGAGCACCCTCATCAGAGGCCCTGGAGGGGTGGACACACGGACCGGATCCTAAGGGCAGCTGCTCTCCTGCTCAAGGTCCCTCTGTGGCTCCCTATGGCCCCAGTAGGAGAGATCTGTCCCTTCCCCACCACCGCCCGGGCCCAGCCTTGTGATTACCTGGGCCAGAACCTGGGAAGCGGTGAAGACAATATCTACTTCATGGACTAATTGTGAAAATTAGCAAAATATATTTATGCAGAGAAATCCATTTAGTATTCAACTGAATTCAATAAATACTGAGGGCTACTGGGTCACCACAGAGCCCAGAACTGTATAGACCATCACTGTATACATGCTGGACCAAGTTGAAAATTAACCAAGTCTCCTAACTTGTAGACACCTTCCATAAGAGCCTGGGAGACACAGGATTGGTCTAAACCACTGACTTGGAAAAAGGAGCAAAAAAAAAAAGTCCTGGACAAGGATTCTCAGATCTCTCATGAAGCTCAGCCTCCACTTGGCGCAGGTGGGATCTGGGACTGGAGGAAGGGGGAACCCTGCTGGCTTAGGGCCAGGGACCGTCCAGCTTCTCGGCCAAACTGCTGGCTCAGAAGAGGCGCAAGAGGGCTGATGTTCAAGGGAGCTAGCTGGACCCGCATGCCTGGGAGCAGAACCTTCTTGGCCTCTGTGTCTCTGCTTCCACTAAACAGAGCCTGAGCACCTGGCCTGGGGCCAGAGGCTTCTCCACAGCTCATGCTCCTGCAGCTGGAAGAAAAGCAGCTGCATCTGGGCAGTGTCTCACTTGCTCTCTACCGACAGCAGCCTGGAGTGACCCCCTGCAGCTCCGCCCCATTCCCCCCAGCCAGGGCTGACACAGTCTGTGGTCAAGAGCAGTGCTGGAGGGGCTGCTTGTAGCAAAACCCCTTTCAGCACGACCCTCTCCCTGCTCTGGGCCCCCAGGAGGGGATGTAGGAGGCCCTGGGCTGGGTGAGATGGTAGGGTCTGTTACAGCAGCGTTTATAATGTCTCTCCAGAACATTCCATCTGCGTGCATGTGTGTTAAGTTGCTTTAGTCATGCCCCACTCTTTGTGACCCTATTGGCTGTAACCGCCAGCCTCCCGTCTGTGGGATTTCCCGGGCAAGAATACTGGAGTGGGTTGCTCTGCCCTCCTGCAGGGGGTCTTCCCGACCCAGGGACAGAACCTGCGTCTCTTACATCTCCTGCATTGGAAGGTGGGGTCTTCGCACTAGCACCACCTGGGAAGCCCATTTGCTTAGAACACACTATTTTGTGAATTTGTTTGAGAGTGGACATTTCCTGACTCTCCAGGCCTGCTAGATAACTTCATTCTCTACGTTCCCCACGTCTGTCCCCTCCATCCTGAATCCCTTCCTCCTTACTGATGATCCCTTGGCTTCCCTGGCAGCTCTTGCCTTAACAGTGGAGGAAACCTCCCACGGCAATCAATGGGGCAAAAAGTCACGATCTGACCCTGCATTCATATAAACCTGGTCATTTCACACTCTGTCAGGCTGATTAAAAAAAAAAAAAAATGTATCTGGCTGCTCCAGGTCTTAGTTGCAGCATCCAGGACCTAGTTCCCTGACCAGGGATCGAACCCTGGGCCCCTGCATTGAAGGGCATAGAGTTTTAGCCACTGGGCCACCAGGCAAGTCCCCCTCGGGCTGATTTTAAATGCAGTTATTTTGTTTGGTTGGGGGCTGTGGGGTGGGGAGGAAGTGGTCTGCACTTCCACCCACTTTGGTTTGGATTCACCTGGAGTCAGAGGATCCTCTGGCCCCCACTTACCTACACTCGTTGGGATGTGGCTGATGCTGCTGCGGATGGTGGTGACCCCAGAACGTGCCTCCTGTTGCACACTGGTGTTGAGGACGGCTGCGCCAAATTTCTGGCCGTTGATCACCCCGATCATGCTGCCCCGGCTCCCCCGGGGCTCTCCTGTGAGGAAGGAAGAGAACGAGAGGGACACTGTCTGCATCTGTGCCCTCAACACTAGGCAAGCGCTGTTGTCCATTTTCCTGAAGGAGTAAACTGAGGCTCAGAGAGAGGCAGGAACTTGCTCAAGGACACACAGCTCGTGGGTGATGAATTCAACACCTAGGGGATCCTGGCTTTGAGAGGGACGGGGGGCATTTAAGAGGAGGCCCTTGCAGAGATGGTGCCAGCTTCTCATTCCAACACCTTCTTGAAAAGCTGGGCAAGTCAGGCTCCCATGCCACACTGGAGTTGGTTCCTCTACAAAATGAGGAGGTGGGACCACAGACATGCCAAATACCTGTTGGGTTCTAAAATGCCAGGTGATGGGGGGTGGTGGCTGACACACTGGAGGAGCCAGGGTGGAGAGGCAGGGCACCGAGCCAGGAGCTAAATGCCACCACCTGAACACCTCCCATTCCATCAGTACACTGGCTCCAGCCACCCTGCCACTGGCCCCGCTGGGGTGGGCTGGGGTTCTAGCAGCCGCCAGGCAGTCTGCTAGCAGACGCTCTTGAACACTAATCAAATGGACGGTAGGGGCACAGGGGGGTGCTTCCTCTGCCTAATGGGCCAGCTGTCTCGTCTGGACAGATGGCATTCCAGGGGGCAAGAGAACAGAAGCTGGTCTGACTCTCCACTCACCAGCCCTCAGGGGAAATTAACAAGAAATTGCCAATGATCTGTCGAAAAAATAACATAAAACACTCAACTGCCAAGATCCTAAGTGGGTAAATCAGGGGGCTGGTTGATTTTGGATTCCAGGAAGCAGTGCCATTGCCTGCTGGGGTTTGATGAGATTTGATGCCCATCTGGGATGTCTCCTGTCAATATCCACAGCTCTGGGGTTTATCGGGAAACAGGGGAAAGGCCATGAACCTAACCCTGGCCTTGCAATAAGGGGGCAAGGAAGGAATTGGGAGCAGCGGGTAAAACGGCAGCAGTATGGCCCTGGCAGCTGTAGAAGGGGACCGAACCTGGAGGCCAGGGATGACAAGCCCCTGTCTACTTTCTCAGATGTGGGGTGAGTCAGCAGCTTCTTGTCCCCCACAAGGCCAGGATGCTCCCCCCATCCTGGAGAGGGGTAGCGGGCCTCAAAGCCTTTGGACATCTTTTACCTAGCAGTGTCACTGGAAGGAGTGTATCCTATAGAAATATTCAGGCCAGCACACAGAGATGTGCACTACAGGATGGTTTTCAGAGGGGAAACTGGAAAAGAAAAGTCTGTTGCTTGTTTAATGAAGCCAACAGCAATTACGTTTTAAAAATGTTGCTATGGGACTTCCCTGGTGGTCCTGGGGTTAAGACTCAGCACTCCCAACTCGGGCAGCACGAGTTCAATCCCTGATCAAGGAAGATCTCACTGCCCTGTAGTGCAGCCAAAAACATTGTTTTTTTTATTAAAAATAAAAACGTTCCTATGAAATGATATGAAACCATCAAAGAAGCTGTGGACTAGGCTTACGGTCACGGAATATTGTCCATAATAGAGTAAGAAAGATGGCAGGTTGTAAACACAACTTGTACATTTGTACTCATTTGTAAAAGGAAAAAAAAAAAAAGTATATCTTTACATTCAGAGAAAAGGGTACAAATATACACCCCCAATAATTACCTGAGCTATTTCTGATAACGGAATGACCAGAGATAACTGATCACTATTTTTATCTTCATGGATTAAAAAAAATTTTCTGGCCCTTCTACAGTTAACATACATGAGTTAATATAATAATAAAAATTAGTTGTTTCCATTAAAAAAGTAAGGAAGCTGTTATGGATTGAACTGTGTCCTCCTAAAAGGATGTGTTGAAGTCCTAATCCTCAGTACCTGAGCGTGTGACCTTATTTGAAGATAGGGTCTGTATAGAGGGAACCAAGTTAACATGAGGTCAGGAAAGTGGGCCCTAATCTGATATGCTGCTAAGTCGCTTCAGTCATGTCCAACTCTGTGCGACCCCAGAGACGGCAGCCCACCAGGCTCCCCCGTCCCTGGGATTCTCCAGGCGAGAACGCTGGAGTGGGTTGCTATTTCCTTCTCCAATGCATGAAAGTGAAAAGTGAAAGTGAAGTTGACCAGCTGTGTCCGACTCTTTGCGACCCCAGGGACTGCAGCCTACCAGGCTCCTCTGTCCATGGGATTTTCCAGGCAAGAGTACTGGAGTGGGGTGCCATTGCCTTCTCTGAATCTGATATGACTGGGATCCTTATATAAAGGGGAATTTTAAGACAGACATGAGCACAGGAGGAATGCCATGTGATCCTGGAGGCAGAGACCGAAGTGACGCTTCTACAACCAAGGAGGTCTAAAGACTGTCACCAGGGACTTCTCTGGTGGTCCAGTGGATAAAACTCTGCACTTCCTTTGTGGGGGCCTTGGGTTTGATCCCTAGTCAAGGAATAAGAAACTGCATGCCATGTGGTGTGGCCAAAAAATCAAAATCAAAATAAAGACTGCCAGCAAACTACCAGAAGCTAGAGGAGAGGGCTGGATAGATTCTCTGTTACAGATTTTAGAAGCAACCAACCTTGCTGACACCTTGATCTTAGATTTCCACCCTCCTGCGAGATCATACATTTCTGTTGCTTCAGGCCGCCCAGTTTGTGCTATCTTGTTATGGCATATTCAGGAAACTAACCCAGAGGCCATGTGAAGAGCTTTGTGGTTGGGGTGGGAGCTTTGCAACAGGACAAGGTAAGAACTGAAATAAAGGGAAGGTCTGCTCAGACCTGCAGCTGCTCTAGAGACAGCATCTGTGGCCGGGTGTCAGAGAACCACTGGGTTTTCAGAACTGCATGTGTCTGTATCCCATCCCTGCCTGCAGGAGACGAGGAGACCAAAAAGGCCAGAAAGAGTCCCACCGTTGGTTGGCAGTGGGTTTTGAATGGGTTTTCAAGTGGCCAAGTGTCGATTCCCAATCCAAGTCATTGCTGCATGGAGAAGTGCTCTGTGGAGAAGGAATCTGATGTCGTGGGTGGTGATAGATTAGTGATGTCTGCCATGGACAGGGACAGAGCTACCAAGCCACAAATATGGAGTAGTTCCTACAGATGCACAGAAAGAATATATTTTGTGACTTTCCTTTATGCAATCTCAGTCATTCTAGTGCAGTTTCTCAGCATAGTCCTTTACCTTTAAAGTCCTTTAATTTTAAAGTTTGATCTGACCCAAAGGAAAAATAAGCTGACTGAGGAGACCTGAGATGTCAGGGTTTAGTAACAGCAGGAGGTAGCATCCATTACTGACCACCTACCATGGCCAGGCAGAGCTCGGGGCAACTCTAACTCATAGACTTCACCACAACCCCCAAGGTGGGCACCATGGACACCTTGCTTTACTCTGCCACATTACAGGATCGTGTGTGCCCAAAGGGGCTTTCTAGGTGGCTCAACGGGTAAAGAACCCGCCTGGCAATGCAGGAGATGCAGGCAGATGCAGGTTCGATCACGGGGTCGGGAAGAATGCCCTGGAAGAGGGCATGGCAACCCACTCCAGTATTCTTGCCTGGAGAATCCCCATGGACAGAGGAGCCTGGTGGGCTACAGTCCATAGGATCACAAGATACAACTGAAGTGTCTGAGCATGCACATGCTCAATCCTTTGTGTCCAATCAAAGGACACCAGTCTGTGCCAGCTAAGCTGGAAGGGCTAGGATCCAAGAGGAGCGGCAAACACCCAGCATTTCAGAGCCTCAGTTTCTCCAAGTGTAAAGGGCAGGGTAGACAAGATGACCACCTAAGGCCCTCTGAGCTGGTTCATTCTAGGTCTGTGACTCCAGGCAAAGAGAAGAGTCAGGGAGCTGACAGGATATTGAGCCAGGAGCCCCCCAAGCAACACACAGATCCCCATCGGGCAAGGGATCCCACCCCCATCCATGAAGACCTGGGCAGGGGCGCCCCATACCTCTCACGACCAGGAACGCCTGGGCCGTGGCAGAGCCCAGGAGGTTGTGAGCGATGCACTCATATGCACCCGCATCTCTGGCCTCCACTCGCTCCAGCCACAGGCTCCCGTCCGGCAGGGTCTGGAGCCTCCGGCTGGCCCGCACGGGCTGGCCTTGTCGCAGCCACTCCACTGTGGGCGCCGGCTCTCCAGAGGCCTGGCACCGCAGGGCCACGGAATCCCCAGATCTCACTGTCACGTCCTGGGGCTTCACCTGGAACACCGGGGCACCTGTGGGAGGCCCAGGACAGCTTTCAGGAACATTTCAGTATTTTTGCACACAGGCTGAGTGCGCAGATATTGAAGGTTCAGTTCTAGACTACCACAACAAAGCAAGGATTACAATAAAACAAATCACGTGCACCTTTTGGCTTCCTAGTGCATACAGAAAGTGTGTTTAGGGAATTTCCTGGCAGTTCAGCGGTTAAGACTCCACACTTTCACTGCAGGGGGCATGGGTTTGATCCCTGGTCAGAGAATTTAAGATCCCGGATGCCATGTGGTGCAGACAAAAGAATAAGGAGAAGGAAAAAAAAGGGCGTTTACACTATACACTGTAGTCTATTAAGTGCCCAATAGCACTATGCCAAAAAGTACGATCTATATATCTTAATTTCAAAATAATTGATGACAAAAAATGCTGACCATCATCTGAGCCTTCAATGAGTCACAATCTTTTTGGTGGGAGAGTTTGAACTAGTTTGAGAATTATCATAATGTGACACAGAGGTACTCAGTGAGCCAATGCTGTTGGGAAAATGGTGCCGGCAGATTTGCTCGTAGGGCTGCCACAAGCCTTCAGTTTGTAAAAAATGCAGTATTGGCAAAGTGCAATAAAGTGGAGCACAATAAAACGAGGTGTGCCTGTATTCAAGTGGCCGGTATTCATTCAGACAGACTAGAAAACACAGAGGCAAAGGACCCTCCCACTCCAATGCTCATTTCAGTTTCCTTCTTGACAGTGTTTCCTTATGAGAATGTGCTCAGATCACCCTTCCTTCTCTTCCTTCTTCCTTAATTCTATAACAGATCATAAGGACCTTTCCTGGTGTTCAATATGTGTCTTTAGTGGCCACTTGGTGTTCCACTGTGTGGGCAGGTTACAATTTGCTGAACCAGGTCCCTATTAGAGGACGCTGAGCTTGTTTCCAGTGAAGCCTGGCCATCTGCTAGAAGTGCCTCTGCTTGACACCAGGGTACATGGCCGACGTGGACTCTCTCACCCACAGGTGAGTGGTTCTCACTGAGTCACGCCCTGATCCTCAGGTTTCTCCTCTGAAGATAATCATTTCTGTCTACTCACTACTATGGGCACCCCAGAACGGCAGGAATGAAAAGGATGGAGAATGCCCAGTGCTGGTGAGGCCCAGCCGAACTCTCACCCTGCAGGGGGGTGCGGGGGGGAAGCGTGTCATCACCATGGAAACCGTTTGCCAATGTTTTCGTTTCCCGTGGCTGCTGAAACAAATGGCCGCAGACTCGACGATTTAAAACAGCAAAAATTTGTTCTCAGACAGTTCTGGGGGCCAGAAGTCCTAGGTCAATCATTTCAGGGCTCCATGGGAGGAGCTCTTCCTTGCCTCTTACAGCTTTCGGGGGGCTTCTGGCAATCTGTGGCTTGCATCCCATGGCTGAATCACTTCACCATCTACCTCCATCTTAACATCTTATTCCCTCCTCTCGCTTCCTCCGTGTGTGTGCGTGTGCGTGTGTGTGTGTGTGTGTGTGTGTGTGTGTGTGTCTGTCTGTCTGTCTGTCTGTCTCTTTCTAATGCCCCTCTGCTTCTCTCTTACAAGAATACTTGCTAGCATTCAGAGCTCACCAAGAGAATTCAAGACAACCTCCTTATCTCAAGATCCTTAACTTAATTGCATCTGCAAAGATTCTTTTTCCAAGTAAGATGATATTATATGGGAAAAGGATGCGACCAAGAAGAGATACGTGTATATGTATAACTGAATCACTTTGCTATACATCTGAAATGAATGCAACACTATCAATCAATTATATTCCAATGTAAACTAAAAAGTATATTTAAAAAATAAAAGACTAGGTTGTGGCCGCATCTTGGGAGCCACGTGTAGCCTCCCACAGCCAGCGCAGCAATTCCGCTCCCACGTGTGAATTTTCTCACTTGAAAGCCTGTGGGGACTTCCCTGGAGGTCCAGTGGTTAAGACTCCACGCTTCCAGCATAGGGGGTATGGGTTCGATCCCTGGTTCAGGGAGCTAGGATGCCACGTGCCACGCAGTGAGGACGGGAGAAAATTGTGTAAAAACTATATGACATAAAATTTACCATCTTACTCATTTCTAAGGACGCCATTCAGTCGTGTTGAGTGTATTTGCGTCTCCTGCAACTGTCACCACCTTTCACCCCCAGAACTTTCTCATTTTGCCAAACCGAAGCTCTGTGTCCATTAAACGCTAAATCCACACTTACTGCACCCAACCCTTGGCCCCCACCGTCTTACTACCCATTTCTAGGAATCTGATTACTCTGGGGACCTCACACAATTAGAATTATATAGTATCTGTCTCTTTGTGACTGGCTTATTTCATTTAACGTAACGTCCTCCAGGTTCATTCATGCCATAGCATGTGATAGAGTTTCCTTCTTTTTTAAGGGTGGGGCGTTTTTAATATGAATGGGTGGATTTTACGGCATATAAATTGTGTGTCAATAAAGCTATATATTTTTTTAAAAGGCAACGCTCTGGACAGTGATTCCCTTGGGAGGCGGGTAGAGACGGGAAGGCGGCGTGATGGGGGGAGGGTCTGGGAGCTGACACTGCTCTGGTTTTGGATCGTGTGACGAACGTTCACTGAGCTGTGCTCTTGCAACACGTGCCCTCCTCCTCGTGTGTTCATCTTCACCCAAGAGTTCCCTTAAAAATCCCTATGTATTTCTGTTTTGTAAATACGTTCATTTGTGCCATATTTTTCTGATGCCACATATAAGCCATACCATATGATATTGTCTTTCTCTGTCTGATTTACTTCATTCACTGTGACAAGCTCTACGTCCATTCATGTTGCCGCAAATGGCATTACTTCACTCCAGAGCTGAGGGAGGGGTGAACTGAGAGATGGGGATGGACATCTACGCACTACTACGTGTAAAATAGATAACTAACAAGGACCGATTGCATAGCAAAAGGCGCTCCGTACTCTAGGTGGGATGACCTACATGGGAAAAGAATCTTAAAAAAGAGTGGATATATATGTATGCATGACTGTTTCACTTTACTGTGCAGCAGAAACTAACACAACGTTATATTAGTAAATCGACTATACTCCAATAAAAACTTTTTAAAAATTCCTATTTAGACCGTTTCATAAGGTCATTTTGAGGCTCACATGGTGCTTTGTTAGTTACAAGCTGCTTGGCAAATGTAGGAGCTGTCACGATCATCTTGATGACAGTTTTGAGTTCTTTTTTAAAACTTTTTATTTATTTGGCTGTGCCACACAGTGTGTGGAATCTTCGTTGCCCAGCCAGGGATCAAACCCATACCCCCTGCGTTGGATGCGTGGAGACTTAACTAGCGGACCACCAGGAAAGTCCCTTGAGTTCTGTATAAACAGGTTTCCCCAGGCCTGGCTGCTGCGTACCCAGGACTCACCAGCCTCTGATTCCCATCCCCCATTGCAGAGACAATTCATAGGACTTCAACTGTGTGTTCTGAGTAAATATTCAGACTGGCCTTCCTGTCCCATCAGACAGCCACAGCCTCAGCACAGCTGCCCCCCTGAGGACCCCCGTCACCTGGTGCCCCCTGCCCAGGGCCCAGGAAAGGTGGGCCCGAGACTCACTCTGCAGCGCAAGGACCACCACTTTCTCCACTGCACCCAGCTCATTCTCTGCCAGGCACTGGTACTGTCCTGCGTCGTCCATCTGCGGGCGGGCACAGGAGGGGGTGTGGCGTTCAGGAGAGGAGGGTGAGGGCGGCGAGGAGCATCTGGGGACAGCTGGACACAGGAAGGGGCCCCTGGAGCAAGGCCCACCTAACCGGGAAGGAGCTGAGAGCCCAAACCAGCCAGGGGCCCGCACATTCCATCAGGAGGGCCGCCATGGCTGCTACTCTGTGGAATCCAGAGAGGAAGTCCTGCCCGTTTCACGCCTGCAGCTTAAGGGTGGTGGCGGTCATGGCTCCAGGTGGAGCCGTATGCTGCCAAAGCGTGCTTGAGACTCACCTCTTCTAAATTACGCACATTAAAGAATTATGAGGCCACAGCGCTTTATTAGGGATGCCTTAAAAAAAAAAGTTTGGGCAACACTGAGTTGGACAAGAACAGGTTTCTGAACTGCAGGCTCCTCGGGTGCCCAGCTGCAAGACTTCCGGGGTAGGAGGGAGGGTTTGCAGCACTTCCTGGCCCTGGTGAAAGGGAAGACTTTGTCCTAGGATATCCATGACCACGGCAATGAGGCAACTCGGGAAGAATGCTGGCTCAGATTCACTTCCGAGGGGCAGCACCACCATGAGACGGAGCTGGGGGCAGCCAAGGCCAGGGTCAACACCCAGAAGATCATATCCGGGAGGCCACTCCCCAGGGACTCTAAGCAGGAGGCATAGCATGCAATTCAGAGTGCAGAGTTTGGCGTCAGTCCAAGAGGAGACTGGCTCTGGCTCCCCTGCTTACCACACTGAACCCATTACTAGTGCATGACAGTGTCTCTGGAGACTCAGTTTCCCCATCTCTAAAATGGGGATGATAGGATTGTTGTAAGCGTCACATGAGATCACACTTACTAGGTGCGAGGCACCGTGCCTGGCCCCACACTGTAAATACACAGGTCACGGAAGCCCTGTTGCTGCTACTGTAGCTGCCTTGATACCAGTCTGAGATAGGCTCCCAAATGGGTGAGATCAAGGACCTCTAACGTGAGTCCATGACAGTCCTGGACTGTGGGTTTCTGGACAGCCACTGGGACTTGGGACACAGAAGCGAAGATGAGCAAGCAGAGACTGCCTCTGAGCTCGAGGCTTTGGAAATAGCATGGAGTAGGAGTCCGGATACCTGGGTGGGGTCTTGACTCAGATGCTTACTGACTGGGGGCCTCTCTGACCCTCAGTGTCTTCATCTGTAAAATGGGGCACTCTTAACCGCTTACTCTGCTCCATGGGGTGGTTATCAATTATATATGTTAGTATTACCGAGGGGCCAGTCACTCTCAGATACCTGGTGTGGGTCATCGCACTAATTTCTCACTGCGCATCTATGAGGTGGGATGATCATTAGCCTCATTGAATGGAGGTAATTGAGGTGCAGAGAAGTGAAGTCATTGGCTGGAGGTCGCCCTAGTTAGTCGGGGGAGAATCTCTGGGTATGGGCAGGAAAGTGCTTTGTAGACTGTACCAGGTGATGCCAACCTACTAAACAACCGTCTTGGGCCATCAGACAGAGCGGAGGTTGTCCTGGGTGGCCCCAGCCCAGCCCTGGGCCCCGCCTTGCCTCCGTCCTGCGGATGATCAGTGAGCCATTCTGCAGCCGGTGCCGGCCGCCCCGCAGCGGAAGGCCGTCTTTGATCCAGTAGATGTCAGGCGCCGGGTCTCCACGGACCGCACAGTCCAGCCGGATGCTGCCCCCAATGGGTTCCACCAGGTAGGAAAATGACTCCCCTTGTAGGACAGGGGCCTCTGTGTCAGGTGACATCAGACAGGGGGGTCAGAAAGGAGGTTCCCTTGAGGTTAAGCCTCCCATGAATCCATCCCCAAAGGCCTGCCTGCCAGACCCCGGTGACCCACAGAGGCTTCTGCTGGTTCGGCATGGCTGTGTAAAGTAAATGCATTAGGGATAGAAAACAACTTCCGTGTCATGGGTCAAGTGCACTAGCTTGGCAGTGGCTGCCAGGAACACCACGCTGAGAAGGATTTGAAGCTGAGTGGGAATAGTGCTATGATTGATTAGTGATCAATGTATGTCCTGTGAGACAGGCACAGGAGGGGAGAAATGGTATGAGTGTCATATACTCGTAGGGTACTTTGGAAAACAAAGATGATATGATCATTGGGACACCTCTGTCGGACACAGTGACACTAAGATGTCTCCAATTCCCAATCCATGCAATGCTTAAACCACTCTTGGCCGCCCTGTGCCGGTTTTCACCCTTGCTGGTTTCCTGAGCTTGAATCTAGCAACGGTAGAATCCTGGTGCTGTGGGCAGCTCAATCTGTCCATTGGGCCCCATCCTCCCATCCTGAAGTTGAGTCTACAAGTCACGGTGCCAGAAGGGTTACTGGGCTGCTTCTAGGGGAGGAGGGCTGTGGGGGGCAACTGGAAAACTGGTGAGATTCTCGCTGTGTTTGCCAGGCCCCTGGCCCCCTCCCATACTTAACCCTGTTCAGCTGAGGGTAGTGCTGAAGGTCAATGGGTCAGATCTCATTCTACCTACACTCGGGGCATCTGGGCATGCTAAGTCACTTCACTTGTGTCCGACTCTGTACAGCCCTATGGACTGTAGCCCACCAGGCTCCTCTGTCCAAGGGCTTCTCCAGGCAAGAATACTGGAGTGGGTAGCCAGGGCCTCCTGCAAGGGATCTTCCTGACCCAGGAATTGAACCCTCAGCTCTTAGGTTTACTTGCATTGGCAGGCGGGTTCTTTACCATTAGTGTCATCTTGGAAGGCCAGGGACATCTGGGGAGGATAAAAAATACTGGTGTCGGGGCCTTGGGTGAAATCTGGGCCTCGGGGGTTTATGAAATCCCCCAGGAGATTCCAAAGCCCAGCCAGGGTGGAGAGGTACTGATTCAGAGATTAACAGGCTGGTTTCTTAGAAAAGCCACTAGACTGGGTCAGCAGAAGTCTGGAGAAAGACCACGGGGTCACTCCCTACCCTTCACGTGGACGAAGCTGACCGCCTGCACACGGCCCACTCTGTTCTCCGCCCAGCAGACATAGGTCCCGCTGTCCTCTCTGGTGACTGCCACCCGCTGCAGCGTGCTGCCCCCGTCCTGCTCGGACACCCCTTCTGTGGCAGAGAAAGAGACACCCCATGGAGCTCTGGGTTCAGGGTGCCGGGACCTCCTGCCCGGAACACTTAACTCAGGCCTGGGTATTCAGCAGGTGCTTCATGAAGGCACAGTGTCCCTTTCCCTGCTGGAAGCCTAAGCAAGTCAGACCCGATCATGGCAGGCACAGGTCATGTTAGAGGATGTGGTTGAGCACCTGCCTTCCCTCATTTTCAAGTTCACGCTGAGTTTGATGAGTGGCCCAGGTTAGGTCTTTGGGGACCTATTAACACGAGACACTTGTAGAGATGATGCCGTGATTTACATACAGATAGGTGCTAGGGCCAGCCTTTGATTTCCCTGTCATCATTAGACACGTCCCTACATTAGGAATAAGGGCAAGTGCTTAGCAATTCAATCCATTCAACAGACACTTGTTGAGCACCTACTCTATATACCACGGGGCCTGGATAGACCTTGCTGTTGCCCGGTCGCTAAATCGTGTCCAACTCTGTGACCCCATGGACTGAAGCACGCCAGGCCTCCCTGTCCCTCACTATCTCCCCAAGTTTGCCAGGTACGTGTCCATTGAGTTGGTGATCCTATCCAATCCTTGGGCCTCCCGAAATAGCCCCTGGGGTGCAGGTGGGAGGAAAGAGCCCCCCAGGAAAGGCGTTTGCTGAGAGGCTGGGCTGGAGCTCAGTCCCTGTTCCCAGCCTGGAGGTCTCCAGGGTTGAGACTTTTCTGCAGATGGCTTCTTGTTGGGTCTGACCTGTGACTGGTCACGTAGGGCCACGTGTGTTTGCCCTGTCCCCGCCACGCAGGGCCAAGCTGGAGACCCAGAACCCACAGGCTGACTGGCACTCTCTTCCCCATCCTCTTCAACCTCCCAGGGTCCCAGGTCCTTGTCCCACGCGCCCCCAGCAGGCCGAGACCTGTGACCAGCCGGTTGTTGACGGTCCAGCCTATTCGGGGTGCAGGGCTGCCCCGGGCCGCACAGCGAAGCCACAGCTTGTCCCCGAGGCGCAGGCTGCGGTCCCCGGGCAGGGTGGTGAAGACAGGCAGGGCCAGGATGGTGAGATGCACTCGGCGGCGGGCACGACCCACGGCATTCTCAGCGGTACAGGTGTAAGTGCCAGCGTCCTGGCTCTGTGGGCAAAGGAACGGGTCAACCTGAGAACTGCTCCTTCTCCAGCATGGGCCAGAATGTTCCCTGGGGACCTGCTCCCCGGAAGGTTCCTGTGGACCATGGTGCCTAGACAGGCAAAGTGACTTGCCCCAGGTCACACAACTGGCAAACGGCTCGGCTTCACCGTTGCACCTCCCTGCCACCTTCATATGGCTAGGCACTGTTTTTCTTTCTTTGGACCATGCCGTGTGCAGTTTGCCGGATCTTAGTTCCCCACCCAGGGATGGAACCCGTGCCCCTTGCTTTGGGAGCACAGGGTCTTAACCACTGGACCTCCAGGGAAGTCCTGGTTATGTGCTTTGATGAAATAAGATTTATATTTTAAGGCAGGACAAGGAAAATGAAACATCAGATTCTCTCTCTGTGTCTTTTTGGGCCTCCCCTTCCTGTCCCTAAAGTGCATTACCCATTAACCAGACCTCCTCAAAGACGGACGTGCATGCTCGGCCGTAAAGACCAATCTTTTCTTTCCTCTAACGCTAGCAACATAACTCCTTAAAAGAAAAGCATTGTTTTACAGCTCTCTAAGTGGGTCACAGTGACTCACTGCTCACTTGGTACATGCTTACCTGGAGTATGTGTCTTTGGTGAACTTTATCTACAATACCAGTATCTCATTTTGATGTATGATTTTTTTGTCCTAAAAATGTATGTGACTGTGTCTTTGATGTCTAACAGGTCCCCTGGGTTATAACCCTCAGTTGGGCTCAAATAAAATTCCCTTTTTTAAAAAATTCTTCATTTGATTGTTTATTGAATTTTCAGCCTTTATCATCCAGGCCTGACCAGACACTTGTAACAGTCACTATTCGCTGAGCACTTATTATGTGCGTAGGACGGGACCTGAGCTTGCTCATCCATCACCCCTGAGGCCGGTCCTTCTCTGAGAGGAGACGTCCCAATGGGCATCTCAACAGGGCTCACCACTGCACATCTGGTTCCCTGTGTGGCAGCATCCCTGCCCCTGAGACTCCCTTAGGTTTGCTCGCCCAGCAGCCAGCCACCCATCCGACTAGAGAGCAACTTTTTGTCACTATAGGACATGATGCATGCTGACAGGGGAAGGGGGCCTGAGTCCCATTCATGCCCGTGGCTCAGGTTGAGAACAGTAGGAGCAGTGTGGGGACATAAAGTCATTGCCCTGCATCCCTCTCCTTCCCTCCAGGGCTCCTTCCCTCCCCAGGAACTGGCCACAGAGGTCCTGATTCAACTCTCCACCCGCCTCTTGGCAACAGCATGTCTTGAACACCTGGGTACACTCCGAACCGCAGTTTCCTCATCTGGTTGTTTAGTCACTAAGTTGCTTCTGACTCTGAGACCCCGAGGACTATAGCCCACCAGGCTCCTCTGTCCATGGGATTTCCCAGGCAAGAGTACTGGAGTGGGTTGCCATTTCCTTCTCCAGGGGATCTTCCTGACCCAGGGATCGAACTTGGGTCTCCCACACTGGCAGGCCCATTCTTTAGCACTGAGCCACTAGGGAAGCACTTCCTCATCTGTAGCGGGGGTGATAATACCTGCTTGCCCCGATTCTGGGATTAAGAAACGGCACGGGGCTCAGCACAGAGCATGACACACAGTAGGTGCGCAGCAGGTGTCTGCAGCCCCTGCAGTCACTATCATCTCCCTCTGCTCCCAGAGGCCAGACCCTCACCTCCGAGTTTTTCACCAACAGCTCCCCGGAAGGCTGGATGGTGAACTTCCCCTCGGCTCCGGACACAGGCTGGCCATCCTTTTCCCAAGTGACTTTAGGCTCGGGGCTGCCGGTGGCGGTGCAGGGCAAGAGCGCGTGGGCGCCCTCGGTGATGGACAAGTCGGGGAGCCCAGTCTTGATCGTGGGCGGGACTGTGCAGGGAGGGGGAGTCCGCTCGGGGACTGGGGCTGGCCTGGGGTGGCTTGCCCCTGTCCCAGTGCCCTTGGCAATTGGCACGCCCTCAGCCCCTTCTTCCGCCTCACCTGCTGCCCTCCCGCCCACCCCACTGTCCCCTGGTCATAAGCCATTGCCGTGGCCTGCACAACCTGGGGATTTTCTCGCGTTTGGTGAAGCTGTGATGCAGTGGCCCCATTCACACGCATGCACACACAGGGACTAAACCACAGAAACGGCTGTTGCTACCGCAAAGCCAATGCGAACGAAGAACAACCAGACTCGTTTCCCACGAGAGGCCAGAGGAAGCAGAGGACCGGAGCTACTGTCTGAAGCCAGACCTTGGGTGCGAAACTGGGAGATGTGTTCCTTGAATTCCTTCTAGAACCACCAGCCATGCTGGAATAGGCATGGACGCAGGGACATGCCCCACCTGGGACCAGAGCCAGGCAGAGACCGGAGGGGCTCTCAGGAGTCTCAAAGCCCCTGGCTCACTGGGGTCCACTTTGGTCGCCCCCCCAGGCCCACCTTGCACCACCAGCCGAGTCTTCCCCACGGCACTGCCTGCGCTGTTCTGGGCAAGGCAGAAATAGTTCCCAGTATCCTCTGGGCTGACATGGATAATCCGCAGCTGTCCACTGGGGAGGACCTGGGTACCGGCCCCTGGATTTGGTGGGGAGGAATTGGGAGCCGGTGGCTGGGGCAGCAGGACCCCCGGGGAGGGCAGGAAGGCTGCTTGGGTGGTTTGGTCTGACCAGGCAAGTGACTTGCTGTGGCCACAGGCTGACCGGGGGACAGAGTGAGCCTGGAGCCTGGAAGCTGGACCCAGAGCCCGTCCAGGCTGTCCCCCTCCTCAGTCCCCCATCCCAGCCACTGAGCGCTCAGGCAGAATGAAGGGCTCTGGGCTGGTGAGGGAAGACAGGAGGGCAGGAGGTGGGTGCCACGCCCCTGGGCAGGGCACAGGCTTTCCAGAGCTCCCTGCAGGAGTGGGCAGCCCCGGGACAGGAGGGAGGACCCCAAGAGGGGACTCACCTGCAGGCACACTGAGCCCCTCTTTCTGCCAGGCGATGCTCGGCCGAGGGATGCCCGAGGCCTTGCAGGGCAGCAGCACCTCCTCCTCGGCCACCGCCCAGACCACACTGGGCAGTGGCTTCACCACGGGGGAGGCTGCAAAGGAACAGGGTAGCAGAGGTCCCTGGGGACACCTCCAACCGGCGGGTGTCTGAGCACCAGAGAGAGAGGCTTCTATAGGGAACACGGGGTTCTGGAAACCTCGGAATGGAGGACATAGGCAGGCTGAGTCTTTTCTCCCAGAGAATCCCCTAGCCCTCCACCTGCTCCCCTGTCTCCAGGGCCACAGCTGTCTGGCCTGGGGATGCTTACCTTGCACAGTGAGGACCACGTGCTTGTGGGCCATGCCTGCGGCATTGCGGGCCGTGCAGGTGTAGCGGCCACTGTGGATGGGGAGGGCCTGCCCAATTTCCAGGGCCCCTGCGGGTGGGAATGGGGCACAGAGAGGGATGAGGGGACCCAGAATGGACATCCCAGGGAAGAAGCCAGCTGGGCTCTTACACATCCCACCCTGGTGTCTCTGTTGCAGGCCACTCAACCTGGCTCCCTGCCCATTTGTAAGGAGCATGGGGGAACCTGGGCCTGCCTCTCTCCCTGCCCA
This sequence comes from Capricornis sumatraensis, assembly GCF_032405125.1. NCBI lineage: Eukaryota > Metazoa > Chordata > Mammalia > Artiodactyla > Bovidae > Capricornis > Capricornis sumatraensis. Next base: position 6,233,427 of record NC_091069.1, read on the forward strand.
GAGCATAACATGGGAAGGTCCCTTCTGCTCTCTGCATCTTCCAGTCTCTGGGCCAGGTGTGCAATGTGGAATCACACAGAATGGTATTTAGGCCTTTCTGGCTGTGATGTGCCTGAATCTGCCACTGCCCTACCTGGAATCCCTGGCCCACCTCCACCTTAGCAAGGTTCCACAGGCCTTCACCCTGCTATCCTTGTTGTGCTCTGCTCGAAATTTGCCTCCTCCAGGAAGCCCTCCTGGGCTACCACCTCCTCTGTCCTCCCTTTGCCCTCTCTCCCTCAGTCTTGGCTGCTCAGTGAACACCATTTTAACCTTCCCAGGCTGTAAGCTGCACCTTAAGAGTCAGGTAAGGCGGTTTCTAAATCATCCCCTGTAGACCCCTGAGGGCCTCCTGAGTGGGCAAGGGAAGTGAGGCCTGCCTGACTCTGGACCACTCTGCAGCACCCACCCCAGCTCCAAATGGAACCAGAACCTAGCTTCTCTCACGTGTCTGGCTTCCTCATAGCCACTAGTCAGAAGCAAGAGTTCTATTGCTTTGAAAGAGTTGGACAACTACAGATCTGGCCAACGGTTCACACACTTTAGGATTTCCCTGACCAATCAGCTAACAAATACATTTAATTTGGAGAATCCCCGTAAAGTTGCCAACTTTTTATTTTGACAAGCAAAGACACTTAAGTCACATCTACTACTACTTAAGTTACATAACATCTACTTTCACCTGAATTTCATAAAAACTTTCGACCCCAAATTATTAAGAAAAGCACGGTTTCAGGATAAAGGACAATTCTAATGAGCTAAAACCAGCTTCACGAAAACTCTCATGTAGCTCTTATCTTTCTCATTTTGTCATTAAGCAGCCCCGATTTACCAGCTAGCATCAGGGACCGACTGATGAACATCAACACTCCAGTGACTGGACGGGGAGACTCAGAGAGGGTCAGGGGGTTCTCCCAGGTCACACAGTGAGGGAATGGCAGAGTCGAGCCAGAACTTTCCATCTTGCTCAACCACCAGGCCCCAGGGGGCTGCCTTCACGGCCTCTGCCCAGTGTCCCCTCCGCAGAGGTCCACGTGGCTCACCCTTACTCACCAGAAGGAGACACACGGTAGCCGCTCCCTCGCACCCCCAGCCGGGTGCCTGCTTTGCTCCAGGACACGACCGGGGCCGGCACACCCGTGCTGTGGCACGTGAGGACCACGGGTGCCATCATGGTCACGGTGAAGTCTGTCTGGTCGTCGGCAATGGCAGGAGGCACTGAAACACAGGTCAGGGCTTGAGGTCCCCTGGGGAACGCAGAGCCACGGGGCCAAGCGGATGAGAAGGACAGACAGACCAAGACACAAGGGGACATCGGTGATGAGATCTGAAGGAAGAGCAGGTATTGCCTGGGTGAAGGGAAGACTGTTCACTGCAGAGGGGACAGCATGTGCAAAGGCCCCGAGGTAGGGAGCAGAAAGCTGAGCCGAACCTGGGGGCCAGCAGGGGTGACCTTGTGAGCCCAGGTGACACTTGAGCTTTCTATCCTGAGGGCAGTGGGCAGCCATGGTGGGAGGGGCTTTTATCTGGGCTGATGACAAGGTCAGATTTTGGTTCAGAACATTCTGGATTTAGGGAGAAGCCTCTCCTACAAGCTCCCACAGGCTGTGCTGGAGTTGGGTTATGTCAGTGTGGGAGGGCAGGATCAGAGAGGGCTTCCTGGAGGAGGTGATTCAGGAAGCAAAGAAATACTCGGGGGAACCCTCAGGTCCTTGCAGGTGGAGAGAGCACCCAGGAGAGGGAGACACTGTCCTCAACCTTCACCCCGGACTGTGAACTTCCCGTAAACAGTCAGCCCTGACCCTGAACTCACCATGAACCGTCACCCAGTAGAGCTTGCGGGCCTCACCCACTCCATTGCTCGCCACACACTCAAACAGGGCTGAGTCCTGGGGTCTGGGGGCTTCAAGGAGCAAGGCGTTGGAGGGCAGGAGTCTGGAAGGACAGACAGTCATCTGCTAAGTGACTGGCTTGGCTGACCTGAAACCAGCCAGCCATGGCTTCCCCGCCCAGGGAACTTGGAGGCAGGGCCTGTGTCTCCGGACTGTTCCCCTTCCCGTATCTGGCCCCCAGTGCCGACTCAAAAAGTTTCTCCTAGAATTTTCCACCTCCTAAGGTCTAGCTGTTGAGTTTGTGGGTGGTTTTAACATCTGTGCCTGGGTTTCTCCATAATTCTAGAGAGTTTTCTAAAGTCACCACCTAGGATAACTTCTGCAATACAACCACATCCAAAGCCCTGATTAGAACTGCTTGTGTCCACTGAACGCCTGTTTCGTCACAAAGCTCCACGAGGACCTGGCACCTAACACAAGAAATACCTGGCGAATTCACTGCTGAGCCGGCTCCCTCAGTCCTCCCAGGGATCAGTTCAGGATCAGACTTGAGAGACAGGGAGACCGAGGCTGCTACAGGCTCTACGGGTTCAGTCTCAGCCAGCATGAACTTAGGCTTCTAGGTGGGTTTTTAAATAGTGACTGAAGTCGTTTCAAAGGCCATATATTCCCCATTATGTCCCCAATGCCCCCACCTCCTACTGAGCATGTCCTGTAAAGACCTCCTTGCCCCTTGAGGTCCGGACACAAAAGTTCTGGTGCTAGCTTTGGTGAGTGAGACCCAAGCACGTCCCTACCTCGGTTCCGACCCAGCTCCCTGTCTGTGAGATGGGCAAGCCCTCCTCCACCCTGAGGATCTCACAATGTCCCCAGAAGGACCAGCTCAGCACCTGTAGGCGCCCTGCTGCAGGCGGAAGTCCAGCTTCTGTCCGTCCTTCCACCAGGCCACGACGAGCTTGGGGCAGCCACTGGCCTCACAGGGCAGTGAGGCTGGGCTGTGAGCCGTCAGGGTCAGGTTGGAGGGGCCGGGGGCGATGGCTGGAGGCTCTGGGGAGAAAGCGGTGATCAGGAGACAGGGTGTGGAACGTGGGTGGGGCTGTGCCCAAAGATGAAGTCAAGGAGCAGGGTTTACTCTTATCCCCTTCAACCCACGCCCGAGGAAGCAGGGACCAGGAGGCAAGAGAAACTCCACGAGTGGGTCTTCCAATGGGCTCCCAAAGCTGGGGTGATGGGACCTTTGCTCACCCTTGAGGTTGGTGTCTCCCTAACTGCCTCTCCTTGAATGGGGCCTCCAGGGCAAAATTCCCCAGCAGCCTGCCTGAGGCCAGGGCTCAGCTGCCTCCACCAAGGTGATCAGTCAGACTGAAGAGCAGATCAGAGCCTCTGGCTCAGTGACTCTGAGTGTTAGACAGCCTGTACATCTTTTATCACTCATATAATAGTGTAGCAGTAAGTGTTCTCTGGTGGCTCAGATGGAGACCCGGGTTCCAACCCTGGGTTGGGAAGATCTCCTGGAGAAGGAAATGGCAACCCACTCCAGTATTCTTGCCTGGAAAATCCCATGGACGGAGGAGCCTGGTAGGCTACAGCCCATGAGGTCGCAGAGTTGGAAACGACTGAGCGACTTCACTTTCTAGTAAGTGTATATGTTTCCATAAAAATAAATATGCATCTTTGAGTATACACACTCAAAAGTTTTAACCAATGGGCTTCATAGTCAAAAAACATTTGGAGGCCATTGCTCTTGGCTCCTGACAGCTAGGATGACCCAGAAGCTAAGCAGGACAAGGAGTGGGTGCTGAGGGCAAAAAACACACCTTCCCTCATCTACCTACCGAAGACCCGCAGGTCACGACCCTGCAGATCAGAACCTGCAGGATTGGATGCCAGGCAGAGATAGTGGCCAGCGTCCTGGGCGAGGACTGGCTGGATCCTCAGGGAACCTTCAGGCAGAACTTGAAACCTGGAACACAGGAGGGGACCCCTGGTTGTGTCCCCAGCAAGACCCTCCCCTCGGTCCCTCACTTTTCCAGAAAGAGGGTGCTAACTCAGGAGTCCTGAAGGTGTGAGGCCAAGATCGGGGTGGGGTGGGGGTCACGGCCATGGGCAGCAACCCACATGGCAACCTAGAATCAGAAAGGGTGAGTGGGGCTTCTTCTGGCCTTCCATGCTCCCACCTTGACCCGGCCTCTCCCCAAGAGCCAGCAGGCAATGGTACCCCGACTCCTGAGAACAGCCTCTAGATCAGGTCTGGCAACTGCCCTTTCCCAGGGGCCATGTCTGTACTCTGTGACTTCACCCATGGCCACAGCCGATTGGACTGGGGACAAACACGCCCCGCAGGCTTGGCCAATGGAATTCTCTGCCCTGGGAATTCGGAACTGGGATTCACAGCTCTCCAGGCTCTGCAACTTGTGTGAACGGAGGAGTTATAACTTGGGCGGGGTGGGAGGCTGGTGCGGGAGCATCCCTGACCTGTTCACAGAGAAAGAAGGTATAGAAAATTGATCCGAGGGACAGAGAGGCTTGAAACCTGCACACAGAAACAGAGATTAGCAAGCAAGAGTCAAAACTAGACACAGACAGACAGACAGGGGTTCTCAGGCCCTTAACCAATGGGCATGTCTGCCCTTGGGTTCTGAGAAGACCCATGTCCTTTCTGCTCCAACTGCCCAGGTGGGCTTCCATTTACAACCTGCAGAGAGGTACCTGAGCCCCTCCCTAAGGCCCTCCCTTGCCAGCACCCACCTGGGGCTCCCGAGATCCAAGGGGACCCCATCCTTCCGCCAGCTCACGAGGGGCCGGGGGGCACCATCTGCCTGGCAGGGCAGCAGGGTCGTCTGGTTCACAGAGGCATTCACTGTAGGTGGTCCTGGCTGGATGGTGGGCACCACTGGAGGAGGGGCACAGAGGCAGCAGGTGCTGGGGGTCCGTCGCTCTCCAGAGGGTGGGCAAGGAGGGGCACAGAGGGAGCAGGTGCTGGGGGTCCGTCGCTCTCCGGAGGGTGGGCAGGGCGGGTGGGGTGGGAACACTCACTGTGGACCTCCACGTGGAAGGCCAGGCTGGTGCTGCCCGCTGCGTTGTGGGCAGTGCAGCTGTAGTCACCGCTGTCGGCCGTGCTCAGGGCCTGTAGCTGGAGGAATCTGCCCTCCTCGGGGAACTGGGTGTGGGCATCTGCCTGGAGAGATCCCCCCAGGATGGCAGACCCTCATGAGTGTAAGCCAGCCCCCCGGGCGGCAGGGTCACAGAACCAGTGGGACTGGCCCGCAGCCCTTGCACTTGTGCCCAGCTGAGGACTCTCTGGGGAAACAGGCTCCTTTGGGAGGGAAGTGCATCCTCCCTGGAGCTCCGCCTTTGGGCCTGTTGCAGGGGGCTCATGCTCAGAGCAGGAGCTGGAGCCTCCCTCAGATCTACAATCCTTGAATTCACAGCCGCAAATGGGCCGCATTTCAGGGGTGAGCACAGAGAACTTCAGGAACGGACCCCAGGCCACACAGTCATGAGGCCTGGCTCAGATAGGCATCAAAAGTCCTGGGCAAACCTTAGCCTTGTCTCAGTGGCCCCATCACCAATATGAGGTAATAATAATATAACAATTTAACAGAGTGGAGATATAATTTAACAATCAGGAGAGCAGGTATGCACAGTGCTGGCACCGAACAGACTCCTGGCACCTGGGAGCTAGTCTACCCAGGGTCTGGGGCCCAAAAGGGACAGAAGGCAGTGCCCCAGGGTGCCCAGCCTGGCACCCACCTGCAGCAGGATGCCTTCTCGGTGCCACTCGATCTCCGGTGCTGGGTCTGCCTCCACCGAGCACTCTAGAACCAGCTGTCCCGGGGCCAGGCCAACCACATAGCGGGGGCCATGGGGCCCAATGACATTTGGGGGGGCTGGTGGGGCAGGCAGAGAGGGCATGAGAGATGGACTCGCCTCTGCCCTGTCTCATCCTGCCTTCCTCTCCTGCCCCATACCTCGGCACCCCATACCTTGAACTCTTATCCGGAAGCTCTTCTCAACTTCACCGGCAGGGCTGTGGGCCAGGCAAGTGTACAGCCCAGCATCGCTCACCTGGGGATGGAGCAGGGTGAGCAGCTGCCTCTGGCCCCAGCCTGCCCGCCTCCTGACCTGGCTTTCCACTTACACAGCTAAGGGCCCAGGACTCAGACTCAGGCCTATTGCCTGCCACCCGACCTCTGCCACCAGCCCATTCTCCTCTCTGGGACTTTCCTTCTCCTTTACTGCCTCACCCTTATTTCAGGGCTAGAGCAGAGCTCGCCTCCTCCAGGAAGTCCCCCTTGACTGTACCAGTTTTTTTCTGGTTGGGCTAGGGATTTATCTGGTTTCCGCATCAGCCTTGGGTCAGACCTGACTGGGGGTTCCCAAGGGCATGGCTCCGGGCCAAGGGGGTCATCTTCACATCCTCACACCCTAAACAAAAGTGGAGCTTGGCCGAACCTTGCCGAGTGCCGCTGGGCCCCGCCCCTCCCCTCCGCAGCCTCCTCCCATGGCAGCTGGGGCAGCCGCACCTGCACACCCTCCACCCGGAGCACCCGCCTGGCCCCTTGGCCATCCTCTGGCCTGCTCAGGGCCTGCCCATCCTTGTGCCAGGTGATGTTGGGTGCGGGGGTGCCCCGGGCATCACACAGGAGCTCCAAGGGGGTTCCAGGGGTCAACAACAGCTCTCCGGGCTGGCCTGAGTCCTCGATGTAGGGGGGATCTGCAAGACACCCCACCCTGGGTCAGCCTTGGGGGCCGTGCCAGGAGCACTGGGAGCTGGGGCTCGTCCCCTCCCCCACCACCCAGATGCTGACAGCAGGCAGGGCTGCAAACAGGCGGTGGTGACCGTGTTACTGCTGCCGCTATTTAGCTCTTCACTCGTGTCCAAATCTTTGCGACTCTATGGACTGTAACCCAGCTGGGTCTTCTATCCATGGGATTTCCCAGGCAAGAATACTGGAGTGGGTAACCACTTCCTTCTCCAGGGGATTTTCCCAACCCAGGGATCAAACCCATGTCTCCTGCATTCCAGGCAGATTCTTTACCATGGAACCACCAGGGAAGACCTGGTGATGGTGTTGGAGGGTCCTAAAAGCACTAGACCGCGGGCTCATCTGCCTGGGGCAATTATCTGTGCTTTAAAACCAACCAGGAAACAGTATGGAGATGCGTCTTTTCAATGTGGCACAGCTCTTGCAAAATCTTGTGCTTGAGACCCAGAGCCCTGAGACCTCAGTGGCTTTTTTCCTGCTTTACAAGGTTTGGGTGATGAGACTGGGGGGCACAGCCCCAGGGGAATGAAGAATCTGGGCCCCCAGCCACTGCAGCCAGGTCAGCAAGACCTGTTCCCTACGCCCCAAGCCTCTGGGATGCTCATCTCCCTCACTACCTTCTCCATCGCTCCCCCCAACCCTGAGGACCCCCTGCCACCCCCAGCCCAGAAAAGCTGGCACTGGGGGCAGGCGACTCACCCATCACCATCAGCTGAAAGTGCCTCCTGGCTTCCCCCGCCTCGCTCATGGCCACGCAGGAGTAGGTCCCCGCGTCCCCCGCTTCCACTGCCTCCAGCAGCAGGCCAGGCCCGTGCTCCAGGCTCTGGGGCAACAATGGTTCCCCATCCTTCACCCACGACACGAAGGGCAGGGGGCTTCCCCAGGCTTCACAGGGGAGGAACACCGGGGAGCCACGGACCACTGCCACGTCATTCTGGAACTCGGCCGGCTCCAGGACAGGGGGCACTGTGCAGAGCCAAAGAGTGAGTCAGTTCATTTGATGCCAGGTGGCCCCTGGGCCTTTGCACAGACTGTAACTGGCCAGAGTGCCCTTCTCCGTCTATTCCTTCTCATCTCCAATCCATGACTTAGACCTCACCTCCTCCAGGAAGCCTTCCCTGAGGCCAGGTGAGGTGCCCCCTCAGTGCTCCCTGGCATCCTCTCCTTCCCCTGGCATCACCAGTCGCCTGGAATTTTAATTGTCTTTCTACAGAGCTGTTTTCCTCACTGACCTCCTAGTGTCAGTGGCCACCTCTGCTCACTGCTGTATCCCGGGTGAGGCCCTGGCACACTCGTGTCCGAGAACCACTTGTGAGATCAATGAAAGAGTGACTGAATGAGCCAGAGGCTGTGTGTGTGTCCTGCCTTGACATCCCAGAGGGCCAGCCCTCAGTTCCACTCAGAGGGGAGGGGCGGGGACAGGGCCCTGATTCTCCTCCCTGAGGCCAAAGGACCTGGTAACCCGCCCCCTGCTCCGTACCGTGCACCTGCAAGGCGAAGTGCCTGTTGGCCACACCTGCTGGGCTCGCGGCCACGCAGGTGAAGGTGCCCGAATCCGCCAGCTGCACCTGGGAAATCCTGACGCCCTCGAGCAAAGGGAGGGACGAGAGCGCGGGGGAGAAAGAGAGAGGGGGACTCAGACCCCGTTCTCTTCCATCCCGTCCCCAACAGCTCACCGGCCAGAGGGGTGGGGCTCTGAAACATACACCTGACCAGGTCCTGCCTCTGCTTAAACCCCCAGAATGAAGCCCAGACTCCCCACCTCCACCCCTGCTGCCTTCTCTGCCCAGCTCACTCTGCACCCAGACTTCCTGCTTCCCAAATTCTGAAGCCCCACCATCCCTCCCCAGGGCGGCCTGCTATTCCCACCCTTTTCTTCTAGACAATTCCGCTCAGCTTTCAGGACTCATCAGACATCTCTACTCACTGTCTCCACTGCCTGAACCCCACTGTCGGTTGAATCCCCTTTCACCCTGACCACTCCTCCTGAGTTGCCTTTGTCAATGTCCACAGTGACCCTGAAATGTCTGTTGTATCCACCCTAATGCTGGCAACCTGGGCACAGCCCGCACTCGCTCCCCGGGGACTGCAGCCTGTCCTGGCTTCCAATACCACCTGTGTGTGGACCATCTCCAAGCACCTATTTCCTAAACTCCCAACTAGAATATCCAGTGCCTGGTTTTCATCCTTCCTTATGTCCAAGAATGTCTCCAACCAACATGTGGGAAGAGAGCCCAAGTCTCAACCCTCAACCTGCTCCTCCTACTATGGACCCATCTCAGAAAATGGAAACTCAGCCTTCCAAGTTTCTGGATAAAGAGCCCAGAGCCCTGCTCAACTCCTCCCACCACCTCTCCTCTCTCCACGACACCACTAGCTGGACCACCGCCACCACCTCCGTCACGGGGCTCTGACCCAGGCCCCCCCACTGCGTCTCACCTGGATTATGACTGAAGCCCCAGAAGACCCTCCTACTGAGCCCTCAGCCCTACAGTCTGCCTACAGTACAGTCCGCCATCCACTGTGCAGCCTAGGTCACAACCCCAGAGAAACGAAAGTAGAAGCTCAAGTGGATACTACGGCGCCCACAGCAGCATTATGTTCACATTTCCCAGCATTATTCACACAACTGCTGACATGTGGATGCGATCCAAGTGTCCACTGACGAGTGAGTGGATGGCTAAAGGAAATGTGTTCGACACACACCGTGTGATATCATTCAGCCTTAAATATTAGGGTGGAGAGTTTGACACAAGCTACAACATGGATGATCCCTGGGTCGTGAAGATCCCCTGGAGGAGGAAATGGCAACCCACTCCATTATCCTTGCCCCATGGACAGAGGAGCCTGGCAGGCTCCACGGGATCACAAAAAGAGTAGGACACGACTTAGCGACTAAACAACAACATGGACAAATCTTGAAAACTGATGCTAAGTGAAATAAAGCTGTCACAGAGGACAATTATTGCATGATGTCACTTACACGAGGGACTTAGAATAAGGCAAATTCATGGAGACAGAAAGTACGATGCTAGGTGCCAGGAGATGGGGAGGGGGTGGGGAATTGGTGTTTAATGGCTCAGAGCTGCAGTCTGGGAAGATGCAGAGGTCTGGAGAAGGACGATGGTGGTGGCTGCCCAAGAGCGTGAATGTCCTCAATGCCACTGGACAGTGCGCTTACAAAGGCCAGATTCTCTGTTATGTGTTCAGTTCAGTTCAGTCGCTCAGTCGTGTCCGACTCTTTGCGACCCCATGGACTGCAGCACACCAGGCCTCCCTGTCCATCACCAACTCCTGGAGTTTACTCAAACTCGTGTCCACTGAGTCTGTGATGCCATCCAACCATCTCATCCTCTGTCATCCCCTTCTCCTACCCCCTTTAATCTTTCCCAGCATCGGGGTCTTTTCCAGTGAGTCAACTCTTTGCATCAGGTGGCCAAAGTATTGGAGTTTCAGTTTCAACATCAGTCCTTCCAATGAATACTCAGGACTGATTTCCTTGAGGATTGACTGGTTGGATCTCCTTGCAGTCCCAGGGACTCTCAAGAGTCTTCTCCAACACCACAGTTCAAAAGCATCAATTCTTCCATGCTCTTTTATGCGTATTCTACCACAGACACAAAAGTCGAGCCACATCACGAGGCCTCTCTGTTGAAAACCCTTCCAGGGCTCCCCTTCTCTCCTTAGGAAAACCCAGGTCTTTTGAAGCACTTACAAAGCCCTATGTCGCCTGACAGACCTTCCCTTCACCGACCCTCCAACTCTGTTCCTGGAACGCACAGCCACATGCCCACCTCAGTGTCTTTGAACCTGCTCTTCCCACCTGGAAGTTCTTTCCCGTGGAATCCACTCACCTCCCCTTCTTACCTCCTTCCACATCTGCTCAGGTGTCATCTCTTCTGAGTGCCTACCACCAGCCACCCTAAAATTGTGCCCTCCACGGCCACTTCCTACTCCCTTACCTGAGCACACATCTCTTATGACATGTCGCTTTTATACTCGTTTATTTACCATCCCTACAATTGCAGGAGCAGAGGCTTTGTCTTGCTCACTGCTCCACCCTAGTGCCTGGAACTGCACCTGGAACAGCAAGCACTCCAGAAGTGTTGCTGAATGCGTGAAGACTTTGCTCAGGCACCTTCCTCCAGGAAGCCTTCCCTGATTTCTCCTACCAGGGCTAGGCTGAGTCAGGTGCAACTGGATGTCATCACCTGGATCTGTGCCTCCCCTACTGGGCTGTGAAAACCTGAGGGCAGAGGCCACTTTCATTTCTGGAGTTCCATTTGGATCCTCTCGTTCCCCTCGTCAAAAACTTCTACATGTTTATATTATTTTCAGTCTAAAAGCCATTCAGTTGTGTTTTTAAGCAAGCTGTTTGAGCAGGATGTCTGGGATACTGGCTGGTGGGCTGGGGAACCACTGCCTTACCGGAGGGTGCGGCCAGAGCTGTGGAGGTGGGTGCGGTGGGAGAGCGGAAGGGGCAGGCCGTCCTTGAGCCAGCTCACGTGGATAGGTGGGGAGCCCCGGACAGGGCACGCCATGCTCACCAGATCACCAAGTCTGTGCACCAGGGTCCCTGCACCCTCTGGCCCCTGATCGATGGTGGGAGGCACTGGTGGGCGGGCACAGAGGAGAGAAGGAGCAGTGATGGGGTCAGAGAGCTGGACCATAAAGAAGTCTGAGCACCAGAGAACTGATGCTTTTGAACTGTGGTGCTAAAGGAGACTCTTGAGAGTCCCTTGGGCTGCAAGAAGATCAAACCAGTCCTTCCTCAAGGAAATCAGTCCTGAATATTCATTGGAAGGACTGATGCCGAAGCGCCAATACTTTGGCTACCTGATTCAAACAGCTGACTCATCAGAAAAGACCCTGAGGCTGGGAATGATTGAAGGCAGCAGAAGTGGGCAACAAAGGATTAGATGGTTGGATGGCATCACAGACTCAATGGACAATGAGTTTGCCCAAACTCTGGGAGATGGTGAAGGAGAGGGAAGCCTGGCATGCTGCAGTCCATGGGGTCGCAAAGAGTCAGACACGAGCGATCGATTGAACAACAGCAACAAGAGCGAGGGGGTCAGGGGAGGGGAGGTGGGCTCCCCCCAGGGAAGTCCCAGGAGATGGCACTGAGACCTAGACCTCTGCCACTGCAATCACCACGTGGCAATCACCACGCGGTCTTGGAACCACATCCACTCCCAGTGAAGATGACACCCACAGTGTCTCTCCTTTATCCCCTGACTTGCTCTCTGTACCCCTGGAGCAGTTGTGTCTCAGCCTGAGGATGAGGCAGAGGCCCAGAAAGGCCAGACGGACCTGGCTCACAGAGGGGGCTTGGATGGGGGTTCATCAGGTGCCCCCCATTAGGGCCCTGTCTGCACCCTCCAGACGCCCTAGTTGAGGCCCCGTGTTGGCTGGGCTGCTGCCATCCTGGGACGGCTGTACTGCCTGCCTCTCCTCGTCCTCGGCTGCTCACCCAGCACGTTGACGGTGTAGAGCCTGGCGTCCTCGCCGGCTGCGTTGCGGGCCACGCAGGTGTAGGCGCCCGAGTCCGAGGCCCTCAGGCCCTTCAGCACCAAGGAGCTGCCATTCAGGTAGAACCTGTCACGGGGAGAGAGAGCCGGAGGCAGGTGTGTGAGGACATGCAGGCTTGCCTCCTGGGATGGGGAGGGTGCTGGCCGGGCCTTACCAGAGGTGGGCACCCATGCTTTCATCCAGCAGGCTGCCATCCTTCAGCCAGACCACGTATGGGGGAGGCTCCCCGTCGGCCTCGCAGTCCAGCTGCACGTCCTGCCCCTCCAGGACACTGTGCTCCTGAGTGGTGCCTGAGCTCCGGATCCGGGGGGCCACTGTGGCAGGGGCTGTGGTGAGGCCCTGAGGCAGAGGCTGGGGTTGGTGTGGGGAGCGTGGGACACGGAGGGGCTCAGGGTGTGGACGTACCCAGCACGGCCACCACGAAGTTCTTGCGGGCCTCAGCCTGGGTGTTCTCGGCCACGCACGTGTAGGTACCAGCCTGGTCTGGCTGCAGGTTACTCAGCTGGAGGCGGCCCCCCCGGGAGACCATGCCATGTGCCATGCTGCTCTCTGCAGGAAGGAGGGGCAGGCCTGGACGTCACCTGCTCAGACCCATCACCCCAGGTGCCATCATTGGGCCCAGACACAAAAGTCACGTGACTCCCTGGGAGGGTGGTTGATCCCCAACTCACAAGGCTGGAAACACCCTGGGAACCCTTGAATTACCCACCCTTTTCTTATGCTCACAGGGAAACTGAGGCCCAGACACATCACAGCCTTCCCCAGCCTGGGCGCCTTAGATTGCGCCAGTCCTTATGACCAACCTCTCCGTACACCCTTCCACTGGGGACATTTCTCCCCAAGGGACCCCACTGCCTTCACTGTCTAGGACTTGCTCCTCTTCCTGTTGACTCTCAGGCCCAGCTCATCTCTCACCTCCATTCCAATCTTTCCCTCCACCCCTGGGGATCACAGCAAACCAGCCACTCACTGACTTTGATGTGAGTCAAGCGAGGGGCTCCTCTGAGCCTCTGCTCAGGCGGCACACCCCCCAAGACTGGAATGCTTCCCCCTCGTGGTCTCCAGTGGCACCTCTGCCCCAAAGCCTTCTCCAGCTGCACCAGCCCAGGCTGATCTGCCCTCTCTCAGATCCTCATCTGTCCAGCCAGCCCTTCAGCACAAAATGTATTGAGCAACTACTACAAATCCAACAGTGAGCTCAGGAATCAAAGACAGGTGAAATGTGGTCCCTGTCCTCAAGGAGATCAAAATGCATCAGAGACAGTGATACAGGCACAAGCCTGTGTGCCCGGCCCTGTGGAACCCGACGGAGCCTGGAGAGGAGAGGCCAGGCTTCTGGAGGAGGTGAGTCTCAGCTGAGACTGGAAAGTGGGTCTGAATCAGCCAGGTGAAAGTGGAGATGGTTCAGGGAGCCCAGGGTGGGTATTTCAGGAAGGAAACAGCATGTGCCAGGAGCTGAAGGCCAGAGAGAAGAGAGTCCAGAGCAACTCCACTGCCAGGCATATATCAAAGAGGAAGGAAAGCGTACGCCACGCACTTGTACAAGAACATTCACGCATGCTATCCCTCACAGCCGAAGGTGGAAACAACACAAACGTCCATCGACTGGCAGATGGACACACAAAACGTGACAGATCCACACAGTGGAACGTTCAACCATAAAAATGAATGAAAAAACCGTAAAGAATGAGGAACTGACACGTGCAACAACACAGATGAGCCTTGAAAACACGGAGCTAAATGGAACAGGAGGCCACGTGCTGCGATTCCACATGTTACATGAGGTGTCCAGAACAGGCAAATTTATAAAGACAAAGTAGGTCAGCGGCTGTCTAAGGCTAGAGTGGCTATGAGTGAAGGTAATGGGTAAGGGATTTCCTTTGGGTGATAAACACGTTCCAAAATTATAAACAGGAAGGCCCTACTGTATAGCACAGGGGATCGTTCAATACCTTGTGATAAATCATAATGGAAAAGAATATTAAAAAGTGTGTGTGTGTGTATATATATATAGGCATGCATACATTCAGTTGTGTCCGACTCTGCACCCCATGGACAGTAGCCAACCAGACGCCTCTGTCCATGGGATTCTCCAGGCAAGAATACTGGAGGGGGCTGCCATTCCCTTTCCTAGGGGATCTTCCCCACCCAGGGATCAAACTCACATCTCCGGCAATGACAGGCAGATTCTTTAAGATTCTTTACCACTGAGCCACCTGGGAAGCCTATACACACACACACACACACACACACACACACACACACATAACTGAATCACTTTGCCATACAGCAGAAATTAACACAACATTGTAAATCAACTCTACAACTATACTACAATAAACAAGGAAAAGTAAAATATACAGTTAAAAAAATGTTCCAAAATTGATTGTGGATATGCTCTGTGAATACGCAAAAAACAACTGAATTATACATTTTAATTGGGTAAACTGTATAGTATGTGAATTGTATCTCAGTAAAGCTGTTATTGCGAGAGACAGACAGACACAGGCATATGCAAGGAGCTGAGAGCAGCTGGGTCTGTCTGGAGCACGGAGCAGGATGGAGCGGGGTGGGCCTGGCCAGTGGGCCCTGGCCCCGAAGGGCCTCCTGGGTTGTGGTCCTGAGGACTGCAGCCACGGAAGGATTTTCGACAGATAGCTGACACACCCAGACCCGCCCTTTGCCATCCCTTCTGCCCCAGTGGAGCCTGCAGTGAGGCCCTGGACGGGGCCCAGGAGATGCGTGTAGGGGGCTGTGCGCTCACCCAGCCCCTGTGGGGGCTGAGATGGGAAAGGCCAAGGGTGGAGAGCAGGGCTGGCCCCAGAGACGCTTATGTGGACAAGACAAGGCACCTACTGACTGACGGGCGGGTGGGTTGGGGGAGAGTAAGAGTGGGGCAAGGGTGCAGACCTGGGTGGGGGTGACCAACAGCTGGGCTGGACAGAGCTGAGGTGCTGGAGGAGGAGCAGCTTTGGGGGCCAATGTGGAGCCCAGGGCCAGGCCAGCTGTACCCCCAGCACCCACTCTGTGTTTCTGTCCTGTGGACACACAGGAGCCACCAAGCCCCCACGTGAACGGTCCTCAGTGTTGGGATGTCGAGGCCAACAGGGTTGAGAGACAAATGGGGGAAAGGACCAACAAGGTGCTGCCAGCTTTGGATTTTGCCAAGCAAGTAAAGCTACAAACCCAACTATCCCCTTCTGCTCTCATTGCCTTTTCATTAAATAGAGGAATTTGATGTTGCTGTTTTAGTCGCCAACCTCTGTCTGACTCTTTTGTGACCCCGTGGACTGTAGCCCGCCAGGCTCCTCTGTCCATGGGATTTTCCAGGCAAGAATACTGGAGTGGGTTGCCATTTCCTTCTCCATGGGATCTTCCCGACCTGAGGATCTAACCTGTGTCTCCTGCATTGGTAGGCGGGTTCTTTATTGCTGAGGTACCAGGAGAACCCCAAATGAAGAAATACTTGGCAGCAAAATGATAAGGACTGATGGACTCACCAACAGGTATCCTGTCCTTCAGCCAAGTGACAGTAGGTGCAGGGACCCCGGTCACATCACAGCTCAGGACCAGGCGGCTCCCAGCCACCTGGCTCACCGACTCCGTCTCTGGGTTCTCAAACGTCGGGGGCACTGCAGGAGAGAAGCCAGATTCCCAGAATCTTATGATTCTGCCCCCTACTTCCTTCCTCTTGGGCCGATCAGGGATGCCTGAGAAGCACTTCCCTGTGGTTAGGAGCTGACATTTTATGTTTTGCCGTTGATGCAGATATGAGTTGTTTTATCCACAAATGTAAATATGACCAGCAGCTGGCTATTTCAAAACATTTACAAAGCAGAGCCCAGAGGGGGACCACTTAGCCCAAGGATGGTAAATATGTGACTATTGCACCAGCAGGCATTAACCTATGCCAGGGCAGACATCACTAATTGATCCCAACACTCTCTCCTGCTCAGCCAGCATGAAGTCATGCACCACAGGCAGCCACTGCCAGTGGAACACAGATGGCTGTGCTCAGGATGAAACATCTTCTCTCTGAAGGGCCAGACATCCCACCCTCTCCCTGTTCATCAAGGTGGCCATCAGGAGAAGGAGCTATGGGCTTTAAGCAGCAGCAGACCTAGTATCAATAATTTTCAACACCGGTATTCAGTATGGTCAGGGTTGGATCCATCCACTGTCCCTGTGGTATGGAAGCTGCAGGCTTTGGCATCTGCAGCAGATAGCTGGTGTCTCTCTACCTGGCCTTCCCATCTCGCACAGGGTCACTCGGGCAGAAACTACATTTCCCAGTCTCCTTTGCAGCCTGCTGTGGCCAGCTGCTCAGGTTCTCTGTGTCTGCTCACTTCTGCTTCACCGGCTGGGATACAATGCAATGTGTGTGTGCTGAATCACTTCAGTCGTGTCTGACTCTTTACGACCCCATGGACTATAGCCTGCCAGGCTCCTCTGTCCATGGGATTCTCCAGGTAAGGATACTGGAGTGGATTGCCATGCCCTCCTCCAGGGCATCTTTCTGACTCAGGGATTGAACCTGAGTCCCTTATGTCTCCTGCATTGGCAGGCAGTTTCTTTACCCCTAGCGCCACCCGGGAAAGCCCAAAGATGCGATGCAGACAGAGGCAACCCTTGGCAAATGGGAGATCAATAGGATGGAAGGATCTTGGTCCCTAAATTAGCATTTGGTAAGTCCAGAGCTACCCTCCAGCCCAGATGCTCACTTCTAGGCTTTTGGATGAGAGAGGTAAACTTCTCTCTTCCTTCAGGCACTATATTTTGGGGTCTTTTTGTTACACAGTTGTCTTTTCCCTAACTGACACAACATCTGACCACAAGAAAATCTGGCCAAGCCTTCATCCCTTGCTTCCCTAGGCAGTTCCAACAAGCTCTCCCTTCACCCCCAGCTTGAGCCACACCCAATGAAATGCCCATCTGTGTTCCACCTTGGGCTGCTAGGGCAGGTGACTCAGGGTTCAGGTGGGGAGGACATGGTCCCAGGACTCTGAGGTCTGCTCTCCTAGGGCTCTGTCCCAGTGCTCCCATCCTGGGCCCGGTGCTCAGCCATAGACAGTCATGGCAGACCACAGATGGAGCACTTTCTGCGTGCCTAACAGGCAGGTCCTATCTTTGGCTCCTTTTACTGAAGGTAAATCTGAGGCTCAAAGGGACAAGGTCACTCAGAGCAAGTCATCAGTGGAGTCCTGTTCCGACCCTGCTCTCTTCAGTTCCAGATCTTGTGCCCTAAACACTCAGCAACACACTTCCCTTTTTAGCCACTGCCCTTCCCATCTTTGGTAGCTCCATGTGCCGCCAGGGGTCCCACAGTGGTGCTCGCAGGCTGGTCCCCAGCTTACCCTGGACCGTGAGGCTGAATGCCCGCATGGCCTCCCCGGCTGCATTGCTGACTCTACAGCTGTATAAACCTTTATCCGACACCTGGGACAGAGAGAGCACGTGATGACAGTGTGCATGCGGCTGGGGTGGGCTCCCCAAAAACCTCCAGGCCCCAGAACCTTCCAGGGCAGGACTCCCCAAGTATACTGGTCATGCTTGGGAGGCCCAAGGGGAGATGGGACCTTCTGGCCTCTGCCAAATCCTAGAGATGCAGGAGGGACGAGAGAAGGTGGGTGCAGAGGACCCAGACCTCGCCCTCCCCTGGGTCTGCATGTCAGCTGAGCCAGGGGGAGAAGGTTCCCTCACTGTGGGGATGGAGCTGAACCCGGAGAGGGGGGCCCTGGGTACAGTTCAAGAGCAACAGCGAATATTCACCCAGTGAACACTCGTGGGCATCTAATCCACACCAGGGACGGGGGTGGGCAGGTGGAACCGAGTCCCCGGGAGTGATAACCAGAGGGGCCTGGAGAGGCTTCTGGATCCTGGGGAAACAGGCAGGCGGCAGGGCCCGGATCTGCTCGAAGCCGTTCTGTGGGTCAGTGTTGAGCCAGACCTGGGGTCCAGTTCCCTTTCCACATCTCCGACCCCCGAGGCTGCTCATGACCTTAGACTGGGGTTCTCTAGGCCGAGGAGGAAGCAGGCCTCACATCCTGCCACCCAGCTGCCCGCCTGCCCCTGGCACACAAGGAGGTGACATCTCCAGGGCTGCCCAGGGCCGCCTGCACCTCCAGACAGCTCACCTGGGCATCCTGGATCTCCAGCCTCTGCCCGCCCAGCAGAGCTTGGAATCGCTCTGGCAGGACCAGGGGCTGCCCATCCTTCTGCCAGGCCACAGTCGGCTCGGGGAGCGCGTCTGTCTCACAGCTCAGGACGGCCTTGTCCCCCGCACTCACCAGGACCGCATCCTGGGGTCTGCTGGGCGCCTGCCGGAAGGTGGGGGGAACTGGGGGAGGAGACGAGCCGAGTGAGGGGCTGAGGCCTTCCCCTGTCTTCCCCAACATCCCTGCAGGTTAACCATCTATGGAGAGAAAGGGTCACACAGCGGACCCCACCCCAGGGGATTGCAGTGACCCAGGGGGCTGGACTAAGAGAATCCAGGCCAGCACACCGAGGACCTGCTGGGTGACCTGGGAAGTGCCTCTTGCCCTCTCTGGGCTCAGCCTCCCAGTTGGGATACATGCATGCTGAGTCACTTCAGTCGAGTCTGACTCTTGCAACCCCATGGACTGTGTGGCCCGCAAGCCTCCTCTGTCCATGGGATTTCCCAGGCAAGAATACTGGAGTGGGGCTCTGTTTCCTCCTCCAGGGGATCTTTCCGACCCAGGGATTGAACCCTGCACTGGCAGGCAGATTCTTTACCAGTCAGCCAAGGGAAGCCCTGGCACTGGGCTAAATGCTCACATACCACCATCTAATCCTTAAGCCAACCATCACCTTATAGTGATG
This sequence comes from Capricornis sumatraensis, assembly GCF_032405125.1. Taxonomy (NCBI): domain Eukaryota; kingdom Metazoa; phylum Chordata; class Mammalia; order Artiodactyla; family Bovidae; genus Capricornis; species Capricornis sumatraensis. The sequence goes on from NC_091069.1 coordinate 6,252,439, forward strand.
GGAGACTCAAGGCTCAGAGAGGAAGAGTGACTTGCCCAAGGTCACAGAGCAAGGAAGCACACAGCTGAATTTCAAACCCAAGGGCGTCCGAGTCTAATAACCAGGAGCCTAACCCCACGGTGCCCCTAGACACCACTGCGGCAGACGGCACAGTGTGTCCCAGGCACCAGCGGCCCCTCTCCTGACTGTGCTGGTGGAGGGGTGTGAGGCTGATGGAAGGAGTCGGGGACAGTGCAGGTGGGGGGACAGACGGCACGTACCCAGCACGCTAAGCTGCACCAGCTTCTGGTCTCGGCCAGCGGCGTTGAGGGCCTCACACATGTACATCCCAGAGTCCAAGAGCTGAACCCGAGTCAGCTGCAGGGTGTGGGTGCCTGCAAGGGGTGGTGGTGGCGGGGTAGGGGGGAGCGAGCGCTTGGCACCAGTGGACAGGCCCCAATCCCCAGACCCCACGCCCACAATCCTAAAGCCCTCCCAGACCCCCAGTTCTATCCCAGATTTGGGGAGGCTACTCAGCTTCCCCATAGAGCCTCCGAGCTGGGCCCTCAGCCTCATTTTACCCACCAGGCAGGAGGAAGACCTCTTCTCCCAGGGGGAGGGTCCAGCCGTCCTTGTACCAAGTGACCTCGGGGCTGGGGTGAGCATGGACGTCACAGGGCAGGGAGACGCTGCTGTTGAGGGTGGTGGTGATCTGCTCCGGGTTCAGACCTGCGATTCGTGGTGGGACTGTCCCTGCGGGGCCACCGAAATAAAGAAAGACGTGACAATACAGACTGGCAGGGAGCCGACGGCCACAGGGTGACGCACGGGGCCTTCTGGGGGTCCTGGCGCTTCACCCTCCTGTTCGTCTTCCTCATCTTGTAGAGGAGAAAGCAGAGCTCAGAGATCAGAGAGGGAGAGTCATTTTTCCAAGGTCACTCAGCTGCTCAGTGGCAGGGCCAGTATATCCATTCAATTCAGGCGTGAGTCCTAGACCTGAGTGCCCAGTGCTGTCATCCTTCTGCCCCTGAGGCCACAGCTGCCCTACATCTGGAGCCAGAGCCCTCAGCCTCTGAGATGCACGTATCACAGGAATGCAGAGGTTGAGAGGGCCGACTCTGGGGGAGGGGAGACCCCCACTGAGTCCCTAAAATGGGGCCTACCTCTCGGCTTTGAGCCCAGGAAAGTAAGTGCCCTTATAGTAAGTGATCAATCGTCGTGCTGGAAAGACCTCGTTCTTCTGAGAGCCTCCGAGGTTGCTTAAGATGGTCTAGTGGCCAGGGTCCCCCAGAGCTCTCTGTCCTGGGGTAAGGCTGGCACAGGCCAAGGGCCCAGGACGCTGGAAGGGCCACGGCGCTCTGCCTGCCTGCCTGGTGAGCCCATGGAGTACGCCAGAGCCAACCCAGAAGACCAGCCCTTGCTCAGCTGGGGAACCCGCGGGGGCTGCCCGCTTGCCCGGCTCACCTTGCACCCTGAGTGTGAAGAGCTTCTCTGCAGAGCCCGCTGGGTTCTCGGCCACACACATGTAGCTGGCAGCGTCAGCCACTTCCGCCGTGGAAACCTGGGGGTGCATGTCGCCAGCCCGATGGCTCTGGGCCCCCCAGGAACCGCGAGGGCTCTCTCCCACCCATCCCAGGCACGGCCGGCACCAGGCGGAGCCCCCTCAGAAGACCACCTTTGTCTACACGGAGCAATGCTTAGGGAGGTCACCCCATGTCCAGCCAGGGCTTTCTGTGACATTTGGGCTGTGAGGCTGACAGATGAGTCCCTGTAGCAAACTGGGCGATGACAACAGTCCCCTCCCCAACCCCGAGAGGGGTGCTCTGTGCTGTGCTGGGCTCTGGGGGTCCCGTGTAGGGGTGTCTGGATGCTGGGGGCCCGAGGTGCTGCCTGAGGTCCCAGGTGCCCGCACAGCTCTGTGAGTATCCGACGGCCTTCCTAAGGAAGGCTGCCCTGTGCCACGCTGGCTGTAGGTGTGCCAGTCTCTGCTCCTTTTCAGGGGCCACAAGCATCCCTACAAGGCTCCTCACATATGATTCTTTGGTGAATTAAATAAGTAAAAGTGAAAGAAAGAGAAAGTGCAAGTCGCTCAGTCGTGTCCGACTCTTTGCGACCCCATGGACTATACAGTCCACAGAATTCTCTACTGGAGTAGGTAGCCTTTCCCTTCTCCAGGGGATCTTCCCAACCCAGGGATCAAACTCAGGTCTCCCACATTGCAGGCAGATTCTTTACCAGTTGAGCCACAGGGGAAGCCCAAGAATACTGGAGTGGGTAGCCTATCCCTTTTCCAGGGGATCTTCCCAATCCAGGAAACCCTGAATTAAATCCCAGGGGTTCTAACACAGTTCCAAGCAAAGAGCTTCAGATGATGGCAGTTCATTGGTCCCCAGACAAACAGAACTGAGTCGCTGCAGCAGCTATCTTTATCTATTTTTTTCTCTTGCCACAGGGCATGTGAGATCCTAGTTCTCCAACCAGGGATTGAACCCATGCCCCCTTGCAGTTGGAAGCACTGGAAATGCAGAGTCTTTTTTGCTTTTGTTTTTAAATAAGTTTTTTTTTAAAGTATTTTTGGCCATACCCTGCAGCATGAGGGATCTTAGTTCCACCCCTCAACCAGGGATTGAACCCATGCCCTTTATGGGAAGGAAGGCAGTCTTAACCACTGGGCCGCCAGGGAAGTCAGCCACTGCCTTAAGCCTGAGCAGGGGTTGGGGGGTCACCCTAACCTGTAAGATTCGCCCGCCTTCCAGGACCTGCAGCCGTGGGCTTGGTGAGAAAGGCAGCCCGTTCTGGAGCCATGAGATGGTGGGCGCAGGGTTGCCCAGGGCTGGGCAATACAGGCTGACGGTGCTGTTGGCATTGACGGTCACCTCCTCTACAAGCGCCACCATTTCACCCAGGATCACAGGTGGGGCTGGGGGCGGGGAGAAGAGGGTGAGGAGTGGGCAGCCTCCTTGGGAAAGGCCCCAGGAGGAGCAGGGCATGGAGACGAGAGCTCTTGGTGCCAGGTGCTGGCTGGGGCTCCTTGAACCCTGCCCACCAAGCACTTCTGAGCCCTGAGACGGCTAAGGAATCTAGGGCGCAGAGAGGGCTGTGATTCACTCAAGGTCACACAGCTAGCAATCAGCTCATGTGTGCTGAGTCACTCAGCTGTGTCCAACTCTTTGCAATCTCATGGACCGTAGCCCGGCAGGCTCCCCTTTCCCTGGGATTCTCCAGGCAAGAATACTGGAGTGGGTAGCCATTCCCCTCTCCAGGGGATCTTCCCAACCCGAGGATGGAACCCATGTCTCTTGCCTTGCAGGCAGACTCTTTACTGTCTGAGCTACCAGGGAAGCCCCAGGAAGCAGCTCACTTGGAATCTGAACCTAGTCCAGTCTGGTTTCAGAGTCTGAGCTCGAAAGCCCTGCATCATTCACTTTGGAGAATGGCAGGACTACACCTGCTCTCTACTTGGGCCCCCTTCTGGAGGTGGGGGGCCCTCATGGGGCCTTAGACCTGAGCCCCCCACCCTGCCCGCCCCCAGGCCAGGCCACTCACTCAGTACCAGCAGCTCGTAGTGCAGCCAGTCCTCGCCCACCTCGTTGGAGGCCCTGCACGAGTACCTTCCCGCATCCTCCGCCCGCACCAGGGGGATCTGCAGGACCCGGCCTCCTGCAGGGACATGGGGGAGACAGAGGTCTGAGCAAGAACCGAGCAACCTGCCCATTCCCCTGAAGGGGACCTGGGACACATCACCGCTCCACTCCCCTCACTTAACCTGTGACATGCAGAGAAGCACCTGCTGTGCCCGGGTCACGGGTCGAGAGGGTCAGTTAAAGCGCAGTAATGGCTTGCTCTGCGCCAGGCCCTGGGCTGAGCATTCCCCCAGCCTCTGACTCAGTGTGCTGTCACAACTCCCATCTTACAGATGAAAAAACTGAGGCTTCCTAAGAGTACCTGGCAGGGCTGAGCCCAGCTCCTCGATGAAGGCAGAGAGAAGAGGCAGAGAGCTGGGCACATGTCTGGGCAGAGGCTCTCAGGAAGCTGGAGTGGTTGGGGGTGGCGGCTCTTGAGGGGTGTCACCTGGGACCCTCTGTGGTCGAGAGCCAGCCAGGGCCAGACTCTGGCATCGAGGGGGCTGGAACTGGTGTCTAGCAGGAGTGGGGTTAGGGCCACTGTGCGCTCAGGATCCTGGGTTGGGGGTGGCCGACCCAGGATGTGACGGGCTGTGAGCAGGATTAGAACCAGGCGCTAATTATACGCAGAGCCAAGGGATGGGAGCCTGGACTAGGGAGGCTGTGGCCATGGTCAAGGGAGGGGTCACTTCATGTGGGAGATTAATCTACGATCAGGGCCAGAATTAAGGTCAGCTGTGACTAGGAGCACTGTGTGCCCAGGATTAGGGGTCCTGTGGCCAGGGTCAGAGGCCAGTGGTGGGACTGGAGGTCGGCATGTGACTGAGCTCTTTGTGTCCCCAGGCCAGAGGGCAGTGGCCATTCAAGGGGTCAATTACATCTTTCTGTAAGCACAGCCTCTCCCAGGTCTCCAAGGGGTCGCCTTCTTTCACAAGCACCCAAGTCCAAACCCTGGCATGACTGTTCATCCTACAGCCCACCTCATTCTTCCCTCTACCACCAGCGTCACCACTGACCCGCGTCTGGCAGGGCACCATGCGACTGCGAGCCAGGCGACCACCCCATCCGGCTCTGTGTCTGGGATTCCTCCCAGTCCTGGACCCCGCCAGGGAAGCCAGGCGTTTCTAAGCCCCATCCCCAGAGCCCTTTAATTCAAAGCCGTCCATAAAAAAACTATCCTAAGATAAAGCAGTTGTTTAGGCAGGACATGGAAGCAACCTACATGCCCATTGACTGATGAGTGAATAAAAGACATGTGGTACGTAAACACAATGGAATATATGCTCAGCCATGAAACAAGAAGGGATTTGAGCCAGTTCTAGTGAGGTGGGTGAACCTAGAGCTTGTTATATACATAGTGAAGCAAGCCAAAAAGAGAAAAACAAATATAGTGTATTAACGCATATATATGGGATCTAGAAAACTGATACTGATGAACCTATTTGTGGGGAAGGAATGGGGACGCAGATGTAGAGACTGGACTTGTGGACACAGTGGGGGAGGCAGAGAGTGGGACAAATGGAGAAAGTAGCATCAGCATAAATACACAACATCCATGAGATGGATAGCTGGTGAGAAGCTGTTGTGTAGCACAGCGAGCCCAGCCTGGTGCTCCGTGATGACGTGGATGGATGGAATGGGGGAGGGGAGGAGGCCAAGGAGGGAGGGGTGTATCGTATGATAATGGCTGATTTGCATTTTGCATGGCAGAAACCAGCACAACACTGCAAAAACTAAAAATTTTTAAGTATAAAAAAATAAAAAGTGTTTATGTTCTTAACAAAAAAGCAAATAACTTTAAAAAGTTTCTTTGCCGACTGAGCTATCAGGGAAGCCCAACTTTAAATAAACAAATATGCAAAGCAGGAAAAAGACATAAAAAGGTCACATGACAACCTAGAGGGGTGGGAGGTGGGAGGGAGAGTCAAGAGGGGAGGGGCATGCGTATGCTTCCGGCTGATTCGTGTTGATATTTGGCGGAAACCAACACAGTGCTGTAAAGAGACTATCCTTCAATTAAAAATGAATAATTTTTTTTTTTAAGGTCACATGAGCCATGATCTTGGATCCTGGGTGGGCATCAGAGCCCCATGAGAGCTTCTTCAACATTTGGGGTCTTAATAAAGGAACTGCCCCCTCCCCCCAGAAAAAGGGGCCAGAACATTACAGATCTCCAATCCCAGAGGTGGGCGTGGTGCAGATGAGGACCTCTGTTCTAACCAGAGGCAGAAGGGGATCCTGTTCTTGCCTTCAGACAGGTAAAGGACTTTTAGCCCCAGTTTATGAAAGGTGGCTGAGGTCCAGAGTGGTCACATGCCCTGCCGGGGGTCAGACAGCAAGCACCAGGCAGGAGACCTCAGGCCGCACCGCACGGCGGAGGGGACCCGCTCTGGTGTGGGCGTGGCCCTGGTGCCTGCCTGTGAAGGGCCCGCTCTTCCACGCCGCCCTGGCCTACCTTGCAGAACAGACACCCCGTCCTCGACGGAGAGGGGGCGGTCCTCCCTGTACCAGGTTAGCTCCGGGGCTGGCACCGCGTTGGTGTCGCAGTACAGGTAGACGGGGTTGTTCTCCACGACCTCCCGGTATTCCGTCACCCCACCCCGGGCCTCTTCCTCCCGGAACGGGGTCTCAAAGTCTGCGGTGGCATCGCCCACCTTCTGGAATATGGGGGGTACTGGGGAGCGGGGGACAAAGCCGTCAAGACACACCATTGAGAGATGGGCAAGAACTTCTGCTCAGAGATTCCTGTCCCAGCCTCTCCTGGGCAGGGAAATTCCACTGATTGAGCCAATCCCTCCCATCAAAGCAGTTTTTTTTGATGATCTTTTTTCCTTTGTTATCAGCTAATTTTTTTTAAAGATCTTTTTTTCTGATGCAGACCATTTTTTACAAGTCTTTATTGACTCTGTTACAATATTGCTTCTGTTTTATGCTTAGGGTTTTTTTGGCCAGGAGGCCTGTGGGATCTGCGTTCTTGGACCAGGAACCCACATCCACTGCACTGGAAGGGAAGTCTCAACCACTGGACCATCAGGAAAGTTCCCTGATCATCCAAATCTCACCAAGGCAAAACTAAGGCCTGGGGAGCAGTGATGTCCCGGTCCCCAGGTCAGTTCATGAAAGAGCCCAGGCCAGGGTTCAGGGGGGCCAGACGTGCCGACAGCGATGAGAACAGAGCCCTCCTGCCAGGCTGAGCCAGAAGCACTGACGCCCCCCAAGTCCCACTGACCCCCACCCCGTGGCCCCACGCACCCTGGATGAGCACGTTGAAGTCCTGGTCATCCTCTCCAGCCACGTTGGTGGCCACGCACAGGTATCGCCCCGAATCGGAGACCTGCGTGGGCTGGATCTGGAGCAGCCGTCCTTCGCCGAGGATGTGGACGCGCTGGTTGGGGGTCACGGGCTGGAGGTGGAAAGAGAGGGGACAGAGATCAGGAATGAGGGCTGGCAAGCACCCAGATGAGTGTATTTCCATTTTCACACGGTTTTTAAAACACCACATAAAGTGGTCAGAGCACCCTGACAATCCTGTAACACCAGACTCACAGAATGTAAAACTTAGAAGAGAATTCAGTGAGTGAATATAGGGTGCTCGTGAGACTTGTTTTCTGTAAAGAATTGAACTTCTTATTAAAATATAAAGGACGGGGCAGGGCCCAGGAGAGCTCTGGGGCCTGCTGCTATGACTGCCTTTTCTGGAAGGTTCTGCAGATGAGGGGGACCCAGATTGAGAATCTGAGGCTGCCAGGGGCTCCTGAGCTCACCTGTCCGTCCTTGTACCAGCTGATGGTGGGTGGGGGCATGGCCCAGCACTCACACTCCAGGGTCAAGGTGCTGTTGACCTTGGTCTTCACTTCCTTCATGCTGACCTCCCCGAAGAGGTCATCTTTGGAGATGGAAGGGGGGACTGAAACCATAAAGGAGTCTGAGGAGCAGGCTGGGAGAAGACGTGCCGAGACCCTGCACCCCCCGGCCCCTAAGCCCATCCCAGAAGTGGAGGGGGCTGGCTCTCCAGAGCAGAGGAACAGGGAGCCTGGAAACCCGCCTGCTCCTGGTGAGAGATGGTTATGGGACAGGGCAGGTCTGAGGCAAGGGGATTTCTGGGGTGACCTCTGGGGACCCTTCTGGGGGTGCCAAGTCTCCAGCTGCAGGCGCTATTATTGCTCTGCAGCACAAGTGGCAGAAGGAAGCCAGGACTGCTGCGGGTCTAGGCATCCACGTGACCGTCCTAACTCACTGGTTCCCTCCTCCTAAGTTCTAGGCCCTAAATGGACCAAGCTGGCCTGGCTGGCCAGGGACCATCAGAGGAGACAAGTCACATGAAGGCACCTGGGGTGTCAAGTGCAGCCCCAGCATTCTCGGGCAGCCTCCTGCCCACCCAGCTGGTGCCCTGGCCGGTCCCTGACTCACTGAGGACTTCCACGTGGTAGTTCTTCATGGCCTCGCCCAGCTCATTGGTGACCACGCAGGTGTACTGGCCCGCGTCTTCCTTCTGGGCATTCAGAATCTGCAGCCCGTGGGTGCCTGCTTGGGGTAGGGCAGCGGCCAGGCTCACCCCCTGGCTCCCTGCCTCTGACCCAGCCTGGTGACATGTCACCTGCCCCCTCTTCCCCCCCCATCCCCTCGAGGGCATCACCTGGGAGCAGCTGGATGTTGTTCGAGGCCTCAAAAGGGGCCCCGTCCTTCATCCAGGTGATGGTGGGGGCAGGAAAGGCCCGCGTCTCGCAGATCAGAGAGATGGGGTTGTTGATGGTCACGGTCACCTCCTCGTCCATGCTGTCCTCCGTCACTCCCAGGATGGTGGGAACCACTGTGGTGGGGCAGGGGGTGGGCTCCTGAACAGGGATCCACCGCCCTGGGCCCGAGGACCCGGACAAGTCTGAGACCCTGGTGCTGGGCTTCGGTGCTGCTGTTGTTTGTGTTACAAAGATGAGAAACGAGGCTCAGAGGAACCACGCCCTGTGTGGCCAGACTTCAGTTCAGGCCTGGGTGGCCCAGAGCCCAGGCTCTCCCTTCCTAAGCAATATCATAGGGGAAGCTGGTCAAGTCTGCCTCTATTTCCCCAATAAGCTCTTAAACATCCGTGTGTGTGCAGGCTCAGCTGTGTCCGACTCTTTATGACCCCGGGGACTGCAGCGCGCCAGGCTCCTCTGTCCATGGGATTTCCAAGAACACTGGAGTGGGTTGCCACTTCCTCCTCTAGGGGATCTTCCTGACCCAGGGATCGAACCCTCGTCTCCTGTGTCTCCTGCACTGGCAGGCGGATTCTTTACCACTGCGCCACCTGGGAAGCCCCTCTTAACATCCAGACATCCACTAATTTAACCACAGTCTTCCCAGTTGTGTGTGTGGTTCCAATTTGTACCCTGCTCTGAGCAGAGGTAGGGGTGGAGTTTTGTTCTCTGCTGAGTAAAATAGCTCTGCCTTCATTGGTCACCAAATATTCTCTTTCAGCTCTTGCTGGGGACCCTCCTTTTTACCAACAGCAGTTTATTTTATTTTTTATTAATTAATTTTGGCTGCTCTGGGTCTTTGCTGCTACGTGCGGGCTTTCTCTAGCTGTGACGAGGGGTCACAGCTATACAGGCTATACAAGCTTCTCTTTGCGGTGGCTTCTCCTGTAGCAGACCTTGGGCTCTTGGGTGTGCAGGCCCAGTAATTGCAGCTTGCAGGCCCTAGACCTCGGGCTCAGTAGTTGTGGCACACAGGGTTAGTTGCCCCAGGCCATGTGGAATCTTCCAAGCGCAGGGATCCAACCTGTCCCTTGCATTGGCTGGTAGATTCTTAACCGCTGGGCTTCTAGGGAAGTTTTGTGTGTGCTGTGCACGCTAAGTGACTTCAGTCATGTCTGACTCTTTGCAACCCCATGGATTGCAGCCTGCCAGGCTCCTTGGTCCATGGGATTCTCCAGGCAAGAATGCTGGAATGGGTTGCCATGTCCTCCTCCAGGGGATCTTCCCGACCCAGGGATCGAACCTGGGTCTCCTGTGTCTCCTGCATTGCAGGCGGATTCTTTACCACAGAGCCATCTGGGAAGTCCCACCAACAGCATTTTGAAAAACGGATCTGTCTAGTCTTCAAGAGCCCTGCTTCTCCTAATGAGACAGTTCATGCTGATGGCTCTTGGGAGAATGACTGCCCGGGTGTAAGCCCCCACCCTGAGGCCTGGAGTCTTGTCACCTCTCTAAGCCTCACAGCTTCATTGGTGACCGGGGGACAAGCACATCTCCCACCTCCTAGGATAGTCAGGGGACTTCCTGGTGGTCCAGTGGTTAGGACTCTGCCTTCCAGAGCACAGGGCTTGGCTTCGATCCCTAGTCGAGTAACTAAGACCCCATGTGCTGCTCGGTGTGCCCCCCATTCAACTAATCAGGCAATCAGGCCTGTCCAAATGCCTAGCTCAAGGTAGATGATTACCCAGTATACCCACTATTATTACTTTTGTTGTTGCTGACACGGAAGAAACAAAAATGAAGTGCTTTGTGGGAAGCTGCTCGTAAGGAGTTGGTCACCTTGGTATTCCCTTCTGCTTGAACCTAGGGCCACCAGGAGATGTTCGGCACTTACCCAGGACGCTAAGCTGGAAATGCTTGGTCTTTTCCCCTATGGTGTTGGCTGCAATGCAGGAGTAGTGGCCCGCACTAGACAGGTTGGCCTGGAGGACCCGCAGGAGGGCTCCATCTGGAGAAACGTGGTGGGCGTCTCCACTAGCCAGGGGTCGGCCGTCTTTGAACCATGTGACCTTGGGCTGTGGGTGGCCTATATGCAGAGGGGAGAGGCAGGTCAAACGATTCAGTAGGTTTTCACCAGGTCAAACCAGAGGTCAGAGGCTGCTCTGAGATGGAGTGGGAGACATCGTTCTCTATTTCAGTCCAGAGGCCCATGCGGCAGGGCAAGACACAGAAGCAGCCCATCAGATCTGGCCTGGACCCTTTCCTATGTGATTTGGTTACCATTTCCTTTCCCAGGTTGTGGGCAGGGATGGCTTGGTACAGACAGGCAGGACATAAAGGCAAATTATTCCTTCCATCCATCCATCCATTCATCTACCCACCCCACCCCATCCATTCATCCTTTTGTCCATTCATACATACACACATTCACCCATTTACCGATCCATCCATTCATCCATCTCTCCCAGGCCACAAGCATTAACAGGAGCCTACTTTGCCAGGCCCTGGGGAACCATGGTGACAAGACAGTCCTCGGTTCTCATGGAGCTCAGAGCCGGGCTGGGGGAGACAGATGTCACAAGGCGACTATGGCCCAGTGGAGTCAATGCTGGAACAAGGGAACACTAGGACCTTGTAGGAGAACAGCAGAGAAATGACTCCAGAAAGAATGAAGACACCCAGTGACCGGTGATGGAAGCAAGGTCTGATGCTGTAAAGAACAACACTGCATAGGAACCTGGAATGTTAGCACCATGAATCAAGGTAAATTGCAAGTGGTCCAACAGGAGATGGCAAGAGTGAACATCGACATTTTAGAAATCAGTGAACTAAAATGGACTGGAATGGGTGAATTTAATTCAGATGACCATTATATATACCACTGTGGGCAAGAATCCCTTAGAAAAAAATGGACTAGCCCTCATAGTCAACAAAAGAGTCTGAAATGCAGTACTTGGATGCAATCTCAAAAACAATAGAATGATCTCTGTTTGTTTCCAAGGCAAACCATTTAGTAGCACAGGAATCCAAGCCTATGACTCTATCAGTAATGCTGAAGAAGCTGAAGTTGAACCATTCTATGAAGATCTACAAGACCTTCCAGAACTAACACCCAAAAAAGATGTCCTTTTCATCCCAGGGGACTGGAATGCAAAAGTAGGAAGTCAAGAGATACCTGGAGTAACAGGCAAATTTGGCCTTGGAGTACAAAATGAAGCAGGGCAAAGGCTAACAGAGTTTTGTGAAGAGAACACACTGGTCATAGCAAACAACATCTTCCCACAACACAAGAGAAGACTCTACACATGGACATCACCAGATGATCACTACTGAAATCAGATTGATTATATTCTTTGCAGCCAAAGATGGAGGTCTAAATAGTCAGCAAAAACAAGATTGGAAACTAACTGTGGCTCAGATCATGAGCTCCTTATTGCAAAATTCAGACTTAAATTGGAAAGTAGGGAAAATCACTACACCATTCAGGTATGGCCTAAAACAAATCCCTTATGATTGTACAGTGGAAGTGGACAAACATATTCAAGGGATTAGACCTGATAGACAGAATGCCTGAAGAACTATGGACGGAGGTTTGTGACATTGTACAGGAGGCAGTGATCAAGGCCATCCCCAAGAAAAAGAAACGCAAAAAGGCAGAATGTTTGTTTGAGAAGTCCTTATAAGTAGCTGAGAAAAGAAGAGAAGTGAAAGGCAAAGGAAAAACCTAAGATATACCCATTTGAAAGCAGAGTTTCAAAGAATAGCAAGGAGAGATAAGAAAGCCTTCCTCAGTGATTAGTGCAAAGAGATAGAGGAAAACAATAGAATGGGAAAGATTAGAGATCTCTTCAAGGAAATTAGAGATACCAAGGGAACATGTCATGAAATGATGGGCTCAGTAAAGGACAGAAATGGTATGGACCTAACAGAAGCAGAAGACATTAAGAAGAGGTGGCAAGAATACACAGAAGAACTGTACAAAGAAGATCTTCACGACCCAGATAATCACAATGGTGCCATCACTCACCTAGAGCCAGACATCCTGGAATGCAAAGTCAAGTGGGCCTTAGGAAGCATCACCATGAACAAAGCTAGTGGAGGTGATGGAATTCCAGCTGAGCTATTTCAAATCCTAAAAGATGATGCTGTGAAAGTGCTGCACTCAATATGCCAGCAAATTTGGAAAACTCAGCAGTGGCCACAGGACTGGAAAAGGTCAGCTTTCATTCCAATCCCAAAGAAAGGCAATGCCAAAAAATGCTCAAACTATCACACAGTTGCACTCATCTCACACGCTAGCAAACTGATGCTCAAAGTTCTCCAAGCCAGGCTTCAACAGTACGTGAACCGTGAACCTCCAGATGTTCAAGCTGGTTTTAGAAAAGGCAGAGGAACTAGAGATCAAATTACCAACATCCACTGGATCGTTGAAAAAGCAAGAGAGTTCCAGAAAAACGTCTACTTCTGCTTTATTGACTATGCCAAAGCCTTTGACTGTGTGGATCACAATAAACTGTGGAAAATTCTTTAAAAGAAGGGAATACCAGACCACCTGACCTGCCTCCTGAGAAATCTGTATGCAGGTCAAGAAGCAACAGTTAGAACTGGAGATGGCAAACAGACTGGTTCCAAATCGGGAAAGGAGTATGTCAAGGCTGTATATTGTCACCCTGCTTATTTAACTTATATGCAGAGAACATCATGCGAAATGCCAGGCTGGATGAAGCACAAGCTGGAAACAAGACTGCCGGGAGAAATATCAATAACCTCAGATATGCAGATGACACCACCCTTATGGCAGAAAGTGAAGAAGAGCTAAAGTACCTCTTGGTGAAAGTGAAAGAGGAGAGTGAAAAAGCTGGCTTAAAACTCAACATTCAGAAAACTAAGATGATGGCATCCAGTCCCATCACTTCGTGCAAATAGATGGGGAAACAATGGAAACAGTGAGAGACTACTTTTTTGGGCTCCAAAATCACTGCAGATGGTGACTGCAGCCATGAAATTAAAAGATGCTTGCTCCTTGGAAGAAAAGCTATGACCAACTTAGACAGCATATTAAAAAGCAGAGACATTACTTTGCCAACAAAGGTCTTTCTGGTCAAAGTTATGGTTTTTTCAGTGGTCATGTATGGATGTGAGAGTTGGACTATAAAGAAAGCCAAGCGCCGAAGAAATTGATGCTTTTGAACTGTGGTGTTGGAGAAGACTCTTGAGAGACCCTTGGACTTCAAGGAGATCCAACCAGTCCATCCTAAACGAAATCAGTCCTGAATATTCATTGGAAGGACTGAAGCTGAAGCTGAAACTCCAATATTTGCCCACCTTATGCAAAGAACTGACTCACTGCAAAAGATCCTAATGCTGGGAAAGATTGAAGGCGGAAGGAGAAGGGGACAACAGAGATGGTTGGATGGCATCACCAACTCAATGGACTTGAGTTTGAGCAAGCTCCTGGTGTTGGTGATGGACAGGGAGCCTTGGCGTGTTGCAGTCCATGGGGTCGCAAAGGGTCTAACATGACTGAGCGACTGAGCTGAACTGAACTGAGGACCTTGGAGGCTGCGTTCTGCAGTCAGATGAGTAGGGAAGAGTGTTTGTGGCAGAGGCATAGAGAATGAAAAGTCCACGCTGGCAAGGGATGCCCTGCAGGGAACAGCAGGGCAGTGGGCAGGCACCGCAGAGCTCTGAGGACCCCTCCCCTCCACAGCTGCCTCTTCACCCTCCTCCAGTCCACTGTGTGGCCCTCACCTGAGACGTTGCACATCAGGTGGGCCGTCTCCCCCTCGGGGACCTTGACTGCGTCCTCCACATCCTCCTTCTCAATACTGGGAGGAACTGCGAGAAGCAGGGAAGACAGACGCTCGCTGACCGGGCTGAGCAAACACGGAGCAGGAAACCAAGCACCCACTGTGTCTGTCTTCCATTTCCCCATTCCCTCACACCTGTTGCCATGGGGCAGGGGTCTAATAAAAATTTGCAGCTGGCTGAGGCAAATACCAGTGCCGCTGGGAGAAGGCCCCAATCAGAGGAAGGCAGTTGGGTGGTATCGAAAATCTTTGCCCCCTTTCATCTTGGGTTGGTTCTGGCTGTTTCTGGAAAGTTCTATGGCAGCCTCAGAGAAGAGGCTGCTGATGAGGCAAAGACAAGGCTTGGTCTCTCCCTCCTGTCTGTGCTGGGTCCACTCCCAGAGGCTCCCAGGCTGGAAGAAAGGATGGGTGGGCGCCCGAGAGAACCAGGCAGTGACGTACCCAGGACCTCCACGCTGAAGTCCCTCCGCGCCTCCCCAGCCTCGTTGCTGGCCAGGCAGGAGTAGAGGCCTCTGTCCTGCTCCTGCACCCGGGTCAGCTTCAGCATCCAGCCGCCTGGGAAGCGGGAGAGTGGGCTCCAAGCACAGCTGCGAGCAGCCTTCTGTCCCCAGCTGAGCCCAGGCTGCCCACCGGGAAGAGGAGCACGCCGGGCGTTATATTTAGATGTTTATGCATCTGCCTCCAACAGTGTTCCATTCCTCAGAGAGGGAAACTGAGACCCGGAGGGTCAACAGATGGATGGAGCCTTCTGGACATTAGTCCTTGCTGTTGTTTAGTCGCTAAGTTGTGTCCAACTCTTTTGCAATCCCGTGGACTGCAGCCCGCAAGGCTCCTCTATCCATGGAATTTCCCAGGCAAGAAAACTGGAGTGGGTTGCCATTTCCTCCTCCAGAGGATCTTTCCAACCCAGGGATCAAGCCCTCATCTCCTGAATTAGCGAGTGAATTCTTTACCCCTGAGCCACCAGGGAAGCCTAGATATTAGACCTACGCCAGGGTAAACTTCTCTTAAGCTTCCCAGGTGACTCAGATGGTAAAGAATCTGCCTGCAATGTGGGAGACTTGGGTTCAATCCCTGGGTTGGGAAGATCCCCTGGAGGAGGGCATGGCAACCCACTCCAGTATTCTTGCCTGGAGAATCCTCATGGACAGAGGAGCCTGGTGGGCTACAGCCCATGGGGTTGCAAATAGTTGGCCATGACTGAGTGACTAAGCACATAAGCACAGGGTAAATTTGACCCTGTTCTAGTCAGAAGACTCTGTCACCTGGCTGCCCTCTCTTCTGTGGACTGACTAGAGCTGAAAGCACAGCAATGGTGTATGTAATCCTGGCTCAGATCAGAACCCCATTCTACTCCGATGGACCTGGTGAAAGTCCACCTTCTCCCAAGGACCTCTCAGAGGTGAACCAGTTCCTCTCAGAGGAACACAAGGATCTCCTAAGACCAGTCCAGGGAAAGCAGATATACAGGACTTGTCATCACGGCTACTCCTGCACCCAGGACAGACATCACTAATCGATCACCACTCTCCTTTCTGCTGGACCCAGATGCAGTCTCTGAATTCATCTCATCCAATGAATATTGCAGCCCCTACCAAGTGACAGGAAGTGATACACGAGGGGAAACTTATTTACCATCCCAGCTGGGACTGCATGGAATAATTGATGGGTCATTGAGGCTGAGCTTCAGTGGGCCTGGAAGTTCCTGCAAGATTCTGATGGGATACTGCCTCCTGAGCCTCAGTTTCTCCATTTGTATTCCAGCAAGAACCATCACAAACCAGCTTTGTGAGGAAGATGCGTATTCAGAGGAGAAAGTGCTTGGACCAGCATTTCTAAAGTTTGCTACACCTCCATGGGAGGTTATATAAGCTCTGTGAGAATTTTTTTTTTTTGGCTGCAGGACTTATCAGAACCTTGACTATGCAAGTGGTTCTTGTGGGTCTCAAGGAAAATCGAACAGGAAGCCTTTTCCAGACTTATTTAAACCTTTTTTTTTTTCCTGGAGCACCTCATCTGACCAGCGTTTTGGGGTGCACTCTTGCATGCTGGGCAGGGCAGGATCAGAGGTCACAGGCATGTGTTGGACAGAGGCAGCAGCTGAGTATCAGGCCTTACCTGCTAAGAGGTAGGTGTTCTCCCCAGGGCTGACAGGCTCGTCCCCTCGGAACCAGCGGACCCCTGGTGGTGGGATGCCCGTGGCTTCACAGAACAGTGACAAGGGGCTGTGCAGGGTGGCTGTGACATTGGTCAGTGGGCCCAAGTCGCCAGTGAGCTCTGGAGGCACTAGATACAGAGAAGAAGCCGCATTCAGGATGCAGATGGTGCTGTGTGCTCACTCCCGTCTCCCCGCTGGCCTCCCTAATCCCCCACCCCCAATCTCAGAGCTGCTCCCACTGAAGGGGGTGAGTGGTGGCCACATGCTGGACTCTGGCATCAGGCTGAGGCCTCAGTTTCCCTGACCCCTCAGAGGAACGCCAGGAGAATCTGACAAGGACATGTGTGAAGCCTTTAGCTCAGACCCTGGTACGGAGCAAAACTGAACAAAGGAGAGAGAAATCAGAGCCACAGGGAACACAGACGGGACCCCAGACCCACACAGCAGAGTCCCATTCAGAAAGGAGGCCCCACTCTATCAGGCAGGGACAGGTGGGCGAGGCCTGGGGTCCCAGCAACGCTGGAGATATGATAAGAAGGCCTTCCCTAAAGGACCCCTGCCCACCTCTCTCCTTGTCTCTTCCCACTCCTTGTCTCCAGCCTGAGGTATGCAGTAGGAGCTCAGTAAAAGATTAGAATCAGTAGGCTGTTCTAGCCACTCTGCTCTAGGCCTCCGCAGAGTCTGTTCCCTCTGCCCAACACTCTTCCTCTTACCCCAGCTCCTGATGAACTCCAACTTAGCCTGTACATTTCAGCTTTAAAAGTCACCTCCTACAGGAAGCCACCCTGACTTCCTAAGACAGATGACGGTCTAGCTGATCTCTTTGGGACACCTAAATCCCAACATCGCACAGGAACCATGCAGAATAAAACCTGCCCAGAAGAGAGCAGGGAAACAGCAAAGGAGAGAGAGAAAGAGGGACTTCCCTGGTGGTCCAGTGGTTAAGACTACTGGCTCCAAATGCAGGGGGGCCCAAGTTCAATCCCTGGTCAGGGAACTAGCTCCTACATGCTGCAACTAAATATCCCACGGGTGGCAACTAAGTTCTGGTGCAGCCAAATAAACAACTCTTTTAAGTGGTGGGAGAGGAAGGGAAGTGAGGACTATTTGGAGCAGGTCCTGATTTTGAGAGCAGTGTTCGCAGCTTCCCCGACAGCAGCCTTCGCCAGAGGCCTGGCTCCTGGCAGAACAAGGAGGTGGCCCCAGGAACACGGAGATGGAGGCTGCCTTGCCGCTTCCTGCCCTCCTCACGGAGGCTGCCGGTCCTCACCGAGCACGGAGAGCGAAAACCTCCGCTCGGCCCTCCCGGCCTCGTTCTCGGCCACGCAGCTGTAGCGCCCGGCGTGGGCAGGCTGAGCCCGTGCCACGTGCAGATTCTGGCCGTAGTTCTGGAGCCGCAGGCCGGGCTCGGGCCCCACGGGCCACCCGTCCCGCTCCCACGTCACCCTGGGCGCGGGTTTCCCTGTGGCGTTGCATTCCAGGCTGGCCTCCTCGTCCTGAACCACGGACACCTCCGCGTAGGGCTCCGCGGGACTGGAAATCTGCGGGGGAACTGGGGTGGGGAGAAAGCACGTCGAGCGGGGGCGGGGAAGGGGGCTGCTGGGCACCACGCCTCAGGCCAGGCTCTGCGCTCGCCTCCATCTGGCATGTGTACCCCCTGCCTCTCGCTGGCCGTGTGACCTTAGCCAGGTGACCTCACCTGTCCGGGCCTCCACTTTACATCTCTATAATGGGATCACCACGGCACCCCGGCCCCCTCTCCCGTACCCTGGGAATCACGGGAGGGCCTGTCATTTGGACAATGAGCTCACAGCGCGGTGCTGAAGATTTGTAAGGACTTTTCTTCCTTAGACATCAGGAGCTTCTAAACAGTTGTTAGGCCTGGGGGTGGGGGTGGGGGATAGCTCCACAGGTGGGATTCTACCCAAGAGGTTGGACGGTAGTGTTCTTGGTTTTATTTTCTAAAATGATTTTTATAAGGCTGAGATATTTAATTTTATCCCCCACAGGATAGGTAGATGGACTTTATATCAATTTTACATTTCTTTAGTTTCCAGGTGTTTCAAGCTGTGGTTTCCTTTTTCTCTCTGGGTCATTGGGGGTCTCTTGGCATCAAGCTGCTTGCTCTCTCACGGTCAGGAGCTATAAGAAGCTGACTTGGAAGGGGCAGTTAAAATGGCAGTAATCTAAAGGGGGACAGGAGAATCCAGCTTCTGTCTTTGCTTGGGTTTGGGGGGTGAGGTCTGCCCTGCCAGGGTGCCTTGTTGCCCACCCTTCAGGCTGACCCCTTCCAGCCCCTTCCAGCCCCTTCCGCCTGGCCCAGGTCATCCCAGTCCGACTCACCATACACCACTAGCTGCTGGTCCTGGCTGCTGTTTCCGGCCACGTTGCTGCACTCACAGGTGTACGTTCCCTCCTGGTCTGCCTGGGCCCGTCCCAGATACAGCAGCCGCCCCACAGCTGACACCTGCCCAAGGCTGGCCCCCTCCCTGGGCAGAGGCTGACCTGGATGCATGAGAAAGAAGCCCTTGGTCCCTGGTCCTTCTACCTTGAATATCTGTCCTCCCATCCATCCTGGCCAACTCCTGCTCATCCCGCAGATGCCCACTAAACATCACCTCCACCAGGAAGACTTCTCTGAGCCCCAAATCTGATCCCAGAACCCCCCTCTGATAACCCACAACTCTGAGCTTCTCCCCAACCCAGCTCTACTTACAGGTGGCACGTCTGAATCCCTTCCTGGCCTGGGCTGTCCTGGAGGGAAGACCCTGCCTCACTTTCCCCCTGGGGTCCTTGGAGGCTCTCCGGGGCCTGGCATATAACAGGGCTTAGTGAAGGCTATTGAGTGAATGACCCATCTGTCTAGCTACAGCGGTGGGAGAGAGAGACCAAGCAGCAGGCACACCTGGCAGCAAGGAGACCCCGATGCAGGGAAGGATTTTGCAACCCTGGAGGCGCTAACTTCCATCACCCTACACCTGTTCACGGAGGAGCAGCCCTCTGGGCTCCCATCATCCACCAGCACGTGTCCCAGCCAGGGGAGGGGCCCGGGTGGCCACACGACACGCTCCCTCACTCTTACATTCTATTCTCTGTCCACGCTCTCTCCTCTGGTGATTTCAGCTTGTCTTGTCACTTCCAGATTTATTCTTAGCCCAGACGTCTCTGAGCTCCAGACACCTCTGGCTGACTGCCCATTTAACATCTCATTGGATGTCTAACAGATCTGAAAATTAAAATGCCGCAAACTCCTGGTCTGGCCCCGTAAACCTGCCCTCACAGCCTGTCTGTCTTGGTGATGGTAGCAACTCTCTCGATTGCCAGGCCAAAACTTCAAGTCATCCTCGGCTCCTCATTCTCCTTAGCCCCTTATCCCAGCCATCAGGAAATCCTGCCAGCATCACCTCTGAAATGCATCCAGAAGACGATGGCCGCCTCTCAGTACCTCCTGGCTACCCGCCTAGTCCAGGTGCCAGTCTCTCTTGCCTGGAGTCCTTGCAGAAGCCCCCTCACTGGCATCCTGCTCCCACCCTTGTTCCCAACGGTCTGTTCTTATCATGCTGGCAGGAACTTGCTAAGTACAAACCAGATTGTGTCCCTCCACAATCAGCACCTGCACCTGTCTCCATCTCCATTCCAGACTCCTAAAACAGCCCATCTCACTCAAGGTAAAAGCTGGGATCCTTACAACAGCCTTTGACCCAGCCATCATAGCTCACGTGACCATCGCCAGCTGAATCTGCTGCAACCCCACTGACCCCTCTGTTGTTCTTCAAACACGCTTGACTCACTCCTGCCCCAGGGCCTTTGCACCTGCTATCACCTCTGCCTGGAATGCTTTTCCCTATAGTCGTCTCATGTTCATCCCTCACCTCCTTCATGTCTGCTTGGTCAGCTTAAAATTGCAAATCCCTCCGCTCCCCCAGCAACCTTCTCCTCTTTCTTGGCTTATAGTTTTCTCCAAAGCATTTATCACATCAGCTATTGAGTTATTTACAGGCACACCTCAGAAATAGCAGTTTCAGTTCCAGACTACCGTAATAAAGCAAGTATCGAAATGTGAGTCACATGAATTTTTGGTTCCCTGGTGCATGTACGTTGATACTATAATCTGTTAAGTGTGCAATATTGTGTGAAAAGAAAACAATGTACACAACTTAATTAAAAATAGTTTAAAAAGCTAACCATCACCTGAACCTTCAGCAAGTCATAGACTTTCTTCAATAGTAACATCAGAGATCACTGAGCACAGATCACCATAACAGACTTAATAATAACAATGAAGTCATAAATACTGCGAGCATTATCAGACTGTGACAGAGACCCAAAGTGAGCAAATGCTGTTGGAAACATGACACCAATAGACTTTTTGGAGGCAGGGTTGCCACAAAACTTTGATTTGTAAAATACATAACACCAGTGAAACTCTAAACACAGTGCATTAAAACGAGGTATGCCTGTACTCCTTTCTCACTGATTATCTGTCTTGATCCATTGATGCATTTCTAGGACCTAGAACGATGCCTGGCACAGACAGGCTCTCAATAAATACTAGTTTAATGAATGAATTCCAAATATTCACTGAGCATCTGTTTTGTACCAGGTACTGCTAAGCCCCTGCTGAATTCCCAGACAATGCCTCCCGGGGCTCAGGGATTCATGGAGCAGCAGACACGGAAGGACTAAGGTGGGTGACATGACAAGTTAACACACAGGGGCGATGTCAAGGAGGTCCTCTCCCTAGACTGGGAGGGAGGTCAGGGAGGGCTTCCTGGAAGAAGAGACATCCGACGGGAGGCCCTGAGATCAGTCTAGCTCTCACTGGCTGAGAGGGGGCTGGAGGGGCGTGGGGGAGCCTCTCTAACCAGCACTTGCACCTGTCTCTATCTCAGCCAGGGTCGGAAGCAAGGGCAGGGAGCGCCTCCATGGGTGGGGCAGTGAGCCTGGGGCTCAGCCAGCCTACCGTCCTTCTTCCAGGAGATCCTGGGGAAGGGAACGCCCCGACAATCGCAGGAGAGCCTGGCGGGGTGCCCCTCGGTCACGGTCAGGGTGCGCGGCTCCCGCGAGGGGAACACTGGAGGAACTGGGCAAACACGGAGCAGAGGTGAGGAGGGCAGGAGGCTGGGGGCCGGGGTGAGAGAGAGCCCCCCGGGAGAGGGTGGGGTGGGGGAAGGCTGTGTCCTGGGACCCACTCAAGGCAGCACCGCCCTCCGCCCTGGGCTTGGGAGCCAGCCCCAGCCCAGCCCAGCCGGGGAGGCCCTCACCCCAGACATTGAGGTTGTAGTGCTTCTCCGAGCGGCCCACGTGGTTCAGCGCCTCACAGGTATAGCGGCCCGTATCCCCCACATCAGCTCTGTCCACCTGGCCGCGAGCAAAAACCACCCATCGGGGGTCCAGCACAGAGATGGTGCCACATCTGTGTGACCCTGGGCCTGTCACTTTCCCTCACCGAGCCCACGCTCCCACCTGGAACCTGGAGGTCGATAAACCAATGGTAACACCCGCTGTACCTCCAGCACCGGGAAGTTTCTGGGAGCCAGGGGCTTGGTGGCCCTGCCAGCCTCACCCCACTGCACATCTACAGCCATGTCCCAAGGGGGAGGCGGAAGGGGCCCTGTCTCAGGGGTCAGATCTTGACCTGGGGGATAATGGAGCCGGGCTGTGGCTTTGAAGAATGAAAGAGGAAGGAGGGGGCAGTATTCCAGGCAGAGGAAGCCAAACTGAAGGTGCTCAGAGTTAGGAATGATCACATCACAAAGTGTAGGGCGCTGGGGGAAGGAGGAGCAGGCTGGAGCGGAGCATGGTCCCCAAAAGCTTGGAGCTGTGCCCCCTTCCCCTAGCTTTTGTGGATGAGCTGTTCTCTGGGGCAAGTGGCGACCACACAGGCACTCTCTGGAATTCTCCCTGCCAGCCCAGGAGAAAGGTGTCACCGTGCTCACAGGCCAGAGAGGTCGAGACAGGAGGTGACCGCCAGTCAGGAGGGGCCGATAACAGTGAGATCTGGACGGACTCTAGACAACCCCGACTAATGAACCCTTGCCTTGCCGGGCCAGATGAAGGGCCTTAAATGCCCAAAGGCAAGAAGGCTTTCCAGCAAGGAGTGAAAAACGGGTGGAAAGCTTTGTGGGGAGGGAAGGGGCTGAAAATGACTGATGCTGAAGCTGAAACTCCTATACTTTGGCCACCTGATGCCAAGAGCTGACTCATTTGAAAAGACCCTGATGCTGGGAAAGATTGAAGGTGGGAGGAGAAGGGGATGACAGAGGATGAGATGGTTGGATGGCATCACCCACTCAATGGACATGAATTTGAGTTGGTGATGGACAGAGAGGCCTGGTGTGCTGCGGTCCATGAGGTCCCAAAGAGTCGGACACGACTGAGTGACTGAACTGAACTGAACTGAAGGGGCTGAGAGAAGCTCCCAGGGCTCAGTCCTGGGGCTTCGCTCTCCATCCCAGTTTGGCTGGAAGCAGCTCTGCTGGGTCTGGGGACTGGATGAGCTGCAAGTTGAGGTGAGCTGAACTGATATTAGAGGCTGTGTCCCAGCCCGCCCGGGTCAGGGCTCAGCTCCGCTCACAGTGGGGCCCTCTTTGGTGGCCTGGGAGGCCACACACCTCCAGCAAGGCTTTGTCTGCAGAGAGGTAGACGCCAG
Organism: Capricornis sumatraensis; assembly: GCF_032405125.1. NCBI lineage: Eukaryota > Metazoa > Chordata > Mammalia > Artiodactyla > Bovidae > Capricornis > Capricornis sumatraensis. Next base: position 6,275,334 of record NC_091069.1, read on the forward strand.
GCCGGGGCTCCAGGGGGCGGCCGTCCTTGCGCCAGCTCAGCACGGGAGGAGGGAAGGCGTGGCTCCGGCACTCCAGGGCCACGGACTCGTTGGCCACGACAGACACGTTCCGCTCTTCTCCAAGGATGCTGGGGGGCGCTGCGGGAGGGGGTGGGGCGGGGGCTGTCTCAGGCAGGTGAGTCGAGTCCCGTCCTGAGTCAGAACCCCCTCCTTCCAGCAGCCAGGAGCAAACACGGGGGACAGGGAGGTGCCGTGAGGATGGGGGCCACCCCCTGAGCTGAAGCCCTCTTGTCCTCCCCTCAACAACTGGCAGAGGAGACCCCCAAACCTCAATAGGATGGTGGGTTATGACGTCAATATTCTGATTATGATTTTGTACTTCACTTTTATAAATTTTTTAAAAAGAAACTTTAATCTTTATTTATTTAAGGTCTTAGACCAGGCCATGCACAGCATATGGGATCTTAGTTCCCTGATCAGGGATCAAACCCGTGGCCCCTGCATTGGGAACACAGAGTCTTAACCACTGGACCCCTAGGGAAGACCCTTGATTTTGTACTTTAGCTGTATCAGATGTTACCACTGAAGAAAGGGCCCGCCAGCCCACCTGTCTATGACAGGGGAGCTCACAGTTTAAGATATGGCTCGGGGGGTCCAGCAGACCCTACATGAAGGCAGAACAGACCTGTCACATCCACCCTCCGGGGATGCCCCAGCCCCACTGTCTCGAGCCCCCAGCCCGCACCCGGCAGCCCCCGGGGCCCGAGACTCACTGTGGACACGCAGGATGACGTCCCGGCGGTCCTTGCCCACTGCACTCACGGCCACGCAGGAGTAGCTGCCAGAGTCGGAGGCCCGGGCACTGGCCAGCATGAGGACCCGGCCCCCAGGGAAGACCTGTACCCCAGAAGAAAGTCCACAGGCGATCAGTCCCCTTCACAAGCTGGCATTGCTGGCAGGCGCACCTGGGCAGCTGCCCCAGGCCCCCAGAGCCCCCAGCAATGCAGTGGAAATGCAAGATATACCCGAACCTCAGAACCTCTGCTGGCTGGTGGGCAATTCCATCGGTCCTGAGAAAGGGTCCCCTGGGGAGTAGGGCTGGGGCTGGGAGCCCTTGAGATATGACCGGTCCCCAAGCATAAGATACACGACAGATTTCAAAGGGTTTGTACCAAAAGGAGAAGGTAAGATGTCTGGTTAATGACGTTTTATAATGATCACTTGATACAGCAACACTTTTTGGATATACTGGGTGAGCTAAAATGTATTTTTTATACAGCAGTTTTTAAAATATTCTCGTTTTATATAGCCAAAGGGTATTCTGTTTGCTTGTTTCTTTGTTTATTCGTTCCTTTATTTTGCCTGCACTGTGCAGCTTGCAGGCTCTTAGTTCCCTGACCCGGGATCAAACCCCTGGCCCTTGCAGTGGAAGCACGGAGTCCTAATAACTGGATAGTCAGGAAATGCCCTAAAATGTATGATTAAAATTGGCTTCACCTGTGTCTTTTTACTCAGTCTACTGCAGTTACTAGAAAATTTTAAATTATCTATTCGGTTCCTAACATATATTACATTAACATTATGTTATGTTCAGTTCAGTTCAGTCACTCAGTCGTGTCCGACTCTTTGCGACACCATGGACTGCAGCACGCCAGGCTTCCCTGTCCATCCTATGCACAATGCAATGTACGTTATGTTACACTACGTTATGTTATGATTGTATCTTATATTGGTGGTGGGCCTTGTTCCTGGAGACCACCTGGCCCCTGACCCCTTTTAGCTGCTCTCCTTCCTCCCTGCAGCCAGCCGTCCTGGGCCATCGCTGTTGCCCTCTCCCCCTGGTGTTCCCAGGCCCTGATCTCCGTTCCCAGCACCTACTGAGGCACCAGAGAGGTGAGCTGGGCCCCCCCCCCACCCCCACTGACCTGGAGACCGGTGGTCCCTGCAGTGGACACGGGGTTTCCATCCTTCAGCCACATCAGCAGGGGGCTGGGAGCCCCGGTGGCGTTACAGGTCAGCCGAACCGGGCTGTGGAGGAGCACGGGGCCCGGGAGGCTGGGTGGCAGCGTGATCCGCGGGGGCACTGCAGGGCAAGGGTGATACGGGGCACAGGCTGAGCCCAGCTGAGGGTGAAGCAGGCAGGGCCCCTGGCCGGGCACCCCCGCAGGAGTGCATGGCCACTAACAAAAGCTCAGGGACGGCCACTAACGAAAGCTCAGGGACGGCCACTCCCAACATGGGCAGGGCATTCCCCGGGTCTCAAGGCTGCTTGTTTCATCCTTCTGACCCCACAGATGAGAAAGCGAGGCTTAGAAAGGGCCAGTGGGCCTGCCCAAGGTTGACCTGGCAAGAGCAGCCCTTGAACTTGGGCCTCCTGGTTACCGTGAGGTCATCGTCATGCCGATGGTGTAGGGGTCACAGGGGTTGAGAATGCCTGTTAGGGTGATCAGTGGTCTTTGATGTTACCGTGACTCACCCAAGGCTCAGATGATAGCAGTTTTTAGCAATAAAGTACTTTTTAATTAAGGAACGGCCATGCTTTAGACACAGTGCTACTGCGCACGTAACAGACTACATAATACAGTGTGTATAGAACCTGTCTGTGCCCTGGGAAGCCAACGAAACCCACGTGGCTTGCTTTATTTTGGCATTTGCTTTATTGTGGTAGTCTGGAACTGAATCTGCAACGTCTCTGAGCTGTGTCTGTACCAAGTAAATGTGGTTGGAGAGAAGACAGACAGATGGAGGGATTGATGTTTGAACAGATGAATGGTTGGGGGATGGACAGCTGGATGGTTAGATGGGTAGGTGGGTTAGATGGGCAGAGAATTGAATGGTTGGTTGAATCAATGGATGGACAGTTGGGTGTTTCCATGTGTAGATGGAAGAACTGATAGATGGATGGATGGATGGATAAATGATAGATGGAAGGAAGGAAAGATAAATGAAAGGAAGCATGGATGCATGGATGATGGATGGGTGAATGGATGATGGATGAAAGATGGGTGGTGGACGGAAGAAGGGAAGGATGGATGGGTGAGAGATGGAGGAACAGACAGGGACAAATGGATGGGCAGCAACTCTGGGGACAGATCCCTTTAGTCGTGGCAGCTCACCGTTGACCCGCAGGCTGTACTGCAGCTCTGTGCTGCCCACCACATTGGATGCCACACAGCGGTAGCTCCCAGCATCAGAAAGCTGGGCTTGCTCAATGAGAAGAACTCTCCCATCAGTTGACACCATCGCTCTGTTCCAGGCAGAGACAGGCTGGCGGCCCTTAAACCAGGAGATATCTGGAGAAGAGAAGAGAGATGCAAGGGTCCCTGCCAGCCTTTCAGAGTGTGCCTGCGTCCTGTGCATCCGAGGGGGGCTTCCAGGGTGCCCATATGGGTGCGACTTTATTTCAGGCACTGGAGAAAGCCTGAAAGGAAGACGGATGGGGGCAGAATATGGCAGTTGTCTGAGATGGAATCGAAGGCAGAGAGGGACAGAGGCTGGAGCAGCCAGGAGCAAGAACAATCAAAGCCAGCCTGGCCCCTTCACATCTTACTCCTGCCAGGAGACCACCCACGAGGCAGATCTTTAAAAGAGAATACAGTACACCCCAAAACAGCAGCCTTATCATTATGGATCGACTGTGAATAGATACATGGACCCCAGGTTCATAGCAGCACTATTCACAGTAAGTGAGATAAGGAAACGACCTAAATGTCCATCAACAGATGGATGGATGAAGAAGACACGGTACATATATACAATGGAATATTACGCAACCATGAAAAAGAACAAAACAATGCCATGTGCAGCAGCATGGATGGAACTAGAGATGATCACACTAAGTGAAGTAAAGACAAATGCCAGAAAGAGAGAGACAAATACCACATGATATCACTTGTATGTGGAATCTAAAATACGATACAAAAGAACCTATCCATGAAACAAAAACAGACTCACAGACAGAGAGGACGGCTTTGTGGTTGCCAAGGGGGCGCGGCGGAGGGAGAGGGATGGAGTGGGAGGCTGGGGTCAGCAGATGTCAGCTATCACGTATAGGATGGAGAAACAAGGTCCTACTGTACAGCATGGAGAACTGTATTCAATATCTTATGATAAACCATAAAGCAAAAGAATATTTATAAAAAATGTACATATATATGTACAACTGAGTCACTTTGCTGTACAGCAGAAATTAACACGACATTGTAAATTAATTGTACTGCAATTAAAAATAAATTTAATAAAGAGATTATAGATAAATAAGGACTGACTGTATCTTCAACTTCCTCTTCCCATCCTGCCAGGGCCCATGCCAGAACAGGATTCCCCCATGGCAGAGGGCCGATACCTCCAGGGCTCACTACGCCAGGCAAAGCAGGGTTGCCATGGTTCCGATGGGGGACAGAAATGGACCCTCTTCCTGGGCCCATCCTGTCTGCTGGCCATTCACACCCAGCCCCAGCTTCCAGCCTTTTCCTCAACCGCTGGTCTAGAGAAGATTCTCACCCCCCAGCCTAGGGGCAGCCACATGAAACCACGAACTCAGCAGAAATCCTGCAGGTTTGTTTCAGACAGCAGCACAAAGGCTCTGGGCCCTGGTGTGTAATAGGCATGAGATAAACAGCTGTTGAGAAGGACGAGGGGAACGTGGGGGAGGGAAGGGGAGGGTCTGCTGATTTCATCCTCAGCCAGAGCCGTGCCTGGAGCCCTGGCTGACCTCTTCAGATGGGAACTGGGGTTGGCTGGAGGTGGCTTTCAGACAAGAGGAGGGGTCTTACTTACCAGGAGAGGGCACGCCGGAAGCCAGGCACTCCAAGGTCACAGAGGCATTTTCTAGCACCGCCTTGTTGACCAGACCTGGCTCGATGTTGGGAGGCACTAGGGGAGACAAGGAGATCCTGGCTTTGGGTGAGGCTCCAGGCAGTTCATCTCAGCCACCCTAAGATCCCTCCCCAGCCTTCCCAAGGGGGCCTGGGCAATAAGGCACCCCAATGGCTCACATTTGCTGATTAAGGAATCCCCTCCTGCCCAAGAACAAAGGCGCTAGGAGGCAAGCTCTATTTCAATCATACAAGGATGACCCTGGCACCCAACCCCCCCTCCCCCCAGGAGCAGCCAGCATCAGGCACAGTGGGGAGGTGGACCTCAGGGACCCCAGGCAGTCATGAGGGATGACAAGGGCAAGGAGGTGCCCATATACCCAAGGACCTAAATGAGCCCTCAAATGCATAAAACAAGTAAAGATACAAATGAATGAGAACAGGCTGTTCACTGAAAGTCTAACAGAAAGCGATCGAAAGGAAGGCTTCCCTGGTAGCTCAGTGGTACGGAATGCGCCTGCCAATGCAGGAGACGTGGGTTCGATCCCTGGTCTGGGAAGATCCCGCTTGACATGGAGCAATTAAGCCCACGCACCACAACTACTGAACCTGTGCACCAGAGCCCGTGAGCAGCAACTGCTGAGCCTACGTGGCCGCAAGCACTGAAGCCCACGTGCCCTAGGACCCGTGTGCCACAACAAGAGAGGCCGCCGCAATGAGAAGCTGACCGCAGGTAGAGAGTAGCCCCTGCTGGCCGCAGCTAGGAAAAAAGCCCGTGCAACAAGGAAGAATCAGCACAGTAAAAATAAATAAGATAAATAAAATTATATATATATATATACACACACCTATATATAAACAGCCAAAAGGGACCACAGTAAATGACTTTCTACTCATTTTATCTTATTGGCTGCACTGCACAGCACGTGAGATCTTAGTTCCCCGACCAGGGATCAAACCCATGCCCCCTGCAGTGCAAGCGTAGAGTCTTAACCATGGGACCGCCAGGGAAGTCGCATCGACATCTCAAGTTAAGTACGTGACATTAATTCTAGGACCCCCAGCCATCTCGGACCTCTCGCAGTGGCCCTGCAGGCCCTCAACCACCCACCACCCCGGTCATAGTCTCCTTACCTAACACCCTGAGCGTCACTTCCCTCCTGCTCTCCCCGGCCAGGTTAGTGGCAACACAAGTGTAGGTGCCTTCATCCTTCAGGTCCACCTTCTCGATCTGGGGGGACAGGAGGAAGAGCAGGTGTGTACCAGGGAGCTGGGCGGGGCCCGGGGTCAGGGCGATCAGAGCGATACTGGGATATGGTGAGGGGACAGGCTACCGCTGACCCCAGGGCAAGAGAAAGTGAGCATGGGCGCGAGCTTGGTTCTGGGGTGGAGTTCTGAGCCCCGCTTTCAGATTCCAGAGGATTCCTCTGATCTTGGGGGATACTCCCCTCCCCCAACTTTCTCCCTCTGGCCACCCAAACTCTGGGGACCTGGTCGAGGCTAAGGGCTCCCTTCCTTCTTCAGACCCAGAACCCCAGTGTCCACTGAGCTTTTCAAGGATGAGTGGACATTGTTTGTTCTGCCCTCAGGCTGCCAGGGCCCGTCTTGGGCTCTCCAGGACCCTAAAAAGCAGCCACTCCACCTGTGTAGTTGTCCCACCAGCCCTGGGGCCCTTGTACATACCTGCAGGCTCCCCCCCGAGGCTGCCAGAGCCACCCCATCCTTCCACCAGCGGAGGCTTGGGGTAGGCACCCCAGTCCCTGCACATCGGAGGGTCACAGGCTGCAGGAAAGGGGCTGTGATGTTCTCACCCCCAACTATGACCACCGATGGGAGCTCTGGGCAGAGGAGAGGCAGGGAGGCCCAGTCAGGTTCAGGAGGGGTGCAGTGGGCACCCAGAAACCTCCTCAATACCTGGGTAGTGAGGGAGTGGCCTTGCGGGGCTGGCCTCTAGCTTCCTCCCACTCAACCCTCCAGACACCTGGCCTTGTGGGGAAGAGCACTAGGCTGGGAGCCAGCAGAGCAGGTCTTTCCCTTTGAAATTCTCCCAACCACCATCCATCACCCATCATCCATCATAGATCCATCGATCCATCCACCCATCCATCCATCCATCATCTATTCATCCATCCATCCACTCATCATCTATCATCCATTCATCCATCATTCATCATCCATCCATCCATCAGCCATCCATCCATCAACCATCCATCCATCAGCCATCCATCCATCAACCATCCATCTATCCATCCATCAACCAGCCATCCATTATCCATCCATCCGTCAACCATCCATCCATCCATCAACCATCATCCATCATAGATCCATTCATCCATCTATCATCCATCCATCCATCCATCATCCATCCATCCATCCATCATCCATCCATCCACTCATCTATCATCCATCCATCCACTCATCATCTATCATCCACTCATCCATCATTCATCATCCATCCATCCATCCATCCATCAACCATCCATCTGTCAACCATCCATCAACCATCCATCTATCCATCCATCAACCATCCATCTATCCATCCATCAACCAGCCATCCATTATCTATCCATCCATCAACCATCATAGATCCATCCATCAACCATCATCCATCATAGATCCATTCATCCATCTATCATCCATCCATCCATCCATCATCCATCCATCCATCCATCATCCATCCATCCACTTATCTATCATCCATCCATCCACTCATCATCTGTCATCCACTCATCCATCATTCATCATCCATCCATCCATCCATCCATCCATCAACCATCCATCTGTCAACCATCCATCAACCATCCATCTATCCATCCATCAACCATCCATCCATCATCCATCTATCCATCAACCATCCATCCATCAACCATCCATCCATCAACCATCCATCCATCAACCATCCATCCATCCATCAACCATCATCCATCATAGATCCATTCATCCATCTATCATCCATCCATCCATCCATCAACCATCCATCTGTCAACCATCCATCCATCATCCATCTATCCAACCATACATCATCCATCCATCCATTAGTCATCCATCCTTCCTCTATTCATCCATCATTCATCAACCATCCATCCATCATCCATTCATCTATCCATCCATCAACCATCCATCCATCATCCATCCATCCATCAACCATCATCCATCATAGATCCATTCATCCATCTATCATCCATCCATCCATCCATCCATCCATCAACCATCCATCTGTCAACCATCCATCCATCATCCATCTATCCAACCATACATCATCCATCCATCCATTAATCATCCATCCTTCCTCTATTCATCCATCATTCATCAACCATCCATCCATCATCCATCCATCCACAATCCACCATCCATCCACAATCCACCATCCATCCATCCATCTACCATCTATCTATGCATCATCCATCCATTCATTCATCCTGTATCCACTCATCAACCATCATCCATCCATCCATCATCCATCTATCCATCCATCCATCATCCACCAACCATCCATCCATCCATCCACCATCTATCTTTCCATCATCCATCCATTTACTCATCCATTCATCCATCATTCATCATCCATCCATCAACCATCCATCCACCCATCATCTCTCATCCATCATCCATCCATTATGCATCATCCATCCATCCATCTACCATCTATCTATCCATCATCTATCCATTCATCCATCCATCATTCATCATCCATCATCCATCCATTCATCTGTCATCCATCCACCCATCCATAAACCATCATTCATCCAGAAATTCATCATCCATCTATCCATCCATCAACCACCCACCCATCACCCATCATCCATCCACAGGTGCACTGTGCCCCTCACTGCACTAGGCACAAGGACACAGCAGAGAAGGCTCTGTGCTGCCTCCAGAGCTCCCAAGCTGGGCGGGAGAGATGAACAACCAAACAAGCAATGGGTGCTATGGTCATGAAGGGCTGAGCAGTGCAGATTATAACCATGCTGGAATCAAGGAGGGCTTCCTGGAGGAAAGGAAGATCTAAAAGATGGAGAGGAGCTAAGCAAGCGAAGAACCCCACTCCAGTACTCTTGCCTGGAAAATCCCATGGATGGAGGAGCCTGGTAGGCTGCAGTCCATGGGGTCGCTAAGAGTTGGACACGACTGAGCGAGTTCACTTTCACTTTTCACTTTCATGCATTGGAGAAGGAAATGGCAACCCACTCCAGTGTTCTTGCCTGGAGAATCCCAGGGACGGGGGAGCCTGGTGGGCTGCCATCTATGGGGTTGCACAAAGTCGGACACGACTGAAGTGACTTAGCAGCTAAGTAGCAAGCAAGCAAAGAAGACTATTCCAGGCAGAGGAAACAGCATTTGCAGGCTTGAGGTAAGAAAGCCAGTGTATTTAAAGAGTTGAATGAAGTTTGGTGTGATCAGTATAAAGAGAGCAAATGGGGTAGGAGAGACTCGGGAGAGAATTGTGGGCCTGTGGACTAGGGAGATATCAAGTGCAGTTAGAAGCTGAGACTCTGCTCATGTCTGTGTCTCTTTGGTGAGCTGGGGAGTCCAGCCCAGAAGTGCCATCCTGAGAAGATCAGCTCCCACCCTGCCCAAGTCTACAAGGCCTGCCAAAGGCGCAGAGGACCATGGCTCTCTGGCTTCACCCACCCTGGCCCTGGAGCCCCAGGCCTCCTCACCGTGCACAGACAGCTCCACCTCGGCCGTGGCCGTGCCAGCCTCGTTGGTGGCCTGGCAAGCGAAGAGACCCGCGTGGCCCAGCTCCACACGGTCGATGTGCAGAGTGGTCCCCTGCGAGGCCACCTGCACCCCGGGCAGCTCCTCGGCCGGGTGGCCATTCTGCAGCCACCTAGGGCATGGCGGGGAGGGGAACAGGTCAGTCTGAGGCCGGGGCAGGCAGGAGCGACAGCACAGGCCAAGGGTCAGGCATATCTCTCTTGCTCTCACGTCCCTGGCTCCGTGGCCTCCTTCATACATCTGAGAGGTGGACTATCTCCCATCCCCAGCCCTCCAAGCATGCTCCTTGCCCACCCCCCATCCCCCCAGTTCTGGCCTCCACCACCCCATACGCACTGGATCGTGGGCACTGGGGAGCCCGAAGCATGGCAGGGAAGGTACAGGGACTGTCCCACGAGGGTGGTCACCTGGCCCAAGCCTTCAGCCACCAGGAGCTGCGGGGCAACTGCAGACAAGAGCCACCATTGGGTGTCTGGAGTTGAGAAAATGCCGGCCTCCAGCCCTCCCAAGTCCCTGTGCCGCCAGAGGAAGGCCAAGCTCCACCTCACCCGTCAAGTCTCCCCATAAGTGGCTCCTCCTCCAGGAGGCCTTCCAGGACCACCCAAGTTCGGCCTCCCCACCAGAGTGGTCTGTTTATTCAGTGTCTGTCTTCCCACCAGACCCAGGGCTCAGGAGTCCCGTCTGCCTGTTCCCTAACTTATCTCAGAGTCAGTGGTGGGAAGAAACAGGCAAAAGCCCTGCCCACCTGTCCTGGGACCAGCGCCCACCACCCAGCTTTGGACCTCAAGGAGTTAGTTCCCCACTGAGCTCCCATTGACCAGGAGCATCTCCTGGAAGATAAATGTCCTCTTCCAGTGGTGGTGTCCTCCACCCAGGGGTCCTCCACCACCACCTAGGTGGTGACCTAGCCCAGAGTCCTGGGAGGGAGCAGGGACCCTTGAACCTGGGAATTTTCCCCATCCACCCGGTAGCTCTGAAGGGCCCCCGCCCAGGTCACAGTGCCCTCATCTGTCTCAGGGCCTGGTCACTTCTCCCCCAGCTTCCACCCCCTCCACACACAGTCGGAGTGCGAGGAGGGGCCCCCGGCCCAGTGACCCGGGCGGGGCAGGCCTGGGCTCACCCTGCACCTCCACGGAGTAATGCAGCACGGCCTCCCCCGCGGGGCTGCTGGCCACGCAGCTGTACAGGCCTCCGGACGCCTCCCCCAGGCTCTCCAGGCTCAGCACGCCGCCGCCCGCCTCCAGCCACGTCCCATTGCTCTCCACCACGGGCAGCCCCTCGTGGTACCAGGAGATGGTGGGGGGTGGGTAGCCTCTGGCCACACACTTGAGGGTCAAGGGCCTCCCGGCCACGGCTTTCACCACTCGAGGTCCTTCGCCAGTGCCCTCGATGGTGGGTGGGACTAGGGGAGAGACAGGGGGCTGTTCAGGGGCCAGTAGCCCAGTTAAGCCCCTCCCTGACCCCACCCTGTGTGAAACGCCTCCTCCCCGCTCTGCTAGCTGAAAGCCCTGTTCAGGCCTCACCTCCTCCTCCGAGCCTCCCCCTAACCCCTGGGGGGAAGCACCCTCTCCATTCTCTATCCCTTGGTGGCAACCCCCCGCCATTGCCCCCTACTCTCCCTGCATCTTCTCTCCATGCCTTGCTTCCCCCATGAGCTCATCTTTCGCAGGACACTCATCTCTGCATATCCCCAGTAGGTCTCCATATCCACTGAACCCCAGATGACGGGCTCCCCCAGGCCCAAGACCAGAGCTTCTGCTCCTACTGGTCCCCTTCTTGGTCCAAGGAAGCGAGCTGACCCTAGACCAGATGACCCAGCCTGTGGGGGCTCCTAACTCAACCGGGGATGGCCAAGTGGGTAGCTCGGGAGGGGGGGTTCTCTCTTCCCATTGGGGAGGGCCCCCCAAGTTGCTAAGCACATGGAGCTGTTGCTAGGAGACATCGGGCAATGAAGGACCAAGGATGGGCTTCTCAACCTTGTGTGGGTCATAAGCCCCACTGAAACATAGTGAAAACACATGTGCATTTTCTGTCAACTTCTTAGATCCTCAGACCCCTGAGCTGGCAGCTGGGCTCACTCTCGGAGGGGGCCCGCAGACCCCAGACACCCCAGCTTCCCTTTGGGGTCCCCAGGGCTCCAGCACCCAAGCCGTTGGTGTCTTTGGGGACCAGAGCTCTAGAACTGACCCTTCGAAGGAACCACAAGGACCCCACTGGCCTGCATTCTGCCCTCTCAGACTTCACCTGCTCGGCCCATCCCTGCCCATTGATACACACCCTGTCCTCTGAATTCTCTGCGTGCCCTCAGAGCCAAGAACCTCCACGCAGGCCAATGCCCAGCTTAACAGCACACCACCTATAGTTAAGGCTTCCCTGGTGGCTCAGACAGTAAATGATCTGCCTGCAATGTGGGAGACCAGGGTTCGATCCCTGGGCCAGGAAGATCCCCTGGAGGAGGAAATGGCCACCCTCTCCAGTATCTTGCCTGGAGAATCCCATGGACAGAGGAACCTGGCGGGCCATAGGGTCGCAAAGAGTCAGACACGACTGAGCGACCAAGCCTTTCACTTTATCTATAGTCAGACCCTCTCGGTGTGAACCAGGTCCTCTCACCCCCTAGCGAGGTGACCTGGGTCAGCCCCAGAGCCTACTAGACTCACTCATGAGTTGGGGGACCAGGGCCCTAGTCCCTGAGATGAAATTAGCTGTTGCTGTGGCAACCCCCATGGGGTCTGGACCACAGTAAGTGATTAATCAAGGGCAGTTAGTTATTAGTGGTGGTTTTGGGGCTCTGGGTGCAAGTTTCTGAAAAGCCCTAAACCACGGGGGGAGACCTGACTTCTCCACTGGGCTCTCCCTGGGCCCCGAGACAGACCCATCTCCTGGCCTTAGTTTCCTCTCTGGCCAGGGGAGGTTGGATGAGATGACCCTTCTCCTTGGGATAACTATTCAATCTCATTATCCTGGGCCTCTGCCCGCTCCCCTGGCCCACCTTTGGAGCCAGACGGGGGCCACTGTGGCCCAGAATCCTCCCACCGTTCACCCCAGCTGAGCCTTGCTCCTGCTGCACCCCCGGGCCGCTCACCATAAACCTCCAGCAGGGTGGTCTTCTCCACGACCCCCACGGCATTGCTGGCCTTGCAGCTGTAGGTGCCAGCGTCCGAACCCTGGGCCCGCTCCAGCTGCAGCTGCCGGCCGCCTCTGGTGTAGACCACCTCAGAGCTGGGAACCAGGGGGTCACCATCCTTGAACCAGGTGATATCGGGCGTGGGCACCCCTCGGGCCTCGCACAGAAACCACACGGGGTGGCCCTCCATGACGGCCACCTCACTCGTCTCATTGGAGCCCCAGATGGTGGGGGGTGCTGGAGACAGTGGGGCAAGAGAAGGTCACAGGGAGGCTGCCCAGCACCAAGGCGGCTGGCGTCCCACCCCTTGCAGCTCCCAAGCCCCTGCCCGTGGGTCACAGCACCGCACCCGTCACAAGCTTCCACTGCAGGGGGCGGGGAGGGGCGGGGGACTCTGGGGACAGACGGGAGAGGCCAGCTCAGGATATGCTGACGAGGAAGGCTAGCCTGGCCATTGCAAGAGGGGCAGGAGGTGGGGCAGGGGCCGCGGGTCTGGCTCTGGACGCCCCCACCCCCCAGCCCCCGTCCTAAGTGGTTGTATGACCTGGAGAGGTCACTTTCTCTGGGGCTCAGCCTCCTCATCTGTAAAGCGAGGGGCTGAACTGGATCGGGGTCCCACAGGGCAGGTCACACACCACGGGTGGTACCCAAGAGGACCCTCGGGCACATGGACGTACACCTCATAACAGAACAGTTAGGCCCTTCCCAAGCCTCCTTCAGCCCATCTATGACAAAGGACAAGGTGGCTTGGTGTGTCTGGTGTGACTGTGTTCTTAATCTTTCTAGCACTTTCTATTCTGCACTTTCTATTTTTACATGTGGGCCAGCTCATGCCTCAGGGGTTCCAACATCCCTCTTTGGCGGCATTTGTTTTCACAGCTTCCTCCCATGAAGGCCAACCAACCCTGGTTCCCACTTCCCTTTGAAATAGTCAACATCCTTTTAGGTAACTGGGCTTCAGTGGAAAGAAAAGTGACTTGATTTAAAGAAATGACCTTCCGGAGGGTACCATGGATAGGAGAACTTGGAAAGCTCGGATGGGGATGATGGGATTTGGGGGACGTTTCAGATTTCCTCTGTCCGTCCTGCTCTGGTTTTACTGGACTAGGGGCAGACTCCTCAGAGATTCCCATTTCTGCCCTCACCCCCGCTCCACGCAGTGGGCAGCCCGTGGTAAGGATGGGAAGGGGCCGAGCTCACTGTGGATCCTGAGCTGAAAGTCCTTGGTCTGCTGGCCGGCTGGGCTGAAGGCCACACACTGGTACCAGCCCTCATCTCCCAGGTGACTGTTGGTGATTCTGAGAACCTGGCCATCCTCCTGAAGCTGGATATGAGGCTCCCCCAGAAAGACAGGTCTGGAAAAAGATGGTTGAGAGAAGTAAGGCCAAGGCGCCAGCAGAGGTGGGCTTCACAGAGGGGGCCTGCTGCTTGGGAAAAGGAAGACTGTAAGACTCACAGTTGCTGAAAAGTACCAACAACCCAAGTGCCCATCAATGGATAAATGGATAAACAAAATGTGGTCCTTCCCTAGAGTGGAATATTATTCAGCCGTTAAAAGGAATGAGCTAGCGCGGTTGTAGCATGAAGGAACTTCGAAAGCTGTGTGCTAAGGGCAAGAAGCCAGACACGAAGACACATACTGTATGACTGCAAGAAATTAATACAAAATAGAGGGAATTCAGTAGAGACAGAAAGCAGGTGAGTGGTTGCCAGGAGCTGGGGGTGAGGGACGAACAGATGAGTGACTGCTCATGGGTGTGGGGTCTCTTTTGGGGGTAACGAAATATTCTGGAACCAGATAGAGCTGATAGATTGCAACCCTATGGATGTACTACGCACACCAAATTGTGCACTTCAGAATGGTAAAGTGAAGGTGAAGTGAAAGTCGCTCAGTGTGTCTGACCCTTTGCAACCTCATGAACTTAAATGGTCCATGGGATTTTCCAGGCCAGAATACTGAAGTGGGTAGCCCTTCCCTTCTCCAGGGGATCTCCCCAACCCAGGGATCGAACCCAGATCTCCCGCATTGAAGGTGGATTCTTTACCAGCTGAGCCACAAGGGAAGCAATGGTAAACTTCTGGTTCAGAATGGCAAACATTATATGAATACCTAAAATTTTTTTTAAAACCTTTAAAAATACTTTTGAAAAAGTTTTGAAAGTAAAAGGAAGGCTGGCCGAGTAATGAGAAGACTCTGCCCGTGGAAAGGGGGGTCTCACCTGGGTGATCTCTGCCTGGGCCCTGGGTGGCTCACACAATGCACGTCAAACCCCATCCCTGCAGAGTTCCACCTCCCCAGAGGACCCCACACACGCACACTCAATCCAGTCCAAGCTACCCGCCAGGGGCCACTCACTGCCCGTCCTTGGTCCATTCCACCTGGGGTGTGGGGACCCCCGAGGTCCGGCACTCCAGCTCCACCCCTGCACCAGCCAGGCCCACCACCTCCTGGGCAGCCTCGGCTCCAAACACCGAAGGTGGAACTAGGGTCAAGAAAGGGTTGGGCAGGAGGCGGCGGTGAAAAAACCTCAGCTCCTACAACCCCTGCCTGCCCCAGGGCCTTTGCCTGTGCAGGCCCCCTGCCTGCTCACCCTTCCCTTCTCCCACTCGGCCCTCGTGGGAAGCTCCCCCAGACCCCTGGCCGAGCATCCCCGGCTCTGTGCACCCTCAGCGCCCGCACTGCTGTTTCATATCGCGTGGTCCCACAGCAGTGACACAGCTGTGCCATGGGCCCCTCTGTGGCCCAGCTTCCAGCAGGCAGTGCCCCCCCACACGCCTGACAGGAGAGGGGCCGCAGGGCCAGACACCCCTGGGAGCTGCGGGAGCTCCGCCTCACTCACTGAGCACGAGCAGATCGAAGTCCCTCTGGACGGCCCCTGCCTGGTTCTCGGCTCGGCAGGAATAGAGGCCAGAGTCGCCCTCCTGGATCCTGGGAAAGTGGAGGGCCCGGGCTCCATCCAGGAGGCGGTGGCCGCCCACGGCGGGGATCTGAGCAGAAGAGGCCCAAGGAAACTGGTGGAGGGAGGGTGGTTCGGCCACCCCCTAGTCCCCAACAGCAGTGAGGAAACTGAGGCCCAGGTTCCAGTCGGTGACTGGAACCCAGAATGGTGCTGTGCCCTCTCCACCATGCAGCCCTCCAGGCTTCATCGTGGGGCCACAGTGAAGGGACCCCCGTGGCCCTGAGCCCCCAGTGCATCCCCAAAGACACCTGTCCCCTTGCCACATCTCCCAGCCACATCTGGTTACATGAGGAACCCGTCCAGAAGGCCTGCACCCTGTCCATATCCCACCCCGAGCCTGTCCACCCCTGGGGGACACCCACCTGCCTCCCGTTCTTGAGCCACGTGATCTCGGGGGCCGGGAAGCCACTGGCGTCACACTCCAGGGTCAGGGACTGCCCCGCCATGCCCGACACGTTGGCCCTGCGCCCGTCCTCCCGGAGGCTGGGGGGCACTTGGGAGAAGGAGAAGCAGAGGAGCTGCCCCTCCGCAGGTCAGCCACGGCCAGGGACCCCGTTTGGGCCGTTCTTCCTGGCCTGGAGGGCGGTCCCGACTCCCCCCCTTCCCCAGCTTCTGGGCTTCCAGGACGCCCATTCCAGACCCTGGCCATCAGGAGCCGTGTGGACCTGGGAGTGGCCACAGCGGCCTCACCCTGGTCGAGCCCAGGAACTCTACTCGCTCTGACATCCAGCTCTCCAAGCTGCGGGAGCCATTGGTTCCATCCAGTTCTCCACCCAAACGGTTGTCATGGTCACCAAGGAGGGTGCCTAGGGGACCACCCTGCCCCCCAGCCATGGAGTCAGGAGTCTCTCTAGGTGGGGCCTGGGTATGTCTTTGAAACAAACTTCCCAGGCAAGTCATTACAGGGCAAGCGGGCGTGGCTGGTTACGGGGAGGCGGAAGGTGGTTCCATTAGGAACCCATTATTAAAACGGCTTCTCTCACCCCCTCTGTGATCCCAAGTTGAGGGAAGCGCTCCCCTCCCCCTGCACACAGCACCCTGGATGAGGGGGCCAGGTTCCAGGGAGACATGTGGGCCTTGGGAAGTGGGAATATGAGCCTCAGGTAGTTTCAGCAGCTTTAGTGGGAGGTGGGCTTTGACCACTAGTGAGCATTCCAAAGGAGATTCACTCCTAGCCCATTTTAAAGTCATTTATGGAATTCCGGGGCCTCCTTACACTGTCTCCGTGGGGGGTTCTCTGCATGAAGAAAGCACTCTCCCAACAACACCCTCAAGCCCTCCCTGACAGGCATGAGGGACAGAGAAGCAAGGACCTGCATCCTCCGGGCAGTGCCCCCCAGGGTACCATCACCCCCCAGCTCTGGGGTCCCTACTCACCATGGACCACCAGCTTGGCTCTCCTGGACGTGGAGCCCGCCTCGTTGGTGGCCTGGCACTCGTAGTCTCCGCCGTCAGAGGGAGAGACGGAGGCCAGGAACAGAGAGCCTTCGTCCAGCACCGCCAGGCCCGGCCGGCCACGCAGCGGCTCAGACGATGGGCCCTTCCGCCACGTGACCTGCGGCTTGGGCGTCCCTGGCAGGGCACCGGCTCATCAGCACAAACACCCTGTCTCCTTCTCTGTCCACACCCGCACTGCCCGCCCCCCACCTGCCCAACCCGGGTGCAAACACCACTGACCCTCCAGGCGGGGGTCGTCTCAGATTCCTCCTGGTCCCCAGGCTGCAGGTGCCCCACACCCAGCCCCTCCGACCCAGGGCTGCACGTCCACCCGGCCTCCCAGTGCCCCCAGAAGCCAGTTCCCTTTTCAGAGGACCCAACCCGCCTGGAACTGCACCCTCATAGGCACTCCCACCGCCCACCCCTACCCAGTGTCTTCCTTTGCCCGCCACCTACAGCTTTCTAGTATATATAAGATGCGCTTTCTTTTCCTGCTATATATGGATTTTTTGGTCTATTGTCTGTCTCCCCGCACAAAGTCCAGGGTCTCTGCTTTGTGCCCAGCGGCAACCCCAGCCCCTGGCACCCAGTAGGTGCTACAGGAAAGAAACTAGCCCTCCATGCTCAGCCCTGGCCTCGTCCCATTGGATCATCACATAAACGGTGGCGGCCCCGGCTCGGCCTGGCCCGATCTTCCTCTCTGAGGCACGAGGTGGGCACTGCTGGCCACACCCCCCCGCCCCATGAGAGTCCCGATCCCCCAGAACGCCCTTCTCCATCATCCCCCACGTTGCACTGTCCAGAGTCTGGCTCTGCCACCAGACTGTTGGCCCACAAGGCCTGGCGCACAGTGGGTATGGGATATAAACAGCAGGGGCACACAGTAGGTCCTCAGATCAGTGTTGAAGGCATGACTCAGTCTTCCAAGCAACACACATACCCAGGAGGCAAGGTGCCCAATGGTCACAGCCGGGCTCGGGTCTCGTGGCCCTAGCTCTGCAGAGGCGCCAAGTGACTTCAGGACAAAAAGCAACCCTACTCACAGCCCTGCCCGCTGGGCCCTCACCTCCCTTCCTGCCTCCACCCGCGCCCAGGAAGAGGGCAGCTTGCAGCACCTCCATCACCCCCGTCGGGACCACAGTCACCGCCAAACACCGTCACCATGAACCGCCGCCACTTCCTTTGCCTATTCCCCCCGGCAGCTCGGGGCTCTGCCTGCCGCACTTGCTCTCTTATCCTTGCTGTTGCAAGGGGGAGTGGGCCACCTCACTTCGGGGGAACGGGGAGGGGTGACATCAAGAGGTGGCACGTCCAGGTTCCCCTGGTGATCCAGTGGTTAAGAATCCACCTGCCAATGCAGGAGACACGGGTTCGACCCCCGCTCCGGGAAGATCGCACACGCCACGGAACAGCAAAGGCCCGTGCACCGCAACTACTGAGCCCACGTGTCAAGAGCCCGTGCTCCGAAACAAGAGAAGCCGCTGCAATGAGAAGCGCCCGCGCTGGGACTGGAGGGTAGCCCCTACTCGCTGCAACGAGAGAAAGCCGGCCTAGCAACAAAGACACAGTGCAGCCAAAAATTAATGATTAAAAAAAATGCAGCACATTCAAGGCATCCAGGGTTTCAGGAGGCCCTGCCTGAACAGCACCGACAAGTGCTGGGGACTCTGCCCGCTGGCCGTCTCGGAAACGGAGGGACCACGGCCACCCACGCTTTGTGATCTTTGGGCTACTTGTTTTCTCACAGGCTCCTCTGCTGTTTCCTCTGTGCCTGCCTAGAATGCTCGTCCAGGTGACCCACTGCCAGGGTCCCGCTCCCCAGGGTAGGGACACGTGTGTGAACACACAACACACAAGTACACCCCCACAAACACACACATGCCCCTCCCAGTGTCTCATCTTCTCCAGAAGACCCCAGCCCATCCTCCTCCCCTTACCCAGAGACCAGGACCTCGGAGCTGCTGGCCTGGCGGGGGATTGCGTTTTGAACACTGGAACTTTTTTTTTTTAATGCAAATGTCTAACCCCTAAACAAGCTCTGAGCACTGAACTCCACCACTGCTCTGAATGAAGACTCCAGGGACTTGGGGCTGTTGCTGAAAATCACTCATCTCATCCCCACTCCCATTTTAAGGGGGTCGAGAGAGGACCAGTGATTGTCTCAAATCACCAGCAGGCTGGTGACCAGGCTTTTGGCCTCTGCAGCACCCCACAAGGAGGAGGCAGATGGTGCCACTCACTGCAGGGGACCAGAGCTCCCAGGGGACACAGCCAGGTGCTTAGGGCTTTCTCCTTTCGACATCAGAGCCCAAGGTCGCACGGCAGATGAACGCTAGTGCCCAACAGACAGTCACATGCTTGAAAGGGAGAAGGCCAAGGGCAGCTGGGCAGTCGGGGATGGAGGAGCAGGCAGTTTTAACGAAGAGGACTTGGATGATGCCGACCTGGCTGAAGTTAGGCCCAGAGGACGCCCTGGCTGACCAGAGATGATGCTGGTGTCGTGGGTGGCCGTGAAGCATCAGGGCAAGAGGCGGTGGTTGGTGGTCCCACGTCCCACGGCCCATTATTGTTGTTTAGTTGCTAAGTCGTATTTGACTCTTTGCAACCCCAAGGACTGTAGCCTGCCAGACACCTCTGTCCATGGGATTTTCCAGCAAGAATACAGGAGTGGGTTACCATTTCCTTCTGCAGGGGATCTTTCCGACCCAGGGATTGAACCTACATTTCCTGCATGCGTCTATATCAGGACTCCCTGTACAAGAGCGACCGAAAATTTTTTTATTTATTTTTTTTAGGCTCCAAAATCACTGCAGATGGTGATTGCAGCCATGAAATTAAAAGATGCTTGCTCCTTGGAAGAAAAGTTATGACAAACCTAGACAGCACATTAAAAAGCAGAGACATTACTTTGCCAACAAAGGTCCGTCTAGTCAAAGCTATGGTTTTTCCAGTGGTCATGTATGGATGTGAGAGTTGGACTATAAAGGAAGCTGAGTGCTGAAGAATTGATGCTTCTGAACTGTGGTGTTGGAGAAGACTCTTGAGAGTCCCTTGGACTGCAAGGAGATCCAACCAGTCCATCCTAAAGGAAACCAAGCCTGAATATTCATTGGAAGAACTGATGCTGAAGCTGAAATTCCAATTCTTTGGCCACTTAATGCAAAGAATCGACTCATTTGAAAAGACCCTGATGCTGGAAAAGATTGAAGGTGAGAGGAGAAGGGGACAACAGAAGTGGAGATGGTTGGATGGCATCACCGACTCAATGGACACGAGCTTGAGTGAACTCCGGGAGTTTGTGATGGACAGGGAGGCCTGGCGTGCTGCAGTCCGTGGGGTCACAGAGAGTCAGACCCAACCGAGCAACTGAACTGAACTGAACTAACTGTGCGCGAGTTCAGTTCATTCCTTGCTGTTGCCAGATACTAACACAAGGTGGCGGCCTGGTCAAGAGCGAGACGATGGTCCCTTCAGGTGGTCGGCGCCCAGGGCTCCAGTGTTTAGTCGCTCAGTGGTGAGTGCCTCTTTGCCACCCCATGGACTATAGCCCGCCAGGCTCCTCTGTCCATGGGATTCTCCAAGCAAGAATACTGGAGTGGGTTGCCATGCCCTCCTGCAGGGGATGCTCCTGGCCCAGGGATCGAGCCTCTGTCTCCTGCCTCTCCAGCACTGCAGGTGGATTCTCCACCAGCTGAGCTACCGTGGAAGCCCATGGCTCCCGCCTGTCTCCTACCTGCCCACCCCTCGTCCCTTTCCAAGGACTTCTCCAGGCCCCGAGCAACAAGGAAGTGCAGTGCCAACTGGAATCCGCTTGCCTCGCTCCTGCCAGTCTTCCCGTAAGCTGACACTTGCCCCCGGAACACCCAGACGCCTCCTCTCCAAGAGAACACTGTCCACGTACAGGGGAGGCATTCAGGCCATCTTGGTCCAAAGCCAGAAGAAGCAACTTGGGCTGGCACCCACTGGGTGCCACTGGGAGGCTTCACGGACGGTGGAACCGCTCCACGCATTCAACACGTTTCCCCAAGCCCCTACTGTGTGCCAGGCACGGTGCTGGGACCTAGCACTCCTGCAGTCCACGGCAGCCCTCTGTGGAGGGCAGGTGTGTCCCCACTGGACAGCTGAGAAAACTGAGGCTCAGAAAGGACATGTGACCTGCCCAGCACTGGGCAGTTGACCAGGGGTGGCGATCTTGACCCCACACGGTACTGTTGCCAGAAGAGGCCCCTCAAGGGACGGTCTGCCCAGAACCCTGTGGATCCATGCTCTGTGAGAAAGTCTGGGGCTGGGGGAGAGGCCGGAGCCACAAGCCCTGAACCCAGGACCCCGGGGCCTTCCTCAGCCCCAGTGTTACACCCCCTGGGCACAGAGGGACTCAGGGCCTAACAGGTACGGAGCTAGCGGTTGAAGCATATTAGGTCATCTTCCAGGTGTGTGACCTCAGGCAAGCTGCTTACCCGCTCTGAGCCTAAATTGCCCCTAATGACAAAGAGCTAATGCTAATACCCATCCTATAGGGTTGTGGATGGGATGAAGTGCCTGGCATGGCAGGCAGAACTGGGGACCCCACAACTCTCCATACCCATGGGCACTGCCCACAGTGAGCGACCCAAGGCTCTGGAATGTGGGTGGGTTTTCTCCCCCGCCCGGCCCGCCCAGGGCCCAGCCTCACCTCTGGCAGGACACGGCAGGCTGGCATTCTCTCCTGCTATCCTCTCCAGTAGGCCGCTTGTCTCATCGGCCCCCCAGTGTGGTGGCTCTGGTGGGAGGTGATGTGGCCACACTCACACCCCAAAACCCAAAGCCTGGTGCCACCCCCCCCCCCCCAGGAGCCCAGGGCTTGGGTGGCGGGAGCATTCCCTTCAGAGCCTCAGCTGGAATAAGGGGCACAAGCTCTGCACCCCAGCCCTCAGCCTCTGGGCCAGAGGCGTCAGCTCACCACCCCCCCCCCCCGCCCCAGGGTGGTCCATGGAACAGCCTCTAGGGCCACACATGACCACCCCGGGCTCAGGGGCTGAGCTCGGGCATCCGGCCCCTCCAGCAGCAGCTTTATGTGTGTGTTTCAGATTCATCAGAGCAAACAGGCTAGCCCCAGGGATCCAGAACTTTCTATTCACCAGACACTTCACACGCATTCTCGCACTGACCCCTCACATATTATTAGACACATTTTATGGGGTCAGAGAATGAAAATGACTGGCCGATGGTTGTCCAGCTGGAAAGTGGGAGAAGCTGGCCCCAGGCCCAGGCGTCTGCTCTTCAATCAGCAACCCCAGGGCGCCTGCAGCCCACCCTGAGGAAGGAACCCCGCCCCCGCAACCCGGGGCTGGTGAGAGCTGCCTGATGCAGCCTCAGGTCTGGGGGAAAGAAGCAGTCCAACAGCTCAGAAGCCCAGACAGCTGCAGGCGGCTGCAGAAGGTGGGGGGACCAGGGAGCTCTGGGGGTCGGGGGCCACTCACCCAGCACCCTGAGATCCAGTTCCCAGGCGTCTACCCCGGCGCTGCTGGATGCCTCGCAGCGGTATGTCCCGGCGTGGGAGGTTTGGATGGCCGCGAAGTGGACGGAGCCCTCGGGTCCCTCACCGCGCAGGGCCACCCCATCCTTGGACCAGGTCACCCGGGGCTCCGGGCTGCCCTCGGCCACACAGTTCAGGTCCACGGCTTCTCCCACTAGCACCTTCAGGACCCGCGGGCCTGGCTGCACCTGGGGGGGCACTGACAGGGCCACAGGGAGGGGGGTCAGGGCAGGGGCTCAGGGTGTGGGGGGGACGCAGAGCCCAGACCCACAGAGCAGGCCCAGCCTGCTCAGGGCTCTCCACATCCCTGGGCATCACCAACCCACAAGAGGGCAGGGGTGATCTGAGGCCGATCGTGCCTCGGTTTTCAGGAAACGATATTAGGACGCCTTGTGTGGACCCCTTCCCCTCCCATGCGTGAGTGCCATCACCCTTTCCCCTGAGCAACCGTCTCTCATCCAAGAATGGCTCCTCCTTGCTTGGCTTACTTCCCCACCCCGCCCAGCACCCACCCCCACCCCCGGGCTTGCCCCCAGCACCATGTGAGAATCACCAGCTCGGTGTGGGATGGGGACACCGAGGCCCGGGGGGCAGCAGGCATGAGCAGGAGGCTTCAGATCCTAGCCCTGCCCCTCGAGGTCACAGGACCCTGCATTGGCCAGGGCCTCGGCTTCTCACAAAGCTGCCCCGGGTGCAACAGGACAGCATCAGAGCGGCCAGCGTGGAGCCTGGTCCACAGTGGTGCTTAACACGCAGCGGCTTAGACCCACTCTCAGGGTTCCCAGCTCCCTCTTTTCCTTTCCCTGGGGTGGGGTGGGGGCGAGGGAGATGATGGGTTTCATTTCTTCCACATTTTCTGTTTTCAAGTCGCTTTCCCATCCTCCATCCCACTTGGTCCCTCCCACGGGTGGGTGATGCCATGCCCATTTTGCAGATGAAGAAACTGAGGGTCAGAAAGGTTATGTGACTTGACCAGACTCATCCACTCCATACTGGCTAACAGGAGCTGGACCAGCCCCAAGCCTGGGTCTGGATGAGCTGGAAACCAAGTGGTTTCCATGCAGCCAGTCTGGGTGAGCCCAGGAGAATTCTCAGAGACTTGGAAAAGTGTCCTGGGCCCTCAGGGGAAGTTGAGGACACCCACTCCCTTCCCAGCTTCAGAGGAGGATCCCGAAGATAAGACCATCCATGGGAGCTGGCCCCTGGGCAGAGATTGGCTCCCCTACCGCCAGCCCAGAGCCTCGTTTTCCAGGAGCAGGAGGGTGGACAGGGTGCCTACTACCCCCCTGAAAACACTAACAGTTTCCACTGTGCTAAGCACCTGAAGTCATCAGTACCCTTACTGTGGGATAGGCGTTATTGCCTCTACTTTATAGACAGGAATGGACTTCCCCGATGGCTCAGATCGTAAAGCGTCTGCCTACAATGCAGGAGACCCAGGTTCAATCCCTGGGTTGCCAAGATGCCCTGGAGAAGGAAATGGCAACCCACTCCAATATTCTTGCCTGGAAAATCCCATGGACAGAGGAGCCTGGTGGGCTACAGTCCACGGGGTCGCAAAGCGTCGGACGTGACTGAGCGACTTCACTTTCTTACAGATAGGAATCCAAGGCTCAGAGAGGCCAAGCAGCTGGCCTAAGGTCACAGAGCCAGTCGGTGGCAGAGTCAGCATTCAAACCCGGCTCCGTGCATCCTCCTGCCCCTGCTTCCCTGTCTCTCTCCGGGGCTGTGCTGTGCTTAGTCGCTCAGTCGTGTCTGACTCTGTGCGACCCCATGGACTGTAGCCCTCCAGGCTCCTCTGTCCCTGGGATTCTCCAGGCAAGAATACTGGTGTGGGTTGCCACGCCATCCTCCAGAGGATCTTCCCAAACCAGGGATTGAACCCAGGTCTCCCGCACTGCAGGCGGGTTCTTTAACATCCGAACCACCTTCTCTCTCATACGCTCATGTAAACACACAGCAAAGCTTTGAGCCCCTCCCTCTCTGAACCTCAGTCTGTCCACCTGTAAAATGGGGACTTAAGCCTAGAGCAGGGTTTGGCTGTTTCTGGGAAGGGCCAGAGAGTAAATATCTTAGGCTCTGCAGGCCAGATGGTCTCTGTCTCAGCTACTAACTTTGCCATTTCAGCGTGAAGAGAGCCACAGACACTACGTAACCGAACGTGCGTGGAGGCATTCCAATGAAGCTTGTATTAATGGACACTGAAGAACTGAGTTTCATATAATTTTCATATGTCACATTATTTGCTTTTTCTCCCCCAGTCATTAGAAAACGCAGACATCATTCTTCACTTGTGGGCCAAATGAGAACGGCGTGTAGGCGAGGAGCGGCTGAGGGCTGTGGTTGGTGGACCCGGGTCTCAGATGGCTCACTGGGACTCTTGGAGGGGACAGGCTCCCCGCCTCTTTGGTGGAGTGACTCCACTGGGTGGCTCCTGTGAATGGGACCTGGACCCCGCAGGTGAACGGCCACTCCTGGGCCCCCACCTGGGCTGGGACCCAGAATCCCCTCTGTGGGTCGCCCTCCCAGCCCCTAAGTCCCTGCCGCCTTGGGGTCCCACCCTCGGTTCTCAGGAGGGAGCTCTGAACAGCCTTGTCCGAGCTCAACCAAGGGGTACAGGAGACGGGAGGAATAGGGGTGGGGAGAAGGAGAGACAAGACTTGAAAAGACAGGAAATAAGGTAGATGGGGCACACACTGGGGGCCATGAAAAGGTGACGGAGCCTGGTGGGGGATGGGGAGAGACACCAAAAGGCCCGGGAGAGATGGGGGCAGGGGGCCACGTGGTGAGACGGAGGCTGCCAGCCCGGGCCCTACCTTGCACCCTGAGGATGTAGTACTGAGAAGCGGACCCGGCAGGGTTACTGGCTGTGCATTCGTAGAGGCCGCTGTCACTGACCCGGGCCTGAGCCAGACGCAGGGAGCCCGGCAGGAGGAGGTGATGCCTGAGGAAATGATGCACACTGGTGAGACCCCAGCCAGCCCCACATCTGCTGGAAAGGTCTCATGACCCAACCAGTTGCCTCCTCCAGGAAGCCAGCCAGGACTGAGGCAGTATCCGCCACCCACCCTTCACCACTCCCTTGCCCTGCTTCCAGTTCCCCAAACCACCAGGCCAAGGCCAGGTCCACTCCAACTGGTATAAGAGACAAAGAGCATTAGGCTAGGAGTCCGCTGGCTGGGTTTGACTTTGAACTCCAATTTTGAGCTGGGTAAAGCAAGTCCTCTTGGAGCCTCTGTTTTCTCATCTGTAAAATGGGTACATTAAGGAATGCTATGACTGGGGCTGGTGAACAGATTCCACGTGGGCTCAGTCCAAGGCCTGGCACCTGGTCGCCAGTCACTCCCCCTCTTCTAATGCACACACCTATCCCTCAACTCTGCCCTGAGACGCGGGGAGGAGGCCTCACTTGGAGGACCCCCGGCTTCCAGGGAGAAGCTGCAGGCCAGAGGCCCTCTGCATCTACGGGTCAGGTTCACCCAGACTCCGAAGCCTGTGCTTTTTGGTGTCCAGCTATCTGGCGCTGGGCTCTCGGGAGGAAGCTGTGAGGCTCCCCCATCACTGCCCTCCCCACTCCAGCCCACCTGCTGAAGTCACCCGGCCCCCATCCCACAGAAATCTGGGACCCTCAGCCAGGCTCCTGCAGCTGGACTGGACCCCAGGGGACCCCCGCAGACATGATATCACTGGCCCATATGTGCTGGCTCCGTGTAGCCCCTGCCCCCATAGAACTGGGAGGGCAGCTGCGGCCCCTGGCCCTGGCCAGCCCCGAGCGCTAGCAGCCAGCGTAGGGGTGGGAGACCCCCAAGGGCCAATCCCTCCCCCGCCTGTGCTCATCAGGGTCCAGCTGGGCTCCAATCCCGGTCCCCACTCCCCTCTCAGCTAAATCTTAGATTCCTCCTATGCAAAACAGGGATGACAGTGGTCCCCCATTTACTAAACAGCTGCAAGCGAAGTACTGGGCATACACTTATCCACCAGGCCGATATTGCTGGCAACTCACTCTCTGTGCAATCTCGGGCTACTAGCTTTGCCCTGCGGGTCCTGCGTCTCCCCATCTGTAAAGTGGGGTTGTAATCCCCCTGCCTAGTAACCCCCTCCTCTAGTTTGCCCTGAGCGTCCAGCAGGCACTTGGGGCAAGTTCTCTGAGGACAGCTGTGAGTGATACACGAGCTGGTGGTCTCTAGAGCCCAGGCACCGGGCTGGGGCCACAGGCTCTGACCCTGTTCTGCCACGTGCCTGCTGTGTGATGTTTGTTAAGTCACTCAACCTTTCTGTGCTTTGCTGTCTCCTTTGCAGGGCAGGGGGAAATAAGTGCTTCTTCCTCATGGGGTTGTCCAGAGGATGAAAGACCTAATTCACAGCACGGCGCCTGGAACAGTGTGAATGCGTGCTTAGTCGCCCAGTCCTGTCCCACTCTTTGCGACCCCATGGACAGCAGCCTGCCAGGCTCCTTTGTTCTTGGGATTTCCCAGCAAGAACACTGGAGTGGGTAGTCATTCCCTTCTCCAGGGGATCTTCCAGACCCAAGAAGAGGGACACACGCAACGAAGGTTACCATGGTGACGACAGTACATCCATTACAACACGCAACATAATTTTGCACTGTTTAAAACTCATACAAATGGCAAAGCGTATGTGTACGTGGGTCCAATTCGTTCACTTTTCGTCCATTGTGTGAGTTTACCACACTTGATTAATTAGTTCTCCCTTCGGTGTGCATTTAAACATCTAGATTTTTTTTCTTTCTTCCAACCCTGCTCTCCTTCCTTTGTTCTTTCTTTCGCCACCAGAGCCCTCTGCACACTGCTGTGTGTCCCCCACGCATAGGAGCTGGCCTCCTGGGCCATACCTAGGCTCACACACCATCAGCTCTCACAGAGGCCGTCACTCCCTGCTGCAGGGCAGGGCTTCTTATCAGAATTTTCCAGCCGCATGTGAAACATACACATTCCCAGGCCCCAGCCAGATTTGGGGGGTGGAGGCTGGAATCAGGGTTGTACCAAGACCCTCTGGGGTCCACCCCTTGGGAGCAATGCCCCGGGACACAAGGAAGTGCCCCTGCCCCCCAAAAGTGACCCGGAGGAGCAGGCGGGAGCTGGGCTTTGACAGCAAGTGCTATCGCCCCCACCCACGGCCTTTGGGCTGAGGAATCCCTCTCTCCAAGTCTGTGTCCTCACCTGGGATCACAGGATACGGCGCATATGAAGTGACATGACACACACAAAGTCCGTGGTCCCTGGGACGTAGTAAGTGCTCCATACACAACCCCGCTGCTAGTAAAAAACTCACCCCCAGTGTCCATGTGCTCGCTCCCAGCCCCCAATCAGTAGGTCCCTTAGTCTTCCAAAGTGGAAGGAAAAGGAGCAAAAACACCACACAGATGTCTGTTTGTCCCCGTGACAAGTAAACCTCTCCCCTGTGCGGCTCCACCGCCCTGGCTTGGCTCTTCTCATCCACCGCGGTCGTGTTTTATTTTTTTAGGTTAAATAGTGTCAACATCCAACAACACGAGCCAAATCAGCGTGAGGCTGAAACATACACACTTAATCACACTTGGGGCGGTGACATGGCTCCCTCGGGGACTTTGCTGCGAACCTCGACTAGCCAAGCGGGGGACCCCCTGGGTCAGTGGAAAGATGTCTAGGCTGAGCACCAGAGTTTTGGGTCCAAGGTCCCATTCTGCTCTAGAGTGTGCAACCTCAGACAGGGCAAACAACATCTCTGACCCCAACTTCTTCATATTTGAAAAGGCAGCTCTGGACTCCTTTTATCTCAGAGGTTGCCTTCTAGTCCTTTAGAACTTTAGAGGCTAAAGGACCTCTTGCTCCTTCCCTCCTCAAGCCCTTAAAAGGATAGGAAGTGGAAGCTTCTGGGGGAAAAAAAAAAAAACAATAATGAAAGAAACTTCCAAAAGTGGAAACAATTCTCAACAATAAAAGAGGCCTCTTGTCTTTCTCATGATGAGCCCCAGGTCATTTCCTAGAAAGGGAAGGCTGCTCGCTATATCACAGAGAAGGGGACAGAGAGAAAGGAGATTCCATCTTATAGATGGTCAAGCTGAGACCTCTAGAGACCCCTCCATCGCAGCTTTCACCACACTGGCCTGTGACCATCCGTCACCCGTGGGCCCTTAAGAGGACATATTTCCGTCCACCTTATTTGCCTTTGTATCCCCAGAACCTAGCCCAGACCTGGCACAGAGCAGACCCCACTCAGACCAGACTTAGGACAATGATGTGGGGCCTGGGATCAGAGAGGACCTGGAGGTCTGGGGGTTCCAGGGTAGCCCTTCTGAACCACCCAAACCCCATGCCCCTCGCATGCTCTCTCCACGTTCCCAAGGCTCCCCGAGGTTTGGGGGCTACAAGCTCTGGGCACAGGGATGGGCACGGGGAGGGGCAAGGTGAGAGGAAGCGAGGAGAGGGCTGCCGTGTGCCGGGTGCATGTGGTGTAATTAGCAACAGACTCCCATGCAGTGAGAGCAGCCAGATGGCTCCAAGTGGCGCCCAGATGAAAACACGGAGAGGTTCGAGGGGAATTTCCTGTTTATGACATGCACTGGGCGCGAGCCTTCACTGCTGGCTGTGAGGTTCACACAGCCACGCAGATGGTGGGGGACGGTGGTAGGGAGATCCACCTACCCTGCCGGGTCCCCCCTGGCCCTGAGAGCTCCAAGGGGAACATACCTGCCCGGAGAGACCAGAGGGCATTGGGTAGATAGTGCCAATCCCAGGCCACACCTTTGCTGCAACTCAGGTAGGGGTCTCCTCTCCATGCAGCTGCCTCTGCTGCCTGAGGTGGACCCTTGCTCTCACACAGAGGCTCCTGGGACCACGACGGCACTTACCGCACCTGCAGCCACCTGTCACTCTCTGATGGCTCTGTGGGGGGAGGGGCCAGGTGTGCCCAGGTTCCTGCCATGTCCTCGGCCCTTAGCATGGGCACTGGCCCATAACAGGTGCTCAATAAATATTTGATGGCAAATCCCAACTGTCCCTGTCCATACACACACACCTTCCCACCTTCGCTCACAGTGTTTCCCACACCCCATCCGATCTCACTGCTCTCCTGCCCCCCAGGTCCCCTTCAAGGCAGCGCAGCAGCTCCTCTGGGAAGCCTTCCCTGATGAGACCAGGCAGGTTAGTTACACTTTCCCTGCTCTGAATTCTGTGGAACCAAGTTCTGCCAATTGCTTGTTCATTCACTGATCCACTCATCTGACAAAGAGCCACTGGGTTCAAGGCAGGCCGGCTGCCGCTGGGGCGGAGTGAATGCCCCCTGTCCTCAGGTTGCTGGGAGTCTAGGTGGTTGGCCCAGTCCCTCTTGCTGGGTCCCATGCTTGTCCTGCTGCCCTCGTTTCTAAGCTGTCCATCCAACCTCCTCGGTGATCAGAGCCTTCCAGGAGGAAGTTGTGAAATGAATGATCAGCGCCCGCGCAGAACCGAGCTGGCCAGAGGCTGATCCTCACCCGCAGCGCACAGCAGAGCTGGGCAGTGCTCAACAGATCCCCACCGCATGTCACTACATGCTGGCCACGCATCTGCTGGGCCAGGGCAGGGTCTGAGCTTGGGGCAAGGATTGCCCCCCTCCCCGCCAGCACCACTCAGCCTGAAGAGCACCTTCACCCATGCACAGCGACCACTCTGACCTTCAGGCATATCATAGACCCTTGTAAGGAAGTTTCAAACGGAAACCCCAAGCTGGAGCAATTCAGGAAGAGGGGCCTGACACCAACTGAATGACCAAGCAAAATAAGGGAGCACAGGGTTAAATGCACATCCCCCAAGCCCGTGAAACATAAACCTGGAGATAGCTAAGAGGTGATGGCTGTCAATACTCAGATGCTTCCTATGCACCACTGTGGAGCTAAGCACTTCCATGTACACTTGAAACGCCCCAAATCCAAACCTGCAAGGCAGGCAGATCACCCCAAGGCAGGGTTGATCCTGTCATCACCCCTTTCACAGAGGAGAAAACTGAGACCCAGATGGATGAAGTCGTGCTGTGCATGGCCACCCAGACACCAGGCTAGGAATCAGCATAAGTTAGGAAGATCCAGTAAGGTAAAGACCCCCATGGGGAGCCCCTGGGCAGTGCCTGCCATGCCATTGGCTTGCAAGGGGGAGCAGCTTTTCTCTGAGCCCCCTCCCCTCCTCTGAGCCAGGAGGGGGAGTGAGTGTCCCACCGCCCTGTAGCATCCCTGGACGCTCCATTCTTTCACTGTTCCCTCCCCGCCCCCCCTCCCCCACAAGGCTGGCTTGGCCCGGTGTGGATCCTGGCCGGCTGCCCCCGGGAGCCAGAGCCGGAGCCAGGAGCACTTGCAGCTGTCCCAGCTACACATCAGAACCACAAACAAACATTGTTGCCTAGCAACACCACTTCACCCCAGCATCCCTGGGCTGAGTCAAGGGACCAGAGCCACTAGGCACTCTCCGGCCACTATTGCCTGTTCAACTCTTTCATTTCTCAGATGGGAACACTGAGGCCCAGAGAGAGGGAAGGGTCTTGTTCACGTTCACTCAGGGAGCTGGGGGTATGGCTGGGAAGGGTACTCAAAGTCTTTTGCCACCTGACGTCACACACAGCCTGGACCCGTCTTCTCTGTCCTAGACAGTCCTGGGCACAAAGATGCTCAATAAATCTTGTAGACTTCAATTTTGACTTCACAACTCCAGTGTTTTTTTTCCCAAACAGCAGTTCCACAGGGTAAGAGGCACCCGGTAACCATTCCCAGCCTTGGACTCAACCCTTGGTTTTTGGGGCTCTACCCCAAGGAAATGATCCAGGAGATAAAGAGAAGCATTTGTGCAAAGATGTTCCAACAGCCCCATTTATTATCACCAAAAACTGGCAACAGCGCATCTGCCTCAAACAGAGGAAGAGCTTAGCAACCGTGGGAGCTGAATGCCCGGAATGTTATTTTGCCCTTTAAATGAAAAGCAATGACATGGGTCAGGATGAATCTAGGAAATGGGTAAATATGGGAAAGTGTGGAAAAATCAATGAGGGCAGGATAGAAGATGCACTCAGTTTAATTCTCTAAAAGCATCTGTAAGAATATGTTAGAAGGGGTCATGGACACAGGTGGGTGGTTTAGAGTTTCAGGGGTATTCAGGTTCCTACTATGTTTTCTTACCATTAGGACTTTCTGACTCAGGAGGTCAAGTCTCCTTGAGTTCAGAATATTCTCTAGAATCTCCAGAGAAAGCAGTAGCCTGCCTGACCTTGGCCCAGAAGCCCGATGTGTGTGTGCCCACGTGTTCTCACGCCTGCCTCTCTGGTGTGTCTGTGTGCCTGTCCATAAGTGTTTGCGTCTATGTCACAGCTGGAATCAAGATTGCCGGGAGAAATATCAATAACCTCAGATATGCAGATGACACCACCCCTAGAGCAGAAAGCAAAGAGGAACCTTTTTGAAGAACCTTTTTTCATCAAGAAGAGCCTCTTGAGGAAAGTGAAAGAGGAGAGTGAAAAAGCTGGCTTAAAACTCAGCATTCAGAAAACGAAGATCATGGCATCTGGTCCCATCACTTCATGGCAGATAGATGGGGAAACAGTGGAAACAGTGGCTGACTTTATTTATGGGGGCTCCAAAATCAATGCAGATGGTGATTGCAGCCATGAAATTAAAAGATGCTTGCTCCTTGGAAGAAAAGCTATGACAAACCTAGACAGCATATTGAAAAGCAGAGACATAACTTTGCCGACAAAGGTCTGTCTTGTCAGAGCTATGGTTTTTCCAGTAGTCACATATGGATGTGAGAGTTGGACCATAAAGACAGCTGGGAGCCGAAGAATTGATGCTTTTGAACTGTGATGTTGGAGAAGACTCTTGAAAGTCCCTTGGACAGCAAGAGCCAACCAGTCCATCCTAAAGGAAATCAGTCCTGAGTATTCATTGGAAGGGCTGATGTTGAAGTTGAAACTCCAATACTTCGGCCCCCTGATGCAAAGAACTGACTCATTTGAAAAGACCCTGATGCTGAGCAAAATTGAAGGCAGGAGGAGAAGGGGACGACAGAGAATGAGATGGCTGGATGGCATCACCAACTTGATGAACATGAGTGTAAGTAAACTCCGGGAGTTGGTGATGGACACGGAGGCCTGGCGTGCTGCGGTTCATGGGGTCGCAGAGAGTCGGACATGACTGCGCGGCTGCACTGCACTGACGGTGTCTATGTCAGCGTGCCTGGCCACGTGTCTGTGTCTCTGTGCCTGTCCTTGTGTCTTCATGTCTGTAGGTGTCTGTGCACGTCTATGTGTGTGTGTGTTAGGGCCCTGCCCAGGAGAGGAAAAAGTCAGGATTCTAGTTCCCCACCTGCCACGGCTTCTGTTTCCTCCCTCAGTGCCCTGCGCATGACCCTGCCCACCCCACCCACCTCCAGGATGGCCAGCAGAAGAGGGCAACCTCTCGCCCAGAAGAGGAGGCCTCACAGGCTCAGCCACACTGTGGAATTCAACCCTGATTGCACCAGAGTCTCCACGGAGCACCAGCGTCTCCATGGAGCACCAGCGCTGCAGGTCTGCTGGCGACCCAGACCACAGCGCCTTGGCCAGGGTCGGCACAGAATCAGGAAAGAGAGGCCCTGCGCAACCCTAGCAGTTCAGGCCTCCCCCTGCCCTCTCTCAGCAGAGGACAGAGGACAGAGGACAGAGGGCAGAGGCAATTAATTGCAAGAGAGGGGCGTGGCTCAGCCGGGCAGAAGGGGTGTGGCAGAAGAGGGGCGGGGCTCAACTATGTGGAAGAATCTCAGGTTCTCTCCTGTTCTGGAGGCAGATAGTCACCCATGACTCATCGGAATACTTTCTGAAGCAACCAAAATGCCAGCTTTGAAGCTGAGCCTTGGTGGGACGCGAGCGGCAGCGTGTCCCTGGGAGATGGAAAAGATGGAGGAGGAAGTGCGGAAGAGCAGCGGCCAGCAAGGCCACCCACCCCCCGACACCATCACTGCTTCGTGTGCGTCCCACAGGTTTGTTGCTGTTGCTGTTGTTGTCACTTTTTGTTTTACGTTGGGGTGTAGCCGATTAACAATGCTGCGATAGTTTCAGGTGGACAGCAAAGGGACTCAGGCATAGGTATGCATGTATCCATTCTCTTCCAAACTCCCCTCCCAGCCAGGCTGTCTGGTAACATTGAGCAGAATTCCCTGTGCTACACAATAGGTCCTTGTTATCCATTTTAAATGTAGCAGTGGGTCCATGCTGCTGCTGCTGCTGCTAAGTCGCTTCAGTCATGTCCAACTGTGCAACCTCATAGACGGCAGCCCATCAGGCTCCCCCGTCCCTGAGATTCTCCAGGCAAGAACACTGGAGTGGGTTGCCATTTCCTTCTCCAATGCATGAAAGTGAAAAGTGAAAGTGAAGTCCCTCAGTCGTGTCCAACTCTTAGCGACCCCATGGACTGCAGCCTACCAGGCTCCTCCATCCATGGGATTTTTCCAGGCAAGAGTACTGGAGTGGGGTGCCATTGCCTTCTCCCATCCCAAACTCCCTAGCTATCCCTCCTCCAGACATTTCCCCTTGTGTGTGTGCTTAGTCACTCAGTCGTGTCCAACTCTTCAAGCACATGGCTGACCAGGCTCTTCTGTCCATGGGGATTCTCCAGGCCAGAATACTGGAGTGGGCTGCTATGTCCTCCTCCAGGGATGCCCAACCCAGGGATCAAACCCAGGTCTCCCGCATTGCAGGTGGATTCTTTACCAGCTGAGCTACCAGGGAAGCCCATCCTTGCCTCACAGGTTTTTCAAATCTGCATTTTCTGGCTGAATGGCCTTGGGACCAAGGGAGCTGTGCGTCTGGTAAGACAACTGGGCTCTATTCTGTTCGGGGAAGTTGTCAGATGCCACAGGGAGGCCCAAAGAAGCACAGGAACACAGAACCCACGACTGAAGCTAAGATACAATCAAACGTCAGTGAAGTTATTATTCACAATTGCCAGCAAGAGTACACAGACCAAGTGTCCATCAGCTGGTGAATAAATCAACAAAAGGTGGTCCATCACCACGACAGAATATTATTCAGTCATAAAAAAGAATGAAGTCCTGATACCTGCTACAACACGCAGAAACCGCAAAAACATGGTTCTCAGTGAAAGCAGCCAGACGCAAAAAGTCACATTGTTCATGATTACATTTATGTGAACCGTCCAGAGCAGATCAATCCAAAGGCAGAAAGCAGACGAGTGGTTGCCAAGGGCTGGGCTGGGGTGGGGAACGGATGAGAAGTGGCCGCCAACCAGTGTGGGGATATTTTCATGGAGGAGGGTGCTGGAAATGTTCTAAAATTAATTGTGATGATGGTTACACAACTCAGAACTTACTAAAAAAACATATAATTGGAAAGCATGTGAATTATATCTCAATAAAGCTTTCCTATTGAAAAAAGTTGGTGAGAATTAAATGGGATAATAGATATGACGATGATAATTTTTAAAAGTTGGAAATAATGCTTTCGTTTCCAGCAGCAGCAGGAAAATGATATCAAAGGGGCTGATTTTCCACCACTCACGATGCACCAAACAGCGCACATTCATCACTGTATCTTGAAAGCAGGATTTAAACCGTGTCCACCTTACGGATGGAGAAGCAGGCCAAGAGGAGCCAGGGGCCACCTGAGGCCACACGACTAATACATAACCAGTCAGCATTCGCACGCAGGTCTGATTTAATGCCAGAGTCTTGGCCCTTTACCCCAGCCCCAACCCCCCCCAGGCATATTTTGCCTCTTCATGTAGGTGAACTCCCGGAATCTCATAAATCTCAAGAGAAAGCCATAAGCCAGCAAGAAGTGGAGGGGGCAAGGGAGAAGGAACAGAACGAAACTCTAGGATTGCAAAAGCAGCTTTCACAGATTTATGGCTCCCGGCTGGTCTATTAACGTATCACAACAAGGAGGGGTGAACAAATGGGAATTGCGATTCTCCATTTCAGTAACAAGCCAGAAACAAACAAGCACCCGCCGGCAGCCGTCCAGCCAAGGAGCCAGGACCGGGCTTTCTGGGGAGAGAGGCAGGTTCCTTTGGCCCCCACTCCCACCCACAACACGGAGCCGCCAAAGACCCCGGAGGGCATGCGGGTGGGGGCGGCACGGAACCAGCCCCATCATGGACCCCAGCAGCATTCAGGTGTGCAGGCTTCCAGGACCGGGAGGTTCACCAAACAGATGTTCGGAGAGGAGAGCCCCGTGTGTGGGTGTTGGGGTGGGGGGGGTGGAGGCTGCACCGCAGGCTGCTCTGAGACCTTCTCCATCTGGAACGTCTCAGAGACCTCGCCAGGACTGATGTCACCAGCTGGAGCTGCCCCCTCACCCACCCCCACCCCACGAGAGTCAAGGGCTCCAGCAGTTCTGAGGCCTTCTTGTTGGGAACCACCCTGCCCTACCTCCCTGTCTGAGGGTGGGGGTTTGGCCTGGCTTTGAAGGACAGCCTCCTTCCTCTCCCCCCCAACTCCCAGGACCTCTGAAAGCCTGGCTGCCAGACACCAGGGCAGAGGAGTACGCAAAGATGGAGAGCACGTGTCTTGCCCAGGAAGCGGTCCCAAACGTGGCGTTCCAACTTTGCTAGCTGAGTGAACATGAGCAGCTCACTCCACCTGGCTGAGCCTCATTTCCACTCGGTAGCAAGTGCTGCTGAGCAGATAGGAGGCGATCCTGCAGGCAGCGCCCCTTGGCTGTGCGGGGAGGGCCATGTGCGTGTTACTTCAGAGGCCTCGCCCTTCTGAAGGGCGTCCATGCTCCCTTAGAGGCCAATGGGTGAAAAGCACTGCCTGAGGAATCAGTTGCGTATTCCCCCAGGGGCTGTCCACAGGGTTCTACACACCAGCTGGTCACTGGACACCTTGAGGCCAGTTTCCCCAAACATCAAGCTCTGTCCATCCCCGGGCCCGAGGCCATGCAGCTGGGGTTACCTGTCGGTGATGGGCAGCATGGGGCGGGAGTCCTTGGTCCAAGTGACCAGTGGAGGTGGAGAGCCCTGGGCCTCACAGTCAAGGGTCACTTCATCACCAGCCTTGGCCGTGACCCTCAGAGGCTTGTCTGCTTCATGTGATCCATTCACAAGGATCCTGGGCTTGGCTGTTGGTGGAAGGATGCAGGGACTGTGAGCAGGGCGGGAAGCCATGGGATGCGGCCTGCAGAGGACCAGCGTGGCTTCCCTAGGAAGCTGAGGTGGTACTGCCACCCTGGACGTGTGGAGGACGGTGGGCTCTGCTATATTGGGAGAGTGTAGGTTTCGGGTTGGACTCAGATCTGATGGTTTCCCCCAGCCACCCCTCCGCCTATCCACCCCGCCCTCCTTCTGGAAGCTCATCTTGCTTTGCTGATCTCAACATGGTCCCTCCTGCCCCAACGTCTATGTCCCTCTAGCTTCTTTCCATCCTGCTCCGCTTCCCTGGGGGCACTCTGGCAGGTTCTTTCCTCCCTCCTTTCTCTCCCTTCTTGGCCTGAATCATCCCATTTATCCTCAGGAATAAATGGAATTAACCATCAGCTGATGCCCAATCTCCCTCCATGCTTAGGGCCCAAGGGGAACCCTGGTTCCAAACAGTTCAATACACACTTAATTATTTAATGGCAGTTGTGATGGGCACTAAGAAGGGGACATTCCAGAGAGTTCAGCCTGAGGGATCAGAGAGCTCTGAGATCTGACTGATGGGAGAAGTCAGTGGACCAGAAGTGAGGGAAGGGCATGCAAACAGAAGGAACCGTTTGTGCAAAGGCCCTGAGGTAGGATGGGTCATTTAAGAAATTGAAAGGTGGCCAGAGGTTCTGGGCACTAAGGGTCAAAGAGTCGTGGAGAAAGGTGGGCAAGGGAGCTGCTGAGGGGTGGG
Source organism: Capricornis sumatraensis (assembly GCF_032405125.1). Classification (NCBI taxonomy): domain Eukaryota; kingdom Metazoa; phylum Chordata; class Mammalia; order Artiodactyla; family Bovidae; genus Capricornis; species Capricornis sumatraensis. Next base: position 6,312,737 of record NC_091069.1, read on the forward strand.
AGTCCAGTGTAGGGCCTTGCGTCTTCCCCAGGCTTGTTAATACGAAGGTCTCTCCCCCTCCCCATCCATTTACTGAGCTGGAACCACTCTTGGAGCATGGGGACACTGCTGGGGACAGTCCTCAGAGGGAGGACGGCTTTGATCTTCAGACAGGAAGAGTTTAGAGGCAGGGCTGCTGACCGGGTGCCAGGAAGATGCAGGGGAGGTCAGACTGAGCATGCCCCTGCCTCCACACCTGCCCGGCCCCTCTCCCAGGACAGGGGTGGCCATCACTCACTGTTGACAGAAAGTCGCATCTCCTGGCTGGAGAAGCCCACTGCATTGGTGGCTGTGCAGACATAGGCCCCTGCGTCCTGGACAGACGGCCAGGGGATGACCAGGGTGCCGTCCTTGCTCACGTTGTAGTGGGGATCCCCGGAGGCCAGGGCATTGGTCTCCTGCAATGGAGTCACAGGTGACATCAGCAAAGCCCACCTCCCACGGCAACTTGCATCGCTCCTCTCCCCATGATCACTGGGCCTACCTCTCTGGTTACCTTTATGGTAACAGGCTTCACCTACCTTGGTCCAGGTGATGGTGGGGGTGGGAACTCCTGAGGCTACACAGGGGAGAGAGGCTGGAACGCCTTCATTGGTGATGTGGTGGGTGGCAGTGGGCTGGATTCTAGGTGGCACTTTTAAAAACAAACCAATTTCATAAACCAGAGTTCACAGCAGCATTGTTCACAATAGCCAAAAGGTGGAAACAATCCAAGTAGCCAGCAGAGGGGGATGGATAAACAGAATGTGTTGTGTATGTATGGAATATTATGCAGCCCTGAAAAAGGAACAACTGTCTGATACATAGTACAACGTGGATGAACCTTGACAATATTATGCAAAGTGAGATAAGCCAGACATGGAAGGACAAATACTTAAGATTACACTTACGGGAGATACCGTGAACAAGCAAGCTCATAGAGGCAGGAAGCAGAATGGCGGTGGCCAGGGGCTGGGGGAGGGGAAACGCGGAGTTGGCAGGTACAGTTTCAACTTGGGAAGCTGAAAAAGTTCTGGAGATGGATGGTGGTGATGGCTGTGAAACTGTGTCCCATGGAGTTAAAAACCCATCCCAAAACTGAGCCCCATGGGGTTAACAATACCGGCAACTAACAGAAATTCTTGAGCTTATCTTACATCTTGCTGCCTACCCTTCTGCTTGAGCCTGCCTTCGCTGAGCAAGCTCGCTTAATTGTTTCATTGCAAATGGCATATCCTCCAAGCTTCGTGTAGCCTAAACAATAAGATGTTTGTCTGAGTTGTTTTCCAGGAAAACAACTGGACGTCAGCTGTGTTTAGTTAGACTACAAGCCAGCTAAGACTGATTGGGACCACTGACCCTAAAAGTGTGTCTACGCAGGTGTCTGATAAGTGACTTTCTGACATCAGAGGGCCAAAAGCCCCACCCTCAGATCATGCTAGGCGTCTCCATTTTTTGACATGCATCTCATGGAGAAGCAAGTCAGCCAGGCACACCTGCACAGAACAATGATGACCTCGCCCTTTCCCTACCTGCAGCCACCTTTTCCCATGCCTTTGGCCACCTCATGCGAAGAATTGACTCATTGGAAAAGACCCTGATGCTAGGAGGGATTGGGGGCAGGAGAAGGGGACGACAGAGGATGAAATGGCTGGATGGCATCACCGACTCGATGCACATGAGTTTGGGTGAACTCCGGGAGTTGGTGATGGACAGGGAGGCCTGGCGTGCTGCAGTTCATGGGGTTGCAAAGAGTCGGACACGACTGAGCAACTGAACTGAACTGAACTGAAGACCACCTTACTTCTTTAATAAATATCCTAAGCCTCTGGCCTTTGGGGAGGCCAATCTGAGACTTATTCTCCTGTCTCCTCACTTGACTGCCATGTGAACACACCCTTTCTCTGCAGTAAACCTCAGCATCTCAGTGTTCTGGCTTGCTGCATTCTGGGCAAGGGTCTTCCCAGATGGTGCTAGTGGTAAAGAACCCGCCTGCCAATGCAGGAGACATAAGAGACACAGGTTCGATCCTGGGTCAGGAAGATGCCCTGCAGGAGGGCATGGCAAGCCACTCCGGTATTCTTGCCTGGAGAATCCCATGGACAGAGGAGCCCGGCGAGCTACGATCCATCGGGTGGCAAAGAGTCAGACGTGACTGAAGCGACAGTACGCACAAGCATGCATGCTGGGCAAATGAGCCTGCTGGCGCAGCAACGTGATGCCGCTTATGCTACTTAATTTATGCCACTGAACTGTACACTTTAAAATGGTTAAAATGGTAAGCTTTATATCATGTATACTTTATCATGATTTTTTAAAATAACATGTTAGCAGGAGAATACAGCCGCCACTGCTGTAAATTCATGTCCCAGACAGAGGGCAGCCTGTGTCTAGGAACCAGCTGTGCCTTTTCTTCACTGTGGGACTTCAGATAAATCACTTAATCTTTTGGTACCCATATTCCTTGATCAGAAAAAAAAAAAAAGCTAAATTAACCTCAATTCCCTGCTCACTCTCTGGGGATGGACAGATGAGAAGTGGCAAGCAGGAATGTTCACAGGACACAGTGAACTTGAAAACAAGTGCAGAATCCATCCTGGGAACCATCCAGATTTTCAGGCATTAAAACGGGGCAGGGCGGGGGCGGGGGGGAGGTGTCTGCAGGAGGAGCAGCGGAAGGGAACTGGGCATGGAGAAATCAGACCCAGGAGGGAAGGCCAGAAGCCAAGGGCTCTAGTGGTAACACTAAGTTCCTTCGGGGGAATGCCCTTCTGGATTCTCTCAGGTGGCCAAAGCCAGCAAGTCAATCAGAATTTGTTGAATGGAAGTGAAATGAGCCAGGAGAGCAGAGCTTGATCGCTGCTCCCACAGAGGGGGCTGTGTGCAGGGCAGGAATTGAAGGGGAGGCTTCCTGCAGAGGCAGCCCTCACTGATGCTATGATTTGCTGTTACCTCCGTCTTGGAGCCCCAGCTTCCTTAACTTCAGAGCGTGGAGGCTCTTAAACGCTCCGCTTCGAGCAGTTGGGAAAACTAACATGCACAGACCCTCTTAGAGGTCTGGACGTGGCACATATCCCACATATCCCCTTTGGTCACTGTATTTAATTGGAAGTATAAAGAGACAGGGCAGTTGGGTTCTAGACCCAGCCTCCTTCTGAGCTTTGGTTTTCCACTACAAAACGAGGAACCATGAGTTCTTCCCACTCATCCCTCGGGGGTTTAATAAAACAAGTGAAACAAACAAACAGAAAGAGGGTATTGATGTATGCGGTGACTGGACTTAAACTTCTTGTTTTATGTTAAAAAGAACCTGGTTGGGTGTGAAGGGAAGCAGGGCCCCTCCCACACTGTGGATGGGAAAGTGGGCAAATACACGAAAAGCCCTAAAAAATGTGCAGTCTCCGTGAGTCAAAACTCAATTCCACATCAATAGTGTATCCTAGGGAAAGACCTGGTCACATGGGCAAAGGTGGGGCATCAGGACATTTATCCCCAGGGGTTCACGCAGGTGAGACACTGGATAGGGCGGGGGGGGGGGGCAGGTTAGATACACCTGGTCCATCCAGACAGGGGACACACAGTCCAAAACCAATGCTTCTGAGTCTTATTAGCAGAAAGCACGCCATATATTGTCACAAGAAACACTCGGGTTGTAAGACGGTAATATTACTCCAGCTGGTTTCTAAATATTTCTATGTACATGTATATGAAGAATTCATATTTATATACAGAATAATTTATATACAGAATTTATATCCAGAATATGTATCATGCAAAAATAACATATACAAGACATATAAAGAATATTTATAATGTATATGTATGTTTATAATATATAAATGTGTATGAATATATATACAGTGTGTGTCGTGTATATGTGTACATGTGAAGCTCACGTGTGTATCAAGTATGAATGATACACAACAAATGTAAGATTATTCTGGTATTAGAGAAAGTTGATTTTGTTTTGGAGTTTTTTTGCTTTCGGGGGGAGTTTTTTGGTCCAGTCTTTAAATTTCCTACAGTGAATATGTACTATGTGTGCAAGCAATCTCTTTAAACAAAGGTGTTCAAGATCAAGCTCCCCTTGGGCACCTTCACCCATCCCGTCCTGCCCCCCGCCACCAGCCCAGGACTCACCCTGGACAACCAGCTGCACGTCTCTATGGTGAGAGCCAGCCGTGTTGCTGACCACACAGCTGTACCTGCCGGCGTCCTCCAACAACACCTGGTCAAGGTGGAGGCTGCCATCTGCCCGGACGGAATGCCGGCTGCCTGGTGGGAGCTGGTGGGGGCGAAGAAGAATCAGCTTGGACCAAGGGCCCCACTCAGAGCCGCTAAGAAAACGCCAGAAACCTCACTGCCCACCAGCCCAGCAGGGAACAGCCTGGGTAGAGAGGCCAGGGGCTTGCAAAGAGGGTGGGGGCCTGGGGGTGACACTCTCATCCCTTCCTGAATAGTCATGAGACCCCACAGACCCTCGGGGCCAGGTGGATCTGACCCCCAGCATACCCTTGAGCCTGCTCGCCCAAGGTCCACCGGTCCAGGGCAGGACACCTGACCCAAGGGCACTGAAAGGAGCCCCTCCCAGGAGGGTAGGCTTGGGGCCAGAGCCCTCACTGAGTCAGCACTGGAGCTCTGAGGCCCATGCACACCAAGGCCACAGAGAGGAGGGACAGCCCGTGCTTGGGGAGAGAACCGAGCCATGCAGAGTGGAGCGGAGGTGCGGCCACATCAGCTGTGGTCCCAGAGAGAGCGGCTCCTGGCGACTGGCCTGGTGTATCCCCATCAGGACTAGGGTGGGGCAGGGGAGGCTAGTCCAGAATGGGGCCTGGGGCCACCTCTGCAGAGATGCCCAGCCAGTCTACCCTTGGTGAGGACTGTTCCGCCAGGTGAGCCCCCTCTGGGCTTCCCTGTCTCTGTCCCTCTAGCCTGGCTGCACATTCTGCTCTCGGGTTCTGGGAGACGCCCCCGGGCTGTCTTGGGACCCCTTGGGGCTGAGTGAGCTTGAGGGGGCTTCTGCTCTTTGCCCCTGGCATCTGGGCAGGCACATGCCCACCCACCCAGTGTCCCTGCTGAGCTAAAACAGGCTTTGCATCTCCGGTCACTCCGTGTCCTGGCGTGGATGAGGCCCAGGGCCACCCCTTCCCCTCATGCCCATCGGATTCTACTGGGGAACGCTCCTCCCTGCCCCAGCCCGTGTGCCCAGGGTGGGTCCTCCTCCTGGTGATCCTGCAGAGGGGGTCACCCCCGTGATCAGCCTCCACAAAGCCTGCCCGCTCCACGAGTTGGACACTCTGTCCCCTTGCGTTAGGGGCCGGGACAGTGGGGCCAGGACCAGCAGTCTGCCCACATAGCTGCTGCCTCCCCTGGGTGTCCAGCATCTTCTGGGGTGTCTTCTGGGCTGAGGGCACCTTTTTTACAACTTCCTGGGCACACAGACCTCAGATGTCTGAGGACAGACCAGAGAGGGAAAGGAGTGAACGGAGAAGGGAAATAGAGGGACCCAGGTGGCTCAGCGGCAAAGAATCCGCCTGTCTGTGCAGGAGCCTCAGGTTCAGTCCCTGAGAAAGGAAGACCCCCTGGAGGAGGAAATGGCAACTGACTCCAGTATTCTTGCCTGGAGAATCCCATGGACAGGGGAGCCTGGCGGGCTACAGTCCGTGGGGTCTCAAAGAGTCGGACACGACTTAGCGACTAAACAACAGCAACAACAAAGAAAACCAGATCAGTGGGGGTGGGTGAAGCAGCCACTGTGTGCCCAGCAGTGCCAGGCGGCTGGGCAACGCTCCGTCGCACAGACCTCGTCTCCGTCCTGGAACCATCAGAACGGGGGCGATGGACAGATGCCTCATGTCCGTGCCCCCGCTAAACTGCTGTTCCCCAGTTGCAGCACAAATGAAGCACAAGCTCCTCCAGTCAAGGACTCGAGAGGGTGAAGGATGCTATTAGTGCATTATCAGAGAAAGTTCTGGAAAGAGGCAGGGAAGGGAGAAGACACTCCAAGGGAACCGCAAAGCAGAGGCCGAGGTGTGAGCGTGACAGCCCCTTCCTCCCTGCAACACTGCCCGTGGCACCCAGAGGGGCCCAGCACTCACAGGCATGCCGGCCTTGAGCCAGCGCCGCTCGGGGCGGGGCCTCCCAGCCAGGACGATACAGGGCAGAGACACCGGCTGCCTCTCCAGCACCCGGACGGTGGGGGCGCTGCTGGCAATCTGTGGGGGCACTGCAGGGAGAGGAGACGGCGTCAGTACACTGGCTTCCTGTGGGAACCAGGGCCCTCATTCCCCTCTGCTCCTCCCCAGGGCACCCAGAGAGGCATCAGGATTGGGGACCCCAAAAGGGTCAAAGGGCACACTTCTTGGGGCACACTACCCTGAAAGTAGGGGTCCAGATGCTCTTCTAGGGGAGCCTGGCTGTGGACACTCCTGTCTCAAAGGACGGGCAGCCACGGGGGCCTCCCCGGAGGGCCCATGTCCCCACCAAACCCCTCCTCTCCAGATCCGCCAGCGAACCGTGTCCAGTCACGAGGAGGTAGGCCTCCGCCTGGACCTTCCCAAAGACGTTCTCAGCTTCGCAGACATACGGGGCCTGGTCTTCGGGGACCACACCTGAAGGGCAGGAAAAGGCAGGCCTGACTGCCAGAGCATGTCCTGCCTTCAGTGCCCACAGGCCCCAGCTCCCCAGGCGCCAACAGCGCCCTTGGCACAGCCCGGCCCTGCAGAGGCCAGGTGGGAGGGCTGGGGTGGCGAGGAGGAGAAGGATAGGGGATACAGCCAGGCCTTGGAAAGGTGAGAAGGCCTAGGCTTGCTCATGTGTGGAACGGGGATAATTTAGGGATCAATAGATGATGCAAATATAGTGCTCAGCATCCGGCCTGGCACAGTAGGGAAAATGATGGTGATGGCGGTGATGGTGATGGAACTGATAAAGATGAAGATAATGAGGAAGATGGTGGTGACGATGATGATGGTGAGGATGATGGTGAGGATGATAGTGAGGATGGTGATGGCGGTGATGGCGGTGATGGTGATGGAATTGATAAAGATGAAGATAATGAGGAAGGTGGTGGTGGCGATGATGATGGTGATGATCATGGTGAGGATGGTGGGGATGGTGAGGATGAAGGAATTGATAAAGATAAAGATGATAATGAGGAAGATGATGGTGATGATGGTGGTGACGATGATGATGGTGAGGATGGTGAGGATGGTGATGGCGGTGATGGTGATGGAACTGATAAAGATGAAGATGACAATGAGGAAGGTGGTGGTGACGATGATGATGGTGAGGATGGTGATGGTGGTGAGGATGAAGGAATTGATAAAGATAAAGATGATAATGAGGAAGATGATGGTGATGATGGTGGTGACGATGATGATGGTGAGGATGATGGTGAGGATGGTGAGGATGGTGATGGCGGTGATGGTGATGGAACTGATAAAGATGAAGATGATAATGAGGAAGGTGGTGGTGACGATGATGATGGTGAGGATGATGGTGAGGATGAAGGAATTGATAAAGATGAAGATGATAATGAGGAAGATGATGGTGATGATGGTGGTGACGATGATGATGGTGAGGATGGTGGGGATGGTGATGGCGGTGATGGTGATGGAACTGATAAAGATGAAGATAATGAGGAAGGTGGTGGTGACGATGATGATGGTGAGGATGGTGATGGTGGTGAGGATGAAGGAATTGATAAAGATGAAGATGATAATGAGGAAGGTGGTGGTGATGATGATGATGGTGAGGATGGTGGGGATGGTGATGGCGGTGATGGTGATGGAACTGATAAAGATGAAGATGACAATGAGGAAGGTGGTGGTGACGATGATGATGGTGAGGATGGTGATGGTGGTGATGAAGGAACTGATAAAGATAAAGATGATAATGAGGAAGATGATGGTGACGATGGTGGTGACGACGATGATGGTGATGATCACGGTGAGGATGGTGGGGATGGTGAGGGTGGTGATGGTGGCGATGATGGCTATCACACAGAACACTTAACACGTGTCAGACACTGTGCTAAGGGGCTTCCGTGTGTCACTCACACAGCAGCTCCTTAAGGTGGACTGTTGTTAAGCCAGGGTGGGAGGTGTCACCATCACTGGTGTGACTGGTTCAGAGGAGTGGAATGGCGTGACCAGAGTCACTCGGCTGCACTATGACCTGCATCAGCCTGACCCATGGCCAGCTCTGGGGGTCAGTGTCCTGCTCCCAGTTGCCCAGTCTGGGGGCCTAGGGCGTCAGAAGCCATTCTGTCTCCCCTGCCCACCCTCCCCCAGCCCCAGTATCTTACTTTCAAAGAACAGCACTCCTGCATCGGGCCACCCAGTCCTGCTGCCCAGCCCGGGCCCCAGAGGCTGGTCATCTCCACGGCGCCAGGTGATGGTAGGTGGTGGGCGACCCGTGGCCCGGCACGCCAGGAGGGCGCTCCTCCCCAGTTCCGCAGTGACATCCTGGGGCAGCTCCAAGAGCTGGGGTGCATCTGCGGGGCGGGGACAGAGCCTTGCCCAGTGGCTGGACCCGCTCAGCCCCAAGGGCACTGTCCCAAGGCCTGCCTGCTCTCCCGTCGCTGGGGGGTTTCCCTCTTCCAGCCCCTCCCTCAAGAACCTAACTCATATCCAGGGCTCCAGGGCCAGCTTGAGCTTGGCAAGGTGCAGCCCTGATGGGCTCCTGGAGACAAAGAGGCAGAGCGAGCAGCCTTCAGAGGGATGAAGTCCTCAGACCCCACACGGCGTCTCGGGGACCCCGCCTTGTCCAGCCACCCAGGGAGCAACACGCCTGCTCCTTCAGGCGACATCTCCCGGGAAGCCAGCTTGGAGGGGCTGCAAGTCATGCCTGACCACAGGAACCTCACCAGCTCTGAGGGCACCCCCCACCACGCCTTCCTCCTGGGCCACCAGAGCTTCTCTTCAGGCATCTCCTGGACTCTGGCCACCATTTCCACGACCCCAAACAGCCAACTTCATAGGGAGGTTCTAGCTCATCTTTACTTCGCAACATCCTTCTCTGCTTGTTGAACGTCTTGTAATAAGCATATAAATCTCTACTACAAAGTCAAAACAGGCCTATAAATAACTTGACCTTAGACTTTATGGTCCAAATGGGACACTGGAGAGTGAAAAGGGCCATCATAATAATTACACCAGGATAACAGACGTAAACAAGGGCGCCTGAATTATAAAAAAAATTCAAGCATCACATAAGGGTTTAGCCTTCATTTTCACTCCACACACTTCAAACCTCACGTCCCTGCCACTGTTAATGGTTTGTAGTGTTTCTTTCAAAGTTTTTTCTCCTAAGCATTGTCTTATTTTTATGATGGGGAGTGGGGCATGGAAGTAATTTATTTCCCCAAACAGAGACTCATAATCCTTTCCATGCTTCTGCTGGCCAGAAGGTGGCCCAACTCCAGACAGGTCCAGGCCCCGTTCCCTGCAGCTTCTGGGCACTGCCCTCAGAGCCCTGTCCCCAGACCCCTGACCAGGAAGGACCCCAGCCTGTTCCGAACCCATCACATCCAGCATGGAGGAAAATCCTCCACCCCTTTGTTCTTGCCGTCTCTCTCCAGAAATCTCCCCCTTCCATCCAAATCATGACATCAAATTTCCCTCTTGGCCTCGGGGAGCAGGGGAGTTCCAGGGATATAAACACAACTTGGAAAATCGCTGCAAGGAGGAAGACAGTCTTGGACCTGAGCTCAGACACCACCCGCAAGTCACTTTTCTTTCTCACTGGGGCCTGGCAGCTGCAGCAGCTGAGAATCCAAGCAAGTATCTGCTCCGGGTGCCTCAGATGGGGTCACTGGTCCTGCAAAGCCCTGGCCCTGGGGATACAGCTTTCTTATTCCCCTCCCCCCACCCTGAGTAGGTACCTCCAGGGCCAGGTACCCCCAGAGCCTGCCTCCTCGGCTCTACCCAGCGCACTGCAGGACCCAATTCAAACCTCCCTCCTCCCGCAGGCCTCTCTCTGAGTCCCCGTTTTTTCCACGCTGCCTCTTGACCCTCTCCTTCCATAGCCAAAGAACCCCGCTTTTTCTCCCAAATGTGAGGTATTAAAAAGTACACCCTCCTTCCCATTCTCCTCCCAATCCTGAACATCACCTCCCTTCGCAAGAAGGGACAGTTGACTTATAATAGTAAGCGACTATCAGAGGGTTCCGGGCTTTCCTGATAGCTCCGCCTGCAGTGCAGGAGACCCTGGGTCGATTCCTGGGACGAGAATATCCGCTGGAGAAGGGATAGGCTACCCACTCCAGTCTTCTTGGGTTTCCCTTGTGGCTCAGCTGGTAAAGAATCTGCCTGCAATGCGGGAGACCTGGGTTCGATCCCTGGGTTGGGAAGATCCCCTGGAGAAGGGAAAGGCTACCCACTCCAGTATTCTGGCCTGGGGAATTCCACGGACTGTATGGTCCATGGGGTCACAAAGAGTTGGACATGACTGAGAGACTTTCATGTCACATCAAAGGGTAGCATCTGGAATGCCTACTCCGTGACAGGCAGGATGGTGGTACTTTAGAAACATGACTTCATTCATGGTCTCAGTAAACTCACGGAGTGGGTATTCTTACAACCCCATTTTGTTGTTGTCTTTTAGTCACTAAGTTGTGTCCAACTCTTTGCAGCCCCATGGACTGCAGCATGCCAGGCTTCCCTGTCCTTCACTGTCTCCTGGAGTTTGCTCAGACTCATGTCCATTTAGTCGGTGATGCCATCCAACCATCTCATCTTCTGTTGCCCCTTCTCCTCCTGCCCTCAATCTTGATCTTCCCAGCATCAAGGTCTTTACCAATGAGGTGGCTCTTCACATCAGGTGGCCAGAGTATTGGTGCTTCAGCATCAGTCCTTCCAATGAATAGTCAGGGTTGATTTCCTTTAAGATTGACTAATTTGATGTCCTGGCTGTCCAAGGGGCTCCCAAGAGTCTTCTCCAGCACCACAATTCGAAAGCCCATTTTACAGATGGGGAAACTGAGGGTCAGAGGGATTAAGACACCTGCCCCAGGTGCAGTTCAAAGTCAATGGTAGAGCTGGGGTCGGAGCCCAGATCCGGCTGCTGCTAAGGCCCAGGCTGTCAGCCACTGCACCCCTGCATCTCATGGGTACTCAGGGGCAACTTGGCACTTCTTCACTCCTCTCTCAGAGGTGCAGTCAGCTAAATTCCAGAATCAGATCCCGTCCCTAAAACTGCAACTCTGTCTCCTATGCAGCCTTCCCTCTGCTCATCACTGGAGCCTCCAAATAAGGCAGGACCCCAGAACCCTGCACACCAGAGCTGGGGGTCCTCTGGTCCCTTTACTGTGCAGATGGGAGACTGAGATGCAAAGCTGGGCCCACGTGGGGCCCATGCTGGTCCTGCAGCATCTGGAGGTGGGGCGGGCTGCGATCCCCGTGCCCTTCCCAGGGCCCCATCCATGAGGCTCAGCCACCTCTGCTTTCAGGCTCCAAGCCCCCTCCTCAGACTCTCAGGTGCCCCCTGCAGGGAGGGACCATGAGCTATTTCCGCATCCCCCAGGTTTTCCCAGGAATGGCCCTGTTTGCCTCGACCTTGAGAGGTTTCCGGGGCAGGAGCTGTGAGTGCCCTGAGACAGCTGGACACACAGCAGCCGCCATGCTCTCTAAGCTCATCATCTGACGGCTGCAGTGCATTTGCAGGGAGGCAGCTCTGTGTGGGGAACCGGAAACACTCAGGAAGAGAAAACTGCCCCGTGAAGGATGCCAGCCACCAGCCTGGGAGTGGGCAGGACAGGAGGGTGTGGCCAAAGCCGAGACTTATCAGCACTGATGAGCTATTCCCTCCACCCCCAGGGACTCTCCAAGGAAGTGACATTGACAGAGGTGATGACTTCTTCTTACTTGGCCCTCCAGGCAAGGGCCATGAGCCTGAAGGCCTGAAGCTTGGGCAGGGCCCCTCCCACCCCCACTTCACGGCCTCTGCCCCGCTGGACACCCATGGATGAACCCCTTCACCACTCTGGACTTCGGATCCCCCTCCAGAAAGAGATAGCTATATTCTGCCCAGTTCTAGAGTTCTTTGTCATCATCTGGGGACCCTGCAACCCCCGTCTCCTCCACCATCCTCCCAGTTCCCATGGCCCAGAGCCCTGGGTCAGAGCTTGTGGGGATGTGCCAGCTTGGGAAACGGAGCTCTAATCAGTCTTGACTCAGCCTGGCCAGAAGGAGGACGGGGGACCCAGGCCCAAAGACTCGGCCGATGGGCAGGGTGACCACAGGAGAGGCTGGCCTCAGGCCCTGCCCTGTTTATAGAAGGATTCCAGGGTCTCTTGGAAGGAGACAGGGCTGGGGATGGCTGCCACAGCCCCCACCTGGGAAGACTCCTTTCCCCACAGAGAGACCCTGCGGTGGAGCCTGGAGCCTCAGCTCCACTGGCCAGAAGTGCAGGATGACTCTCCTCCCTAAACAAACAAACAAAAAAAATCTTAAAATCTTAAACTGTATTTTATGACTGTTTATAAAGACAAACACAATCCAGGCTGGGTTCATTTTCCTCTACTTATTCTTCACTTTTTTTTTTTTCCTCCTGATGGCAAAAGAAGTTAAAATCAGAGCCCTGTCCAGCAGCCCTAAAAGGGTCATGGGCTCTGGGCCCTTGCCTGATGGAGAAGCAGCCCGGATGCTGGCCCCAGAGCCCAGCTGTGTTTCTCTCCTGCTCCCCTTGGCTGGCTGGAGGGGCTTTGCTTTCATAGACGCACACCCGCCGCCCCCTGCTCACCCACCCAGCAACCAGAGGCTTCCAAGTCAGGGATGAGAAGCAGAGACGAAAATGAGCCAGTGGAAAGAGGGCTGAGTGGGGACTTCCCTGGTGGTCTGGTGGTTATGAATCTGCCTTGCAGTGCAGGGGCCGCAGGTTCAGTCCCTGGTTGGGGAACTAAGATCCCACATGCCGTGGGCCAGCAAACCCCAAGCACCACGACTGCTGAGCCCACACGCCGCAACTAGAGAAGCATGCGTACCGCAACGGCGATCCTGCATGCCGCAGCTAAGAGCCGACGCAGCCAAATAAATGAAAGTTCCGAAAGTAAAGAAAGAGGGCTGAGCGAACATCCGTTTCAAGAGAAACCAGCAGGACGAAGGGAACTTGGGTCAGAGCAGTTTTAAAATAGTAGAAAGAGCACTGAGCTCTGGGGGGGGACTGGGGGCACTGGGGATGGCCATGGAGCCTGGTCACCAGCCACAGGACAATCACTCTGTCTCACTCTGCCACACCAGGCCCTTGTCACCGGGCCCAGCTCCCTGTACACTGAGTATTTATTTCGTTCAAGTCCTGAGTGAAGCACATTCTCATTAAATCTCTCACGGACCTTGTGAATAAGCCTCTGTCATCAGCAGCCCCATTTTACAGATGAGGAAGGCAAGGCCCAGGAAGGTAAATAACTTGGCCAAACAAGCAGCAGGCCCTGGACCTCGATCCGGGACTCCTGTCTGACAAATGCCAGGCCCAGAGGGGAGAGACCCTCAAAGGCTGGTCCACAGTGTGGGCACTCCCTGGCAGGTCAGGGGAAGGCTGCCTTCCTTTCTGTACCCCGCCCCCAACGCCAGTACCTCCAGGAAGCCAGTTCCCAGCTGAACAGCAGGAAGTGGGCATAGTGCCCCCATTCTTGGCCCTGCAAGGCTCTGGCAGCCTGGCCAGGAAGGCCGCACCACAGCTGCCACCCAGATGGGCAGGAAATTCAATTTCCCACCACCACTGCCAGGCCAGCTCTCCCCAGACACACAGGTGTTGGGCCACAGTCCACCCCGTCCCTGACCTCAAGGCCAGAGGCCACACTGGCCCCGTGCTCCAGATGCCTGCCTCTGGGGTGCCCTCCACCTCGCCCCTCTGATATGGAGAAATGGCCTCCAGACCAACAGCTGCCAGGTGAAGGAACAGGATCAGGCAGGCGGGTTGGCCTGGGCCCCAAAGAAATAAGGCTTTGCTGAAAAGGAATCAGACACGGAACAAAGGAGGACCGCTTGTAACAACACCCAGGGCTGCCATCCCTGGAGCGCCTTCTCTGCCTACCCAGAACCCACCAACTAATCACAGTGACAGTGACATCTATCAGAGCCCTTCTTGTCCAAGACCTTTCCTATCTCTTACTCACACAACAGCCACAAACATTTTGTAAGTGAGCAGCCCAAGGCTCAGAGTAGAGAAGCAATGTCCAAGCTCATCCTGCTGGGAGCATCAGGACCAAGTCCAGGGACTAAAAATCCCTGAGCCTGGGTTCAGATTCTGCCACTCCCCAGATGTGTGATCCTGGACTAGCCACTTAACCTCTCTGTGCCTCATTCCCCATCTATGAAAGGATAAAGTGGAACCCACTGCAAAGGGCTGTCATGAGGATGACAGGTTAGTACATGAAACGTGCTTAGAGCTGGCCTTGCTACAGGGCAGATTTCACGGAAGACTTATTATATTTTTATCATCAGGCCCTATGGTTTTCCACACCCACCCCACCCCACCCAAGAGCCCAGCCACACAGACAGGGAAAGTCTGAGCACATCATTCTCCTTAGAAACCACTCACGACCTCCTCAGGACAAAGCCCAGACGCCACCGGGCTCCCTAGCCGAAGGCCGGGAGTGACCCACAGCTGGGCAGCCGGCCGCCTCAGCCTCGCCCCTCCCCGCCCTCACGCCTCGCTCTCTGCCTGGCTTCTCTTGCCTGGGGGAGAGCTGCACACGCTGTTCTCTTTGCCTGGAACACTGTCCCCGCAGCTTGTCAGTTCAGCTCAGTTCAGTTCAGTTCAATTCAGTCGCTCAGTCGTGTCCAACTCTTTGCAACCCCATGAACTGCAGCATGCCAGGCCTCCCTGTCCATCACCGACTCCCGGAGTTTACCCAAATTCATGTCCATTGAGTCGGTAATGCCATCCAACCATCTCATCCTCTGTCATTCCCTTCTCCGCCTGCCCTCAATCTTTCCCAGCATCAGGGTCTTTTCCAATGAGGCAGCTCTTCACATCAAGTGGCCAAAGTATGGGAGTTTCAGCTTTAGCATTAGTCCTTCCAATGAACACCCAGGTCTGATCTCCTTTAGGATGGACTGGTTGGATCTCCTTGCAGTCCGAAGGACTCTCAAGAGTCTTCTCTAACACCACAGTTCAAAAGCATCAATACTTCAGCACTCAGCTTTCTTTATAGTCCAACTCTCACATCCATACATGACCACTGGAAAAACCATACCCTTGACTAGAAGGACCTTTGTTGGCAAAGTAATGTCTCTGCTTTTTAATATGCTGTCTAGGTTGGTCATAACTTTCCTTCCAAGGAGTAAGCGTCTTAATTTCATGGCTGCAGTCACTATCTGCAGTGATTTTGGAGCCCCCCCCCCGAAAAAAAATAAAGTCAGCCACTGTTTCCACTGTTTCCCCATCTATTTTCCATGAAGTCCTGGGACTGGATGCCATGATCTTAGTTTTCTGAATATTCAGCTTTAAGCCAACTTTTTCACTCTCCTCTTTCACATTCATCAAGAGGCTTTTTAGTTCTTCTTCACTTTCTGCCATAAAGGTGGCGTCATCTGCATATCTGAGGTTATTGATATTTCTCCCAGCAATCTTGATTCCAGCTTGTGTTTCTTCCAGCCCAGCGTTTCTCATGATGTACTCTGCATATAAGTTAAATAAGCAGGGTGACAATATACAGCCTTCACGTACTCCTTTTCCTATTTGGAAACAGTCTTATTCCATATCCAGTTCTAATTGTTGCTTCCTGACCTGCATACAAGTTTCTCAAGAGGCAGGTCAGGTGGTCTGGTATTCCCATCTCTTTCAGAATTTTCCACCGTTTATTGTGATCCACACAGTCAAAGGCTTTGGCATAGTCAATAAAGCAGAAATAGATGTTTTTCTGGAATTCTCTTGCTTTTTCGATGATCCAGCGGATGTTGGCAACTTGATCTCTGGTTCCTCTGCCTTTTCTAAAACCAGCTTGAACATCTGGAAGTTCATGATTCACGTATTGCTGAAGCCTGGCTTGGAGAATTTTGAGCATTACTTTACTAGCATGTGAGATGAGTGCAATTGTGTAGTAGTTTGAGCATTCTTTGGCATTGCCTTTCTTTGGGACTGGAATGAAAACTGACCTTTTCCAGTCCTGTGGCCACTGCTGAGTTTTCCAAATTTGCTGGCATATTGAGTGCAGCACTTTCACAGCATCATCTTTTAGGATTTGAAATAGCTCAACTGGAATTCCATCACCTCTACTAGCTTTGTTCGTAGTGATGCTTTCTAAGGCCCACTTGACTTCACATTCCAGGATGTCTGGCTCTAGGTGAGTGATCACACCATCATGATTATCTGGGTCGTGAAGATCTTTTTTGTACAGATCTTTTTGTGCAGCTTGTCACCTGACTGTTTCTGGGTTCAGCTTAGACATCATCTCCTCCAAGAAGCCTTCCTGGCCTCTGGTGCTGGCTTAGCCCCCTTCTCTGGGCACAGGCCCCACGGATGCCACTTCTAATTACTCAGTACACTGAGCATTCTAATTGTCTGTTTACTGTCTCTCTTCTTGGCATCAAGGACAACGTAAGGGCTGATGCGGTTGTATTCCCAACCCAGGGTCTGGGGCACAGGGCCTGGCCACCTGGTGACCACGTGCTGGAGGATGGCAATGATGGAACAGATGAATGAACACTACAGGCATCCCCAAGCATGGGAGGATCCCCAAGCCTGATGGCACCGTCTCCCCCAGGGCCGGACCCTCCTGATCAAGCCTCCCTGGGGAGCCCCCTGGCCATCCCACCCGGCCCATTCAAGCCCATTCCCCATTCTCCACACTTCCCCCGAACTCCCAGCACCTGTCTTTCCCATCATGGCCACAGCCGACCCTCAGAGCCCCATCTGCTTTGGCTCGGCACGCCAAGGAGTTGTGCCCACAACTTCCGAGCAGTTCCCAGTGCCTGGGATCCAGGCCTGGAACCAAGACCTCATGGCAATCACAGCCAAGGCCATGTTCCAGCCACAGAAGAATCCAGACTCCCCGTCTGTGAAAGGGGAGTAATCACTTCTCCATTTATTAAACACCCATGATGGGCCAAGCCCAGTGTTAAACGTTATGTGTCTGATTTCACTGAACCCTCACAGCCATTCAGCAAAGGAGGCAGTGTGGTCAGCTCCGCTTCGCTGTTGTATAGTCGCCAAGTCGTATCTGACTCTTTTGTGACCCCAGGGACTATGGCCCGCCAGGCTCCTCGGTCCGCGGGATTTCCCAGGCAAGAATACTGGAGTGGGTTATCATTTCCTTCTCCAGGCGATCTTCCCCACCCAGGGATCGAAACTACTTCTCCCGTATTGCAAGCAGATTCTTTATGGCCGAGTCACCAGGGAAGCCCTCGGCTCCATTTTACAGATGGGGAAACTGAGGGTCAATGACTTGACCAAAGCATATAGACGGTCAGTGATGGACACGAAACTGGAACTCGGGTCTCAGGGATGACAGTGCCCAAGCTGGAGCCAAGCTGTTTCCATGGTGGGCAATGTCCCCTGCTTCCTGGGACTCTCACACTTAAGGGGTCTCTCCCACCTACCAATACCAGGGTTGGTCCATGTGACCTATAGGAATATGATGGTATGTCACTTCCAAGACTGTGACTGGCTATAAAGACTTACTTTCCTGGTGGCTCAGATGGTAAAGAGTCTGCCTACAATGTGGGAGACCCGGGTGCAATCCCTAGGTTGGGAAGATCCCCTGGAGAAGGGAATGGCAACCCACTCCAGTACCCTTGCCTGGAAAATTTCATGGACATAGGAGCCTGATAGGCTACAGTCCATGGGGTCGCAAAGAGTCAGACAAGACTGAGCGACTAAACTAAACTCTTTCATCTTGGATTCTCTCTCTCTATCCCTCTCAACTCACTTTCTCTAGGAAAACCCATGTCACGAGAAACGTTCCAGAGAAGACCATAAGGGTAAGGAACAGAGGCTTCCTGACAAAAGCCTCATACATGAACTTAGGGTGGATCCTCCAGCCCCAGTCAAGCCTTCAGATGACCACATCCCTGACCAGTGTAATAAGTGCCTTCCTGTGAGAGACCCTGAGTCAGAACCAGAATCCTAACCCTCCAGGACTGTGCGTCAATAGATGCTCACTATTTTAAGCCACAGAGTTTCAGGGCTATTTGTTACACAGCAAGTGGGAGTGCATACACCATCTCCCTCTAAAATCCCTGTCCCACGTGCTCTGGGTCCAAATGATGCAAATCCCCCACTGGCAGGCTACAGGGTGGCATTCTCTGCTACCTGAGCATTCCCTGCTCAGAAGTAGGGCAGGTGGCAGGGCACAGGCGGGGACAAGGTGTACACTCACGTCCAACCTCCAGCCGGATTTCTGCAGTGGCGTCGCCCAGCTCATTGACAGCTCGGCAGGTATAAATGCCAGCATCCCTCTCACGAACCACCGGGATCCGCAGCATCCCAGAAATGGAGTCCTCAGAGGCCAAAATCATTTCAAGATCCCCTGGACCAAAGATGAGAAAACATCAGGCAGGTATCCATGGTTGCCACAGGAGGCCTGGGGATCAAGCTGCCTTCCTGACCCTGGGTTCCTGCAGCTCCACAAGGCTGGGACCTCAAAGGGGTGTGGGTGAGGTAAAGATCCCCCCACCCTGCAATCAGGACCCCTATTGTTTAATGGGTGCAGATTTTCAGTTTTGCTAAATGAAAAGAGTTCTGGAGATGGGTGGTGGTGATGGTTGTACAGCAATGTGAATATACCTAAAAACGGTTAAGATGGTATTGGATATGTTATGCACAATTTACCACAATTAAAAAATTTTTCTTTTAAGTGAGCACCCCTAAGTCCAGTTCCCTGAGTCCCTCTGTTGGCCAAGAGTGAGTCTCAGCC
Organism: Capricornis sumatraensis; assembly: GCF_032405125.1. Lineage (NCBI taxonomy): Eukaryota > Metazoa > Chordata > Mammalia > Artiodactyla > Bovidae > Capricornis > Capricornis sumatraensis. The sequence continues at coordinate 6,331,614 of NC_091069.1, forward strand.
TGCCCTCTTGCATGTGACAGGTTCATTACCCAAGAACGCCTTGCTTGGGTCTCCCTCCTGGGTCCCTACCCTCTGCTCAGGGGCAGACTGAGGCTTGGGTCAGCTCTGGGAAAAGCCCCCCCACCATCCCCCCCAGTTCTGCCTCTCTGATGATTCATTCTCATTTCTCTTACTGTTCCCTGAATCCCACCCCTCCAGGCTCCTAAGGCCTGAGGGATCACCCTGGTTGTGAACCTTTTTTACAACTTAATTTAATTTTTGTTTGTTTTTAAAATCGTGGTAAATACACATAAGACAAGATTTTGCCGTTTTAAGCACTGAGTGCCCAGTTCAGCGGGATCAGGTACGTCCCCACGATCCATCCACAGAATGTTTCATCTTCTCAAATGGAAGCCCTACTTAAACACTAACTCCCCATTTACCCCTCCCCAAGCCCTGGGCATCCATCTTTCTCCTCTCTGTCTCTAAATTTGCACACACTAGGCATCTCTTAGAAGAGATCCCTCTCAGTTAAGTGGAATCATATAATATTCATCCTTCTGTTTCTGGCTTATTTCACTTAGCATCATGTTTTCGAGGTTCATCTATGTAGTCTCAAAATTGCATTCCTTTTTTCCGAATTAAGAAAACTTTTTATCTTTTCTTTTAAGTTTTTACCACTTAATTACCCCATATTAGAGCAAATGTCTCTGAAAATGTCACAGATAAAAGATTTTTTTCTTCATTTGGCCAATTAGAAGTAGGGGGAAATTTCTACACAATAGCTGCTATGGGCCTGATTTTTTTTTCAATTTTTTTTTCTTTGTCATGGAAGTCAAATTAAAAAATTTAATTGTGGCAAAAAAAGTCATAAAATTTATTATCTTGATCATTTTCAAGCATACAGTTCAACGGTAACTGCACTCACACTGTCCTGTAACTTGAACGTCATGCCTTCTTAAGGCTGAATAACATTCCATGGGGTGGTGGGTGTGCTGTGCTCAGTCATGTCTGACTCTTTGCGACTTCATGGGCTGTAGCCCACCAGTCTCCTCTGTCCATGGGGTTTTCCAGGCAAGAATACTGCACTAGGTGGCCACTGCCTTATCCAGAGAGGATTTTCCTGACCCGGGGATCGAACCAGCATCTCTGGCGTCTCCTGCATTGGCAGGCGGATTCTTGACCACTAGCGCCACCTGGAAAGCCATTCTGCTGGGAGGTCCCCCTTGAAAAGGCGGCTCCTGGGCTGGGCTGGTAGAGCTCCCAGCCACGACAGGCAGTGACCACACCCTGAGGAAGGAGCCCCGAGGCCTCTGCCGCCACTAGCTGGTGGCCACAGAAAAAACGCTCAAACTCTGAGCCAACGCTGCCTGTCAGTGTCGAGGTGAGGCTCTGCTGAGATCACAGACAGGTGCTGCCAAGGCTGGAGTGCGTCTGGGTGGGAGGGGGCTGTGCTTAAGAAGGAGCCCAGGGTTCTGCCCTGGAAAGTCCAAGGCAGGAGCCCTGGGACCCAGGACCACTGATGTGGGAGCAAGAGCGGCTCCTGTCGATCAAACTCCAGCTTGGGGTCCAACACACAGAAAACCCTCTACACTCACTAATTCAGAAAAGCCTCACAACAGAATGCTCAGCACGACTGCCAGCTCTCTGATAATCACAGCATCTTCATCACCACCATTAAGGACACTGAACCCAGGCCATGGGCCAGGCGTGTTCTAAACAATTTGCACATATGGACTCATTTAATCCTCACACAACCACCCTATCTCAGAGACTGATGGTCCTATGGCCGGGACCATGAGCTCCCGGTGCAGGGAATTCAGGTTCAATCCGTGGTCAGAGAGCTGGATCCCACCTGCCACAACTAAAGAGCCTATGTGTAGCAACTAAGACCCGATGCAGCCAAATAAACAAGAGGAATGTTAGGGAGAAACAAGCTGTCTTTTGACTTCCCAGCTAAGGAAGCAGGCTCACAGATGTCAAGCCACTTGTCCGAGGCCACTCAGGGGGCCAGAATTCAAACCTGGGTCTATTCTAAATCCTGCTCCTGATCACTGAGCCAGTCTGCATCAGTTATATATGGATACTGGGCTAGGGGTGACGGGGGCTGCTTGAAACAGTCCATTCTCTCCAGACACCCCATTCCGAGTGCCCCCCATGACCGTCCTGGAAAGCTGATCCTCCAGGCGCCCTACAGGCCCCTTCTGCAGGCCCTTCTCCCCACCCAGTCCGTGTACCTCGATACCAGATGACCCGGGGTGGGGGAACCCCGGTCGCCACGCACGCCAGCACCGCCTCCTCCCCTTTGGCAGCCAGCACCACGCCGTTTACAGCCGACACGGATGGTGGGTCTGTGTGGGGAGCAGATGGGGAATTGGGGACCAACCCATAGACTCCCTAGAGCGCCGGTTTCCCCAGCTGGGGGAGGGGCAGCGGGGCTGAGCACCTGCCTCCTCCCCGCCCCCCACCAGCCGGGACAGTCACCCCCAGAAAGGTGCAGCCTTGGCCGGTTTTTAAAAAGCCAATTACTCCCGGGACTAAACTCCCTTCTTGTCCTCTTTTTGTTTTTTTTTTTTTTAACTTTTTGTTTTGAAGTAATTTCACAAAGGAAAGTTGCAAGAATAATACAAAGGTTTTTCATGTACCTTTCACCCATATCACCAGATGTTAACATTTTTGCCATATTCGTTTCCTTTTATCATGATGGAATTCTCTCGTATTTCTTTTTCTAAATGGCTGAGAATAAGTTCCAAATATGATATCCCTTTACCTCTAAACACAGTAATGTATATTTCCTTTTTCTTATATATAATTTTTAAAGATAATTTTTATTGAAGTATAGTTGAGTTACAGCATTATGGTAGTTTCTGCTTGCGGCAAAGTGAGTCAGATGTACATACATTCTTTTTTTTTTTTTGTCCTCTTTGAACCTGGCATAAAAGGTGAAATCTTACAAGTTTCTAAAATGCACCACAGGGGCTGGCTGCGGCTCCCTGGCCCCTGACTCCAGCCAGCCTCCTGCTCCTTGCAGCCCCTTGGGGACCCCAAGGGCCATTCCTATCTCGAGGCTTTTGCCCCACCCTGTCTCTCTCCCTGAAATGCTGTTTCCATTCCCGTCTGGGGCAAGGGTTTGATCCTATGTGTACGTTTCCTTCTCTGCCCAGCTACCCGTCGCTCCGTCACACCACCCTGCTCTGTGCTCGTCCCCTACCTTCACCATCTGAAAGTACCTTATTTATCTGCTTGCATTTTGCTTCCCCATTAGAATATAACCTCTACCTGGACGGGGACCCTGTGTTCACTATTGTATCCCAGCGCCTGCCACACAGGTAGAAAGGGAGGGGTTGGGGGAGGCAGGACCAGGGACCCTCTTCTGCAGATGCCCTTGACCCACGTACCTGTATAGTAGAGGGTGACCGTCTCTTCATCTCTGCCAATCTCATTAGCAGCCTGGCAGCTGTAACTCCCAGCATCCTCTGGGGCCACCCCCTGAATGATCAGGGTTCCCTGGGCATCCACGCGGACTCTGGAGTCGTGCCACGAAACGTGTTCAACAGGAAGGGGCCAGTTAGGTTGGGTCACATGGGGTTGCCCCAGTCATTATTAAAAGCAGATTAATTAACAACATTACCGCAGACCCCATTTTACACTGACTGCTTGCTCTGTGCCAGGCTGTGGGTTCACCACTTTTTATGTTCCTTTTCTATTCATCGGGCTCAGAAAGGTAAGGTGACCTGCCCAGGGGCACACAGCCTGAATGGCAGAGGCAGAATGCAAGCACAGGTCTGCGGATTCTGCGGCTGGAACGCCTGACTCCAGAGCCCACGTGAGGCGTCGCTATGTTTCCCCAATGATCTTGCTCCTGAGTCTCAAATCATCAGGAAGAAGGCGGGGCAAATGCCACTCCCCCATTTGCTACAGTTAAGAAGACTGAGGCCCAGAGAGGTCCCTGAGGCCCTCACCTGCTGTCCTCCTGCAGGGCGCGACCCTCGCGGCTCCAGGAGATGCGGGGTGCAGGGTATCCAGAGGCCGAGCAGTGGACCCTCACCTCCATGCCCTGGGAGAAGCTCTGTGACCTGGTGTGGATGCTGACCTGCGGGGCCTCTGGAGTTCAAAGAGTGGACAGGTGGGCAGGAGCTTGTCAGAGCAGCCGTGTTGTCCCAAGTACCCAGCCCTGGGCCCCCTGCTCCTCCCCGTGGCCACAGACAGCGGAGACACAGGAAAGAAGGGCCCCGAGGGACCTGCATCCTTGAGAGCAGCTTCTCGGGAACCAGCGTTGACCAGACAGCCCCCAGGCACATCCCCAGGCCACACGGGGACCTGAGTTCCCAATAGCCCCTGGTGGGAGCCTTGAGCTCCCTGAAATTCTGCTCTGAGCTGAGCCCCTCCTATATCAGCAGCCTCGATATGGCCTCAGAATCTTTCTCAACACACTCTAAGCAGCCAATCGAGTCACTGGCACAAGAGTGAAATTTGTTCCAACACACTCACTTTTACACTTGGGGGAGACAGTTCCCTAGAGAAGCAGGATCCGTCTAAATCCTGTGGACCTAAATCCCAGGTGAGTACCTAATCCAGGCACTAACCCTCAGGACATGTTTCCTCTCACTGCCTTCTCCACTCCCAGCTGGTCGGTGCTACCCAAACCCTGCTGAGCACATCTGATTTCTGGGCTTCCAGAAGTTTCCAGTGTCCCATCTCTGTCCTGCATATCGAGAGGGATGGACAATGGACATGCTCAATGGCCCAGAAAGAGGACAGGACACAGTGAAACTGGCTTGGCTGACAGCCGTAGAAATTGAGGCTACTAATGAGGATGAACTTCCCAACAGTGCTGAACCACTACACTTAGGCTGGGAGGCTACAGAATCCTCTTACTCCGAAGGCTGAGAAAACTCTGGAAGGGCGGATGCTGCCTGCTGGAGCTGATGTCTGAGCAAAGGGATGGCCGGATGGGCTCCTGGAGAAATGCCAGGTAGCGAGCAGCCTCACCTCGCACCAGGAGCCAGACGGATGCCCTCGTGACTCCATTGGAGTTGCTGGCCATGCACTGGTACCGCCCGCCATCGCTGGGGGTGGTATTCTTGATCTCCAGGGATAAGTCGGCCAGCTGGGTGACTCTGCCCATCGAGGCTGACAGGACTCGCCAGTCCCGGACCCAGGTCAGGTTGTAGGGGGCCTCACTCAGGACCAGGCAGGACAGGATGGCGGTCTCTCCGGGGGACACGGTCACATTGGGGACAGGGACCAGCTGCGGCGGGGGGTCTGCAGGAACAGGAGCACAGGAGGCACTGAGGGGTTTGGCATGGGGAGGGGGACATCCTGCAGACCCTGGTGGTGTCCAGACCCCAGCATCCACTGTCTCCCCCAAGCAGAGCAGCTCACCAGCATCTGCTCACCATGCCCGGACGATGCCACCTCACGGCCATCTCACACCCGCCCAGGGGCTGTGTGTGTGTGTGTGTGTGTGTGTGTGTGTGTGTGTGTGCACGCATGCATGCCTGATTTCCATACAACAGCCAAAGGCAAAATTTAGCAAGAGTTAGCCCATTCTTCGGGGCTTTCCCAGTGGCTCAGTGGTAAAGAATTTGCCTGCCAACACAGAAGACGTGGGTTCAATCCCTGGGTCGGGAAGATCCCCTAGAGAAGGAAATGGCAACCCACCCCAGTATTCTTGCCTGGAAAATCCCATGGACTGAGGAGCCTGGCAGGCTCCAATCCATGGGGTTTCAGAGTCAGACACGATGTAATGACTAAAATAAATAAACAACCCACACTTCACACTCTTTGAGGCAATAATTCCATGAGTGTACATGCTCAGTCACTAAATCGTGTCTGGCTTTTTTGTGACCTCATGGACTATAGCCCGCCAGTCTCCTCTGTCCATGGGATTTCCCAGGCAAGAATATTGGAGTGGGTTGCCATTTTCTTCTCCAGGGGATCTTCCCGACCCATAGATTGAACCAGTTTATCCTGCATTGGCAGACAGAGTCTTTACCACTGAGCCACCTGGGAAGCCCCAGTAATTCCACACTGGTGGATAAAGTCTTGGAAATCACCCTCAACTGGAAAAGAGTAAGAAGTACAGAGCTATTCTCTGTAGAAACAGCAGCCAAATGTGGACTAAGTAAGGCCACTGCCCCCAAAGAAGAAAGAGCTTAGAAACTCACACTCTCAGTAAGAAAAAACCATTAAGAAGTGACAGCTCAGAGACCATGTCACTAAATTGTGTCCAGCTTTTTTGTGACCTCATGGACTATAGCCTGCCAGGCTCTTCTGTCCATGGGATTTTTCCAGGCAAGAATACTGGAGTGGGTTGCCATTTTCTCCTCCAGGGGATCTTCCCAACCCAGGGATTGAACCCATGTCTCCTGCATTGGCAAGCGAATTCTTTACCACTGAGCCACTAGGAAAGCCCATCAAGGCAGCTTAGGCTCATTATTTTAAAAATAAAGCCAATTTCATTGTAAGAGGATCTGTGGCTTTTCCAACCTTCCTGAGTTCGATGCTGCCATGGTGGCAGGACCTGGAGGCATAAGGGTTGGGGACAAGGTGGACGGTAGCCCATGTGAGGGCCTGGGGGCTGACCAAGAAGTCAAGGGTGGAATTGAGGCTGGAGACTGGGAGGCAGAGCCCAAGCAGGTGTTCTTAACCTTCCTGCAACCACAGGCCATTCGTGGGACAGACAGTCCAAACCAGAGGCCAGCATGCAGGTGCAGTGTGGGCGTCGGGCTCCGGATGATGGATGGGCCCTAGCAGCTGGCTGGCACACTCACAGATGGAGAGAGCCTGGGAGGGAACCCTACAGGGGAGAGTCAGGACGGCGCAAGGGGACAGACCTGTGACGACGATCCGAGTCCTCGCTCGTCCGGTCCCAGCGCGGCCGACTGCCATGCACTCATACGTGCCTTCTTCAGCCTTGGAGGCCCGTGGGATCTCCCAGCTGCTGTTCCCTGAATCCCTGCAAACACAGGGCAGCTGGCGGCGCACAACTGCACTGCCCCCGTGAGGGTCCCCTTCCAGACCGGGGCTTGGCCCCCTGAATCTTGCCCAGAAAGAGGCCCCCAAACCTCTCAGAGGCTTGGCAAGAAGAGACAGGCAGCTAAGGACGTGCAAATCCCAACAATATCCTGTGTGACTCTGAGAAAGGCCCTCCCCCTCTCTGAGCCCCGGGCTTCCAACCATAGGAGGGAAGGTCTCCGAGGGTCCTTCCTGCACTGACCAGCACAGAACCCAGCCTTCACGGGTTGAGTTTTCAGAATCTGAGGAAGGCCTATGGCTCTTCCAAGGAGTGATGGCCCAGCAGTGGTGGGAGCCTCAGGGACCCACTCTCCCCCAACCCTGGCCAAGCTGGGAGGTGCCCAGCAAGACGACCAAGGTCCCAGGTGTGCCAGCCACCACCCCTTAGGTCCCTCCAGGGCATCAAGTCCCCAGGAGCCCTGGGACTGGGGACAGCGGGCAGCCCTGAGCCACTCACCGAAAGCGCCTCTCCTCCCCCAGCCTGGCTCCGTCCCGCCGCAGCTGTAGCCGGAAGGGGAGCGCACTGTGCACAGAACAGGAGATCTGCAGGGGCTGGTGGAGGTAGCCATGGATCCTGGGGGGCATGCTGACCAGGGGGGCACCTGTGGGCATGGGCCAGCACTCAGGATTCCTCCCTGCCCTTCACCCGTCAGCCTGCCCTCAACACACCTAGCAACACAGAGACCCACAAGGATAACTCAGGGGCCAGAAGTCAGGGCTTCAATCTCTGGCTTCACCATCCAGTGGCCGCCGAGAACAGGGGGCCTTACCTCCCTAAGCCTCAGTTTTCACCTCTGTGAAATGGGTTAATGGCATTAGTGACCTTATCGAGTTGTGGTGAGCTGCTGGTGAGAGGTGGTGAGTGGGAAGCCCTTGGCACATGCACGTGGCAGGGCCAGCTCCTTCCATGAAGACTCGTGGGGGTTTTGTGGCTTGTGCCTCCATCGTGCCAATTGTGTGGGAGACAGAGAAGTCAAACCGGCCCTCAGATCTGATGAAATGCTCCCCAGATGGGACTCTCCAGGGGCCTGGGGAGGGCTGTGCATCGCTCGCCCCTCCTGCAGGGTCAGTTTTACTCACAATCTGTGGGTGGGAAGCCTTTTTTATTATTATTTAAAAATCAGCCTAGTCGGAGCATGGCTGTGAATGCAGAGTCCACACGCATTTTCAAGATAAAATAAGAGATTTCCATGCAATCTCACAGCTTCGGATGAGCCTCTGGGGACCCCCATCAGAGACACCATTGCCTCCTCCTGCCTGACCCTGGCCTTGGGGTGGCACATAGTCTTTCCTTGGCTCTTTGAGTCACTTCAGGGGAAATGTCCAAGAACTGACCCACAGGGTCAGTCTTGGGCTGTCTGTGCCTTGCTGGGCGATCGCAGGCTTGTGGGGAACCCTTGTGCTGCCCTCTCCCTCATCCACCCCAGAGATGCTCCGAGGGTGAGACAATGGGCCAGACCTCCTCCGAGCACAGTGCCGGGGGTGGGAGGGTGGTGGTGACATCATGTTACGGGCTCCCTGCCACGTCCCAGGGGAGAGGGCTGTCGGACCATCCAGCCACGTCCTCAGCTGTGCGCGCGGCAGCCACGGCTCACCCCCACACACTGGAAGCCTCTGGCTCCCTCTTCCTTGAGCTGAAAGAAGCCCAGGGACCCCACCACCCCACATATTTCCAAACCCAGTGTCTTGCTCCCAATCAAACTCCCAGCCTTCCAGACCTGGAAGGGTGGTGGGGGCCAGCAAACCACCCACCCCCTGCCAAACCACACCCTTCCCCCACTCCACCCCCATCCTTTGATCTAGAGCTGACACGGAGACAAAAAGCCAGAACTTAACTTCCCAGCTCTGGGAGCCATCTGAGAAAAGAGAGAGAGATAGAGGCTGCTTTAGTCCCCCTGCTGAGATTCCTGCCTGAAAATCCTCCTGAAGGCTGCAAAAGCTGAGGCAGGAGGAGCCCCAGGGACCGCAGCCAGGGGGTGGAGGCCAGGAGACTGAAGGAAGGGGTCCCAAGCCCCTAGCTCTGCGATGCCCTGCCCTATTCAGGTCCTCAAAGTCCCCCCCTCACCACGGGCATCTCAGCACCCTCTCTGCATCCCTAAGTGAAGTGGCCAGGGGAGTCTGAAAGCCCGAGCACCACTGATGTTGAATGTCAGTGTCATCCACCTCTGAGCTCCTCCTGGGTCACTACCAGCGCAGTGGGAAGTGGGCAGGAGGAGGGAAGCAAGCCCAGAAAGGAGGCTGGTGCCCAGTGAACTCAGACCCCACTCCTCAGGACCAGAGGCAGATCTGGAAAGCCAAAGATGCCGCCCTGCCCTCTGGGAGCCTCCAGCCTGGATGCCGAGACCTCTGGGACACACAGGAAACTCTCAAAAGCCACACACGTGGGAAACAGCACAACACAACCAAAGGTGGGGGGCACAAGGTGACTTGTGCCTAGTGACATCACAGTGCCAACAGCCACGTGGAGGGGCGTGGTTCATGGTTCCTACATACTGGGTACAACCTCTGAGCATCTGAGAGCTGTGCTGTTATGTACATTAGCTTATGCAATCCTCTGAGCAGCCCTGTGAAGTCAGTGGTCTCAGTTTCCCAGCAATAAAATGGAGACACATCTCAGAACTGGGTGTAAGAACACAGGGAGGTCAGCTCAGTGCTCTGTGATGACCTAGAGGGGTGGGGGTGGGGTGGGATGGGAAGGAGGCTCAAGGGGGAGGGGACACATGTATACATATAGCTGATTCCTGTTGTTAGATAGCAGAAACTAACACTGCGTTGTGAAGCAATTAAACTTCAATTTTAAAAAATGGAAAATAAAGATGTTAATACAGGAGAAGGTAAATGAAGATATTTATTACTATTATGGTAACCTTGGGCTTCCCTGGTGGCTCAGACAGTCAAGAATCTGCCTGCAATGCAGAAGACCAAGGTTCAATCCCTAGGCTGGAAAGAACCCCTGGAGAAGAGAATGGGAACCCACTCTGGTATTCTTGACTGGAGAATTCCATGGACAGAGGAGCCTGGTGGGCTGCGGTCCATGGGGTAGCAAAGAGCTGGATACAACTGAGTGACTAACACTTCACGCTTTTCTTCTTCAAGATCACTTCAAAATAAAAGGTTTGAAAAGACAGATTTTGCAAGGAGCATGCAAGAGATTATAAAAAGAAACCCTTTAGACCAGGAGGGGCGGGGGGGAAAGAACTGGTATGAGCACTTAATGAACAAATGTATGGCAAGTGCTTGGCCCAGGATTGTCTCATGAGAAGTGCTCAAAATGGTGATTAGGTTAGTGTTACCATCGTTATGACAATGATAGTAACTATGATTATGCAAGGGCATACTTATATTCACTAATTTGCCCACTGTTGTGTCTACAGTTTCTAGAACCATGATGGATACAAAATGAATGTTGAATGCACAGGTGGATGGATGGATGGATAGATGCATGGGTGGATTTATGGATGCATAGATGACTTTGCAGTAAACCCTAGAGCTGAAAATTGCATCTGAAGCATCTCAGTATTTGGCATAATGTATTGCAGAGCCTGCAGTTTAATGAATAAACATTTCCTAATCTAATTGAATCAGGAAAGCCTTTCAGGGATTAATGAGCCTCCAAGGGAGCCAGGGAGCTGGGGGCGGTAGGAGTCAATTACCCACCTGGAGTCACCCCACGGTAGGAAACTCCGGAGACGCGAAGGAGAGGGTTTCCCTCATGATCCTTGCCCTTCACCTTGAGGTAGAAACGCTCCTGGGGGCTGTGGAAGGGCGGCCCACCCCACAGCTGGTGGGTTGATCCATTGGAGAGGGGCTGCGTGGGCAAAGTCAGGAGGGACCGCCCTGAGCTGTGTGAGAGCTCCACGGAGTCCAGGCGGCCGGGTACCCGCAGGCCCGTGGAGTTGATCACCAGGGAGATGGGCACGCCTGCAGAGGAAAGGGCGGGGAAGGAGGTGCTGGCATCTGTCCTGGGCTCCACGAGGCTCCCCAAGCAGGGGCCCCACCCCAGGGCCATTGTTAGGGACCCAGCCTGCTTTGTCTGCCTTCACCCATTCCCTCACCTTCTCTTCCCCGGCCAAGGAATGCTGGGTGGGACAAGGAGAAAAGGGGGGTTGCTACTGTCCGTGGTGCTGAAACACCAGTCTCCTCCAACCCATGGCTTCCCATGATTGCATCACCTCTGCTCTGCAGACTGGGGTGCTCATGGAGCAGAACTGAGAAAGGGCACCCTCCCATCCCCCGCTTAACTCTGGTGTTGGCTGTCAGCCGACAGGCTCTGGGACAGGCCGAGGTGACATGCACACCCCAGTTTGGGAATGCTGACTCCTGGTGGGCTTTCCTGTGGTTTCCCTTCCCATCTCATTGGAAATGCACTTTCCACACTATCTCAGGAAAGCCAGAACTGGACTTGGGTTTCATAATCTTCTAAGTTGATTTGGAAACTGTTAGGTCTCTCCCTTTTCAGATAGCTTTTTTTTTTTCTCTCTCTCTCTCTGATCATAAACTGGAAACCAAAGGATGTGGTAGATGTGATCCATGAAACGCCTTCCATCTTTTGAAAAAAAAAGTCAAACAGTCTAGAAAGGGCATGTATAAATCTAGAAGTCCAGATTTCTTTGAAAAATCAAGCATGTCAGTGCTGGGCTTCCTTCCCATGTTGCAACAACCAGCCAAAGGCACGTAGCAGCTGCTCCTGTGGCCAGGCCCCCACTGTTCAGTTCGCTGCAGCCTCCCCCACTCCCCGGTGCCCTGGGGTCAAGTGCCAATCATTATTTATCATTTGCGATTGCCCTGCTGTTTTTCTCACTTTTAAAAAATGCCTTGGATGGAGCCACATCTTTATCAAAAGCAGAAACCAAAGAAGGTCACATATGGCCCCCGTCACCCTCTCCCACTGGGGACTGTGCCTGAGGACCACTCTGCTTTCAAACTCTCCCCCGCCACCCCCATATCACTTCACTTCAGTTCAGGGATTTCTCATCTCTCTTGGCTTTAGAATAGGAGTTAAGTTTCTCTGCCTCCCTCCCACCTCCCTGCTATTGGCAAAAACAAACACAGAATGAACAAGCAGCCCACTTTTCATTTTGAAGATATCACTGCGGGTCCTGGCAGGGAAACCCATAAGGGCTGACAAGAATGAAAAACTTTAGAGGATATACAGACTCAAAAGAAAGCTCTAAGGACCTAGCACACACCATTTTGGGGTCATTATTCAGTGGTCCAGAGTTATCTTGACCTGGCCTTGTTCTTATTCAGTCCCTGAGTCCCACTCTTTGAGACCCCATGGACTGCAGTATGCCAGGCTTCCCTGTCCTTCGCTGTCTCCCAGAGTTTGCTCAAACTCATGTCCATTGAGTTAGTGATGCCATCCACCCATCTCATCCTCTGTCACCCCCTCCTGCTCCTGCTCTCAATCTTTCCCAGCACCAGAGTCTTTTCCAATGAGTTGGTTCTTCACATTAGTTGGGCAAAGTATTGGAGCTTCAGCATCAGTCCTTCCAATGAATATTCAGGGTTGATTTCCTTTAGGATTGACTGGTTTGGCCTCCTTGCATCCAAGGGACTCTCAAGAGTCTTCTCCAGCATCACAATTTGAGAGAATAAATTCTTTGGTGATCAGCCTTTTTTATGGCCCAACTCTCACTTCCATACATGACTACTGGGAAAACCGTATTTTTGACTATATGGACCTTTGTCAGCAAAGTGATGTCTCTGCTTTTTAATATGCTCTGGCCTAGTCCCTCCCATCTCTCTGTTCAGCTGGTCCCAGCAAAACCCTCCAAATGGCCCCATGGCAAGAGACCATATTTCTGAGCCCTGATACTGAGAAAGATTGAAGACAGGAGGACAAGGGGGTGACAGAGGATGAGATGATTGGATGGCATCACTGACTCAATGGACATGAGTTTGAGGAAACTCCAGGAGATAATGAGGGACAGGGAAGCCTGATGTGCTGCAGTTCATGGGGTCGCAAAGAGTTGGACACGACTTAGCCCCTGAACAACAACAGCCTGATGTTCACTGGAAGAAGTGGGGCTTTAGACAGACAAATCTTGACAAAGAGAAAGGGAAAGGAGGGTTAGGGGGACAGCCTGAGCTTGTGGAGGCCTTGAGGGACAGGAAGGAAGTTGTAAAAGTAAACGGTCCCAGGGTCACCCTGGCTGGAACCCAAAGAGAAGGTGCTAGCCCTGGGTGCATTCACTGTGATGTGAGAGAGGGGCTGGACCAACCCCTGCAAGCCCGCTCCATAGTCACAGGCTCATGGCTACCCCCTGGAACTGCACCCCCCCAACTTCCCAAAGGTGAGCCCCACCCCTGCAGAAGGTGGCCTTGCATCGCCCCAGGGCCCGGAGCACCGTACCTTGCAGGGGCCACTCAATGGTGTGGTTGAGGTCCAGGGAGGGCTGAGTGGAGAAGCCAGCTCGGAAGTCGATGTTGCTGATGCCCGTGATCCTGACCGAATGGCGGCCGCTGCTATAGACCTAGCCCAGGCCCAGGCTTGTGTCACCCAGGTGTCTGACCCCAGGCCCTCAGCTCCAGGTGGGAGGTGGCTGACCTGACCCGGCCTGGAGTCAGCAGCTGGAATTCTCCCGCCTTTGCAGACTTGTGGGTAACTCACCTGCTCCCTGGGGACCCAGCACGGTGCTCCCCCCACGGGAGAGGAAGAGTCCAGCCACGGCACTGCCTGAGCAGGACTCTCTAAGCAGCCCTGTCATTCCCACTCCCCACCCCCAACACCCACGGGTCCCCCAACCCCTGCCTTGCCTTCCCCGTTGGCATGAGAGTTCTTGGCCCAAAGACGCTCAGAACCTGAAGAACAGCAGTGCCCACGGCGCCCAGCACCGTGCCTGGCACCCAGTTGCTGTTGGTTTAGTCGCTCAGTCATGTTTGACTTTTTGCAACACCATGGACTATAGCCCACTGGGCTCCTCTGTCCATAGCATTTCCCAGACAAGAATACTGGAGTGGGTTGCCATTTCCTTCTCCAGGGGATCTTCCCCACCCAGGGACTGAAACTGCATCTTCCAAGTCTCCTGCTTGGCAGGCAGATTCCTAACCAGTGAGCCACCAGGGAAGCCCAGCGCCCAGTAGGGGCTCCATAACTGTTTGCTGATCAGCTAAAGCCATGTGCTTCTGAGACAGCAACCTGCCCCATCCCAGGGTGCTTGGCCAGGAGCCCTGCCCCCAGTTCCAGGCCCCCAGCCCCTGGCAGGTTAGAACAGACTCTGCTCCCCTGCCAGTCCTGTGCCTCTGCGCCCAAGGTCACCCTAGCCTCTTCTGTGCACTCTTCAAAGGACAGGGTCCTGAACCACGAGCCAACCCTGTTGCCCACCTCTGGACACCTGGGTGGCTTCTCCAAGTCCTTCTTTGAAGTTCCCTCACTAACCTGAAACCACTCCACTTCTCTCACTGGCACAAAGCAGAATACTCCTCCTCTGATCTTGCCCCTCTACTTCTATTGATATGCCCATCACTGCCCACGCTCCAACCCTCAGCTTCCCAGGGCTCCAGGCTTCCAAGGGCCCAGGCAAGAGGAAGATGATGTCAAGTCCTCCTACCTTGATGGACCACAGCCCGGGATGCTCAGGCTTAAAGGCCACGACCTTGGCAGAGTCAGGGATGCTGAGGAGCACGTTGAGGCCGTCATCCCTCTGCAGGATCCTCCCTGTGGAAGCCCCAAGACCTGCTCAGCCCCCGACCCTTTTCTGGGGTTGACAGAGCCCCCCCTCCTCATCCCACGGGAGCCCACAGCCCTCCAACACCAGCCTCGGGCTTCCTAGAGGAACTGACAAGAGGCCTTTGGGGGTACCCAGGCCTCTCCTTCCTCCAGCTCTCCATCTTCATCCCTCCCCAGGGGCTGGCTGTACCCCTGGCCGCTGGGCCAGAGTGCTCAGGATGTCCTTGGAGCACTGCAGCACCAGGCAGCTGGGTCCAAATCATATGGAACCTAGATGACCCTGACAAGTCACCCCACCTCCCAGAGCCGCCCCCCCCTCCCATCTCTACACTGTGCCACTAATTCTTGCCCTGCCGACTCTCCAGGCCAGTGAAGAGAGAGCACAGGGAAGATGCCACGTGAATCTGGCGGCCCCAGGGATGGTCATCATTTTAATTCCCCTCACTGGGCTGCTAATGGCCTCCCTGCATCCTCACCCACTGCAGACGCCCTCTCTGCCTTCCACTCAGCATCTCCCTTACCCTCGGTGCTCCTGGAGTCTTATGTCCAAAATCTCCCGGCCTCCTCTCTGTCCCATCCTGGACTTTTATTTCAGTCTCAGGGCCAAGGAGGAGGCCAGCCCCAGGGTGCACATACCCAGTGGGTCTCGGACTTCAATCTCAGGCCCTGGGCCACTCAGGGAGATGGTGACCTCCTTCAGGCTGGGGTCGAAGGGGATCTTCCACGTGTGCTCACCACCCTCCTCGTGGTCTGTGGACAGCAGGTGCACCTTGGAGGCCTGGATGGCTGACTCCACCCATTTCAGCACCTGGGAGGCAGGAACGAGAGGTGACACCAGCAGGTGCCCGTGATGCCTTGCTTGTGTCTGGCACACGGGAGGTGGGTCCCAGCAGGCTGACAGCTGCGTGCAGTGTCTGGTCCCCTGGTGAGTTTGAGGCAGCATGCAGGCTTTCCAGGTCACTTGAGGCCATCACAGTCCCCTCTGCCCTACACTGAACCTGATTCACACAACACTTCCCTCTTGGCCTGTGGTCTTGGAGCTGCGATACCTGAACGAAGGCATCCAGAGGACTCAGCTCAGATGGAAGGAGCAGAGGGCACCCCTCTGCTGGGATGACGCCCCTCCTTCGTCACATGGCCAATGTCTATGACATCTATCACTTCCTCCAGGAAGCCCTCCTGGTGCTTCCTACACACCGATGCACGCTGGAAGTCCGGGATATCCCCCAGGGCAACGCGGTTCACCATCCCTGCCCAAGGGCCCTCAGACCACAACCCCCACCAGGCACCATGCTCTCTAAGCAGGCCCATGTCTTCAAGCGGACAGTCTCCTCCTGACCCTTATCACAACACTGAGAACCGTAATGTCCTCGGGTGTACAATTGCTTATTCTTACATTTGGGGAATTCCCTGGCAGTCCACTGGTTAGGGCTCCATGGTTTGACAGCTGAGGTCGGGGATTCCACCCCTGGTCAGGGAACTAAGATCCCACAATCCCCTTTTTGTGTGGCATGACCCAAAAAATTAAATTAAAATAAAAAATACTAAAGTCTTATGCTTTGGACAAGTCCCATTGAAAAATCAGGTGACAGATAACTCTCCAGAACATCATACTAGTTAGGCACACATTTAGAGTATGACTTCAGGAGGGTCTCAAAGACCATCCCCCTACGTGCATGGACCCCATGTTAACAGCGCTGGACCCGGTCTAAGATGGCCTCTGCCTGCCTGCTAAGTCGTTTCAGTTGTGGCGCACTCTTTGCGACCCTATGGACTATAGCCCACTGGGCTCCTCTGTCCATAGAATTTCCCAGACAAGAATACTGGAGTGGGTTGCCATGCCCTCCTCCAGGGGGCCTTCGTGACCCAGGGATCCGACCTGGGTCTCTTATGTCTCCTGCACTGGCAGGCGGGTTCTTTACCACTAGCGCCACCTGGAAGCCCAAGATGGCCTCTACTAAGCACAAAATTATCTTGTTTCTCCAAGACTCACCACGGCCTCCAAGTCCCTGCGGGCTCTGGTTCACCCGTTCAGCCTGACTCAAGATCATGATGTTCCCAACGCCCCCATGCTTGCTGGGCTGGACCCCCATCCCATGCCCCCCAGGGCAGCTCCTTCCACCACAAAATGCTCTTCTCTTTGCAAAAATTCCTGCTCCTTCCTTAGCAACCAACTCCCGGTTAGTTTCACACGCGTCACCTCTCTTGGCCTGGGAGCCCCATGTGGGCAGACACCCTCTGTCGTGTCCCAGGCTCAGGAGCTGTGAAGGGTAAGGGGTTCAGAGCTGCTCGCTGCGTGTGACGCAGCAGGGCACACACCTTTTGAACAGGGTCCTCAAGCTCAGCTCACAAATGCTCAACTCCACCTGCCCCCTACCCCAGCTCACACCTCCTTTTTAGCAATAGCTGAGCCACCCAGGTTCCAGTAAGAAAACCAAAAAAGAGGGAGGTGGGAACCTCTGCAGTTTTGAAGCACCTCTTTTCAAGCCAAGTTATGTCAAGAAGCATATTGTGCAAACCCTAAAACAGAATCAAAATGAAACATGAACTGACTGTACAACAAATTGATGCCATAACCCCAGTATGAGGAGAAGGATTAGCTCCAAGTAAATCAGAAACCGAGGGTTTCCACTGTGCTTTCTCAGTGAGGGGCACCCTGAGGACAAAAAAAGAAAGGCAAAGAAACCTTTATTTAGTAGTTAGCAGTTGGCAGAACTAGTTGTATTGTGACTGTGAAATCGTTTTACGTCTCCCGTGAAGAGGAACTAAAGAGCCTCTTGATGAAGGTGAAAGAGGAGAGTGAAAAACCTGGCTTAAAACTCAATGTTCAAAAAACGAACATCATGGAATCCAGTCCCATCACTTCATGGCAAATAGAAGGGGAAAAAGCGGAAGCAGGGACATTTCATTTTCTTGGGCTCCAAAATCACTGTGGACGGTGACTGCAGCCATGAAATTAAAAGACGCTTGCTCCTTGGAAGGAAAGTTATGACAAACCTAGACAGCATATTCAAAAGCAGAGACATCACTTAGCCAACAAAGGTCCACGTAGTCAAAGCTATGGTTTTCCCAGTAGTCAGGTACGAATGTGAGAGCTGGACCATAAAGAAGGCTGAATGCTGAAGAACTGATGCTTTTGAATTGTGGTGCTGGAGAAGACTCTTGAGAGTCTCTTGGACTGCAAGGAGATCAAACCAGTCAATCCTAAAGGAAATCAATCATGACTATTCATTGGAAGGACTGATTCTAAAGCTGAAGCTGTAATATTTTGGCCACCTGATGCAAAGAGCCAACTCACTGGAAAAGGCCCTGATGCTGGGAAAGACTGAGGGCAGGATGAGAAGGGGGTGACAGAGGATGAGATGGTTAGATGGCATCACTGACTCAATAGACATAAATTTGAGCAAACTCCGGGAGACAGTGAAGGACAGGGAAGCAAGCCTGGCATGCTGCAGTCCACTGGGGTCACAAAGAGTCAGATATGACTTAGCAACTGACCAACAACAATAACAATCAGAACTAGCCATATTGTGGTTGTGAAACCATTTTATGTCTCCTGTAGGACAAAGCAAGGAAGGAAATCTCAACCAAGGTTTTTCTCTTACAGCCAAGAGAGAGCTGCATGGATATTCTTTAAATATAAATTTATTCCAAGTGAATTCAGAACCCAGTGGTTTCTAACTACTGTTTTCCACCAGAGTTCCTTGGAGAAATGGCTGATTTCAGGTCTGGGGCAGGCAATATACAAGGAAAGCCTAGGACTACTGGTAATTTCATAAAGCAAAGAAGGTCTCAAAGACTAATGGGGACAGGGAATTCCCTGGTGGTCCAGTGGTTAGGGCTCTGAGTTTTCACAGCTGAGGACACAAGTTCAATCCCTAGTCGGGGATCTAAGATCCTGCAAGCTATGTGGCAAGGCAAAAAACAAGACTAATGGGGATATATCAGAAGGATATGGGAAACAGTATAAATTTAGCCTGTTGGCTAAATTTGGGAGACTTTGAGCCTCCAAAAGAATAATGACTATAATAAATCAATCAAACCACACTGAATTATACAATCTAAGGTTAATCACTTAGTCCTGTCTGACTCTTTGTAACCCTGTGGACCATAGCCTGCCAGGCTCCTCTGTCCATGGAATTTTCCAGGCAAGAATACTGGTGTGGATAGCCATTCCCTTTTCCAGGGGATCTTCCTGACCCAGGGACCAAACCCGGGTCTCCTGCGTTGCAGGCTTATTCTTTACCATCTGAGCCACTGGGGAAGCACCATGTCATCTAGGTGCCACAAAAATACTCAAAAAATAAAATCAAAATTCAAAACAATAAAACCTCATTTGCCACCAATAAAAGCAAATTCTTAATTAAGGAGAAAGAAGTGCGATCCCTATTTTTTCAGTAGGAATCGTGACTTCAGAGGAACCAAATCACCCCTTTGGAGAAGCAAAAGCTCTTCTTCATGGGAGAACGCCCATTAACAAATGTGGAAGGAATGATGCAATTAGGAAATCATCATTTTGCAACCTCCTAATAAAATAATTATTTCAGGCAAGCATCCTCAGTGAATGCTAAAACCATGAGATGAAAAGCTCCTGGGGAACTAGAGCCCTAGAGTGACCCCACCGACCCCTTGGGTCAGAAAGGAAAAAACAAAGGCTTGCAATGCAGAGAGCTGGCTGTCACCACTTTAACCAACCAAACTGGTCACCAGTAATGGGGACAATCAGACATCATTTTCCTCCGGGTGTGATGCAATAGAAAACACACAGAGAGCACCAAGGACGACATACTTCTGCCACAAAGGTCAGCCTCCATCTGATTAGTCATTTAAAGCTGCCTTCCAGGCTCGGACGGTAAAGAATCTGCCTGGAGTGCAGGAGACCTGGGTTCAGTTCCTGGGTTAGGAAGATCTGGAGGAGGGAATGGCAACCCACTCTAGTATTCTTGCCTGGAGAGTTCCATGGACAGAGGAGCCTGATGGGCTACAGTTCATGGGGTCGCAGAGAGTTGGACACGACTGAGTGACTGACACTTTCAGTTTCCAGTTTAGAGGGAGTAAAGGAACACGAGGAGGAGAAACGAACGAGTTAGTGACACCGTAAGGAAGCAATCAGATGAATCCAGAACACAGGACACTGTATCATCAGCGCCTCTCCAACAAGTTAGTGGCGTGAAAAAGGATGGATCCCCTCCAGATTTAAGGAAACTTAACAGACATAACAACCTCATAAAATGCACAGCCCTTGATTAAAACCTGATTTAACATCTTGAGGACAAAGAGAGAAATTTGAATGTGGACTTGGCATCAGAGGATACTTGCAAAGTACTAGTCATTATATTAGGTGATACTATGGGTTATGCTAGAGTCTATTTTTTTAATCCACACTGCATTATTTATGGATAAGGTGTCATGATTCAACAAAAAGTGTAGAAAGAGAGACAGATGTAGCAGCTGCAGCAAAAAAGTGGATTGCTAAATATAGATAGTACTTTTTTTTGTTTTTTACTTTTCAATATCTTTGACACTTCTCATAGAAAATTTTTAAGTAAAAATCGTCTAAAAGGAATGAGTGTATCTTTACAAGTATGACTTTTAAATATACCTGAGCAACCATAGTGCTATCCTGTCGCTTGTCAGCTCTAATCAACTGGAAGTGACTTCTTAGAACGCCGTTTGGAGAAATGCGAAGCCACATTCGGACTCAATTAGAAAAAGGCCTATAATTGATTAGCAATGTCTGCCATGGATATGGAATTAGAAAGTGGTGTCTGGCATGCTACATATTGGCCATCCTTGCTCTAAATCACAGTCCTTCAGCTCTGCCTACCACGTGATCTTCCAAGGACGAGAAAGGGAACAGAAGGGAATTGGAAGAATTGCTCGAGATTTGGAAAATGACTACATTTTGATGAGACCGAGCTGAAACACATGTGGCTAGCTTTTACAGCAGGATTTCAGTTATCACGGGACAAGAATCCTGTGTTCTGAAACTCTTCTGTTTTTATATTTGGAGCTACTTCATTCTTCTGTTTTTGCCTGACTTTCTAAATAATGTTTCTCTTAAAAAGATCCCACCTGTTTGGGTTAAGAAATGAGGGCAAGGTTATTCGTCCATGCGGGGGTGGACGGGACGTAGCAGCCAAGGCTAGAAAGGCGGACAGCAGCTGGCCAAGTGAGGCAGCTCCCCCACAGCAAAGCAACAGCCCTGTGACCACTGTCCCCTCCCCCGGGGCCAGGCCTTGTCAGGGGTCAGGAGGAAATCATAACCGAGCAAAGCTGGCCGGAGGTGGTGGCAGCCCCATTTGACAATTACCCAGACGCGTCCCACACCCGCTACTGTGTTGCAACTGTCATGACAAGCTCTTTCTAGGATGTTTTGATGGAGAGAAGATGCCCAAGAGTTCGGGCTACCGAACCACGCCACGGAGAGAGGGCTGAGGTGGGCCAGAAGGCCAGCGACCCCATCAGGAGGCGGCCCACCCACAAGGGCTGCCCTGTAACACATCACCGCTCCGGAGCTGCGAGTGCAGACCCTCTGGCCCACAGCAAGGCCAGACCCCTGCAGGCCTGGGCCTGGGGGCAAAGCCTGCTGGACCCAGCAATGGCTCTGGGGCTCAGAGAGGAATCTAGGGACACTCCTGAGCAGAGAGGCTTCATCAAGAAGGCTTAATGTTTATTTGCGAAGGTAATGACTTCCAGATGTCAGCAGGACCAGGGGGCCTGGGAGCCAGCAGTGCGCTGGGGCTCATCTCTCTGTCGCTGATGGGGAAGGAATGAGAGAATCTGGCTCTGCTACCCCAGCCAGATGGTTGCTGCTCAGCCCTTCATGGCAGATAAATCACTACCACCACCACCCCCCCAACCAAGGCTCCTCCCGGACATCTGATAGACAGAGAGGCTGAGGAAGCTGGGGCAGTGAGGCAGGGGTGGGGGAGGGTGTCACTGAATGGACCTCAAGAGCCACAGATCAGAAAATTGAGGGCCTCTGCCAACTGGGCATTACGGGGCACTGTCCCCAGGCTCTACCTTCCTGAGAACCTTATCCCGAGAGAGCTCTTAATCTTGAGAGGGGCTCCCTGGACCCCTGGGAGTGTGTATTCTGCACTCCCTATTGAAGCACGAGGCTGGAGTTCCCGGGGCCACCACTAACTCTCATTCAGGGCTCCCTCCCAAGGGTCGGTCTTCCTCCCACCCTTGCCACCATCGCTCCAGGCAGGGGCCTCATGACCCAACTGTGAACATGAGGAAACAGAGGCCCAGAGAGGTTAAGTGCCATGCTCAAGGTCACACAGCAGACAGGTGGCAGAGCTAAGGTGGGGTCTGAAGCCAGATGTGACCCGAGGAAGGATCCAGGACGGGGTCACCTCCAGGGCCTGTGTCTCCTCACCTGTTGATTCCACCTTCCCTCCCCCTCCCGCCCTCACTGTCTGAGGGATCAGTTCACATTTCCCCTGGTTAATGCCCACCCCCACTGGCCATCAAAGGATGGCAAAAGCTCCAAAAGACCTCTGCCAGTGGGGAGAGGATCTTCACCTTCCTTTCGTTACTCCAGAATCTCAAAGGCAGAGAAGGTTAAATGCCTGAAAGCGTGAGATCTAAGCTTGATGGGTGATCTCTCGGCGCCCCACAGCTAAAGCTGCCCCGGCATGTAGTGGGTGCTCAATGAACAAAGAGAAGGGTGAGTGCAAAATGTGCCACTCCTGGCACACCGGACATGCTCGGAAAAGGTCAAAGGACAAACACAGGCAGGGTGTGGGCACTTTGGCAGCTTCTAGCCAGGCAAAGGCACCGTTCCCTCTCTCCTGGGGGTGGAGGTTGGTGGTAACCACTGCCTAATGTCTGAGGACGTCTGGAAGGGGCCAGGTACAAGGCAAGAAGCTGACAGATGATGGTGCTCTTTCCAGGGAGGGGAGGGACCCAGGCCCCTACCCAGGGGCAACCAGTCCTGGCCATTGGAGATTCCAGTACATCAGACAAGTGCTGCTCAGCCAGGATCCCAGAGCAGAAGGCTGGCACCAAGGCCAGGAGCCAGGGGCTCGCCCCAGGTTCCATGCCCTGAGTGAGAGACTCGGAGAGTTCAGCCCCATACCTGAGCAAGCCGTCCTCCACCAGCTCCCCTACTGCCTGGAGTCTGACTTGCCGCTGGCAGGAACCCAGTTCCCGAGCAACTGCCCAGATAAAGTGCACCCCCAAACAAGGACCAAGCCATCACTCCACTCTGAAATGCTTCCCACCCTCGCTTGGGCGGCTCGGTGCCAGAGCAGACTGACATGCCAAAAGAAATAAATCCTGGCATGTCGCAAAGAACCATAAACGCCATCTGTCAACAGGGAGCCAAGGCGCTAACCTAAACACGGCCCTGGAGACATAAATATACAACACGCGGGCTGGCTGGAAGCCGCGCCGCGGCGGCCTCAGAGATGCTGTTCCTCCCATTCTCCCATTCCTCCAGCCCGAGGGACCCCACGTCATCGATCCACCAGGTGTCTGTGTCCATCAACTGACCAAGCACCTGCTCCACGCTGGAGGCTGCGCCAGGTGCTGGGGACACAGCCGTAAATGGGACCTTAAGGGCCCTGCCCTCGGGGATCTCACAGCCTAACGGCATTAAATAATCACACGGTTGTAAAATTATGATTATATAAAGCCCCCCAGGGAGCTTCGAGGGGATATGAAAGGAGAATTAATCTTGACAAAAATCGAGGAAGGCGTGATTCCGCTTAGCCTGGAAAGATGAGGAGCCTGGGGAGGAGGAGCTGGAAAAACAAGCTGCACGAGCAAAGGCCCTGAGGTAGAAAAGACACAGGGCATTGAAGAAAGAGCAGAGAGGCAGCAGCAGGCAAGGGGGGAAAGACAGGCAATGGGCTTGGAGAGGCAGAACTCAGATCAGTGTCTGGACCTTCCCCAGGGCATACGGGGGAGGGACATGTTGGTTGGATTTGTCTTAGAGGATCTGGTGGGATGTAAGAGCTGGCTCACACAGGCTCAAGAGGGCAGATTGTGAGCATCACTTCCCATGCTCTATGACTTTACGACAGCAGCTTGAAACCAGCCCAAGTAGGAGCATTTACACCAGGGAAATGGGCATTCTTGTTCCTTCCAGAGAGAGATGATCGTGAAACATTTACCAGCATGCCACTGGAAGGATGCCTCTGGCTCCTGGGGAGGAATAGACGTGCAGGGCAGAGGGAGAGCTGGGAGAGACCTGAGCAACTGACGGAGCCTGGAAGGGAGGGAGGGGGCACCTGCTCCAAGACCTAGACCCGGACACAAACACCTGCTCAGCTGGGCCATCAGTGGCCCTGCATGCTGGGCCACAGTGTCAAGCAAGCCCCTCCCTGCCAAGTCCCCAAGCATGGTTTGCTGTCCCAGCAAGACCGCCTGAATCTGATGGCCCTGGTGATCCTCCAGCCACCCCCGGGCTCCTCGACTCTGGGGAGAAGCTCCCCTTAACATCCCTACTCTGCCAAGCTTTGCTAGATTCATCGTGCCAGCATGGACTTGCTGGGGATCCCGGGTTTAAAACTCAGGATATTCCTTCAGGCCCCAGGCTTTTTTACTGGCAAAACTGAGGAACCTGCAGCACCTACTTTGGGGGTGATTGAGAGGGTTCTACAAGATGGTGTCAAAAAGCCGTGAGCACCAGGCCTCCTGCTGCGAGGTGAGCACTCAGCACTGCTCCTGGAAGCCAGCCAACGGGCAGAGCCGCCCAGGGATGCGGCATGTCGGGGCAGGCTCACCTCGGTCACCTGCTGCTTGTCCAGGTGGAACACCTGCCCGGAGCTGCTGGCGGCGATCTCCTCGTAGGCCAGGTAGCCAGGGTGGGTGCGGTCACCACAGTCCCCCGTCAGCACGAAGACCACCTAGAAGACAGACGGCCTCGTGGCGTCCTCAGCACCTTCAGGTATGAATGGAGTAGGGAGCGGGAGGCCAGACCAGGAGGGAGTGACCGGAGGAAGCCCTGTCATCTCTCTGGGCTTGGGTGATACACTTGTGAAATGGGAATGATGAGAGTTCCCGCCCTGTGGGGGTCAGGACTGATGCAGGTCACGTGTCCGTCACAGGGCCAGGAATACAGTAGGAGCCGTTATGAAATCTACAAGGGAGGGAGTGAAATTGACTCTGCTCCAAGTGGCCCCCAGATGCCGCAGAGCTATAAGAACCGTGGAGAACCCACATTTCTTCTAGATCAGAGGACAGAGTTCTGCCGTGCAGAGAGGAGTCCCAGCTCTTGAGGTCTTCCCCAGGGATTCCTCCCTGCACCCCCCACCCCGCCTCGCCCACCGCTCGCTGTGACAGCCAGGAGCCAAATCCCCAACGCATCATCCAGACCCTGAGACAATGGGTGAAGAATGACGTGACAGGGAGCAGAGGAGACGCCAGGAGGAAGATGGATTGCCCAGACTCGGACGGGGCGTGAAGGGAGTGGTGGAGTGGTGTGGTCTGTATCAAAAGCGGGCCCCCGCCAGGGAGGCGTGAGCCTGGAGGGCGGGGCCAGAGCATGAGGACACACTTGGACTCTGCAGCCCGGCTCCCCCAGTGGGCTGGCCGGCGTGGCTGGTGGGAACTGGAACCCAGGCTGTGCAGGAGAAGCCCCAGCTCCGCTCTCCCGGCGGGGGCTCGAGGCTGCCCTTGGAGACCCCAGCGGCCCCTGGAGCCCCTACTGGTAGCTCACCTGTGACTGTTTAAGCTGCAGGAGCTGCAGCACTTCGTCCTTCTTGTGGTAGTCCTTGGCACGGGCGTCCGAGAAGACGTAGATGAAGGAGCCGGGGTTGGCCACCTCCACGGCAGCCTTGATGGCCCCCAAGCTCATCTCTGGGCAGTCCCCGCCTCCCTGCAGGACAGGGCGGGTCAGCAGCTGCTGCCCGCCTCCTCCACGTGGGGCCCACTCTGGGAGGTGTGAGGGGGGCATCCCCTTCGGTGGCTTCTGTCCCGTCTGTCCAGGGGTCAGGCCTGGCCCGAGCCACTCCCTTCCCTGAGACACACCTGCATTATCTATCATTCCTTCATTCACTCATTCCTTCATTCACTCACTCATGCCCGAGGGACATGGTCCCTCCCTCCCATGGAGGCTGGCTGGGAGGCAGACCTTACATTAATAAACGCGACACAGTTATTTAATTACCACGGTGATGAGTGCTACAAGTCGGGGGAGAAGGATGGAGCCACGGAAGCATCTAACAGGCACGCCAGAGAAGGCGTGAGTGAGCCAAGGTTCGGAGGCCGGAGGGGTAGAGGGGTCACCGGCGAAGGAGAGGGGAGGGGTGGGCAGAGGAAAACATTCAAAGCCGCCTTGTCAATCTTCTCTTCAACCTGCCCTTGTGCGTGCCTGCTTGCTCAGTCACTCAGTCGTGTCCAACTCTTTGCAACTCCGTGGACTGTAGCCCGCCAGGCTTCTCTGTCCATGGGCTTTCCCAGGCAAGAATACTGGATTGGATTGCCATTTCCTTCTCCAAGGGATCTTCCTGACCCAGGGATCGGACCCAGGGATTGAACCCAAGTCTCTTATATTGGCAGGTGGGTTCTTTATCACTGAGCTGGGAAGTGATATAACTGGAAAAACCAAACCCACCTTGGAGTCAATCCTAAATAAACACAAGGCCTTCCCTCTCCACTCGCCAGCCGGGAGCTTTCTGCCTCCCCAGGTCTGCACGCCCAGCACCAGAATCAGGATGTGCACAGGGCGACCTCAGTAAATGCTCCTCCCCTTGGTTCACTTGTTCGTTCTGTGTGCTGGGCCTTGTGCTGGGCCCTGGGGGACTTGGCAGTGAGCTAGACACCTCAGAGCGTGCCTGCATTCAGGAAGCTGGCAGGGTGGAGAGGGAGAGGCTGAGCCAGGGTGTTCAGTGTGGCCAAAAACCCAGGTGGCATGGGATGTCTGACCCAGTCTTGGGCTGGGTTTGGGGGTCTGAACTGACCTCTCTTGCACCTTCCCTGGGGCTTCCCAGGCAGTGCTAGTGGTAAAGAACTCACCTGCAATTCAGGAGACATAAGAGACACAGGTTCATCCCTGGGTCTGGAAGATGCCCTGGAGGAGGGCAGAGCAACCCACTCCAGTGTTCTTGCCTGGAGAACCCCATGGACAGAGGAGCCTGGCGGGCTACAGTCCATGGGGTCACAAAGACTAGGACACAACTGAGCGACTTAGCACACAAACATCTTCCCTTAGCTGTCACATACCCCCTCCTTCAACCCCTGCATCCATGCAGTCAATAATAGGGCCTACTATGTGCCAGGCACAGGGACTCCTGTAGGTACTTGGTTCGCTGAATCAAGGAAGGAACCCCAAGCAGTACGGAATCTCCAGGCCCTCCAAGTTGAGGGGAAGCCCCAGGCAGAGCTGGGTGGCAGGTCATTATAGGAAGCACCGTCTTGGCCCCTGGGTGTGGCAATAACCTGGGCCTCTGGCACGGACTGGGATGAAGGGCACAGGGGGCCAGCAGCCAGGGGCGGGGCAGCCCACCTGCACGTAGAGTTCTCTCAGCTCCCTCTGAAACACCGCTGGGTCTGATGTGAGGGTCACCGGGCCAATATCTGTAGGGAAGAGAGAGAGGACCAGATGGGCTTGACCCCCAGACGCACAACCTCCGTGGACTGGGCGGCAACTGAGAGGAACCGAGGCCTGGAACTCAGAGATCCCCACAAAGTGGGGAGGGGTGAGGGAGCAGCTGCCAGGATCAGATCTGGAAGAAAATATTCGCAAATGAAGCAATTGACAAGGGCTTCATCTCTGAAACACACAAACAGTTCATGCAGCCTCACATCCAAAAAAGCAAACCACCCAGTCAAAAAGTAGGCAGAAGACCTAAACAGATGTATCTCTAGAGAAGACGTAGGGATGGCTAAGAGGCTCAACAGGAAAAGATGCTCAACATCACTAATCATTAGAGAAATGCAAATCAAAATGACAGTGAGGTATCACCTCACATTGGTCAGACTGGCCATCAACAAATCTACAGACAACAAACGCTGGAGGGGGTGTGGAGAAAAGGGAACCCTCCTACACTGTCGGTGGGAACGTAAAGCGATACAACCACTATGGAGAACAGTGTGGAGGTTCCTAAAAAATTTAAAGTAGCACTAACATATGACCCAGCAATCCCACTCCTGGGCAAACCCCTGGAAAAAACTAGAATTCCAAAAGATACATGCACCCCAATGCTTATTGCGCACTGTTCACAGCAGCCAGGACATGGAAGCCAACTAAACGTTCATCAGCAGAGGAATGGATCAAGACGCGGTGCGCGTACATGACGGGATATTCGCCACAAAAAGAAAGGAAATTGCGCCATTTGCAGAGACAGATTCCCTGGTGGCTCAGCAGTAAAGAATCCGCCTGCAATGCTGGAGACACGGGGAGACTCGGGTTCAGTCCCTGGGTTGGGAAGATCCCCGGCAGAAGGAAATGGCAACCCACTCCAGTATTCTTGCCAGGAGAATCCCATGGACAGAGGAGCCTGTTGGGCTACGTCATATAGAGTTACAAAGAGTCAGACACAATTGAAGTGACTTAGCAGTCACACAGGCAGAAACTAACACGACATTTTAAAACAACTATACTCTGATTAAAAATTAAAAAAAAAAAAAGAATTGTACTCAAATATTCATAGCAGCTGTATTCACAATAGCCCAGCACTGGAGACAAGCCAGCTGTCCATCAACTGGTGAATGAATAAACAAACTGCGGTACATTCATGTAATCAAATACCACTCAGCCAGAAAACAGAACAAGCTACCAGTACAGGCAACCAGATGGATGAATCTCACAGACACAGTACTGCACGAAAGAAGACAGCCACAGGAGCATGTCTACTATGTGGTTCCATTTATAGAAAGCTCTGGAACTGACAGAATTAATCAAAGCTGAAATAAGTCAGATCAGGGGTTGTCTAGGCGATAGGGAGATCAAAAGACCTGTCGGGGAAGGCAGAAGTGTTCTATATTGTGGTGGGAATGTGGGTTCCCCGGGTGTAAGCAGTTGTCAAAAATGTAAAGCAAAGATTTGCAGCACTTCAAGGTTTGTAAATTTTACCTCTTAAAAAAAAAGAACCATAAAAAGTGATCATCGTGGAGTGATAGAGTGGAGTGGGGAAGGAGCTATGGAGGAAAAAGAATGGCAGGCTTTCAGGGTATTGGGTGAGGCTGGGGGAAGGGGATATACCCACGTGTGTGTGCTCCATCGTGTCAGACTCTTCGTGACCCCACAGACTGTAGCCCTCCAGGCTCCTCAGTCCATGGAATTTTTCAGGCAAGAATATTAGAGTGGGGTGCCATTTCCTTTTCCAGGGGATCTTCCCAACCTAGGGATCGAGCCCAGGCCTCCTGTGTCTCCTGCACTGAAGGTGGGTTCTTTATCGCTGAGCCACATGAGACACAGGGATTCATTACACTATTCTGCTTACTTTTGTATATACTTGAAATTTTCCCTAATAAAAAGTCTTTTATTAAAGAGAAGTCACTGAAAGCCACAGCTAACATAAGGTGACCAGCGTACAGAGAACAGAGACAGAATTCCAACTCACCGTGTAGACATGTGCACAGTGGGGGTCTTGCAAGCTGATGTGGACAGCTGATTTCTTTAGGCAATAGTTCGTCTGAGTTCCTGGTGAATTCTAGTAACGGACTATTTTTAGTTCAAGAATTCTAAATTCCAAGCACTCTCTAAAAAATATTCCTGTACTTGGCAACTCGTCAACCGACCTTACTTCTTAGAAAATGAAGCACGTGGAACCATCCGGCATTCATCCACAGTTATCAGGGAAGAGTCTGGACACCAGCTTTTCTTCTGCGACCGCAAGTCTGATCTCTGCATCTGGGAGTCTCTTTCTGTTTCACAGATACATGTTCATTTGTGCTGTATTTTAGATTCCACATATAAGTGATTTCACATGGTACTCGTCTGACTTTCTTCACTTAGTCTGATAACCTCTTAGGCCCACCCATGTTGCTGCAAATGACATGACTTCATTCTTTTTATGGCTGAGTAAATATATATGTATGATTTGGCTGAATATATATACTGGGCTCCGTATATATATATATTTATACCACACTTCTACCCGCTGGCTCCTGCCCCTCCGCTGTCTATGTACTCACCATGTCCAACACCTCCTTCTGCGCCTGCTCTGGCCTTGACCAAGTCTTTCCCACCACCTCCCTCCTTCTGAACTCTGCAGAGTCTAATTCAGCCAAAACCTTGGCCTTTGACCTCAGACGGGCTTCTCTGCTAGCTCAGTCGGTAAAAAATCACCTGCAATGCAGGAGACCCCAGTTCGATTCCTGGGTCGGGAAGATCCCCTGGAGAAGGGATAAGCTACCCACTCCAGTATTCTTGGGCTTCCCTTGTGGCTCAGCTGGTAAAGAATCTGCCTGCAATTTGGGAGACTGGGTTCAATCCCTGGGTTGGGAAGATTCGCCTGGAGAAGGGAAAGACTACCCACTCCAGTGTTCTGGGCCTAGAGAATTCTATGGACTGTACAGCCCCTGGGGTCGCAAAGTCAGACATGACTGAGCGACTCTCACTTGACCTCAGACAGATCTGGTTGAAATTTTGGCTCCACCATTCTCCTACCATAGGGCTTCTCAGAGCTTACCACACAGTTCCAAGCCTCAGTTTCCCCATCTGTAAAACGAGGTGTTTCTCCTAGCTGAGAACCATCATTGTGAGAATCCAGTGAAGCCAGGCAGGGAAGCACCATGCTTGACTCAGAACCGAAAGCTCAGCAACTGGGAGTTGGCCCTGATGAGCTGAACATGCAATTCTTTGATCTTCCTTTTCTTTTCTTTAAATTTTGTTGATGTGTAGCTGATTTGCAATGCTGTGTTAATTTCTGCTGAACAGCAAAGCGACTCAGTTACATATATGTATTCTTTTTCATATTCTTTCCCATAATGGTTTATCAAGCACTTAGTGCGCTTGGTTGCTTAGTCATGTCCGACTCTTTGCAACCCCATCGACCACAGCCTGCCAGGCTCCTCTGTCCATGGGGATTCTCCAGGCAAGCACTCTGGAGTGGGTTGCCATGCCTTCTTCCAGGCGATCTTCCCAACCCGGGGTTTATCATAGGATATTAAATACAGCTGCGATGGCGCAGGAATGGCCGAGAGGAGCTACCCCGCGTCCAAGGTCGGGGGCGATGGCCGGGAGGAGATACCCTGCGCCCGAGGCCAAGGGTGGCAGCAGGAAGGAGCAACTCCACGCCCGAGGCCAGGGCAGCGACAGGGAGCAGCAACCCCACGCCCGAGTCCAGGGGTGGCGGCCGGGAGGGGCAACCCCACGTCCAAGGAGTGGTGGCTGTGTGGGTACAGGAGGGCCTAGAGGAGCCATCCCATGTTGAAGGTCAGGAAGGGCGGCGGGAGGAGATACCCCTCATCCAAGGTAAGGAGCAGCGGCTGTGCTTTGCTGGAGCAGCCGTGAAGAGATACCCCACGCCCAAGGTAAGAGAAACCCAAATAAGATGGTAGGTGTTGCAAGAGGGCATCAGAGGGCAGACACACTGAAACTATACTCACAGAAATCTAGTCAGTCTAATCACACTAGGACCACAGCCTTGTCTAACTCAATGAAACTAAGCCATGCCCGCGGGGCAACCCAAGACGGGCAGGTCATGGTGGAGAGGTCTGACAGATTGTGGTCCACTGGAGAAGGGAATGGCAAACCACTTCAGTATTCTTGCCTTGAGAACCCCATGAACAGTATGAAAAGGCAAAATGATAGGATACTGAAAGAGGTACTCCCCAGGTCAAGTTGGTGATGGACAGGGAGGCCTGGCGTGCTGCGATTCATGGGATCGCAAAGAGTCGGACACGACTGAGCGACTGAACTGAACTGAACTGATCTGTGGTATACAGTAGGACCTTGTTGCTTAACCAGGGATTCTCCTGGTGGCTCAGACGGTAAAGAATCTGCCTGCAATGCAGGAGATCCAGCTTCAGTCCCTGGGTTGGGAAGATCTCCTGGAGAAGGAAATGGCTACCCACTCCAGTATTTTTGCCTGGAAAATCCCATGGACAGAGGAGCTTAGCGGGCTACAGTCCATGGGGTCGTAAAGAGCTGGACACAACTGAGCAACTAACAATTTCACTTTCATACATTCAATTAAAAATACATGACATTAGTGATACTGACATTTCCTAAGCACTTATTATGTATCAGCCCATATGCTGAGATGTTGCCTGTATATTATTAGCTCACTGAATCCTCCCTCACACCTGGCAAAGCCAACTCTTACCCACATATTACAGAGGAGAAATGAAAGCCCAGAGAAGCTAAGTAACTTGCCCATAGACACAAAACCAGTAAGCAGCAGACCTAGAATGTTAGTTTTGTCGTTAGAGTTCAACCACAAGTCACGTCCAACTCTTTGCAACGCCATGGACTGCAGCACACCAGGCTTCCCTGTCCTTCACTATCTCTAGGAGTTTGCTCAAATTCATGTCCATTGAGTCAGTGAGGCTGTCTAACCATCTCATCCTTTGTCACGCCCCCTTATCCTTTAGCCTTCACTCTTTCCCAGCATCAAGGTCTTTTCCAAAGAGTTGACTCTTCCCATGAGGTGGCCAAAGTATTGCAGCTTCAGCTTCAGCATCAGTCCTTTCAGTGAATATTCAGAGTTGATTTCCTTCAGGATTGAATATTAGCTTAGGCCTGTACAACTCCAGAATCTGAGCTCTTGACAACTGCTTCCTATGGAGCTGTACATAGAAATTCCTGACGTGCAGAAAAAGAAAGGAATTCTACCAACCAGAAATCATTACTCTTATTTTTACACATAACTTTCAAAATGTTCACGCATATTTGTAAATTTTATACAAATGCGTACTACTTGTAGCAGAAGTTCCCTTTACGTATAAATAACATACTCTTTTTAACTTGATTCCTTTCAGTGAACAACATATTGTAAGCATCTCTCCAGAAGGTCAAATACGCTGTTCAAAATCATTTTTAATGGCTACAAACTATTTCCTTTGGATAAGACTTGCCCATGTTGTTATGTTTCCAATTTTCATAATGAACAACATTATTAAGAACATCTTTATCTTCATCACATTTAAGCACTAGTTCCATCGTTTCCTTGGGATACACTCCCATAAGCAGACTCGCTGGGCCAAAGGGAAGGGCATTTGTAAAGACTCTGGATACAAATTCAGTAACCCCATTACTGTCCTCCTTATCCCCAGACATTCCTGCCTCTGATCCATTTATTGTCAAGGCCAGAGGAGTCACCTTCATGGGCCAATTTTGCTCATATCATCCCTGTTCAGGAATCATCGGCAAATGCTCCTTGCCTGGAAACCAAGAGAAGCCTCTGCAGTGCCCAGTTCTTTTTTCAAAACGTGACAGATATATTCTTATTTTATTTGGCTCTACCAGGTCTTAGTTTCAGGACAGGATTTCAGTTGCTACATGGCTGCAGTTCCCTGACTAGGGATCAAAGCTGGGCCCCTGCACTGGGAGCACCAGGTCTTAACCATTGGGCTGCCAGGGAAGTCCGAGTACCTGGTTCTGAATCTGGGAGGCCCTGCCCCTCCATCACAATCTACCAGAGGGAATCTCTCAGGCTACCTGACAGTTCCCCAGGCTGGACCAGTGCTAGGCTGATCACATTCCCTCCCATTCACAGCAACAGGAGAAACAGGGTTATCGTAAATGTGCTCCAGTTGGAAGGATGGCCCTTTCTTCTGCAGTCCATCTGTTTCCTTCTTGGGGAGCTAAGGGTAGCTCTTTCTTCCATGAAAGGATCAGTTCAGTTCAGTTGCTCAGTCGTGTCTGATTCTTTGCAACCCCATGGACTGTAGCACGCCAGGCTTCCCTGTCCATCACCAACTCCCAGAGTTTACATAAACTCATGTCCATTGAGTCAGTGATGCCATCCAACCATCTCATCCTCTGTCGTCCCCTTCTCCTGCCTTCAATCTTGCCCAGCATTGGGGTCTTTTCCAGTGAGTCAGTTCTTCACAATAGGTGGCGAAAGTATTGAAGTTTCTTGGAAGGATAATACTAGTCCAAGGGAGTTGATCCTCTCCATGGTTCTACTTGTCAAGTTAAAATGTAGGTCATCAGCTTCCTCTGGGATTTCCCCTCATTTTTCTTTTTTTCAGTTGTGTTTTTTTTTTCCCTTAAACAACTTTACTGGGTGGAGAAAACCAAAATAGGCAGCCCTGTAGTGGAAGGTGGGGAGAATGCCAGACCTACAGTCTAAAGTCTGACTTTCCATCTAGGCTGTTCTGAGATATTCCGTACAGAGAGGAAAGAAAATTCTTTGGGGAATTGCCCAATCCCAAGTCCCCCACACCCCTCAGCAACATTCCCCAACAGGAACCACCTCATCTAACCTCTGGGTGTCTCAGCCAGGGACTGTATGGCAAACACAAGACACAGGAAATTTCAGGAGCCCTGGAGGACCCCCTGGGCTGGAGATCCCTGGAAAGGACTTTACGGACGCTGTGTTCGTTGTCTCTTATTGCCGTAACAAAAGACTACAGACTCGGTGTCTTGAAACACCACACGTTCATTTCTGGAGGCCAGGAGTCCTGACATCAAGGTGCTGGCAGGGCCGGGTTCCTTCCCGAGCCTCTAGGGGAGAATCTGTTGCCTTGTCTTCTCCAGCTTTGGGAAGCTTCCTGCATTCCTTGCATCACGGTCTTTGCCCTCCATCTTCAAAGCCAGTAATGTCGCATCTTAAAACAGCTTCCTCTCCTTCTGCTCCGTCATGACATCTCCTTCACTTATTCTGATCCTCCTGCCTCCCTCTTAGAAGGACCCTTGTGATTACAACGGGCCCAGCTACACAATCCAGGGTCATCTCCCCACCTCAGGATTCCTAACTTAGCCACTTCTACAAAGTCCCTTTTGCCATGACAAGGAATAGATGTACAAGCTCTGTGGGTATCTGGGGGGGCATTACCTGGCCTACCTCAACCTCCACCATCCTGTCTCCTTCAAGAATGGGCTTGGACCCCTGTGTAACTATTCACAACAGCCAAGATACAGGAACAACCTAAATCTCCATTGACGGAGGAGCAGAGAAAGAAAATGTGGTGTATATACCCAGCGGAACACTACTTAGCCATAAAGAAGAAGGAAATCATACCATTTGCAGCAACATGGATGGACAGACAGATCATCATACCGGGCGGAGGAGGTCAGAAAGAGAAAGACAAATACCATATCTCACTTCTATGTAGCATCTACACTGTGATCCAGATGAGCTCAGCTATGGAACAGGAACAGACTCACAGACACAGAACGGGCTTGTGAGAGGGGGAGGGCCTGCAGGACGCAGGGGTGGATTGGAAGTATGGGATTAGCAAATGTGATGGATAAGCAACAGGTCCTACTGTATGGCACAGGGAACTATGTTCAACACTCTGTGATAAACCATAATGGAAAAGGATATATAACATGTGTAACTGAATCGCTTTGTTGTACAGCCGAACTTAACATCATAAAGCAACCATACTTCAATAAAATAAATTTTTAAAAAAGAAATGGGCTTGGGGAAAAATGATTTGACTACCAACCTATGTGCCAAACATAACAACGTTGAGGATGAAGAGATCCAAAGACCCCAGCTTTAAAAAGACGGCGAGACTGAGGCCAGAGAGGGGAAAGGAGTCCTTCAAGGTCAGGTGGGAAGATCTGGCAGAAGAACTGATTGACTACGTCATGCCAACAGTGGCCCCTTCTCTTGTTCATCATCGTAGCCTCCTGCCAACCTCAGTGTCTGGCCCATGGTGAGTGCTTAAGAAATACTGTCCAAATGAGTGCATGAATAATCTTTATTTACTCATAACAAATCCTGTTAGAGCATACTGTTTGAGCAGCGTCAAGTCAGGACCGAAGTTTCATTTATCTTTCTATCCTATGCCCAGCACAATGCCAGGCATACAGTCAACACTCAGCAATTATTTGCTGGATGTGAAGCCTGTCTGATCCCCAGGCCCTCCATCACAGCATGCCGCTCGCTGCCCACCACTCAGAGAAACAGATCCAAAACGAGGCAGGAAACCAAAGGTGGTTATTCAGGGCATGCAGGGGAGTTGGCCATATTAAGGGAGAGCTGGCCAGATGGACAAAAGTGTGTCTCATTCCTCTTGAGGTGGAGGACAGGGCATTTTAAAAGCTCTGCCCTAAGTTCTGAACAAAGAAGGCCCTCAGGGGAGAGCACACTTGCATACACAGACACACTGATGCACAGAACTAGTCTGATTTCCTTCTTGCACTGAACAGATAATCCCCAAGCCACCTCCGGGCACTGACTATTACTGACCAGTCCCATCACTCCAGGGCTGGACCAGCCATCAAGATGCCCAGACAGGGATGGGGGCACGAAGGCCTTCTTTCCACCTGTCCTCCTTGCTGTCTGATTGTCCTCTCGCCCACCCATCCATCTACAGCTCCAGGCAGTGAGACAGAGATGGATGCCTTCTTGTCTTTCTTTGATGCTGGTCCACGGCTTTATTTTTCATTTCTGACACTTGCTGCAACATCATCACTCACCATCCCTAAGCTTCCAGGACACAGTGCTTTCAGCAGGGTGGTTATTTCAAGACATGCCTTTCAGCAGGACACAATGAGGTACCAGGACAGGGCAGGATACCTGGCATGTCTCGGAGTTTGCCCACCGAGAGGGCTTACTTAAGCCCCTGTCCATCTCCTTCCCTCACGTGGTCCAGGAAGGGTTGGCTCTGGATAAAAAGCCCTTCCCAGCATGATTTGATGTGGATGATGGTGGCAGTGCTGCTGTTGCTGCTGATGCTGGTGATGATGATGGTGGTGACGACGTTGATGGTAATGCCGATACTGATGACACTGAGGATGGTGGTGGCGGTGGTGGCGGTGGTGGAGATAGAAGTGGGTGATGAGCCTAGCAGCAGTTTCAATGCATTGAGCACTTATTATCTCACAGAGTTTAGCTCAGTCCCATTAACAGTTCCCTGTTAGAATTGAGGATGCCAAGACCTTGATGAAGGTCATACAACTCGTAAGTGGTAGTTAATATCTGTACTAGTTTCCTGAGAGTGAAAGTATTAGTTGCTCAATCGTTTCCGACTCTTTGCAACCCCATGGATTGTAGCCCACCAGGTTCCTCCGTCCATGGGATTCTCCAGGCAAGAATACTGGAGTGGGTTGCCATTCCCTTCTTCAGGGGATCTTCCCAATCCAGGGATCGAACCCAGGTCTCCTGGATTGCAGGCGGATTCTTTACCATCTGAGCCACGGGGGCAGCCCCACCAGTTACCTGAGGTCACTATTAATACAGTAAAAGATCACAAACTTGGTGACTTTAAACCACAGAAGTGTGTTCTCCCACATTCCTGGAGACTAGAAGTCTAACAATAAGGTGTCAGCAGCCCATGCTTTCTCTGAAGGCTCTCGAGGAGACTCTGCCCCATGCCGTCTTCCTCTTCACCTCTTCTGGTCCCAGCAGTCCTTGGTGCTCCCTGACTTGCAGACACAGCATCCCTCCAATCCTGCCTCCACGTCGCAGGACCGCCTCCCTGTGCCTCTTCTCTCCTTATAAGGACATCAGTCACATTGGATTAAGGGCTCACTCTACTTCTGCATGATTTCATCCTGACTAATTACATCTTCAATTACCCTGTTTCCAAAAAAGGTCACATTCTGAGGTTCTAGGAAGGACAAGAATTCTGTGAGGACCATGTTCTGTCTAGAATGATGTCCCAATCCACATAATTGGCCATACCGTCTCCTAGAATGATGGGGACAATGATGATAAGGAGAGCTACCGTTGGTTTGATATTTATTAAGCACCTGATTCTGTTCTAGGCACTGAATATACATTTGCAGAAAAAAAAACATATAGCAACCTATAGCCTCCTATTTATCATCTCTGTTTTATAGATGAGAACTCAAGGGCTAGGAAGAGAAAGCAAACTTCCCAAGGTCTTACAATGAGGAAGTTGCAGAGATGGGATTCAAACCTGGATCTGTCCAACCCCAGATCCAAGCTCTCAACCACGCATGAAGCTGCAGACATTTGACACTCGTTCCCCAGCCCCTCATTCCTGTTCCTGGAGGGGGAGGGAGGTTCGTGACTGGAGGTGGGCAGTTGCCAAACAGCTGGGCAGATGTGGCGTGCAGTCTCTCTGAGCAGGGCTTGCCGGCCCCAGGGATGGTTAAACCCATGACCTTGGCTCTTCTTGTGCTGTCCTGGAGCATGCAAGCCCCAGAAGCCTGGCCCGGAACCATCTCTCTATAGGGAAGTTTTTTTCCACTCGACAAGAGGAAGGTGTGGAGCCTCTGGGACATGAGGATCACGCACAAGAAGAATCACCCAGCCCTTCACATGGGTGATGGATGGTCCAGCCCCTCACCCACTGTGTGCGTCCCAGTGGTCAAGGCCACAGTCAGGCACCAGAGGTCCAATCTCAGAAAGACCTCACGTCCAGGACTCTTCCCCGAGTCCTTCTAGAATAATGTCCAGAATTCCATCTAGAATAATGTCCCAATCCACATAATTAGCTCCAAAGCCACATAATTGGCTATACTGAATCCCAAAATGATGGTGACAATGATGATAAGGACAGCTACCACTGTTTTGATATTTATTAAGCACCCGATTCTGTCCTAGGCACTTAATATACATTTGCTCAGAAAAAAAATCATATTGCAACCTATAGCTTCCTATTTATTATCTCTATTTTATAGATGAGAATTCGAGGGCTTAGGTGGGTAAAGCAAACTGCCCAAGGTCTTACAAAGAGGAAGCTGCAGAGATGCTTCCCCCCTCCTCGAAAGCAGCACTTAGATCCTGGGGTCACTCTGGGTGTGCACACGGCCCCTCCTCCAACTGCAACAGCTCCACGCAGGGTCCCACCATCTGCCACCACGGTGGGCAAATCGTGTCCCCTCCCCGGGACTCAGTCCTTCCATGTCTAAAAGGCAGAGAAAAGGACGTCTGGCCTGCTAGGATTACAACAGTTCCTGAGCCCAGGGCTGGCTGAATGGACTCCCTTGAAGACACTGCTGAAGGCAGACGAGGCAGGGCAGGAAGCAACTGTGGTTCTGTCCAAAGAGCTAAAGAAGCCCCAGAACCTCAGAACCTTCCTTGGCTTCCTCCTTGGCATCCAGGAGTCTAGAATCCATGTCTCCTGAGAGCCTCCTGGGGCCCTGATCACACGATGGATCCAGGCTCTGCCTTGAGCGTCCACATCTGCCAGCCGCCCCATCTGCAGGGAGATGTTTGGATCTCCACTCCCGCCAGCCTCAGAGCCACTGTTCGTGCTGTCCCCTCTGCCCACTGTGCCACCCCTGGCTCTGTATGGACCCCCCTCCCCTGCCACCTACACCCAGGGCTTCCCTGGTGGCTCAGTTGGTCAAGAATCTGCCTGCAAGGCAGGAGACCCAGGTTTGACCTCTGGGTCAGGAAGATCCCCTGGAGAAGGAAATGACAACGCACTTCAGTATTCTTGCTTGGGAAATCCCATGGACAGAGGAGCCTGGCGGGCTATAGTCCTTGGGGTCACAAAGAGCCAGACATGACTTGGCGACTAAACCGCCACCACCACCCCCATACCCAGCCCTTCCCCATCTCAACTCAAAGGTCACTCCTGTCTCCTCACCTCTCAGAGAAGCCCAGGGATCTTTGTTACAGGGAACACCCAGTGGTTAATGGACTTGGGCCCTTCTCTGGGGGCCTGGCGGGACTGACTGAAGGTGCCACAGCCCAAACTGGCATCCTGCCTGGCCCATCCTTCCCGGGCAATCCCCTGGGAGTCACATATGGAGCCAGTGAATTGTGAGTCTGTCAGGGATCCCTGGGGACCAGGTGGACCGAATGCACTCAGCCACCCCAGGCCTGCCGGGCAGGCAGCCTCCCCATTCTCAGACTCACCGCGTCCCCATCCTCCTGCTCCTCCTCCCGGAGGCATGCCCAGCCTGCTCCTCTCCCCACACCCCTGCCCTGCACAGTCATGCTGGAAAGCTCAGGCAGGGACATGGCACTTTGATGAGGCACCCTCAGTGACAAGGACAAGCCTGTCGAAGGAGAGACACACCGGGGGACAGGTCAGAGGGCTGGATTTTTTGCTCAGAGCAAAGACTGATTTATCTGTTTCGTGATGAGAAGTTTGTTAACAGCAGTGTCACTCCAGGATGACAGTATATACTGGTACACACACACACACACACACACACACACACACACACATATACACAAACACATTAGAGCATGCGGCAAGAAGCCAAGTCACCCCACCTCGTGGGCAATTTTGCCTACTGAACACGTTCACTTTGCCTGCCTGCCTCCTGGCTCCTGCCCCGGTGGCTCAGTGGTAAAGAATCCACCTGCCAATGCAGGAGACACAGGTTTGATCCCTGGGTCGGGAAGATCCCCTGGAGAAAGAATTGGCAACCCACTCCAGTATTCTTGCCTGGGAAATCCCACAGACAGAGAGGAGCCTGGTGGGCTCTAGTCCATGGGGTTGCAGAAGAGTCAGACATGACTGAGCAACTAAACAACGACAAGAATCCTGGCTGCTGACCAGCTAAAACCACCTCTTCCCTGCGGAAAGCTGGCAGGACACCTGGCGAC
This sequence comes from Capricornis sumatraensis, assembly GCF_032405125.1. Lineage (NCBI taxonomy): Eukaryota > Metazoa > Chordata > Mammalia > Artiodactyla > Bovidae > Capricornis > Capricornis sumatraensis. The sequence continues at coordinate 6,371,844 of NC_091069.1, forward strand.
CCAGAGAAGATGCTCAAACTCACCCTCAATCAATCATACGCAAATTAAAACAGGTCACCACTTCTCACCTATTGGATTAGCAAAAGCAGGAAGAGTAATGTCCCTGGATGCCAACAAGGCTGGGAAAAGCAGTGTCACACTCTCTAGGTAAGAGGGCAAGATGGTACAGCACTTTTGGAGGACAGTTTGCTGATATCTATTAAAGTTAAAAATGCTCACATGCTTTAACAATGGCGATTGCAGTTCTGAGAATCTATCCAATAGCTATGCTTTTGCAAATGTGCGTGTGTATTGTAAAGAAACTCAAAACAACCTATTTTCCACAATATGAGAAGAGAAGATACATGAAGATCTCTCCATGTGGACACAGTTGGGGGAGGCAGGGGGGATGAACTGGAAGACTGGGACCGACATAGGCGCACTGCCAGTTAGCTGGTGGGGCCTCCTGCAGAGAGCAAGGGGCTCAGCTTGGTGCCCTGTGGTGACCTGGAGGGGTGGGATGGGGGAATGGGTGTGGGAGGGAGGTCTAAGAGGGAGAGGATATATGTATATTTATAGCTTATTCACTTCATTGTGCAGCGGAAACTAACACAGCATGTAAAGCAACTATACCCCAATTTAAAAATAATTAATTATTAATTTAAAAAATTAAGATCCTTCCTATAACAGCTTCTGTAGTCAGGAAAACAATGGGGTGGATTATTATTTCCTAACATGAAAAGATACCCATGATATATTATGTGGGGCAGAAAATCAGTTTGCAAAACAGTATGCATAATATCATCCTATTTTTATGTAATAAAAAAATGAAGTGTACATATGTATGCAAGTGAACGACACACACACACACAGAGAGTCTGGAAACACACGCAGAGAGTCTGGAAGCACACAAAATATTAAAAGTGTTTACATTTCTTGAGAGCAGTGCTATTAGAACATTTAACAAGCATGTGTTAAATTTGCAATTCTTTGAGGAAACAATAATTTTAGTTATTTACTGAAAGAGCGAAGCCTTGATGTCAAAATTTGACAAAGAGCACAAAGAAAGAATATCACTTACTGATCACACATATTGAAATGAGTGGAGAAGTCCCAAACAAGACACTGGCAAATAGAATCCAGCTGTATACCAAAGAATAATCCTTGCCTGGTCATGGTGGATTATTAAGCAAGAATGTGGAAATGGTTAAGAAGGAAAGAATCACACCAAGAGGTCAACAGGCGAAAGATCTCACAAACATCTCAGCAAAGGCAGAAAGTCACTGGCTAATATTGAGCACCCGCCCTCATTTGGCTTTTTTTGTTTGTCAGATTTCAGTTCGGTGCTCAGCTGTATTTGACTCTTTTCGACCCTTTGAACTGTAGCCCACCAGGCTCCTCTGTCCATGGAATTTTTCAGGTAAGAACACCGGAGTGGTTGCCGTTTCCTCCTCCAGGGAATCTTCCCAACCCAGGGATCAAACCCACATGTCCTATGTCTCGTCCACTGCAGACAGATTCTTTACCCGCTGAGCCATTGGGGCTTATTTGTTTGGGGGGTGTTTTTTCTACCTTTGGTAAATTAAGAATGAGAGTATCTTCCTCCATCTGATGAAGAAAACTTCAAATCAAGAGCCAACAAGAAAGAATACAATAAAGACAAGACCCACTTCAGCCATCACTATTACTTAACACTGTTCTGAAAGCTCTAGCTGCTAAATACTACAAAACATTCCAAATGAGTGAAAATTTTGATTGGAAAAAAGGAAACAATATTATAATTTGAACAGGGTGTGGCTGTCAACCTAGACAACTCAAGACATTACTCCCTCAAAAAAAATTAGAGCTAGTCTTTTAAAAACCCTTTAGTAAGAAAGTTGGAAACAAAATAAATATATGAAAACAAATTGCTTTCCAACATACTAGCAATACTCATTTACAAAAAATGTAATGAAAAAAAGTCCTGGTCAAAATAGTCATACAAAACCCCGAATATTTACAGATGATCTTAAAAAGAAATGGGTGGAACCTATAAGGGAAAAAAACTAGAAGTTTTCAATAAAGGAAATAAATATACAAAAAAAAGAAACATGATGGAGCAGAGGTGAAGAATCCACCTGCCAGTGCAGGAGACACAAGAGTCCTGGGCTTAATCCCTGGGTGGGGAAGGTTCCCTGGAGAAGGAAATAGCAATCCGCTCCAGCATTCTTGCCTGGGAAATCCCATGGACAGAGAAGCCTGGCGGGCTGCAGTCCATGGGGTCACAAAGAGTCAGACTCAACTGAGTGACCTAACACAACACACACACGGCACTCCTACATGGAAAAAATTAAAATTTTTTTAACGATAATTCTTCCCCAAATCAATCAATATTTAACACAATTCTGATCAAAATCACAGCAAGAAATTTTGGGGGGAAGTTGACTAAGTTTTTCTACTTTTCTTCTGAAAAGAATCATGTTCAAGAATATTTTAAAAATAAAGATGAATAAAAAGGAACGTGAAGAAGGTCCCAGGCCAAGTAACTCTAGAAATGAGTTGCATCTACAAGACGAAAGGCAAAAGAACGGTCCTCTTGTTAATAAAGTTGTTTTCCATGGGGTGCAAGTTAGCTATGCTAAAACCACCATAAAGCTGCGCTGACACCGAACAGTTATGTCAGTGATGGTGGGTGGCGGATGAAGAGAGCCAGGGCAGTCACTGTCGGCGCGGGAGGTTATGGAGAAGCAAGAGCAGGAGGTTAGCGGGATCCACATGGTAATGAAAGAGAGTTGGAGGCTGCAGAATGAACTCGTTCAGCTTAATCTAGAGACAAATGGTAAATCCAGAAATAGTTGTAGGTGCATACACAAGTTACATATACAACATGTATCTCCTGTTTTGTCAGCTAAAGATACAGTAGCAGTGACAACCCAGTAGCAACAAGGACACCTCGCGCTCAGAGAAGTGAGAGATGTGTGTTCAGTCGTGTCCAGCTCTTTATGACCCCGTGGACTGTAGCCTGCCGGGCTCCTCTGCCCATGGAATTCTCCAGGCAAGAACACTGGAGTGGGTTGCCATTTTCTACTCCAGGGAATTTTCCCAACCCAGCGATCGAACCTACATCTCCTGTGTCTCCTGCACTGGCAGGCGAATTCTTTACCACTGTGCCACCTGGGAAGCATTGGTGTCTAATGCTGGCATCGAATACCATCTTTTAATAAACAGAACCAGGGTTCCTTGGAGAAACTGCTAATTCTAGAACTGGGGCAGGAAATACATGAGCCTGGAATAGCTTGTAGTGCCAGAAAGTAAGAAAGTAAGAAAATTTTTTTAAAAATAGCTCACAACAGTAAGTGTATGTCAAAGGTACACACAGGCCAAATGAAAGTGCTTCTGATGATTAAAGTTGGAAAAACTTGAGCAACAAAATAAACGCAGCAGTATTGGATTACAACCCAAAGAATAAAACAATGAGTCCATACTGATACATACAAATGATCGAATAAACAAATAAATGGAGAGGACTCCACTCTCTCGTGCAGAAGATTTCCAAACAGGTTTTGTAAACACTCCACATTCACGGAGGTGGGTTACAACTCCCTACTTCTTAAGTGTGGGCTGCATGTAGTGACTTTCTTCCAAAGAGGATAGAACAGAAAGGGAGAAAGAAAAGAGTAAGCTTCCATGAAGACATCCGACAGCCTCAGCCAGGTGATCGAGGCCCGCGTCGGCAGTGATAAGTCACGCTGATAGCATGCACCCTTGACATGATGTGACGAGAACGGCCTTGTTCCCCTCTGATCTTCCTCCCATTACCCACTCTAACTGGAGGAAAACACGCGGCAAATTACGACGGAGGGACAAAACACCTAGGCCATACGCAACAAAGCTGTCAAGGGCATCAAAAACAAAGGCTGAGAGAGCATCACAACCAAGAAGCCTAAGGCCCATGGCAGGCACACGTAACACATGGTCCTGGATGGCATCCTGAGACAGACTAGAGGAGATTTGAGGGAATCCGAATAAAGAATGGACTGGAGTTAGCAATAATGTTTCAATATTGGGTTGTTCAGTTCAGTCACTCAGTCGTGTCCGACTCTTTGTGACCCCATGGACTGCAGCACGCCAGGCTTCCCTGTCCATCACCAACTCCCAGAGGTTACTCAAACTCATATCCATTGAGTCAGTGATGCCATCCAACCATCTCATCCTCTGTCGTCCCCTTCTCCTCCTGCCCACACTTTTTCCCAGCATCAGTTGAGATAAATGCACCATCATAATGGAAGATGGTAATAATAGAGACAACTGGATGTCGGGTATATGGGAACTGTTGTACTATCTCTGCAATAATTCTGTAAATTTAAAACTGTTCTAAAATGTAGAGTTCATTAAAAATTTTAAGCTGCAGGGACTTCCCTGGTGGTCTACTGGTTTAAGACTCTGCGCTCCCACTGCAGGGGTCACTGGTTTCATCCCTGGTCAGGGAACTAAGATCCTTCTGCACACTGTGGCAAAAAAGAGAAAAATTAAAGTGGTCAGCTGTGAATGGATAAAGATGATACAGCATACATACACAACAGAAAATTATTTGACCACAAGAAAGAAAGAAATCTTGCTGTTTGGGACAACTTGGATGGACCTTGAGGGCATTATGCTAAGTGAAATGAGTCAGATAGAGAAAGACAAATACTGTATGATCTCACTTATATATAGAATCTAAAAAAAAAAAAAACCACCAAAATTCATAGAAACAGAGAAAAGTGGTGGTTTCCAGGAGTCAGGGAGTAGCAGAAATAAGGAGATGTTAGTCAAAGGGTACAAACTTCCAGTTGTGAGATGAATTCCCAATTCAATTCTGGGAATTGAATGCAGAACATAGTAATTATCACTAATAATACTGTATCATGTACTTGAATATTGCCAAGAAAGTAGATCACAAAAGTTCTCACCACAAAAAAGAAATGGCAATTATGTGACAAGATGGAAGCATTAGCCAATGCTACGGTGGTAATCATTTTGCAATATACAAATGTATCAAATCAATACACTGGGCATTTTAAACTAACACAATATTATGTGTCAATTGCATTTCAATAAGGGTGGGGGTAAATTTTTTTAAAAGAATAGGAGGAAGGATTTGCCCCATTATAAACCCAAATAATGAATGCAGTGTCCCCCTGGCACAAGAACCGTCATACAATAGGATGGAATGGAAAGATAAAATAATTGATATAAAGTAATTTTGGATAAAGACAGGATCCAAATGAATGAAAAAGAAAGGAATATCTGATACAATGTACCCTAACCATTATCTTGCTCTAGGAGAATCACATCAAGATATTTTTTAATACCATATGCCGTTTATTTGTTTTTTTTAATCCCAGGTTTAAAAAGTAAACATAAAGAGAAAAAAAGAGAACAAATGAAAAAACCTAGAACATTTGCCTGACTGATTTTGTGATAAGAAAAAAACATATCTTTCTAAGAATGAAAGTAAAGAAATTTACAAAGGGGAAAAATCACTAGATTTACTACATAAACATTTAAAACTCTAGAACATTAAGAACCACAAACATTAAAAGGCGAACAATCAGGAAAAATGCGACAACATACAAAACCATTCAACAAAAAGCAATAATATCATCAACATAAAGTCTTCATACTGACTGATAAGAAAACCACTAAAAATCTCAAACGGAAAAATGAGAAAAGGAAATGAAAATTTACAAAAGAAGAAATTCACACACACACACACACAAATCTAGTGAACACTTGAGAACTTACTGAAACTCACTAGCAATTGAAATCAGTAGAGATCATTCTCCATCTTTTGAATTAAGGGGAGGTGGAATATTATCATCCTAATCCCTAGGGCTGGGGGATTCCCAGGTGGCACTAGACGTGAAGAATCTGCCTGTCAGTGGAGGAATGCAAGAGACTTGGGTTCAATCTCGGGGTTTGGAAGATCCCCTGAAATAGGAAATGGCAACCCACTCTAGTGCTCTTGCTTAGAAAATTTAATGAAGCGAGGAGCCTGGCGGGCTACAGTCCATGGAGCCAAAAAGAGTCAGATGCGACTGAACACACACACACAAAACAAAAACACAGTGCCCCTTTGCAGTTTATTAGCTGTCCAGGCTTCCTCAGTGGCTCAGCGGTAAAGAATCTGCTTGCCAATGCTGGAGACAAGGGTTTGATCCCTGGGTCATGAAGATTCCCTGGAGAAGGAAATGGCAACCCACTCCAGTATTCTTGCCTGGGAAATCCCATGGACAGAGGAGCCTGGCAGGTTACAGCCCATCGGGTTGGAAAGAGTCAGACAAGATTGAGCATTTGAACACACACAGCACACTACGGTTGGAGGTAGCTGCTCTAAAACGGTCCCCTCGGATGCTTCTGGTAGAAGTTTAAACTTCCAAAACATTTTGGAAAACAATTTGAAGAGTTTCCCGTGCTCCTCACCACCACCCCCGAGTATGTTTATATAATGACCTAGGAATTCTGCTTCCAAAACTTTAATCCAATGAAAAAACCAATCAAAGATGCAGACAAAGATTTACACACCAGAGTGCTTTTTACGACATTGTAATAGAGAAAAACTGAAAACAACCTAAATTTCGGCCAAAAGAAAACCATTAGCAAAAGTCTAACTCTGCCATTTGGGAACATATCTTTTTTTTTTTTTTTCATTAAAAAAAAAACATTTCCAAAGCATAGGTTCTGGTTTATCTTGAAGCATGTGCCACCCAGAACCACTTGAAACTTGCCTTGCAAAGTGTGGTCTCTGGGGTTTAATGTAGGGGTTTCCTTTAGGAAGACCCTCCCAGTATACAGCCCTGGGACCTGAGTGAGTGAGTGAGTGAGTGAGTGAGTGAAAGTTACTCAGTCGCTTCTGACTCTTTGCAACCCCGTGGGCTGTAGCCTATCAAGCTCCTCTGTCCATGGAATCCTCCAGGCCAGAATGCTGGAGTGGGTAGCCATTCCCTTCTCCAAGGGAATCTTCCCAACCCAGGGATCAAACCCAGGTCTCCCACATTGCAGGCAGATTCTTTACCGTCTGAGCCACCAGGGAAGCCCTGAACTGTCAGCTATAACCCCAATCTCTCAGCCCCACTTCCACCAAAGGGAATTCCACTGGCCGAGTCAAAAGACACAGCCTAACCTAAACCCCAGCTCCAATCCTTGCTCAGAAACACTCAGTGTCTGCTCAAAGCCCATAAAAGGAGATCTAAGAGTCCTCAGTTCCGCGGTCATAGTGAAACGGAGCAGGACACTATGGTCCTTGCCCCCCGACCCCCGCCCGTGTCCTTTGCCTGCCTTTTTTCTGTGGAAAAAGGTTAGTCAAAGAATAAGTTTAATCAGAGAAGTGTGAATATGCAGAAATAAGGGGAACCAGTCAAAGGAGACCGAATAATAATAATGTGCTCATCAAGGATAGTCGGAGACCTTCGGTTCCTTCTCAAAGTCTCTGGATAATTTTCTGAGCCATATCCTGGGAGCTGTCTTGTAGATACTGAAACCCCCACCAGGTGGAGAAGTTAACTACATGATGACCAGTCTGTAGCCATGACTCAAGCTGCCCCAATTCTGAGAATGTGCCTCCAAGAAATGGCAACAGACCAACCCTGGAACTGAAGATTAACCGCACCCAAAACAACCAAGATGATGCTGGTCAGACCACCGATGACCAGTTTCAAGATGACTGTCAGAGCCGACTGTGCTGTTTCTGCATGTAGCCCCTCCCTCCGTCTACAAAACTCTTCCCCAGTGACTGTCAGGTGGCGGTTGGGGGTGGAGGGGTGTCGACCTCTGGACGGACGTCCACCCTCCCCCGCCCAGTTGCTAGCATCTGAAATAAAGCAAACCTTCCTTTTCCACCAACCCAGCCTGTTCATTGGCTTTTGAGCAGCAAGCAGCCAGACCCTACCTTTCACTAACAACAGCCTGGACCAATCTCACCTCTCCCGGCTGCCCCATCTCACCCCTCCTGCACCCAGGCTCCACATCCACAGACACCTGCCCCAACATGTCAACCACCACTCAGCGAGCTCCATGTGTTTAGGAAGACCTCCATCCCTCTGTATCCCTGGCACCTAGCATCCCCCAGCAGGTCAATTTCCCTTCTTCTTCCTCAGGTCCTGCTCCAATGCTGCTTCCTCAGAGAGCCTTTGATGAGTCCCCTCCCACACTAACCAACAATCAGGAGCCGTCAGGAGGGATACCTGCTACCCTCTGCCCATCTTGTCACCAGCAGGCTGCTGGCTCCTTGGCGTGAACCCTGCCTGCTTCACACTGAGAGCTTCACAAGACTGTGCATACAGCAAGGGCTCAATAAACACTGAGGTTCCCCCTCCACTGGACCTGGGGTGTCTGTAGGGAGCATGGTTTGGGAAGCAGAGATGGGAAAGGGGGATGGGATTTTTTTGCTTTGCAGAAGATGGAGTGAAGGTTAGAGGGTCACGCATGCACTCAGCATCCAGAGAGGAGAGCTTGGGGGTGGAACGAGGGCTTCAAGAAGACGATGGCCAGAGAGGGGACGGTGAAGACACTATGGAGCCCAGGACACTGTATCCACTTGCAACAGGCTGCTCTCCTGCCTGCCAGTGGAGCAAGCATTTTAGAGACAAATATGGGTTATTGTTGTTCACTCATTCAGTCATGTCCAACTCCTTGTGACCGCATGGAACTGCAGCACACCAGGCTTCCCTGTCCTTCATCATCTCCCTGAGTCTGCTCAAACTCATGTTCACTGCCTCAATCAGAAATTATGTCAGCCTGGCAGGTAGCTTTGGGGAAGTCCTGTCTGTGTCCAGAGCCTTAGTCTCTCCAATTGTAAGAGTAAGGGTGGATTAAATGGTCGCTAAGCCCTTTCAATGCATTATCTTTGGAAGCATAAAAATGACCCAGAAAGGGAATGAGAAAGTTTGGGGGACAGAGGATGAGCTGTTTGATCTGAAGCCCCCAGAACACACCGCACACCCCATGATGTCACAATTCCCCTAATCTTGCTCTTTCCTGACTTCCAGGTGGGAGCCAAGCTTCTGCTGTTTCCAGAAATCTTTCTAGACCTCTGGCTTCTGGGCTGTGAGCTGCAGAGCTTTACAGAGCCCAGAGCTCCTGGATGCGGAGGGACTCCACACTCAGCCTGAGGGCTGTAAGAGATTATGTCACACCCACCCTTACCTGGCTTTTCAAAAATCTCTAATGATGCTGTGATTAATCAAGGAAAACAGGGCTTCTAACAGGGCTTCCTAGCTCATCCAGACTTGGGTGCATTCCCTCCTAACAAGAACACTTTGTTGTACAATTCTGCGAAAAACTCTGCTATTTTTAGTTTAGTTTTTGGCTTTAGAAAGCTATCCTTCTGAACAGGGAGGTGCCTAATGGAGAGATACGGCAAAACTGTGTAAAATTAATCATGGCATCTGAGCGGTGGGCAGACAGGTGTTCATGTATTTCTTTTTCTCCCTATGTTACTGTAAGTCTGAAGTTTTTCACCAAAAATGTTGGAGAACGAGCAGTCCTGCCACTTCCAAGGTTGGGAGCCTGAGCGCACAGCTCCCCAGCTGTTGGCCTTGAAACTGCCCACCGTGGGGTCTCCCAGGAGCCTTTCAAGGGCATGGCCTTAACCCTGAGCTGAAAGGTAGGGGGCGAGGTGCTGCCCGCAGGGGAGAGAGGGTTACGTGGGGGGAGGGGGGTGCTGGCAGTGAGGGGTAGGTGGATGCCACCTGGCTGCTGTTTTTCTCTCGAGCACAGGTGAGGGGCAATATGCAGCGTTTGGCCCCCGAGACCCACGATGGGAGCTAAGTCTAAGAACTAACACAGGGCAAATCCAGCGGAGGCGCGCGCGGGCCAGGCCCTGGACACCAAGGCCCCAGTTCAACATCTCAGCGAGCCTGGGAGGTGGCTCTCACCCTGTGATGCTCCGGGAGGAAGGTTATTTGCTGAAGCCGCACAGTCGCACAGCGCGGCTTTTGAAGGTAGTGCGCGCGCCTCTGCGTCACCCACCCGACCACGCGGGCGGGGAGGCGCGGGAGAAGGGACATCAGGTTCGGGTTGCGGGCAGGGGGCTGGGAGAGGACGCAGCGTCTGCGAGGCCTGCCCTAGGTGCAGAGCGGACGTGTGGAGAAGGCGCCCCTGCCGGGCCGCAGTGCAACCCGCGGGCGTTCAGTGCGCCCCGGGCGCAGGGCGGGCGGGTGAGCGCACGGCGCCAGGGCGCCAGGCCGGGGGCGCGGGGGGCGCTACCTGGGTCGTGGAAGGGCACCAGCGCGTAGTTGGCGATGACGCGGCTGCCGCGGCTCAGGCTGTGCTCCAGAATGCGCGAGGCGCCGTCCATCACCTGCATCAGGTCGTCCCACATGGAGCCGGTGACGTCGAAGACGATGGCCAGGGTGGCGCCCCCCGTGGTAAGGGGCAGCGCCGTCCCGGGCTCGCCGACCACCGCCGCCGTGGCCGCGGAGACCGCCAGCAGCAGCCGCAGGAGCGGCGCCCGGGGCCTCATGCTGAGCGCGGTCGAGGGGCTGCGGCTGCCGCGGTGGAGGCTCGCGGGTCCTGGGGAGCGCGACCGCCCTGGTGCACCCAGCGGCCACCCGACGAGCGCTGCAGCCGGCCCCTCGCTCCGTCGCGCCGCGGCCGGTGCGCTCGGGACCTGTGTTTGCGGCGGGGTCCCCCTGCTGGGAGCCCGAGGCGGGTCCTAGAGCCCACCCCGTTCAGGGTCACGGGCCCGCCTCCTCCGCTCCCCCCACCGTGACTCAAACTTTCCCGGCCCCACTGCTCCGCCGTCCAGACCCGAGGTTAGGGGAGGACGCGGGGCGGACGGCAGACGGGAGCTGGGGCCCGGCCAAGGCGGCGAGGGATGGGGACGCGCGGAACCCACTGGACACCTGCGCCTCCCGCCGACCGCGCACCCCGCTGAGGGGGGCAGGAGCAGAGTGGGGACCGCGCGTCCCCTGCCCTGGAGGTCTGCCCACGGCCCTAGCTTTTGTGGCTCCCTGCACCCAATCCCCTAAAAGCTCTCCGAGAGGCAGACACACACGCAAACACACACGCACAAAATGCAACTCCCTTTCTTTCCACAGGGATGTGTGCTTCCCAGTTATTGTCTATTAGGACGGTTAATACAATCAACCCACAAAAGTTGAGCAGCAACTAGGTTGCTAAGCCTTATCACATAGTTACTATTTCCTCAGGGGCTGGCTGCAACCCGAGAGGGAGGCATTCAGTTCAGTTCAGTTCAGTCGCTCAGTCGTGTCCGACTCTTTGCGACCCCATGAATTGCAGCACTCCAGGCAATGGCAACCCACTCCGGTACTCTTGCCTGGAAAATCCCATGGATGGAGGAGCCTGGTGGGCTGCAGTCCATGGGGTCTGGAAGAGTCGGACAGGACAGAGAGACTTCACTTTCACTTTTCACTTGCATGCATTGGAGAAGGAAATGGCAACCCACTCCAGTGTTCTTGCCTGGAGAATCCCAGGGACCCGGGAGCCTGGTGGGCTGCCATCTATGGGGTCGCACAGAGTTGGACACGACTGAAGTGACTTAGCAGCAGCAGCAGCAGGCCTCCCTGTCCATCACCAACTCTCAAACTCACATCCATCGAGTCAGTGATGCCATCCAGCCATCTCATCCTCGGTCATCCCCTTCTCCTCCTGCCCCCAATCCCTCCCAGCATCAGAGTCTTTCCAATGAGTCAACTCTTCACATGAGGTGGCCAAAGTACTGGAGTTTCAGCTTTAGCATCATTCCTTCCAAAGAACACCTAGGGCTGATCTCCTTTACAATGGACTGGTTAGATCTCCTTGCAGTCCAAGGAACTCTCAAGAGTCTTCTCCAACACCACAATTCAAAAGCATCAATTCTTCGGCGCTCAGCTTTCTTCACAGTCCAACTCTCACATCCACACATTAACAGAACCCATTTTACAGATGAGTAAAGGGAAGCCCAGTCGTTTGCCCCAAAATCACTCAGCTCTCAAATAGCAGAGACTCGACTAGAAGGATCCCAAACCCCCTGGGCTCTGCTGCCTCTGCTAAGAGTTATAAGACACTGTCCATAGGTCATCTGATGACTCCAGGTGGTGGGGCTATCCCTCTGCCCACCAGTCTTGCTGGCTCCCACAGGAGGGTTCTGGGACACAAGTGAGATCCTCGTGGTGCTGTCTGGGTCCCTGTGGCCATCCTTTCCCAGACGGGGCTTCCTCCCACCACCTGGAGAGAATTGGGGCCCCACCACTGCTAACCCCATGCTGTGCTCTCACGGCTTCTTTCTATACCTCTCTCCTGACTGGCCCATGAGTCCTTTGAGGGCAGGAATGCATCTTGGTTCCCCAGGTCAGCCTTCCCCACCCCAGTTCCCAGCCTGGTCTCTGGCTCATGGTGGGGATTCACTCAATATCGACTGACTAAATAAAGAAGGACTTCCCAGGTGGCTCAGTGGTAGAGAATCTGTCTGCCAATGCAGAAGATGCAGGCTCCATCCCTGGGTCAGGAAGATTCCCTGGAGAAGGAAACGGCCACCCACTCCAGTATCCTTCACTGGGAAATCCCATGGACAGAGGACCCTGACGGGCTACAGTCCATGGGGTCATAAAAGAGTCAGACACCACTGCTGCTGCTAAGTCGCCTCAGTCGTATCCGACTCTGTGTGACCCCATAGATGGCAGCCCACCAGGCTCCCCTGTCCCTGGGATTCTCCAGTCAAGAACGCTAGAGTGGGTTGCCGTTTCTTTCTCCAGTGCATGAAAGTGAAAAGTGAGAGTGAAGTCACTCAGCCGTGTTCAACTCTTAGCGACCCGATGGACTGCAGCCTACCCGATGGCTCCTCCATCCAAGGGATTCTCCAGGCAAGAATACTGGAGTGGGTTGCCATTGCCTTTTCCAACTTAGCAGCTAAACAATAAAATAAAGGAGAAACAGCTTTCGTGGGCCCGCCTGGTTTGGAGCGCCATGGGAGGGAGCCATAGTCCTCTCACTTTTCAGTGCCTCCCCTGAGAACATCATGCTCCCAGGACAGGCACAGGCAGCCCCACGGACCTGACGGAAGGTTCTGGTCTGTATGTGGGGCATGGTGGTAGATTTCTCCAGACCCTGCCATTCTGGAGTGCTCAACCAGGAAGAAGCCCCTCTCCCCCACTTCTCCTTGTAACGTCTCCTTGCCCCCTCCATCTCAGCTCAGACCCCAGCTCTGAGGTTACCTCAGCACCTTGCTCTGTGACCCCAGAGCCCCTGTCTGACCTCTTGTCCTAGCACTGCCTACCGGTATCACCAGTGTCATCCCTGCTCCTCCCACCCCTACCGTGAGCTCCGTGGCAGCAGAGACCCTGAACCTGCACATGCTAGGCACCCAGGAAAGGTTTGACACCTAAATGGGCCAGCGGGTATCAGGGAGGCCCAGTGGCTGGGCGCTGGCCATGGGAAGGAAAGCGACACATATCCTCAGGGACTCAGTTCTAGACCGTGGCTAGACCAGGGGGACTCAGTTCCAAACCAGGGCTAGACCAGGGGGACTCAGTTCTAGACCAGGGCTAGACCAGGGGGACTCAGTTCTAGACCAGGGCTAGACCAGGGGGACTCAGTTCTAGACCGTGGCTAGACCAGGGGGACTCAGTTCTAGACCAGGGCTAGACCAGGAGGACTCAGTTCTAAACCAGGGCTAGACCAGGGGGACTCAGTTCTAGACCGTGGCTAGACCAGGGGGACTCAGTTCTAGACCAGGGCTAGACCAGGAGGACTCAGTTCTAAACCAGGGCTAGACCAGGAGGACTCAGTTCTAAACCAGGGCTAGACCAGGGGGACTCAGTTCTAGACTCATTCATAAGAAGGACTAAGACCTGGGGAAACGGTCCCTGGGGAGCTACCTGTCTCATGGGATGTGGTGGGAACCGAGAGCCTAGACCCAGATGGCAGCAGAACTCGTGGTCGAGCTCATGGGGGGTTGAGTCACCTGCACTTCTGAACACGGGCTCTTTAAATCTCCCTGGGCCAGGCTGTGGCTGGCCCCCGAGTCTGGGCAGGGCTGGGCCAGCTGTTGGAAGGAGAAGAGAGGCCCCAGCTGTGGGAAGGCAAAGGGGGACAGGAGCCTGGAGCCAGGCACGGCTCACAGGCACTGACGTTCCAGGCCACGTGCAGGGGGACCTTTGGGGACATACACATCCCATGGCCATTCACTCCACGTACACCGGCTGAGCCCAGGCTGGGCTTCCGGCACTCTGCTAGGCACTGCTGGGGGTGGGGGGAGACATACAGATGTGGGAGGCATGCCTCCTACCCTGGGGAGAAGAGCCGTGTAAACAAATCATTCTGAGTCAATGAGATAAGTGCTAATAGAGGAAGGATCGAGAGCTCTGGGAGCTCAGAGGAAGGAGTGGCTGAGCCTAGGGGGTCAGAGGAGGCCACGGGGACAGCCTGAGAAACCTTCAAGAACAGGAGGGAAGGGCATTCGAGGAGCAGGAACAGCATGTGCAAAGGCAGGAGAACGTGAGAGGCCCACTGCTAGCCCGTGCGGCTGGAGAGCAACGGTGGAGGAGAGGACAGAGGCCGGCTCGTGAAGGGCCTCACGTATCTTACAAAGGGCACATGTGGGGATCTCTGCAGAGGTCCTGGGAGCTGTTGAAGACAGCCCTTTGGGAAGCAACCTGCTCCAGTCTGCCTTTCAGAAAGGTCACAGAAGCCCAAGTTCAAAGCGTCTAGCTTGCAGATGCCAAGAAGCTGTAAGCCTTCTCCCCAGAGGAGCTGAGAGCAGACAGGAACCACAGAAAGCAAGATGCTTCTCAGGCAGATTGCCAGAACTGTGGGACCATGGATCTGAGTCCCCAGATAGCCCAGTGACCTCGAGCAAGGAGGCTCTTGCCCTCTCTGGCTCTCATTTCCCCATTTTTAGGATTCTTGGAGGGGGGAGAGGACCGACAAGATGACCTCCAGTGGTTCTTGCAGCCCCCCAACATCTAGAACCACTTCCAGGGTCCCTTGGAGACATAGGAAGGAGGCAAGGGAACTTGTCTGCAATCATCATAGCAAAGCCTCTCTCTCCCTTCCCCCTTACCATGGAAAGGAGCCTTTGGCAGGCACCAAGCATCCAGGATGGCCCCACTGAGCCCCTCCGGGTGCTCAGCACTCCCCAAGAATGTAACCGTGGTCACCCAAGTGGAAAGGCCTTACAGCACCGAGTGTGAGCACGGAAAGGCCAGAGAAAACTTAACCAAACTCATCAATCAGCTTCTGTCCCACTACCTTGACTTTATTGGCCGCCTGGGAGCCCACATTTTTGAACTCAAGATAATCCACATTTTTCCCCTGTTTCCAGAAGGAGCGGTCTCAGTGGGGTTATTTGTTTCCTAGCACACCACATGTTTGCTATGGAGAGCATCGTGGGTCTGGCCCATCCGCTCGAGGAAGGCATGCGCTCTCACAGCTCCTCCCACCACTCTCAGCCTTGGCTTGGGAATCCAGGCCTGCCTACTGTGTCTACACTGGGATCCAAGACCAGTTGCGGGGCTCGATCAAAACCTGGGGCTCTAGACACTTGGCTGGTCCAAGAAAAGTGGCCCGTTCCCCACCCATGGGCCTTCCTTACCCTTCCTCACACCCCACTGCCTAAATGCATCCTGCTGCTGCTGCTAAGTCGCTTCAGTCGTGTCCAACTCTGTGCAACCCCATAGACAGCAGCCCACCAGGCTCCTCCGTCCCTGGAATTCTCCAGGCAAGAATACTGGAGTGGGTTGCCATTTCCTTCTCCAAATGCATCCTAGTCTCAGCCATATTAGAGCTTCCCTCATTCTCTCTCTCTATCTCTCTCTCTCTCTTTTTTTTAATGTGGACCATTTTAAAAGTCTTTATTAAATTTGTTACAATATTGCTCCTGTTTTATGTTTTTGCTTTTCCTGGCAGGAGGCATGTGGGATCTTATCTCCCCGACCAGGGATCAAACCCACATGTTGGAAGGTGAAGTCTTAACCACTGGACTGCTAGGGAAGTCCCAAGCCTCTGTAATTCTAACGCCCACCTCTCACCTTGTCTCACTCCAGTGGTCTCCCTGAGGGAAACTGCTCTTTTCCTCTGAAAGAGTAGAAACGCTAATGATGGGGAGTATTTGCCGCATCCTTATTGAGTGCCAGGCAGCCTCATCATGCCTCCTCAGGTCTCCTCTAACAACCACGGAGGTCAATACTTACCCTTCATGTGACAGATGGGGAAACTGAGGCTCCAAGAGGCAAAGTCAGCTGTCCAGGCTGGACTCGGCATCTGCACCCACCTTTCTCTAAGACCTGTGATCAGCGGCTCCACTCCATGCTACGTCAGAAACGTGGGTGAATGACTTGTACAGGAGTCCCAACAAGCAGAACTTCTAGAGCTACAGTGGACCCTGGTGGGCAGCCCTGGGGCTGGACTCAGACTTATCTTTCAGACTCTCAGCATCTTTGAAATGCCGTAAACTCATAGTCTACCACGTTTCACCAAACTGCCTGGGGGAAATGAGAGGAGAGAGAGGAGCAATCTCGTAGATAAGTCTGCCCATCCTTGTGTGCTCACACCCCCAGGGCCGGAGAGGTAGGAACCATCTCAAAGCCTTGCCGCTCTCTTCTAGAAGGAATTGAAGAATTGAGTGAGGGCCCTGGAGGACAGAACGAGCAAGAAACTGAAGGAACTGACAGTCAGGAAGATGGAGCTACTGAGGAGAAGAAGGAGCCGGGGAGCCAGAATCATCACAGTGGTGTGCGGGCTCCAGGCAGCCAGGCACTTGAGTGATTTACTGCCGAATCCATCCCTCTGTGGGACCAGCCTCCAAGTCACATGTGCCTTAAGGAATGGTTTGAGATGGTCCCAAGAAATACTGGAGCAGCTTAAGAGTTACAGGAACTGCTACTCATCCCCATGCCTCCAAGTCTGAGCTATGAAAGGAGCTAAAGCACAGCCAAGGGCTCCAAGAATTGCTCCCCACCACCCAGACCCGACCATCATCCCCCAGATGGAGCTCAAGTGTCAGTGAGCCCCTGGTGCTGTCATCAGGGGGAAGGAGCCCGCCTCATTGGCAAGCGGTCATTGCTCACTGTGCTGTATGCTAAGCCTTGCTGTCACTTAGGGCCACGATGTCCCCTTTGTCATTGTCATCAGTGGCTGGGAAGACTATCCAGGATGAGTCGAGATTTCCTGTCTGTCCCTTTTATTCTTTTGTTCTCTCTCTCTCCCCCTAATTAAAAATTCCACTGAACTGCTTTGTGCTTTAGGGCAGAAACTGTTGGCTTCTTACCCTAACGTTTCCCCCACTTCTTCCTGGAAAGCTTGGCTTTCACCTTTGACTTTTGGGTTCAGGTGTCTACTCTTCATTCTCCTCTCCAAGTGAAATTCTGATGGGCTAGCTCACTCCTGTGGTCCCCGTCCCCCGCACAGTGGTTGAGCTAGGAATGGGAGTTGATGCGATTCTGGCCAGGGGGATATGAAGGGTTTCTCCTGCTAGGTTGTTTTCAGAAGACACACACACAAGAACAAGGTCACTGTCTGATTTGAAGGCTTATTCGAAAGCAACAGTAGTTAAGACAGAGTGGCATGGGCAAAAAGAAAGATGATATCCTTCTGGCTGATTCACGCCACTCTATGATAGAAACCAACACAACATTGTAAAGCAATTATCCTCCAACTTATAAAAAAGAAAGGGGAATCAGCCAATAGGACAGAAAAGAGAGTCCTGCAATAGATCTGCATATCCATGAGCAACTGATTTTTTTTCAAACTTTAAACTCCTTGTTTTGTATTGGGGTGTAGCTGATTAACAATGCTATGGTAGTTTCAGGTGAACAGCGAAGGGACTCAGCCATACATATACATGTATCTATTCTCCCCCAATGGAGAAGGCACTGGCACCCCACTCCAACACTCCTGCCTGGAAAATCCCATGGATGGAGGAGCCTGGTAGGCTGCAGTCCATGGGGTTGCTAAGAGTCGGACATGACTGAGCGACTTCATTTTCACTTTTCACTTTCATGCTTTGGAGAAGGAAATGGCAACCCACTCCAGTGTTCTTGCCTGGAGAATCCCAGGGACAGGGGAGCCTGGTGGGCTGCCGTCTATGGGGTTGCACAGAGTCGGACACGACTGAAGCGACTTAGCAGCAGCAGCAGCATTCTCCCCCAAGCCCAGCAAAGGATTTTTGACAGAGGTGTCAGTGGGAAAGGGAAGTCTTTCTGAGCTAACAGTGTTGAAACAACTAGATATCCGATATCTGTATGGAAAAAAATTATGAACCTGGATCCCAACCTCACACCACACACAAAAATGAAGCTGAGACGATTAGTAGGTCAAAGTGTAAAAGTTAAACTATAACACTTCTAGAAAAAGAGACACAAGGAAGAAAGGGCCCCTCTTCTTCCACTCAGTGATGTCGTGTCTGCTTAGGCCCCCTGTAACTTTGCAGCCTGAAACCATGAGGAAATCCAGCCTGCAGGGAAGAAAAGAGCAAAGAGAAGGGCTCTTTGGAGCTGCCCTAGACGTGCCTCTCCATCATAGGCAAGGATGCATTTTCCTTCAGAGTTAAGCCAGTCGCATTGCATTCTCTGTTACTGGCAGCCAAAAGCTCCTCACTGAGACATGTCTGTCCTGCAGCATGGACACGCGTAGCAGCATCATTCACACCAGCCCAGAGGAGAGAACAACCCAAATGTCCATCACAAACAAATGGATAAGCAAAATATGGCATGTCCTGTGCTTAGTCATGTCTGACTCTGCGACCTCATGGACTGTAGCCTGCCAGGCTCCTCTGTCCATGGGGATTCTCCAGGCAAGAATACTGGAGTGGGTTGCCATGCCCTCCTCCAAGGGATCTTCCCAGCCCAGGAATAAAACTCAGGTCTCCCGCATTGCAGGCAGACTCTTTACTGCCTGAGCCACCAGGGAAGCCCAAGAATACTGAAGTGGGTAGCCTATCCCTCCTCCAGGGGGAACTTCCCAACACAGAAATCAAACCCGGGTTTCCTGCACTGCAGGCGGATTCTTTAGCCGTTGAGCTACCAGGGGAGCCCAAAATACGGCATATTGTTCAACAATGAGAAAGAAAGGAGTTCTGACACATGCTACAATGTGGATGAACCTCAAGAACATTGTGAAAGACGCCAGATACAAAAGGCCATATAATGGTATGATTCCATTTATATGGAACACATCTGTGGAATCGGAAACATCCAGAATGTAAACTAGGCAAATCCATGGCAACGGAAGGAGACTGGTAGCCTGGGGCTGGGGGTGGGGACCTGGAGGAGCCACTGCTTATGGCTAAGGGGGTTTCCTTCTGGAGTGATGAAAATGTTCTGCAACTGGATAGCAGCGATGATTGTACAACACGATGAATATATGAACTGTCACTGAACTGTGTGCTTTCAAATAACTAACATGGTGAATTTTATGGTATGTGTATTTCACCACAATAAAAAGGTTTTTTTTTTTAAGGCAGCACATGGCTGTCTGAGGCGGGTGAGTGGAAAAACAGAGTAAGGCATTCTCCAGTGGCTCAACTGGTAGAGAATCCACCTGCCAATGCAGGAGACGCTAGAGATGTAGGTTCGATCCCTGGGTCAGGAAGATCTCCTGGAGAAGGAAATGGCAACCCATTCCAATATTCTTGCCTGGAAAATTCCATGGACAGAGGAGCCTGGCGGGCTGCAGTCCATGAGGTTGTGAAGAGTCGGACACAACTGAGTGTGCACACATGCACACATGCATGCATGCACGCACGCACGCCCAAGGATTAGGGGATCTGCGGAGGGCAGCCGGGGCCTTCCTCTGCCTCTGGATAAAGCTGAGCTCAACCTCTGGGGGCGGATGATGGATTCACCCACCACCCAGGACCCCTGCCCCCCGAGTCTCCTTTCACTTCCTGCCAATTCAGTTTGCCCTCAAGATCTCCAGCAAAAGATCCGCAGTGTCGGGAAGACGCTGTCCATCAAGGAAACAGATTCATCCTAACGACTGAGCTGGGACAGCTGACCTTTGATTAAAGCAGGGAATTGCAAAATAAATCAGATTAAAGATGTTTAAATTAATGGCGCCTGGAACTGCCTCCTAAGAAACCCCACTTGGAAAATCTGAAAGAGAGAAATGATGCTTGCCAGCCCAGACATCAAGTCATGACCTTCTCAGCATGAAGAGGAGCCGCGTGCCAAGCACCAAGATTTATGGGGTGGACTCCACTACAGAAGGCGATCTGGTGACCTCTCGTTTGACATTTAGTAGATACAGGCTTACGTTGCAGGAGCAGAAGCTTTGGGAACAAAGTGGTTAGCGGCTGTTGCACGAATGCTCAATATGTTCCCTGCGGTGGACATTTGTTTTGAGTTTTGGCCAGCCACAATATTAAAATACAGTTACCTGATCTCCTGCCCTCCCCTGCAGCTGAAGCACAGGTGCTACAGGCTGTACCCATCAGATACCCTCTGCTGGCCTTCAGGTTCAGAGCCAGACACAAAAAAGCTGCTGGCTCCTTGGTGGCAGTGACCACAAGATCAAGTTCCTGGTGTGGCAGGGGCAGTGGTACTAGCCACAGCCTTTAGTCATCCAACTGGAACCAGAAGGGCTTGTTTCCGCCTGGTTAGCACCAAGTATGATTCCCTGGCTCATGTGTGAGCATGCAACTACACTGCTGAGATCAGCAAGAGCTCGCCTCTGTTGCCTACAATTGACAACAGGGCTCCACTGCTTCAGGAAATGGATCTCAGCAGACGTCCCCCGACAAAGAAGGTCACATGACCCAGGCTGAACTAATGATATTGTCCCATCTCTCCAGCTAGAGCGATTGGTCTAAAGATGGGCATGTGAGCCAAGGGAAGCCAATCAAAATACTTTTCTGGGGTTGGTCTAGAGATGGGCATGTGAGCCAAGTGGAGCCAATCAACATCCTTCCCTGGGATGTTTCTCCTGGGGAAGAATCTTGCTTCTGGGCTGACAGGGATCAAGGCTGTGAGTAGGAGGGACACCAGCAGTCATGTTCTGCACTTCCAGGTGGGGAGAGACCACCTGTAGTGGGAGAGAGAAGCCAGGAGAGACAAGAAGCAGAAAGAGGAAGAGAAGGAAGCGTATCATCCTTTGAGTCCTTGCTCCCCACCTCCTACTTTCTGTGGTGTGATCATGGGAATTGATAAGTTCTCTTTTCTTGTTTAGGCTTGTTTGGGCTGGGCTGCTGCCATTTATAACAAAAGTCTGAAATACTGAAGGTGGAGAAATGTTGCTTTATTCAGGAGATGGCTTCATGGGCTTGTCTTTCTCTCGAGATGGCAGCTGAGTTATCTTTAAAAGGAGCGAATCACCTGAGCACTGAAGCGTCTTTGGCAGACCTGGCTGGTGTTAGTCAGCAAACAGGTTTTGAGCATCTTCCTAATGTCAGGTCCTGGCCTAGGTGCTTTCACTCTATGTGAAATGATCCAGCATTCAGCAAGCGCTCAATAATTGTTGGGTATAGCAAGCTATTATCATTGGTTCTAATTCTCTCCTTCCCATTTACAATTCAGAGAGCTGGTGGGGAGGGATGGGAGGAGGTGGGTTCAGGATTTGGGATAGGTAGTTTGCCCTCTTTTTCCCTCAAACATTTCTAATTAAAGCCCTCCCCCCAACCAAGTGATTCCTCCTAGTTCTGTGAACTTGACAAAGGGGAAAATATATTTTTTTATGTAACCAGACAACTGTGTGCTGAGGGAGTTGATGACCTGCTTTTGGAGGAAGTGATCCACTTTAAATACAGTACTTTCAAAATTAAGGAGTTCTCTGAATTCCAATGTGTAACCTTCTTGCCAAGTCTCCCCTGCTGGCGTAGGGAGCATAGTTCTGTGCCTTCTGGGCCTGGAAAGAAAGAAACCCTACTCTCCCAAACTCCTGTAGGGTGTCCCCTAAATTAACGCCTTGAATGACAGCTTGGCCTCTGACTGACCTTCAGGTCCAGCTCAGCAAGGTGTCATAGCCCGAAGAAATACAAGTGTGACTCAAAGGCATCAAAGAGTCAAGTCAGCCTTTACTGAAGGCTCTTGGAGTATTGGCAGAAGGGGAATGACCCCTCCTGACATCTTGCCTAACTCTCTAAAGGTCTGCTTTCAACACGTCTCCCCTGAAGTCATTTCACCCTCACAGCTGCACCTCTAAATTTCTCCTCTCCACACCCTTCCGCATCAAGCATTTTCTCCTTCATAGCAATGAACTCTTTTTAAAACACAATTTAGCCCCTTTGACTTATCTCAGCTTTTCTACCCATTAACTTTTATCAGCCCAGAGTCTCAGAGAAAACAGCCAAAATGTTCCTTAGGAGGTCAGGGGGGAAAGGAAGGGAAGACCCAGACTCTTTGAGTTTCCCTTCCTCAAAAATGTCGTGAGAGGAGTTCCTTGGTGGTCCAGTGGTTAAGAATGCACCTGCCAGTGCAGGGGACAGAGGTGTGATCCCTGGTCTGGGGAGAGTCCACATGCCGTGGGGCAGGTAAGCCTTCGTGCCACAGCCACTGAGCCCACACACCCCAGAGCCTGTACTCTGCAGCAAGAGAAGCCCATGTACCGCAACTAGGGAGAAATCCCTGCTCCCTGCACCTAGACTCAGCGCAGCTATGAGTAAGTAAATAGATTGTTTAAATGTCAGCAGAGATGGAAAATAAGAGTTTAGGCATATATGTGTTTGGACGTCCATAGGTGACATCTGAAACTCAGCTGTTAGCCGTGAGCTCCCCTTTAGGAAGCAGGGGGGCTGAGGTGATTCAAACAAATGTGTGTCTGCCTCCCAAGACAGTGCAATGAGCAAACCAATGCAGCCGCCAGGGCTCAGTCTCTTGATGACCAAGGTGCCTTGTCCCTCAACTTTGTCCCCTCTTTGAACAAATCCTCTATGTGGTCACTCAGCATATCTCAGTAATTCATAGAACCAGCAAGGATACGGAAAAATTGAACATCACCAACAACCACCTGGATCTAATTGACATTTACAGAACACTCCACCCAACGATATCAGAACACACTGTCTTTTCTATTGCAACTGGGACAGTCACTGAGAGAGACCAGATCCTGGGTCATAACAAACCTGAAAATATATAAAGTATGTTCTCTGGCCATAGTGGAATTAAACTAGAAATCAATAAGAAAAATGAAAAGACAATGTACCAGAATATTTGGGATGCAGGTAAAGAAATGTTTAGGAGAAAGTTTATAGCATTAAATGTTCATATTGGGGAAAAAAGATCTCAGATCAATAATCTGGGCTTCCATTTAAAGAAACTAGAAAAAAAGCTTAAGATAAATCTGAAGCATAAGGAAAGAAACAAAGATAAGAGCTGACATCAGTAAAGCTGAAATCAGAAAAATGATAGAGATAATCAGTGAAACCGAAGCCTGTTTCTTGGAAAAGATCAATAAAACTGGTGAACTGCAAGCAAAATTGACAAAGGAAAAAAAATTATCAGTATCAGGAATGAGAGATAAGAGATCACTATAGGCACACAGATATTAAAAGAATAACAAATAATAGAACAATTCTGTGTACATAAGCCAAATAATTTAGATGAAACGGACAAATTCCTCAAAAAAAAAAAAAGTTTTTACAAAATCTCACTCCCAGGTTGAAATAGATAACCTGACTCATCCGATAACCAATAAATTGAATTTATAATTTAAACCCCTTCCAGAAAGGAAGTCTCCTTGTCCAGATAATTTACTGGTAAATTATACCAAATATTCAAAGGAATTCTACCCAATAAAAGAGAAAGGAACATTTTGTAACTCTTTTTACGATACCACCTGGTATCAAAACTGGATAAAGACATACAATCAAAGACCAGTACTTTTCATGGGCAGAGATGCAAAACTCCTCAACAAAATATCAGGAAACAAATTTGGAAATACATAAAAGGAATAATATTCCAAGATCAAGTTGGGTTTATCCCAGGAATGTAAGACTAGTTCAGTGTTCAAAAGCAATCAGAGTAACCCACCATATGGTCAGCCTGAAAAAGAAAAGCCACATGATCGTATCAATTAATTCAGAGAAAGAATTAGAGAAAATGTGGTATCCATTCTTGAAAAAGCTCTCAGCAATAGAAATAGAAATAAATTGACCCACCCTGATAAAAGGAATCTACAAAAAAAAAAAAAACCTACAGTTAACATCAGAGTTACTGCTGAGAGACTGAATACCCTCCCCCTCTGATTGGGAGCAAGCAAAGAGTGCCACTTCACCACTTTTTATCAACATCGTGTTAGAAGTCCTAGTCAGCATAATAAGGAGAGAAAAGTGGGAGAGGGGGCTGGCTATAGACCGGAAAGCGAGAAATAAAACTGTTCTTCCTTTGAGATGACATGATTGTCAGAACAGAAAATTCCGATGAATTTTTAAACCCCTAATCCCAACCCCCAAAATCCCAGAACCAAGAAGTGAGTCTACCTAGGTGGCAGGGTCAAGATCAACACAGAAAAATTCATCTTATTTATATATACTAGTAATGAACAATTGGAAATTTAAAAGTTTTAATGCTATTTTACAATAGTGCCTCAAAATGACATGATTAGATATTAGATATCTGACAAAACAGCTATAGGATCCATACACTGAAAACTACAAAGTGTGAATGAAAGGAAGCAAAGAAAATCTAAAGACATGAAAAGACGGGGGCTTCCCTGGTGGTCCAGTGATTTAGGATCTGCCTTGCAATGCAAGGACTTTCCTGGTGGCTCAGACGGTAAAGCGTCTGTCTACAATTCGGGAGACCCGGGTTCAATCCCTGGGTTGGGAAGATCCCTTGGAGAAGGAAATGGCAATCCACTCCAGGACTATTGCCTGGAAAATCCCATGGACAGAGGAGCCTGGTAGGCTACAGTCCATGGGGTTGCAAAGAGTCGGACACGACTGAGCGACTTCACTTCACTTTACAATGCTAGGGATGCTGGTCTGATCCCTGGTCCAGGAAGATCCCACATACTGCAGAGCAACTAAGGCCATGGCCACAACTACTAAGGCCGTGGCCACAACTACTAAGGCCGTGGCCACAACTACTAAGCCCGGGTGCCTAGAGTCAGTGCTCCACAACAGGGGAAGCCCCTGCAGTGAGAAGCTCACACACCACAAACTGGTAACCCCTGCCCTCTGCAACCAGAGAAAGCCCGTGCAGCAGTGAAGACCCAGCACAGTCAAAAATAAATAAATGTTTAAAAAAATAAAAGAAATGAAAAGACAGATTGTGTTTCTGCATTAGAAGACTCAGTATAGCCATGATGTCAATTCTGCACCAATTGATCTGTAAACCTAATGCCATTCCAACACAAATCCTAGCAGTCTCTAAGACAGAACCAACCAACTCTAAAATTTACACTGAAAGACAGGGAAGTAAGAGCCAAAACTGTTTTGAAAAAGAAGGCTACCATGGAAAGACTCATGATAGTCAATTTTAAGACCCTCTACACAGAAGTTATCAATCAAGTCAGCGTGGTACTGGTACAGGAATAGCTACATACATTAGTGAGGCAGGATAGAAGGCCCAGATACAGGCACACATAATCATGGCCAGTTGGTTTTCGACAAGGGTGAAAAGGCAGTTCAATGGATGGTCTTGGAACAATTGGATATCCATATGCAAAAACTCGACCAATCCTTGACCTAAACTTCACACTTTATACAGAAGTTAACTCAAATGAGTTGTAGATCTAAACATTAAAAAAAAAAAACTGTAAAACTTAAAAAAATATATAGAAGATAATATATTCATGATCTGGGGCTTCTTCTGTGTTGAAGAAAACACAAACAGATGGAAAGATACTCCATGTTCCTGGATTGGAAGAATCAATATTGTCAAAATGACTACACTACCCAAGACAATCAACAGATGATTCGATGCAATCCCTATCAAATTACCAATGGCATTTTTTACAGAACTAGAACAAAAAATCTTAAAATTTGACAAAGCTATAGTCATCAAGACAGTATGGTTGGTCCTGGCACAAAAACAGAAATATAGATTAATGTAACAGGATAGAAGGCCCAGAAATAAACCCAAGCACCTCGGGTCAATTAATCTGCAACAAAGGAAGCAAATTATACAATGGTGGAAAGACAGTCTCTTCAACAAACGGTGCTGGGAATACTAAACAGCCACATATAAAAAAATTAAATCAGATCATTTTTCAACACCACACACACACACACACAAAGCTCAAAATGGATTAGAGACCTAAATACAAGACCAGACACTATAAAACTTCTAGAGTAAAACATAGGCAGAACACTCTCTGACATAAATTGCAGCAGTATCTTTTTCGATCCGTCTCCCAGAGTAATGGAAATAAAAACAAAAAAAAACAAATGGGGACCTAATTAAACTCAAAAGCTTTTGCACAGCAAAGGAGATCATAAACAAAACGAAAAGACAACCCACAGACAGAAAGAAAATATTTATACATGATGTGACTGACAAGGGATTAGTCTCCAAAATCTACAAACAGCTCATGAAGCTTAATATCATCAAAATAAACAGTCCAATCAAAAAATGGGCAGAAGACCTAAATAGACATTTCTCCAAAGAAAACATACAGATGGCCAAGAGGCACACGAGAAGACATGCACCGCCCCTGACTATGAGAGAAACGCAAATCAAAGCTACACTGAGATACCACCTCGCACCAGTCAGGGTGGCTTTGAACAGAATGGGGCTTCCTTAAAAACCTAAAATGAGAGTTACTTAGGATCCTATAAAGCATTCAGTTGTGGTGCTGGAGAAGACTCTTGAGAGTCCCTTGGACAACAAGAAAATCAAACCAGTCATTCCTAAAGGAAATCAACCTTGAATATTCATTGGAAGGACTAATGTTGAAGCTGAAGAAAAGACCCCAATACTGGGAAGAGACATTGATGCTGGGAAAGATTGAAGGCAGGAAAAGGGGAAGACAGAGGATGAGATGGTTGGATGGCATCATTGACGCAATGGACATGAGTCTGAGCAAACTCCAGGAGACAGTGAAGGACAGGGAAGCCTGGCATGCTGCAGTCCATGGGGTCACAAGGAGTCAGACATGACTTAGCAACTAAAAAACAAATGCTCCTATAATCCCACTTCTGGACACATATCCAGAGGGGGGGAAAAATGCCTGAAAGGATACATACACCCCCATGTTCATGCAGCACTGCTTACAATAGCCAAGACAGGGAAGCAACCTAAATGTCCATAGTGAGAAGAACGGATAAAGAAGATACGTTGTAAATATATAATGAATAGTGCTCAGCCTTTAAGAAGAATGATCCAATGTCACTTGCAGCAGCAGGGATGTACCCAGAGACTGTCATCCTGAGTGAAGTAAGTCAAAGAGAAATATCGTATGATGTTGCTTACATGCAGAATCTAGAAAAGAAACTACACAGATGAACTTATTTGCAAAATAGAAACAGACTTCCATACTTAGAGAATGAACTCACGGTTACTAGTGGAGAGAAGTGGAGGGAAGGGATAGTTAGGGAGTTTGGGGTGGACATGTACACACGGCTATGTTTAAAACAGATAACCAACAAGGACCTACTGCGTGGCACAGGGAACTCTGCTCAGTGTTACGTGGCAGGCTGGATGGGAGGGGAGTTTGGGGGAGAATGGATACATGTGTATGTATGGCTGAATCCCTTCGCTGTTCACCTGAAACTATCACAGCATTGTTAATTGGATATACTCCAATACAAAATAAGTGTTAGTAGCTCAGTCGTGTCTGACTCTGCAATCCCATGGACTGTAGCCCACCGGGCTCTTTTGTCCATGGAATTTTCCAGGCAAGAATGCTGGAGTGGGTTGCTATTTCCTTCTCCAGGGGATCTTCCCAACCCAGGGATTGAACCTGTGTCTCTTGTGTATCCTGCATTGCAGGTGGATTCTTTACCAACAGTGCCATCTGGGAAGTCCAGTAGAACAGCAAGACTTAAAAAAAAAAAATCAGCAACACTAAATGCTAGTGAGAACGTGGAGGGACTGGAACTCTCATTCATTGCAGGTGGAAAAGCAAAATGGCACAGGCACTCCAGAAAACAGTTTTAACAGTTTTCATAAAATTAAACATCCACTTGCTGTGTGACTCAACTGTCCCACTCTGAGGTATTGACTCTAGAGAAATGAAAGTTTACCTTCATACAAAAACATACATGAATGCTTAGCAGCTCTATTCATAAACATCAAATCTCAGAAATGACCCAAATATTCTTCAGTGGGTGAATGGATAAATAAGCCCCACACTCTTGAGAAACCTATATGAAGGCCAGGAAGCAACAGTTAGAACTGGACATGGAACAACAGACTGGTTCCAAATAGGAAAAGGAGTACGTCAAGGCTGTATATTGTCACCCTGTTTATATATGCAGAGTACATCATGAGAAACGCTGGCCTGGAGGAAGCACAAGCTGGAATCAAGATTGCCAGGAGAAATATCAATAACCTCAGATATGCAGATGACATCACCCTTATGGCAGAAAGTGAAGAGGAACTAAAAAGCCTCTTGATGAAAGTGAAAGAGGAAAGTGAAAAAGTTGGCTTAAAGCTCAACATTCAGAAAACGAAGATAATGGCATCTAGTCCCATCACTTCATGACAAATAGATGGGGAAACAGCAGAAACAGTATCAGACTTTATTTTGGGGGCTCCAAAATCACTGCAGATGGTGACCGCAGCCATGAAATTAAAAGACGCTTACTCCTTGGAAGGAAAGTTATGACCAACCTAGATAGCATATTAAAAAGCAGAGACATTACTTTGCCAACAAAGGTCTGTCTAGTCAAGGCTGTTTTTTCAGTGGTCATGTATGGATGTGAGAGTTGGACTGTGAAGAAAGTTGAGAGCCGAAGAATTGATGCTTTTGAACTGTGGTGTTGGAGAAGACTCTTGAGAGTCCCTTGGATGGCAAGGAGATCCAACCAGTCCATTCTAAAGGAGATCAGTCCTGGGTGTTCATTGGAAGGACTGATGCTAAAGCTGAAACTCCAATACTTTGGCCACCTCAGACGAAGAGCTGACTCGTTGGAAAAGACTGATGCTGGGAGGGATTAGGGGCAGGAGGAGAAGGAGACGACAGAGGATGAGATGTTTGGATGGCATCACTGACTTGATGGACATGAGTTTGAGTGAACTCCAGGAGTTGGTGATGGACAGGGAGGCCTGGCGTGCTGAGATTCATGGGGTCGCAGAGTCGGACACGACTGAGCGACTGAACTGATTCATCCATACCATTTTGCAGCAAAGAGTGATGAACTATTAATACAAATAAGCAGCAGCTTGCCTGGATCTTGAAGCCATTAGGCTGAGAGAATGGAGGCAGCAAGGTTGCATGCAGCATCTTGATTCACACCCTCCAGAGCTTCCCAGGTGAAGCCGGAAACTGACCTCTACATGGAGGGCAGGAGAGACCTAAGAGGCAGGCCATTCTAAATTGGTAGGTGGCAGGGTTAAAAAGGGGTTTCTCTGGTGGTTTCTCAGGTGGTAAAGAATCCACCTGCAATGCAGGAAACCTGGCTTCAATCGCTGGGTTGGGAAGATCCCCTGGAAAAGGGAACAGCTACCCACTCCATTATTCTGGCCTGGAGAATTCCATGCACAGAGGAGCTTGGCAGGCTACAGGCTGTGGTGTTGGAGAAGATTCTTGAGAGTCCCTGGGGCTGCAAGATCAAACCAGTCCATCCTAAAGAAAATCAGTCCTCAATATTCATTAGAAGGACTAATGCTGAAGCTAAAGCTCCGATACTTTGGCCACCTGATGTGAAGAACTGACTCATTGGAAAAGACCCTGATGCTGGGAAAGATTGAAGGTAGGAGGAGAAGGGGACGACAGAGGATGAGATGGTTGGATGGCATCACCTACTCGATGGACATATGTTTGAGTGAGCTCCGGGAGTTGGCGATGGACAGGGAAGCCTGGAGTGCTGCAGTCCACGGGGTAGTAAAGGGTCGGACACGGCTGAGCAACTGAACTGAACTGAACTGAGGGTTAATAAGCAAGAGGTGGGACTTCCCCGGTGGTCTAGTGACTAAGACTCCGAGTTCCCAATGCAGGGAGCCTGGGATCAATCTTTGGTCAGGGAACTAGACCCCACGTGCCTCAGCACAGGCAAATAAATACATAAATATTTCTTTTAAAAACTAAGGAAGGGCTTCCCAGGTGGCTCAGTGGTAAAGAATCCACCTGCCAATACAGGAGATGCGGGTTCAATCCCTGGGCCTGGAAGATTCCCTGGAGAAGGAAATGGCAACCCACTCTAGCATCCTTGCCTGGAAAATCCCATGGACAGAGGAGCCTGGTGGGCTATAGTCCTGGGGTGGCAAAGAGTCAGACGCTGCTTAACGACTAAACCACAGCAACAAAACGAGCAAGAGGACCGACGCACCGGCCTAGTCTTGGGCCGCAGGACAAGCAGATCTCCCCACCCCCCTGCCAGAAGATTAAAGTCTATATAGAGACCCTCCCTGGCTTCAGTCACTTCTGTTGTCCAGGTGGTCACAACTACACCTTACTCCAGGTCATGTCCTGGAGAACGGCTTCCGCTGTGGGAAAGGCGGACAGAACTACACTCCAAGAACAGGGAGCGGGCAAGGCGCCTCTGATGGCCTGGATCCAGCTCTTGGGTGGACCAGCCATCACATCCTCTCAGTGATTCTCTCCAACCCTTTGTCTGTTTCCGTTTATATGACATTCACAAAAAGACAAAACTACTCCAGTGATATAGTGATGCGAACAGGTCGATGGTTGCTGTGGGTTAGGAGAGGTGAGGGTGTGATTCCAAGGGGTTAGCAGAAAGGAATGTGTTTGTGTTTCATTTGTTTGTTTGTTTGGTCACACCACGCAGCTTGCGGGAGTCTTAGTTCCCTGACCAGGCACTGAACCTGCGCCTCTGGCCGTGGAAGTGTGGAGTCCTCTCCACTGGACTATCCGGAAATTTGCATAAAGGAGTCTTTTCAGTGATAGAACTGTTTTGGATCCTGGTGGTGGCCGTGGTTACACAAATTTATACGTGTGCTCTGGGAAAGATTGAAGGCAGGAGGAGAAGGGGATAACAGAACGAGTTGGTTGGATGGTATCACTGATTCAATAGACAGGAGTTTGAGCAAGCTCCAGGAGTTGGTGATGGACAGGGAAGCCTGGCGTGCTGCAGTCCGTGGGGTCGCAAAGAGTCGGACGTGACTGAGGGACTGAACAACAAGACAATGAACAGAAATGTACACCAAAAAAATAAGGTCAACTTTACTGCGTTTCAATCCAAAAATTTAAATTTAAAAATACATTGAAGCCTCAAAAAGTTAACATAGATTAGTAAGGGCTATCAATATATAGTTACAAATAGAACTTTTAATGGTGTTTTAAACAAAAATATGACTCAAAAAAGACATGCTCATTACAGAAAATTAGAAAAATGGAAGACACAATGAAGTTTTAAACACTCCCTAAACGAGTTTCCCCAGAGAAGGCAATGGCACCCCACTCCAGCACTCTTGCCTGGAAAATCCCATGGATGGAGGAGCCTGGTAGGCTGCAGTCCATGGGGTCGCTAAGAGTCAGGCACGACTGAGCGACTTCACTTTCGCTTTTCACTTTCATGCATTGGAGAAGGCAATGGCACCCGACTCCAGCACTCTTGCCTGGAAAATCCCATGGACGGAGGAGCCTGGTAGGCTGCAGTCCATGGGGTCGCTAAGAGTCGGACACGACTGAGCGACTTCACTTTCGCTTTTCACTTTCATGCAGTGGAGAAGGAAATGGCAACCCACTCCAGCGTTCTTGCCTGGAGAATCCCAGGGACGGGGGAGCCTGCTGGGCTGCCGTCTTCGGGGTCGCACAGAGTCGGACACGACTGAAGCGACTTAGCAGCAGTCTGTGAAAATACTGAGTCACTGCGCTGCAAATCCGTAAATCCGTAAAGCCAGTCTCCCAGGAATAAGCACAGCCATCGTCTCAATGAGTGCGACCGCAGACCTCTGTCTGTGCGTAAAAATACTGAGTCACTGCGCTGCACATCCGTAAATCCGTAAAGCCAGTCTCCCAGGAATAAGCACGGCCATCGTCTCGACGAGTGCAACCGCAGACCTCTGTCTGTGCCTGCGTCTCAGTCGGTTTGGGCTGCCGTAACAAACACAATAACCTTACAGTCCTGGACTCTGGGAAGTCCAAGATCATGGCCTCAGTGGATTTCAGCATCTGGTGAGCGCCGCTTTCTGCTTCAAGGACAGCCTTCTTCTCTCTGTGTCTTCACGAGGCTGAAGGGGCAAGGGAGCCCTCTGGGGCCTCTTGCTGCTGCTAAGTCGCTTCAGTCGTGCCTGACTCTTAGCGACCCCATGGACTGCAGCCTACCAGGCTCCTCCGTCCATGGGATTTTCCAGGCAAGAGTACTGGAGTGGGGTGCCATTGACACAAGCGCAAATCCCATTCATGAGGGCTCCACCCTCACGGCCTAATCCCCTCCCAGAGGCCCCACCTCCTGAAGGGGCCTAACCCTTGAGGATTAGCATTTCAACATACAACTTGTGGGGGACACAGACTTTCATTCGATAGCACATTGGGTTTTTTGGGGGGGTGTTAAATATTTGCTTTATTTCTTATTTATTTATTTGGCCGCTCTGGGTCTTAAGTGCAACATGGGGGATCTAGTTTCCTGGCCAGGAATCAAACCTGGGCCCCCGCACTGGGAGCTCACTGTCTTAGCCGCTGAACCACCAGGGAAGTCCCCACATTGTTTTAACAACAATTACATCATTCTGTATCTCTAGTTGTGATTTTTTTTTTTTAACTGACAATATGTCATTAAAGGGTCTTCTACCATCTGATTTTCAGTGGCTGCTTAGTAATCCATTGGACCATGAATATACCATAACCTATTTAGCCAGTGCCCTATAATTAGACACGTATGTTGTATCTTGTCTTTAATACTCCATATGTGAAGGCCGATTTTTCAAAATGATGAAAGTCCTCGTTTCATGGGCAACTTCATTAGCCAGGGAATTGGCAGGATGAGAAAGATTGGAGTTGTATATAGCTGCTGAAAGAAAGAACGTGGATATAGATTGCTAAATCAGATACAGCCATATCCCAAAGACACAGGGATCATCTTTGAGGTTATTTTCTAAATGACAGAAAAGAAAACCTATGTACTTTATCAGCTGTCTACAAATTAGCCTCTAACTTCACAGAGCTGTAAAATGTCTGATCCTTGACTGATGGCAACTAGAAAGTCAAAGGAAATTACAGCTCATGAGAGAATTAGTTGACTCTCAGGTGGGCTTGTTAGAAAATGCCCTTCCATGACTTTAAAAGGATGCCCCACCCTCTTTTTGCCTTATTTCCATTTTTAAAATTGTTTTTCTCAACACAAGGCAACTGTAATAATTTCTATTATTTTTATTCACATTCAGTGAGCACATTGTAGCTGAAGTTTTACAAAATTTTCAATGGACAATTTTCCACAAGCAGGTTTCTGAGTCGAAGAGAGTATGTATTTATGGCTTCTGATGCATATTGTAAATTGTCTGATATATCCTTCCATCTGCAGTGGGAGGAAGTTTTTACTCTCCTCCGCCCTCCCCAATATTGAAAGTTATTCTTAAAATCTGTACAAACATGGTAGTGAAAATGTATCAGACTTATTTTTATCTATACTTCTTGACTTACTAATAAAATTGAACATTTTCAATATGCGTATTGGCCAGGAAAATAGTGTTTTTAAGAAAATATAACTTTAGACTTCCCTGGTGGTTCAGCGGTTAAGACCCTGTGATCCCAGTGCAGAGGGCCAGGGTTCAATCCCTGGTCAGGGAACTAGATCTTCCATGCTGCAACTAAGACTTGGTGCAGTTAGATAAATATTTTTTTAAAAGAAAATACAACTTAAAAATCCAATAATAATGGTAATATACTTTTACTCAGCCTCGCAGCGCCTCTATTTTCTCATCTGTAAAAGGGTGATAGTAACGGTGACCTCCAAGTCTGTTGCCGTCAGTTGCCTAGAATCATCTCCCCCCAAAAATCCTTGCCCTCAAATTCTTAACTCACAATTTTTTTTCTGGGGCGTTTGAAATTAAGACAGAGACTAAAGCACAAGTGAGCCGTGACACCCAGCACAGTGCAGAGAGAAGTTTTCACCTTTAGATCTTTAGAATTCCTAGACCCTGAAGGTAAAGTCCCTTGGACAGGACTCTAGCCTCTGGCTCTTAGAGTTTATCTTAACAAAGGCCTTTCTGACCAGAGTGAAGCTTCCTATGGAGGTCTGCCTGGAGGAGGAACGGCAATGAAGATCATTTGTTGAGTGTTTTCTTTCTTTTCTTTTTTTCTTCCAGTTTTATTGAGGCATAATTGACATACAGCACTGTGTAAGTTTAAGGTGACAGCTCCATGATTTGACTTACACGCATCCGGAAATGACGGCCACAATAAGTTCAGTGAACATCCATCATCTCATATAGATACAAAAGTAAAGAGTGTTGGGAGAATTTCCTGGTGGCCCAGCGGTTAAGGCTCTGCCTCTCACTGTAAGGGACGCAGGTTCGATCCCTGGTCAAGGAACTAAGATCCTACATGCCACTAAGCCCCTGCGCCACAACTGGAGAAAGCCCACGCGTCCCAGCTACTGAGCCCGCATGCTCCAGAGCCCATATGCCCCGAGAGAAGCCCGTGTGCACCCACATTAGAGAAAGCCCGCAGGCTGCAAGGAAGACCCAGGGCAGCCAAAATGAAACAAAATAATAGGAAAGAAAGAGTGGTGGGTGTTTTCCACGTGCAGTTTCTGCACATCATCCATGTAGGTCTCACACTGACAGATCCCAGGAGCCACTTGGAGGCTCTGTCCTTCATCAAACCCACACTGGAGTGGCGTTTCCTTCCCTCCCAGGGATCTCTGTGGGCTTGAAGTGAAGTCACTCAGTCGTGTCCCACTCTTTGCGACCCCCATAGACTGTAGCCCACCAGGATCCTCCATCCGTGGAATTTTCCAGGCAAGGGTACTGGAGTGGGTTGCCATTTCCTTCTCCAGGGGATCTCCCTGACCCAGGGATCGAACTCGGGTCTCCCCCATTGTAGGCAGACGCTTTACCGTCTGAGCCACCAGGGAAGCCCTCTGTGGGCTTGGCGAACCCCATCTCGAAGCTTAGGGAGTATTTAAAAAGGAAGGACGCCCTGATACCTGCTACAGCGTGGATGAACCTCAGGAACATCATGCTGAGCGCAAGGTAAGACTCCATGCTCCCATGCTGGGGGGCCCGGGTTCCATCCCCGGTCAGCGAACTAAACTCCACCTTCCGCAACTAAGACCCTGCACAGCCAGATAAATAAATAGTATTTTAATGGCTCAGGAGAGGAACAACTTTGCTGCCTAATGTCTCTCGGAGTTTATATTCTCAGTTAACGGGTGCGGATGGGCAGTCAGTAATACATAGTATCAGGAGGTAAAGCTCAGACTTCACGGGAATAAAATGATCTTTTGTCCTGAGTTTTTGGTATGGATCTGTAAGATCTTTGAAGCCCATCCATTCCATCGATATCACTTAGTTTGGTCTTCCACCTTTGTAGCGCCTTCACAGCACCGCAGTGTTAAATATATGATTTTCTTCGATTGTAAAACACACACAACACACACGCAAAGATGAGGGACAGAAGCTGCTCAGAGTCACCAGCTGGTGCTTCCGCTGCATCTGAGCCTCGTCTGGTTGACACGAGGCCAGGGTGTGGTTACGAGGATACCCCGCTTGCGGTGGACCGCAGGAACCAGGGCTCTGGAAGTAAGAAGCTGTGTGTCCTCCTGGCTGGCGTTCCCTGGAGAAGCTCCTTCCACTTGTAAAGAAATAGAGACATGTTGCAAATCATTTCATGTCATTTTATGGGAAGCATTTTATCATCCTTCTTCCATCCCCTGCAGTCTTTTGAAGCTCTCAAGTTTCCTCTGGTCCGAGTGACGCTCAGCCCTCTTTGCAGCAGGTATTGATCTGGGGAATTTCCAAGAATTGATTCTCCTAACAGAGGCTGCCAGATACCAGGACTGAATCTGAGGCAAACTCAACACAGGCCCCGGGGCCAGCTTCCCATCTGAATCCTTCCAGCTCCAGAAAAGAGAGGGTGGGGGTGCAGGAAGCCTCAAGGGCAAGGTCAGGTCTAAATCCCTCCTTAGATGCACAGAGCAGCTTTGCCTGCAAGGCAGAGATTGTGGGCACCTGGGCCCCACCCGGGTGGGAAGCAGGGGCTTCCTCCCTGCTGTTTGCACAAAGCACCCCTTTTGCACATCAAGGCTTTTTGGATTCTGGGATGCTCCCTGGGCAGGTGCGGGGACATCTGGAAGCAAGGAAGATGTTAGCACAGTGGGAGCCTGCCTCTGCTACTGCTTGGCTCAGCTGGCACTCTTGACTCAAGGCATTTTCCTCTCGGACTCAGACCTGGTTAGAGATCTGGACTGCAGTTTCTCCAGGGGTCGGGGCAGCCAGAGACACAAGCTAGGAGCCATGTTTCTGGACCAAAACTGGACTAAACGAAAGGGCAGCAACTTTGGGGCAGGGAGAACTGGGCAATAGCAACAATAATATTAACTGCTTCTATTTACAAAGGAGTTCAGACACATCATTTTTATCGATTCTCACCCATGGCCCTGTGAGAAATGGACTTCTAGCTTCTATCAACCCCACTCGACAGATGAGGAAACTAAGGCTCAGCTAGGTTCATGATTCCATATTAGCCCAGATCCCACAGCTGGTAGGGGTGTAGCCAGGACTGGAACCCAGGGAAAGAAATATAGCTATATTATGAGACTGGAAACTTTGGGAAAAGAGAGCAATCATCCCTCACCCTTCGCCTCCCCACACTGTTTAATTCACAGCCAGATGGTACAGCAAGTGGGGTGGCTCAAAAATGTCTTGAGACTAGCCAAAAAATGCTGAAGACAGCGGGCTTTCCCAGGCCCCACCCTGCCCCTGGAATCCCAGGCCTCCCTGAGCCACGCGATGGTCCATCTGACCCCTCCTTGTGGAAGAAACACTTCGCCTGCCTTGTCCCAAGACCAGCCAGGAAGCTAAGGGTGAGGGTCATGAGAGTGGCTGGCTTGTCGCCTCTTTTTCTTCCTAGAGCGTCCAGGGCAAGGAGTGGCCAGCCAAGGACGCCCAGCTGGGCGCCGGCAGCTCCAGGGAGCCCAGGGTCAGATTTGCCTTTGTGTTAAGAAAGTGAGATCTCTCCACATTCAGACTTAGCCCGTTGCCTGGTGGAAAATTCCAGACTCTGGGAAGTGCTGGTTCCAGGCACCCTGAGAGAGAGGACACCCGGCCAAAACTAATGGATCACAGTGGTGGCTCTGGCTTTATGTTCGGAAGGCCTGGCCTCAAATCTCTGCTCTTCCACGTATTTGCTGTGTGACTCTAGGGAAGTCACTGACCCTCTCTGAGACTCGGTTTCCTCCTTTGAAAATGGGGATGAGAACAGTAGCTGCGGAGCGGCCAGAGTGGGGGAGGGGGCAGCAGCTGTATGTGGGCGCTTCCTGATTGCCCAGCCCCACCTAAGCTCTTCCTGCTCTGGTCACATGATGCTCACAACAGCAACCTGCAAGCTGAGTCCCGTGATCAACCCCATTGGACAGCTCCAGGCCTGTCCAGGTGGCACCCTGGGACCCTATCTGGCTGACCCCATCATTCCTGCAGCCTGTCCCAACCCCTCTCGTCTGCTCCTGCAGTTCGTGCCCAGCTGGCTTCCCTGAGCAGGAATGGGCTCTCAGGCTCAGATGTTTTCAGGGTCTTCTGTCCCCAGCAGGCAGCAGGTTGTGAGCAGGACCTTCCTCCCTGGGTCCAGCCCCTGCCTCCCTCCCCTTGTCCCCCCCCCCCCCCCGCCGCCCCTCCCACCGCCAGTCTGCCTCTGAGCTGCTTCTCCCTCCAGGCAAGAGGTCCTCACCCCACCTCCATGGACCCCAGCTGGGCAAGCCCCCTTCCCTCGCACACCTCACCTCCCAAGCAGCAGCATCTGGGAGAGACCAGAGACGGCCATCCACTGCCCAGATCTGGACCTAACAGAAGCTGCCTCTCCCAACACCTGGTGTCTGGCCAAAAGCAGTTTTATTGGAAGCCCTTTACCGACAGTAAGACGGGGCCCTGCCGCTTCTCTCTGAGCCATTTGTTGTTGTTCAGTTGCTACGTTGCGTCCGATCTGCCGTTTCATGGACTGCAGCACGCCAGCCTTCCCTGTCTTTCACCATCTCCCAGAGGCTGTGGAAACTCTTTGTCCATTGAGTTGGTAATGCAATCCAACCATCTCATCCTCTGTCACCCCTTTCTCCTCCTGCATCAGGGTCTTTTCCAATGAGTTGGCCCTTCAAATCAGGTGGCCAAAGTACTGGAGCTTCAGCATCAGTCCTTCCAGTGAATATTCGGGGTTGATTTCCTTTAATATTGACTGGTTTGATCTCCTTGCCAGTATTCTTGCCTGGAGAATCAGATGGACAGAGGAGCCCGGCAGGCTACAGTTCATGGGATCGCAAGAGTCGGACACAACTTAGCGGTATCTTTATTTTCTGTCTTTCCTTTGATATTGACTCGTTTGATCTCCTTGCAGTCCAAGGTACTCTTTAGGAGTCTTCAACACCAAAGTTTGAAAGCATCAATTGGGATGTAATGCTACAATTGGTCTCAAGGGGGCACTGCTGTAAGGCCTAAACAAAATGATGGCTGAGAACCTAGCACATAGTTCAGCGTGGTATTAGCTTCACCAAGATCTGTTGTGTTAGGATCACTTTGTTGATAGAATGGGTGAGTTACAGAGAAGAGCCATGAGGCCAGGCTTCCCAAGAAGCACAGAAAGAGGGCTATAAGCTCAGACTGCCTAGGTCTGGGCTGGTACCGACTCCTGAAAGGGGGCCCATGTCCCTTCTTTCTGTAGAGATTCATATCCTGGGAAAATCTGACGCTTCACTGACATGGCCACTAGGTCTACGTGCATCCTTCCCTCCCGCCACGTGGCTGTCTCCTATAATCCTACCTCTGTATCTTTGCACCTGCTGTTTCCTGCTTGGGGCACCCCTCCCTCACCTCCTCCCCACCTCAGTTCAGCCGCTCAGTCATGTCTGACTCTTTGCCGCCCCATGGACAGCAGCACACCAGGCCTCCCTGTCTATCACCAACTCCCAGAGCTTGCTCAAACTCATGTCCATCAAGTCGGTGATGCCACCTAACCATCTCATCCTCTGTTGTCCCCTTCTCCTGCCTTCAATCTTTCCCAGCATCAGGGTCTTTTCCAAAGAGTCAGTTCTTCATGTCAGATGGTAAAAGTATCTGAGCTTCAGCTTCAGCATCAATCCTTCCAATGAATATTCAGAACTGATTTCCTCTAGGATGGACTGGTTTGATATTGTAGTTTCCCCATCTAGATACTGCCATTCCTGAAGGCCAGCCCTGCCCCTCCTCCTGCAGGAGGCCCCCGGGTGACTGCAAGTGGGGAGAAGGGCTCAACCCCACCCCATGGTGAGGTCCTTGGTTGACATCACCCATCTGCAGCTGAAGTTCATGACCCTCTGGGGTGTGTCCTGCTTTTGAGGCCTGACTTTGTGGCTGGACAGTATACACATATGAGTCTCGGTTCATCCCTGCAGAAGCCGGACAAGGACTTCAGTCAGCCTGAGGCTGCTGCCTGGAAATCTCTCAGAAAACAGCCAGCACTAGGTGAGTTGGTTTGAGGCATGTGCTTTGGTGTAGAATTCAGATCTCAGAGTGGACTGGAGGTTTTCCCTGACAAGGAAGATGGTTCCTGCCTGGTGATGGGGAGCCTCTCCCCTCTCCTCCCAGGCCAGTCCATCGCCCCTTCACCCCGGGTCCCAGCTCTGGCCTCTGACGTGGCACAAATCTCCTCCTAAAGCAAGAAGGTTTTTGGATGCTTAACGTATTAATTGAGTCCTCAGGATCCTCAAAAATTGAAGCATTCCTTCCACAATATGGCAGAGACCTCCCCTCACCTCTGGGGGCAACCAACATTCCAAAGATTAAAAGGAGACACCCTCGGCCAGATGGCAATTCTCCACTATTCCACCCTGGTCTCTAAACAAAGCTGTTTTAGTTTTTTGGGTTTTTTTTTGGCTGAGCCTCACTGGCTTTTGGGATCTTAGTTCCCTGACAGGGTATTAAACCTGGGCCCCAGCTTTGAAAGGGCAGAATCCTAACCACTGGACCGCCAGGGAATTCCCTAAAGCTGTTTTCATCACATCTGTTATCTCAAAGATCTGCTTATGTGATGGCTTTATTTCAGGTCTCTAGGGAAAGGGAGGTGGGGGTTTAAATGGACTGTGAGGCGCTCTGGTGCCCCCCCATCTTGAAGCTCCTGGCAAGGTCCTTCCAGTGCCCAGTGCGAGGCCAGCCTTCATAGTACCCACCCCCACTGAGGTCTCCCAGGGAAATTCCAACTAACGAAGTCTTACAGGGCCTCCTGGTCCAGGCAGGGCTCTGCCCCACCCCCTAACTCCCTAGTCCTTCAGCAAAAGAAGGCCCTTCCCCCAAGACTCCTTTCCACTGGGACCCCCAGCTTCCTGAACTTGTGGAGGGAGGCACAGCCGGAAAGGAAGAAGAAAAAGGAAGAGGGGGCTGGGAAGGCATGAGTCAGAAGAGGCTGCATGGGGAACATGTTGCACTGTTGGTTTCTTACTAAATCACTTTGGCAAACATTGAGAGTTTAGATGCAAACATTTGTAGGTGGCATCAGCTCATTTAAAATGACCCAGAGAATCACTCAGTGTATGAAGGTTGAATTAAAATGTTAAAATGTGGCTGTTGACACAAAGACCGCGGATGGCTTAATCATGTTGGAAGTGTGTTTATTTCACTCCCAACAATCCCAGTGTAAATGATCCAGGGCTGGTGCAGCCCCTCCATGGGATCAGGGGCCCAGGCACCAGGAAATCTGTTTTGGAATTTAAGGTCCAGCCAGAGGTAAGGAGGGGAAAGGAAGGAGGTTGTGTTCATTGCTTTCTTTCCATTGGTCAGAACTGAGTCACATGGTCACATTCAGCTCCAAGGCAGGTTGGGAAATGTAGTTCTTTTGTCCATGCAGCCCAGGGCACAGCTAAATATAGGTGGGGGTGGGGGGCAGTGGTAAAGGCTACAGAAATAAGCAGAAGTCTCTACCGTACCTATGCGAGCTCACTTTTCCTAAACTCAGGAGGCCTTCATAGCCTTTTTCCATGCCACTTCCCTGACCAGGCTCCCCTAGATTAGGGGACTAGAGGATATACAATTTCTATTCCTGGATGTGAGACACTCCCGGGCAAGCCTGGCTCAGTCTCATGTGGGGTCGCTGCTCCTCTCTCCTGAGTCCTGGTGCGCAGAAGGTTTTGTTTGTGCCCTCCAAGAGTCTGTTTCCCCAGTCCTGGGGAAGTGCCTATCTGGGCCACCTGGTTTGCCAGGATGGCTCATACGCCAGGCCAGAATACTGGAGTGGGCTGCCGTGCCCTTCTCCAGGGGATCTTCCCAACCCAGGGATCGAACCCAGGTCTCCCACATTGCAGATGGAGTCTTTACCGGCTGAGCCACCAGGGAAGCCCAAGAATACTGGACTGGGTCACCATGCCCTCCTTCAGGGA
Organism: Capricornis sumatraensis; assembly: GCF_032405125.1. NCBI lineage: Eukaryota > Metazoa > Chordata > Mammalia > Artiodactyla > Bovidae > Capricornis > Capricornis sumatraensis. The sequence goes on from NC_091069.1 coordinate 6,413,332, forward strand.
ATCTTCCCGACCCAGGGATCAAACCCAGGTCTCCCACATTGCAGGAGGATTCTGTACTGGCTGAGCCACCAGGGAAGCCCGGATGTGAGGCAGGCACTATCATAATGGGATGTGTACCAGTGACAGGCAGACTGCAGGAGGCACCACCCCCCCAAGGAGAGTGGCAGGGAGGGGGCAGCCACATCAGGGCAGGGGTCTGTATTGCATTCCCCACCCTCCATCCCACCGGCCACTCCTTTTCTCTCCTCTTCATGCCTAGTGATACCCTGAGCTCGGCTCTGGGAAGTAAGATTTAGGGAGATGACTCATTTCTGTCATGCAGACATGAGTTTGAGGTTTGGGGAGGGCATGGGGGATGGGGTGGGAAAAATCAGCCCATCTTGGGGGGTTCAACTACGCTAGTCTGAGCCAGCAGCTAGTCTGAGCCATCCTGGTAAACCAGGTGGCCCAGATAGGAAGGAATTGGCCAGCTCTGGACCTCTTTTGGGCCTCAACCCACAGGAAGTTGCCCAAGGTAGGCTGGGCCAAGGGGAGGTCAGTGCAGACTTCAGCCTGACCCAGAACAAGAGATTATGGCCCACCATGTGTCTTCAGAAGCAGAGGCTCTGAACCTTGTCCCTGCAGACACTTCCTAAGGTTACCGGGAAAAGACCAGAGCCACCTCCAGTGACACTTTACACTCACTGAGAGCTTATACTCTGGCATCATTGCCCCAGCTGCTTTCACACCAGGCCTTTGAACCGGATCCTGGGCTTCCCTGAGAGAGGGTGCTCTCGTCCACACCCTTACTTTCAGTGCTTTGGTGGAATCATGGAACCGGAACACGTGTGCAGGTGTCAATTACCTCCAGTCCCCACCTCAAAGACCGTCCCTTAGGATTTGAAACACCCCGCTTAGGAACCTGCTCTCCAGAAGGGGTCATGTTAGCATTTTAAATATGTGTTACTATTAAAACCTACACTCCAGAGTTGATTCATTAACAAAAGGATGCTGGAAATCATTTTTTGTAGGAGAAGTGTGAGGTGATAGAAGTTAATGATTGACAGAAAGATCCCCCAAACTCTGCATCTCTGTACCAACTGGGAAGAGAACCCAAAGCCAGAGACTGTACTCTGGGGTCACTGGGGCCCTGAGTTCCCCAACTCCCTGGACAGACAAATGTTTTAACCTTTCACACCTGCTTGCTAGTACATATTTGGACATTTGGCAGAATTTGACCTAAAACTTGTTTTTGTTGTAACATTTCATCTGGTGGGAAGGTTGCTGGGAAAGGGCTGTGGGGTCATCACCTACCTCTAATTAGAGCCCACATTTTTGCCAGAAACCCTGTCAGTTACAACTCATGCCCAGTGTCAAGCAGTGGCTGAGAACCAGGTCTAATTTTAGAACCTGCACCCCTAACCACCATCCCACACTGCCTTCCCATGTTGCCTTTGAATCGCTCCCCTTGGTCTGGAGAAGGGCTTCCTGGGTGGTGCTAGCAGTAAAGAACCCACCTGCCAATGCAGGAGACATAAGCGATGAGGGTTCAATCCCTGGGTTGGGAAAGATCCCCTGGAGGAGGGCATGGCAACCCACTCCAGTATTCTTACCTGGAGAATCCCGTGGACAGAGGAGCCTGGTGGGCTACAGTCAAAGAGTCAGACACGACTGAAGCCACTGAGTATGTGTCTGAAGGAATTCTAGTGTCTTGAGCAAGGCTGGATGCTGGGTGCTTGGAGTGGCCATGGAGAGTGCCATCTTTGTACCCTCTTCTCTGTGGCTGCTTCAGCCTCGAAGTGAGAGTTATGTTGGGCTGTCCTCCAGCTTTGTCTCCCAGGTGGTGTTGGTCTGACGATTCCTTTCACAAAACCAACTCTGAACCACAACCTGTTTTTACAGGTGGCGGCTCATTCTAATGCTAGCAGCTTGATCTCATCAACCTACACATGGGCATGTCTTTCAGGAGCCTGGGCCCAGAGTGACAACATACTTCTAACCAGCAGGTATGCTCTTAATGTGACATTGCCTTTTACTGTCCTCCTAATTAATGCTTCCACCGCAAACTCCAGAAGGCAAAGACTGTCCCCTCCTCTGATCCCTCCTCCCTCAAACACCCAGCACATGAACGGACCACGCCATGCGTGTCCAGCAAACATTCAGTCACTTAACTAGAGGGGAAAGAGGGGGTCCCTCCAAGATCCCAAGTTCCGGGCAGAGGGCAGCCATGCTGACTGCCAAGCCCTGGCATGCCTTTCTGAGAGCCCCCATCAGGGCTACTTAGCTACCCACCTCCCCTCCCAGAACACTCCTCCGCTCAATAAGCGACAAGACTCTGGGCCCTTGTGCCTGACACATGGCGGGTGCAACAGCTACGTGCAGGTGAATATTTAGCCTGAATCCCTGGGAAACGGAGGCTGGACTCCTCTTTAGAACCCGGTTGGGGAATTCCCTGGTGGTCCAGTGGTTAAGACTCAGCACTTTCACTATCAAGAGCCTGGGTTCAATCCCTGGTTGGAGAACTAGGATCCCACGAGCCGCATGACGTGGCCAAAAAAATGAAACTGAGAACTCAGCTGGTTATCCTCCAGTGTCAACAGCTCCCCAGGGGTTCCAGCGTGTGATCCCAGACCAGCAACATCGGCAGGGCCTGGGAACTTGTTAGAGATGTACATTCCTAAGCCCCAGCTCAAACTCAGTTAATCAGAAACTCTGGCAGTGAGGCTGGCATCCTGGGTTTCCACAAGCTCCCGGGTGATTCTGACAACACTCAGTCCTGAGCATCACTTGTCCGGGCCCACGTTTTCAAACATTGTTAAACCCTGTCGAGACCCACAAGAGATGAAACAGGCGGGAACGGAAACACTGGGAGTGACTCGTGGGGTGGGCTCGAGGTTCACGCTGCTGAACCCATGGCTTCCACAGAAACTCTCCTGGGAACGCTCTGGTTTGCTCACTACACCCAAGGTTCTCACTCTGCACGTTCTTTCTCTTGGGGCAACTGGGCGGACAACACCCAAAGCAAGAGAAAGCAAGAAACCTACAATGAAACAAAAAGAAACAGACAAAGCAACAGGTCCACACAAGGGAAGCAAAGACAAGTCAGGAAGCGTGTTTAATTGGCGTGACACGGACGACATACAACGGGAGCAGGAGGGGAGGCCTGGGCATGCCACGGGGCTTCTGTCCACCCCGGGGTCCCACCCCACCCCCCAGGCGCACCACCAGGGCAAGAGCCTGCCCCTCCCCCAGAGACACCCACCAGCAGATTCAGACCGGACAGCACCCCGAAAGAAGAGGGACTGGGGAGGCAAACAAAGGAAGTCACCACCCAGGAAACATTGCTTTTCTTTCTTTCTTTTTCGCTAACAGTTGCCCAAACTCCTTTCCAAAGTCACAGGCTCTGGGTGGGGGGCCCCATGACCATTCACGTCTCCACTGGCCTTTCACCTTGACCAAGGGCTCTGCTGGTTCCACTCATGGCTGCTCCCCACAACGGCCCTGTGATAGGGGTTGAACAGAGACTCACTCCCATCTGACGGATGGAGAAACTGAGTCCCAGTGAGCAGCAGAGACTTGCCCAGAGTCCTGGAGAAAGCCGGTCACTGAGTCAGACTGGGAGCTTGTGGCCCTCCCTGGGGCCGCCAGCGGTGGCAGAGACACAGGGAACACCGAATGTACAGCCTGGGCAGAGCGTGGGGGTCGGGGGTGGGTGGGTGGAAAGGATTCTGAGTTCGTCCCAATCCTGGGGTGCAGACAGAGCCTGAGATGCCTAGATGCCAAGACAGAAGCTGGGACCAGCTGTTTATTCAACAAAAGCCTTTTTATTCATTCAAAAGTCAACCATTGGATTTATTCCGCAGATATTAAAAAAGAGGGGGGTGAGGGGCAAGGCTTCCCATCACAGTGCCCTTATGCTAATTCACTTGCTACCCCTGGGGTGGACCTAGAAGAAGGGCGTGTGGGACACATGCTGCCAATGAGGTGGGGCTGGAAGCCCAGGGCCTGGATGAGATCTTGGCCCCCCTCCTCAAATCCCCATCTGCAGCCTCCTTCTCAAACCATCTATTTGGCTGAGCAAGTCCCCCAAATGTCTTTACTGCTCATCACCACCAGGGGGCGCTCCCTGCATTCCCCTCAATACTTAGAAGCTGAAACCACTGGGAACCCTGTAGCTTTCACCTTGAACAGTGAAGCTGCTACTTCCCAGGAGACCCAGGACTCCCACCCACCACCACCCCCCAAACCTCGAGAGAAGAGACAATGTCCTCGAAAGCCCAGGTGCATCTGTCATCTAGGAAGTGTCTGTCAAAATGAAAAAATGTTTCGGGGATGGAGAGGACACACGTTTGCCTTGACGTTGCTCTAAACATTGCTTGGTTGGATACTGGAAACGCATGACGTTCTCCTAAGTACCATCAACGCAGAGCGGGGAGTGGACACCGTGAGGAAGGAGCCAGGGCTGCTGCAGTCGCGCTGCCCGAGGCTGATTCCTGCTCCTGGGCCGGGGAGCAGGGGGTAGGAGGGGGTGGAGGAGGCTAAGAGCCTGGCTTTCGGCTGGTCTGGAAGCCCTGGAGAGCAGCAGCCAATGGGGTTGGGCCTCGGGTGGGAAACGGTGGCAGGGAGAGAGGCCCACGGACTGCTCAGGGTTCCAGGGTGCTGAGGCTGGAGGCCTGGTGAGAGGAGGTGACAGGCTTGTTGCTGTCCACAATCTCGGGCAAAAACGGCCAGTGTCCAACACTCTCTGGATGGTCTCTGGGCAAGGACCCAAGGTGTCCCTGGGGCACGGGCCCACAGTACCTCCTGCTAAGCCACACCTGTGGCTCCAAACCAAAAGGCCAAAGGCAAGAAGGTGGGAGGAAAGCCTGGCCTTCAGATCTCCCCGGATCCCTGGGAATCAATGCTTCAGCTGGTGGGACCCACGTGCTAAACCCTGGAGAATTCTCAGCCACAAGCCTTTTCTGTGATGCCCCCGGGACAGCGGCACAACCACTCCTGACCCCTGGACGAGAGACACAGATCGAGTCTCAGAAGTCATCTGACCTCCAGTCCCAAGTCACCAAGCTCACTTGCCACCCTAGGCCCCCTGGTCAGAGCCAGGACGAAGAACTGCAGGACTTGATGAGTCCTGGGGCCTCCTGGGCCAGTGGCCTGAGCAGGAAGGGGATTGCAGGGGCCCCAAAGAGCCCAGGTTTCAAAGTCCCCCATGAAAACGGAACTACCGATCCCACTCATGCAGGGTCTGTCTGGGGGGCTTCCAGGGGAGGCGGAGGGTCTGCAAACATCAGGAGGGAGAGGTGGGAGCTGGCTGAGTGGTCCAGCCTAAGATGTGGACGCGCAAGGCCCACGCTGGCAGAGCTGCTCTCTGGCAGAGCGTCTGGTGGCTGAGGACTAAGGAGCAAGGGAATCTCTGGCCTCCTGGGAAAGTGAAAAGTAGACAGCGAGGGCAATTCCCAGTGGGGGCTGAGCGCCAGCTCCTCATCTCCTGGGGCCGGGATAAGCAAGGAAGGGGTCAGCTGCTGACTGCGCAAAAAAGAAGCCGAGATTCTAGACTCCAGCCTGGCCCTACCACAGGCTGGGAGGCTGCTTCTGGCCCCAGAAGCCTTCCCTGGGGGAGGACAAAGTCTGAGCCTGGAAGCTGGCTCAAGAGCCCAGGAGGACCAGGAAACTGCGGGGAGGGACAAAGCATGTCATCTGACCCCACGCAACGCCACCAGGGGCTGCCGTGTCCCTGAAGACATGTGCCAAGAGATGAGATGGTGGCTCAGACGGTCCCCGTGTCTGCTGGAGTCTGGAAACTTAGCCACAGACCACAGAGTCACCAACAGCTGGAGACCCGGGCTTAGAATGAGACAGCGTTGGCAGGGATGGAGAAAAGCCTTCAGATCCTCCAGCCCAGGCCCCCCCGGGTCTGCAGTGGTGGCGGAAGCTGGGGCCCAGAGAGGGCAAGGGGGTGCCCGTGATCACAGAGCAAGGGCCAGCCTTGGGCTCCCAGCCTCTGCTCCAAGGTCATCTGACTCTGGGGCTGCCCTGTCTTGGTGGCAGGCAGAGCTAGCAACTTCTGTGAGCACAGGCAGGTCACAGCCGGAGATGCCACCTGAATGGGACTGCCTGCAGCTCGTCTCTCCCTGCCCCCCTCCACCCTTCCTGGCTTTTCAGGTAAAGGAAGGAAGGGTACCGTGCTCCTCTGGACAAGGCAGACAGGGAGGCAGGAAAGCAGAGTGCTCGGCAATTCTCAAAGCCCACCGAGGAGACACAGTAGCAGCCCTTAAATGCTGGCTCACTCCCTCATCACCTCTCCTAGCTTCTCGGTCTCCCCCCTCCCCCAACCCTCCCGCCTTCCTGGCTCCCAATCTCAGCACAAACCTTGCGGCAGCAAACACCAGAGCGAGAACCGAGACGCTCAAAGCTGTCCCTTGTCTGTCCTCAGAAAAGATGGGATGGACCCCGAGGAGGATACAGGACAGAGAGAGGTGTGAGCTGGGAGCAGAGAATAGAGATCCAGAGAGGAGGCATTCGGGCAGAGGGGGCAGTGCGTCAGCCATTGGAGAAGCCCACCTTTCCCCTCTCCAAACATCAAGCAAGCGCAGTATCTAAATTTGAAAAAAAAAAAAAAGATTTTTGGCTTCTCGGCCACTGCAGGCCACCATCCTCCCAAGCGTGTGGGCAGGTGGGCGAGGGGCGTGCACATGTAAACGGTGGGCCCCGCATCCCTGGGACCGTTGGACACACGGAGGCAGCAGAACAGTTAACAACCAATAAATAAAAGATATCAATTATAGATGTATGTCTATATATAAAAAAAAACCTCACTTTCCCCACCAAAAGCACAATACTGTTATCACAGAAAATCAGCATCCTCGTAATTAATCATCCTAGCCAAGCAGGCGGTTTTGCTGCCCGAGGAAGGAGGGCGACAGCATTGCATCACCCCCTAGGCCCCGAGCCCCTGCGGCTGAGCGGCTTCGAAGGTCAAGGTGGGAGGCAGCGTTCTCCGAGGCCTTCTCCCCATCTGTCAGTCGGAATCTTCTAGAACAAAAGGTAGTTTTGTTTTGTTGTTTTCTTTTTCAATGTCTGTTTGAAATAAAAAAAAAAAATCACACACGCGAGGAGAGCAGGAGAGACCGAGAGGCCCCTCCTGCGAAGCAGACGAGTCCTGGGTTCTGCAGAGGGCCGGAGCCTTTCCCATCCGTGTGGTCGTTTTCTGGACAAGCAGAAGTTGGCGATCGGAGCCGGTGGCTTCAGGCGGCGGGTGGGTGCGGGGCTGGGGGGAGCCGGCCTCGCGATTCCAGGGCAGCTCGGCTGGGTGTGGGTGCGGAGGAAGGCTCGGTGGACACGGGAGTCGGGGGCGGGGGAGTCAGTGTGGAGGCGGCCTCATGGCACGGGAGGAGGTGAGTGGTTCCCAGGCATCTGGAAGACACAGGAGGCGGGGCGGGCTCAGCGCTGGCTGCCAGGGGCACAGAGCGGGCGGGAGTCAACTGGAGGGGCCATCCCCAACCCTGCTGGCACCAGGAACCGGTTTCGTGGAAAACAGCTGCTCACTACATGCTGTGCAGCCTGGTTCCTAACAGGCCACTGACCAGTACCAGTCCATGGCCTAGGGACTGGGGGCCCTGGAACTAGAGAACGAGGTGACGAGCCCTAAAAATGTGCACGCCCTCTGATCCACACATTTGGTGCTTAAGAATGTATGGTTCAGAAATAAATGCGATGCTTATGACAGTATCATCTGTAACGGCAAAATTAAACAGGAGAGAACAAACAGTGTCCACGAGAGAGGAACGGGTCGGATCAATAAAGACAGAACCACGCGATAAAAGAATGTGCAACTGTTAAGAACAGAGGGAGCAGGGGCCAGCAAGCACCCGACAAGACGTTCGACAGAGTCAGTCATCAGGGAAAAGCGAGCCCAAAGCACAAGCAGGAACTGCCCTGGTGGTCCAGTGGCTAAGACTTCGTGCTTCCGATGCAGGAGGCCACAGGTTTGATCCCTGATCAGAGAACTAAGATCCCCACGCCTTGAGGCGAGGAAAAAAAAAAAGAGAAAGAGAGAGAGAGAGAAAGAAAGAAAGAAACATCACTTCACAAATACTAGGATAAAACCTAAAACCAACAAGCGTTGGTGAGGGTGCGGAAAAATTGGAACCCTTGATCATCGCTGGCAGGAACATAAAATGATGCAGATACTGTGGAAAAGTTTGGCAGTCCCCCCCACCCCAAAATAAACACATCAAATGCATTTAAATCCCTAAACTCACAATTACACATATTGTTTTTATAAAGCATCATTGGTCCCTTCTAAAGGATGTGGGAAATCCAACTTATTTTGAAAACTGATAAAGAATCGAGTATCCATCCTTCCCTCCCTGTGAACACTATTCCCTGGGGATAACCCACAAGTGGCTGAGGGAACGTCTCCCTTTATAAAAGTGACGCACCCAGCCATGAAGGAAAGACAAGTGTAGGACGTCACCGTTTTGCACGACCTGATGAATGGATGGGGATGGCAGTCAGCAAGAGCTGCTGATGTCACCGACATCACGTGTGCCTGCCGGACACACACAACCCCAGCCACGAGACGGTCTCACCAAAAGGGGACCAAATCCAGTGGCATGATCAACTGCCATTTCCAGGAAGAACAGGAAACAGGAGTCTGTAAACAGCACGCCGGGGCACCGTTAGTAAATCCCAGACTGTGGGGAACCCTACAGAATGTGCTTCTCAACAAACAGTGAGACGGAAAGGGATGGGGGAAAACTCAGAGATGAAAATAAACTTAAGAGGGGACTTCCCTGGTGGCCCAGTGGTTAAGACTTTGCCTTCCAATGCAGGCGGTGCAGGTTTGATCCCTGGTCAGGAAGCTAAGATCCCACATGCCTCTCAGTGAAAAAAAAACCCAAAAACAAAACCCATGAAACAGAAGTGATATGGTAACAAATTCAATAAAGAATTTTTAAATGGTCCACATAAAAAAATCTTTAATAAAAAAGATAAATAAAAGAGCCCTACCAACCAATTGCCATCTGTGGCTTTTATTCCAATTCTGATTCCAATAATCAAAGTAAGAAAAAAACTGTGAAATAATGGGAAACTGGAATTTAAATGCTGATGGGAGCGTATTAAGGAATTACTTTTTTCTTGGTATTATGGATTTTTTTTAAAAAAATCATTATATTTTGAAATACATTTTGAAATATTTATGCATGAAATGATATGATGTCTTGAATTTTCTTCAAAACAACCCAGCTTGAGTGGTATGTGGGGGAAGGAATAGATGGTCAAGATCGCTATGAATCGGTGATTCTAAAGCTGGGATCAGTCCTGGGTGTTCATTGGAGGGACTGAAGCTGAAGCTGAAACTCCAATACTTTGGCCACTTGATGAGAAAAGCTGACTCATTTGAAAAGACCCTGATGCTGGGAAAGATTGAGGGCAGGAGGAGAAGGGGATGCCAGAGGATGAGATAGCTGGATGGCATCACTGACTCGATGGACATGCTTTTGGGTGGACTCTGGGAGTTGGTGATGGACAGGGGGGCCTGGCGTGCAGCAGTTCATAGGGTCACAAAGAGTCAGACACGACTGAGCGACTGAACTGACTGATAGGTACATGGAGTTACATATTCTCCACTATTGCCTGAGAATGTTTCCATAATTAAAATGGTCTTAATCCATCCTCAAATTTCCAACAACCTAAGTGTCCCATACCACAACACTGGTTAAAGTATGGTCTAGCCATAAATGGAATACTATGCAACTATTAAAAAGGATGCTCTTGAGCAAGATTTAGTGATGCAGAAAATATGCATGATCTCAGTTCCTGAATAATTCAATGAATTATATAACAGTAATTTATCTAAGAATTATGATACCTCAGGAATCTCAGAAGGCAAATGAATCACAAAAACGACAGAACACAAGTTGGATGTAATTACAATCAGACAGGATCTGGGAAAGCCTGAGAAAAAATGGGAAGGGCAGTTTTCGGGAAGAGCTTTAGAAAAGTGAATCTTGTCACCCTGAAAAGCTTGTCACGGAAATAAAATTACACCATCTTGGCCGACGCGTGAGGGTAAGATATATGGCTACATAAATTGTGTTAAGGAAAGCCAGTGCAGACACAAAGAATGTGAAGCCAAGCTGGATAAAACACGTGACAAACCTCTTAGTGTTGAGTCTCCAAAAGGAAAAAATAAGTGTTTCCTACAAGTTGTTCTTTGAAAACACAAAACAAAAAGAGAAAAATAGCCAACAGCATATGGTTATGAACTCATTGCTGTTGAGGAAATATGTGTACATATATATTCATAGAAAACTGTGAGGCAGAAACAAATAAGGTAATTCGAAAATAATCACACGCTTTAGAGAAATGAACTAGACTGTGCAACTTTTCCTCGGCGGGGAGTACATCAACACCCGTGTTTGCACCGCTTTCCCATGGCCTGGAGGAAATGAAGCAGTCGTTAGGCGACAATTGCCAAGGAGGCCGCTGGTGGTAATTCACAAAAAGGGGACCGTGGAAATTAGACAACAGATCAGGATGTGCTCCAGGACCCAGAGCTGCATACTGAGCATCTCTAAGATTACAGAAATATCTGTCACAGTGCCTTTACAAATTGGTTTGATTATTATGTTCCTATGTGACCTAGTTACTGAGCATTAAGTTTCTGTAAGTGTGCAATTCTTTCTGAATCATTCTAGACACAGTATGTTCACGGTGGTTATTTCTGGGCTATATGTGTGTGTGTTCGGTCACTCAGTCGTGTCCAACTCTTTGCGAACCTTTGGACTGTGGCCCGCCAGACTCTGCTGTCCATGGGATTTTTCAGGCAAGAATACTGGAGTGGGCTGCCATTTCCTTCTCCAGGGGAATCTTCCCGACCCAGGGATCAAACCTGCATGTCCTGTGTCTTCTGCATTTCAGGTGGAGCCCCCACCCACTGAGCCATCGGGGTTATATATGAAGGGTTTTGTTTTTATTAATAATAATTGTTAATGGAGGTTTTCTTTTTAAATATATTCCCTTCAGTGAAAAAGGATTTAATATGCAAAATAACATTAGAAGCTTCAAAACAGGCCTCCCAAACAAAATATCAGCAAATCAAATCTGATGATACATAAAAGTATGTATCATCAGAAGCTAAGTCGCTTCAGTCGTGTCCGACTCTGTGTGACCCCATAGACAGCAGCCCGCCAGGCTCCCCCGTCCCTGGGATTCTCCAGGCAAGAACACTGGAGTGGGTTGCCATTTCCTTCTCCGATGCATGAAAGTGAAAAGTGAAAGGGAAGTCACTCAGTTGTGTCTGACTCTGCAACCCCATGGACCGCAGCCTACCGGGCTCCTCTGTCCATGGAATTGTCCAGGCAAGAGTACTGGAGTGGGGTGCCAAAATTGATTGGTGTAAGTCAGAAGGGCCATCATCACAAAACCCACAAGCAGTAAGTGCTGGAGAGGGCATGGAGAGAAGGGAACCCTCCTACACTGTTGGTGGGAAAGTAAACTGGTGCAGCTGCAATGGAGGATGGTATGGAGGTTCCTTAAAAACTAGAAGTAGAGCTACCGTGTGATCCTACAATCCCACTCCTGGGCACACATCCAGAGAAAAACCTGGTTCAGAGGGATATGTGCACGCCGGTGTTTGCTGCAGCACCGTTTACAATGCCCATTGACAAATGACTGGATAAAGAAGATGTGGTCCCTACACGCAATGGAACTGACTCAGCCCTCAAAAAGAGTGAAATAACGCCATTTGCAGCCACATGGATGAACCTAGAGACTGACTGAGTGAAGAAAGTCAGCAGAGAAAGGCAATATCATGTGGCATCACTTATATGTAAAACTGAAAAAAAAAATTATACAAACGAATTTATTTACAAAACAGAAACAGACTCAGAGACTTAGAGAATGAGCTTTTGGTTACCTGGGGGTAAGGCTGGAAGGGAGGGACAGTTTGGGAGTTTGGGGTTGACATGCACACATTGCTATATTTAAAACAGGTAACCAAAAAGACCTACTGTATAGCACAGGGAACTCTGCTCAATATTATATAGCAACCTAAGTGGGAAAAGAATTTGAAAAAGAACAGAAAAAAACACAAAAACATAGAATATCTAAAAAACAAAGAATATTTAAATGGGCAGGACTCCACGGATGAGCCATACAATATATTCACACATACACAAATCACCTGGTGTAATTAATCGTCTTAACAACAAAGAAAGAGAGAAAAGTCATATAAGAATATTGATAAATGCAGAAAATTTTGATAAAATTCAACACCACTAATGATTAAAAAAAAAAACTCCTAGAAAACTAGAAAAGAAGAAAACTTCCTAAATCTGATCAAATCTATCTAGCAACCTAACTAATAACAAATAACCTAACTAATGGGGAACTGTTGAAAGCTTTCGCCCAAGAGTTAGACCTTTATCACTCCTGTGTGACTGGAGGGCCCAACCAGCAAGGCAGCAGGAGAAAGGGACAAAGGCAGAGAGGTGGGAAAGGAAGGAAGAGAATGTAGGCAATCCGAAAGAATCTGAGGCAGAATCTGAGAGTTCATAAATGAAGTTAGCGGGACCATGGTTATAGGATCCGTTTTAAAAAATCACCTGAATTCCCCTAAACCAGAAACAAACGGAAAATACAATTAAAATTACTACTTAAAACACCATCCAAAACATCAAATACCTAGGGCTAAATCTATCAAAAGATGTCAAAGACCCTTTAGCTAAAAATAGCAAAATGTTACCAAGACAAAAATTCAAAGGATGGCATCACCAACTCAATGGACATGAGTCTGAGTAAACTCCGGAAGTTGGTGATGGACAGGGAGGCCTAGCGTGCTGCAGTCCATGGGGCCACAAAGAGTCGGACATGACTGAGTGACTGAACTAAACTGCACTGGAACAGAGAGATATACCATCTTCATGGACTGGAACACCCATCATTATAAAGTTGCCAATTTTCCCCCAAGTTAAACAATAGATTCATCTCTTGTATGCATGCTAAGTCACTTCAGTCATGTCCAACACTTTGCGACCCTATAGATGTAGCCCAGCAGGCTCCTCTGTCCCTGGGATTCTCCAGACAAGAATATTGGAGTGGGTTGCCATGCCCTCCTCCAGGGGATCTTCCTGACCCAGGGATTGAACCCAAGTCTCTTACATCTCCTGCATTGGCAGACAGGTTCTTTACCACCAGCACCACCTAGGAAAACGAGATTCAACTCAATCCCAATCAAAATCCAAGTATGTGTGTGTGTGTGTGCACACAGGCATTTATAAGTTGATTCTAAAACATATATAGAAATACAAATAGCTTAAAGTAGTGAAGTCATCAGAGAAGGTGATGGGACCCCACTCCAGTACTCTTGACTGGAAAATCCCGTGGACAGAGGAGCCTGGTAGACTGTGGTCCATGGGGTCGCGAAGAGTCAGACACAACTGAGTGACTTCCCTTTCACTTTTCACTTTCATGCATTGGAGAAGGAAATGGCAACCCACTCTAGTGTTCTTGCCTGGAGAATCCCAGGGACGGGGGAGCCTGGTGGGCTGCTGTCTATGGGGTCGCACAGAGTCGGACACGACTGAAGTGACTTAGCAGTAGCAGTAGCAGTGAAGGCATTCTTGAGGAAGAAGCAATGGGATCTTGCTTCTCAAGATCAGGTTATAAAAAGACTATGCTTTCACCTTGGGTTCTCTGCCTCCCAGAAATCTCACCCTCAGGGAAGCCGGTCACCATGCTGTTAGGCAGCCTTGTGCAGAGGGGCACATGGTGAGGCTGCCACGCCAAATGAGTGAGCTTAGAAGTGGGACACCCCCAGCCACACCTTCAGATGAGACCACAGCCCTGGCCAACAGGGAGTGATCACGCTGGTTTACCTAACACAGAGGGGTTTCCCAGGACACAGGACTTTCAGTGCTAAATCCAGGATACTCTTGGGCCAACTGAGATGGTTTATCATCCTCCTGACAGCTCAGCTGCATCCTCATGACACACTTACAGCCAAAGGCACCAAAAAAAGCTGTATCCAAATTCCTGATATTTATTCTTTCCGGCTGCTGTTTTGCAAGATCTCAGTATGCAGCAACAGACGACTCAGACAGCACTGCGCATAAGGTGACGGTAAAATTGAGTGTGCACACATGAGCTTCCCGGCTGGCTCAGCTGCTGAAGAACCTGCCTGCAATGCAGGAGACGATGGTTCGATTTCTGGGTCAGGAAGATCCCCTGGAGAAGGGATAAGCTACCCACTCCAGTATTCTTGGGCTTCCCTGCTCAGATGGTAAAGAAGCCGCCTGCGATGCGGGAGACCTGGGTTCGATCAGTAGGTTGGGAAGATCCCCCGGAGAAGGGAACGGCAGCCCACTCCAGTACTCTTGCCTGGACAATTCCATGGACAGGGGGAGCCTGGCAGGCCCAGTCCATAGGATCACAAGGAGTCTGACACGACTGAGAGATTTTCACTCTCACTTTCACATATGCCCATGTGCCCAACTTCAGCGCTCGTCAGAGACATGCAGATAAAGATTACAACAAGCTATCACTACAGGCTCACCAAAACAGCTGAAATTTAAGAAGCTGGAAAACTGTCTGGTATTATCAACTAAAGCTAAATATATACACACATTCTATGTTCCAGCAATTCAACTCTTAGGTCTGTACCAACAGACTGCCTCGTCCAGGAGACGCATACAAGATGCTAACAGCTGGACAAGACCGTGGGGGTCAGTTCTCTGCCAGCAACAGAAACTTCTGTAGGCTATCATCCTACACTAAGAGAACAAACCAAAAGCTTATGGGATAAAAAAAAGAAACCACATTTGAGCTATTGATCAAGGGAGTCAGAAGCTGAGGTCCTCAGCCACCCTGACCGAGAAGGGATGAGAAACTTCTATTCTCCTAGGCCCCTGGCCCTGGCTGAGAACTGGGACGTTCTTTCAAAGTGTTTTCAACCCAGGGAAACTTCTATTCAAGTCTCTGGCTGAATCTAGGTTTATAAAAACGACAAAAACAGAGGAGCCCTGGTTGACCTGAAGGCTGTGCCTCCTGGGCCTCCCCCTACTTGCTGTGTTTCACCTGGTCAGACCCCAAGCGCCCCTGGTAAACCCAGGCACTTATCTGCCAAACCCAGGTGTCCTCTGGCTGGGTGTGCCCCCTTGCCCCCACCCCACCCCCCAGGCCCCCTCCACTCACCCCAGCTCTGGGCCTTGGACTATACCAGCCCATCATAGAGGGACAGTGCCTGCACGATGGACGGGTCTGCCTTGGATCCTTCCTGGAACTCCTGCAGCGTCAGCTTCCCATCGGCGTTCTGTAAGCAGAGAGGCAGGTAGAGGAGAGGGGGTGGCCAGCCTCCTAGGACAGGGGCCTCTGGCCCAGACCCTGAACACGCCCTCCCCAAGCCCAGCCCAGGGCTGGTCCCCAGAGCACTTCCAAAGTTAGGTCAGGTGGGAGGCAATGCCGTTCATTAGGTGGGAGGAGCTGGGCACAGACAGACCCGGGCACTTCCTGGCTGGCTCACCTTGGGTGGGTGACCCACCTCTCGGGGCTCCTGTTTTCGCGTCTGGGGAGTAGAGAGAACTGCCCAGCTTCTTCGGGGCACTGGGTGAGCCATCCTTCAGCTCAAGCTGTTGTAAAGCGCTTGGCCAACTGGCAGTGTACCTTAGGGCCATAGGTATCATCCTCGCTGCTGTTTGTCCCCACAAAGGGTGTTAATCTCACAAGGCTGAGGGCCTGATGCCTGTCTCTGGGGTCACCTTTGGAAGGGTGTTTAAGCCGTTCCTGGAGCAGCATACACCGGACCCCAGAGATCGGCAAGGAGGCTGGGTGGAACCCACATAAGAGGGCTTTGGTTGATCTCTTGTGGGAGGAAATGATTCGGGCCAGAATTCCTTCCTCTGGAGCATCTTTCAAGGAAACACATGAGAGCAAAAGAAAAAGGCCTTGGAGGCTACCCACCCCCACCCCCACCCCCACCACCACGTCCCACACCCGGAGAGGGACAGTGTGATGAGGGTTCCACAGACTCAGCAGGCAGACTTCGAGGGGTGCCCACTGCGGGTCCCACTCACGCTACACGGGTGCTTGATCTAAGAAGAGGGGCTGGTCTTATCACCATTTTACTGGTGAGGATGCTAAAGGTCAGTCACCTGCCCAGGGTCCCCTGGCTGCTAACTGGGGAAGCCAGGTTTGCACCCAATCTGACCCCAGTGTACGCTTTGCTTCCCAAAATAAGGGAGGTGTGACTGGGGGCAGAGGAGGGGGATTTAACACCTTGCTATTCAACCTTGCTGTTGAATAGCACTGAAACTCTGCAAGAAACTAGGATTCTCACCCCACACTCTGTGGACGCGTCTTTTGATTGTCCCCAGGAGCCCAGCGCCGACTGAGCCTCCGTGTCTGAGCCTCTCTGACATGAGCTGATCTCACTTTTTTAATTAAGGAAGTCAGGCCTCAGGCTCAAAGCTTTCAGGACAAGCACCTGCACCCAACCAGGATGTAATAACAAGTCCAAGGTCACTCTCATTCGTATTCTTTTTTGAAGGTAAGCAATACTGGGTTTCCGTACCACCCTGCTATCCAATTACAATTTAAAAACAATGCTATTTCCACTTTTAAGACTTTGGTATAAAGAAGGGTTTCTTATATGATATTGTTTATATGCAGAAGCTTTAAAAATTGATACAGATGAACTTATTTACAAAACAGAAACAGACTCACAGACTTAGAGAACGAATTTATGGTTACCAGCAGGGGAAGGGTCGGGGGAGCGATACATTGGAAGTTTGGAATTGACACATATACACTGCTGGATTTAAAATGGAAAACCAACAAGGACCTGCTGTATAGCTCAGGGGACTCTGCTCAATGTCATGTGGCAGCCTGGGTGGGAGGGGAGTTTGGGGGAATCTGGACATGTTATCTGTATGGCTGAGTCCCTTTGCTGTCTACCTGAAACCATCACAGCATTGTTTGTCAATTGGCTATATCCCAACCCAGAATAAAAAGTTTAAAAAAAAAATGATAAGAATGAACTTATTTACAAAACAGACTCACAGACTGAGAGAATGAATTTATTCCCCCGGTTACCAGCGGGGGTGGGGGGGTAGGGGGAGGGCTAGACTGGGAGTTTGAGATTGCCAAGGACACACTGCTATATTTAAAATAGATAATCAACAAGGGCCTACTGTAAAAAATAATAATAAAAATAACAAACTCATTTTAAAAAGAAGAGTTTCTTAAACTGGGGTCTGTGGACAGAATTCAGCAGGTCTGTGAACTAAAATGGGAAAAAATGAGGTCGTCCTTTTTGCTAACTTCTAACTGAAATTGAGCCCTCCCTTCCATCATGAATCTAGGTGATGATCCCCCATGGGACCGGAAGTACCTGTGACTTTGTCAACCGTGGGGATCTCGGCATTTTCATGACACATCACGGCTGCTATAGGACCACTGGTACATATCGCCCCACTTGGTATTATGGGATGCTTAAACCCACCTCTATATCTTATTATCCAATGGATTCATAAAGAAGCTCACATCACAAATTCTTTTCCAAAATAGGTCTTGCCAGCTGTATTCCAAATAGCTCCCTTCTTAACTCTGTGGATTTTATCTAATGCACTTAAAAATCATTATTCTGAGGAGTCCACATCCAACTTGTCCAGAATGCCAACATCTCTGGTCCATGGCAAAAAATTTATAAGGTTGAGAATCTTAGTGGATCAAAGAGAAAGAGCTGGACAAATTTATTTAAAACCCTTGCTGTTCAAAGGGGGTGGCTGCCAGCCAGACCAGTGGACATCACAGCAGTCATGATGCCTACCTGGAGTCGGACCCCTAAGTGGTCAGTGGAGCCTATGCAAGGGGGTCTCACCTTGTCCATCATAGCGAAGATCCGGTCCACCCTCTTCTCCGGGGTATTCTCCTCCTCAGGGAGCTCCACGGTGTTTCCCTGCCAGGGACAGATGAGGTATGGACTGGCCCCTGCCACACCTGACTTGGGGCCCTTTGCACAAAAATACACCCTCTCCCCCACCCCAGGACCTCCCACATGGTGCAGTGGTTAAGACCCCACACTTCCAATGCAGAGGGTGAGGGTTCAATCCCTAGTCAGGGAACTAAGACCCCACATGACCTGGGGCATAGCCAAAAAAAACATGCCCCCCCAGACCGGGGCAGTTCCAGATGAGGCCTGCCTCTCCCTCCCTCCAACTCCCTACAATGCCCCCACCATCTGTAATTCTGCTCCAGAGCATCCCATCCACCCCAGCCATCTGCACAGAGCAACCCTGGGCAGTGACCCTCATCTGGCCATCTCTTACCCCTGGCAGGAGAGCTGCCCCAGGGGGTGCTTCCTCTGGGCCAGGCCCAGCCACTAAACATCATGTCCCTACGGCCTCCCCCGACCCCAGGCAGTGACCCTCATCTGGCTATCTCTTACCCCTGGCAGGAGAGCTGCCTCAGGGGGTGCTTCCTCTGGGCCAGGCCCAGCCACTAAACATCATGTCCCTACGGCCTCCCCCGACCCCATAAGACCCAAGTTTCTCACCACCATCTGGTAAATGGCGTCCACAATGTCCAGCATCTCGTTCCTGGTGATGTAGCCGTCGTTGTCCAAGTCGTAGAGCTTGAAGGCCCCTGCAATCAGCCAGCCAGGACGGAATCACCCCTGGCCCGGGGCAGGGGAGCCGTCCCACCCTGCATCTCAGCATGCAGTCCGGCCACGAGCCCCATCACTCATCCAGTCAATGAATATCTGTTGTTGTCTATTTGCTTAGCCGTCTCTGACTCTGTGCGACCCCACGGACTGTAGCCCACCAGGCTCCTCCGCCCATGCGATTTCCCAGACAAGAATACTGGAGTGGGTTGCCATTTCCTACTCCAGGGGCTCTTCCCCACCCAGGGATCAATCTCACATCTCCTGCATTAGCAGGCGGATGCTTTACCGCTGAGCCACCTGGGAAGCCCAATGAATATTTGCATCAACACAGATGGGAGGAGACAGACACACACTCATAAAAGGGACACAGGTACCATTTCAACTAGAGGTCTGCAAGAGCCGAGGCCCCAGCAGGATCTCCCAAGCCACCGCTCTCCCTCCCCACCCACCAGCCTCTGCCTGTTCTCAGTCACTCCCTCTCCACACTGATGCTGTATCCAGCTAGGGTCACCTTAGAAAATAAAATCACATGCCTGGGAAAGGGGGAGGAGCTTCTACATAAATAAAATCCTCTTTCATTCCTAAAAGAAACCACTGCATTTTCTTGGTGCCAATGTAAAGCAGTGAAGATGTCTCAGTGAGAAGTGGTGTTGTTCAGTCGCTCAGCTGTATCCAACTCTTTGTGACCTCATGGACTGCAGCATGCCAGGCTTCTCTGTCCTTCACCATCTCCTGGAGCTTGCTCAAACTCATGTCCATTGAGTCAGTGATGCCATCCAACCATCTCATCTTCTGTCATCCCCTTCCCCTCCTGCCCTCAATCTTTCCCAGCATCAGGGTCATTTCTGATGAGTCGAGTCTTCACATTAGGTGGCCAAAGTATTGGAGCTTCAGCTTTAGCGTCAGTCTTTCCAATGAATATTCAGGACTGATTTCCTTTAGGATGTACTGGCTGGATCTCCTTGTGGTCCCAGGGACTCTCAAGAGTCTTCTCCAACACCACAGTTCAAAAGCATCAGTTCTTCAGCACTCAGCCTTCTTTATGATCTCTCACATCCATACATGACTACTGGAAAAATCGTAGCTTTGACTAGACAGACCTTTGTTGGTAAAGTAATGCCTCTACTTTTTTTAATATGCTGTCTAAGTTTGTCATAGTTTTTCTTCCAAAGAGCAAGCGTCTTTTAGTTTCATGGCTGCAGTGATTTTGGAGCCCGAGAAAATAAATTCTGACACTGTTTCATTGTTTCCCCATCTATTTTCCATGAAGTGATGGGAGCTGATGCCATGATCTTAGTTTTTTGAATGTTGAGTTTTAAGCCAGCTTTTTCACTTTCCTTTTTCACTTTCATCAAGAGGTTCTTTAGTTCCTCTTCATAACGGTGGTACCATAAGGGTGGTGTCATCTGCATATCTGAGGTTATTGATATTTCTGCCAGCAGTCTTGATTCCAGCCTGTGCTTCATCCAGCCCAGCATTTCTCATGATGTACTCTGCATAAAAGTTAAATAAGCAGGGTGACAATAGACAGCCTTAACATAGTCCTTTCCCAATTTGGAACCAGTCTGTTGTTCCATGTCCAGTTCTAACTGTTGCTTCTTAACCTGCATACAGGTTTCTCAGAAGGCAGGCAAGGTGGTCTGGTATTTCCATCTCTTTAAGAATTTTCCACAGTTTGTTGTGATCCACATAGTCAAAGGCCTTCGTGTAGTCAATGAAGCAGAAGTGGATGTTTTCCTGGAACTCTCTTGTTTTTTTCTATGATCCAACGGATATTGGCAATTTGATCTCCGGTTCCTCTGCCTTTTCTAAATCCAGTTTGAACATCTGGAAGTTCTTGGTTCACGTACTGTTGAAGCCTGGCTTGGAGAAAGCGTGTGAGATGAGTGCAATTGTGCGATAGTTTGAACATTCTTTGGCATTGCCTTTCTTTGGGATTGGAATGAACACTGACCTTTTCCAGTCCTGTGGCCACTGCTGCGTTTTCCAAATGTGCTGGCATATTGAGAGCAGCACTTTCACAACATCATCTTTTAGGATTTGAAACAACTCAGCCGGAATTCCATCACCTCCACTAGCTTTGTTCATAGTGATGCTTCCTAAGGCCCACTTGACTTCACACTCCAGGATGTCTGGTTCTAGGTGAGTGATCACACCATCGTGGTTATGTGGGTCATGAAGACCTTTTTTGTACAGTTCTTCTGTGTATTCTTGCCACCTCTTCTTAATATCTTCTGCTTCTGTTAGGTCCAAACCATTTCTGTCCTTTATTGTGCCCATCTTTGCATGAAATGTTCCCCTGGTATCTCTAATTTTCTTGAAGAGCTCTCTAGTCTTTCCTGTTCTATTGTTTTCCTCTATTTCTTTGCATCAATCACTGAGGAAGGCTTTCTTATCTCTCCTTGCTATTCTTTGGATCTCTGCATTCATGGAGAAGTGAGTTCTAGCCCACGGTCTTTGTCTTCTCTCCAGATTCCCTCACTCTCCCCTCTGAACCCTTCTCTTGACCCTCTCGAGGGCCTCGCACATGCTGTTCCCCTGCCACGAGCCCTCTTCCCTCCTCCCTCTCCCAGCCAGCTTCCCTCTTCCCAGCTCAGCTCCCAACACACAACAGGGTCAGTTCCTGTCCAGTCAGCTCACATCTTGCACTTCCTGCCTTGGCTGCAGTTTTCTGGGACCTTATGGACAATGCCCCCGTGCTAGACTGACAGCCGCGAAGGCAGGTGCCTATTTATCTGATGCTCCAGTGGGTCCCGGTCTCTGTCCAGTACTGACATGTTGCCATGTTTGGTCAGTATCCGTTGGCTGAACCAGGACATACGTAAGTGAATGAATTAGATCAGTCATCACAACAGCCTCCAAAGCGGTGGGTCCAGCCCTGGAAGTGGAGCTCTTAGCTCCACGCTGTCTTGCCCGAGGTCCCATGTCTGTGTGTGTTAACCACTCAGTCGTGTCCATCTCTTTGTGACCCCATGGACTGTAGCCTGCCAGGCTTCTCTGTCCATGGAATTCTCCAGGCAAGAACATTGGAGTGAGTTGCCATTTCCTCCTCCAGGGGGCCTTCCCAACCCAGAGATCACACCCGGGTCAGGTTGCAGGCAGATGCCTTTACCACTGAGCCTCCTATGTCTGCACCTGCTCAAATGTCCCTCTGCTCCTGCCCCATCTGTCCACCCGCTTAAAGAAGCCATGTTCCTCCTGCCTGGGCACCCCTGGGAAACCGCCTCTGACCTGGAAGGACAGGACATCGGTGCCACTGTCAGCCCCGGGCAGACGGCCTGGGCCCGATGTTTGGCCTCCCTCCAGCCTGGGACCGCCAGGGAGCAGGACTTACACCGCAGCTTCTCATCCAGGGTTCCCCTTGAGGTCACCGACAGTGCCTGGATGAACTCAGAGAACTCAATCCGCCCGTCCTGCGGGAGAGAGAAAGGCGGGCGTGGCCTCGGTTAATGCTGGTCAGGCCCCTTCTCCGACGGATGGTGACGGACGGACGGCAGCAGGTACCAGACCCCCAAGAGCAGAGCACGGGAGGGAAGGGATGAGGTTCAGAGAAGATGGGGGAGGGGAGGACTAGAAATGGGACAGGCCAGTAGGAGGGACAGCGACAGGGAGAGCCAGGGGGAGGGCCTGACCCCACAGCTGGTGGAAGGAACAGCCAGCGGCTCCATCAGCACAGCACAGGGGCCGCCAGAACCCCCTTCTCCTCAGCCTAGAACCACAGGCTCAGAGGTTTGAGGAGCAGGCGGGGCTCTGGACTGTTCGATCCTATTTGGTTTACAGCTGAGGACACTGAGACCCCGGAGAGGCCACTGGAGCTCTTCCCAGGGCCAGGCAGCCTGCGGAGAAAGCCAGGGTATGAAAGAGCAGAAACAAGCCTGAGTACCCGACAGTGTGGAGCGTGGAAACAAGTGACAGCACATCCACCACAAACACGGGGGAAGCCAGGAAATATGCCGGCGTGGGATGGAGTCCGGAGGACTGCAGATGCCCCAACGGTAGGTATATGCCGACTGTCCGGGTGGCCATCGCCTGGGGCACAGGGGTGGACGCACTACAACGCGAATGAGCCTTGAAAACGTCATGCTCAGTGAAAGAAGCCAGGCACAAAGGATCTCATAGTATATGACTGTCGGTTTCCTCATCTGCTAAACGGGGGTAATTAAAAGGCATCCTTTTCTGGTAGTCGGCTGTAAGGTCTCGGTAAAAACAATGCTCGTAAGGGTTCAGTAAGTGTGTGTTACGATTACAAATCCTATTATCATCCCTGGAGGCATTTGTATTTTGTCCTTGTAAGAAAAGGGTCAAAGCAGATGTATATGCATGCATGTGTGTATACACGCATGTCTGTGTGGATGGTATGTGTGTGCGTACGTGGATCTCTGCAGGTGCCTTGTGCACACTGGAGCTCATGCAGCGTACACACGCGCAGGCATTTGTGTGCAATACGAGTGCACGTGTTCGTGTGTGTGTGCATGCACGTGTGTGCATCTGTGTGTATGTGTTTCTTCTCCGAAGGGAACATCGGTGGGTGAGCGTGGATGTGGAGACGCCTCAGGAAGGAGGGGACTGTGGGCTGGTTGTGGAGGATGGAGGGGACTCTGGGCTGGTTTGGGGGGTGGGTGGGAGGGGACTCCGGGCTGGTGCAGGACCCATCAATCCCCAGCTCACCTTGTTCTCATCAAAGACATTGAAAACAAACGTGGCGAACTTGGTGGGGTCCCCAAATGGGAAGAACTGCTTGTAGATCTTCTGGAAGCCTGCTGCATCCAGCTGCCCACTGGGGCAGTCCTTGATGAAGCCCTTGTACCTGGAGGTAGAGGCCAGGCGAGAGACGGTGAAGGAGACTCCAGCATCACCACCTGCTGGGAGCTCCTGCCCAGCGCCCCAGAAGCCGGAGGGCCTGTTCTGGGAAACTGCGTCACATGGGGTCGTGAGCACAGACCTGGACATCATAGGCCTGGGGTCATCCCACCCCTGCCTCTCGTTAGCTGTGTGACTGGCAAAAGGTGGCCATACCTCTCTGAGCCTCATCTCTCCCAGTGGGTAGGAGTCACATGGCCACTCAGCCCCCCGCTCCACACAGGCGCCTAACACAAAACTCATACAAACAACCTCCTCGAAGCCTCACTCTTGCGCAAGGCACTCCCGCCTCCCCCACCTTCTCCACTGAGCCCCTCCTAGAGCAGGGCAGGCTGGTGGCGCTGGTGGGCAGAGCCACCATCTGGGGCCTAGCAGCTGGCTCCTCCCACATGCCTGCACCCCCTCCTGTGTGCACACACCCGCTTCCCTGCCTCTGTTCCCAGGGAACTGGGTAAGCAATGCAGGAGGAGCCCAGCAATCTCCCAGGGCACCTCGGGGGGTCCCAACTGGACCTGTCCACCCTGCATTCCCAGGGCCCAGCACGGGACCCTCCAGACAGCCGGCCAGCTGATGGCAACATGGCTTCACAGCCCTCATCCTGGGTCTGCCATTTGTGGGCTGTGCGTCCTCGGGCAAGCGGCTTCACCTCCCTGAGCCTGACTCGTCTCCTCTACGAACAGGGACAGCTGTCACATCCGTCATGCAGGGACTGTGCGAGATGCTGACAGCATCCTTGGCACAGGGCTGGACATAAAAAATAATCGATGGCAGGATCTTTAGTATCATGACCTCAGTGCTCTTTTAAATCAGTTCACCAGCTGGCTCCTGCATGGAGCTTGGCAACTCCAGCCAGGACATACCCTCCTCTGAGAAGGATTCCCAGCACAAATGGGGGTAGAGAGACGGATCAGCTTTTATCGGCTACCAGCTGTTACCTCCACTCAGCCACTGTCTGCTGGGAGCTTTGCAAACCTGATTCTCTTGGGACACCCAAACAGGCCCATGAGCAAAGTATTAGGAGGATGGCCCTCCCACCATTTCTTTTTTATGGTGTGGCATGTGGTATTTCAGTTCCCCGACCAGGGACTGAATCCCAGCCCTTGGCAGTGAAAGTGCAGAGTCCTAACCCCTGGACTGCCAAGGAGTTCCCAAGGCCATTTTAAAGATGAGGAAACTGAGGCTCCATCATGGAGAGATTTGCAAGACCTCGCAGCCTAGACTGGAGCTGAGGCAGGGTATGAAGTATCCACTGAGAGGGTCAGATGCTCAGAGACACCAGCCCTGAAGATGTCCCCAGCTGCCCCACACTGCTCCAGTCTACTGGGGCCACTCTCCGATCAGGTCCTGGGAAAGTTACTGGAGATGCGTGACTGGGGGCCGACCGGGAACCTGTGGGGAAGCCACAGTGCCCCGACCCTTGGAGAACAATCTGAGGGGCTTGGGCTGGGGGAAGGGACGTGCAAGGCACAGGGAGGAGGGGGCCTTGGCAATCGTGAAAGTGTTAGTCGTTCGGGTGTGTCTGACTCTTTGGGACCCCATGGACCGTAGCCCGCCAGGCTCCTCTGTCCATGGGGTTCTCCAGGCAAGAGTACTGGAGTGGGTAGCCATTCCCTTCTTCAGGGGCTCTTCCCCACCCAGTGACCAAACCTGGGTCTCCTGCATTGCAGGCAGATTCCTTACCATCTGAGCCACCAGGGAAGCCTGGGACCTAAGTGATTGAGGTCAGACATCAGAAAGAAAGCAAGACAAGACTCTTGCAAACATGTCAGCGTTCCTTCAAGGGTGAAGGAGAGGCCGGGAGGAAGCCAGGAGATGGAGCAGGGCTCTGGGTCTGGCTAGTGTGAGTTCTCATCATAGGCAGTGCCCATCACAAGCAAGGGGTCATAAAGGAGGTTGGGCCTCCATGTGCCCTCCCACCCACCCCCTGGGGCACCTTGAGGGGCCAGAGGCCCAGGGAGGCGGTACAGGCTCAGTTGCCCCGTCTCACTACCTTTGACAACAGCCCCATGCTGGGCGCTAGCCTAAGCCTTCGTGGACAGTTCCTCCTGCAGTCGCCCCTCAGCCCCGCTCAGTGGGTTCAGTGACCCCACTTCACAGATGAAGGCACTGAGGCCAGGGCCCCTCCCACAGCAGGGACCAGGAAAGGGCCAGTCCCCCCGACAAAGTATCCTTCCCAGGTGTGTGTTCCAGGCAGAAATCTCCATGCCTGGGCCAGGATGGAGAGCTAGGGAGGAGCATTTCAGAGCTGAGGCCTGGTCTGTGACCCTCAGCTCTGGGCCAGGATGGGTCCCTGGGCACAAGGAGGGGGCAGGCCTGGCGCCAGGACGTGATGACCCACGTGGGGCACAGCAGGCCCTGGAGACCCAGATGGGGGCCACACTTCCCCTGGTGTCCCCCAGCACCTCCCATTTCCCCCCAGGGGGCTGTGTGTTACTCGAGTGATTCTAAACAATTATTAAAAACAACAGAGAGAGACCCGAAGGTGCCCAAAGCCTTCTCCTGGCCCGGTCCCTGGGGCTGCCTGGCCCCTGGGAGGGGAAGCCAGGGCAGTGGGCGGGGAGCTGGCAGTGCTACGTGAGCCTGCAGGGGGCGCTGGCAGTGGGGGCCCTGCAGCTTTCCCGGGGGGTACAGGGAGGCTGGCCTCAGTGGGAAACCTTGGGCTTGGGGGTGGGTGTCTTGTTTCCCTGGCAGAGACTGTCCCTGTCCCTGCGGGGCCCAGCCCCCTTGGTGCCATCAGCAGCAGCCCCACCCCGGCCCAATGGCCCAGCCTCCCCTGCCCACTGTCCCCCGCCAGGCCCATATTCCACATCCTGCGGCACTTTCCAGAATTGGCCATGCCAGCCACCCTCCCAGCCTTCGGACCTGCGGGTCCCTGGGCCTGAAAAAAACACCTTCTTCTCCTCCTCTTCGCCTGGCTAACGCACTTATCCACCAGGTCCCAGCTTCCTTCCAGAAGTCTGCCCGGGCCCCCCCAGGGGCCGCACTGCTCATCTGCTCCCCTAGCCCTAGAAAGACCCCAGGGCAGCAGGAACCACACTGTACCACGCATACCTTCAGGCTGTGTCCCCCATCCGACTGCGAACTCCCTGACGCCACGGTGCCCACGTGCCTGGCCCAGGGCCTGCACGTAACGGGGGCTCACAGCCCCCTGGGGGGAAATGGGAGGCGCTGGGGGACACTAGGGGAAGTGTGGCCCCCATCTGGGTCTCCAGGGCCTGCTGTGCCCCATGTGGGTCATCACGTCCTGGCGCCAGGCCTGCCCCCTCCTCGTGCCCCGTCCACTGAGCTCAATGAATGAGCTGGATGAATGAATGAATGAATAAACACAAATAAAATAAATAAAAAGAGCCGAGGTGTCACGGGCATTCTTCCAGAGCCCTGGAGACCCTGGTCAGAATCTGAGAACTCCAGGCAGATGGTTAGAGAACTACGGGTACGCTCCCACCCTGCCATGGATCGATGGGAAACTGGGGGCCCAGAGAGGGAGAGAGACTGGCCCAAGGCCACACAGCAGACACAGGGCTCAGTCCCGGGACTCCTGCCTCCCAGGCTCGCTCTTCATCCGCCTCTCCTGTGAGCCAAGCTGCAGGTAAAGGCAAGTGCTTGCTCTCCAAACACTGTAACCCCGTCATCAGAAGATGGGGGCACCCTGTCTCGCTGAAGAAGAGAGGAGTCTGGGCCCAGATGCTCCAGTGGCCCCTAGGGCCCTGAATTTGCTCTTCAAGCCCTCATGGCTCTGAGATCAGGACTTCCTGCCAAGGTCCGGTTCTGAGGTGCAGCTCAGCACCCCTGGCTGGCAGAGCCGGGACACACACCCCAGGCACACACCCCCTCCCCACAGCGGGCACGCAAGGGAGCTGCTGCTTAATAACCGAGTTCCTGCCCAGGAATTCCATCCCAGGATAACAAGAGACGTACGTGACTGCGCCCCCATCCTCGGCCCTGGCTCAGGTTCCAACAGGCCCAGGGCTTCCTCCCTCTCTCCCCACCACCCCTCTCTCTCTGCTTCAGACATACAGCTGCCTGGAAACCTGCTCCAGAGTCCGCCCTGTGCTCCAGTCCTGGCTCATCATGTCTCACTGTAAGAGGGGCCCGAGGAAGGCCCTTTCCCGCAAGCTCCCACAGTTTCTCTGCTGGTAAAATAAATGGCTTAGACTAGATCAGGGTTTTCCACCAACACTATTGACATCTGGAGTCAGACGATTCTTGGTCGTGGGGGCCTGTCCAAAGAGATAGAATATTTGATGG
This sequence comes from Capricornis sumatraensis, assembly GCF_032405125.1. Lineage (NCBI taxonomy): Eukaryota > Metazoa > Chordata > Mammalia > Artiodactyla > Bovidae > Capricornis > Capricornis sumatraensis. The sequence continues at coordinate 6,441,083 of NC_091069.1, forward strand.
CCTCCCTGGCCTCTCCCTGCTAGATACCAGAAGCATCCCCACCCCAAGTTATGACAACCCAAGGTGTCTCCAGACAATGCCAACATCTCCCCTGGGGCAGAGCTACTTCAGTGGACGACCAGAGGACTAGAAGGTCTCCGGGGAGCCCCACAGAGCAGAGAGAGGGTCTTCCCCAGTGTCTGCCTTCCAGTGGTCCAGGATTCCTAACAACAGGGACCTGGGCTCCCCAGGTGGCTCAGCAGTAAAAGAATCCACCTGCAATGCAGGAACCACAGGAGATGCAGGTTTGATCCCTGAGTCGGGAAGATCTCTTGGAGGAGGGCATGACAACCCACTCCAGTATTCTTCTATGGGGAGTTCCATGGAAAGAGGAGCCTGGCGGGTTACAGTCCATAGGGTGGCAAAGAGTCGGACATGACTGAAGTGACTTAGCACGCATGCATAGACATGAGGCTATGTGATTTCCAGGCACCATTTCACCAAATTGTCCCAACAAACCCAGGAAGTGGGGATTATTACACCCATTGTACAGATGGGGAAACTGAGGCTGGGAGCTGTTATATCTCCTCTTGGCTCAGGGCCGCCACATGGCATTTCTTCAGCCCAGCACACTCCTTGCCTCCTCCTTCCCCCTTTTGTTCTTAGCTTCAGTGCTTCCTAGAGAAGCCCTCTCTGCCCACCCCAGACAGAGCCAGGCTCCAGCACACACACTCACAGCACCCTGTCCCTGGCCTGGGCCTCGCAATGGTGCCCGTAGCCTCTGTGAAGACAGGCCAGTGAGTGCATTGCAGAGTCTACTGAGGCAGGAACCTCACATCTTCCAGTTCACCCTGAATCTGCAGGTTGTTCTGACACACAGCAAAACAATGAATAGAGCGCTATGTCCTACTCTTGCGATCCCACAAACTGCAGCCCGATAGGGCCCATGGGCTTCTCCAGGCAAGAATACTGGAGTGGGTTGCCGTCTCCTTCTCCAGGGGATCTTTCCAACCCAGAACTGAACCCAGGTCTTCCATGTTGCAGGCAGATGCTTTACCGACTCAGCTACACAGGAAGCCCAAGACACACAGCAGGGGCTCTGTAAATGCCTAGCGAGTCGCACAGTGGGCAAACGGGGGCCCCGAGGTGGAGCCCCACCACCACCTCTGTGTGTGCCAGTCACCAGCCGTGGCCCAAAACCTCCACGGCCTATTTTCCTGGGCGCCTTCTGCCTGGTTCCAGCCCAATGGTGGAAGCGACAGAAGTCCTGGCGTGGATGCTGGTGAAGGTCAGGTCGGGGGAGGGGGGAGGCACGAAGCGTCCTCACACAATCTTGTCTCAGAGCAGGGGTCTTAACTCTTTAGGAATCGGAGGAGAAGCCATGGAATCAAATCCGGGACACAGCCCTGCCCTGGAGCTCCGCACACGTGGTTTCCAGCCACCAGAGCACAGGCGTCTGACGAGGCTGACTGTACCTGAGAGTCAGCTCTCCATGACAGGGTGGAGATGAGCGAAGAAAAGCCTAGATTCGACAACTGCCTTCTGACGCCTCTTTAAGAGGGAAAGGGAAGGAAGAGAAATCTGTCATTTCATAAAAACACTGCAGGCTGAATGCCACTTACAAAACACTCCTTCCTGTATGCCTCCCACCGTGGCACCAGCCTGTGTCTGCCCCCCCACTGCGCCAGCCTGGGTCCCCTGGGAGACTCCAGCGCCTCGTCTCCCCCAGTCCCTACTGCCCCTGGCGCTGGGAAGGTGCTTGGCACAGATTAGGTGCTCAGTAAAGAGTTATTGAATGAATGGACCAACAAATGAATGAATGAATGAGGGAGTGAAGGAAAGGGGGAGTGGGTGAATGACTGAAGGAACAAGGGAGTAAGTGAATGAACGTGAGCCAATAAATGCGAGTAGGGCATGAATGAGTGAATGAGGAAGTGAGCAAATGAACGAAGGTATAAGGGAGTGAATGAGGGCATGAATGAATGAATGAGTGAGTGCAGGATGAGCGAGCGGGTGAATGAATGTGAATAAGGGAGTGAGTGGATGAAAGTGAGCCAACGAATGAGAGTAGGGAATGAATGAGTGAATGAGGGCATGACCAAATGAATGAATGAATGGGTGAATGAAGGAGTGAAGGAGCAATGAGAATGAATTAATGAATGAGTGAGTGGGTGGAGGAATGAGGAAGTGAGTGAATGAATGAGTGAATGAGGGTGTGAATGAATGAATGAATGAATGAGTGATGAGTGAATGAATGAACACCGGCCACGACCCGCGGGTCCGAGTCCAGCTCAGCTTCCCATTCTCTGCAGGCGCCGCGGCCCCAAGGCCACCAGGGCCTCATTCCCCAAGGCCCCGGCCTTCCAGGCCTTCCTGGGATCCGCTGCTCTCAGATCCCACAGAGCCTTGTCCTCTGGGACCCAGCTTGAAGCGAGCCCTGCCATACCCACCCACCTCCCTGCCAAGGGTTAAGTGTGGCGGACGCTGCCTTCTGCAGTGTGAAAAGTGGGAAATAAATAGGTGGATGAAGAAGAAAGCATAACCCCCAGCTGCAGTCAGCCAAACGCAGCTGGGACTGCCTGCCGCAGCATCCCTGGCAAACTCTCTCCATTATCTTTTCAAACACCTCCTTTCCCATGGCATTCCCCGCCCAGCTCCCTGGAGACCAGCCTTCAGACGATCCGGAGGAGGGGCTCACAGACATCCCTGCGGCTGGGACCTCTTCCCTGCACCTCTCCCCTCCCCCTTCTAAGTCCTCTCACCCTCCCACCCTCCACAGCCCTCCGCTTTGTAGGATTTCCCAAAGCCAGAGCGGGCAGGGCTGAGCCCCTGTACCCCTGGCCACGGAGGCCAGCAAGCTGGACTCAGACTCCACACACACACACACACACACACACACACAGCTGGGTGACCCAGGCAAGTGTCTCAGAGCCTCAGTTTCTTCATCTGTAAAATGGGCTGCTCCTAGCCTGACCTCACGGCATTGTTTTAAGCACCTGGCCCACAGGAGGTGCCCACGGATGTTAAGGAGAGGCAGCCTCCTGACCCAGGGCTGCGACTGCGGACAAGGATCCAGGACTGACAGCTGGCCCTGTCAAGGCGGCTGCAGAATTCTTCCTGCCTCACCCACCGTCTCTGTTACAATGCCATCAGGCTGTTTGGTTATTATAGACATAATAAAAAGCGTTATGGAAAACTTATAAAATAGAAAATGCAAGAGAAAGAAAATACCCATAATCCGTGAGGCCACCACCCCCGGCACACCCACTACCAGCCTCTGGCCAGTTTCCTCCCCATCTGCTGCTCTCTCTGCGCATTCTCATCACAAAACCGTCTCGGGGCCACTATTTACGCCCTGTTGCTCCCATTGGGGATCATGTTCCCCTCACTCTCCAGGTGACCACGATGTCACAATCGACTGTAAGGGCCTGGGGCCTGCTACGGCAGGGGTCCCCAACCTCTGGGCTGCAGACCGGTACCTCTGGTCTGGTCAGCGGCAGCATCAGATTAGAAATAAAGCGCATGATAAATGGAATGTGCTTGAATCATCCCCCAACCATCCCCCTGCTTCCCGGTCCATGGGAAAACGGTCTCCCGTGAAATGTCCCCCTGGGGCCAAAAAGGTTGGGCACCACTGTCTGCGGTCTCCTACTCAGCCCCCATCGAGGTCTTCAATCTTCCACTGTGGTGAATGGAGCTCAGGGCAGGAAATGAGCTGGTCAAGATGGTCAAGGGGACGGCTGTGGACCCAGACCTCACACCAGCCCCACCTCCCTGAGCCCCCAGCCTCTTCCTCTCTGCGAATACAGAGCTGGGGGCAGCCAAGGGGGCGACCAACATGAAGCCAGGTGGGCAGCGAGAGCCCACGTGGCCCAGCCCAGCCTCGCATCACTGTGGCCTGCTTTGCGCTCCTGACCACCTGGGATCCGGGCCTGCCTGGGGGGACCTGGCACCTGCCCAGCTCTGCTTCTGCTCACTGCGTGGCCCAGGACCAGCACAGAGTCACAGAAGACCCTGGGCCTGGCTCCTCTTCTGTGGAGCAGCTGGTGAAAGTCAGCCCCAGACAAGACCACCCTGGGCCGGGCTGGAGAGACAGGGAGGGTGGTCAGTGTGACCTCTCCCACGAGGTGACGCTGCAGCAAAGATGCCAAGATCTGGGGCTGAGGGAATAGCAGGGACGGAGGCCTTGAGGCAGGAGGCAGCCTGGTATGGCTGGTGCCTGGTGAGCCAGCAGGTGAGGCCAGAGACTTCGGGGAGCCTTGAGAGCCAGGCAAGGGGCTGGGCCTTTATGCTAAGTGCAGTAAGAAGCCATGAGGGGCTTTTATACTTATATATTCGTTTGCTTTGCTTGGCTGCACGGGGTCTTAGTCGAGGCATGCAGGGTCTTTGCTCTTCATTGTCGCATGTGAGATCTAGTTCTTTGACCAAGGACGGAACCCCCTGCCTTGGGAGCTCGGAGTCTCAGCCACTGGACCACCAGGGAAGTCCCCACAAAGGGGCTTTAAGCGAGAGAAACTCAGCGGGAAGGCGGGGTGAGGCGATCCAGGAGGGTGAGCCTGGAGGATAAGACCTAGAAGCAGGAGCATTTCTGGACGCCCACCTAGGGGAGTGGCGAAGTGGAAAATGAGGTCAGGGGTGGGTCAGGCCCACCTGTCAGGGCCGAGGACGTGGGGAAGGAAGGACGAGGCGGCATTGCTCCCGCCCACCCTCCATCCCTGCAGTCAGCTCACCACCCAGGGGCTGCCCACCTGGCTGGGGTCTCTGGGAAGGGGTCACCCGAGCTGGGCAGGGTAGCCACAGCTCTCCCCCTCTGCCGCCTGGACTGAGGGTCCGGGCGGTGTAGGCTGCCAAGGGCTCCCCCAGGAGTCTCGTGGCCTGCGACCTTCCCAGGTGTGGCCTCCGCGGCCTACTGTGATGGAGTGCATGTCTGAACAGTGGCCGGAAGACAACTGTCAACAGCTGTCAGCCCTTGGGCCCTGTGTTCTGACCTTTACAGGGACTGCCACTTCAATCCCTCATTATTCCTACATGGGGAAACGGAGGCTCAGAGGCCAAAGAGATGGGAAGAGGCAAGGCTGGGACTCTAAGCCACCAAACTTTCTAGAAGGTCTCCAAGCTCCCCTCCTTGCTCACCTATCCACCCCCAACTCAGGTTCACCTAACAGGGAGCCTCCCCTGGGGGCTCCACATTCTGCAGTAGCAGACAGTACACCACTCTCCTCTCCCCACCCCGGGGCAGGCATCGCGAATCCATCACAGACCTCACTGATGCCTCACTGCTATACCTTCCATTTGCTCCATGACTTACGGCCTCCAAATCCTCCTTAACACAGCAGTCCAGGCAGCTACTGTGGACTGATCAGAGCTGGCATCCAAGAAGAAAACTATCTACCATCCTTGATCCAATCTATTCAATCACTTTATTAGAGAGAGTGGCTGAACCCCAGAGAGGGGAAGAGACTTCTCAAGACCATGTGACAATCCAGTGAGAAAGCTGGGCCTGGGATCCAGTTTCCTGACTTGCTTCTGGTTCAAACCCCCTCCTCGGGTGAGCAGGGTCTGAAATTAACACTGGTGGTCCTCAGAGATGCCATCCGAGGCATGAGGTCACCACCAACCCACCACCACCCCCAACCACAGTTCAGTTGGATCCAAGTTAGTTCCTTGTGAACAAAGGAATCTGAACCCAAGGCTGCCTGGACCTGTTTGTGGATAAGCTGCTCTCAGAGGGCCCTCCATGTGCCCCTGTCCTGGGCAGCTGGGCTGCCGGCCCATCAGCACGAAGCCAACACTCCCAACCCACCCAGCAGTTTTGGGAAAACGCAGCTACTCACCACTGCTGGACTTCCTTCTCGGTAACTGCAAGAGAAAAGAGAAAAGTGGCCTTTTAGCTCAGGGAGGTGTCCTAGGGCACAGACAGACACAAGGGAGCCTCCTTGTTGCCCTCTCCGCCCCCACCCATGGCCATTCTGCCCATGTCTGGACATTTCTGGACACCAGCCAGCTCTGAACAAGAAGATGCCTGCCGTCCCCTACCCCCAGCTGGTGAGCAGTCTCAGTCTGACCATCCTGACCCCAGGGGGCAACCATGGCCCATCCCCTCCAGACATCCACTGAGCTGCTGGGAGGACTGTCAAGATCAGCCTCTTGCAGGCAGGGGCTGGCCTCTCCCTGCTGTCCTGGGCAGGGCAGGCAGGACTGTGTGCCCGGGCCAACGCGGAGGATCAGTTGTCCCCATCTGGCGTCCCTGGGGACAGGATGGTCAGAGAAGTCACTGGTGTCCCCAGGCACTCAGCTGCCCTGCCAGCACATGGAGGGCCATGCCAGAAAGGCTGAACCCCCTCCTCTACCCTGGAAGCACCCAGCACCCTCCCCTCCTCTACCCAGCCCTCCAGCCCCTCAAAGCATTCAGCCCCAGGTTCTTTTTACAGGCAAGGCAAGAACAGAGACGTGAATGAAAAGCTAGAACAAGCCATATAAAGTAGCAGAACCTCCAGCCGAGCCCAAATAGTCATTCTTTACTGAACCGTGAAATAAACAACAAAAAAAAAGTTTTTTTCTGAAAAGTACTGAATCAGTTCGGGTTGGAACAAAACCAGTAATTTCTCTAAAGTCACTGAACAAGAACATCTAACCACCTCTAAGGCCTCACTCATTCCCAGGGTAGGGGTTGACCTTGGGAGAGTACCTTCAGCACTCCACGCCTCAGTTTTCCTGTTTGTAAAATGGGAATAACAGTTACAGTGCCTACCACACTAGCTGTCCTGGGAATTCAATCAGAACAGGTGTGAATACTCCTGAGTCCCCAGCACAAGGCCTGGCACTCGGATGTGCTCAATTCAGACTTGGAGAATGAATGGATGAGTGAACAGGCAGGAAGGTGGGTGTTGGGTGCAGGTCAGGTGAGTAAAAGAACTGAAATCCCTTCCCAGCGAAGTGGGAAGGAGGCCGAAGGGGGTCCACCTCACCATGTGTGCCTGATCAGACTCGATTGAGGTCACTTTTCAAGAAACCGTTCAGAGCAAGCTCATAACAGCTGCCAAGTCCCGAGCACCCACCACGAGCCTCGATCTGGAGCAGGGCGGGCTTCTGTGCTTTGGTTCAGCTGCCTTGACAATGCTCCCAGGGAAGCTGCCACTCTGCCCTGGTTGCAGATGGGGAAACTGAGGCACAAAGGGCGGCAGGACGTGCAGTGGGAGGGTGAGAGTCTGCATTCGAGTCTGTGGCTCAGCCACCGGCCCACAGCTGGACCCTGGTAGTTAGACTCCTAGGGCAGGTGGCAAGACTCCGCCAAGCCCCCCTTGTCGGCACTCTCCTCCCACCAGAGGCTGGAGGAGAGGCCCTGTACATGGGCACAATGCTGAGTCTGTCATACAGAGTCAGGAAACAAACATCATATATTAACACACACATGTGGAATCCAGAGAAATGGCGCTGGGGAACCTATTTACAGGGCAGGAATAGAGATGCAGACAGTAGAGAACAGACTTGACACAGGGAAGGAAAGGGAGGGACGAACCGAGAGAGCAGCGTTAACACACATCCACGACCGTGTGTCAGACAGACAGCTAGTGGGAAGCTGCCGTACACAGGGAGCTCAGCTCAAGGCTCTGTGACGACCTAGAGGGGTGGCACGGGGTCGGGGAGGGAGGTTCAAGGAGGAGGGGATACACGGACACCAACAGCTAATTCTCGATGTTGTGCAGCAGAAACCAAAACAGCATTGTAAAACAATTACACTCCAGTTTAAAAAGAGACAGAGGCAGCAAGGGAACAGTGAGAGCTGTAGGTTACCAGGAACAGCCAGACCTGGTGTAAAAGAATGCAATTTTCCAAGAGAGTTTTGGCAGAGGGTAGAGAGTCCCTTGGACAGCAAGGAGATCAAACCAGTCCATCCTAAAGGAAATCAACCTTGAATATTCACTGGAAGGACTGAGGCTGAAGCTGAAGCCCCAATACTTTGGCCACCTGATGCGAAGAGCCAACTCATTAGAAAAGACCCTGATGCTGGGAAAGATTGAGGGCAGGAGGAGAAGGGGACGACAGAGGATGAAATGGTTGGATGACATCATCAACTCAGTGGACGTGAGGCTGAGCAAACTCCAGGAGACAGTGAAGGACAGGGGAGCCTGGAGTGCTGCAGTTCATGGGGTCGCAAAGGGTCTGATGTGACCGAGGGACTGAACAAGAGAGTGGGAAGGGAATCAGGCAGGAGGGTGGCAAGGGAAATCTTCCCTGGCCTAACAGAGACTGGGCAGCCCTACACTTACCACCCATACTTGGTAGAGAAGGGCAGCAGGAGCCAAGGGACTGATCCTTAAATATTCAACCTGGAGACACAGGAGATCCATCATAGCGTAGCCAGGAGCTTAGGGGCTCATACTCTGGAGCCAGAATGGACAGCCCGAGTTTAAACCTAGCTCCGCAGCTTACTAGCTGTGTGTCCCCGGGTGAAGTACTTCCCCGCCCTGAGCCTCAGTTTCCTCATCTGTCAAATGGGCTAGTTGTGAAGGTTAAAGTGCTTGGTGCTCTTCATAGGCATAAAATCCCATAGATAGGTGTGATCCTGTTTTCCCAATGAGGAGACTGAGGCTCAGGCAGACCTGCTTACTTGGCTGAGTTCCCTGAGGTGGCTGGGTGGGGCCAGGGGCCAGGACTGTGCCTTCAGAGCCCAGGACGGATGCCCAAGTGGACGCCCCCCACCCCTACTTCGAGTCATCCAATGAGCTGTGTGACCTTGTGTGACCTTGGTATCATCTAATATAAACAGGAGGAGCAGGGTAGCAAGCACTGGGGTGCTGGTCCACTGCTGACCTTAGGCAAGGCCCCCTTTCAAGGTCAAAGGAGGAGACTTCCCTGGAATCTCCCAGCTCAGAAGTCCCAACCCTCTCCTGACCATGCCCCCTGCCCCATCCCCTAGCAGCACCCCCATCCCAGGGCCTCTCAGCCTCCACCTCCTCCCCCGTACCCTTCACCAGCCCCCGTACCCAATAAGCCCTCAAGACACAGACACAGTTGGCTGCCCCTTCCCCATTACAAAGGCCCCCAAAACAGAGCACAGAGTGGTCAGCAGGTAGCCAAGTTCTGCAGGCTGTGAGCTGGGAAGGGGGAGACAGGCCCTACCCCTGCTTTACACCGCTAATCAGCCAGGAAACAGGCACCCCGGGCCCCATGCCTGGCCTGGCAGCTGCCGCTGCTTCACTGCCCATAGTCCTGGGGTCTGTTGGCGGTGGGGCGAGCAGCAGGCAGATCTCAGAGGGGCTTGGCCACCTGCCGCCGCTCCACAAAGGTCAGGCAGGCCTGCCTCCAAATTCCAGCTCCCGGTCTAATCATGAAGATACAACCAGACAAACGCAGAACGTGGGACATTTGACAAGACAGCTGTCCAGGATACTTAAATGTCGGTGCGAAAAGGTAGAAAACGAGGCCGGGGATTGTTCCAGCTTAAAAAAAAAAGAAAAAAGAGTAAAGAGACAAGGCCATCAAACGCAACTCGAAATGCCTGGCTTGGGTCCAGAATCTGGAGTCATAGACCAGCTACCCTGGGTGCAGACGACACCAGCCTCACAGCAGAAAGCAAAGAGGAGCTAAAGAGCCTCTTGACGAAGGTGACAGAGGAGAGTGAAAAAGCTGGCTTAAAATGCAACATTCAAAAAATGAAGATCATGGCATCTGGTCCTATCACTTCATGGCAAATAGAAGGGGAAAAAGTGGACACTGGCAGATTTTCTTTTCTTGGGCTCCAAAATCACTGCGTACGGTGACTGCAGCCATGAAATTAAAAGACGCTTGCTCCTTGGAAGAAAAGCTATGACTAACCTAGACAGTATGTTGAAAAGTGGAGACATCACTTTGCCGACAAAGGTCTATCTAGTCAAAGCTATGGTTTTTCCAATAGTCATGTACGGATGTGAGCGTTGGACTATAAAGAAAGTTGAGCGCCAAAGAGTTGATGCTTTTGAATTGTGGTGTTGGGGAAGGCTCTTGAGAGTCCCTTGGACTACAAGGAGATCCAACCAGTCCATCCTAAAGGAAATCAGTCCTGAATATTCATTGGAAGGACTGATGCTGAAGCTGAAGCTCCAATACTTTGGCCACCTGATGCAAAGAGTCGACTCATTAGAAAAGACCCTGATGCTGGGAAAGACTGAGGGCAGGAGGAGGAGGGGATGACAGAGGATGAGATGGTTGGATGGCATCACCGACTCAACGAACAAGAGTTTGAGCAAACTCCAGGAGATAGTGAAGGACAAGGAACCTTGGCGTGCTGAAGTCCACAGGGTCACAAAGAGTCGGACACGACTGGGCAACTGAACCACAACAACTATGGGTGCGAGAGATACGATGGGGATGGTGGGGGAAGCTGCCCACAGGCAGGCACTCAGATGCCCGGATGGAGTCACCGCTCCTTCGTTAGGAGCAGCTACGGTACGGAGGTGGCGTGGGACCATGTCCTCTTTCCTTGGGATGTGCCCTGAAGTATTTAGGGGTGACAACCAGGATGCCTGCAGCCTCCCTCGAGAGGTTCAGAAATACACACACACATATTTAGAAAGAGACAGGAAGCAAATGTGGCAAAATGCTGACAGCTGGCGCGTCGAGACGACGGACACACAGGTGCTCACGGCCCCAGAGCTGCTCTTGAGCTTTCAAGAAAATGTTGGGGGGGAAGCTTTGGCCTCATCAGCCCACTGCCTGTGTGCACCCCCTCACAGCGCCAGAAGAGCTGAAGGTCCTGCTGGGGGAATATGCCCCCAGCAGCTCCAAGGACCGCAGGCACTAGGAGGGAGGAGGGGGCGAGGGGACAGTTATGGGGTCCCTCCGTCTTCGCCCTCTGCCCAGACACTAGAGTGACATTCCCAGGCTCAGGCTCCCTGCTTGGTCCCATCCCCCCATCCCTCCGAGTCTCCATTCAAGTGTGAAATTAACATGCGTCCACCATGGACTCGGCAGGTCCCAGGTCCGTGCTCAGGGCTCAGGGCCCAGGATGCATGAAGGTCATTTTCAGGGTGACCAACCCCCAGCCCCTGCCCGCCCCAGTCCTGTGATGCCCTCAAGCTTCTCTAATCAGTCCCACCTCCAGGCCTTTGCACCGGCTGCTCCTTCTGCCCGGAACCCTTGCCCTTGCCTCTGTCACCTGGGTAACTCCTACAACACTTTTCAAGTCCCAGCTGGGATGTCCCTTCTCTAGGAAGCCCCTTCTTTGGGAACCCCCTTCGTGGGTGGGAAGCACGGTTTAAATGGAGTCTTGTCTTCCCATCAACTATACAACAGAGGGTCAGACAGGGCACTGCCTACAGGGCCAAACCAGGGAGAAGGGGTTACAGGACATTAGAAAAACAGGGCAGACCGCAGAGAAGGCTCTGGCTGTGTGCCCCTGGGTGAACGAACTCACATCTCTGAGCCTTGGTTTGCTCATCTGAGAACGTTAAAGTGTTAGTTGCTTACTCGTGTCTGACTCTTCGCAACCCCATAGACTGTAGCCTGCCAGGCTCCTCTGTCCTTGAAATTTTCCAAGCAAGAATACGGGACTGGGTAGCCATTCCCTACTCTGGGGATCTTCCTGACCCAGGGATCAAATCCGGGTCTCCTGCACTGGGGGTGGCAGTCTGAGCCACCAATGGGACAAATAACAGTCTCTCTCTGAGGGAAGGGGGATGAAGTTAGAGTGTTCGGTGCGACGTCTGGCACCCAGCGAGGGCTCATTAGAAGCCCTTTCCCCAGATGGATGCGAAGTCCCCAGTGGCCAAACGCTTCTCCTAGCATCACCCTCAAAGCCCAGCCCCAGTGTCCCGACGTGGGAAGCAGAGAATAGACCCTGTTGATTCCCACATCGTCACCAAACCACTTGGCTGGGTTGGGAACACGTCCTAAAACATGGTTCTCACAACGTGTTTACCTTCACCATTACGACTGGCTCCGGCCAGTTTTGAAAACAAGCTGCCTTTCCCCAGCTCGCTCCTGCCTCCAGGCACCCAGGCTCATTAGGGAAACCAGTATTTAAGACCACGCAGCCCAAACTTGGAGAGGCTCTGGGTCAGCAGCCTGTCTCAACCACTGATATACTGGCTGGCTCCAAAACAAGTGACTTATCCTCTCTGAGCCTCAGGGTCCTCATCTGAAGGATGGATACAGACACCTAGCAGGCAGAGCTATCTGGAGGGTTCCTTGAGGGCTGGATAGAAAATTCCCAGCTTAGAGGACAGCTAGGACTCCCTCCCACTGACCTGCCCTGAGCACCGGGGCAGCGGAGCTACAGCAAGCCTGCTGGGGGCTCAGCGTGGAAGGCGGGGCCTAGCCCCTGCCCCCCAAGCCAGTCTTCACCCCTGGCTGTGGTGGGGGTCTGCTCCCCTCCAACGCCCAGAGCCGCGTTCCCAGGCACTCCTCCTTCCTTGCCCACAGCTCTGTCTGCTGGGAAAGAACATGAGAGCCAGTCCCTGGAGCCCAGGATAAATGTTGAGTCTGATTTTTATTTCCCTAAAGCAAAATACCTCTCTCCTGATGGAAGCTCAGCTCAAACACGGTGGGAACAGACAGCAGGGGCTGCAACCCCCACAGAGGCACTTGGAGGACCCCCTGTGGGCAGCCTCCCTGGGGGGGCCGTTCTGCGGGGGTCCCTTTCCATCTGCAGGGACAAAGGCTGCAAGAATGTCAGTCATGCCTCCCCCCGCCCCCACGGTGGCTGAAGGAAAACCCATCAGCAAAGGGGCCTCCATTTTGACTCACACAAAAAGAGAACCTCCAGTTTGATTCACACAAAGAGAACGTGGGGGCCGTTTGGACCTGGCCACCCGCAACCCCTCATCACAGAATCCCACCCTCTGACATCATGGATCCTGCTCCTTCCAGAAGTGCACCTCGTCCCAAAGCTCCCCCTCAAGCCCCGGGGCTCTCCTTCTTTGCTCAGTCTCCAAATATTGGGGTTCTCCAAGTCCCCACCCAGAGCCCTCCTCTGTGCTCTCCGGGGGGGCAGCACATGCACCCCACACCCCCCCTCCAGACTTCTAGCTCCTTTTGATAGCCCAGGGACCCCTCACAGACCACATGGTCTAAATGCACCCCCATCCCAGACCAGACCTCCCCTCCTGGGTCCCCAACCTGTGAACACCCCTTCTTCTTGCCTTACCAGGCAGTCCCACCCATCCTGGCTCCCTGAAGAACCCAAGAACACCCCCAACCCCAGCCCAGGGCTGTGCCAACCTCTTCCCATCCTCCCATCTGGGCCGCACCCGGCAGCGGCCAGCGGCCCTAATTTGGTCACATCCTCCCCTCCCAGCAAAGCTTCTTCAGAGAAGGGAGGGAACGTGCTAATGGGCCAGGATGCAGCCCCCTGCACCGCTGCAGCCTGGCCCCCCCAGCCCAGGGCCAGGGATCCCCGCCCTCCCTCAAGGGGCAGTCGCCCATAGGGAGGATGGTGGTCTTGGGACATTGTGGATTTCAGGACTCCGCAACTCCCTTCCTGCGTGACCTGTCACTTCCCAGGTCTGGGCCTCAGTTTTCCTGCCCCTCCTGCTGCTCACAGTAGCGTCACCTGCTGTGCTAAGTGTGAAGGGTGGCACCAGGGGGATGGGAAGACAAGAAAGAGCGTTCAATAAGGCCTCCGAGGTTTCCCACCGGTAAGGGCCGGCCACCCGAGGGCGGTGTAAGCGAGGCTCTCTCTGATTCCCCCAGGAGCCACAAGCTCCCGAGCCCCAATCACTCCCCACCTGAGCTGTCCCAGACCCATGGGTCACATACAGGCCCTCGGGTGAGCCCGCATAGACCTCATGGACACACACAGGTGCTCCAGGGAGGAGCAGACGAATCCTGGCTGCCCCCAACTTGGGGCCACCTGTGGCTTCCCCCCTGGCGGGGGGAGGGGCAGGGGGCTCCTGAGACCTCCACGCCTCCACAAGTCAATGACCGTGGAGGCTCACAGGCCCCCAGGCAGGAGACCCCAAGGGGGAACACCAGGAGGGAGGAGGCCCCAAGGGGGAGCACCAGGAGGCAGGAGGCCCCAAGGGGGAACACCAGGAGGGAGGAGGCCCCAAGGGGGAACACCAGGAGGGAGGAGGCCCCAAGGGGGAGCACCAGGAGGGAGGAGGCCCCAAGGGGGAGCACCAGGAGGGAGGAGGCCCCAAGGGGGAGCACCAGGAGGGAGGAGGCCCCAAGGGGGAGCACCAGGAGGGAGGAGGCCCCAAGGGGGAACACCAGGAGGGGGCTGAGAGGAGACTGCAGGGTGGGCACCCGCCCTGGAGCAGACGACCTGGTGACCTTGGCCAGGGGCGGCAGGCAGGCTCATCCATGACACGGACCCTCCAGCAGAGCCGCCGCTAGCGGAGAGGTAAGGCGCGCCTCCCACTGCCACTGCCCTGTGATGAGCTCGGTCCATGCCTCCGCCGGGCGGGGCACAGAGCAGACCGGCGCCCTCCAGCCCGCCCCGCGCCTATTTTCCATAAATGCCCAGCTGCGGGGGAGCCTGAGTTTCATCAGGAAGGAGGCCTGGCCTCCCGCCCAGCACTCCTGGGTGCTCCAGGAGCCCCTCGCCCTCACCCTGAAGGAGCCAGTCTCCCAGAGCCCAGCCCGCTCAGGCCTCCCCCGGGGTGGGGGGCAGCGGCCCAGCCCCCATGGCTATTTCCACCCTCATTGGCTGAGCTCCGGCTGGTGGAGGCCCATGGCCCGCCACAGGGTACCCCCCGCCTGCCTCGCCACCCTGCACCCTCTGTGCAGGCTCGCTGAGGGGGAGGACGCAGGGCCTCAGGCTGCCAGCCCTGGGGAGATAAAGACCAGAGCCGTGAGCCACTGTTGCAGCGACCAGCCCTGCACCCTGCCCTCCACGCGGGACTCTGGAGACCCTGACAGAGCCCCAGGCTCCTGGGGTGTGCAAGGAGCCACGTTCATAGTCACCCATGAGCTGACCCAGCCCTGACCGCTCCTGGCCCCTGCTCCTTAACCACTCATGGCGCCCCCATCCTCCACACTAAGAGGGATCAGGGTGCCGGGTGGCAGGATGACTGAGCAGTCCTGGGGCCCATTGTGGGTCTGGGGAGAGCGCCAGGGCCCCCTGACTTCAGGAACCTGGAGTAGATGTCAGTTCCCTGACCACAGAAGGTGGGTTCGGGTGGGGAGGGGCCCAGTCAGGCCCCAGGCTCCCAGACCTGCTCTTCACTACCCTGAACTCAGGCCTGGAGGACCCTGACCGTGGCCCCAAAGAAGCTGGGCTCTCTCCCACTGCGGGGACGGGTCCACGCACTATGTGTGACCCCGGTCAGTGCAGTACCCTCTCTGAGCCGTGGTTTCTTCCTCCATCACAGGGCTGCTGCTGCAACCAGCAAGAAGAGGTTGAAGGCGCTGAGCCCAGCAAGTGATGAGTGTGCCACACGGAGTCAGGGACTCGCATGCCAACAGTGACGGTATCAGCAGAGAACGTCAGGGGTCTCACTGCGGCTCTGGCAGGATGGGACAAGTGGCTAGCGGAGCCAGGCGGTGGGGCCCGGGCTAAGACTGGACACAGAGAGGAGAAGCCCTCAAGGGAAACCAGGCCTGAGAGGCTGCTCAGGCCACTCAGATCCCAGTTCAGAGGCCCCTGATCCCACGTGGCCCCTCAGGTTCCTTTCTGAGCTCCAGACCACCCCACTGGCTGAGTTCTGGGGCTGCACCAGCCCTTATGCTGAGAGGTGAAGGGTCCCCAACAGCCCACTTCACTGGTGAAGAAACTGAGGCTTCACAAGAGGCAAAGGCCCTCGTCCCAGGTCACGTTCATGGTCAGCAGTGGAGGAGTGGAGGTGGGAGGTCAGGTCGAGGTGACTCCAGAGCCCAAAGTTAAGAAGGCTTTAGCCTAGAGATGGTCATTCCTGAGAAGAGGGCCACCCACCCCGTGCCCCCAGGCCACGGCAAGCCCCCGCCCAGCACCTATTGAGGGCCAGGCACTGGGGTGCATGAGACTTGGGGAGCAGCGGCTCCTGTCCATCAAAGCGCCCCTTGGTGGTACCTATCCTGGAGACTAAGGCCCCCAGGACCCCATCTTTCTCCTGGATGCTGTGACCTTTCTGGCTTTCAGATTTCCCAAAGAGAGCTTGAATCTTTGCAATTCATTTCCCACTCCAAGCCTCAGTTTTCTCCTCTGACAAATGGAATAGGAATATTCACTCTGACCCACTCACAGGTAGGTGAAAGTGCTTTGTCCCTGGAGGAGGAGTCCAAGGTCTCCCCAAAGGTGCCCTCCCCAGATCCCCTGAGGGAACAGGGCCAGGACCCCCAGCCCCAGGAGAGAGGGGCAGAGTCCAGGAAATCACCGAAAAAAAGGTGTGTTTCAAGTCATGTGTTTTAGTTCAAATTTTTCTTAGTTCAAATAGATTTTGCAGTCTATTTCATCATTTACAGATGCTTGTTTTGCTTTAAAATTAAAATTTTGAAATGCATTGATTTTAATTTCTATGTAAGTTGAATAACTGTTCCCAAAATGTTCTCAAGTCAAACTGCAGGAAGATGTCATTTGTCTCGTGGCTTCCAGGAATAGCAAGACGAAAGAGCTGCCATATATTCGGCATGACTGTGTGTGTGTCCTAGACAAGGCACATCTCATGCCTGAAGCTCATTCAGTGCCCAAATGATGCTGTGAGGTAAGAATTTTGATTATCCCCATTATACTGATCAGGAAACTGAGACCCCAGGGGGAAAGCCATTTGCCCAAGGACCAAAGTTAGCCCGCAGTGGAGCTGGAGCCAGAACCAGGGTCTGAGTGATAGCATAGCTTGTCCGGAAGTGCGGTGTCTGAAACAGCACACAAATGTATTCTGAGAATAACCTTGCTTAACACTCTGCCTGATTCCTGCACTTCACCATCTGTCCCCCTGAATCTTCGGCTTCTCTGAATCCCCAGAAAAGGGCCACCAGGGCTGGGAAGCAGAAGTCCATAGTATCTGCTGATCTGTTAATGACTTTCTTTGATGAGGGAACCAGATCAAGGCACACTGACGCAGGTTCAAATCCCAGCTCTCCCATGTCCCAGCTGTGCATCCTTGCATGAGTGGCTTAACCTCTCTGAACCTCATCTGAAAACTGAGCATGCTAAAACCTATATACATCGTGAAGAGACTAGAAGAAACTGGCAAAAATGTTCACAACAGTGACATCAGAGAAACAGTACAAGGAATGCCCGTATCTTTGAGTTTTGTCCTTCCCCAGTGGCTGGATCTGTGGGCAGGATCTGGGTCCACCTGCATCACAACCATAGAACAGCATCCAGCACACGGGAGGCGCTCTGCACGCATTCGCTCTTGCGGAAGGCCTGTGTTATGCTCAATTTGGGTGGGTAAATCGGAAGGTAGACATGCCTACCTTTATTGTCTGAAACGCAGTCACTTCTGGCTGATAAATGGACTGGCCTTGGTGACTGCACGTGTGTTCCTCACTCTCTCACACACGCACACACACACCAAGGTAAGACTCCAGTGACTCCCTGGTTCAAGCCCTCTCTACCGACAGACTCTGAATCTTCCAGAAGAGTGGTTGGTCCTGAAGGATGCGAACCACACCTTCTGCTTCCTTTGAGACCTTGGGGAAAGGCTGACATTCGAGATTTTCTCAGGACTCCTAGGGGAGAGCCTCTCAAACATTTCAGAGCAGAGTGGAGTGCTCAGGGATTTGGTGTAGCCCAATTTCATGAATATTTTCCAAGCATCTGCCAAGGTCAGGGGCTTCCCTTGTGGCTCAGCTGGTAAAGAATTTGCCTGCAATGCGGGAGACCTGGGTTCGAGGTCAGAGGCTGCGGGAGGGACTGAAGCACCTGGCCAACAGGAAGGGTCTATTTCTGAGTCAAGTAATTCATTCTTTAGCTCCTATGTGACCTTGAGAAACTGAGTTCACCTCTCAGCCTCAGTCTCCTCTCCTGTAAAATGGGGATTGTGGTGGTGGTGCCAAAACCTTCCTTCCAGGGTGGTTAGAAGGAGCAAACAGGATTTTTCACCCCTTCGTTCATCCAGCAACTAATTTCTGAGCACTCATATGGGCCAGGGAATGCGACAGTGACCTAGACACCAGTCCTTGTCCTCCAAGGCCCTGATGGAACTGTTAGATACTGACCTACAGCAGGGGGCCACAGGGCTGTCGAATTATCTGTCATGTAAAGCAGGAAACCGACCCAAGTAGGGGTCAGGGCATGCTCCCTGAGGACGGGGCACTTACACTGACCTGTAAAGGCAATCAGACCTCAGCAGGCAGAGAGAAAGGGCTTACCAGCACTGGGGCTGCTGACGTTCAAAGTTCAGAGCATGGTGAGACCTGGGGACCATCAGAAGGGGCCAGGGAACATTCAAGAGGAACAAAGAATTAAGCCAGAAGAAGCGCCATGGGACATACCTGGTGGTCCAGTGGTGAACACCCTGCGCTCCCAATGCAGAGGGCCCAGGTTCGATCCCTGGTCAGGGAACTAGATCCCCCATGCTGCAACAAAGATTGAATTTCCCATGTGCCGCAGCTAAGACCCAGTGCAGCCAAGAAAATATTTAAAAGCAGAAGAAGCCCATGACCCAGGCAGATGGAGCACAGGTGTCTAGGTCACTCCAAAATGTTAGCAATTGCTATTCTCATTAATAAAGGTGTCACAGCACGCAAAGGCAGGGCAGGACAACCAGGGCCGATAACATGAGCGCCTGGGAGGGGCAGGGGCAACGAGAGCCATGGGTAGTCGCCCTCCGCCTATCCACCCCGTCCTGGGGCACATGGCCTCTGCCTCCTCTGACCCACAGCCCCCACTTGCTTGCTTTGTCCCTAGTCCTGGGAAAGGGAGGGACACGCCAGGCTGGCCTTCATCACAGTGGCCCCCAAAGGTTCCAGGGCACACATCCCAGGGCCTGCGAGGGTGGAGCCCCAGGAGCCCAGGATTCGCAGCCCTGAGGGTTCCAACTCCAGCTTTGGCCCTTTAAGAGCTATGAGTCGGGTCACTCATTGTCCTGGACTCCGGCACTGGGACTCTGAGAAAGTCACACCCGCACACCCGCCAGCCTGACCAGAACCCACCAGAGGCAGGACCGTGACCCTGAGCAAATGCTGCTGTCTCCTCCGCCCAAGGCGGGCCCCCTTCTCCTGCCCTGCACCCCGTGTCCTCACCTGTTCCCAAGGCTGGCCCCGCCAGTGTGACCTCTGGGTGGAGCCCTGCCCTGCTGGTCAGCTGCTTCCCAGAAGGGCTCCCTGATTGGCCTCTGGCTCCGGGGGCACCCCCTCTACACTCCCACCCCTGCTCCTTCAGGTTTCCAGGGCCTCAGAGTTGCCACAGCTTGATGCCTCCAGACCCAGAACGCACTGTTCCTTCTCTGTGAAACACTCTCAGCATCTCCCATAAACCACGCCTCCCCCCAAATCTCCCCGTGGCTTCTCAGCTCCTAGGTCTCCCTCAGGTTGCGCTGCCAAAGTGAGCAAATAAAAATTCAGATTTCACATAAACAACGAATAACTGTTTAGTATATCTGGCAACACTACCCTTGTTGTTCAGTTGCTAAGTCCTGTCCAACTCTTTACGACCCCACAGACTGCAGCACGCCAGGCTTCTCTAACCTCACCATCTCCCAGAGCTTGCTGAGATTCATGTCCATTGAGTCGGTGACGCCATCCAACCATCTTATCCTCTGTTGACCCTTCTACTTGACCCTCAGTCTTTCCCAGCATCAGGGTCTTTTCCAATGAGTCAGGTGGCCAAAGTATTGGAGCTTCAGCTTCAGCATCAGTCCTTCCAATGAATATGCAGGGTTGATTTCCTTTAGGATTGACTGGTTTGATCTTGCTGTCCAAGGGGCTCTCAAGTGTCTTCTCCAGCACCACAGTTCGAACACATCAATTCTTTGGTGCTCAGCCTTCTTTATGGTTCAACTCACACCTGTACATGATAACCGTCTCTCCTAAAACACTGCCTCCTCCAGGAAGCCCTCCCAGGTGCACCCCAGACCTGGTGGACTTGCATTGCATTGCACAACACTCTTTCTTGTTTCCCTGCCAAACTGAATCCAGGAGGGCCAGAAACCCATCCATCCAATCTACCCTGTGTCTTGGCACTCCCATGACTTTCTGGATTGGGGAGTGAGGGGTAGCATAGTGGCCCAGGGATGCCCTTGGCCAGACTCGCCCACAGGGGTACCCAGGGCCTCCACTCATTCTCGCACAGCAGGCTGGCCCTCCTTCCCAGAGATGTGCCCAGAATGCTTCTCATGACCACCCAGCCCCCTCCACGGAGCCAGGGTGGAGGAAACACGCACCAAGGTGGGAGCAGCTGGCAGGCTCCTCTCCTTTATTTTGACGACTACGTTAATTAAGATCCCATTCCGCTCAGGCCTAGCAAGGAAACAATAGCTGCCCAACGTGGCTGTGTGGGCTAGTGAGCCATGGAGACTGGCAGGGCCACGGGGGCCCAGGGCAGGACCCCCTCCCCACCAGCAGAGGCTTTGAGCTCCACCAAGCTCTCCGCCTGCCCAGCACACACACCATATATTTTTGAACAGAAGGGAAGCATTCTTTTTTTTTCCCCCACAGTGCCAAAAATAGCCCCATCTCCTGCCTTTGAACAGGAATCTTGTGGTTCCTACAAAGAGACAGGGGCAGGAGGGGCCTCAAAGGAGGGGCTGAGCTGATTGGCTGACCCCCTCCTCGTCTCCCCAGCCCCAGCAGGAGAGAGGGGCAGGGGTCCTCGCTAGGCCTGACCTGCTGAGGCCCAGCCTCCCAGCACCTGCCTTCTGAGGCCCACCTCTCCCCCAGATGTGGCAAGCCCCCCATCACCCAGGCCAGGAGGTGGGAGGAGGCCAGGCAAAGGAACAGCAAAGACCCAAGATGGATGATGAGAAGCAACGTCCCTCATCCATTAGCGTGTGCGTTGATGGATTTGTTTCCTTCCTTTCGACAAACGTGTTCCAGGCTCTGTCCGAGGACCAGGGATGGAGCAGTGAACCGTGAGACCAGACACGGTCCCATCCACAAGGTGCCCACAGCCCGATGGAAGCAGGGTGGGTTACACGTGTTCTCATCGCCAGATCTGGGGCAGGCACTGGCTGGGCCCCGGGCACCTCTGTGGAGGGGACTTGGGCACTGGTTTAAGCCGAGTGTGGGCGGAGGTAGGGGCCCCGGGGTCAGAGGAATGAGGCAAATGGAAGGGTCAGATGAAAAGCTGTCCTAGTGGGCACTCATCCCTGGCTAGGACCCTCATGTCACCCGGCTGCAGGCCCCCAGCGGGGGGCGTTTTCCCATTTTACGCCTGAGGCCCCCGGGACTCAGAGAAGGGTTTTCGAGTCTAGGATGTCCAGGCCCTCTTGCCAATGTTTTCCACCTTCATTCCACCCACCACCCCGGGAGGCGGGGCTATCGTCACCGGCCCATTTTACAGACGAAGTGAGGAGGCTCCATAAGAAAGGGCTTGGCCAAGATCGCAAAGCTGATGAGAGGAGCTGGGCGTTGTACCCAGGCCCGGCTGGTCCCTGAGGGGGAACTCCTGACACGACTGACAAGCCATCTCAAATCCTCTCCCCTCCCCCACCCACCAGGTCACTAGATCTCAGATCCTATTTCCTCCCCCACCCCTAGAAGAGAAAGCAGGTGTCAGGGTGCAAAGTGATCACAGGCCTGGGAAAGCTGTGTCCGACTCTTTGCAACCCCATGGACTGCAGCACACCAGGCTTCCCTGTCCTTCACCATCTCCCAGAGCTTGCTCAAACTCATGTCCACTGAGTCGGTGATGCCATCCAACCATCTCATCCTCTGTCATCCCCTTCTCCTCCTGCCCTCAATCTTTCCCAGCATCAGGGTCTTTTTCAATGGAAATAGAGAACTGGGGATGTAAACCCAACCAACTCTGCTGCTGCTGCCAAGTCACTTCAGTCGTGTCCGACTCTGTGCGACCCCAGAGACGGCAACTCTGCCTTCCTCCAAATCCAGGGCCCTTTCTGGTTCCCACAGCAGCTTCCTAGTTAAAAAAAAAAAAAAAAGAGGCCACTTCCTGCCCCCAGAAGGCTAGAGCAGTCGGGGAGCCAGAGGCTGAAGAAAGAGAGAATGGCACTCTGAGCCCACTTCCTAGCTGAAAACCCGAGCTTGGAATGAAAAAAAAAAAAGCAGAGTGCTATTTCTGCCTTGGGTTAAACATTCCTCAAAGCCACATTCCTCTGCCCTCCTCCTCCTCCCCTGCCAGGGAATCCAGAGCTCAGTGTGGCCTGGACGCCCCGCCAGCTTCCGGGGCCACCTTGTGAGAGCAGGAGTGCCAGAGCCAGCAGCTGGCCTGCACCCATCCCAAGCACCCTGCTGGGCTCCCGAGGTGGGGAGCATGGCCTCCCTGCGGGCACAGTCGGTCAGGCTTCCCTGAAGCTGAGAAAAGGCGACACCCCATCTTACTGAGAGTGCGACAGATGGGGAACGGAGACCCTGAGAGGTGCCACCAAAGGCCACGACGAGTCCTGGGCTGGAATGGGGATCCCAGACTCTGACTCCCTGGCAACTCCGCACCCCCATCAGATGGCAGGGCACGGGCACAGATGGGTCCCACCCGGGTCATCGGAGGAGCAAAACAAAGCAACACGTGGACAAGTACGTTGGGAAAACTAAGCTTTCCCCAGAGGCACACACAGGCCTGCACTGTGCTCTAG
This sequence comes from Capricornis sumatraensis, assembly GCF_032405125.1. Lineage (NCBI taxonomy): Eukaryota > Metazoa > Chordata > Mammalia > Artiodactyla > Bovidae > Capricornis > Capricornis sumatraensis. The sequence continues at coordinate 6,463,657 of NC_091069.1, forward strand.
ACTGGGCACTGAACAAACCCCTAAATCCACCAGACCTGTCCCAGCCCTCAAGTTGCGGACGGTGACACAGGGCCCTGTGACCCAGCCTCCAGACCCCGCAGTCTTCTGTGTCACTGTGCCTCTGAGCCCCCGTGAGGACTCCGTGTCTTCCTGGGTCCAACAGACACTTCCCAACGCACCGCACCCATGCCAGGCAGGGGCAGGGCAGGGCACAGTGACCGGGGCGCTCTGGGCCTCCACGGCCTCATCCTTGGGCTGCCCCTCCTCGGGCTGCCCCCGATCAGCTTCCCAGCCCCCAGTCTGCGGGCTCCCCGAAAGCAGGGGACACTGCACAATGGGGTACTCTGCTCCAGAGCTCACAGACTGGGAGGCTTCCCTGAGGTCAGCACAGGGTCCACACAAGGTCAGAACCCAAGGCCCCCCATGGACGGGGCAGAGCTAAGAAAGCCTCAGAGACGGGGGTGTGGCCCTGCCCACTGCATGCTCCTGGTGGGGCTCCCTGGACTCGTCCCAGCCCTTCTCCTGCCACCTTCCTGCAGGCCTCAGCTCTGCCCCAGAGGAAGCCAAGCATGGCTGCCTCCAGTCCCCTGCAGAAATCAGAACAGCAAGACCAGTGCGGTTGGGAAATCCCTGGCGGTCTGGTACTTTGGACTCCACCCTTGCACTGCCAAGGGCATGAATTCAATCCCTGGTGGAGAAACTAAGATCCTGCAAGCCACACGGCACCACCAAAAATAAATAAGATCAGTAGGGCTGTGTTTCCGGCTGAAAGGATCCTACCACCCCACCATCCAACCTCCCATCCAGCCCAGGTATCCAGGAACACCTGGCACTGTCTGATACTCTGGCAGCTGCTTGAATGCCTCCACTGATGGGACACTCACTACCTTCAGCAGCAGCTCCAAGGTTATGAGGCTCACAGAGATGGGACGCTGGCACGGGGTGGGAAGTGCATGGCTTTGCAAGATAAAGGTCTAAGTCTAAGCCTGAGCCCCATCTTGGCCGCTGACTGGCTGGGCGGTCTTAGGCATGTCCCTGAACCTGCCTGGGCCTTCTTTCCCTCATCTGTAAAATGGACACAATAGTTCTCACTGCAGTGAGAACACAGGAGGGAATTCTGTACTCAGCATGCTTGGCACCAAGTGCCCACTTAGTAAACAGGATGCATCCTTACCCTCATTCCTCCCAGTGACATTTCCCCACAGCTCGAGGGCAGGGGGCTCCCAGCGACCGAAGCCTCAAGGCCAGGGCAGAAAGGAAGAGGCGTGGCAGCCACGTCACCTGGCCCTGGGGCAGGCAGTTGAGCAATGAGTTCTGGCCCAGCCCCAGCCTGTCTCTGCCTCCCACCCAAGTGCCCCCCCCCCACCCCCACCCCCCCACCCCCCCCCGCACACCTACATCACAACCTGCTCAGACCTGCCTTCATACACACCGACGTGCCGCTCACCCACTCCTGACACACGCGGTGACCCCATCACTCGCACTCGGTGCGTGCCCACGTGAGCCAGGGCTGCACACCCACTCCCGGCGCCCACAGTCACTCACGCTCACCCACACCCATGCCCTTAGCGTCTCGGCGCACCCCCACCCCCAGCCACACAGGACCCCTCCTCCAGGCCCAGAGTCAATTTTCCCCCCGCATCACTCACCAGGTGTGTGTCCTGGGCCAGGTGCAGTCCCCTGAGCCTCAGTTTCCTCATCTGTAAAGCGAGGACCATGCAGAGCTCCCAGGAGGAGTGGGTGACAAACACGTGAACCCTAAGCTGGGCCTGCATCCCACAGACGTGATCTAAGGCCCAGCTCTCGCCGTGGCGACAGCCTCTGATCCTCACGAGTCACTGCTCACGGGCCCCCCATCACCAGTGATGCGCTCAGAGGGAGCACCGAGTGGGCCACCGAACTCAGTGTCTCCGCCGTGTCTGACCTCACACACAACACCCTGTGTTATGGGGGGCTTACGAGCCCCAGCTCACAGATGAGAAAACAGAGGCATCAGGAGAGGAAGGACATGCCTGTGGCCGAGCCAAGTCATCAGACGCCAGAGCCCAAGCACATCCCGTCCCTGGGACCCAGGATGGGGGTGGGAGAGGCTTCCCCAGAGGAAATGCCACCATCCGGCAATCTGAACACCGTACAGAAAGGGAAACCGAGGCCCAGAAGGGGCTAGCGACTCCAGTCACTGTCCAGGCTGCAGCAATTCTGGGACAGAACCCCAGGCAGGTGTGTCTACAGTCCCCCAGGCCCACATCCACGCAGGATCCTAAAACCCAGCCTTCAGGAGCCGGCCCACCCTCCCCACTTCCCAGAACGATCTAGCCTCCAACCCGCCAGGCTAAACATAGATGTCTTCTGCGTTTGCCACTCACTCCCAGTTCAGTCAAGGGCCTGTGACACTCTACCCTGTGACCTCCCAGGGGGGTGGCCAGGAACCGTCCCCTGATTCTGATGGCCAATCAGCTCCCATCCTGTGAGGTCAATTACTGGCACTTACTGGCATCGGTTGCTGTGCCTGCTGACGGGCACACACCAGGCACCCAGAGCTCAGAGAGGTGGGGGGCTCCCCGGGGACACACGGCCAACACACTTACCCTTGAGCCCTCACCACTCTGCTGTCCCACCCCTGGCTGGGAATCTGACCCCAATTTCACATTATCTAGAAACCTGGCATGTTAATTTATGATGATCTCTACCCTGGCTTCCCTTGTGGCTCAGATGGTAAAGAATCTGCCTGCAAAGCAGGATACCCAGGTTTGATCCCTGGGTCGGGAAGATCCCATGGAGAAGGGAATGGTAATCCACTCCAATATTCTTGCCTGGAGAATTTCACGGACAGAGGAGCCTGGCGAGCTATAGTCCATGGGGTTGCAAAGAGTCGGACACAACTGAGCGACTAACACTCTCACTTTCTTCCCTGGTAGACAGGCCACATGCAATACAAACTATTTCATCTCATAATGATAGTAAGAAGCAATCTCTTTTAAAATTTCTGTTTGTTTGTTTTTCTTTACCTGCTCATCTCCACCCCAAAGGCCAACTCATCATGGCACTGTGGGAGGCACCCGACGGGAATGAGCCCTCCTAGGTTCCCGGCCTGTGTATTTGCCATGTGGCCTTGGGAGAGATATTTCACCTTTCAGGTACTCGACTGGTCCGTTAGTAAAATGAGAACATTGAACTACATGACCCCAAAGTCTCCTCTAGCTCAAAGATTCCAGGATTTTATTTTATAGTAATCAAAGAAATGAATATTGAAATAGTGAGCTACTTTTTTCTTCTTCATCAAGCTGGCAATTATTAAGAAAACAATAATACTCGGTGCTGGCAAGGATACAGGGAAATAGGCACTCCCTCATCCACTTTTGCTGAAAATATAAATGGGAACATATTGATACTTTGTGGAAAGTAACTGAACAATTTTTCAATCAAAAGCCTTTTAAGATGTTCCCAGCCTGTAATGCCACAACTTCATTTGGGGAAATTTATCTTCAAGAAGAGACATGTGCAAAAATTTACTACAGAGATGTTTATGCCAAGATTTGGTACAAAGATGCTTGTCACAGCACTGTTTACACTGGGGAGAAAAAAGCAATCTACCTGTCCAGCGGCCGGGGATTAAATAAAATATGCTGCACTTATATGATGCATCATATGAAAATCATGTTTTAGAAGAACAGTTAATGATGTGGGCAAACATTCACAATCGTCAGATTTTTAAAAGTTAAAGAGTATATAATCTCAAATTCACAAGGTAATGAAACCTGTGTACCAAGGCCTATTGAGTCTTCCTCCTAAATACACGCAGGATCTGTCCTTTACATCACCCGCACTGATGAACCCCCAGTTCATCACCATGATCACAAAACTTTGATTGCAACCCTCTTCTCCAATCCACTCACTGTAGCAGCTGACTCTTTGCGATCTCATGGACTGTAGCCCACCAGGCTCCTCTGTCCATGGAATTTTCCAGGCAAGAGTAGTGGAGTGGGTTGCCACCTCCTTTCTAGTGGGTCTTACCGACCCAGAGATCGAACCCTTGTCTCTTGCATCTTCTGCATTAAAAGGCGGATTCTTTACCACTGAGCCACCTGGGAAGCCCCCCATTCATTGGACAATGTGCTAAAATGATATCTAAACCCAAATCTAACATCTCCACCATCTCTATCCATGGACCCCCATTCCACCCACCTCAGAAAATGTCCAAGTCCCTTCCTATGGCCTTTGGGTGAGGGATGGCACAAGGCCCATGCACCAGCCGGCTATGTCGGCCCCAGAGGGGCTCAAGCCTGGTCTTGGGAGCAGAGGAGAAAGAGCTTTCCCTGACACTGTGAGATGTGAGATGCCAGAACTCTCTGCGGTGGGGGTGGCGACGGGTGGAGCTGGAGGAGGCAGAAAGCTGGAAGAGGTGTTTGCAGGTGGCCTGGGCCCTGGGGGTGTCCCTGCCCCTCTCTGGCCTCTGTTTCTCTCATCAAGGGGCAGAATGTAAACCAGTGAGAATATCCAGCTCAAGAGGACAGAGGACTTGCCTCCGAGGACCAGCTGCCTCCGGGAGAGGTTTAAAGGGTCTCCCCCAGAACCAGGCAGCGCTAAATCCTCCGACTCTGGGGCCCCTGTGCTGTCTGTTTTCCAGAGGAAAGGGAGGCTCCAGGAGACGAGGTTTGCCCAAGGAAAGGGCCAGAACCCCAGCATATCCGGCCCCCGGGGTCTACGGCCCTCTCAGAGACTCTGTGGCTAAACATCCCCCCGCTCCCCTCCAGCCCACGCTTGGACCTCAAAGCCCTCTCCCCTTTAGACCCACAGAGTCACTTGGGCAGGTATTGCAGATGAGCAAACTGGGCTCAGAGAGGGTGAGTGACTCGCCTAAGGTCACAGAGCGTGAATGAGGACCCGGCCCCATTCTCCAGGATACAGAGTTTACAACGGATTTGATATTTCTTGCCCAAAGGCCCAGCCCCGCGTTAAGAGTCTAACCTCGATTCCTCCTGCTGGTGCTCTGTTTAGTTTTCAGTGGAGTCAGGGAGCAGCCTCCTGGGTCTTACCCGCACGCACATGGGATGCAGAGGGTTTGCAGAAGCCACCTTCCTTCCTAAGGGCCTTCCTTCTCCTGAGTGGCTTATCCTTTGCCTGGTGGTGGGGCCCTCCACACCCCGACTTGCTCATTTATCTTAAGATGAGTGCTTAGATCCTGCCTCCTCCAAGGCAATGTCTTGTCCTCTCTGGCCAAGCAGATTGGGAGGGGGAAGTAACCCTCAGAGAGTATCCCTTACCCTGGAGGAAGGGACCCTCTTAGACCCTTCCCAAAGCCAGAGAGATGTGACAACCAGCATCTCTCAACCAGACTCCTGGGATCCCCTTCTCTGCTCTGGGTCGCAGAGGCCTTAGCTGCTGGCTCCCCCAAAAGCCCAGCCAGCCGCTCCTCCCTCCACATTCTGGGCATCAGGGAAAAGGCCAGAGAGGCTCCAGGCTGGCGAGCTAGGGCAAGGCAGAGCCCGGGCCGACCAAGGAGAGGTGACCTCCTCTGAGTCTTGGAAAGACGGTCCATGGGGAGAGCAGTGAGCACCGTAAGGAGAGAAGAAAGGGGGAGAGGGGTGGAGCTTTCTGCCTCTTGGAACCGGCTGGCTTGGGTCCAGAAGCCTTTAAATGGAGGCAGCTCAGACCACAACAAATGGCCTGAGCGCCACAAGCTCAGCTTTCCAGATGACCTGCCTGGTTTCCACCTGAGGGCAGGAATTACATCTCTCTCATTCACATCTCCATCTCTGGGCCCGGCACAGAGTGGGCATTCAGGGAATAGTAGATCAGGGCAGCCTCAAAATTAACAAGTCGGGGAGAGGGGGGCAGGGAGACTGCTGCGGGTACAACAAGAACCTGCTAAGACTCGGGCCAACCAAAAGTCTCATCATTCTATGCCTCCTGAGTGCCAGGCACAAAGACCAGGGCCGTGGAAGATTCCTCTGCAGAAAAATGAGAGGTACTTTGCTCACAAGATATATTTGCGACCAGTTCAGAATGAAGCTGAACTGTATAGTCAAAACAATGCGTTAATTACGATCACTAACATGTATCCTTAAATCCTTGACAAGTGTGTGTCACACATTAAGGAGCCAAGTGGCTTAGAGTTAAAGAATCCACCTGCCAACGCAAGAGACATAAAAGACGCGGGTTTGATCCCTGGGTCAGGAAGATCCCCTGTAGAAGGAAATGGCAACCCACTCCAGTATTCTTGCCTGGGAAATCTGATGGACAGAGGAGCCTAGCAGGCTACAGTCCATGGGGTCACAAAGCAGTCAGACACAACTGAGCGATTAAATAGCAACAACCATTCACCTTGTATCATGTTGTGTGCAAATTATCTTGTCCCCTTGTCACATACCCTCGGAATCAGGTACCATGAGCACACCCATCTTGCAGATGAGGAAACTGAGGCTCAGTTAGGTGAAGAGCTGGCCTGTCCCATAGTCTGGGCACACAGGGCTGACAACAGCCTCAACAACAAGCTGGACATGAGCGGGCCAGACCTCATAGAAACCAGGCCGCTGGCCACACCGAGCACTGTTCAGTGAGTCCCAGCTGGGCAGGGCCTGCACCTCTCGCAAACCTCCTGCTGCCCCTGGATGTGAACTGTGCTGGAAAGGGGTGAGGATTGGGTTACAGGGTGCTGATGACTTACAAAATCTTATATGCAGGGGAGGAAAAAAGTCTGCTTTGCAGTGTCAGGGCTGAATGAAGAAGCAGTTCAGCTAGGCTGAATCCAGATGCACCTAGGGAGGGCCGCATAGTGGGAGCTTCAAGACTGCCTCCTGCTTACACACACACACACACACACACACACACACACCACCAAGATCGTCTCTTCCAAAAACAGGAGGCTCCCCACCAAGGATGGCAGCTGGCACTGACTGAGGTGTGGACATCTGGGGTTCCCCTAGGGGTCCCCTGTAGCCTTTGGCAGCAGGTTGTGGGTCACCCGAGGTGGTGGCCTAGGCCACCAGGTGATGCTGACACATGCTGGGACCCCCAGAACCAGCTGTGGGTCTTGAGCCAGGAATCCTCAGAACCAAGGTCTGCATGACAGACACTCGTCAAGGAGACAAGTGCCTGGGCCCAGCTCAGACTCTGAGAATCGGAAATCTGGGAGGCAACCAGACCCGGGCACCTTGGTATTTAACTGGGGCTCTCCAGGAGATTCTGACATTTGAGAGTCCTCCCTAAGCGCTCCTTTCTGGACCCTGTACAAAACACAGAATCCCTTAAACAAAGAGCAGATGGCTCCAAGCCCTGTCACCAGGAGGCCCAGCTGGGGGCTTTAGAACTGGCTGCAGGCTTTCTCTGCTGTTCCTGCTGGGAGGTTCTTCATTCAATAGAGACCTGTGGCCCTACTAAGTGCCAGCACAATCAGAGAAGGAAGGGCCTGCTCTGGGGGAGCGGACACCAGCAAGGGAGACAGACAGAAGGCCCGTGAGCCCGCCACCATCTCCGTCAGCCCAAACCCAGTAAGAGCTCCTGAGAAAAAGTACCCGGCTTGTTCACTCCCTCAGCGAAACTGTTCCAGGTCTCCAAAGGCCTTTAAAAATAGACCGGCTCAGCCCAGCACCACGGGGCTGGTTCCCAACAAGGCCTTGTTGACTCAACTTCTCCCGAAGTTGCTAGATCTGCCCAGAGAGAGGGGAGTAGACAAAATGACCTCCCCAGGAACCTTCCCATCCGAGTCTACCAACATGAGCTTAGAAATTGGAAAGAGGAAAAGCTTCTCTGGATTTCTCAGGGTGAGTTCTGAGGTCTCTCGAAGGGCATAACTTGGGAGCCAGACAGCCCTGGATTCAAGTCCTGGCATCGCCTGGTGACAGGGGTGCTGTGGGATCTTGGGTCCTGGAACCACTGTGAAGACAACACGTTAGCAAAGCAAGGAGCTTGCCGCGTGATGCGCTCCAGGAGCAGGAACCTGGGCTTCACTCAGCTCACAGGCACCTCCCCTGCTCCCCACCATGACAGAGACACCCTGGAGCACCCAAGCCCACCCCTCCTTTGAAGCCCACCGTGTGCTCTGCCCAGAAAGACCCCCCCGGGCAGCCTGCCCGCTGACAGCTATGGGTCACATCCAGACGGAGCCTGCAGGAAGGCCCAGCAAGCCTCACAAAACCACAGCCGAACTGGAAAGGACCACCTGCCCAGCTCAGAAAGAGGGTGAGAGGAGCAAGGATGGAGTCCTCCAAGCCTCACTCCCTTCGAGGAGCAGCTGCTGGGATGTGAGCGCCGTGCTGCAGAATTCCACTGGAGAAGAGCCAGTACCTCTAGCGGAAGAGCACCCACTCAGGAAAGCCCCCTTCATTCCAAACACACGGGGACCAAGGGGCACGGAGCGGAAGTGTGGGCTCGGGCAGACCTGCAAGCGTGCTCAGAAGATCAACCGAACGGGGTTGGGGGGTGGGGAGCAGAGGTTGTGCAATGCACCACCAGAAGCGGAGCCTCCATCAACGGGTGCAGCTGGTGGTCAGTCTGCCACCTCCAGGGAGGGCGCAGAGCTGCCGGATCCACACAGCTGCCCAGGTATGGGTTCTGAATTCCAACCCAAGCCCAGAATCTCTGCCCCCTTCCCAGTCAGATCCCCCAGGCAGAAGCCCTTCCTCACCCCTCAGCAGTCTTTCTTGAAATCCCCCAAAAGAGACCATCTGTGGGTCAGGACCCAGTGCCATTAACCCTTGGCGTGCCAGGGGTATCTCCCAGAGGCTTGCAGGGAAGGAGAAGTCTGGGATGGAGAAACTGGAGATGTGAGCGAACTGGAGAGGTGTGGAATTGGACAAGTGGAGAGAGACACACTGGGACAGACCTAGGGACATCTGAGATGGGCAGACCCTCCTCTCATGGGTGCCCCAGATGGTTACAGGATGCATAGGGCCAGATCACCTAGGGCTGCAGGAACCCACTTCCCAGTCTGGCAAGTAGAGATGGAAGCCAGGAAGGTGAGATCAGGGCCAGAGGAGAGATCAGCCTGGAAGTCCTGCAGCCAAGAGGGCGCCCAGGACCCTTCGCTGCCGCCAGCTCTCTGGCAAGTCTTCCCCCCCGCCACCCAACACCCCCCTAACACACGATCAGGGCCAGGGAGGGGGCGACAGGCCAACCTCGCAGCAGTAGCAGCGGCAGTAGCAGCAGCGGCATCGTGATGCATGAATCACCCGCCCCGCCGCCAGTCGGCTCCGCGCAGCCGGAGCCACCTCGCTAGCGGGCGCCCCCTCCGCGGCCCACCGCCCCTCGCTGGTGCCCATCCCTGCCCTTTTGGACAGCTCTGCTGGGAGGGGGCCGCGAAGGGGCCAGGGCCTGTCCTCCCGTCCCGAGGGTGGCCCCGCGCACGCTGACAGGCGGCAGCCGTCCGGGGCGCGCGTGGAGAGGGGGTGGGGGGGGTGCCCTAGAACAATAGCGCCAGGTGTGAGGCCGGGGGCGCGGCCGCGAGCTTCCGAGGGCCCCGGGGCGTGGGGGCAGAGCAGGGGACGGCCGAGGGAGCGTGGCTGCCTCGCGGGGAGCTGGCCCCTGGCGGGCGGACAGTGGGGGCGCGGAGCGGGCTGGTGCGGGAGAGGGGGCGCGCGTGGGGGGAGGGGCGCGAGGGGGCGGGGGCAGCGCCGGGGGCGCGGCGCGGGGGTCCCGGCGGGCGCACTCACAGTAGGTTTTCCTGGTCAGCTCCTCCACAACTTCAGGCTTCAACTTGCTGTTGGATTTCCCCATCCTCGGCGGCCGCGGCCCCCGCGCCCCGGGCCAGACCCCGTCGGGGCACCCAGCGGGAGCGGCTGGGCCGGGGCGGGGCGCGCGGGGGGGGGCCGGCGGGCCGGGCAGGGGCCGCGCCTTTGTCTGCGCCGGGCCGGCGGGGCCGGGGCACGGGGGCACCGTACGGCAGGCCCGGGCCGTCCGGCCGCCGCCCTCTCCGGGCGCCGCGGCGCGGAGCTGCGCTGGGCTGGGCGCCGACGCGGCCGCGCTGTCGCCGCGGTCGTCCCTGGTTACTGAGCTCCGCGGCACATGCTCGCTGCTGCGCTTCGCTCTCGCCGCCGCCCCTGCGCTCCCCGCCTCCCGCCCGCACCGGCGCGCCGGGGGTGGACCCGGAGCCGCCACTCAGCGCCCGGCGCCACCTCCCGCCCCGCACCCGCCCGCCTGGCCGGGCCTGCGCCGGCGGATCGGCGGCCCCGGGGAGCGCCGAGCCGGGCCGGCGGAGGGGCGTCCCCCCTCCCCCGGCTTCATCGGTCCCCGAGCCGGGAGGGCGAGGTCACCCCCAACCCCCGTCACCTCCCTGGCGGCGATCCACGGCGCTCCGGCCCCCGCACCCAACCCCACCCAGGGCGGAGCCGGGCCGGGGAGGGCCCGGAAGATCTGACTTGAATGAGGCCGAGGCTCGGGCCCGGAGACATTCATTCATTCGACACGGATTTGTGGGGCGCTGGGGATGCCGTGGAACAGGACTGGCGCGGTCCCAGCCCTCACGGGGCGAGGGGCGGGAGAGGGGACCACAGGGCTCCGCAGGATAGCACATGTGGTGGCGGGGGGCATCTACTGGCCCGGGGAAGGTGACCTCCAAGCCCGGAGGAAGAGAGGGGGGCAGGGTGGCTGGGAACGTGTTCAAGGCCCCAAAATCCTAGAGGAGGGGAGGCCTGAGCCCCAGGGAGAGAGCCTCTCCGGCACATGCACATCCCGGGGGTATGATGAGCGAGAAGGGCAGGGCCGGTGGGGACAGGCCTGACCTCTCCCCAAGAAGCTGCTGCTGCTGCTGCTAAGTCGCTTCAGTCGGGCCTCCGCGATTTAACAGGGTCAAATCTGCCCTCTCTGCATCTCTGGACTCAGTGTGGAGGGGCGCTCTGGGCCGGAGCTGAGGCCCAGAGCATTAGCCAGGGCTCCACCTGCATGGACAGAGGCCGCGATTGCCGAGCGGGGAGTAAATGGTGAGGGAGCGTCTACAGGGCCTTCCCCGGCCACCTCATCTCCAATGTCAATGTGATGGGATCTCTCCTCTCCCTTCCCCAGCTTCATCTGTTTTTCTCTTTAGCAACTATCACAGATTTCATTAGCAGATTGTTTTCATCATGGTTTGCTGTCCCCTCCGCTAGAGTACCATCCCCACGCCCCTCCGCCCCTGACACGCCCCAGGGAGTCTTGTCTTACCTGTAGTTGTATCTCCAACATCTAGAAGGCCCTGACTTGCAGTGGCCATTCAGCCATCCTCTGTGGAGGAGGGAGGGGCTGGCGGAGGAGGGACACCAGTGCTGGGGGCCTGGGGTGGACAGAACGAGGCAGGAAGTGTGGCCTTCCCTTAGACCTGAGGGGATGAGGTGGTGGGCTTGGTCTCTTTTCATCCCCATGTTGGCACAGTGTTCAGACCTCAGGGGATCCGGGAAGCCCAGAGGAACTGAGGAGACAGAGAAATCCCGCTTCCCAGCCCTTCCAATTGCCTCCTCCTCCCTCCAGATACATCCAGTCCAGCTTTTCCCCTGAAGGCCTTGCCTGGGTCTCTGGCCCAGGAGGACTTGCTGGCCTCCTGGAGTTCATTCTGTCAAGAAAATGGGGAGGGCATGGACCCCAAGATCTGGGCCCACAGTTGGAGGCACCTGGGCTAGACTTGGGAGCAGGATGTCTCAACTGCAAGGACTGGCTCAGAATGGACCCCACAGAGGGGCTCGGAGCTGACCAGCCCTGCCTGAGTGTCCTGTCTGGGAGGAGGGGCAGCCAATACGGGGACCAAGGCCAGATCAGGACGGCAGTGACAGCTGTAGCAATGAAAGGACTTCCTCTGGTGGTCCAGTGGCTAAGACTCCACGCTCCTAATGCAGGGGGCTGGGGTTCCATCGCTGGTCAGGGAACTTAATCCCACATGCTGCAACTACGAGCGTGCACGCAGCAACTAAAATTCCCACGTGCTGCAAGTGAGACCTGGTGCAGCCAAATAAATACGTAAAAGTAAATGTTAAAAAGATGTCACTTTACTGGGGAAAAAAGTACTCAATTCAGGGGAAACCTGTGGTCCATTTCCTCAGGGACCTCCTCCTCCGCTGCCTGCCCCACAGTGGTCCCCAAATCACGCTCATAAAGAATGCCATGAAAGGACGTGAACCAGGCACAGAAATGCCTGTAGGAGCAGGGAGGCTCCTGGGGGTTTCCCAGATCCACAAATGGTCACTCAGCAAATATTTACTGAGCACCTATTACGCGCCGGGCCCCACAGGATAGAGACAAAACTCTTCCTATTGGGGAGCACACAGTTAACGAGTACTGCACTGTGCTACGTCGCTTCAGTCGTGTCTGACCCTTTGCCACCCTATGGACCATAGCCCACCAGGCTCTTCTGTCCTTGGGATTCTCTAGGCAAGAATACTGTGGGTTGCCATGCCAGAGAGTGATATAAACATAAAATGCATGAGTAAAATATACAATGTCAGAGGTGAAAACATAGTAAGGCAGAGAGGGAGATGGTAAGTGCTGGAGCGGGAAGGGGTGGGTGTTCACTAGCAGGGAGGCCTCACTGAGGATGCGCTGTTTGAACAAGAACCTGAAGGAGGGGTTGCCCTGAAGTGGAGCCCAGTTGGCCTGTGGGTGGCCTGGCAGGGGTGCAGCGCGGTGAGGCTTGGAGAGTTTAGAAGAGGCAGGAGATGAGGTCAGACTCGGGAATCTGTTGATACTCACCTGGACCCCTGGGCTGCTGAGCACTGACGCCAGGCAGGCAGGGTGAAAACAGGGACCTTTGGGGGGTCACAGTCATCAATGGGGATGGAGGTGGGCGGGCCCAGAGTGGCGGGGAGGATATGGAGAGAACTGGTTAGACTCGGTTATATTTTGGAGGCAGCGACGGCGAGATACCCGAATAGATTGAGTGGGGCTGTGAGACAAAGAGAGAAGGGAGTCAAGGTCCAGGCTTGGGATTTGATCTGAGAAGTGGGGAGTGGTCAGGTTTGCAGGTGGGAAGAGCAGGAGTCCGGTTCTGGACGTGAGAGGTATGAGATGCCTGTTAGTTGCCCAAGCGGAGATGCTGAAGAAGCAAGTGAATCAGGCGCCTGGAGTTCATGGGCAGGCCCAGGCTGCAGGGAGTAGCTGAGGCGTCCTGCTGGCAGAGACGCGAGTTAAAGTTCTGTGACAGGATGGTCAGTAAGGGAGCCAGTGTCGTCAGAGGACTGAGCCCCAGGGGCACAGGCTGGGGAGACGGGAGATGTGGGCAGTGAGGCAGGAAGAACACCTGGAGCCTGGGGTGTCCCACAAGTCACCGGAAAGAGGGAAGAACACGTACTAGGAAGAGAAAGAGAGATACACAGGAGCTGGTCTGGGGCGAGGCTGGGCAGGGTGTTCTGGGTCCTCAGGATGTAGGAACATGCGTGGGGAGGTGCTGGGTCTTGGAGCCAGCCTTCCCCTCTTTCCTAACCTGGATTTGGGCTCAAAGGGTCCCCACCCACACCCAAATGCCTTACCCTGAACCATGCTGAACGCAGCACTCAGATTCACTCTCTGAGGCCCTGGTTGTTCTCACGAGAGCACTGGTTCCAGTTCTTTCTGCCACGGGAATTTGGTGTTTAAGGTGCAGAAAAATGTGTAGCTGGGCTTCAAACCAGGATTTCATGACCAGATTTCCACCTCAGAAGGTCCTCTCTGCTGCTATGGATTGGAGGGGGCCGATGAGGGATAGAGGCCAGTGAGGAGCCAGGGAATCAGGCCCACTGATTAGATGGGGGTTGGGAGCGAGAGAGGGGAAGGGACCCAATGGATCCCTGGTGGAGGGGGAGCCCGGCAAGGAGCAGGTCATAAACCAGTGCATATAAATAAACAAATTAGTTCCATATACCTATGTAGAAAGCAGTCTGAGGGGTATAGGGAGGTGTGTGTCCGGAGAAAGTCCGTTTCATTCCATCAGTCAGGGGGATGCCAGCGAGGGCTGCCCAGGTGCAGCCAGCTGCTAGGAGCGGGGGTATGCTGGAATCTGGCCCAGTGGAGGGGAGTAGAAGGAGGGGAAGGGACCCACTGAACCCCTGGCCTTGAGCAGGCATCCTGAGGCCCAGGTCCGGGCCTGATCATGTTCCTTATGCACCATGTGAAAGTGTCATGTAAATGTTACTCGCTGAGTCGTTTCCGACTCTTTGCAACTAAATAGACTCTAGCCTGCCAGGCTCCTCTGTCCATGGGATTCTCCAGGCAAGAATACTGGAGTGGGTTGCCATTTCCTCCTCCAGGGGATCTTCCTGACCCAGGGACTGAACCCAGGTCTCCCTCATTGTAGGTGGATTCTTTACCGTCTGAGCCACCAGGGAAGCGCCACGCACTGTGACTTTTGCAAATCATTTCCCATCTCATAGATGTAGCGGATCTTCTCACGGGAGAAGGATTTACAAGCATCAGAAATGCTTTGTACAGGCTCACACAGAGTTAATATCTCTAATCTATTAAGAACTTGCAGGGGCTGCCCTGGTGACTCCATGCAAACAGTCTTCCTGCCAATGTGGGGGACAGGGTTCAATCCCTGGTCTGGGAAGGTCCCACATGCCAGAAAGCAACTAAGCCCAAGCCCCTCAGCTACTGAGCCTGTGCTTGAAAGCATGGGAACTGCAACGACTGAAGTCCCCCCACCCTAGAGCCTGTGCTCTGCAATAAGAGAAGCCGCTGCAATGAGAAGCCCAAGCACCTCAACTACAGAGTGGCCCCCACTCGCCACAACGAGATAAAAGCCCTTGGAGCAACAAAGACCCAGTACAGCCAAAAAGTAAATAAAATTTAAAAAAAGAACTTTCAGAACTTCCCTGGTGATCTAGAGGCCAAGATTCCAACACAGGGGGCACAGGTTCAATCTCTGGTCAGGGAAATAAGAGCCCACGTGCTGAGAAGTATGGAGGCCAAAAAAAAAAAAAAAACAAGAACTTGCAAGCTGATAAGAAAAAGATGAGCCCTCAAAACCTCCATAGAAATTGGGACTGCATATATATGGAATCTAGAAAGGTAGAATGGATGATTCTACCGTGCAGGGCAGCAAAGGAGACGAGAACATGAAGAGCATAGCTTTGGACACAGTTGGAGGAAAAAAGGGTGGAATGATTTGAGAGAACAGCACTGAAGCATGTCCACTACCATATGTTAAATAGGTAGCCAGTGGGAGTTTGATACATGATGCAGGGAGCCCAAAGCCGGTGCTTGGGATGGGGTGGGGACGGAAGAGGGATGGAGTTCAAGAGGGAGGGAATATGTGTGTACCCATGGCCGGTTCATGGTGATGTATGGCAAAAAGCATCACAATGTTGTAAAGCAATTATCCTCCAATTAAACAATAATAAAAAATAAAGAAATCAGGGAAAGGGCTCAAAGAGGAAACAGGAGGACAACAAACGCTGTCCCTGACAACTCATCAGAACCACACAAAACCAAAAAAAAAAAAAAAAATGGAGTCAATGCCCATAACCCAGTGTTGGCAAAGGAGTGAGAAAGTGGGCATCTGGACACTGCCAGGCAGGGTGTGAGCTGGTACAACCGTTCTGAAGAACATTTTGGCAGTAAACAGCCAAATTCTCTGACTCAGCAATTCCACTTCTAGGAAATTATCCGAAGTCAACAATTAGAGCTCTGTACAAGTGTTTAGCTGCAAAGACGCTACTGTAGCGGCATTTCTAACAACAACAACAACAACAAAATGGGAACAATTTACAAATCGAAAAAAATGAGGCATTCATTTATCCATACCATGGAATCCTGTCCAGTACTTAATTCTCGCATGAATGGAAATCTGCTTATGTGAGACAGATCAGTCACCAGCACGAAAAGCTTCACAAATCCTAGGATGATGCCAATTGTGAGACTGAAAAAACAGTGTTCCTCACTGTAGGTTTGTTTGTGTTTTTTGGGCCATGTCGTGTGAGTTGCGGTATCTTAGGTCCCCGACCAGGGAGCCAACCCACATCCCCTGCAGTGGAAGTATGGAGGCTTAACCACTGGACCACCAGGGAAGCCCCTGGGTGTCTTAATTAAGTAGTTTTTAATCATATTTTTTCTCCAAATTTAAAAATAACTGTCAAAAATATATAATCCAGGATCTCCTGCAGAAAAAACAGTCTCAGTGGTGAAAAGGGTTCCCTGGTCCAATGCTTTGTGGGGGCTTCCCATCTAACAGGGGATATTAGCATACTAAAGTCTCTGAGAAGGCCTGCGGGAAAAGACATTTGTTTTATTTCAGCATTTTCATGCTTACTTTTTCCTTACGTCCTTAAGTCCCATGGAATAAAGGACCATGAAGAGCCCACTGTTTTACAAGTTCTGACTCCCATGGGAGAAATGATGTCATGAAGAGGTGAGACAGATGGGTTGCCATTTCCTTCTCCAGGGGATCTTCCCAGCCCAGGAATCGGACCTGGGTCTTTACCAACTGAGCTATGAGGGAAGCCCACTTAAACTCCTTAAACCTCAGTTTCCATATCTGGAAAGTGGGCATAATAAAAATACCACCTCCCCACAGAATCATTAGGAGAATTATGTGATGTATGGAGATACTTGGCACTCCTTAGTAAAGACTGGCTATTATTTTGTGCGTGAGTCTCTAAGTCATGTCCGACTCTTTTCGAGCTCATGGACTGTAACCCACCAGGCTCCTCTGTCCATGGGATTTCTTGGGCAAGAGTACTGGAGTGGGCTGCCATTTCCTCCTCCAGGGGATCTTCTGACCCAGGGAGTGAACCTGTGTCTCCTGTGTCACTTGCATTGGCAGGCAGATTCTTTACCACTGAGCCACTTGGGAAGACATTATTATTTTTGATGCATAATAATATATGTTTTAATAACATTATAATTATTGTTACTGACAAAGGAAACGAGAAATCATTTAATGCCACTATTGGTGGAAAGGACCCTGAACCGAGTGTGAATGCCAGTCGTAGGGTCGGGTCTGGAGCCCCTCTGAGCTCGGTCTCCTCACTCCTAAGTTGGGATGGTGGGTCCCTGGGGAGCCCACTGCCCCTCAGGGCTGCTTATGGGCCTTGCAAGGGGGCTTCCCTGGGGCAGAAAGTGAGGCTGTCTGTCTCAGGAGCAGCTGAATGAGTGGGTCTGTGAACAAGAAGAGGGTGCAGAGCTCACTGGCCTGGGGACAGAGGTCTCCCTCTCCAGTTCTCATGGGTGCCCGGGGAAGTGAGGAAGGAGCTCTTTGCTCCTGCAGTGACTGTTGGCTCCTGCTCTCCATTAACAGGTGGTGTTCCAGTCCTCAGTCTCTGCCCCATGAGCTTGGGAGACCTCTGAACCTCACCTCCCCAGGAAAGCTTTCTGTAAGGGTCTCGAGTGAGGTGCTTCTTACAAGTGGGCAGCTAGACACACACACTCACACACACACACACATACACGCACACTCCTATTGTCCCACAGTGAGCCTCATGCCCAGGCAAAGGCATGGTCTGCTGGCTGATGCTCCCCGCCCTTGCCAACCACACTGAGGATTGGGATCAGGGGAGGGTCAGAAATCCATGCTTGTCCCCGACCCAGCTGAAGCGAAATGGGCACTTAGGGCGCCTCACAGTAAGGGCAGCCTTGGGGCGGTGCTGGTTCTTCCCTGACATCCCAAGCCCCTAGATCCCAGAGATGGAAGCCCATTGATGGTAGCAGAACCAGCGATGTCTGTACACACAGAAGCGCTCAAGGAACCAAGGGAAAGACCGGAGACCCAGCTGCGGAGGGGCAGGAGCCAGAGTCTCCAGCGTGTGGGAGCTAGCAGCAGAGGCAAGGAAGCCCTGTCTCCAGGCTGGGGTGTCCTCTGGCCTCTTCCTCCCGCTCTGCAGCCCTTTGTGCAAACTCCAGTCCCGAGAGAGACTGTGTGATGGCCACCCGGGGCTTCTGGGGACCACACTGGATGGGGGATGGGCAGGGCAGCTGGTCGGACAGCTGCCCCCACTCCAGGAGGGAGAGGTCTCCCTCTCAAGTAAACTGGATGTGTTTTCCAGAAGAATGGGGTTCGGGTTAGTGGATGATGACCGGGACCCTGCTTCTCAGGGGAATGTTTCAGCCTCTGCAGACAGTATCCTCTGTGCCAGCTGCCCAGCTCAGCCTTCTATTCCCTCCTGCCCCCCAGGCTGAGTCACACAACCCAGTCCTGGGAGAGGATCTGATGGGCTTGCGTGAGTCAAGTGTTTGCCTGGTCCAATCAGCCCTGGCCAGCGATGTTAGGTCCCATAGTTCCAGCTTCAGAGGTCCACCTTCCAGGAAGTGGAGCTGGACAGATATCCCGAATGCCAGCGACCACTGCGTTTGAGAATCCTCAAAACTGGGAGCCTCTATTTGAAGCCTCCCAGGTCCAATGTGCCCACCTCGTGGATGGGAGAAAGGCAGACAGAGGCTTGCTTCTCTCTGCGGGGCGGGAGCTGGGTCCTGCGGCTTCTGCTGGGCATGGTGAAGCCTCCAGACCCCAGCGGGCTCTCTGGGGTCAAGCTCGGACATGCTCAGAGCAGGAGTGGGAAGAGGGACAGCTCTCTTGGAGGCACAAACCCTGGAGCCCGTGATCACCCTGGGTGCCAGCGAGCTGCCCACCGCCTGGCTTACCCCCAGCACGTCGGTGAGATGCTTGTTGGTTTCTGAGCCAGGCCCAGCCCCTCCTTGTCCTCGGGAGTGCCAGAGCCAGTGTCAGGAGCCATGACTCCTGTGGGCAGATCCAAGAGACACTTTCTGGGAGAGGGCCTGACAGTCGCTGGGGCCTGGCCCAGCTCTCCCAGGGTCCCAGCCCCCATGCAGCAGTTACCTCTGCGCCAACCCAGCAGCCGCATGAGGGCATCACTGCTTGTGTCTTGGCACTGCTGCCTGGCTGGGGCCCAGTCCAGCAAAAGCTCAGACCACACTGATGAATGGGGGTGGTGACTCTTCAGCCCCTGATGCCCCTTCGGCCATGATGTTAGATCCATCCATCTCCTTGAGGTTGACCGTGCACTGAATACAATAATGCCCAGGCCACTATCCTGGGCTCCAGGCCCACCAAGCTCCTTCCGGTACAGATTTGGACAATCGCTCTCGCTCTCCGGATCTCAGTTTTCCCATCTGTACATTGAGGAGATTCACAGTCCCTTCCGGCTGTGACACTGGGTGGTGAAAGAGTTCCAAGTTGGGGCTCGGTCCTGAAGCATCAGAGCTGACCAGCGTGCAAGCGGGACACCTGGCCATCTCATAGAGTCCTTCAGCATCTCTTGCATTCAGACTTGAACTTGGTGAAGAGCAAGTCCTGTGGTAACAGTGGCAGCTACCACTCACTGCGCTGCTGCTGTGTGCCAGGACGTGTGCCAGGTGCTTCCAGAGTGCCAACTCATGGGCCTCGGCAAATCCTGCAGGTTAGGCAGCCAGGCCCAGAGAGGTTGAGGAGCTGGGTCTCAGTCACACAGCTCTGGCCATAGGGATTCAAGTCAAGCTTGTCTGATCCCTGGCCTGTGAGTTCACTATGTGGTACAGAAACATTCTGAAATCTGGGAATTCAACCAGGGGGCTCTGAAACAACTCAGAGTGGCGGGATGGAGTGGGGGGTGGGGGGAGGTTTGAGAGAGAGGAGCCGTAGGTACATCTATGGCTGATTCATGTTGATGCTAGGCAGAAACCAACACAATTATCCTGGATAAAAAATAAAAGCAATAAGGATGAGGATAAAATCAACTATCCTTTAATTAAAAATAAGTACATTTAAAAATAAATAAAAATTTTAAAAATCCTAAATCTGAGTACAAAGACATGTGTGCTCTGCTGAACCCATCTTCTGTAACTGCTTGGCTTTAGGGCCCACCAATGTTGGCAGAAGGCAGGGCATCCACATGATTTGGGACTACCTACTAAGGCATGGTAGGTCATCCCTGTAGCTCAAATGGTAAAGAATCTGCCTGCAATGCAGGAGACCCCGGTTCGACCCCTGGGTTGAGAAGATCCTCTGGAGAAGGGAATGGCAATCCACTCCAGTATTCTTGCTTGGAAAATCCCATGGACAGAGGAGCCTGGGGATTACAAAGAGTCCACCATGACCGAAGCGACTTGGCATGCATGCACGCATTGAGGCATGAATAAGGGAGCACCGCCACCTCTGCAAAGCCTCTTCCTCCAAAACCTCTGGGGGGCCAGGAGGGCTGCATCTGCTTGGCCTCTGACGTTTTGGGGAGGCTGCCTGACATCACCTCTTGGGGTCCAGCAAGCAGCGGACGATCATCAGCTGTGCACCTTGAAAGCCCTCAGTCTCTGCGGCCGCTGGGCCATCACTAACACGTCAATGTGCAGACCATGCGCCCTCTCCCCCGGCCACGTTCCCTCCCTGACCGCTGGCTGAGGAGGCCTGACCCAGGGCTCTATGCCCAGCACGGGGTCCTTGCCTGCCCTTCGAAGCCCAACCCACTAGGCGGGGCAGGTGGGGGTCATAGGAGGTCTTTGGATTCTGGGAACAGAGAGGCAGAATGCCATACATTAGGAGGTAGGACCAACCACTCTGGGAAGCGGGGGCACAGGGCCGAGAGCTTGGAGGTAGAGCTCTAGAACTGTCTTTTCTGGCTCCCCACCCCGCATCTCTCTGCACCTTCATTTATAAGAGAATGGCCTCTGCTCCCCCTGACTCCCAGCTGCTTCTAGGGCTGACATCCAGCCCGCCGCTGCCAAACCCCAGTGGGTTAAATATGGGGTGGGGACATCCCTCCTCCCCCCACCTCCACTCCGAGACCGCATCTAGCAACATACCCACCCAAGTACCACATCGCTGGCAGCTGGCTGGCTCCCAGGCTGGGGGCGGGAGGGCAGAAAAGACCCGCGGGTCCATGGAAGTGGCCTCTCTCACCTCCTGCCTAGCCCAGCAGCTGCTGCTTCTTGTGGTTCTCTGCCCATTCTCTCTACTTGAAGGACACCTGCCAACACCCAGCTGACGGCAGGGCCCTGCCAGCGTCAGAGCGCCCCTGGAGCCTGGGGCCTGGGGACACTGAAGGCAGCAAACCAGAGGGAAAGGGAGGTGTCACTTTCAGCTCCTTCCAAATGGGCTGCCGGCTTGGGGGTGACTTGTCTCCAAGGGTGAGGTTTGGCCCTTAGCCTGGAAGACCGTGGAAGTCAGCACAGTCTAAGGCGTGGCAGGGGAGGCCCTGAAAGGACTTGGCCCCTGACTGCCCGTGTGGCCCGAGGTTCTCCCTGGTCTGCTGCGTGGCTGGGTTTCCCAGCATGCCGCTCTGGAAGAGTAAATAAAGCCTTGTTAATAATTCTGTCTGAATCACCTGGCACGGCCTCTGGATGCTCTGTGCTAAGAGTGGCTCATAGGGGCCTGGAAAGACTCATCACTGGGAGGTAAGACGATTGCAAATCCATGAGGCCACCTGCTAATGGGTTTTATGAGGCCTGGACCAGGCTAAGGTAGGAGTCCCACTACTGAGGGCCACCGATATGCAGGGTGGGCAAAATAGCCTGCATGCGAATTCCAGAAGGGGTAAACGAGCTTCATCTCAAAACCAAGGAAATCAGTTTTAAAGATCAAACCAGTCAATCCTAAAGGAAATCAACCTTGAATATTCATCGGAAGGACTCATGCTGAACCTGAAACTCCGATACTTTGGCCACCTGATGCAGAGTCGACTCACTGGAAAAGACCCTGATGCTGGGAAAGACTGAGGGCAAAAGGAGAAGGGGGCGACAGAGGATGAGATGGTAGGATGGCATCACCAACTCAATGGACATGAGTTTGAACAAGCTCTGGGAGATGGTGAAGGACAGGGAAGCCTGGCATGCTTTGGTTCATGGGGTCGCAAAGAGCCAGACATGACTGACTGAACAACAACGAAACGGGCTAAAGCATAAAAGGAACTTTATTGACCCATGTAACTCAGGAATCCAGCAGGATCTGCCTTCAGGCAAGGCTTGATCCAGGTGTACAGGCTCGGAGAGGATCTGGGTTTCCTCTCTCCATTTCTGGCTCTGCATCCTCAGCACTGGGACCATTGCTGGAAGGTTCTCGAACCTGCTGCAGGTGGCAGTTTAGGCGGCCCACTTGGTGTTTGCATCCTGCTGAAACTGACCTACTTCCTCCCCTGCCAACCAATCTATGTGATGGGGTGGGGAGACAAGAGATGTGCTGATCAGTCTAAACCAGTTGAGAGCTTCAAGCCTAGAGCTGGGAGTATGGGGTCAGTCTCACCTGCACCACAAGTCTGAGAAACCTGGGGTTCCAGTATGGGATAGAGAAGAGGAGATAAAAGTGTGAGAGGCAGCAGGCAAAGCCCCTCACATCGCTCCTTTGTGCTGTAATTGTCAATACACTGATGTGATCCAATACACAGATCTGGGTGCAGTCTGATTATGTTCAGTTCAGTTGCTCAGTCATGTCCGACTCTTTGCGACCCCATGGACTGCAGCACTCTAGGCCTCCCTGTCCATCACCAACTCCCAAAGTTTACTCAAACTCATGTCCGTTGAGTCAGTGATGCCATCCAACTATCTCATCCTCTGTCGTCCCCTTCTCCTCTTGCTTTCAATCTTTCCCAGCATCCGGGTCTTTTCAAATGAGTCAGCTCTTCGCATCAGATGGCCAAAGTGTTGGAGTTTCAGCTTCAGCATCAGTCCTTCCAATGAACACCCAGGACTGATCTCCTTTAGGATGGACTGGTTGGATCTTGCTGTCCAAGGGACTCTCAAGAGTCTTCTCCAACACCACAGTTCACAAGCATCAATTCTTTGGTGCTCAGCTTTCTTCACAGTCCAACTCTCACATCCATACATGACCACTGGAAAAACCATAGCCTTGACTAGACAGACCTTTGTTGACAAAGTAATGTCTCTGCTTTTCAATATGCGGTCTAGGTTGGTCATAACTTTCCTTCCAAGGAGTAAGCATCTTTTAATTTCATGGCCACAATCACCATCTGCAGTGATTTTGGAGCCCAGAGAAATAAAGTCAGCCACTGTTTCCATTGTTTCCCCATCTATTTGTCATGAAGTGATGGGACCAGATGCCATGGTCTTCGTTTTCTGAATGTTGAGCTTTAAGCCAACTTTTTCACTCTCCTCTTTCACTTTCATCAAGAGGCTCTTTAGTTCCTCTTCACTTTCTGCCATAAGGGTGGTGTCATCTGCATATCTGATATTATTGATATTTCTCCCGGCAATCTTGGATGAATGGATAAACAAAATATGGTATGTGTGAGTATGTATATAAAATGGAATATTACCCAGCCTTAAAAAGGAATGAAATTCTGAGACGTCATAAATGAACATTGAAATTATTATGTGAAGCCAAATGCCTATTCAGATCTTTTGCACATTTAAAAAATGGGTTACCTTTTTATTGACTCATATGAGTTCTTCATACATCCTGGAAACAAGACCATTCTCAGATATATGATTTGCAAATATTCAGGCGGTCTTTTCAGTTTCTTGATGATGCCCTTTGAAGCACGTAAGTTTTAATTTGCATCAACTCCAGTTTACCTTTTCTTTATTGCTTGTCTTTGGTGTCATATGTAAGAAACAACTGCCTAATACAAGATCATAAAGATTTACCCCATGTTCTCTTGTAAGAGTTTTATAGTTTCAAATGTATGATCCATTGAGGTAATTTGGGTATATGGTGTGAGGTAAGGTTACAAATTTACTTTCTACATGTGAATGTCCAGTTTTCCTTAGCACCATTGGTTGGGGAGGGATAAAGATCCTTTTCAGATTGAATTGAATGGGTTTGGCACCCTTGTCATAAATGCTTGGGTTTATTTCAGGACTTCCTATTTTATATTATTGAGCTATGCATTCACGCTTGTATCAATACCGCCCACATTCTCTTGATCATGACAGCTTTGTGTATGCTTTGAAACTGAGAAATGGGAGTCCATCAGCCTTGTTTTTTTTCAAGATTGTTCTGGCTACTATGAAAGTGTTAGTCACTCAGTTGTGTCCCATTCTTTGTGACCCCTTGGACTATAACCTGCCAGGCCTCCCTGTCCATGGAATTCTCCAAGCAAGAATACTGGAGTGGGTAGCCATTCCCTTCTCCAGGGTATCTTCCTAACCCAGGGATTGAACTCCGGTCTCCTGCATTGCAGGCAGATTCTGCTACCATGAATTCCTCAAATTTGCAGATGAATTTGAAGAACAAATTGTGAACTTCTGCAAAGAAAGCTCCTGGGATTTGGGTAGGGATTACACTGAATTCTAAGATCAATTTGGGGAGTATTGTCCTCTTTACCAATATTGTTTCCTGATCCATGAGTATGAGATTGCTTTCTATTTATTTCAGTTCAGTTCAGTCGCTCAGTCATGTCCGACTCTCTGTGACTCCATAGACTGTGGCATGCCAGGCTTCCCTGTCCATCACCAACTCCTGGAGCTTGCTCAAACTCCTGTCCATCAAGTCGGTGATGCCATCCAACCATCTCATCCTCTCTCTGTCATCCCCTTGTCCTCCCGCCTTCAATCTTTCCCAGCATCAGGGTCTTTTCCAATGAGTCAGTTCTTCACATCAGGTGGCCAAAGTATTGGAGTTTCAGCTTCAGCATCAGTCCTTCCAATGAATATGCAGGACTGATTTGCTTTAGGATGGATTGGTTGGATCACCTTGCTGTCCAGGGGATTCTTTTTAAATCGTCTTTAATTTCTTTCAGAGCTTCCCTGGTGGCTCAGCTGGTAAAGAATCCACCTGCAATGTGGGAGACCTGGGTTCAGTCCCTGGGTTGGGAAGATCCCCTGGGGAAGAGAACGGCTACCCACTCCAGTATTCGGGCCCAGAGAATTACACAGACTGTATAGTCCACGGGGTCACAAAGAGTCAGCCATGACCGAGTGACTTTCACTAATTTCTTTCAGTGCTTTCAGAGTAGAAATTTTACACGTCTGTTAAATTTGTCTGTTTTATTCTTTTTGATGCTATTGTAAATGGAAATGTTTTACTTTCATTGTATGGACTGTTCATTCCAAGTGTATAGAAAGAGTTGACCTTTGCATATTGACCCTGCATGGTCCTTGCTTGCTTTGGCATCTCCATGCTTTACACAGCAGGCAGTCATCGTGGCAAAGCCTGCGGGTGGGGCAAGACTAGAGGCCAGGCCACCAGCCGCAAGGCAGCAGCTGAGGTTGTAATCCAGGTGACAGGTGTGTGGGGCTGGCCTGGCAAAGTGGGGAAAGAGAAATGGGTGGGCTTGAGCCACAGGACTGGGATGGGGTGGGAGAAAAGGAATTGTCAAGGATAAGGTCCATAAGTGAAGTCGCTCAGTCGTGTCTGACTCTTAGCAATCCCATGGACTGCAGCCTACCAGACTCCTCTGTCCATGGGATTTTCCAGGCAAGAGCACTGGAGTGGGGTGCCATTGTAGGTAACAGGGAATACTACTCAGTAATCTATAATGGCTTCTATGGGGAAAGAATCTAAAAAAGACTGGATATGTGTGTATGTATAACTGATTCACTTTGCTGTACACCTGAAATGAATACAACATTGTAAATCAACTATATGCTCATAAAATGTTTTTTAAATGAACAACAACAAAAAAGGGTAAGGCCCTAAGTTTTTGGCCTGGATCACATTTACCAGGATTAGGGGTAGGTGGCGTCGTGGCAGTTTCATTTTGAAAGTGTGGCTTTGAAGTGCCTTTAAAACAAGCGGAAGGAAGGGAATTAATTCCTGGCAGTCTAGTGGCTAGGACTTAGCACTCTTTATGCCAAGTACCTGGGTTCAATCCCTGTCGGGGAACAAAAAAGTTCCATAAGCCACGAGGCAAGCGAGAAACAAACAAAAAAAGCCACCAGTTCCAGAGGCAGCTGAATAAGCCATTAGTAGCTCAGGGCAGCTCTAGGCTGGAAATAAAATCCCGGGTGTCAGAGAGTGGGAAGACAGCTGGGCAGTGGCAGAGAAGCCAGCACCAAACGGATGGACGCAGGAAGCCAGCTGTGGCCAGGCAGCTGGAGAAGAAAGCTGGGGATGAAGCCTCCCAGGGGAGGGTCCCACGGTGCCGGAAGCTGCTGAAGTCACAGCAGGTAGTAACCCAGCCTCAAAGACTGCAGGAGACTTCGGCCAATGGAACCCAGACTGCACTGAGGTGGGCGTGCATGCGTGCGCGTATGCACATGCTCAGTCACATCTGATTCATTTGTGACCCCACGGACTGTAGCCCACCAGGCTCCCCTGTCCATGGCATTTTCCAAGCAAGAATACGGGGATGGGTAGCCATTTCCTTCTCCAGGGCATCTTCCTGACCCAGGGATCAAACCCGCGCCTCCTGTATTGGCCGGCAGCTTCTTGAATACTGTGCCTGGGTGGGAAAGAAGAAGACCTGAAGAAGACCTAAAGAAGCTTGCCCTGTAAGTGGGGGGTGGGGGCTGCTTAGCCTGGGGAGACTTAGTTTTTAGTTTATTTCCCCAAGTGTTTGGGGAAAAACTTGAACAAGCTGTACTGCTGGTGGGAAGGGGTCAGTTAAACTGGAAAGGGCGGGAGGGAAGAGGGGAGGAAGTAAGGGCTCAGCTCTGCCCCATGCACCCCATCCCCTGCCACTGCTCTCTCATCAAGCAGCGGGAGCCAAACTGCTTATATTCTAGTTTGCAAATACCAGTTTATTAGGTGCTTTCAGCTCTGATCGAGCCTGGAAGACTAGAGCCCAAGGCCTGAACGAGACTCCTGCTGCATGCATGATCGAGGACGACTGATGCAGAGATTCAAGCTCAGCTCTGCATGTTCTCACAAGCAGGTCCCTCTGTTTTTATGAAGGTCAGCATCCCTGGCAACTGGGAAGGACTGGTGTAGGGTGCGGTTCCTGCGAGGGGCACGACCCCATAAAATCCAGCCCCCAAACCGTGCAGGCAGCTGCTCCCCATGTGCAGGGCCAGACCAGCATGAGGGCTGGATGGATGTTCAGCAGCACCCGCTGGGCACGCAGCTCGAGCCGGGGACGGCTCAGGTCTGCGGGTCTGCGGGAAGTCAGCGCTTTCTCACCCCGCTTAGCAGCCACGTTGTTGCACAGCCTGAGGGACTGTGCAGCTCTCCACCTGCTGACCTGACGGATTCCGGGGAAGGGCAGGGCATCCAGAGGAGGCGGCTGCCACAGGGAAGCAGCCCACGTGGGCACCAGGAGGACTCCACGGGCTCCTGGGGGTGGTGGGCTGTTCTTGGCTAGCAGATCTGGGTCAGCCCTGTTTGACCAGCTCATTAGAGAAACCAGAAGGCAGCTCAGACCCACCGGCACGGGCCTTCCTGGCCCTGAGTGGCACCCCGAGATAGAGGATCCAGGTAGTGTCTTCTGAAGCCTGTGAAGCTCATGTGTAGTCAACTCAGATGCCTGTGATTCTAACCGGGGAGGAGGAAGCCTCCTTGTTCCAATGGAGGGGAGTGGTTCAGCTGGCACCCCAGCCCCTGCCTGTACCCTCCTCACCGGATTACCACTGCAACCCTGCCAGGTGGGCCCAGAGAGGATGCCAGCTCACTGCTGTGGGTCCAGAAGTCTGCATGGGTGGGCACTCAACACACCCCGTGAACTCTTCTGGGGCAGGTCTCAACCAGGGAGCTGGGCTCTTGAGGTGTGACCTGGCACAGCTGAGGTGGCATTGCCTGGGAGCTTGTTAGCAATGCAGCCTCTCAGGCCTGGAGACCTACAGAATCACAAGCCCCGGGCCCTCCAGGGGACTCAGGCTTGCTCGGGTCTGAGACGCACTGGGTGAGACAGTCCCCGGGTCCTTCCCGCACCTTCCCTCAGCTGTCCCCTTCCTGCCTCAGCACCTCGCGCTCTTGACAGCCTCACCTGACTCCTGAGCTGTCCACTCTCAGAACGCCCTGTCCCCTCTCCTCAGGCTTCATTCCACAGATACTAATAACCCAAGGCCTGGGTAGAGTCAGGAAGGGGCTGCGGGTGAGGCATGGCCGGTAACTGGAAAATCTGGGCCAGAGGACAAGGACCCGAGGCCTTCATTCCGAGCTTCTGTGAGACAGTGAACAGAGAGTCATTCGAATGTTCCTGTCAGCACAGCAGCAGTGCCTGAGGCCCGTGACTCTACCTCCATCGCCCCAAGGCTGGAGTCAGGAGACCCAGGTTCTCCTCTCGGCTCCGACACTCAGCAGGTGGGTGAGGTGGAGGGTGGACACAACCATGTCCAGGCCCCCATTTTTGCAGCTTTATAGCCAGGGATCTGAACGGACAAGTCATAGACGTCTCCTGCATGGAGGAAGCCATACACCGAAGCGGGATCCCACGCACGCGACCTTCCAGAATAGACCAGACAATGGCGTAGGCATCAGAGCAGCGTCTGTGGCAGCTGTGCAGAGGGGGTGGTGTGGACCTAGAAGGGGCATAGGGGACTTTATGGGGTCATGGAAATGTTCCATCTCAGTTAAAGGAGAGGCTGGAGCTGTTCATACACACATTAAAACTCTTCCAACTGTATGTCTGAAAGGTAAATTTTGCTGTATGTAAGTTAAACCTCCATTTAAAACATTTCTAGTAAAATAAGGGGTTTGGGATTAGATGACTTCCTCTGATTTTTCTTTTTTAAAAAAATTTTTTTATTTGGGGTTGTACTGGGTCATTACTGCTGTGTGCGAGCTTTTTCTAGCTGTGGCAAGTGGAGGCTACTCTTCATTGCTGTACAGGGCTTCTCAATGCAGTGGCTTCTCTTGCTGCCGAGTGCCGGCTCTAGGTGTGCGGGCTTCAGTAATTGCAGCTCGAGGGCTCCAGAGTGCAGGCTCGGTACTTATGGCCCCTGGGCTTAGTCACCCGAGGCACGTGGAATCTTCCCAGACTAGGGATGGAACCTGTGTCCCCTGCCACTGGCAGGCGGATTCTTAACCACCGGACCACCAGGGCAGTCTGGATTGTTTGGATTCTGACGTGGGATAACCAGCCTCGAAAGGGGGCAGACCTACGCCTGTCGAGGTGTGGGCTTTGCCCCGGGTCTCCGCCGTCAGAGCCCGTCCAGGGGCAGCAGTGCGCAGGACCTGGCTCAGAAGGCACCCCGACCCCTGTGCAGGCAGGACCCTCGTCAATTACAGCTGCTCTTCCGTCTGTTCTAAGACACGGCCTCTGGAGTTGCAGCCATGTCTGTGTTTCGGTAGCAGCTGCACAGATCTGCTAAGACACGGTAACTTCTCTAGTAGGTGTCACTACTGTCAGCAGGAGTGAGTGGGAGGCATTCACTAATTTAATGAACAAAAAATCACAAAGAAAAAAATGATAAGAGGGAAGTGGAGAGACAGCAGTCAGGAGTTGGCGACTTGCTCGGATCACAAACATACATTTCCGCCATAGAATCTTTATTTTACATGTTTGCGTCACAGCAAGAGAATCCACCCTCTACATCACCCTGATCGGAACCCCCACCTGTTATATGTTTACATAAATACTCTTCAATAATCATCAGCGTTTAACAAAGGAAAAAAATACTGACCACTCCCTCTGCATCCCAAACTAACCTGGAAAGCAAAGAATATTTACAGACATTTTCTCCCCCAAATAAAACTTATTTTCTGGATTGGATGTGTCTGAGTTCTTTTGAGGTCACATGACCAGGTAAATCCAATTTTACGATCTGCAGAAGCTGCTTAAGGCGTCAAGAAACCCCCTTGTGCAGACAGGATTTTTGGATCCTTTTGTAATGAGTGTCTTATTAAATACTAAGAAGGCTGACAGCTGGCTCCCTGACTGATATGCCTGCCCACCACCAAACCTCAGACCCTGCCTCGAGACAAGCTTGCTGTCTTGGGAGTGAGCTAAGTTCTCTGTCTGACCTTGATCTGTACTGACTTCATCAGGAACCCCCTTCCCCAACAGCCAAAAGCCCAAAGGTCCCTGGTGTGACAACAAGCGAATCTTGGCTCCGGCACCTCCCTGTCCCTCCCTTGGCTTTGTTCTTCACACAGCCCCACAGGGGAGGTGCGTGTCCATGTCCCAGAAACACTATCTGTCAGGCACACACCGTGCAGAGTGGGCGGGTGCATCGCCAGGTGAGAGGAGAGGCCCCGGGGGAAGCTGGAGAGTATCCAGCTTGCCAATCGATAACTGCATTCCAGGTGGAGGTGACAAGGACTAGCATCAACTCAGGTGAAGCTCTTAAGACCTCCTGCCTGAAAACACTGGGAGAAAAGCGGAGTAAAGGAGGAGATCTTCTAGAAAGTCTGGTGTGGTTTGTTTCTGATATACCAAGAGGTATCAAGACAAAATCTAATTTAACTTCTTCAGTGGGAAAACCATTAATTTACTGAATTCTTAAGAAGAAGAAGAAGAAAAACCCGCAGGCCACAGCACCCTGGACTCAGCCAATTCTGAATCTGCTCAAGGTTGGGGTAGGTCAGGGAAGCAAGGGTGAGGTGTGGAGAGTGGGGCAGGAGGAGGGGTGGGCAGGGACCCGGCTCCTCTGAAGCTCAGCTGCTGGGCAGCAGGAAGCACCAGTGGCCCCAGTGCTCTGCAGGGTGTGTGGGGTAGCCTGTCTCAGGCCCCGGGAGACGGCCAGAGCCACTCACAGTGGAAACCAGCATCTGTGACACCACTCCGTGGTCGGTGAGGACTAAAACAAGACATCCGTTTCCATGTGGGGGCAGAACATCACACACGGTCGAAAGCGATCATACGTGCTCGGGATAAAATTCTCCTGAGCTTGGAAAATACATCCTTCTCACAGCTGCTGGCAGAAAATGATGCAATGCACCCAGGGCTTCAGCCTGTGTTCCCAGGCTGAGCCCACGTGGACCTGACGGGCCCGGGCCAAAAGGAGGGGAGAGCGAGGGGACAGGGAGAGGGATGTGGGTCGTGGGGAGGTCACAGCGAGGGAGCAGACCCCTTGCCCTGACAGCCCCACGGAGCTGCATCATGAAGAGACTGGGTGCTGCCTTCGCTGGCTGGATATGTCCAAGGTGGGGGGGGGGGGGACCTGTAAATTTTACTCTAGAGTGGTTTCTGGAAAGAAAACTGGGCTCAGGCTATGATCTGAGAAACCATCTTTTACACTAGAGCAAGCTTCTCCTTACAAGAGAACGGGCCCCCAGGTGCGTTCAGCGGACGCGCCGCTGCTAAAATGTTACAGCACCGAGGGACGGAGAAATGGGCTAATGGAGTCTCTGGCCACTGTTAAGAGTCAGGATTAAGAGATCAACGATTTCAAAAAATAAAAAAGGGAGAGATCAGTGATTGTTCTTACTGTCCAAAAAGTGATTTTCTAGCAAAACACACACTTTATTAAAGGGAAACAGACCCTTTACCTCCTAAAATCTGGCAGCCAGTGGCACTTCTGGTCCACAGCCGGCTTCTCAGAGGAGGCAAGGGTGTCTCTCACAGGCAGATTCGGGGAGCAGGGGCAGAAAGCGAAGCTATAAATACCACTGATCACTCCTGACACGCACAATCCTCTCTGCCCAATCCTCCAACACTAAGAGGGAGGGTTTACCCACTCCGACAGCGCCCAGCACGAGCCGCGCAGGCTCTGACCGTCAGGCCGCAGCGAGCGGCTGTCAGCTGGGGAGAATGCCTGGCTTTGGACCCCAACCCCGCATCCTCACTCCAGGGTGAGGGCTGAGCGCTGCTCACAGCCATCCAAGCGACAGAGGGACAACCACACGTTTATGGAACAGGATGAAGAGCTTAAGTAATTTTGGAAACACGGGCACTACCACCGCCTGGTCTTGGACTGGGGCTTTGATTTTCCTTCCTCATCGGCCTGACTTCAAACCTTCTTGCCAGTTACAACACAGGAGGCGGGCAGATGACCCACTTGTTACGAAGACTTCAGCCTTTCACTTCGGATCCACTACCTTCTCTCACCTGTACCGTCCTGCTCCTGAAGGGTCAGGACCGTACCACTGCAGCCAACTCAGCCCTTCCGTGAGCCTAGAGGCGCCCAGAGCGGGGGACACGGGGGTTTGAAGATGGTCCAGCCTGGGGACTCCTGCCCTCCTGTGGCTGCGGGGGGCCAGGGCCTGCCCACACGCGCGCCCTCATCTGCACGCACTGCCGTCCCTGTCTCCAGGCCAGGAACTGAAGACACCTCCATGGAGACCCTCAGGGCAGCAGGGGTGGGGGCTGGGGAGAGGTGGGGGTGTCCCTCAAACCTTTGGTTCCTGCCAAGAAGTCTACGGCCTCGTCAAGGACAGCGGCTCGCAGGACAAACAGCAAACACATCCTTTGGAGGGGAGTACCGGAGGGGGTTTGGGCCGCGGCAGGAGACACGTTCCTGAGGTGTGGGGATGGCGTCTACACACAGGAAGACAGGAGTCTGGAAAAATGCCCCCGTTCTCCGGGCCGCTTCCTTCTCCTGTCGCACGGCTCCGAGTTAACTCAAAAAGAAAAGTCCCTTAGATAATACTCAGCGCATATTTCCTGTGGAAAGGTGAAGGGCAGGATCAGGCCAGCCTGCTCGCTCCTCTCCCCACTGGGCCGGGACCGAGCCCCGCAGAAGTCGTGCCGGGAGAGCACGGGGGGATATCAAAGAGCGCACAAGGGACGCGTGCATCCTCATGGTCAGCTGGGAACAGTCAGGGGCACAGGGAAGGGAAAACCACTGTTTTCTCAGTAGAGACTCTTCAGGTTCCTAAACCAGGGATGCTGAGCGGCACCCTTAAATCTTGTGGCTTCTCATCGGCCCCTCCAGGCCAGTGGTCCAAGAAGCACCCCCAGCCGCTGTCACCGTCTGGCACTCAGGAGGTGAGGGAGGGCTCAGGCTTCTGACACACACGCGGGCGCTGGGAGCCACCTGCATGGCCAGCACCCCATGTGCCCGACACGGTGTCTCAGTCCCCGTCTTGGGCCCCGGCAGCCAGAGCCTTAGCAGGAGGTGACCGGCAAGCCCTGCTACGCCCCGGGGCACAGCGGACCTTCTGGGCTCGCCCCATTATCCAAAGACCTCAGCTCCCAACAGAGTGGCAGTGCCGTCCCCACCCATGCTCAGCTCCACGCTCTGCAAGTTTGGAAGAGAACCTCACTGAGATTCCTGAAAGGGGTTCCCCATCCCCAGACCCCGAGAGGAGAACCACTCATCACACCCTTCTTCTTCACACGCGTGCTCCTGGAACACAGGGACGAGGTCCGCGCCGCTCCTCCGTTCGCGAGTCCTGCCCGGCTCACAGGGAAAGCTTGCTTGGACTGAAGGGTTTGCTTTAACAGGACCCCTCCTGCCCCAAGCTGCTCCTGAAGGAAAGTCCTTCCCATTCCCCCGCTTCTGATCACACAGGGCAGGGGCAGCTGTGAGAGGAGCGGACAGGGCCGCCAGAGACGGCGCTGCCCTGAGCTGTTGGGGAAGCCAGAGAAATCCCAGCAGAGGCAGCTTTTCGAGCTTAAGAACACAGTTCTGTCCATCCATCAGGCAGGAAACCGTTTGCCACGAGCAGGGCCCTGACGGACGGTGACACCGCGGCCCTCAGACAACCGCTGCCCCTGGTTACTTTCAGAATTCAGGACGAAGGTCTGGGGCGACACTCAGGGCCAGGAACCCCGGGGCAGGCTCCTCATGCTACACTGAGTCTCGATTTTCTTTGTAAAATAACCTCATCTGTTTTCTCCCTGAAGATGCAGTGACACTTGCCCCCCGCCCCCACCCCGGCCTTCTCTGTGAGTCCCTGAGCCCCCTCTCGACAGCAGCTCACCGCCTGAAGACCCTTCCCGGGCCGGCGGGGTCCCCCATCTGCCAGCACTCCCTGCTACACACTGGGTCACAACTGCATCTCCCTGAAGAGCCCCCCAATTAAAAAGCGGAAATAGAAATTAAAAACAAGGCTTCCTTTCCCTGCCTCCTCTTACACTCCCTCCCCGCCACTCCCACCTGAAGGAGAATGCGAGCTGCCTGTCACCAGCGCGCACCAGGTGTCCAGAAAAGAGTGAGAACTTGGGTCTCCGTGGCGCTTGGCTCCAGCCGCGAGCTCTGCGGTGTCGCCGTCGCGAGGGGCCGACGCTCCCGCTGACCAACCGGACTGCGAATAAATTAGAAGTCTCTGCCCTCGCCCCTCCGAGCCGCTCCGTCACGCGCTGCCTTCCCAGTCGCCCTGCGGCTCCAGCGAGCCGTTGGTCACCTTCTTGACTTTCTTCATATTCTCCATCACCCCTGACGTCGTCACTCTGAGTGAGGGAAAAAACACCAATGAGGGAAACCTCAGTCTTTGAGTAAAAGGCTGCGCTCACTGCAGCCCAGAGCCACCCAGGGCTACGGGGTGTTGGCTCTGAAGCAGGACAGACCCGGGTTCAAATCCTGGCCTGCTCGACGCGAGCTGAGCCGTGTGAGCGCGCCTGGTCACGTGACCCTCCCCCATGTGCTGCAGGATACACACATCCTGACTTCCCAGAACTGTCATGACGGGCAGCCAGGTGCTCCGCCGTGCTGAGTCACGGCGTGTCAGCTGTTAGCACAACCAACGTTAATCTCTCTCTCTTCCTGTCACAAAGTTCTATGTTTTTATATATATATATAAAACTAGTCACAATTATGACATCATTATCTGTGTCATAACTAACATTCTGGGGGAAAAAAAAAGCTAATCAGCTGTAGACACTTCATACTAAACAGCCACAGTGGCTCACCTCTGAGACCTGGGACAGAACCACGGGTTTTGAGGAACCTTCTGGGCCCAAAGACTCTTTGACCGTTACAGAGACCGGGAGTGAATCACGACATCCCTTGAGGAGGTGGGGTCCAGGAGAGGACAGCCTCCTGCCTCACAAACTGGGAGCCAGACAGAGCCTGAGGCTCTCCGTGTTCACGGCTCCACCGCAGGGAACACTGAGCGGACACGAGCTCCCCCTGGTCGGCGGAGCCCGGGGGACTTCTGGGCGCTGCAGCGACGCTGTACACCTCTATACCGGCAGTACACGTCTGTCCAAACCCGCAGAGTGCGCAACACCAAGAGCGGCCCCTACTGTAAACTACGGGCTGGGGTTACGATGGTGAGTCAGCGCAGGTTCATCAGCTGTAAGGAACGGGCCCTGTGGAGTGGATGCTGCCGATGGAGGAAGCTGCGCACGTGTGGGGCGGGAGGCACACGGAGGGAATATCTGCATCCTCTGTTCAATTCTGTTCAGTGTTATGAAGCTAAAAACGTTCTACGAAAGAGCCTTAGAAACAAACACCCCGGCCCAGCATCTCCGAAGTACTCTAAGAAACATGAGGCACCTCTGTCCCCAATCGTGGACCAAGACGAATTTCCTAATCAGTGAAGTAAAATTCAACCAGCCAACCCAGCACACTCTCTCCAAGGACCCTTCCTATGCACCCTCAACTCCCAGGCCCCGTTACCTACAAATGGCAACTCAGTGGCTCCACACGTGACACAGCTAGCGTGTGTCCAGCCAGATCATACAGTGGAGAAAAGATCTCATACAGAGTGAGAAGAGAAGGTTCTCCCTTCTTTTCTGTTGTCATGTTGCTGCCTCAGGGTCATGCAGTCCTCCCCAGGGCTGGGCTTTCCTTCTGGGTTAGCTGTACTTCTGGTAAAGCCAAGACCGGGAGGCGGTTCCTGCGGGAACCGAGGGCTTCCTGCAGAGGCTGCTGGTGAGCGCCAAGTGTCGGTTCCGTGGCTGCCACACCATGCTAAGAAGGCGGAGCTCAACACGTGCGGATGCTGAGGGCAGGGCACCAGGCATCACAACCCAGGGACGGCTCAGACAGCAGGCTTACGACAGCCTTTGCTTC
The DNA here is from genome assembly GCF_032405125.1 of Capricornis sumatraensis. NCBI lineage: Eukaryota > Metazoa > Chordata > Mammalia > Artiodactyla > Bovidae > Capricornis > Capricornis sumatraensis. The sequence continues at coordinate 6,499,189 of NC_091069.1, forward strand.
CTTGCTTTCCCTAAGGAAATACTCCTCGCCACATGGTGGCCCAACTGAGAAAACCACGTTTCCTCCATCATGACAGGCCTGGGGTGAGGACAGAGAGCGATCAAGCTGGAACTGGTGCTCTCAGGGGGCCCAGTGCCCAGCAGAACGGACAGTCTTTCAGATGGACATGCAGAGCCACCCCAGACATACAGGATGGGAGTGCCAGGACGCAGGCCTGATGACGGCTCAGGATGAGGAACCACCTCTACCGGGGTGGGGTGGGGGATGGGGGATGCTCTGAAGCCTGTATTGAAAGAGGAGGAGCAACAGCAAGATGCAGGTGGAAGGAGGAGGGCAGGGGAGTTTCTGAAAAGAAACCCAGCAGGAAGAGGCGTTCTGTAAAATGTGGTCCCGAACAAGTTACAGCAAAAAACAAATGTATACTTAGCTCTCGGCTTCCCAGGTGGTGCTAGTGGTATAGAACCCGCCTGCCAACGCAAGAGATATGAGAGACGCGGGTGCGATCCCTGGGTCAGAAAGATTCCCTGCAGGAAGGCATGGAGACCCACTGCAGTACTCTTATCTGGAGACCCCCGGACAGACGAGCCTGGCAGACTGCAGTCCACAGGGCTTGCAAAGAGTCAGACACGGCTGAGTGACGAAGCACACACGCATGCTCCACTCCAGATGGGCCCTCACTTGTGCCTTTTCAGCCAGTGGTCCCGGCTCGGATTCTGTTACTTCTGGAAAAGGCATATCTGGCGGTCCCCCTGCGCTCCCCTCCACTTTCTCTAACAGGGGTTTCTTCCTCTGTACAACAGGAAGCTGGTGTTTGGGGCCCAGAAGCAGGCTCTGCTTCCAATTACTATTTCCACAGAGGAGCTGAGCGCATCCCATGCTGCCCGACCTGCCCGCCAGCCCAGCGGAGCCTGCCGTGGGTCAAGGCTCAGCCTCTGAACTGGGAAGAGAGAAAAGGCTGCCTGTGCTAGAGGCCACACACTTCAAAGGGTGGACAGGGAGGGAGGAACTCAGCCGCAGGCGCGTTATCAAACACAGCTGCTGACCTGGCCCATCAGAGTTCATCGGTTTACAAGCAAATATTCTCAATCACTATTCACTTCTCTAGAAAATGACTGCCCCTTCCCGGAAAACAGGACCCTACAGTCACTTAGCCTGTGACTCAGAAAAGCTCTTTTTACAGCTCAGATATAGGTCAAGTCACTGTGCTAGCTGTGAAAAGCCATCAAGTTATCTGACGACGAAGGACGTGCGAGGATCATTAGCGGACTTCAAGATGACTTGGATGATTACACTGTCAAACCTGAGCTTCCACCGGCAGGCCCAATGGGAAGTGGAGCTATCCATCCCCAATAGTTCTCAACAGGCCAAGGATATCCCCAAGTTCTTGCTGCTAAGTTGCTGGCAGCAGGCTCCAAGAATGCCTCAGAGGACGGCAAGTTCTACTTCCCCTGAAGACTAAGTGATGCTTGGCAGATACTGGACCTCAACCTGAATACAAAAGCCTGGGGCCTGAGTGTCCATCTCTTGCACCTAAACATAGAGGGACCACCTCTGAAGCAATAATCTGCAGAGAGCAGCTGCTCCCGTTCACACCACGCTGCTCTCAGTGAGGTAGGGGCGAGGGAGGGAAGGGAAGAAAGGAGATTCTTACACAGATTCCATTTCCAAGTCATCTTCTTCCTGAGAAAGTTGTAGATAGGGGTTGTCTGAAGCTGGACGGAACTTATACCCCATGAGAACAAAGAACACCAGCGTGGCCATTTCATCCAGGAGCTGCGAATTTTAAAAGCATCCCCAAGTAAAGGGATTAGAATACTGTTCTTCAGAAAGCAGTGGAACTAAACAAACAGTCTCCCCTGCCCTCAATAACCCACCGCTCACTGACCAGTCACTCAAACGCCAAAGCTGACCGTTGGGGACCATGTTCCTTAGGGGACTTGCTGAAGCCTTCTGCCTAGAGAGGGCTTCCCTTGTGGCTCAGCTGGTAAAGAATCCACCTGCCATGTGGGAGATTCAATCCCTGCAGGTTCAATCCCTGGACTGGGAAGATCCCTTGGAGAAGGCAAAGGCTACCCACTCCAGTATTCTGTCCTAGAGAATTCCACTGACTGTATAGTTCATGGGGTCGCAAAGAGTTGGACATGACTGAGCGGCTTTCACTTCTTCCCAGAGAGGCCATTTGAGAGTCCTTGCTTTAAGTCTTCACTGGCATCTTTGAAGAGCTCATTATATACATACATTTCCCTACAGTGTCCAAAGCACCAAGTGAGAGCTTCCAAAAAATAATCTCTAAATCATTTGGTGACTAACCAGTAGTTAAACTAGCTCTAATATACTGCAAAGATAACTTTATTATTGAAATAATAACAACAATGGACAAGAAGGAGGGAGGTCTGGATTCTAAGCTATTCTAAGCCCTATTACTGAAGGATAGGGCCCCATTTCATTGAGGTTTGAATTATACTGGGCAAGGCTTTTCCTGCCTGGGGTTTTTTTCTCTTCAAGAACTTTTAAAATTGAAAACTAAATCAATTCCAGATTTCTCATGTAATCCAGCAGCTTTCCTGGACAAACACATCTTAACTATACACGAGAAGAGACAGACGGTCTTAGTGGCCACTGCCAAATAAATCTGGAACCATCTCAAGTTACTCCGAGACTTCCTGCTCAGACACAAGTTCCCTGGCACTGTCCCCTGAGCAGCATACCTGGTAGAGCCACTTCCACTGGAACGGAACAGCGAGTTTGAGGAGAAATGCAATAATCCTGGTGAAGTATATGTAACATACGATCTAATGAGGAACAGAGAGGCAAGAACAAAGTCAATGCAGAAATCACAGCACTACTTTCTTCCAACAGTCTGCTAAGGGGAAAGCAGTTACCTGAAGAAAATTATTCGACACTTACAGTGTTAATTAATAAATCAGCAGAGAGAGAAACTCTCCACTACTTGAGAGGATTTCCTCTTTTTCTCTAGGTGACTAAGATATTGATTGGTAACAGTCACTCCCATGGACAGGATACTTTGCTCTTAACTTCTGAGCAACCTCCTTCTCACCAAATTCTCATACATTTTTGGTGGTAGTGTTGTTGAGTTGCTAAGTCATGTCCAACTCTTTGTGACCCCGTGGACTGCAGCATGCTCAGCTTCCCTTCACTATCTCCCGGAGTTTGCTCAAACCTATGTTCACTGAGTTGGTGAAGCCATCCAACCATTTCATCCTCTGTGGCCCCTTCTCCTCCTGCCCTCAATCTTTCCCAGCGTCAGGGTCTTTTCCAATGAGTCAGCTCTTCGCATCAGGTGGCCAAAGTATTGGAGCTTCAGCATCCTTCCTTGCAGTGAATATTCAGGGTTGATTTCCTATAGGATTGACGGGTTTGATCTCCTTGCAGTCCAAGTGACTCTCTCAAGAGTCTTCTCCAGCACCACAATTCAAAAGCATCAATTCTTCGGTGCTCAGTCTTCTTTAGGGTCCAACTCTCACATCCATAGATGACTACTGGAAAAACCACAGCTTTGATGGACCTTAGTCAACAAAGTGATGTCTCTGCTTTTTAATAAGCTATCTAGGTGTGTAAAATTTCCTTTCAAGGAATAAGCGTCTTTTAATTTCATGGTTGTAGTCACTGTCTGCAGTGACTTTGGAGCCCAAGAAAATAAAATTCTCATATATAACCCGCTGATTTCCAGCCCTAAAGGGTAAAAGTATTTTAGTCCCAGGCTTTGAGAAATGTTTTCCAGCAATAACAGCAAAACACTGGTTTTTAGTCTCTTCAGGAGATCCTGTGAATGTTAGAGGTCTACAGTCAGAGGAAGGACCAGTCATCCTAAGTGCCCTAGCAAGGAAGGGCATGACAAGGATTCAACATGCGGACCCACGGGGAGCGAACAGCTTGCTGGGCTGTGCCCAGGGCAGACAGGCTTACGGGGAAGGGACTGTGCAGAGTGACGGTCGGTGCCAAAACCACGGACGAAAACGACTCTGAAGCTTTGGTCTGGGCGTAGGGGAGCAAAATTCTAGGAGACCCACAGCTTACACATTCCAGGAATCTATGAGCCTAATATTTTACAGCAAGTTCTCCTTCTGCTGGAACGCTTATATGGACTTTTCGTGTTCATTTCAGTCATGTTTTTAGACATGATCCCAATTTTGTAAGCCAATTTTTTAAAAAAGTTAAAGGAACAGCTATGCATGGCGTTTGCCTAGAAAAGAATCTAGAGAAATAATGACTGAACTGTTAACCGTTAATACCTGGAGGAGGAGTAAGAAAAGGGAAGGAGCAGAAGGTTCAGGGTCATAAATGGCTTTCGCTGTGTTCCTATCATCCGCATTTAAAAGATATCAAGCGTGTGTTACTTTTCTGAGTGTGGAAAGCCAGGTTCAGAACTAAAGCCTAGTAGTGAGTGCTCAGACACTTAATTCCCCATGTCTACAGCCACCGCTTAGTTTTGTTCAATGAAATCCCCACAGCTCCCAGGAGCTAGTTCATCAGCTCTATTCCTCGAACTGACCTTATTCACAGACTTAGGAACTTTTTACTCACCAAGACGTAGTAATGTCTGAAAAGTTTCAGCTTCGCCAAGTTAATTGCAGCTGGGGAGAAGAAGACAACACCATGAGAGGCTGCTGCTGTTCTCATTTTTAAAGCTCGTCACCAGCAAGCACACTTGTGGTCCCGGGGCTGAGGCTAATGCAGATGGGGGCGCCATCTGGGGGCACCTCTGTGGTTCTGGACGTGAGGCCTGCCAGGGTCTCCCCCTATCTCCAGGCAGGATCTGGGAATCGTGGGGGCAGCAGGCTGGCGCCCCCAGCTCCAGCACAACAGCGCTCCTCCCCGTCCTGGGTTCAGAAGCTTTAAATGGCCTTCCTGGGAGGATAGTGACACCACAGAAATTAGCAGACACTATAAATCCCAACTCTGCCAACCCGCAAAGCCGTCATTAAACATTTCAGCTCTGCCACTGCGGCTACAGAGCTGCAACTCCACTAGGGATGGCCTCAGGGGACTCTCCAGCTAACTGAGGGTGTAAATCCAATTAACCCATGAGTGCGTATTGCGAATTTCACTTAGGTTTTCACTGTGTCTTATAACAAAGCCCTTTAAAAACGACCTCCCCAGCTTTGTCCTACCTCCAAGAGTGCTCAAGGTCAGGGAGCCAGGAACAGCTAACTTCCTGCCACCACCAACGGCCATGAAATATTGATGACCACAGAGGGTAGCCTGGCTCCCTCCCCGATTAGCGAGCCTTTCATTCATCATCAACCTTCCGGCAGGAGGCAAATTAATTTTGCTTAACAGCATTTAATTACTGGTTCCCTTTAGGAATGGAACTGTGGATGGTGACGGATTGACTTCTCCTGTCTCCCTCCTCTGGCTCGTGATTAGTCGGCGGGGGGGGGGGCAGTTGAGCTTAGGTTCCCAAAGAGATTCCTGAAATCCTAAATTAACCTTCAAGGTGATCACCAACCAACAGTATCCGTTAAGAACCTGCTCTGAGAAACCGAGTGGGCAGATGAGGTTCAGACCTGGGCAATTCTAACGCCCCAAAGTGAGAGACTCTGACACCCGTGTCTACAGCGCGATGGACTCACACACTCATGTAGCATCTGAAGGAGCTAAATCAAGCAGGCAGATAAGCCAGAGCTTTCTTATCGAGCAATCCCTCTGGTGGTCCTGCTGTTATTAAGTCTCTCTGGTTCTCTGTCCTTTTTCATCTACGCTGACTCTGGGCCGGGCCCTGGGATGCAGCGGTGACCGTGGAGCCTGCCCCAGGGGCAGTGGCTTCCGTCCTCAGGGAAGGAGAGGCGCTGGATCAGGGCCGCCCCCTCACCACGCCCGGCCCACAGAGACCCTGGCAGTGTGGGGTGGGGTCAGGGACTCCCCCTCCACCCCCACGCCCGCCTGCAGGACAGGAGACGTTTCACTGAGGACAAGATGTTGAAACCAAGAAGTGACAAATGACTTCTGTGTCACCAGATTGAAAACTCTGCACGTCTGTGTGAAGCAGTGTTCCTCCTGTGCATGCGCGCGAACCTGTTCACGCCGGGGGCGGTCAAGAGACGGCCAGCTCGTGCTGCTCTCTGCCCCACTAATCCAGGTGGCCTCTGAGACCTGGGGCCCTTCCACAGAAGCAAATCGCTCCTACATTTGGACGTTTAATCCGCTTCATTGTGAGTAATTGAGAAAGAATGGCACCAACAATCGGACCATTTAAATGATGAAAATGCTTTAGAAGTCTCTTCTCAATTTTGCTTGGTGAAATAGATCCTGGCAAATGAAACTCCTGCCTTTGCTTCAGCAAGAACCCATCGTGGCGTGTTTCTATTCCTGGATTTCAAGGTGCCGTGCCGGGACGTGCATGGTTGCCATGGCCACCCCCAATGAAGGGCTCCCGAGGCAGACCAAGGGGACGGGACGCGGTTTGGGGGGGGGGGGGGGTCAGGATTCCCAAAGGAGCTGGCATCCAAGCAGAGGCCTGCCTGCGGCTCAGGAGGGAGTGAGAGTGGAGAGGTCGAGCCAAGAGGACGCTTGGGAGGAGCAGGCACCCAGGTCTGGAGGTGCTGGAGAGGCTGGGGACTCTGCCGGGTGGAGGACAAAACCCAAGACTGAGTCAGACGCAGACCACAGGCGGCCCTCCTTGAGGGTGCTGAGGCCCCCCGAGGGTCTCGAGCAGGGCAGAGCCTGGATCACATCAGCATTTTCGAACAATCTCTTTGAAGAAAGGATGGAAGTATTAAGAATAAGAGCCCAGGATGTTTCCTGATGGTCCAGCAGTTAAGCTGCTCTTTCACTGCCGGGGTGTGGGCTCGATCCCCGGCCAAGCAACTAAGATCCCACAAGCCATGCAGTGTGGCTCAAAAAAAAAAAAAAAAAGAAAGAAAGAGTAAGAATCCAACTGAGGTCACAATCCTTGAATTTTCGGAGGTTCCTCTAAGCAGTGGTGGGGTCCCTGTCAGTGCAGAGTGGGGAACAAGGTGACCTCATCTTCGTGGTTGGGGAGCAGGGGTGACGTTGAGGATACCGGAGAATTCTTCAGGGGAAGTCTGAAGCCACCCCCGCCCTCCACCTGCCATCACAGGGCAGGAAATCAGGGGCGGAGGCAGAGCTGACCGAGGGGAGGCAGGGGGCTTAGGATGCTGCGGGTCTCATGGGGGTGAGAGGAAAGGAGAGGACAGGAAGGCACCACATTGCTACCTCCCTGGGACGCATGCCAGCACAGACACTCGCAAGAGAGGCAGGCCAGGCAGCACACGCTGAGTGAGCCTGCACACCCACGTCCAGGCCCCATTGGGAAACGTCAGCATGGGCAATGACGCCAGGTCATCCCAGGACCTGTGCTAGGATGAATAAACGGACCTTAGGAACAATCAGTGGTGACTCTTAACAGATGCAATCGCAACGCACGAGCTCAAGTTTGATCTGGAAACCCACCCGTCACAATGGACATCACTTCCAGTCACGAGAAAGACATCTGTTTGCGAGACTGCTGCTTATGGGATCAGGCTCCGGGGTCCCATAAGGTGTCCTTGCCACAGCCCAGGCTGTGAAGGCAGGAATAAAGCTCACTTATTGTGAGAAATAAGTGGGTAACAGCACCAGCCCTGCACATCTGAACACCTTGAGTTCAAATTCCATCTGTGCTGTTTATGGGCTGTGTGACCTCAGGTAAGTCGCCTAACTTCTCTGAGCCTCGGTTCCTTCACCTGTAAAACAAAACCACTGCCACCACCTACCACTGGGGCTGTTGGGGGATGGATGAGGCGGTATGTGGAACCCAAACAGCTCACGGGTTTAAGCAGTGGAGGAGAGTCTGATGTTAAAGTGTTAGGATTATATTAGGATTAAGTTGATCCCTGAGCAACACAGATGTGACCTGCTCCGGTTCAGGTCAAACATGCGGATTTCTTTCCCCAAAGGTAAACACTACACGACTAGAGGCCCTGTGGCGTGTAGGATGCAGGAACGGCAGTGGCAGAGGGCCAGCTGAAGCTGCACTCTGATGTTCGGCTGCGCAGAGAGTGAGCACCCCCAACTCCTTGCTCGGGTGGACGCAGCTTCAGCCCGCGAGTGGCTGTGCCGCAGCGGCTGCCACCTCTGGCAGGAGCCCAGGCGCTCATAAGGGACCAGGAACCAGCGGTGGCCCCAGGCTCTCCTGGCAGCGGGCGGCTGTATGCACACGCCCAATCAGCCTGCTGGGCGAGGAGGCACCGGCTCCGAGGGGGCAGCCTCGCCAGCATGATGCAAGGAGCAGTGATGGAGCAGGTCGCAGCCTGGAATCCCAAGCCTCCCTTGGCTTTCCTTCCAGAAAAGCTTTCCCTGCAGTTAAGGACCACGGCAGGGCTGGGCTCCCGCGGGAGTGTAGGCTCCCCAGGTCTGGGCTATTTCTGACCCACCACGAGGAGCAGCAAATATGGTAAAAGAATGAGTGCGGTGGCAGGAAAAGTCCCTCGGACAGGAGCCGGGAAACCTGCACTCCGGTCCCTGCACCATCAGAAAGCCATGGGCCTGTGCCCAGTCTGCACTGCCTTCTCTGGGCATCAGTCGCCTTCACGGGAGAGTTTCTTCACGGTGGGTTACAACTTCTTCCTGGCAATGGCTCTTAACTGGGGTAAGCACCAGAATGCCCTGGAGGGCTTTACTGACAAGACAGATGCCCAACTTGCCCCTGACTCTTCTAGAACTGGGCCTGGCTGGAAGGTTCTGAAAAGCCTCCCAGGGATCAGGGAAGGACAGGGATGGGAGGCAAGGAAGGGGAGCAGCCCAGGTGCTTCAGGAGCTCCTACAAGGCTACGGCTTGCGGGTTCCTCTCCCTCCCACTCATGCTCAGGAAAACAGCCATGACTCTGGGTTCTGGCAGACGGTTTTTTACCAGTGGGAACAGAACAGGTGCCCGCCAAGGCGGGAGGAGCCCAGGCCTCTCACATGCTTAACAGGACAGTCCTCTGACGCAGTAGCATGTGAGCAGATGTAAGCCATCCAGAGGAAAGGCCACCCCCTCCCTGGACCATCACCTCACCTTCCCTCTTTACACCACAGGGTTACTACACAGGCTGGTAAGATGACAGACCGTGCCCTTACTCCCCAGGCGGTCTTCCCTGATGGTCCTGGAACCGGGACCATGAGAAAAACAACAGGGCTGGCTGTCACAAGGCTTCCCTAGTGGCTCAGATGGTAAAGCATCTGCCCGCCAATGCAGAAAACACAGGTTCGATCCCTGGGTCAGGAAGATACCCTGGAGAAGAAAATGGCAGCCTACTCCAGTTCTTGCCTGGGAAATCCCATAAACAGAGGGGCCCGGTGGGCTACAGTCACGGGGTCGCAAAGAGACACGACTGAGCAACTGAACAACCACAAGCTGGTCGTCACATCTACTGAGCAGTAACCAGGCACCAGGCCGCGCACCCTTCAAGCTTCATCTCGTGTGATCCTCACAAGGGACCCTCTGAGGGCAGGGTCATCGCCGCCAATGCCTCATACTGAAGGATTCAGGCCTGTAGGGTTTAGTGCATTACCAAGGTCACACAGCTTGCAAGTGAGGAGGGCACCGCTCAAACCCAAGACCCTCTCTCCAAGGACCAAGCTTTTAATCCCCACACTTTGTGCTCAAAGAAAGGCAATTCACAGCCTTGTAATTCACCAGTGGCCCAGGGACGTGATGGTGGCTTGACACGCTCGTCAATGCCGGGGAGCTGCCAGCGATCCATCCTGAGGGTCAATACCAATAGATCTATGGGACACACAGGGGCGAAGGCCCACAAGAGTCACCTACAGGTGGAAAGTTTCCCAAACAATCCTTTCCCGGAAAGCCTCGAGGCTTAAAAACATCCGCCCTACCTACCAGCTTTTTCCCTGCTTCCTCCCTGCCGCTATGGAGGAATTCTGAGTCAAACAAAAAAATCAGAGAAATGAGTGTGATGGCAAAGCCAGGCCGGTGGGAGGCTCGGGCTGACTCACTCTCAACACGACGGGCTCCACAGTCTGCCTCTGCTCCTGGCGCGGCCCTGCTCTGGGCAGGGGACAGACCTGAGAGAGCCAGGCCTCTCCTGACCTGGGACCACCCTGCTCCGAAAGCGTCCTTTCTGGGGAGCGATTAACTCGCGGGGCACCTTCTGGCCTCATGAAGAGACCCCACTAACCTATCTCAGAGAAGGTGTCAGGAACAAGGGTGGGAGAGAGCCTGCTAAGAAAAGAAGGACTACCAACAGGGCGAAATTTTTGACCTTCACTCTGTTGAGGCTCATGTGAAAACGTGGTGCAAAATGTGTTTCCAAAGTCCACTTAAAACATCCACTCCAGTGACCCAGGAGTGGTCAAAAGTCACAGTTAAGAGCTGTGCGCACATCTGCTTGTAAGCAAAAGCTTACCTTCAATGACTAGTAAAAAGAAAAGAATGGCCCAAGAGAGTGGCTGACGAGGAACGTAACTCTGCGAAGGGCTTTGCTGAACCAAGCATGCTTCTGCCTCTCTCTTCCCTTCTGCTCTAGAACTGCACCAGAGAACCCCCTGCTAGGGGGCTGAAGGGTCCTCGGGGCCGAGCAGTCTCCGCCTCTGCTGCGGTCAGCACTCACCCCATCACACCATCTCCAGAAGCCACCATGATGAGCTGCGCTGAGCAGCATGTCTGGGCCCCACCCTCCCCACCCCAAGGCTGTGCCCATGTCACGTATTCAGTGCACTGCGGCGAGGAAGATGGATAGACATCCCGCTGCTTGAAGACACAGCCTGGTCAGCAGCAACGTCTCCTCAAGAAGAGAACCTGACCTCTCTGAGTGCTGCAGCAGTCAACAAGAGTTGCTTTCAACTGTGTCTGCCTCGAGACCCGGAGTGACATGCGTGCTGATACCCCCCAAGACAAAGAACCCAGATGGCTGAGCAGGCCTGCCGGGGGGCCAAGGGAGGGACCCCTCAGGCAATTAGGTCCCCAATGTTTCAAAGGCCTAATAAAAAACAGGGGCTTCCCACGTGGCACAGTGGTAAAGAATTCATCTGCCAATGCAGCAGACCCAAGAGACATGGGTTCGATCCCTGGGTCAGGAAGATCTCCTGGAGGAGGGCATAGCAACCCACTTCAATATTCTTGCCTGGAGCATCCCATGGACAGAGGAGCCTGGTGGGCTACAGTCCATGGAGTCGTGAAGAGTCGGACACCACTTAGCAATGGAGCACACACAGGCTAAAAAACTGGCCATGTGTCCAAGATGAAGCGGGTTCTCAGCCTAGGGATGTGAGAGGCCCCTTTGCTTTCGGCTGTAGGTTACACATATTCAGGGTGGTATCCCTGGTTAAGTGACCATTTCAAAATGTTGCCCAGAAGCTGTGACCAGGATGACGACAGAGAAGGAATTTTGGGTGATCTGAGATGGGAAAGGTTTTGGGGTTTAAAGAAATTAAAAATCACTGTATTAAGCCAATCTCAAAAGCTAGATTTTTTTTCCCTCTCATTCTAATGACAGTCTACTTAGCTATGGTTTTCACCCTTCCTAGGGTCACAGACTTGTTTGAAAATTTGCTGAAGGCCACACAACCCTGCCCACACCTGGGTGCCACACGCCGGGGTAGGGCATCACGGATGCCATGGGACAAACAGCAGAGTCAGAGGGTTGCCACGTGCTTTGGTGAGGCGGCCCTGAGCACAGGACAGAACCCTCCAAAGGCTTGACCCATGCCCCCTCACCTCACGCCATAGGAGATGCGGGCGTTTTATGAATGCTTCTGTCACACCACCCAGAGAGAGAGCCAGCAGGCTACTTAAAGAAAATCATGGATTCCCATTAGAGTAACAGGTTAGGTAAAATATCAGGGCAGAGGATGACGTAAAAGTTATTGTTCCAATCAAACAACAAGAAACGCAGCTCTGGACACAGAGCTGGAGTTCAGTAAACAGCAGGGTGAGCTTTACAGTTTTCACAGTGCTCAATATAGCGGGAAGTCAGTCAACACCGCTACACTGTAGGTACGGTATCTAAGATGGTATCTCTTGAATGTCTACAGCAGCCAGGAGCCGGCAAACTCTTTCTGTGCGGGCTGGAGAGCAAGTGTGTCAGGCCCTCTGGGCCGGGTGGTCTCTGCCACAGCCCCTCAGCCCTGCCACTGCAGCGCAAAAGCAGCCGCAGACCACGAGCGTACACAGGGACACGGCTGTGTCCCAACAAAACCTCACCTACAAAAACAGGCGGAGGGCTATTTCTCTTCCTTTCTCAGCAGTGGGTTTTTTGTTCGGCCTGTTTATATGAATTAACCCAAATAAAACATCCTCCCCCCGTTAACTGTCCAGAAGGAACAGACATCTTCGTCACAAGAATATGGCCAACTAAGTCTGAAACGGGCTCAGCAGGCACAGGAGACAAGAGCCAGGCAGCTTCCGCTCCCGCTCGTGGCCCTCGTGACCAGCAGAGGCTCAACAAGTCTCATCCCTAAGACAAGGCTCTCACACTTTCAGTCTCAGGACCCTTCCCACGTTCAAGAGCGTCTGTTAATGTGGGTCAAGTCTACCAGTACCTACCGTATTAGAAACTGACACAAATTTTTTAAATATTTAATAACTCATTTATAGGTTAACAAAAATAAATCTATTATGTGTTAATATAAACAATGTTTTCCTCATAAAATAAAAAACTCAAATTTCAGGAGAAGAGTAAAACTGTTTCCCATTTTTGTAAATCCCTTTAACGTCTGGCCTAATAGAACAGAACTGGATTCTCATATTCGCTTCTGCCTTCAGTCTGGTGTGAGGGAGTGTTCTGATTGAAGTTTATTTTTAAAAAAATAGGGCCTGATCAGAGGCAGGCCTTCTCAGAGAACTGCAAACAGTCGTCTTTGATTCTGCATTACAGCTTGACAAGTGGCAGCTTCTTAAAGATGGGGAACTAAGATGGGGAATCTGAAACTGTAGCAGTGAACTTCCATACTGTCACAGTGAAATCCGCTGGTCCACCTCAAGCTTTGAACAGATCTTTTATTCATGCGTGTGTAACATGCACTGATCAGGTGGAAAATATTGTCTGTGTAACATGCATTCATCAGGCGGAAAAATATTCTCTCAGAGGAGATCTCTGAAATACTGAAATTCATCATGAAATATTTACATTTATTAATATCACCTCTGTTCATATCAGATGTCTGTTAAAAACTGGGAAGCTGTCAAGTTTACAGGGGTAGATTCTACGTTTTCCTAAATTAAAACCTGTGTTTTCGAGCGAAAATGAGATCACTGACAACAAATACTTTTTGTTTTCCTGAAGTGACATACACATTTCATTCATTTTCAAGAAAATGTCTGTTAAAAGCCCAGGCCTGAGTAACTGTAGTTTGACCATCATCATTCCTTCAAATAAAAACAGTGTCCTGGGCCTTCCGTGGTTAAGAATCCGCCTGCCAATGCAGGCGATCTGGGTTCGACCCCTGGGTCTGGGAAGATGCCACATGCTGCGGGGCAACTAAGCCTGTGTGCCACGACTACTGAGGCCCACACTCCCTAGAGCAGCCCCTGCCACGCGAAGACCTCACACCCCAACTAGAGAAGCCCATGCAAAAGTAACAAAGACCCAGCACAGGCCCAAAAATTGTCCCGAGAGAACGCAGCTAGCGGAGCTCACAGGCTCACACCGCTGCACACGTGCTCTTCCTCAAGATGACCACCACACTCCAGAAGGAAGCGCAAGTGCTTCCAGAGCATGTCCCATTCCACACGGAGCGGTGAAAGACAGGAGTTCAAGGGCTGCGATGTACCGACGTTAAAAGTTTCTCCTAACTCATCAAGGGCTCTCTTCAGTGACGCGAGCCTTCTCCACCCGTGAGTAGGCGAGGATGAAGAGAAGGCAGCGGCCACAGCAGTCCAGTGCCCGGCCGAGCAGCCTGCTGAGGTGCCAGCTGGCTTGCCCGCCACTGCTTCTGCGCCGTCAGTGCAAAGATCAACAGCAAAGAAGGCTGATGGCATCGCATTGCGAAGAAAGCTCCGACCCCAAGGACCCTCTGGAGGATGGTTGCCCTGATGAACTGCTGTGACCTCTCAAGGTCACAGCTACTTTTGGAACATGGCAGCGGCTGGAATGAAGCCACTTCTCCACTCCCCCAGCAACCAGCCAACCACCATTTGCTTCAGGGCTTTTGAAGCTCATATGAAAGCTAAGATTCCCCAGAACGCTTCCTCTGAAATTTTCCTCAGAAACTCAAGGGGGTTGTGGGGAGGGAGGTGCTCAGAAACAGAGACTGTTAATTAGACGCAGGGCGTGTATCCCCAAGGCATCCTCTGAGGTAACGACACTGGAGAAAGAAAAGGGAATAGGAAGGCAGGCTCAAGGGCAGAGACGGCGACTCCTGGCAGGCTTGAAACGCAGCGGCAGCAGAGCCGGACGCGCCTGTGAAGACTCCATGAAGCCGCCTCTCAGAACGCAGCGCAGCAGTGACTCCAAATGACAAAGGACGTGAGAGGAGCCAGCGCGTGTGACAGAGGAGACAAACGTGTGATTAGGACAGTGGGCAGCTTCGCCCTCCATGCCGTCCTTCACACTCTCTCAGCTTCAGTCAGAAGGAACCCAGAGGCGAAGACGTCAACAACTCCAAGCCCACCCTCTCTGAAAGCACCACGGACCCCAAGTGCAGGGAGAGCGACGACAGACAGCGCTACCCCTGCTTGCGATCAGGCAGCTTGGACGGCACACTCTTAAGAAGCTGACGTTCCTAAGCCCAAGTCACTGTCAAGGTCATGCAATTAGTCAGTGGAATAATGAGCCTAAGAGTAAGAACCAAAGTGTCAGGCTCCATCCAGCGAAGAGCTTCCAAATCCAGGAGGAGATTTTATCGTCCACAGCCTTCACTCTGTCAGCTGTCTCAGGATGGGCGAGATCTCAGGAAGGGCGAACTGAGGAGCAGAGGGTCAACACCACATTCCAGACCCAGGGGTCCACGGGCGGTGTGCTCACTCGAGCCTTCCCGTGCTGCCGCACCACTGTCCTGGGCGGCAGAGCAGGGCACGGCCACTCAGCAGTCACGTCTGAGGAGGGCCTGCCAGCACAGCCAGCTGGCCCGAGTTCTCTGCAGGGGAGACATCAATCGCGGGGACACGGCTGCCCTGACTCTGCAAGTGTCGCAGCTCTCAAAGTGCAGAGTGAAGCATGCGTCTGGAGATGAGCTCAAAAGCGCCCCCAGCCTAAGTCAGTTCAGTGGAGGAACTCGGATCAAGGAGACACCCCTACTCCCATCTACTCTGTCCCCCTTTCAAAGGGTTTGAGATATCTGCTGATGGGAAGTGGGTGCTTTCTTAATGGTCTGTCCCGAGAACGGTGGACGCGAGCCCTGGTGTGCCCTCACGACTTCTGGCTCTAGGACTGGCCCTCCACTCAAGAGGCCCCTTGCTGTCACCTGGTGGAAGGAATAGGAAACTGCCTCATGCGCCCTGGACGATGACAAAAGCATGCCTGCTCCACAATGCTTCTCTTCACTACGGATGTGGGCGGACAGGGGTGACCCCTCCTGGCTGCACCATATATCCCAGGGAGAACATTTCACCAGGATGCTCAGCCAACGGTCAACTTCTCACGGAATAAATGGTCACAGAGACAATTAACTGCCACAGTCACCCTTCATGTCCTCTAAAAGGAAGGTGGAGAAGGCAGAGAGGCGCCAGAGGGTCAGGACGGCGGAGAGAACGGGAGAAGGCAGCGCTGAGGAAGAACCAGGAACTCACCAAGGGGAAGAAGAGGACAGATAAAACTGATCGACTGGAGGACATTACCCTTAGGGTTTTTAGACATTTTCAGTCGAATGGTCAGAAAAATGAACCCAGAACCACAAGTGTAAAAAGATTTTAAAAAGTTAAAATGTCACATCTCAACACATTAAAGTCAAAGAAAGATCTATTAAGTTACAGAAATAATAAAACGGGACTTCCCTGGTGGCGTGGTGGGTAAGAACACGGGACACAGCCAATCCCTGGTCCGTGGAAGCTCCACGTGCCTTGGGGCGACGAGGCCCACAAGCCACAGCTACTGAGCCCACTTGCTGCAGCTGCTGAAGCCCACGTGCCTGGAGCCCGTGCTCTAGAACAGGAGAAGCCACCGCAACGAGAAGCCCACGGCCCGCGACTGGAGAAAGACCGCGAGCAGCAAGAGAGACCAAACCCGGCCAAAACATAAATAAAACCCGTGAATAAATACAGCGGTATGCACACGTTAAAAATAATAACAACAAAACTAATTTTACATACAACATGCATAGAAGAAGGAAAAAAAGAAAGTCAAGAAAATGCCCAAACAATAGGCTTTCCCAGAAGGCGGGCTTGGCTTTCTGCTTTGGATCCTCTTGCTTGTGACAAGATGCTTTACTGAGACTCTCATTTGTGGTTTGTTTTCAGTAGCTTTCCTTCATCCATTGCGAGAAGGCAGGAGGGTTCTATGAGATCCACGGCTCAGAGGAAGGCTAGGTAGCCAGGCTAAAAGCAAAAGATTTCTGCAGAGCACAGTCCAGCTTCAGCTCACTGAAAAGAATCTATCACCGAGGGCATTCCAGAGGGAGAAGGAAACCCAGGGCCTTTGAAGGAAGGAGTGAAAAACACAAGAGAGCTATTTCCTGAGACTAGAAAGAAAATGAGCTGGCACATTCTGCAGGGGGTGGGCCTGTGGCCCCCCAGGGAGCCGAGGGGCCTTGGGAGCCTAGAATCTGAGCACTGACTGAGGCTCCCAGCCTGGCATGACCCTCACACACCAGGCTATTCACAGCAAGACCCGGATAGCAGGAATCTCAACAGGGACTACTGTGGGCCCCAGACTATGTATTGTGCTCTCAATAAGAATCCGAGATTGTGCCTGACACTGGTGGGAAGGCTTGAAGTCAGGTTAATTCAAATTAGAGAAAATGATGTGATACTCATACAGCAAGTGTGAAGGAAGATTCCTACCTACTATTTACCAAATTTTCCAAAATGAATCCACATTACTTTTACAATCAGAAAACAGATTGACAACATATTTTATCTAACGACAAGTGAATAATCTGCCTTAAAGAACATTAGCACAGCACTGGGTGTGTGACTTCATGGATCCAGAGGCAGGTGGGACCTTTGTGAGTCTGGCTCCTTGACCCCTGTGGCCTGAAATCCCCACTTGGCCCACGGCACCCTGCAGTCCTGGACATGATTCAAATAAGCCCCGAGACACACACAACACTTTCTCTGCAGTTTCTTTTCTGACTTAGGAGGCCGAGTCGGAAAACCAAGAAGCAGCAGAAGGGTTCTAACTGCACGACAACTTAAAAATCAGAGCGCTTTAGAGGTTCTTTCTGGCATCAGTCTCTTTTTAAATTAATACCGACACATCTATTTTGAAAGTGTGTTTTAAGTCAGCAGGAAGGGACGCTTTACACATAGCCATCCCGGATCCGTAAGACCTTCTGTTCGCATGGGGAGGTGTTATCTGGTCCTTCCAAGACAACATTTGCTCCTCCTGACTCAGTTTTGAGAAGGTGAGGATCACACTCACGAATGGAAATGCGGTGAATCATCCGGTAAGCAGAGTCACTCCCAAGCCTCATACAGCTGGGCTCAGCAACGCTCCCCACCTGCCTCGTCACCCAACAACCAGGCTGCTCTTACAAAGCCCCTGCCCACCCACCCTCCCCGCAAGAAGCCAGCATCGTGGGCCCCCCTGCCTTCCCTCCCCCCCTTGCAGTGCCCAGGCACAAGGCTTTAGGGAAGGCTGGCCAAAAGAACAAAAGAATAAAAACAATACAAAGGAACTTGCCTTTTCCATCTGTGGCTGATGCTTCTTGTAAATGCCTGATTGACCTAAAAAAAAATTTGCAGAACAAAAGGTTAGCTAACGAATTTGCATTCCTCTCCATTTTCAGTACTAGTAACCTGAGGCCTTGAATTTCTCCACATAAACTAAAAGGCTGGAACGGATGACTTTTATAGAGCACTCCCTAGACATGGTGATGGTGATAACCAAGCCTCAGGCATGTGTGGCTCTCAGGTCTGAGAGTTAAAGACGCCCTCTGCTGGCTGCAAGAAGTCTGGCAAGGGCCTGGTGTGAGGGGAGAGATCAAAACACAGTCGTGAGCAGTCTGCATCTTCTGCTGCTGCTAAGTCGCTTCAGCCGTGTAACCCCTCGACGGCCTCCTACCAGGCTCCTCTGTCCCTGGGATTCTCTAGGCAAGAACACTGGAGTGGGCTGCCATTTCCTTCTCCAACGCATGAAAGTGAAAAGTGGAAGTGAAGTCGCTCAGTCGTGTTCGACTCTTTAGCGACCTCATGGACTGCAGCCTACCAGGCTCCTCCATCCATGGGATTTTCCAGGCAAAAGTACTGGAGCGGGGTGCCACTGCCTTCTCCATTGCATCTTCTTTAGGTTGGTGCAAAAGTAACTACGGTTTTGCATTGTTGAACTTTGCTGTTTGATGTTGGAATACATTCTTAAATAAATGTGGTTATGTTATACATCACTTTAATGCACATTCCTTGCTTTATTACTTGCTGTTTATTTTATATTTATTTTAGACTAGGGAAACGACTACCATTCCTTCAAGCATCTTGACAACTTCTCGCAGGGAAAACGCTTCCACAACCAACAGGAGGCAGAAAATGCTTTCCAAGAGCTTGTTGAATCCCAAAGCATAGATTTTTATGCTACAAGAATAAACAAACTTATTCCTCATTGGCAAAACTGTGTTGATGGTAACGGTTCCTATTTTGATTAATAAAGCTGTGCTTGAGCACAGTTATAATGATTTAAGGGCTTCCCTGGCGACTCAAACAGTAAAGAATCCATCTGCAATGCAGGAGACCTGGATTCGATCTCTGGGTTGGGAAGATTCCCTGGAAGAGGGCATGGCAACCCACTCCAGTACGCTTGCCTGGAGAATCCCCATGGACAGAGGTGTCTGGCAGGCTACAGTCCACTGGGTCGCAAACAGTCAGACACGACTGAGCAACTGAGCACACACAGTGATTTAAAATTCACGGTCCAAAACTGCAATTACTTTCCACCAGCTTAATATCTAATCTCAGTCCCACCACTATGCCCCCACCCCAAATGGACCAAGACAATGCAGGCTCAATGAGCTCACTTGCCACCTGGAGAGAATGGACCCTATAAGGTCACAGGCCGACCTCTAAAGCCTAGACCTAGGGGCTGTGAGCACAAGGATTCATGCAAACTTGGTATTTCATTGACTGGGTATTTCTAACTTTGCCAAAAACATGCTGGCCTCCAAGGAGTCTTTTCCAGCTAGGAAGTGCTGGCAACTAATTACCATCAGTACAGACAGCGGAACAGGAACGTTCTTAAGGAAGCTGTGGACCAGCGTTCCAGGCAGAGTTGAGGGGCACGGAAGGAGGGACTGTCTGAGAGGAAGGGCACAGCGCGAGCAGACCCACTGCGGGGCAGGGCCGGGGTCTCGTGGGCCTGGGCTGCAGGCCTAGCCCAGCCAACCACGCTCGACTGGACTGTGAGCCCTTTCTCCCAAAAACTCTGTAGTCTGCCCACCTGGGAGAACTGAATGGCACAACACATGAAATTAAGGAGCACAAAGACGACGCCAAACCGATGCTGGCTGAATCTGAGTGTCCAAAAGAAATTCTGACACAGTTTCTTAAATCATCTCTCTAGTACTTGAGTTTTTCTCATTTTACAGCAATTTTCAGAACATCTACCGTGAAGAATCTTGCCATTTGGCATCTGCTCCTTAGTGTTGCAATCAACGAACGGCAGGAAGGGACCCTTTGTAGCTCCACAGTGCATCTCGGCCTTCCTCAATTTCCCTTTTTGGCCGCACTCTGTGGCTTGCAGGATCCTAGTTCCCGGACCAGGGATTCCAACAGGGGCCCCCAGAAGTGGAAGCTCAGAGTCCTAACCACTGGACCACGGGGGAACCTGCCCACAGGTCCTATGTTGCTGTGCTGAGGGTGACAGGCGTCAGAGCTGGGGCTGACACTCCGTTCCCTAGTAGTAAGACGCTCTTTCCAACTAGAGACGACGCTAGTCATCCTGTTTCAAATGTCTGGGTCGCTATTCCTGAACAGGATACGGGGCAGTTGTGGAGACTAAGAAGACTCATTTGTGCTCTCTCCTAAGCAGGCAGCTGTCTGTTGAACTGATATGTGAACATGTGTGATGTACGAGTTAGGTTAAGAGTGAATCTAACATGCTCGGGACTTCCCTGGTGGGCCAGTAGTGAAGAGACTGCTCCAAATGCAGGGGCCCAGTCTTGATCCTTGGTCAGGAAACTCAATCCCACATGCCGCAACTGAGAGCCCACATGCCGCAACCAACATCCAGTGGGCCCCAATAAAGTTTTATAAAGTGGATCTAACTGACTGAAATGAAGATTACACTCCACTGACACCACGTTCTAAATAATCAGAAAAATGAACGACCCCATCAACCCCAGGACCATAAAAATACTAATTCACTGTGCGGGGCACTGCAGTATGGGAACACCTCACTTCTAAGAGAAGACAGCTAAGTCTATTTTTTAAAACTTTATTCCAAAAGAACTGATTGCTTTCAAGTGGCCACAGAACTAGATCATAATGAGGGTGAGTGTCCAATTTCTGTGAGCCTTTCTTTCTTCCTATGGAAGCAAGAATTTCCTTCACTTGGATGCGCTCTAAGGAGGATATTCTTCCTCTTCAATCGCTGACTTGGCACTAACTAACATGTCTTTACACAAAGTCAAAGCACAGTGTATGCATCTAAAGTCTGCCAATTTCAGGGATGAAGTGAATCCATCTGATGACATTTACGTTACGAGCTGAGAACTACCACTAGTTTTATGTTGATGTACTTCCTCATTTTCTATCTAACTTGGCAAGAAGAGGCCATCTGTAGGCTTTCTTCAACTTCAACTCCCTTTCCTTCAAATTCACATGGCTGTTTTATGTTGCTACTGAGTTCTCATCTCCAAACCCTTCTCTAGCATCTCAAGTGCTAAAAGTCAGTGCCAGGTGAGCGCTACTGCAGTCCCCTGGGGAACCTAACAGAGACACAACTCCCCAGTCCAGCCTGGAGACTAACTCAGGTCAGCCTGGGGCCCAGGAAGCTGTCGTGTGCCCCGGGTGACTCTGACCAGTTTGGGTTCGGCGGGTCCAGCTGCCAGGCTGGGTGGACATGCCCGTGGCGCAGGCGTGGCCTCCCCCCGAGGGGAACTCACCACACCACTGGGAAGAGGATGGCCCCGCAGCACAGCAGGTCAACCAGAAACAGGGAGTCCTTCCACAGGCCGTACTCTGTCGTTCCCTCCTCGGTGGACTCTATGATGATGTAGGCCACATTGGCCAGGACCTGCGGGACACAGGGAGCATGGACAGATCTGTGCGACAGAGCCCTGGGGCAGTGGACACCCAGGCCTACAGGCTGGGCTGTGTGCGCTCCATCCTGTCGTTAAGCAATTAGCATGTTATGAAAAGTCCCTCAGCTGGTTAGACAGAAGGCAACAGTTTAAATAAAACCTGTGACACCTCTGAGCACAAGGGAAACACAGTTGATGAACTATTCTTTTGAAGATTATCACTAGGTAAGAAAGCAGAGGAGTTCCACCTCTACTCCATGCAAAGTCCGTGGTCCCAAACACTCTGCTTCACTGTTCTACAGGGAATTCTCCATATTTCCACAGAAATGGGAAACCTGTCGTGCTATGACTTAGGAAGGGTAGTTTCTCTTTCCATCTAGGACATATCAGTTAAATCATCACTGAAGCCACACTTCATACCAATGCAAAAATTAGCCTGAAATCTCTCACTGACACCCAGCCTCTGGGCTCCTTCAGAAGCCTCGTCCAGTGTACAGGTCTGCATCTGTGGCTCTAAGAAGACAAACTGGGAAATAGACAGCTTAATTCCATCTTGCCCTCAGTTCACACTGTGGACACAAGGCACACCGTGCCACTCAAGGCAGTGGTGCGGGACCAGGCGCCAACAGTGTTCCTGAAACGCCACGTTTGCTTCCCTCACTCCCTACTCAGGAGCGCGCAGTGGCTCCCATGACCAGAAGGAAACAGTTTCAACTTGTCAAGGCTGATGTTCAAGGACTTCCCAGACTAGCCCTTGCATTTAAATCCTCGTAACTTCCTTATATTTGATTGTCTAAATGGCCTTGCTTCCTCAGAGTGACCTGCCTTGTAGCCTTGTGTTTTTGTTCCTTCTGGGCAACAGAAGAGGGAAAGCTGGGAAGAGCCTCCATCACGTCACTCCAGGCTGCGTGAAGCAGAGTGGGGCTGAAGAGGGGGGCAGCTGCTCCTGGAGGGAGGGGAGACGGGGCAGGAGGACCCTGGCCACCGTCTCCCAGCTCTTGAGGCCTTGGCAGGCTGGAGAACACTACCTGGCAGAGAAGTGGACATGGTGGCTCAACAGCCAAGGCCCGTCCAGCGCCTCAGCCTCTCCTGCTCACCCGACGGCAATGTCACGTTTGCCTCTGTCACGGGTCCTTCCTTAAAATCTAGGCCAGGCCCATCTCCACCAGACAGCTCTTCCAGATCATCCAAACTGAAGTGAATACTCTCTCGCTGGAAACCTACAGCGACCAGTCTGGAGCATTTACGTGGCACTAACATATGGTTTTTCCAGTGGTCATGTATGGATGTGAGAGTTGGACTGTGAAGAAGGCTGAGTGCCAAAGAATTGATGCTTTTGAACTGTGGTGTTGGAGAGGACTCTTGAGAGTCCCTTGGACTGCAAGGAGATCCAACCAGTCCATTCTAAAGGAGATCAGCCCTGGATGTTCTTTGGAAGGAATGATGCTAAAGCTGAAACTCCAGTACTTTGGCCACCTTACGCGAAGAGTTGACTCACTGGAAAAGATCGTGATGCTGGGAGGGATTGGGGGCAGGAGGAGAAGGGGACGACAAAGGATGAGAAACTCGATGGACCTGAGTTTGAGTGAACTCCAGGAGATGGTGATGGACAGGAAGGCCTGGCGTGCTGCGATTCATGGGGTTCCAAAGAGTCAGACACGACTGAGCGACTGAACTGAACTGAACATATGTCTCTTATGACTGAAAGTGAAGACGGTTTTGCCACAAACACTGCCAAACCCTCAATCACCGGGTGAGCGGGCTGACCTGGGTGCCTGGGGAATTGGCACCGTTCCAGTCCTCACCCGCCACACTTGCACTGGGCTCCAAATGATCACGGACGAGAACGACTTTATCAAACAGATGCTCTCTGGTCAAGCAGAGCTGAGGAGCTGTGCGTCCCTGCTAGGATCTGTTTATCGTGCATTCTTTACGTCCAAGTTCTACCTCCAGTAAGACTGCTACACATAAGACAAAGTTTCTTTCCTAAAGGGCTCATAGTTTTTTAAAGTTGGCCTCAGTCCAAGGCCCCAAACACATGAAGCTCTTAATAAACGTTTGCCCCAATGTCTCATATTCTACCTTCTGGAAACTCACTGGTGTCATTCACATTTTACAATAATTTGTTGGGAATTTCCTGGCAGTCCAGTGGTTAGGACTTAGTGCTTTCACTGCCACGGTCCAGTTCAATCCCTGGTTGGGGAACTAAGATCCTGTAAGCCGAGCAGCACAGCCAGAAAAAAGAGAAATCATTAACCAAGTCATAGTGTACCCAAGCTTCTTCGCTAAGAGGACCATGAGATGCAGAAAAGGTGGCAGTACGTTTCCCTAACTTCTCAGCAGCTCCCTGTTCATGTGCTGTTTAAAGACGGCAGATGGTGAAGCACCTCCCAGTGCAAGAACCTGAGATCTGGGTCCATCAGAATCCAAAAAGACAGGCCCAGGCTTCAACCCCAAAGCCAGAGGAGGGGGGTTTCCAGGAGACCCAACTTCCTCTCCCCAGACAGGCCTGGAGCTCAGCCCAGCAAATGCTCGAGAGAAGGAGGACGAGCAGGGTTAGAGATCCTTTACCTGTAGTGGGATGACAACCATGAAGACCTTCTTGTCTTTATCAGAAAGGATGTGCTTAATGAAAGCCCAGCCAGTGCCGATGAGCGCGATGGTGATGAACAGCAGTGCCCCCTTCAAGCTGCAAAAGGGAAGAATGAACAGACATCAACGGGTCTCTTTAGCCTTTCATTCTGAGTCACAGTCTACAGCTCATTCTATGATTTCACACACTTCCTCCAAAAGACAGATGGCCAGATGTAGGGAACGCACGTCAGTGAACAGCGTTTCTTTTCTGGCACAGCAGTAGTTAGCTACGTGGCCCACTGTTGTGCTGGGGGGACCCCTTCGGGAGCATGCTGACAGCCACCCACGCGCCCCACGGCTGCCCTGGGAGGGCGGGGCCGTCTCCCTCGCCCTGGGGCAGGTCTCACGCTAGCTCAGCTCCCCAGCCTTGCCCAGCCATTACGTCACAGGACGGGTACTTCCCGAGGCACTCTCGGTACTCACAGGTGAGTGATGTAGTACACCACAGCCCACCCTTCGATCGGGAAGCCCTGGGAGGAGATGTAGTGGTAGTCGATCTGCGAGAAAACAGGCGCGTTTCAGAAAGGTCGTCTGCCGATGCCTTACCCACAGCAGGACAGGAAATGCGACCAGAGGCCCTTGTGATGGGGACACCCGCCCCCCCTCCCTAACACTGCACTTGCGGATGCACAGTGAAGCACGTGAGCCCACTGCGAATGGCAGGGAGCTTGGGAAACGAGACAGAAGAGTTCCACGTCACTAACCCCTAGTCCGGGTCCCTCTCTTTTTTTTGGCCCCACTGCGTACCATGTGGGATCTTAGTCCCTGACCAGGGATCGAATGTGCAGCCCCTGCATTTGAAGCATGGAGTCTTAACCTCTGTACCGGCAAGGAGTCCCAAGGTCCCTCTCTTGAGGCAGATGATTCACTCTGGCAAATGGCTGCCTATTCTCTTCTTATAAGAAATCTCCAAGGGAGTCCCTGGTGGTTAGGAGTCCAGGTTTTCACTGCTGGGTCCCGGGTTCAATCCTTGGGCAGGGGAACTGAGATTCCGCAAGTGGTACTAAATGGCTAATTAATGAATTAATACATAAAAGTAAAGATGTAAAAAAACAAAAAAAAAAACAAAAAAATCCTCCAAATGTCACGGGTCTTTTCAATCCCAGGCAACAGCTTTCTTTCTCATAGGCTTGCTGCTTACATAATAACTAACTCAGTTAAAAAACCTATGTGGAATCACCCAGCTTCAACTCTATTTTCTTTGGTGGGGGGGGCGGGAACCAAACCTGTAAATTTAGAGCTACCTGAAGCTACCAATGAATTTCCACTGAAGTGGCCAGCTTCAGTAGCGCCCCAAATGCCTGCAGGCAGGATGCCCAAAGCCGACATCAGTCCCTTCATGCACCTTTCATTCCTCTACACGTAGCTGTCTGGATATGAAAGTGACCCAAGAATCCTATGACTCGTCATCTGCATGATTCCAGAAGGAATCCTTTTATCTTAATCCAAACGGGAAACTAGCCAAATAATCGTCGTTTCTTGAAACTGCAACTGGATACGTTATTACTTTTTCTAGGACAACATTCTTACGCGCAGTAGGCTTCTGAGAGAGTCTGGAGACTGTCACCCTCCCAGATGGGGCCCACGGATATCTCGCAGGCCTACAAAGTGGGGAAGCTGTGACTGTCTCCCGCCGGCTGGCTCATTTCAGTCTGCATCGGCACTAAATATTCAGAGCTTGACTCAATTCTTATGCCTCAACCTTCAGAGCGTCAGTTTCCTCTCAAACAAGTATGCTAACAGTGAATTTCAAATCAAATGGGAACGTGGGGGACTATTTCAAAAAATAAAGGAAGCTGTGGAAACAATTCATGAGGTGGCCCTCTAATCTCAAGAAATGACTAGGAGGGTGAAAAAATAAAATATCTACAAGAGAAAACTCCAAGTCTGTAGGTAATATCTAAAGATGTCTTCAGTCTAGCACTAGGGAGGCTATGATGATTTATCCCATGACCAGCCCTTCCCAGACCAAAGGAGGCTTCATGGCAAAGGTATTCTTTTATCTGTTGTTGGATGTAGCCTGTCTTCCAACTTATTTTCCCTGATAATATAGGTATTTAATAAATGACCCCAAAACACTAATACATACTGCGTGGAACACCAAGGAAAGAGACTTGGTGAAAGGAAGGGCAGCCATCAGCCAATGAATTTTAAAGACATCATTCCTATAAAACAGAGAGAAAAGAATTTAAGGACAATTTCACATTCCCAAAGGACAGCCAAAGCTCCACCCATCAAATATTTATAAGGAAGTCGTAAATATGATCTAAGCAAACCACAAACACAAAGCTTTTTTAAAAAAGTGGTTGCTGCCAGCAGAGAAGGCGTGGAATGGGGTCCTAAGTCATCTCTACCATGTAATCCAACTCTGTGAATGGAGCCAAGTTATGCACAATGGGTTCCCAGGCCTGATAAGATGGAAATCTAAACAGGTTGCCAGTTTCCTCTCCGGAAACCACCCTGGAAAGCCCACAGAGGCAAGAAAGAGGCAGATGCATCTATGAAAATGGCACAAAATCCCCAAGAAGGCAGAGGTGACTGGGCACAGCTCCAGGGGAAATCGCTAGCCCAGAGAGGTGGGCTTGGTGCTAGGTAGCAGGGATGGTCAAAGACCATGCCCCTCTCTGTCCCCTGAAGCTGGAACCTGCCAAACACACCAGGCCAGTGAGACACAGCACCCACTCCCCCCCACCTCCTCTGCGGGTACTAGTCCACCCTCAGGCTGCCAGGCATTCAATTCCTCTACCCCTTCCCGCCTCGCCCTAGGAGTTAGCCTGAGACACACAAAACCATGACAGAGAAAAAGTTCTAAACCTATGAAAGAAACCAAAGACTTGAGGAAGAGCGACAGGGGGAACTCCCACTCTCTGATATCAAGACAATCTGCAAAGACACAGCAGTTAAAAAATGGGGGACAGTGAGCATCAGAGAAGTAAACCAACAGAACAGACTAGCAAGCTTAAAGACAGATTTGTGCTTGTACGGAAGCTTAGTATTTAAGGTGACACCAGGTCAGTGGGAAAAGAATAGACTGCTTAATACCTGGCACTGGAGGAGAAAAAAAACTCAGCTTAAACCTATATAACAAATGAGGAAAGCTGACCTCAGCTTCAAGCTTACCTATACCCCAGGGGGATTTGGCTACTAAACAGAAAACAGACATTTTGTGATCTGGAGTAGGAATGGGCCTCTCAGGATCCACGAGGCACGACCCAGAAGACTACAATTACATGGCCTCGACTCCATTAATGTGGAAGATTTTCCCTCAACAATTCAACTGGGAAAAGAAATCGGCAATGTCTTAAGGCATACAAGGGACTGAGATTCAAATGTGCACCGAACTCAAGCACAGCAACCAGGGACAGACAGAACACCTGACGGAAGGATAATGCAAATACAGGCTGTCACGCGGGGAAGCCCGGGAGGCAGATGTAACTCTAGAAAGACGCCAGAGAAAACGAGGCACCGACTCAGGTGTCAGTGCTGGCGTGCGTGCGGGAGCAGCACCCGCCCGCCCAGGCACCCCAGGAAGCAACGTGGCAGCGCTCGGTGAAACTAAAAGAGCACTTGCCCCACGCCCAGCGCACCTCCTCCCGTAATCAACCTCAGAGGCTGCCAGAGCCGTCTGGGGACAAGCTAAGGGTCCACCATGAAGGGGGCGGGCAAGTGAAATGGGGCGCCCACTGGATGCCACAGAGGAGCTGAAAAGCCATGAACTGGGTGCACACCAGCGATGTGCCTGCATCTTAAAGAGGACGTTACCGAGTGGAACAAGGTACGAAAACAATACCTACAGACAGGACAGTTCATATGAATTAAAAATACATTCAATACCAGTAAACGTGATTTGTTTATCAAGATACACAAATACCCCAAAACACAAACGAAACACATTTGGGCGGCTGGCCGTGGGTGGGAAGGAACGAGAGGGGACAGGAAGTCAAACAGGAGAGGGCCTTGCACAGAACGATAAGGAGGGCGGGTCGTGAGTGACGCACACCAGTTTCCGGGCTGGCTTCCTCCCTGGTTCTTTCCTGCTCCGGGGCCTACCTACTTGAAGGTCGAAAGGGAAATCAAGGCCAGAGGAGTCTGTCCGTCCTCAATAGCCACGAGACTCAGCCAGGCTGCACAGCCGGCAAGGGCTGGGCTCACCCCCACGGCCTGGCCCCCTCGACCTGCAGCCTGGGGGACAGCGGCGACAGCAGGTGAAGGCAGGCAAGAGTTCCAGCTCTGAGGGGGCAGCGACCAGGCTCATACACGGGCTCTACCCTGACTGCCCTCCTCTCACGAGGCCTCAGAAACCTCTGCTGAAAATGGCGCCGCCACACTCAGCGCCGGGCTGAGCGGAGAGCAGCTCCAAGCAGGCCAGTTGTCCGTGTTCCCTCCCCAGCTCCCTGTGCTCTGGGGTCACAACAGAACTCACAAACGTGAGAGAGGCCACGATGGCACAGCAGACCAACGTGGGCCCAGGCCAGCTGTGCCCGGGACGCCAACCGTGGCTCTCACCTCCCCTCTCAAGGCCTCAACAAGCCAAGGCCCAAGTCTCTCGGCTCCCTCCAGCTCTAGGGGCTGCGAGTCTCTCCGAGAGCCCTAGAGTCACATCCATGACGTGACTCGAATCACCAACCCCACGTGGCTCAAGGCTCCTGGAAAAACATGGGGGGCGGGGCGGGTGGCAGAGGGCCAGAACAACACGTTTCTGGATCTACACTACACTTCAAGAAGTTTCAAATATGCTGTCCAAAGCAGGTCAGCCTCGTTTAACCACAGGTTTTAAACTGTCATCACAGTTTTATATAAAAGTGAACCAGTGACACTGACTGTTGCCTCGCTAAATAAAGGGAATTTAAAACACCACTGAACATCTGGCTAAACTATTTTGCATGTGTCTCATCTTTGCATAGCGTGCTGATTTGCACAGCCCTCTTGTACACAGCATTTCAGGGGAAATCACACAAGAAGTCTGAAGATCTAAGACTTTGAGAGGAAGGCAGATTATGGCAGATCATGACTGTTCCAGTTCTGCAGCTGAGGAGAGAGAATTACAGAGTGAAGCCGGGTACGCTTCAATCAGCAGCAACAACAGTCAGCGTTTACGTTTGAAAACCAGGTTTCCAACTCCTAGTTCTTACTTGTCTATTAAAGGTAAGAGCAAAACCTTCCTAAAAAAAACAAAAAACAAAAAACCACCCTCCACCATCTTTTATGGCCTGAATTTGCAGGATTCTTTTTCTCTTGTTAATGGTTTCCCGATCTCTAGTCCAAACATGATTATGTAGAGTCCTTCACAAGCAAACAAGATGTTCTTTGCACCCAGTGGGTGTAAAAGATATACAACAAACAGGAAACAGCAAACTGCACCCAGCAGAGCCCAGTATTCGAGCGGAGCCATGTCCACTAGAAGACAGGCAGGCCTCCAGGGCTTAGAGGTCTCCACTTCTGGCCCACTGCTCCAGAGAAGGAGGCATCTGGTATTTGGGGTACTCATTTATTGTGTGAATTCAAATCTCTTATTATGATACCATATTTCCATACCATCCTTTACACAGTTTGTGGGCTTCATAACAAACACTGTTCTTTAACTGAAAACTAGCATTTCGTTTCCACTTTGGGGGAGGGACACAGAATTAATCACTAGTTCTCACTAGTGATGAATCACTCACATGCGGCTACTCCCCTCAAATACCAAGAAGAGGAAGTTAAAGCCTCGGGGGTTTCAGGAGAAAGGCCAAGAGTCAGGCAGGCAGGCTTTGAAGAGGTTTTCTCGAGCCTCTGGAGGGCAGTGTCAACCCCAGCTGGGCCTTCAGAGCTCGGCAGCAGCTCCATGCTCCCACCAGGCACTGAACCACGGTCGCGCCTCTTGTCTTAAGAACAAACAGCCCCTGAATGTAACCAATGCATTCACTCTGAGTCCTGAGCTGGGGTGTTCTTGCTATGGAAAGTGAAGTTGCCCAGTCGCTCAGTCACGTCCGACTCTGTGTGACCCCATGGACTCTAGCCTACCATGCTCCTCTGTCCATGGGATTTTCCAGGCAAGAATACTGCAGTGGGTTGCCATTTCCTTCTCCAGACCTTGCTATGGAAACACTTTGCTTATACATTTTACTTTGATTGTATATTACTGAAATATTTGGATTTGCTTTTTAAACCAAGCAATAGGAAGTAAACAAACATCATTACATGCAAAGGCCTCCCACACTGTAAGGCTTCTGCAGAGTCCCCCTTGTTTCGGGGAAGGTGCCCTTTGAAGAGAACGGAACTGCTAGTGACAAGGTCTCTTGGTTCTGAAGACAGCAACAGGTGAAATTAAATAAACACATCCCCAAGCCCTGGGGGCTGAAGGGCTCAAGGTGATAATTTACCGTCGTTTTCGAAGGATGTGAATCCAGATGGTCCCAGAGAGAAAGAAGAAGAAGGCCATGGAAATGTATAATTTGGGGAGAGGAATTTCTCCTGCTGAGAGGTAGCTGTCAGGATTCTTCTCTGTGATCTCGATCTGAAACCAACATGAGACTATTTTCACTTTTCAGGAATAGATCATCCCATATTCAGTAATTTAGAATCTCTGCTATTTCACAGAAGCTCAAGAAAGTGAGCACCAGAAGGTAACAACCATATTCTTTTCGGAAACAGAGTTATAGATGACTTACAGACAGCACGACGCATTTTTTTTTTTTGGCTGCATCCTGAGGGATGTGAGATCTTAGTTCCCTGAACCAGGGATCGAACCTGCATCCCCTGCCTTGTTAGTGCAGAGTCTTAACCACTGGACCACCGAGGAAGTCTGAACAACCACATTCCTAATGCACAGGCTGAAGTGTAAACACATCCTAATATAAGTCCTTTATATTTCCTTTTAAAGAATCCTCTGCTGAAGTATGCTGCCCACTGGCAGAAATGTTATTCTGGACATGTTTTTCTCTGCCGCTGCTGCTGCTGCTAAGTCGCTTCAGTCGTGTCCAACTCTGTGTGACCCCACAGACGGCAGCCTACCAGGCTCCTCCGTTCTTGGGATTCTCCAGGCAAGAACGCTGGAGTGGGTTGCCATTTCCTTCTCCAATGCATGAAAGTGAAAAGTGAAAGTGAACTCGCTCAGTCATGTCCGACTCTTAGCGACCCCATGGACTGCAGCTTACCAGGCTCCTCCGTCCATGGGAGTTTCCAGGCAAGAGTACTCGAGTGGGTTGCCATTGCCTTCTCCAGTATGTTTTCTCTAACTCTGCTTAAATGTCCTTAAAACTGCTCTTAGAAAGGAAAAAACCATCTTGCATTTTACATAGCTGACAACATCTACGTGGAGCAGTTTTCATATGGTACTCACATCGAGGCTGAACGAAAACTTGTCATTAGACCAAACGTCACTTCCAAGACACTTATGAAAATAAAGACTGTAGAGGCCTTCTTGGTCATCAGTGCTGATGTTAAAGAAAAACTGAAAATGAGGAAGAAAAAAGTTTAAGGATATCCAAATCCTCAGCTAAATTTTTATCTTTTTTCCTCAGATAAATTTTTAAATCTCAAAGAAGTCATGAATACTATGAACAGAAGAAAACAGACTGTTTACTTCAGTTAATCCAACTCTCCTACAGCAGAGCTCCAATACACATTTTCTTATTCTTTGATACCCTCCTAACATTTTAACGATTTTCAAGCTAACAGAAAAGTAGACTGGATTATACGGTGAATACCTATGTACCCACTACCTAGACTCTACACTTCACTACACTCCCTTTATCACATATCTACCCATCAGTGATGGGTTTTTGCTGAAGTCTGCAGAGCTAAGTTAAGACGCAGTTATCTAGCTTTCAAGCCCACACATTATTGTTTTGTCCTTTAGGTAAAAAATACTTCTAAAAAAGAAAGGATGTTCTTCTGGTACTTGAAAAAGTAAACGACCAGTAATTTCCTCATCAAAATGTACCTGTATGATTTTAGACAACAGTAACAGAGGCTACATCTACTATGTTTAGAGATTTTTCTTTGTTTTTCAACATATTTCATGTACTCAAGTGAAGCTTACTGTAAATCAAAAAATGTTATTTATATATATACACACATCTATACATATTCACAGAATGTGACTGCTTAATCAATTCTCGGGAACATTTTACTGTAAGTCTAAAATATTAATATACTGCTTAGGGCTGCATATACAAGTGGCGAACAATGGAGAAAACCAGGAAGTGGTTGTGGTAACATCTCTCATGGAAGGAGCTACTCTAGAGCTGAGAAGAGCATGAGGGACACAGGCACGGAAGCACTGCTCTAGTTCCCGGACCAGGTGACGGCTACGAAGGCGGTTACTGACAACCGGCTGTGCTCAAGGCAAGTACTACAGACTCTTCTATAGGTGCCGTCCCTCAAAATTTAAAGAAGGGGAAAAAAGAGACATCTGTGAAGGGGACTCATACAAGTACCTACTTTCATAGCTGGCTGGGAGGATGAAGTGAGACAATGGTAAGGTGTAAGCACTTAGCAGGATGTCTGACATTCACTCATACATTCATCTCCGTAATTACTGATAGGAAGACTACCAGGGCCAGGCCCAAGATGAGGAATTCACCCAGAGCAGCAAGAAGGCAAATAGAAATCCCTGCCCTTACAGTTACCTTCTAAAGAGAGAGAGAGACAATAAATATAAAAAATAAATACAGTACGCTGTACGCTGGAAAGAAGTATTCAGGGAAAAGGTAGAGCGGAGGTGGGGGGGGGCACTGCATTTAAAACAGTGCGACTGGAGGAAGCTTTGCTGAAAAGGTGACATTTGAGCCAAGACTTGAAGGAGGAAGAAATTAATCATGCAGACTCTGTGGACAAGCTTTTCTCCAGTGGGTGCTGCTAGAGCAGAAGCCAAGGCTTTATCTTCTCTAGGAGCAGCAGTGGCTGGAGCACAGTAATACACAGAGGGCAGGGAGGAAACAGGAACCGAGGTCAGAGTCGACAGCAGCCAGACCACGTGTGCGCGGAGACCAGAGGGAGGACTTGGGCTTCTACTGTGAGACAGAGAGGAAGCTGCTGAGGGTTCAGAGCAGATGAGCACCCCACAAACTCTCAGTCAGCTGTTAAAACCGATGGCTACTAAAGTTAAATAACATCAACACTGTTAGAGCAGCAAAAGAATCTATGGTGAGAGAACTCAGACCTGCAGATGCAGGGGTGGGGGCCTTTCAGAAGTGGTACAAATACAGAGAATCTTGAGCACAGGCTACAGGGGTGCAGGCCATTGTCAGAATTGACAAAACCACACACTCAGGAGCTGTGCATTTCACTCGAAGTAAATGATGCCTCAGTTAATGAAAACTGCCTAGAAAAAGAGGTAGTGATTCTTACAAGTTAATGATAAGAGACTGTTTGTACAATGCTTTACAAAGCACTTTTATTTTTTAAAAATGATACACCTAACACCCTGTGAGATGGGTGTCATCATTTTCCATTTTCAGATGATTAAAGAGTGAGCTTCAGAGGTCAAGTGAGTTGTCCAAGGTCACCACCTAGCATGTGGGCTCTGAGATCCAACTCAGTGTCCTACCCCACACCCCACACACAGGCTGTGACGCTGCCATAGATACTCATGTGCAGTTAGCGATGGTGATGGCTGAGCAGGTCACTGAGGCCTCTAAGTCTCAGTGAACTCGTCTCTGAAATGACATCATCATCCAAAAGATGACAATCATCCTTTCAGGTGTAGAATTCTGGGTTTCTGACGCATTCTGAATAGGAGGCAGTGTGGGATTAGACAGGCAGAGTTGTGGAGATAG
This sequence comes from Capricornis sumatraensis, assembly GCF_032405125.1. NCBI lineage: Eukaryota > Metazoa > Chordata > Mammalia > Artiodactyla > Bovidae > Capricornis > Capricornis sumatraensis. Next base: position 6,532,869 of record NC_091069.1, read on the forward strand.
CCAGGGAGAACCAGGGTTGGATCCTGGGCCTTGATGCTCACACTGGATATACATGATTTGATAAGCGGCGGATAACAATACCCACCTTGGAGGTCTGTTATGGAGAGAGTTACCATATTTAAATGACTGGCACACAGCATCAGTTCAGTTCAGTTCAGTCGCTCAGTCGTGTCCGACTCTGCGACACCATGAATCACAGCACACCAGGCCTCCCTGTCCATCACCAACTCCCGGAGTTCACTCAGATTCACGTCCATCTAGTCTGTGATGCCATCCAGCCATCTCATCCTCTGTTGTTCCCTTCTCCTCCTGCCCCCAATCCCTCCCAGCATCAAAGTCTTTTCCAGTGAGTCAACTCTTCGCATGAGGTGGCCAAAGTACTGGAGTTTCAGCTTTAGCATCATTTCTTCCAAAGAAATCCCAGGGTTGATCTCCTTTAGAATGGACTGGTTGGATCTCCTTGCAGTGCAAGGGACTCTCAAGAGTCTTCTCCAACACCACAGTTCAAAAGCATCAATTCTTCGGTGCTCAGCCTTCTTCACAGTCCAACTCTCACATCCATACATGACTAATGGAAAAACCATAGCCTTGACTAGATGGACCTTAGTCGGCAAAGCAATGTCTCTGCTTTTGAATATGCTATCTAGGTTGGTCATAACTTTCCTTCCAAGGAGCAAGCGTCTTTTAACTTCATAGCTGCAGTCACCATCTGCAGTGATTTTGGAGCCCAGAAAAATAAAGTCTGACAATGTTTCCACTGTTTCCCCATCTATTTCCCATGAAGTGATGGGACTGGATGCCATGATCTTAGTTTTCTGAATGTTGAGCTTTAAGCCAACTTTTCCACTCTCCTCTTTCACTTTCATCAAGAGGCTTTTGAGTTTCTCTTCACTTTCTGCCATAAGGGTGGTGTCATCTGCATATCTGAGGTTATTGATATTTCTCCCAGCAGTCTTGATTCCAGCTTGTGTTTCTTCCAGTCCAGTGTTTCTCATGATGTACTCTGCATATAAGTTAAATAAGCAGGGTAACAATATACAGCCTTGACGGACTCCTTTTCCTATTTGGAACCAGTCTGTTGTTCCATGTCCAGTTCTAACTGTTGCTTCCTGACCTGCATACAGGTTTCTCAAGAGGCAGGTTAGGTGGTCTGGTATTCCCATCTCTTTCAGAATTTTCCGCAGTTTATTGTGATCCACACAGTCAAAGGCTTTGGCATAGTCAATAAAGCAGAAGTAGATGTTTTTCTGGAACTCTCTTGCTTTTTCCATGATCCAGAAGATGTTGGCAATTTGATCTCTGGTTCCTCTGCCTTTTCTAAAACCAGCTTGAACATCAGGAAGTTCACAGTTCACATATTGCTGAAGCCTGGCTTGGAGAATTTTGAGCATTACTTTACTAGCATGTGAGATGAGTGCAATTGTGCGGTAGTTTGAGCATTCTTTGGCATTGCCTTTCTTTGGGATGGGAATGCTATATATAAGTTATTATTTCTAAATTGAAAGTTTCTTTATAAATTCACCTTTTACGTGGCAGAGATAAATCCTACAAAGCTTGACTCAGAGAGATTACGTACCTGGAATGAAACTGCCCCATCATTATTACGAACAGAAAAGGATTTCTCTCCTGTTGCCTAAAACAGACATCAACAACCTATTTTAGATGAGAACATCAGAAAAAAACATGCTACTAAAAATAAAAATTTTAAAGCTCCAAAACATGTTCTTCTAAAATCCTAAATTCACTGGTCTTCTAAAGCTCACTGAAAAAGAAATTCACCATCTTTTCAATATGAATGAAATCCTGTTTTACAAAAAAAAGGTAAACCTTTACCCGTTTCCTTTTCTTAGTCACCCCTCCTGTCGCTCCAGCATCCCCCTGCTCCCCGCTGGGCACCTCTCTAGTCTTACAGCTTTAGTGAGACAATGAATGCCAACCCAGGCCACACCTCAACACGGCACCTGGCCTCCATGCCCAACGGCAAACGACTGACATACTGCGGCGGGCACAATGGACTAAAGCTGAGTTACAAAAAGAAGGAGCTACTGAGACATGGGATGGCATCGAGGCACCTGAAGTAATCACACTAAATGAAAGAGAATCTAGTGGCAGAGCAGTGGCTCCCTAGGGACAGGAGGGGACAAAGGGGCAGGAGAGCCCTCTGTGGTGACGGATATGTTGTGGTGGTGGCTTCACAGGTGCACCTGTAAGTCAAAACTTATTGAGCTGCCACTTTAAATATACAGTTTGTAATGTATCAATTTTACTTCAGGAAAGCTGTTAAAACCCTGCCATCTGGATGCTCCATCACTGAAATATTAAGATAACCCCAACTAAAACTTTCCCACGTGCCCTTCTGTTCTGTTCCCCACCTCGCTGAGGGTAGGAAGGCAACCCACCTCTTCTCCCCGCTCCCCGCCGCCCTGGCCTCCCAGACTGCTGCTCACTCACTCCACATCCCGAAGCTCTGCTCTGGCTCAGATGCTCAACACCCTAAACCTGCACGGTTACAACAGCACTCCTCCTGGTCCCTCTCAGGTCCCCGGCCTCCTCACCACCGCTGCCCTGCACGTCCCTTCTGAACAATGACTTTCCCGTAACACGTTCTGTATCACTTTCCATCCTGACCAAGAACACACGATGACTTCCTGTTTTCTGTGCATCGATATCTTCAATTTTTTGGCCCTCTATAATCTAAGATCCCTCTCTCTGATTCCAAATGTATGTTATGTTTTACTTTCAACAAGCCAGTGCCCAATACATGTCAATGCTCATTTCCAATTCCAGTCTTTGCTCATCATGGTCTTCAGCCCCTTTCTTCTCATCTTCTTCCCCAAACAATCCACCGAACTTCAAGCCCTGGTGACATCTCCCTCCAGATGACTCTCAGACACCCCGCTTCCCTCTCCCCTCACTATCTGAGCTTCTATCACATAAGGGCTGTATAACTCAGTACTCAGTCTTACTCTGAAATTATTTCAGTGTCCAAGTTCTCTCCCCAAACAGAAGGCAACTGCCTGTAGACTGAGCATGCAGATGTGCGTGTGTGTGTATGTACACATATATATAAGGACAGTCTGACATGTGTGTGAGCACACACACCTGGAAAAGCTGAGAGCACAGGCTGGGGTTAGTTCTTACCTTTGAATCCACAGTACTTCTTTTAGACTTTCCATTTTCTAAAAGAAGAATCATTTAGAAGATATTATTGCATGGTTCAGCTCATATGTATACTATGGTATCACTTTATGAGACTCTAGCTCATCTAACATCAAATAATTCAAACAAATAAACAAAATGGTGAGGCCACATGCCATCTTACAAACTTGTAACTCCTCAAAACCCCGAACATTCTTGAGCTGTAAAAGCCACAAATTGGACATGTTCTATTATGAACACAATTTAATAAATGGCAACATTCAGCATCAACGAAGGAAACTGTCTCTAAATAACCCAGTGCATGTAACTGCCAAAGGTGCCACGTGGAATGACTTTCTTTTTTTCTAAGTAATGACATTTGAAACCAGATCACTGTTTAAAATATATATGTATGAGATTTATTTACATATGTAGAAAAAACAGCAAATATTATTAGCATAAAGCATACTTTTTTCCTCATGGCAAAAAGTGTAAAGATTGCTAATGACTTCTTTCAATGAAAAGAGAGGGCCTCTGTGTCTTATTTTACTTAAGTCGTTCTTTCTGAGGAAGAGACTCCCAAACTATGTAGAAAGGGAGAGAGTTTCAGAATAAAAAGAAGGACGAAAACGTTCTGCCTAGGGAACAGTCATGTGCGCCCAAGGAACCTAGACAAGAAGACGGCGCACATACACGGAACCGCACCATCGCACACACGGAGCACTCGTGCACGTCTTTCAGCGTGTATTAGAACTCTGACAAACTGAGAAAATCATACATAAATAATACTGTAACTAGTAAAGTTATCTTTAAAGAACTCATATAAATTATTAGATAAACCTGATGGCCAATAAAAGAGGTGATAAATCTAAACTAGTAAATCAACATAGGGAGGAAAAGTGCAATCTCAGTAGTAAGAGTGACTTGTTCAAAACGGAGGACACCCCTTTGCCTTTCACTTTAGGATTTAAAAAACAAACACAACCAAAAACCCACTGCTGGCTAGGACTTGGTGATGTGGGTGCTATGACTGTATATTTCCCAAAAGGAGCATAAATTCACACAACTCATGTGGAAAGGAATGAAAATATGTATCAATGTTCCCAAAAGTATTCATATCCTTTGAACCAGAAATTCCAGTTCCTGGAACTCAGCCTAAAAAAAAAGTTATACATATGAAAAAAAAAATCTACAAATAAAGATGTCTGATGCAGCAGTGCTTTATAATAGCATCAAAATGGAACTATGTCTCTTTAAGGGGAAATGCCAAGCAAACTACAGTATCTATTTAATGGGGCAGCTGATAAGCATAAAAAAATTTTGAAGCTGAGTGAACAGGGATGCTTATAAAATTATAAGATGACCATGAATTTTTAAAATCAAATGTTCTAGACTTAGGAAACAAGTTTAGAAGGAAATAGAAATTACTGATTACTCTAACATGGAGAATAAGGAAAAATGACTATTCTTTCCCCATCTTTCCTGAATTTTTCTTTGTTATGCATTTTTATATCACCTCAAAAATAAAATAATGCTAAATAAAATCATGTTTGCTTTTAGGTAGGAACAAAACTGGATCTATGAGCAAGGTAGTGGAGGAAAGGCTAGTGTCTACCTTGCAGTTACCTTGTTCTTTCGGAGCCTGGCTGCCTGCTGAGACAGGGTGACCACCAGGCTCCTGGCTCTGACCGACAACCTTCTCATCCTTGGTAAAGATGATCTTTGGTAACTGGGTACCAGCTTCTGGTGGAGATCTTATTTTCACTCTAAATGCAAGTAAGACAGAAGAAAAAGAGTTCAAAGTAAAGCTTACGGCCGGCAGGTGTTGTCAGTTAGGTGTTGTTTCCAGCTCTAAGCCCATCATCTCATGCAGTCCATGATGAACTATGATATAGATTCTATTATCTGACTTTTACAGATGCTGAAATGGCAGCTAAAAGGTTAAAGAATTTGCCCAAGAGTAGTAAGCTGGTTAGCAGCTGGGGCAGCCTCACTCTAAAGTTTGCGTCTGTAGCAACCATTTGATTCTGAGGTATATATTTCCTCCCTAAGTATATGCAATGTGTTCAACAAATTGATGATGATCAAGCTGAATGAACAGGGATGCTTATAAAATTATAAAATGACTATGGATTTTTAAAATCAAATGTTCTAGACTTAGGAAACAAGTTTAGAAGGAAATATAAAGGACTGATTATTCTAACATGGAGAATTAGGAGAAATGACTATTTCTTCCCCATCTTCCCTGCATTTCATGCACAAGGGAAAAGGAACAAGAGGTTAAAAAAACCCAGTAAGGTGTTAAAACGAGGCCTCGGGGAGCAGGTGAGGGGCAGTAAAAACGATTAGCAGCCCATCTAAGACACATTTCCTCCCCCTCCCTGCTGACCAGACCCCAATTTTGTGAGACCCATCCCGCCTGAGGAGGAGCCCGCAAGTTTCGATGCCGGAGTGGACACGTGCCCTCAGTTGGCACTATCGCATGCATCCAGGGGAGGACGTCCAGCACGGGATAGGCAGAAACCTCCCTCTTCCCCTTAGCTGGCTGCGAACAACGCACTCACCTCACTGAACACGCGCCATGCTAGCACGTGCTGCTCCGCCTCGGCACAACACGTTCTCTTTGCCCGGAACGTGCTACCCTTTCTTATTCCTCTGCAAAGTCTCCTCACGAGGAAGCTGGCTGCGCCAACACTCCTCTGAAGCCTTCCCTTCCTGCCCACGCGCCACCGCCCCCCTGCCCTACTGCTCCTTCAGTTTGCTGCCACTGGCACTGCTGCTGTCTCATCTAGAAGCTCCTCCAGGACTGCACTCCCACCCTCCTCATCTTGTTTGTAATCTCCAGCCCTCGGCAAAGTATTTGGCGTGTGGCAGATGATACATGTCTTAGGTTAACTACCAAACTCCCCCTAACTTTACTCAAGGGTTGAAATGAAGGATTATTAGCATTACTTACTCACTTCTGGAGATGTCTAGGATTAAAAGGGTGACAGAGGCAGACTGTTTCTTTAAAATACAGTAATTCACATCTTCATCCTGAGAAAGGAAGACCCAATTATAGAGCATGTTATTTAGGCACACTAGAACAAGAACAAAAAGTTTTCATGAACGAAGCAAGTAAGTGGCCCAGCCCCGACTCAAAAAACACAACTGTAGCTGCTCAGAGATGCTTGGAAGTCACAGCGGCCACCTTAAGAAACAGCACTGGCAGGAGCAGGGTGTCCCACCCAGGGCCTTGGGCTAGAGTGTAGGGAGGGTTCAGGTCGCTTGATGCTCACCAGATAAGAAGAAAATCCATCATTCTTTGTTCGGTCTAGGCTGAATCCAATCTAAGAGGAGGTGAAAACGGTAGAAGTGAATTAGCACTGATGCCCAGAAGTCCATAACTTTCTTAGCCCAAGAGAAGAAAAGGTGATTATTTTGGCTTGGCCTGGCCTTCTTCTCGGTTTTCTTAGCGTGTATTTTGTAAGAAGGATCAGTTGTAACTGAAATTATTCAAGAATTATAACTTCAGTGTTAAAAAATAAAACTACTGATGCCTGCTCACAAGTTTAATTTTCTCCCTATTCTAATATTTCGTATTTAAAAAGGGGGACGCTCTTACCTAAGCCACAGGAAAGGTTTACCCGTGATCCTGGAAAGGCACTTACAGTTAAGTCCTTGTCTGTGGCTCCTTTTGGTTCATTCACTGAAAGGCTGCTGACATTCACCTTCATGTACCCATTCTTGAAGAATCCAAAGGTGTTCAGATGAACCTTATGCCTCACATCATCCTGAAAAGATGTGCAGTAGAAGAATTAGTAATCTGGAGAAGTTGGTTAGTAAACCTATTCATTTGCTTCGAAAACTGCGGTATCTAGTTCCCTGTCAGGTAACCAATGTCTCCATGTATTCAGTAATATTGACCACTGTGGGACCTGATCTTGCTCCAAAAGCTGCAGAAGACTCATCAGAAATTCATACAACAGCAACAATGTCACAGAGGGAGACACACCATAGATTCGATTCAGTCCAGTGCATTTGGAAGGGTCCTGGGGGCAGGCCCGACAGCCTGCTGGGCCGTGAGTTCCAGGGGAGGAGGAACAGTGTTCTGGTCATCCTCCTATCCTTTCTTCAAGGACCAGGCCCGGCAGCCAGCAGGCACTCAAAACAGGGAGGGATGGGGAGGGGCAAGTAGCCAAAGCTGCTCCAAGAATACACTTGGCTCCTCCCCCTGAAGGACACCAAGGGACACCTGCCCATTACTTGAAACTGTCTCAGAGTTGTGACTCCAATCTCAGCTCAGTCCACAAACTGTAAGGCCAAGAGAACAACGGGATCAGAGAATACTCCCAAAGCTGAGGTTCCACAAAGGCACTTCACGTTGTGTAAAGTCATGAGTTTCATATTGGGAATTATCTGCCCAAATGTTCAGTTATCACATAGATCCTAAATACAAAACACTAGGCTAAGTACTTTTCTAAAACTTGGATTTGGTTCTCCCCCAAATCCACATCACTGTTTTTGCTACTGTTTGTTTTTCATTTGTATTTTAAAATTCTATTCATTGTTTCTTTGACTTAGTTGTTTAGTGGCTCAGTCATGTCTGACTCTTTGAAACCCCATGGACTGCAGCACACCAGGCTGCCCTGTCCTTCACCATCTACCAGAGTTGCCTCAAACTCATGCCCACTGAGTTGATGATGCCATCCAACCATTTCACCTTCCATCACCCCCTTCTCCTCCTGCCTTCAATCTTTCCCAGCATCAGGGTCTTTTCAAATGAGTTGGCTCTTTGCATCAAGTTGCCAAAATACTGGAGCTTCAGCATCAGGCCTTCCAATGAATATTCAGGACTGATTTTCTTTAGGCTTGACTGGTTTGATCTCCTTGCTGTCCAAGGGACCACACTTCAAAAGCATCAGTTCTTCGGTGCTCTGCCTTCCTCATGGTCTAACTCTCACATCCATACACAACTACAGGAAAAACCACAGCTTTGACTGTATAGACCTTTGCTGGCAAAGTGATGTCTCTGCTTTTTAATACACTGTCTAGGTTTGTCATAGCTTTTCTTCCAAGGAGCAAATGTCTTTTAATTTCATGGTGGCAGTCACCGTCCACAGTGATTTTGGAGCCCAAGAAAATAAAATCTGTCACTGTTTCCACTTTTCCCCATCTGCTTGCCATGAAGTGATGTGACCAGAAGCCATAATCTGAGTTTACTGAATGTTGAGTTTTAAGCCAGCTTTTTCACTCTCCTCTTTCACCCTCATCAAGAGGCTCTTTAGTTCCTCTTTGCTTTCTGCCATTAGAGTGGTATCCTCTGCATATCTGAGGTTGTAGATATTTCTCCCAGGAATCTTGATTCCAGCTTGAGAGACATTCAGTCCAGCATTTCGCATGATATACTCTGTATAGAGATTAAATAAACAGTGACAATATACAGCCTTGATGTACTCCTTTCCCAACTTTGAACCAGTCAGTTGTTCCATGTAAGGTTCTGTTGCTTCTTGTCCTGTTTCTTGTCCTGCCTACAGGTTTCTCAGAACGTAGGTAAGGTGGCCTGGTTGTTTTCCAGTTTACTGTGATCCACCAAAGGCTTTAGTGTAGTCAATGAAGCAGATATCTTTTGGAATTCCCTTGCTTTCTCTATGATCCAAAAAACACTGGCAATTTGATCTCTGGTTCCTCTGCCTTTTCTAAATCCAGCCTGTACATCTGGAATTTCTCATTTCACGAACTGCCGAAGCCTAGCTTGAAGGATTTTGAGCATTACCTTGTTAACGTGGGAAATAAATTAGTACATGGTCTTTGCTAGGAATCTGTATTGTCTAAATTCCTAACAAAGACCATGTACTAATTTATAATTACTAAAAAATAGTTATTTTCAACAATTATTATTTGCCAGCAATATATTAATTGCAAGACTCTCATCTAACCTAATTTCCAACACTCCCTTTTAAGTAATCATGTTACCATACCAAATAAGATATATAAGGAAGGGACTCTGTAAACTGTATTTCACTATACAAATAGACACAAAATTTCAGATTAATAGGAACCAAGAAAGTCAAACACACTAATCACTCATTCAACTTTGATTTAATTCAAATGTAAATAAACCAGTATTTACAAAATGCCACTAATGACTAAGGCCCAAGAAGTGATAAAAGACTCTCAAAAAAAAAAGTCTCCCAACAGCCAGTCCTTACTGTCCAGGAATAAGGAAACCTCTTCTTCCACCACAGGGAAGCCAGAATCTCCCCAAGGACAATCAATGGTCAGCAAGACAAGAGAGCCCTTTCCCCCAAGAGGCTCAAAATCCCCTAAGCTGTAGAAAAGTAAAAGGAGTAGCAACAAATATCCACTGCTCACAATTATGACGTGTCTACATCAAAGCCGCTTCAGAGCCATCAGAACAGAGAGAGGGCAAGGAGCAGGAAGAGGAGGAGAATAAATCCTATTCCCCTCAATCATCCCTTCCCAAGCTCGTGACATATCCATAACCATAAAAATCAATACAGTATCATGATGTTTTTAAAATTTGGATAAACTGTGTTACAATGTATGTGTACATCTGGCAACCTGCATTTTTCAGACAGCACTGCATTCTTTGAGGCCCTATCTGTGCTGACACATTGAATATGCTCTGGTTCCTCACTTTTTATGCTTGTGTTCCACCCCATGTACATCATGGTACATCTATTTCCCCAAAGCATCACCTGGGCATTCAGGTAAATCCCAATCATTCCTGGGCATTCAGGTAATTTCCAATCATTTGCTATGACAACACTGTTATGAGAATTCCTTGTACGTATCTTTTTTTTCTTTAAACTCTGTGCTATTTAAAAGATGTATTTATCTATCTATTTTATGCGTTGGCTGAGCTGGGTCTTCACTGCTACACACGGGCTTTCTCTAGTCGCGGTGCACAGGCTTCCGCCTGCAGTGGCTTCTCTTTCTGCGGAGCGTGGGTTCTAGGGCATGCAGGCTTCAGCAGCTGCAGCAAGTGGGCTCGGCAGCTGTGTTTCTCACGCTCTAGAATGCAGACTCAGTAGCTGTGATCCACAGGCTCAGTGCTCCACGGCATGTGGGACTTTCCCCGACCGGGGATCCAACTGGTGTCCCTTGTACTGCAAGGTGGATTCTTAACCACTGGACCACGAGGGAAGCCCCCCTTGCACATACGTTATGTATTACCTGGGTGGGGATTAAGGGTACATACATCTAGATGGACAATCCTAGGACACAAGGTGTGCACATTTTCAATTTTAGTAGAAATTGACAAATGAATTCCCAAAGTATAAGAAAGTTTCTTTACATCCTTACTAAACCTTGATGTCATTAGACATTTCATTTTTCCCAGTTTGGGGGAAAATCAATGCTGATATTGATTCAATTTGCATTTCCTGGTACTTTATGAGTTTGAGCACCTCATTTAGGTTTATTAGCCATTTGAGTTTTTCTTTTGTAAAATGCTTTTTTAAAACATATCATACGTCAGACTTCCCCAGCAGTCCAGTGGTTGTTGGGGAAGTAAGATCCCACATGCCAGGCAGCGTGGCCTAAAAAGTAAAAATTTAGAAAACTAAATAAATAAACATCATATATCCATTTTCCTTTTGGATTTGTTTTCTTAAGTTCTTTATATATTCTGGGTAATAATTTTGACTTTGATGCTGCAAATATCTTTTCCTGGTCTTTTCTTTAAACTGTGGTATCTTTTGTTATACAAGTCTTTTTATATTTTGAAAGAGAAAACCTATTGATCCTTATTCCTGACAGTTTTCGTCTTCAAAAAAATCTATCAGGGGTGTAGGGGAGGGAAGTACTGAAAGTTTGGAATTAATAGATGCAAACTATTATATACCATAGGATAGATAAACAACAAGCACCTACTGTATAACACAGGGAACTGTGGTCAATATCCTGCGATAAACCATAATGATAAAGAAAAGATACAGAAAAGAAAATATATATGTATAGCTGAGTCACTGCTGTTCAGCAGAAGTTAACACAACACTGTAAATCAACTATATTTCAATAAAATTTTAAAAAATTCAATGTTTATTCCTGATAACAATTTTAAATGTCTTTTCAAAAACGTCCTTCTCTATTCCAAAGTCTAAAATATTTGTGATAGTTAAAGTCGGTCAGTTGTGTCCGCCTCTCTGCGACTCCTGTATAGTCTGTGGAATTCTCCAGGCCAGAATACTGGAGTGGGTAGCTTTTCTCTTCTCCAGGGGATCTTTCCAACCCAGGGATTGAACCCAGGTCTCCCACATTGCAGGTGAATTCTTTACCAGCTGAGCCACAAGGGAAGCCCAAGGATACTGGAGTGGGTAGCCTATCCCTTCTCCGGAGGATCTTCCCGATCTAGGAATTGAACCAGGGTCTCCTGCATTGCACGTGGATTCTTTACCAACTGAGCTATCAGGGAAGCCCAAAAATATTCACAGTACGTTATTCTAAAAGTTTGAGAGTTCTGTTTTCACATTTAGTCTTTAATTCACCTGGAATATATTTTGTTTGCAGGAGAGCCATCTCTTCCCACCCCCTCCTCCCACGGAGACCAATGAGGTGTTCTGAGGCCACTCCAGAGCCATCCGTCCTAACTTCCACTGCCCTACGGCGCCCCCTCTGCTGCACATCAAGTTTGCACTGGGATGAGCCCCTCATCGGTGCTTCCCATTCTGCCCCATCGATCTGCCTGATCCCCACTACAGAGTCATGTGGCATTACGGTTCAAAACTGAGCAGGATAAGACCTCGCTCCTTCTCCTGTTTTGATGTGTGCTGGGTATTATAAGACTTTTAGTGACTGGGAGAGAAAATGAAAGGGGCTTCTGGGGTATTAGTAAAGTCCTTCTTCTTGATCTGGGTGCTGGTTACCTGGGTACATTCAGACATTAAAAAAATTCACCAAACTGCACATGTATGAACTAAGAAACTAAAGAAAAGCAGGGCAATGACAGCAGAGAGGAGACTGGCACACAGAAAGACGGGCAGTGGGAGGACTGAGAGTTCCCCGAGGGGAACAGGGTGCCACCAATGGGCTTAAGGGGAGTGTCATGATTGGCTTTGGCTTTTAGGAAGATAAGGCTACAAAACACAATAGGAACTAAGATAACACTGGGAAAACAGGTATGAGGAGACCTCCCTGGTCCAAGGATGTCCTAGACCTAACAGTCACAGAGGTGATGACAGGAGTGATGGATTGGAGAGCTTTGTATTTAGAACACAAATCTATGAAGCTTGGTGATGAGGAGGTAAGAATAAAAGATTTCTGACTTAAGAAAATGAGCAGCTGGTGGTCCCAGTTACTAAGAAAAGAAAAACTGGAGAAAGAGTATGTACAGATTAGGGGTGAAGGGTGAGGATGTTTCTAACATACAGAGATGATTATGAGCCACTTATGTGGAAATGGGGGTTAGGAAACTGGATACACTTGTCCAGAGCTCAGAAGAAAGGGTAGATATAGAGACAAAACTAAAAAAAAAAAAAAAAAAAAAAAATCCCATAACCCTTATAGACAACTACTATATTTTTCTCCTTTTCCCCCTTATATTAGAAAGTTGTTTTAAACTTTTCACTAAATATTGGAATATAAGAAACGGTTTATGTTCCTCAATAACTTCACATTTTAGACAGCTTTCAAATATAAAGCAAGTGGGGTAATGATACGTCAATTTAGTTCTTCTCACAAACTGAATTTTAGAAAACAGAGTAACACTTAACTAAGCTAGCTTATGGTCACCTACCCGGCCACTTCTTTATTTTAAACAGCTCCTCAACTGGCGGTCCACTGACCATACTGGCCCACAAATGTGCTGCATGTGGCCGACACAGTGCTTTGCTTTTGTTTTTAAATTTGAGTTTGAGCTAGCTAGTTTCACTTGAAAGCCTGGATTTCTAGTTTTTCTTAAACACACACACACACACAATCCCGCAAATCTAGGCCACACAGGACGGAAGCACAGGTGAACACACTAAACTACGCCACGAGGAAACAGATCAGCAAAATCCAGGAAAGGGGAGCTGGAAGGAGTGAGGACCCCCCCCCCCCACCAGATCAAGACAGACTTAAGAGGTATATTAACCACTCATAATGTGAGAAGACTATTTAGATTCTGATTTTTAAAAAGTTTAAATCCATTTCTGACCAATGGAAATTTGAACCTGATTTGGTATTTCATGATATTAAACATTATCTTTCTTTCTGTTAAAATGACATTGTTGTTGTTGTTCAGTCACTCAGTCATGTCTAATTCTTTGTGACCCCATGGGCTGCAGCAGACCAGGCTTCCCTGTCCTTCACCACCTCCCAGAGCTTGCTCAAACTCGTGTCCATTGAGTCGGTGATGCCATCCAACTATTTCATCCTCTGTCATCCCCTTCTCCTCCTGCCTTCAGTCTTTCCTAGTATCAGCATCTTCTCCAGTAAGTCAGTTCTTCTCATCAAGTGGCCAAAGTGGAGCTTCAGCCTCAGTATCAATCCCTCCAATGAATATTCAGGATTGATTTCCTTAGGATTGACTGGTTTGATGGCCTTGCAGTACAAGGGACTCTCGAGCGTCTTCTCCAACACCACAGTTCAAAAGCATCAATTCTTCGGTGCTCAGCCTTCTTTATGGTCCAACTCTCACATCCATACATGACTACTAGAAAAACCACAGCTTTGACTAGACAGACCTTTGTTGGCAAAGTTAATGTCTCTGCTTTTTAATATGCTGTCTAGGTTGGTCATAGCTTTTCTTCTAAGGAGCAAGAGTCTTCTAATTTCATGGCTGCAGTCACCGTTTGCAGTAACTTTGGAGCCCAAGAAAAAATCTGTCACTGTTTCCATTTTTTCCACAACTATTTGCCATGAAGTGATGGGACTGAGTACCATGATCACAGTTTTTGAATGCTGAGTTTTAAGCCAGCTTTTTCACGCTCCTCTTTCACCTTCATCAAGAGGCTCTTTAGTTCCTCTTCGCTTTCGGCCATAAGGGTGTCATCTGATACTGCAGTAATGTTTTTAAGAGTCCCTATTTCTTATAGGTACATACTGAAATATATACTGAAACATTTATGGATTTTAAGGATCAAACAATATGATGACTTTGATTCACTCGAAGACAGTATGAAGACAAATGTTGGCATAATATGTAGAAAGCAGAACCCTCACAAATTGCTGGTAGGACTGCAAAATGGTACAGTTGCTTTAGAAAGTACTTTGGCAGTTTCTTAAAAAGTTAAATATAAATCTACCATGAGAAAAAAGTGAAAGTGTTAGTCGCTCAGTCGTGTCTGACTCTTTTGTGACCCCATGGATAGTAGCACGCCAGGCTCCTCTGTCCATGGGATTTTCCAGGCAAGAATACTAGAGCAGGTAGCCATTCCCTTCTCCAGGGGATCTTCCCAACCCAGGGATCGAATCCATGTTTCTTGTGTCTCCTGCATTGGCAGGTAGATTCTTTACCATCTGAGCCACCCGGGAAGCTATCTACCATATGACCCAACAATTCTACTCCACTCCTAGCTATCAACCCCCCAAAACGAAAACATGTTTCCCAAAGACTTGCATGTGTATGTTTGCAGCAATATTACTCACAACAGCCAAAAATGGAAATCCAAACATTCAAATGTTTTGGTAAATGGCTGAGCATAGGTGATATATTCATACAATGAAAAAGTATTTGTCCATTAAAAGGAATGAATTACTAATACACAGTACAACATGGATGAACCTCAGTAACATAAGTAAAAGAAGCCAGACAAAAGGACCATATACTATGTGATTCCGTTTATATGAAACATCCAGAAAGGGCAAATCTATAGAGACAGAAAGTATATTAGTGGTTGTCTGGGGCTGGAGGTCAGACTAGGAATTAACTGTAAACCAACAAAAGAGATCTTACATGGGTGATGGAAATGTTCTATGGCTGGATTGTGATGATAGTTGCATAACTCAGTAAATTTACCAACAATCACTGAATTGTACATTTACAATGTATGGATTTTAATGTATATAAACCATGCCTTAAAAGTTTCCAAAAGTTAAGGAATCTAAAAAACAAAAGACAAGGAATTTGAGAAGACTAGAAGAATAATGGAAAACGTAACATGGAATGAGAAAACTGAATAAAGAATGAAAGGGGGACTTCTCTGGTGACCTGGTGGTTGAAACTTTGCCTTGCAGTGCAGGGGATGTCGGTTTGATCATGGTTGAGGAACTGAGACTCCATTTGCTTCAACTAAGACCAGAGGCAGCCACATAAGTAAACACATTAAACAAAAAAAAAGATTTATTTTCTAGTTAAAAATTAAAGAATGCACCTGAGAAGGGATGTGTGTGGGGATAGGGCAGAATTAGCCATTGGTTAATGGTTACAGCTACATGGGAATTCACTATACTATTCTGTCTATTTTGGTGTATGGTTGAAATTCTCTCTCTCAATCTCAAGCAAAATAAGACAATCTAACGTTGCTGCTCTGACAGGCTCCCTTCAGGTGAGCACAATTTTCTTGGGCAAAATGTCAGACTGTTTAAGAGAAGAGAAACAAGTACAATACTGATTATGGAACAGGCACCAAGTATTCGAGAAAACAAAGATGAAAAACATTAAGCAATGTAGCTTACTCCTTGGAAGGAAAGTTATGACCAACCTAGATAGCATATTAAAAAGCAGAGACATTACTTTGCCAACAAAGGTCCGTCTAGTCAAGGCTATAGTTTTTCCAGTAACCATGTATGGATGTGAGAGTTGGACTGTGAAGAAAGCTGAGCGCCGAAGAATTGATGCTTTTGAACTGTGGTGTTGGAGAAGACTCTTGAGAGTCCCTTAGACTGCAAGGAGATCCAACCAGTCCATTCTAAAGGAAATCAGTCCTGGGTGTTCTCTGGAAAGAAAGATGCTAAAGCTGAAAGTCCAGTACTCTGGCCACCTCATGTGAAGAGCTGACTCATTGGAAAAGACTCTGATGCTGGGAGGAATTGGGGGCAGGAGGAAAAGGGGACGACGGAGGATGAGATGGCTGGATGGCATCACGGACTCGATGGACGTGAGTCTGAGTGAACTCCGGGAGCTGCTGATGAACAAGGAGGCCTGGCGTGCTGCGATTCACAGGGTCGCAAAGAGTCGGACACGACTGAGCGACTGAACTGAACTGAAGCAATGTAGCACAATGTAGAGAAATCAATCACCAGAATTACACCAACTCAGGTTGCTTCTCCCATTGAGGGTAGTATACTTTTCCTTCTGTATCAACATTGTCGATATCTACCTAATGATGCTGGCCATCTGACATTTTAGTTCTAGACATGCCTAAAGCCAAGACGCATGGTTCAGTGCGTCCATGGTTCAGTATTAGTGTTATTCTCTAATTTATAAGGTACAAAAACTCAGTTACATGATTTCACATAAGGCTCAAGATTCTAGAGTATAAAGTGAAAGAATTTTAGGAGTTCGGCACTTGGAGTCACAGGCCTGGGGACTAAGGCCTATGGATAAGCTTTGGCAGGATTACAAAGCCCTATAAATTCCAAGAAGTTTTGTCTACATTTCTACCTGCATTTTCTGGGAAGAGGTTCGATATCTTTCAGCATATTCTCAAAAGGAGCCAAGACTCACTTCTCTCCCTGCAGTTGACAACCATTTCAATCAGGATATTTATTATTTACAAACAACAGTATGGGTCTAGTCAGGTTTTTTTTTAATCCAGATTCTGTATTTTAAACTACAGTCACAAAATACATTGCTTTGTTAATGTACTGGGTTTTAATAAGACAAACTTTCTCACCGCTGAAACCTTACTCTGCTAAGAATACCTTACAGAATGAAAATAATGTACAAGGCTTTGGGTCACAACGATTTATTTTTCCTGGTCTCATACATTAGCCAGCTAAATCGCCTGGAGGCATGTTTTGAGTTAAAAAGCAGGATAAAAGGGTTCATTCTAGGCCTATCGTAAATTTCTTCCCTAGACACACAATGACAGAAGCGAGGGATAAAAAGGGCCTCTAATCAAAAACATATTTTCATTGCTGGGCTTAAATTTCCGGTAACGGATTTCAAGCGAGATTTGAAATTCCTTCTGGAGATGCTCGCTTTGCTCAGGCCAGAGACCGCCAAGTCCACCAGGGAAACTGAGGCAAAGGTTCCCCGCACCTTCCAACCGCCAGGCACCAGGGGGATGGACGGCAGACGAGCGAAGTCGGGCGCAGAAGTTGGAGATCAAAGGGAGGAGGAAGATCAAGTTGCTCTCGGCAAGGAAGACAGGGAAGCCAACAGGGCTGCAAGCATGGCCCCGAGAGTCCTTCGGGGTTACGCCGCAGTTCAGCCCCTTCCCCTCTTTCTCTTCCTCCCTTTTCCAGACCGACCGAGGACTCCCGCCATTCCCACAGTTCCCAACAGACCCCTCTGGGAGAGAGTCCGCGACTGGGAATAGAGGCGGGAACCCCAATCGCTCATAGACAACCTCCCCACCCCCGCTTCCCCTGGGCCAAAAGTTGCCCCTCAGCATCAGGGAGCGGCCTCGGCCTCTGTCCCCCGCCCTGGTCTTGCAAGGCCCTGGTCGCCCTTACCTTGAGCGCCAGGTGGTGGACGCGGCCCAGGCCGGGCTCGGCCAGCAGCTGCAGCAGCCCCAACAGCGGGAACAGCCGGAGGCCGGCGGCTAGCCGAGGACTGCGGGAGCCCGAGAAGCCGAAGGGCGCCGGGGCAGCCATGTTTGTTCCAGCATCACCAGCTGCTTCCTCTCCCGCCCACTTCCGGGGTTAAAGGGCGGCGGCTGCCGGAAGCGCCTGAAAGGGGGCTCTCTGCGGCCAGCGGCGGGGAGACTGTGGCCTTTTTCCTGGAGTTTGCGGTCTCGGGAGCGGGGCGGGTACACTTCGAGGCTGCTCAGTTGGCCTCTGCTGTGAGGACTTTTCGGTTTAGCCAGAAGAGGTGCCCCCGCAGTAGGTAGCCTGTGGCGGTTGCCATGGTAACAGTCGCCGGGCTGGACCAGCCCCGGCGTTGCCTCCGCCCCCCCGAGCTTTGAAAGCGACCTTGGGCCTGCGCGCCGGCGGCCCACCGAGGGACCTGGCGTTCCTAGGCGGGGAATGCCTCCTGGGTTGATGGGACCGATTGCCCCGAGCAGCCTTCACTCGGTAGAAAAACCAGGTCCGTGGCTTGTCATCAGTCCTTGGGTGGTTTTGTTTTTGTTTTTTGAGGCACTTAACACAAATTTTTGATGAGATGGTTTTAGTAATTTATTGAATCTTTATGAGGTACTTCTTCCCCAGTGGCTCAGCGGTAAAGAATCCACCTGCGGTGCAGGAGACACAGAGACTCTGGTTCCATTCCTGGGTTGGGAAGATCCCCTGGAGGAGGAAATGGCAACTCACTCCAGTGTTCTTGTCTGGGAAATCCTATGGACAGAAAGGAGCCAGTCCATGGGGTCGCAAAAGAATCGGACACAGCTGAGCGACTAAACAAGGACAACGTATCAGGCACTTCGTTAAGCTTTTTGGGTGCATTTTTGCATGTAATCCTTGGAACAGTCTGATGAGATAGGAGGTAGGTGTAAGTATTACCACCCCCACCCGACACGCGCACACACACACACACACTTTACTGGTAAGCAAACTGAAGTTCTGAGAGATTGTCATTTGTTCCAGGTTGAAGTGGGAATCATGTGGAAAATGCTAAATACTGTTATATTGCTTTATGCTATTTCATCCAACCGCTAGAGTATGAATCTCTTAATCCTGTGTGGAAATTTTCCTTGCTTCTAATCTTTCGAATTTGTAGAGAGACCTTTAATGAAAGAATTTGTAGATTGTTCCCTCCAAATCACTATTTTTATCATGGAGTTATAAAAAAGATAATGCTTATTAAAATTACCAATAGACTAGCTAGGTTTATTTAGTTTTTAGGTGTTTTTTTGTTTTGCTTTTTTTTGGCTTGCCACACAATGCATGCTCTTTGTGGGCAATCATTTAAACAAAAGAAAATAAAAACCACAAGGAATCCCCCAATACTGCATGACTATCAGTGTTTTATGACAGAATCAGATTCCTAATGTTTTTAACTGGAACTAGGAACTGAAGTTAACATGCTATATCTAAATGAAAATAAAGTAAATAAAGTGCTGCACTCAGGTTAACAAAAATCAGGAGGGGAAGTAGAGTAGAGGGGTGAGAGTCCCAGATCTTTTAGCTGTGCAGTCTCAGTCAAAGTCATGAATCTGTGAATTCTTGAAAGTGAAAGTGGCTCAGTCAGGTTGTCCCTGGAAGTCTCCAGGCCAAAATACTGGAGTGGGTAGCCTTTCCCTTCTCCAGGGGATCTTCCCAAGCCAGGTCTCCTGCATTACAGGCAGATTCTTTACCAGCTGAACCACAAGGGAAGTCCAAGAATACTGGAGCGGGTAGCCTATCCCTTCTCCAGCAGATCTTCCCGACCCAAGAATCGTACTGGGGTGTCCTGCACTGCTGGCAGGTCAAAAACTAGTACACGTTCTGTCACACCCTCTGTAAGAGCAAAAGTAGGGCACTAAGGTGTAGCCAGGAAGATAGAAAGGCAATGTTTACTCGTTGGTAGTTTAATTTCTTTCTCCAACCTAAGATTTTTAGCCATGTATTATGAATATGTAAACCCACTCCAGTGTTCTTGCCTGGAGAATCCCAGGGACAGGGGAGCCTGGTGGGCTGCCGTCCATGGGGTCGCACAGAGTCGGACACGACTAAAGCGACTTAGCAGCAGCAGGAGCAGCAGCATGAATATGTCATCTTACTTCTTTGAACAAAATTCTCATCTGATCTTACTACACAATTTTACAGATGAAGAAACTTAGAACCATGGAAATCCACAGGGAAATGGATAATGGAAATCCACAAATGAGATAATAGTTAATCTATTTATTAAGCAGTTAAGTTTGCCAAATATTCTGCTAAGTACTTTATATGTTGCTGTTGTTCAGTCAGTAAGTCATGTCCTACACTTTGTGATCCCATGGACTGCAGCACACCAGGCTCCTCTGTCCACCACGGTCTCCCAGAGTTTGCTCAAATTCGTGTCCATTGTGTTAGAGGCTGTCTAACACATCTCACCCTCTACCACACCCTTCTCCTTTTGCCTTCAGTCTTTCCCAGCATCAGGGTCTTTGTGCACACTCTCTCATTTAAGAGCACGAAATCTTTGTACGGTCTGTATTTTTGTTCCTTTCTTAAAGACAAGACTTGGTTAGAAAAATTTATTCAAGGGTGGTCTGATCATTTATAAATGACTCTCATCCAGGCCTTGCCCACAAAGCCTTGCATTTAATCCTTATCCTGCAATTGTTATAAAAAATTAATATCTTATGAGGCCGGAAGCATCCTTAGAAAATCAACAAATCCTTTCACCTTATTAACAGATGTGAAAACAAATCCAAAGAACTCAAAAATGATTTTCTCAGGATCACACAAGGACTTAGGTAATTTAGGGCAAGCATCCAGGACTGAACCTCATCTGCTTTAAAACTGGCTCTGCGCTTCTTGTACTATACCATACACGGCATTCCGATTATTAAAATTTTATTATTTTTAAAAATTCTTTTAAATTTTCAAAAAATAAAATCCCAGAATCTGAGTAGCCAGTATCTTATCAAGTGAAATTCAAGAGAAATGTTCAGAAAGCATTTTAAAAATCAGCAATATGAAAGAACATGGAAGAAATAAAAAATAATTGATACTTTCTTTTAGGGAAGAGGAGAAACCAGACAGTCAACTGATCCTCACATCAGTATCAAACTAGTCAAAAGAAATGGGGATTTTTAAGTGCAGTTTCCTCTTTTTATGGAGGCTTCCTAGGTGGCTCTGTGGTAAAGAATCCGCCTGCCAGTGCAGGAGATGCAGATTTGATACCTGGGTTGGGAAGATCCCCTGGAGGAGGAAATGGCAAACCACTCTAGTATTCTTGCCTGGAGAATCCCACAAACAGAGGAGCCGGGTGGGCTACAGTCCATAAGGTCACAAAGAGTCAGATACAACTAAGCACGCACGCACTTCATTTTTAAAGGCAATCGGCAATGTTTTGGAGCGTTACTGTATACTTTTTAAAGTGAGGTACCATTTTTGAGAATCTCTGGTTTTAAATTTGAAAATAATAGGCTTCTAAAAATGGATTGATCAGGAAGAATCTTAATTTTATATTAGAATAACTCGTTTATAAAATAGGAGACCTTTGTCTTTTAGTCTCTGGAAAACAATTTACAAGGGCTCAAAGCTGGGTTTTTATACCTTGCTCCTTTTCACTTGGGAATTATTATGTGACTTTCACAGGTTCACATACCAGTGGCATCTGTTCAGAAGTTTATGAGAAGTAGCTTCTTCAGGTATTTGAGAACTATATTGTGCCGGTCATTAGTTTGGAACTGAGAGATTTGAGCAAACTCCAAGAGTTGGTGAAGGACAGAGAAGCCTGGCATGCTGCAGTCCATGGGGTCGAAGTCAGATGCAACTTAGCAACTGAACAACAAAAGAAAGGGAACACAAATTACAAAGACTTAAAAGTGAAGTATGCTTTTGAACTGTGGTGTTGGAGAAGACTCTTGAGAGTCCCTTGGACAGCAAGGAGATCCAACCAGTCTATCCTAAAGGAAATCAGTCTTGAATATTCATTGGAAGGACTGATGCTGAAATTGAAACTCCAATACTTTGGCCACCTGATTCGAAGAGCTGACTCGTTTGAAAAGACCCTGATGCTGGGAAAGATTGAAGGCGGGAGGAGAAGGAGACGACAGAGGATGAGATGTTTGGATGGCATCACCGACTCAATGGACATGAGTTTGAATAAACTTCAGGAGATGGTGATGGATAGGGAGGCCTGGCGTGCAGTCCATGGGGTTGCAAAGAGTTGGACACGGCTGAGCAACTGGACTAAACTGAAAGTAAAGGGTTTTTTAGATAGTTACTTCTCAAATTCTGTGAAAATGCTGTCTTGGCAATTTTACTTAGGCACATGATTTCAGACTTTCAAGAGCAGGTTATTTGCATAATCATGATACTGTAACTGGGAATAGACCTATTGAGTAACAGAATGAGTTAGGCTTGCCTCTCCCTGGCCACATTTTCAAAGGGGCATTAAACTTTAAGCTACTGACTGAAAAAGCCTTGAGGGGCTAGAAAGACTATATCCTAAACCTGGCTTTCAGCCTTACCCTCTTAGTCAGGTGGGTCTTATTTTTCTGTTTTCTGTAACATTGCAAGAACTACTGAAGTTTGCCACTAGTAGCAGAATTTGGAGTTTGAATCTAGTGTGATTAATAATGTTTGACATCAGTTTAGAAATTTCCAGAGATATTTAATGTAATTATGGGGTTAATATTCTCTAGTTATGATTATTGCTTGTCTTCCTTATTGAAAGAGATGACATTTCGGATCAAAATTCTGTATAAACACAGTACAGGGAACCAGAGGTCAAACTAGAACTTGGCAATATATTCACAAGTCAAATGTCACTTTCATTCTTTGACTTGAAATGTCATTTCTTGGGGCTTGGGGAATGCCCACAGACTCTCCTTGCAGAGTCATCTTCTTGGAAAAGCTAGCCCCTGACACATCTTAAATCCTGCAGGTTGGAGAAAAACTTCAATCCACTTCTCAATTTGGTGGCATAGTGTGTAACTTACTCAGCCACAGACAACTGGTTTTTCCTGATTTTATGCACATCTTTATAGACCTTAAGGGGAATTCCATTATTGAGTACAAAAATTGGTTGCAGTCTTAAGATTCTACTCACGACAGAGTTCTCCTTTTATCCCACTCCAACTTTTTCCACTCCACTGCTTTCTTGGGTCCTTAGTAAGTAGTTTGAATGCTAAACAAATGGAGAATTTTAAGCTGGAAACTGATGGAAGCTATTTTAAAGGAAAAAAAAGAAATCCTGAGAATTTCTTTAAGAAGAGTACTTCAGTGATAGACAACCAATCAATGGTAGTTCAGACAATCTGTTTTGCCACATCAGAAGTGCTTAAAGGATTGCTTTCCTTGATAGAGGAAGTAAAAATCCTCCAAAAAATAAGAGGAAAAATAGGGAACCAATACTTGTGCCCCCATGTGCTAAGCATTTTATATGTGTTCTTTCTTTTCATCTTTGCAGTAACTTTTGGAGCAAAGCATTATGTCCATTTTATGGAGGAGGAAACTGAGGCCTAGAGAAGGGAAATAATTCAACCAAAGCTCTAGAGCTTTCTGTGCGGGGCTATCCACTCTGTGCTCACTCTGTGCTCACCGCCAGCTCCCTTTCAGCCTCACAACAAACTTGGAGGTCCGTGTTTTAAGTGAAGTTCTGAGAGTTTAAGTCACTTGTCTAAGGCCACATACCTAATAAGTAGTGGAACAGTAGGATCCCAATGGAACAATTACAAAACCACTTAGTGTATTAAAAAGCCGAGTGATCACTTTGCTGACAAAGGTCCATATAGTCAAAGCTGTGATTTTTCCAGTAGTCATGTACGGATGTGAAAGTTGGACCAGAAAGAAGGTTGGGCACCAAAGAATTGATGCTTTTAAACTGTCGTGCTGAAGATCTTGAGAGACCCTTGGACAGCAAGAAGATCAAACCACTCAATCCTAAAGGAAATCAACCCTGAACATTCATTGGAAAGACTAATGCTGAAGCTCCAATACTTTTCCAACTCATTGGAAAAGACCTTGATGCTGGGAAAGATTGAGGGAGGAGGAGAAAGGGGCAACAGAGGGTGAGATGGCATCATTGACTCAATGGATGTTATCATCAACTCAATGGACATGAGTTTGATAATATCCTGGGAGATAGTCAAGGACAGGGAAGCCTGGCGTGCTGCAGTCCATGGGATCGCAAAGAGTTGGACATGACTTAGTAACTGAAGAACAGGAAGCCTTTTAAATAGATTAGATAGTGATATCTCTACATCTAAGCCCCTGA
Organism: Capricornis sumatraensis; assembly: GCF_032405125.1. Lineage (NCBI taxonomy): Eukaryota > Metazoa > Chordata > Mammalia > Artiodactyla > Bovidae > Capricornis > Capricornis sumatraensis. The sequence goes on from NC_091069.1 coordinate 6,556,894, forward strand.
ATTCGATGTTTATACTAGCAAGACGAATTGGAGTTGCTGAAAGACTCTATTAAAATTGTTTACCTCTAACTCCATGGCAACTATACAGGGTCTATATTTTCTAGATACCTTGTTTTAGTGCTAATAATATCCGTGTGATCAGATTATTCAGTGGAAATTTATGTAGTTGCCTGCCAAGATCATAACTTTGTAAATCAGTATTCTCCACATATTCCTAAAAGGTGAAACAGGTGTATATAGCCCAAACCGATCCCCTAGGTAATTTAGAGTCCCTTAAGAGCAAGGAGATCCAACCAATCCATGCTAAAGGAAATCAGTCCTGAATATTCATTGGAAGGACTGATGCTGAAGCTGAAACTCCAATATTTTGGCCACCTGATGCAAAGACCTGACTCATTGGAACAGACTCTGATGCTGGGAAAGATTGAAGGCAGGAGGAGAAGGGGACAACAGAGGATGAGATGGTTAGGTGGCATCACCGACTCAATGGACATGAGTTTGAGTAAACTCTGGGAGTTGGTGATGGACAGAGAGGCCTGGCATGCTGCAGTCCATGGGGCTGCAAGGAATCGGACACGACTGCAGGACTGAACTGAACTGAACTGAGGTCGTTTCGGTATTTACATAGATGGGGTTTACAATTGTTTAGGCATTAAATCATGTCCGGCTCTCCAGCAGCCCCATGGACTGTAGCCCTCCCAGGCTCCTCTGTCCATGGGATTTTCCAGGCAAGAATACTGGAATGGGTTGCCATTTCCTCCAGGGGATCTTCCTGACCCAGGGATCAAACCTCCGTCTCCTGCATTGGCAGATGGATTCTTTACTACGGAGCCAGTGGGGAAGCCACAGGATTTACAATACCTCTTGTGAAAACTGATTCCTAAGCAGGTCAGTCACAGTAACTTATTAATAGAAGTTCTTCTCTTAAACTCACTCCCTTTTACTATAAGGGAAACTGAAATGGATTTAGTTCCTCCTAAAAAATACTGTGCTGTATTTAATCTTTTTCTTTGCTAGCTTATTTCTTTTTATGCTGAATCCTGTTTATTTCCATTGCTTTAAAATCAGTGGTGACTTTTTCTTTTATTTATTGGCGATTCTGATACCTTCAACCCTTTTTTTCAGTTACCACCAGACTTAATGAAGTTAAAGGTATTTGCAGTGTGGTCTAATTAACTCAGTTCCATACAGTACTGCTGCTGTGGCTTAATGGGTTCCTATAACTGTTTCCTGCTTACTCATCTTAAAAGGTTTCCTTTTAATGTGGTCTCGCTCTCTCTCTCTTTCTGCTGTCTCTTGCTCTTTGCCCCCCCTTTCTCTTCTTTAGAGCTGCAGGTTGTTTTTCCTCCTGATTAGCATCTTTTCACAAGTCACTGTTTTTGATAAGTCTTCTAGAAGGCAGCAAGATTAGATCACTGTATTTGAAAAAATAGTAAATCTTGGCAGGAAGAAATTGAGGTGATTTGTGAGGCAGGGTCCTGTTAGATTACCTGCATTTCACTCAGCATTTCCAAATAGCAAACTGAACTGTGCAATATTGATTGAGTTTCTGACCCCTCCAACTCACTCAAGCTATTAATGAATGTACCTTGGGAGGTAAGTGGCTGGCTGTTCTGATGGTTACAGGTCTAGCAGGATTGGAGTTCAGAGTTTCCAGACCGGGTAACTGAGAACAAAATATTTAAAACACACACTAACAACAAGCTGGTGGAAGGAACTCCTTACTGGAAAAAGACAGACCAAAACAGGTTTGACAGTTTAAATTTATTGTAATCCTGTCCAACAAAGGAAGTAGACTTGGTTTATCTGCAAGAGTAGAACACCACCCTTGCCCCACCCTCTCTTGGAGAAGAATGATAAGCTGGTTGAGGCTGGGTGTAGTGGGATTAGAGAGACAGGCAGCTGAAACACTTCTTAAATGGGGCCCATTTTAGGAGTTCACAGATAGTCAGAAAAGTGAGTAGGATTAGCTGAGGAAGAAAGAAAAGTTCGGGGAGAAAGGGCCTAGTGAATCAGAGGAAGGAGCTGGAACCCAAACAGTTCTCCAGTTCCAATCATGGAATCAGGCAGGCTTCCCTGGTGGCTCAGACAGTGAAGAATCCGCCTGCAATGCAGAAGACCCCAATGGGTCCCTGGGGTGGGGAAGATCCCCCGGAGAAGGAAATGGCAACCCACTCCAGTATTCTTGCCTGGAGAATTCCACGGACAAAGGAACCTGGTGGGCTACAGTCCATGGGGTCGCAAAGAGTGGGACACGACTGAGCGACGCACACACACACAATCCTGGAATGTTATTTGTGTATACTCTGGGAGTGCAGGGGAAAAGGAGTCCGGATCTACTTAAAAATTAGTTATCAGTTTACCAACCACTGGCCGGGTAACAAACAGGTGGTCATCTCCTTTCGCTGAGCTGGGTAGTTACTGCCTCCCTTTGGCGGGAGGTGGGGGAGAAGGCTCTGAGCTTCTACAGAGATGGAGGCCTTGTCCTAGGCCACCCATCTAGTGAGTACGGGTGGCGGGACTGGAACCAGAAACCCCTGTCTGTGGACCCAGAGCCTTTGCTTTTTTCACCCACTACGCGGCAACGTGATTTCAACGTCTGAGAGTTTCTTGGCCGAACAAGTCGGAAATCACCGGTTTCAGAGATTAGAAATCACCGGTTGTGCGCCCCTGGACTCTTTTCCCCAGCCACTCTGCTAGGTCGCTCTCGGCCTCTGAGTCCTGTGTGTAGTATGCAGACAGCACTGCACCTGGCCCCACGCCAATCGGCGCAAGGCTGTGAAAGCCCCCCGGGCCTCCAAGGCTTCCCGGGCGGTGGAGGAAAAGACCCGCTCGAGCTAGCTCTGATGGCTGAGCAACGAAAAGCATGGTCCTTAAATTCAAAGCAGCGCTCGGCGCAGGGGAGCAACCTCAGGCCTCGGCAGAGCCCCCGTAATAACAGGGGCCGGCTCCGTTCGGAGGCGAGTGGCTTGTCCCTAAGAGCAGAGACTGTGGCTGCTAATAAGTAATTAAAAAAAAAACAAAACACGGCAGCGGGGAGGCCGGCGGCTCCAGGTTCCACCAGAGGCCCCTGCCTTCTGCAAGTCCTTCCGGACCCCCGGGCCACGCGGGCGGGGGGCGCCCGAGGGGAGGTTGGGCCGGGGGCGGGGCGCGCGCGTGCGCGAGCTGTCAGGCCGGCCCCGCCCCCGGCGCGCGGCCCCGCCCCGCCCCTTCCCCGCCCCTCGCTCTCGGGTGTGGGGCGGGCGGGCGCTGCGGCGACCGCCGCTGTTGCTTCCTCGGGCCATTTTGCCGAGGAGCGACCGGGGAGGAGGAGCGCCGCGGAGACCCTAGGCGAGGAGCGGCGAGCCGGAGGAGGCGGCGGCCGCACGGGGCACGGACTTTCCGCGATCGCGGGGATCTCCCGGGGAGACGGGATCGCTGGGGAGGGGGACCGGAGAGCCGCGCCCCGCCGCGCGGCGCGCCCCTTCCCGCCCCCTGCACCATGAGCTGGGGCATCGAGCTCTGGGTGAGTGAGGGGCCGGGCCCGCGAGGATGCAGGGAGGTGGGGGAAAGGTGCCTGGTGCGCCTGGGCTGGGGGACGCGGGCCGGGCTGCCCCCGGTGGACGAGATCGCGCGCCGGTTGGAGGTCTCTGCGGCCCTGGCGGGAGGCGCAGGTCCGAGTGCTTCTCGTTGGCCTCGGCTTGAGCGGGAGGTGCGCGCCAGATTCGCCCTTCTGAGGTGAGGGGGGGCTGGTGTGAACCGCTCCCCGCTCCGGCGGCCAGAGCAGGGGCCGCTGGTGGGGGTCCCCTCCACAGCCCGAGCGCGGCGCGCGGATCTGGGTCCCCGCACCTCCTGATCAGAGGCGCGGGCGGGACCCCCCCTCTCTTCAGCGCGGCGGGCCGACTCAATGGGGGCGTGGAAGGCCGGGGATGTTTAGGGCTGCGTTAGGTATTCGGCGTCCAGACCCGCGGAGGACCCGCTGTGTCTCCAAGGAGGTGCGGGTGGTTCGGGCGCTCTCCCGGGGGGCGGGGCGGCCCTGGCGGGGCCGGGTCCCAGGGCTTGGGTTTGGGGGTGCAGGGGTGAGTGAGAACTGGTGTCTTCCCTCTAGTGGCGAGGACGTTTGCCCTGTGGTGGTTTGGGGTGCGCTTGTGATTCTCCCAGGGGCAACTCAGATCTTGGATTTGATGTGGGGATTGCGGCGTTCGGCCTGGAGGGGAGAGTAGTAGGAGTTAGAGGGACGCCTTGTGTTGCCTCCTGCGGGAACAGGCATTAGCGGGGTCAGTTTTGTATTTTTTAACCGCTGGGAGGAAAGAGTCTGAAATGCGGTAGGGAGCGCCCCGCCGGGATGTTTAACCCGGGGCGCGGATGGATAAACAAGCGGCGTGGTGTCTGCAAGCTCCTCTCTCCCCGGACCCGGATGCCAAGGCGGTGCACTGGCGGTCCTGGGGAGGAGAGGCTGTGGCTTGGGGACTGGGGCTTGTTTTCCTCTGGATTCCTTGCTTCCTCTGGATTCCTAAGGAGATCTCTGGGCAAGCGATGGGCAGAGCGGAGTGCAGAGGAAGAAGGAGATGAAATCTCAGTTATTGCACCGAGACGTCCTCAAGATGAGCTATTTCCCAGGAGGAACTCGAAAGTGCCTCCTTTCGGAATTCCATTTGTAAAGGGTGTGGAGAAGAAAGTGTGGGGTGGTGGTTGCTATCTGAGTGGAGGCCAAGAAATCTCACGTCAAAATAAAAGGTTAGAGCAGCTATAGAAACAGCGCATCCTCCCTTAATTAATTTTTTTTTGCTTTAATTGTTTTTACATAACCACTTCTTAGGCTCAGAAGCAGCTACTGTTATTGATACCAAAATTCTGAAGGCAGTAGTTCCCTTAAATGAGAATTCATTTTGTAAACATCCCCTGTCTAAAAGGATCTCAACTTTTCGACTGATGTTTGCAAATATTCATTCTTAAAGTAGCAGATGGTCCTAAGTATTTATACACAGCCAATTAGGCAGAGTCTACCATTTTCAGTGTTGGATTTCTTTCCTCTTCTATTCCCTCTGCACTCCCTTTGCCTCTTTTTACCCTATCTGGGGGAACTAATCAGAATAAGTTTTTATCAACAGAATAGAAATTTTGGCACAATTTTTATTTTCGCTTGTTCAAACAAGAGAAAGGGTTTATTGGGAGGGTGGAATACACTATATTTCCAAGTGAAATGGGCTGTAGTTTAGGGATTGAACACCATGGTGGCCATTTCATGGTGATGTTAGTGAATGTTACAGAAGATGATCCAGAAAGGGATGGGCGGTGGGATGATAGCAGTTATGAGAAAACACCAGATAAGTCAGCCTCAATCTCCTGTGTTATTCTGTACACTTCTTTCAGCCGGTAGAGGGTGGAAAGGAAGGCAAAGGCAAGTTGTTGAAAATCAGTAGCAACTGGAATATATACAAGTAAAAGGAAACCTTAGATTTGCTTCAAAAGAGTTCGGGGTGATAGTGGATGGGAATGTGAATGAAATGAAATTGCGCAGGAGCGAGTCACTGCTAACCTGGGTGATGGGTGCAGGAAGGCTCCTTACCAGGTTTTCTACTCTCTAGGATTGAAATTTCCTACAGTGAAAAGAATTGGAAAAGATTTTTAAGGGAGAAGGTGTGTAAACTACTTGAAATTTTTTCTCATTTCTTAAGGTTTACGAGAAAGAACTAGTTATCTGTTGTCTCTAGGAAGGACCTGTCCATGAAGAGTTAAAAAAAAAAAAAAAGAAAAAAGCATTCTACTAGAGTATCACCCTTTGCCCTTGAGTGGTTTAGAGGTTAATAGAGGGAAAAGAATGGAACTTGTAATTTGTACTAAGAGAAGTGCAAATTCTGAGTTTAAATTCCAAGAAGCATAAGGGACCAAAAATGTCTGTTTTCAGTTGCCTCATTTCATTAAAGTTTGAGATTAAAAAAGAAAATTTAAAAAAACAAAAAGAAGAAAAATGGGAGATTAAAAAATTTTCAGATTAAAATTCTGAAAAACGACCTCCAGTTCTCTGGTGGTGAGAGACTCTGTGGTGTGGTGCACCGGGCCGCCTGGCAGAGCCCTGATTGAGGGTTTTCCTTGACTGGTGGCTGAGGGATTTTGCACAGGGGTAATGAGATAATGACGGGGCACTCAAGCCTAACTTGGCAGAACGATGCTTCTAGATGGAGAGAGATGGAACTCTGGTTTGGATGGCCATGAGTTCTTTGCGACAGGTCTTTGCAGCTTTCACAGACCTTCACAAACGCCATCAGGTTTTACACGTCGACACTAGTCAACGTCCCTATAAGCTTTTCGAAAGGACGTGTTTCTAACGTGCACTCTACATTAAAGTTCTGTTCTTAGCCACATCCTGCTGTGTAGACAGTAAAACTGTTCTCTTCTCTTTTTTCTTTTAACCTCTTCATCGGCATAAATTTTGATACTCCTGATAGTGAGAAATCAGGAAACGTCAGGAAGTTCTCATGCAATCATAAAAATGAACTCAAAACCCATAATTTGTGATAACTTTACTAGATTGTGTGAAAATTGGGGCTTTCTATTTTATACCAGTAGGTCATAACAAAGTATAAAATGGATGATTTGAAGTGATGGGGTCATTACAGAGTATCGAGCAGATGGGAACAGAATGTGCAAAAGAGTGGATACATCAGTTTATGTATGTGTGACTGATTCACTTTGCTGCACAGCAGGCACTGACACAATATTGTAAATCACCTATACTCCAATAAAAATTAATGTAAAAATTAAAAAATAAAGTGATTAGGATATAATAAAATATTTCTGTACATCTCTTCCTAATTTGCATTTTAGGAATTTTTAACTCTTTTTTATTGAACAGCTATTGTGTGTAAGACTGATAGGAGCCTGCTGTTTCACTTTATATACTTTGAAGGGAATCTGCCCATTTCAGAGAAAGCATGTAAAATTGGGTTTAACTCTAGCCTGCAACCTCAAAGTCAAAAAAGAGATTTGTTTCTAAGATTAACCAAAATGCATTTACTCAAGACTGTGTTTAAAAGGTCATGTTAAGAGGCTATCTAGTTTGTACTGACCTGTTCAAGTTCTCTCTGGTCACTGGAGAAATGGCAAAGCGAGAATTTCTTTTGAGTTTGTTTGGGTTTTGTATCTGCGTATTAAAAAGAAGTAAGGCATTATTGAAGTGTCAGCTCAACTTTTTATAAGCTTGATCATTAATGTGAAGTAAAAATAAATCCATTGGAAATTTTAACCTGCCTTGTAATGGTCTACTCTTTGTGGCTAATAAATTACTAAGTGATATAATGTACTTTTATCTCCTAGTGTCCTCTCTGCTATCTTTATTTCTTTCTTTTGATGCTAATAAGAAATGGAATAGCCCAAAATAATAACAAGAAAGCACAGACCCAACTAATACATATTGGTTAACATATTACTATGTTAAGCCACCTGTGTTGATGGTACTTAATCTTTTTAAAAACCTGTTGTTTTTAGGACAGTGCCAGACATATAATGCTTTCCACAATTTGTTGGCTATAGTGACATTGATTGTGGTGTTCACTTTTAAGAGGCAGCAGTGAAAGTTGTTGACCAACTGGATCAGCAACAATGCCTGCCTCACAGTAGTAGTTCAAGAAATAACTTATTGAATAAATGAATGAATCCTTTTTTTTCCCTCTTGTTTTAACATTTGCTGTGTTTTTTTTTTTTTTTTAATATTTACTTATTTTTTATTTGGCTGTGCTGGATCTCAGTTGCAGCATGCAGGATCTAGTTCCCTGACCAGGGGTCGAACTCCCTGCATTGGGAGTGTGGAGTCTTAACCTCTGGACCACCAGGGAAGTCCCAACATTTGCGGTTTTAAAGTAATGGCAGGGTAGTTTTAATGCCTTTCTTTGCTTTGGCAGTGTAAAGATTAAAAAAAAAAAAAAAATCCAGGCACCTTTTTGTAAAAAGTAGACTATTTTAAAAAATTTTAATATATTTTGCTTATTTATTTTGCTGCGCCAGGTCTTAGTTGCAGCTTGCACTCTTAATTACAGCATTTGGGATCTAATTCCCTGACCAGGGATGAACTGGGGACCCCTGCATTGGGAGCTTGAAGTCTTAGACACTAGACCACCAGGGGAATCCCAACAGACTTACTTTTTAGAGCAGTTTTAGTTTCACAGCAAAAATGAGCAGAAGGTCCAGAGATTCCTCATACACTCCTTCCACACAAACACAGTTTAGGCCCTTTTCTGTTTTTTGGCCACCCCGGAGACCTGTGTGCGGAAGCGTGCGTGCATGCTAAGTCGAGTCTCTTGGATGCTATGGACTGTAGCCTGCCAGGCTCCTCTGTCCATGGGATTCTCCAGGCAAGAACCCCTGGAGGAGGGCCTGCGGAAGCATGGAGTCTTAAGCCCTGGACCTCCAGGGAAGTCCCTCTACACATTTTTTTTTTACATTTAAAGTAGAGCTTGAAAAGCTGTCTCCTTTCTGTTGTTCATGCGGCTGATACCTGATGCATATGTGTGTGTTTATATGAGAACACTGTGTGTGTGTGTGTGTGTGTCGCGCGTGCACACACACGCGCGCGCCTGTGCGTGCTAAGTCACTCATTCTTATCCAACTCTTTCTGACCCTATGGACTGTACACCAGGCTCCTCTGTCCACGGGATTCTCCAGGCAAGGATACTTGAGTGGGTTGCCCTTCCCACCTCCAGGGGATCTTCCCAGCCCAGGGATGGAACCCCCATCTCTTGCATCTCCTACATTGGCAGGCAGATTCTCTATCACTGCACCTCCTGGGAAACCCATAAGAACACTTTGTAGTGTGTTAAAATTTTAAACTAGACAATACTGATTCTTTTTTTAACATTGGCGTCATTAACTAGTTGCAGGATTTGGAGAATTATTACCTTTTCTCACTGCCCAGTACTCAATGGAGCAGAGTACTAACAACATTTCATAGCTGTCCTCCAGCTCTTTTCTTCTTTAACCCTTCAGAGGTTTCTTTTTGGGATAAACACGGCAAGACTGACATGGGAGACATCAATCCTGGAACTAGGGTGAGCAAAACCACCTCAAAAGACAGACCAAAAAAAAAAAAAAAAAATCAAGTGTAGTTCTGTCAACGCCACCTTTCCATTAAAACAGGGTTTGCACCGTCTTCTCTGGATAGTAGACTTTTTTAAAAATATTAATTTATTTTTTATCTTTATGTTCTGTAATCGAAGTATAGTTGATTTATAATGTTTCAGGTGTATAGCAAAGTGATCCAGTCATGTATATATATTTCAGCTTCTTTCCAGTATTGATTATTACACAATATTGAATGTAGTTCGTACAGTAGGTCCTTGTTGTTTATCTATTTTATATATAGTAGTTTCTATCTGCAACTCTCAAACTCCTAATTTATCCCTCTGCTGACTCAATGGACATGAGTTTGAGCAAACTCCTTGAGACAGTGAAAGCTAGGGAAGCCTGGAGTGCTGTAGTCCACGGGGTCGCAAAGAGTCAGACGTGATTTAGCAACTGAACAACCTTCTCCTTTGGTCACCAGAGGCTTGTTTTCTATGTCTCCGAGTCTATTTCTGTTTTTCTTTTTTTCTGCCACACTGCTCAAGGCATGCATAATCTTAGTTCCCTGACCAGGGACGTACCTGGAACCATAGTATTGAACGCTCCGAGTCCTAGCCACTGGGCTGTTAGGGAAGCCCCAGTCTATTTCTGTCTTGTAAGGAAGTTCCTTTGTGTCATTTTTTAAAAATTCCACTTATAAGTAATATGATATTTGTCTCTCTGGTTCAGTTCAGTCGCTCAGTTGTGTCCAACTCTTTGCGACCCCGTGAATCGCAGCACGCCAGGCCTCCCTGTCCATCACCAACTCTCTGGTTAGTAGATGTTAAACAGAACATGGGAGATCTGGTGATTTTGTGGTTGACGTTTACCCATCAGTTCGTTGCTTTCACCTTATACTCAGATATCATCCTGAACATGCAGTTCGGGTAGGTAAAGCTGTATTTCAAGCACTGTCAGGGGTTCTGCGTGTGCTTACTGTGACTGCATTAGAACTCTTGCTTTACGTTGGTGCGACATGGAAAGTGCCTCTTTGAAGGACTGTTCAAGTGTCACCACTTCCTCACTAAGCTAATATTGTGTTTCCTGCAAGTATTACTCATACTTGTTTCATCAACACCGCCCACATTTTAAAATAAGGTTTTATTTTGACACTTAAAAATTGCAAGCTACCAAGAATACATGTATGCCCTAGGAAATTAATCTAATTAGAGTTTGGAATGTGGGTGTGAAGTCTTCTGGAATTAGCGTTTATAATGAAATATTTGTTTCCTGATTTAGTAATATGTAGTTTTACTGGCCTGAGCCTAGTGATGTGTCTGGTTAATAAATTCAAAAAGTCAATAAAGGGCCAAATGTGTTTATTATGTCAAAGAGTTAGTTGGGAATATACACGTTTTTTAATATTGATTCTTTTAACTCATAAACTTCATCTGTAAGATTCTGTGCTAACATTCCGTAAATCTTAACAACCTCAATTGCCCTAGAACTAGATTCATGCCACCAACAACAAAATAGATGAAACTTAAAATTTCCTGTTGCACAAATCATAAGATTTGTTCACCTCGAAACTGCAATATCACATTCACTATATTACTGTTTCTTTTTAAAACTTAGAACACACTATTCTAATGATTGGAATGAAATTTTTGATAATTAATTCTTAGACTAAAGCTATGGTTTTGGTGTGTTAACAGTTCAGCAGCTAGTTTCCACCTTTACTTCTCTACGGGTTGTAAAAATAGAAATAGGTTATCACTGCATAAACTCTGTAGTTCTTGTAATAATTTCACGTGCACCATGCCTTAAAAACAGTTGAATTGGTGTCATCAACATTGCTGATTATTATCATGCTGTACACCTCACACTTATTTTCTGTATGTCAATTATATCTTAATAAAACTGGAAGTAAAACCAAAGCAAAAAAAAAAAAAAAAACTACTGCTTACTGAGAGCTTACTATGCTTCAGGTGCTGTGAAAGTTTGTCATCCATCATCTCATTGATTCTTCTCAAGAATCCAGTGAAGTTAAAATTACCATTTGGGCCAGCATCTGAGAAGATTCTGAGATGGAACTAGGAATGCTAAGCTTTGTAGGAAAGGAACACTTGTGAAAGGAAAAGGGAGTAAGTGTGATTGGGCTGAGGGAGCCATCAGACCATAAAGCTGCCTGAGAAAGTCTCCACCAGGCCAACGAGAAGCTCTAGAGCAAAGATTACCCATTCGGGGAGTCTCACGGTGGGCAGAGACGGCCAGGCCCTTGTACCACTGCCTTGCTCGTTCACTGGCAAAGGGCTACCCCAAGAACAATGTGACTTTGGCTCGGAAGACAAGGCAGACCCTAAAGGAAGCTGTCTGCTAACCACACCCTGTGCAGCTGGGCCTCAAGTCCTTTCTGGAAGAAGGATCTGAATGGCACAGCTCTGCACTGACCACACCATCATTATCCTTTTACAAGAGAGGAAACTGAAGCACAGAACAAACGGTAAGATAATTTAGCAAGTTCATAGAGCCGAAAGCAGAGGTTCAATCCAGGTCTGGGATTATAGAGCTCTCCTCATCTTTCTTTTTCTTTCAAGTTCATACTATCAAATGTTTTTGTTGTTGTTGTTGTTGTTTGTTTATTTTATTTTTATTATTTATGTATGTATTTTTATTTTTTTAACACCAAAACCATTTTCTACTGGGATATAGTCGATTGCCAATATTGTGATAGTTTCAGATGAACAGGGAAGGGACTCAGCCACACAAACTTTTCTTGCTATTGTTTGAACTTCTTAATTATAGGAATTTTCAAACATACATAGAGAAAATATGATGAACCCCTCTGTACACACCACCCAGCTTCGAAATTAACAGTATTTTGGCATCTTTTTGTGTCATCTTTTTGCCCCCGTGTGGTTTTTTCAACCCCTCTGTCTTCACCAGCGCACATCGTAAAACCTCCCTGCTGCCTCCTTGTCTGAGGAATCTGCAAAGAGCCCAAACTGTCCCTCCATCTTTTAAAGTGTGAAAACAGAAGAGAACCAGCCTGTTCCGTGCTTGACACACCTTGATTAAGGGATTTAAATACATGCTTTCATAAACTAATAAGGACCCTGTGAGTTTGCTATTCACATTTTATAGACCAGACCCACCCAAACAATGAATACCAGTGCTGGAATTTACTTTTTTTTTTTTCTCCTAACACTAAATAAATGTGAGTTTTAAAAAATATATCTTCTGTATTAGTAGCTCATAATCCCTGTTTCCCCATTCAGTTCAGTTCAGTTGCTCAGACTCTTTGCGACCCCATGGACTGCAGCATGCCAGGCCTCCCTGTCCATCACCAACTCCCGGAGTTTACTCAATCTCATGTCCGTTGAGTCGGTGATGCCATCCAACCATCTCACCCTCTGTCGTCCCCTTCTCCTGCCTTCAATCTTTCCCAGCATCAAGGTCTTTTCAAATGAGTCAGTTCTTCGCATCAGGTGGCCAAAGTATTGGAGTTTCAGCTTTAACATCAGTCCTTCCAACGAATATGCAGGACTGATTTCCTTTAGGATGGACTGTTCGGATCTCCCTGCTGTCCCCATTACTCACTCGTATTTCCCCAACCACTGATGGAGGTTTTGCTTTCTAAAACATTTGATGTTACTCACGTTGAGAATCATTGAGAACTAATGACTCATAGTGCCGTGCTGTAATCACACCAGAAACCACTATGAATGAAGCTTCTGTTCTAGCAGGTGTTCCATGTATGTCTAATGATACCCCCATTCCTGTAAATCTGAAGGTTATTTTTCTTTTTAAAGAAATTAATTTGTAAAGGTATTGTGAAAGAGAATGAAAGTGAAAGTCACTCAAGTTGTGTCTGACTCTTTTCGACCCCATGGACTGTAGTCCATGGATTTCTCCGAGCCAGAATACTGGAGTGGGTAGCCTTTCCCTTCTCCAGGGCATCTTCCCAACCCAGGGATCGAACCCCAGTCTCCCGCATTGCAGGTGGATTCTTTACCAGCTGAGTCACAAGGGAAGCCCTGTAAAGGTGTTATAATTTGTAATTATTAATTTGTATTACAATTAAATAAAGGTATTAATTTGTAAAGGACAGTATCAAGTTTCTGATCTGGGGGTCTGACAAAATTATGTCTTGATGAAAAGTACTTTTAATGAAATTGAGACAGAGCAAAGAGAATTAGATACTGACCACTTTGCGGGTGATCTGGCTGTCCCAGGCTGCACCTCTAAGTTTTGTTTCCCTAGAAACAAGAAATTAAATATTTCCCTTCATTTCAACAGCGAAAGAAAACCTGGCACCTTTACAGGAAGCTATACCCTTTGTACTTCTATCTGCACAACCAAAACTGACGGTTCCTGAAATGCAATGAAATACCTATAGGTCTTTGGGAGAAATGGTGTGGGCACGCCCAGATGGATGAGAGGGCCTGGAAGCGCTCAGCCTGGACTGGATGGCTTGCCCCATCCAGCATTTATTAGCGTTGGGCACATCTTCATCTCTGCTCCTCATTTTCATGACCTATAAATTGCTATGGTGAAGCTTGCCTTCTTCTTCACAAGAAAGTGCGAAGATGAGTGCCTGCTTGTTTGTGAAGTGCTTCGGAATTGTTGGATGAGAGGGGATGGGTAAATACAAGTTAGGAGAGTCTTGTTCAGTTGCTCAGTCATGTCTGACTCTTTGTAACCCCATGGACTGCAGCACATCAGGCTTCCCTGTCCTTCACTACCTCCCAGAGTTTGCTCAAACCCATGTCCATTGAGTCAGTGATGCCATCTAACCATCTCATCCTCGGTTGCCCCCTTCTTCTCCTGCCTTCAGTCTTTCAGCATCCTCTCCAGTAAGTCAGTTCTTCTCATCCGGTGGCCAAAGTATTGGACCTTCAGCTTCAGTATCAGTCCTTCTAATGAGTATTCACGATTGATTTCCTTTAAGATTGACTGGTTTGATCTCCTTGAAGTCCAAAGGAGTCTCAGGAGTCTTCTCTAGCACCACAATTTGAAAGCATCAATTCTTCAGCGCTCAGCCTTCTTTATGGTCCAGCTAGAGTCTGGGGGAAGGTTAAAGGGGAAAAAAACAGACAAACCTGTTCCTTGGGAACAAATTGCAGAGTTCTCCTGCTGAAAGCTAATCTCTGTTAAATGAACATTTCTAGTTTGCATGGCACAGACTGTTCTTTGATTTAAAATTCTGTTTTCATGTTAACCATAAAATAAAATAACCTAATAGTAGGAAAGTGCCTGGAAATAAGTGCTTTGGAAAGGAAATCTGAATTATAGACTATGCATGCATGTTTATCTCTTTTCTTTAAGAGATAAGACTCTAACCATTCTAATTTTTTAGCAACATACTTGGATCTACTTAAGGTATAATCTTAATATTATCCCTCAGGTGGACATAATTCTTTGTGGCTATTCTTACCATTTAAAAAAAAGTTCTGCTGAAGTCACATTGTCCTCCCCCCTCCCCTGCAGAAGCTGGATATTTGTTGCTTGAGGCAGCTAATGAATTATTCAATATATCAGCTTAGTTTGAGACTGTTTTCTTCTTAGCAAAGAGAACTAAGAATTTTAAAAATGTTTGTGTTAGGACAGATACATATGAAATTGACAATGTTTGTGCAAAGAAAGTTGGATTTCATGAGTGTACATGTGTATGTAAAATATATTTTTCAGCATGGCTATGAACTTTTAAATTTAAAATTTTCTTATCTTTAAAAGTAAAGCAATTATCCTTCAATTAAAAATAAACTTAAAAAACCCTAGGTTATCTGTTTGCATTATTCAGTGTTCAAAAGATACTAAGATTACATGAAAAGTCTATCATCTTAGGATAGATGTAATTCTTAACTGTCATTACCATTTTCAGCAAGAGGATCAGTGATGTTGGTGGCAAATAATTACTTTAGTACATAAAGGAAGACACCAAAATTAGAAAAAAGTACATCAGACGAGAGAGACAAACACCTTGAGAATGACTGAGACTTCATATTTTGTCCATGCTGCTAAGGTGCTTCAGTCGTGTCCGACTCTGTGCGACCCCATAGACAGCAGCCCACCAGGCTCCGCCATCTCTGGGATTCTCCAGGCAAGAACACTGGAGTGGGTTGCCATTTCCTTCTCCAATTTTGTCCATAGTGTCTATTTATTCTTTGAGCATCTGCTAAGTGCCAAGACATTGTTCTTGCCCACTGGCTTGCAGTCTAGTCAGGGGACAGAAACATGCTTAGGAAATTACAGTCCAGTGTGATAAGAACGACGGAGAAGGCAGTGGCAGCCCACTCCAGCACTCCTGCCTGGAGAATCCCATGGACGGAGGAGCCTGGTGGGCTGCAGTCCACGGGGTTGCGAAGAGTCAGACACGACTGAGCGACTTCACTTTCACTTTTCACTTTCATGCATTGGAGAAGGAAATGGCAACCCACTCCAGTGTTCTTGCCTGGAGAATCCCAGGAACGGGGGAGCCTGGTGGGCTGCGGTCTATGGGGTCGCACAGAGCCGGACACGACTGAAGCGACTTAGCAGCAGCAGCAGCAGCAGTGGTAAGAACTAAGGTAGAGTAAACTACCTGGAAACTTGTACACAGGAGTGTAACTCAGTTGGGGAAGAACTGGCATCTGTATGCTGTCCTGAAGGACTGGTAAGTTACACAGGTGAAGCCAGGTGATCAGGTTGGGAGGGCGATCTGGACAGCATTCCTGGAGGAAGGATTAAATGCCAGGTTCAAAGACCCACAAGTACAGCAGAACGCCGAGCTCCAGAATGAACCGAGCCATGAAGAGAAGCCTGAAAAGGTAGACTGCGGCTGAAAACAGTGAAGACAGTGGCTTCACCTTAGGGACATAATAAGATGTCCACCCTGGAACTGCTGAAAGCAATTGCTGTCGGGCTAGTTCTTCAGTCTCCTTACTGCATGCACTGCAGAGAAGGTTGGAAAGCAGTGACAGAGCTGCAGGCCAGACTAGGCTTAATTGGCCTATTGGATTAATCCTCTGGTTTGGAGCAGAGAGCACCCCTTCACATTTTTCTAAGGGTGGCATCACTGACTCAATGGCCATGAGTTTGAGCAAACTCTGGGAGTTGGTGATGGACAGGGAAGCCTGGCACGCTGCTGTCCATGGGATCGCAGAGTCGGACACGACTGAGCGACTGAACTGAACCGAAGCGTGGAATTGGTGTAAATGATTTGCTAGGGAGTCTTGTTGCCTAGGGAAGACCTGGCAGTGTACTTCGTGCGTGGTGAGCCAGGGCAATGGAAGGATGAGGTCAATTCACTGCTTTGGCTAATGGGTTAAACAGTATATCGGCCTTAGTTCATTTTTGTTTTCTCTCCCAGTTGGACACAAACTGCAAACCTACAGTCACTTATTTCTTGCTGTCTCTTTGTTTGTGCTCAGATAGGGCAACCTTGATAGGGCTACCGGGGTCTGCTTCTCAGCTCTTTTCACCTAACAGAATTGGTATTTTCAATATGCCTTAGAGGTGACTCACATTAACCAAACTCCCAAGACTGAAGCACAAACCAGAATGCAAAGTTTCAAATTTACCATGAGAAGTGTATCTATGAGGAGACTAAGCTATTCATATTTGCCGAAGCACACATTTTTCTCCCTGAAGGCTAATCTTTGTGGAAAGTTAAATTCTATGCAAAGTTTCTTGGAGAGCATAAAATCAAAATAGAGTTGGAGGAATTTGGTGGATTGTGACGCCAAGCTGTGAAAGCCTGAGGCATCTGTTTCTTCTGGAGGGATAAATCTACATTAAGGATAGAATGGAATCTGTTTGGGGTTTCCCTGGTGGCTCACTGGTAAAGAATCTTCCTGCCAAGCAGGCAACACGGGTTTGATCCCTGGATCGGGAAGATCCCCAGGAGAAGGAAATGGCAATCCTCTCCGGGATTCTTGCCTGGGACATCCCATGAGTCAGACACAACTGAGGGACTAAACAAGAGAGTCCGTTTTACTGATACTATGTAGATTATTCCCTTTCCTTTTATATTTCTTTAGACAGACTATAACGTATTTAGTTAAGTCAGACTTTCTAAATTCTAATCTCTATTCCATCTTCCATCCCTGAGATTCCATCAGAGTTTCCAGGTTGGGTGTTGGGTTTTCATCATCTTCTCCCTTCCAAGCATTCCCCAGGCTGGCACGTCCAAGCATCTGTCCATTTAACAGCTCTCTTAGGTAATTCTGATGTTGCTGAAGAAGCATGATTTAACACTAAGATTCGTTTTTCATACATCCTCAGTTTTTGCTCATTCTATCCTTTATAACAACTTTAAAATCTAGCAATACTTTGGAGCTACTTTCTTACCCCGTCAACCACATAAACAAACATAATCATTCTAAGGTACTCTTTCTTTGAAGTTACATGACATGGTGTCACTTCTTTTTAAAAATGTTTATTATTTATTTATTTACTTATTTTTGGCTGAATGGGGACTTCATGGCTGCACGCGGGCTTTCTACTCTGGATGCAGAGCGCGGGGCTTCTCACTGCGGTGGTTTCTCTTGTTGCAGAACGCAGGCTCTAGGTCACATGGGCCTGAAGGAGTTGCTGCTCCCGGGCTCTACAGCACAGGTTCCGTAGTTGTGATGAACAAGCTTATTTGCCCTGTAGCATGTGGAATCTTCCCCAACCTTGTCCCCTGCGTTGGCAGTCAGATTCTTGGGGACTGGACCACCAGGGAACTCCAGTTCTCTTTATTCCTTTTGGTTCTTTCATTGTGATTTATTCAGGCACCAGGTAAGTCATCATTCATTCATTCAGCAATATTAATGACCACCTCCTATATGTCAGGCTTTGTTCTGGGCATAGGGAAAGGGGCAATAAACCAAACGGTAAAAAAACGTTGCCCTCATATATGTGATCGAAGGGGCAAGTGTAAGGGTATATCTAATGTATCCAATAACGATAAATGCCGTGGAGAAAAATAAGGCTGTGAGAGACTGAGAACAGGATTCAGGTTGACGGCGGCGGGGAGCCGGGGCAGAACAGAAGTTTAGTGCTGGACATTTTGCCGGATGCTCCTAGATATCTAAGTGTCTAGTTAAATATATGCATCTGGAGCTCTGGGCTCCGGGCTGTTTGGGTCTGTTTGGATCTGATTATTCAATATAAGGTTGGGGAATCAGAAAATTCTAAGCTCTTGACATGGTTATATTCCTACAAGCACTCTTAATTTAACTTTAGAACTCTGTCACTTAGAAAAGCTGTCATAATATGCTGCCCTTTTGGACAGGGGCTATGCTCTCTCTGCTCCACTGTTTACCTTACTAAGAATCCAGACTTGCCTGGTGGTCCAGTGGTTAAGACCCTGTGCTTCTAATGCAAGAGATAAGGTTTCAATCCCTGGTCAGGGAACTAACATCCCACATGCTGTGTGGCATGGCTAAAAAGAAAAACGAAGGCAAAAAAAAAAGAAAATCTTACTGAGAATCATAATGTGAAACTTGTGTTAGGTTAGGAGGGGCATAGACTATTAAGAGTTGATTGGTTTTGTAAAATGTTATAGGAGTATAATAAACAGATCTGAAGCTTCGATAGGCGTAGAAGTAAAATTAATGTACCAATTCACAGATGAAAAAATAAAAATAAATGGCCACTGATGAGCATTGAGTTTTTGGTAGTAATCAGAAATTAATGTCAACATGCATCATTTTAATAAGCTTTTGCAGACAGTCTGAGTTTCAGTTGTATTTCTTTGAAAGCTCCGCGTGTGCTTTGGAGATGCTTAAAGAATGTTTATAATTATTCAGTTTGCATTCTGTTGACTTAGGGATCTCTCTTGTGCCTGATATATGGCCTAATATTCTCCTTTGCATTTCTCAGAGGTAGTTTAAAATATTAGATCACAGAAGCAATCAGATTGGACGGCAGGGAGGGCGGGATTCTACTTCAGACGTGTGACAGGTTCTGTTTTGCAAGGATGACCACCACAGTATCTCCCATTCTACCTGCTCTTCCAATGTCACCTTGAGATTCCTCCCACTGAGGAGCAGGGGAAGGCTTCTGTCCCTTTCCCTTGACCCTAGGCAGATCCTTATGACTTCCTTGACCAATAGAATATGGTAAAAGTGACACCATGTTATTTCTGAAGCAGGATTGTTAATACATCATGCACTTTGGCCTTGCTCTTTGGGGATGGTTACTGTTAGAATTCAGCACCATATTGTTACGAAGCCCAAGCAGCCCACGTTGTTGTTGTTGTTTTTCAATCACTCAGTCGTGTCTGACTCGTTGCAACTTCATGGACTGCAGCACGCCAGGCTTCCCTGTCCATCACCAACTCCCGGAGCTTGCTCAAACTCATGTCCATCAAGTCGGTGATGCCATCCAACCATCTCATCCTCTGCTGCCCCCTTTTCCTCCTGCCCTCAGTTTTTCCCAGCATCAGAATCTTTTCCAGTGAGTTGGCATCAAGTGGCCAAAGTATTGGAGCTTCAACTTCAGCATCAGTCCTTCCAATGAATAAGCTGTCCACGTAGAGAATCCATCTGGAGAAGTTAACTGTAGGGGTCCCAGCTGACAGCCCAACTGAGGGCTTGGCGAACAGTCATAATCAGCAGCCAGCCTTAGGGAAGGGCATGCAGATGCTCATACCCTCTTGCAGTCAAGTCCCCACACACAGCCTTCAAGCCTTTCCAGCTGGGGTCCCAGCCACGGAGGATCAGAGACAAATTGTCCCTGTCAGATTGCCGGCCTAGAAATTATTCTTCCCCACTAAGGTTTAGGAGTGATTTCTTACACAGTAACAACTAAGACAATATCCTTGGGTGTCATGCTTGATAATAATACTACCATTGTTCATTTACTTTAGAGCTACAGTCTGCCTTTTTCTTCTATCTAAAAATAAAATAAAATACCTTTCTAAAGAAATTCCTTAGAATAAGAAATCAAAAAGTTGAGGAACATTCAAGTAGTACTTATGCTTACTCTTTCTGAAGATGGTGGGATAGGAAGCGGAGAAGCTCTAACATGAAGACTTAGAGGAGAAAATAAACTCCTTAAACTATGCTGTGCTTAGTCGCTCAGCCATGTCCAACTCTTTGCGACCCCATGGACTATAGCCTAACAGACACCTCTGTCCATGGGGATTCTCCAGGCAAGAATACTGGAGTGGGTTGCCATGCCCTCCTCCAGAGGATCTTCCCAACTCAAGGATCGAACCCAGGTCTCCCACATTTCAGATGGATTCTTTACCATCTGAGCCACCAGGGAAGCCCAAGAATACTGGAATGGGTAACTTATCCCTTCTCCAGGGAGACTTCCTGACCCAGAAATTGAACCGGGGTCTCTTGCATTGCAGGTGGATACAGGAGAAAATAAACTAAATTTGTCCTAAGGTTCTTGTCACAAAATTGTCAACTTTGAATATGATGATACTGTGTCATTCTTTACCAAGCCTCAAGATTTTCTGCATTATTGTCATAGCCATGGACCCACGGAAGAGGACATTTCCCTGCAATTCCTTTTCACAGGAAATAGTTTTTCTAGTTTTTTCCCCCCTAAAATGCATCTTCTCTCTGTAAGCTATACTGATCCACTAAAGAAGTGTTATATAAGAAATATCAAGTAAAATGCCATGATTTCTGTTGCTTTAGTTGTGAAATAGAGTCAATATTCTGGAGGCGATGAACCTGTTAGCCTAAAGCTAAGCAGATGCATCTCGTTGTCTCTCTGCTGCTCATTCATTCTGTCTTCATTCTCTGAGTGGACCACTGGGCTTGATATCCTCTAATGATTGCTTAAAGTTCTTTTATTCTTACAAGATTTCCGCAGTTTAGCCAGTGCCACATTGTTCAACAGCATGGGACTGGATGGTGACGGCTTGGTTCATAACATGATACTAACTAGCTGAGTAGTTGTGGACAAGTCATCCAACCTCGGTTCCTTCATCTGTAAAATGGGGAGAATAAGAGTGCCTGCTTTATGGGGGTATTGAGAACATTAAATGAGTTAATGAATACTTAGAGCAGTAAATGTCTGACACAATAAGCTTTATGAGCATTGTGTGTTGTTATTCACCTTTCCATGTTGTGACGATCTTGAGTTTTCTTTTGAGAAGAAGCTGAATGAGTACTCCTTTCTGTGTTGGGGGTTTTGTCGAGGTGACTGACGAATTGGGTGTAAATTAGACCGCATGACCTCAGGCCCCTTCAAGTGTTCTAGGGTAATCTGAGTTCCAGGATCAATTGACCGTAAAGGTGGTTGTCCCAAGAGTAATGATTCATAATACACGGAGAAGACATCAAGGTCAATTATGGTCGGGTAGCTACTTCCAAGGCTAGCAACTCTATTTAGAAATTTTATGTACAGTTCCCACACTGGAGCTCAAAGAGATGCCAATAATTTTAATCGGAGGTTTGTAGAAGTTTCAACAAATCGAAAAGTGGCATGTAAATAGACTCATTAGACCCATTCCCTAAGTTGTCAGATGCTCTATACATGGATTGCATATCTTGGGTATGACTCCATACGCAGAAATATCAGGGACTATTTTGCCGAACAGAAGCTTTCTGGGTGAGAAACCTGACAGGCTGGATGTTAAACTTAATGTCACTTTGGTAGCTGCAAGTAAATAAGGTAAACACATAAGATCATTCGAGGAAAACTTTTAGGCCGTCAATGCTTCGTTTCTAGATAAAAATATTCAGACACTGATGGAAATGAAATGCGGGTTGGCGACTTTTTTCTTCTTTACATTCTGGATTATTTTTTGGTTTATGCGGCCTGCGATTCATGGGGTCACAAACAGTCGGACACGACTGAGCGACTGAACTGAACTGAACTGAATAATTGAGAAAGCGGAAGGAACAGCCAGTCGAATGAAAAGGAAACCCTCCATTAGATGAGAGACATTGGGATAAAGAATGTTCCTGATAATTCCAAGCAGATCTACACACGCTTTGATTATTGGGAAAAAGAAAAACTTAAAAAGTCATTTGCAGAAATGGGCAAAGAATCATCTCCATCAGCAGTATTCAGGTAGGTGTCACCCATGTCCCATAGTCTGTAAAAAGATCTGTTTGATTAAAAAGATATCAAGATTGTTTGAGGTATAGACCCCACTCAGGTCACATGCTTGGAGTATGGGGCTGGCTGTTAAACAACTGCAAACGCAGGCCAAGCTGCAGATTGTACGTATCTTGATTTTACAATGTGGCAGAGACCAGCGTAGCTCAAAGAGAGATTAAAGGATTTTCTACACTATTTACTTGGTCATCTTTGAACTGTGGGCTCATCCTGGGGACCAGGCAATCTCATGTGGGATGAAAGGAAAGAAAGAAAGGGAGAAAAGAGAGACTAGATAGGAGGAATGCTGAGTTTGCTGACATCAGTAGGAAGTTGCGCTCAGGGAAACAGGGAAAATGCTAAATACCCAGATTTAAAAAGATCCCATTCTTGGGATCTCATAGGCAGCTTCAAGGGGTACTGTGGGGAGAACACGTAGGAACCTGGGTTATCTCCTATGCGGTAGGTGAGGCGTGGACCTGAGCCCAAACCTAAGGAGGTCTTGCCATCCCGGAGTAAAATGGGAATTTAAGAGGACTTCCCTGGCGGTTTAGGGTTTACGACTTTGCCTTCCAATGCAGGGGGTGCAGTTTCGATCCCTTGGTTGGGGAGCTAAGATCTCACGTGCCTCTAAGCCGAAACACCAAAGCATGAAACAGAAATATTATTTAACAATTATAATAAAGACTTTAAAAATGGTCCACATCAAAAAAAAAAAATCTGTAATTAGACAACCCTTTACCTTGCCAGCCTGCCTGGTATCCCTAGACACTCTCTTCCAGCCAAACCTGCCTTCCTTCCTAAGCACCAACCTGCTTCTCCCCTTGGGCTCTGCACTGCTCTGTCCCAGCTTTGCCCTCCACCAGGAGCACCCTTGCCCGGGGTAGCTTTGTGCCTCTTTACCTGCTCCCGCCAACCCTCCTTGTGTGTCGTTTTGTCCCTGTAATATCCTTCATGTAATTCCACACTTAAATGAACTCTGCGAGTTCAGCCCTGAGAGAAGACTGTTAAAGCAGCCAAACTGGGGAAGAGTCATGATTTCAAAGGAATGATTTATTTACGTACTGAATTTATTTATGCATTTGAATAGGCGATACACCCTTTTTCCTCCCTGGGGATAATCACTGTTACTAGTTTTTTTTTTTTTAATTATTTATTTTAATGGAGGCTAGTTACTTTACAATATTGTGGTGGTTTTTTTCCATACATTGACATAAATCAGCCATGGGTGTACACGTGTCCCCCATCCTGAACACCCCTCCCACCTCCCTCCCCATCCCATCCCTCAGGGCTGTCCCAGTGCACCGGCTTTCAGTGGCCTGTTTCGTGCATCGAACTTGGACAGGTGATCTGTTTCACACATGGAAATATACATGTTTCAATGCTATTCTCTCAAATCATCCCACTTTTGCCTTCTCCGACAAAGTCCAAAAGTCTGTTCTTTATATCTGTCTCTTGCTGTCTCGCATATAGAGTCATTGTTACCATCTTTCTAAATTCCATATATATGCGTTAATATACTGTACTGGTGTTTTTTTTGTGACTTCTTCCAGTGAGTTGTTAGTTTTCAGTTGCTAAGTCATGTCTGACTCTTTGTGATCCCCCGGACTGCAGCACACAAGGCTCCTCTGTCCTCCATTTTCTCCCAGAGTTTGCTCAAATTCATGTCTATTGAGTCAGTGATGCTATTTAACCATCTCATCCTCTTTCACCCCCTTCTCCTCTTGGCTTCAGTCAGGGTCTTTTTCAAATGAGTCAGCTCTTCACATCAGGTGGCTAAAGTATCAGGGCTTCAGCTTCAGCTTTAGCATCAGTCCCTCCAGTGAATATTCAGGGTTGATTTCTTTTAGGATTGACTGGTGTGATCTCCTTGCAGTCCAAGGGACCCTCAAGAGTCTTCTCGAGCGCCACAATTCAAATGCATCAATTCTTTATGGTCCAGCTCTCATATCTGTACACGATGGACAGCTCCAGTGAGCTATCAAGTGTGGATAAACAGGTGCCACTCCCCCATAGAAATGTTAGTATACTATTCTCACTTTTTGCTACCTTTTATCACTTAAAATATCTTGGTGTTTTATTTCATCTTTTTCCTTAGCTACCTCATTCTTTGTGTGTCCCTTTTTTCCTTTTTTCTTTTTGTTTAAATTCTAGTATAGTTGATTTACAATGTTGTGTTAATTTCAGGTGTACAACAAAGTGTTAGTTTTATAAAAAACTGTGTCTCAGTTCAGTTCAGTTCAGTCGCTCAGTCGTGTCCAACTCTTTGCAGCCCCATGAATCGCAGCACGCCAGGCCTCCCAGTCCATCACCGTCTCCCGGAGTTCACTCAGACTCACATCCATCGAGTCAGTGATACCATCCAGCCATCTCATCCTCTGTCGTCCCCTTCTCCTCCTGCCCCCAATCCCTCCCAGCATCAGAGTCTTTTCCAATGAGTCAACTCTTACATAAATATATATGACTATGTATTTAACTATGTATATATTCTTTTTCAAATTCTTTTCCCTTATAGATTATAACAAAATATTGAGTATAATTTCCTGTAATTTAGTGTAACTTAACTTTTGGTTAATAAAATCCTATCATACTGATATATTGAAATTTGCTATGATCATTAAACTGTCTTCAGTATATTTTCCTATTAAAAACAGTGCAGATTAATAGTCTTCTCTGTGTTATTTTGCATCAGTGTAAGTATATTTGAGGGATAAATACCAAAACCTTGGATAAGTGTCATCAGATCATCCTCCAAAGAGATCTGACAGCTGTGTTGTCAACAGGCACGTATTGAGTTCTCCTTAACTGTTTATAATCAAATGTTTCAATATCTGCTCAACAATTGAGTGTTAATTTTACATTAGGTGAATTTCATCTCAGTTTAAGACAAAAAAAGCAGATTGGTACTGGGCATATTTGTTATCTCTAAGATGACAAACAACTAATCTGGGAAGCTTCTTGATCTTTGGAAATTTAAAAGCCATTGTAAATACTATATAAAACAGTTGAGCTTAAACTCCTCAGAAGGGTCCTAGAAGTTTTCTTCCAAGTAATTAAAGGATTGCTGTGTTGTGTTTGAAGTCTCCTTAATGATTGTCTGAGAACTCTTGTTGCAAAACAGGTTCTAAGGGTGTATTAGGTGCAATTAAAAAAAAAAAAAAACACCCACAACATTAGCCCAAACTCGAAGAATTAATTGGGAACTGTTCCCTTTGCAAATTAATTTTTCACCAAATCAGTTGTTAAGCTATCTACCCAAACCAGTACTTAGTGGCTTTCAGTTCAGTTGGCTAATGTTAGTGTTCCAAAGAAGAGAAAGGAGCTGACGGTGAGCAGTCAAGGTTGACTTTTTACATCTTACTGTAATTACTGCGTGGGACTAAAAATAGCTACATGGTTGTGTGTTTTTTTTTAAGCTACTATAGTTAGATCGACTGTAAACATTATGCAGTTTACCTGTGTTGTAACTCGCTTCCACAAACATGCAGTGTGCAAAGCACGGAACCGGGTGCCGAGGGCGTGGATATGAAAAGACCTGACAGCCGTCCTTAAGCCAATCAGGTGTGAGGTTTCTAGAAACTGCTATCATCATTTTTCAATACCTAAAAACCCATTTGTTCTGAATGGCCAGTTTTCTGTTAGGTCAAAAGCATGTTGGAAAAATATTAATAGCCAGTAATTTGACATTGTTTGAAGAAGGCTTTTTTCTTTTAGCAGGTGGGGATCTAGAGTATCTATTAATGGTGATTTTGATTTGTCTTAGTAACAGAGGATGTCCTGACACCCACAGTCTACAGGGGCCAGTTGGGCTTTATATTCTCTGCTGTTCCTGCAGTGGGAATGAAAGGCTGAAGGCTGCCTGCCACTTGAAAAGATGGCAGCTTTTCAAAGTCCTGGAGTGCTCCCCTCCCTTGAATCTGTTAAGGCATTCAGAGCCGAGTACAAGAAACTCAAGGTCTGAATTTGGACTCTCTCTTTGCTGAGTAGGCATAGCATATTAATGCTCTCTTCCTATTGGCAATTTTTGGTGTTGTTAATAAATTCTTAGGGCTTCCCTGGTGGCTCAGACAGTTAAGAATCTGCCGACCTGGGGTTCGATCCCTGGATTGGGAGGATCCCCTGGAGAAGGGAATGGCAACCCTCTCCAGTATTCTTGCCTGGAGAATCCCATGGACAGAGGAGCCTGGCAGGCTATAGTCTATGGGATTGCAAAGAGTCAGACACAACTAAGCAACTAACACTTTCTTCTTAATAAATTTTTAGTACCTTTTTTTTCCTGTAATTTATTATTATTATTATTATTTATTTTTTGACCAAGTCATGGGGCGTGTGGGATCTTAGTGCCCTGACCAGGGACTGAACCCATGCCCCTGCACTGGAAGTTAGTTAAGTCGCTCAGTCGTGTTCAACTCTTTGCTACCCCGTGGACTGTAGCCCACCAGGCTCCACCATCCATGGGACTCTCCAGGCAGGAACAGTGGAGCGGGTTGCCATTTCCTTCTGCATTGGAAGGGTGTAGTCTTAATCACTGGACTACCAGGGAAGTCCTACCTTTTGGTTTTATGTTGATGTCAGGTAGTGTAAATGTTACAGAAACCGTCATTTTAAAGTTGTTATTGTACTATTAGTCTCAAATAGATAACATTTAATAAACCAAAATAGGGGAAGAAATGCCTAACACAAGAATAATCACAGGGCAATTCTGAAGTACCCGAATTCAATGAGAAAAATCAACGTTCACGTGTATTGCTGATGTGACAGTAAGCACGCATGACATTTCCTCCCAGGCAGAATCAGTGCAGTTCGTACCGTGTGTTGACAGCCAATGGGAGTTTCCTCTTCAGTATCCACATGGAGAAATATGATGGGCACATAGTTCTGTTGAGACTTCCCTGGTGGCTCAGACGGTAAAGCGTCTGCCTACAAGGCGGGAGACCTGGGTTCAATCCCTGGGTCGGGAAGATCTCCTGGAGAAGGAAATGGCACCCCACTCCAGTATTCTTGCCTGGAAAATCCTGTGGACGGAAGAGCCTGGTGGGCTATATTCCAAGGGGTCGCAAAGAGTCGGACACAATTGAGCCACTTCACTTCACTTCACTTCTGTTGCCTAAAAGGCAGATCATCAGAACAGCCTCCTAAGGGACGTCCGGGTTGCTTTCACGTTCAGCACTGTGCATTTGACCACTTGAAAAACTTGAGGTTCCTTCCTGGCCAGCCATCATTCAGAAAACCAAAGCAAACAGCTAAACAAGCAGGAGGGGTATTGTTTATTTCTTTCTGGTTAATTATTGTCAAATAGGAATTTGTGTGGCAGCTTTGGGCCCCAGATGGAACAGGCAGCTCTTTTGGAGCTTTACTCATTGATTTTTGTAAACACAGGAGCAAATTACAAAATTTTTTCTTAAATCACTCCAAAATATTTTCTTAAATCATTCCACTCCATGATGTCTCTTTCATCCAAAATCACTGTTAAACTCATAAAGACTTTTTATGAAACCAGTGCAATCCCATTGTTGGTTTAACCCAGGAAATCATCTTGGCTGGTGTATGTTGGCTTTTGTCTGGGGAAAAATATAACAATTTGATTGTATTTTTGATGTGTTATTTTATTATTTCTAGCTAGGAAAAGCTGATACTTACTTGCTTGAAATAAATTCCCCACTTCAGATTTTCATGGGGCAGAGTTTTCAATTTGTAGAAATTCTTGTGGTACAATTTAGCTGCCTTACATTCTTTATCCCAGCTTTATTGACATAATTGACATATAACGTGGTATAAGTTTAAGAAGTACAACTTGTTGATTTGATGCTTATGCATTACAAAGTGGTTACCACCATAGTTACCTAACACCACCATCATGTCACGTAGTTATCATCTCTTTCTTGTGGTGAGAACAGTTAAGAGCTACTCTCTTAACGACTTTTAGGTATGTAATGTGGCATCATTATATTATAGGACTTTCTGGGTGGCTCAGACGGTAAAGCGTCTGTCTACAATGCAGGAGAGCCAGGTTCGATCCCTGGGTCAGGAAGATTCGCTGGAGAAGGAAATGGCAATCCATTCCAGTACTATTGCCTGGAAAATCCCATGGACAGAGAAGCCTGGAGGGCTATAGTCCATGGGGTCGCAAAGTGTTGGACACGACTGAGCGACTTCATTCACTTCACTTATAGCATCATTAACTATAATTACCATGCTGTACATTAGATCCTGAGAACCTTTTCACCTTCTAAGTGGAAAGTTCCACCCTTTCACCAACATCTCACCATTCCCATATTCAGCCCTAGTCCTACCCCCTGGTCCTTGGTAACTACCATTCTACTCTCTGTTTGGCTTTTTTATATTCCACATATAAGTGACACTATACAGTACTTGTCTTTTGGTGTCCAATTTATTTCATGTAGCATAATACCTTCCAAGTCTATCCATGTGTCACAAATGTTGGAATTCCCTTCTTTCTCATGACTGAATAATATTCCATTGCTTATATATACATCACAGGTCTTTATTCATGTATTCTTATTTTAGTAAGTGGTAAGTGCCTGTATATAAAAGTGGACTCTTCTTTACTGCACTTAAAATAATCCAGGGAGTGATGGGAGGGAGGGGATACATGTGTACACAGAACTGAGTCACGTGTTCTGAGTTCTGAGTGTTAGCAGAAGCTAACACAACATTGTAGAGCAGTCATACTCCAATTAAAAAAACAATCCAGTATTCTCCATATCCTTATGACAAGTCTAAAAACACAGTTTTGAGGCAGTGAAAATTGCAGTGAACCTTAGCAATTCTTTTTTGTCTTTTTCTTTCTGCAGTAATTTTTAATCAGCTGTATATGAGATGCTGCTTGAATCTTTTCAAAACCTGAAATGTTTTTTAAGTTTAAGAAATTTTTCACTGACGCTGGCTCTTTTGATATTATTAAAATAGTTATTTTGCCAAGATACTCATTCTGTTATACCCTGGAGGAATACAGGGGTGAGCACACAGAGGGTGCCTACCCTCATAGAGCTTACTAATCAAATAACAGCCCAGATAAGTGTGGATTTATACTCTTATCATTACCACAAGAGAGAAGTACATCATATTATGAGACCATGATTGGGGAGCTAGCTAAGACTAGGAGATTCAAGAGGTTTCCCTGGGGAAGTGAATACCGTCTTGTTCGTTTATGCTATCTTTACAAATACTGCCTGAAAAAAAAAAATTGCACTGCATGCCTACAATTTTCCACACCTTAAATTATTCAAGATTTTTTTTTCTGAAGGGAAAATATCAGTCAGATAGACACACCCATGTTTATAGCAGCTTTATTTATAATTGTCAAAACTCAAGAAAGAAACATGATGTCTTTCAATAGGTGAATGGTAAAACAAACTGGTATATTCAGACGATGGAATATTATTCAGCAATAAAGAGAAATGAGCTATCAAGTCACAGAAAGATGTGGAGGAACTTTAAAAAAATTGAATTGAAGTGTAGTTGATTTATAATATCATGTAAGTTTCAGGTTTATAGCACAGTGATTCAGATATACGGGGACACACACACATATACACATAAATATATGCATGCTTTTTCAGATTATTTTCCCCTGTAGGTTATTACATAATATTGATTAGGGTTCCCTGTGCTATATAGTAGGGCTTTGTATGACATGGAAGAACTTTAAATGCATACTGCTGACACCACCCTTATGGCAGAAAATGAAGAGGAACTAAAAAGCCTCTTGATGAAAGTGAAAGTGGAGAGTGAAAAAGTTGGCTTAAAGCTCAACATTCAGAAAACGAAGATCATGGCCTCTGGTCCCATCACTTCATGGGAAATAGGTGGGGAAACAGTGTCAGACTTTATTTTTGGGGGCTCCAAAATCACTGCTGATGGTGACTGCAGCCATGAAATTAAAAGACGCTTACTCCTTGGAAGGAAAGTATGACCAACCTAGATAGCATATTCAAAAGCAGAGACATTACTTTGCCAACAAAGGTCCATCTAGTCAAGGCTATGGTTTTTCCTGTGGTCATGTATGGATGTGAGAGTTGGACTGTGAAGAAGGCTGAGCACCAAAAAACTGATGCTTTTGAACTGTGGTGTTGGAGTAGACTCTTGAGAGTCCCTTGGACTGCAAGGAGATTCAACCAGTCCATTCTGAAGGAGATCAGCCCTAGGATTTCTTTGGAGGGAATGATGCTAAAGCTGAAACCTCAGTATTTTGACCACCTCATGCAAAGAGTTGACTCATTGGAAAAGACTCTGATGCTGGGAGGGATTGGGGGCAGGAGGAGAAGGGGATGCAGAGGATGAGATGGCTGGATGGCATCACGGACTCGATGGACGTGAGTCTGAATGAACTCCGGGAGTTGGTGATGGACAGGGAGGCCTGGCGTGCTGAGATTCATGGGGTCGCAAAGAGTCGGACACGACTGAGCGACTGAACTGAACTGAACTAAAGTGGAAGAACTGGTCTGAGAAAGCTACACACTGTCTGATTCTAACTATATTATATTTTAGAGAAGGCAAACTATAAGAAAAAAAAAGCCGCTCAGTCTTGGCCAACTCTTTGCAGCACATGAACTATGCAGTCCCTGGAGTTCTCTAGGCCAGAATACTGGAGTGGGTAGCCTTTACCTTCTCCAGAGGATCTTCCCAAGGTAGGGATCGAACCCAGGTCTCCCACATTACAGGCAGATTCTTTACCAGTTGAGCCACCAGGGAAGCCCAGGAATACTGAAGTGGGTAGCTTATCCCTTCCAGGGGATCTTCCCGACCCAGGAATCAAACCAGGGTCTCCTGCATTGGAGGTGAATTCTTTACCAAACTAAAAAAGTCATTTTTGGTGGTACTACACCAAGAGTGAGGCTCTAGTTTCAAGAATATTAAAATATTCAAATATATAATGATGTTGTATGACACTAACCAGGGTATGGTTGGCTCGTTCTGTTGGGCAGTATTGCTATTCCTTTATTTGTAATAAGTAAAAAAGCAAGTAACTCTGCAAGCCAAATTCTATGTTGAAAGTGCTTTGGGTCACTCAGATGAGAACAACAAAGTTAATAGCTATTAGGTTTTAATCTTTCTTAAAGCAATACTTGAACTTGACTTTTGTTTCAATTGCTATGTATAGTACCAACTATTATTATGACCTCTTCTTGTATTGTTGGACTTTGTTTCCTTTACTTAGAATAAACAGAGGTTTTACTTACTTACGGTTGCACTGGGTCTTTGTTGCGGTACCTGGGTTTGCACTGCGGTTTGCTTCTCTTGTTGCGGAAAACAGGCTCTAGGCGGGCGGACTTTGCTAGCTGCGCCCCTAGGGCCCTAGAGCGCGGTGTAGCTGTGGCTCACAGGCTTAGTTGCTCTAAGGCATGTGGAATCTTCCCAGACCAGGGATCAAACCTATGTCCCCTGCGTTGGAAGGAGGGTTCTTTACCACTGGACCATCAGGCAAGTCCGCATAAAATTTTTTTGTTGTAAAATATACATAATATATCTCTGAACTATCTGTGTTGATTTTTTAAACTTGAATAGCTTTTAGCTATTAAGACATGAGTTTGAGTAAACTCTGGGAGTTGGCGATGGACAAGGAAGCCTGGCGTGCTGCAGTCCATGGGGTCACAGAGTCCGACAGGACTGAGCAACTGAACTGAACTGATACATAATATAAAATGTGCTGTTGTAACCACTTTTAAGTGTACAGTTCAATGGCTTTAAGAGTGGGTTTGCACTTAGAGAAGTTACGTGACTTTACACTGTTAGCGTGGTGGGGCGCTGAGACGGGGGTCCAACTGTGGTGCCTCATGCTGCAGCGTCCACAAACCTCCCTCCCTCTGCCCTGCAATAAAACACGGAGTCTGTAGCAATGCTGTATGTTTTTAGTTTACTCATTTTAGTTCATTTTTAAAGCATGACACAGAAATAGCTCAAAAGAATGGAATAAGATGCAGCTAGAAACACTTTACAACCTCTCAAAAATAGAGCCAAACACGATGGGTTTTCTTTGAGCTATCTGTTTGTGTTTATTTTTAAAACTTGAATCAGTTCAGTTCAGTCGCTCAGTCGTGTCTGACTGTTTGCAACCCCATGAATCGCAGCACGCCAGGCCTCCCTGTCCATCACCAACTCCCGGAGTTCACTCAAACTCACGTCCATTGAGTCGGTGATGCCATCCAGCCATCTCATCCTCTGTCGTCCCCTTCTCCTCCTGCCCCCAATCCCTCCCAGTATCAGAGTCTTTTCCAATGAGTCAACTCTTCGCATGAGGTAGCCAAAGTATTGGAGTTTCAGCTTTAGCATCATTCCTTCCAAAGAACACCCAGGACTGATCTCCTTCAGAATGGACTGGTTGGATCTCCTTGCAACTTTTACTTATTAAGAAAACTGACTGTGCTGCATGCTACGTCACTTCAGTCGTATCCGACTCTTTGTGACCCTATGGGCTGTAGCCCGCCAGCCTCCTCTATCCATGGGGATTCTCCAGGAAAGAATATTAGGGTGAGTTTCCATTTCCTTCTCCAGAGGATCTTGCCGATGCAGAGATCAAACCTGTATCTCTTACGTCTACTGCTTTGGCAGGTGGGTCCTTTACTACTAGCACCACCTGGGTAGCCAAGGAAACTGACTACTCATGTATAATTAATGAAAAGAAAATACTTGTGCCAGGATTATAGATATCTAAACATTTGGCTGTCTCACATTCCTTGGTAACAGCTTGGGGAAAGCAGCCATGTACTAGAATTTTAAGGGTTTTTTTTTTTTTTTGCACCCGAGCTCAGAGACTTAAGGGCATGGAGACCCTGGTTGATTCCTGGGTTGAGAAGATCCACTGGAGAAGGGATAGGCTACCCACTCCAGTATTCTTGGGCTTCCCTTGTGGCTCAGCTGGTAAAGAGTCCGCCTGCAATGAGGGAGACCTGGTTTCGATCCCTGGGTTGGGAAGATGCCCCGGAGAAGGGAAAGGCTACCCTTTCCGGTATTCCTGCCTGGAGAATTCCATGAGCTGAGTGACTTTCACTTTCAGGGATTTAAGTTCTCCTAGTTATTGTGATTGGAAGTTGTAGAAAACAAGGCCAAAAAGAAAAAGCAACCTCATATATGTAAAATCTCATGTTATTGTAGGTTTTTCAAAAGTAACATGTTTAATGCCTCCATGAGAGCAGGGTACTTTTCTGCTCACAATTGCAGCCCTAGCTCTTGGCAGAAAGGCTAGCACGCATCATCCTGAAATCCAGGATAAAAACAACGTATGTGAGCTAAACTCATTCTGATCATGGGTCTGATCATGGGCTTGAAGGAATTAAACAGTAAGTTACAGTTGTAGCTGAGGTTTCCACTAATTCATTCATTCCGCAGATATTTAACAATGGCCCCCTGGTGGCATGTGCCCTGTTAGTCTTGTTCGATGGTGCAAGACGTGGTGAGTCAGGCTCAGATGAGGTCGTGCTCCATGGAAGAGGTAACTAGTGTTGGGGTTACAGGTGAGAGTCCCGGCGCATCTTTGGTAAATGGATTACTATGAAGGCCTCGGCACTTGGCAGCGGGTTTAGAGATTTAGACAGAAAGACATTTGAAAGTGAGCCACGGATTCTTGTTTAATGTACGTAAGTCCGTGGAGATATTTTCCCTTTTAGTAGAAGCACCACACTTGAATAAAAGGGCAGCATTTATGCTAGCTTTATCATGAATTAAGGAAATGGCAACCCACTCCAGTATTCTTGCCTGGAAAAGCCCATGGACAGAGGCGCCTGGCGGGCTACCGCTGATGGGGTCGCAGAGTCGGACACGACTGAGCGACTAACACACACACAGCCTGGAAGGAAATGGAGTTACTTCCGGTATACTAGATATTTACTTAGGTGTCCTAAAATACATATGTATGTGCTGCACCAGGTCTTAGTTGCAGCACATAGCCTCAGTAACTGTGGTTCGGGCTTAGTTGCCCTGCAGCATGTGGGGGTCTTAGTTCCCCGACAAGGGATCAAACCTGTGTCCCCTGCATTGAAAGGTGGATTCTTAACTACTGGACCACTAGGGAAGCCTCTCCTTAGGTATCTTTAAAAATAATAGCTAATTTAAATTAACATCAAACTATATTGATAATCAGAGAAGGCAATGGCGACCCACTCCAGTACTCTTGCCTGGAAAATCCCATGGACAGAGGAGCCTGGTAGGCTGCAGTCCTTTGGGTCACACAGAGTCAGACACGACTGAAGCGAGTTAGCAGCAGCAGCATATTGATAATCAGGAAAAATGCTCATTGAAGAAAACTTGGAATGCACAGAGAAGTATAACATAGTGGGGGGACCCTCAGAGGTCTCTAATCCCCTGAGGTAACCATAACCGTATATTACATTTCTCTGCATAAAAAATATACATCCAATTTTAAATCCAACAAACTACGAAAGACATTTATACCAATGACGCTTAAACTTTTAAGAAATGGTGAGCTTATGCAAAGCAATAAGATAAATTCAAAATTTCGAATAGATAAGTGAATAGAGGTTAAGAGAATAGTTATGAGAGGAAATTCCAAATGCTAATGAACCTGTGTAAAAATCTTAAATTCATCAGTCATCAAAGAAATGCATAATGAAACAATTTGTCTAACAAATTGGCAAAATGAATTTTTTTGTTCATTTTTAAAAAATTTTTTGATTGAAGTATAATTGTTTTACAGAATTTTGTGATTTTCTGTAATACATCAGCACGGATCAGCCATAGGTACACCCGTGTCTCCACCCTCCTGGACTTCCCTCCCTCCCACCTCCCTCCCCATCCCAGCCTTCAGCCTGTCACAGAGGCCCTGTGTGAGTTCCCTGAGTCATACAGCAAATTCCCGTTGCCTGTCTATTTTACATATGGTGTAAATTTCTATGTTACTCTCTGCATCCATCTCCCCTTCTCCCTCCTCTCCTGCCCCCACGTCCATGGGTCTGTTCTCTGTGTCTGTTTCTCCATTGCTGCCCTGAAAATAAATTCATCAGAGCCGTCTCTTCAGATTCCATATATATGTGTCAGTATATGATATTTCTATTTCTCTTTCTGACTTACTTCACTCTGTACAGTAGGTTCTAGGTTCATCCACCTCGTTAGAACTGATTAAAATACATTCCTTTTTATGGCCTGAGTAGTATTCCGTTGTACATAGGTACCACAGCTTCTTTATCTGTTCATCTGTCGATGGACATCTAGGTTGCTTCCATGTTCTAGGTATTGTAAATAGTGCTGCAATGAACATTAGGGCACATGTGTCTTTTTCAGCTTTGGTTTCCTCAGGGAATATGCCTAGGAGTGGGATTGCTGTGTTAAATGGTGGTTTTATTCCTAGCTTTTTAAGGACTCTCCATACCGTCTTCCATAGTGGCTGTATCAGTGGCTGTATTCCCAGCAGCAATGCAAGGGTGTTCCCTTTTCTCCACACCCTATCCAGCGTTTATTGTTTGTAGTCTTCTGATGATGGCCATTCTGACTAATGTGAGGTGGTATCTTGCAGGAGGCTTGATTTGCATGTCTCTGATAATGAGTGATGCTGAGCATCTCTTCATGTGCTTGTTGGCCGTCTGTATGTCTTTGGAGAAATGTCTCCTCAGGTCCCTTTCCCACTTTTTGATTGGGTTGTTTGCTTTTCTGGTATTGAATTGTATGAGCTGCTTGTATATTTTGGAAATTAATTCTTTGTCAGTTGTTACCTTTGCTATTATTTTCTCC
The DNA here is from genome assembly GCF_032405125.1 of Capricornis sumatraensis. NCBI lineage: Eukaryota > Metazoa > Chordata > Mammalia > Artiodactyla > Bovidae > Capricornis > Capricornis sumatraensis. Next base: position 6,592,645 of record NC_091069.1, read on the forward strand.
CATTCTGAGGATTGTCTTTTCACCTTGTTTGTAGTTTCCTTTGCTGTGTAAAAGCTTTTAAGTTTAATTAGGTCCCACTCGCTAATTTTTTATTTCCATTACTCTAGGACGTGGGTCATAGAAGATCTTGCTTTGATTTATGTCATCGAGTATTCTGCCTGTGTTTTCCTCTAAGAGTTTTATAGTTTCTGGTCTTACATTTAGGTCTTTAATCCATTTTGAATTTATCTTTGTGTATGGCGTTAGGTAGTGTTCTAATTTTATTCTTTTGCATGTAGCTATCCAGTTTTCGCAGCACCCTTTGTTTTTTGCTTTACAAATGGTAATATTAAATTCTGGTCATGTTCAGTAAGATAGGGGCCCTTATTCTCTGTTGATGGGATGTAACTGTAATTGGTCCACCTTATCTGGAAGAGATCTGGGCAACAGACAAGGCTGATTTTCAGTCAGGATGCCCCAGAAGAGCTGGCCTCTGTTCTGATTAGATGGGTTAGTCTGTTGATATTTGGTTGTTAAATATTTTGACTGTCACTTCTGCTAATAGGTATCAATGGGTTTTAAAATGATGTTATCTGGAGAACTAGCAGTTCTTCTCATGGGACTGTAAGCTAATTTTGGATTAATCTTTCTGAGATTTTTTTATAGTTTAATACAGTCAAGATCTGCTAGTACATAAGCTCCATAAGAATAGAAAATTTATGTTTTCTCTTTGCTGCTATGCCCTCGTGTTTGACACATAGTTGGTGCTCAATAAAATATCACTGGATGAGTGAATGAATGGATGAATGTGATTTTGGTATAGAGAAGACATAGCGTATGTTGCTTACCCTGTAATATAATGTGTTGTCTTGGCCTTCATCAGCATTTTATTTGAGAAGAATTATCTATTATATTCCTGTGATAGTATGTGAAAAATATTTTTGGCTCTTAGACAATAATAGTCTTGGATTTTTAAAGTTTTTTGCTTGTAAGTGTGAAGTATTTTTTACAATCAATAATCAGTCCATACTTGAGTATTAAATGATGCTCATCTTCTGAAGAACATTTTATATTTTTTATGGGAACAAACTAAGAAGCCCATCAATCAAGGAAAAAGTAATAGTTCAATACTTAATGTAATAGATTTTTCTATTGACTTCATTTTTTTTTCTTTCATAAATGCATCTTCATTTTTGATTTCCCGTTGGCAGAGGTTTCAGTGATCTTAAGTTCCTCTTGTATTGAAGGTTTCCTCATTAATCAAACTGTAAACTAATAATTACATATTATTTATGGTATAATTAGTATAGTATAATTGAGTCAGGTGGCTCAGTGGTAGAATCCGCCTGCCAGGAGACACACGAGACCCATTTCATCCCTGGGTCAGGAAGACCCCCTGGAGGAGGGCATGGCAACCCACTCCAGTATTCCTGCCTGGGAAATCCCATGGGCAGAGGAGCCTGGCGGTCTACAGTCCATAGGATTGAAAAGAGTCGGACATGGCTGAGCATGCATGAGCAATGAGCAGTATGATATATTATAAATCAATGTATGAAGCTGTGTATGGATAGAATGGTGTGTGCAGAAACAGTGAAATGCACATCCATGAGCATTTCATCCAGGGAAAGAAATAGAACTTTACTCCATCCAGAAGTCCCCTATGAGCCCGATCACATCTCCCCTTCCTGTCGTACTGCCCTAATGGAGCATTATTCAAAATTTTGTATTAAGAACACTTCAGTTTTTCTTTGTAGTTTTTCATCACTTATGAATATACCAGTAAACAGTAGTTTAGTTTTGTCAATTCTGTGACTTGATATTCATTCTTTAAGTTATTATGATTTCCCTTCTTTCCTATTGAGTTTCTTTCCTCTTTTTCAGAAATTTAATTCTCATCTCAAAGGAAAAACAAGTTTTGTAACTATGTATGGTGACAGATGTTGACTTACTGTTGCAATCATTTCAGGATATATATAAATATCAAATAATTATTTTGTATACCTGAAACTAATATAATGTTATGTATCGGTTATACATCAATTAAAAAAAGAAAATTGATTTGTCTATTTCTTCTATTAATATATTCTAGATAGTTACTAATCCTTTGTTGATCATGTATTACAAATATCTTCTCCCAGCCTATCATGTGTCGTTTCATTTCCCTCATAGTATCTTTTCACGAACAGAAGTTTTTAGTTTTTACACAGATAAGTTTATCAATTTATTTTTCTTTATGGTACATGCATTTTTGTATCTTGTTTAAAAATCCTTCCCTACCTCAAGGTGGAAAAGCATTCTTGTATATTGTCTTCTAAAAGTGTTAACCGTCTTGCTTGTCTCCATTTAGGTCCTTAATCTACCTGGAATTATTTTGTGTATATATTGTAAAAGAGAGTTTTGATTTTGTTTTTCCCAACAGATATACAGTTATCCCAGCACCTTTTATTGAACAGCTTGTTTCTTCCCCATTGACCTTTGATCATGATGGTGTGATGATGGTCATGATGCTAGTATTAACACTCACTAAGGACTGACCGTGTACCAAGCAATGTTCTCAGTGTGAGACAGCTTATACAAATCCTTATACAAATTCCTACAGATCCTGCTATTATTCCCAGTTTTTAGACAAGAAACAAATGCAGAGAGTTTAAGTAACTTGGTCCATGTGACATAGCTGGTCTATCAAAGAGCTAAAGTCAAAGTGTTAGTTACTCAGTCCTGTTCAACTCTCTGTGACCCCCGTGAACTGTGTAGCCCTCCAGGCTCCTCTGTCCATGGGATTCTCCAAGCAAGAATACTGGAGTGGGTTGCCGTTCCCTTCTCCAGGGGATCTTCCCAACCCAAGGACTGAACCCCGGTCTCCTGCACTACAGGCAGATTCTTTACCATCTGAGTCCCCCAGGAAAGCCCCAAAGAGCTGGAGTTCAAACCAATTCATTCTAGCCTCCGGATCCTGCCGTTAGCTTCTCTGACTTTTCTATAGGATTACCTGTTTTCTAGACAAAGTCTTTTTTGGCTTGGGCCTGTTCCTGGCCTTCTCTTCTTTGCATTCGCCTGTTTTTCTGTCCCTGGCCAATACCACACAGCCTTTTAATTAACTTCACAGTAAGTCTGTGTTGGGTGTGGCCAGTACCCCCACCTTGCTTTTCAAGAGTGTTTTGTCTGTTGACTGACTTTTGCAGCTCCTTTTAGTCTTTGAATTACATTCTCCGGAAACTTGTTGGGATTTTAATTGAAACTGCATTAGATCTATAGATAATTTGGCAATGAGTTGATATATTTACATTATGGAGCCTTGTATCTCTGCATTTCTTCTGGGTTTCTTTAATGTCTCAAGAAGATTTTATTGTTTTCTCCCTGACAGTCTCACAGATTTTTTTTATTAAGTTCATTTCTACCCAGTTGCAATGTTTCATGCTATTGAGAATGACATTGTTGCTAAAACTTCACGTTCAGCTTGTTGCTCTTGTATTGAAAAGCAGTTGCATCCTAGACATTGACTTTATATCCAGCAACTGTATTAAACTCTTAGTTCTTAAAAGTTATCACTGGATCCTTTTGTCTCTGCTACATAGTTAATCATATGCTCTGTGAATGACGTATTTCTTGCCTTCCAATCCTTATACTTTTTTTCACTATCTTATCTTATTGAGCAACTGATTTCCCCAAATTAGGTCTGACATCCATTGTCCGAAACCTTTGGGAACAGATGTGTTTGGAATTCCAGATTTTTTTAAATGGAGAAAGGAACTACAGTAAATAGCAATCTGGTTCTACCATGGAAGATAAAAATGATCACAGTATGTGTGACGAATCAATTTTATAAATAGGCTTGGGTAAAGTTTGTCACCAGATGAATTAATATTTCTTAAAATACTTTTTTATTATTTATTGGTATGTGTCAGGCCTTCATCACGCAGGATCTTTCATTAGTTTTTCTAACATGCCTTCTTTAAACTTGAGTATTTAAAAAATATATAGTATTTGGACCAGATGTTGTGAATAATAGTAGAAATAAAGCTATTTTTATTCTGTATTTTAAAAACTGTTTCGTACAAATAAGAGCTCTCCTGGTCACAAAACAAACTCTCAAAAATTCTCTAGTTGTGGCATGCAAGCTTAGTTGCTTGGTGGCGTGTGCAATCTTAGTTTCCCGACTAGGGATTGAACCCATGACCCCTATGCTGGAAGGTGGATTCTTTTTTTTTTTTCTCTTATGGATGGAAGGTGGATTCTTAACCACTGGACCACCAGGGAAGTCCCTGAACCTTCTTTACTTAACTTTGGAAGTGAGTTAATTGCTACGTGTTTAATCTTTTTCATTGGTGTTAACTAAATTTCAGGTGCCAGGACTTAAACAAAAATTTTCCCCTATGGTATTTCTCTAATATTCTGCCCGATCCCACACACACACCTGGAAATAATTTATAGAGTTTAGAAGTAAGTCAGAGTTTTAAAATCTGGCTTTTCCTTCTCATTAAAAGTTTAGTTTATGTACTTTGCTCTTCATTAGTCTTTGGACCGCCTTCAAAGTTCCTCCTGGTATTCGGAATGTGGTTTCCTCCTCTCTCCTTCCCCCTCTTTTCTTCTGCCCTTGCTTTAGTCTTAAACCCGTGGAGGATGGTGTGGGATGTTTGAGAGGCACAGTGAGTTCTCTAGGACGTAGAGGACGGCTGGCCAGCTGGAGGAGGGGGAGGGGACTGAACTCTTGCACCTGCTGATGGAGCCGGCCCGGGAAAGAAGCCAGTTCATATTTAGACAGCCTTCCATGTCCAGGCTGATGCACAGATACCTGGAAATGAATGAGAAGATTCCATTCCAGGTCGAGGCCAGATGGCGATGATCCCGAGCGTTTGTTTTAAAAATGTTCATCTTAACAAACTTGACTAAGCAATGAGAGCGTTTTTTTTTTTTTTCCTTACAAAGAGCAAGGTTTTGTTCTCTGACTAATTTCCATCTTCATTTAGCATTGATGCAGCCCACTACAATTTCAAGCTAGACCCAGCTTTCTGAACCTAGTTTTTATAGGTTCATCCTCCTTCCTTCCTTCCTTCCTTCATCCTTTCATTGAAGTATAGCTGATTTACAATGTGTTAGTTTCAGGTGTACAGAGCAGTGATTCAATTATATATATATATATATTTTTTTTTTTTTTTTCAGATTCTTTTCAGTTGTAGATTATTACAAGAGAGTGAGTGTAGTTCCCAATGCCACACAGTAGGTCCTTGTGGTTTGTCTACTTTATATACAGCACTGCTTAGTTGCTTAGCCGTGTCCGACTCTTTGCGGCTCTTTGTGACACCCATGGACAGAGGTGCCCGGCGGGCTACAGTCCATGGGGATTCTCCAGGCAAGAATACTGGAGTGGGTTGCCATGCCCTCCAGGGGATCTTTCCAGCCCAGGGATCGAACCCCAGGTCTCCCGCGTTGCAGGTGGATTCTTTACCTTCTGAGCCACCAGGGAAGCCCTATACAGTAGTGTGTATCTGTTAATCCCAAACTCCTAATTTACCCCACCCTACCCATCACCCTTAATTCTTTTCTTCCTCTACTTAAATATTTGACAATGTCTATCCGGAGGAGTACCATTGAAAATATCATTTACAGGCAGAAACTTAACGCAACATTGTAAAGCAATTTTCCTCTAATTAAAAAAATATATATTACCATGAAATATCATTTACAAAGTTAGTGGGGTTTTTTCTTTTTTTTTAATGAAAAATAGTGAATGCTCCTTGAAATGTTTTTTCCTTCAAAATCTTATTCTTTGCTATCTCTCTCACACAGCCTGTTTGGGGCAGTTACAGATGTCTGTTTTTGCTTGTTTGTTGCTTTTACTGTATCCAAAGGAACAGAGAAGGGGGCAGAGAGTGATTAAGATTTTCTAAGAATGTTGAAATAGGTCAGAAGCTCATTGCAGCTTCTTAAAGCAGTATGTTCCAGAGCAATTTCCCCTCCAAGTCTCATCTGCTTGGTCCAGTCCAGCCAGAACTTGGGTGCTTTTTCTACACATACGATTTGTTACCTTCTCTTTTCATTTCAGGATGCAGGATAAAATCACATTACAGTTGGCTGAGGGCACCCCTCATTCACTGGCCTGAGTCTTCTGCTTTCTGGGGCCTTTAATTTGTTGTACATCCAGCCAGCACCAGCCTCCTTACTGCCCTTTGTACACAATGTAATTATTGTTAGAAAAATTCCAAGACGCAACTTTTCATGTTCTGTGCGCCTCTCCACATTCTTTATGTCAATAACTTCATCCATACGCTGTTGCCTCTTAAACTTCAGCTACAGTTTTTGTTTTTGACTCGAACATGTGTTTTCATCGCGTGTTTATGTCCTTACCTTTCATGTTTCCAGAGCAATGGCTGGAAAGAACATGGAGTAATTCTTTAGTATTTTCATTTTCATAACAGGGTTCACAACAGTGACTCATTATTGTAAATATACCTAACTTTGTACCTGTTTTTTCTGACATGCTGTAGACTTCCTTATTTGTTTTTAAACATTTTATTTATTTGGCTGCAGTGGGTCTTAGTTGTGGCACATGGAATCTTCGATCTTCATTGTGGCATGTGGGTTCTTTCAGTTGCATCACCCAGAATTTTTAGTGGCGGCTTGCATTATACACCCTTATAGCATGCAAACTCTCAGTTGCAGCACATGGGATCCAGTTCCCTGACCAGAGATCGAACCCAGGTCCCCTGCATTGGAAGCATGGAGTCTTAGCTACTGGACAATGAGGGAATCCCTAGACCTGCTCTTTAAAGAGATCTCAAGTTCAGGAACGGAGAAGGCAATGGCACCCCACTCCAGTACTCTTGCCTGGAAAATCCCATGGGTGGAGGAACCTGGTAGGCTGCAGTCCATGGGGTTGCGAAGAGTCGGACACAACTGAGCGACTTCACTGTCACTTTTCACTTTCATGCACTGGAGAAGGAAATGGCAACCCACTCCAGTGTTCTTGCCTGGAGAATCCCAGGGACGGGGAAGCCTGGTGGGCTGCCGTCTATGGGGTAGTCGGACACGACTGAAGTGACTTAGCAGCAGCAAGTTCAGGAAAACCTTTCATTTTGCATGCATTCCCTTCCTAATTAAAATCTGTTGTACCAACTTGACTGTCCAGCCATGACCCTGTCACATCAGAGCCCCTATTTTGTCAGTCATGTTATAGGTTCTTGCCTGAGTAGGCATTTTCAACCCAAGGAGCCGCACCACCCCAATTCACTGGACCCATTTCAGAATCAGCAGATGTATACATGGTTTGACAGAATCTGCAAAAATCTGTATTGTCAAAACACAAGGCTATCTGGCTCCTTGAAAGAAACCCTCTAATGCTGTCTCTTACATTTTATCTACTGTGGACAAACACTGAAGTCACTTTGGGTAATGGTTTTTCATCACTTTCAAGGTTTGACAGCTTTTATGTTGAAACTATATTTTGGGGGTATTTCTGCCTTTGATTTAATGTGGGAGGACAAGTCTTCCTTTGTCCAAGGAAATGAATTGAAATCTTTGTTAAACATCCAAGAAATAGAATCGCAGATGGTATTTTGGATGACACATTTTTGTTTATAAAGTTCTATAATTTTTTATTGTTGTTCTTTCTGTAGATGCAACCACTTGAATATTCAGACTCAAGTGGATTTTTAAAAACTTTTTAAGTGAGGTTTTCTTACATTCAGTCTGGGTAAGTCTGTATCTTCTGACACTGTGTGTGTGTGTGTAGTAACTTTTTTAAAACATTTATTTTTAATGGGAGGGTAATTGCTTTACAATATTGTGTTGGCTTCTGCCATAGAACAACATGAATCAGCTGTATGTATACATCTGTCCCCTCCCCCTTGAACCTGCCTCCCACTCCATTCTACCACTCTAGGTTCTCACTGGGTTCCAGGTTGTATTCCCTGTTACACAGCAACTTCCCGTTAGCTGCTTTACACGTGGTAATCTGTATGTTTGATTGCTGCTCTCTCAATTCCTCCCGCCCTCTCCTTCCCCTGCTGTGTGCTGTGCCCTGTCTTGGCTCTGTGTGTCTGTATCTCTATTCCTGTCTTGCAAATAGATTCATCAGTACCATTTTTCTAGATTCCATATATATTCATTAATATATGATATTTGCTTTTCTCTTTCTGACTTATACTTCACTCTATATAATAGGCTCTAGGTTCATCTACCTCACTGGAACTGACTCAAATGTGTTCTTTTTTATGGCTGAATAATATTCCATTGTATATATGTACCACAACTTCATTATCCATTCATCTGTTGGTGGACATCTAGGTTGCTCTGACACTCTTTTAAAATTTTTTTTATTTTACATTGGAGTATAGGAGATTAACAGGGCTTCCCTGGTGACTCAGACGGTAAAGAATCTGCCTGCAATGTAGGAGACCTGGGTTCGATCCCTGGGTCAGGAAGATCCCCTGGAGAAGGGAATGGCTACCCACTCCAGTATTCTTGCCTGGAGAATCCCATGGACAGACGGGCCTGGTGGGCTTCAGCCCACGGGGTCTCAAAGAGTTGGACATGACTGAGCAACTAGGCACTCATACAATAGCAGATTAACAATGTTGTGTTCATTTCAGGTATACAGCAAAATTATTCAGTTACACATATACCTGTGTCTATCTTTTCAAATCTCTTCTAACACTTCCCTCAAAGAGAAGAGGACGCCAGCACCAGTAATATCATCCAAGGGATTCTGTAGAAATAGAGCCATGTGGGGCACTCCCCTGACCGACCAGTGGTTAGGACATCTAGTTTCCACTACAGGAGGCACAAGTTTGATCCCTGGTTGGGGAACTAAGATCGCACGTGCCACGTGGCACGGCCGAAAGAGAAAAAGAAACAGAGCCATTTAGAATCTGGTGCTTCGCAAGGTGCCCAAGTCCTCAGGAAAGCGGGTTTCTTACAGAATTAGAGCATCCTAAAACAGTGGTTTGATACCACATGGAAGTACCCCAGTGACAGGAGGGGATAATTCCCTTTCCCGAGTAAGTAACTTCCCGCAGGGGGACGGATTTCTGCATTTCCGTGTGGAGGAGGAGTGCCTTTGGATACCGTTTCTCCAGTCTAAGCCATTTATACAGAGGCGACTTTGGCAACTCAGTTTCTTATTAGGTTGGCTTTTTCCGGGGATTTCGGATGTGTCTGTTTAATATCCTCTTTGATTAGAGGAAGTATCATGTTAAGAATTGACCTGTACTTTGGAGACAGCTTCACTGTGGCCGATTTGGGTCTCTTCATCTTAAATAGCTTTTGTGCTCATACTTCTTGTGTTAGTTCTTTGGCATCATTTGGAAAAAAAAAAAAAAAATCCGATTTCAGAAGTCTTCTTGAGTAAGCAAGAATAGTCATTATATCTGACCTAGAGAAACCAGTCTTCACCCTGACTGATGGGTTTATATTGTGGGTCTATGGGAAGGCAAATTTTGTTTGTATTAAACTTTATGATTTGGGGACTTCTCTGGGGGTCCAGTGGTTAAGACTCCATGCTCCCAGTGCTAATCCCTGGTCAGGGAACTAAAGTCACGCATACCACACGGTGGAGCCAAAAAAAAAAAACCACCCAAAATACAAAAAGTTAAGTAAACTTCATGATTTTTTAGAACCTCTGATGAAGATAACTTCATGACCTAAACAAATGCCAGAGTTCATGCTTCTTTCATTGTTCAATCTTCAGTGTATAAAGGAGCTTGATCACAGTCTAGGACATGAAAAAATAATTGTAAAATGCTGATTAATACAGTTGCACTTTCCTCATTTGTCTTTTTGGCTTACTCAGCCCCTTGTAGCTGAAAGCTCCTGCCAGGAGCCTTTGGTTCATTAGAATTCAAGGAGCAATGAGAATTCAAGAGAAGGCTTGGTAAGGGGGAGGGGGAAAGAGATTCTGAAAAGGTTGTAATCAGTTACTTGGACACATCCATTTGCAGTTCTCTTGGCAAATTTGGAGTTACCTGTTGAGTGTGTATATAGTATACACTTATAAATTAAACATTTTCCATTAGGTCCTACATTATCTGACTTTCTTCGTCTTTGGCAATATGAAACTTTCAAGTAGAAGTTTTAGAGTATGTGTCATGTGACAGTGCGAGTCTGAACCTCTGGAGGTCCCAGAAACCCTCTCGTGGCGTCCACGAGGTCAAAACTATATTCATAATGACACTAAGACATTGTCTTTCTCACCGTGTGGGCGTTTGCACTAATGGTACAAAACAGTGGTGGGTAAGAAGACGGGCGGCTTAGCAGGAATCAGGGTGCTGGCTCCAAATTGTGGTAGTGGTTATTGTATTCTCATCATTACCTGTTTAAAAAAAAAATCAGTTTTATTTTTAAATGTCTTTGATGAAACAGTAAAGATGAACGAATCTCAATGTTTAAAAATACATCATTCATCTTTTTAATAGTGTGGCAAGATAGGAACCAGAATACTTAAACCAGAATATTAAACCAGAATACTTAAGTGATTGTATTTTGAGCTGGACTAGCTGCTTTTATCAGGGGCCTTCCCGGGTAGCTCAGCTGAAAAAGAATCTGCCTGCAATGCAGGAGACCCTGGTTTGATTCCTTGGTCGGGAAATTTCCCTGGAGAAGAAATAGGCTACCCACTCCAGTATTCTTGGACTTCCCTGGTGGCTCAGACAGTAAAAAATCTTCCCTGCAAGGAGGAAAACCATGGAAGACCAAATGAAGGAGGGCATGGCAACCCACTCCAGTGAATGCTTGCCTGGGAAATCCCATGGATAGAGGAGCCTGGTGGGCTACAGTCCATGGGGTTGCAAAGAGTCGGAATACCAGAGCGGGTTGCTATTTCCTTTTCCAGGGGATCTTCCCAACCCAGGGAATGAATCTGAGTCTCTTGCATTGACAGGTGGATGCTTTACCACTGATCCACCAGGGAAGCCCACTTTTATCACAGGATATCGTTTTTACTTCAAAGAACAATCAACAGATGAACTCTCGGGCATTTGGCAGACATTTTCTCCAAAATGAATGAATCAAGCCTGTCACCTCAAGGAAACAACTGATAGTATTTGTAGCCAGTGATAAAATCCCAGCTTTTAAGTGGAAATTAAAGTTTTGGAAAATGTATCCTTGCCGCTGTGACCTTGACTATGACCACATATTTAAAGACTCATCGGATAAGATCAGTAATGATATAGACATGTGTTTCTAAAATAGTTTATATGGAAATGCGTCAACACTTGGAAGATCTGCATAATAAGTGAGATAATATTTTCCAAATGACCAGAGCATAATGCAGTCACTCCCAGGTAAGAGATCCATTCAGAGTGCAGGACAGACCAGCGCATTTTATTGTAACTGGTATGAAAAATTCATTGCATGGTTTCAAATTTCACATTGCAGCCAGCCTTTAAGAAACTACTATTTGTTGAGTTTGGGTATGGTATCCACAATTATCTAGACAGGGCATTGAAATACACCTCTAGTTTCTAACCATTGCATATCTGGGTTAAGTTGTATTTTTTTATATACTTCTACCAAAATAAGGACCCACGACAGACTGAATGTGAAAGAAGATGAGAATCCAGCTGTCTTCGATTAAACCAGACATTAAAGAGATTTGTAGACATGTAAAACAGTGCCATACTTCTAATTTTTTTGGGAGGGAGGGGGTGTTTTTTTGAAGTAAAGTTCCTAAAAATAATATATACATTAGGTAAATTGATATACAACAAATTTATTGTTATCTTTTAAAAATGAATTGATATTTTTTTAAGACTTTCAACTTTTAATTTCTGGTAGAGTAAATATTGATAGCTATAAAGCAGATAAACAGGAACTTGCCTGGTGGTCCAGTGGGTAAGACTCCTCACTCTTGATGCAAGGAGTCTGGGTTTGATCCCCGGTCGGGGAGCTAGATTTCACGTGCCGCAGCAAAAAGGTCCTGTGTGCTGCTGCTAAGACCCAGCACAGCCTCTGTGTGTGTGTATACAAATAAGCACACATACATGCGTATGTAATAAGATGAGCAAAGGCTCTTTGGGGTCTTTAATGAATTTTAAGAGGGGAAAGGAGTCTTCAAAACTGCTGCGATGTGACATCAAACGGGAAAAGGATACATTTTCTCTCTCTCTTTCTCTCCCTCCCACTCTTTAAATCAAGTATAATTCACAGAAAATGGAAAGGACTCATTTTTGATCATGGTACCATCTGCAAAGTAGTAAAGGCTATGTTCAAAAATAACCACCTACAATATTTGTTCACAAAAGAGTCTGTTTAAGATCTGGAGGGTTTTTTTTTTTTTTTTTTTTTTTCCCATTAAGTTTTCCACATTTCCATCAAGAATGTAAGCGGGTTGGTTGGTTTTTCATCTGTTTTGAATTTTCTTGTAGCTGCTGTCAAAAAGTCCATGTTGCGGCCATCCGTGTGGCAGCAACAGTCGAGTCCTGCGTCACTGAGGTGTTGTAATATAGCAGAAAAAAGAACTATGCCATATTCATGAGCAAGTACTAGTTTGTTATTGAGTCAGGTTGTTTTTTTTGTTTGTTATTAAGATCTTCTATCCCATTTGGACACTTATTTTAGTAAGTGCTTTATTATAGCTTGCAGAATGGTCTTGAATAGAGATAACTTTATTGAAAACATATTGTTGGTTTGAGGCCAGTAATTTTTAAGGTAGGCTCAATTCAAGTGTAAATATTTTTTTTAAGTTTTTTGATCTCAAAAGCTATTGCTTTATATTGTACATATTAGTGCTAAAAAGAATTGCAAAATAATATAGTAAGGAAAAGTAGGAAGTTTGGTTGTTAGCAGGACAAGGGTGAAATCTAAGAGCAGATGATCTTAGTAAGTTTTTGAGGAAACATCTATACCTTTAAAAATAGTAAGGCTGGGGACTTCCCTGATGGTCCAGTGGTCGACTCCATGCTTCCAACGCAGGGGGCGTGGGTTTGATCCTTGGTCAGGGAACTAAGATCCCACATGCCCTGTAGCATGGGCGAGAAAAAAAAAGTAAGGCTCTGGTGGTAGAAATTATACAGAAGGAGGGGGTCTCAAATGGGGGGAGGGGTATGAGAAAGAGTTAAATAAATAAGGTCATTGTAAAACTGTATTAACAACGGTTTACTGATTAGCAGAAAGCTTTAAAGTAGCCTTGCTCTGGGAATTCCCTGGTGGTCCAGTGGTTAAGAATCCAGCTTCCAATGCAAGGGACACAGATTTGACCCCTAGTTGGGGAATTAAAATCCCACATGCTGTGGGGTAACTAAGTCCACGAGCCCTGCAACTAGAGAAGCCTTGATGCACCTCGACAAAGACCCAGAGCAGCCAAAATAAAGACTAAAATAAAACAGCCAATTAAAAATAAAAAGAAGCCTTGTTCTGAATAACTAGGAATGATTGCAATCATTACTCGAACTGTTTGTATATTTGTTCTCTCAAGTAGTTTAAAGAGATCTACAGTCTTGTTTACACTTCAAATTTGCCTGACCATCCTTGTCCTTAGAGGTAACATAAATAACCTTGAGCAGTGAAGTCTCAGTTTGTGAAATCTATTATCGGGGACCAGGAATCAATGAAAGTCTTTAATATTGGTCCTTGATTTTTGGTGGCTCAGCTGATAAAGAATCCCCCTGCAGGGAGGGAGACCTGGGTTCAATCCCTGGGTTGGGAAGATCCCCTGGAGAAGAGAAAGGCTACCCACTCCAGTATTCTGGCCTGGAGAAGTCCATGGATGGTACAGTCCATGGGGTCGCAAAGAGTCGGACACAACTGAGTGACTTTCACTTTCACTTTCTTTCACTCGATTTTTTTTTTATGGTAACAGTAAACGTTATTAGATATCGAGATAAACATTTTACAGTGTTAATTTTCAATTAGAAAACATTCTAGTAAAAGAAAACCTGAATTTCCTTTTTTTTTTCCTTTAAATTAATTATCTATTTATTTTTGGTTGTGCCGGGTCTTCGCTGCTCTGCATGGGCTGTATCTAGCTGGGGAGAGTGGGGGCTACTCTGCTTTTGTGCACGAGCTTGTCCTTGCAGTGACTCCTCTTGTTGCAGAGCACAGGTCTAGGCTCACGGGCATCAGTGGCTGCAGCTCACGGGCTCTAGGACCTGGGCTCAGTGGCTGTGGAGCACGGGCTTAGTTGTCCTGCTGGCATGTGGCATCTTCCCAGACCAGGGCTCGAACCCATGTTCCCTGTATTGGCAGGTGGATTCTTATTCACGGTACCCCACCAGGGACGTCCAAGAAAACCTGAATTTCTTACGTTGAGGTTTCTCCAACTGTTTTGTGGGACCGAGTTCTGCTTCATGGAGAAGACAGCCAGAGGGGGCAGCAGTGTGGGGTGAAGTGATTTGTTGAGTTAGGGTTCCATGAAGCAGAACCAAGCAGCCACCCTAGGATTCTGCCCTGCACATCCCTTCCAACTCTCCGTCTAATCTGTCATGAAGGCTAGCTGCGTTTGAACTCAGTGGTGCGAGCCCATAGACTGTAGCCCACCAGGCTCCTCCGTCCATGGAATTCTCCAGGCAAGAGTACTGGAGTGGGTGGCCATTCCCTTCTCCAGGGGACATTCCTGACCCAGGGATTGAACCCAGGTCTTCTGCATTGCAGGCAGATTCTTACCATGTGAACCACCAGGGAAGCCTTTCTGATGGAAGTATAGTTGATACACAGTGTTGTGCCAATCTCTGTGGTATAGCAAAGTGTCTGACTTATACACATATCTATATTCTTTTCTTATAATCTTTTCAATGCGTTTTTAAACATTCTTTTCATTATGATTTATCCCAGGATACTGAATATAATTCCCTGGGCTATACACTAGGTCCTCATTCACGCATTCTAAATGTAACTATTTGCATGCTCGCTGATTGCTTGTTCATGATCTGTAGACGCCTTCCCTCTGCTCCTGGTTTTTTGCCTTTGGATTACTGAACCGTCCCCTGACTTCCAGCTCCTGGTGATGCTAAATGTATCTCTGGCAGTGCCCCTCCATTTGCAAGCCCTTTAGTGGCTCACTGGTGCCCACCAGAGAGTCTGAGCACCTTAACTCGGCATTCAAGGCCTTGGGTGATTCAGCCGGGACGCTCAGGTTCCATCAGCCACTGCCACTCATTCCCTTGCATCCTACCCCCACCTTGGGCTCTAGCAAGACCAGTCCACCTGATTCCTGGTCCTCTCCCTGCCTTTGCATTAGCTGTGGCTGGAATACCTACCGCTCTCACTCTTCCAGACTGCCATTCTCAAGCACTCGGCACGTTGGGGCTATATTTTTATTCTTGGCTCCCCAGCCCCAGTCGCCATTCCTGCCCCACACGGTAGGCTTGACGCATGGGTGAATATTGAATAGAGTCCATTGTGAGTCATTTTATTTGTTTGAAGAAAGTAGTATTTTGTAACTCTTCTCTCTCCCATTTCTTTGCCCCAAATTTCAATGAGCTTATGTTGAAAGTTAACTTGCAAATGACCCTTCAGGTGCTATGAGTGTGGCTGAGTTAACTAGGGAGTGTGTTTCATCTCTCAATTTTTGGTATCTGCAGAAGACACTCTGCTTTGTGCCAATACATTAAATATATCCAAACACCACGTTTCTAAACAGGAATAAGGAACGTGAATGGATGGGTCAGAGTTCAATATCTCAGGCAGTTTTCAAACCAAATTTGGTAATGTTGATTTAAAATTGCTCAACGAAAAAGCACCCAAGTACAATCATGGAAAATGTTAGAACTGCTTTCTACGTACTGATATATTGTTGAGAGAACTGAAGTTATGTTAATCACAGACAAAGATTACAAGCTCTGCCTTTGTTTTTTTTTATTAACAGGATCAATTTGACAACTTAGAAAAACACACACAGTGGGGAATTGATATTCTTGAGAAATACATCAAATTTGTAAAGGAGAGGACAGAGATTGAACTCAGCTATGCAAAACAACTCAGGTAAGTTGATATTGAGAAAGGTTGTTTGTTAACTGCAGAATGAATGTAAGGGTCATTTATACCCTCATTTTATACCATAAATGTGTAAGCCTTTAAATATTGATTTTCCCCTTTCAGGAAAGCTTATATTGCAGTAAAAGCAATTTTTTTTCATATAGAAAATTATTTTTCAGAGCACAGTAAACAGAAAAACCAAGTTATTGCTTTTATGCTCTGTTGCTTAAAAGGTTAGCAGCTGAATTTTGGAGCACCTTTCTTTTTTTCCCAGAAAACTTTATTTGAAACATAACAACAGAGAAGTACACATATCATAAGTGTATGACTCCAGAAATTTTCAGAGTGAATACAATTATGTGATCGGCACCCAAGTCAAGAAACAGAAAATTACCAGCCTCAGCCCCCACTCCCCCAGCCCCTTCTGGTTCACCCCCCTCCCCTGCCCCCGTGGTTGACCACTCTGCTGATCTCCGACCACATGGATTGGTCTGGCATGTTTTTGAAGCTTTGGTGAATGTTATTATTCATCATGCACTGTTTTATTTGGTTTCCTTTGTTCCTCATTACGTCTGTGAGATTCATTCGTTACATGTTGTGGTGCTTTTTATTTTGGTTGATGAGTGTGTCAAAGCTTGTCCAGTCTACTGCCGCTAGGCTATTGCTTGTTTCCAACTTGGGGTATAAAGTACATGCCCAGGAGTGGGATTCCTGGGTCTTAGGCTTTGTGTGTGTTTAGATTTAGCAGATGGAGTCAGTTTTCCAGAGAGCTCGTCTGATTCATGTTCCCTCCAGCAGCAGCTGAGCGGTCCTCAGGCAGCCCTTCTTACAACTCCAAGGACAAAATTATCCAAGAAGTTTGTGTTCTTACATAAAATATTTAAAAGTTGCTGGCAGAACTAAGCTTGAAGTGGCAAGATCTTTAATGATTTCTTGTTTGGTTGGTTTGTGCAGATTGTGAATATCTAGATGACTTTCAATTTAGAGACATTTCATTTTAATCCAGAGACCATCTGGACAAGGTGAATGTCGTGTATCTTTGAAAGAATCATCTTAGAGAGCTCTTGTTGTCATTTAATAAGTGCCTAAGTGGTACGTAAGGTGCACTTCATGGATGATAAGTTTTGTTTCCATTGAGTAGATAAAATACAATATATATTGCTCAATGAAATCATTTTTTATAAAGATTTTTTTATAAATTTACTATTTATTTGCTTAATAGTATAGCTGGGAAAGACTGCAGGCAACAGGAGACAGGGGCGGCAGAAGATGAGATGGTTAGATAGCATCACCGGCTCAATGGACATGAATCTGAGCAAACTGTGGGAGGCAGTGGAGGACAGAGGAGCCTGGCGTGCTGCAGTCCATGGGGTCACAGAGTCGGACATGACATAGCGACGGAGCCGCAGCAACAACAAATTTGTTTAGTGATAAGTATATTATTTAATAATAATTTGATAATTTATTTACTATGAATAAAATCGTCTTTATTTAATTTTGCTGAATAAAACTTAAGTAAAATTAAATTGACTCAATAAGAATTTAATAAATAATCTTATTTTTATAAATAAGTTTTATTGCAGATGAACTTCTGATGCCTTCTGTGCATCAGCCTCATTAGCAGTTGAAAGCTTCATTACTGACAGTGGGCGTGGCGAACGAGCTGCTCCCTGTTGATTATTTAAACATTGCACCGGTGTCTTCTCTGTGGAGATGGGTTGCGCGACAGCTTTAGCCAAAGCGTGCTGCTGCTGCTGCTGCTGCTAGTCTCCCCTAAAGGATTTCCCTGCCTTCCTTGACTTTCTCTCTTGGCGTCATCTCCTCTTTCCTGGAGCCTCGGCCACTGCCTTGTTCTGCTTGGAAGGTTTGTCATCTGATGTCGCGAAGTCTGTCCTCAGCAAGCTTCTCCACCGGTTCTGTGTCAGGACAGAAAGGCGCTGCTTTTGCTGCCCTCTGGGCAGCACCTGTCTCCCGGCCCTTTCTCATCACTCTCTGTGAGCGAGGATTTAGGTAACAAAACTGGAGGCTATTGGAAAAGACTCCCAATTCCAGCAGTAGGTTTGGGGTAACATTTAATAGCTCTCCATTGACCATTTCCTCCTGTTTCGGATCTAGAATAGCAGTGTTACTGCTGTGGCTGTTATCTCTTGGGAAGTCCTTTTCCTGAGATATAAATGTTAACATTTGTTTTACTCCATGCAAAGTGTCTAAATTTGTGCTTATGGGTGTGTGCTTAGTCGGTTAGTCGTGTCCGACTCTTTTCGACCCCATGGACTGTAGCCCACCAGGCTTCTCTGTCCATGGGGATCTCCAGGCAAGAATACTGGAGTGGGTTGCCATGCCCTCCTCCAGGGGATCTTCCCAAGCCAGGGATCGAACCCCAGGTCTCCTACACTGTAGGTGGATTGTTTACCCTCTGAGCCACCAGGAAAGTCCTGTGCTTATGGGAGAAGTTGACAAAAACAGATAATGAGTAATTGAACCTTGCCTTCAAGACAATTACTAGTCCTCTGGAAGTGTCTTCTAATCCTTAAGACTGAGATCTGGCCAGGGCCCTTGGTGCTGAGGAGTAATCAGAGTGTCTTGTTGATCTGCTTTTCCGTTTGCCTGAGTCTTTCACGGCTCTCCTTGCCACAGAGCCCAACATCTCCTTCCTATCTTCACTGCTTGCTTCCCGCTTCCCCGAGAAAATTGAAGCGGTCCAAGGAAAACGTCCTTAGAGTCTCACACTCTGTAACCCACCTGTCCGAATCTGTTCCCATAGCTGATGCTCCTGTCCGAATCCCAGCCCGCCTCTTACACACTGGCCCTTCCCAGAACTCTGTCCCACTAGTTTTTCCTCCATCTCCGTGTTATCAGTGCTTCACTTTCTATTAGATGATGCCCATCTGCACAAAAACGCACCACTGTCTCCTGTCGTTGAGAATCCACAAAGAAAACAAAACTTTTGAGCTCACCCCTCCTCTCCTTATTAAGCTCACCTGTGTGAACTGCTCCTTGGGGGTGCCCGTGACCTTCATCCTGGCCCAGCCAGTTGCCTGTCCTCAGTCCTCACCGTCCTTGACCCCTCAGCAGCTTTGATGGGGTGGATGCTGCCTCCTCGAAACACTTCCCTCACTTGGCATCTGAAACCCCCGTCTCTAGGCTTCCTTCCTGTCTCACCAAAAGCTCTTTGGAAGGCTCTGCTCAGGCTCCCTAGAGGTTCCTTGTCTCCTCCCGCCCCTTCACCCTAATCTGCCCCAGTGCCCAACTCCCGGTCCTCTTTTCTTCTCAGTCTGTGCCCTCCTGGTGATCTTGTCTGTCTCCTGGCTTTCAGGATGGTCTCTGTGGCAACAGACGTGTGTCTCCAAGCTAGACCTCTATCCTGAACTCCAGAAGCAGGTTGCTCAGAATGTCCATTCGGATGTCTAGAAAACATCTCACGTGTAACGTGTCTGAAAAGGCATCTCTCCGCTCAAAATCTGCATCTCTGCAGCCCAGTTCTCCCTCTCCTCACTGCCCCCTCCACTCAAGTTTCCCTCAGAGTAAATCCGAAATCCTTACGCTGTATGTCCTACAAAGCCGACACAAGCGGTCTCCCTCCCTCTGTGACATCTTCTCTCCCTTCGTATCTCTGCTCTAACCATCCCCGCCTCCTTGTTCAATCTTGTACATGCCAGGCCTGTTTTCGCCGCAGGGATGTTACACGGCCGTTCATACAGATCACATAGAGGTTTTATCTCCCAGGATCCACGTGGCCAACTGCCTCACCTCCTTCAAGTCTTTGTTCAAATGTCACCTGCACAGTGAGGGCCTCCTTGCCTCCCTGCTGTACTTTCTGGTTTTCCCAAAGTGCTGATAACTTTCTAATATTAAAGCCTGATGTGGGGGAAGGGTTACTTAGTCACACTGGCCAGGGAAAATCCATAGCTTGAAAACTGACAGACAGCAAGCAAAGGTCTGAGAGTCATTCTTCCAGGCCAAGGAATCAGCAAGTGCAGAGCTCCTACAGTAGAGATAAGTTCGAGGAATGAAAAGTTCCAGCCAGTGTGACTGGAGCATATTCAACAAAGACTTGCTTGAAATACCAGTATGATGTTGAAAAACATCACTTTTGGGGGGAGATATCTGTCGTTTAATTCTTTTCTACATTAGAAGAAAAAAAATGCTAACTTATTTTAGATGTAGAAGATGATAATTAAGGCTTTGGTTTCTGTAGGTCAGTGGTTAACAAACTATTGGCCACCTCTGTGGCCCAATCCATCACTGCCTGGTTTTATAAATAAAGTTTTGTTGGAACACAGGCACATCCATTCATTTATGTATTGTCTGTGGCTGTTTTTGCAAAAAAAAAAAAAAAAGGCAGTGGAACAGTGCAACAGAGACCACATGACCATGACCTGCTTGCAAGTCTGAAATACTTAGTGTCTGGTCCTTTCTAAGCTTGCTTGTGTGTGTGTGTGTATATATGCTTCAATATATAAGTTTGCTGATACCTGCTATAGTTACACTCCATTCAAGGCATGTGTGCATGAGTGCTCAGTCACTTCAGATACGCCTGACTGTTTGCAACCCTATGTACTATAGCCCACCAGGCTCCTTTGTCCATGGAATTCTCCAGGCAAGAATACCGGAGTGGGTTGCCATGCCCTCCTCCAGGGGATCTTCCCGACCCAGGGATCGAACCCATGTCTCCTGTATTGTAAGCAGATTCTTCACTGCTGAGCCACCAGGGAATCCCCTCCATTCAAGGCAGGGTTAAATTCTTAATATAATCTTAAAATATGTTATATGGCCTATGTAAGAGAACCAACTATTGATTGCCCCTTAGCAATTGTTTCTTAAAAAAAAAAAAAAAAACGAAACAAAACAGTGACTTATTTGTTATGACCAGGTAATGAACTCATATGATTGAAACTTCTAATCCTTGCTTCCCTGAAGCTCAGGGTGGCCTTGCCTTTTTGTACCGTGCAGATTATTCTAGGAGTTCATGTTTATCTTTCACAGTTATACAGTGTTGTACTGGATTGGTGGATACCTTGATCGTTTCCAGCTGTTTGCAACTCTGAACAAAGTTTCGATGGATAACTTTGAATGAAACACTTGGACAAACATGTCTAGAGAATAAGTTCCTAAAAGTAGCCCTTTGGTTCTGGTAAAATTTGCCAAGTGGCCTTTCTTGGAAACTGTAACATTATCACCATACCAGAGTGCATGGCACTGCTACCTGCCTTGACCCTCAGTATTTCTTGTTAACCTGTCTTTTTTTAATCTTTGCTGATTTGATAAGTAAAAATTGCTAGATCTGACTAGTAATTTATGTTTTTCTTAGTAAGAATGAGGTTGAATATGTTTTTATGCATTGGAGTCATTTGTACTTTCTTCTTGAGCCATTCTTATCCTGGTTGGTTTTTTTGTTTGTTTTTTGTTTTTTTTTAATTGGAGCCCATTGTAAATAAAAGGAAATTGTCAAAGTCATTTTATAAAATATACTGCATATTGTATATACAAGGTATTGAATTTAAATTTATTTGAACAGTTAGCAAGATATTCAAGTGAAACTTGAAGGATTTACCAAGCTTGAAATATTAAATTCTTATAAGATTTAGCAAAAAAAAAAAAAAAAGCAGGTTGTCATTACTGTTTGGTGGGGTCTTTTTGTGTGTGTTTTTGTTGTTATTTGTTTTGTTTTTAACTCATGTTGTAATTTTAAACAGGCTCAGTTGACTCACTGCTAGGAAAGATAAAGGAAAGAGTATTTATGTCTTTTACTTCCTCTCCTAGTTGAGTTATGTAACTTGGTTTATAAAATGAGTCTCACAGTTAGTTTGCCTTAATTACAGATACATGTTCATCAGCATTCCCTCTACCCACAGCCTCTCCCCTTGTTTGTTGGCATCAAGAAAAACAGGGATATTTTACCCTTGATGGGAATTTTTGGCATGCTCCTTGAGTTCTTTCTTGTTTGAGAATACCACTCTACAGTCATCCCTCAGTGTCTGCAAACATTGGTTCCAGAAACCACCTCCTCAGATACAGAGATTTGAAGATGCTCAAGTTGCTTTATATAACAAGGCATAGTATCTGTGTATAGCCTACACACATCCTTCCAAATATTTAAATCATCTCTAGATTCCTTATAATACCTCATACAATGTAAACAGTGTGTCAACTGTTGCCAGCATGAAGCAGATTCAAATTTTGCTTTGGGGAACCTTCTGGAATCCCCCACCCCAATATTTTTCATCTGTAGTTCATTGACACCATGGATGTGGACCCCAAAGATAGTGGAGGATAGACTGCACCTAACAACAACGTGACTTAGATTATTCTCTGGTCATTCTTTCTCTCCAAACTTTGTTGCTACATTATCTTCTGGTGGAAAAGGCTGCTGCTGCTGCGGCTGCTGCTGCTGCTGCTGCTAAGTCGCTTCAGTTGTGTCCGACTCTGTGCGACCCCAAAGACGGCAGCCCACCAGGCTCCACCGTCCCTGGGATTCTCCAAGCAAGGACACTGGAGTGGGTTGCCATTTCCTTCTCCAGTGCATGAAAGTGAAAAGTGAAAGTGAAGTTGCTCGGTTGTGTCTGACTCTCAGTGACCCTATGGACTGCAGCCCACCAGGCTCCTCCGTCCATGGGATATTCCAGGCAAGAGTACTGGAGTGGGGTGCCATTGCCTTCTCCGATGGAAAAGTCTAGGGGCAGCCAAATATTTATTCTTTGTAGGTGGCTCCCTTTTTTGACTCTACGAAGAACCTTTTTGTGCCACTTAGCAGTTTGGTAACTTTTCCAAGCAAGGCTTTGTGGTTGACCCCTCTTTATCAATTTTCTTTACAGCGCTTTCAATTGCAAAGTCAGCTGTTTGTTTCATGCCCTTATATATTTTCTTCCAAATTGGGTCTTTCTCTCTCATTTTCTTCCTCCCTTGTCTTCTGTATTACATTGCATCTTTTCGCCTTGCTTATATTTAATGCAGGCAGTTTGGTGAAGTGCTTAAAAGGGACAGATTCTAGAGCAGCGGTCCCCAACCTTTCTGGCACACCGGTTTTGTGGAAGAGAGGTTTTCCACGGGCTGGGGTGGGGGAGGGACGGTCTCGGGTGTTCAAGTGCATTGTAGTTACTGTGCACTTTGTTTCAATTATCATTACATCAGCTCCACCTTGGATCACCAGGCATCAGATCCCGGAGGTGGGGGACCCCACCCTAGAGTCTTAGTGTCCGGAATGTTCTTCCACTTAACAGTAATAATGATTTGGGGCAGATTCCTCTATGTGCTTTGTCTTTTTTCATCTGTAATATGTGAGTAGTAAGGATGATGATCTTTCCTGCCTTCCAAGGTGGTTGAGGGGTCTTAATGAGATAAAGCATGTGCATGGCTTAGGCTACCAAGGGAGGAGACAGGAGAACAAGTCCCAGATCAGCCTCCTGGAAGGCGAGGGGCATGGGATATTTCTTAAAGAAGCAGGGCGGTGGTTGGCCTTAGGTGTGGAGAAAGATGAGTGCAGGTAGGATGAGGTCATTCGCTTTCTGTGCAGGTGTACCTGAGTTGCTTGCTTCTTTGTGGGATGCATGTTCCAAAATGGAAGTGCTTAGCATGATCTGAGGGTGGAGTTTCTGACCCTCTGCCATCAAAAGGCCATTCACTGGACACCTGTGCAGCTCCAGTTTTAGGTGGGGCTTCCCTGATGGCTCAGATGGTAAAGAATCTACCTTCAATGCAGGAGACCTGGGTTCGATCCCTGGGTCAGGAAGATCCCCTGGAGAAGAGTATGGCTACCCACTCCAGCATTCTTGCCTGAAGAATTCCATGGTCAGAGGAGTTTGGCGAATTACAGTCCATGGGGTCTCAAAGAATCATACATGACTGAGCAACTAAGACACAAAACCAGTGTTAGTTGGCTTAAACTTGAGCTCAACACAGCTGATTCCAGGTTCCTGGAAAACAACCCAGGCAAACATCTTACTGTTTCAGCTGCGTAATGCTTAGAAGACAAGCAAGGCTTTTGTAGCAAGAAAGCAAGCTTGAATGGTGAAGGCAGGGTACAAGCAGAGGGGTTTTTAACAAACTGGAAGGCAAGCTCAAGAATTTGTGTTAATCGCCAGTTTCGGTTAACCCCATGGGGCGCCTGACTTTGTACCTCTAGTCTTTGAGACTCTGAGTTTCATTGTCTCTTCTGAAAGTTTGCTAGTGTTTCTGTTTTGACATTCACTCCATTAGGTCATAAGCATTCACTCCTGTTCCTTGGGAATCCTTAGATTTGGGGTGATCTCCTCCAGGCGTTCGGCTTGCGGCCCTGGGAAGTGGAAGCCCAGGCGGCCAGCCCGGCCCCTGCCAGGCCCTGGAATCGGGTGCTCAGCCTGCCTGTCCCCCTCCCAGAGAGTTTCTGTCTCTGTCCCTGAGTGCCGGCTCACCCCTCATCTAACTTCTGTCTGAATCGATTTTCAGTCAGTCCATGTTCCGTGGACTTCTTTCCCTTCCAGTGACTGTGAGGGAGGGGTCAAACATCTGTTGTACACTGTTCTAGAACCTTCCATCCCTCACATGGGTCACCACTTCTCAAAGTGTGTAGACTGAGGTTATGTGCCCTTCTTCATTGGTTTATTTTCTGCTCTGGAAAATTTCCGGCCTTTTATTTCACCTCTTGTTGGAAAAAAGCGCAATTCTCTAATGAGATTTTATTTTGCCATCTTTATCTGGAAATCTGCAGTGAGCTTTTAAAAGTATAAAAGAAAGATAGACAAAAAAAAATCTCCTGGGTCCAGCCCTAGACCCTCCAGATCTGAAATGGAGCCTAAGCATCTCCTTTTTTAAAACCTCCTGGCAGCTCTTAGGAACAACCAAATTTAAGTCTAGTATTTTTATTAAAAGATGTGTATTTTCCTCCTACCTTTTAATTAGCCTATCTGAAGAGCAAATATATCAAACACTTATTTCTCAGAAAGATCTCATAAATTTAAAGTTGCTTTTGGTGGTTTATTGCTTGCTTATTTTTAAAATAACTTCATACACATAGGGCAAGAAAACCCATCTCGAGAGAATGGAAAGGCAATTGCTGTCTTTTTCTTCTTTCGTAGTGGTCCCTGACAGAAGTATCTTTGGATCTGAAATTCTCTTCTAGACCTCTTAAGGTTTTAGTTTTCTGTTAGCATTTATAGAGTGAATTATTCACTGATGCTTTTAAGAAGCATTTGAATGCTATATCTGTTTAAAACTGTCAAAGTAATACTCATGCACAGAAAGACCATCTTTACTGGAGATCACCCACAACAGGTCTTTAATCCTGTTTCGGATTTGACTGGGAAAACGGAACTATAAAAAGTGCTGGTTTCTCCTGGATCTCTTCAAGCTCTGCTTCCTTCAATTAGGTATAAAATTTGAACTATTTTTATGGCTAAGGACTGGAAGCTAAAAAGAAAGTGTGGGTTTAAATAAACCTCTAAAATAACAGTTTTGAATGGATTTTTATATAAGGTGTGAATTTAGAAGTAGCATTTTTCCATTTGTAGTTTATGGTTAGTGGAAGAGATGGTCATTATTTAAAACCATGCACTAAAAATGTCCGATGAAACTTCTAGGCTTTTCAATACTGCAGATCACATATATGCTACTTTAAATATATTTGCAAAAGAATCTATTGATTATCTAGTCATCTGCTCTCCATGGCTCCCCTTTTAATATTCCTGGTACATGTAAGTTGGAGCTACTGTTCTTGTTAAATCGTTTTTTTGGCTGCACTGGGTCTTCACTGTGGTATAGGAGCTTAGTTGCTCCAAGGCACATGGGATATTAGTTCCCCAACCAGGGATCAAACCCACGTCTCCTGTATTGGAAGGCAGATTCTTAATCACGGGACCACCAGGGAAGTCCCCACATCTTTAAAGATGAAATGTGTAGACCAACTCAAAGAGTTCCACTGTGTTTTTGATATGCAAGATTTCTCTTGTCTGCATTATTGTTTTTCTCTAAAGTACTTGCTTTAGATATTTAATATTTAGGAAATATTGCTTCTTCACAGTCTTTTGAATCTAAATCTACCAGATGATCTTTGCTGTCAGAGTTATCAGTAGAGAAAACACCATGTAGTTGAAGCACAGCTCATGTGATAGCAACCTCCAAGTCAGTACATTTTTCTTTTATCAGTTTATCTACTTAAAAACTTTGAATTGTTATGTACTGCCTTTTTTAAGTAATTGCAGCAATCACTATTCTATTGGGTGATGTATATTCCCTTGGAATTTCGAAACTTTACGGGGCAAGAGAGGTCATTACACACCCCTGCCTCAGGGTTAGAGATGAGGAACTGGAAGCACAGACTTGCCCACTGATTCGCTCAAGGTCACACCATCCAGACCCATGGTCTCTGGATTCCCAGAGCAATGTCCTTCTTACTGAAGTCCTCTGCCTCTCATGTTATCTAGTAACACCTATTGGAGACGAACTCACGTTTCACTCTGTCTGTAAAATGTACCATGATCAAAATTGCAAATTTACTATTGTATACTTCTCTAGGCACATCTGTAGATTCAGGGGAAATGAAAGAAATTAAATGTGAAATAGTGAAAGTAGCTACTACGAAAGAGGAATAGCAATAGGGAATAAAAAGAGAAGTGAATAGTGAAATGGTATCATATGGAGAGTCTCACTGTGGACCACTAGTCACCTCCTAGGACTGTTCTTTCTCCTCCCCTTCTTCTTTTTGTAAAAATTGAAGTTGGTTTACAATGTTGTATTCATTTCTGCTGTACAGCAAAGTGACTCATTTATACATACACTTACCGAGTCACTTCTTTTTCATATTTTCTCCCCTTATGGTTTATCCTGGGACATTGAATATAGTTTCCTGTGCTATTCAGTAGGACCCTATTGTCCATTCATTCTACAGGTAATCATTTGCATCTACTAATCCCAAACACTCAGTCCTTCCCTCCCCCAGCCCCTCCCCCTCGGCAACCACAAATCTCTTCTCTGTATCTGTGAGTCTGTTTGTGTTTCATAGCCAGGTTCCTCGGTGCCGAACTTTGGGATTTGTCTTTCTCTTTCTGACTTACTTCACTTAGTGTGATAGTCTCTAGGCCCAACCATGTTGCTGCAGATTGCATTGTTTCGTGCTTTTTATGACTGCATAGTATTCCCGTGTACATATGTCACCACTCCTTCTTTATCTATGGCTGTTCTTCTAACTACGGAAGCCAAAATAGGACCCAAGAGAAATCAATCCCTGGAGCCATTAGTGAATTTTCTTTCTTCAAGATCACTCTTCGTTTTTATGTAAATTTAAGCATGCAGAATGTAGCTGCTGCTAAGTCACTTCAGTCGTGTCCGACTCTGTGCGATCCCGTAGACGGCAGCCCACCAGGCTTCCCCGTCCCCGGGATTCTCCGGGCAAGAACACTGGAGTGGGTTGCCATTTCCTTCTCCAGCAGAATGTAGAGGGGAGTATTTGGATTCTTGACCTGGAGGTGGGATTAGGAAGAGAGATTAGAGCAATTTTGGCTAATCTGAGTGTGTTCAGTGTGAGCCTGCTACACAGGTTAAAATTTCTCCTAGTTAAATGTCTTAGCATAAACATCCCTCCAAATATCGTTTCTACTTCCTTTAAGGAGACTTATTCACACAAGTGGTTTTCATTAACTCTTTGAAAGAGAAGCCACAGAGCCTTGAAAACATGCCCTTTGAATTTTAATTTTAAACATTCGGACCCAGTCCGTATGTTTGCCTTGGATTTAAAGCAATAATGCTTGACTGAGGATGAGTATACGGGATGGTGACCTGGTAAGAAAAACTACCCCAGCTCAGTGCTGTAAATAAAAGCCACTGCATAGAAACCCAGGGTCTGCCCTCTCTAGTTAAATAATGTCAGGTCTTAACATCCAGGTAAGTGACCAACTGGTGACCGTGTCTATTCATATTTGCTCTATCTTTCTCTAAAAGATTCACACCTACGCAAGTCTTTCGCATTGAAAGATGGAAGGAAATAAATGGTTCAGCTGTGAACATTTTGTGACTTTTTAACTTGTAAACAAAAACGCTATCTTTTGTCTCTGATTTCTCAGTTATCTTCTGTATAAGGTGATATGTCTGCCTTTTTGTTTCAGGAATCTTTCAAAGAAATACCAACCTAAAAAGAACTCGAAAGAGGAAGAGGAATACAGGTGTGTCTATCATTGATTGTTACGTGGCAGTATGTATATGTCCTTGGGATGATTATGAAGGCAATCTACATATATTCTGTAGATGTAGTGTATCTACGAAAACAAATTGCATTCCTCATTCATATTTGTGTCAATTTTTAAATGGGGGGAAAGACAATGAAAACTTACTCAACTAACTTTTCTTAAAGAGGCACTAGACCTTTTCCAGATTGTTTCAATTAAGGTAATTAGGAAAAGCTTAATACAGGAAGTGTGTATAAGCAAATACAGGAAGTGTGAATGGACTGTGCACTCTACTTCTTGGTAATATCAGGCATCTCATTCATCCAGGAAATACGTCCGTTTCAGACAGCAGTTAAGACATCTTAACATGAATAGCCCAAAATTATCACCTCTAATTTAGATCTAAATATCCATGACATTCGTACATATAGTAGGTGTATGTATTTTGGGTTTTACCTGGGCTAGTGACAAAGCCAAATATTGCCTGATATAGAGCAATTTGGCTTCTCAAAATGAAAACTGTTTCGGTTGTAATTAATTATGTGCCATTTTGATGAGAACACCCTGATGTGTAATGAATCTGTCAAGACCCTGTGGGAGCTGGAGGCATATTACCCTGATAGTAATGTTAATTACTCTTTCGCTGGCGGGAAACCACGTGAGAGAGGATGTGCCCTGTTTGAAAAGGAGTGGTGTGTGTTCTGTTCTGTAGGTACACGGCTTGCAAAGCCTTCCTTGCCACCCTGAATGAAATGAATGATTATGCTGGGCAGCATGAAGTCATCTCCGAGAATATGACTTCTCAGATCATTGCGGAGTTAGTGCGCTACGTCCAGGAGCTGAAGCAGGAGAGGAAATCGGTAACTAAAATTTGTTTTTCTTCCTAAGAGGTGGAGCAAAGATGATGGGACTGTCCCTCGAAGTTTTTGTTTGTTTTTATGGTTTCCTGTACTATACAGTAAATCCTTGTTGCTTATCTATTTTATTTATTTTTTGACCATGCCTCTAGGCATGTGGGATCTTAGTTCCCCAATCAGGAATCAAACCTGTGTCTCCTGCATTGGAAGTGCGGAGTCTTAACCACTGGGCCGCCAGGCAAGTCCCTCCCGAGAAGTTTCAAAGTTAAATGAAATCATATGAGACGGTGGGTCTTAAATTGCTACCTTTGAGAAGCATATAAAAATTACAGACCCGATTCCTAGAAAGTGTTTACAGGTCTTTACGTACGATTTCAAGGGTCCATTATATACTCTGCAACTCATCTGTGGGCCTCAGAATACTAACCTCTTATGATGAATTTAAATATATTTGAGGCTCTGGGACATACAAGAGTAAGCAAGGTAATATGGTGTCTGCTGTGTGGAATAAATTGTATTAAAATAAATCCTTATAAGGAGTTCAAAAGAGCCAGAAAGATGGCCTCAGCCATCTTTCAGACACTCTGTTCCCTGGCTCATTCATTATCATCTAATAAAGGGCCTTTTTGTTCCTCTCATCACCATTACAGTCTTTCCATGACTTTTATTGTTAACAAAAGGGAAAAATGTACCCTCGAGTAAAATATATTCATAGTCAAGATTTTGACCGAAGAGATTTATCATTAAGCCATGGTCTGTATCACTGTACTTGGATTGCCTGTGAGGCACTTAATAATTTGTTGTAATAAAATACCAAAGTTGGCCAGTGACATGCTTTTCTCACGCAAAGAGTCGGCTCATTGGAAAAGACCCTGATGCTGGGAAAGATTGAAGGCCACAGGAGAAGGGGCTGGCAGAGGATGAGATGGTTGGATAGCATCACTGACTCAGTGTACATGAATTTGAGCAAACTCTGGGAGATAGTGAAGGACGGACGGAGGAGCCTGGCATGCTGCGGTCTGTAGGGTCACAGTTGGACACAACTGAGAAGCTGAACAACAACGACAAAATGCTTTTCTGTATACGTTTGAGGCCTTCTCTGAGTGCTCTGGAGATATATGAGCCAATAAGACTGATAGAGTTTTTGCTGAAATGGAGGAGACATTAAATAATTATGACCAAAATAATTATTTAATTGCAATTGTGATAGTCTCCACAAAGTACAAATGTATATATACAAACGAACATATAATGGGAACACCTGACATGCTCATGCGCCATATCAGGCGAAAGTTCCCCAGAGGGCCTGAGGGACAAGTAGGCGTCACCTGGGACAGAAATTCAGGAGAGAGAACAGCCGTGCAAAGGCCCTGAGGCAGGAAGGTGTTTGGAACAAAGTTAATAAGTTGAGATGAGGTTTTTGTCTGTTCACATTAGAGCAGTGGTTCCCAAGAGGGCACAGCTTTTTCTACCCACCCCAGCAAATATTTGTCAACGTCTGGAGATGTTTTTGGTTGTTTGGGTTATTATAGCTGGGGGTGGGGGTTGCTGCTGGCATCTAGTGGGTAGAACCCAGAAGTGCTGTTAACATCCCATAATGCACAGGACAAGCCTCCATGACAAAGAATTACCTGACCCAAAATGTCCATCTTGACTGAGAAGCCTTGCGCCAGAGCTGCAGTAGGGTGACAGGCTCTATAGACTGTTCACGAAAGGGGAACTTTTATATGACGGCCAGGAAGCAGCGAAACAGAATACTACGGTTTGGAATGAAGCAGAATCCCTCATACAGTCATAAGATAAACACAGTGACTCTGGCTGCGATGTTGGACTGCTTCCCTGGGTCCAGAATCTCCCTCGACCCCACAAAGTCCGTGTTAAACACCTTCTTCTTATTTGTTCCTTTGGTCAGTGCCTTGTGTCTCTTACTGACTTTCCTTCACTCTTACAGGTTAGCATTTTAGCCAACGCTCTTAAGTTAAAAACTCCGTATATTTACCTCAGAGGGAAATATTCATTCTCTTTTCTGGAGTGAATCGTGAAATGTGAAGTCCACGTGACTTGGCCTCCTGTTGCTTTTTTAAATGCCTCCCCTCCAACCACATGGCCTCCTGGCTGCTCCTCACCCATGCCCCCTGCGATCCTGGCCCGGGGCCTTTGCACTGCGTTTTCTTGCCTTGGTAAAACTTTTCCCTAGGTATCTGCAGAGCTCACTTCCCGACTTCTTCCTCAGGAATGTCAACTTCTCATTCAG
The DNA here is from genome assembly GCF_032405125.1 of Capricornis sumatraensis. Taxonomy (NCBI): domain Eukaryota; kingdom Metazoa; phylum Chordata; class Mammalia; order Artiodactyla; family Bovidae; genus Capricornis; species Capricornis sumatraensis. The sequence goes on from NC_091069.1 coordinate 6,623,775, forward strand.
GTCTGTCTTATTTATCTTATTTAAGACTATAGAGACTTTCCTGGTGGTCCAATGGCTAAGACTCTGCACCCCCAGTGCATCGGCCCAGGTTCCATCCGAGTCAGGCACTAGAGCTCATGTGCCGCAGTTAAGCTGCTGTGCTACAACTAAAGATCCCGCGTGCCACAGCTAAGACCCAGCACGCTAAACAAATAAATAGTTTTTAAAAGTTACAAGGTCCTCCCACCTTCTCCACCTCATTTACGCTACTTCCCCCTAATTAATTTATTTATTTTTCTTTAGCTGCTGTTGTTCAGTCACTTAACTTGCTGTACTAAAGCAAAGCTGAGATAGATTCTCATGTTTGCATTTTCATGTAAATAACATTATGTTGTTGTTGTTGTTGCTGTCCAGTCACTAAGTCGTGTCCGGCTCTTTGCAGCCCCATGGACTGCAGCACACCAGGCTTCCCTGTCCCTCACTGTCTCCCAGAGTTTGCTCAAACTCATGTCCGTTGAGTTGGCAAGCTCCACAAGGACAAGACATTTCTTGTCTCAGCCCCTGAAAGAGTGACGAGTGTCGGGCTTTCGATCAGTACTCTTGGAGTGAAAGAAAGAATTGAGAAGCAGAAGCAGCCGTCTTCAACATAGCTTAGTTCTCAGTTAGACTTTACTAGCTGGGGATCCTGTATCTCTGTGCTGTGTTATGGCTACATCCTTTTGTTTAATTTCCTCTCTGTTAATCATACGTCTTTTTTAAATGTGTCATATCTGTACTTTGCATTCTTTTCCTTCTTTAATCAAAAAATTATAGTAATTTAATGAGTAAATGATAGGTAGTACAGACACACATTAAATGATATCTTGCAATACATGGCATTCCTTTTATTTTAGGGAGAATTACATCTCTCTGAGTCAGATGTTCTGTTGGGAGGAGATGTAAACAACGTACTCTCTTAAAGCCTTTTGTAATTCTATTCAGATGAAAATTTACGAAACTGTGAAACTTTTTAAAGTTCTAGAAAGAATATCAGTAAATACAGGTACATTTCCGGTGTTTTAATATAATGATTTATGAACTTATTTTTTGCTTTATTACATGGTGATAGTTACCATTATTTAGAATGCAGGATATGGCAGTATGTTGATGTTCTAATATCGAACATTATTTTGATAATATTGGATATTTAACCATTTGGCCTCAAGTGTTTGTTTTTATAGGTGATAATAACTGATGAGGAGGAAGGGCGGGCTGTTATACATTTTGCTCATTGTCTGACTTACGTTTTGCCCCCAGCCAGCCCGCCTCTCTGGGCAGTGGTTGTTCACATACATGCTCTTATTCCCGCTGAGTTTATTTTCTTGAACTTACATCCAAGGATGCCAGATTGACGGGTATGAAGGTCTCCGCAGCATAGAAAGGGCTGTAGAAAGGGCTCCTTGGGATCCTCTTGTACTAAGCAGCCTTTCTCCTTGTGACCTTTCACTTTTGGTTACCCTGGCTTTTCTTAGTAAGTGATCTAATTTTCTTAAGGATGATTCTCAAAACCACAGTGGATTGCTATTGCTTCCACTTTCTGGTGATGGTAATTATCAGCAGAAGGACCCCAAGAGAGCTAGAGACCAAATCCACCTCTTCTGGGGTCAAATCCAGTTGCCACTTCGCTGCGGCACTGTGAAGGGCTGCCAGTGAACTTCAGATCTTCCTGGGAGGAGAGGAGAGCCTGAATCAGAAGTATGTCCGGAGAGCCTCAGCTCCCGGGGGTCGGGGAGGCGAGAAAGGGACCCAGGGTCTGCAGTCAACAAACCCGCTTAGGTCTCCAACAGCCCCACTAGCTAGGAAACAGTCAGGATGTAAAACTCTCTGAGCAACCTAGTTCTGAATCTGTGACTGAGGCTGATGGTAATAAACCACCTTCCAGAGTTGCAGGGAGGGTCACAACAAGACAGGTACCAACCGCCTAGTACTCTTGCCTGGAAAATCCCATGGACGAAGGAGCCTGGTGGGCTGCAGTCCATGGGGTTGCGAAGAGTCAGACACGACTGAGCAACTTCACTTTCACTTTTTTACTTTCATGCATTGGAGAAGGAAATGGCAACCCACTCCAGTGTTCTTGCCTGGAGAATTCCAGGGACGGGGGAGCCTTGTGGACTGCCGTCTCTGGAGTCACCCAGAGTCGGACACGACTGAAGTGACTTAGCAGCAGCAGCACCTCACTGGTATTGATGTGTAGGCACTGCATATCCAGAACCTCCCATCAGGTCCTGCTTCTCAATACAAAATCTCCTTCCTACCCCAGAGGAAAGGTTTGATCAGGGTTTATTACAGAAAGCAGGAGCATCTACAGGTCTCTTTATGACCATGTGTCATAATAGTATTGTCCGGTGCATTTAAAAGGACCTTTCTAAAAACGTTGACTTGGCGGATGGCATTGAAAACAAGCTGCTTTTAAATTTTTAGGTCAAGCTATTGTTTCTTGTGGCTGACTAGAAATACTGTCCTGCTGAAGTACCATTCTTAACTGTCAGCCCTAACACCTTCTGAGCCACTTAATATAGTGGTGAGTTCCTCCCTGCCCAAAGAGACAGTTTAGAATTTACAGGATTACTGCTGGATCTTATTACTCCCAATAGAGAGTGTTTCCAGGTTCAGTTCCAATAGCAGTAGAAAATCATTTTTCATCTAGATTTTTCTATGTTCAAGCACATTAATCTCTAACAAGGTGAGAAATGGCTCACTATGCAAAAGATGAGGTTTCCTTCCTGCCTTGGGTTCGCTCCCTGAGTTGGGAAGATCCCCTGGAGAAGGGCACAGCAGCCCACTCCAGTATTCTTGCCTGGAGAATCCCGTGGACAGAGAAGCCTGGCAGGTGGCAATCCATAGAGTCACACGGAGCTGGACACGGCTGAGGCAACAGCACGCACTCTGGCAGTGTGAGAGATGAAAGCAGAGGGAGATAGGCACATTCTCCTTGCCTCTGGGGCCATGGTGTGCTCACAAGTGAGTTGTCTAATCTTGAGCAAAATCTTGAAGTCTTAAATGTATAACCGATTCACTGTGCTGTAGAGCAGAAACTAGGATCCCACATGCCGAGTGGCCAAAACAAAATTTTTTTTAATTAAAAAAGTTGAAAGTTTCAAAAAATTAATTAAAAAAAATCTCCAACTGTAAGAGAGAATGATGCTCACTGTTCATGTTTTTAGGGGGAAAGATGATTGTTTTTAAATTTATTTCATTTTTTAAATTGAAGCATGGTTGATTTACAATCTTGCTCCAATCTCTGTTGTACAACAAAGTGACTCAGTTACGCACATACAGACATTCCTTTAAAATATTCTTTTCCATGATAGTTTACCCCTGGAGACTGGCTGTAGTTCCCTGTGCTGCGCAGCAGGCCCTTGTTGTTTATCCATTCTAAATGTAACAGTTTGCATCTACCAACCCCCAAATCCCAGACCATCCCTCTCCCTCCCCTGCTCCCTGTCGGCAACCACAAGTCTTACTTCCGTGTCTCTGAGTCTGTTTCTGTTTTGAGGATAAGTTCGCTTGTGCCATATTTTACATTCAACATAGAAGTCATACCATATGGTGTCTCTGGGCCCATCCGTATTGCTGCGAATGGCATTATTTTGTTCCTTTTTATGGCTGAGTAGTATTCCATTGTATATATGTAGCACATCTTCCCTATCTATTGTTCTGTTGATGGGCATTTAAGCTCCCGTGTCTCGGCTCTTGTGAATAGTGCTACTGTGAACACTGGGGTACAGGTATCTTTTTGAATTCTAGTGTTGTCTGGCTATATGCCCCAAAGTGAAATTGCAGGATCTTATGTGCTGTGCTGTGCTTAGTCATTCAGCCATGTCCGACTCTTTGAGACCTCATGGACTACAGCCTACCAGGCTCCTCTGTCCACGGAGATTCTCCAGGCTAGAATACTGGAGTGAGTTGCCATGCCCTCTTCCAGGGGATCTTTCCAACCCAGAGGTTGAACCCAGGTCTCCCACGTTGCCGGCAGATTCTTTACCATCTGAGCCACCAGGGAAGCCCCGGGTTCATATGACAACTCTATTTTTAGATTTTTGAGGAACCTCCATACTGTTCTCCATGATGGTTGCACCAACTTACATTCCCATCAGCAGTGTAGGAGGGTTCCCTTTTCTCCCTACCCTCTCTTTCATTGGTTATTTGTAGACTTGAGGAAATACAACTTTTATGCAGCAGTTTCCACACGTGCTCTGTTCTGTAGGGAGCTCGCTCAGCTAGTGTTATGAATAACCAGTGTCTGTCCTGATATACAAAAGTGTGTTTGCTTATTCTGATGAAAATGTGTTGATTTTGTGAAAGGAAATTCTTTAAAAGAGAGCCTTGACTTGCCATTTGCAAGAGCACAGCCATTTAGGTTCTTTCCTGCCTGGTGTTTGAGCCAGCAGCAGTCCTCATTAGGGACCACCAACACTTCTGGAAGCCTGAGAGGGGCAGGGGCTCTTAATTTCTTCACCTAATGGGCTCCACTTAAGGCAACTGTATTTTTGGCAAGATGCTTAATGGAATTAGTAGCCTGCCCTTGGGGTGAGTATAAGTCAAAATATACTGTGACCGTTTCCTTTGCTTCGCATTCAGTCTTTTATTCTCAAAGATAAATGAACACATCTGATTTTGTGCCAGTGTCTGGGATTCACTGGTGTTCAGTGATCATGGGTAGAAATAACTGGGGAAATCAACAGTTCTTTCTAAGGCAGCATGGTGAATTTTAATATGTAAAATCTGGAAGTTTTATACTGGCTTGCTTTTCATGAGGGAGTATTCAGTCATGTCTGACTCTTTACAGCCCCACAGACTGTAGCCCACCAGGTTCCTCTGTCCATGAGATTTTCCGGGCAAGAATAGTGGAGTAAGTTGCCATTTCCCCCTCCAGGGGATCTTCCTGACCCAGGGATCAAACCTGTATCTCTTGCACTGCAGGCAGATTCTTTATCTCTGGGCTATCAGGAAGCTTGGGCTGGTTTTTCTAGATTTTTACAAATTTACAGTGAGAGCAATACTCATTATCTCTGTAAGCTGACCACATGCAATGAAAACTTCGATTTCTTTTATTTATTCTTTCTTTTTGGGTAGAGTGACTGTGATTCGTTTATTAGCTGCCAAAATTTTACAAAAACTCTGAATTAAAGAACAAAAACTCAAAATCCTTGTCAATCAAAATCCTCATTTTTGTAAGTTTCCTTCTGTGTATATGCTCACTCAGTTTTGTCCAACTCTTTCAGTCCATGAGGTCATTCTTTGTGACCCCATAGACTGTATCCCACCAGGCTCCTCTGTCCATGGGGTTTTCCAGGCAAGAATACTAGAATGGGTTGCCATTTTCTTCTCCAGGGGATCTTCCCAACCCAGGGATTGAACCCGAATCTCTTGCATCTCCTACCTTGGCAGGCAGATTCTTTACCAATAGTGCCACCTGGGAAGTCCTGAAAATATGTAGTTTTCATAATTAGAATTTTAGTGACTATAGTTATTAAATAATTTTAGAGAACAGAGTTCAGCTCCAACCTCTGAGTCTGTGTAGGGTTATCTACAGTGGTCACCACTAACCACATATGAGGGATTTATGGAGATTTATAGCTCCAGGAGGGAAATCAGGAGGTTCCAGCCAACATTTACTGGAACCTCTAACTACATTTCTCCTGGCAGGTGGAAAGAATGCTTCATTTCAAAATGTTGGCCAGGAGCAGAATCAGTTTTTGGCAATGGTTATCTGAAGAGTTCTAGAGGAAATAATTATACAATGCCTTCAGTGACTCACTAAAATTTTTCTAAATCTCAGATAATGCTTGCAAGACCCCGCATTACTGCGAAGTGACCATAAGAAAAATTTCCCCAAGGTTTCAGAGATGTTGAAAAATTGATAACTAAAAGTCATGCATTCTTCTTAAAGTTAGATGTTGGATAGGTTCTGTTTACAAAACAAACTTAATTGCCTGTAAGGCAGTTCTGCGGCTCAGACTGACTCTAATATGTCCAGGGCATGGTTTTTTTTTGTTCGTCTGTTTTGTCTGTACCTGCCGTGCAGATGGGGGGATCTCAGTTCCCTGACCAGGGACTGAACTCCAGCCATGGCAGTGAAAGCACCAAAGCCTAACCATTGGGCCACCAGGGAACTCCCTCGAACATGTGTTTATAAGAGATGACAGTGAACAGATAAAACTTAGCATGAAGGAAACCGGAAAGTAAAAGGAGCTTATCTGTGTGATCAAGCTAATTGCAAATCTGTTCTTGATTTATTCAGCGCTGTTGAGATTCAGCTGTGGATACTCTGTTATAAAGCCAGAACCTGTAAGAAGAAAATGCAGAAAAGCAAAGCAGATATTAGATTTCGTGATCAGGAAAAAGAGCAGTGGGTCTAAAGAGCAGTTAGTTCTCCCTTACTGCTGTTACTGTGCTGAGTCGCTCAGTCGTGTCCGGCTCTTTGCAGCCCCACGGACTGTAGCCCACCGGGCTCCTCTGTCTGTGGGATTTCCCAGGCAAGAGGGGGTTGCCATTTTCTCCTCCAGGGGAACTTCCTCACTCAAGGATGGAACCCGCATCTCCTGCATTGCTCATTTACCACTGAGCCACCTGGGAAACCCCTCAAAAAGCAGGAAACCCTGCAAAACGAGTTGGTCTTTTGTGAGTCATGCTTATACAACACCCACTAATAGCTTCAGGTTTAATCTACGTCCAAAAGGTGTATTTTGGTTTGTTCTGTCCTCTTTGTTTTCAAAGAACGTTCTGTTAAGACCAGCATTCTATTAAGACCTTGTCCCCACTGTAGTTCTGTCACCTGCAAAACCATTGGTCTGGTGAAGCAAAGAAATTCTATTTTCTCATTTATGGGATGACATACTTAGTTATCAGGATCCTTCAGTCTTGTCCTTGACTTCCTGAATTTGAAATGCGACTTTGTATTTCCCCCTTGTAAGTAGGAATGAGACCTTTTTCTTCTGAAATTTGTGAGAATTCCTTGACGAAAGTTGTGTGTCTCTCCCCTGACTCACTGATGCAGCATCGTTGTCAGTGGAGGCCCTGGAGCCCAGGAAGAGTGTAAAGGATACCCCAGAGTTGTGTGATGAGGTGGTCCACTCAACCTGTCCAAAAACAAGCTGTGGATCCCCGGAGTTTATCCTTTATTCTGCCTCCGTCTTATACTATTGGACTTCCCTGATGGCTCAGACAGTAAAGAATCTGTCTGCAATGCAGGAGACCTGGGTTTGATCCCTGGGTTGGGAAGATCCTCTGGAAAGGAAATAGCAACCCACGCCAGGATTCTTTCTTGCCTGGAGAATCCCACGGACAGAGGAGCCTGGCGGGCTACAGTCTGCGGGGTCACAAAGAGTCAGACATGACTGAGTGACTAAGCACAGCATTCCTATCTACAGTTCCCACCGTCTGTGAATGGCAGTCCTTTTTAACTCAGTTGTTCTGGCCAAAAACGTGGGGCACCCAAGGCTTATTCTTCCCTTTCGCCCTGTCTTCTGGCTAACGTCAGGTCCCATCAGCTGTGCCTTCAGTAAATGTTCTGAATCCAGACACTTCTCACCACTTCCTGCACAGCCAGTCTCTCAGCATCTCTCATCTGGTGGACTGTCCTAAGCCTTTTAGTTTTAACTCGTCTCTGCTTCCAGGCCTGCCCCCTGGTCCGTGGTCCAGCTCCCCACCTCCACCTCCACCACCAGCTCCCCCTTGGGCAGGTGCAGCAGCCTGCACCCCTCTGCTTCAGGCAGCACAACCTTGCAATAATGCAAATCAGACCATGCCACTTCCCTTCTTACATTTTTCCAGTAGCTTTCCACTGTGCTCATGGGGCTTGGGAAGCCGTCCACGGTCTGGCCCTTGCTTTCTTCTCCTGCCTTACCCTCCCTCAGTTTAATTGCACTGGCATCTCTCTGTTCCCTGGACAGGCCAAGCCCTTTCCCACTTCAAAGCATCCTCATTAGCTATTCCCGCTGCTTGCTTGGAAGGGTGTTTCTGAGAACTTTGCAAGTTCACTCCTGCACTTTGTTCAAGCCTCTGCTTCAGCATCCTCCCAGACCGCCCTGTCTAAACGCTGCCTGCACCCACACCCATCCCTCCCTAGTTCCTTACCCTCTTCTCCTACTGCTGTGTCTACAGGTCCACAAGGAAAGAAGCTTTGCTTTATTCACAAGCAATGTAGCACCCTGCACGTGTGGGTGTGCAATGAACACACTTGAATGAATGATTTGAGTTAGACTTTAAAACCTTTCAGCTCAGGGAAGGATGACTGTCCCTGAAGTTTCACCTATCAACCTAGCACTCTATCTGAAACCCTTATTAAAAGTGATTTCCCTTGGTTTGGTTTGGAAGAACAGTTTCATACCCTTGGAAGAGATCACGTGAAGAATCTGAGCCATTGGCTGCTTACTATCGATCCTTTGAAGATCCTTTCATCCTGAGTGAATCAGGATTCTTCAGAGGAATTAGAATCTTAAGGAATGTGAAAGAACAGATTGTTTTGAAGAACAGTTTTAAAAAAGACTACTGGAGTCTAGGTGAAAAGTGTGGATGCGGGGAATTGTCTGCCGGTCCAGTGGATAGACTCTGCGCTCATTTCCGAGGGCCCAAGTTCAATCCCTTTTTGGGGAACTGAGATCCCACGAGCCTGGTGTGTGGACAAAAAAAGCAATAGTGTGTTTGTGGAGAGTTCTGGGGAGTGAAAGCCAGCAGGAGAATAAGAGGGTTGGGGAGGGGAACAGCAGGAGAGGGGGTGACGGAAACTTGACCGGAGCTGCTGGACCTGGACTGGGCTGGGGGAAGGGGGCTGCCCAGTGCCCAGATGGTCAGTGTTATGGGGGAAGTTAAGTAAGTGCCCGTGACACCGGGAGGCAGGCATTTTAGGAACTTTAAACAAGTCCATTGAGAAAGTATTTTTGTTATAAATGAATTTAGAGGAAATAGGTCTTACTGAAGAAAAGCGCAACGCAATTCCCATCACAAATGTTTCTGGGGTTATAGTTTGGGCTTCACTGAAGAGACAGCTGCCCTGAACCTGTCTGAAGGTGCTTCGCAGCTTCGCTACACAGTCCACACGAATATCCACAGACACAGATTTTATCATTAGGTTAATTAACCCCGAGTCAGGCTAGCACTAGAAGCCCTCTGGTATTCAAGCCCATCACGCTGTAGGTTTTTTTTTGGAAATACTAGTATTTGTCCCAGATATATTTTTTAGAAACTCCCTTCTTCTTCCCCTTTTAAAGTTTTTTTGTGTTCGTTTTCATATGTAGAATCTGAGTTTTATTTAAAATTCCACATGGCTGGCTTGCCTTAGTTGAGTGTTTATTCTGTTATTTTTTTTCCACTTTTTTTTTTTAAAGAAGTGACTCTTTTCACATCAATGCCATATTTTGCTTTTTTAATGTAGTTTTTAAAATTGATGATCTATTTTATATAGAGAGAGCAAAATGAGTAGCTGTTGTACCTAATTGCAGTGTGTGAGTAACGAATATTCTCACCATTTATCTATTCAGTCTAAGGATGATTTCTTGGAGCACAGTTAAATCTGCTTTGAAGCTTTGTCTTTGTCATTTTGCTTTGAGTTAATGCTTGCCTATTTTAGGTTTCCTGTGATTTTTTTTTTTTTTTTAATCTCAGCTACTCCTGGTCCCTGGGAAATTTCTGAAAATTTTTTGAAGGCTCATTTGATTTGTATAGATTTTACCTGTATATTTTTAAGGTTCAACCAAAAAGTTGAAAGTAAGCTTCGCTGCCACCCAGATAGCATCAGGCATTTAAAAAGGTCTATTATTATGTTTGAAGAGAAACTAAAGCATCTTATTACAGGAGAAAGCAAAGAGCGTTGTGTTTGTTTTTTTTTTTTTCTGGGTCTCTAGAGATGGCATTTCCTGTCTCTCCTCTGATAGGAGAAAAGAGCTGTGATGACTTCACTCCGTGGCTCCAAAAGAAGTGCCTATTATCTTTTTTCTCGAGAACAATTTGTCTTTATTTAGAGCTTGGAGGCACACTTTTTAGATCCACACTTGCTCACTGCCCAGTGAAAAAATGTTTGACCATTGTTTGCTAATAAACAAGAAACACATCTGGCAAGCTGGTTGGTTTGTTTAACTTTGCAACTGTTGAAATAAAGCCATTAAAGGAGGGAAGATCTCCCTGGCTACAAAGGGCCGCAGCTATTTAGGTCATGGGATGCTCCAAACCATCAGAAGGGCTTTTGTTCCGTCCATTGGTTTCCTAAGGGATCAGCCGGCCCAGGGTTTTTGTGTCTTGTAGGCAAATCCATCTTGGAGAACACATACTAGGCAAGAAAGACTAGAAAGAAAATCAGTGACAGTTTGTTTTTTTTTGTCTTAAGCCGCAGGAAATGCAATCACAGGTATACTTCTTGAATAATTGTTTTGGTGTTGCGGGGGTGGGGGGTGGGGGGTGGCGGGGGGAGAGTGTTATAACAGGAGCTCTTCCAGGGAAAAAGCTAACCAATAAAGTTGAGGCCCATACAGTGGTTGAAAAATAAATGCATATTTATTATTCAACCTGGAAATGAAGAAGCAGGAAGAGAATTTACTATCTAGCAGGTTTTCGATCAAATTATCCACTTGTGCTTCCAAAACATGGCCTTTTTTGGAAGACTGTGATCTTGAGAGCCGATCCCTTTGCTGGTAAAGCCCGAGCCACCTTCCTGTGCAGGGTCCGTCGCTTCTGCACGGCCTTTGTGTGCGTTTCCTCTGGGTCAGGACGGCGCTGGCTGTGAGGGAGCTTTCGTTTTGTGAAAACGTTCATTTCAGAGCTGCTGTTGGAGTAGAAGCTTAGAGCCTAGCCCGGAATTGGGTGCTGAGGTTTTCTTTTTGTGTCTGTCTTTGAATCTCAAAGTAAGATTGGGGAGAAATGGGGATAGCTTTTCAGCCAACTATAGGACACCAGGGACCTGCATAGGAAATGGGGCTGGTCCTCTGGACAGTTTGGGGATGAGGGGCTCTCGGGGCCGAGGGGCACAGCTGAGCCTTTGTCCCCCTCCTGGACCCCTCGCTCCTCTATCTCCCCAGGCCCTCCCCACCCCCCTTCGCCTTCTTTAAAGTGATGCCTGTGGCTTTCAGAAAACCTGCTCGCGCGTTCTGTACTTCCCCTCCGAAGCTCGACTCTGCTCTCGGCTCCTCTTACGCCTCCCCAAAGCCCATCCTTTCTTACTTGTTTATGCCTGCCTTCAACTCCATCTCTCCTTGGTCGTATCCATCTTTTTTCTGTCGTATCCCTCTGTCTATTAAAATGAGACTCGAAATACGAAGCCCCACGGGGCTCCTACAGACCAAAAAAAATTGCTAGATGGGTAAACCTTGCTGTCAAGAGGCACTTAAAATGGTGAAACGTGACCTCCAAAGAGAGACAAGAAAACATTCCCTTATAAAGGAACACTGTTCTTTAAGAAAAAAAAAAAAAAAAAGAGTCTGATTTTTGTCTCCTCCTCGCCGGCCTCCCGGGGTCAGTTGCCTTGTGTGTCTCGGCTAAGTCATAGGTTCTGATGAGGTGAGAGAAAAGGCTCTGAGTACCGAGGGGACCTCTCCATGCCTGCCACCCTTTCGCTTCCCTCCTCCACTGCACACCCCTCCCAGCTGTGCTTACCTCCTCACCAGAAGACAGACAGCACATTCACGCCTAGTCATTGAAGGAAGGTCATTTATTAAAAGGAGCATTCAGCACTTGTGGAGAGGATTCAGGAAGAGTGAAGGGATGGAGTGGTACCCACCACACCCCGGGCTGATCACAGTAGGGAGCTGCCGTGGCCCTAGGTCTCAAAGAGCAGGGGAGCCTTGTAGGAACTTCAGAGATGAGCTGTGGGGGCACTGCCCGGCCAGAGCTGTGGCCTTTAGTCAAAGGACTTGGTCACCCCTTTGCATCCTAGTGACGGTGCAGATGGAAATTCCCGCTCTCTAGTCTGACAGAACCTGTCAAGTCTAACAGAACCAAGGGGGCAAGGGCTTTCGTGCACGTGGTCCATGCAGGTCAGAACATCCTTGGAATCTCTCTGACCTCTCCGTATCTCACAGCCCACATCTGATCTGATTTATTGGTGATTTTCCTGATCAAAGGACACCCAGAGTCTGAGCCTCTGTCACCAGGTACGCTGCCGCCCCAGGGTGCAAGTGTCCATCATTTCCAGGGTTGGAGAGGAACTCCCACTTGGAACATTCTTACATGACATCCCCGACTTCCCAGCTCATGCAGACAAATAGCCTACAGACTCTGCACAGGCTGCACCTTTCTTCTCTGACCCCATCTCCTCACATTCTTGAGACTCACTTTGGTCTGCCTCTCGGATGTCCCTGGTGGTCAACACCAAGCATATACCTGCCACAGGGCCTTTGCAGATGGCAGGGAGGTGAATTGAAGTTTAAGAAAATCTAAGTTATGGAAACATCTCCCCAAAACTTAGACAAGTGTTTGCAGCAGCATGATTCATAATAGCCCCAAACTGGGGACGGTCACCCCAAAAATTACCACGTGGCAATAAAAGGAATGAAGTACTGTTATGTGTGATCATTGTAAACGTTAGGCTGAGTGAACATTATGATACGTTGAAAGCATGATGTCAGTCACAAAGGACTTCATATTGTATGATTTCTTTCGTATGAAATGTCCAGAATAAGCAAGTCTATACAGACCGGAAGTGGCGTGGTGTTTGCCTAGGGCTGGGGAAGATGGGAGGTGACAGCTAAGAGGTGCAGCATTTCTTCTGAGGTGATACAGATGTTCAAGGGACTTCCCCAGCAATCCAGTGGTTAGGACTCTGCCTTCTAATGCAGGGGGTGAGGATTCAGTCTCTGGTTGAGGAACTATGATCGCATGTGCCTCGGAAGGGTGGAGTGGCAGGGGTATGGCCAGAAAATTTTTTAAAATGTTCTGAAATTGATTGTGATGAGAGTTGCTTATTTTGTGACTAGACTAAAACCCATTGAGTTGAACAGTTTCAGTGGGTGAATCGTATGACATATGAATTACATCTCAAATCGATTAAAAATAAAGATCTGATTGCCATCTTTATAAAGCATTCCTGTCATTTTTACAAGTAGCATAAATAACTCTTAGCATTCAGTATTATTATAGCTAAAGTCAGAGATGGAACTCTGTGACTATTAACTTATTACTGTTTCCATTTCTCATTTATTTTTTAAGTCTTACATTTCTTCGGAATGCATGGGCTAGATATTCAATATTTAAATATCCTTGGAGTAGGTGAATTTTTTTTCAAGTCTAATAAGAGAAAGATGGGATACTAATCATGGGTGTGTCCTTGCTCCTCCCCCCCCCCCACCCGCCCTCAGCACTTTCACGATGGACGGAAGGCACAGCAACACATAGAGACGTGCTGGAAGCAACTAGAATCAGTAAGTGGAAAACCAACCTCTCAAGAAATGTCTTTATAGGTTTTTCTGATCTGAATTTAACTTCAGTTTGAATCAACAGTAAGTACAAAACAGAGACCCTAACGTCTTTAGAGATTTTTACAATTTGAATTTAATTGATTTCTAGAGATTATTACTGGGAGTAAAATGTTGAGCCCCAGAGAACCCAAGTGGAATCCTTTTTCTAAAAATCACAGGGAAGAACAAAGATTAGACAGTTGGATGGAAATAAAGGCAGATTTTAAAATAACTTCCTGAAATGATGACATGGAACAAATCAGTTCGGAAACCAATGCTTTTGGGGAGGGGGAATGAGGGAATGCCGATAAAATTATGATAAAATTACATCTTCATATAGGAATCTCATGGTTTCATTAACAATCACTTTCCCTGTCACCATCTTCCTCTGTCCTTAGTGTAAAAGACGTTTTGAGCGGGATTGCAAAGAGGCTGACCGAGCCCAGCAGTACTTTGAGAAAATGGATGCTGACATAAATGTTACGAAAGCAGATGTTGAAAAGGTAAGGTGAAAGCGAGAGTCTTTTTGTTTTTTTTCATTTCCTCTTTTAACGCTTGTCACGTATCCTCCCAGACTGCTGGTCCCCAAGTTCTTCTTTCTGATGCAACCACAAAAGGCCACTCAACTTGGGATTATTTTCATTTCCTGTCAACTTGGGGTGTGGGGTGTTAGTAGGAGGCTGGGGGGGTATCTAAAATTTGGGGGAATCTTCAGTGTTACGATTTGAGCTGCGTGTTGATTTCTTTAGTCACCAGGACGATTAACGTGGAGACTTAAACCATGAACATATCTTAAGGGGTGGTTTCTGCAGACTGTGGTTCTCTCTCTTAATGGCTTTTCAAAGAAAAAAATCGACCTCTTAAAAGCTGGAGCAGACTGCCCAGCGCCATCTGAAAGAGCTTGGCTGCTGGCACTGCTTCTGATAAAAAGATAAAGAAACTCACGCTAGTGGCCAGAGTTCTGATGGACTCATTCAGGTTGCTAACAGGTTGTAGCCCAAGGCTTGCATTGGGAGGTCCTCTCCAAAGCTTTTCCCAAAACGGGCTTGTGTTGTTGGCAATTAGGAACATTATTATAAAGCTTGTACTGTGTCTTCTTGTGGTTCCCTGTGTGTTTTTTCCCTAGAAGCTAAATTTTCTTTTTATAAAAGTCATCAATATGAGTGTAAACAAAATTAGGCTGTTAAAGAACCGTATTCATTCCTGACTGCCCAGGGCTGTTTTGGCATTCATAGCTTCATGCTTTTACGTGGGGAAAAGCACTGCGTTTTTGTAGATTTCTTTCACTTTTTGCCAGATAATTTGGAGATGAATTTGCTTGGAAAATAGTGTAAATTAGGTATTTAGTTATTTGCCCAATTCTGCCAAATTCCTTGCTTAAAGCCTAGGCATAGATTAGTATGGCTTCCTCTAAAATTACCTAGTATATCAGAAAACACATTCTTAATACCTATATTTGATCTTGAGTGGGGATATTTAGTTTACCAAAAGATACATTCATTTGCTGGTAAAATTACCATGCTCATAGTAACGTAACAGTCACTCAATCATGTCTGACTCTTTGCAACCCCATGGACTGCCACCCACTGGGCTCATCTGCTCATGGAATTCTCTAGGCAGGAATCCTGGAGTGGGTTGCCATTTCCTCCTCCAAGGGATCTTTCCTACCCAGGGTTTGAACCTGAGTCTCCTACATTAGCGGGCAGATTCTTTAACATTGAGCCACCTGCTGCTAAGTCATTTCAGTCGTGTCCGACTCTGTGCGACCCATAGACGGCAGCCCACCAGGCTCACCTGTCTCTGGGATTCTCCAGGCAAGAACACTGGAGTGGGTTGCCATTTCCTTCTCCAATGCATGAAAGTGAAGTCGCTCAGTCGTGTCTGACTCTTCGTGACCCCATGGACTGCAGCCTACCAGGCTCCTCCGTCCATGGGATTCTCTAGGCAAGAGTACTGGAGTTGGGTGCCATCGCCTTCTCCAACCTGAGAAGCCCCAAAATGCACCATAAATTACCATAAGTTCTCATGAAATGTTAATGCCCCAAAATATTTAATATGTTACTCAATTAAAATAGATTGACCCAAAGTTTATTTAAAAAAAAAATTGGAGGTTAAATGAACATAAAACTTTTGTATATTCATTTTATAGCCAGATGCCTTGCTAATAAACTCTTTTTATTTCTATTTTGGGGTTTTCCTTAGAGACAGTCGTAACAGCAGATAATGACAGTCTTATTTCTTCTTTTTCAGTCTTTATGCCTTTTATTTATTTTTCTTATCTTGCTCTTCTGGTTATGACCTCTTTTATCCTGGCAGAAGCAGTTATTGTGGACTTCCTTATCTCATTCTGGATAAAGAGAGTGCTTCAAATGTTTCCCCATTAAACATGATTATAATAAGCCTTTATCAGGCTTATTATAAGGGATTCCCTTTTTTTCGTATTTTGCCAAGAGGTTGTTTTTTTTAAACTCAACTTGATATTGAATATGATCAAATACCTTTTCTGTTTCCTTTAATCCATTAATGGACAGATTACGTTATTAAGTTTTCTTATATTGAACCAAATTAGCATTCCTGGGACTAGTATAACTAGATTTTGATGTATATATTTTTTTAATACAGAGCTGGATTTACATTATTAACATTTTACTTGAGATCTTGCATCGATGTTCATTGAAATCAGTTCAGTTCAGTCGCTCAGTCGTGTCCAACTCTTTGTGACCCCATGGACTGCAGCACGCCAAGTTTCCCTGTCCATCAACAATTCCCAGAGCTTACTCAAACTCATGTCCATTGAGTTGGTGATGCCATCCAACCATCTCATCCTCTGTCATCCCCTTCTCCTCCTACCTTCAGTCTTTCCCAGCATCAGGGTCTTTTCAAATGAGTCAGCTCTTCACATCAGGTGGCCAAAGTATTAGAGTTTCAGCTTCAGCATCAGTTGTTCCAGTGAATATTCAGGACTGATTCCCTTTAGGATGGACTGGTTGGATCTCCTTGCTGTCCAAGGGACTTTCAAGAGTCTTCTCCAACATCACAGTTCAAAGGCATCAATTCTTCAGCACTCAGCTTTCTTTATAGTCCAACTCTCACATCCATACATGACTACTGGAAAAACCACAGCTTTGACTAGACGGACCTCTGTTGGCAAAGTAATGTCTCTTTTTAATATGCTGTCTAGGTTGGTCATAACTTTCCTTCCAAGGAGTAAGCGTCTTTTAATTTCATGGCTGCAGTCACCATCTGCACTGATTTTGGAGCCCCCCAAAATAAAGTCTGTCACTGTTTCCATTGTTTCCACATCTATTTGCCAAGAAGTGATGGGACCAGATGCCATGATCTTAGTTTTCAGAATGTTGAGCTTTAAGCCAACTTTTTCACTTTCCTCTTTCACTTTCATCAAGAGGCTCTTTAGTTCTTCTTCACTTTCTGCCATAAGGGTGATGTCATCTGCATATCTGAGGTTGTTGATATTTCTCCTGGCAATCTTGATTCCAGCTTGTGCTTCATCTAGCCCAGCATCTCTCATGATGTACTCTGCATAGAAGTTAAATAAGCAGGGTGACAATATACAGCCTTGATGTACTCCTTTCCCATTTTGGAACCAGTCTGTTGTTCCATGTCCAGTTCTAACTGTTGCTTCTTGACCTGCATACAGATTTCTCAAGAGGCAGGTCAGGTGGTCTTGGTATTCTCATCTCTTTAAGAACTTTCCAGTTTGTGGTGATCCACACAAAGGCTTTGGCATAGTCAATGAAGCAGAAGTAGAATGTTTTTCTGGTTCATCGAAATAGAAACCTGGGGTTTTTCTTTCTTGGCTGTTCTAGTTTGCTATATTAGTTTTGGAGTGTTCCTTTTTATTTTCTAAATTATTATTTAGAAAATATTTGTGAGAGGAAATTAGGTTCCTTAAATGTTTTGTAATACTTTATAGTGGGAGAGTTTCTAGCTACTGATCTAATTCCTTTCTTGTCCTTGAGAGCATTCACTTTCCGCAAAATAAAATCTGATCCCACATGCAGTCTCCTGCCCTTACCTGCTGTTTTTACACAGGTGGAAATAGCATTCCAGATTTTGCATTCATAGTCCCAGCTTTTCTAGAGAGCTCACAGAATGCGCATTGTAGTACTTCTTGAAGCCACTGAGCCAGCCACTACTTGCGATCTTTAGCCTTTTTCTTCCTTTCTTTTTAAATTGAAGTATAATTGACTTACAATATTATATTAGTTTCAGGTGAACTTCACCTTTGTGTTAGTTAAGATCTCATGACATTGTAAAGGCTTACTCATGGTTGCTTCCAAATACTGAGTATGAAAAATTGCATATAGCCTGGCAAGCCTCCTATACCAGCATCACCACTGCCTTGTATTTCAGTCACATAAGAAGGTAGAAAACCCGTGAGATGGAGAAGACCGCGTGTGTGATTATAAATGTGTGTTCCTTGGAATTTCCACTCTGGCCCACACTTAAAGTGGGTTCTCCGGGAAGCTGTCTTTTCCTGGCTCACGGCCAGGGCAGGACCACATCAGTTTGAATTTCCCACTTAGGGTTTAGGGAATCCGCACCTGCTGGGTGAGTTCTGGGCCTTTGTGATTGTAAAAATTTCCAGGTGACTCTTTAGTTTTCCTCCCTTGGGTTGGGTCCAAGAGAGTTAATGTATCAGAAGCGCAATTTCTAAGTCGGGTTGCAGCTTTGGGACTTTTGAAAGGTGCTACCAAACTGAATTGCTCTTCTCAACTATTGTAACATTTCCAAGGATGCATTGTTACTTCTTATACTGGCAGTGTCATTTTGTTATGTTTATGGAAGTCCTATTCAGTCCTGCTCAGTTCAGTTGCTCAGTTGTGTCCGACTCTGTGACCCCATGGACTGCAGCACACCAGGCCTCCCTGTCCATCAGAAACTTCTGGAGTTTACCCAAGCTCATATCCATTGAGTTGGTGATGCCATCCAACCATCTCATCCTCTGTTGTCCCCTTCTATTTACCTCCTCCCTAAGGACATGCACTATCTAATGTTGATATTCTGGGACTTGCCTGGTAGTCCAGTGGCTAAGGCTGTGCTTCCAGTGCAAAGAGCCTGGGTTCAATTCCTGGTCAGGGAACCAGATCCCATGTGCCGCAACTAAGACCTGGGACAGCCAAATGAATAAAAATAAATAAATATTTAAAAAATAATAATAACAACAATAACTGTGCTTCTCCTGACACAAACTAGGGCACTTCACACTTAAAAAATAAGTAAACATCGGAATTCTTAAATTATTCTGTTTATGAATGTGACTTGAAGCACTGTAATTTCCCCACAGCAAAGCCATGATTTGATTGTTATTAGTTTTTGCATCATCTGTCACTAGTGAAGCCTCTTGTCAGGATCAAGCTGAAAGGAAGCAGTGTTTCAGTTCTTCGGGGCACTTAATGTAATTTCCCATCTTGACTTCTGAGAGGCTTCGGATCTATTATAAATATCTTTTCCTCCAGTTTCTGCAAATGATTCAATTACCCAGTTGTCTTCGAGGTGACTCCCCCTGCTTTTTCTGGCAGTCAGCTCCACAGCCCTTGGAATGATAAGCCTGTGTTTGCAAAGATACCGTCGCTGCTCCCACTACGAGTACGACGGACTTTCCTAAATCGCGCTTGTGTTTGATGACACCGTCCATGGGAACTGTGTGTGCGTGATGCATCTTCCAAGCTGCATAGGATCTGGGTGGGAGCCCGATTTTCTTTTCCTTTGGGGAGGTTAATGTTCCGCAGAGAGATTAGCTCTGTGTTCACACTGCCCAGATCTACCCCAGCCCACATTTGGCTTTGGGTTCACCTTGAGTATGTGTTTCGTCCTTTGCTTACAAGCAGGCATGTGTTAGCCTTGAGGTGCCCAGTTTAACTAAATGTAAATTTATATGTATAAAAAGACATTAAAAAAAAAACCCAAAAACCCACTGGCAGTCTTATCTCTGGGCCAGTGGACATATTTGGATGTCGTGATCATGCCATGTCCCTTAGAAGAATGATGGGGAAAGAAAGTCAGTTCAATGGAATGGTTTTTATTGGTGATGAAAACTCAAGGAGCTAGGCAGTCTCTCATCCCTTGCCAAGAGGCCGCTGTCAGAAAGTTTTGAATTTGAAGACTTGGAATGAGCTGTAGTGACTTGAAATGGGTAAGCTGGGTTTGTCAGAGAACCAGTATAGGGTGGAATAGGTCATCTTGTGGCCTGTGACCTACATATTCAGGTTGAAGGTAAGAGAAACTAGCCTTTTCCCCTCCCTTTTAATGAGATGGAAAAGATAATCCTTACTCTGTCTTGTAATATTGAGAGGTCAAAAGACTGCAAGGGAACACAGAACAATTAAGCCATATTATGTCTTACTCAGCTACAGGAGTCTCATGTAAAAAAAAAGTAATTAAAGCACTGAGAATAAGGTGAAGTATTCTCTGCTGTCCAGCCCTCCCCTTCCCAGACCCTCCTCGGGGTGGTCACTTTTGCCTCATGCTAAGTGTCCCTCTAGACCTTTTTTAAAAGATATTTTATTTGCTTACTTGGCTGTTCCGGGTTTTCGTTGGGGCACACAGGGTATTTCCTTGAGGTGCACGGACTCTCTAGTTGTGGCAGTGGGCTCCAGAGTGCATGGGCTCAGTAGTTATAGTGTGCACACTCAGCTGCTCCCTGGCACGTGGACGCCGATCCAGGTCCCCTGGGTTACAAGTCTTAACCACTGGACCACCAGGGAGGTCCCTCAGTTCAGTTCAGTCGCTCAGTCGTGTCCAACTCTTTGCGACCCCATGAATCACAGCACGCCAGGCCTCCCTGTCCATCACCAACTCCCCCCTAGACCTTTTCAAACGGGTGTTTATTGAGGTGTGATTTACATACCGTAGCGTGGCCACGTCTTATGTGGACAGCTCAATGAGTTTTTGCATATAAATGAAATTGTGTGCTAGGGCCCCAGATAAGGGATGTTCCTAAGACCCCAGTAGTCCCCCTGGGACCCTATCCCCACCCCAAAGTTATTATAATAATAATAACTGTTATCCTGACATGTGACGTATATTTGTTTAGCCTGTTTCTATAGTTCATACAAGTTATACCATCCGTATTCTCCCGTCTGGCTTCTCTAACTCAATATGGTGTCTGTGAGATTCATATTCTCGTCGCAAGTAAGGGAGGTGTGTGTTGCTGTGTGGCATCCATCGTGCAGATGTACAGTTTATCCGTCCTCAGGTTGGCAGATGTTCAGACTGTTTCCATGTTGAGGCCAAATGAAGACCAAAGCTCGTATGAACATGTGTACACACCTCAGTTGGCAGGCGCGGGCTCTCCTCCTTCTTAGTAGTGTGCCCGAGGCGGAACCCTGAGCCACAGGAGCGTATTTGGCGCAGTGTGCTGTCAGACCTTGACAAGGTGGCTTTACCAGTGGACACACCTCCAGCAGCGGCTCCTCACCCTCACCGAGGGTTGGTGGTCTCAGTCCTTCTATTTCAGCCTTTTTAATGAGTATGGAGTGGATTCTGGTGGTGTTTTCAATTTACCTTTATATTTCTTTGATAAAAAATGATGTTGAGCATCTTTTCATATGCTATTACCTGCTAGTTATAATAACCTGTTTTGTAAAATGCCCAAATCTTTAACTCATTTTAAAAGCAGACTCTCTTCTTTCTGGCATATGGTGGTTTAGTTGCTGAACTGTGTCTGACTCTTTGCCACCCGACGGATGGTAGCCCACCAGGCTCTTCTGTCCATGGGATTGAGCAGGCAAGAATACTGGAGTGGGTTGCTACTTCCTTCTCCAGGGGACCCAGGGATAGAACCTGTGACTCCTGCTTGGCAGGTAGATTCTTTACCACTGAGCTACCTGGATAGCCATATACATGTGTATGTATGTATATAGTTATACAGTTATCTTTGCCTGCCCCAATCAAGCTTTTTGACACACTTTTAATTACTATGTGGTTGACCTGTTAAAATTTTCATCACTACCATTGCAATATTGTTGTGTGATGGGAAAAGCCTAGACAACTGGAATATTATCATTTCCAAGTCACACATTTTCAAGGGTTAGGCTTAGAAGTACAGAGAGCCCAGCTCTCCGTGGCCCGTTCTTTCAGAAGCTCAGGACCAGTGCCGTCAGAGTGGACATGGGGCCAAAGGACTATTGTTCATGGTCCCCGTGAGCAATCAAGCTCTTCATGTATTCTCGATTTTGGAGGGGGGATGGTGGTAGAGTACAATGTATAAAGAAGTGGGCAGGAGACTTTTTAAAAAATATTTATTTATTTGACCATTCTGGATCTTAGTTGCAGCAAGTGGAGTCTTTGATCTTTCAGTTGCAGCGTGCAAACTCCTAGTTGCAGCATGCAGGATCTAGTTCTCTGACCAAGGATGGAACCTGGGCCCCCTGTGTTGGGAGCAGAGAGCCTTAGCCGCTGGACCAGCAGGGAAGTCCCAAGACTACTTTTAATGGAGTCAGTATTTCAAGCTTTTATACAGTTTGGAGATTACTCGTGGAGAATAAGAATTCTAAGTAGCCATTAATTTATTTTCATAAAAATGTTTCTAGTAATGTCTTTCTTGCAGTTTCCTTCCATTTGGTATAGTTCTAAATTTGGTGTAGAACTAAGTTCCAAATTTGTCTCTTTCTACGTAAACGTAGGCCCCCAGATGAGCTGCTCCATACTTTTTTTTTTTTTTAATTTAAGGGAATTCTAATGGAATCAGCATTTCATGGTCTTATTCTCATTTTTAAAAAACTTGTTTAAGTTTGTTTTATGGATATATCGTTGGTTAATAATGTGTTGGGAAAGACTGAGGGCGGGAGGAGAAGGAGACGACAGAAGATGAGATGGTTGGAAAGCATCACCGACTCAATGGACATGAGTTTGAGTAAACTCCGAGAGTTGGTGATGCACAGGGAGGCCTGGTGTGCTGCGGTCTGTGGGGTCGCAAAGGGTCGGACACAACTGAGCGGCTGGACTGAACTGAACTAATAGTGCGTTAACTTTTACTGTACAGCAGAATGATTCAGCTGTACATACACGTGCATTCTTTCTCATCTGCTTTGTCGCAGGGCACTGAATAATTCTCCCCGTGCATGCAGGAAGGCCTCGTTCTTTAGCCGTTCTCTATATAGTAGTTTGCATCTGCTAAGCCCAACCTCCCCGTCCATCCCTGCCTCACTCTCCCTCCCTCTCATCAACTGCAAGTCTGTTTTCTAAGCCTGTGAGTCTGTTTCTGTTTCACAGATAAGTTCATTTGTGTTGTATTTTTTTAGCGGGGGAGGGTTAACACTTTTTAAATTAATTTTTTAATTGGAGGATGATTGCCTTATATCGTTGTGTTAGTAGTATCTCCCTTTGTTGATAAAATTCCTGAGCTGTGAACTGTTCCCATCCATTGATTCATCCCCTCAGCCATTATCTATGGCCTGCATCCTGGCCAGGTGCCGGGTTGACCCAGATACCATCATGGACTCACTGCCTCCTTGACTTTAAGGAATTCACCTTTCACTCTCTTCCTAATATTCAGGGACTATATGGTGAGTTTTCCCACGTGTCCCCCTAGTACTTCTTGAATGCCATTCTGGTGACAAACACATTAAAGTCAGGTTTTATCTGTCCCTGTGCGTTGGAATAATAACACGCTAGACAGACGTGGAAGAGAAGCGGTGCCTAATCTCTGCTTCCTGATAACGCTGCAGCTGGCTAGTGCAGCGCTGGGATGAAAAGGAAAAGGTTATCAAAATGAATGGAATGTGCACTAATATTTCCTAACAGAGAGCACAGTGTTTTCTAAATGCATGCATTAAACTGAGTTCATCCATGTCAGGCAATGAATAATTCCCTTTCTCCAACTCGCCCTCGCCTTGTGACTGTTGGCTCTTACATAATTTCTAAATGCAAAATAGGATATTGTTTTAACAGAAACTGCAGTTCGTTTGGTTACGAGTAGCTGCAGAAATGGTTAGTGAGTTCGAGGTATGGTTTTTAAACTCCGGCATCCATTTCTCCTTTTCCTATATAGGTCTAGTGTCGTTTAACTTGTCTGATTCTTTGACTGCCAACATCTTCATTTTCTAGGCAGTTGTTTGCCATCTAATGGTTAGCTTGGCTTCTTAATTCAAATTCGTTGCAATTCTGAGTGTTGACCAACCAGAAGAATTCTCTATACCAATGTCAGTATTAAGCAAGAATGAAGGAGTTTACTTTGACTGATTATCAGTTTGATACTTATCTTAATAAAGCAAATTAAGTTTGCTAGTTTAGGAAGTTGCCCTCAGTTGGAATCAGGGATGCTGGCTCTGTGAAGCACAAACAGGGCAAAGTTGTTCTTACTGAAGCCAGCTGAGTAGCAGAGTGTTAAATTTTTTTACCATTTGGGGAAACATTCTCTAGCAAGATGACTACTTTAGTCGTTGTACGTATAAGGAATTGTACTATTAAATTTTTTTCTCTTCCCTCGCTGTAACTACGAGGTTGACATCTTTATTAAACATGTGAATATCTTTAGTGCTTTCCCCAAATTTGCTTTGTAACAAATGTCTGCCTGGTTATCTGAAGGGATTGTTCACTGTAACAATTTAGAAAACAATTTTTTTTTTCCAAAAGAGGAAGTGGTTAGCATGAATGCAGGAAACAAATTTTGCAACGGCAGCTTGATCTTTTACTTAAAAATTTGTTTTGTTTGCAACAAGAGAAAATGTATAGAATTTAAAATGGATATTGTTGCTGTAACTATTCTTTAAAAGAGAATCAATGTTCAAATCAAAGATGCCCATAAAAGTCACTTTCGTTACCCTCGTGTTTACATCTGTCCTGTAAGCAGTCATATCTCTAGTTTGTTTTAATTTACTTATCAGTGTGCCTGTATTGAACAGACATCGCTTTCCATTGTTTTGATGCTTAATATTTGTCCTGAGTAATAATGGATGTGTTTTCTTCTTTTGATGCTTCCCATGGGAAATGGAATTTAATGGGAATTCCCCCAAATTATTAAATATAGAATACATGTATTTATATTTGGAAATGGGACACAGCTTTTATCTATGTCATAAATGAATATTAGCATGATGAAGGTTTTTTTTAAGGCTACACTCAATATTTAAAAATTGAATTTGTGATGGGAATGTCAGAACATAAAATTATTTACTATGGTTAAATGTTTCACATACCAGATACTCTTAAAGTTGCATTCAGCTCCCAGTTTTAGTTCATTTGCTAGTGATTACTACAGTCTCTATGTGGTTGACCTTGATTTTTGCTTATTTGCTTTGAAAATAAGTGGTTTTTGCACAGCAAATGGAGTTTGGGTAAATGTTTAAAAAGAAACAGGAAAGTCAAAATGTCAAAATCTCAGAGTATCAGAAATGTTGGGGGTGGGGGTGCTGCCCAAAGTAAGAATTCTGCACTCCCGCCGCAAGGGGCACAGGTTCGATTCCTGATCCTTCCTGGTTTGGGAAGATCCTGCATGCTGTGCAGCATGCCTCCCCGCCCCCCCAAAAAAAGAATAAATACTTTTAAGAGCCTCTTCAGTGAAATATTTCCAGTATACATGATTTACATGAACATGCTAACATCAAGATCTATCTCAGCTCTGCTTTAGTACTGCTAACAGCAAGCCTCTAAGTAAATGTTCAAACTAGCAATAGGGTGAGGATGATAGTTCATTCCCATACCCTAGATCTGAAAATAAAAATGAATTGAATAAAACATGAAGTGAATACAAACACTCATATGACTATATGAACATGAATGTAAACTAAAATGAATTTAAATAACAATGGTATTTACTTATTTGGGGGGGGGTGTGTGTGTAGCTTCAATTCTTGGCATTTCCATCGTGCCCTTCACTGTTCTAAAGGCTTTTGTATGGCAAGTCATTTAATAAAATGTTTTAATTTTTACTAGTAGTAAATGGTCTGACTTGGCCAGGAACTGTGTCTTGATGCCACACAGATAAGTGTTCTTATCTTGTTTCTGTCATTTGATAATGGGCTGGTGTGATGCACTTTACTTCATCTCTGAGCCTGTTTCTTACTCTGTAAAATAAGGATAATATTATACACTTCAAGGGCTGGCTGAGAGGTTTCAGTGGTACATGATGTAGGAAAACAGAGCCCATGTTTGGATGCAAAGTCATTGGTAGACACTATTATCATCTGTATTTTCCTTGTTGGGGTTCTTTTGGTTGCTTCAGACTCTTCTTAGTTCTTCTCCCTTCAACCTGCTGTGAATCAATTAAGTGTATTTTATTTTATCTTCTTGTTGTTGTTTTTGGCCATGCCACAGGGCAAGTAGGATCTTAGTTCCCCAGCCAGGGATTGAATCTGCACTCCCGCAGTGGCAGCACAAGGTCTTAACCAGTGGACTGCCAGGGAAGTCCCTGATTAAGTGTATTTTAAACATCCAAGGCATTTGCTAGAGTATTTATTGGACCAATAGTTCAGAGCATCAGTAAGGTTATAAGGGAATATCGTTCATAAGGGCCTTGGTTAGCAGATAACAAAGAGATGGAGAGAGAAGGAAAACTCAGTTACAGAATAAGATAATGTTTATATGCAAAGCTGCCTATGGTGAAAATATTCAGAGCAGCAGTAGTTAAAAAATTACTGAGGGCCTTCCCTCGTGGTCCAGTGGCTCAGACTCCATGTTCCCAATGCAGGGGTCCAGCTGGGTTCCATCACTAGTCAGAAAACTGGTCAGAACTAAGGATTCATATGCCACACTAAAAATAAAGATTCTGCATGCCACAACTAAAAGATCCCATGTGCTTCAACTAAGACCTGGTGTAGCCAAATAATTTAAAAAACAATGAGGCACATCATATGTGGAATTACCTGGTGTGGTGACCAGCAAATACTAGGAGCTCAAAAGTTGCTCATAGATTCAGCATCTGGAAAAGCCCTACATGGATGAAAGATTGTTGGGATAGAGCTGAAGGAAGAATCAGGAGTTGAGTATGATGGATTGGTAGAAATTGAATAGATAAAGCAGAGAGGGAGCCTCTGAGATGAAAAGAATTTCATCCCAGGCACTGAGGGTAGCATGCTGATGATATGAACAGAACAGGGGGCTGAGGAGGGTCTCCTGGAGAGATGATGTGAGAACAGATTGTGAAGGATATCAAGAGTAAAATGAGAGAATAAGGGTGATCCACGTAAAATGCTGTTGAACCAACTTCTCAAAACATTTACACTGGGAACATGTTTTATTTTTTTCTGAAAGGATTTCAGTCCTTACCATAATTCTTTCATCCCTCTATAGATTAAAAAAAAGGTAAGGCTATCAATGTTAAATTGCCATTAACCTAAAGTGGCCTTGATGGATATGGGAGAGCTGAGACTGAAGCATATTTCAATGAATTCTTTCTGAATTAAGCGTTCCTGCCAGTGTACCATATGATTTCACTCCTGGATTATATAGTAAATGAGCTCTTTGTTGTTAACCACTGTTCTTGTCTACAGAACTCGGCCAGGGATAGTGGGTTGGGAATACATGATAAATAGCAATCGAAGCCTCAGTGTATACAAGGGGTCCAATAAGGAGAACTGGGCCCCAGGGATGGTCTAGAGGGGGCAGCCATGTCTTCGCCATCTATCCACACAGCCATAGACATGTGCTCAGGCACGCTTAATGTTGTTCCTTCTTGCATATTATTCCCTTCTCAGGGAACATTTTAAATTTATATTAAATATTTTTTAAAATATTTTAAATTTTACATGTTTTAAATTAAATTTCCTCCTTCCTGGATGACGTTGTTTTTATTTTTTTCCATAAGGGTATGTGGGCTTGGTGGCTCAAATGGTAAAGAATCTGTCTGCAATGCAGGAGACCCAGGTTCGATCCCTGGGATGGGAAGATCCCCTGGAGAAGAGCGTGGCAACCCACTCCAGTATTCTTGCCTGGAGAGTTCCATGGACAGAGGGGCCTGATGGGCTACAGTCCATGGGGTCACAAAGAGTAGAGCACGACTGAGTGACTAACGCTAACACTTTCTTTTCACTTGTGAATCATAAGTTGTTTATTTGTCTGGAATGTTTTTACTGTGTCCTCACTCTAATATGATAGTTTAGTTAGGTATAGAATTCTAAGCTGACAATGATTTTCTCTAAACATTTTTGAAAACCTCATTCCATTGTCTTTTTTCCTTGATTGTTCCTCTTGGGAAGCTGACTAACTACTTAATAACATTCTTTTTATGGGTATTTGACTGTTCACCCTATCTGTTAAGACCTTATCTTTGCTTTTGGTGTTCTTTTGGTGTGTTGACATCTCTGTGTTATTTCAAAGTACAGACTTTTTGATTCTCATTTACTCTGCTTGGGATTCATTGGGGACTTGTTTCTTTCATCTATGTAGGAAAACTCTCAGGTGTTAACTCTGCAGATACACCTCTCTTTTCATTCTCTCTAATTGTCAGTTCTGGGACTCAGATGTGTATGAAACTTTTCATTCTGTGTCTCTCATTTTCTTATGATTTCTTTTGATTCTTTTATTTCTTTTATCACTTTTAAATGTTCTTCTCTTGTATTTTCTTTAAATTGTTCTTTTAGCTCAAGATTTTTTTAAAAAAACAATAACTTTATTTATTTGACTGCACCATTCAGCATGTGGGATCTTAGTTCCCCAACCAGGGATCAAACCTGGGCCCCTGCATTGGAAGTAGTCTTAACCAATGGACCGGCAGGGAAGTCCCTTAGCTCAAGTTTCTATGGTGCTAGTTTTTCTCCCTATTGTGTCAGCTCTCTCAGTCGTTTATTTCCTTGTGCTTTTATGATTGTTAATATTATTATTTTTTTGTATGAACATATCTTCAGCAGGGATGCACTTTTTCCTCTGGGAATCCTAGAGGAAATAACTATTGTGACTTGGGTAATGAGAATGAACAGCTGCTCACCAAACACCTCAGATTTCTTTTTTTTTTAACTGAAATATAATTTTTTAATAATGTTTCATGTACACAGCAAAGTGATTCAGTGATACATATGTATATATATATATAGGTATGTGTGTGTGTGAAAGTCACTTAGTCATGTCCAACTCTTTGCAACCCCACGAACTATACAGTCCATGGGATTCTCCAATCTAGAGTACTGGAGTGGCTAGCTGTTCCCTTCTCCGGGGGATCTTCCTGACCCAGGGATCAAACCCACATCTCTCACATTGCAAGCAGATTCTTTGCCAGCTGAGCCACCAGGGAAGCCCAAGAATACTGGAGTGGGTAGTCTATCCCTTCTCCAGTGGATCTTCCTGACCCAGGAATCAAACTGGGGTCTCCTGCATTGCAGGCAGATTCTTTGCCAGCTGAGCCACCAGGAAAGCCCATATATATGTATATACATGTACTTTTCCAGATTCTATTCCATTACAAGTTACTACAAGGTAGTGAATATAGTTCCCTGTGCTACATAGTTAGTCATCGTTGTTTATTTTATATATAGTAGTGTGTATCTGTTAACCCCAAATTCCTAATTTATCCCCCTCACATTTTTCCTTTGATAACCATAAGTTTGTTTACTGTGTTTGCGAGTCTATTTTTGTTTTGTAGATAAGTTTATTTGTATCATTTTTAAAAATATTCCACACGTAAGTTATATTATGTGGTATTTGTCTTTCTCTGACTCCACTTACTGTGATTATCTCTAGATCCATCCATGTTGCTACAAATGGCATTATTTCATTGTTTTTCATGGCTAAGTAATATTTCAGTGTGTGTGTGTGTGTATCTCAGATTTCACGGTATTTCATTTCTTTCCCTGGGGTATATAAGATGATTAATTTTTTTCACCCTTCTACGGAATGTATCTTCTGTAGAACTGCATTCCAGAGTGCTTTCAGTATATTTGTTCTTCACAATAATGCCACAGCCACAGAGAACAATGTTCATTGTTTATCATCATACAGTTAAGTCATTAACTTTCCAGAATCTCAGCTGTTCTCATCAGCTGCGCATATATGGAACCTCATGAGTGTCATATTTTGGGGTGATGTTATTCATTAAGGGGGAAAAGGGAAGAGAAAGAGATAATCAACGTCAATCTACTGTGACTAAAAACTCAAGACCCTTGCCAAATATAATGTGTTAGAAACCAGGGAGGAGGAGAGGACCAAGTCTTGGAGACCATGGTTTCTATTTGACCAAGATCTCTGAGCTCATACCACGTTTGTTTTCACCAGCTTACCTTGGAGGTATGCCAGCATCAAGATAAATTATATCAGCAGTGGCTTTTCTTCCAGCAGAAATTGTAGCTCACCTTCTAATTCTACTTTTAAAATAAGGCAACTGGGGTGTAGGGAAACAGAAGCCTTTTCTTAAAAACTGTTTAGCAAGTGAATGGCCCATGAGAGATTGAGATGCTGGTCTCATTTGCTATCTTTCCATATTCTCTCCTTTCTATTTCAGTGACTGGGTACCAAAGTAACCTACAATACTGGGGCTAGAACTTGTAAGCCTGTTTAAAAAAAAAAAAATCAGGAAATTGCTGGAATACTTCAGGCATATTTCTTTGGTTAACTTATTTTGAAGTTTTTCCCTGTTCTGTATTTTAGCTGGCCTTATAATTTATCAAAGAAAGACAGGCTCATTGTTTTGGCAAGTCCCTGGTCTGGAAGCCTCCAACAAAAACTCACAGCACTCTGTCTGAATAGGAATTTTTAAATGCATGCCTAGCCTTGAACTGAAAATCTATTCTAGATGCAACGGTTTGCTGGGAAATTGAAACAATGCCATCTATCACACAACAACATTACTCCAGATAGAGAGCTCCTTCTCTTCCTGTGTTAATGGCCTTCCTACTATACCTCTCAGAGCAGGGTGTGTGTGTGTGTGTGTGTGTGTGTGTGTGTGTGTACCTCAAAGACAAGCCATACTGCTTCAGTCTTTCACTGTTTCTGGAATTCTGCATAGAATTTGCCTCTTTCACTAAGCTTTTTAGCAAACTAAATTAAACATCACTTTTAAAAGTGATCATTAGTGATGTTTTTTTTTTAATAATAATGAAGGTATTTTGTAAATACTGCTTTGGAAACTTAAATTAAATCATATATAGCTTTCACTTTTCCTTACTCAATACTCTTTCAAATTATTTTTTCTTCCAAGCCACACAATTTTCTTGTTGTTCAGCTGCTCAGTCGTGTCTGATTCTTTGCAACCTTGTGGATTGCAGCACACCAGGCTTCCCTGTCGTTCACCATCTTCTGGAGCTTGCTCAAACTCAGGTTCATTGTGTCAGTGATGCATCCAACCATCTCATCCTCTGTCGCCCCCTTTTCTTCCTGCCTTCATTCTTTCCCAGCATCAGGGTCTTTTCCAGTAAGTCACCACTTTGCAGCAGGTGGCCAAAATATTGGAGCTTCAGCTTTAGCATCCGTCCTTCCAGTGAATATTCAGGATTGATTGGTTGGATCTTCTTGCAGTCCAAGGGACTCTCAAGAGTGTTCTCCAGCACCACAATTCAAAAGCATCAATTCTTTGGTGCTCAGCTTTCTTTATGGTCCAACTTTCATATCCATACCTGACTACTGGAAACACCATAGCTTTGACTATACAAATCTTTGTTGGCAAACTAATGTCTCTGCTTTTTAATATGCTACCTAGGTTTGTCATATCTTTTCTTCCAAGGAGCAAGCGTCTTAATTTCATGGCCGCAGTCACCATCTGCAGTGATTTTGGAGCCCAAGAAAATTAAGTCTGTTACTGTTTCCATTGTTTCCCCATCTATTTGCCATGAAATGATGGGACTGGATGCCATGACCTTCATTTTTTGAATGTTGAGTTTTAAGCCAGCTTTTTCACACTCCTCTTGAACCTTCATCCAGAGGCTCTTTAGTTCCTCTTTGCCTTCTGCCGTGAGGGTGATGTCATCTGCATACCTGAGGTTATTGGTATTTCTCCTGGCAATCTTGATTCCAGCTTATACTTCCTCCAGCCTGGCATTTCACATGATGTATATACAATAGGTTAAATAAGCAGGGTGCTACACAATAGTATGACATATAATTAATCAATTACGTTGCTGGACATTGTCTCAAATTATTAGCTGTGATAAACAATATTTTGTGGATTTGTTTATGAACATTGAAGATTATTTCGTTAGAATAAATTCCCAGAAGTAGAATTGCTAAGTCAAAGACTAGGGTGAAATCAGTTTTGCTTCTAATCATTAACAAATCTTAGAGAAATTCAGTCTAGCAGTTAGAAGTTTCAGGGATTCTTAAAAGAGTGCTATTTTTCTGATCTCAGAAATACCTGTTGGAACTTCCCTGATGGTCCAGTGGTTAAGACTCTGTGCTTCCACCATAGGGAGCATGGGTTTGATCCCTGGTCAGGGCACTAAGATGCCGAGTGGTGCAGCAAAATTAGTAAATTTAAAAAATAAAATATCTAGGGCTTCCCTGGTGGCTCAGTGGTAAAGAATCCCCCTGCCAACGCAGGAGATGCGGATTCTGTCCCTGGTCTGGGAAGATCCCGCATGCCACAGAGCAACTGAGCCGCAACCACTGAGTCCACGTGCCCTAAAGCTCTGCAACAAGAGAAGCCACAGCAACGAGAAGCCTGCACACTGCAAGGAAGAGCAGCCCCTGCCCGCTGCAACTAGAAAAAAGCCCGCACAGCTGTGAAGACCCAGCACAGCCAAACCAACCAACCAACCAACCTAAAAAATGGGTTATAATATCCTTGTATGCCATGAAAACATGTGCATTTCTTCCCATTAACCTGGCCACATCCAGAAGGCAAGGTGCTCCAATCGCCGGAGCTGCTGGTGACTCTGAGACACACCAACTTTGCCAGCTGTTGACTGGCGATCATTGTAGCATGGTGGTATCATTCATTTAGTGATGGCCTTGCTGCTGTGTTCTTGGAACTTTCACCAGAAAGTTCCCGAGGCTACTCTACCTCCTCTCCGTGTCACCTGGGGTCCTGTTGTCAGTGTTACCGGTGATTATCAGAAAATGGGGTGTGCAGGGACTTTGCTTTCTAAACCGTACAATTTTATAAATTTGAATTAGCTACCACAAGCATATTTTTGTTACCAGGTGAAAAAAAAAAAGAACTGATGAAGATGGAGAGAAGTCAGATAACCCAGATTATAAAACTAGTGTGTTTAATTTTATCTATGACATGAAGTCAGCAGCTCAGGTAGCTTGCAGAAGCGTGAGGCGAGAGCCAGGTGCCCTGCTGCATTCTTGCTGTGCCTCCAGTCCAGGCTGCGTGCCCTTTTGGAATGCTGTATGCTGGTTTCCGGGGCTGATGGCTAGGCCATCTGCCCCCTAAGTGGAGCTGCTGCAATTTGCTGGCTATTGAATAATAAATATGGGCAGTCTTAGCTGTGGTGCAGAATAGTAAATTCAGAATACAATCTTGATTTAGCCTCCCTTTTCCTCCTGGCCTAAAATACAATTGGTTTCTCATCATGCTGAGAGTTCCTTGAACTGCAACGAGATCAAACATGTTGATCCTAAAGGAAGTCAACCCCAAATATTCACTGGAAGGACTGATGCTGAAACTGAAGCTCCAATAATCCAGCCACCTGATGAAAAGAGATAACTCATTGGAAAAGAGCCTGATGCTGGCAAAGATTGAAGGCAGAAGAAGAGAGTGGCAGAGGAGGAGATGGTTAGATAGCATCACTGCCTCAATGGACATGAATTGGAGCAAACCCTGGGAGACAGTGGAGCACAGAGGAGCCTGGTGTGCTGCCGTCCGCAGGGTCTCGAGATGGACACGACCGAGCGCCTGAACAATGACATGATGATGATAAAATAAAATACTGCAAGTCCAGCTTCTCCAGAAGATGCTTACTGCTGTTGGAACTACGACTGATGAAACCCTCTACACTGTGTTCCCCCAATTTTTGGTAATCAAACAGGCCCTTTCTAAGTTGTTACATTACATACTTCAACCCAAGGGAAAAAATGACTTTTCAAAGCTCTGAGTTCTTCTGCAATAAATAGTTTGTCATTTAAGGAACAGCAATGGATACAGTTCTGGGAAGTCTGAGGACATGTTCAAAAAATTAATATATCTCATGAGACTTCCCTGGTGGTCCAGCGGTTATGCATCTGCCTGCCACTGCAGGGGACACAGGTTCGATCCCTGGTCCGGGAACTAAGATCCCCGACACGTGCATGCTCGGTCGCTTCAGTCATGTCCGACCCTTTGTGACCCTATAGGCTGTAGCCTGCCAGGCTCCCCCTCTCCATGGGATTCTCCAGGCATGGATACTGGAGTGGGTTGCCATTCCCTTCTCCACGGGAAATTCCTGATCCAGGGATCGAACCTGCATCTACATTGGCAAGCGGGTTGCTTAAGATCCCTCATTCCACAGCTACTGAATGGGCATGCTCTGGAGCCCCTGAGCCACAAGAGAAGCCATGTTACATTTCATTATGTATATGAGTTAGGGTATGGGGATCAAACTTGTTGATCCTAAAAGAAATCAACCCTGAATATTCATTGGAAGGACTGATGCTGAAGCTGAAACTCCAATACTTTGGCCACCTGATGCGAAGAGCTGACTCATTGGAAAAGACCCTGATGCTGGGAAAGATTGAAGGTGGGAGGAGAGGGGGATGACAGAGGATGAGATGGTTGGCAGGCATCACCGACTCAATGGACATGAGTTTGAGTAAACTCTGGGAGTTGGTGATGGACAGGGAAGCCTGGCGTGCTGCAGTCGGACCAAGAGTCGGACACGGCTGAGCGACTGAACTAAACTGATGTATATGAATAGAACCAGTCTGTATTTGCTCATTTCGTTAAAAGGTCAAAAGCCATAAGAAGTCCTGGTAAAAGATGTGAGGGTATAAAATAGTAAGAAAATCCACGACGTTCCCCAAATGAAAGTAAACACATCCCTCGGTACGGCTCATCTTCTCTGTTTATGACTGAGACTCAGCCAGCAGTGCTCTTTTCTTAATGAATTGAACAGGAAGTAACTGCACATTTTGGCCATGCTGATCATCTAAATTTAACTAACTAAATGGATTATAGTATTTTTGTCTTTAAACCCATTAGGATTTAGAAGCATTGGGCTGCAGCTTGGTTTCTAAAATATGGTTTCCTTTATTTAGAAACTGTAACTCTGACCTTTGAAGCAGATGTCAATAAGACGATGTTAAGAATTACCAAGCAGTGAGGTCACACTTAAGTGATACATACTTAGGCCAATTTGGATTTATTTGGGGAGATTCCCAAGGATTTGTTAAAGAAATTCCACAGTTCAAGCTCAGTCTTTCTGACTGACAGTGAAAGTGGTGTAGCTCTTATTTAAAGATCTCTGTGACTTATGGCCTGAGGCAATTGTGGTCATTGTGGACTTTTTTAGAATATTATCTCTAAATTCTGTAACTCTGACTGGTTGAAAAAAAAAATCCTCTGAACGTCTCTCTGCCCCCCAGTAATGTTGCCACAAGATGCTTTATCTTTTATTCTTAGATGGGAACTTGAATGAAAAGAAATAGCTGATGGTCTTGCCGAGGATGGAAATACTGTACCTCTTTAAGATAATAGTTGCTATTTTTAGACAGACTTACAAAGAGCTGGGAAATGGTGATGCTTCTAATCTTCATGCAGCCTTAGGCATGAGGAGATGCACTCTCGAAAATATCTAGTTATTTAGCAGTTTCTCCAAATAAGTTTTTGAAAATACTTTATTTTTAAAAGCATATTTGTAATAATGAGTAAGTGACTCAGCCCTGGTGTTTGAGAGAGACTCTTGACGTTCCAGCACAAAGTAAACATCACAGCTTATGAAACCAAAATAGATTTCCATAGTCAATCTTAGTCAGAACAATGGTACATTCCTGGGCCTGGAGTTCAACAGTGGGTATTAATTCAAAGCAGCTGAATCCTGGGATGAGAGTAAGACAGCCCTGTCTTCCCACTGTGGTCTGGCAGAACGTGAAATGTGACGATATTTTGCTGCTTCTAAATGTTGCTTTATCTTTTTAGTGGGTCAGAGACAGACTGTAGATATACGAAGGCTTTTGCATACTGATGGCCAAGATTTTTCTTTTCAGAAAACTGCCCGAGACATAATGCTTCTTTCACAAAAGATAGACCAGTTCCTTCCCTCTGGAGTCTGTTTTCTTCCGTTCTCCAGGCTGGATTTTATCTTCTTTATCTCCGTTTCTTCCGTAGTTTACATGTAGCGGTCACCAAGTTGTATTTGGGGATTACAGCGTATGGGCATTGTGAAACAGTTATGAGTTGATATGCTTATGAAAGCAATTATGGGCTCCCCTGGTGACTCACTGGTAAAGAATCCGCCTGCCAGTGCAGGAGATCTGAGTTCAGTCCCTGGGTCGGCAAGATCCCCTGGAGAAGGAAATGAAATGGCAATCCACTCCAGTATTCTTGCCTGGGAAATCCCATGAACAGAGGAACCTGGTGGGCTATAGTCCATGGAGTCGCAAGAGAGTCAGACACGAATTAGCGACTAAACAACAACAGAAAATAATTATCTAGCCAAAGCAGAAACATTATTAGAGATTCTGAGTAGTTCAGAGGAAGGAGGGTAACAGGCACTTCCAGTCAGGTGGTCCTGGGGCACCTCCGACAGGCTTGCCTCCAGTTCTCATGAGTAAAATATTCCGCAGTCATTATGATGAATGGATTGTCAGGAAGCATTGATCTGCTGATGTGGGCTGTGTGTGTGTGTGTGTGCACGCACACATACGTGCGTGTTTACTGATGACATTCTGGCCCTTGTTTCAGAACTAAGCTATGTTCAGTTTTCACCAAGTTGGATCATTTCTCCAAAATAAATCAGGAGATGCTCCACCTTGGTACTCCTCATTTATAAAAGAGATGAAGGAACCTGCCTGCCCTGGGGATTTTCTGACTTTTTTCTGAGGAAGGTTTATGAATGAAGTAGAGAATTTTTTAGAAATGGCGGCCGGCGGCGGGGGTGGGGGTGGTGGTGCGGCGGGGTCTACCTGGGAATTTCCTTGGTGGTGGGTTGTCATTGTCCCTTTTTTTTCCCGTAGTCCCAGCAGAGTGAGACATGATAAAACTCGGTAACTGAAAGAGTTAAAAGGGCTTTTGCGTTGGTTGCATCAGGGGAGCAGATGGAGTGCCCGTAGGTGGGGAGGCTACTGTTTAAACGGAGGGGGGTTACTGTGTATTGGCAGGGCGTGGATTTTACAGGGTAGCCGGGGACTGGCTAGTACATGCGCTGGGGAGCGCAGTAAAGCGGAAGCCGAAGCATATGGTCAGGAAGGGCGCTAAGAGGCCGCCGACAAAGAGGAAGGACGCGGCAGCTGCGCGAATAACGGAGGGGAGATGAGACGTTGGTAAATTGGGTCTTAAGAAACTAAGAAATCTCAGGTGATAAGGAAATCAGTTTGGCAATGTTAATACTGATACTGCACTAGGGAAGCGTTTACCGAGGAACAGAGAAGGGAATAAAGCAAGCAGGTCTGAATGGCCCACCGTGGCTTCACAGAGACACGGAGGAGCGAAGCCTGTCGAGGAAGTGAGATCAGGTTAAGCCTTCAAGTCACAGAGGCAGGAAACCAATAAAGGACGTTGAGATGCAAAGAAACCGACCTGGAACCAGCGACGAGACAGGGGGTAGCACAGACAGACACCTCCAACCTTTCTTCTTCGTGTTGGCATTTGAATGGTTCTCTGTTTTTCCTTTATCTCTAAAATAAAAAAGTTTCAGTAAAACAAAGCAAAACAAGCAACCAGACAAAAGTTGCCTTGGTTGGGTTGGAACAAGGCCCTTCTCCTGTTGTGTTCTTGGCTTGGTGTGGTGAGTTTGCCAAGCACACAGGCCAAGCCATCTCTTCATCTGGCAGGAGGTAGTTTTTGTCCTGCGTGGACCTCAGGTCGTCTTAGAGATTCATGAGATTATATTTATCAAGGCACCTCCAAAGGAATCTGAGGAGCTAATACCAGCATAACAATCGTTGATATTTGTGGAGGACTTTAGGCTTTTCAGACATTCTTGTTTGAACTTTCAAATCGATTACGCAGCTTGTCGGTAATAGCCTCTTTCTTGTTTGTGTGTGATTAACCAAAATATGAATTAAAAGAGAGAAACAAATTTAGGAATTCTCTTATTATTTAGGAGAAAAGCAATGCAATAAAACATTGGAAAAGACCCTGATACTGGGAAAGATTGAAGGCAGGAGAGAAGGGAGCGACAGAGGATGAAATAGTTGGATGGCATCACTGACGCCATGGACATTAGTTTGAGCAAACTCCAGGAGATAGTGAAGGACAGGGAAGCCTGGTGTGCTATAGTCAATGGGGTCAAAAAGAGTCAGACACAACTGAGCAACTGAAAGACACACACA
The DNA here is from genome assembly GCF_032405125.1 of Capricornis sumatraensis. NCBI lineage: Eukaryota > Metazoa > Chordata > Mammalia > Artiodactyla > Bovidae > Capricornis > Capricornis sumatraensis. Next base: position 6,661,475 of record NC_091069.1, read on the forward strand.
CACACACACGGCTCAAAGAGGGCACCATACTTAGTGCCACTTTAAAATATATTCTGAAAAAAAACACAGTGGAGAGTTTTAGAAAGACCCCTATAGATTAGTGGTTCACACGCCTTTTTAATTCATGAACTCCTTTGATAATTGGGTAAAAAAAAATTATGGACCCCCTGTCCCCGACTCAAAAAAATAAAAAGTATGATCAGAGGTTCCCACAAGGGAAGCTAAATCTTGGTAATAAATATGTGAATTGGGCCAAGTGTAGACAATAAAGAATGTTGGTACGTTTCAAAGTGGAAAGTCGTGCCACATTAAGGCAAGAATGGTGGGGTTTGTGAAAATCGAAGTGTAGTTGATGAGTTGGATGGATAGCATCAGTGGACTCCACAGAAATGAATCTGAGCAAACTCCAGGAGATAATGAAGGACAGAGGAGCGTAGCATGCTGCAGTCCATGGGGTCGCAAAGAATCGGACACGACTTACTGAATGAACAACAGTAGTTGTTTTATCATAATATGTTAGTTTCAGGTGTTGGCTCTATTTCCCTGTGCTATACAGTGCGTCCTTGTTGCTTATCTATTATAAATACAGCAGTTTGAATCATTAATCTCATGCCCATAATTTGTCCCTTTCCCTTTTGATAGTCACAAGTTTTGTTTTCTATATCTGTGAGTCTGATAATCATTTGTAATATTTTTTTTTTAGATTCCACCTGTAAGTGATCTCTTACAGTATTTGTCTTTCTCTATCTGACTTATTTCGCTAAACATAATAGTCCTTAGGTCCATTCACGTTGCCACATGGAAGAATTTCATTCTTTTTTATGGTTGAGTAATATTCCATTAGTGTTCCAAGACATAGCTCAGATGGTAAAAGAATCTGCCTGCAATGTAGGAGACCCGGTTTTGATCCCTGGGCCGGGAAGATCCCCTGGAGAAGGAAATGGCAACCCACTCCAGTATTCTAGGCTGGAGAATCCCATGGACAGAGGAGCCTGGCAAGTCACAGTTCGTGGGGTCGCAAAGAGTTGGACACGACTGAGCGACTAACACACAATATTCCATTGCGTGTGTATACCATATCTTCCTACTCCATGCAGCTGTTGGTGGGTGCTTGAGTTGCTTCTCTGACGTGACTGTTGTAAATAGTGCCGCTATGGACACTGGGGTGCACATATCTGTTTTTCTAGATGTACACTCAGGAGTGGACTTGCTAGATCGTATGGTAGTTCAATTTTTACTTTTTTGAGGAACCTGCATATTGTCTTCCGTAGGGGCTGTACCAATTCACAATGTACAGGGGTTCCCTTCTCTCTGCATCCTCACCAACATTTGTTATTGCAGACTTTTCCTAATAGCCATTTTGACAGGTGCAAGCTGATAGTTCACTGTTGTTTTGATTTGCACTTCTCTAATAGTTTGTGATGTCGAGCATCTTTTCATGTGCCTATTGGCCATCTGTGGGTCTTCTTTGGAGAAATGTGTCTTCAGATCTTCTGCCCTATTTTGGATTGGGTTGTTTAAACAATTTTCAAAAAAACCCAGCACCTGGTAAATAGGATACATTTGAGGAAAATGTGACACCCCCTCCCCGCAGTCCCTCCAGTTTGCAATCCTAGGCTTTTATATATTATGGATAAACATGGGAAGTTCTCATTTTTTGCCCTAAGGCACGACAACAAGCTCAAACACGTCATCAAATGGCAGAGGAGAGCAAAACAGATTACTCATCGATTCTACAGAAATTCAACCATGAGCAGCATGAGTATTACCACACTCACATTCCAAACATCTTTCAGGTAAGTGGTTCAGCTCTCTCAGATTTGCTTGGCTTAGAAACAAGTTACTTGGAATCATGATTTCCAAGTATTTATAGCATTCTAAATTTCCTCTAACTCAAATCACTTAAAAAAAAAAAATTTCAGATTAAGCACATACTGACATTAAGATGAAACATAACACGAATTTCAAGATTAATCAACAGACTTTGTAAGTTTGCTTGGTTTGACCCTGCAACCATTCTTGGTCAGACTTAGAACCGTGATTCTGACGTTAACACTCTTTTTGCTAAAAGGACCATTCTGCTTACAAAAATGCCAAACTTACCTTTAGGAATCAGAGCAGCATTAAGACAGCTGTAGGATTTGAACAGATGATTATGAACATTGGGGTGCATGTATCTGTTGGAATTAATGTTTCCTTTCTTTTTTTTTTTTCCTGGATATATACCCAGGAGTGGATCATATGTAGTTCTATTATTTTTTTGAGGAACCTACATATTGCTTTCAAAGGGCTGTACCACTTTGCATTCCCACCATCAGTGTACATGGGTTCTCTTTTCTCTGTATCCTCACCAACATTTGTTACTTGTAGACTTTTCCTGATCACCATTTTGACAGGTGTGAAGTGATAGCTCACTGTTGTTTTGATACTCCTGTTGTCTTTCCTTTGGACTGTTTAACAGTGTGAGAGAGGATACATGATGCTGTTCTCCCCCTTTGGGAATTTTTGTACAACTTCAAGTTCTACTGTAGAAAAAATAACAAAAATTTGTATCATGGTGTCTACACAGCAAGCAAGAACTTCCAGCTTGCAAATGAGAGGGTGAGACAAATTGAGAGGGTAGCAATGAAGCATACACTTTGCCATATGTAAAACAGAGAGGAAGTGGGAATTTGCTATATGATCAGGGAGCTCAACGAGGTATCTGTGACAACCTAGAAGGATGAGACGGGGGGGAGGGAGGGTCAAGAAGGAGGAGACATATGTATACTTATGGCTGATTCACATTGTTGTATGGCAGAAATCAGCACAATATTGTAAAGCCATTATCCTCAATTAAAAAGAAATTAAAAAAAAAAAAAACCTCCAACTTGTAGAAGTTGTGTTGGGCGTCTCAGCCTGTGTTGGGTCAAGGCAGTTAACCTGCATGCCATGCTTTTGGTAAAGGATGAAACAGTGGCCCAAAGATAGAGGAAATATTTGAAATCTAATAACTGAACTGAACTGAACCAAATGGTATTAATAGTAAAACTACCTGCGTTTCAGGTTCTTACTGAAATTGGAATGGAATTGTGTAAAGTGTACATTTTAGACAGCCTCACAATTAGTAAAGTATGTGTCCAGTTGGCTAAAGTAGAAGCACAATAAATTTATGGTTGCTTTAACTCTAACCTTTTTAAATTTGTTTTTGGCCACCTCGAGCGTCATGAAGGAATCTTAGTTCCCTGACCAGGGGTCAAACTCGTGCCCACAGTAGTGGAAGGGCAGAGTCTTAACCACTGGATCGCCAGGGAAGTCCCTAATTTGAACCTTTTAATAGGCCTATTTCCCTCCTAGAGAATTTTTTAGAGGTAACAATGCTACTAAAAAACAACTTCCTTAAATAATAGTAAACCAAACTAATTTTATGCAAACTCTAATGTTGCAGAAAATTCAAGAGATGGAGGAGAGGAGGATAGTGAGAATTGGAGAATCAGTGAAGACATACGCAGAGCTGGACCGGCAGGTGATTCCCATCATTGGGAAATGCTTGGATGGAATCGTAAAGGCAGCCGAGTCAATTGATCCGAAAAATGTAAGTACTGTAGTTTGGACTTAATGGTAATGGATAACTGTGGCTCCATTATTTCCCTGTCCCTTCCCACAGTGACCTTATTCAATCATCTGAGAGTAGCTGCTTTCAGTGGTCACAAGTACTTTTCAACAATAGCAATACCTTTTCAGAGTCTTTAAAATTCAGCCCTCCATGTTTTGGATTTAGTGTAGTCCTTTGCACATTTGGGACTATGGATGTTAGTATAAGTTTTGTTGTTACTGTTTAATCACTAAGCCGTGTTTGACTCTTTTGCATCCCCAAGGACCGTAGCCCACCAGGTTCCTCTGTCCATGAGATTTCTCAGGCAAGAATACTGGAGTGGGTTGCCATTTCCTTCTCCAGGGGATCTTCCTGACCCAGGGACTGAACCCACGTATCCTGCTTAGCAGGTAGACTCTTTACCACTGAGCCATCAAGGAAGCCTGAGAGTATAGGCTTAGGTTCATATAACAGTGACAATAGTGTCTTAAGACAGTTTATTTTTCCTCCTGTGTGAAGATGTCTACCAGGCAGAGCATCCAGCTGTGGTATGGGCAAATGATCTGCAAGTCCTCAGGAATTCAGGCTTCTCCTAGTTCACAGCTTTTGATGATATGACTTTCAAACTCAACATGGCTTCTGTAGCTCCAGCCATCACATCCAAATTCCATAAAGCATTAAATAGAGAAGAGTCCACACTATCTATTTAAGGAAGCTTTCTAAAATTGCTCACTGTACTTCTGCCTACATCTCAGAGATCTCAGAAGTCAAAACCTAGTCCTGGGGCCACTTCCTGCTGTACAGAAGGCTTTAGAGTGAAGCCTTTTTGCTGGATGGCCGTGTGCTCAGCTTAAAATCAGGGTTCTTATTAATCAGAAGGAAGGATAATTGGCTCTTACAAGACAATTGATGTCTATGGCACACCTACAAATTCCATGTTAGCTAAAACAGCTATGACCAATTAAAATGTGGGCTCATGGTAGGAAGTTGAGATCTTTCCAGATGGTCTTCTCTAATAGTTTCTTCTTTTTCAATCCGATATCATTGAGTTAGAATTTTATTACAAGTCACAGGTGCTTTTATAATACTTTAACTGTACATCTGTCTATCTTGGACACAATGGTTGTCATTTCCTTACACGTTGGTCTTCATCACCTGACCCCGAAAAGACTCTGAACTCAAAGTTCCTAGCAGGGGGACACCAGAGAGTGGGCAGTCAGTTCCCTCATTTATTCAGCTAACATTTATTCTGTCCTTATCATTAGGCATCATCCAGGTGCTAGGGATGCAGTGGAGAAGGGAGCTTACATTCTAGTGGAGGAGAGACTTTGGGCAAATATATACATAAAGGAAAATTATCCAATAAATTCCCATCTTTGAACCACAGTGAACCAAAGAAATCAGAGGGAGGATATTTTTTTGCCTTGACTTTGTGTATGCCAAACGGCTTTAAGACCTTCTGATGAGAATCAGTTTTTATATTACTGCATTTTTCAAGGGAAGGGCTTCCTAGGTGGCTCAGTGGTAAAGAATCCGCCTGTCAAGCAGGAAATGCGGGTTCGACCCCTGCATCAGGAAGACCCCTTGAAGAAGGAAATGGCAACCCACTCCAGTATTCTTGCCTAGAAAATCCCATGGACAGAGGAGCCTGGAGGGCTACAGTCCATGGGGTTGCAAAGAGTCGGACATAACTCAGCGACTAAGCAACAACAATTTTTCAAGCGAATTGCATAATAAATGACCCAGTTTTTCTGCTTTTTGGCAAAGTTGTTCTTAATATTTGTTTCTCTAAATGTAGAAAAATAATTAAAATTATCTTGAAATCTCAACTAGAGGTATACCTTTACAGGTTACTCTTTCAAATGATAAAAATATTACTAGAAAAAAAATCTGTTACTCAATATAACTTCCTTAGAATGTCATCTGTGTGAGGGCATCATAGTTCAGTGTGTGGAAAGTATTTACATGGATTGGAACATATTTGTGCGTGATGGGTGTCATTGCAGGATTCACAGCTGGTCGTAGAAGCTTATAAGTCTGGGTTCGAGCCTCCAGGAGACATTGAATTTGAGGATTACACTCAGCCTATGAAACGCACTGTGTCAGATAACAGCCTTTCAAATTCCAGAGGAGAAGGCAAATCAGAGCTCAAATTTGGTGGCAAATCCAAAGGAAAGTTATGGCCGTTCATCAAAAAAAATAAGGTACTGATGACTGGTCCCAGTGTGATGTGAGTGTTACAAGGTGTGGAGATGTTCATCTGTCTTTTAGTCTTTAAAGGAACGAAGAGTTTTAAGCTTGTAGTTTCAGAATGCAAACAGAAGGCTAGCGTGCTGTTTCATTTTAAGGCAATATCTCTCTTTGGTGGTGGTACCTTGGCCGTGGCCTTTTGTCTTATTTCAGACGCATTTATCACCTGCACCGTGTCACCCACACTAACAGCCTACTGACCTCGGGCCGTTCCGCATCACGCCTTTCACTCCTAAGTCTCCTAGATTGCTGCTTCCCTGGGCTGAGAGAAGGGACGCTGTGCCACATTTCTATAACCATGTATCAGCATCTCTAATTGAAGTGGTTTCCCTGGATTAATAACTTGGTTTTGAGCTCCTGTTAACATATGTATCCATGAACATTTTTTATTTTCTTTCTAGAGTGTGATATGTAGGTGCATGACAGCATTAACCTGGGCATAAAGGGTGTGATCGAGGTGACACGAACCGCTTTAACCTTAGAATAATTTAATATTTCATTTTAAGACTGTCTTGCTGTTTTCACAACCTTAGCATTTAAGGACTTTCGTTTTCTCCCATCCAGCTGTGTTAGTCTAGGTGGCTTAGAAGTATTTACCCTTCTGGCTTAGACTGGTTTAGGGTGACTAGTTAGAACGGCAGTTTGCATGTGAAAGTCTGCATGAGCTTCTGGTCAGATATTTCTTGCTCTTCTTCTCTTGCTTTACTTACTAAAACTCCCACTTTCACCACATTCTCCATTTAACCTGTCCTCCATGTTTTCTTTTGGACCATGGCCTAAATTTTTAATTGTTTGTGTTTGACTTGCTTTGGATTTCAAATATTGTTTGATGCTTATTTTTGTTTTGTGTCTTATCTTCTTGTTTCTGATTTTTTGCTCCGTCACCGCTCCATCTCTTACACGTAGCTTATGTCCCTTTTAACATCCCCCCATCAGCCTCCCCCGCCTCCCCCTGCCTCTGCCTCACCTTCTGCTGTTCCCAACGGCCCCCAGTCTCCCAAGCAGCAAAAGGAACCCCTCTCCCATCGCTTCAACGAGTTCATGACCTCCAAACCCAAAATCCACTGCTTCCGGAGTCTAAAGCGCGGGGTAAGTTCTCCTCTCGAGTCCTGTCTCTCTGGTGCGCTTTGGTTGCGTGTTTTGTCCTGCATAACTTAATTTTGTTTGTGAATGACTCCTTTGTGTTTTCCCATAACATAAAACAATAAGAACCTATGATTCATTATAGCCGGAAAGAAGAAGAGCCACAGAGAGAGCGAAAAAAAAAAAAAAGGAAGGAAGCAGGATGGATGGAAGGAGAGAGAGGGGAAGCCAGCCAGCCAGGGTTCTTTTTTGTCTGTAATCCATTTGGGGGGGTGGGGGGAACCTTGCTTCATTTCCTTTCTGAAATATCTAAATCATTAATATTTTACCTTGATCATACTGAAAAAAGGAAACTTAAATTCGGTTTCTAAAGCTAGCAACATTTGAAGAGGTGGAAATCACTGCATAGTCAGAAAATATTTGCTTAATAATTACTGAAACAGTGTATAAAGAGGGTACTTCTCTCTGAGCTATGCCTCCAGGCCTGCGGGGAAATGGTATGGATTACAGGGGTTTCCTTGGCTGTTTCGGTGAATTTACAAGATGTTGATCAAATATCTGGTAACAGATCTGACTGCATAAGAGCTAGTGCAGTATGTCTCTTAAGAGGGTGAAATAATAGCAGCTGGCCTTTATCGTATGCTTGTCGTTTGCCAGACTGTGTTCTATGTGCTTGTTTAACTCTGTCAACCACCCTATGAACCTAGGTACTAAGATTTCTTTATTTTACTGATAAGCAAACTGGTACCTACAAAGATGAAGCTAGGAAGATATGTAGCCAGGATTTAAAGCCAGAGAACCTGTTTATGATCTGAGAGTCTATGTGTTCACACCAAGAAGAACCTGTTTTATTCTGATTGACTCAGTGTTGCCATCCTAATTAAGATCGCATGTGCTTAAGTCACAGGGTTTTATGGAATTGATCAGCAGTCCAAAGCAGATACCAGTTTGGTTTTTTAGAAAAAAACTGGAACAAAGTCATTCATTTGTAGCCTCCTGAATAAACCTAAATGGTCAGTCTAAGCCATCCCAAAATACTCTTTAAAATGAATAATGGGTAAGCAAACATTAAACGCGTATGTGGTAAGGTTTCCTTTTATTCTGTTCTGTGAGAGTTACAATATGGTTGTAGTGGAGGTATGTTCCTTGTAACAAATTTTTACTTTTCCTTTCCTCTGTGTATAAAAGATGTTTTTAAAAAAATAGCTACATTGTTACATTTTTAAATAAGGGGCAAAACCCTCATTTTTTTATATGCTGATTCCTTTGGTAATGAAATCTGAGTTTTCTGTGAAGAGTATAGTTGGTGGAATTATCCTGTTTTAAGGTTACCCAGCATATCAGGGTAAGAATTCGAATTTAATTTCCTAAAGATTTCAAGAGTGCCTTTGTTAGAAGGCAGAATATAGCTTCAGCAGTGGACGATGGCTCATGTTGAACTCTATAATTAGATCTCCATTATGCTGGCTTTTAGAATTAATTCTCCATCCATCTCTGCTCCTTGTTCATGGAAGAATCTCCAACAGATGACTATAGGTCGCTATACTAGGCCATCAACTAGGAAGTTTTACATAAACTGTAAAACGGTTACCCCACCTCTGCTGCTTCCAAAACCCGTACAGAGCACTCATTTATTATATTTATAAAAATATGTCTGCATTGTCTTTTGTAATCTCATAATGAAAAATGTCGAATATTCATGGTTTTTCACTGTTTGCATATGTATCTATTCCATTCTTCTGTCAACATCACAATCTTGGTGGCAGATGGTTTCTGAAGCATGTTTCATGGTGTTCTCTAAATGTTTAGGAAGAGACCAAGAATGTCAGTAATCAATAAGCATAAGAAAACGTGGCTAAGAAAAAAATAAACACTTGAAAACAAAAACAGTGAAATGAAAAATGGGTTATTTTGATTAATTGAAGAAATGCCCTTCTCTTAAAAAAAAGAACATTAGCAAAATAAGTTTTATTTCTTACACCTCAAATCTGTGCTCAGCAAACCTCTATCTTTAAAAGAAATCTCCTAAATGGGGAGTGTGCTTTTGAGAATAAACACACACACACACATGAAGCATCAGTAAATAAATATAAACATATTTTTACTTCTCTTATTTTTAGTTGATCTGTTTTTAGGGTCAGATGTGATGTGCTTTTCTTCAGGAAATAGCAGTGCGAAAAAAGAAAAGGAAATGCATCGTAGAAGTAAGATAAGGAAGTTTAAAAAAAAATCTGAAGTTTGGGGAAATAAATTTGATTTTAAAGCAATTTCAAAACAGAAGGTACATGGTTTACAGGATCCCTAACTAAAATGATACAGTCCTCGCTAGTATTTCATTTGTTCCACTTTTTAAGATTATTGCGCCAAAGACGGGAAAATGCTTCTAGGAGAATAACAAATCTGTGATTTTAATGTGTCTTTTATCGTGCTGTGCAGCTTTCTGATCTAGATTTTAGTCATTTGTTTCTGATTATCAGAATGTGTAAATGCAATGCGAATATTTTGTCACATAACTGATTTTGTTTCTCAATGAGTAGGATAAAATATTTTTTGTTGTAAATCATTCACATTTGTAAGAAAATGTCTCATTGGACATCTTTAGAGATTGGCATGCCACCATTATTAACCACTGTTTCATCTTTATGTAAGTCAAAGAAAAATGAAGCGAGATTGTGTGTTCTCAATTTGCAATCTACAGAGCATGACTTTACTGTCTTAAGATTTCCTGATCTGAGTACGGGCCTTCTAAAAATCTAAAATATGGACCTATCTCCCTGCTTCCCTCACTTTAGAGTTCATTGTATGGAAAAATACCATCAACATTGATCAAAATATTTTGAAAATCCCTACCAATTGTTTGTCAGATGTTACAGTCTTCTGGTTAATTTCATTTGATTGACTTTGTTCTCTTGCTGATTATTGGCAGACTCAGGCTCTCTGTTTTCACAAAGAACTCATGAAGAGGACGATAGGGAAACCCACGTATGCTTTTGAAGCTAGGGACTATGTTGTAAGTTTACCTGTGACGGCCAGGTCATGCGGTCACGGCACAGGCACTAACCCATGTGATAGCACCAAGACTGGGGACCCAGGTGCTCTCTGACCCAGACAGCGGGAGAAGCCTCCTTGTACCCACCCAGCCACAGGCTTCCTCATCCCGGAAAGTCGCATGGAAAAAGGGGCCAAACTTTCCAGGAACAAGCTTCCTAAAAACGTCAGCGAGCCGAGCTTGTGTTTCTCCCCTTTGCGTAGATGGGGGGACTGCTGTCTGAGCTGGTGTCACTGAGTATGATTTTACGGCAGAATCTCACCCCTAAAACACCGCTGGTCATGGGAGAATGGCACTCTCGCAGACGGCTGCGTGTGGCTCCCTTACCCACATGCACATCTGAAACAGATGGGTCCGTAAAGGACAACCAAAAAAAAAAAAAAAAAAATCTGCGAAGCCTGAGCAAGGGTCACAGAGCAGCGAAATGACCTTCCGTGGACTTTAGACCACAGACACTTACATATTCCTGTTCACTGTCCCCTTTCTCTGTACTTGAGGTTAGTACCTGTGACGGCCCAATAACACATGGACCCGCCAGCTCTGTGTGCCCTCATGTGTTATTGACACTCGTGGCTCCCCAGGCTCCATAATCGTTGCCTGAAACTGACAGCTTTTAGTACTTCAGGTGTCACACAGCGCACTTAATGCAGCCTTTCAAAGTATTCTCTTGGCAGGTGATTCAGTTTCTAATTTAAAAGGATCTAACTGGCTGGCTTGCAACTTAAGATGGAAAACCAGTTTACAGTCATTAAAAAGATTATACTGATGGCACTTCTTATAGATTATCCATCACCTGTCCACTTCAGAAAATTGGATTTGAGAATTCAATATTGCCTATTTCTATTGGGATCTGTTCTCAATCCCAATGAGTTATTTTTATTATGAAGTGGTAATAGTCCTGTGCTATTAGTCTTGATGTTAGAATTCTGGTTTTGGAATGGCTAAGAAAAAAATATATTGCTTTAAAAATAAATAAAATTTTAAATATATATATATATAATTACCTTAAGCCATGGAAGTAGACAAATAGACAGCAGGTAGAGTGGCGAGTTCAAATTAGCAGCATTTACACGGTAATGTGTGAGGAAACGTTTGTATAAGGTCTGCTTTGCAAGAAAGATATTTGCAAGTTTTCTGCTGTGCACCAAAAGTGTTGTCTGTAAAAAACTCAAATTGTGATAAACAGATCTGTGCTAAAATTTGCAGGAGGGGCTCAAGGCGTTATGTAGGTTGCCTACCTGGACGGCGATCACAAATATGATGGTCTGCACCTTTTCTTCCCAAGATTTTGTCTTGCTATGCCTTTCCTTAAAAGTATTTTTCCCCCAGAGGGAAAATTTCTTTAAAAGCTTAATGTCTATTCACAATGAAGTATCAACTTTGAGTTAATCTGAATAATAAGATTTTTTAAGTCTAGTTAAGGAATTTTTAACACCCTGTTCCCTCCCAATTTAAAACCAAAGGGCCCTGGGGACTTCCTGGTGGTCCAGGCGCTAAGACTCTGCATTCCCGATGCAGGGGGCCGAGGTTTTATCCCTGGTCTGGGAACTAGATCCCACATGGGGCAACTAAGAGCTTGCCAAAACTAGAGATCCCATCTGCCCCAACTAAGACTGGGTGCAGCCAAGTAAATAAATAAATATCTAAGTAAGTAAATAAAATCAAGGGGCACTTTCTCTGCCACTCTATCTCCAATGTATTTTTGGATCCTGCTACCAATTCCCTGAACTTTTAGGATTACAGCAGCCGAGTAAATATGCACCAAACTCTCAAAATACTGCTTTATCGCCAAAAAGCATGTCTCACCTATCACCGAAGAACCAGTGTTTCTTTTCCTAATTTTGAGATGCCTTTTAATCTGGTTTTGGATCCAGTAATAGGTATAGTTTCGCCAGCCTCCAGGCCTAGCAGAGTTGCCAACTGCTGTGTCCTGGCAATTAACAGGAAATCCACAGCGAGGAGTAAGTACCCCTCAGTAGTTAAGACAGTTGGCTGTTTCCTAAAGGTCACTTGCAAGAGCAGCAACTTCTGTTAACTCCCCAGGTGCTATGGAACCTCTGTGGGTGGGGCCCGCAGTTCGATAGAAAGCCCCAGAAGACACCTTCTGTATAGCAGGAAGTGCCTGCAGTACACAGGTGGGAGACAGCATCCATCTCCAACCTGGTGCTGAGAGGCTTCCTGGTTCCTGCAGGTCGGGTCTCAGAGCATCTTTCAGTCCTTGGTTCCCGTTTACCAATTTGAGAGTTTGTCTTAGTACCTTTAGGAAATACCCGGGTTCAGATGTATTAGAGCCCCTTAAGATAAAAATATTACTGATATGTTGTGGAATTCATTGCTTTCCCAACTCTTTTAGTCTGTGTGAAACTTTCCATGGGAGGTGTGGTGAACAAAAGTTTCTGTGACCACTTCCATCTTTTATAATCATGATATGTCACTGATTGCAAACTCTTATTAATTTATACTCAGGCTGACATGACCAATCAGAACAGTAAGCAGAAGCGCTCCCTTCCTATCTTTATACTTTGCTCTGGCACCATGGCCGCTAAAGAAAGGTTTGGGCAGATTGGCCCCTCTTGGGAATTTCGGCACAGATCCGCTACAAGTCATGTTCACAAAGCGCCAGGTTGAATTTATGTGTTATGTTAATTCAGTGGAACGGACCAAGTTCCTCTTCTCATGTGTTGTTGTTTCTCTCTCTCTCTCTCTCTTTTTTTCCCTGTTACCCCTTCGATTTTTACACGAAGCTTTCTCTCAAGCTGGTAAGCACATTTACTCCATGCATGTCCTGAATCTAATCAGGTGTTTCGGTGTGCATTTTGTGGGTGCTGTGCCATCTGCAGCCCATCTTCAGGGTTAACTGTTGATGCGTGTTTCCCTTGTGTGTGCCTTTGTTGGGGCTTCCTTATTAGACCTCTGGAATATGAAGGTCCAGGGTCTAACAGAGGTGATCATAATCTTTCCCCATTAAGAAGATTAACGCTTAACTCATGATTTGGTTTTCTTTACCACTGGAGTCTTAAGAGGATGACAGATGTTGATAAGCTTTATTTAAATATGAACAAATATAAATACTAAATATGAGGAGGTTTATGTATCGAATCATTCTAAATGAAAGCAAATTTAATAGTTGGAAGTTGCTCCTCTCCAGGAGCCACAGAAGCAGATGAAAATCACTGGGGACCTGAGGGAGGCATGCAGGAATGATGCTGGGCTCAGACTCAGGTCTAAGGCACCTTCGAGAATTGAAGGTCATGAAACTTTTAAGTTGCTCCGTAAATACACTGGTGCCTTGGCGTAGCTGATTCAAGAAATCAAAGACAATTTTATGGACAGTGAAAAGAGCCTCCTAAGCCTTTCTAAAATGATTTCTTTAGTGTTCGGTGTTGTTACTACTTTTAATTTCATAGCCCTAGTAAATAGTCAAACTAATCATTAAACCTATTAAAAGAAACTCTTAACCACATAACCCATACTGTTCTTCAGATATGTGTAAGTTATATAGTAATCTCAAACATCACAGCTGAGAATATCCTGAAGTCACGGACAATAATGAACTTGACCCTTCAACCAGGAATGACATCAGCATTTTATGCACTGTTATTGAGAATATAGGGCAGTATTTTATGGTTATCTTTGTATGTATGTACTTTTACATGTGTTTGAATATATATATAAAAGTATATACATAATCTTTTCACCCTGACCTGGTATTTGACAACTGATCCAGCCCTAAAGAGAAAGAATTTTTTATTAAATGAAACATTTCTTAGAAGGTAAAATAAAATCCTTAGAAGAGTTCTCGATTAAGGTTTCTACAAGAAGGAAAGATCTAGACATTTAAATGAACATCAGTATGAATTTGGGAGAAAGTGGATCAATTAACTGGGAATCTGTCAGATGCCAGGGCTTCTCTTTTGCCCTTTATTTGTTCTTTTGCTGAGCTGCTGGTGGCAAAAGATAATATTATCAGACAGTCTTTCTGTTTGAGATGTTGTTGCTTGATGCCCTCACTTTGAAGCTAATAAAGAAGATACACAAAGGCAGGGTGGGTGTAAAAATTATAAATCTCAAGAAGTAGCTCATGTCAAGCGAGCAAGTGTTTGATTCCGGTAGCAGGTAAAACAAGATCTCCTTAGAGTCACAGCCATTGAAAATATACAAACGTGCCTGCGGCCTCTCTTCCAAACCCCGGTAGGGCCAGTCTCTTTGAGGCCCCTCCAAAGAGTTCAGAAAGTCTACTCCAACTCGAAGGCAGAAATAAAAATTCCTTCGTGGCAAAATAAATCATAGGTTAGAGTATTGTTTGAAAGAATTCAAGCTTCAAAAGGTGAACAGGACAAAATGAACTTTTGAAGGTACTGTCCAGAGACCTGAGTTTCTTTGGATCTAGAACTGTTGACCTGAATCTCCCATGTAACTAAAATTTTTTAAATTTAGTTCCACAATTGCACTGGGCACATTTCAAGTGCTGAGCAGCCATGTGTGGCTACCAGGTTGGATGGTGCAGACATGTGAAAACATTTCCATCATTGTAGAAAAGTCTTTGGGTCTCACACCACATAGTGAGGCTCAGAGCATCTGAATGAATGAACATCGACCACTTACTAGGTTTCCTGCCTTCTGAAGCAGTGCGTCTTACACTGTTTTGTCACATTCTAGCATTAAGACAAAAATGAAAATAAAATCTCCAGTTCCAGAAAACATGCTGATTTAAGTCAGTTCAGCATGAGACCAAACTATTGAGCTTTTGGGCTCGGTGACTGAGTTGAGAAAATTGGAAAACAATTGCAGTTTCAGGTATTATGTGGAAAAGGAAAAACAAGCCTGCTTTATTATTATATTGAAGATTAGTTGGCTTCATCTTAGCTTTAGAAGCAAGCTGAGCTTTCTTGGGTTGGCATTAGGGAATAATCACTTCTGCTTTGCTTTCACTCAGATCTCGTCCCACTCAAACTCATACATGCCCACGGGCACACACGCAGTCTTTGAGAATATTAGCTGAAAGGTCTTTGGTGGCCTTAGTGGTGAGCTATTTGCTGAATCACAGACTTCCAACCCAGCAGCCTGGCATTTTCTAATAAGCAGCCTAGGAACTTTGGTCACAAGCCCCCATGTAAGCTGCTTGGCAAACTCAAGCTGATTTTGCAATTACATTATCCAGGTCCCTTCTTTTCCATCCACTCCCAAGCAAGTCTGTCTTGCCTTTTTTTTTTTTTTTTGAAGGGATTCTAAAGCAAAATCTCTTCAAATTCCCTGGCTTATCCCTGGCTATTGAGCAAATTTCTCTTTCTTTATGAAAATAGCCTCATTTTAGGAAATGATGCGTAAGTGTGGGTAAAAGTCTGGCAACTCACGGTTGATATTTTCTACTTATAACACATGCACAGAGGAAAGAGAGCAATTGTTTTTGAAAAGGAATCAAGATATCGAAGTATACTTCTTCCAAGACTTCCCTCTGCTTCCAATGCAGAGGGCCTGGGTGCGATCCCTGGTCAGGGAACCAAGATCCCACATGCCATGTAGTGCAGCAAAAAAAACCAAAGTGTACTTCTTCTGATGAGTTAGAAACAGCTGGGGCTGATTTCAGACATTATGGAAAAGTTGGTTTTGAAACTGGGGGAGTGGGGGCGGGGGTGATTCTCTGCGGATTCTCTGAGATGATCCTAAAGGTGACAAAAAAGAAGCGGGGGAGGGTTTTTTCCCTTAATGTCCTTTTCACCCGCATTCCTGGAGGAACCAGATGTCCCATCTGTCACTTCACAGGGATGGAAACTTTTGGCCTCAGGCTGTATGCAGAGACGGGAAGGAATACTCAGACGAGGTGGGGGTGGGGTGGGGAACAGTGCCATCGACATGTAACAGTTGATGGGGCCACTTACCAGTTTTTTTATAGGAGGAAAACATAAGCCTAAAGCTTCAGTGTTGCCATCGACACTGACAGCGAAGTGCAGACTGTCTCCAGATTTGTTGCTCACTGATTCTCACTGGGGTCAGAAGTATATCTTCCTGTCTCGGGGCTCCCTTCCTTGTTGGAGGCTGTGGGGCCAGCATGGAAAACGGTTTGTGGGGCCTTTGCAGTTTGCATGCACGGATTTTTGCATCTCAGCTGGGTGTCGTGGGAAAGAGCTTAATTTATTTCATGAAAACACACGCAGACATCTGCATCGTCCTGGTGTCTGGGGAATCTCCCTGCAGGCTTCTCTTGGTGTCTTTTTTTCAAGGAGGCTTTCTGGCTCATTTCTGTTTGTGTCTGCAGGGCGCGACACCAGAAGATTTCAGCAACCTCCCACCTGAACAGAGAAGGAAAAAGCTCCAACAGAAAGTCGATGAATTAAATAAAGAAATCCAAAAGGAGATGGATCAAAGGTAGAGTGGATCGAAACGACTTCTTAAGAAATTCGAGTTCAGTTTGGAAAGATGAGAGGCTCTAAATTAGGTTTTAATTTAGGTGATTGTTTTAGCCACGTGTTTGGTCATAGCTAGTCTACTGGATTGCTTAAAGACAGGATTCCTGGGCACTTTGCTGGTGGTCCAGTGGCTAAGACTCTGTGCTTCCAATGCAAGGGGGCACAGGTTCAACCCCTGGTGGGGAAACTAAGATCACATATTCCCACATGTATAAAAATAAATAAAGACAGGGAGGATTCTTTTAACAAATAGGTATTACTCTATGTTTGGGGAACAAAATGCGTTTTGGTTATCTCTCTCCTTTTTTTTCTCTTTTGATGTGTTCACTTACTTTAGTAACACTATGTTTACCATGTTGTCACCATGGAATATAAAATCAGGTTAGATAAGAGAATTTCACCAGTACAACAAAACATTCTGTGGCATACCAAAGTCTGTATGATGTCTGAGCAAACCAGCTCTTTCATAAATCACCTTCCATTATAGGCAGTTTATTTGGTTTAATAGTTACGATTTTTATAGAGAAAATAAACACTCTACACAGGTTTAAAACGCATTTTTCATTTTCCTTTTCATTAAAATATCCATTTCTGTTTCTGCTGTTGCTGGCATTCTACAGACACTGGGGTGCAAGGAGTCGGATATGACTTAGCAACTGAGCAGCAGCAGTTCAGTATTTTGTAACAACCAATAAGGAAAAGGAGTCTGGAAAAAAAGTTAGACATGTATGTGTAACTGAATTGCTTTGCTGTATACCTGAAAGTAACCCAACATTGTTAATCGACTATGCGTAATTTAAAAAGAGAAAACCGCTTTATTGTCCCTCACTTTCTATATTCTCACTGAGGGGATTAACTGAGTCATTTAATAATGGAGATCTGGACTTAAAGGATAACCTGAGGGACCTCCCTGGTAGTCCAGTGGCTAAGATGCCACACTTCCAGGACAGGGGCCATGGGTTCAATCCCTGGTCAGGGAACTGAGAGTCCACATGTTGTGTGGCATGAAGTAGGCCACATGGTAGCCCTACAGAAATTCAGTGATATTGAGTGAGTGAAACTCGCTCAGTGGTGTTCACCTTTTTGTGACCCCATGGACTATGCGGCCCATTGCATTCTCCAGGCCAGAATACTGGAGTGGGTAACCTTTCCTTTCTCCAGGGGATCTTCCCAACCCAGGTATCAAACCCAGTTCTCCCACATTGCAGGCAGATTCTTTACCAGCTGATCTACCAGGGAAGCCCAGTGATATTGAAGCTGAGGTTAAAATTTAGTTACTCAAAAAATAAATAAAGTTGGCAAGGCAGCCAGTTTAAATACATGCAAATAAAAAGTGGGTTTTATATATATTTTTTCAATCCCTGGGAGAGCAACTCCTGAAAAATATATCACTTTATAAATATTGTTTCAGTATGTTAAAAAGAACACATATAATGAACTTTATTCTAGGTTTGAATTAAAAATATACTTTGTGAAATAAAAATTTTGTCTTTGTACCTTTTATAACATCTGGGACCAGATATAAAAGGTTTATAAATCCATTATAAACCTCGTGCTGTTTACTAAATGAGCAGATATAGTTTGCCCTGGAGTAGCAAGTTATGACTCAGATATCTGAAATGCCATTTTATAAGTGATTGACAGACCCTCCCTAATTGTTTGATTTCGTGGAGAAAAGTTTCTGTCACTTGGGTTGCGACCATGGTACGACCTTTGAACCCCCAGAGTGGCGCTTGCTAGCAGTAAGGCAGATCACCTTCACGTTTCACTTCACCTCTGTTTATTGAGCATTTACTGTGTGTAAGGGAATATTCTAGGCCTTGGGGATAAAGAATGAGCAAAACATCAAAAACCTCTGTTATGGAACTTAGGTTTTACGCAGGACAAACAGAAAATGAAAGGCTCTGAGCAGAGGTGACATGATCTGGAAAAGGTTGGATTTTTTGGTTTGTTTTTGTTTAAAATAATCCATAAAGGCAAGATAGGAGAGAAAAAAATATATAAAATAGGCAGGACAAATCAAAAGCACAAATTAGGGTGGAAGATTTAAAATACCAAGCACACTAGACACCCCAGTTCCAATCTGGCTCCACCTGTTTCATTTGCAAACCTTGGACAAGAGTCTTGACCTCCTGGTAGTTTGGTTTCCTCATCATGAAAAGGGAGTTAATATGCCTGCGTGAAGATTAAGTGTACCAGGGTACCTCAAGGGCTGAGGACAGTGCCTGGCATAGTGTTTGTAAAATAAAATGAATCAGTATGTTAAATGTGAACAGACTGCATGTTCCAATTAAAAGATTTTCAAACTGGACAAAAACCTAAAACTGGACACCACTTGTGTGCTAATTACAAAAGACACACCCAGCTCATTAGGTGCAGAGAGGTTGAAAATAAAGAATGGAAAATGACAGGCCATGCAGGTGTCAACTAGAAGGAAACGAGTGTGAGAGGACTGACTTTCAAGCCAAATAACCGCCCTCCCTCCAAACTGTTCAGTTCAAAAGGATCAACTTCAGTGCTTCCCTGGTGGCTCAGTGGTAAAGAATCTGCCTGCCGATGCAGGAGACATGGGTTCGATCCCTGGTCCAGGAAGACCCCACATTCCATGGGGCATCTACCCCATGCACCACAGCTACTAAGCCTGTGCTCTAGAGCCCAAGCTTTGCAGCAAGAGAAGCCTGTGCACCGTAACTGGAGAGGAGTCCCCACTCCCTCAACTTTGAGAAGAGCCCACGCGACAGTGAAGCCCCAGCTTTGTTGCTGTTTAGCCACTAAGAGTGTCCGACTCTTTTGCAGCTCCTGGGACTGCAGCACAACAGACTCCTCTGTCCTCCACTATCTCCCAGAGTTTGCTCAAATTCACCTCCATTGAGTTGGTGCTGCCATCCAGCCATCTCCCCCTCAGTCTCCCCCTTCTCCTCCTGCCCTCAATCCTTCCCGGCATCAGGATCTTCTCCAATGAGTTGACTCTTTGCATCAGGTGGCCAAACTACTGGGGCTTCAGCTTCAGCATCAGTTCTTCCAATGAATATTCAGGACTGATTTCCTTTAGGATGGACTGGCTTGATCTCTTTGCAGTCCAACGGACTCTCAAGAGTCTTCTCCAATACCACAGTTCAAAAGCATCAGTTCTTCAGTGCTCATCCTTCTGTATGGTCCAACTCTCACATGACTACTGGAAAAATCATAACTTTAACTATACGGACCTTTGTTGGCAAAGTGATATCTCTGCTTTTTAATATGCTGTCTAGGTTTGTCGTAGCTTTCCTTCCAGGGAGTAAGCGTCTTTTAATTTCATGGCTGCGGTCACCATCCACGGTGATTCTGGAGCCCAAGAAAATCAAGTCTGTCACTGCTTCCACTTTTTCCCCTTCTATTTGCCATGAAAT
This sequence comes from Capricornis sumatraensis, assembly GCF_032405125.1. Lineage (NCBI taxonomy): Eukaryota > Metazoa > Chordata > Mammalia > Artiodactyla > Bovidae > Capricornis > Capricornis sumatraensis. The sequence goes on from NC_091069.1 coordinate 6,681,227, forward strand.
GATGCGACCGACTGCCATGACCTTAGTTTTTTGAATGTTGAGTTTCGAGTCAGCTTTCTCACTCTCCTCTTTCCCCCATTTGCAATTAGTTTTGAATAAAATCTGTTCTTACTGCTTTAAAAAAGGAAAGAATGCAGCTCTAAGTAACACATAGATTAAAGAAGAAATCATCATAGATATTAGAAAATACCTGAAACAGAATTTAACACACATTCTCCACCTGCATTTGGGGATGTCATTAAAGCCAATGGCTCATAAAGGGAAATTGACAGCTTTCGATACATATTAGAAACAAATTGAACCAAAGAAGATGGAAAAAGAAATAAATAATAAAGGAAAGGCTACCAATCAATGAAATAGAACCACATATTCAACAAAGAGGATGAACAGATCCAAAAGTTGGTTCCTTGAAAAGATGAACAAAAATGATAAACCTCTGGAGAGATCTGGAGGAGAGGAATGGGAGATAATGGCTTTAAACACCTCTTTTGAGAAGTTTTACTGAGAAGTGGAGCAGTAGTTGGAGGTATAGGTCATGAAGTAAAGAGACGACTTGTAAACCTGTGGGCGACCACACAGTTGGGCCCCTGTCTCTTGCGTCTGCTGCGTTGGCAGATAGATTCTTTACCACTGCCCTACCTGGGGACGCCATATACTTGTTGAGCATCTGTTGTGAGCCAGGTGTGGTCTGGCTACTGGGGGTGTGTCATGTTAGCAAAAGGGCTTGAGCCCAGAGAGCTTCTCAGAGCGCTGCTGTTCTAGGAGAAAGAGATAGACAGTAAGCAATAAGCATAATAACAAGATATATAACGTTGGGAAGTGGAAATAAAAGAAAGTAGAGTGATGGGACTTCCCCAGTGGTTCAGTGGTTTAAGACTCTGAGCTTCCAATGTTTGGGACCCAGGTTCAATCCGTGGTCAAGTCAGCAAGATCAAACCAGTCAATCCTAAAGGAAATCAACCCTGAATGTTCATTGGAAGGACTGATGCTACAGCTGAAGCTCCAATACCTTGCCACCTGATATGAAGAGCCGACTCATTGGAAAAGATCCTGATGCTGGAAAAGATTGAGGGCAAAAGGAGAAGGGGGTGGCAGAGGATGAAATAGTTTGATATCATCACTGACTTGATGGACATGAGTCTGAGCAAACTCTGGGAGATGGTGAAGGACAGGGAAGCTTGGCACACTGCAGTCTATGAGGTTGCAAAGAGTCAGACACCCCTTAGCGAATGAACAACGAGAGAAATAAGATCCCACATGCCGCACAGCATGGCCTCTGTGTGTGTGTGTGTGTGTGTGTGTGAAGACATAGAAATTCTCTTCCACTTATTTCTATATTTTGGTTAAATTATTTCCTGTGACTCACAATGCAGTTGGTGTCATTGGTCTTGTGTTGGGTGATTAGTGTAGAGTTTCTTTTGCTGAAGTTCAGTGAAGTTGTCCACCGCACTGCCCAGTCCCCCACCTGGCAGGGAGTCAGTTCATTTGCTCTAAATCTAACAGCGGCATTAACTTGGCCATGTTCTGCCCCTTCTCTTTTTCAGAGATGCCATCACAAAAATGAAAGATGTCTACCTAAAGAATCCGCAAATGGGAGACCCCACCAGTTTGGATCACAAATTAGCAGAAGTCAGCCAAAATATAGAGAAGCTGAGACTAGAGACCCAGAAATTTGAGGTAGGAAAAAGCTGTTGTGGAAAAGCTTTGTTGGGGGAAAATAAAAAGAAAAGAAACAGAAGTAGGTGTGGGGTCACGGGACGCATGGGGTTGTAGAGCGCCAGCATTTCTTTCCCTGTGAGGGATGCAGCTGGAAAAGTCAGGTGTTTCACGAGTTATGAGGAAAGGAAAAAGACACTGTCATGCATTTGGTGTTCTGCTTTTCAGCGTATCCTGTTTTAATGGTGTCCCTTAAAGGGGACACTGTTTAAGGTTATAGTTATATACGGGTATTTTTGTGTTTTTTTTTTTTTTTTCATTTCAGCATTTCACTTAAATTCACTCAAGTTGTTTCACCTTGTGTTGACAGTGGGTATAATCGGGAGTATACAGTTGTCCATCATCTCAGTGAATCAAAAAGTCTTTTAAGAAGGCCGTTAATATTTGTAATTGTCTTGCAGGGTCTTTGTCTGGCTTTGGTATCAGTGTAAACATTTTCAAAATATATTCTGGATGCGAATTCCTTTTCATATCTATGATTTGCAGATATTTTTTCCATTCTATGGATTGCTTTTCTACCCTCTTCAAGATGTCCTCTGAAGCACAAAAGTTTTTTTTTTTTTTTGACCATGCCCCACATCTTTCAAGATCTTGGTTCCCTGACCAGGGATTGAACCTGGGCCCCGGCTGTTAAAGCACCAAGCGCTAACCACTGGACTGCCAGGGAACTCCCAAACCATTTTAATTTTGATGAAATCAATTTACCAAAAATTTTTTTCTCTTTATCACTTGTGCTTTTGGTGGCATAACTAAGTAACCAGCACCTAATCCAAGATCACAAACCTTTATGCTTATGTTTTCTTCTAAATGTTGTAGTTTTCCCTTTTATGTTTAAGTGTTTGGTTCGTTTTGAGTTAATTGTTGTACGTGGTTAAAAGTACAGGTCCGGATTCATTCTTTTTTAGTTGTCCCAGCACCATTTGTCAAAAAGACCTTTTCTCCCCTTGAACTCTCTGGGCTGTTCAAGACAGCTTGTAACTCGCTGTTACAAGCCAATTAATCATAAATACAAGGGTTTATTTCTGGGTTGTGGGGGGAAACCATTGAAATATGTTATTGTTGTTTCAAAGGACCCATTATCAAAAGATGGAAACCAGCAGGAAACACACATGAGACTCGAAGAAGAAACACACATAATGAATCTTTTAAGCTGTGAACAAAAGGCTTCTCCCCCGACCCCTAAAATGGAAAGACTAGAAAAATAGTAACTGATCATTCTGATCAAAATAGATTATTTCTAGCCATGAAAAGCCAAATATGACTTTTTCCCATTCTTTCTAGAATCTGTCAGTAAGTTATTATTGGTTGAGATTTTAGAACCCAGAAATGTCCTTTTCTGGTCATTTGAATTGCCATTTTTACACTATTTCAAAGGTTGCTGAAGAAAAGTTGATCTACTTTGATTTCCTGTGTACAAGGTTTCTTCACTATTAAAAAAAAAAACACACATTACACTCCTAAGGGCAAAAAAAAGGGAAGTGTGGCTTTTAAACTGAGTCACTGCTTAAGTGTGGCAGGACCCTCGTGGTTCCCAGGGTGACGTCATGGTCACGGAACTTTTGGAACTAGGGGAACGAGATGCGACTTATCAGATGTCATACAGCTGCTTAAAAAGCCCGAGAGTTGTGGGGGCTTTGCTGGTGGTCCAGTGGCGGGGATTCCAATGCAGGGATGCAGACATGGGTTCAATCTCTGGTCTGGGAACTAAGATCTCATATTGTCGTTGAGGTTTAGCCGCTCAATCGTGTCTGACTCTTTTGCGACCCCGTGGACCATAGCCCACCAGGCTCCTCTGTCCATAGGGTTTCCCAGGCAGGAATACTGGAGTGGGCTGCCATGTTCTCCTCCAGGGGTTCTTCCCCACCCAGGGACTGAACCCGTGTCTCCTGCATTGGCAGGCAGATTCTTTACCGCTGAGCTACAAGGGAAGCCCTAAGACCCCACCTGCCGCGCAATAAATAAGTGAATGAAAGCCCGAGAGTTTAAGCCAGGCTGGTGTCCTTCTGCCACTTTATGAGCAATGGTTAAATGGAAGTCTGTGCTTGTACATCTCCAGCTTTGCCTTCAAGTATGTTTATACAGTCAGGGCAAACAGACTGGAGGCTCCTCACCCCCGCCACATGGTCCTTCTCCAGTCGGCTTCAGTGACCAACCAGAAGCCCAGGTTGGGGGCCTGAACCCTGCTTGGTCAGGCCCTCAGCTGAGCTCTGACCAGTCTTTCCTGATTTCTCTTTGCAGGCCTGGCTGGCCGAGGTCGAAGGCCGACTCCCAGCCCGCAGCGACCAGGCCCGTCGGCAGAGTGGGATGTATGAGGCGCAGAACGCCCCCTCGGTCAACAACTGTGCGCAGGATCGGGAAAGGTACAGTATCTGGACAGCGCCTGTTTGGGGTTTTTTGTTCTTTTTTTTTTTTTTGGCTTTGTATTTACTGCCCGATTCTGGAATCAGAGATGCGCACAAGGTCCTTGTTAGGTCCCACGTGTCTTTGATGACTGGCCTGTGGTTTTTTCCACAGTGCAGTTGTCTGATTCCCCCTTGGATGGTGCTGGAGCCTGTGGGGTGAGGGGCGGTCCCTGGTTACAACGCTCTGGAGTTGCAAGCACTTGTGCTCTCACGGGGGCTGCATTTGAGCCCTCGCTGGGGTCAGTTGCTATAGTTGCTGTGTGTTTTGCTTTCTTGAGCAGCCCCGATGGCAGTTACACGGAGGAGCAGAGTCAGGAGAGTGAGGTCAAGGTGCTGGCCACAGACTTTGACGACGAGTTTGACGACGAGGAGCCCCTTCCTGCCATAGGGACATGCAAAGCCCTCTACACGTTTGAAGGTAACACCGACTGCATCCCTCTTCTCTTTCTGTGGTCAGACTTTCTTTTGAAGCCTTCAGAGCCTTCCTTTCAGGAAGAGGCTTCAAAAGAACCTTCCTTCAGAACCTTCCTCTCTTCCTCTTTCATTCCGCTCATAGCATCTATGATTCTGATTTCTTTCTGGTTGAGGGCTGTGTATTTTGCCTTTGGGTCCAGACTGTTGACCAACTTTCGGTGAGCTTAATCGCAGCAGGTAGTATGGAATGATTATTTCATCCACGCCTTCAATACTTATGGAGCTCCTGTCTTGCAAAGACCCCTGAAAGCGTGGGAGGCAGGTGGTGTGGTCTGGCATCCGCCCTGGGAGGAAATAAAGCAGACGCACATAGAGGAGGGTTCAGCAGAAGAGAGGGACGGAGTGATGGGGGGTCCACACGAGGCTATGACCCCTTCCCTGAGGGGATTTGTTTATTTTTATTTTCGGCTGTCTGGGTCTTCACAGCTGCTCACAGGCTTTCTCTAGTTGTGGCTCCTCTCTCGTTCTGGTGCAAGGGCTTCTCATTGTGGGGGCTTCTCTTGCGGGGCACTGGTTCTAGAGGGCACGAGCTTCAGTAGTTGCAGCTCTTGGGCTCTAGGGCACAGGCTCAATAGTTGTGGCGCACAAGCTTAGCGCCTCTGTCGCATGTGGAATCTTCCCGGACTGGGGATCGAACCCATGTCCCCTGCATTGGCAGGCGGATTCTTATCCACTGAACTCACCATGCTGCAGGGTGTTAGAGGCACGGGCACTGCCAAGCATGGAGCAGGAAAAGCATGGGGTTTGTGTGCCTGGAGCTCAGGTGTCTTAGGAATAATAGTGGGATATAAGACGAGGAGGGGCTGGGGCCTGTGTGGGGGATGGTAAGAGAAACACTTGGCTCTTATCTGGCCAACATCAGGCCCTCCAGAAAGTATTTGAGCATGTTGTTGACACAAGCAGAGCTGTACCGTAGACATTTATTCCCATATGTGTGCTCTCAGTTAGAAGACAGGGCAAATGCTTAGGAAGCCTAACCTCGAGGTTCCCAAACTGATGAGCCTTGAAACAGCGTCCTGCAGGATGCTGGCAAGGATGCTGTGAAAGAAGGAATCGGAGCTCAGATCGTTTTCAGAAACCCTGGGGTAAATGAACTTATTTGCTGTAAGACTTTTTTTTTTTCATCCTTGCCTCTTTTGATTTGCAGGATCTGAGTTCTCTGATCAGCACTCAAACCCATGCCCCCTGCAGTGGAAGGGCAGAGCCCTACCCACTGGACTGCCAGGAAATGTCCTTGACCGTAGGGCTTTTAGGGCCTTTGATAAACTAAACATTCATTGTGACAAAACAAAGAGGAGAAGCCCGAGGTTCCGTGCTCCCAGTGTAACTTCCAGTCCACACCATCCCTCTCCCCCTGCGTCCACAGTTAGCACTATTAACAGCCCCCTAAGCAGTCTGCCTCTCAGGACACTGCTTGGGTGGTGGTGACTAGTCTTTTGAAATTATCTTAGTGAATGGTATTGGGGGCCTTGATTAGGAGGCGGATGGATGCAGAGATGCTGTAGCCAATAACACGCTCAGATGCGCGGCTGATTGGAAGTTGGAAACGAAGCAGGGAGGAACCCACAGCTGATCCCTGAAGCTGCGTTCCTGGGACGATGGAGATGTCCGCTGAAATGGGGAAGTGGGAGGAGGGTCTAGTTTGGGAGGCAAAACAGTGAGTCCAGGTTCACCCGAATTGTGTCCCAGGTGCCCAGGCACCATCAGGGTGGAAATGGGCTTCAGAGAGAAGGCATGGTGGCACCTAAGCCTCAGATAAGAACCAGAACGGGAGAAAGAAAAGTGGGGGTGCTGTGTAAAGAGGTGTCGTTGATGCCAAAGGAGCACCTTCAGGGGAGGGTAGGGAAGAGGACTAAGATTTCCTCTGGGGGAGATACCTCCTGTTCTGGGAGGCAGGAGAGAGAGGGCTCCCATGAGGAATTAGAGAAGGGTCCTAGTGATGCAGGGTGAGGGCCTGGCAGCTTCTGGATGGGAGGAGAGCGTCCGTCTTTTCTCCAGTTGTACTGCAAGACTCGCCGTCTGCTCCAAACCCAGATTTGGCAAGAAACCTAAGCTACTCTGACTTTGCTTTTTCAGGTCAGAATGAAGGAACCATTTCAGTAGTTGAAGGAGAGACGCTGTACGTGATAGAGGAAGACAAGGGTGACGGGTGGACCCGAATTCGGAGAAATGAAGATGAAGAGGGTTATGTTCCCACTTCCTACGTCGAAGTCTATTTGGACAAAAATGCCAAAGGTGCTAAGACTTATATTTAATACAACTTAAAAAAAAACCACACACACAAAACTTTAGAATTGGAGTTGTTTCTCCCCACAATCATGACTCTTAGAGGCAGTTCTCCAAAAGACTGGATGGGGAGCATCACCGTGCGTGTTTCTTTTAGGCACAAGGTGGATGTTCAGGCATCTTAGGCCTGAATTTCCTGGGCTGGTTTTGATGATGATTCGGTGTCACTTGCTCATGACATTTTCCGTGGAAAGCTGCCAACTGCCAATTTACAACAGTGTCCTTTGAAATCTGATAAACATTTCTTCTTGGGGCAGCGACTGTAGATAACCAAAAAGTTGCCTTCTAGCTTCTGATTCGTATTTCTGACTCTAAAAGTCCATGCACATCCTAGGAGTGCAGAAGACTTCAGCTCTCGTTAATAACTAGTGTCTGCCAGAAAGTGGACCGCCTTAGAATGTTACAGTGTGTAACTTCATAAACTGAACTGCGCTAGTTTGTTAAGCTTTACAGTCATTCATTTTGGAGGAAGTCATCAATAAAGAATAGCGTAAGTAAAGAATGATGTTGGTACCGAAAGTGTGTATATTTCCTTAAACATGTTTAAGAGCATTGTTAGAGCACCGTGTTATCTGGTTATGTCAGTATGATCCTAGGCAACCAGTTGAATCATGGAAAACGTTGGTCTTTCGACCAGTTGGTTTTCACATATGACTACTGATCTTTCTTTTGCCAGTTGACAGAGTTGATCAGATGTGCTAGAGCTGTTTAGATAAATTATGTAAAAACAACTCTCCTCATTCTGTTCTGCTGGAGGTTTTTTGTGCCCAGGTGGTGCTGTGAATAGACCCTTGAAAGCAACACACAGACCCCAGCACATCACTTTTTACAGTTCTTTTGGTTTGTGTTTTAATCATTGGCATTGTTAAGCCCCAAAGTGTCTATTTACTGAAAATCATTTTAGAACTTCTAGACCCTTTTATATAATAACCATAAAGTGGTTAATTATATAATAAAATGTTTCACCATCTTAAAGGAATCTGGGTCACATGGGGATTTGCATTTTTAAATTGGCAGGCTAGGTAGTGAAACTGGGGACATGCCCAATGATTGTGCTTATGTCTAGAATCTTCCCTGAGCTCACAGAGAACCAGCTAAAAATGAGTCAGAGTAAAGGTATGGGATTGAGATTCTCTTTTTCTTTGGCTTTGAAAATTATTTATTCATGTCCTTCCTACTTTAAAATAGGAAATCAGCTCCTTGCTTCTACGCTATGGACTCCTTTTAGAAGGTCGGGTCAATTTAAAGCTGATTTTAAAACTGACAGCAATGCATTACAGGGTCTAGGACCTGGCAGGAGTTATGGGTGCCTGTGGCAGATTCTAGCAGAAAGTTCTGCATTTCCCAAGGGCCTCTCCATTATTCTTGCCTGGAGAGGAACCCGGTGACTACGGTCCATGGGGTCACAGAGTTGGACACGACTGGGCAGCTAACATTTGAGGCCCACCAAAACAGAATGTAGTAGCCTTTACTTAATGACTGCCTGATTTTTAAAACAGTTTTAATTTTTAAATAATCACAGGTTGTCAGGAAGTTGCAAAGATAGTAGAGAGATCCCCTTTATCCAGCTTTCCCAAGTGGTCACATCTGACATAATTGTGATCCAGTATCAAAAACAGGAAACCGACACTGGCCAGCCCGATTTTTTTTTTTTTTTAGTATAATTTTGTCATTTAAATTTCTTTTGCATTATTATATCTTTGCTGCCATAGTATCAATAAAACCACCTATCCTGACCCCAGATCTCTCAGGAGAATCACTTCAGCACTTCCTTTTAACTACCACAGCAAGGAAAATCAGTTGGCCCTTAACTCATGGGGATTTCATGAACAGTAGGTGGTCACAGCCTTGGGCATGTAACCAAGTGAATACCTAAGACATTAAAACCCAGGATGAACTCATTTCCAGACTGTGAAGTATTGGAGAAAACAAACTAGACACTGAAAAAAAGTCTTAAAATGAGGCAAGGCAACATTAGGCTTTTTAAAGCTTGCTTTGAAAAGTATGGCATGCCATGAAGTCGGTTGATTTCTGATTTGTTTGTTCCTTTTGCTTTTATTCCCCTCCTCTTTAGAGCTGTGCAAATCTAATTCAGGAAATAGCTCAACTGTCTTTTGGGTATGGGTGGGGCGATTTGGGCACATAAATTATGATCATTATTTTAGCTGGTATGCCTCCGTACCTTCAACCAGATGAATCTGTGTCTTAGTGACTCAAGAGCAGAAGATATTTTTTAGTTTCAGTTCCATCTAAGTCGGTGTGCAAAGGATTAGCAGAAGTCTTGAAACAATTGCCAGAGAGTCGGGAGCTTCCATTCCCAGCCCCAAAGCACACTTTGTGTTCTTCTAACAGTTAATCTGTCAAAAGTAGCAAAGTCTCAGCTTGTGTATAAAGTTTTCTCCTTTTACGCAGAGATACACTTAGAAGCTAAAATGGATGGAGACTCTTTCCTTTCCCTACCTTGTTCATAAGTCTGTTCAGCCTGCCCCACAAACACTGCCCTCCCTCTAAGCCCAGCCCAGCCGGGTGGGGCTGCTGCTTTCTGACACCTGTGGCTCAAGAGGAGTTGTCAGTAACGCCGGTGCACTTTCGTATGTGTGTGTGGCGTCTGCCAAGTGACTATTTAATAACTGCCAAAATAGTTAGACTAGGGGAAGTTCCATGGGCCAACTGAATTGTGACTGTCCTCTTTTATGATTTTGTTTAGTGTAGTTTTGTTTTTTTAATTGCTCTCTGTGAAATATGCCCATAACTGCCCCCTCCCCAATCTGTTTGTATATACTGCAATAGAAAAACTTAAAGGATTACTTGAATTCGTTGTTTTAACGTTTTACTCTTTTATTTGTTTGTTTTATTGGTGATTCTGCTGCCTAATGACCTTTTTGTTTTTGTAACCGCTGGGGGAGCCAGAAGGACGGTTACACTGGTAGCTAGGTTCCCTGCCGGCTGATCCGCACTTGAGTTTATTGTAGACACTTGGGTTCTGAGTAAGTTTTGTTTGAATATGGCCAACATGACTGTTTCCTCTCTCTTCCTTATCCTCCAAGAAAAAAATCTGTGTGGCACCTTGTAGCTGTATCCTCGTATCTGCCTCTCTAATAAACGTTATATTTTTTCTCAGTGTTGTGTATTTTAAATGATTTTTCACCTCTCCGAGAAATTCTGTGTAATCCAAGCATTTAACCCTCTCGTCTTCAATAATGGGGAGTTTTCTAGCCAAATGCTTTTTTAAAAAAAAAAAAGAAAAATTCTGCCCTTTCCCCCTTGTGAAATGATGGCACCTTCTCTGTTGCTCACCCTGTGTGCGCCTATGGGCTTCGGGAGTCTGTCTCTCGTTTCTCTTCTGTCCCCCAGATGAAGAACTTTCACTGTTTATTACCAAGCAATAGGTTTTCCTTTTCACCAAAGATGCTGCATTTTACTGCCAAGGGACCGAGACTGTCGGTCACAGAGAGAACCGGGTCCTTGGACTCCTCACATCTTTCTGGGAAGCTGGTTTCTTTCTTTGTCTCAGAGCTCGATTGACGGGAAAGATGAGCTGGGGGCATGCGGCAGTGCACCGTCTTCCGGGTGCTTTCTCTTACCCCTGAAGGGAAGACTAGCTGCTCTGACTGCAGATAAAACCGTGAAAGTTCCTTATCTCAGACGAGCCCTGTGGTAACCAAGTGCTCTAAAAATGCCCCCTCCCCTCGCCCTGTCCAGGGCGGTGCAGTCCGCCTGAGAAGTGGAGTGCCCGCCCCTGACCTGCCAGCCCTCCACTCTAACTGCCTTTTCCTTTCTCTGTCTTTTGTATTGTAGATTGCTAAAGGTGGTTCCAGGAGCCAGAGCCTCGGGGAGCCTTCCCAGGAGAAACCCTTCGGTCTGCTTGTCTCCACAGGCCTGAGCGCCCACGAACGCCCTGGGCCTGGGCTGCTGTGTGGCCCTGGGCCCCTCGGCCTGAAGCTGACATCCATCCCCACCTGCAGCTGCTCGCTTTCTTCTTTTCTTTCCTTTTTACAGCATGTTAAAAGGCCCCTGGCCCAGTCTGGCCGCCTCTCGGCAGGGGGCGGGCTGCCCCTGCCCCGCGACCTCGGTCCACCTGGCGCAACCCGGCCCGGCCACGATTCACACTGTGCCTTTCTGTGAAAACTTTGCCACTGGTCTCCTGGTGAGACGAACCGAATCTGGGCGAGGAGGGTCAGGCCTGCGCCCGGTGGTCTGGGTGCCCAAAAGCCACTGATGTGTCCCTTACGTTAGAAAATACTCATCTTTCCCCAAGTCCATTGTGTATTCAGTGGTCCTCTCCTGACTATGGGCCCTCACCAGGTACTAAACAATCGGCCCTTGAAATGTTTCACGGCCTGAGTGTCCGTGGTAGACACACACACACACGTTTTTGTTTGTGGTCCTGTCTTCAGTGGCCTAGAAAAGTCCACACCAGAAGTCAAATTCCAGCTCTTGGGCCAGTCCCGCTGTCATGCCTGTGTCCCCTCCCTTTTCATGGGGTCAAGGAAGGTCCCAGCCCACCTTCTCCCTGTTGGCCACCCATCAATAAGGACCGCGGGTTGCGAATGAGCGTCTCGCCTCTGCATTAGCTCATTGGCCAAAGGAAGCCTCTCCCCTTTCTGTGAATTCCAAGGGCCGCACCTTAGGACTCCAGTGCCGTCATCACCAAAGCCCCTGTGCTTCTCGTGGTCCGCCAAGTGATCCTGTGGCTGCCGCTTCCACATCTTAGCGTGTGCTCTCCAGGCCACGCAGAGTTAATCGAGTTTGTCTTCTGAGCTGAATCTCCCTCCTCTCATGGATCTTTGAAGAAGACACGAGGTCCCGTACCCAGTGGGCCGCTCACACCTTAGAGCAGTGTAGCTTCTCATCAGGCGTCTTCCCTGTTGTTCAGCTTTTGGTGACTAGACGGTCACCTTGAGCCTCCTCGCTGCTTTGCCACACTTGCGAATCTAAGACAAGGAAAATCTGGCAGGAGCTGAAGGGACCGGGCCTTGGTTCAGGGGTAGGAAAATGGTCCCTCTCAGCAAACCAGGGTTGACCGCACACCAGCCTCAAAGCTGCTCAGTCAACCTTTGGTGACAGGAAACCATGAGGGAACAAACGCCAAGTATGAGCGGGGGAAGAGGAAGTGGCTTCAGGTTGGAGCAGGCGTTGGGCCCCTCTCCTTCCGCCCCAGAGTGAGCCTCTGCAGCTGTGGGCGTCTGGGGGCCCCTCTGTTAACTCAGGGGGCGGCCCCATTGTCCCAGGCTCCTCAGTCTCACAAGAAGACTGTCTTGGCAGATGATGGCGAAGCCAGGATGCCAAAGGACAGGAAGAGTCTGGGCTTCACCCGCGTCCCTGCAAACCAGCAGGCGCGTAGTTCCTCCATGCAGCCCCAGCAGCCCCACATAGGGTTGGTCCATCAGGCGTCTCCAGGAACTTCTGAATTTCACCAAGTCAAGCTGCCCACTCTCCACAAGGATCCTAATTTTTTTTTTTTTTTAAGAAAAAAAAAATTGGATTCTAGAGCCTCGGGAATGCATGTGCTTTGCGTCTTTCATATTAGGGGTCAGGGTAGATTAACTTCTTCCGATTTAGGGGGAAAGGTATACGCTGCAGTACTTTGTTCTTTTAAACGTCTGTTTAACCTGATATGGACTATGCTGGTGTCCTCTGTATCCCCTGTGCCTTTCTTTTTCTCTGTACCACCTGCGTCCAAAAAAGAATGGAGAAGTGCTTTTCAGTGTTCACCTCGGTGTTTGCTTTTCTGCCAGTCTGTATGGCTACGGGGAAAGGGGAGCGCTGTACCAGCTGGGGCTTAGTCAAGGAAATAAGTTATTATAGGCTAGTTGAGATTTATCATTTACTCTGGGAATCCTACTGTGAAATCGTCTATATATTATTATGAGCAGTTCACATAGAGTAGAAACGTGGACTCTGCCATGTGCTTTCTCAGCCTTCCCTCATATCCACTGACCATCATTTCTCCACCGATGCTAGAATATTGTTATGCCGTAAGAATGACTCATTTTTAAAGAACGTACTCTGAAAATAACTTAAAAACAGAAAGTGAGGAACTTGTCGTTTACCCAGTTTTTCCTTTGCTGGATAGGAAAGAATAAAAAGGCATGGTAAGCTGGGATGGGATTTTCCTTTGGGCTTTTATCATGAACACCCTGAAGCTTTGGGGTGCGAGGAGTCTGTCTCTCCAGCGGTTAGTGCAGAGGCTTCAGTCCCTTTTGGTAACATTTGTAATTGCTGGGGAAAAGTTTACTGAACATGAAAAGGTTATGTGGATGCTAAGTATTTTTCCAGAAAAGTCAATTTCATACTTCCTAATGGCTCTGCCTCCTGTGCTTATATCATCAAAAGAAAAAAAAAAAAACTTTAAAAAGTGATCCAGAATTCTATTTTAACCTCTTGTCCAGCACCTTTAAACTTCTTGGTTTATCAGTGTGTGTTGCACTAATTCTAAACTTTGGAGGCGTTTCAGTGTTGTAACGGCCCACTGCCACTGTAAAGGTTCTGGAATTGCCCATTTGTCTCTAGAGATGGAATTAAACCAAATAAAGTGCTTCCATTGGAAGGCTTATATTGACCTTGTAACTATATGTTAATCCTCTAAATGTTAAATAAAAGTGTAACTTCTGGCACGGTATCACGGGACTGCTTTGTTGCACAAAGAGGTGACCCCAGTCTTGGAAGCAATCAGAGTCCCCTGGGCTGGAGGCTGAGCTCCGATCAGGTCATTGATTTACGGTGTAAACTGGACATAAGTCCCGGCGCCATCTGCCTGGAGAGGGGCTTCAGACCCAGCCAGCTCGAAATTCCACCCTGGCCCACCGGGGAAAGCTGTCAGAGACCTTGGTGATGCGGGATTCAGGTTGACTCAGTGCAGGGTTCTGGGGAAGCTCCTTCAGTCTGGGACATTTTTCATGCATGCAAATTTGGCTAGCAGCTGCGCTGGGATTTCGAGGACCCTACCTTCTGTGGGGGGATGGAGGGAGCCGTGAAATTGCAGCAGGTTTGCATTTCATTCGTGGTCTGGTGTCACGAGTGCTCAAGCCCACCCTCTTCTTGGCAGCTTGGCTGGAATAATCACTGGCTTGTGTGAAGCTGAGGACAGCCTGCCGCCTTTAAGGGCGAGGGCCTTGTGCCTGTGCTGGCCGGCCCTTTCCATATCCAACTGACAGTCTCACCCCGGGTTTTGTGAAGGGGAGACTGGTTCATGCCCAGACCTCTTTGTTTCTTAAGGCTCTTTAGAGCCAAGGTAGGAAAACAGTTGGTGAGGGAGTGAAATATTAAGTGAGCAGGGCGCCCTAGCTAATGCCAAGTGCCACTCACTTGCTGAGGGGGTGGGAGGGGAGGCCACCAATGAGATGCCAGGCCACACTGTGGCCTCAGCTCCTCCTACGGACACTGCCAAGTTCTCAGCAAAGCCTGATGTCTTCTCTGCTGGGGAGGATGGTGTCAGAGAGCCAAGGCAGTGTTCTCGGGCAAGAGACGGGGTGGTCAAGGGAACAAGGCGGCCTATGACTGTCCTGCCGAGGCAGGTCCAGGTTGTCAGTAAAGGGCTAGTGTGGGAAGAATGTTGCCAGCACGTTCTTCCTGAGCTTTCCTCATATTTGGGGAATAGTCTCTAACAGTCTGTAAGAGGCAGAATGTCTCCACCTGTCTTAGAACCGCCCTCTCCACACTACCCCACCCCCACCCCGCCCCACACACACACCACCCCCACCGGCCGGCCTGACCGGCGAGCACCGAGGAGCTGGGAGCTGGGTCAGCCTGGGGCGCGTGTCGCCACCTCTCTGGCCTCCGGTTCCGGGGTAGTGGGGTGAGGACAGGAGGCCGGCAAGAAAGCACTCGGTCGACGCCACAGCTACAGCTTAGATGTCAGTTCTGAGGTTCTTGGATATCAGTTCTGACCGGGAGCTCACTCCCGTCTTCGTGATGGTGTTATTCTGATTCTTGGGCAGAATTCAGGGCTGGGAGCACTGTGACCTCACCCTGCTCGCAGGTCTGAAACACTGAACCGTCCAGCTCGGCCCATCTTTATACAGCTACTTGGTTCAAGTGTTTGGGGAAGTGACACTTGAACCTTCTGCGACCCACCTCCCGCCCCTGCGGGGTCGGAAACCAGGGGCGGTGACGCAGTAGGAGCGGCGGACCGTTGGTTTCCTGGTGCGCTCCCGAAGGCAGCCTCGGTAGCGCCAGACTCGTCGGTCAGGCTCCTCCGGTGGGTCCGGGAATCGCAGCATCCGCCCCGGCCAGGCCCCGCCCCGCTCCGTCTCTCCCCGCCCCCTGCGGCCGGCCCCGCCCCCGCCCGCCGTTGCGCAGAGGCGCCCGCGCGACCCCTAGTGGCAGGGAAGCCTGCCTGCGAGGAGGGAAGGACGAGGGTCCCCAGGAGGGCGACCAGACCGGAAATGGGAGTGGGCAGAGGCAGGGGTGGGTGGTTCCAGGATGCCCTCCGTTTTAAAATTAAAGCGAAAGAGATCTCTGGATTGTGCGATCCACAGGACAGCAAAAAAATGGGATGGTGCAGGTGTGAGGGAAGGAGCAGGAGGCCTGGATGGTGACCAACAGCAGGCCCAGCCGCCACGTGGGGGTTAACGTCTCCTTGAGTCCTCGGGAGTAAGGAAGTCCAGACCCTGGCGCTGCCCACCTGGCCTACAGAGGGCCTCTCCTTCTCCTCTCTGGCTTCTGCTGGCCTTTTCTGAGAAGGGGAGGCATAAGCCTTGTTGCAGCACCCTTTGAGACCCAGGATTAAAGTGCAAAGGCTGCAGAATGGCACTCAGCAGCCTCTTTGTGTCACGAGTCATTTCGCCACAGCTGCTCATGTTCGGAGCTAACACTGTCTCTGTCCAGATGGTAGAACAAGTGGTGCTTACTGAAATGGCCTCCCATGAGCTGGAGATGGGAGCAGAAACAGAACCGCCCCCACGTGGCTTTGTCCTCAGAGCCTGGGGGCCAAAAGCTGCGGGAGGACACGGGGATTTCATTTTCCTCTGTCGGCCCCGAAAGCAAAGGGGGTGGGGAGGATCCCCTGGGTGCTGCGGCATTCTGCCCCAGGAGCCTCATGACCTGCACGTGTGTACATCCTCCCACCATGCCAGGCCAAGAGCCCTGCCTGCGGTGCCGACTCTCCTGTCAGCCCTCATCTGGGCTGCATGCTGGTGCCTGGTCCAAAGACGGCCTGGAGGCTGCATCGGAACACACACATCCTGGGGGCAGCCTTCCTGGACACGCTTTGTCTAAAATGGGGATGGCTCTAAGAGCTTTTCCCAAAGACATTCCTTCTGCGTCCTGTGCCCTTGCTATGACCAACAAGCCTCTCAGCCGTGGACAGATACCGGTGTCATAGGAAGAGAGCCAGACGGAGGAACGGTTCCGAAACACCACTTCCGTCCCCGAGGCTCTCAGGGACTCAAAGTGTGGTTGTGCAAGACTCGCAGGACAATTTACTGTTCCCATGGAATTCCAACTAGCATAAAGGTAAGGAAACTACACTTTGGGGATAGCTGCACCTTACCAGTGGAGAAGGCGATGGCACCCCACTCCAGTACTCTTGCCTGGAAAATCCCATGGAAAGAGGAGCCTGGTAGGCTGCAGTCCATGGGGTCACTAAGAGCGACTTCAGTCACTTTTCACTTTCATGCATTGGAGAAGGAAATGGCAACCCACTCCAGTGTTCTTGCCTGGAGAATCCCAGGGAGCCTGGTGGGCTGCCGTCTGTGGGGTCGCACAGAGTTGGACACGACTGAAGTGACTTAGCAGCAGCAGCAGCAGCACCTTACCAATGTATTTTCTGATGAAGCTTTGTGAACAGAAGCACAGACAGGTGGAAAGGCCTGCAGACACAGGTAGCAGTTGGTCTACAGACTCCCCGGTCTGCCAGGTGGCTTTTGACTCTAAAAGGCGCTGCTAGAGCAAGGCCTGGGCCAGCCTGGAGGGAGGAGCTGGACCACAGGATGCCACGTGGGAGACAGAAGATGGAGGTGACTTCCTCTGCCGCCCAGCGCTGCCCGTCTCCACTCGTCTGTGAACCAAGTTCACCAACCACACACTCCTGGGCTGCCTTCATACTCTGCCTGTGTGGCCCAGCCTGTTATCTCAAGGGACAACACAGAGGAAACATCTGAAGGCCAACTGGTACCTATATCCTCCTGTGTGTGAGACAAGTCGCTTCAGTCGTATCCAACTCTTTGTGACCCTTTAGACCATCGCTCACCAGGCTCCTCTGTCCATGGGATTCTCCAGGTAAGAAGACTGCAGTGGGTTTCCAGGCCCTCCTCCAGGGGATCTTCTGGACCCAGGGATTGAACCAGCCTCTCTAACATCTTCTGCACTGGCAGGCAGGTTCTTTACCTCTAGTGGCACCTGGGAAGCCCCACCCTCCTGTGGTACCTACAACAAATGAATGTCTCCAAGCCTCCAGATGACTCAACCCTCCAGACAAAACTTTCCCATTCCCAGCTTCCATGTTAAACAGGAAAAGCCAGTCACCCTATCTGTACCGTGAGATTCCCCCATTCAAATGTGAGCAAAGCTAAAATGAGGCTCAGACACATACATGCACACACACACACACACAGCATGCACGTGGTGAAAGCATAAAGAAAAGTGAGGCCAACCATAACAAAGGCTGAGCGCTGGAGAACTGATGCTTTTGAACTGTGGTGTTGGAGAAGACTCTTGAGAGTCCCCTGGACTGCAAGGAGAGCCAACCAGTCCATCCTAAAGGAAATCAGTCCTGAATATTCATTGGAAGGACTGATGCTGAAGCTGAAGCTCCAATACTTTGACCACCTGATGCGAAGAACTGACTCATTGGAAAAGACTCTGATGCTGGGAAAGATTGAGGGCAGGAGGAGAAGGGGACGACAGAGGATGAGATGGTCGGATGGCACCACTGACTCAGTGGACATGAGTTTGAGTAAACTCCGGGAGTTGGTGATAGACCGGGAGGCCTGGCATGCTGCAGTCCATGGGGTTGAAAAGAGTCGGACATGACTGAGCAACTGAACTGAACTGGAGGCCAAAGGAAACGCAGGGAAAGAGCTTCGGCTGGGGTGGGTCGGGGTGATCCGGAGGCTCTGGAGGGGCTTCAGTGAGACTGTAAGAGTCTTTCCTGGGGCAGGTATCTGTTGCCTGTTTTATCACTCTGTTGAAGATGTTTCTGCAGATGTGTGTCTGATGGGATTTTCACAAGTAAATGTTTCAAGTCATACATAAAATCTCAAGCTCTTCTCTCCCCTCCAAACCCCCAAAGCATAAACAAAACAAACCCAAACCGCAGAGGCTGTAAAACACTAGCGTCACTTAAGCGTCAGGGAGCCCCGGGTGCCAGACACGAGCAACCACAATGCCGTGACAGAGGTGCCAAGGTCAGTCGCTGGGGAGGAGACGGTACCCCCGCCCCAGGCTTTGCAGCCCTCGAAGGGTCCAGCAAGAACCCCTGCTTCTCAACTGCTCCGAGGAGTCCATGGGGCAGAGAGGAGAGGTCTGTGGGCGGCGGGGGCCTCAAGCCCCGACCACAACCAGCCCCCCTTCTCTGGGGCTGGGGTGGGTCCCAGGAAAGGAAGGACAGAGGCCAACGTGGGCTGAAAGTGGAGCGGTCTCCTCTTCCTCTCTTGCAGCCTCTTGGGGAGCCATGCAGAGCCCCCCACCACATCTGGTCACTTGTCACGTTCATCACAGTGGCTCCACGGCCCTGCCCCATAGCAGCCAGGTTCCCTCGCCTCCTCCCCACCCAGGAACAGAATTAAGTGCGGCAGATGCAGAGATGCGGGCACGGACTGTGGGGCACGGCACGTGTTTACTGGGACGCTCTGAGCTCACACTAGATGCAGACGTGGGGCGAGTACAACCTGCACAGTGGAGTCCATGTCACAAGATGGGGCAGCGGGCGGCTGCCAGGATCTGCAGGGCAGGGTGGCTGCTGGCAGCACCAGCTTCCCAAGGGCTGTGGCAAGTGTCCAGAGATTCCAGCAGTGGCCTGTTCTTTGATCTCGGCTGCCTCAGTGGGGAAGGAACCAGATCCGGGTGCAACGAGATCACAGAAGTGAGCGACACACTGTGAGAGCTTCAGGGGCTCTGCCAGGGCCGCCAAGTTCCACAGGCATCTCTTCTACAGAGACTGAAGGGCACAGCAGCTGGAGGGCTTTGGTCCCAGGACCCCTTCCCCGCCTCTCATTCACTCTGGCCCCGAGGAGGTGGGCCTCTCCACCCGGCTCTTTCATCCAGGGACTTCTGTGTCACCTTGCTGTGCGCAGGGGTCCCAGCACCCCAGCAGTGGCCTCGCTCAGCATCTACAAGACACCCTTCTGGGACCCACCCGTGTGAGCTGGTCCAGGCACTCCCCTCTCCGGGCCAGGGGCTCTGCATGGCTCAGTGTTGGGGAGAAACGTCAGCACCCCCTCCGCAGAAGCTGCATTAACAGCAGACACAGGAACATGAGGGATTCCTGCTGCACCACCTGGGTCCCTGGCAGGGCCAAGTGACCAGTGATGCCCAGGGCAGGGCAAGGCAGGGTGAGAGGGGACCAGCTGCCTCCGGAAACTGTCCCCCCAGACAGAACGCCAAGCCCGCCCTCGGGTCCCAACTGCCAATGGGTCCAGAGTTGTTAAGTCGGCAGGAGAAACACTGCGAGCAGGATTCTGGAGACTTCTATGATGACCGACCAGGTGCGGGGCGAAGGGGGGGCCTCGGCAGGAACTGGCGCAGGGACCCGCAGGGGCGGCATCCTCAGGGCTGGCGTGCGGCACCCTGCTCGGGGCTCTGACCCGCAGCTGGACCAGGCACCGGTGGGCAACACCTGGGGAGCAGCAGCCCCTCCGCGACCCCCCATCCCGCGGCCGCGGCCCCCAACTTGAGGGCTCCAGGGACCACGGCTGGGCCCGAGCCAGCAAGAGGGCAGGTTCGGTGACGACGACGACACGACGGCAGGGACCCGAGTTAACGTCGCAGAGCCGTGGTCGTTTAAACAAGCCTGAAGGGGATGTATTTCCAAGCTGCGGCGTTACTCACTGTGAACCAAAATAACTCGTCTCCCTCTTTACACATCTGGGTTTCCAGAGCGGCCAGCCTCTCTTCTGGGGACACACCCTCTACGGGGCGGAGGGCAAAGGCGGGGGCCTGTGGGGACAGCTGGGTCATCCCTCGAGAAGGTCCTTCTTCTGAGCAGCCTCAGGGTGGGGGTGCAGGGGTGGGGGGATTGTGTGCGCAGGGCACTCCCCAGCGCTCAAGGGACACGGGAGGGTCTCTGCCCAGGGAGGAGGGGACTCACAGACTGGCCCACCAAGTCACAAGGCCCGGGTCTCGGCTTCGATCTTCTGTTCGCCATGCAAGCTCTCCGAGTCCGGGAGCTGAGCCATGCTCTGGCGGATGGCAATCTCAGGGCCGCCGCCATAGAGGTTGTTCAGGTACACCCAGGTCTCCTCGGAGATCTGCCCATAGTCAGCTCCTGCAGGGTATGAGGGGCTGCCGCTCAGGCTGGGCTTGCTCTTGCTGAAGCCACCACCTTGGCAGTATGGGGGCTCTGAGGGGGGGCTCTGGGAGCGCCAGGCCCCAAGGAGGCAGGGCCGGGGAGGACAATCATGGGCTCCTGTGCCAAGCCATAAATGGGAATCTTGGGGTATTCCAGGGGCAAGTCCATCCTCTGAGGACCCCCAGAGGGCACATCTGTGGTTGCAGCCCCTCGTTTCCTGGGGTGGGGGTCATGCAAAAAGGACAGACAGGTGAGGCGGCAGAGCGGGGAGAGGGCGTGGGTAGGGAACAGAGGGGCTGGGGAACCCACGCAGAGGCTAAGCACCTCGACCACTCTGCTCAAGGCCCAGGCCTGGACTTGGATGGATGTCGCAGCCTGATCAAGGGGGCTCCTGGGAGGACCTGGAACCCAGGAGGTGACAAGAGGGGGCTCCCAGGAGCCAGGAGGGGAGCCTGGCCGGCGGGAGGAGGCAGGGGCAGGGCTGAGCCTCACCCTGCTTCAGCTGGATGTGGCCACTTCCTTTGACCTGTGCGATCTTGCTGTTGTCAATGGGCCCCGGGGGCTCTGGAACAGACACAGCTCGGGCTCAGGACCTCTGGGCCTCTGCAGCGGTGGACAGAAACCCAGTGCCCAGCCACTGGCAGCCTCCAGCCCTCAGCAGATGAGAGCCGCTCTCCAGGTGTGAGGTCACACCTGTGATCCTGGGGAGGCGGTGCTGGGCCCCAGGAGTCAAGGTCAAGGTCTTACGAGGTGAGGTACTCAGGGCTCCAAAGGCTCATCGACATGAGTCTAAAGGCTGGAGGCACTCATGGTGTCCCCGGACCTGGCAGAGGGGAATCCTGAGGACGCCAGCCCCAGTTTCAGACCCTAGCTTGGGGCAGGGGCAGTGGGGGGAAGGTGGACGTCCAGTGTCAGCTGGACCCTGCTCTCATCTGAGAGCCTGGCCCAAGATGGGGCTGCGACTCTGGAGCCGGGTTCCTGATCAATCGAAGCCGCTATGGGCGGGGAGGGGGGTGTGTGGATGGCAGTGAGACCCGCCTCCTTTCCCCACGTCCTGTCCAGCGCTTGTGCTCGAAAGGGTGAAATGAACATCTCGTGTTCAGAGGCTCCTGGCTCTGCTGACCCCACTGGGCTCCAAACCCTGGTCTGGGAGCCAAGTGTGGAACTCAAGGGGTGAGGAGAGAGCCGCGTGCAGGTGAGTGAGCCCGGGCTCTCAGTGAACGCTCTGCTGTCTCCATGTCTGTGAGTGGAGAATAACAGTGTCCAAGTCCTAAGAGTCTGAAGCCACCTAACAACTAACATCTATTTAGGGCCACGGAGTCCCCAGGGGAAAGGGCCTGGCAGGAGGAAGGGCAGTCACCCTGGTCACCATGGGGCAGAGGGGCAGGAACAGGACGGGCAGCATGAGACAGCTCCTGTCCTGCTGCAACCAGAAGGCCCGGCCGGGGCGGGGACCCAATCCCAGCATGGGGCGGGGAGAGCACCCGTGCTCCATGCAGAGGGTGAGCGCTGGAAAGGCTGGTGCCAAAAACCTGCTGGGCGGGCTCAGATCTGGGCACCCCAGCCCATGCCTCCTGGGACACTCCCAGGAGGTGGGCGGGCCCCGAGTCCCTGCCAGCACGGGGAGCGGCCGGCCCGGGCCGGGTCCCCCTGACTCACCGTTGTCCTTGCCCTTGACGAAGGCCTCCCACTCTCGGAACCACTGCATGCTGATACAGTAGATGACGCCGGGCGACTCCTCGGCCTGGAATGCCTTGTTCAGCTGGGCGGGGCGGGGCCGAGGGGAGGGTCAGTGCGAACATCCAACCCCCCTCGGGCCCCACCCTGGACTCTTAGGAAACACCGGACACCCAGAGAAAGTTTCGAACCGCCAGACGAGTTCAAGAAAAGAACCCTCTCCCCCATGCTCTCACCACTCCAATGCCTGCTGCTAACACCTGGGTGAACCTCTTGTTAAGGACTTTGTAAAAACCAGTTGAGAGCGCATGGCAGATGCTGTTCCCCCCGCACTGAACAGAACCTGGTCCCCTGCCTACTCTCTAACTAGCCTGGCATATTATTTTTTAACAGTGACGATGCCGGGTGTCTAACGTCCAACCCTGGACTGACGAATGATGGAGGCACCCTGGACCCCATCCCTGCGAGCAGCACCAGGGGTCTCGGTTCTCACACACCCCTGTGGCCCCCGCAGGAGTCTTTTTCTCCCAAACAGGATCGTACTGGGTCCCATCTTGCAACTTGGTGTTTTCATTCAATGCACCCTTCCGTTGTCAGTTCACAGAGCCCAGTGGTTCCCCTGGGGAACACCTGCCCACGTCTGGAGGTAATTTTTGCTGTCACTGGCATCAAGTGGGCAGAGGTCGGGATGTTGCTAAACATCCTACCACCAGCCCAATAAAGAACCATCCAGCCCCAACGGGCAACACCTATCCCTTTAACAGCTGCGTGGAGTCCCCTGAGCGGAGGCACCTGAGCTTACTAAACCTGACTCTTCCCTCCGGTGAACCCCTTCACCATCTGGCCGGGCCCCTGGCCCTCTGGTCTCCTACAGAACGAGGCTCCCACCTGAGCCTGCCTGCACTGGGCTCCCCGCCCCACGCACCTTGATGAAGGTGTCGATCTCCACCCGCCTGCGCTTGGCCAGAGCCTCGATCTCCACCTGGCAGATGGAGCACACGTACAGATGGTTCACGGCGGGGCCGCCCCCAAACCTGCACCCGGGTGGGCGGGAGAGAGAGACACGCACGAGTCCTGAGGGGAGGGCCCTGCTGGCGGAGGCAGCAGAACCTGCCAGAAAGTGAGGCCTCCTAGTGCCGCCCTGGCCTGGCCCTTGGGCTCCCCGGGTACCCTGCGCACAGCCTGTTGGCTCAGCTCACCTTCTCCACTTGACTGGCGGGGCTGCCCGCGCACCTGAGTGCCTGCAGCATCCAGGAGAGCACCTGCCCCAGGGCAGGGGCGTCACAAATATGTGCTTCGTGGTCACGAGGACCGTTCAACACTCTGGCTTCCCGTCCTGGCCACTGGGCAGCGGCGGTGGCCGAAGCCTGCCTGACCTGACTCTGAGGACAACGTCGAAGGAAGGCTGCAGGTCCTTCTGCAGGCAGGTGGGCTGGGGGCGGGGTGGTCTACACTGGGCCTGGGGATGCTCTCGCGGGGTTCTAACCCATCCATCGGGGCACAGGCCACGCCTGACCTGCCAGTGGGCGGGGCCAAGCCAGTCCAAGGAGTGGGAGCAGCTGGGACTCTCCAGCCTCTTCCTCCCCATCTGTGTGATCACCCCGATGCTATGGCACAGCCCACCTGCTGGGTGCAGAGTGACCCGAGTCTGGGCAGGGGCTCACCCCTCCATGAGAGATCCACAGGCTCTTGAGGGACTTGAACCTGGAGGGCCCCAGGCAGCAGGAGCTCACGGCCCCAAGCGAGGCATGGCGTGGGGAGAGACATCGACCAGCCCGCCCTGCAGCCAGCAGCCCCACAACGGACTGCGAGGGGCCGCACGCTCTCTCTAGCCAGGTTTCTGTCCTGTGACTGGGAGGGTCTGGCCGGATGCCCCAGGCAGACATGGCTACAAGGGGGAGCCCCTCCCAAACTGCTTCTGTGCTGCTCCGCTACCGGGGTGAGGGCAGGGTGGGGTCAAGGAGGCACCCCTCCCGGGGCCTCCTCTCCCGCCCAGCCTGGACAGAAGAGGACGCTGTGGGCGCCGTACCTGTTGTACAGGTGCTCCCACACGTTCTGTGGCAGGATCACCACCAGGTCGTCGATGTAGTGATATTTGTTGGGCGGGATCCCTGAGGAGGGAGGTACATGGGGGAGCTGGACCTGCCAGCCCTCCCCCTGCCCCGCCCCTGGCACAGAGAAGGCCGCCTCACCTCCATGGGAGCAGAGGAACGTGTGGTTGGTGATGGGCCCTGGCTCAGCGAAGGTGTTGAACTTGTTGAGCCATTCCCGGGACACATAGAACCGCAGCAGGCTGGGCTCGCGCATGGCGGCCAGGGACACCACCTGCTGCCGCTCGCGCACAGCTTCCTCGCTGCTCTTCCTGGGGCAGGGTGGCACCGGGGGTGGGTCAGGAGTGGGAGCCACGCGCCGTGCAGGAAGCCCCACATCTCAGGCCCCTTAGCACACCTCCACATCTCAGCACCCCTCCCTATCCCAGCATCCCTCCTATCCCAGCATCCCTCCCTATCCCAGCATCCCTCATCTCAGCACCCCTCCACATCTCAGCACCCTCCCTATCTCAGCACCCTCCGCATCTCAGCACCCTCCGCATCTCAGCACCCCTCTGCATCTCAGCACCCCTCTGCATCTCAGCACCCTCCGCATCTCAGCACCTCTCCATACCTCAGGACCCTTCCGCATCTCAGCACCCCTCCCTATCTCAGTACCCCTCATCTCAGCACCCTTCACATGTCAGCACCCTCGTCATATCAGCACCCTCTGCATCTCAGCACCCCTCATCTCAGCACCCCTCTGCATCACAGTTCAGTTCAGTTCAGTCGCTCAGTCGTGTCCGACTCTTTGCGACCCCATGAATCGCAGCACGCCAGGCCTCCCGGTCCATCACCAACTCCCGGAGTTCACTCAGACTCGCGTCCATGAAGTCAGTGATGCCATCCAGCCATCTCGTTCTCTGTCGTCCCCTTCTCCTCCTGCCTCCAATCCCTCCCAGCATCAGAGTCTTTTCCAATGAGTCAACTCTTTGCATGAGGTGGCCAAAGAATTGGAGTTTCAGCTTTAGCATCATTCCTTCCAAAGAAATCCCAGGGCTGATCTCATTCAGAATGGACTGGTTCGATCTCCTTGCAGTCCAAGGGACTCTCAAGAGTTTTCTCCAACACCACAGTTCAAAAGCATCAACTCTTCGGCACTCAGCCTTCTTCACAGTCCAACCCTTACATCCACACATGACCACAGGAAAAACCATAGCCTTAACTAGACGGACCTTTGTTGGCAAAGTAATGTCTCTGCTTTTGAATATGCTATCTAGGTTGGTCATAACTTTTCTTCCAAGGAGTAAGCGTCTTTTAATTTCATGGCTGCAGTCACCATCTGCAGTGATTTTGGAGTCCCCAAAAATAAAGTCTGACACTGTTTCCAATGTTTCCCCATCTATTTCCCATGAAGTGATGGGAACAGATGCCATGATCTTAGTTTTCTGAATGTTGAGCTTTAAGCCAACTTTTTCGCTCTCCACTTTCACTTTCATCAAGAGGCTTTTTAGTTCCTCTTCACTTTCTGCCATAAGGGTGGTGTCATCTACATATCTGAGGTTATTGATATTTCTCCTGGCAATCTTGATTCCAGCTTGTGCTTCTTCCAGCCCAGCGTTTCTCATGATGTACTCTGCATAGAAGTTAAATAAGCAGGGAGACAATATACAACCTTGACATACTCCTTTTCCTATTTGAAATCAGTCTGTTGTTCCATGTCCAGTTCTAACTGTTGCTTCCTGACCTGCATACAGATTTCTCAAGAGGCAGGTCAGGTGGTCTGGTATTCCCATCTCTTTCAGAATTTTCCACAGTTTATTGTGATCCACACGGTCAAAGGCTTTGGCATGGTCAATAAGGCAGAAATCGATGTTTTTCTGGAACTTTCTTGCTTTTTCCATGATCCAGAGGATGTTGGCAATTTGATCTCTGGTTCCTCTGCCTTTAAAACCAGCTTGAACATCTGGAAGTTCACGGTTCACGTATTGCTGAAGCCTGGCTGGGAGAATTTTGAGCATAACTTTACTCGCATGTGAGATGAGTGCAATTGTGTGGTAGTTTGAGCATTCTTTGGCATTGCCTTTCTTTGGGATTGGAATGAAAACTGACCTTTTCCAGTCCTGTGGCCACTGCTGAGTTTTCCAAATTTGTGGCATATTGAGTGCAGCACTTTCACAGCATCATCTTTCAGGATGTGAAATAGCTCAACTGGAATTCCATCACCTCCAGTAGCTTTGTTCATAGTGATGCTTTCTAAGGCCCACTTGACTTCACATTCCAGGATGTCTGGCTCTAGATGAGTGATCACACCATCGTGATTATCTGGGTCATGAAGATCTTTTTTGTACAGTTCTTCTGTGTATTCTTGCCACCTCTTCTTAATATCTTCTGCTTCTGTTAGGTCCATACCATTTCTGTCCTTTATCGAGCCCATCTTTGCATGAAATGTTCCCACAGTATCTCTAAATTTCTTGAAGAGATCTCTAGTCTTTCCCATTCTGTTCTTTTCCTCTATTTCTTTGCATTGATCGCTGAAGAAGGCTTTCTTATCTCTTCTTGCTATTCTTTGGAACTCTGCATTCAGATGCTTATATCTTTCCTTTTCTCCTTTGGTTTTCGCCTCTCTTCTTTTCACAGCTATTTGTAAGGCCTCCCCAAACAGCCATTTTGCTTTTTTGCATTTCTTTTCCATGGGGATGGTCTTAATCCCTGTTTCCTGTACAATGTCACGAACCTCAGTCCATAGTTCATCAGGCACTCTGTCTATCAGATCTAGGCCCTTAAATCTATTTCTCAATTCCACTGTATAATCATACTCCGCATCTCAGCACCCTCCATATCTCAGCACCCTCCACATCTCAGCACCCCTCCATATCTCAGGACCCTTCTGCATCTCAGCATCCCTCCTGCATCTCAGCACCCCTCCATATCTCAGGACCCTTCCGCATCTCAGCATCCCTCCTGCATCTCAGCACCCTTCCCTATCTCAGCACCCCTCATCTCAGCACCCTTCCCTATCTCAGCACCCCTCATCTCAGAACCATCCTCATCTCAGTGCCCCTCCAAATCTCAGCACCATCTGCATCTCAGCGCCCTCCACATCTCAGCACCCCTCCATATCTCAGGACCCTTCCGCATCTCAGCATCCCTCCTGCATCTCAGCACCCTTCCCTATCTCAGCACCCCTCATCTCAGCACCCTTCCCTATCTCAGCACCCCTCATCTCAGAACCATCCTCATCTCAGTGCCCCTCCAAATCTCAGCACCATCCGCATCTCAGCGCCCTCCACATCTCAGCACCCCTCCATATCTCAGGACCCTTCCGCATCTCAGCATCCCTCCTGCATCTCAGCACCCTTCCCTATCTCAGCACCCCTCATCTCAGCACCCTTCCCTATCTCAGCACCCCTCATCTCAGAACCATCCTCATCTCAGTGCCCCTCCAAATCTCAGCACCGTCTGCATCTCAGCGCCCTCCACATCTCAGCACCCTCCCACCTCAGCACCCCACATCTCAGCACCCCTCCACATCTCAGCACCCCTCATCTCCGAACCCTCCTCATCTCAGCACCCTCCTCATCTCAGCGCACCTCCATATCTCAGCACCCTCCCATCTCAGTGCCCCTCCACATCTCAGCACCCTCCCATCTCAGCACCCTTCATCTCAGAACCCTCCTCATCTCAGCACCCTTCCTCATCTCAGCGCCCTCCCATCTCTCAGCACCCCTCCTCATCTCAGCGCCCTCCATATCTCAGCACCCTCCCATCTCAGCGCCCCTCCTCATCTCAGCACCCTCCCATCTCAGCACCCCTCCACATCTCAGCACCCCTCATCTCAGAACCCTCCTCATCTCAGCACCCCTCCTCATCTCAGCACCTTCCATATCTCAGCACCCTCCTCATCTCAGCACCCTCCCACCTCAGCACCCTCCGCATCTCATAGGCCCCACCGCCCCTGCCAGAGTTCCAGCATCATCACCTCCCACCAGGATCACTGCAGAAAACCCAACTCAGCTACATGGGTTTCCTGCTTTCCCGACAGCAGCCAGAGCAGCAGGCTGTCTCTAAAACCCCCAATCCTCACTCCTCCCTGACCTAAAGCCCTTGCAGGTGGCCCCCTGCCCCTGGGTGAAGTCCCGTGGAGGTGGCACAGGACGCTAGGCTCGCGGGTTGCTGGCAGGGCCCCGGCGCGCTGGCAGGGCCCCGGCGCGCTGGCCGAACCGCACCTGTAGAAGAGCACGTAGGCCTCCGCGTTCTGCACCACCGTCTCGTGGACCTCAGTGACGTACTGGTCGTCGAACTCATACCACTGCCCGTTGATCACGTTCTGGCAGTAGGCGATGTAGTGGCCACCTGCGGCGGGAGACGCAGGCGGTGACGGAGCCCCCGGGGGACGGGGCGGGGTTGGGGCAGGGTTGGGGCAGGGGTGGGTGCGGACTCACTGCCTGCCGTGCCGTGGTGGCAGATGACCGAGAGGAGGTCATAGGTGGTGATCTGGGACGTGCACTCCTTGGCGAGGAAGGGGCGCAGGTCAAGGCCCTCGAGGGGGAAGGACACGTGGCTGCTGATCTTGAAAGAGTACATGACCTCGTGCCTAAACCGCTTCAGGTGAATGCACAGGATCTGGGGGAGGCCGAGAGAGGTGCCGATCACTGGTGGGCTGGCCAGGGCCCCGTGACCCCAGGGCACCTGATGCGGGCCTTGAGCCAGGGCTCCGGGAAGTGCCCCCCAGCCCACTGCGTGACCCACTCAGGCCCTGCGGCCCAGGTGACTAAAAGAAAGTGCCTACAGAGGTCTTGCAGAGGTCCGGACCAGCCAATGGTCCAGCTTTTGACTCTGTGTGAACACATTAAAGAACCATGCCTGGGGGTGTGC
The DNA here is from genome assembly GCF_032405125.1 of Capricornis sumatraensis. Taxonomy (NCBI): domain Eukaryota; kingdom Metazoa; phylum Chordata; class Mammalia; order Artiodactyla; family Bovidae; genus Capricornis; species Capricornis sumatraensis. The sequence continues at coordinate 6,710,140 of NC_091069.1, forward strand.
TGCCCATCCCAGCTGGGCACCCCCTGGGTGTCTGAGCAGCCTCCCTTTCTTCGATACACATTTTCAAGGATGGAAAATCCTTACTGACTACTTGTAACTTGGTTGTATTTTAGATTAACAGCCTTTATTAGAGCCATTAAAAAAAAAAAAAAGAACCATGGATGGGAGTGGGCCCAGGCCAGCTTCCAGTCCCCAGAGAAGGTTGGTGTGACTGAGCTGCACCACCAGGACTGGCCACTGGGATGGGCTGAACTCGAACACTCGGCTGGTCTGGACAAGAAGCTGTCACTGGCCCACTGCACCAACCCCCCAAAGAACTCTAACCACCAGCTTGCAGAAGGCTTCTCCGCAAAGGCTCCCCCCAGACTGGCTGAGCCAAGGGCCTTGGGCCACGCGCACCTCTTGTCGCAGCCACAAGCCTCAGCCAGGCCCGTTTCTGCCTCAGGGTTCCCACCACCGGTTCCTCCCGTGGTCCCATTCCACCAGACCAACGCCTGCCTATGTCCGCAGGCTCCACTCAGACGCCACTTCCTCGGAGAGGCCTTCCCAGCAGCCCTGCCTCGGGCTCAGCCCAGAGGGTGGGCTCAGTGCCCCCACACCTGCCTCCTGCTCTCACAAGGCATGCTGAGGGACGAAAAGACTGGGCTCTGCATTACACACTGAACAATGAGCCTCCCTGGCATCAGCTAGACCCTCCCAGGGAGGGGAGTTGGGGAGGATCTCTCAAGACTCAGCAGCAGAGTCTCCACAGGTCTCCTGGGTCTGGGAGGGGGTCAGGCACTGCCCTGCACAGCGCTGTGCACAGGGTGGAGAAGGCCTACCAGGCAGAGGGGCGAGGAGCTGCCCACTCACCTCCGGCAACCGCAAGACCTTGCAGTACTTCACCCCGTTGCGAAGCCTGGGAGGAGAGAGCAGGGGACGTGAACGTCCTGAGAGGGGGCCAGGGGGAGGCAAGTGCCCCTCCCACCCCAGGCACACTGTGCGGCTGAGTTCCCTGGGGAAGGCCAGGGGGAAGTGTGTGGACCACAGATGCAGACAGGAAGTTGAGGAGAAGCCTCCAGAATGCACACACTTACTTTTTACACCGTTCACAGCTGTACATGTTGTCACCTGGGCAGTAAAATAAAGAGACCAAGGTTAGAGAGGATGGGACACGGTGGAGAAGTGCACGTGATGACTTAGAAGTAGAACCACACCAAGCTGCCTGCAAGAGATCTGTGTTTTATCTTCAAGGACACACAGAGGCTGAAAGTGAAGGGATAGAAAAAACATTCTGTGCAGTGGTAACCAAGAGAGAGCAGGAGTGGCTGCACTTCTATCAGATAAAATACTTTCAGCCAAAATCAGTTACAAGAGACAAAGAGGGTCACTATACAGTGATAAAGGGGTCCGCTCGTCAGGAGGCTGTAACAACTGCAAACAACACTGGAGCGCCTGAATACTGAAGGCACAGCTGAGGGGAGACACATACAGCAATTCAGTAACAGTTGGAAACTTTGACAGAGCACCCAGACAGAAAATTAATAAAGGAGCAGCAGACTCGAATAACACTAACGACCAAATGGACCTAACAGACATACACAGAACATTCCACCCAACAGCACCAGCATACCCGTGCTTCAGAGTGCACACATTCTCCAGAACAGATCATATGTTGGCTCACAAAGTAAAAAAGCCCAACATATATAAGAAGTCCAAAATCATATCTAATATCTTTTCCAACCACAATGGTATGAAACTAAAAACCAGTAACAGGGGGAAACCTAAAAAATTCACAAATATCGGGAAATTAAACAACACATTCCTGAACAACTGATGGGTCAGAGAAGAAATCAAAAGGAAATCAGAAAGTATTCTGAGACAGAAATGTAGATACAACATGCTAGCACTTATGAGAGGCAACAAAAACAACTTTAAGAGGTATAACTTTATAGCAACAAATGCCTACAGTAAGCAAAAAAGAACGTTCCCAAACAATCTATTTTACACCTTAAGGAATCAGAAAAAGAACAAACTAAACCCAAAGTTAGCAGGAGAAAGGAGATCATAAAGATTAAAGCAGAAATAAATGAAACAAACTAGAAAGACAATAGGGAAAAAAGCCAAGGAAACTGGTTTTTGTTTTCTTTTTTTTTTTTTCAAAAAGAAAAAAATTAACAAATCTTTAGCCAGTTTAACCAACAAAAAAGAGAGAGGACTCAAACAAAATTATAAATGAAAGAAGAGACATACAACCGACACTGCAGAAATATAAAGGATCATAAGAGACTTTATATTAGAAAAAAAGAGAGACTTTATATTGATGAACCATACACCAACAAATTGGACAACCTAGAAGAAATGGATGAATTCCTAGAAATATAAAACCTACCCAGACTGAATTACGAGGAAATGGAAAACCTGAAAGGAAACTCCACACAGCTTCCCTCGTGACCTGCCCGATGCACCTCTTCCCTCTGGCTTTTCCTAAGTCATATCCTTTTATATTAGTGATAAACCAGTCATCTAGTAATAAAATGCTTCTCTGAGTTCTGCAAGCTGCTCTAAGCTGCTCTAATTGAACCTTAGGAGGGGGTTGTTGGAACTCCCCATCTGCAGCCACTTGGTCAGAAGCCCGGGTGACAGCTTGCAGTTGTGACTGGCGTCTGAACTTGGGGAGGGGGAGGTCTTGTAGGACTGTCTCTAACCTTGGGCTCCGAGGCTGTCTCTAAGCAGAAAATGCTGAAATCAAGTTAAATGGTAGGATACGACTCAGGAATACTGAGTTGTTCCCACACAATGACACGGATAAATGGAAAGATATCCTATGGTCATGGAGCAGAATGATAAATATTATTAAAATGTCCATACTACCCAAACCCATCTATAGATTCAATGCAATCCAATGACGTTGTTATAGATATAGAAAAAAATCCTAAAATTCACATAAAACTATAAAAGATCCCAAATAAACAAAAGAATCTTGAGAAAGAACAAAGCTGGAGGCATCACATTTCCTGATTTCAAACTCTACTGCTTAAGTCCAGTTATCAGAACAGTATGGCACTGGCCTAAAAACAGACACATAGAATGATGAACAGAAGTGAGAGGCCAGAGGTAAACCCATGCATATACGGTCAACTAATATTTGACAAGGGTGCCAAAAGTACTCAATGGGGAAAAGATAATCTTTTCAATAAACAGTGTTGGGAAAACTGGATATTCACATGCAAAAGAATGAAATTATGCCCTATCTTACACCACTCACAAAAATAAACTCAAAATTAGTTAAAGACTTAAACGTAAGATCTGACACTGTAATACTTCTGGAAGAAAACATAAGGAAAAAAACTTCATGGACATTTGGTCTTGGCAGTGATTTTTTTTGGCTATGACATCAAAAACACAAGCAAGAAAAGCAAAAATAAACAAGTGGGCCTACATCAAACTAAAAAGCTTCTGCATAGCAAAAAAACAAGCAACAAAATGAGGAGGTGATCTACAGGATGGGAGAAAATGTTTTATAAATCATATATCAGACTAGGGGTTAACATCCAAACTATATAAAGAATTCATGCAAGTCAATAGCAAAACACAAACAGTACCACTTAGAAATGGGCAGAGGACCTAAATAGGATTTTTTCCAAAGAAGATACCAGATGGTCAACAGGTACATAAAAGATGCTCAGCACGACTAATCATCATGGAATGCTAATGAAAACCACAATGTGACATCACCCCACACTTGTTAGAATAATTATCAAAAAGAAAGCTTTTCAATTTTTGAAACTTATTTATTTCTGGCTACATCACATGGCTTACGGGATCTGAATTTCCCAGCCAAGGACTGAACTCAGGCCCTCAGCAATGAAAGCCTAGAGTCCTAACCACTGGACTACCAGGGAAATCCCAGAAAGAGGTTTTTAAAAAAGACAAGAGAACACAATTTTTGGCAAGGATGTAGAGAAAAGAGAACCCTTGTGCCCTATTAGTGGGAATGTAAATCAGCACAGTTATTATGGAAGATGGCATAGTAGTTCCTCAAGAAAATAAAACTATTAATAGGACAATCATTCAGTTCAGTTCAGTCACTCAGTCTTGTCCAGCTCTTTGCAACCCCATGGACTGCAGAATGCCAGGCTTCCCTGACCATCACCAACTCCTGGAGCTTACTCAAACTCATGTCCATCAAGCCAGTGATGTCATTCAACCATTTCATCCTCTGTTGTCCCCTTCTCCTCCTGCCTTCAATCTTTCCCAGCATCAGGGTCTTTCCAATGAGTCAGTTCTTCCCATTAGGGGGCCAAAGTATTGGAGTTTCAGCTTCAGCATCAGTCCTTCCAATGAATATTCAGGACTGATTTCCTTTAGGATGGACTGGCTGGATCTCCTTGCTGTCCAAGGGACTCTCAAGAGTCTTCTCCAACACCACAGTTCAAAAGCATCCATTCTTTGGTGCTCAGCTTTCTTTATAGTCTAACTCTCACATCCATACATGACTACTGGAAAAACCACAGCTTTGACTAGAAGGACCCTTGTTGACAAAGTAATGTCTCTTTTTTAATATGTTGTCTAGCTTGGAGAAGGCAATGGCAACCCACTCCAGTACTCTTGCCTGGAAAATCCCATGGATGGAGGAGCCTGGTAGGCTGCAGTCCATGGGGTCACGAAGAGTCGGGTACGACTGAGCGACTTCACTTTCACTTTTCACGTTCATGCATTGGAGAAGGAAATGGCAACCCACTCCAGTGTTCTTGCCTGGAGAATCCCAGGGATGGGGAAGCCTGGTGGGCTGCCGTCTATGGGGTCGCACAGAGTCGGACACGACTGAAGTGACTTAGCAGCAGCAGCTTGGTCATAGCTTTTCTTCCAAGGAGCAAGTGTCTTTTAATTGCATGGCTGCAGTCACCATCTGCACTGATTTTGGAGCCCACGAAAAGAAAGTCTGTCACTGTTTCCATATCTGTTTGCTATGAAGTGATGGGACTGGATGCCATGATCTTAGTTTTCTGAATGTTGAGCTATAAGCCAACTTTTGCACTCTCCTCTTTCACTTTCATCAATTCAGTTCAGTTCAGTTGCTCAGTTGTGTCTGACTTTTTGCGACCCCATGAATCGCAGCACGCCAGGCCTCCCGGTCCATCACCAACTCCCGAAGTTCACTCAAACTCGTGTCTGTTGAGTCAGTGATGCCATCCAGCCATCTCATCCTCTGTCATCCCCTTCTCCTCCTGACCCCAATCTCTCCTAGCATCAGGGTCTTTTCCAATGAGTCAACTCTTCGCATGAGGTGGCCAAAGTATTGGAGTTTCAGCTTTAACATCAGTCCTTCCAATGAACACCCAGGACTGATCTCCTTTAGAATGGACTGGTTGGATCTCCTTGCAGTCCAAGGGACTCTCAAGAGTCTTCTCCAACACCACAGTCCAAAAGCATCAATTCTTCGGTGCTCAGCTTTCTTCACAGTCCAACTCTCACATCCATATATGACCACTGGAAAAACCACAGCCTTGACTAGACGGACCTTGGTTGGCAAAGTAATGTCTCTGCTTTTGAATATGCTTTCTAGGTTGGTCATAACTTTCCTTCCAAGGAGTAAGTGTCTATTAATTTCATGGCTGCAATCACCATCTGCAGTGATTTTGGAGCCCCCAAAAATAAAGTCTGTTTCCCATGAAGTGATGGGACCAGATGTCATGATCCTAGTTTTCTGAATGTTGAGCTTTAAGCCAACTTTTCCACTCTCCTCTTTCACTTTCATCAAGAGGCTTTTTAGCTCCTCTTCACTTTCTGCCATAAGGGTGGTGTCATCTGCATATCTGAGGTTATTGATATTTCTCCTGGCAATCTTGATTCCAGCTTGTGCTTCATCTAGCCTAGCATTTCACATGATGTACTCTGCATATAAGTTAAATAAGCAGGGTGACAATATACAGCCTTGATGTACTCCCTTCCCTATTTGGAACCAGTCTGTTGTTCCATGTCCAGTTCTAACTGTTGCTTCTTGACCTGCTTAAAGATTTCTCAGAAGGCAGGTCAGGTGGTCTGGTATTCCCATCTCTTTCAGAATTTTCCACAGTTTGTTGTGATCCACACAAAGATTTTGGCATAGTCAATAAAGCAGAAGTAGGTGCTTTTCTGGAACTCAATTGCTTTTTCGATGATCCAATGGATGTTGGCAATTTGATCTCTGGTTCCTCTGCCTTTTCTAAATCCAGCTTAAACATCTGGAAGTTCACGGTTCATGTACTGTTGAAGCCTGGCTTGGAGAATTTTGAGCAAGCCAGAATTTTGAGAATGATCAAATAACCAAGCAATCCCACTAATGGGTATATAAGCAAAGGAAATACAATCACAGTCTCAAAGAGTTATCTGTGAATCCCTGTTCAGTTCAGTTCAGTGGCTCAGTCGTGTCCAACTCTTTGCGGCCCCATGAATCGCAGCACGCCAGGCCTCCCTGTCCGTCACCAACTCCTGGAGCTCACTCAGACTCACGTCCATCGAGTCAGTGATGCCATCCAGCCATCTCATCCTCACTTGTCCCCTTCTCCTCCTGACCCCAATCCCTCCCAGCATCAGAGTCTTTTCCAATGAGTCAACTCTTCGCATGATGTGGCCAAAGTATTGGAGCTTCAGCTTTAGCATCATTCATTCCAAAGAAATCCCAGGGCTGATCTCATTCAGAATGGACTGGTTGGATCTCCTTGCAGTCCAAGGGACTCTCAAGAGTCTTCTCCAACACCACAGTTCAAAAGCACCAACTCTTCGGCGCTCAGCCTTCTTCACAGTCCAACCCTCACATCCATACATGACCACAAGAAAAACCATAGCCTTGACTAGACTAGAATCCCTGTTCATTGCAGCATTATTCACAAGAGCCAAAAGGTGGAAGCAACCCAAGGGTCCACAGACAAGATGACGAATAAACAAAACATGGTCCATCCAAAATGATGGAATATTATTCGGCCTTAAAACAGCAAGGAAATTCTACACCTGCTACAATATGGATGAACCCTGAGGACGTTATGCTAAGAGACACAAGCCAGTTGCTAAAGGACAAACACTGTATGATTCAACTTGGATGGGGCAACTAGAATAGTCAAATTCAGAAAAACAGAAAGTAGGATGGTGGTTGCCCAGGGCTGGTGGAAGGGGAGACAGGGCACGGCTATTTAAGGGACAGAATTTCAGTTCCGCAAGATGAGAAGGTTCTGAAGATTGGTTGCACGACAATATGTATATAGTTAACACTACGCTGAACTGAACACTTAAAAGTAGTCACGACGCTACATTTTATGTTATATATATCTTAAGTGAAAGTCACTCAGTTGTATCTGACTCTTTGCAACCCCATGGACTGTATAGTCGATGAAATTCTGGCCAGAATACTGGAATGGGTAGCCTTTCCCTTCTCCAGAAGGGAATACATATCTTACCAACTTAAAAATTAAAAGGAGTTTTCCCAAAGGTTAATGCGATGCCAGTCACTGAACAGAAAAACAGGAAGAAGACAGGAACGGGAAATTTCAAAATGGGAAATACAGTCAGTATTTTTTAAATGTCTGAGCTTATCAATAATCAAGGAAATGCAAAATTAAAGAACGCTATCCTATTTGTCCACCAAATAGGTAAAAAAAGGAAAATAGGGGAACCCCTAAGAGCTCCAAGGTGGTGGGGCTGCGAGAGTGTGCAATCCCAGAGCCAGTCCAGCAGGCAGGTGTGAGACACTGAGAATGTGTCCCGGAAACCTTGAACCGTATCCTGACCCAGCACCCCCAGCCCCACTCCAGCCTGGTCCACTCACCCTTCAGCTCATCAGCAGCAAAGAAGGCAGCCAGGCAGTCTTCCAGGGTGACGACTGGCCCCCAAAACCAGCTAGGAGTACAGGATACCACGAACCTACAGAGACAGAAAGTGAGTGTGGGGGCGTGCTGCCAGGGTCTTGGCAAAAGTAAGACATGGGGGCCTGGGGGGCTGAGGTCTGTTTGGATCCAGAGAAGCAGCCTGGCCTGGTGCATGGACTGAGCTGAGGTCTGCAGCTGGAAACCTGGGACCACCAGCTAGTGTCCTTGCGAGGGTGACATCACCTCCCCCTGAGTCTTGCCTTCCCTATCTGTGAAGAGGCCCTGGCCACGCTGGCCTGTCTTCAGGGCAGAGCACAGGTTCCTGACATCAGGAGGGTAAAGCAGGCTTCGTGGAACACAGTGGAGGCTCCAGAAAGCCCACTGGCTCTCCCTGCAGGGCCAGGCCCTCACTCAGCCACTGCCCTCCTTTCTAGCTGCCACCTGGTCACTCTCCCCATCATTACTGCCCTCCAATCTATGGCCCTGTTCAAACCAGGCCACCTCAGTATGGCCACAGAACATGCTAACTCACGAGCATCCTTCAGTCTCAAGCCCCTTCCAAACTACACCCTTATCCCTGTGAAAGCTGGTATTTTGCTGTTAAAGGTCTGTCAGCCCATCAGGCTGCCAGCTCCAGGAAGACCAGGTCAAGGGTGGTTATTTCTTCTAGCAGGCGGGGAGGAGGACCTACCGTCGGATATACTCCACAATAAAGGCAAGCCAGCCCTGGGCCGCATAGCTGTCCCCACAGGCGCCCGGCTTGGCTGGCACGTTCTGGTAGATGGCCGAGTGGAGTTTGGCCAGGTCCTCCTTGCCAGGAATGGGCAGTGACAGGTCCTGGAATGTCTCCACTGTGGTGGACACCTGGGGCGGGGTAAGGTTGAAGGTCAACCTGGCTTTCCATCTGCCAGGGTTCTACCCTGCCCAGACCAGAGGTCTGGACCCCAAACCCCAGCCGCCAGATGACAGGTGTGGGGTAGAGAGAAAGCTCCCCAGTCCTGGGACACGGGGAGCCCCAGGACCAGGGCCCGCCTTTAGAGAGATGAGGGCGGAGAGCCAGTGCCCCAGCCCCAAGCTGAGTGGGAAGCCCTGTGCGTCGCTCCCCTCCCCGCGTGGCACCCACCCGGTCACAGGTGAGACACTGCACGAGGCTGAGGACGGAGCCGTCGAAGATGTCCGAGATGACGCTGCGGTAGCTCTGCTCCTTCCGCCGCCGGCTGCTGGGGACCTGGGCTGGGGGCACCGCGTCCTGGGGCTAGACCTGGGACCAGGCCCCGACCCGCCCGCCCGCCTGCCCGGGGCCAGAGGCAGGCTCTGGGTGGTCACGCCTGTACGAGTCCCGTGACCGGCTCCCACGCCACCTCCTGGGTCTGCGGGAGGCACCCCCCACTAGTGTCCCAGCCACGTTAAGACGGCTCAGAGACACCGCGTGAAGGACGCGCGGCACAGCCCCTGACAGAAAGCGCTCGCAAACCAAACACCGCCGCCAGGGGCGCAACCTCCGGCCCCCCGCCCCGACCCCGCCCAAGCTCCGAGCTCCGGGCAGGGAGGCTCTGCCGGCCTCCCTTTCCCACCCGCCCGCTCCTCCGAACCTTTCTTGAGCACGTAGGCCGGCCCCATCCTCACGGGGCTGGCACGGTGAGGGCTGCTGGCCAGCTTGGTATGCCCCTCGTGGTGGTGGACGGGGCTGCAGGGCCGGGAGGTGCTGCGCATGTGCGCCTCGTTGTCTGGCTCTGGGGGTGGACAGAGCGAGGGGGACCGTGCTGGGCGGCTGAGCCAGCCCCCAGCCTGGTCAGGAAGACCTCCAGCGCCTCCGAAGGGCACCAAGGCCTGAACCCACCACGTCTCCTCTGTCCTGAGCCCAGCCCACTCCCAGCCCCTACATAGGACACATGTCCACACACTTCCCATTCCTGCTGGGGGCTTGAACTCAGGGCAGGCTCTGACTCCTTCTCCACCAAGTGACATGCTATTCACCTGACTGCTCACCTAGAGGCCGGGTCTAGTGGGATAGCAGCCCCCTAGGGTAGTGTAAATCACTCAATCATGTCCGACTCTTTGTGACCCCCAAGGACTGTAGCCCGCCAGGCTCCTCTGTCCATGGGACTCTCCAAGCAAGGATACTGGAGTGGGTTGCCTTTCCCTTCTCCAGGGAACCTTCTGGATCCAGGGATCAAACCCAGGTCTCCTGCACTGCAGGCAGATTCTTTCCCATCTAAGCCCCCCAGGGTAGGGCTGGGGGCCAACAGGGCCGCAGTGCCCCCACGGCTGGCTGGTACCTGGCGTCCGGCAGGGACTGGTGGACCGCGGGGAGGGCGGCTGCGTCTCCGGGGGCTGCTGCTCCAGGGCGGCCATGGCGGTGTCCACGTCGGCATCCTCGTCCACCTGCTCCGAGTTGGTGCGCTGCTGGCCCCACGAGAACTTGCGGTCCTTCATGCGCTCCTTCTCAGAGATGGCACGGCCCGCCTCGTCCGCCAGCAGCAGTTCCGCCTCGGCCTGGGAGCCTCCCCCGCTGCGGCCCTGCCCGTCGCCCTCACTGCGGTCGCTGCTGGAGTCGCAGGACAGGAACTCATCCTCTGAGGGGCTCCGGTCACCCTCCCGCTTCTCATCTGTGTCGCTCGAGTCTGAGTCCCGCGCCTCAGTCAGCGCCGCTGCTGTGGCCACCACGGGCTCCTTGAGTTCCTCGTGCAGCTGGTCCATCAGGCAGCGCAAGAATTCCTGGGTGTCCTGGAATTCCAGGGTGGCCTCAGCACGGGCACCCCTCCCCGGCAGGGCCCACCTGACCCCCGTCTACTGCTGCTGCTGCCAAGTCGCTTCAGTCGTGTCCGACCCTGCGACCCCATAGACGGCAGCCCACCAGGCTCCTCCGTCCCTGGGATTCTCCAGGCAAGAATGCCAGAGTGGGTTGCCATTTCCTTCTCCAATGCATGCATGCATACTGAGTCGCTTCAGTCGTGTCCGACTCTGGGCGACCCTCTGGGCAGCAGCACACCAGGCTCCTCTGTCCACGGGATCCTCTAGGCAAGAACACTGGAGAGGGTTGCCATTGCCTTCTTCACCCTTTTACCCAAAGGCTGGGCGGCCAGCCGACCTCTCCCAGGTCTCGAGCTCTGAAGGGGCAGAGTGGATGTGGTGACCCAGGTCTGCCCGTCTCCAGGCTGCTGCTTTCCAGCCCTGCTTCTGACTCAGCACAGGAGACAGCGGATGTAAGTGTTCCGCCATGAAAGTCTCCTTGCTCCCAAAAGGAGGGGAAGTGAGTGTGAGCACAGAGCTGAGTGGGACACAGGTGACGCTGTGGGGGGGTATGCATGTGAGCACCCGGCTGAATTTTTTGGGTAGTAATGGCAGCCGGCAGGCCAGGCCACCAACAATCTTAACCCATCTCTGGCGCTCTCTGTTCCTCTGGCCCTTCGCCAGCCCCAGTGCCCATGCCTTCCCGGGACTTGTGGCAGGAGGGACAGGCGTCCCACAGGCCTGGGCACGACTCAGTGGCCAGGACAGGAAGTGGGCAGAACAGAGCTGCCACTGCATGCTGGCTGGGCCTCTGATCCCGGCAGTCCTGCCGTGACCCTGACGACTCTGTGACGAGGTCGCAAGCCCAGGGGGAGCCAGGGCAGCGAGGCCTCTGGCACAGCCTTGCCCAGTGGCTCAGGCAGGGGCGGTGCACACAGGAGGTGCTTCAGAAGGTCAGAAGATGATGGAGCAGGCCGCAGGCAGCTGGGGGCCCCTGGTGCCTGTGTGGGGCCACTGGGTTCAAAGTCCAGCCCTGTCCCTCACAGTCCCTGACCTGGATGTCAGAAGCAGCCCCTAGGGCCCCGCTCCCACCCCCACGAGGCGTCGACTATGCAGTGGCCAGAGCCAGCCGCACACCCAAAGCCTCAGGTCGCCGACGTGGAGAGAGGGGCCTTGGTTTCTCAGTTCTAGCTGAGGGAGGGGCTGGCTCTGGATAGATTTCACCAGCAGAATGTCAAACAGGTTCAGCCCCGGCTGCACGCCCAGCAGTGAAAACCGCCTCTGGGGTAGGACCTGAACGGTCAGCTCGGGGCAGCGAGCAGCATGTGGCTGCATTCTGCTTCACCGTGGGTCCATGATTTTATGCTGGAGAAAGATACCACTGATTCCAGAAGGGTTCTCTAGATTTACAAAAACTTGCCATCAAAATGTCTAGTTTACTAAGAGTGAAATTTTGCCTATGGTTCAGGGAAGGAGAAAGCACAGGCCTATGTGACTGGTCAGAGATGCATGTGCCTAGAATCAAGGCTGCCTGAGGTCAACTCTCCCCTCTGCCTTGTACCAGCTGTGTAACTGATACATGGTCACTGGGCAAGGACTTGCCCACTGAACCTCAGTCTCCCAACCTGTCAAGTGGGGAGAACACCAGCAGGTTCTGGGAGGCTCTGAGGTCCTTGCACCCATGAAGGGCTTGGGCAGCAAGTCTGGTCCAGGAGTCCCGCCTGGCAAAGCAGACCTCTGGTCTTTTCCACACTGGTCCTGGTTTATAGCCTTGGGTGTCCCCTGGGGCAGCTCAGACGGCCTACCTGCTGGGCATAGCCTCGGAACATTGGGTTGACCAACTTGATCCCGTGGGACAGGCTGGTGGGAACCACGTAGCTGGGGCTGTAGGGAGACCAAATCCGTTAGTACAGGCGGTGGTCCCCTCTGAGCTATTCAAGCCTGCGAGGGCAGCTGGGCAACCATGATGGCCAGATCAGGCTCTGTGTGGTGTTTACTGCAATGTTGGGCAGTGCTGGCCCGGCCAGGGACCCCGGCAGGATTACACATCTCTAAGGTCAGGAAAGGAAAACATCAAGTCATGGCTCAGCCAGGCAGAGAGCTCTTGACTAGGACGGCATCATGTCCCGCCAGCCTGTGACACACCTCCTTTAAAATGGTTCTCATTCTGAAATATTTACTGTTGCTTTCTAATTTCAAAAGTCATACATGTTCATTATTTAACAATAGAAAATTTCAAAAAAAAAAACATAGAAAATTTCAGAAAAGCATAGCAAAGAATCACCAACACGAGCAGCATCCTGCAGAGATAACCACCAGGAAGATTTCCAGACGTTCCCTTGACAATGCAGACACAAAATTACACTCAGGTAAACGCTTGAACGTGGCTTAAAGTTGGAGCTGTATTGCATCATACTGTTTAATAATCTGCTTTTAATTTATTTCGATGCACTCACTTTATTCCCAATTTTAACGTTTTCCTGGATCTACCCCAAGCATCTGGTCTTTAAATTCCTTTTACACTGAGCTAAAGCCCCTGGTCAGTGTCAGCCACCACTTCTGAAACCCTGTTCGACATGCACAGATGTGGCTGAGACTAGGAGTGGTCACCACGTGTCTCCAGACCTCAGCACACACGCTCTGAAGCGCTGCCAGCTGCAGTCAACGCCAGGTTCAAGTTCTAGCTGCACCTTTCACAAGACGTGTTATCTTGAGCAAGACGCTTGGAATCTCCCTGAACCTCAGTTTCCCCAGTTTGCGAACCAGAGCTGGCTGTGACCTACACCTGGAAGGGCCCCCGTAAGCATGACACAGGGGGACGCGCGGCCCGTAATGGTGAGAGGTTGAGGGCACCGAAAGTGCTCCATCAAGGGGCCCGACAGAAAGCCTGTCCCCACGCCCTTGCCAGAGGTTGGGGACTCGGTCACTCACCGTTTCCTGTGCCAGACCTCAGAGACCAGCTTCTGATAACTTTTGCACAGGGCTGGCTTCTTGTCTGTGCGGACCAGGCCTCCACACTCCAAGAAGAACTGGGTGAGCGGGGGGCTGGGGGAGGGGGCAGGGAGCCAGGTCAGCAAAGAAGAGAAGGGGTACACGGCATCATTTATAAGAGCTGGCTGGAGAAGCAAAACTGTCCTGTGTGGAGATATACCAGGGCCCCCCAGAGCCATAAATACCTGTAGGTGACTTGACAGACCCCACCTGTTATGGGGCTGAATTGTATCCCACCCCAAATTCATACACTGAAGTCCTAACCCCCCCACCTTAGAATGTGAATGCACTGGAGATAAGGTCTTTCTTTAAAGACTGTTGTGTAAAAATTAGAGGAACCATCACCCCTCCTTTCATCAGCCCCTGCTTAGAAACCTTCCTGAGCCTGAAGGCCTCTCCCTCACTTCTTTTTTCTTTGTTTTTGTTACCTCATTACATAAAAAATAGTCATTTATTATAGAAAAATTAGGAAATACAGATAAGCAAACAATAGTAACTGACCTTAACCCTACAATGTGAGTGAGGATAGCTATTCTGAAGATTTGGGGGCATATCCTCCTAGAATTTTCTATGCATGCAGAGCCCCCATCCCTCCCCTCCTTTTCATACACACACACACACACACACACACACACACACACACACACACACACACACACAGAACCCTTAGTAGGTGCAAGATCCTGAGTGCCAGGCAGAGGAGATGGCCCAGCCTCAGGGAGTAGAGGGTATCTTAGATGGAAAAAAATATCTTCACCCCCAAAATGGGACTTCACCATATAAAGGTTCACAACCTTTTTCTACTTATCATATTCTGAACTCCTCCCCATTTCAGTAAATATTGTCCTGCACCATTTTTTCCTGAACTCACCGTAAAGCTGGTCTGTACTAAATCTGTGATTTTTATGGGCCTTTAACATGTTTCCAATAAATGGCAGGGTGAGGAACGGCACAGACAGTGTTTTGAACCTCTCTGGGTACAGGTACCTCCTTTAGCAGAAATTCCCATTGGAGGGATTGCTGGGTCGACATCCAGGCTTCTATGAGCAACGCACATGACCCAGCTTGGGGGCAGCAGCTGCTATTCCCAGGACCCCCCAACTTCCAGATGAGGCGAAACCTACCAGTTGGACAGGGCCTGCAGGGCCGCATTCATGTAGCAGGAGTTGCCGAGGTTCTTCATGCCCGTGAGGCCTGGGAAACCAGCACACACGCGGGGGAGGGGACAGTGAGCACTCGGAGAGGAGCCGTGGCTCCCGAGCCCCCCAGGACCTGCCCGGGAAACCTGCCAAGTCAGCCGATGGAGTCCCACTCCCTGCAGCCCCAACTACCACGGTGGGTGGATCCCACGGACCCCTTCACCCTCCGCCCTGTCCAGCCCACTGTCTGCGCTGAGCAAGGCCAGCGACCCGGGTTGAAAAGAAGCCTGCCTGCCCAGGGGCACAGGGCTGAGGCGCGGCTGAGGGCTGCCAGGCCCCAGGGCCGCACTCCAGGGAAGCCCTCGTGTCACAGAGAACGCCCTACGCCACCCCACCTGCCCAGGTAGCACAGCTCGCAGGGCTGTTACCTCGTGGCTTCAGGTCATCGTCCTCCGACTCAGACTCTCCTTCGTCCGCCACAGCGATGGGGACGGCTTTCAGAGGGTGGGAGGGCGGCGGAGAGTCCTGCGTCCGAGAACCAAGGTGAGAAGTCAGGAAGACTAGCAGGTAAAGAGGGAGAGCGGCTGG
This sequence comes from Capricornis sumatraensis, assembly GCF_032405125.1. Classification (NCBI taxonomy): domain Eukaryota; kingdom Metazoa; phylum Chordata; class Mammalia; order Artiodactyla; family Bovidae; genus Capricornis; species Capricornis sumatraensis. Next base: position 6,725,414 of record NC_091069.1, read on the forward strand.
GGACGGGCCCATGCATCCACCCCTGCGCTGGGGTGCCGGGGGAGCAGCCCAGGCCCCTAACCACTCAGTTAGCCCACCTGAGCAGGGGACATGGTGGTTAAGAGAGGGCATGAGTTTGAGCAAACTCCGGGAGTTGGTGATGGACCGACTGGGAGGCCTGGCGTGTTGCAGTCCACGGCGTGCTGCCGTCGCCAAGAGTCAGACACGACTTAGCGACTGAACTGAACTGGTGGCCTTGCCCTGGGAATTCTCTGACTTGTACTTTACTTACAGTAGTGAGTAATAATATTTTATTTAAAACAAATTTGAGGAAAAATAGGAACAAAGAAAAAACAACAGGCAGCCCAACTTTTCTGAGACAAACACTGTCGATTATTATATCTCTGTTGCATTTAAACTGTTAATACACACACACCCAAAACAGGATTTGTATATACTTTTTATAGACTTTTTTGTACAAAAAAACCCAAAAACTCATATATATTGATTATTTAAGTCCACAAACATAGTCCATACACATTTACTGAGCACCTATTATGTGACCATCATTGTCAACAGGGAGGAAAGACAACAGTGTACCCAGATACGTCAGGCCTCTCCGAGGGCTCAGATGCTGACTTAATGAGCCCTCCCTGAGGGTCAGCTCCGCGCTGGGCTCCCCCACCCGCCTCCTCGAAGGGCCTAAATGGCTCCTGGCCTGGTGCACTGCCGGGGGAGGGTGTCCGGGTGTTTCCCATGCCGGCCTTGGCCCAGGGCACCCCCAAGGCCTACCGCCCCCCGCCCCGAGTCACCTCTGTGTCCTGAGCCCTCACACTGCCCTGGACAGGGCTGGGGCTCGGTGGGCATTAGCTGATTTGAGCTCTTCAGAGCCGCCTGGTCACTCAGAGCGGGAACAGACGCCGTTGGGGACCCACTGCCCTGCCCTTGCCCTTGTTTCGCCACCGACTGGCCTCTGCGCCCCCTCACCTGCTCTGAGAACTTGGGCACGGGGCCAGGCGGGTGGGCCGCCAGGCGTGGCTCCAGGAACACTTCCTTCTCACAGGCATAGCACCACACCCGGAACGTGGTCAGGTTCACCGTCAGGTTGTGCTTTTTCGCCTGGAAGGCAAGATGCAAAGGAAGGAGAACACACTGGCCCAACAGGTGCTGCGGGCCTGCCTCAGCTACATGGGCTCGGGAAAATCCCAGATTTTCAGGAATCTCAGATTCTGCTCCCCCCACCTCAGCCAGGCGTGCCAAGGGCTGCCGCTGCCTTCTCTCTTCCTTCTTTGCCGTGACTGTTCCTACCTAGGCCCAGAGAGGCGGGTGGAGCCAGGGGGCGGCTGGAGCTGGGGTCTGAGCTCAGGGCCCACACTCACCTGTGCGTGGAGGGTGCTGTGGTCAGCGAAGGATTCTCCGCAGCCGACATAGGAGCAGGAGACCTGGGGAGAGACGGAAGGGGAGCGGGGCGGGGGGCCGTGAGGGGGTGTCCCCACTGCCACCCCGGGACCGCAGGTACCAAGGGCCGGCCACCGGTTTGCGCACCCGAGGTGCGCGCTGGGCACAGCTGGCTGCCACACAGCCGCCCCGCCTCTCAGCGAGACGGGCAGTGGGCACTGGGCTGAGGCCTGGCTGCTGGGCGCCCTGACCCGCTCCTCCCTCCACTCACCCCTTTTCCACCAAAACCCCACTCCTGATGGGCCAGTTGGCGGGGCCACACTTTTGCTGGGGGGTGGGGGGAGCCTGGGCCTCATGGCCATTTTCTGATGGGGGACGCTGAATGGGCAGAGGCGGCCGGGGGGCCCTGCGCTGACCCCGTGCCCCGTGGTGACCTGCCTTTGGCCTTGCGCTCTCCTCCCCCAGATCCACCCAGCTCCCAAGGCCCAGCTCCTGGCCTCCAACCCAGCCCTGGCTGTCGGACTGCTTCACTGCAGGAGAGCGCTGGTGCACCCTGAGCACTGGTCAACCACACACCAGCTGGTGAGGGCCTTTCAAGGAAACGGCTTTTGGGCGGCGTCACTTTCTGCGTCAGGTTCCGTCTCGGTCTCTCAGGGGGTGTCTGTGGGCTCCCAGGAGGCAGGGCCATGACTCCCACTTCCTGCCATCCCCGGGGCCCCAGACCGTGTCCTGCAGTGCAGTTTACCCTGAGCGACAGGCCCAAAAGGACGAGGCCAGAGCCCTATGGAGTCTCCTGTGTCTTCTGCAAAGAGACTTGAACTGTGATCTTTGTGCCCATTCGCTGCCTTTTTTTGGGTCTCTCCTTGTATTTGTTTTCAAAGAAATTTTTAGTAAGATTATATATAGTGTGATATATACTTGTGGCAAAGTTGAAAAACACTACAAAGTTATAGAGAAAAATGAATTACCTGTAATTCTGCCTCCCGCCCCCAGAGAAAATCATCACTTGTTCACACATTTACTGTTACTCTTTTGGGTGAGCACAATAATCACAACCAGATTTTACTGGACACTGTCTACAGGCCACATACCATGTTAAGCCCATCACAGGCACCATCTCACCAAATTCTACCCTAAGGTGGGGGTCTACAAGGCGGGGGCAGTCGTCAGTGTTGTGGCCTCTGCTTTATAGATGGCAAAACAAAGACCCAGACTGGCCCAGGGCAGGGGCGGGGGTGGTGTGTGTGTCTGTGTGTGCGTGTGTGTGCGTGTGTGTGTGTGTGTGTGTGATGTCTGACTCTTTGCAACCCCATGGACTGTAGCCCACCAGGCTCCTCTGTCCATGGGACTTTCCAGGTAAGAATACTGGAGTGGGTAGCCATTTCCTCCTCCAGGGGATCGTCCCGACCCAGGGATCGAACTCTTGTCTCCAGCGTCTCCTGTACTGCAGGTGGATTCTGTACCACTGAGTCACCTGGGAAGCCCCAGCCGAGGGACAGACTGCCACTAACAAGTGCCAGGGTTCACAGCCAAGATGCTACATCGTCTCATATGCATGTGCTGAATAGAAACTTCCCCTTCATGCCGATGGGCTCATTCAGTCCAGAGTCTTCTCTAGCCTGCTTTTCCCTCTTCGTCTTTAATGGTTGCAAGGGCAGGCAGCCCAGGGGCTCGCACACCCTGGGGCCCTCTTGGCTTGGGCACCACACCCGAGACATCCACGCCCTATGTCCCTGCCCAAGGTTTCAGGCCATGCCCACGGAGGACAGGTATTCCCAGCCCAGAGTCTGGACCCAGCTCCAGGCCCCCAACAGCTGCAGGAAACTCACCTGGAGACAGGCCCACAGGTTGGGTCCAGAAACCCCGCATGACTGACAGGTGCTCTGTGTGAGGCGGGGAAAGAGACAAAGAGGAGGGTGTGAGTGACCACAGGATGTGTGCCATCAGACTCAGCTCAGAGGCTTTGCCTCACAGAGATCCCGGCCCATGGGGCCACTTTAAGCTTTACTGTTTGAATTTTGTTTTTTCACGTGCCTGAAAAAACATCTTCAATACAATCACTTACAGCTTATCAGGGAATGTTTACCAGGAGGATTCCTATGTGCTGTTTCTCATAAATCCTCTGTTGCTTATCAGCTTCTGCCAGAAGCGAGTAGAACTGCACGCAGCTCTCAGGACTGAGGTCATAAGATGAGACAGGCTTGAATCTCCTTCGGGAAACATTCTCCTTATGACAAAACTGCCCAGTCTCGATCCTCCTTCTTGAGACGTGGATTGTCTCCTGACCTTATGCCCACTGTCATCACTTGTTCCCTTGGTAACAGGGGCTGCATGTTTGGTTTTCTGATCTTGATCATTGTCAAAAGAAATTACTTGTACCATAGCCTATATATGCTCACCGAAAGACCTTTAAGGCACCTGTGCTCCATTGGAGCTTGGGTCCCCGTGTCTTTCTTTTTTTTTTTCTCTCTCTCTCTCCCCCTGGCTAATTCTCTGGAGCGTAGAAACCCGTTGTGCTATCTCTCTTGCCTGGGCTTCCAAGAACCCCTCGAGAAGGCGCCCTGTGCCTTCAGCCCCTGGAGAGGGTTCCCTGTGCCTTCGTGAGTGATGGAAGCCCCGTGTCATGACCTTTATTGGTTCTCTGCATAAACCAGGGACTATCAGCCTCTTTCTCTCTTTCACTTTCTTATCGTCAACTCCGGACTGCCAGGTCCCAGTCCATTAAAGGATCTCAACAAAAGCTTAAGCAAACAGACCCCTTAATATGCTCTCATCACACCTTCTACTCTTTCACAACACTCATTTATTTAAGCCTTTCTGCCCGGCTAGACTATGGGCTCCATGAAGGAGGGATGGTCTGTTTTGCCTACCCCTGCGACTTCACAGAGTCTGGTACAAATCAGATCAGTATATTTGTTGACCACAGAAACACCCATGTATCTGTTGATCAGGATGACAGAGCCTGCTTCTGGTCCACTGATATCTCTCTTCCCTGCTTTAATAAAAGAATCTATGTATTTTGGCTGAGCACATGGTCAGTGAGCTACAGACTATGTGTCCTAGCCCCCACTGTGATCACGGGGGCTCAGTTCTAGTCGACAGCATAAAAGTAAAAAGTGACATGTGCCACTTCTGAGTTTTGCACAACCCTTGGTCTCTCTCTTGTTTCCACTGGCTGGAATGCAGATGTGATGGCAGGAACTAAAGCAACCACTGTGGACCTGGAGGTGAATGCCACATGTTGAGAATGACAAATCCACTCTATCAGAGCTACCTGCATCCAGACTGCTCAATGAGAAAAGTAAACCCCTATCTCATTTAACTCACTATATTTCAAGGTCTTTTCACTATAATTTAAACTGACCTAAGTAATTTTGTCTGTGTCTATCTAGAACAGCAGTTTCCAGCTGAGCTTCCACAATACCCAGTGTGTCTCTGCCAGCTGTGAGATGAATTCTAAGCACTGGTCTCTGTAGCAGTTACAGGGCTGATCCCTGGTGAGGGATCACAATGAGGTATCCAGCTAAGTTCTTTGGACCTTGCTCATGTAATCCTTATCACAGTCTCTGCAACAGGTCCCAAGACCCCCTTCTTACAGATGAGAAATGGAGGTTTGGAGAGGTCATGACCCTACTGTCAGAAGCACTGTCAGCTGAGGAGTCAGGGTCATCAAACTTACGGGAAAGGTTTAGTTTCCTCCCAAGGGTGGCCACATCGACCCTTAAGCCTCCATGGGAACTTCTTTTCACTAAGCCCAGATTCTGGCTGTGTTTGTAAAAATCCTGAACATGGCTCTCTCAGTAAGGTTGAGGAGGCGCAGCTCATCCTAACTGTGGGGCTGAGGTTTGCAGTCTGTGTCTTAGGGTCTCTTGCCAAGGATGCTGAGGGGGCAGGAGACCAGTCTACTTGGTAGACTCAAAGTTGCTACTCCTGATCTTTCCAAATTTGTCATTTCTTTTGTGACTTTCTGATTTCACAGTTCACTCCCATCTTCCCAAGTTTTTTTTCCATTTCAGTCATATGAATGATAAAAGTATTGTGTGCTTATTTCAACAATTTAAATGACGCATATGCTGTATATAATATGTAGCATATTATATACAACATATATGCTATATATAATGTGTAGTATATTATATATAATACATGTTATATATGTGTAATATATTATATATAATACATATATACTGTATATATTGTGTCCCATATTACATATAATACATATACACTGTGTATGTGTCATATAGTATATATACGTATGCTGTATATAATGTATCACATATTACATATATGCTGTACATAATATGTAGTGTATTATATATAATATATATATATATGCTGTAATAACTTGAAGTATTTCTCTCCATACCTTTGGCTAGGAAAAATGAGATCACACTATACAAACTTCTCAGTAACAGGCTTCTGTCACCTATTTAGGGCCATCCTTCTATGTCTGTACACAGAGACCCCATCTCATTCTTTGCAATAAGTACACAGGGGCCCACACTACGGGTACAGACACCACAATTGTTTCATTCATTCCCTTCCTGGTAAATATGCATTTGACCACCAGTATTTTCCTTTTTCAAATAATGCTCAGTAAACACTGCTGTAGTGTATCTTGTAACTGGTACATACATTGCTACTAGATACATTCCGAGTGTGGGAATTGAACCCCTGCAGTCATGGTAACTTGACTACAAACTTCGGGTCCACTTCCCTCCCTCGGTCGGCTCTGAGTAACAGCAGTTTGTGCCGTGCGCATCTGAAATGGTGCCATGTTGGTTTCCTGGCAAAATCCTTGACCACCAGGGAAGTCAAGCACCTTTTTTCAAGAGTTTCTCAGCCATTTGCATTGCCTCCATTGTGAGCTACCTGGTTCAATCCTTGCGCCTTCTGGGTATTTTAAAACCATGTTGGTTTCATTTTGTAGATTTCCAAAAGGCTGCCATGTCCCAGCCCGATCTTCCCAAGTTCTGACTCCCTCTTCCCACCTTGTTTGTCTCCTCCCTGCTCTCAGATTTCCCAAGAAACTCTCAGTTTGTTTCACTTATTCCTTTGTGCAGACGCAGGAAGAGACCCGGTGTTAGACAGTGCAAATGCACCACAGCCTCGCTCCGCTCTTCCTCCTGACCACACTAAAACCGTGCTCTACAGGGTTAGCAGAAATTGGTGATGAACAGAAATGGAACTTGTCTTACACAACAGCAACTAACGGAAGAGCTGAGTAAAAAACCCCTCTGCTCGAAGCCTGCCTTCACTGAGCAAGCTTGCCTTAATTATTTTTTTTTAAACTGTATACCCTCTATGCTTCATGTAGCCTATACATCACCAGACTCCTTAACCACCCCTACAGATAACAGCTCTGATGTATGCGCTGCTATAGTAATAGTGGTTTAAGCTGTTTTTTCAGAAACTCGGAGTCTTGTCCAGTTCGAGCCAGCTAAGACTGTTTGGGACCACTAACCCTAAAATTGGGTGTGTGTAAGTGTCTGATAAATGACCTTTTGATGTCAAAGGACCCAAAACTCCAGCCTCAGATCATGCTAAGCACCTCCATTTTTGAACATGCATCCTAGGAAGAAGCACGTAACTCAGACACACTTGTGCAGAACACTGATGACCACATCTCTCCCCACGCCTAAGACCACCCTGCTTCTTTATCCCATAAATATCCCAAGACCCTCGCCTTCTGGGAGGCTGATGTGAGGCTTGTTCTCCTGTCTCCTCACTTGGCTGCCTTGTGAATCAACCCTTTCTTTGCTGCAAACCTCGGTGTCTCAGCGTTTGGCTTGCTATGAATCAGCAGATGAGCCTGGTTCAGTAACAGCAAGCAAAATGACTTCAAAAGAAGCCACAGGAACTTTGAAGACTCACCCCTGAGACTAAACCAGCTCAGGCCAAAAGCCACCCAGCACCTGCTAGTGCAGGGAGGCTGAATGACCAGCATTAGGTGCCTGGAAAGAAGACACAGAAATCTGTCTAGGAGTCTGACCCAACCCCCACCCCTGGGAATGGCCCCTACATATGGCCCTGCCCCTGAACACAATGACACTATACAGACAGAACGCTGCAAAGGGCCCGGATGTCCACCCACAGAGGATCAGCTGTGGAGTCCCCACAATGAACTATTATGCAACTTTAAGACAAACCATGAGATCCATGTGCTGAGGCCAAAGAGCTCCAAGATACACTGCCAGGTGAATAGAGCATGTTACCAAAACAGCTACAGTACGCTACTTTTTATGTAATCGCGGGGAAAATGAAAAATAAGTATTCCCATAAACAAACTCTGAAAAGATACAAAAGAAACCTATGTTCATGGCTGTCTGGAGGGTGGGATGGAGAGGGTGGGCACAGGACGGGTGGGAGGGGGACTCCTTGACATTTTTCTTCTTACATCATTTCATTTTTGAACCATGTGAAAGTGTTACCTACTTAAAAAAAATTTAATCTGACAGACAAACAGCACATCCTCCCTATTCAGTGTGGCCCACCTTTGGGAATCCCCGGGGATTCCCACGGTTAGGACTCCAAGCTTCCAGTGCAGGAGGCATGGGTTTGATCCCTGGTCAGGGAACTAAGACCCTGCAAGCCACAGTACAGACAAAAAAAAAAAAAACACAGTGGCCCACCTCTTCTCTTTGAACCTCCCTGAGCCCTTCTCAGGTCAAGTGTGCAAAAATGCCCGTGGACTCTCGGAGTCTGACTCTCCGCCTTGCACCTGCTCCAGCCACTAATGGGCACCAGCGCTCCCAAATGGATGGTCTACGTGGTAATTAATGGCTGTTAGGATACAGCTCCGGAAGACCTCCTGAACAGACGCCAGCTTTTCCATTTACATAAAAGGCCAAGCAGAGACTGCTGGGAGCCAGTGCTTCTGCGGCTTCAGAAATGTCTGTATCCCAGGAATGTGGCGGGGGCAGGGGCGGGGGCGCCCCGGGTGTGGGCCTCAGCCCTGGAAGGTCTGACCCTTTACCTTGGATTTGAGCAGCAAGTCCTCTTTGGTCACCTCCCCTATCGAGTCAAGATGAGGACAAAGGTCCCTGGAGTCCCCCATGCTGGCCTGGGCTCACCTACAAGGAAACACAAGGGATCCTGGGTTAATGGCAGCCCCTGCCGGCTGGAGGCAGGAGAGGCTGGGGGGTTAAGTGCAAACTTGCGTCTCGAGCCCCAGATCTGTCACATACTGACTGATGACCCGGTGAAGCTACTTAACTGCTCTGAGCCTCACCCTCTTCGCCTGACGACTGGGGAGGGAGATAACACCTTCCGGAAGGGTTGCTCAAAGGATTCACGGAGGAAATATCAGTGAAATGCCTGGCCCAGGGACAGCAAGTGCAGGGAGGTGATTAGAATTCAAGCGCTGGGTGTGATGATGAGAACTGTTGATAGGGAAGATGCAAGGGTGCTTCCTGCATTTGAGGAGCTGCCTGTTAGGGAATCTAAAACTGCAGTCTTTCTGTTGAGACCAGCTCCCTGACCTGGAGACCACTCTACACCAGGGGGCAGCAGTGGGCAGGGTGGAGAGGCTAGGTCTGGAAACCAAGTAGAAAGGCAAAAACAGAAGGGGACGGTGCTCTTCTCTGAGCAAGCAAGCTCCCTCTTCTCAAGAGCTTCAGAGAGGCCAGGTGACCCAAAGGCCACTTATCTCACTTCCTGTGAGAAATCCCACTTAGAGAAGAATTTTGAAACTCCAAGATACTAGAGGAGGAAGTCAGAGCAGCAGCTCCTCTAGAAAATGTTATTGGAGAAGGAAAAAGTCGCAGAGAAGGGCGGGCAAACCGAGCTAGGAAGGGGTCTGAAAGATGTTCGCTGAAGTACCAACGGTGGTGTAACTGGGTGATAGATTTCATAAGAGCTGTGTGGTTGTTGCTTTTTTTTTTTTTTTTTACAATTATAAAAACAAAACTCAGATGATATACTTTTTAAAGTACAAGGTATAGGAGCAAAATAGAAGGCTTCCCTGGAGGCTCAGACGGTCAAGTGTCTGCCTGCAATGCAGGAGACCTGGGTTTGATCTCTGGGTAGGGAAGATCCCCTAGAAAAGGAAATGGCAACCCACTCCAGTATTCTTCCCTGAGAAATCCCCTGGACAGAGGAGCCTGGGAGGCTACAGTCCACTGGGTCACAAAGAGTCGGACACAACTGGGCAACTTCACTTCCCTTTCTGCTGACTCAGTGGTAGAGAATCTGCCTGCCAATGCAGGAGACAAGAGTTTCATCCCTGGGTCGGGAAGACCCCTGGAGGAAGAAATGGCAACCCATTCCAGTATTCTTGCCTGGGAAATCCCATGGACAGAGGAGCCTGGGAGGGTTAGAGTCCATGGGGTCACAAAAGATTCAGACATGACTCAGCAACTAAACAACAGTAGCAATAAAGTAAAATAAACTGCTGATGATATCGTGGCAAACTTCCATCCTGACGCTCCTGTATAAATACGCATCCTGCATAATTCTTCTCTTTTTTTTTTCTGGCCAAAACATTTAATTAACAAAAAAATATTACAATAGCAGAGAAAATAATAATAACAATAAAGAGAAATTAGAAGCGGGAATCAGGGTAGAAAGCAATGCGAAGGCTTTGGTTTCTAGGAGGCCAACACGCCAGCTGAGCTGGCCTTAGCCCCAGCACCTTCTGAGTTTTCCTTGGCTGCTGGCTTCCCGTCTTCCCCCACGAGACGAAGGTTGTGCTTTACCCGGAGTTCATTTAGCTCGTTTCTCTTTGCCTGAAGCTGTTGTGCCAGTGTCTCAGTGGTCTTCTGTATCTGCTCCTTGTAGTTCTCCAAGGCAGGCAGCACCTCTTTGACGATCCGCCCCACCACCACCCCTCCAACCATGCAGGAGCACTTGCGGGTTTCATCTGCCTCCTTCAGAGTATCAATCACTAGGCCGTGCTCATCTAACTCCATCTCCAGCTCAGCTGCTTTGGAGGCCAGGCCCTGCTGTTCCTGCCTAAGACGTCTGAAGCCAGCAGTCACCTGCTCTGCGGACACCGCCCCCTTCCCCGTACCGCTCCTGCTGCTCTTGCCGGTGCGACCGCCGTTCTCCGCCATCTTCACCACCTGCTAGCTGATGCTTCTCTTTTTTAAATCAGAAGGGAAAAAAGCTATTTCAGTTAGAGAAGCAAATGCGTCTTTCGAGGGAACTCCTTGGTGCGCTGGGCAGCTCCGTATCTTGACTGTGGTGGTGACATGGATCTGTATGCATTTGTATGTATTAGCTGCTCAGTTGTGTCCGACTCTTTGCAACCCCACGGAATACAGCCCTCCAGGCTCCTCTGTCCATGGGATTCTCCAGGCAAGAATACTGGAGTGGGTTGCCATGCCCTCCTCCAGGGGATCTTTCTGATCCACGGATCAAACCCAAGTCTCCTGCATTGCAGGCAGGTGCTTTGCCGTCTGAGCCACTAGGGAAAATCGCCTGGAACTAAACACACACACGCACACACACACACAAACACAAATGAGTGCAGGTACAACTGGTGAAATCTGAATGAGTTCCCTGGGTGTACTGGTCGTGATGCTGTACTACGGACACACCAGAGATGCGGTACCACTGGGGGACCGTGGGGGAAGGGAACATGGGACCTCCTGGCACATTTTTTGGCAACTTACTCTGAATCTATAGTTATCTCAAAAGAAAATGTTTAAAAGTAAATAAGTAAATGCTGCTGCCACCCAATATTTTAGCAGAAATTGTACCCAGGAACCTGGCTTTTGACTATAGCTCCAAACTATTACCGAGAAAAAGGGCCCAATCAATCAAAGATGCAGGAGAAGCCAGCAGTGCTTTAATCAAGGGCAGAGGTTGTGCAACCACCAGAGGGAGGTGGACCCCCCCTCAAGCGCCCTCCTGCAAGCCCCTCCCCACCCCAAAAGATCTGCCAGCAGTGAATTGGCCCAGACTCCATGCCAGACAGGAGTGACTGGTGCTGATGAGGGGCCAGACTTAGTGTTTTCCATGCATTCTTCCCTTGAAAGCTTCCCCGGCCATCTCAGAGGCTGGGCTTTGCCCCGTTTTATAGATGACTAAACAGGACACCTTCTGGTCCCAGGTCTTGCAGACAGGAGCTCCAGGACTGAGGCCAAAACCCAAGCGGGTCAGACTCTTGGCCCACTCTTTGGAACGTACAGAAAATGCAAACACAGGCAGAAGGAGACAGAAGTGTGTAACCCACCCCCAAGCACTCATCACCTGGCTTCACAATTAATCCATGGCCAACCTTGCTTCATCTCAACCTGCCACTTCCTCCTCTGTGCAGCAAATCCCAGATATCACATCATTTCATCCACATACGTTTTTCTATGAGACTTGAAAAAGGAAAAAAAAAAACCCCACATAACCAAAATTCTATCATTTCACCTAAAAAGAAAAATCTATACTTCCTTCTTGATCCGTGTGTAAGGGCGACACCTGAGTGGGAGAGGCTGAGGGCCTACCTCTGTGCCAAGCAACGGCCCCAGGAGGCAGTCACCCTCCGCATTCTTCGGTCCCGGCCAACAGTGGTGAGTTGCTGCGCTGGGCTGGGGTGAGCACAGGCTTCTGCTGGGGAACCTGGGAAGACAAGCCAGCACACTTCATGTAGTTCTGTTAACCTTAAAAATCACTCTCGAGGCTTCCCTGGGGGTCCAGTAGTTAAGAGTCAGCCTTGTGATGCAAGGGACACCAGTTTGATCTCTGGTCTGGGAAGATCCCCACATGCCTTGGCACAACTAAGTCCTTGGGCCACAACTGCTGAGCCTGTGCTGAAGGGCCCGGGAGTGGCACCTACTGAAGCCTGCACACCTAGGGCCTGTGCTCCCCAGCAAGGGAAGCCCACACACCGCAATGGAGATTGGCCCCTGCCAGTTGCAACTGGAGAAAGCGTGCTCGCAGCAACGAGCACAGCCCAGCACAGCCAACATCAAAATAAAATACATAAATAAATCTTGAAAAAGAAACACTCTCAACACCAAGCAGAAGCTATAAATAGCCCACAATTCCTCCTGTGGGGGCGGGGGGGGGGCAGTGCGGGGAGTGAATTTTTGGACATTTGGGGTATCCACAGGCTAGACATACTCCCCAGTATGTCTCCAGGGACAATAAAAACACACCACTGCTGGGACGGCTGAAGAAGGCTTGGGTGGAGCTGGCAAACAGGGTCAGCCCTCCCCTCAGGGGGTTGTCAGACCCCTCACTAGTCACCGCTGGGCATTACCTTTGTGAACCCTGAGAGACGGTTCAGCAGCGGAGGGCCACGGGAGGCCGCTCCGACAACTGCTCCCCGCTGGACTGGAGGAGCCACCCTTTCCACGAGGGCCACTGAGACCCTCAGATCATCCTTCCAGCCTCCCGAGAACTTTCCACTGCTCAGAACCCCTGACCCCCGGGTCGTGAGCAAGCCTAGGCTACCAACACAACAGGGTGCGTCTGCTCATCAACACTGGCCCCCTGCCTTGGTGGGCCACGTCTTCTAGGTGTGGGCAGTTCAAAGAGAGAGAGGCGGTTAGAAGCTACCATTTAAAACAGTCACGTGACAATGACGGGGCTCAAGGTTCTGAATTCCAAGCCTTCTCACTTGAAGTCAGACTTCTAGTTTTTTCGTTTCCACTGAGGTCAAGTGTGCTGGGTGGCTGCCAGCTTCACACTATTTTAAGCTGCAGTATGTGGGTTTTCCAGTGTCTTCAGTATGCGCTCCATCTCTTGGGCTAGATGGTGAAGCCAGGTCATGAGTGGGAGACCCCATGCCAGGAACACTGCCCCAAACAAGGGCGACAATTGACAGGCCCACTCCCGACTCACAGGTGCCATCAGACAACTCAAGTTCTTGCAACTTCAGTTAGAAGAAGAAGAAGGGAAAAAAAAGCCCTGTGGCAAACAAACTTGTGTACTGCCGCTGCCCCTGCTTTATGGATGAAGAAACAGAACCGGAGTTTAAGGAGCCAGGAACCTGGCCAAGATCAATCCTGGGCTAGTAAGCAGTGGGCAGGGACCTGACTGGTCTGTCCAGCGCACAGCCTTGCTCTAAGTCAGGGGTCAGCAAACTTTTTCTATAAAGGCCCAGGTAGGAAATATTTTAGGCTTTGCAGGCCATGCTGATCTTTATCATGTGCATTAATTTTATTAAAACCAAACAGCCTTTTTCTATTTATAGGCTAGGCAGGAGAAGATGAAACGTTTTAATCCAGCACAGAAATTAACGAGGCAGAAACAAAGGAGTGAAGAGGAGATCCTTTTCTGGATGAGTCATGGGGTGAAGAGCTGCACTCTCAAGCCAGCCAGGTAGCAGCCTGGGGCGCTTCCTGGGTTGGGGCTTCCGGGACCTCTCAGGGGCTGATGCCCTTCTCTGAAATGGCCCCTAAGTGTCTTGTTCACGCTCTGTGGGCCTGGAGATCTCCAGGGAAGAAGGTTCTGCTCCCCAAGGTGCTCTACGGGATCTAGGGAGAAACAAGCACAGACCCAAGAGGGGAACCTCATGTACCGAGGATGCCAGACACAGGTTCCTCTTATTTTCGAAACTTTAAAGATGATACTTAAAAGTAACCTGTTAGGGTCTGTATTACTGAAACAACACAAATTCATCATAGAGTTTATAGAAGGGACTCTCCTGATGATCCAGTGGTTAAGAATATAACATTTAATTTAGATACAGCTTTTGGAGGTTTATATTCTGTTTCCCATGTCACTAAATTTCTTTTCAACTTCATTGCTTGGCTTCCCCTGTGGCTCAGCTGGTAAAGACTCCGCCTGCAATGTGGGAGACCTGAGTTGGGAAGATCCCCTGGAGAAGGGAACGGCTACCCACTCCGGTATTCTGGCCTGGAGAATTCCATGGATTGCAAAGAGCTGGACACGACTGAGTGTGCTTATGTGTTACCCACATCATTTAATTTTTTTCCAACAACCTCATTTCTAGTGGATGGATAATATTACACCACATATAATCTAAGCTCTACGATACCTTACCTGTTAGACACAGGATATTTGTGTGAGTGTGTGTGTGTGTGTATGGCAGTGAGGATTGTTTTAGAATATAAGTCTTTGACTACATCTTTGATCAAAAGAAAAATTACTGGGTCAAAATATTTGTTTTGAAAGTACTAGATACATACCGACAAATTTTCCTCCAGAAACATTATATAAATTATTAGCCTCCAAGCAGTGTCTGAGCAACATAGAAAGTTTAAGGCTTACTAATATTTTTTTAAGTTAATGTTTAAAAATCAGTTTATAGAAACAGACTCACAGATATAGAAAACAAACTATGGTTACCAAAGGGGAAGGCGGGGAGGAATAAATTAGGAGGTTGGGATAAGTATATACACACACTACTATATATAAAGAGATAACCAACAAGGACCTAGTCTATAACACAAGGAATTATACTCAATAGTTTGTAAGTCTATAGGGGAAAAGAATCTGAACGAAACATGAGTTCACATGTGTAAGTATAACTGAAGCACTGTGCTGTATACCTTAAACTAATGTGACACTGTAAATCAACCAGACTTCAATTTAAGAAAACCAGTTTATATACGGGGAAATGTCGAGTGGTAGTATCAAACACTAGATGCTTAGCATTCTATGCAGGACCTGGAACATCTGAAGTGCCCAAGTCTGCAAGGATCACCCTTTGATGACCCCAGCCATCTAAAAGCTGTCATTTTGCTTTATCTTGGTCCCCAGTCAACACTGACCAGGCACCTTCCTGGGTGATGGGGGACAAGCCAGGCATGGGTGCTGCCCTCGCGGGACACAGAGTTCCCTGTTTCAACACCAGGGTGCCTGTGCGCAGCCACGAAGGATGTTATAATCACTAATGGGAGCCACTTTCCGTTCTTACCGCAGTCAGCTGCTCCGCAGGCATCACCCCTGGAGTTGACTACGATCACGGAGGGCAATGATGGGGACAGCTAGCCCCAAGTTCAGCTCCTCAATCTTGTCGCTCACAAGCTGTGTGTCTTTAGCGAAAACCACCAATCCTCAGTTTCCTCATCCAGAAAAATGGGGACAAAGACAGCAGGTAGGTGGTAGGGTGACTGAGAGGACGAGGTGGGACAACACATAGCAAGGATTTAGCGTAATGACTTCTGATCATAGGGACCTGCTCAGAGTTTGTATTTATCTGCACAGCAAGCACCTCCCTACTAGTCCAGTGGCTAAGACGCCAAGCTTAGCAGGGGCCCCAGGTTCATCCCTGGTCAGGGAACTAGATCCCTCATGCTGCAATAAAGATCCTGTGTGTGGCAACTAAGACCCAGCACAGCCAAATAAATAAATTTTTTTTAATAAATTTTTTAAAAAAGAGGAAGAACGTTCAAAAATGCTTGGTACTATAAAGTTTGTTGTGGCGCTCAGTCACTCAGTTGTGTCCGACTCTTTGCAACCCCATGGACTGTAGCCCACCAGGCTCCTCTGTCCAT
Source organism: Capricornis sumatraensis (assembly GCF_032405125.1). Taxonomy (NCBI): domain Eukaryota; kingdom Metazoa; phylum Chordata; class Mammalia; order Artiodactyla; family Bovidae; genus Capricornis; species Capricornis sumatraensis. Next base: position 6,741,196 of record NC_091069.1, read on the forward strand.
GGAATTCTCCACGCAAGAATACTGGAGTGGGTTGCCATTTCCTCCTCCAGGGGATCTTCCCAATCCAGGGATCAAACCCAGGTCTCCTGCAATGGCAAGTAAATTCTTTACCGCTGTGCTGCCTGGGAAGCCTGTAAAGTATGTTACTGGCTGTGTTTTTGGTTTTGTTTTAAATTATGTATTTATTTATTTTAAATAAAAGGTAATTAAGTCATATTAATGTAGGCAGAAACCAACACAACATTGTAAAGCAATTATCCTCCAATTAAAAATAAGTAAACTATCCCCCCAAAAGTAGTTAAGTTCACTGAGGTCTTTAGGGTGGACCTTAATCCAATGAGAGTGGTGTCCTTATAAGAGGAGGAGATTTGGATATACACCAAGAGGCTCCAAGAGAAAGAACCATGTGAGGACATAGCAAGAAAGTCGCCATCTGTATGTCAAGGGGAAGCCTTAGAAGAAATCAAACCTGCTGACCTCTTTCTTGGACCCCCAGCCTACAGAACTGCGAGAAAATGAAGTTCTGTTGTGTAAGTCATCCAGCCTGCGGTACTTTGCTATGGCAGCCCTGGGAAACTGACACAGTGTTAGATCAACATTAAAGTTTCTGAAGATGGGGACTTCCCTGTTCATCCAGTGGTTGAGAGTCTGCCTTCCAATGCAGGGCATGTGGGTTTGATCCCTGGTCAGGGAACTTGGATCCCACATGTCTTTGGGCAACTAACCCGAGCTCTGCAACTAAGCCCTGATGTAGTAAAAAAAAAAAAAAAAAGTTTCTCAAGATGAAAACCATTTTCTGGTTATGTGTCCTTCTCCTTAGATAATTCCTCCTAAATACTGAAGGGCAAAGGGTCATGATATCTGCAACTTACTCTTAAATGGACTGGCCAGAATAATTCTGATGATGATGAATATATAAATAGAGAGAGAGTAAATGGGGCAAAAATGTTAGCAATTGGTAGATACAGGTGAAGGGTAAATGGCATTTTATTTTATGACTCTTTTTACTTGTCTGGGTTTGATTTTTTTCAAAATAGAAACTTTTTTTTTTCTGTTTCAAATTCTTTATTATACATCATGGTTGCACAGTTTGAGGCTGGTTAAATACCACTGGCTTTCCATTTTTCTTTGAAGATTTTCCAGATCACTACATGCAAGTGACCAGGAAAATATTTGGCATTTTAAAATTTTGAAACACTGAACAGGCGCTTACACGATCAAAATAGAAACTTTTTAAAGATTCCTTTTATCTCACTTAACGATAGGAGCAGAGAAGGGTCTCTTGGAAAAGGTAACCTTAACTCATGTCAATGGATGTGAGCTTGAGCAAGCTCTGGGAGTTGGTGATGGACAGGCAAGCCTGGCGTGCTGCAGTCCATGGGGTCGCAAAGAGTCGGACACGCCCGAGCAACTGAGCGACAGTTCAACAACAGGAGCTCCAGGACCGAGTGCCTACTCTGGGCCAGGCATGATGGCAGCGCTTCACTACACACTCTCAGGTGAGGACCGCTGCTTCTTATTTTATGGAGGAAGAACGGAGGCTCTGAGATGGGAAGCCACTTGCCGAAGACCACAGAGCAAGGGAGTAGGACAGCGGGAAGTGAGCCAGGTGGGGTGGCCCTCTCATCCTTCCCTCTGTGCAAAATAAACGGAAAGGACGCAGCAGGTGTTTAATGAAGATTGAAAAGGAAAGAAACCTCCACTGCACGGAGGCCTGGATTGGGGCACGGGCCCTCTTGAGAGCAGCAGCTCCACGATGCTGTTAAGAGTCACCGCTCCACAGCTGGTATTCGAGATGCCCGCCAAGCGGCTGCGCCTCCGCTACAGACACCAGGGCACCTCTCCCTCCTGACCCACCAGACCCACCTCCTCTCGGTGACGAGAAAGCAGGAGGAGAGGAGGCAGGCTGGCAGGTCTGGCAGGGAGCCTGGCCACTGCAGGCCCCGGATGAGATGTCTAAGAGGCTTCCTCATCCTGAACAAGGGCGGGCGAGTCCCCCCGACCAGGGCCTTCGTGGAGTGATGGGGAAAGTCACCCCCACTTCAGCCCCGCACAGGGGCGCAGGCAGTGAGGCAGCGCATCTGGGCCTGGCACCACCGCTGAGACCAGGCCTCAGGGGCCCATTACTCATCAACTTCCTGGAGGTTCTGGCTACATCCTTCTGCCAGCTCAGAGCCCAGCTCCTCAGGATTTAAAGGCGATGCTGCCAACTCCAGCACCAACACAAGGACACCCCCCTGCCCTGATCCTCACCACACTGGCCACCCCACACAGTGCCCACACCTTTCCATGCTCCCCGCTACCCCACAAAACATGTCCCCTTTTCCTCCCCCTCCTGCCTGCTCCCCACTCTACTTCCAAGCCACCCCCTTGCCCCCAAATTCCTCTCTTTAACCAGACTTAATACGCCAAGTCCACTGTCCTTCCACCTCTCAAGGCAGGACGCTCACCCCTTCTTTCTTGCCAAGTTCTGCTTGCCCCCATTCAGGATGGCCCTGTGAACTGGAAACGGATACTAACAGACTCCATGAAATCCTCACAATCACCCTGGAGGTCAGGCAACATTGAGAGCAAAATCCATCTCCGCCTCCATCACTAAAAGAGGGAAGGCTGAGGCTCAGAGAGGGGAAGCAACTGGCTGGGGGTCACAGAGCTACAGAGCTGCTGAGCCAGGATTCAAACCCAGGAAGTCAGTGCTCTGAATGTGTCAGCTACCAGCTGCCAAACAGCTTGGAGTGAGGATGATGACCTTCACCTCCTCGGACCCAAATGCCCAACCCCAAGGGTGGCTTCCCTTGACCTTCCTCACAAGCACCTCTTCTGAGTCATTCTCCACACAGCACTTTTTTCTGCTCAATTTCAGTTCCTTAAGTTTAGGTTAACATCCTTGCACGGCCTGAAGCTCGGTACTGCACTCTGTCCAAGGGGCCGTAAGAGCCCGTTAATTGGGGTTATGGCTGCTCCATGCTGGCAGTCCCTGGGGGCTGACAGGCTAAAGGCAGTGACTGGCCCAGGTCACTGAGAAGCTGCAAACCCTGGAGTAAGTAAAAGCAGAAACTCAGACCAGGACCCCTAAAACCACGAAGCAGGAGAGGATTAGAGAGGTTCATGATGAAGTCACACAACCAGCGGATGGTAGAGCAGGGGCTCTGGTGGGGAAAGGCTCCTGCCCAGGCTCACACAGCAAGCTGGCAGAACTGGTCCTTGAACCCAGGGCCAACAATTCAGTCCATTGCTTTGTCATGTCACTGACCAAACCACAAACCAGAACACCAATTTAAATCTGCAAGTCAATTCTCTCTCTCGATCCTGATTCCCTCCCCTTGCTCTACTTTTTTTTTTTCCATAGCATCACCTTCTAACATCTTTACATAGTTATCAGGCTATCTGAACATAAGGTCCATGAGTTCAGGGGGTCTTTGGTCTCTTTTGCTCCCTGACGTATTTCAAGCACCCAAAGCAGTGCCTGTTCTGTATACTGAAAGCTCAGTAAATGTTTGCTGAATAAGTAAGTTTGTCCCACAAACACTCAATGAATACTTACTATGGCCAGGCTGTGAGCTGCAATCATTTTGCTGGATTCCCAAATCGACCTAGACATTAATGCTCACAGAGACAAGCCCACATTTCACCTGGTTCCAGGAGCCAGTGCACGAACCCAAACTCAAGCCAAACCTGGACACTCTTCAAGAACCAAACCTTCAAACCAAACTAAAAACATGGCATTTCTCTGAACTGAAGAGAACTCAGATTTCCCACAGGCTCCCTCCAAGAAGCAGTTTCAACCGACCCCCTAAAAGGCCCACCAAAGTTCAGAGGATCTGCAGCCCCTCAGCCCAGCCACAGGCTGCCAGACTCACCCCTGCCACTTCTGGAGCATCACTTCTGCTAAACTCAACTCAGTCAGACCGAGGTTATCAGTGGGCACGCTGGTCTTGCCCAGCAGGGACAGTACATCTGTACCAGATGGTCCTCCCTGGGCTATCAGCAGAAATGTCCTTGGCCTTGCAGGCCTCTTCTTAGTGCTGTCCAGTACCCACTGGTGGGAGGGCTCCTGGGAGGGCAAAATTGGAGCCAACTCTGAGAGCGTGAGAGCTGCAGGCGTCCACTCCCTGGGTTCCTGTGGCAGTTCCCAAGGAGCCTCTCCTTCAGCCATCACAGACAAGGGGCCCAGTGACTCCCATGTGCATTTGGGTTTGGTTGAACCAGACTGCAGAGGGCTAGACCGGGACACTTTTAAACTATGGCTTTTCATCAAAGCCACAAGGTGTTCCAGCAAGTCCCGAGTCTACTATCTGTCTCAGTACACAGAAGATGATGGCAACCTCAGAGGAGACTGTTCCAGAGAACAGTAAGGCATTCCAGAAATGCTGCCCTACTTCCGGATGGTCTTCCTGAGGAGGGAACCCGCAGAAAACCAACTCTTACTGTGCCAGGTACTGTGCGCAAGGTGCATCGAGGGAGGCCTGTAACTGATTTCTACTCCCCCTTCCAGCTGTGTTCCCTGAGGTACATACTGCCTCTCTGAGCCCTGGTGTCTTCCTTGGCAAAATGAGAAACAATAATTGAATCTACTTCCTAGGATTGTTGGATGAGTTTAATGAAATAATGCTGAGTCCAGTGCGTGTCACGTTAAGCGCTTAATAACAGGTAGGTCTTGCTAAGGAAAGGACAGACAGCATATTGAAAAAAGGAAAACTAATAAGGGCTTCCTAGATGTCCCGTAAGCCATTATTTATGCATTTAGTTATACCCTAAGCGTCGGTTGATTCCTGTTTTTCAAATAAACTTAATCCTCAGAGCATCCTCGGGTACAAGGGGCGGAGGCCAGAGCGACAGTCCTCGTGACAAAGGACGAAAACAAGGCCCCCGAAGGTCCCGGGAAGCGGCCAGCAAGCACCCTCTGCCCTCAACCCCTCCCGAGTGGGTTCAAACCACCAGACACGACTCTCCTCCGGGAGAAGTGGCTGGAAGCGATCGTTAGCGGGGTAGTCGGGGCTGGGGCTTTAATTCATCAAGGCTAAGAAGTGGTCATCTTTTGTCCCTACAGGAAAAAAAAGTGCACGTCAGGGCCCAGACCCGGAGGAAAGAAGTCAACGGTCCGAGACGCCACAAGCGTGCTTTCAACGCTGGGGCAGGCCCAGGCAGAAATGAAAGAGACGGCGCCCCCTCTTCCGGAGCCTAGGGGCTCGAAGTGGGGCGCCCGGGGCCCGAGAAGATACCCTGGGCGCCGGCCGGAGGAGGGGTCAGGGCGGTGGCGGCCGAGGGAGGTCCCGGGCTCTGCTCACCTGGCCGCGGCGTTCTGCGCACCAGGCAGGGCCAGGTCCCCGCCGGCTCGGAGCCGGACTGGGGTCGCCCCTGCTCGGAGAGACCCGGCCCCCTGAAGCAGCCGGCGGCGGCCCGGAACTCACCTGCAGTCGCAACCGCGCCGCCACCGCCGTCTGTCAGTCAAGCGCACCCTCCGAGCCGCGGGCGCAGAGTCTTGAGGCCCGGCCAGCCGCGCCCCGCCTCCTCCCCCCTGGGCTGCCCAATCGGGAGAGGCTGACGCCACGGACGGGGGCGTGGTCAGATGGGCGTGTGGGCCGGGGGCGGGGCCGGAGCTGGGGGCGGGGCCGGCGGGGCCGGCGCTCTGACCTCACAGCCGCGCGCCGGAAGTAGCCCAGTTCTCGGCGCAGAGGCTTGGCGGCTTTGGGCAGCTGTGCCGGTGCGACTATGCCGGTCACCGGGAAGACTTTCCGCCGGCGCCGCGCCGACTCGGAGTCGGAGGAAGACGAGCAGGACTCAGAGGAGGTTCGGTGCGTTTGGGGCGGGATCCCACGAGTCAGGAAGAGAGAGGCAACCTAAGAGGACTCACGACCAGCCGGGTACCTCGTTGACACCGTTGCTGTGAGCGGTGTCGTTACCCCTCTGCGAACGAAGAAAACGAGGCTCCTAGGGATGAGACCGCACCCCCCCCCCAAGGTCTCATGGTTGGGAGGGGTGCCCCTGGGATGCGAAGTGGATCTGACTCCTGGTGGGTCGAGACACAGTCACTCTTTGGATCACTGCTGGCGGCTAGACGGCCAGTCATTGGTATCCGTCGAAGCTGCCTTTTGACTCTGAGTTCCGTGAAGGGTATCTCAGCTTGTGCGTTGCCTTTTTTTTTTTTTTCCTCTTTTAAGATTAAAACTGGAAGAGACCCGAGAGGTGCAGAACTTGAGGAAGAGGCCCAACGGGGTGAGGTGGGTACCGCTTGGTAGTCGAGGATCCAGAACACGAGGGGATGACAGAGACACCACCTCCCCCGACTCCTCCCGGGTCGTTGTCACAAGTACATTCTCAGACATAGAGAGCTCCTTTTCTTGACACACTTTACACTTTGTACTGCCTGGAGAGGGATTCAAGCGTTGTTGTTGTTTGCAAATGTTCAGCCAGGACATTACCTGAGCATTGTGGTCCTGAAGTTTGCTCCAGAGCTACCATGGGCTTCCCTGATAGCTCAGTTGGTAAAGAATCCGCCTGCAATGCAGGAGACCCCGGTTAGATTCTTGGGTCTGGAAGATCCGCTGCAGAAGGGATAGGCTGCCCACTCCAGTATTCTTGGGCTTCCCTCGTGGCTCAGCTGGTTAAGAATCTGCTTGCAATACGGGCAACTTGGGTTTGATTCCTGGGTTGGGGAGATTCCCCTGGAGAAGGGAAAGGCTACCCACTCCAGTATTCTGGCCTGCAGAATTACATGGACTGTGTATTCCATGGGGTCGCAAAGACTGGGACACAACTGAGCAAGTTCACTTCTTCCAGAGTTACAGGTCATTCATTGCTTGTGTTTTTTGGTTTGTTTGTTTTTTTTAATTCCAATACTTTGGCCACCTGATATGAAGAACCGACTCACTGGAAAAGACCCTGATACAGGGAAAGATTGAAGGCGGGAGGAGAAGGGGACGACAGAGGATGAGATGGTTGGATGGCATCACCGACACGACAGACATGAGTTTGAGTAGGCTCTGGGAGTTGGTGATGGACAGAGAAGCCTGGTGTGCTGCAGTCTATGGGTTCGCAAAGAGTTGGACACGACTGAGCGGCTGACCTGAGCTGATGACTGCAGTGGGTCTTCCTTTCTATGCAGGGGCTTTCTCTAGTTGCGATGCTTGGGCTTCTCGTTGTAGTGGCTTTTCTTGTTTCAAAAGACGGGCTCTAGGGTGCCCGGACTTCAGGACTTGCAGCATGTGGGCTCCGTAGTTGGGACTCTAGCTTAGTTGCCCCTCAGCTTGCGGAATCTTCCCCCACGAGGGATCAAACCCGTGTCCCCTGCATTGGCAGGTGGATCCTTAACTGCTGGACCCCCAGGGAAGTCCAGACTTAAATTAACTGTGAAATGCACGCTGTTAAGAGTTTGGGAAGTTTTAGAAAGGTATAATCAAGAAAATAAATAGTACCTACAATTCTCCCATAAAGAGCTAACCAGTGTTGACATTTAATGTTTTTCCGTGCCTATTTTCTCTCTCTTTTGTAAAGACTGTGAGCAGCCTTATTTTTATTCTGCCCTTCAGTAGTCTCCTCTTATCCACAGGGGCTATGTTCCAAGACCCCCAGTGGATGCCTGAAGCTTGAATAGTATCTAATCTTATGCCGACTATTTTTCCCCACACTGATAGGTGGATCATGTATACAGTGTGGACCCTCAGGACAAAAGGGTGGTTCATTTCCTCTGTCAGACCAGGCAAGAGGGCAGAGATTCATCACACTGTACATAATAGCTGATAGCTAATTTAAAACTTACAAATTTTTATTATTTCTGGAATTTTCTATTTAATACTTTTGGACCATAGATAAAACTGACAGTGTGAAAAGTGAAACCGCAGCTAAGGGTGGGGGGAACTACTGTATTTTCAATTCATGATATTGTGGGTATTCATCCACATTGTGGGTAATCGTTCCCCCCGAAACCTTTTTAATAGCTGCATAATATTCCACCAGATTACATACCATAATTTAACTTACCCCGTCTGTTTTGGGATCTGTAGGTCATTGTGCCAAATTTCACCACCAAATAAGGCTGCAGTAGTATTTTCCTACACTTGTCTTTAGCTTCATTTTCTGTGAAGGCAAAATCTTAGAAATGAGGTTTCTAAGCCAAGATGACTTTGTAGGAAAGTGTACCACTTAGGTGAACACTGCCCCCATCTCTAGCATCTAGAGCGTCTCTCTCGCTCTCTTATTTTTTCATAACATTTATTTATTTGGCTGCACCAGGTCTTAATTGTGGCACATGGGATCTTCGGTCTTCGTTGAAGCATGCAAACTCTTAGTTGCTGCATGTGGGATAATTCCCCGACCAGGGCCCCTGCATTGAGAGTGCAGAGTCTTAGCCACTGGACCACAGGGGAAGTCGCTAGGGTGTCTCTTGATCCCTGTTATTCTTGTAGGCGTTTCCATCTGACTTTGGTTTCCACTCCTCAAATCTTAACCCCACACTAATATTGCAGACGTCCTGAATGTTTCTTCAGACTTCCTAAATGTTTCTCCTTGTCTCTGAACTGTGCCATTTTTCTCTCTCTCTCTCCTCTGCTTTTTGGTTATTCTCAGTGCTGTTGCCCTGCTGGTGGGAGAGAAGGTACAAGAGGAGACCACTCTAGTGGTGAGTTGTGGGAGCCTCCCTGGGCAGTGGGAAGATGTGACTGCTCTTCAGTGGGTGACTGAGTTTTCTTTAAGAACAAAACATTCCGCTGCACATTACACAGATGCTGCTTCTCCGCTGTTTGCTTTCTGCAGGATGATCCCTTTCAGATGAAGACAGGCGGGATGGTGGACATGAAGAAACTAAAGGAAAGGGGCAAAGATAAGTACGTGCAAAACAGGCTCAGATACAAACTCACCTGCACCGCCTGCCTGGGTTTGTGTTCCTCCAGGGAGCTGGCACCTGCTGCAGCTTTTATACGGCTTGAAGTACCCTTTGTGCTCTGTAAAGAGTATGTTGTTTAAAAGCAAAAGAAACTCTTCAAAAGTTAACTTAGCGTGATGTAGGTAGGCATCTCTTGTAAAGATGTTTTGTATATTGTCTTTCAAACCCATGTGGAAGTTATTTTTCTTTTTCAGGAAAAACATAGAAACACAATTACCAAAATAATACAAGCAATGCAAAAGTGAAAAATAAATATATCTACTCACTCCCCTTGAAGTTTCTCCAGAGGCCGTCAGTGTGCTTGCGTATATTCCTGGAGTTCCTTCTGTTTACGTGTTATATATGTATCTTATTTTTTTCCAACTGCGGACAGATGTTGTACATTTCATTGCATACTTGTTTTATTCATGTAGCATCATATTCAGCCTCATTTATCTGTGACTCTAAGGCTCTCCTTCACTGTTCTCTTTTTTGTAGGATCAGCGAAGAGGAAGACCTCCATCTGGGGACATCATTTTCCGCAGAAACCAACCGAAGGGACGAGGATGCCGACATGTAGGTGTCAGTCTTTTCAGCAGTGAGCGATTGGGGGTGGGCTCCAGCCAGATAGTGTCTAAGACATTTAGTCACAGATGACATTTCTAATCTTATCCAAAAACAGCAAATATGATCCCTCTTGTGTTCCTGCTCCCCCTTACCCCACCACCTCAGGCTTGAGAACTTTGAAAACCTCAAGAATTCTTTAGGAACGTGGTTCTTAGAATTTTTAGATTCCTTGGCTAGTAATATTCTCATCCCATCCCCTAAAGAAAATTGCAGGGAGAAACACTGGACTTGCCCATTTTTCATTTTGCCACCAAGGCTGTTAAATAAAAACTGCCATCAAAGAAACTTACACATGATGTGGTGGGACAGGATCTCATTATATAGATTGGTGCTTTAAATTGAAAACTTTTAGCTTGATTTAAAAACTGAAAAGTTATTTTATTTTTCTCACTTCTCCATGGAATGATGACAATTTCATCATCACCCCATCATGGCTCTGGGCCAGGGTTGGAGCTGTCCTCCCTCTCCCTGAGGCCCGCGGATATCTCGTTTCAGGATGAAGTACATTGAGACAGAGCTGAAGAAGCGGAAAGGGATCGTGGAACACGAGGAACAGAAAGTCAAACCAAAGAATGCAGAGGATTGCCTTTATGAGCTGCCGGAAAACATCCGGGTTTCCTCAGCAAAGAAGACGGAGGAGATGCTGTCTAACCAGATGCTGAGCGGCATCCCCGAGGTGGACCTCGGCATTGAGTGAGTTTCAGACCCACGGTCGCACCTCTCTGCCGCCCCTAGGCAGAAGGGCTAGCTCTCTGCTTTCCAGGTAACAGTTAAGGGGGCTGTTTCTTAACCTGTCTCCTTGGAAACCTACAGATACAAACTTACCCTCTCTGGCCTGCCGACATGGCTGCTGCCCAGAGTTTCTTTGGGTTGATCAGAGGAGTTAAAGACACAGGGGACTGTCACTACCAAAAACAAAAGTATTTGTTTTATTTTATAAAGTAGAGGGATACTTTCTTTCTGTTTTCTCTTTTATATTTATTTATTTATTTGGCTGCTTCAGGTCTTAGTTGCAGCATTCTGGATCTTTTCATTGTGACATGCTGGCTTCTCTCTAGTTGTGGCGTGTGGGCTTACCATGGCATGTGGAATCTTAGTTTCCCAACCGGGGATCAAACACACGTCCCCCGCACTGGAAGGTGGATTCTTAACCACTGGACCTCCGGGGAAGCCCTGAAAGTGTTCTTGTTTAGCTTTTGTTCACAGCTCTTCCAGTAGGTGCTTGTAGCGCCTGCTCTCTTCACCAGGAGTGGTGATAAGGTTCACCTACCCTGTGATCCTCCTTTCATTCTAACTACAAAGCGTCCGCTCTAAAAGGGGACTTTTGTGGCGGAAATACAGGGTCAGAATCTTCTTCAGGTGTGGTAGAAAGTTGGGAGACATCTGAGTTCTCACCTCCTTGCTGGCCTCACTGGCTTTGAGCCTTAGGGTGTTCACCAGTTCACCTGACCTCTGGCTCAGTTTCCCCTCGATCAGAAGAGAGTAAATCCTGGATCTCCGATGCTGTGAGAGTGCCATGATACTCTGGCCGCAGGGGAGTTGGTGAACTGTAGAGAGCTGTGCCCTGAGAAAGATGACATCCTTATGCAGCTGAGCGGGGAGGGGTGCTTCGAGCCCCTCCAGTCAGTTCCATATGCGGCCCGTAGTGGCAGAACTCTAACCGTGAAGTGGCCCCTCTCTCCCCACAGTGCAAAAATAAAAAACATCATTTCCACGGAGGACGCCAAGGCCCGTCTGCTGGCTGAGCAGCAGAACAAGAAGAAAGACAGCGAGACCTCCTTCGTGCCCACCAACATGGCTGTGAACTACGTGCAGCACAACCGATGTGAGTGTCGCGTCGCCAGGGAGGCAGCTCCACCCTGCACCACTGGGTTCAGGTCCCTGGGTCCCCCTGTTCTGTCTGACACACCCCCTGGTCTCTTTCGGTCCAGTTTACCACGAGGAGCTCAATGCTCCCATACGGAGAAACAAAGAGGAGCCCAAAGCCCGACCCTTGCGCGTGGGGGACACAGAGAAGCCGGAGCCTGAGCGTGAGTACTGCAGGGGCCTTGGGGCCGCTGGGGGCGGCCGTGGCCCAGGGTCGGTGGAGGCAGGGAGGGGCACTGCTTGGGCTTTGGGGCCAAGGCATCTGGGTCCTAGTTCTTTCTCCAGACCATGGTTGTGTGCCATCCCCTTTCCAAGCCTGTTTCCTCACCTTTAAAATGGGGTAATAAAATGTACCACTGGGGGTTGCTCTAAGGATTCAATGGGCTATCAAATGTAACAGAGACTCAGAAAACTTGAATAAGCAAAAACAAAAGTTACTCATGAGTTCACCACCCAAAGAAGGCCACAGTTAACATTTTTTATTTTTAAAATTTATTTTATTGAAGCATAGTTTATTTTCAGTGTTGCATTAATTTCCACTGTATAGCAAAGTGAGCCAGTTACACATACATATGTGTGTTCTTTTTCATGGTTTTTTCTGTTATGGTTTATTGCAGGATATTGAGTATAGTTCTCCATGCTGTACAATAGATCCTTTTTTTCCCCTGAACTATACAGTGGGTTCTTTTTATTTATTTTTCAGTTGTAATATAATTCCCTCCCACTGCTGTGTTAGTTTCTGGTACACACAACATTGTTACATCGTGGTAACCCTCAGTATTCTCGGGGGGCTGGTTCCAGGACCTGCTGCCGACACCAGAGTCTGTGGATGCTCAAGCTCAAGTTCCACAGTCAGCCCTCAGTGCCCACGGCTGCCAACCTACAGCGATTGCAAATGCAGCACTACACAGCCCGGGGTTGGTTGGTGAAGCCATGGATGCCGAGGGCCAACTCTGTAACCTTCCCGACTTTTTAAAAAAACACACATATATTGTATACATAATAGGATATCACCGCTCTTCAGAGTCCGTCCACTGCCTGTTTCTTCGTGACAGCAAATTACATTTCCCTTTCAGTGGGCACACCACGTTCTACTGTGCAGGTAGACATCCTTTAGTCTAATTGCCTCCCTCTGGCGAGACACTCGGGCTGTTTCCCATGTTTCCCTATGTAATGATGATCGTCCTTGATTCTGTCACGTCCTTAATGCTGCCTTCTGAGAATTCGACAAAATGATCCTCTGGAAGCGTGATGCTGACGTGTTCTCCCGCCAGCCGCATCCAGCAGTGCCCTTCCCCATGTGCTCTTAGCACCAAGCAGTGTCATCTTTTTCATCGACAATGGGACAATTCTTAGGAAATGCTACGTTTGCTGAGACTTCTCTGGTTCTTCCTTCCTACTTCAGAAATTATTTCCTGTAACACTTTGGCCGAGTAGTCTTTGATTGCCAAAGAGTTTCTTGTTATTAATATGTTAAACAGAGATTTTAGATGCACCAGATTTGGGTTCAGCACTTAGCTTCCTGTCCCTTTCTGAGTGACCTTGAGCAAGTCAGCTAACCTCTCTGAAGAGAGATGGTAACATGCCCCTGCTGGGATTTCTGGGCAGGTGAAATGAAGTCATGTCTAAAAGTACTTGTGCCATGCCTGACACCTAGTCACACTCTCAATGCAGTTAAGAGTTTGCTGAATTTGTTATTGTTCATTTGCTGAGTAACGTCCGACTCTTTGTGACTCTAATGGACTGAAGAATACCAGGCTTCCCTGTCCTTTGCTATCTCCTGGAGTTTGTTCAAACTCATGTCCATTCAGTCAATGATGTTACCTAAAAATCTCATCCTCTGTCACCTTCTTCTCCTGCCCTCTGTCTTTCCCAACATCAGGGTCTTTTCCAGTGAGTCAGCTCTTTACATCAGGTGGCCAAAGTATTGGAGCTTCAGCTTCAGCATCAATCCCTCCAATGAATATTCAGGATTGACTTCCTTTAGGATTGACTGGTTTGATCTCTTTGCAGTGCAAGGGACTCTGCTGTTCACCTGGTCTAACACTAAAGTCAGCATATTGCAGCTGGCACCTGACCCAACATGCTTGTTGCTCAGTAACACGTACTTACTGAGGCCCTCCTATGTTCCTGTTGACTAGGGCAGGCATTGGGGCGCCTCTCGAAAGTGAGACACAGGTATGGTTGACCTAGCCTGTGCAAAGCTAAGCCTATCAGTGGCTTCTAGCATGGTAAACAGCTTCTCCTCTTTTCCTTCTCAGGGTCCCCTCCCAACCGCAAGCGTCCTGCTAATGAGAAGGCCACGGATGATTATCATTACGAGAAGTTCAAGAAGATGAACAGGCGGTACTGAGGGAGGCTAAATGGGGAGAGGTGCAGCATGGGGTATAAATAACTGTTGTCCACTCCCTTTATCCCCATGATAAAAGATTTCCTGGACAGGAGCCTGCTCATTGGCTAGCAGATGGCTCCCAAAACAGACTCTGTCAGTCCCTCTGCTTACCTGTGGGATTTTCAGGCATTGAATTTGTAACCTTTTGAAACAATGTGTAGTTTTCCTATTTGGGGGTAAACTAGTCTTGTGAGCATTATTAAATCTTGTTTCTAAATATGTTGACTTTCTCTTAGTATTTGCCTTGGGTCAGGAGGAAACAGCTCTGTGTTTCAGGGTAAGATAATGTCCTTTAGATTGGGCCTTTATTATAATACATGCAGTCATTGTCTCTTGTTTTCAAATATCTGGAGTGAGATTCAGAAATGCCTCCTTCACTTTTTACAGTGGATCCAGCTGAAAGTAAGGTCAAAGGAACACTAGTATTTTCTGACTTTCACAGTTATGTTTCTTTTTATTAAAAAAAGAAAAAGTAATCTCTATCATTTTAAGCATCTAAATATTAAATATGAAATGGACCCCGCCTTATTTGTTCTGCGTCGTCTTGCACCAGCAGTGACTCAGATCATGTGTTCTGGGGTTGGGCAGCTCAGAAGCCGAGCTCAGCCCCTGAGAGGGTTCTCTCCTTTGGCATGGGCACCAGACTTGGAGCTGTCCGGTTTGGTGCCACTAGTGGTGTCGGTTTCTGTGAGGCAGGTACACAGGCTGTGATGAGAGAACAGGTTGGTTGGCCCCTGGGCTGATTTAAGTTAGGTATCATGTGGTTAGTGACATTTGGCTTTGGAGTCGGATCTGAGTCCTGCTCTCAGCTTCTTTATTAAATCCTTGGACACATCCATTTGCCTTGCAGCCTGTTTTCTCATCTGTAAGAGATTTCCTTTTCTTCCCCTTCACTCAAGTGCAAGGTCAGTGAAGGCAGGATTCACCTGCACCTCTTTTTTTTTTTTTCTTTAATCCCCAGGATCTAGTCCATAGGAGATCCTCAAAATTATGAATGAATGAATGAGAGGAAGTAACTGTTACCTGGGAGAGACCTGACCAACACTACCTTATCCAGGTGAGGAAGGTCAACATCAACAGTCATAAATCATGTTAATCATATGTACCTATGATATGATGGTATAAAAATAGTATCTCTGTAAAGTATATTCCTCCCCCAAACCCATAACTCCAATCTAATCATAAGAAGACCATCAAATTCCAATAGTTGAGAATCCTACAAAAGATTAGGGCATTCCTAGGTGGCTCAGTGGTAAAGAATCCCCCTTCCAAAACAGGAGACACGAGTTGGATCCCTGGCTGGGGGGGATCCAGGGAGACGGAAATGGCAATCCACTCCAGCATTCTTGCCTGGGAAATCCCATGGACGGAGGAGCCTGGCTTGGGGTCGCAAAAAAAAAAAAAAAAGCAACTGAACGGCTAAACAAGGAAATAAAAAACTTTAATTACAATATCTCAACATGGGCTCATTGATTTTAACAAATGTAAACACGACTGAAGCGGCTTAGCAGCAGCAGCACCATAACTACCGACAGCAACAACGGAAACCTACTAATGTAAGATGTAAATAATCGAGGAAACTGCGTGCGAGGGTGTGGTAATATGGAACCTCTCTGTACTGTCCTCTCAACTTTTCTATAAACGTAAGTAAAGTCGCTCAGTCGTGTCCGACTCTTTGGGACCCCATGGACAGTAGTCTACCAGGCTCCTCTGTCCGTGGGATTCTCCAGGCAAGAGTACTGGAGTGGGTTGCCATTTCCTGCTCCAGGGGATCTTCCAGACCTAGGGATCGAACCCGGGTCTCCCGCATTGCAGGCAGACCGTCTGAGCCACCAGGGAAGCCCATGCAAAACTGTTCCCCAAAAGCAAGTTTTACTAGAAAGAGGAAAAAAAAAAATAATTGGCCCCTCCAACCACCCCAGCACCTAAAGCAGGAAAGGGCCCTGCCCTTCACAAAGATGGCGGCCGCCGGCGTCGGAGGCTATCCGCCCCTTTGAAGAATGGCGGCGCCGGCGGGAGGAACCGGAAGTGCGGTCTGGTGGCGGCGCCGGTAGGCGGTAGGCGCGAGAACGCGCGGGGCGGCGCGGGTCCCGGCATGAAGCTGGGGCGGGCCGCGCTGGGCCTGCTGCTGCTGGCGCCGTTGGCGGTGCGGGCGGTGGAGCCCATCAGCCTGGGATTGGCCCTGGCCGGCGTCCTCACCGGCTACATCTCCTACCCGCGCCTCTACTGCCTGTTCGCCGAGTGCTGCAGCCCGAAGCGGAGCCTCAGCCGGGAAGGTAGGATGGGCCGGGGTCTGGTGCCTGAGCTGGGAAGGGGGTCAGAGGCGGGAGCCAGCCAGGAGGCCCGGAAGCCCGAGCAGTGCCCAGCCGGGGGTGGGGGGGGGGGTGCGGTCCAGACCCGGAACCGGCCTGCGGCACGGGGCCTGGCTCCTGGGCCACACCGCAGGCCGACCGGACTTCGGTCTGAGACCTGCGGATGCCAGCTGCACCTTCGCCCAGAAAGCGGGCGGGTGGACGATCGGAAACTTCCTCTAGAGAGTTTCTTGCTCGCTCCTCCCCGGAGACGGGAAGACTGGTGGGGGCTCTCTCGACGCAGAGCAGCGGAGCCGAATTACGCTGCTTTTTTTTCCTGCCGGCCTTCGGGTGGGGAGGGACAGGGCCGGGGTGAGGGGCTCGCGCTGCTGGCGGAGGCACTGGAGCCAGGGGTCTCATCCGAAAGTGTGGCAGGACTTGCAGAGGGAGGGCCTCCTGGACTCACGGGTCACCTGGGCCTAGTGCCTACCTATGTCTGCGTCCCAGTAAACGCTTGGAAGAGCTTAGCGGGCTTTGCTGGCTTTGCGTGAGCCTGTAAACTGGGCTACGTTTTGCTAGGTGTGTCCCCCTACTCCCCGCCTGACTGGCTTTGTTTTTTTCTCAGCGCTGCAGAAGGATCTCGACAGCAAGCTCTTTGGACAGCATCTTGCAAAGAAAGTCATCTTAAATGCTGTGTCTGGCTTCATCAGCAACCCAAAGCCCAAGAAACCTCTCACCCTCTCCCTGCACGGGTGGACCGGCACTGGCAAAAATTTTGTCAGCAAAATCATTGCGGAGAATATCTACGAGGGTGGGCTGAACAGTGACTATGTCCACCTGTTTGTGGCCACGCTGCACTTCCCACACATCTCGAACATCACTCTGTATAAGGCAAGGGCCAAACTTTGGAATCCTTCAGGGATGATGCTTGCTTTGGGGTTTCTTTGTTGGGGGATGGGATTTGGATGTTCTGTGTTGAAAGGAGTGAGCCCTGAAAACAGCCACACATGGCCGTTTCCCTTTAAAAAGTGTGGAAATTACAGAGGATTGGAGATGGCAGAAGCAATGACACCATCAAAGCTGGTTTCTGAAAACAGGCTGCGGGTGGTACTCAGTAAGTGGTGTAGTAGGATGTTAGAGATGGACGTAATCAAATCCTGGTTAAAGCTCTTCAAATCTAACATGTTTTATAAAAGGGAAAACATTTCTAGGGAGGCCTAAGTTTGCTTTTATACTTGAACTCACTGATTTAACAGCCTGGCTTCCGGGGCAGACACACCTGAATTTGAGCCCCAGGCTCCCACCTATCAGCTGTGTAATGTTGGGAGAGTCACCTGACTTCTCTTGAGACTCGGGTTCTTCATCTGTCAAATGGCAGTTGTGAAAATTTCTTTTTAAAAAAATTTTGACCATGCCACGTAGCATGTTGGGTCTTCGTTCCCTGATCAGGGTTTGAACCCGTGCCACCCCCTGCAGTGGAAGCTGGGAGTCTTAACCACTGTGTCACCAGGGAAGTCTGAGAATTTCTTGAGGTCTTAAACCTGTCAAGTATGTAACGTGATGCTCAGCACATGAGCGTTCAAATCATTGGTAACTATTGCCTTTTTTTTTTGTCTCACCTGTGTGAACACATTTTTCCCTTCAGCTTGGATGAGCATCAGGGTCACTGCCCAGGAGTTCCTGGTATGTGAGGCTTTCGCTGCTACAACTGGGAAAGTTCCAGGCAAATAGGGACGAGTTGCTCTTCCTAGTTAGCATTCCATCTTCGCTGTTTAATAGCTGTGTGACTGAGCAAGTTACGTAACCTCCCTGCACCTCAGTTTCCTGGTCTGTGAAATAGGAAATGCAGTAGTTAACTGCTTTGATGGGTTTTGGAAGATCACAATAAAACGGGTGAACCGTGCTTAGAACAGGGTCTTGGCCTGTAGTGAATGCTCCATGTACGCTCTCTGTTGTCTGTGAGAGGGAGGAACAGAATGGAAGGCCTTGGCTGCTAGAGCCCGCCAGACCTGAGGGAATTCTCGTTTAAACAGTGACTCACTCTGTGGCCTTGTTCAAGTCACTCTAGCTCTCCTGAGGTTCTTCTGTAAATAGAGGTTAGTTCATATCTACAGAGCAGAGTTGGGCTTCCCAAGTGGTGCTAGTGGTAAAGAACCCACCTGCCAATGCAGGAGATCTAAGAGACACGGGCTCGATCCCTGGGTTGGGAAGATCCCCTGGAGGAGGGCATGGCAACCCGCTCCAGTATTCTTGCCTGGAGAATCCCATGAACAGGGGAGTTGATCAGTTACAGTTCATGGGGTCGCAAGAGTCAGACACGACTGAAGTGACTTTTCACGAACAGAGCAAAGTTACTCCTTTGGTTAATAGGCACCCATGGAACACTGTACGCGTGGTCTGCGTAGCCAAGCAAAACTCCAGATCATAAGAAGTCAAGACCTATATCGTAACTTCCAGAATTTTCCTCAGAAACTAATAGCTAACTCTTTCTTTTTACCTTGTGTGTGTGCTTAGTTGCTTCAGTTGTGTCTGACTCTTGGCAACCTCATGGACTGTAGTCTGCTAGGCTCCTCTGTCCATGGAATTCTTTACCCAAGAATATTGGAGTGGATTGCCCTGTCCTCCTTCAGGGGATCTTCCTGACCCAGAGATCAAACCCAGGTTTCCTGTGTCTCCTGCATTGCAGGCGGATTCTTTTACCTACTGAGCCACCTGGGAAGCCCTCTCCTTATCGTAGGGAGAAACATCTAGGAAAGCATTTTGAAAAACCATAGCTCAAATTTCTGATGAAAAGGGTCCTCTCTCCTCATCTTGATTGCTTAATACAAGAAGTACCTACATAATGTTCGTAGGGAATGTTCCATTTAAGCAGATTTATTCCAGCAGTCTCCAGGCACTGTTTCAGAAACTCAGGAATGTTGCCTTCCCACACTCATCCTCGAGCACGTGTGCTCTTGAGGTCTCCTTACCCTTCTCGAGACGTTAGAGCCCTTCTCCAGGCTCTTCCAAGGACTTAATCAGGGAAGAGGTTGCTCGGTCTCTGCTTTCTCCCAAGAAGGCTGGTGTCCACAGGATACGTTTTAACATGTTCATTTTGATGACAGAGGACTAGCAATGTAGCATCCATGTGACAAGTCACAGGACGGGAATTATAATCAGGGTGTGGGGCCTTGGAATCAGGCAGGGTGGGGTTCAGATCTTCACTCTGTTACAGGCCAATTTTGTAACATTGGGGAAATTTTGGAACCTCGGTTGATTAAGCTCTTTGTGCCTCAGTCTTCTCATCTGTAAAATGGGCATGATGATGCCCACTCTGTGGGGTTGTGGTGAGGAACAGAAGAGCTGTGAAGTTCTCGGCACAGCGGGAAGCACACAGTAAGCTCCTGTAAATGCAGCCTTTGTAGACCCCAGGTGCCATGTTAATAGTGCTCCCCCGGCTGTGTCAGTCGCACTTCTGAGAATCTCTGTTGGCTTCCCCCTTGTCGCTCAGGATCAGTTACAGTCGTGGATTCGCGGCAACGTGAGTGCCTGTGCAAGGTCCATCTTCATATTTGATGAAATGGACAAGATGCACGCCGGCCTCATAGACGCCATCAAGCCTTACCTAGACTATTACGACAACCTGGATGGGGTCTCCTATCAGAAAGCCATCTTCATATTTCTCAGGTAAAGTCGGGGCCGGGGCATGGTTGAAGAGCTCTGAGCCCCAGCCCTGGGGGTTTCGGGGAGAAACACCCCAGTCCTTATTCACTGGAATTGTCCCGCAGCAATGCTGGAGCAGAAAGGATCACAGATGTGGCTTTAGATTTCTGGAGAAGTGGAAAGCAGAGGGAAGAAATCAAGCTCAAAGACATGGAGCATGCCTTGTCTGTGTCGGCCTTCAATAACAAGAACAGTAAGTGGGGGCACTGGTCTGGCGGTCTGGTGGTTAAGACTCCACACTTGCAATGCAGGGGGCGTGAGTTCGAACCCTGGTCAGGGAAGTAAGATCCCACATGCAGTGCAGCGCAGCGAAAGAAAAGAAAGCACATTAAATGGGGTTATCTGCTCCTACCACCAAACCCCTCCCCTGGCCCCATTCATGATCCTGCATCCTGTTTTAGACTGACAGCCTCCCCATCACCTAGGACCGATTCTTGGTCTCTTCCCCAGGCCTACTGAGGTCTGAATTCCTGAGGGAATCTGTGTAAACACACTCCAGGTGACTTTTACTCACACTCAAGAAAGAGGAACTTTGTTGATCCTCAAGATCTTAAATATTTGTTTCCTGTTTCCTTCAGTTAAATCGAAGCAGATGGTGGAACAAGGATGGCTACCGGGGAGGCTTTGGTGGAGATGGGCCCTCAGGCCCCTTGCTTTCTTGCCTTGCCATGGAACTCTGAGGGTCTGTGCCCCGGAGGAACAGCCCGACAAGGAAGGGCTGCAGTTTTAAATAGAGTGGTGAGGGGAAGCTCACGTGAGGGTGACATCTGAGCTGACCTGAGGACTGAGGGAGCCATGTGGAAATGAGAAAAGCAGTGCACCAGAGGGGAGAGCACACGCGAGGCCCCTGCGGTGGGAGAGTGCCTGGACGAAGGGCAGGAGAACGCAGGAGGCCAGATGACAGCTGGAGCTCGGGGTGGGCTGCAGATCGTGGAAGGCCTGGGGACCCACAGCAGGGCTCGGCTGAGAGTGGAAAAGGGAGTCCTTGGAGGGTTTTGAGCCAACTGCCCTGTTGAGACCTAGTTTTAACAGGCCTGCCTTGCTGCCAGGTGGAGAACAAACTGAAGGCGGCAATGGGGGCGGGGGGGGATGGCCAGCGAGGAGTGGCTGCAGCAACCCAGGGGGGAGGTGCTGGTGGCTGGGCCGGGCATCGCAGCAGTGGGAGTGGTCGGTCACGGGCGGCCTGGCGTGTATTTTGAAGGTAGAAACAATGAGATTTCATAAAGGGCTGTGTGGGAATGAGAAACGAATTGAGGATCTGGTCTGAGCACTTGGCAGGGCCCCCCTGCCCCGCCCCGTTTGTTCAGGGGGCAGCCTCCAGGAGGGGCAGGTTTGCAGGGAGCAGGGGGAATGGCGCCTTGGAGGCGTGGGAGCAGAGGTGTGGAGCAGGCGGCTGAAGTCCCAGTGCACTTGGGTGGGGATGGTGGGGAGTGGCTGTCAGGCTGAGGATGGACCAGGGAGTGGTCGCCAGCGCTCTGTAAAGTCATTTGCTCCAGCTGAGCACTCTTCAGGGGTCTCTCTGGGGGTTCTGGTTGTCCTGACTCCCCAGCTGATTAGCCTTCTGCCCTCCTTGCCTGATGGCCCCAACTCAGCATTCGCAGCCCCTGGCACTACCGGGGGTCATCTGTTTACTGGCTGACTGGGCGGCTCCTCCGTTGTGAACCCGGGAGGCAGGTCAGCGTCTGCCTGGCTGTGCTCCGTCCCCAGCCTCAGGCAAGTCCAGCAGGGCTTCGGGAGACTGGCCAGGGCTGTCCCACTTGCTGCAGGCCTACTGCCCAGCACTGTTTGGTTCTTTCCCACGGCCACAGACTCCACCCCATCCAGGCAGTCAGATGTTTACTGAGCCCCTGCTGTGTGCAAAGCCCTGTTGGGCAGGAAAAGAATAAACCCCAGTTGCGATGCTGTGATGGACAGTGAGAACGTATGTCTGGCCTTTGTCCACATTTTCTGGCCCAGTGCTCCTAAAGCCCTTGGACTTTCCAAGCAGTGAGAGCCGTAAAGGTTCCTGACACGCCCCTTTCAGCCACCCGGAGTCTGTTAAGTGAGGTGACTTTTGGAGAATACCTAAGGTGGAGGGCACTTCCCAGGGGAACCGTCCTGGATTGGAGGGCTGGAGCTTTCAGTCTCCCACCCTTTCAGGCCCCTGGGGAGGGGAGGGGCAGCTGAAGGTTGACTCAGTCGCCAGTGGGCAGTGATTTAATCAGTCATGCCTATGTAGAGGATTTTCCGTCAGAACCCTAAAGGATGGGGTTTGGAGAGCTCCGGGTTGGTGAAGACGCAGAGATTTGGGGAGAGTGATGGGCTCAGAGTTCATGGGAGCTCCACGCCCCTTCCCACATCTCTTGCCCCCTGCGTCTCCAGCTGGCTGGTCCTGAGTCATATCCTTTTATAATAAACCGGCAGTCTAGTCATAGAAGATTTCTCTGAGTTCCATGAGCCCCACTTACAAAGAAATTGAACCCAAGGAGGGGCGGCGGCGGCCCCTCAGGAGCACAGGGGACAGCCGGAACTTCCGGTCGGGGGCTGGGGGGCTGTCTCGGGGCGGCGCCGGCCTGTGGGACCTGACGCAGCCTCCGGGTGCCGCGTCGGCAGAACAGAGGTGAACTCGAGGGCCCCCGGGTGGTGTCAGAGAAGCGCTTGGTAGCGTCGGGGAAGACCCGGGTGGGAAGGGCGGCAGAGCCAGCCCGGGATTCCGGCACAGGACGGAAGCGGGAGGGCGGAAGGGGGACAGTTCTGAAGAACCTCGGGCTGGGACCCAGCGGTGCTGGCTCGCCTCAGAGGAGGGAGCGGGGGGTCCAGAGGCCGGGGGTCTGGGAGGACCCGTGACCGCCCTGCGGCCGCAACAGCGCTGTCTTCACACGTTCCTGGGGCTCTAGCTTTTGGTCCCCCAAACGCTCTGGAGGGTTTGGACACGGAGGCGGCAGCAGTGAGTGTGCACCCTGTCACTGATCCAGCCACGGGAACCCCAGCCAGTCGCAAATTTCCGAGAGGCTGGTCTTTCCGCGGGAACTCCCGTCACCTTCCCCTTCTGTGAACCTGCCAGCCTGTCTCTGGTCCCTTGCTTGCATGGCCTGTCTGTCCAGGGATGGCCGGTGAGCCTCCTTCCCGCTTGAGGTCTTGAGAGGCCTCCCCGCCCACCGTGGCGCCACCCTGTCATCGGCTGCTGACGAGCTGGTCAGTCTGCCTGCTGCTTAGATCAGTCCCCGCTGAGGGCAGGCACGGGGCTCCACCTCGTGGTCGACACCCAGCCGATGCGTGCAGATGGGCGGACCGACGATGGATGAACAGCACCTTTTTCTTTTTCCCAGGTGGCTTCTGGCACAGCAGCTTAATAGACCGAAACCTCATTGATTATTTCGTTCCCTTCCTCCCGCTGGAATATAAACACCTGAAGATGTGCATCAGAGTCGAAATGCAGTCCCGAGGCTACGAGGTGGACGAGGACATTGTGAGCAGGGTGGCTGAGGAAATGACATTTTTCCCCAAAGAGGAGAGAGTTTTCTCCGACAAAGGCTGCAAAACCGTATTCACCAAGTTAGATTACTACTACGATGACTGACGGCGCCAGAGCAGTCCTGGAAGAGAGTGAAATGAATTCCTCCTGTGTGACAGGACAGGCACCTCCCGGGCATTTTTTCATCCAGCAGAACCTACAGGCTGTCAGTGGCGGATGCAGATGGACAGCAGTCCCCATGGCCTGCAGAGGCGGGGAGGAGCCCGCTCCCAGCCCACCCAAGCCAGGGCTTATGATTTTTTTTAAAAAAAATCATGTTTTAATTTCAAGTGTTTCTGTTTCAAGGAAGGATGAATCAGTTTTACTGAAAAATGTGATAATTTTTATTTAAAATGGTTTTTAACATTATGAGAAACTTTTCAGACTCTTAAGTTGTTGACTTGTGTGTGTTTTTTCGTAATTTAAACGTACACCATGATGTCACTACTGCATAAATGCCCACGCCTGCCACCCTCAGTCTGTCCTCTAGGGTGGCGTGACTGGGGACCGAGGCTGGAGCAGCGAGCAGACCTGTCATGGGATGACCATCACAAGGGCGATGAGCCTTAGACAGAAGACAGACACACCCAGGCCCATCACAGATAAGGCCCAAGTGTCCTTCCCAAGAGTGTTCATCACAGTAACACTGTGAACGGTAACACTGAATGATCTTAGTAACACTGTGAACAATTTGCTAGAAACAATTTCCTGGAAAGAAAAGTGTCTGCAAGCCTATCGCTTGCCTGTCAGTGAGCTTTGAAAAGGCCCCTCTCTGCTTTCCATTCCTGAATGAGTCATGCACTCAGTGGCAGGTTTTGCCAAATTTTCATAAAAATACGGTTTTTCATATTTTTTTACTCATTTTTATCATGTTTAATCAGAACTCCCCAAACCTCTAGGAAAGCTTAGCTTCTTCCCCCATGATGCTGAGCACGGTGTTTCTATTTGTTAAATGCAAATGCTGCCACTTTACAATATGATTCATGAATACATTTTTTTTTTAAGTGGGGGAAAAAAAAAAAAAACACCTCGAGGCCCTACCTTCTGTGCTTGGGCTGTGAATTGAGACCTAACAGTGCACCCCAGGCCGAAATGGGGAGGAGCGTGACACAGCTGAGGATCTGGGTGGCTCCGGCTCTGCTCAGTTCCCTGGGGTGTCCGGTGTCTCGGGTTCACGGAGCTCCCAACTCCCAGCTGTGAAATTCATTCAAGTCTCAAGACCTAGCCCCCACTGAGAAGCCAGGCAGGAGTGAGAGTAGTATAGGGGCCTTGCATTGTGCACACACGTGTGCCTACAAGGGCTCTTGTGGGTGTGAGTGTCTGCAGTGCTCACAGGGGCGGTCTTTAGCAGGCACAGAAAACGGGGGGAACCCCCTGCCTCAGGGCTACGCACCCAGTACAGGAACTAAGGCCATCCAGGCCCCCTAAGGTGCCCCTGAGCACTGGAGAGTTCCTGATGTTGCCCTGAAGCTGGCCTGCTGTGTCCCCAGGAGTCACGGATTAGGGCTATCCATTCATCTGAAGTCCCCAGTCCCTGGGAGTCCCTGTTAGGGGACACTGGGGTCCCCTGACTCACCTAGAAAGTTCAGTCTTCCAGATGAGGCTGCGTGGGGAGAAGTGGAAGCAGCACTGGCCTGGGACCCCAATGGAGGGAGGGCAGGCTCACGGGATGCGCACTTCCAACCTGGAAACGGGGGGAGTGGGTGACCTGATGGTGAAGAGGGTCTGATGGTGAAGAGGGTCTCAGCTTTCTAGAAAGGGCTCCATCCTTGGTCCTGGGAAGAGCCAGTGTGAACAAATTAACACACTGAAGAGCCCAGGTTGAGGGATTAAGCTGAGATCTGGTTAATGTAACAAGGATTTCGTTATTTCCAGGTTCTGGGCAGGAAGACCAGGCAAGCAGGTTTCCTGGTCTGAGCTTGGCCACACTTTAGGTCCAGAATGGCAGCCGTGAAATCACATTTTAGGGCCTCACTTTCCTGCCTGCATTAATTTTAGAGCATATCTGTTTGAAAGAAAGCCAGCTTGGGACTTCCCCAGTGATCCAGTGATTAAGACTCTGCCTTTAAAAAAAAAAAAAAAAAGACTCTGCCTTCCGGTGCAGGGGGTGTGGCTCTGACCCCCGGTGGGAAACTAAGGGGCCACGTGCCATGGGGTGCAGCCAAAAAATAAAGTAAGACCAGCTCTTTCTCATGGTGCTTACATCCACAAAAATTACCTGGGGTGTGACTCATCATCTAATCCAGTTTAACTTTGTACTGAACAGCCTTTAAGGTAAACGACGTGAAGACAGCCAACCAGCATGTCCAGTAAGCCTAATTCACCCAAGTTATTAAAGAGCCTTTCCTCAGCTCAAACTTCAGAGCTCCCAAATAAACCAGAAAAAAAATCTGCAAGTGGCATCTCATGATAAAATTTAAGCCTTATTATTTGACATTCAGTAGGTCAGTCCAAGCTCGTCTACGTCTTACTTGGGGTGAGGAGGCTGGGCCGTGGGCATCTGTGGCCTTTTCAAGTTACAAGTCAGTAACAGCAGTTCAAAGGTAGCCAACACGTCTCGAGTTTATTGCATCATTGTAAACAAGAAATCTTATCTCCTCCTGACCAGAAACCCAAAAGGTTATAAAAGAAATTTAACTTAGATCCAACTTGAGGACATGTACTAAAAGTTTCAAGCCTCACCTTGACATTAAAAGACTAAGTGTGATCCTCTATAAGGCACGGCCATGCTGTAGGAACATTCATTCTGCCACATCTTATATATATATAAAAGCTGCATGTTCTCATTACGTGTCTTCAGTTGCACTGCAACCACAAGATAGAGCGATTCACACTGGCTGGAATCAAAGTCTTATTTCCCCAAGGCCAGGGCAATGCAGCCTGGCACCACCACCATAAAGGACATCATTCTTAGATGACACCCAGGACCAGCCAAGACCGTCTGTTTTAAGAGCATCTGATAAAGGAACAGGCAATTATCCCTTCCCATGTTTTAAAATAAGCAATGTTTCATTTCTCTATTATCTAAAATTCCCAAGTAAAAACATTATTAAAAATAGCCATATCCTTGAAAACTCAAGCATTTCTAGTGTACAATACTTTCCCTTTGGCAATGCAAGCTGATCGTCCAGTTGGCACGTGTCATCTGTGGAGAAAGATGGGGTTCTGCAGATTTCAAATGGTTCTGTGGAGTCAAGTGAAAAGCTGACCGACATGTAAACTGTAACAAACATTCCACCATGGGAACCAAGGACTCAAACTCAAAGGCAACAGCTGCGTTGTGATCCATCTCTAGAGATGAGATGGCTGGTGGGACCCGGAGCCATGGCTGAAATTCAGGAGGAGCAGTAGTACCAGAAAGGCTGCGGTCAACATCAAGTGAGAGTTGGCTCCCATGACGAGGGTTGGAAACAGCAGGAAAGCCACGGACAGAAGGAGAGGTCCTGCCCGTTCTGCAGGGCCGCAGGGGCCTGGCACGGAGCCCCCACCCCACAAGCAGATGGTTCACCCAGCCGTGTGCTCGGCCTGGGTTCTCCCGCTGGACAATCTGTGCCAGAAGGTGCCACCAATGTTACCTGAGAATACTTCATCTTGGTGAACGTGTTCTATAGAAGAAAAAGAACAAGAGCTGAAGAGTGTTTCTGGCAGGTGAAAACCAATGCTCCCTGGCTTGCATTAGCCCCTGAACTTCAGTTCAGCTTCTGGGGTGTGGGTACCGTTGGGTCAGAAAGAGTCCCTGGCCTCTGTTTTCAAGGCACTTCTGTCAAGGTCAGTTAAGTGTGTGGGGGAGGCAGATTTCAAAACTTCATTTCCAACTGTGATGAACAGCTGCGTTGCCGTCATGTTGCAACACAAGTCCACTAGACAGCGGAGCATCATTTCACAAATCAACCCTTAGAACCTTCCGGATCCTGCAAGTCCACAGGTGCAAATGTGCAAACCCCGAGGAAGTCTTCAAAGTGCTTCTTCAGGCCAGGCCCCCGGTCTGCTGGGCGCCCGGTCGTGTCTCAGCCGCCTGCCAAGGGCTCAGTAGAAATCCAGCCGTGACTGCACAGTCTTGCAGCCCTTGTCTGAGTATATTTTCTCGTCCTTCGGGAAGAACGTCATCTCCTCTGCCACTCGGGTAATGACGTCTTCGTCGATGGCGGAACCGCGGGCCTTCATCTCCGCCCGCACGCACATCTTCACGTGTCTGTACTCCAGGGGCAGGAAGGGGATGAAGTAGTCGATGAGGTTCCGGTCTATCAGGCCGCTGTGCCACAGGCCACCTGGGAAACAGGGCACAGCTGGGTTTCCTGCCGCTTCCGTCCTTGTCAGCCCGCCAGCATGCGGCTCCTACAGGGCCTGTCCTCATCCCCACCGCAGCACATTCCCCACGTCTGCGGCCCTCAAGATTCGCTTTTGGTCAAGCCTGATGTAAGGGTTGGCTGGCTACCCCCACTAACTGGCTTCTAGAATAGCATGCCCTCCAAAAAAAGTCCCTACTTCAGCCAAGCTACAGGGGTGAGCGGATTCTGTGGTTTTCTGAAAGGGAGAGACGGTTGGGACTTTCCTGGCGGTCTGGTGGTTAGGACCTGAGCTTCCGCTGCAGAGGGCACGGGTTCAATCCCTGGTTGGGGAACTAAGAAACCACAAGCTGCAGAGTCAAAATAAAAAAGAGAGAGAGAAAGAGAAGGGTGATGCTGTGGGCCAGGTGGAGAGCACCCACTCAGGGAGACTCACTGTGTTTGTTATTGAAGACCCCGACAGACAGCACCGCCTCCAGGTCCTTCAGCTGGATGTCCTCTCTCTTCCTCCCGGCCCGCCAGAAGTCAAGGGCCGTCTTAGTTATGAGGTCTCCGCCTGCGTTGCTGAGTTTGCCAGAGAAACCAGATTAAAATCACACACTGACTTCTCTATGACATATACACACTACTGTATATAAAAGATAACTAGTGAGAGCCTACTGTCCAGCACAGGGAACTCTACTCAATACTCTATGGTGACCTAGATGGGTAAAAATACCTAAAAAACAGTGTACATATGTATGTAACACTTTGCTATAACCTCAGATATGCAGATGACACCACCCTTATGACAGAAAGTGAAGAGGAACTAAAGAGCCTCTTGATGCAAGTGAAAGGGAGACTGAAAAAGCTGACTTAAAGCTCAACATTCAAAAAACCAAGATCATGGCATCTGATCCCATCACTTCATGGCAAATAGATGGGGAAACAATGGAAACAGTGACAGACTTTATTTTCTTGGGCTCCAAAATCACTGCAGATGGTGACTGCAGCCATGAAATTAAAAGACACTTGCTCCTTGGAAGAAAAGCTATGACCAACCTAGATAGCACATTAAAAAGCAGAGACATTACTTTGCCAACAAAGGTCCATCTAGTCAAGGCTATGGTTTTTTCAGTAGTCATGTATGGATGTGAGAGTTGGACCATAAAGAAAGCTGAGCACTGAAGAATTCATGCTTTTGAACTGTGGTGTTGGAGAAGACTCCTGAGAGTCCCTTGGACTGCAAGGAGATCCAACCAGTCCATCCTCAAGAAAATCAGTCCTGAAGGACTGATTGGAAGTCCTTCATTGGAAGGACTGATGCTGAAGCTGAAACTCCAATACTTTGGCTACCTGATGTAAAGACCTGACTCATTGGAAAAGACCCTGATTCTGGGAAAGACTGAGGGCAGGAGGAGAAGGGGGCAACAGAGGATGAGATGGTTGGATGGCATCACCGACTCAATGGATATGAGTCTGAGCAAACTCCAGGAGATGGTGAAGGACAGGGAGGCCTGGCGTGGTGCAGTTCTTGAGGTCGCAGAGTCAGACACGAATGAGCGACGACCAACAAACTCCCACAGACACTAACACAGCACTAAACCAACTCGACTCCAATAACAATCAATTTCAAGAAAAAGACAGTCTAATCAGGAAACGGACCTGCTCTAAGTTCACTGTTTTTTCTTTTCCTTTTCAGTTTCTTTTCAGCTTACAGCCAAATATATAAACCAGTCTATATGTATTAAAGGCGTGTAATGACTTCTTACTGATGTCACTTATTATCAGGAAACACTGAGTTTTCTAAGATGGAAATCAGTTTGTGATATTTCTCAAAAGTTTATTTTTAACCAAGAAGTATTTACTATGTGTTACTAGACAAAGAAAAAGAAAAAACAAATCCATCTGCCCTCACAAGCTGAAAATCTGTTTTCTCAGGCAGAGATTAAAAAAAAAACTTGGTGTGCAATGCTATGACTTTTTATCAACCCCAGAGATGACATGTGTAGGTAGCGAAATGGCCTATTATCAGTAACAATTTCCTTCATTCGTTTCCTCCTGCCCCTGCCCAGTGCCATGATGACACCAGCCACCCGGAAGAAGTCTGCAAGTTACTTTTGTCAGGCTGGCACATTTGTCCCCCCCTCCCCCCCATTTCTAGCCCTGGGAAAATGAAGGGCTCGGTACATCCCCACTCAAGAAACACCTCCAACTGACCTGAGAAAGATGAAGATGGCCTTCCGGTAAGATACACCATCAATCTGCTCGTAGTAATCTAGGAACGGCTTGATTGCATCAATGACTCCCGGGTGCAACTTATCCATCTCGTCAAATATGAACACGGAGCCCGCACATGCACTCACGTTACCCCGGATCCACCTCTGTAACTGGTCCTGGACCAACCATAAAAGAAAAAATGGGCCACGGGGACTCAAAAGGGTGTGCCCAGGGGAAAAGCGCTACGCTGTTCTTCACACTCAGGAAGGTGAAAAATCAGAGCTCTCAGGGGTTTAACAACAAAAACCACATCCTAACCTGCACTCACTGGGTAACTACTTTTCCAAAACTTCATCTATGAAAAGTAGGAGGAACATGGCTGATTCATGTCAATGTATAGCAAAAACCACTACAATATTGTAATTAGCCTCCAATTAAATAAATGTTTAAAAAATTAAATTTTAAAAAAAGAAAGAAAAAAAAGGGGAGGGGGATGGAAACCAGCAGAGAGATGGGTGCTAAAAGGCAAATAAGTGTTTTCCTAACTCAAATGAAGAACCCAATGCAACTTTTTAAAGGTATAAGAAGTATAAGATATGTTTAAGAATAAGTATAAGAATATTTATCGTTTCACAGGTAACCAACTGATAATTTTCATCTCACTGTGGACGGAAATCTCAATTTTACTAGACATACTGAGGAATAAGAAACTAGACTAAGACCAGCGCTGTGTCCAAAGCCAGTGCCTTGTAATGGTGTTACAAGTATAGTGAACAAAGACGCTGACCTAGATGACATTTCACGACAAGCATGTGTGCCTGTATTTCTAGGGATTTATGAAAGAATTTGGAAAATAAGAAAATCATTCTCTTTTTGGCTGTCTTCCCTGTCTTACTGTTTATGTGGCAAATATCCACTTTTACTTCCTTCAGTTTCTATTCCTTATTTCAGTCCCCACCTAAGTAGGAACACTAAGGATGTAGGAATACAGGATGTCCATTTAAACAAGAGCCCTACTGGACAAGTTAACAATACAATGCCAAGAACAGGAAGGACGGGAGGAGCAAAGGGAAAAACCGCTACTGAGGAGGAAAAAAAATCCTCTGTCCTCACTGCTTAAATGCAGAGGCCAAGCTGAAGCTACATCACAGGCAGGAATTTATTTTTTCATTTTTGGCTGTGCTTGAGGGATCTTAGTTCCCTGACCAGGGATTGAACCTGTGCCCTCAGCAATGAAAACATGGAGTCCTAACCACGAGACCAC
Source organism: Capricornis sumatraensis (assembly GCF_032405125.1). Lineage (NCBI taxonomy): Eukaryota > Metazoa > Chordata > Mammalia > Artiodactyla > Bovidae > Capricornis > Capricornis sumatraensis. The sequence goes on from NC_091069.1 coordinate 6,772,176, forward strand.
CAAGGAATTCCCAAGGGAGCCTGAAATAAAGCCATTTGAGTCTGTTTCACTTAACCAAGGGCTCGGACGGGGATGTTGCGCATACTCACTGCACAGTACGGCTACCCTGCAGACTGGGAGACAGGAGATTTGGGTTCCAGTTTCTCATTTGTCATAAGGTCACGAAGACTGCGGGGAGCACGTCACCTTCCCACTCTTGGCTCCATCTTTTAACGGAGCATCAGCCCGCTGTACTGGGCTTCCCTGGTGGCTCAGTGGCAAAGAACCCACCTGTCACTGCAGGAAACGCGGGTTCGATCCCTGGATCGGGAAGATCCCCTAGAGAAGGAAATGGCAGCCCACTCCAGTATTCTTGTCTGGGAAATCCCACGGACAGAGGAGCCTGGTGGGCAACAGTCCATGGGGTGGCAAAGAGTCGGACACGACTTAGCGACTGAGCATGCCCACACCCCGCTGTGTTATTTTGGAATTGGTGAGGCAAAAGCTGCAGAACTGCAAATGGCAAAGGGTCACCAGGGTGGGGGACCTGTCCCTTAAACCAGTGGGGTCTGGGGCTACTGCAGCGCAAAGAAAGAAACAGAGGCTGGAGTCAGGGAGCAGGTCACCCAGACCAATCGGAGAAGCTGGAGGACAGGATAACAATTCCTTGCCTGATACAGTTTTATGTGCTGCTCATGAGGGAAGTGCAGGGTCGACACAAACAGGTGGACAAAGTTGCTCTTCAGGCCTTTGGGGTGAAGATTTTCAGCCACAATTTGGCTGACAAAATTCTTGCCTGTGCCAGCCCAGCCGTGTAAGGAGAGAGTCAGTGGTTTCTTCGGATTTTTGTTGTTCTTGAAGCCGGTCAGCGCCTTGAGAATCACCTCTGTGGCCAGATGCTGCCCAAACAGCTTCTCCTCCAAGTCTTGCTTCAGGGCTGTAGGAGCCAGCCCGAGAACAAGAGAGAAAAATACACATTAAACACGCACCAGAAGAGCAGTGCTCGCCCCCGCTGGCCAAAGTGGAAGGCACAGGTTCTCAAGTGGTCCAGCATGGGATCTCTGCCAAACCCCAGGGCTGGCACTGAGGCGGAACCACGGGGCTGCGGTCACATGAGGCCACTTCCAAGTAAAGGGACTGGAGAAGGAAGCTAAATGTGTTCGCTCATCCAAGGACTGGCCCTCTCGACTGGGCTGCTTTGCTATTCCCCCAGCCACCCCTACCGGCTTGGAAGAAAACCGAGAGTCAGATGTGGGCTTTCCGGGCGGACGCTGCACATCTGAAAGGTACTTAACAGGGTCGACACGGCACAGAAGGGCGGCTGCTTTTTCAGTTTCTTCTTACTGTCCTCCCAAGGATTGCAAACTTTTAGGGAAGAAGTTGGGCAGACCCCCCACGATCCGGAGGATCTCTCCGAAGACACGGCTTCCGAGGCTGCAGCCGGGACCGAAACCCCACCTCTTCTCCCTCCTACCCCATCCAAGGGTGAGCGCGGGCTGCGGGGGCGCTGACGCCCGCGAGGGGCCTGTCTCCCGCGCCCCGCGAGCCCCTCCAGGGCAGCCCCGCCGTACCCGACGCGTTGAGCGGCCGCTCGCTGAGGCAGCACTCGGCGAAGCGGCAGTACAGGTCCTTGTAAGACAGGTAGCCGGTGAGCGCCGACACCGCCCCGATGGCGATGCCCACCGTGATAGGCTCGAATGCCGCCACCACGTGGGCCGCCAGCAGCAGTCGCAGCGCCGCGGCGCCCCCAAGCCGCGGATCCAGCCGCATAGCCCACGTAGCGCCCGCCGCCACCGCCTTCACAGCAGCCTGGGCCACCCAGGCGGTCGAGCGGTGGGATGGACTTCCGGCATGCGTCACTTCCGACCTCCAGGTCCGCCCACCCCATAGGACGGCTTCGTTGGCTAGGGGTGTGGCTCCGTGTCGCCATCTTTGTGAGTGGCACGAAAGCTGTCTCCGTTCAGGGGCGTGGCTCTGTGCCGCCTTCTTTGTGAGTGGCACGAAAATCATCTCAGCTTGGTCCAGTTGAGTCGCTCGCTAGTGTCCGACTCTTTGCAACCCCATGGACTGCAGCACGCCAGGCCTCCCTGTCCATCACCAGCTCCCGGAGTTTACTCAAACTCATGTCCATCGAGTCGGTGATGCCATCCAACCATCTCATCCTCTGTCGTCCCCTTCTCCCACCTTCAATCTTTCCCAGCATCAGGGGCTTTTCAAATGAGTCAGTTCTTCGCATCAGGTGACCAAAGTATTGGAGTTTCAGCTTCAGCATCAGTCCTTCCAATGAATATTCCGGACTGATCTCCCTTAAGATGGACTGGTTGGATCTCCTTGCAGACCAAGGAACTCTCAAGAGTCATCTCCAACTCCACAGTCCAAAAGCACCAGTTCTTCAGCGCTCAGCTTTCTTCATAGTCCAACTCTTACATCCATACCTGACTACTGGAAAAACCATCTAGAAAAGCTTGGTGAAGGCGGTGGTTTAGTCTCTAAGTCGTGTCTGACTCTTGCGATCCCATGGACTGTAGCCTGCTAGGCTCCTCTGTCCGTGAGATTTTCCAGGCAACAATCCTGGAGTGGTTAGCTTCTGTTTCAAACCCATGCCTAACTTCTACTGTTTTGTTTTCTTCCCAGATCTTTCACACTTTGCTTTGTCACCCCTCCTTTCACTTCCCCTGGAGCTATCCTGAGCATTTGTCAAGTTTCCCCACCCATCTGCCTTCCTGAAACAGTTGCTTAGCGCTCTGTACTGCAGGCCCCAGGCTGAGCCCTGGAGCTACAGCAAGGCAGATGTGCGAGGTCCAACCCAGAAGTCCATTCTTCCATTGAGCTGCTACAAGGCCAGCTCCTTGCTGGATGCTGGAAAACAGCAAGGAAGTAGAGGGGGCTGCCCCTACCCTCTGGACTTCTAGGGGCGGCAGTCAGTGGGTGAGGGTCCATGCCGAGCTCTTTGAAGCTCAGGGGCCATGGAGCAGGGAATGTGTTTGTCTAGAGTCAAAAGAGTTGACCAAGTGAACAGTAAGGAGTAGAGTGTGCTATGCAGAGAGTAGAATATGCAGGATGTGCAGTTTGGGGAACTGAAAGTATGTCACGTGGTGGAAGCTGGTGAGAACGGAGAACTAGACAGACTGGAAGGGGAAGGCCTCTGTTTTGGTGGGGGGTAATAAAAACTCTGGAAAATTCTGAAAGGGATGGGAATACCAAACCACCTGACCTGCCTCTTGAGAAATCTGTATGCAGGTCAGGAAGCAACAGTTAGAATTGGAGATGGAACAACAGACTGGCTCCAAATAGGAAAAGGAGTACGTCAAGGCTATATATTGTCACCCTGCTTATTTAACTTCTATGCAGAGTACATCATGCGAAATGCTAGGCTAGATGAAGCACAAGCTGGAATCAAGATTGCCAGGAGAAATATCAATAACCTCAGATATGCAGATGGCAGGAAGTGAAGGGGAACTAAAAAGCCTCTTGATGAAAGTGAAAGAGGAGAGTGAAAAAGTTGGCTTAAAGCTCAACATCCACAAAACAAAGATCATGGCATCTGGTCCCATCACTTCATGGGAAACAGATGGGAAAACAGTGGAAACAGTGGCAGACTCTATTTTTCTGGACTCCAGAATCACTGCAGATGGTGACTGCAGCCATGAAATAAAAAGACACTTGCTCCTTGGAAGAAAAGCTATGACCAACCTAGACAGCATATTAAAAAGCAGAGACATTATTTGCCAACAAAGGTCCTTCTAGTCAAGGCTATGGTTTTTCCAGTAGTCATGTATGGATGTGAGAGTTGAACCATAAAGAAAGCTGAGCACCAAAGAATGAATGCTTTTGAACTGTGGTGTTGGAGAAGACTATTGAGAGTCTGCTGGACTGCAAGGAGATCCAACCAGTTCATCCTAAAGGAGATCAGTCCTGAATATTCATTGGAAGGACTGATGCTGAAGCTGAAACTCCTGTACTTTGGCCACCTGATGCGAAGAGCTGACTCATTGGAAAAGACCCTGACGCTGGGAAAGATTGAAGATGGGAGGAGAAGGGGATGACAGAGGATGAGATGGCTGGATGGCATCACCGACTCGATGGACCTGAGTTTGAGTGAACTCCCGGAGTTGGTGATGGACAGGGAGGCCTGGCATGCTGCAGTCCATGGGGTCCCAAAGAGTCGGACACAACTGAGCAACTGAATTGAACTGAACTGAAGGTTTCACACAGAGCTACTCATGCCTGGGATCACCGTGGCTATTGGGTTCACTGATGAGGCTGTTGCAGTGGTCCAGGTAACCTTGGCTAAAACTTCGCCAAAATTTGTTGAGTTCATTCATCAGCCAGCGTATCAACAAATATTTAACAAACACTGGCTGTGTCAGAGCCAGCGTCATACAATGCAGGGCATAGAATAGGTACAGTTCCTGCCTTCACTGATGCCAAAAGCTCAGCTCATTTGTACACCAGTGCCAATCGGATCTTGGACACAGAATTTTAGGTGGAGTAGAGGAGGATAACTTTATTATGTTGCTAGGCAAAGGGCGACATAGTAGATTTGATAAGGAGTTTTATGGCAATATTTCCCAAAGGTGAGGTTGCTGACAAGATTAAGGTGGGTGCTCAGTCTCAGGGTCTGCAAATCTCAATGGGCTTCTTTGGTTTAATCTTGTGTTTTCCTGGCTGCTGCTCATTTGATTAATAGAGTCAACTGTTCGAATCTGCTCTTTGGAAGTCAAGGAAGGATGTGGAGGCTGGAGCCTTGCCTACAAGAAACAGCAGGGAAAAGGGCCTCCAGCCCTGGAAGCCCCACAGGGCCCCGCTGGGTTTCATCTCGGAGCTCTCAGTCTAGTGGGGGAGACAAATGGACAAGCAGTTAGTGACCGTCTGGTCAGTGCTGTGATGTGGGGTGCACAGAGAAGGCACCCCTCTCAGGGGACAAGTTGGAGAAGGCTCTCTTCCTCCAAGTCTCAGTCTTGACCTGGAGAATGGGTCCAAATGACTCAAGGGGACTGGGGCAAGCGAGGACGGGAAGGGTGAAGGTGGTCAGGCCGAATGCTTCAGGCACGGTGTGGTATGCACTACCCGTACGGTTGGTGATAAGTGAGATCCAGACACACGGGGAGCCCCAGGTTCTCAGGCAGCTGAACCGTGAAGGCAGGAGAGACTGGAATGGCAGCCAGGGGTCCAATCATCAGGACTTCTCTTTCCAGGCTTTATCCTGGGGGCAGAAGAGCCCAGAGGGCTTTCAGCAGTGGTTGTTCAGACCACTCTGGTCTTGTATTAGGGTTGGAGGGGCCAAGACTATGGTAGAGAGACTGGCTTCAAGGCCTGAGCAGTATTCCAGGAGAGAGAAGATGGTGGCTTGAACTGGTGCAGAGGCAGCAGGAGGGACGAAAGGAATCTGAGAGTTACTCTGGCAGTGGAAACGGGGCAGGATGAGCCACTGTGACTGGGGAGGTGGGGGTGCTACAGGGAAGGAACAGGTTGGGGTTAGATGATGAGAACTCCATTTTTCAATGCCAACCTGCTTGTTTCTTGCAGGACATTGTGTGTATTTTGTGTTATCATTAGTCATAAATGCCAGTTGCTGAGCTTTTGTAATTCCAGGCAAAACTGCCATTGATTCCTTCTGGCACCGTATACAGTCCTTCAAGGCCACCAATGTTTCCTTTCAAACACTGAAAGTGAACATGTTAGTCATTCAGTTGTGTCTGACTGTTTGTGACCCCATGGACCGTAGCCCGCCTGGCTCTTCTGTCTATGGAATTTCCAGGCAAGAATACTGGAGTGAGTTGCCATTTCCTTCTTCATGGGATCTTCCTGACCCAGGGATCGAATCTGGATCTCCTGCATTGGAGGCAGATTCTTTACCATCTGAGTCTCCAGGGAACCATGGTCTAAAAAGTCTTTCCTGACTTGTGATTTCGGTTTTGACCATCTGGTGGTGTCCATGTGTAGAGTCTTCTCTTGTGTTGTTGGAGGAGGGTGTTTGCTGTGACAGTGCGTTCTCTTAACAAAACTCTGTGAGGCTTTGCCCTACTTAATTTTGTCTCCAAGGCCAAATTTGCCTGTTACTCCAGGTGTTTCTTGACTTCCTACTTTTGCATTCCAGTCTCCTATAATGAAAAGGACATCTTTTTGGGGTATTAGTTCTAAAAGGTCTTGTAGGTCTTCATAAAACCATTCAACTTCAACTTCTTCAGCATTACTGGTTAAGGCATAAACTTGGATTACTGTGATATTGAATGGTTTGCCTTGGAAATGAACAGAGATCATTCTGTCGTTTTTGAGATTGCACCCAAGTACTGCATTTCGGACTCTTTTGTTGACTATGAGGGCTACTCCATTTCTTCTAAGGGATTCTTGCCCACAGTAGTAGATATAATGGTCATCTGAGTTAAATTCACCCATTCAGGTCCATTTTAGTTCACTGACTCCTAAAATGTCAGTGTTCACTCTTGCCATCTCCCGTTTGACCACTACTAATTTACCTTGATTCATGGATCTAATATTCCAGATTCCTATGCAATATTGTTCTTTACAGCATCAGACTTTACTCCCATCCCCAGTTACATCCGCAGTTGGGCGTTGTTTTCTCTCTGGCTCCATCTCTTGCTTCTTTCTGGTGTTACTTCCCCACTCTTCTCCAGGAGCATATTTGGCACCTACTGACCCAGGGAGTTCATCTTTCAGTGTCGTACCTTTTTGGCTTTTCATACTATTCATGGCGGTTCTCAAGGCAAGAATACTTTAGTGGTTTGCCATTGCATTCTCCATGCAGCCAAAGATGGAGAAGCTCTATACAGTTGGCAAAAACAAGACTGGGAGCTGACTGTGTCTCAGATCATGAACTCCTTATTGCAAAATTCAGAATTAAATTGAACAAAGTATGGGAAAACACTATGACTTAAGTCAAATCCCTCATGATTATACAGTGGATGTGACAAATAGATTCAAGGGATTAGATCTGATAGACAGAATGCCTGAAGAACTGTGGATGGAGGTTCATGACACTGTACAGGAGGCAGGGATCAAGACCATTCCCAAGAAAAACAAATGCAGAAAGGCAAAATGGTTGTCTGAGGAGGCCTTAAAAATAGCTGAGAAAAGAAGAGAAGCAAAAAGCAAAGGAGAAAAGGAGATATATGCCCATCTGGAAGCAGAGTTCCAAAGATTAGCAAGGAGAGAGAATCACTTCCTCAGTGATCAGTGTGAAGAAATAGAGGAAACAATGGAATGGGAAAGACTAGAGATCTCTTCAAGAAAATTAGAGATACCGAGGGAACGTTTCATGCAAAGATGGGCACAATAAAGGACAGAAATGGTATGGACCTAACAGAAGCAGAAGGTATTAAGAAGAGGTGGCAAGAATATGCAAAAGAATTATACAAAAAAGATCTTCACGACCCAGATAATCACTATGGTGTGATCACTCACCTAGAGTCAGACATCCTGGAATGTGAAGTCAGGTGGGCCTTAGGAAGCATCACTACGAACAAAGCTAGTGGAGGTGATGGAATTCCAGTTGAGCTATTTCAAATCCTGAAAGATGATGTTGTTAAAATGCTGCACTCAATATGCCAGCAAATTTGGAAAACTCAGCAGTGCCACAGGACTGGAAAAGGTCATTCCAATTCCAGAAAAAAAGCAGTATCAAAGAATGTTCAAACTACCGCACAATTGCACTCATCTCACACGCTAGCAAAGTAATGCTCAAAATTCTCCAAGCCAGGCTTCAACAATACGTGAACTGTGAACTTCCATATGTTCAAGCTGGTTTTAGAAAAGGCAGAGGAACCAGAGATCAAATTGCCAACATCTGCTGGATCATTGGAAAATGCAAGAGAGTTCCAGAAAAACATTTATTTCTGCTTTATTGACTATGCCAAAGCCTTTGACCATGTGGATCATAATAAACTGTGGAGAATTCTGAAAAAGATGGGAATACCAGACCACCTGACCTGCCTCTTGAGAAACCTATATGCAGGTCAGGAAGCAACAGTTAAAACTGGACATGGAACAACAGACTGGTTCCAAATAGGAAAAGGAGTACGTCAAGGCTGTACATTGTCACCCTGCTTATTTAACTTCTGTGCAGAGTACATCATGAGAAACACTGGGCTGGAAGAAGCACAAGCTGGAATCAAGATTGCCAGGAGAAATATCAATAACCTCAGATATGCAGATGACACCACCCTTATGGCAGAAAGTGAAGAGGAACTAAAAACCCTCTTGATGAAAGTGAAACACGAGAGTGAAAAAGTTGGCTTAAAGCTCAATATTCAGAAAACTAAGATCACGGCATCTGGTCCCATCACTTCATGGGAAATAGATGGGGAAACAGGGGAAACGGTGTCAGACTTTATTTTGGGGGGCTCCAAAATCACTGCAGATGGTGACTGCAGCCATGAAATTAAAAGACGCTTACTCCTTGGAAGGAAAGTTATGACCAACCTAGATAGCATATTCAAAAGCAGAGACATTACTTTGCCAACAAAGGTCCATCTAGTCAAGGCTATGGTTTTTCCTGTGGTCATGTATGGATGTGAGAGTTGGACTGTGAAGAAAGCTGAGCGCTGAAGAATTGATGCTTTTGAACTGTGGTGTTGGAGAAGACTCTTGAGAGTCCCTTGGACGGCAAGGAGATCCAACCAGTCCATCCTAAAGGAGATCAGTCCTGGGTTTTCTTTGGAAGGACTGATGCTAAAGCTGAAATTCCAATACTTTGACCACCTGATGGGAAGAGTTGACTCATTGGAAAAGGCTCTGATGCTGGGAGGGATTAGGGGCAGGAGGAGAAGGGGACAACAGAGGATGAGATGGCTGGATGGCATCACCGACTCGATGGACATGAGTTTGAGTGAACTCCGGGAGTTGGTAATGGACAGAGAGGCCTGGCGTGCTGCAATTCATGGGGTCGCAAAGAGTCGGACATGTCTGAGTGACTGAACTGAACTCAACTGAATATAATTATATATAATTTATATTATAAATATATGTAATTCATATACTATATTATATATAGTATATATAATAATATTATATTAATTATAATATACCATTATATTATACAGTTATACTATACAATTATATCATAATTATTAATTATATTAATTATATTTATATAATATATTGTACAATTATATATTATATGTAATATAATGTATATAGTATATATAATATATATTATGCAGAATATAAATGATATGAATATAATTTTATATTATATATAATTGTATGTTTATATTTTATTATAAAATGAACAACATTTTAATATATAAAATATTGATTGAATTTAATTATTTAATAGTTATATAATGTATAATTATGATATAATTGTATATAGTTATAAAATATAATTTATATTATATTAATATATGATATATTAATATAATATATAATAATAAATATGTATAATGTATATATACTCTTGTTCAGATTTTTTCCATTATACATAATTATGAGATATTGTGTACAGTTCTCTTCCATACAATAGAAACTCAGCCACTTTCCTCTTTCCTTCCTGAGCCAGAATCCAGCAGCCCAGCTTGCTGCAGACTACTTTCTCACCTCCCCTTTCTTACCTCCAGCCCTTGGAAAGAAGAAAATCAGTCAGTAATTTCTCCCTGTGGAAACTCAACATAAATGGAAAAGAAAAAGAGAGTGAGAACACTGTCCATCTCATTAAAAGATACAACTTCCATAAATATCTTACTTTTTGGTGTAATAATCATTTATTTTAAAATTCGTAACACGTTTATGTTGCTTTGATTGATTATGTACTAAACACAGTATTTCCCAGGTGGCATTAGTGGCAAAGAACTCGCCTGCTGTTGCAGGAGACGTAAGAGACACAGGTTCGATCCCTGGATCAGGAAGATGCCTTGGAGAAAGAAACGGCAACCTGCTGTAGTATTCTTGCCGGGAGAATCCCACAGACAGAGGTGCCTGGCGGGTGATGTCCATGGGGTTGCAAAGAGTCATACACAACTGAAGTGACTTAGCACGCACGCACGTACTAAGACATAGTAGTCCAAAAGAAATGTTTTAACATCTAGAGCTTTGTGGTCACCAGAAAAAGTTTCATGTTAAATTTTAACTTGTAGTATATATGCGTGTGTGTATGTAAATACATATATATATATCTTGTTGCAGGTAAATTAGACAGGATGGTTAATAAACTACTTCATGCAGAAAGTGCACTTCATTAGGATGACATTTGATGGGGTAGCAGGATAGAGATGTGAATTCAAGTACAAAAAACTGATGGTAAATATCTGACTTGTTCCTGCATTTTATAAATGGAGGAAGGCAGGTGAAGCTGCCATGGAGTTCAGATTCCGCTGAGCATACCTACAAGAGCAAAGTAACTAGTGGTAGACAACTAGAGGTATTATTATTATTAGTGGTGGTATTATCCTTATTAGCAATAATAGGAGAATAGGATATTGAGTCTTTTGCAACCATTTAAACGTATAATGAGGGACTTCCTCATTGTCAGTTTAAGTGGTCCAGTGGTTAAGAACCCCCTTCCGATGCAGGGGATTCAGGTGCTGTCCCTGGCCAGGGAACTAAGAACCCACAAGCAGTGCAGCGGCTGCCCCCCCCAAAAAAAAGAGGGGAGAGAGGGGGCAATTAGGTGTGTGGGCTATGTGGAAACTGTCTGTATCAACTTTTCAAATTTTCTGTAAATCTAAAACTATTCTCAAATAAAAGATTTCTTTGGTTAAAAAAGACAGCGTTGTATGTGCTACTGTCTGACCCTTGGTGATACTGTAAAAATCATAATCACATGAGTTTTGCTTCTTCTAAACTGAAATTGGTTTATGAGAGTGTATAAATTGCACTTGATGGGCAGAAAATGCTCAAATGGTTGAATGCAATTGATGTGAAATGGATAAATTATTCTGTATCCATGAAAATGAATCTTTAAAGTGATAAAACATTCTTTTTACTGATCAACAACTGATTTACATAGGGGCAACAAAAATGGAAATATATACTAAAACTGTAAAGTGTATGAAAGTTCCTATGAACCCTATGCTAAGTGACATAAGCCAGTCACAAAACACAAATACTGTATGACTCCACTCAGACGCAGTCCCTAGAATAGTTGAATTTGTAGAGACTGGACTGCAGAATGCTGGTTGCCAGGGTTTGGGGGAGGGGCCTTGGAGATTAGCGTTAATTGGGTGTCAAGTTTCAGTTCTGCCAGATGCAACGTTTTGAAAGTTGGAGACACAACAATATGAATGTGCTTAACAATACTGAGCTATACACATAAAAATGGTTAAGATGGCAAGTTTTATGTCTATTTCCATAACTAAATTTTTTAAAATTTTAATTTTATTGGTGTATACTTGAGTTATAATGTTGTGTTAGTTTCCAGTGTACACCAAAGTGATTCAGTTATATATATACATGTATTCATCCTTTTTAAGATTATTTTCTCATGTAGGTTATCACAGAATACTGAGTAGAGTTCCTGTACATACAGTATGTCCTTGTTGCTTATCTGTTTTATATATGTGTAAGAGTCCCTTGGACTCCAAATAGATCAAACCAGTCCATCCTAAAGGAAATTAACCGTGAATATTCATTGGAAGGACTGATACTGAAGCTCAAACTCCAATACTTTGGCCACCTGGTGCAAAGAGCTGACTCATTAGAAAAGACCCTGACGCTGGGAAAGATTGAAGGCAGGAGAAGGGGACGACAGAGGATGAGATGGTTGGATGGCATCACTGACTTAATGGAAATAAGTTTGAGTAAACTCCAGGAGATGGTGAAGGACAGGGAGGCCTGGCATGCTGCAGTCCATGGGGTTGCGAAGAGTCAGATATGACTCAGCAACTGAACAACAACAGATATGCGTGCGTGCGTGCTGAGTTGCTTCAGTCGTGTCCAACTCTATGTGACCCCATGGACTGTAGCCCGCTGGGCTTCTCTGTCCATGGGATTTTCCAGGCAAGAATACTGGACTGGGTTTTGCCATGCCTTCCTCCAGGGGAGCCTTCTTGTAGTGTGTATATATTCATCCCAAGCTCCTGAATTATCCCCCCACCATGTTTCTCCTTTCATACCCACAGGTTTGTTTCCCATAGCTGTAAGACTGTTTCTGTTTTGTTCATTTGTATCATTTTAAAAAATTAGATTCCACTTATGAGTAACATCATATGATATGTCTTTCTTGACCACAACTACATATTTTTTTAACTTAAAAAAATGTTAAATTCCTCTGATTATAACCCTCTGAATATCGAAATTTTCTTTCTGGATTGAGTCATCCTTATAATCATCCTTTAGCCACAAAAGCCAGAATAGCATGAACATGTTTTTAACCTTTTGGTAAATAATGAATACATCGATCGTGGGGGCCGTGGTTGAAGGAGACTTCGCAGGTACACACAGCTTCAGTTTCTCTAATGGTGTCAGAGACGGGGTGGCTGAAAGCCAGCTCTTTCTTCTGTACTGTGCGAGAAGGGCAGGTTGAGAAAAGGAGATCAATTTTAGGAAGGAGTTCAGTGGAAGCTGAGGATCTAAAGATTGATTCCTTTTCCATTATTCATGCTGAGCTCTCCTTGGAAAGTCTGCGGTACCCAGGGGTGTGCTTCCTGCAGTGTGAGGCTCCAGCCCTTCTTGTGCCCTTTGATGTCACGTGACAGGGTCTGTGTTTGGTCCAGGCTTGCATTAATCAGCCTGCAATGCTGCCTGATCCCTGGTCACCTGGCCTGCTGAGCCAACCCACCCCCGTGCAGAGTCTCCTGTGTGTCCCGAGTTCTGCCAGCCCTCCTTGGTTGGATAACCTTCAAAACCTATAGCTCTCACACCCCTCACCCCCCTCCCCGAGATGGCCTGATTATGTGAAATAGCGGATTCTCGCAGTTCCTTCAGAGGTGGAGTTTCTTTTTCCTTTTCAGTGAATTAATTGGCTGCCCTGGGTCTTTTTTGCCCCACATGGGCTTTCTTGTTTTGGCGAGTGAGGGGCACTTTCAGGTTGACGTGTCCGGCTTTCTCTTTGCAGTGGCTTCTGTTGATGTGGTTCGCAGGCTTAGTTGCTCCACCGATTGTGGAATCTTCCTGGAGCAGGGATTGAACCTCTGTCCCCTCCATTGGCATGTGGACGCTCAACCACTGGACCACCAGGGAAGTCCTCGGGGGCATTTCTGAGGGTCTGGAGCTCCAGCTCTCCCAGGCCCTCCAGACGGCCCATCGCGATGTCCATTATGCAATTTTCCACACCCCACTTTTTTTCTAGCAAAGACCTGGGAAAATGGAATTTTAGACCACAATGTGGTTTAGCTCCCATAGAATCCATCTCTCAGCTCTCCAGAGTTCCTGGCCCTTTGGATACAGTAGAAAAGTTTTCCAGACAATTCTTCACAGAAAGGCCCGGGGACCTCTGAGGCGAGACGTTGGCATCTGCACGTGTAGCTCAACTGCTTCTGACTTTCCAGTTTCGTTAGCACGCAGCCCTGTCCTGGTGGTGGTGGTGGAGGAGGGGGGTCTTGGTCTCAGCTTCTCAGAGTTCTGGACCCCTTCTCCTCGGTGGTCACACAGTCCCCAGGGGAGCTGGGGTGGTGCTTGCTTTGCTTTTGGTCACGTTGAGCTCTGGGTCTCCCCTCTCCTGGAAGATGGAGGGTGGGGAAGGGGGTGCCTCCTGCAGCGTCTCCACATGGCTCAGTAATCCAGCCCGAATCCCCGCATTTCCCTGAGCTCCGTCTCCCTGCCCCTGTCACCACCTGTGCTTTCAGTGGAGGTTCTTTGCTTCCAAACGACAGATGCTAATACTGACTGGCTTGGGCTTCTCCAGGGATTCTTAGAAGAATCCAGGGTGGCCCATGAAAATGTATAAAACACTTGAGTGTCTCCCAACTTGGGAGAGAGGATCCCAGAAGTGGGACATGTAGGTCTCAGTGGTGGAGGCTCCGAGGCCCTATTGGCCTGGGACTGCCTTCATGGAGAGAGAAGCCGAAGGACCCAACCCCAGTATCTTGACCTTGGATCAGCTAGCCATGGGCAAGGCTGCAGTGGGGCCTGGGTAACCCTCTCCGTTTGTGCTATTGTGCATTCTCAAATGGCATTTTGTTCCCCTGAAAATGTGGATGTTTCCTGATTTGTCATTTGGCCACTTAGCTTGAAGTTGGCCACTGGAATTTGCGGAGGATGGGAAGATGGCCACAGGGCAGAGGACCTCAAAACCTTCCACAAAGAGCTCTCTGGACAATCTGGCCATATCTGAGCCTCAGGAGGACATAACTGACCCCCCAACATGCCCCTCACCTACATAATGATCTTGACAAGGCCCCATTCCTCTTCTTTTAAGAAATCTTTTTTTTAATATAAAATAACTTACGTATTTCCAGTATCACTGAGTATCTTAAGATAAAAATCAGTTCATTTAGAATATCTTAAGAGAAATTGTAGGGACTTCTCTGGTGGTCTAGTGGCTAAGACTTTGCACTCCCAATGCACACACGGGGCTCAGGTTCAATCCCACGTCAGGGAACTAGATCCCACATAGTGCAACTAAGACCCAGTGCAACCAAAGAAAAATAAATATTTTTAAAACAAACAAACAAAGGAATATCTTAAGAGAAATTGTCTTTGAATGGGAGCTTCTAGTACTCTGAGATCTGTGCAAGGTATACCTAGAAAACTTGCTGCTATGGAAAATGAAGCAATCAGATTGGGGGGATGGTGGTGGACAGCCTGTGGGTTTTTTTTTTTTAAATTAATTCCTGTGATATTGTCCTTTAGGCGACTGAGGGAGTTTCATATTTTCTTCAGACTACATTAGGCACTGAAGCTCTCTGTGGACAAGTTTGATGCTACACGAATTCTTCTGTTTTGCCAGCATGGATATGACTCCTGGTGGCCACTCCATTAGAACTGTTAACTCCATTTCATATTTTAAAAAGCGGTTTAATTATTTATTTTTGATTGCACTGGCTTCTCTTGTTGGGGAGTGTGGGCTTTAGGGTGTGAGGGCTCAGTAATTGCGGGCATGGGTTTAGTTGCTCTGAGACATGTGGAATCTTCCCCGACCAGGGATCGAACCCATGTCCCCTGCATTGGGAGGTGGATTCTTATTCACCATACCACCAGGGAAGTCCTCCACTTCATATTAATTTTTGTTATAAATCTTACAAAGGGGAGTGCTTCTGGGTATTTCAGATCCACATTCTGTCTTCATAAATTGCCCAAGCCCATGGTAGCTGCCATCCTGCATCACTGTCCCTGGAAGCCCGACCCCTTCACTCCCACTGTCCCCGGGTCCCTACATCGTCCCTTTCCCCCTTACACTTTCTATCACTTCTCTCTTGGAGCATCACCTACAATGTTTAAATTGATAATAAGAAACATTCAAAACCACCAGCTTGACTCCGTCATAACTCGAAAGAGCAACCAGCAAAGTCTTGGAAGGGTGCTTCTGCTGGGGATGGGGCTTCGCTGATGGCTCAGCTGGTGAAGAATCCGCCTGCAATGCAGGAGACACAGGGAACTCGGGTTCAATCCCTGGGTTGGGAAGACCCCTTGGAGGAGGAAAATGGCAACCCGCTCCAGTATTCTTGTCTGAAAAAAATCCCATGGACAAAGATGCCTGGCAGGCTGCAGTCTGTGGGGTCGCAAAGAGGGCACACAACTGAGCAACTGACGCTCGCACGCGCCCCTCTGCTGCGGGTAGGGCACGGCCCTTGGGGTCGCCGCTGGAGGAGATTTTCAGGACCAGAGACAGCGCCCCCTGGTCCACGCCTGTTTCCCAGAGCGCTTCCGAGTCGACGGTAAGGTGAGGTGTCACCAGGCTGATAGAATGGGAAACTGCTCCAGGCTGGCGAGAGCCGCTCGCCCTGAGGCAAGCACTAGGGGGTGCTGGTGAGCTGCTGGTCCGAGGACTCAAGAGACCTGGGTTCAAATCCCACTCTCACTACCTCTGTGCCCCTCAGAAAAAAATGGCAACAGAAAAAGTTCAAACCCCTAGATTATATAAAAAGCCAGCTGTCCACCCTAAACGCTGTTCTCAGCTTAGGCTCATTACTGTCTATTTCATACGGAGGGGCTCTCCTAGGGCACGTGGCATTTGATGTTCTTTTCTTGTTACCTTTTACAGTGACATCCATTTTATTCCTATAAAATGTTAATGGCTATGGAGTATTACATATGTCTTCAAACATTACCTTTATTGAGGTAAAAACAACATTTTGTATGTCCGACTCTTTGTGGACTTCATGGACTGACGACTTCATGTCCGACTTCATGGACTGCAGCCTGCCGGGCTCCTCTGTCCCTGGGATTTCTCAGGCAAAGACTACTGGAGTGGGTTGGCATTTCCTTCCTTTTACAGAGGATCTTCCCAACCCAGGAATCAAGCCTGAGTCTCCTGCATTGGCAGGCAGATTGTTTACCCCTGAGCCACCAGGGAAGATCCAAAGTTGGCATACAACAAATCGAACCAAGTTTTGACACATTTATATGCCCATCAGCCCCAGAATAGTCCCCTTGCCATTTTGTAATTCTCACCGCTCCCTTTCCGCCTCCTCCCCTGTCAATCAATCACTGATTTATTTTCAATCACTGTGGATTCAGACCCTTTTATAGACTATCATATGTTTTACAAATAACATTATTATATGTTGTTTTATTTAAGAGCTTGCTAAGGGCCGGGTTCTGGGTGCATTAGAGTCATTATCTCATTTAATTCTCAGCCTGCCCTGTGGAGTGGAAATCTTTATTTTACAGGCAGAGTATTTATTCCAAGAGGTTGAATGATGTGCCCAAGGAACTCATCACATGAGTAGACAGTGGTGGAGTCAGGATGGGTGCTCAGACCCTGAGAGGCCCCCTGAGCCCCCCTCACCCACTGCCCTGCCCCTCTCTCCTCCAACCTGCAGGAAACAAACAGCCTGGCTTCCAATTCTGCCTCTGCTGCAGCCACGCATAGGACCCTGGGCAGGTTAGTGTTGCTCCTTAGACCCTGGCTCCTCCTTTGTAGAATGGCTGTAACCATCGTCCCTGCCTTACAGGTCAGCTGACAGGATGAGCGTGGGGCACCTTAGCAGAGGGCTCAGGAAAGATGGAGGAGTAGATATGTGGTCGTGGGATGTGAGTGCAGTGAGATGGACAGATAGGACAGGGTGGGAACCTAGAAGGTAGGCAGGGAGCAGGTGGCGTGGAAGGCCAGACTTCTGGAAAGTTCTCTCCTTGCACTCCTGGATGATTTAAAAAAAAAATCAAGAGGCTACCCCCAGGAGATTCTCTGATTTTCTCTTTTCTTATGCATTTCTGCAATTGTGTTTCTGGTACAGACTTTCACCAAAACTCTTTCTTTTTTAAAAAAGTTCTTTATTTATTTTTGGCGGTGGCGGGTCTTTGTTGCTGCACGGGGGCTCTCTCTAGCTGCTGTGAGCGAGGGCCACTCTTTGTCGTGGAGCACGGGCTCTGGCGTTCTCGGGCTTCATAGTTTTCGGCACACGGGCTCAGCAGTAGTGACGCACAGTTTCAGTTGCTCCAGGGCATGTGAAGCCTTCCCAGACCGGGGATCAAACCTGTGTCCCTGGCATTGCCAGGGGCATTCTTAGCCACCCTACCACCAGGGAAGTCCTTCTGGATGTCTTTCGTCTGTTCTACTCCTTTACCTTCCAGCAGTCCAGGGCTTTTTTGGTCAAGCACTGTATCCATCCCCTTAGAGATTTATAATGAATAAGAAAGACTGGGTGCCGCCCAACAGGGTGCCCTTCTGGCAGGGGTGGGGGTGGGGGGAGTTCCCAGCAATTACAATCCAGTGTTACCAAGGCTATGTATGTTGGGGAGGGAGTATTCTTCCATCTCACTTTTATGATCCCTCCAAGTCCCACGAACATCACCAGAGACTAACCAGCTGCCCCGTGGAGAACTCTTTATAAACGCAGTATTACTGGAAAACACCCCAAGGCGTTGTTACTGCTGTTGTTGAAAAACCTCTGGAAGAAGTTTCTTGTTCTTTCTGCTTCTACGCACCACTCAGGTCTCTCACCGTTGTTCCCTAAACAAGTGCCACTCCAGTCCCCAAGTCAATCACAGATGGATGGCCAAGAGCCGGGTCTGGGAATGACTGGTCTGGCTCCTCTATGGAATGTGTTTAACCCGAAGCTGGCTTCTTCTCCCTCTGGGACCTAGTCACCCGCTTTGACCTCCCGATGGGCGTGGGCCCAGGGCTGCCTTCCCACTTAACAGGCAAAACACAAAGAGGAAAAGGAATCTTCCTCTGGGGTGGATATACACACCCAAGTGGCAAGTTAACACATTGATTTCATCCATAGAGACTGTCGGTTTCAAGCTAAAGAAATACCAGAAGTGGATTAAGCGGTAAAAATAACTGGGTCATCAGGCCCAGAGGGGTCTCACAGTGCCCAAGTGCGAGTGCCCACAGGCCAAGGAAGGACCTGAGTCAGGTCCAGAGTGCCTGCCTCTCTCCTCCTCTCTCATCAGCTCCCTGGCCTGGCCCCACTCCATTCTTCTCTGCATAGCACCTTGTTTTATGTGCTCAGGTCCCAACACACACACGCAGAAACCATGAATCACTCTCTCTTTCTCCCTGGTGACTCTTAGCTCCAATTCCAAACTCCCAGGGAAGCGATTTGATTGGCCCAGCCTGGATCAGGGTGCTCCTTGATCCAATCAGCTGCGGCCTGGGGTGGGAGCGGCATCTCCCGGGTCAACCATGCCACCAGTGTAACTGCGGGATGCACAGAGGGCTGTTCCCACCAAAGGAACCTAGTGCACATCCACCGCCCCAGTGTTGGCTTTTGCACACAGGACTCCCCTCCTGCCACTAGCGAGGCAACTGAGCGGTGGCTCCTTGCAGGGGCGTTGTAAATGCTCAGAACCTGCAGACTGCTTACTTCCCACCCTCCTCAAGTACAGCGTCTCCACGCCCACCACTGCCGTTCTCACTCTGCTCTGGTCCAGCGCCTAAGTTCATTCATTCATTCACTCGGCCGGAATTCTTTGAGCATCGCCCATATGCCAGGCTCTCTGCAGGGGTGAAGAAGACAGACCAGGGACCTCTTTTCATGGGGTTGTGGTGGATGGAAAATAAGCAAAGGAACAAAAGTACTGCTGTGACCTCCTGATGGTAATAAATGCTAGTAAGAAAACACGCGGTGCGGTGTGAAGTTCTTTCTTAACCATGAGCCCCTTGCACTAGCCAGGGTTCTCCAGAGAAATGGACCAATAGGATGGATGTGTATGGATGGATACGTGTGTTCAGTCGCATCTGACTCTTTGCAACCCCACGGACTGTAGCCCACCAGGCTCCTCTGTCCACGGGATTCTCCAGGCAAGAATACTGGAGTGGATTACCATGCCCTTCTCCAGGGGATCTTCCCGACCCAGGGATTGAACCTGCAGCTCCTGTGTCTTCTGCATTGCAGGCAGATTCATTACCCACCCATGTGTGGGTGTATGTGTGTGTGCACGTGCATGTGTAGAGAAATTTATTACAAGGAATTGGCTCACATAAGTATGGAGGCTGAAACACCTGAACCGCAGAAGAACGAATGGTGTAGCTCTAGCTTGAGTCTGAGTTCCAGGGCAGAAGTTCAATGACACACCTTGAAATCATTGAGGCAGAGAGAGGTTTCTTTCTTACTCAGCCTTTTATTATACTCAGATTTCAGTGGACTGAATAAAGCCTACCCATATTGGGAAGGGCAATCAGCTTCACCCATTTACCAATTTAAATGTCGATCTTGGGAATTCCCTGGTCGTCTTGTGGTTAGGACTTGGCGCTTCTACTTCTGGGGCCCAGGTTCGATCCCTGGTCACAGAACTAAGATATTGCAATCCATGAGGTGTGACCAAAAAAAAAAAAAAAATGTTGACCTCATCCAGAAATGTTCTCATAGACACACCCAGACATAACATTTAAGCAAATATATGGGCTCTCCAGGCTTCCCTGGTGACTCAGATGGTAAAGAGTCCGCCTACAATGCAGGAGACCCAGGTTCAATCCCTGGGTTGGGAAGATCCCCTGGAGGAGCGCATGGCAACCCACTCCTGGAGAATTCTCTTGCCTGGAGAATCCCATGGACAGAGAAGCCTGGTGGGCTACAGTCCACAGGGTTGCAAAGAGTCAGACACGACTGAGCAACTAATACGCACACGTACATGGGCACCCCCAGGACCCAATCAAGCTGATGGATAAAATTAACCATCATACCCTTCAAAACAGGCCAAGAGGGACCCTTCTGTTTGCCCCTGGCAGGCTCATGATAGTGCCTTGCACGTGGTGGGGAAGGGTCCCAGATTTTGCCCTGTTGGCAAGCTTACAGGTAGTTAGCCTGCCATCTTCACAGAGGCTGTCAAAGACACGAGCTTCTTGGGTCAGACACAGGGATGGTATGATTCATGGCACAGCTGATGTCAAGAAATATTTGTGAAATGAGCAGATGGTGGCATGCACTCCAGGGCTAAGCTATATACCCAGGAAATGGCAGTCACCCAGATCTCTTGGGGGAGCAAGAGCCCCCCGATGTCAGTTAAAGAGGTAGCACTGGAGATAAGACCAATGCACCGGAGAAGGCGACGGCACCCCACCCCAGTGCTCTCGCCTGGAAAATCCCATGGATGGAGGAGCCTGGTGGGCTGCAGTCCATGGGGTCGCTAAGAGTCGGACATGACTGAGCGACTTCACTTTCACTTTTCACTTGCATGCATTGGAGAAGGAAATGGCAACCCACTCCAGTGTTCTTGCCTGGAGAATCCCAGGGACGGGGGACCCTGGTGGGCTGCCGTCTATGGGGTCGCACAGAGTCGGACACGACTGAAGCGACTTAGCAGCAGCAGCAGCAGGTGAAGTTGAAGACGTAGGACATACAGCCCTGTGACCCAGAAATTCCATCTGCTGGGCTCAGGGGCCTGGCTGCCTCCGGCCCTTCCCACCTGCCCACCTGTAACCCTTTCCCGGCAAAGCCCAGTCCTAGGGGGACCCACACACTGACACAAGAAGACACATTTGAGGATGTTTCCTGTATTGCTATTTGTAATATTAAAAACTGGAATCAAGGCTAATTTTCCATCACTAGAGGAACAGATAAACAAACCATAGTTTAGTCCTGCAATGGGATGTTATACAGAAGATAAAAATGGCTGCACTAGAACTATGTGGATTACCCTCTGTAAGTTTCAGGAACCAGAGCTGAGTGACAAATAAAAAGTGGCAAATGTCAGACACAGGGATGGTATGATATATGCACAGTACATCATTTATGGGTTTGCATTTTTTGCTTTGATGAGTAACTGGTGGGATCTCAGTTCCCTGAGCAGGGATTGAACCTAAGCCCCCACTGGACCACCAGGGAATCTCTACATATTTCAAATGCACATTGCGTATGGCTATATAACGTGAGAAAGTGAAAGTGTTAGTTGTTCAGTCCCATCGGACTTTTTGCGACTCCATGGACTGTAACCCACTAGGCACCTCTGTCCTTGGAATTCTACAGACAAGAATACTAGAATGGGTAGCTGTTCCCCTCTCCAGGGTATCTTCCCAACCCACAGGTAGAACCTGGCTCTCCCACCTTGCAGGCAGATTCTTTATGTCTGAGCCACCAGAGATGCCCATATAACGTGCGGTTAAAGCAAAACAAAAACAAAAAAAAAATTATGGGACCTCCCTGGTGGCCCAGTGGTTAAGACTCTGCTTTCCCAATGCAGGGGGCACAGATTTGATCTCTGATGGGGAAACTGAGATCTCACATGCCACTCAGTACAGCCAAATAAACAAACAAAATATAATTACAAGGAACTGATGCTCTCAATTTTGGCACGGAGATGACTTTTTGGGAGGAAGGCCAAAGGGATGGGGCTTAGAGGTCTGCTTTTACTGAAGATTCTGAGAGCTGCAGGAAATACAGCAAAATATTACACCTAGTAAATCTAGGATGTTCTGTTATTTCCTTTGATGAAATAACTTATAATTATAGAGTTAAGGCGACCTCCCAAGAGGTAGCTAGAACGCATCTGGAGAACCTGGCCTCTGGTGACCTGAAGACTGTGGCTAACTTTGTCCCAGAAGCGCTGGAAGGCATTCATTCTCCCAAACCCTGCCTCAGCCTGCGGCTTGTTAGAGGAAGGCTGGTGTACTTCCCAACTCTCACCACTAGATGGAGAGAGCACGCAGGACTCTGTGTTCAGTCCCTCAGTCTGTCTGACTCTATGCGACCACATGGACCGCAGCCCGCCAAGCTTCCCTGACTTTCACCACCTCGCAGAATTTGTGCGGACTCATGGCAACTGAGTCAATGATGCCATCCAACCATCTCATCCTCTGTCGTCCCCGTCTCCTCCTGCCTTCAATCTTTCCCAGCATCAGGATATTTTTCTGAGTCAGTTCTTCGCCATCAGGTGGCCAAAGTATTGGAGTTTCAGCTTCAGCATCAGTCCTTCCAATGAATATTCAGGGTTGATTTCCTTTAGGATTGACTGGCTTGATTTTGCAGTTCAAGGGACTCTCAAGAGCCTTCTCCCACTCCACAGTGTGAAAGCATCAATTCTTTGGTGCTTAGTCCTCTTTATGGTCCAACTCTCAGATCCGTTCATGACTAGCGGAGGGCAGGAGAAGGGGACGACAGAGGATGAGATGGTTGGATGGCATCACCGATTCGATGGACATGGGTTTGAGAAAGCTCCGGGAGATGATGAAGGACAGGGAAGCCTGGCGTGCTAAAGCCATGGGGTAGCAAATAGTCAGCCACGACTGAGCGACTGAACTGAGCTCAGGAAGCATTCATTCCCCAAAACCTTGACTCACCCTGCAGCTTGTCAGAAGAAGGCTGGTGTGCTTCCCAACTTTAACCACTAGATGGGGCCAGCACGCAGGATTAGAAAACGTGAAATCTGGGTTCACCCCAGCGATTTCAAGGAAGAAATTTTGCAAAAGAAGAGTCAAGGCAGCAAATTTACTTGCGATCTTGAGAGACGGGCAGAGGTAGAAAACAGCGGCACCCAGGTAACAAAAGCACCCCTAGTTGAACTAGTCATACTATTCACTGATATTAATAAAGTATCTATTTTCTAGTTCTTAAAATTACCCAAGATGCAGTTTGTAGGCATTAAAACAGATGTCAACAGGGGTTCAGGGAAATTCCAGTTCTCAGCTCCCTTTCCTTGCCCCTGTGTCTGATGGATATCATTTCATTGAATGCCTAAGATGTGTGTTTAGTTTCAAGGGCCTGGACTTGGAAGGTCCTGAGTTCACATCTTGACGTTGCTTCTGCCCAGCTGTGTGACCTTGGGTGACTCCTTTAACCTCTCTTGGCCTCGGTGTTCTGATTTGCAAACTAGGGGAAATAACAACACCAGGTCCACAGAACTTGCAAAGGTTGAATGAAATTATACACACAAAGCCCCTGTACATAGTAAGCCTTTGGTAAATGGTAGAAATGTTAGACCCTAAAGCCCAAATCACTCTATTTTAATTTTTTTTCCTTGCTGTTCCATGTGGCATGTGGGTTCTTAGTTCCCTGACAAGGCCCCTGCATTGGGCATGGAGTCTTAAGCATTAGACTACCAGTGAAAGTGAAAGTGTGAGTCGCTCAGTCGTGTCCAACTCTTTGTGACCCCGTGGACTGTAGCCTGCCAGGATCCTCTGTCCATGGGATTCTCCAGGCAAGAATACTGGAGTGGGTTGCCATTCCCTTCTCCAGGGCATCTTCCCAAGCCAGAGATTGAACCCGGGTCTCCCACGTTGCAGGCGGATTATTTACTGTCTGAGCCACCAGTGAAGTTTCTAGACTACCAGGGAAGTCCTCAAATCACTCTAAAGTCAGCAGTTCCAGGGAACAAGGACACGGTTTCAAACTGCAACATGATGAACAGAACTGAACGCTCTCCTGAGGGGTAAAGGTATTCCCAGGTGCTCAGCCAAGGGGCCTTCCCAGGTGGCGCTAGTGGTAAAGAACCCACGTGCCAATGCAGGCGACGTAAAAGCCGTAGGTTCAGTCCCTGGGTCAGGAAGATCTCCAGGAGGAGGAAATGGCAACCCGCTCCAGTATTCTTGCCTGGAGAATCCCATGGACAGAGGAGCCTGGCGGGCTACAGTCCATGGGGTCTCAAAGGGTCTGACACAACTGAAGTGACTTAGCAAGCACACAACCATGGAAAAGGATAGTGGCGAAATATTTGATGACCATGTAACAGGAGCAACCAGAAACCCCGCCGTTTCCCGAAGGGGAACATGACACCATCCCTTCACTCATTAGACAAATATTTAGAGAGCAGCTTCCTCGAGCAGGCCCTGGTGTGTGGTGTGAGCAAAACACACACGGCCCCTCCTTCCCCTGAGGATGCACAGCCCGGTGGGGGCAGCACAAATATGACCGATGACGGTGGGGGGTAAGATCGCCAAGCAAGGGTGATGGGACCCCGTGCATCCAAAACCCCAAAGCCATGAGTCAGTGTGCTCCAGCCCAGGGACATTTAAAAACATTATTGAGGCATATTTGCATACCGTATTGTTCACACTTTTCATGTGTGCAATTGAGTAATTTTTAGTAAATTTACCAAGTTATGCAACCATCACCATAAATCAGTCCTGAAACATTTCATCAACCCAACATGATCCTTCACGTACACTCACTGCCAGTTCCTGTCCCTGCCCCAGGAAACCACTAATCTTTCTGTCTGTAGCTTTGCCCTTTCTGGACACGTCATATAAACAGACCGTGTAATACGTAGTCTCTTGTGTCCAGCTTCTTCTCCGAAGCATATTTTTGAGGTTCATCCAGGTCCCAGCGTGTGCCCATAGATAACTCTTTTATCTTGCTGAGTAGTATTCCATTGTAAGGGTGTCACCTTGTGTCCCTCTGTTTGCTAGCTGGTGCTCATCTGCGTGGTTTTCCATTTCTGTCTAGCCCATCAAATTTCAACCTAGGGCCAGTGGGTGGACATCACAGCTTCTGTGATGTCAGGATGGGGGACTTCTGTGATGGCCCGGGGGCTAGGACTACGTGCCCCCAGTGCAGGGAGCCCAGGTTAGATCCCTGGTCAAGGAGCTGGATCTCACACGCTGCAACTGAGAGTCTGCATGCCGCAAGTGAAGACCCCACATGCCACAGCGAACACTGGAGACCCTGTGTGCCACAGTGAGGACCCAACACAGTCAGATAAAGAAATATTTTTTAAAAATTTTATTTACTTGGTGGTGGCATGGGGTATCTTCTAGTTGCAGCATGCTAAACTTGTAGCTGTGGTATGTGGGATCCAGTTCCCTGAGGGGGGAATCAAACCCGGGACCGCTGCACTGGGAGCACGGAGTCTTAGCCGCTGGACCCTCAGGGAAGTCCTCATCTGGTCTCCTTTTTCTTTTTTCCCTGACCCATCTGAAAGCAGAGATCGTTAAACTCCAGCCCTAAACCCTTCATCATGTGTCTCCTAAGGTTAAGGACAGTGTTTAAAATCACCCTTATCTTACTCACTTTAATTTCAACACGATGTTATCTGACATGTGGTCCACACTGAAATTTCCCCAATTATGTCAGTAACATCCTTCAGGGGTTTTTTTTTTTTTTTTTTTTGCTTGTTGTTGTTTTTAACTCAAGAGCTAATGAAGGATTGAGCCTTGCCTTTGGCTGTCGTGAGAAGTCGGACTCTTTTTTACCTTTTTAATACTTTTCATTTTTTGGCGATGCTGAGTCTTCATTGCTGCAAGTGGGTTTTCTCTAGTTGCAGAATGGGTGCTACTCACTAGCTGAGGTCCCCAGGCTTCCCTATGCGTTGGCCTCTCTAGGTGTGCTTCAGTGCCTGTGACTCCTGGGCTCAGTAGCTGTGGCACATGAGCTTAGTTGCCCCGCGGCAGGTGGGATCTTCCCAGACCAGGGATTGAACTCGTGTCCCCGGCATTGCAAGGCGGATTCTTAACCACTGGACCACCACGCATGCCCGGAAGCCAGACTTGGAACTGAACCAGAATGAATGCCAATTGCTAATCCGTGTGAGAACTTGCATGGGGCAGGCTTCTGAGGGAAGTGTCAGAGCAGTCACTCAGTCCTCAGAAGAGCCAGGCTGGGACTGCTGCCCACATTTCTGGAGGCGAGGTGGCAGGTGGTGTCGAAATCTGAGCTGCCCTTGTCTGGGTTTGGTAGATGAGAAAAGCAGGGTTTGGGACCTGGGACACCTCATCAGTGTCCTCACACTTGAGCCTGAAGGAGTCCTAATGTGAAGCCACGTTTGACTGACTCTGAGCGCCAAAGTCTTTGACTGTGGGGATCACAACAAACTGTGGAAAATTCTTCAAGAGATGGGAATACCAGACCACCTGACCTGCCTCTTGAGAAACCTGTATGCAGGTCAAGAAGCAACAGTTAGAACTGGACATGGAGCAACAGACTGGTTCCGAATCGGGAAAGGAGTACATCAAGGCTGTATATGGTCACCCTGCTTATTTAACTTATATGCAGAGTACATCATGAGAAACGCTGGGCTGGATGAAGCACAAGCTGGAATCAAGATTGCCAGGAGAAATATCAATAACCTCAGATATGCAGATGACACCATCATTATGGCAGAAAGCAAAGAACTAAACAGCCTCTTGATGAAAGTGAAAGAGGAGAGTAAAAATGTTAGCTTAAAACTCAACATTCAGAAAACTAAGATCATGGCATCCAGTCCCATCATTTCATGGCAAATAGATGTGGAAACAGTGAAAACAGTGAGAGACTTTTATTTTGGGGGACTCCAAAATCGGTGCAGATGGTGACTGCAGCCATGAAATTAAAAGACTCTTGCTCCTTGGAAGAAAAGCTATGACCAACCTAGACAGCTTATTAAAAAGCAGAGACATTACAAAGGTCCGCCTAGTCAAAGCTATGGTTTTTCCAGTAGTCATGTATGGATGTGAGAGTTGAACTATAAAGAAAGCTGAGCACCAAAGAACTAATGATTTGAACTGTGGTGTTGGAGAAGACTCTTGAGAGTCCCTTGGACTGCAAGGAGATCCAACCAGTCAATCCTCAGGGAAATCAATCCTGAATATTCATTGGAAGGACTGATTCTGAAGCTGAAACTCCAATACTCTAGGCTCCTAATGTGAAGAGCTGATTCATTGGAAAAGACCCTGATGCTGGGAAAGACTGAAGGCAGGAGGAGAAGGGGATGACAGAGGATGAGATGGTTGGATGGCATCACTGACCTGATGGACATGAGTTTCAATAAGCTCCAAGAGTTGGTGATGGACAGGGGAGCTTGGCGTGCTGCATTCCATGGGGTCACCAAGAGTTGGACACGACTGAGCAGCTGAACCAAACTGAACTGAACTGGCAGTCCAGTGGTTAAGATTTCACCTTCCAAAGCAGGGGGCATGGGATTTTTTCTTTTATAAAACACTATTTTATTTAGATTTATCCAGTCAACCTTTCCAGTTGGTTTGTGCCCGCTGATATTCTACCCAGGGCTGTGCATTGCGTGTGATTGTACATTCTTGAGATTATAAGCTAGTGCCCTCCTTTCGGAGAAGGCAATGGCACCCCACTCCAGTACTCTTGCCTGGAAAATCCCATGGATGGAGGAGCCTGGTGGGCTGCAGGCCAGGGCTCACTAAGAGTCGGACACGACTGAGTGACTTCACTTTCACTTTTTATTTTCATGCATTGGGGAAGGAAATGCAGCCCACTCCAGTGTTCTTGCAGGAATCCCAGGGATGGGGAAGCCTGGTGGGCTGCTGTCTACAGGGTCACACACAGTCAGACACGACTGAAGCGACTTAGCAGCAGCAGCAACCCTCTTTTCGGGGACAGTGACCCTTTGGAGAGACTGGCTAGGTGTTGTACAGGAAGTCCCGCCCTCTAGATTTGTCTCTTACTGGCTCTTGGAGTCAGTCCGTTTGTTCCTTCATTCCCCATAATTCCTCTAAACTGGCAGTTAAAGCAAGGCTGGGAACTTCCCTGCTGCTCCAGCGGCTAGGACTCTGTGCTTGTAATGCAGGGGGCCTGGGTTTGGTACCTGCTCAGGGAACTTATATATGTAGCAAGGCTGGATGGTGTGAAATAAGAGCTTGGGATTAACATTCCCACCAACACAGAAGTGTGTAAATTAAGGGGGAGGCTCTGCCCCTCCTCTTTCCGTCTCTGGTCCTTCTCCCCAGAGATAAACACTGTTAATGACTGGATGACTGGGTGTTCCTCCTTCCAGGCTTCCCAGATTGCACTGTGATAAAAAAAACACTCGCTTGCCAGTGCAGGAGACATAAGAGACGTGGGTTCGATCCCCGGGTCGGGAAGATCCCCTGGAGAAGGAAACGGGAACCCACTCCAGCATCCTTGTCTAGAGAACCCGCTGGACAGGGGGGTCTGGCGGGCTACAGTCCATGGGGTGGCAGAGGCAGACACAACTGAAGAGACTTCAGTTCAGCTCAGTCGCTCAATGTCCGACTCTTTGCGACCCCATGGACCGCAGCTCGCCAGGCCTCCCTGTCCATCACCAACTCCCGGAGTTCACTCAGACTCGTGCCCGTCGAGTCGGTGATGCCATCCCGCCATCTCATCCTGTCGTCCCCTTCTCCTCCTGCCCTCGGTCTTTCCCAGCAGCAGGGTCTTTTAGCACGCACCTTTCCTCCCCTCATAGAAACGTCTGACTGTCACTACGTGCGGCTTTTTGCTTTTGTTTGTACAAGAAAAGGATGGATACAGTAACTGTTCTGGAAATGGAAAAGTCATGTATTTGGGCCATCTCTCCATGGCTTGGTCCTGAGCTCTGTCTTTAATATTTTATTTATTTATTTTGACTGTGCTGGTCTTAGCTGCGGGATGTGGGATCTTTTGGTGGCAGCATGCAGGATCTAGTTCCCTGACCAGGGATTGAACCCAAGTCCCCTGCATTTGGAGCCCAGAGTCTTAGTCACCAGACCACCAGGGAAGTCCCAGAAATTAGTCTCACCTAATTCTCGATCTTTTCTCTCAAGTCAGCCTTTCTTTCAGGCTTCCCACCTCTAGAAATGACATCCCCATCTACTCAGCTGTTCAAGTCCTAGATGTGGGCATTGGGATTTTATTTTAAATTTATTTATTTACTTCTCTCTCTCTCTCTCTCTTTTTGTTTTGGCTGCACCACTTGGCTTGCAGGATCTTAGTTCCCTGGCCAGGGGTTGAACCTGGGGCCCAGCGGTGAAAGCACTGAATCCTAAGCACTGGGCTGCCAGAGGATTCCCTTTATTGTTTAATTGAGGTACAATTTATCTCAGTAAAACACACAAATCTTAAGTGACAGTTCCACCAAAAAAAAAAAAAAAAGTTTTTAAACCTTTGTAGATATGCGTGTAACTACCACCCAGATGGAGATGGAGAAACTTCTCAGCCCCCAGGAAGTTCCCTTGCATCTCATCCCGGTCGGTTCCCCTCCTTCCCCTAGAGGGACCCGCTCTTCTGACTTCTGTCTCTGACGCCTAGTGGCCAGCCTATGGCTCAGGCCTGCCGGTCTCTGCCGTATTTTTCCCAGGCTTCATCCTTTCCCACCCGGGCAACAGCACTGGCTTCTTCACTTGCTCCCTCTCCTCTGGCACCCCGTCTCCCCAGCAGCCAGAGACCTGACCACTCGCCCCCCGGCCTGAGACCCCCAGAGGCTCCTAGGGCCCTCAGGGACGTGCTCAGCACCTTGGCTAATCCTCACCTTGCTGACACCATTTCCCGAGTCCTTGTGCGTGCGTGCAAGTCACTTCAGTCGTGTCTGACTCTCTGCGACCCATGGACTGTAGCCCACCAAGCTCCTCTGTCCATGGGATTCTCCAGGCACAGATCCAGGAGTGGGTTGCTGTGCCCTCCTCCAGGGGGTCTTCCCAAATCAGGGATCGAACCCGCATCACTTACATCTACTTCACTGGCAGGCGGATTCTTTACCCCTCACGCCACCTGGGAAGCCCTCCTTGGTCCTCACCACACCCCATACAAGGGGATGGAGGCACAGAGGGGATTCAGCAGTCTACGATCGCAAAGACAGCAAGCAGTGAAGCTGGACACACCAACAGGTTGGCTCTCGAACATACGCTCTTAATAGTTCAGCGCCGCTCCATGAATGAATGAGTCATCTATTCATCTATTCAGGTTTTCTTTCTCAGAAATATAGCGACCCAGGGACTACCCTTGGTGGTCCTGTGGCTAAGACTCTGCGCTCTCAATGCAGGGGGCCTGAGCCCTGTTTGAGGAACTAGATCCCACATGCCGCAACTAAGAGTTGGCGTGCCACAATTGAAGACCCCACACACTGCAGCTAAAGATGCCGGATGCCGTTTGCAACGAAGATGGAAGATCCCTTGTGCGGCACTTGAGACCCAGTGCGTGCAAATAAAGAAACAAAAATAAAAACCAAAGGAAATACAGTAAGTTTAGGAAAAATCAGATCTGCCATTGCTAAGCAGTGGAACGTGAGACCACTTTGTTGCCTGGGGAAGAGGGAAAAGAGGCAAAGGGAGGAGGGAGAGGAGGGGGAGGAGGAGGAGGAGTGGGAGAAGGGGGAGGAGGGAGGGAGGCGGTCCCAGCCTTGCGGGGGCAGAGGGTGTTTCTGGACGGAGGCCTGCCTCCACGGCAGCACCTTCTTGAGGACTGGGCTTGACCCCACCAGAGGAGAGGTTCTTTATTTCCTCAGTGTCTAAATCCTGACCATCACTGGGTTGAGAAGGGGGATGGGGGTGCCCCCACAAGGCCTGTGGTTTGAGTGAAGAAAAACAATTGCGTAAAAACGGAGAACCTTAACACATCCCAGGTCCTGTCCAGGCCTGAGTCACACTGGAGAAAAGCGAAGCCCCAAGCCCCTCCGATTTCAGGCCAGCAGTTACATCACTGAAGTCAGCGCCTGTGAGCTCAGGAAAGGGTACCCGGGGACAGGGGATAAGGCAGGATGGAGGGCCAAGACTGGCTCAGAGGAACTCCAGGCCTG
This sequence comes from Capricornis sumatraensis, assembly GCF_032405125.1. Taxonomy (NCBI): domain Eukaryota; kingdom Metazoa; phylum Chordata; class Mammalia; order Artiodactyla; family Bovidae; genus Capricornis; species Capricornis sumatraensis. The sequence continues at coordinate 6,803,046 of NC_091069.1, forward strand.
GGTTAAGGAGAGGTCACCCGCTCAAGTGACGGCTTCGGAGAGAGCCCCGAGCCCCTCCCAATGTCGGGAGCTTCTGATACGACCTCCGTGACCCGGGCACGTGGCACAGTGCCTGGCACACGTAAGCACTCAGGGTTCAGGAGTTGAATGGACGAATCAGTGAATGAATGAGGGAGCAAGGCACCTTGGCTGGGCACTCCAGTCTCCCACTCAAATTCCGCAACCTGCAGAAATGGCTGTTCTCAGGAGCTCCCTGATGGGCCAGTGACTAATGCAGGAGACCTGGGTTCGCTCCCTGGTCAGGGAACTAGATCCCACATACCGCAACTAATAAATTAAATGTTAAAGAAAAAAAGAAATGGCTGTTCTTGGGAATTCCCTGATGATCCAGGGCTTAGGACTCCGCGCTCTCATTGCTGAGGGCTTGGGTTCAGTCCCTGGTCAGCAATCTAAGATCCCACAAGCCTTGTGGCACAGCCAAAACCAAACACACAAAAACTGTTCTTGGGCCTTACAGGTCCCTGGTTCCCACGGGGCTGGCCTTGGCATTCCGATCACCCACCTGACTTTTCACCTTCTCCGTGCAGAGCTGGGGATTGACTGACAACTGGAAGCAAATCCGACCTCCAACCAGGAGGAAGCAGCACTTTTTCCTTAGTGCAGGAACTGCGGCCAAAACTGTGTTGTCTCCCGGGTGGGAGGGGATGGTTTATGATGAGGTAGGAGGGACAGGGCCTCCAGAGGTACTTAAAACTGAGCTGCATGGGTCCCTGGCTGTAGCTTGCACTGGAACAGTGAAGATGGGGACATATCTGGTCCTTCTTCTCCTGGCTCCAAGCTCAGGAAGCTTCTGGAGCATCCCACCCCACCACGCCCACCCTCCATAGCCCAGTGCTCTGGGCTGAGCAGTCGATGAGAGCACACGTGCTACTTGACTGCAGTTCTAAGATGGACAGTTTGAATTGGAAGCTGGAGCTTGTGGGAAAGGTCAGAGCGTCCAGCTGGCCCCGTGGGGGTCAGCTCCATCTGAGCATCAGCCCGTTCTCAAGCCAAGTCCTTTCCTCCACCCCGCCCCCAGCTCTCTGAAGTCTTTTTCACATATATCATGTATATGTATATAGATCTCGCTGTGGTTTAGCATGGAAATTGATCGAGTCATTTCACTCCTCTGAACCTCAACTTCCTCACCTCTAAAATGGGAATAAGGAAGACAACTGACTAATATTGTGTATACTCAGTATCGAGCACAGAGTCCGGCAGCTAAAGTTGACTCATTGTTGTTAATCTTGTTATGTAACGATTTTTACTTTATCACCAAGTTTACTGCCCAGCTTGTGTCTCCAGCTCAAGTGGAAGCTCTGTCTCTCAGTTGGCCTGTCTGAGAGGGGAAAGCCAATTCTCTCTGCCAGGTCTCACTCTTGTCTGGGAGCCAAACTTGCCTGCTCATCCTTGGGGTCTCACCCTCTCCCCAGGGTGCTGGTCTGTCTCTTTTCTCAGTTGGTGCTGCCAACATGGTCAACAGTGACGCACCCACAGCCCTAGTGGCCTTTGATGGGTCAACAAGGCCAGAATCTTGCCCAGAGAATGGACAGGGAGCAAATCCACAGTGAGGAGGGGGGCTGCTGGCTGGAAGGGGCGGTTCTGGGTCTATACTGTGCTCTTATCTGTTAGGGGGCCTCTGGCTCTTGGGATGAAGTGAGAGCAGGGAGGCCTTCAGGGAGGAGGAGTTAGGGTCAGGTCAGGGGAAGGGAAGCAGAGAGAGGGTTGCATAGCAAATGTCATCTTATCCTATGGTACTCAGAGGACAAGGCGGATCTGAAACGCTCTTCTGTGGGGACTTGGCCTCCAGTGGACCCCGGTGCCGTCTAGAGCAGGTGGCAGACCCGTGCTGACTAGCTCTGGTTGGCGGCAGGTAGCTTCCTGGTTGCTAGAGCCACACTGAGGCTTCAGGGTTCGAGGGACTTCCTGTGAGATGCCACGGTGCAAGAGGAACCTCTTGGGGGCACACGGGAACACAGGTGACGATCCCAGGGCTGGCGAGGACCTGAAGTGGATTCATGGAGGGGCCTTCTGTCAGCGTTCTTTGATCTGTTCCTGCTGCTCGCACTGACTTCTTGGACTGCTGAGCTGACTCCCCTTCGCGGTCCAGGCTCCATCCCCATGTCCATCTTTCCATCTCTCTTGGTATCTTCTGTTCACACCTGGGGACAGCTGTTTGGGTGGAGCTCTCCCCAGCTGTGGATTTCACTGGCTGTGGGCTAGGCTCCCATTGGCTACCTGCGATCAGGTGTTCTCTGCTGTCCAATCAGCTGTGGCCATGGTGGCTCTGACCAGCCTGGGGCTGCTTCCCTGGGTGAGCCATCTCTATAGAGGTGAGCCCCCTATAAGGGCCCATATTCTGGGCTCGCCAGTACACTCCCTGGATTCCAACCAGTCAGTCGGGTTCCTGGGCCATCCAGCAACACCCCGACTCCTTTCTTCCTTACCTAGTACACACATTATTATGTTTTGTTATTTTTTAAAGAAACAGCTGCTTTTTTAAAGTTTTTTTTTTTTTTTTTTTTGCGGGGGGGGAGGGGGAAGACTGTGTGGATCACAATAAACTGTGGAAAATTCTTCAAGGAATGGGAATACCAGACCACCTGACCTGCCTCTTGAGAAACCTATATGCAGGTCAGGAAGCAACTGTTAGAACTGGACATGGAACAACAGACTGGTTCCAAATAGGAAAAGGAGTACGTCAAGGCTGTATATTGTCATCCTGCTTATTTAACTTCTGTGCAGAGTACATCATGAGAAACGCTGGACTGGAAGAAACACAAGCTGGAATCAAGATTGCCAGGAGAAATATCAATAACCTCAGATATGCAGATGACACCACCCTTATGGCAGAAAGTGAAGAGGAACTAAAAACCCTCTTGATGAAAGTGAAAGTGGAGAGTGAAAAAGTTGACTTAAAGCTCAACATTCAGAAAACGAAGATCATGGCATCCGGTCCCATCACTTCATGGGAAATAGATGGGGAAACAGTGGAAACAGTGTCAGACTTTATTTTGGGGGCTCCAAAATCACTGCAGATGGTGACTGCAGCCATGAAATTAAAAGACGCTTACTCCTTGGAAGGAAAGTTATGACCAACCTAGATAGCATATTCAAAAGCAGAGACATTATTTGCCAACAAAGGTCCATCTAGTCAAGGCTATGGTTTTTCCAGTAGTCATGTATGGATGTGAGAGTTGGACTGTGAAGAAAGCTGAGCGCCAAAGAATTGATGCTTTAGAACTGTGGTGTTGGAGGAGACTTTTGAGAGTCCCTTGGACTGCAAGGAGATCCAACCAGTCTGTTCTAAAAGAGATCAGTCCTGGGTGTTCTTTGGAAGGAATGATGCTAAAGCTGAAACTCCAGTACTTTGACCACCTCATGCGAAGAGTTGACTCATTGGAAAAGACTCTCATGCTGATAGGGATTGGGGGCAGGAGGAGAAGGGGATGGCAGAGGATGAGATGGCTGGATGGCATCACCAACTCAATGGACGTGAGTTTGAGTGAACTCTGGGAGTTGGTGATGGACAGGGAGGCCTGCTGTGCTGCAGTTCATGGGGTTGCAAAGAGACATGACTGAGCGACTGAACTGGACTGAACTGTGGACCATTTTTAAAGTCTTTATTGAGTTTGCTAGATATTATTTCTGTTGTTTAGGTTGGTTTTTTTAGGCACAAGGCATGTGGGATCTTAGCTCCCCTACCAGTGATCGAACCAATGCCCCCTGCTTTGGAAGGTGAAATCTTAACCACTGGACTGCCAGTTCAGTTCAGTTTAGTTCAGCTGCTCAGTCGTGTCCAGCTCTTGGTGACCCCATGGAATGCAGCACGCCACGCTCCCCCGTCCATCACCAACTCTTGGAGCTTATTCAGACTCATGTCCATCAGGTCAGTGATGCCAGATGCCACCCAACCATCTCATCCTCTGTTGTTCCCTTCTCCTCCTGCCTTCAATCTTTCCCAGCATCAGGGTCTTTTCCCATGAGTCAGCTCTTCACATTAGGAGCCTAGAGTATTGGAGTTTCAGCTTCAGCATCAGTCCTTCCAATGAATATTCAGGACTGATTTCCTTGAGGATTGACTGGTTGGATCTCCTTGCAGTCCAAGGGACTCTCAAGAGTCTTCTCCAACACCACAGTTCAAAAGCATCAATTCTTCGGCGCTCAGCTTTTTTTATAGTCCGACTTTCACATCCATACATGGCTACTGGAAAAACCACAGCTTTGACTAGACAGACCTTTGTTGGCAAAGTAATGTCTCTGCTTTTTATTAATTTATTTATTTTATAAATCTATATAGTTTTATTAAGACAAAAAACTGACAGTGTTGATATGAAGTTTACATTTACACGCTTGAAAATTACAGTGGAGTTCTAGTTGCAGATCAAGATGATGTCAACAACTGATGGATCTCATGACTCAAGACAGCGTTTTGGCTTTTAGTTAATTCTCAGGATTAAAACATTTGTTTTGTTTCAAAGTGAACCACTGCCCCAGTATGAAAATTTATCTTCTCCTGAGACCAGGGCTTTTGAAATCATTCAACTCTTGACCCTGTGCTGTCAGTGACTGAACCCTGCCCCCAGTGGTTTCAAAGTTCAAAAAACAGAGGCTCCAAGAGTTTTCCACCCTATGAGCACCGGGCCTTGTCTTTCCCTACTCACTTACCTCCTTTTCCACTCTCTACCCTTCCCTAAATACTTCACCAGTGGCTTGGATGGAGAAGCTGATATTTGTAACTTCACAATAGGAAAAGAAAGGGTCTTCCTGTCAGTTTCATGAGTAGCACCTCTAAGACAGAAAGATCTGCCTGTGTATACATCCCAGTAAGACTTTTCCTCCTCAAGCGGTTTCCATCCCCCAAGTGGCAGCTTTGGTAGCTTCTTGTTCCTTTGTTGGGAACAGCATTGAGCTCAGGCAGGGAATACCTTGGCTTCTAAGTTTCAGGCACTCACAGCTTTTAAGCAGTCTCTCTCAGTGCTCATTTAGGTTGCCAATGACATTTTTTGAAAGGATACAACATTCTGGACCCTGAACCCAAGCATCATTGGTTGTTCTTTCCTTTGTTTCACCGTTTCCCCAAATTTTAACAAAAATGATCCTAACCCATCTCCCTTCTTTCCCACCCCAACCCACCCACCCCAAATAATACACCAGTAATAGCCAAAAACTACACACATGCTACGCTGTAAAAATGCAGAGCTAACACTATCGGGAAGGAGGCTGTGCGGTTGTGGAGATGCTCTTTGAAGATCTTCAGTATCTCTTGCTCTCCCACATCCCATTCTACGTTTTGTCCTTCTTAGAAGGCCCTTTGCTTTTTTTTTTTAAGCAAAGTTCAGAACGGGTTGCCTTGAAACACTGACCCTCCTTCCCCTCCACCGGGGTGGGTGTGCAAAGTGTACAGCGTGGAGCGGCTTTGAAGCCCCTGGGCTGCTGTAGGGCACAGAAACGATACTGGCTCTTCAAAGGACATCTTCTCAAGCCACCTTCACGGTGTCAAGACAAGGAGAACTCCTTCTTCCCCCACTTGAAACCCACAGTCAGATGTGACAGGCGCTGGTGTTCAAGAAAGTTAGTTCTTATCGTCTTTCTTGTCATCATCCTCTGAGGAGTAAGAATGCCACGTCAGCCTTTCCTCATGGAAGGATATGACAACCTGCGGGCACTTGACATCGGCTTCCTTGGCAGGGACCAGATCAGCCTCACCAGAGTTCTTCCATTTCATCAGGGACATGGGTTCTCCACTGGGGTCCGTAGCTCCAATAATCCGCTCTGGTTCCAAACCCCGGGCAAAGCCTCGTGGCTTTTCTGACTCTTCTTTCTTCCTCTTTGGTTTGCTCTCCTCCCCCTTATCTTCCGAATCAGAATCAGCTTTGCGCTTGCCTCCCTCTGATTTATCTGTCTCGTGTGCTGTTTTCCGTGACTGCGGAAACTCAGTAATGAAGTCAGGGCAATCCAGGCGCTCTTCTGGTTCCCGCGTGTTATCCTCACCTGAGAAGCCCTTCCGCTTTAGGAGATGCTCCACCTTGCCCTTTACCACTCGACGGTCTAGAACTTTCCCACCCCTTATTCTTCCTCCTCCTCTTCTAGCACCTCCTCCACTTTCTTCTTGTTTTGTTTCTTCCCCGTAGTGCCCGCCAGCTTTCTGGTATAAAGGATGACGCTGCTCAGAGCAGCGCCCGCGAGCCCGAGAGGAATCGGTGCCGCGCTACGGGCGGGTCTGGTCCGCCGGCCGGGGGAGTGGCAACCAGAAAGGCAACAAGCCAGGTGACCGCTGTCGAGCCCCCTCCCTGAAGCGGCGTACCGCAGGCCCCTGCCAACGGCCCTCCCTGCAGACGAACGAAAGCGCTGTCTCTGCTTTTTAATAAGCTGTCTAGGTTGGTCACAGCTTTTCTTTTCAAGGAGTAGATATTCACGGAGGGGCCTTTTGTCAGTGTTCTTAGATCTGTTCCTGCTGCTTGCGCCAACTTCTCAGAGAAATTAAAAGAGCACGCCTTTTGGAGTCCCCAAAATAGTCTGTCACTGCTTCCATTGTTTCCCTATTTGCCATGAAGTGATGGGACCAGATGCCATGATCTTCGTTTTCTGAATGTTGAGCTTTAAGCCAAGTTTTTCACTCTCCTCTTTCACTTTCATCAAGAGGGTTTTTAGTTCCTCTTCACTTTCTGCCATAAGGGTGGTGTCATCTGCATATCTAAGTTATTGATATTTCTCCCGGCAATCTTGATTCCAGCTTGTGTTTCTTCCAGTCCAGCATTTCTCATGATGTACTCTGCATATAAATTAAATAAGCAGGGTGACAATATACAGCCTTGACATACTCCTTTTCCTATTTGGAACCAGTCTGTTGTTCCATGTCCATTTCTTACTGTTGCTTCTTGACCTGCATATAGGTTTCTCAAGAGGCAGTCAGGTGGTCTGGTATTCCCATCTCTTTCAGAATTTTCCACAGTTTGTTGTGATCCACACAGTCAAAGGCTTTGGCGTAGTCTATAAAGCAGAAATTGATGTTTTTCTGGAACTCTCTTGCTTATTCGATGATCCAGCGGATGTTGGCAATTTGATCTCTGGTTCCTCTGCCTTTTCTAAAACCAGCTTGAACATCAGGAAGTTCATGGTTCACACACTGTCGAAGCCTGGCTTGGAGAACTTTGAGCATTACCTTGCTAGCGTGTGAGATGAGTGCAATTGTGCAATAGTTTGAACATTCTTTGGCATTGCCTTTCTTTGGGATTGGAATGAAAACTGACCTTTTCCAGTCCTGTGGCCACTGCTGAGTTTTCCAAATTTGCTGGCATACTGAGTGCAGCACTTTCACAACATCATCTTTTAGGATTTAAAATAGCTCGACTGGAATTCCATCACTTCCACTAGCTTTGTTCATAGTGATACTTCCTAAGGCCCACTTGACTTCACATTCTAGGATGTCTGGCTCTAGGTGAGTGATCACACCATCATGATTATCCGGGTTGTGAAGATCTTTTTTGTACAGTTCTTCGTGTATTCTTGCCACCTCTTCTTAATACCTTCTGCTTCTGTTAGGTCCATAGCATTTCTGTCCTTTATTGTGCCCATCTTTGCATGAAATGTTTCCTTGGTATCTCTAATTTTCTTGAAGAGATCTCTAGTCTTTCCCATTCTGTTCTTTTCGTCTATTTCTTTGCATTGATCACTGAGGAAGGCTTTCTTATCTCTTCTTGCTATTCTTTGGAACTCTGCATTCAAATGGGTATATCCAAAGGAACCTCCAGGGAAGTCCCTATATATAGTTCTTAGCCTGTTTTCAGGTAATTAATTCAATATTGGTCTCGATCCCGACTGGATTGACAATTGGAGGGCCCGTGGCCCTTCACACACACACACACACACACACACACGTCCTAGGCCAAGGGCTCTGCCTCTGGAATTAGACTGGATCACTTAAATAAACCTATCCCAACACAGCAGCAGCAGTCATGTACATGTAGTGCCAGTCACAATTCTATGTGCTACCTGGACTAGCTCAGTAATCCTCAGAGGAAGGTCCATGCTCATGCCCATTTTAGAGATGGGGAAGGTGAGGCTCAGGGAGCAAGCAGTGGTGCCCGGCAGCAACTGACTCAGACCTGTGCTCCCTGCTGCTCCTTAGCCGCTTGGCCCTCAGGGCAGGTAACTGGGTATCTCCAGGTCCCAGTTTTACTTTCTTCAAAAGTGGGATAAGAAGATTTAACACAGAAAGTGGTCATAGAAAATCAGCACCTTTCAAACTAAAACTCAACCCCTGGGTTGACTTTATCGTCACCGACAGGAAGCAGAGTTCTGTTCTTTTGGTAATAAACTGGGGTTTTCAGAGTTGAATTTTTGATGTCCAACTTGCTCGAAATCAGCTCCCTATTTGGGCCCGTACCTTGCAGGCGGCTTCTACAGATTGATTCACAGGTCCTGGGAGCTGAACTTAAAGGCTTGAGTTTCACTTGAGATTCTAATCACATCTGTGACCTTTGTATCAAGTGTCTTAAGGAAATAAAATAAAACCAGAAAGACAAGTCCTAGAATATTTTATGTAAAGCTGCACTGTCCCTATGGCAACCTCAAACCAGAAATGATCCCCGAGCTCCTGAAATGTGAAAAGTCCAAACTGAGATGTGTCATGAGTCTAGAATTCATATCTGAATATGAAAAAAAAGTTAAATATCTAGTTAATAATTTAAAAATATTGATTACGTGTTAAAATTATATTTTGGATCTATTGCTTAAATATAATACATTTCTGTGTGTGTGCTAAATCACTTCAGTTGCATCCGACTCTTTTCAATCACATGGACTGCAGTACGCCAGGCTTCCTTCCTTGTAAATGGGAGGGGTGTAGCCTGCCAGGCTCCTCTGTCCAGGAGACTCTCCAGGCAAGAATACTGGAGTGGGTTGCCATGCCCTCCTTCAGGGGATCTTTCTGACTCAAGGATCAAACCTACATTCCCTGTTTTGGTAGGCAGTTTCTTTACCACTAGCGCCAAGCTCAAAATATATTATTATGATGGCTAAATGATATCCCACAAGGATATTACCTCTTAACTCCTGGAATCTATAAGTGTTACTGTAATGGGAAAAGGATCTTTATTGCAATTGTGTTTCAGTTAAAGATTTTTTTTGGCTGTGGAATCTTACTTCCCTGACCAGGACTTGAACCCATGCCCCTGAAGTGTGGAATCTTGACCACTGGACCACCAGGAGTGTCTTCAGTTGAAGATCTTCAAATAAGGAGATTATCATGGATTCGCTCAGTAAACCCTAAGTGAAATCACATGTTGTTGTTCAGTGGCTCAGTCGTGTCCGACTCTTTGTAACCCTGTGGTCTGCAGCACACCAGGCTTCCTTCCTTGTAAGTGGGAGGGGGGCGACCACAAGCCAAGGAAGCTGGAAGAGACAAGGAACAGATTTTCTGCTAGAGGGTGGGGGGAGCTCAGCCCTGCTGACACCTGGGTTTCACACTTTCAGCCTCCAGAACTTGAGAGAGTTAAGTTTCTGTAGTTTTAACTTCACCAAATCTCTGGTGATTTATTACAGTATTCTGGCGGAACTCAAACAGTTATTGAAATTAATTTCACTGTTTCTTTTTTTGTTTTTAAACATGACTGCTAGAAAATGGTTACTTACGAACGTGGCTGGCCCTCGTGGTGACCTTGGACCTTTCTCCAAGGAAAGGAAGCCACCTTTCCTCTCTGGCTCCTTGTTCAACAAGGCGTTGAACCAGAGTCACACTTCTCATCTGCAGTTCTTGGGTCTCTGCGGATCCAGGAAGGTGGCTGCCGATTTATTTTTAGGTTGGCAGTACTGGTTAAAGATATCTTTGGTCTTTGGCTGGATTACATGAACTAAGCACTCTCTAGAGATCCAACCAGCAGTTACACGTGTCCTGTGGACATGCAGACCCTTTTAAAAACACAGAAAGACATTTTGTTAGTTTCTTGGGGCTGCTGTGACAAACTACCGCATATAAACAACAGATTTTTTTTCTCTAGTAGTTCTGGAAGCCAGAGGTCTGAAATCCCGGTGTGGGCAGGGTTGGTCACCTCCGGGGGAGTCTCTTTTCCGCCTCTTTCCCAGCTTCAGGTGTCAGCTGGCAGCCCTTGGTGTCCTTGGCTTGTGGCCACATCACTCCAATTTCTGCCTATATCTCTACGTGGCCTTTCTTCTGAGTCTGAGTCTCTTTCTCTGTTCTCTCTCAAGGTCACCAGCCATTGCGCTGAGTCCACCTCAAATCTGAGATGACCTTAACTTAATTAAGGATCTAGGTGATAGTGAAGGATAGGGGAGGTATGGTGGGACTGGTATGCTGCCGTCCGTGGGGTCACAGAGTGGGACACGGCTTAGCGGCTGAACAACAACAAATTTAATTACGTATGCAAAGACCCTGCGGTGGTTAATTTAATGTGTCAACTTGACTGGTTCACTGGGTGCCTAGATTAAGCATTATTTCTGAGGGTGTCTGTGAGAATGTTTCTGGATGAGATTAGCATTTGAATCAGTGGACTCAGGAAAGTCAGACGCCCTCCCCAGCGTAGGCGGGCTTCATCCAGTCACCAGGGCTGAATGACGATTCACCCTTCTTTTCCTGCCTCCCCGGCTCACTCACTTCCCCAGCCCTCAGGCTGAGGTTTAAACCATTGACTCCCCTGGTTCTCAAGCCTTTGGACTTGGATTGAACTATGCAGTTTTCCGGGTCTCCAGCTTGCAGATGGCAGTTCACAGGACTTCTCAGACTCCATAATCACATGAGCTAATTTCTCATAATAAATCCCTTTAGAGGATAGATAGATAGACAAACTCTATATGGATTATATAGAGATACCCAGGTGGTGCTAGTGGTGAAGAACCTGCCTTCCAGTGCAGGAGACTCAGGAGACTCGAGTTTGATCCCTGGTTTGGAAAGATCCCCTGGAGAAGGAAATGGCAACCCACTCAAGTATGCATGCCTGGAGAATCCCATGGACAGAGAAGCCTGGCAGGCTATAGTCCATAAAATCACAAAGAGTCAGACATAACTGAAGCCATTTAGATTATATCTATATAGTTATATAGTCAAACAATCTCTCCTCTCTCTCTGTCTTCAGTATATGTATATATATATATAATATATATGTGTATATATATATATATATATATATATATATATATATATATACACATGAATGATTTGATTGATGGTTGATTTTTTGGGGTGAGAGGTGTCTGGTCTTTATTGTAGCACTGAGACTCAGTAGTTCTGGCACTCGGGCCTAGTTGCCCTGCAGTCTGTGGGGTCTTAGTTCCCTGGCCAGGGATTGAATCCATGTCACCCGGGTTGGAAGGTGGATTCTTAACCACTGGACCACCAGGGAAGTCCCTGATTTTGTTTTTTATTTTGTTTTTCTGGAAAACCCTAATACAGACCCCATTTCCAAATAAGGGCACATTCACAGGTGCTGTGGGTTAGGACTCAGACACATCCTTTCTGGGGACATTATTCAACACCCTACAGACATGTTACCTCTGTCTTTGTAGAGGCTGGACTGCAAAGGGGGCTCAGAGCATGGGTCTGCAACTCTGCGGATCAGGATTTGAATTCTCCACTTGTGATCCTGTTACTATTGCTGTTTTTCTCCCTGGAACCTCAGGAATCTTCTATGAAAATTGGAAATCTTGGTGTTATGAGTATTTGCTCCAAAAGATTGTTGTGAGACCTCTCTTTAGCTCTTAGGATAAGTTACCCTGAAGCTGCAACACTTTGGTCACCTGCTGCGAAGAGCCGACTCACTGGAAAGAACCCTGATGCTGGGGAAATTAGAGGACAAGTGGAGAAGGCAGCGACAAGAGGATGAGATGGTTAGATAGCATCACCAACTCAATGGATATGAATTTGAGCAAACTCTAGGAGATAGTGGAGGACAGAGGAGCCTGGCAGGCTACAGTCCATAGGGTTGCAAAGAGTCATATGTGACTTAGCAACTGAACAACAAACAGCAAATACTGTTTGTTCTTATTTATAATAAGATGTTGGCCTCCTGAAAGGCCTTATCAGGGATGTTATTCCTTCTCTGGCTTTGATTAGGACATGCCTTCTCCCCTCATCCCACACTCAGTCACCCTGAGCTCAGGGCCAGTCTTGTGTGTTCACACAGGGTCCTAAGCTTGGTTAACTGCTCTGCTGTCTTCGTAATAACTTCTGAACAAGGGACTTTGCATTTTCATCTTGCACTGAGGCCCACAAACTTGGTAACCAGACCGGCTTGAGGTCACTGTGCTTCCTGTGTCTGTAGCCGTGAGGGGTAAGAATTTTCCCCTCTGGTCTGAGTTGGTTCAGTGGCACACGGGATGATGGCCCCTCTAAGAGGAATCTTTCTGAACTGGGTCTTGGGCACTGGAAAACATGGGCTCTAAGGATCAGCTGATGGGGTGGCAGCTGTTTCACCTGGAAGAGGAGATTTGGGATGGACCCAGCGTGTCCTCCAATTTCTGAAGGGCACTGGGGAGAAGAAGGGAATAGCAGTATTTTCAGTGGCCCAGGAAGGCAGATCCAGCTCAGTGTAAAGGAAGAATTTTGAACAGAGAGTTGTGCAGGATGGGAATGGCTGACTTCCGTTCAAACCTGAGCTCTGTCTGGAGGCTGAGAGCACGGGCTCTGTCTTGGGGTATTTCCATCTCTGCCTAAATCTGTGGCCTTAGAGAAGGTCATTCAGAGCCCTGAGTCCATTTTCCCATGTAGGAAACAGGCCCGAGAATGCTCCCTAACATATAAAAGAAAGGCAAATTTACAGGTACAGTGTGGAAAGGAAGCCTGGTTCCTGGGAGGTTACCTAATGCTAACAGCTGCCACCATTGCTATTGTCGCTCTTGTTATTATTACTGGAAGACAGTGAGTTCCCCAAACTGGCAGGGTTCGAGTGGAGATGGCCCAGTCGGGACTTCCAGAGATGACCCTTGCACCAGCGCTAAAGGAGGAAGTGACCTCTTTGCCCCCTGGACAGTTTCAGCATCTGGCATATTTGGAGGATTAGTTTAGAAACCTACAGTCATAAAAGACTGTCTTTGTCCTGGAGGAGAGGGGGTGGTGCTTTTTTTGGTGGAGTGGAAGAAGTCTGGGGGCCTGGAGGCTGCTGAAGCGGGAGGTGGGGGTGTTCCCATCGTTCTTGCCTTTGAAAACCTCAGCCAGCTGTCCCCTGAGCCATCGCATGCTGAGCATGATCTCAGGAATGCACAAGAGCCCCTCCAGGGCCTCCCATGAAATGGGCTCCCAATGTGTCTGAGAGCCGGACACGGGAAAACAGCATCGGTGGGGGGCGTGCGTGGGAGAGCAGGCTGGCATCTTCCACTCGATGTGAGCACCCCGGGCAGGGAAGGGCCTCGACCCTGGCTGATCCCGGAGCCTCTGTCTGGAGTCCATGCTTGGGCTGACTGCCGCTTCCCTGGAAAAGTCTTGGCCGTGGTTCGTGCTGAGACAAACATATCTCCTCTCTCCTACTCACTCCGCCCGCTCCTCTTGGCTATGTCATGTCCCCAGGCTGTTTCCAGGAACTGCTGATCCTGCTTGACTGCATCAGTGCCCGGATCTGAGGCCCGGAGCCTAGGAGCAGCAGATGGGGTCCATCCAGGACACGCTGGGTCAGAGCTCGGAAGAGCCAGAAGGGTGTTTCCTTCCCCGGAGACAGACGAGGATGGGAGCCACGGCCAGCCCCAGCAACTCACCAGCGTCTTGTGCACACAGGCAGGCAGTCCATCTCCCGACAAACGCTGACCCAGCACAGCTCTATGCAGACGCCGCTCTAGGTGTGCAAATACAGCCACAAACAAAACGGCCACCTTGGCTTTTCTGTTTCATGGAAAATTAGCCATTTTAAAGTGTACAATTCAGCGACATTACGCCCGTTCATATTGTTGTGCACCCCATCACCACCAACCCTCTCTGAAACATTTTCATCTTCCTCCGAGGACACTGCGTATGCATCAGACCATCACTCCCATGCCCCCTCCACTGCCCCCTGGCCACCATCTGTTTTCTGTCTCTGGATTTGCCTCTCCTGGATATTGCCTATGTCGACTTAAAAAAAAAGATGTACAACTTGAGAGTTGTGAGTTAAGTTTTATTTGGGGCAACATGAGGACTGCAGCCCAGGAGGCAGCATCTCAGAGAGCTCTGAGAGACTGCTCCAAAGTGGCAGTGCAGAAAAGTCAATATATAAGGTTTTGGTAATGGTATGGACCTAACAGAAGCAGTACGTGAACTGTGAACTTTCAGATGTTCAAGCTGGATTTAGAAAAGGCAGAGGAACCAGAGATCAAATTGCCAACATCCGTTGGATCATCGAAAAAGCAAGTGAGTTCCAGAAAAACATCTATTTCTGCTCTATTGACCATGCCAAAGCCTTTGACTGTATAGATCACAACAAACTGTTGAAAACTCTGAAAGAGATGGCAATACCAGACCACCTTACTTGCCTCCTGAGAAATCAGGAAGCAACCGTTAGAACTGGAGATGGAACCACAAACTGGTTCCAAATAGGGAAAGGAGTACATTAAGGCTGTATACGGTCACCCTGCTTATTTAACTTCTATGCAGAGTACATCATGAGAAATGCTGGACTGGATGAAGCACAAGCTGGAATCAAGATGGCCAGGAAAAATATCAATAACCTCAGATATGCAAATGATACCACATTTATGGCAGAAATCGAAGAAGAACTAAAAAGCCTCTTGATGAAAGTGAAAGAGTGAAAAAGTTGGCTTAAAAGTCAACATTCAGAAAACTAAGAACGGGACATCTGGTCCCATCACTTCATGGCAAATAGATGGGGAAACAGTGGAAACACTGTCAGACTTTATTTTTTCGGACTCCAAAATCACTGCAGATGGTGACTGCAGCCATGAAATTAAAAGACGCTTACTCCTTGGAAGAAAAGTTATGATCAATCTAAGCAGCATATTAAAAAGCAGAGACAGTACTTTGCCAACAAAAGTCCATCTAGTCAGGGCTATGGTTTTTCCAGTAGTCATGTATGGATGTGAGAGTTGGACTTTGAAAGCTGAGCACCGAAGAATTGATGTTTTTGAACTGTGTTGGAGAAGACTCTTGAGAGTCCCTTGGACTGCAAGGAGATCCAACCAGTCCATCCTAAAGGAAATCAGTCCTGAATATTCATTGGAAGGACTGATGTTGAAGCGGAAACTCCAATACTTTGGCTACCTGATGCAAAGAGCTAACTCGCTGGAAAAGACTCTGATGCTGGGAAGGATTGAAGGCAGGAGGAGAAGGGGATGACAGAGGATGAGATGGTTGGATGGCATCACTGACTCAATGGACATGAGTTTGAGTAAACCCCGGGAGTAGTGATAAACAGGGAGGCCTGGCGTGCTACAGTCCGTGGGGTTGCAGAGTCAGACACGACTGAGCAACTGAACTAAACTGAACTGAAGGGTTCGGTGAAGGGGGAGTTCAGTGCCGTGAAGCACTCATTTTACAAAAGGTTTTGTTAGTCATGAGGGTCTGATGTCAACATGAAGGGATTTACTTCTTCTCTAGATTTGAGGAGATGCAAGGATTGAGATCATAAAATCTGTTCCTAAAAACATCCAACTATCTAAAGATCTGTCCCACCAGATTCCCTGGAGCACAGAGTGCCTCCCTCCACCCTGAACTCCCTCAGGGGTTGTTGAAGGTCATCACCTATAGCAGCAGGGGGTTCAATTTCCGTGGAGGCAGATGGCAAAGGCCTTGTTGTTCGGTCATTGGCAGTGCTCTTGGGAAGTGCCAGTTTGTAGTTGGCACCTAGCCAGAGAATCACACAGTAGGTGGATTTCTGTGTCTGGCTCCTTCTCTTGTCTTGAAGTTTTTCAGGTTCGAACTGTAGTCTGTATCAGTAAGCCATTCCCTTTAATGGCTGAATAACATTCCATTGTGTGACTAGCCAGTCTTTTCTGGGTAGTCACTGGGCTTTACACCTGAGCAATCCTGCTATTTCTCATCAGGAAGAGTTTCCTGATGTGGAGAAGCTTGGAGAGAGTGGAAAGGACCTTATATTACACTTTAAATTATTTAAAATTTAAAAAAATGATTTATAAAAGAGGGCTTCGCTAGTGGTCCAGTGGTTAAGACTCCGTGCTTCTATGCTAAAGGGCACGGGTTCAATCCCTGGTTAGAGAACTCAGAATCCTCAGGCCACATGGTGGGGCCAAAAATAATTTAAAATTACACAGTAAAGGTTGCTGCCTCTTGAGTGCCTGCCACGTACCAGCTCCTGTGGGCCTGGTAGAACAGCACTGACTCTGTGACAAGAATGTCCACCTTGGACTTCCCTGGTGGGGCAGTAGATGACAATCCACCTGTCAATGCAGGGGACACGGGTTTGATCCCTGGTCCGGGAAGATGCCACATGCTGTGGAGCAGCTAAACGCATGGGCCACGACCACTGAGCCCACAGACTGAAACTACTGAGGTCTGCATGCCTAGAGCCTGAGCTCCACAACGAGAGAAGCCACCGCAATGAGGAGCCCACACACAGCAACGAAGAGCAGCCCCTGCTCACCGCAACTAGAGAAAGCCCATGCAAAGCAACAAAGACCCAGTGCAGCCATAAATGAGTAAATAAATTAAAAGAATGTCCTCCTGGACCAAAGCTCAGCTGTAGGACCCAGGGCAAGTACAGCTTCCATCTGGGCCCCACATCTCAAAAGTGGGTCTAACAGTCATCTCTTCTCAGGAAGGTTGAATATCATGACGTCTGTGATTAGCCCAGTGTTGGGTGTGAGGGAAATGCCACAGTGACCCTGGGGCCATCATCCCATCTGACTCAGGTTATTTGAAGAATGGGTTTCAGGGTCAGGAGCCTAGACAGACAGCTTGGCATGCACCTATGTTAAATTACTTCAGTCATGTATGATTCTTTATGGACCATAGCCCACCAGGCTCCTCTGTCCATGGGCTTCTTCAGGCAAGAATACTGGAGTGGGTTGCCATGCCCTCCTCCAGGGGATCCTCCTGATCCAGGGATCAAACCCGAGTCTCTCTCATCTCTTGCATTGGAAGGTGGGTTCTTTATCAGTAGCGCCACCTGTTGCTGCTGTTCAATAGCTAAGTCCTGTCCAACTCTTTGACTCCATGGACTGCAGGATGCCAGGCTTCTCTGTCCTCCACTATGTCCTGGAGTTTGCTAAAACTCATGTCCATTGAGTCAGTGATGCCATCCAACCATCTCATCCTCTGTTTCCCCATCCTCCTCCTGCCTTCAATCTTTCCCAGCATCAGGGTCTTTTCCAGCGAGTTAGCTCTTCGCATCAGGTGGCTAAAGTATTGGAGCTTCAACTTCAGCATCAGTTCTTCCAGTGAATATTCAGGGTTGATTTCCTTCAGGATTGACTGGAATGATCTCTTTGCTGTCCAAGGGACTCTCAAGAGTCTTTTCTAGCACCACAGTTGGAAAGCATCAATTCTTTGGCACTCAGCCTTCTTAATGGTCCAACTCTCACATTTGTACATGACTACTGGGAAAACCATAGCTTTGACTATACGGACCTTTGTTGGCAAAGTGATGTCTCTACTTTTTTAATATGCTATCTAGGTTTGTCATGGCTTTTCGGGAAGCCCCAGATCAGCCTGGTTCACTGATGGGTGGCTTCTGATCTTAACCATTTATCCTTGCCAATAAAGGTCAGCTTCTGTATTTCTACACTGCTGGATGAGTGTTTGTGCTGTCAGCATGCCAACTATCCAAATTTGAAATTGCGTTTTCTTTTCCAGCCCTAACTGAATAGTTATCAAAGACAGGTGTCCTGGGGCAATCTTGTTCTGGTCCCAACCTGCCTGGCAGCCAGTCCCCCTCAGAGACACCTAGTCCGCTTCCTGGGCTCTTTGCTTGGCAGGCAGGAGAGACAGCCAGGTTCGCTGCAGGGGAATTCCAAGAAGTAAGCAGAGAGGAGTAGGAATGCAGAACTGAACTCTGGGACTTCACTAATTTTGGACTAGATTCATATTCTAGATATATTTATAAAGATATCCAAATCAAATTAGCTTGCATGCATGCACGCATGCTAAGTCGCTTCAGTTGTGTCTGACTCTGTGCAACCCCATAGACGGCAGCCCACCAGGCTCTGCCGTCCCTGGGATTCTCCAGGCAAGAACACTGGAGTGGGTTGCCATTTCCCTCTCCAATGCATGAAAGTGAAAAGTGAAAGTGAAGTCGCTCAGTCGGGTCCGGCTCTTCGAGACTCCATGGACTGCAGCCTACCAGGCTCCTCCGTCCATGGGAGTTTCCAGGCAAGAGTACTGGAGTGGGTTGCCATTGCCTTACTTCTGTTTAATTCAGTTCAATAAGTAACAGTGGTGTCTACGTGTCAGGTGTGGGACTGATGCTGGTGGTTCATTAGTAAACAAAAGAGATACCCCTGCCCAAGAAAGCCAGGTATTAGAGTGTTTTAGTCACTAAGTGGTGTCTGACACTGGTGACCCCATGGACTGTAGCTTGCCAGGCTCCTCTGTCCAGGGGATTTCCCAGGCAAGAATACTGGAATGAATTGCTGGGCAAGGATACTAAATAAGTTATCTGATGTGTCTCTGAGTGATATGTGTTAAGAAAAGAAAAAGTGAAGATAGGGAAATGGCATCAGGAGAGCTGGGGGTGGAGACAGGCTTCAAAACGGATTCAAAGTGATCGGGAAGGTGAGACTTGAGAAAGACTTGAAGGTCAGTTGTCAATGGAATGGATGCCTGGGAGGAGAGAATTCCAGGCAGAGGGATCGGAGGAAGGACAGTGTCAGGTCTATGTTTGAGGATCAGCAAGGAGAGCAGTGTGACTGAACTGAATGAATGAGGAGAGGAAGGAGTGAAAAAGAAGTTCATAGAAAACCAGATGGGGACCAGATGGGCTAGGGCCATGGGCCATTGTTCAAACTTTGGCGTTTATTCTAAGTGAGATGGGCACCACTGCAGAGTTTGGAGCGGAGGAGGGATGTGATTTGAGTGATGTTTTATTGAAGCTAAAAAGGAAATGCCTAGACTCCTAGGCTGGATGAGTCAAGAGATTGGAGCCTCTCTGTTTCCTTGAGAATAACAAACAGCCTGCACCATGCAGGGAGAACGCGAAAGTGAATGGCTGCATACAGCTTCAGGCCAATACCACCCCAGCCGCCGCCCCACCACCCTCAAACCTGGAGCCTAGAGGGATTTCTCTATCAGTGTGGGAATATAAACTCCCAGGGAACGTTTCTGATTGGCTCTGCTTGGACCAATCTCAGTGCCCAAACACTAAAAACATTGTGATTGGCTGGCCTGGGTCACATGGCTACCCCATGCTGAGAAGGTGGAGTAGTCTGATTGGCTGCCACAGCAGGATGACAGGCAATAGGGGTGCAAGGAAATGAAAGGAAGATTGTGATTTCCCAGAGGAAGGCAGAAAGGAGAGGTGAGCTGGCAGATGAAAAGCAACAGCCCTTCCTTGAATTGCTCATCTCAAGGGGAGCTCAGGATTCCCAGTGGCCTCTGCCCCAGGAGGGGCTGCAGAGCCATCTGAAAGCATTCACTCATCCAGGTTTGCTTCTCCCGTTGACCACATACCATATTTCGAAAACATTGCTTCTCTGAGAAGGCATGATGCTGAGACAGTCTAATTTTTTTTTTTTTTCAAATCACTGCATTTCCCCATCCCTGGAAACCCCAGGGATAATGACTGAGGTCAGAAACTGAGGCGGGGCCACTTCCTTGTCTCTCTAAGCCTCTTCTGAAGTCACAGACAATTGAAACAGCGGGAAGAACTTGGTCTCTGATCCTCGGGAAATGCCGAGGAGGGTGAGCTGGAAGAAGGCTGGCACACAGCAGCTGCTCTCCGCTCAGGGCTCTAGACTTGGGACGGGAAACGTTTGTAGCTATTCTTTAATATTGAGTATACCTTGGTGAATTTTTAGGTATATAGTCACCTGTGGAACTACTACCCGGGACAAGACCAAACATTTACAAAGCCCAGGTGGCAGGCCTCTTCCCGGGGTGGCTCAGGCCTTCTCTTGCCCTCATTTTTGTGCATTCACCCCTGTATTTTCTGGGGGCCTTGGGGCCAGGCCCATGGTGCACACTCCCACCTCCTGTTCTCTGCCCAGCACAGCGCCCCCACCACGCCCCCTGCAAGGAGTGGAGCGGGGCAGGGCATGGATCCCATTTTACAGGCAAAGAATGTAACTGGAGCTCAGAGAAAATTAACACCACCACCAAAAACAACAGCAGGCAGCTCCGGCCGACTGAGGGAGGCTTTTGGGAAATTCTTGAAAGAAGATCAGAGACGGGTTTGTTGTCCTTACTGGGCCCTGGCTTAGTTGGTTCATTTCAGCCGGCGATGAGGAAAAGATTCCTACCGTGAAGTCACACACGTGGGTCAGAAGGACCTCCCCCACCAAGTCCCTCTTATTTTCGGCTACAGGTTACAGTAGGTAATCTTTGTCTACCCTGGTTTTCCCTGCCTCTGCTGATGAGGTTTCTACCTAGCTATTTTAGAAGACCAAGCAGGCCCCTTGGCCCAAGGAGGGATGAACATGAGGGTCCCCCCTTGGTTGTCTCCAGCCCACAGTTCTGGGGTGGTGCAGAGAAAGACCCTTACCCCATAACAGAGCTTTTGGACGAGGGAGACAGCCCCCTCCAGTGGTTTCCCTGAATTGACGGCAAGAGAGGTGGGCATCCTCTGTTCTCAGACAAAACATCAACAAGGAGCAAGTTAGCACAGTTCCTCCCAGTCTCCTGTCAGAGATAAAACACGTTTCAGGACATCCACTGCTTTCTGTGATGGTCCTTGGCTGTGTTCTAGCATTTATCTCATGAGGCCAGGGCAATCTGTCTGGCAGCCCCATGCTCCAGCGACACGGGTGTCAAACACATCTTTTGTCCAGAAAAAGGAAGCCTTGGCAGCCTTGGCACATATAAAGGGGCAAGAAGCTGGCCCCTCCCCGCCCCTCCCCAACCCCTCCAACCCACTGTTCCCTGCAGCAAGAGTGGGCATTTTCCAAGAGTCTCCCTCCCAGCAACCTTGCTAGCTAGCCATCATTATCCCTGTTTTGATGAGGAAACCAAGGTTCAGAGGCTCCAACTGATGGAGGGTCAATTATGTACCAGGTGCTTAATAATCAGACATGACTCCTCTTCGTTCCCACAACTACTGTGGGGAGTGACTGAGTGTTGGCTGAATTTTACAGTTGAATAAATAGGTTCAGAGAGGGCAGCTGAGGGCTGGCTCTGGGATTCGAGGCCAGCTGAATCTGGCTTCAGAGTCCACGGCCAGTGTCTTTACCCTCTGCTCAGGTCTTTCCTTGGTCTCTGCTGCTTTGGAGCATTTCTCTGGTGGCTCAGTGTTAAAGAATCCGCCTGCCAGTGCAAGAGACATGGGTTCGATCCCTGCTTTGGAAAGCTCCAGTGGAAAAGGAGATGGCAATCCATTCCAGGATTCTTTGCCTGGGAAATCCCAGAGGAGCCTGGCGGGCTACATAGGGTCGCAAAGAGTCTATAAGCCATTAAGTTTTGGAGAAGGAAATGGCAATCCACTTCACTATGCGTGCCTAGAGAGTCCCATGGACAGAGGAATCTGATGGGCTATAGCCCGTGAGGTCGCAAAGAGTCAGACACAGCTGAGGGACTAACACCACTGCTGCCACTACTACAGGTCTTTCCTTGGGCTCTGCTGTTCTGGAGTACAGGCTAGGCTGTAAGATAGGGTAGGGGGTCCAAGAAGAAAAGAACCATATATAGTTTTCTTGACACAAGAGAAGCCATTTTGACCTAAGCCATTTTGTGATCTGAGCCTGGCCACGGTGCTAGTCCTTGAAAAGGTCTCAGTAATAATGAGTTTAAGGGAACCAAAGAACAAACTGCTATCAGGCAGGAGGAGTTGTGACAACTCCCATGTAAAGTTTCCATGACAAAAATCAGCCTGAAGCACCTTCCTAGGCATTTTTCGGCATTTAAAGCCTCCTTACATGCTTGGCCCCCAGATCAACCGAAACCTGGGGAATGATAATAACATTTTCTGAGCCTTGGAATTTTAATCAATGACCCAGATAATCACGATGGTGTGATCACTCACCTGGAGCCAGACAACCTGGAATGTGAAGTCAAGTGGGCCTTAAAAAGCATCACTACGAACAAAGCTAGTGGAGGTGATGGAATTCCAGTGGAGCTATTTCAAATTCTGAAAGATGATGCTGTGAAAGTGCTGCACTCAATATGCCAGCAAATTTGGAAAACTCAGCAGTGGCCACAGGACTGGAAAAGGTCAAGTTTCATTCCAATCCCAAAGAAAGGCAATGCCAAAGAATGCTCAAACTACCGCACAATTGCACTCATCTCACACGCTAGTAAAGTAATGCTCCAAGCCAGGCTTCAGCAATACCTGAACCGTGAACTTTCAGATGCTCAAGCTGGTTTTAGAAAAGGCAGAGGAACCAGAGATCAAATTGCCAACATCTGCTGGATCATGGAAAAAGCAAGAGAGTTCCAGAAAAACATCAATTTCTGCTTTATTGACTATGCCAAAGCCTTTGACTGTGTGGATCATAATAAACTGTGGAAAATTCTTCAAGAGATGGGAATACCAGACCACCTGACCTGCCTCTTGAGAAATCTGTATGCAGGTCAGGAAGCAACAGTTAGAACTGGACATGGAGCAACAGACTGGTTCCAAATAGGAAAAGGAGTATGTCAAGGCTATATATTGTCACCCTGCTTATTTAACTTCTATGCAGAGTACATCATGAGAAACGCTGGGCTGGAAGAAGCACAAGCTGGAATCAAGATTGCCAGGAGAAATATCAATAACCTCAGATATGCAGATGACACCACCCTTATGGCAAAAAATGAAGAGGAACTAAAAAGCCACTTGATGAAAGTGAAACACGAGAGTGAAAAAGTTGGCTTAAAGCTCAATATTCAGAAAACTAAGATCATGGCATCCGGTCCCATCACTTCATGGGAAATAGATGGGGAAACAGGGGAAACGGTGTCAGACTTTGTTTTTTGGGGGCTCCAAAATCACTGCAGATGGTGACTGCAGCCATGAAATTAAAAGACGCTTACTCCTTGGAAGGAAAGTTATGACCAACCTAGATAGCATATTCAAAAGCAGAGACATTATTTGCCAACAAAGGTCCATCTAGTCAAGGCTATGGTTTTTCCAGTAGTCATGTATGGATGTGAGAGTTGGACTGTGAAGAAAGCTGAGCGCCATAGAATGGATGCTTTTGAACTGTGGTGTTGGAGAAGACTCTTGAGAGTCCCTTGGACTGCAAGGAGTCCATCCTAAAGGAGATCTGTCCTGGGTGTTCATTTGAAGGACTGATGCTGAATATGAAACTCCAATACTTTGGCCACCTCATGTGAAGAGGTCATTGGAAAAGCCCCTGATGCTGGAAGGGATTGGGGGCAGGAGGAGAAGGGGACGACAGAGGAT
The DNA here is from genome assembly GCF_032405125.1 of Capricornis sumatraensis. Lineage (NCBI taxonomy): Eukaryota > Metazoa > Chordata > Mammalia > Artiodactyla > Bovidae > Capricornis > Capricornis sumatraensis. Next base: position 6,826,511 of record NC_091069.1, read on the forward strand.
GAGATGGCTGGATGGCATCACCGACTTGATGGACACGAGTTTGGGTAAACTCCAGGAGTTGGTGATGGACAGGGAGGCCTGGCGTGCTGCAATTCATGGGGTGACAAAGAGTCAGACACGACTGAGCGACTGAACTGAACTGAAACCTTAGACTTCCCTGGTGGCTCAGACTGTAAAGTGTCTGCCTACAATGCTCAAGACCCAGGTTCAACACCTGGGTTGGGAAGATCTCCTGGAGAAGGAAGTGGCAACCCAATCCAGTATTCTTGCCTGGAAAATCCCATGGATGGAGGAGCCTGGTAGGCTACAGTCCATGGGATCGCTCAGACACGACTGAGCAACTTCACTTTCCCTTTCAAAGCTTGGACTGTCAACCTTTGCCATGATTCTCTGATGAATTGTCCTCTGCTCAAGCCAGTCTATGAATACGCATATACCCTCAGCTTAAAACATCCCCAGTTATGCTGTTGGGGAGACACTGATTGCGGAAAGATATCCAGGGTTCTTCTTACTTGCTGCAAGAAATAAATCCTTCCTGCTCCTGATCTTTGGCTTGGTATGTCTTTTGACTCAACACCCACCAAGGGGGAACCCAGTTTTAGGGTAACCAGACTGACACTGCTGTTCTTCTGGGCAGGTCCAAGGTCAGAATGGGCGCCAGAAACTAACTTTGCCATCTTCCCCACTTCCCCAGGGTCTCCTGCTAGTGCTTAGTCATGCCTAGCTCTTTGTGATGCAATGGACTATGGAGCCTGCCGGCCTCTTCTGTCCATGGTATTTTTCAGGCAAGAATACTGGAGTGTGTTGCCATTTCCTCCTCCAGGGATCTTCCCAGTCCAGGGATCAAACCCAAGTCTCCTGCGTCTCCTGCCCTGCAGGCAGATTCTTCACTTGCTGAGTCATTGAGAAGCCCCCTAGCAAAGCAACAAGATCACTGCCTTTGCCAAGGTCCCGCCGCACACCTGGGGAAGGGGCTATGGGGAGGGGAGGACACAGCTGGGTGAGGATTTCGAAGCAAGAAACTCAAAGGGCTCACAAACTGTTGATCATCACTGAAGAGCTGATGGATCTTTTGAGAAGTTCCTGTAATTAACAGTCAAACCGTTTGCCTGGGAATTTCCTGGAAAACTAAAGTGATACTAAAAGACAGTAGAACGGTACGCTAGTTTCCTATGGATCCTGTGATAAATTACCTGAAATTTAGTGGCGTAAAACAACACACATGTGTTATCTCACAGTCTGGAGGCCAAAAGCCGAAAATCAATCTCGGTAGGCTACAGTTACGTATCCACAAGGCTGGTTCCTTCTAGAAGCCCCTGAGGAGAATTCTCCTCCTAGTCTTGTCCAGCTCCTAGAGGCTGCGTTCTCTGGTTCATCTTCCTTTCACCTTTGAGGCCAGCAGTGGAGTATCTTCTCTCCTCTCTGACCTCTGCGTCTGTCTTCACAGCCTTCTCCCCTAATTCTATGGCCTCTCCTTTTAGGAGGACACTTCTTTTGATTGATTTATTTTCACTTTTGGCCGTGCTGAGTCCTCATTGTTGCGCAGGCTTTTCTCGAGGTGGGGCCCCTCTCCAGTTGCAGTTTGGGGCTTCCCTTGTTGGGGAGCACAGGCTCAGTAGCTGTGGGGCATGGGCTTAGTTGCTCCACAGCATATGGGATCTTCCTGGATGAGGGATCCGACCTGTGTCTCTTGCATTGGCAGGTGGATTCTTTACCACTGAGCCAGGAGGGAAGCTCAGGAGGACTCTTCTGATTCAGCTGGATTCACAGAGAATCCAGAAAAATCTCCCCATTTTAGGACCTTGACTTAGTCCTGCAAAGCCCCTTGGCCATGCTCCCAAACATACACATGCGCTCTGAGGATGGAGATCGGACATCCCTGGGAATGGGGAGACGTGGGGAGGGGCACACTATTCAACAAAGTCATATTAGTGTCCTTTCGGCTGTGGTTCAAGTGTCCAGGCTGAACGTGGGAGCAGAGAGTTCGGATCTCAAGCCCACTCCCTGCCCTGACCCTCAGGGAGGCCCGGGTTAGTGAATCTACTACCCCGTGGAGGTCGGGCAGGCTCCTGGCTTTGTTGCACCCCATGGCAGGCAGGCAGGGGCATACAACCCTCCAGTTCCTTGATCGAGGAAACAGACTAGAAAGGGTTTAAGGATTTGCCCTGGAGGGGTGGGGCGGGGCTAGAGACACCCCCACCCACAAACCCCCCACGGTGACTCTGCTTCTTCCAAAACCCGAGAGCCGAAGTTGCTGCATTTGGCTGGGAGTGGGCGGGTGCAGAGTACAGACAAGCCTCCCTGCGCTCTCCCTGCCCCTCCCTGCTCCCGGAGACACAAGCGCCCGAGCTCTCTGCCCGCGGTCTCTTCCCCCAGCCGCCGCCGCCGCCGAGATGCCGCCCTCCGTCCTGGAGCTAATGAACGGCCAGGTGCTCCCCGCCTTCCTGCTCTGCAGCGCGCTGCTGGTCATCAAAATGTACGCGGTGGCCGTTATCACCGGCCAAGTGAGGCTGCGGAAGAAGGTAGGTGCGGCTCTCGGGGACCCCCAGTCCCGCGTGCGTGCGCTCACGTCTCCCACAGCCGCCGGGAAGGCTGGAGTCGGGGACCCTTGGCCAAGAAGTCATCCCGGCCCCCGGAGCGTGCGGGAGCGGGCTGGGAACGACCTGCCCCTCCCAACTCTGTGGGATGGCTCCTCTGTGGCCCGCACGTCCTTGTCCCGAGGTTGGTTTTGCTTTCATCCGAATTTGCGCGTTCTCCTCGCGCAGCGGCCGTGCTCACCTCGGTAGCGCTCCCGTCTCAGTATTGGCGCCGCCTAAGCGAGCACTGGCCTGGTGTTTTAAGAGCGTTTTACCCGCTTGCTGTGTCCCAGGTAAGTTCTCAGCACAGCCAGATTCCCGAGTCCCATGAGCTTGCAGGGGCGCTCAGCCTCCCTCTGACCCGGCGGTTTCCCGCACCGGAGAGCTGATATATGGGTCGGGTGGAAACCGACCCAACAGGAGCCCCGAGAAACCTTTCAGTGGAAATTCCCGACTGGCCCTCGGCGAGGTCGTTCCCAAACCCACCGCAGCCTTCGCACGGCGGATCTCGGGCCAGGCTCCCCTGGAGTTCTCCGAGAGGAATTTCCCCCACCGGAGTCCCGGAGCCAAAACAACAATAAAGACTGACGCCAAGATCTGAGCCGGTGTGGGGTGAGGCGGGGCTCGAGGAGCCACTGGGCGGGAGGGCTGGTTCCAGCCAGAGCCGGCGGAAACCTTCCGGGCAAGCTCGCCAGCCATCCTGAGCGCCACGAGGGATAGCTGATTATCCGCCAGGTATTTCAGAGAGGAGATGTCCCCGGCCCTGCCCTTTGCCCAGCTCAAAGGCAAGTCGAGGCTGGCTCGGACATCGTCCTGAAGGTGGACGGTGGGGGGCCCGTCTCAAGAGGCACAGACAAGGCAGGTCAGCTTCCCCACGTGAAGAAACTCCTGGAGCAGAGAGAGACACACTGGTCATCCTGACCTCTCCCCGCCCAGTACCCACGCCACACGCGGGGAAAGCCTCATGGAGTCTTTCTCACAGACTGAGTCCTTGGAGTGAGCATTGATTCCCATCATGGTGGGGAGGAGAGGGCCATATTCAACTTCTGATCCACACCAGAAACCTGGGCTCCGGCAGATGATGTTGCCTGTGACGGCAGGGTTTGGATCCAGGTGCCCAGCTTGGGAGCCCACACCCTGCCATGGGGGGATGGTATTCTCCCAGGGCCATGCTGCGCCCAGAGCTTTCCTTTTCACGTGGATTAGGGAAGGAAGAGTCAAACCTATCGGGGTGCCTTTCTGTCGGGTCAGTAGGGCGTGGCTGAAGGAAACCTCCACTCGGGCTGTCCCTGGGTTCTCCCAGCCCTGTGAATTTCCCTCTCATTCCTGCTCCCTGTGTTCAGGCAGCCAGGGAGGAGCTGGGGGAACTACCCCGTGAGGAGGTGACTCGGGGATGCTCTGGCTCCTCCACCCGTTAGCCTGGGGACCATGGTCAAGTCTGAGAGCTTGATTTCCTCATTTGTAAACTTTAGGGTCGTCAGGTAGTGCCAGGAGAGTTCAGTGCCTGGCACTGAGCAAATGCCCCCACTGTTGTTAGTCTTCATTGCTTATTAACAATTGGAATTAACATGACCGGACACAGGTTTCCTGGTGGGGGAACATCCCAAGGCCGGCCCACCCTGCTCCCCGGCCCCTGCTGGAGGCAGTGCTTCTGCTTCCAACGCCTGCACTGACACGGCTCCTGGCCCGGCCAACGTGTATTCATGCTGTCTTCTCAGGGGTGAGCAGCCACCTTCGTGTGGTAGATGATCTCAGTGTGATCTGGAGTTCACAGATGAGGAAGCCGAGACCTAGGGAAGTTCAGATACCTGCAGTTAGTTTCTGTGGGGCTGGGTTTCTCACTGGGGCCTGTCAAGTCTCTCTCACTGCTCTCAGTTCAAAGTCTAAATTCTTAGGATGCCTCTAGGACCCCTACAACTTGATCTCAGAACTCTGTCCCTTGCTTGTCACTGCTCCAGCCATGCTGGTTTTTTATCCTTCACGCATGTTCTTCTTCCGACCCCAGGGCCTTTGCACATGCTGTTCCTGAAGCCTTGCATGCTGTTGCTATAACCCTCCCATTTTCTGGTTAATGGTGCTGCACCCTTCAAGTCTCAGCTTTACTGTCACTGCCTCAGAGAAGCCTTCTCTGATTCCCAGACTTGGCCGGATCTCCCATGAACATTCTCAAAGCCAACCCTGTCTTCTTTTTCCTTACTCTGACTACCTGATCTTTTCTGGTTCATTGGCAAATCCCTCATTACACAGTGAGCTTCCCAAGAGCAGGGATAAGGGAGCCTTTTTCTTACTCTTTTCACCCTGCTATATAAAAAAAAATACCAGAGACTGGGTGGCCTAGCAACAACAAAAATTTCTTTCTCACAGTTTTAGAGACTGGGAAGTCCAAGGTCAGGGCACTGGCAGGTTCAGTGTCTGGCGAGGGCCCGCTTTCTGGTTCACAGATGGTGATCTTGCTGTATCCTCACACCACAAAGAGGTGAGGGAGCTCTCTGGAGTCTCTTTTATGAGTGTTGATCTCATTCAAGAGAGCTCCACCCTCATGACCTCATCACCTCCCAAAGGTCCCACCTCCCAACACCGTCACACCGGGAGTTAGGTTTTAACACAGGAAATTTGCAGGGACACGAGCATTTAGTTCATAGCAGCTCTGTTCATGATGAGTCAGCAGTGCTCAGCACACAGTAGGAGTTCATGGACACTGCTGAATAGACATGTACGTGACTGCGTCATCACAGACCTAGTCCACCGGGCCGTCCATCTCATGAACAGTAATTCTCAGCTGATGTATTCCAGGCTTTTGCCAACCCCGAGGACGCTCAGAGACACGGAGGCCTCCAGTATTGCCGGAATGACCCAGATGTGGAACGCTGCCTCAGGCAAGTACCCTTGGCCCTTGGCCAGATCACAGCCTGCCCTTTCAAACCCTCTTCTGAACATGGGGCACTTGGAGGATACCCAGGGGCCAAGATCTTCTGCCTTCTGAATCCTCTTAAACAGTTTTCATTTATTCATTGATTTCATTTCCAGTCAAGTATTAGTTAAGAAAAGAAAAGTTAGGAAAAGTATTGTAGTACGTCCTCATGGTTCAGGATGACAGAGTTAGAAAAGGTTGTTCAGTGGGAATTCGTTCAGTCCGTCTGTAACCTCTGACCTGAAGAATCTGCTCTCGAGGGACTGGTGCTGTTACCAGTGTCTTATGCACCTTCTTGGAGAAACTTCTCCTGCATTTACAACACACACGCTGTGCTTTCTCCTCTGTATCCCCAAAGGATCACCCTTTACCCGCTGATTTATACCGTGGGCTTTTTTTTAATGTGACAACAGAAATTGTTTCATATCAGCCTATACAGGGGCCTTGTTCATTACATCGATGCCATAGTATTTATGCCGTTTCTCTGCAGAATGGATGGTCCGTAGTTGATCCAGCCTCTTCCCCTCTGATGGCATTTAGGCTAAGTCTTTCTCTGTTACGAACAGAGTGCATCAAAACTTCTTTCCTTTGCCTTTGTGTGTACATGTGAACAAACCTGCCGGTCGCAATCAAATGGTAAGAAATACTGTCTAATAGTGCCTACGTCCACTCCCGCCACTGGTGTGTGAGATGTGTCTCCACGCTCCTGCCAACTCAGTGGATCCGTCTTTGGCCGGGTCCCTGTCAACGTGACGGGTGAAAATGTATGTCCCTTTTCACTTTTGCGGTGCGTTTCTTCCTTCCTTCCTTTCTTTTTTGGCTGGGCTGGGTCTCTGTTGCTGCGCGTGGGCTTTCTCTAGTTGTGGCTAACCCCAGGACCACCAGGGAAGCCCCTTTGCTTTGCATTTTCGAGTGAAGCTGAACATCTTTTCGTAGGCTTAGCTTTCCCCAGTCCATCAAAAACAGGTTTTTCTTATAGAGATCAGAACTATTCATTACAGTTTGGGAATATTGGAAACGTGTAGAGGATAAGGGGAAAAACCACTCACAATTCCAATCACTGCTGACATGTTCTCCTATCTCCTCTTTGCCATCTGTCTAAATATTTTTCATAGCATAACGTGTGCATTGTACACCTAATTTGGGGTTCTGCGTTTTTTCAGATAACGTTACTTCATGAACACTTTCCATGTCAGTAAATACTACTTAAAAAGTGATTCTTAAGAAAGAGCTGTGTAGGGAGTTCCCTGGTGGTCTAGTGGTTAGGACTTAGTAGTTTCACTGCGGTGGACTGGGTTCAATTCTCGGTCAGGGAGCTGAGATCCCACCAGCCTCACGGTGCGGCCAAGAAAAGAAAGGGGCTGTGTAAAATTCCATCAGATGTTAATTTCACATAGCTGGTCTCAGTGGGTATTTTGGCAGTTTCCTCTGCTGGTTTACACCAACAGGCTGGAGAACCAGGAGGAGGCCCTCCCCAGGGATGGGGATTATCAGTGGAGTGGAATGGGGATGGGAAGGATGGGCAGCTTAGACAGGAGGGAGACAGAGACAAACCCTCACATGGTTCTTATCACATTCGCATGAGTCACAGGCAGACATGGGTGGGACAAAGCAGTAAAAATAAGAGATTCTCTTACTGAAAGAAAGTCAGTGGGGTTTTTCCTTACATTTTTCTTGGCCATTGAAAATGACACATGTACTTGCGTTTTTTTTTACGTTACAGAAATGCATAGTATAGAATTGCTATTTCACCCTTTCTAATGTAACTAAGGGCTTCCCTGGTGGCTCAGTGGTAAAGAATCCACCTGCAATGCAGGAGACATGAGTTCAGTCCCTGGGCCGGGAAGATCCCCTGGAGAAGGAAATGGCAACCCACTCCAGTATTCTTGCCTGGAAAACCCCATGGACTGAGGACCCTGGAGGGGCTACAGTCCAGCTGGGTCACAAAAGAGTTGGATACAACTTAGCGACAACAACAATGTACCTACAGGATACAGTCCTTCATATGAGTTCCATCCATCTGTCCGTCCATCTGTTTGTTCATTCCACATTTAATGAGCACTTCCTAAACGTCGGGGGCCTCCCTGGTAGCTCAGCTGGTAAAGAATCTGCCCACAATTCGGGAGACCTGAGTTCAAGCCCTGGGTTGGGAAGACCCTCTGGAGAAGCGAAAGGCTACCCACTCCAGTATTCTGGCCTGGAGAATTCCATGGGCTGTATAGTCCATGGGGTCACAAAGAGTCGGACACGACTGAGCGACTTTCACTTCACTTCCTAAGTGTTACGTACTGGGCTAAGCACTAGTTGTACTTTGGTGAACAAAGGCCTGACCCATCATGATAATCCATACGTGACCCTCACGCCACCTGGTTATGGGGGAGGGAGTGATTAGTGGCAGGGACAGCAGGCTGCCAAGACTGTGTATACCCTGAGCCAGCTCAGAACATCCACCCAGAGGAGTGTTTGTCTTCTCCCAAGGTGTGAGAGCTCTGCGTAGCAAAGCTTACTTGTGGCACAGTAGTTACACAGGTTCCTGAGTGCTTTATTTCTACTGGCTGTAACCATGCCAGGGAGAGACCACACACCTGCCTGGTGCCAAGACACCACCAACCAGCACCCGCCCCCTCCCCCCCCCCCCCCCCCGCCACACACACAATTTAATTTTTATTTCTGAACAAAAGGACCCATTATCTACAATTGTTGGTTAGTCACTAAGTCATGTCTGACTCTGTCCACTGGATTTCCCAGGCAAGAATACTGGAGTGGGTTGCCATTTCCTTCTCCAGGGGATCTTCCTGGCCCAGGGAACGAACTCGTGTCTCCTGCATTGCAGGCAGATTGTTTACCACTTGAGCCCCTATTGTCTACTGTACGAATGCACAAATGGCTGAAATTCAGTTCAGCACTTTTTGAGCACCTCTTATCTAATAATGTTTTCTATAATTCTGTGAGTGTTTATTGGGGACCTTCCATGGACTGGTATTTATTGGGACTTACTATGCCAGACCTGGGGGCTCCTTACTTCACAAAACATCATGAAACCTCAAGGGTACAGAGAATCACACATCCTGCCATCTGCTACCAGAGAACTGGCTGGAACCTGATGGGAGATGCCCTGGAAGCAAACGTGAGTTAAATATTAGACCAAGGCTTTTAGTGCAGCCGGGCCCACCTTCTACACAAACAGGAAAACACCTAGGCCCTGGTTCTTAGAGCACAGATCTGCCTTGTGGAGGAGTGTAGGCTGGAGCCCAGATGTGAACCCCACTCTAGGGGAAGTCGGAAAACAGATTTCAGGGAAAGTTTTGAAACCCAGGCTCATCCTTTTAGTGATTCCCTATTAAGTTTCTCTGGTTTTCCTGGTAGCTGAGCTGGTAAAGAATCCGCCTGCAATGCAGGAGAGTCCAGTTCGTTTCCTGGGTCGGGAAGATCCCCTGGAGAAGGGATAGGCTACCCACTCCAGTATTCTTGGGCTTCCCTGGTGGCTCAAACAGTAAAGAACCTGCCTGCAGTTCGGGAGACCTGGGTTGGATCCCTGGGTTGGGATGATCCCCTGGAGGAGGGCATGGCAACCCACTCCAGTATTCATGCCTGGAGAATCCCATGAACAGAAGAGCCACAAAAAGTTGGATACGACTGAAAGACTAATACTTTCACTTTTCATTGAAGTCTGGCAATGGGTCTTTTGACCAAATTCTGAGTTTGTGTGAATGCAACTGGTGAGGGTGGGTAGGGCAGGGGGCTCTCTAAGTGGTCCCGAGAAAAGAAGACAATAAGCACCTGACCCAAACTTTGGGATAGTTCTGATTATCTGGAGTGTATAGACATCATCTGAGTGAACTGGTTTGTCAGGAGATTGGGTCCCGACATCTCTGCATTAGAAGCCGCTTAAGACACTACCCAGCACATTATTTGTGGATGGTGGACAGAGGCCCAGAGACAGAGAGACTCGGGCAAGGCCAAGTGTCTAATGAGTACCCAGCGAGCTGCAGGCTGCAGGCCTCGCACACTTCCTCCCCCGCCCCGGTGCCATAAAATGCTTTTTATTAATTTGGCCTGTCCGTCTGAGGGCGGTTGGGAGTCTGGCAAAACCAAGAGGGGAAATTAGCTTTAGCAGTTGCGTCCAGTACAGGGCTGGTGATGGCGATGATGACAAAGAGGGAGACAGCTAAATCAGGGCAAAGCTACTCCTTGCCAGGGGCCCTGCCTGGTGGCTCAGTGGTAAAGAATTCCCCTGCCAATGCAGGAGACACAGGTTGGATCCCCGGATCGGGAAGATCCCCTGAAGAAGGAAATGGCAATCCATTCCAGGATTCTCTCCTGGGAAATCCCATGGACAGAGGAGCCTGGCAGGCTGCAGTCCATGGGGTCACAAAAGAGTTGAACATGACTGAGTGACTGAACAGCAACAAGCTCAGTGCCAGGCAGGGTTCTAAGCACTTACTAGGGACCAACTCAGTCCACTTCGCAGTAACCTTCCAAGGGCGGAACTGGTAGCTGTAGAGGTCTGCCACGGCCACATCGCTCGTGACGGCTAAGCTGCCATTGAGCCCAGGCCGTCAGATATGGGCTCTGCCCTCCTTGCAAGAATGCAGTTTAACTCTATTTTATATCTGCCTTTAAAACGAAGCAGCTTTTACCTTGTATCAACCTGACTCCCAAGAAATCATCTGTGTGGATAGAGAGCGGGCCTGACGTAAAAGGAGAGAGCTGGCTGGCTGCCAGCTGCCATCCCTGCCCAGGAGGGGCGGGGTGGGGCGGAGAGGGGGACAGGGCCCTCTCCCCACCCGTCACCTGATGCAGTAAAGTGCAGCTAGTGTTGCAATATCTGGTGAGGGGAAGGGGCCGGCCTGATGCTGCAGGAGGTCACGCAAGTCCAAAGCAGGAAAATGCTTTGAGCGATCTTCACCTTAAAAAAAAAGTGGTATTGGAATGACACGTTTTTGCCCAAGCATCTGTCTGGTACGTGACTCTCCCCATGTCTCTCTGCTCAGATCCTGGGGTGGGAGGAGGGCGTGAGTTACCTTGCCTCATCCAGCTGATTTCCCCACGTCTCCTCCATCCTTACCACTTCTGGCTTCGCCAGGGTCCCGATGTGGTATTCAGTGTACCAGAGGGAGGAGGATGGGAGACTGGGGACCCCAGGGGTCGAAGGTCAGAGCTGAGGGGCTTTATCAGCTCCCAGGTGCCTCTGCTCCCTTGAAGGTGACCCCCTGAGTCCTCTAGTGCCGAATGCGGGTGCCAAGAGGTGGGGCTGCTCCTCCTTTCCTATGCCTCCTCCCCACCCTGGGCCCCCTGATTTCTTTTTCTCACCTGTGCTTGGGGTTTGGCCAAGGATCCTCTCAACAGCTTTCTGAGAAGTGACTCACTCTTAAAGTGTAAATGCCTCTTTTAAGGAGAAGTGTCTGAATGAATGGGTCTCATATGCTAGCTATGCTTTTCCTGAAACTTTCCCAGAAACGTCCAGGATGACAAAAATACCAGCTGGCGCCATCTCATGAGTCACCTGTGGGAGGCAGACCACATTCTGAGACACACAGACTTCACGTGAAATAGGTTCTCCGAGGTGTATGTGGGGAGGTTGTTGTTACACAGCTCTTTCTCCATAGCATGGGATGATTTTAGAGCCACAGTTGCTGCCTCTTCCCAGATAACACAAAGGACTTGTTCAATTGATTAAGGAACTGGAGTGGCCCCCATCCTCAGTTCCCCCCCGCCGCGCCCCCCATTTTGTCCCTGAAGCCAAGACCCAGCCAGCTTCTTTCATGTGGGCACCCAGCAGTATTTCCCCCAGCTGGTGAGACCGGCCCTGCTATAGACTTGTGTTCCCTGGGGCTGGGTTCCAAGGTTGGGCTCTGTGAGATAAGAAGGAAGACTCTTGTTTGGTTCAGGATATGGGGACAGAGACTCCAACTGCTGTGTCCCAAGTTTGACCTAAGAAAGATCCAGGCCCTGATGAGTTTATGGGAGCTTTTGTACGTCCAGATTGAATTCCAGACCCGTTACTCTGCTTCTTGAGGGCTTTCTCCCCCGCTTATCTTGATCCTGCCTCACTCCCTCTTGTGACCACATTCCAGACACGCGTGGAATGCTCACTTACTAGGCCTTGAACACACTCTGCCCATTCCCGCCTCAGGGCCTTTGCACGTGCCCATCCTTCTCCCTGGAGAGTTCGTTCCTGCACAGATGGCCCCTCATCTTTCAGGCTTTACCAGAAATGCCTCTTTCCCTGACCACACCCAGCCTAGCCATGCTGCAGAGACCCCTGTAGCCCTGGGCTGCGGAGGGCTCCTCCTCCCCACCCTGCCCAGTTCCAAGCATCCACATACCATGGCCCTTGGCTGAGACTCTCCTTGCAAGAGTGGGACGGAAGAGCAGGACCACAGCAGGTCCCCACTTAGGGGCAGTTGGGCTGGGCCTGGCTTGCTGGTGCAACCTTGGTGAAACCTTCCAGCTGAAAGGCTTGGAGAAGGGGCTTCGCTTCCAGCCTCATCTCCACGCCTCACACATGTGGCCTTTCCTCAGGGGAGGTCATGGCTCGGGCACTGTGTTCCTGTTTATTTGCGCCTCCAACATGCCATCTCTGGCTTCAGTCTCTTGCTCAGCCTCTAATTTATGGGACTCGACCTCCCTCCTCAGAGGAAGCTGCCCATTAGCAGGAGTCATGGAAAATGTAAACTGACTCTTAGCAGAAGTGGATGAGTTTTCTTTGTTGGTCATTTTTTTATGGCCTGGTTATACACAGCCACCCCCACGCTCACTCCCATCACCGTGCATACACACACACTTGATCATTTTAAAGAAAGAAAGAAGCAGGGTAGCACAGAGGAAACAGCGTCACTACTGCCCAGCGATTGGCTGGCTCTGTGAGTGGAAGTTGTTACTGTTATTCCTGAATCCCTGAGAGGAGGAAGGGTTTGCTTAGATTTAGGGGCAGAAGACAGAGCCAGGCGTGGATGTCAGACATGTGCTCTTTGCCTGTCCTACTGGGGAGGAACCTGCATTCAGAAGGAAGCGGCCTCAGAAAAGCCCTGCCTTGGGGAAGTACACAGCATGGGCTGGGGAGTTCCTTGGTAGTCTAGTGGTTAGGATTCAGTACTTTCACCACTGTGTCCTGGGTTCAATTCCTGGTCAAGGAACTGAGATTCCATAAGCCACATGGTACAGCCAAAATTGGGGGGGAAAAAAAAAAAAGATCAGGGGCTGGAGGCAGACCTAGGCCCCACTCCAGCTCTCACGCAACCCCACTGAGCCCCACTTTTCCCTGCTGGTGTCCAAGGCCAGAGGGGAGGACAGGGGAGACCATGTCAGGCGCTGGGTCCTGGCGGGCCCTGGGGCTTGGTAGGAGAACCCAAGCAGCAGCCCTTCGTGGCTCCCAGGCCTTTAACAGGGCTTCTCGCAGGCACCAGCTTGGAGTCACAGTCCCCGTCTGCCTCTGGGGTACCTCCTTGTCCCCGCCACAGTGGACATCAGTCTGGTATGCCAGAGATGATCCCCAGGGGCGCAGGGCCTTTGGGGGCAGAGGGTCCCAGCATCCAGGACATTCTCAAAGCTGACACCTGGCTGACTGCACCGCTTTGCCTTCTCAGAGCCCACCGGAACGACATGGAGACCATCTACCCCTTCCTGTTCCTGGGCTTTGTCTACTCCTTCCTCGGACCGACCCCCTTCATCGCCCGGATGCACTTCCTGGTCTTCTTCCTGGGCCGCATGGCACACACCGTGGCCTACCTGGGGAAACTGCGGGCGCCCACCCGCTCCCTGGCCTACACCCTGGCCCAGCTCCCCTGCGCCTCCATGGCCCTGCAGATTGTCTGGGAGGCAGCCCGCCATCTGTGACCAGCCGTGGACGCCACCTTGGCCGCCAGACCACTGGCCACGAGCCACCGGGGCTGAACCTGGAGGACCGATGGCCCCTTTGAGATTGTGACAGGCCCCGGGGCCGGGTTTCCTGGTGACTGGCTGAGCACACGATCTTGGGCCCAGGGGGCCTGTGTGTGTTTGCCCGTGTGTCCCCTGGATTCCTGGGTGAAGCGGCTGATTTGGAACTGTTTAGAGATGGACTGTCACGATTGATAGAAAATTCTTCCACTGTAAAAACCTCCCTCCCTCCCTCCTCCTCCCCAACGGAACAGAGACTCAGTTCATGTTTTGGAACCTAACGACCTTCTGAATCCAGGGATGTAATAAATGAGGAGTTCTCACCTCCACCGCAGAGATTCTGGTTCAGCTGGTCGAGAGGGGAGCCTGGGCATCTGCATTTTTTGAAAGCTCCCTTGAGAGTCCCAGCAATGGTGGGGTCTGGGTACCGTTGCCAGTTCTCTCTCCAGGAGGGCCCAGGACAGGCAGGATGTGAATTTCCCTTAGGATGGGAGTTGAGTGGTTGGGGGTAGGGTTGTGTGCCTTCGTGCCGCTGACACTTCCCTGTGATCCGGCCACATTCCTTGGCTGGACGTTGCTATCCTTGGCACAGGTGCTGATTGGGAGGGCCCACCAGGAAGGCTGGCCTTCTCTTCCTGACAGCGCTGTCAGTCAAGAATGATGGGCTTTGAAGGACCAACCGCTAGAAGAAATGTTCCGGCTCCTTCCGTATTTGTGAGGTTTGAAAGCCACCGCCGTGTCCCTGGACTCGCTCTAAGACCGTGTGGGTTCAGTCGCTGATGAACTGTCTGACCAGCTCAGCGCCTTGGCTGCTGCTTCCTGGCCATCCGCTGCTGTCCAGGCTGGCCAAGGATCTGGCTCCCTGGACACTTTTGTGGGTTTGTGTCTGGGGCAAACACACAAACACGCCCAGACTAGGGCGTTACACCACACAGAATGCAAGCCGACTCCTGGGAGACACTCACTCCACCTCCTGCCACGGGCAAGGAGGAGGGGCGCTAGGCCAGCATTTTGGCAGAGGAGAAAACCAAAGCTCAGAGTGGACTCCCTGCCGTGTGGGATCAGCTCTGAACCCAGCTTCGGTCTGGCTCCCAAACCGGCTCTAACCACTGCGCCCTCCAGCCTCACTTTCCACAACCAACCCCACCCCCACTCCCAGCACTGCTCCTTTCTTCTAGGATCTGGGGACGCCCCCTCCCACCACCCTGCAGCCCCTGAACTTCTGCCCCGGAGGACTGACGGGCTTGCCGAGTAGGGCGGCAGGATAGAGGCGGGCCTCCCTGGGGACCCCAGGCCTCCCAAGAATTCTGAGGCCCCTCTTCCGGCCGCGCTGGGAGCTGCCAGTGGGTAACACTGCCCCCTGGTGGTGAGATGAGCCTCTGTTCAGGAAAAGGGAAAAAGTGAAAGTCGCTCAGTGGAGTCCGACTCTTGCGACCCCATGGACCATACAGTCCATGGAATTCTCCAGGCCAGAATACTGGAGTGGGTAGCCTATCCCTTCTCCAGCGGATCTTCCCGACCCAGGAATCGAACCGGGGTCTCCTGCATCACAGGCGGATTCTTTACCAACTCAGCTATCAGGGAAGCCCCAAAATATTTATATTATTATTATTATCAGCTGTGTGGAGTCTTCATTAAAGTGCATGGGCTTAGTTGTACCACAGCATGTGGGATCTTAGGTCCCCGACCTGGGATCAAACCTGCGTCCCCTGCATTGAAAACATGGGATCTAAATCACTGGACCGTCCCTTCAAGGGCTGCCACTGTACATCTGGGAAACAGGAAGGCACAGGCCCATGTGCAGTGCCTGCTGTCTGCTAAGCAGGGGCTGGGCGTGGTGTTCACAACTCTTTTTTCCCACTTGAAGCTTAAACGCATCCCAGGAGGGAGATATTTCTGTTTTTTGATGAGGAAAGGCTCTGAAAGGAACCACGACTTGTCCAGCATCTCTGAGCTGGGGTAGAACAGAGGCGCAGACCCAGTGTGTGCACTTGTATTTTAATATTTTCCCTTCTGGGGAAAGGGGCTGAGAAGGCAAAGTGCCCAGATGAGACCCGAGGGAGGAGGGCATCCGACACTCATGAGGAACGCATGACCCTGGAAATGGGTGAGGGGGCCGCCTCTCGGAGCTGCAGCGGCTGCAGCCCCTTGGGCCCTGGCCCCTCGGTCGCTGAGCTGTGACAGTGGGGCTGGGGGACAACGGGACGTCAGACAGTGACAACTCCAAGCACTCAACACCCTAGTAGGGGTTGGGCAGCGGGGGCCTCAGGAGGGCCTCTAATCCCTGCTGGGGAGGGGCTTCCTGGAGGAGATGGCAACTCACCTGTGATGGGGGTAAGTCAGGCTGTTTTTTTTTTGTGGGGGGGGCGGGTTGTCCAATCAGGTTGAGGAGACTGAGATACAAAGACAGCAGAACTCAGCCCCCTGAGGTCAGTGCCTGGGAAGTGGAGGGGAGGCGTGGGAGCGAGGGTGGGAGGGAAGGGAGGATGATGGGGCTTGTGGGGGGAGCTGTGGATGAGGAGGGGAAGGAGGTTAGAGGCGTGAGCAGCAGTGGGGCTCCTTTGAAGCTTTGAACCCTTGTTGTGGGGTTCCGGGACAGGCCGGCGTGGGCTTGGGGGTCTGGGTTTGTGTCCTAAGAGGGTCTCGGAGAAGGCATGTGGAGAGAGGGCAGAGAAGTGAGGTCAATAGCTGGGCAGTGGTCCTTGATCCCCAGCTGGCACAAATGGTGCCCGACTGCCTCTCCAGGAGCTGGGGGAGAGGGGAGCCAGGAGAGAGGGGCGTGCAGCCCAGCGGCATGGAGGGGCCACGCCAGGGTGCTGTCCAGAGGCAGCTGGCAGGAGCCAGGTGATTTTTCCAGGACAGACCCAACCCTGCAGGACTGGGGAAGGGCTGCAGGTGACCTCCGGGCAGCAGCTGCCCCTGTGCCCACACACCCAGGCCCACGAAAGCCTGTGTCCGTCTCCTGGGCAGCAGTGGGTGAGACAGGTGAGGCAGGTGGGGGTCTGCTGACCAGTGCTCAGCCCCAGGCCATCCTGGGCACCAGCGCCAGTTGCCCTCAGGCCCCGGCCTGAGTTCCTCTGACTTCGCTCTCACCCTCCCGTACTCCGCCTGCACGTGAGACTCCCACCTTCCTCCTGGCCCTGGGCGGGGGCGGGGGGGCTAGTAGAGCAAAGCAGAAGCTGTGTGGAGGGTGGGGCTGTGCGGAGCCTGGGGGCTCTGGAACCACGGCCCAGGGTGCAGGCAAGGACTTTGGGGCACAGTCCGCGCCTGGAGACACAGGGCTGCCCCTGGTTGGGGCTTGATGTCTGGGGGGGGCATCCTCTCCTTGGCTCTGAGTCAGGTGAAGGCCCCGAGCAGGGCTGGGATGTCACACAGACCCCAGGATCACAGGGCCCTTGGGCTGCGAGTTGAGGACGTCACCTCAAAATGTTGCCAATATGGTTTAATGCAATAGAAACACCCCCCCACCCCCATCCCAGGACACACCCATTCTGAGAAAGCCCACGCCAGGTGATGGCTGGTGGGCCCCAACTGGACTCCCCAGTCTTCTAGGAGGCTCCTTAGGGGAACTGCTGGGGCTCCCTCATTTAATGGATTTCGTGGCTCTGGCCTTCAAGAGTACGTGGTATTTGGTACGTGGTACCCTGGTACGCGAGGGACTTGGAGGAACAGGCCAAGATGAGAGGACAAAGGGGCTGGTTTTCAGCCCTGGAGGCAGGAACAGAACCTGGGGTCCCCCTTGGAAGGTGGAGCCCAATCCCCACAGCATTAAGGGCTCCCAGGATGTCTGTGCGTGTCCCAGGAGGCCACTGGCTTCTGGGGCCAGAAGCTTGTGTGTGCCAAGCCCTCTGATGGCTTCTTGCCCCTCAGAGGGGGCTGGCAAGCCCCCGCAGCATCTTCCTTCTTCCTTGTCCACCTCTCCTCTAGAATGCACGCTCTGGGGGAGCAGAAACTTGGATCCGTGTCGTTCCCTGTGCCCCTGTGTCCCCAGTTCTTGTAAGAGCACTTGGCTTCTAGGGCGTGTCTATTAATGAATGATGGTGTGTAAAATAAATGTGTGTGTGTGTGTGTGTGTGTGTGTATACACATAGTATAGACATGGGGATTCAGAACTGGCTTTATCCTGGATGGAATTCCACAACAGAAAAATGTGGATTGAGGGTGTTTGGCAGAGGAGAGATGCCGTCGGTGTGTCACAGATGTGATGTCATCTGTGCTCAGGGGCTCAAAACCTGACCCTTTTGTCATCGTTTCAGATTTTCCTTAATAATACATCTGCGCTTCCTTCTGGGGCTTTCGATGGTCCATACCATGAACTTTAACAGCTCCCTGGCCTTCCATCATCCCGGGTGCCCTCATCATTTATTTATCTGCCCTTATTGTTGGATAATTAATTATCTAAGCTGCATCAGCATAAGCGATGCTTTTGTGGGCACTTTCGAACATAAATCTCTGGGCCAATCTATTGTTTTCAGGTACGTCACTAGAAGTAAAATTACTGGGCCAAAAGGCATGCCTGTTTTTGAGGCGTGTATATATTGTTCTCCAAAAAGATGGTTCCAATTTGAATAGGGTTCTAAAAAGAGTTTTTGTCAGTTTTTAGTACCCCAGTAGGGAAATGCACAAGTGTGCATAGAGACCACCCACAATCCACCTCCCTGAGAAAACAGCAGTTCATGCTATGACTTTCCAGATTTTTTAACTATGCTTATTAAATAAACATACAAACTGTATGTAAAGTATATAATATGCATATACTTTTATGCATATTAAACACATAATATTTATACTTTATATATTACCTCCCTTCCCCAGAGATCCTGCTGTGGCCACCCAAGAGACAGTGGTTGCTCCTCTTGGTCTCTGTGCCCATCAAGAAGATGTCGAGTAGCTTCATTTTTTTTAAGTTTGAATTATGAAAATAATAGGGCTGTTCTTTCCATTTTCTGAATATAAAATTAAAACATTGGATTATTCTGTTTCTTACTACACACATCTCCCCAGACGTGCGGATGGGCCTGCCGTCTAGAATTTAACTTGCTTTTTAAAAAAATGTATTTATTTTTGGCTGTGCTGGGGGGACCTTTCTCTGGTTGTGGCGAGCGAGGGCCACTCTCCAGCTGCAGGGAACGGGCCCCTCGTTGCAGTGGCTCCTCTTGTGGAGCCCCGAGGCTAGGGCACTCGGGCTCAGCAGTTGCGGTTCCCCGGGCTCCGGAACACAGGCTCAGTAGCTGTGGCACTTGGACTTAGTTGCTCTGCAGCACGTGGGATCTTCCCTGACCAGGGATCGAACCTGTGTCTCCTGCATTGGCAGGTGGATTCTCCACCACTGAGCCTCCAGGGAAGACCCTTAACTTGCTTTTTTTTTAAAAAAAAAATTACCCTCCAGAGAATACATTTTCACTGGAGGAGGAGGACTGGGTGGGCAGGATGTTGCTGCAGGGGGAGTGTGGGAGGAGGGGGGCTGAGTTGTCGGGATTGTCTGAAGAATCTGGAGTAGGAACAAGAGGGGTTTAAGGCTGGACATGGAGAGCAGGGCTTCATGCCAGGACCTCAACACCTGATCTGGGTAATGAAACCTTGTTGGGACGGTCCTGGGGGTCCCCAGGAGGCTTTAGGCAGGAGAGAGACATGATCAAGGCTGTCTTTTAGGGCAGCTAATCTGTCAGTTTATGCAGAATGGCCCAGAAGGTGCTAAGATGGCAGGTAATTTGAGCAGAGGCTTCAGGTCTGTGTCATGGGTCTGAGGTCCTTTGGGTATGCCATGGGTAGAGAGAAGCCAAGCTCCAGTGGACTTCCAAACTCTGTCTCCATCTGCGTTAGCTTTTGATGTTGGGTCTTTTGATGCTGGGTCACGAGTTGCCACAAACACAGCAGCTGAAAACAACACCCAGAGACTTCCCTGGAGGTCCAGTGGTTATATTCTGCTCCCACTGGAGGGGGCACAAGTTCAACCCCTGGTCTCCTGGTTGGGGAACTAAGATCCCACAAGCTGTGTGGCATAGCAAAAAGAAAAAAAAAAAAAAAGAAAGCAACAGCCATTTATGATCTTACAGTTTCTATAGGTCAGGAGCCTGGGCACAACTTAACTGGGTCATCTGCTCAGGGTCTCACAGGCTGCAGTCAAGGTCCCCAACTGAGGTCTCATCTGGAGTGCAGTGTCCTCTTCTGAGCTCTTTCAGATGTCAGCAGGATTGGTTTCTTGTTTGTTGCTCAAGGCTAGAGGGAGCCTCCCTCTCTGCTCTGAATCTCTTCTTCCAGGGAAGACCTGGACTCTCTTTTAAAGGGTTTACCTGATTAGGCCAGGCCCACCCAGGGCAATCTCCTTTTTGATCAAAGTCAACTGAGTAGGGACCTTAATCACATAAAGTCAGAGATTTCACCCCTACCCAAGCGGAGGGTATGACAAAAAGTGTGTCTGCCTGGGGTGGGAATCATGGGGCCATTCTAGAATTATGCCATCCACACTCCTTTTTCAAGGGCACCTTCTGAGTTCAAGGTGCCCACTCCTGACCCCTCATATCCCAAGTTCAATCCATTCCCACTTCTTCTAAGATGTGAGCTAAATGTTAAGAAGCTCTCAATACACTCTTCCCACTCTTCCACTTTCAGTGGAGAAGGGAATTCTTGATAATCACAAGCTTCAGGACCTGGAGGACTCCCAGTGGGCTAACAGGAGTGGAGGGGAGAGCTTCAGATGGGGGCTACTCATCAACAGTCGCTGAAAAGACAAGTCCATCTCTGAACTGAGGCACGATGAAAGCGACATAAAAGGGGAGAAAGCGCTTTTTTCCTCCTACTTCAAAGAGCTACTTCTCTAGCTGGGACGTTCACATTGGCCTGCTTGTTTTGTTTCCCTGTGAGGTTATTAATCTCATTACAGAAAACATGGAGACAAGTGAATTGTGAGCCATTATAAAGTATTTACATTCTGGTTTGGGTCTTCCCAGATTTTTTACATTGCATGTACGAAAATGTATGACAAACATCTTGGCACACATTGCTACCGCCCCTCCCCGCCCCCTCCCCCTTACTTTGGATTATTTTTTGAAGTAGGGCTTATAGAGAAGGGATCACTGGGTGAAAGTGTGCAAGCGTTTTTGAGGCTGTTGGTACATTTTCCGAAAGGCTTGTGTTGATGTTTATACAGGGACCCCGGCTGGTGATCTGGGACTTGCTTGTTACTTTGTCTTCGGGTCAGGAGCCTGGGCCAGCTCTGGCGATCTGTGTGGGAGAGAGCCCTGCTTCTCCCCGCTTTGCGTCTGGCGGGAGAACAGACACAGAGCTCCCCACAGCGCCCTCCAGGGGCCAGCAGCAAAAGCGCAGGAGCTGAGGGTGCCGTGTTGCTTTGGTGCAGGCACCGCCCCCCGCAGCTGTGCCCACGGAGTGTGTGCTTGGAAGGGGCAAAGCGGAGAGCCAGACTCTCTGGGCAGGGAAAGCCAATTTTACTGCAGGACGGGGAGTATGTTGACTTCCTCAAACTCCACCCCTCGCTCTGTATTGTTCCACCAAAAACACCCAAAGCGCTTGTTGATGGAAGGTAACTCTGTGCCAACAACACTGTGAGGTGGCTTCTGTCGTCACCCCCATTTTACAGAGGGGGAACACTGAGGCCGGGAGAGGTGCCTCACCTAAGGTAAAACTCTGGTCTTTATTTCTCAGGTTTTGGGTCTGGCAAGGAGAGCCAGAGACTGCCTTTCCTTCCATCTCTCCCTCTTTCTCTCAAGTGCCCTTCTTTCAAACAGAAACAGAAGCTGAGGCACGCCATGCCCTGTCCCAAGCCTGCTTGGCCAAATGGGCAAAGGGGAGGCGGAGGGAGGAGGATTCCAAAGTCTCCCAGCCTGGGACGGGGGCCTCGGGTACCTTAGCCTCATGGAAAAATTATATCCCTGGATGGTTGCCCAGGGGGCTGCCCACGCAAGCCCTGTAATTAGGGCTAAAATAGTGACAGCGATGTTGGAATATATTTTCTTTCACAAGGAGGGCCCCGGTGCTCCCTCCCTCAGCTCCCCAGAGCTGCATGTGTAAACGATTAAGCTAGTTTGTTTTTTCTAGAGTGCTGGGGAGGAAGTGACATTGACATCCTTGCGGCCTGATGGCAGGGCCAGCGACTCTGTGGGAACCAGGCCCATGGCTCTCTCTGAACCTGGTCTCGGGACCCACCTTTCCAGGCCCTAGCGGGAGCTCTCCACCCAGTGAGTGGAAGCCCCCCGGCCGGTGGGAGCCCATCTCTGCAGCAGGCAGCCCCAACCTGGCGATGCTTCACAGCCGCTCCCTTTGGACTGAAAATAGAAAAACCAGACGTGCCTCTGTCTGAACTCCGGAGCGCTGCCCAGGACCTGGGCGGGCTCATCCACTTGCTCACGACCAGTCCAGTGCTTCTGGGAGGAAAGAGGCCACTTTTCCTGGCTGCCCATGAGGGCACAGCTCTGGACCCTGTGTGCTGGCCCTAGGCTGGTGCAAATCCCTGGGGCAGGAGGGCGGTAAGCTCCTTGTGAGGGAGACCCTGCTCAGACCAGGACGGCCCCAGTGCTCGTTGGGTGGAAGGACACTGATGAGCCCTTCAGTGGCCAGCAGGTGGCAGAAGAAGGCGGCTGGCTTCCTCCTGCCACCTCTACCAGGTGAGTCCTGCTTCCAGGGGCTCTTCCTCCCGGGCGCATCCATGTGTTTAAACCACATCCTGGCCCCCTGGCCTCCCCCTAGTCCAACAGCTAGTCATCAGCCTCTGTCTCTGCTGGGTCCAGGACGCCTCCTGGATCACCCGCTCTGTCCTCATCTGGTCCAGGCTGCTGCCCTCCTGACTGGACAGCCTCTGCAGGGGTGTGTCTGCCTCCACACAGAGTCCAAGGTGGGGAAAGGGGGTCCGTCTACCAAGCAAACTCCCTCCATGACGCCTCACTGCCAGGATGACATCTGCACTTCAGATCTGGCCACACAAACCCCACGTGAACTGGTCCCTGCTTCTGTCCATCTTCATCCTGCACGAAATCCAGACCCAGAACTGTCCCCCACTGGCCCAAAGAGGCAGCTTCTGGCCTACCACAGGGCCTTTACACATGCTGTTCCCCTTGCCAGAAACACTGTTCTCCCTCCCCTCTTCATCTTTCCAGGACACCTCCTCCAGGAAGCCTGCCTGGATGCCTTAGACGAGACTTGGGGCTCCCTGTGATTGAGATGGCCTCTGTAGCCAGGGATCCCATGTCAGTTCTCTGCTTTCTGCTCAGGGCCCTGCACACATCAAGAGTTTTACAATATTTGTTCAGTGAATGAATGGCAAATGGAGACCCAGAAATCACTTGCCCAAGGCAGAGGCCAAACTGAGCAAGAAGACACAGCTCTGACTGTCCCCCCCCCTTCACTCCCTATCCCTGTCCCCCATCACACACACATGGTCAGGGCACTGGTCTCTCCTTGCTCTGGCCCCTGTAGTCAGCTGGGCAGAGCCAGCTGCAGACATCAGCAGAATGGCCCTCCCCACGCCTTCAGCTGGAGCCGTGCTTCCCTCCGCTCATTGGCGGCACCCCCTACTACTGACCAGAGCCTCAGCCTCCCATCACAGTCACAGGGCGATGGTCCTGGGGGCCGTTGGCACATCTGAAGAGGGTGACACCCACCCCACAGGAACTGTGTTTTCATGGTGGAATTCCCAGTGGAAGATGGGGAAGAGTCTCTGGGGGTGAATTGGGAGATGGGGAAGGTCCTCACCTCACTTGGGGACGGTCACACCTTCTAAAACAAAAACGGAGACCGTTTCTTATGTTAGGATTGCCACGTGGCTTTGCCCTGTTCAGGGTCACCTAGAAGATGCAGCCTGTGGCGAGGATGCCGGCCCTTTGGGGGTGCTTTGACACCATATGGGCAGGGTAGACTGGAGAAGTGGGGCCCATCCGTGGAGTCCAGCAGTGTGATGAGGGGCTGAGCCCCTCTGGGCCATTTGGGTGTCGGGAAGTATGTTCTGTGTTTTTCTATTTTTGGCCACGTCACATGGCTTGGTAGGATCTAGTTCCCCAATCAGGGATTGAACCTGGGAGATGGCAGTGAAAGCACTTAGCTCTAACCACTGGCGGTGTGCATGCTAAGTTGCTTCAGTCATGTCCTACTCTTAGAACAGTGGAGTGGGTTGCTATGCCCGTTTCCAGGGGACCTTCCCCACCCAGGGATCGAACCCATGTCTCTTATGTCTCTTGCATTGCCAGGTGGGAACCTACCACTGGCGCCGCCTGGGAAGCTCTAACCCCTGGACCCCCAGGGAATTCCCCTGGGAAGTGTTGTCTCACTTCCTGGGGGCTGGTTGCAGAAATGATCTCTTAACCTCCCTGGAGGCTATGCCCATCAGGAGGGGTGGCCTGGGACCAGGTGGAAAGGGCTGGCTTCAGACCACACCCCTCACTGCACACTTTTCTGCAGACTCCTGAGTGGCTGGTGGCACACAGGTCCTCTCTCACCCCCAGTGACCATCTGCGAAAGGGCAGGCTGGAGAACTTGGAGGAAGGGCTCTGGCGGTCTTGGCTGTTAGAACCACTCTGCCCTGTAAGCCCACCTGGGGCCTCCTCTCTGCACCCCCACTGTCTGGGCCATTTGCCCAGGCCCCTCCACAGCCAAAGGTCCAGGGGCACCCACACCTCCTGCATGTCCAGCAGCAAGGGCTTTAATTCCAGCCCCTGCTCCCACACCCACGCTGCCCCTGCCATAGGGTAGGGGAGACACCCCCTGCCCAGAGAGGGCTGGGATCCTGCCCAGAGTCACACAGCAGGGTTTCTCCCAAACACCTGGGTGTCAAGGGCTCCAGGGAAAGTCTCTGTCCTCCAACCCCACTCCCCACCCCTGGGGTCTGCAGGGTGATGAAGGACTTTTTCAGAATGAGGGACACAGATGAGGGAGCTGGCCCCCCAAAGCGGCCCCTCATTGGTTTGCTGTCCTGTCCGCCCTCCCGGCAATCTTTGGGGGCTTAAACAATTTCTTCTTTTTTTTATTTCTTACAGACAACAGCTTTTTGGCTTTCATACACCAAGTAAGTGAGGTCCTCGGTGAGCTGCTATTCCACCTTCTGGCCCAACCCCTCCAAGGATCAGGGGCCGAAGTCTCCAGCGGCCATGGATGAGGGGCTGAGCCAGGCTCCAGGCATCTCAGCAGCCTCTTGGGCCCAGGAGTCTGGGCTTCAGAGAAGGGCCAGCCAGGAGAGCCCACCCAGCCTGTCCTGGAGACAGGGGGCAGGAGAAGGTCACTTTCCTGCGCATCTGCCCTCTTTTCTGTTGTCATTAGACCAGGGGGGCACTGGGATCCTGGCGGAGCCGGCTGTCAGTTCACGGTGGGCACCTGGCTGTGATGCAGGCTGAACTCCTTGGCCTTGAGACGGAGACTGGCGATACTGTTGGCCATGCTGACCCCCGGGGTCGCGGGGCCTGAGCCTCCAGGGCTGTAGGGCGGCACCGTGCTGGGGGCGACACAAGACAGAAGGACGTCGGTGCTGCCCGGAGCTGACCACCCTGGCTGTCCGTCCAAGGACCCCAGCCTCTGGTCCTCTTTCTTTCCCTCCTCAGCTCACGGGCAGCCTTCCCCTGGGGCTGGAGGTGACCTGCGGCCGCAAGATTTAGGGCAGAGGCGGAAGGGCCCACGGTTGGTGCTGGGACCTGGAGCCGCCCCTGCAGGTTTGGGGTCATTCCTCACTGGACCAGGAGCTTCCTGCATCCTGTTCACCCCCCCAGCACCCGCCCGGTGCCTGGCACACAGCAGGATGGGGGTGGGATGAACACACACCTGTATGGAAGGATACCTCTTGATGGCTCTCCTGCCCCAGGTAAGGAGAGGGCAGGGAGGAGGTGGGCGGGCTGTGGGTCTAGCGTGGGCATTTCCAAGACTCAGACCCCACAAGCTGACCCACTGGACCTCCTGAGACCAGGGCTCCAGCAGAGCTGCTCACACAGCCTAAGGGGTGGACAGCACCCCTGGGAGTTGTGGGGTGCAAAACCCCAACTCTCCAGCACCCCCTCCCTCTCCTGCCCTGCCCTGCCACCTTTTCCCGCCTTTGACCAGGACAAAACTGCCCCAGCCCTTGCCTCCGGGTCCCAGCCAGGTCCCCGGGACTGGGAACCATCCTCAGGGGCCCTCCCGGCCTCCCTCCAGGATGACCGACAAGAGGTGCTGAGGCTCTCGCGCTAGCCTAGAAAGCTGCAGGGTTTCTTTCTTTTTTATTAAAAAAAATATTGATTTAGGAATTTATTTGGCTGCGTTGGGTCTTTGTTGCGGCATGCAGGCTCTTTTAGTTGTGGCTGTTAAAGTTCCGCTGAAGCTGTGGGATCTAGCTCCCTGACCAGGGATGGAACCCGGGCCACCGGCATTGAGAGTGCAGAGACTTAGCCACTGGACCACCAGGGACGTCCCAGAAACTGGCAGCTGTTCAGCTCCCTCAGGGTGACAGGGGTTCTCTACTCCCTCCAGACAGGTCTCATCTTGCCAGTCCACACATTTACAAATACACGTGCGTGCGCGCGGGCGCGCACACACACACACACACACACACACACACACACACACACACATTCTTACAACCTCTCCCATGCACAGTCACACGACTGCCCACACACCCCCAGTCCACGGAGGGCCTGAGCCCCTTTCAGAGTTCTCTGCAGAGCCTCGAGGGAATCTGGATCCTAAAACACCCTATGGGGGTCTCCAGGCTGCTGCCCGCCCGCCAACCCTGACCAGAAGCAGTTCCCACGCTCACCTGTAGGGGGAGGAGGCTGTCCAGGAGAGATAGTCCGGGCTCAGGGTGGTGGGCCGGGGAGCCACCGGCTGCTCGACAGCGGCCTCCTGACTGTAGGACTTGAGCAGCGAGGCCGAGCGGCTGGCCAACATGGCCCGCTCGTTTCTGCGGAACTTGGCCCGGCGGTTCTGAAACCAGACCTGGGGGTGGGAAAGAGCCGTGAGCGGGCTGCCAGGGGGACCCAAGTCCTCTTGGACCCACCGTGTACCTGCTCTGTCAACCACCCTACACTGGCGGCTTCATCTCCCTGAACCTCAGTTTTCCCATCTGTAAAATGGGGGTGATATAGTGCCTGCCGCTGGGTCAGTGTGTGTTGGAGACTGTGCCAGTGGAGGAATGAAGGCATGAGCTGATGAACATTTAGCTGCTGGGAGGTTATAATGAAGAGCGGTGTATGCTGGGCACTCTGCTCAGAGCTGGCGCGGAGAAAGCCCTGGACGCTTTAAAACGAGTTTTATTTATCAAAACCCTCTGTGCCAGACACTGAGCTAAGCTACAAAAATAATTCTTTTCTTTCTCATAAGAACGCTATAAAATAGACCCACACGATCCTCATTTTACAGGGAAGCCACCCTGTGGGCTTCCTTATAACTCATCTGCCTGCAGTGCAGGAGACCCTGGGTAGATTCGATTCCTGGGTCGGGAAGATCCCCTGGAGAAGGAAATGCAAACCCACTCCAGTACTCTTGCCTGGAGAATCCCATGGACAGAGGAGCCTGGCGGGCTGCAGTCCATGGGGTTGCAAGAGTCGGAACGACTTAGCAACTACACCACCACCACCACCACCTACGGTACCGAGGGGTTAAGTACTTGCTCCAGCTCACACAGCTGGCCAGTGGCAGGGCTTGGATCGGACCCTCGGCCCTCCTGGCCTCAGACGCCCCCGTGCACCTTGGCAATTCCTTAACCCTGAGTGCATGGTGGCTGTACACGCTCCTGCGAGGAGCCCACGGACGCGCAGCGCTCACCTGGACGCGCGCCTCGCTGAGGTTGACCCGCCGGGCCAGCTCCTCGCGCACGAAGGCGTCGGGGTAGTGCGTGCGCTCGAACACGCGCTCCAGCGCCTGCAGCTGGCTGCTGTTGAACGTGGTGCGGTTCCGCCGCTGCTTCTTCTTCCGCTTGGCGGCGCTGCTGCGCCCGGGGCTGGGACACTCACCTGCGGAGGGACCCAAGGGTCGGCTCAAGGCCAGGCCGGGCTGCCCCTGCGCCCGCAGGCGCCCCCACGGTCATGACTCAGGCACCAGCTCAGCAACGTGCGCTGAGCACTTGAGCCTGTGTCTTCCCACTGCGGGTGGATGGTCCAGCCCTGAGAGCAGGACCCTTTAATTCACTCCTTTGTTAATTTCTTCATCCAGCCATTTATTACACAACACACTTACTGAGCACACGACGTGGCAGGAACGGGGCTAGCGCCCTGGGGATATAAAGGTGAATCAGAGCGGCCAGGCCCCCCTCCTGGGGGGACCAAGAGGGACAACCGAGCTGGTCAGGGAGGGCCGGAGGCATCTACCTGTCCTCGAAGATGGCTCAGACTCTGGGGTATGGTCAACCGCCATGGGTATCGAACCCAGGTCTCCCGCACTGCAGGCAGACGCTTTACCCTCTGAGCCACCAGGGAAGCTCTGTTGAATTATATTAATATATAAAAAGGCACAGTGAAAGTCACAGTTCTGAGGGTCCACTGCACGCTGTTAGGCTTTTTAACCCCCACAGACCCTTGGATGTTCCCAAAAACCGAGCCAGGTGCTATTCACCTCTTCATGCCCCCTCTACGGAGGAGGGGGGAGTTCAGTTACTGTTTCCACATTTCAATTGTACCCAGGGGTTAAACTGCTGACCCTTCATCCTGAAGGGCCCCGCTCATTGCTCATTGCTCACTCCTCCAGGAAGCCCTCCCTGATCTGAGTGCACACGGAATGCTCTCTCCTCCATTGCCTTCACTAGGCACTTAGAACCAACCCTGTCTGGTTCAGTACTTGCTTATGTATCTTATTTTCTTATTGAAAATGTGTATTTTATGGATAAGCAACAAGGTTCTACTATATAGCACAGGGAACAATATTCAATATCCTATAATTAAGCATAACGGGAAAAGAATCTGAAGAGGAATGTGTATAGGTATAACTGAATCACCTTGCTGTACACCAGAAATTAACACATTGTAAATCAACTATACTTAAAAAAAAGAGGATACTTTATCAAATTAAAGAATCTGAAGATTTCATGTTAAAAAAAGTATATTCTGATAACCAACTAACATCACTGTCACAGTAAAAGATTTGGACAACACAGAAAAGGACAAAGTAAAAGAAATGACTCCCTTCTCTTGACTCTACTCCCCAAGCTTTACAAAATTACCAATGTGAATATAAAATAATTTACAAGCGTGACTCTACAAATGACCCTATTTCACTCCTTTTCGTGACTGAGTGATATCCCATTGTGTTCTTCTGCGTCTTCTCTCTCCATTCGTCATTGAATATTTAGGTTCTTTCCACGTCCTGGCCATTGTAAATAGTGCTGCAATGAATATTAGGGTACACGTGTCAAGGAACAAAATAGGGTCATTTGTAGAGAGGTGGGTGGACCTAGAGTCGGTCAGATAGGCTGAATAAGTCAGAAACAGAAAAACAAATATCATATATTAATGCATATATGTGGAATCCAGAAAAGTGTTACAGGTGAACGTATTTCCCGGGTAGGAATAGAGACGTAGAGAACAGATGTGGACACAGGGCAGCAAGGAAGGGTGGGAGGAACTGGGAGATTAGAATGGACATAGATAGACTGTGCTGTGCTTAGTTGCCCAGTCACGTCTGACCCTTTGCGACCCCATGGACTGTAGCTCACCAAATTCCTCTGTTCCTGGGGATTCTCCAGGCAGGAATACTGGAGTGGGTTGCCATGCTCTCCTCCAGGGGCCATATATACACTACCACGTGTAAAATAGATTTCTAGTGGGAACCTGCTATAAAGCACAGGAAACTCAGCTCGGTGCTCTGTGATGACCTAGAGAGGTGGAATGGGGGGTGGCTGGGGAGGAGAAGGTCCAAGAGGGAGGGGATATATGTATACTTATAGCTGATTCACTTCATCCTACAGCAGAAACTAATACAATTTTGCAAAGCAATTTAACTCCAACAAAATAAAAGTTACAAAGCTTACAAGTATGAGATCACGCTGAACACACTGGTGCTGCCAAGTTCCTCTTCCTATTTACTATACTCCTGAGACCGCTCCAACCCGGGCCAGCAAACCAGCCTTCTTTATTTGCATCATATGCACTGATCTGTATTTTCCCTTTTGTTCCCTCCTTCCCTGGTGGCTCAGCTGGTAAAGAATCTGCCCACAATGCAGGAGACCTGGGGTCAATCCCTGGGTTGGGAAGATCCCCTGGAGAAGAGAACGGCTACCCACTCCAGTATTCTGGCCTGAAGAATTCCATGGACTATTTCATGGGATCTCAAAGAACCGAAACAGTTGTCACAGAAACAGTAACCGTCATCTCTTGTCGCAGTAACAGATTCAAACACGGAGAGGGACAAAGCAAAAGTTAACGACGCCCTGTTCCCGACTTTGCTCCCCAAGCTTTACAAAATTACAGGTGTGATTTAAAAATAATTTATAAGCGTGACTCTACAAATGACCCTATTTCGTTCCTTTTAGTGGTTGACTTTGAGCGACTTTACCACTTTCACTTTCCCACCTTCCACCTGTCAGAACCATTGTAAAATTCGTCTTTGCTTTATCCTTTCAGCACTGCTTTTGGCAATTTTTTTTTCTAGTATTTTCTCCTGCTCTTCTGTTGGAAGCTAGCAGACTGTGGACTGCTGTGCCCCTCTCTTTGATCCCACTGAGCAACACATCCCAGGGCTTTCGCCACCCAGGACAGAAAGCCCTGCGTGTGGCTCTGTACCACTCAGTTGTGCAAACATACTATGTTTTCAAAAATATTCTATTTATTTACTTATTTGGCTGTGCGGAATCTTTCCATTGTGGCACGCGGGGATCTGGTTTCCTGACCCAGAATCGAACCCAGGCCCCCTCTGCATTGGGAAGACAGAGTCTTCGCCACTGGACCACCAGGGAAACCCCTAAACTATGGTTTATTTAACTAAAACCAGAGCCCTATCGATTGGCAGGTGGTGTGTTTCCAATTTTTTGCAACTCAGAAGAATACCACAATGAATAACCTCATGCAAACATGATATTCTATTTTTGCCAGTGAATATTTGGGACAGATTCCTAGAATTGGGATTGTTGGGCCAATGAGTAAAATGCTAGCTATAGCCAAGGCCCCCATCCAGGGTTCCCAGCAGCAGTGGACGGGAAGGCCAGTCTTGCTCCCAGTTGGGTCAACAGAGGGTGTGGATAACCTTTTGGATCTGGGGACACACCTTGTATTTTTGCTTCCCCAGTTACACATTCCCTTTATGTTGTTGTTCAGTTGCTCATTCGTGTCCAATTCTGCGACCCCATGGACTGCAGCACACCAGGCTTCCCTGTCTGTCCTTCACTATCTCCAGGAGCTTGCTCAAATTCACATCCATCAGGTCAGTGATGCCATCCAACCATCTGGCCCTCTGTCGTCCCCTTCTCCTCCTGCCCTCAATCTTCCCCAGCATCAGGGTCTTTTCCAGTGAGTCAGCTTTTCGCATCAGGTGGCCAAGGTATTGGAGCTTCAGCTTCAGCATCGGTCCCTCCAGTGAATATTCAGGATCGATTTCCTTTAGGATTGACTGGTTTGACCACATCCTACATTCTTCACACGATGCTGAGTTGTTCAGCTGAGCATCTAGAACATTCCAGGCCCGGCCACAGATACCATTCAATCCTGGCTTTTGAACGCTCCCATGTACGCAGAGCAACCAGCTGATTGGACTGGAGGGCAAACTGTTCCATGAGTCTGGTCATGGTTGCATGGCGTGGGGGTGGGGGGAGGGGAGTTGTCAAGCAGGAATCAGGCAGGGTTTCCCGGGAAAAGATGGCCTTACTGGGTTTGGACCGGTGGTTCTCAATTGAGGGCAATTTAGCCTCCAGGGGACATCTGGCAATGTCTGGAGATGATTTTGAAAGTCAGGACTGAGAGGCGGATGGTGCTCCTAGGACGGAGGTAGAGACCGGGGCTGCTGCTAAGTACGCTTCAGTGCCCAGAACAGCCCCTGGATCAGGGAATTCTTTGGCTCACCATGTGCATAGCGCTGAGGGAGAGAGGCCCTGGTTTGGAGAGAGGACCAGGAATTGAAGTCCATTACTTTTCCCATTTGGGAAATACTAAAAACACAGGACACATGTGGGAATGGGGTAGGCGGTGGCAGGGAACACGGAGCGAGCTGGCCTCATCTCCTGGACCCGCTTCAGTCTTCACTCCTCACCCCTTTCCTCCAAGGAAAGGTGAAGATGGATGAGAATGTCTGGTGGCTGTGAATGTCTCTCTACCCCTGCCCCTCACCCCCTCGGGCGGGAAGAAACCTTACACCAAAATATCAAGGGTCGAGAGCTGAAAACCTGTGTGATCAAGACCCCAGAGAGTGGACGGAAGCTTCTGGAACACCAGCCATTGCGAGCCGATTTCCGCCCCCCCTTTAGGCAATACTGCTTGGGCACAAACCCAACGCAGGAGGCCTTTCAGCCAAAAAAGGAGACTTTTTCGGGAAATTTCTGAGCAATTCAAAACGGAGGGTGTTGAAATGAAAACCATTTTGCAGCCTTGGCCCCCGCCAAGGGGGTGCCGGAAGAAACAACTCTGCTCTTTGGCTAAACTGCTGGAGACTTGGAGCCGAAACTCTCAGGCAAGGGATTTACACCCCCAGCTCCAGCAACCCGACTCTCACACCCCTCACCCCAGCTGGGCTGGAGTCACTTCTCTCCATCAGGGCAGCTGTGATGGAATGTGCTCAACAAAAGCGGGGTTTGGGCACGAACACTGTCCAGTGTTGCATACACGCCCATCCACTGGATCCCAGCATCTGCCCTACGACGTGTTATCCCATTTCACACACTGGGAAACTGAGGCTCTGAAAGGTTGATCCAAGATCACGCAGCTGGGACGTGCCTGTGGGGAGACTCAGGCAGCCAGAGGTATGAGTTTGTCTCTGCTGAGTCGTCTTCCCTCATTCTCCTGGTTCCCAGGGAAGGTGATGCCAGGTGCAGGGCGGGGGGGGGTGGGGGGGGGTCACACTCTCGGTCCCAGCTCTGGGAGACCTCATGGATTGTGTCCTCTCACTGCTGTGGAAATGTCCCCAAGACTCCATCCTAGCCCCCCAGGGGGGAAGACCTCACCTCTGGGAGTCCTGCAGGACCGTGGCTTGCCCAGGGTCACACAAAGTTCCTGGAGGAGCTGAGTTTAACTGAATGCCAAGAGCACAGTCATTGCTCCATAAATGCTCGCTGCATTTAACATTGTTTTTGGCTGTGCTGCACAACATGTGGGATCTTCATTCTCAGACCAGGGATTGAACCTGCGCCCTCTGCATCGGAAGTGCAGAGTCTTAATCACTGGGCCTCCAGGCAAGTTCCTGCCCTTAACATTCTTGATCGTAGGCAACCCGCCTCCACCCCTACTCCCCCCCACCCCCTGCCGCCAAATAAACAGGATCTTTCTTCTTCAGCCCAGCCCCTAGCAGAAAGCTGCTTCCAGCCCCAGCTGCGGGCAGAGGCTGAGGAGATGGGGAAGATTTGGGAGGTGTCTTGGAGGTGACCCAGGACTCGAACCCACAGCTTTGGCCTTAGCCAGGGCTCACTCTCGGGCTGCACTTTGCTTCCCAGCGGACGCGCCGGATGTTTGTTACCACGAGTTCCTGAATCGCCCCCTGAGAAGTGGATGTGGTGGGCGTGTGTCCTCTGGGGGTTCCACGCTTGAGCTTCAAGTATTTGGAAAATAAATAAATACTCTTGAAGCCTCGGGCCAGCAAGCACTGGGGCCAGGTCCGTCCCAATCAGTGCTGTGCCCAAAGTTTCCTTTTGTTCAGTCAAAGTTCTGGGATTGAAAATAAAGCCTGAAACCACCGCCATTTACCTGGGCTCTTAAGGGGCTACCGTGAGGGGCTGAGTCCAGGGAAAGATAAACGGACTCAGATAGCAGAGGCAGCCATGCTCTCCCTCTTATTACATTACAGTGAGAAAAAGTGCCTGCTGCACCGTTCTCTGCCATTAAATTATTTCACACATACCATTTACTTGGCTGACTTCAGGCCAAAGACATTTAAAAACTCTGCTCTCGGCCAAATGATCAAGTGTTCCTGGCTCCTTCCCCTGCACCCATGGTTTTTCTTATTCCATTTAATTTAAGGGTCTAAATAGTCTGGAGGGAATTAACTGCAAATTCTTCCTAAGACAAATAAACCCGGCCTCTTCGTTTCTGCCTTTCTCAAGCTGTTGAGAGACACTCTCTGTTTGTTTTTGCTTCAAATAGTCAGTTTGTGCCTGACCCTGGGGCCACGGCGAGCTCCAACCCAAATAAATAACTTTTATTAATTAGCATTTATTCCGACCGAATAAGCAGCCTCCCCCACCCCAAATGTGATCTCTGCCAACACGTTCACAAAAATAAACAACAGGTCCCCAGGACCTCGATGTGGATTTAACAAATTAACACTGGGCCTTGGTCAAAGGAGTTTTGAGGCTGCAGAAATACTTACAGCCAGAGGAGTCTGGGGAAGGAAGTGGAGGTGGGGGTGGTGGTGCTTGGAGGCTGTGCCCCCAAACACCCAGGTTTCTTGGTAGAGAGCTGGGTTCATTTGAAAGACCCCCTAGGAGTGGGGCTCAGACAGGAGTTCTGGAATCTGTATCCTTATGTGACTTCCAGGCAGCATCCCTGACTCCAGGGCCACCAGGAGAGCCTTGGGAGAGAATCTCACCTCATCAGATAAGAAGTAACAGGGAGCAGAGGTGGTTAAGGAGGCCTGGGTCCTGGTTTAGGACCACAGGTTGGTGCCGGCTCACCAGCAGAGTGGCCACGGGCGAAGCCTTTATTCCACCCCAGCCTCAGGAATCCCCCTGAGAAATGGAGGTAACAGGAACCACTTCACCGAACCCTCATGAGTATCTGATCTGGGTGCTCTTAGCCTGATTTTTACAGAAGGGGAAACTGAGGCACAGGGTTAAACAACCTGTCAAAGCCACATAGCCAGTAAAGGCTGGGGCAGGGACTTAAATCTGCAGGTTGGTCCAGAGCCCAGGCTTCTTACCACCTTGGCATGGGCAGCCGGCCTGATGAGTACCCCCAGGTCCTCATGTAGAGGGATCCTGAGATGGGGGGAGTCTCTCCAGGGGCTTAGGGTGAATGGTCAGCCAAGAAGAGGGGGCTGAAGGCAACAGGAGCATCTCTAAACCTGAGGTCTGTGCTGGAGTCCCTGGCACACAGGCCAGGGGTAGCTGGGAGCGGCATGTAGGGCAGGGGAGCTTTGAGAAGAGGCAGGGGGGTGCCAGCCTGTGATGCCTGAGAGGGCAGAGCCAAGGTTGGGCCTGGCTCTATATGCATCACTCATATTGGAAGGAAGAAAGGAAAGATGGGCGGGAGGTAGGAGAAGCGTGGACCCTGGAGCCCTCTGGAGAAGGGCACCCGGGCTTCCGGGGGCTTCCCCAGGAGGCCAGCCCCACCCCACCCCCAGAATCTCAAGCAAGGAGCCAAGGGCCACTTTCACGCTTGGACCGGTCGGCCTCTGTCCAGGACACTCAGGGACCAAGGCTAAGGCCCAAATGGGAGCAGGCGGTGAGATCACCGAGGCGAACTTTCCAGCATCACCCCCTGGAGGCCCCCAGCAACCTCGAGAGTGGCGGGGGGGATGTCACTGCCTCACAGAGAAGACGGAAGGGGGGCCCAGAGAGGGGCTTGGACCTACCCAGGGTCACATAGCAAGTGAGAGCTTTCCCTCTGCGAACCCCACACCCATTCTTTTTCTTACTGCACCCCTGGTAGCTGCTTGGCAGTGAGAAGGGAGGGAGGAGGTAGCCCCAGTTCCCAGCCCAGCCCTGGGCAAACTGACCATGAACTTGACAGAGGTATGGGGCCTTCCTCTTGAGGGCTTTCTGGTTCTATCTACTGGATGGGACCCCCAGGTCGCCCAGGTGGGCAGTGCCAGGACAGGGCACCTCAGTGGTTTCAGAGATGTTGTCCCAGGTTAGTGGTCTCCCGGAGGTCAGCATTTACGTTGGACAGGCACATCCTCTCCCTGTGGACTCCTGCCCAGTCTGTTCCTGGACTTACCACTTCTCTCTGCCTCCCTGCTCACCTTCAGTTCTCAGCAGAATGCCGCCTCCTCCGGGAAGCCATCCCAGACACACACACACACACACCCCGCCCCCGCCCTGCCGCCACATCACAGCTCTGTCACGCTGTAGGGTAAATGTAGGGTCATTTGTCTGGCAGGGACTGGAACTTAACTGTTTTCTGACTCCCTGGGACCCATCACAGGGCTTGGTCCAAGGTAGGAAGTATTAATCACTCAGCCGTGTGACTTTTTGTGACCCTGTCGACTGTAGCCCACCAGGCTACCCTGTCCACGGAATTCTCCAGGCAAGAATACTGGAGCGGGTAGCCATTTCCTTCTCCAGAGGATCTTCCTGACACAGGAATTGAACCTGGGTCTCCCGCATTGCAGAATTTTTACCATCTGAGCCAGCAGGGAAGCCCAAGGCAAACCCTGCACAAATATTTGTTGAGTGTTAAGTGAATGAATGAATGAATGAGGAGGCACTGAAAACATGTGGGAAGACTTCAGAGTCTGCTCCCGTCCTGGGCTGTCTCCAGGGTCCAGGATCTTCCTTGCGGAGCTACAGAGGCCTGGCCAGGGCTGAGTCATGACAGCACGTGTCACAGGGCAGGGGGCAGGGGCTTGGGGCGGTGGGCTGGGGAGTCAGCCACCAGCAACCCACTGCCCAGCCACCCCTCTGAGGACGTCTCATCTCAATCATTCTGAACCCAAACCCAAGCTGCTCATCCACTTTTACACCTACCAGTCTGGAGAAGGAGAAAGTATCACAGGAAGGAAGGTGAGGAAGGAAGACACACTGGGACCCAAGGGGGCAGAGAGGTGCCCTGGAGACCCATCCATGTCCCCATGGCCTCACAGGCCTCAGACAGCATATAAGAAACCAGGGGTCACGGGCCACCCCCGTCTGGGACTGCTGCACCCCTAGGCCTTCCCAGCCTGCACAGTGACCAGTGTGTCTACGGGGAGGGCTCAGCCAGGCTTGGGCTGACCCTGGAGGAGGCTGGGGAGGCCCCCGCATGTCCTCTTGAAACGTCAGCAGAGTTCTGGAGGCAGGTACAATGCATCTGGGTCTCCCTAGAGTCTAGAACCTCTTCCGTACATGCACTAAGGACACGCATGCTGCACACATTTCCATCAGGCCACTGGATGCCCCAAGAAGCCCCAGTGGGGGGCCAGTGTGCCAGGCGAACTTGCCTTACTGGACAGCATGAACTCCCATCACCTCAGGGCCTTTCCACACGCTGTTCCCTCGGCCTGGAGCCCTGCACCCCTTTGGCCTGGCGAATGCATCCCTGCCTTTAGTCTCGGACTAGATGCCCTGTCCTTGGGGTCTTTTTCAGCCCCCAGACCAGACACATCTCCTTGGTACAGGCCTCTGGGCCCTCTCTCTCTCCCGCACATCTGTAATTAAGTCATTCTTCTGTTTTGGTTACCTGCTTCATGCCTGACTCCTTCATTTCATTCTAAGCTCTAGGAAGACAGGGGCTGGGTTTGCCTTGTCACTGCTGTATCCCCAGCACCAGGCAAGTAGTTTGGTTTCAGAAGTATTTCTCAATGATTATATAAAGGAGGGAAGGATTTGTTCCAAAAAAGGATGAGAAGTGTCAAGTCCCAAAGCCACTTCCCTTCACCCTCACAAGGGCCAGACAATGGTTTCTTAGATAGGACACCAAAAGCACATGGAATTAAAGGACAAAAGAGAAATCAGACCTCTTCAAATCAAAGACTTTTGTGAACACCATCAAAAGAGTGAACAGGCAACTCACAGGATAGGAAAACTACTTACAAATCATACGTTTGGTAAGAGACCTGTATTTAGAAGATGTTAAAAACTCTTGTAACTCAACAACAAAAAGACAAACAATTCAATTTAAAAATGAGCAAATGGGGACTTCCCTGGTGGTCCAGTGGCTAAGACTTCACGCTCCCAATCCAGGGGGCTCAGGCTCCATCCCTGGTCAAGGAGCTAGATCCCACACGCAGCAACCAAGAGTCCGCCTGCCACACCTAAGACCTGGTGCAGCCAAATAAATACATAAATATTTTACAAAAATAAATAAAAATAAACTAATGATCTGAATAGATATTTCTTCAAGTAAGATATACAAATGACCCATAAGCACATGAAAAGCTGCTCAACATCATTAGCCATGAGGGAAACAGATGGTGAAGCAAAGCAAAATTCACAGTGAGATAGCACTTCATACCCACTAGGACGGCTAGAATCAAAAGACACAGTAACAAGTGGTGGCAAGAAGGCAGTGAAGTCAGAACTTCCAGCCACTGCTGATAGGAATGCAAAGTGATGCAGCCACTCTGGAAAACAGCCTGGCAGTTCCTCAAAATGTTAAAAATAGAGTTAGCATATGACCCAGTGATTCCACTCTCAGTTATATACGCAAGAGAAATGAAAACATATGTCCACACAAAAACTTGGATATGAATGAATGTTCATAGCAGTATTACTCATTATAGCCCCCAAAGTGGGAACAACCCAAAATGCCCATCAACTGATGTGCACACCGATATCCATACAATGGAATATTATTCGACTGTCAAAAGGAATGAAGTACTGACCCATGCCACAAACGAACGACCGTTGAAAATATTCTCTGTGTGCGGTCAGTCACTCAGTCATGTCCCACTCTTTGCAAACCCATGGACTGTAGCCCGCCAGGCTCCTCTCTCCGTGGGATCTTCCAGGCAAGAATACTGGAGCAGGTTGCCATTTCCTACTCCAGGGGATCTTCCTGACCCAGGGAGCAAACTTGTATCTCTTGTACCTCCTGTATTGGCAGGTGGATTCTTTACCACTAGCGCCATTATGTTGAATGGAAGAAGATGGAGACATTGACAGAAAGGCATATAATGTAAGATTCCACTCAAATGAACTGCCCCAAATAGGCAAATCTATAGAGACAGGAAGTAGATTAGTGTTTGCCAGGGTGTTGGGGGAGGCTGGTGGAGGTGGGGATTGGGGTGGGGTCAGAACTAAAGTGTGCAGGGTTGCTTTCTGGGTGATGAAAATGTTCTCAAATTGATTGTGGTGATGGCTGCACAACTGAGTAGATTAAAAATCACTGGATTGTATGCTTTAAATGGGTGAGTTGTCTGGTACGTGAATTATGTTTCAAAAAGTTGTTATACAAGAACACAGAAAAAAGGGAAGGAGGCAGAGAGAAACACTGGGATTGGCTGAGGACAGCAAGGAAAGAAGACCCCTGTATGCTTGGTGGGGAGCCAGGGAAGAGAGTGATAGCGAGTGGGGGTAGGGGGCTCAGTCCTGCCTGGGAAGCTCCAAAGCCACTGGGTCAGAAATGCTTAGAAAGACAGCAGCCACAAGGTGGGGATCTCCGGATAGAATGTCTTTGTGTGGGGGCTGCTGGAGGCAGATAGGTGGGACCAAAACATCTTTAGAGTCCCAGGGGACTTTGACAAATGGGATCATTGGGCCCAAGTAGGGAGAAGCGATGAAGCTCCCAGACGGAGAGCATTTGCATCCTATTCTCAGGCACAGAGAAGGGTGGGAGGTCAGAAGCCAGACAGAGCTGGCAATCTCAATGGCTCTAGGGTCCCTGGAGCTTCCCCTGGTGTCCCCAAAACCTCTGGGTCCAGGGCCTGATCACCTCCCATCTCAGGGCCCCAGGAACCAGAAATTCACATCTGTGGTCAGCCCAGCCTTCTCTGCTTTCGAGATCCCCAAACAGAGCTCCATAAATTGGGGGCACATGGTTGGAATGGGGGTATATAAGGGATTGAGGGTTAGGGAGTCCATCGGGAGGAAGAAGAGCAGCCCTTTGCTCAAAATTTGATCTGAGAAGGAGGTTAGCGTCTGTTCCGTCTGGTTTTAATCTAAGGTTGGTGGCCAAATGCCAGATTTATTGTAAAACCTACATTTTAATAAGGGGCTGGTATCTGGAGGAAAGCTCATTAACCATTTCCAGACCAGGGTGAAGTTGCTGCTCGGGGCTCAGTGTGGGGTTTCCTCTCCCAGCTCTAGTTCCCGGGCCTCTTGAAGCCCACGGCCAGCACCTGCTGGGAGTCGGGCAAAGGCTAGGGGCCAGGCGCAGAGGCAGTCCGACTCTGTGTAACTTGACTCTGAAACAAAGCTGCAAACAGTTCTGGGATCTCAAGTCTGTAACGTTCATCTTCTCAGGACTCAGACTTGAAGGAACCTTACAGATTATCTGTCAAAGTCCCTCACGTTGCCAATGGGGAAACTGAGGCACGTGGCGGGGGGCACGGTGACTTAGCCAAAGGGCTTCCAGCAAGGCAGTAACACCCCAAGTCCCGTCCACTGATGTCCACCCCTGAGAACGTACATTGTCCTCCTTCTTGCTCCTCTCTGTTTCTGGGTTCCCTGTGGAGATCCGCATCCTTGACCCAGCAACAGGGCGAGGTTGGCAGGGGGTGGGGCAAACCAGCAGCCCCGCCAGAGAGCCAATGGCTGCCTCCTCCAAGCATCGGAGACGGAGGAAAACATCACCCTGTGGGTCCTTAGTTAAGAGAGCTCCCCTCTCGGGTGCTCCGTCTCACCATCTGTGGAGCGGGACAGGAAGAGATGTACCTCCCTCTCAAGGCAGCACAGAGAACGTGGACTAGTCCAGGACTTTCCTGAGAACACGCTCAATGCAGCGGGCTACACACATGCCCACTACCTTCACTAGTACCTTTTCAAAATGAAACCGAGGCCCTCACTCATTGGTTCTTCCCCTATGTCAACCATGAACCCTTGGAGGAATCTAAGGAATTCTATGGACCCTTCCCTGCTGGCTCAGATGGTAAAGAATCTGCCTGCAACGCAGGACAGCTGGGTTCAGTCCCTGGGTTGGGAAGATCCTCTGGAGAAGGGAATGGCTACCTACTCCAGTATTCGTGCCTGGAGGACTTCGTGGACAGATGAGCCTGGCAGGGTACAGTCCATGGGGTCGCAAAGAGTCAGACACGATTGAGCGACTAACACTTCCACTTTCCCCAGAAAAACACAGGTGCACACAGAAGTTTGCACATACCTTTGAGGGGGGGCGGGGCATGGTTCATAGACTTTCTGAATTGTGTTCACAGACCCTATGCCAAAGAGTCAGCTTGAGGACTTCGCTGGTGGTGCAGCGGGTAAGATTCTGCCTGCCAATGCAGGGGACACGAGTTTGATCCCTGGTCTAGGAAGATCCCACATGCCTCAGGACAACTAAGTCACAACTGCTGAGCCCACGTGCTCCAGAGTCTGTGCTCCACAACAAGAGAAGCCACCGCAACGAGAAAGCCAAGAGCGACGATGAGGAGTAGCCCCTTCTGGCCTCAACCAGTTGTGGGTTGTGTGTTAGTCACTCAGTCGCGTCTGACTCTTTGGCACCCTATGGACTGTAGCCCACCAGACTCCTCTGTCCGTGGAATTCTCCAGGCAAGCATACTGGAGTGGATAGCCATTTCTGTCTCCAGGAGATCTTCCCCACCCAGGGATGGAACCTGGGTCTCCCACATTGCGGGAAGATTACCGTCTGAGCCGCCAGGGAAATCCAACTAGAGAAAGCCTGCATAGCAACGCAGATCCAGGGCAACCAAAAATAATAAATCGATTAATTTAAAACATTAAGAAAATTAAAAGTCAGCTTAATGGAAAACCAGCTTTTGTGCTCTAGAAGAACCTGACCCTCTGTCCCTGTTTCACCTTGGGGTCCCCTGCACAGACCACCCCACCCCCCGCCAGAGGTAGCAGCTGAGACAAAGGCAGTGCCCGTCTGCCCCTCTTCCAAGGCTGGCGGGACCTCCTCTGACCCCAGTTCTGGGGCAATGTTGTACTCCCAGAGAGGCTGACCTTTAAAGCATCGCTGCAGGTTTTTATGACCCATCTGTGAGTTCCAGGCTTGCTGGAAAATGTGAGTTTGAGGCTCGGCTCATAGAAGCTCCAGGCTGTCTCGAGTGTTTCTGCTGGTGGCGAGGACAGGGCCGCCCCTCCCCTCCACTTTCTTTTTTGGCTTCCACTTACTAAACTTTTATTGTGTGCCTGGTACTGTGCTACAAAGCCCTGCCTTCTCCAGTGCAGATGGCGCTGTTAGTAAGCCTTGTTCTCCATCACAGACGTGAGGGTCAGGCAGGTGAAGTAGCTGACCCAGGTCACACAGCCAAGCAGTGACGAAGCGGAGGCTTACATCCGGTCTGTCTGTCCCCAGAGCGGCTGGCACCTGGCGGTGGAAGCTGCCCTCATTAGCCATTTCCAGACCAGGCTGAAGTTACTGCCAAGGACCCAGTGTCGGTTTCTTCTCCCACTTAAGAGCTCCCCGCCTCTTGAAGCTTGCAACCTGCTGGGAGTCAGGGCAAGCGGACCGGGTGCAGAGACCACTCCAATTTCCTGTGGCTTAGCTCTACTTGAGCAAATCTGTGTGTTCCGCCCACACCCACACACCAGGCTCACGGGCCCCGGTGCCCTCAGAGCTGATGACCCTGCTACGTGTCCTGGCTCCCACCAGCCTCATCGGCAAGGTGCACTCAAAGCCTGGGCACAGGGCCATCTGTGGCATCTTTCTCTCTCTTTTTTTAAAAAAAAAATCTATTTGGCTACACCGAGTCTTAGCTGCAGCATGTGGGATCTAGTTCTCTGACCAGGGATTGAGCCCAGGCCCCCTGCATTGGGATTGTGGGGTCTTAGCCACTGGACCACCAGGGAAGTCCCTGTGACATCTCTAACTGGTCCTAGTCACACTCTGGGATGACAGTCAACCCCGACTCTGGAAAAATCTCTATGGTGGTGAGCCATAGTCCCTCTCTCTGTGGGTCCCCGAGTGTATGCCTCGAGCGAGGGAGAGCACAGCTGACTCTTCCTCAGGGCCACCTTGCTAACATTTGAAGGCAGCTTTTCCATGATGCTTGGAGGCTGCCCTGCCCCCTCTCCACCCTGGTGGCCCCCAGGGGAGGGGCTGATACCAGATCTTCCAGATTTCTCATGAAGTGTCCACTGACGTTCTGCTTCGAGACTCCCTGGGAAGCTCATTAAAAAGGGACATTCCCATCCATCCCCAGGGAAGTCCCAAGTTACCCCTTTCCTGTTGCTTCTGTTTTCCCATCTAGAAAATGGAGATAATGTATTCCAACAGGGCTTCCTGGCACTAGGGGTAAAGAATCCGCCTGCCAGTACAGAAGATGCAAGAGAGCT
The DNA here is from genome assembly GCF_032405125.1 of Capricornis sumatraensis. Taxonomy (NCBI): domain Eukaryota; kingdom Metazoa; phylum Chordata; class Mammalia; order Artiodactyla; family Bovidae; genus Capricornis; species Capricornis sumatraensis. Next base: position 6,869,007 of record NC_091069.1, read on the forward strand.
TGGGTCAGGAAAATCCCCTGCAGTGAGGAAATACCCCACTCCAGTATTCCGGCCTGGAAAATTCTACCGGCAGAGGAGTCTGGCAGGCTATGGTCCAGGGGCCTGCAAAGAATTGGACACAACTGAACACATATCCCTAACAAGAGTTTTTGTGGGGATTAAAAGAGTTACCATATGTAAAGTTCTTAAGACAGTGTCTGGGACATAGTAAGTGCTGAATCACATTAACCATTAGTGTATTTATTTGGAGTCAGCTGGGTCTAGGTTTGATTCCCAGACTTGCCATATGTTAGCCATGCCACCTACTGGCAAATTCCTTAACCTCTCCAAACCTCATGTTTGCATCGGCCAAGTGGAGACTTTCAGAGGATTAGGGGTGGGTACCCTAAATCTTGCTCCTAAACAACAGCATGTCGGACACTTACTTTCCCCCCAAGAGCTAGTGCCCTCCCACTGGGAGGCTGCCCTGAATGCGCCTGAGAAGTCTTTATCATCAGCGGCTGGCACATGGTAAGTGTTCAATAAATACGGAGCAAATACATGTCTGATCTAATGAATGGAACTTGGGTCCCAACGGGGAGGTAGTCCCACTTCTCTGTCCACCCAAACACGTGACGACTTCTGTGCACTGTCGACTGGGTAAACCGTGTCAAGCTTCCCGACTCCCCTGACCCTCCTATGTGTGCGTGCACACCCAGTCGTGTCCAACTCTTTTTCGACCCCATGGACTGTAGCCCCCCAGGCTCCTCTGTCCACAGGAATTTTCAGGCAACAATACTGGAGTGGGTTGCCATTTCCTTCTCCAGGGGATCTTCCTGACCCCAGCGACTGAACCCGTCTCCCGTGTCTCCTGCATTGGCAGGCGGATTTTTTTTTTAAACCACTGAGACCCTCCTATCTGCAGAAACAACTTTACTGGTTTTTATTAATTTTTTTTACGTTTTGGCCACACCGAACAGCACGTGGGATCTTCGCTCCCCAACCAGGGATTGAACCTGCTCCTGCTTTGCAGTGGAAGCACAGTGTCTTAACTGCCAGAGAAGTCCCACTCTTCTTCTTTTTTTTTTTTTTTTAATTAAGGGCCAAAACACGTGCCAGAGACACCCCCTCCCACAGAGAAAGCTTCAGTAAGGCGCTCAAGGCCAGAGGACCGTGAGCATCGTCTTCCTGTAGAAGAGGCAGTAAAGAGGAGCTTGGGCTGGAGCCCCGTCTGCCGAGCCTGCTTGGACGGGAAGGGGCGGCTGGACTGGACTGAAGGGGCCGGGGGCTGGTGGTCCCAATCCCCTCTCCAACTGAGGCTACCACCCTCCCTCTCCCTTGGGCCCGCAAATGCAGAGGAGACTTGATCTCGGTCCTAAAGTGTCCAGAGCCCAGCAGCCTGGGTTGGGATCCCACCTCCTCCACTTCGTAGCCTTGTGACCTTGAGCTTGTCGCTGCTCCTCTCTGGGCCTGTTTCCTCCTGAAGAGGGCACGTGCTGGTCCCCTCAGCAATGTGACAAATGACCAGAGAGCTCTGACTGCCCAGGGCTCTGCCCGCTCCACCCTGAGCCCCTGGGGACCACGCAGGCGAGTCCTCTTTCAGTGTTTTAATGTTAAGGGGACTGACACCCTCTTCCCCCCACTCAGCATCCTAGCTCTTCCTGAACAAGAAAGCCTGGCATGGCTGGGAAAACCCAGTCTTTCCACGTATCTTCAAAGGTTTTCTATGAGACACTCTTCAAGAAAGCACGGGGGTGGGGGTGCAAACCGAGGGGACGGACCCCCCTAGCCAAAGGCCCTGCGTGAGGCCCCCTCTTCTGCAGCAAGGCCTGCCCTGTTGCCTTCTCTCTGCTCTCCATTCCGCCTCCATCTAGCGGTACCAAACCATCTCCCCCGTGGCCCCATCTTCCTAACCTCCCCTGCTGGGAACGGTCGCTGCGGGTGGGTGGGGGGCCTTGGGAGCCCAAGCACCGACAACTGGGAGCTCTGATGGCTCAGCTCTGTGGCTCACTTCACAGGACCCCCGAGAAGGCCCAGAGGGCACAGCAGAGCACCCCGAGGCTGCGGCGGCCTGGGGGTGGGGCAAGCGGCTGACCCGCCACCGGGGCTGAGGACCATCTTGCGGTTGACGCTGATCTGATGCCAAACTGGGAGAGGCCTCAGTGAAATCCTTGTATTTCACAACCCCCACCCGCCCCGTGGGTTAAGAGCCCCCGTCCGAATCCATGCGTCAAAAAGCCTCCAATCCCTACATTTCCTTTGCCCTACTTCCTGCCTCCCTCCCCCTATTTTGGCATTTCTCGGCATGGCCCAAAACTCCTCGTCTTAGGGGAAGCTCTGACTCAGAACTTTAAAAAAATCTTACGCACAAACTTAAGAAAACAAACTTGGGGGGCGAGGCGGGAAGAGTCCCCTGGCCCTCGCAGGGGGCGTGGAAGGGCTGGGCCTTCCGAGAGGGCGCCTTCCCTCGGGGGACCCCACCCGCAGGAGCCCAGCATCCTGGGGCCACTGGCCCATCCGGGCGGGGCGCTGGCCTGCAGGCGGGGACCGGAGTGGGGGGGGCAGGGTGGGGAGGGAAGGTCGCTTTTCCGCCCCCGCGGGTCTGGGGTCGGCCACGGAACCCAGGGGGTGCCCGCCCGGGCGCGCCCGCCGCCGCCCGTCCCTCCCCGCCATGTGCGCGCCAGCCCGTGCGTGCGAGCCCGCCGCGCCGGTGGCGGCCAGAGCGGCGCCGGGGCACATCTGGTTCCAGGCGAGCCCCTGGCGCCTGCCTCGCCGCAGATCCGCGGCCCAGACACACAGACGTTAATAGATCGGCGCGCCCAGCCCCGCGCGGCTCGCGCCCTCCGCCGCCAAGCCGCTCAGCGCGAGAGCTAGGCGGCCGCCCGCGCGGGAGGGTGGGCGCGGTCGGAGGGGTGGGCGCGGGGCGGGCGCGGCAGGGGGCGGGGGGCGCAGCGCCCACCCTCCCTTCCCCCTTCCGGCAGCCTGTCTTCCCTCCTGCTCCGACGCCTCCGTCCCCACCCACCCTGCGGCCAGCCTCCGCTGGGTCCTGCGTCGGAGCTAGCACTGGCCTTCCCCATCCTGGGAAAACAAATTCACTTAGCAACAGAGGTAGCTCCTGCTTGTCCGGGGGCGTGTCGCGGGCTCCGGGGTGGACCCGGCTCGGCATATCTCCGCATAATAACCTTATGCGACAGGTACGCTGCTACCAACGCCTGTTCCCATTTCACAGGCCGGGAAACTGAGGCTCAGAGGTCACTGGCCCAAGATCACGCAGGGAGAAGGCAACCGCAGAGCTGGACTGTTGGACTCCAGCCCCCAGGCAGATCCACACCCCTGGGACCGGAGGTCTCCCGAAGTTGGCAGCAACACGTGCCTTCATCTGGGGCGCCCCTCCCCTGCCTTTCTCGAGTGAGAAGCTCTTCTCACCCGCATCCCTGGTCCCTTATCTGAAAGGTCCTCTGACCCAAGCACCTGGGGGCAGTGAGGCTCCCAGGGCACTCCCAGGAATTCGGGTGGCTGCTTATTTCCCATCGCACCTCACATCAAACCCTGCACTTGGAGGGCACACTCCAAGCCCTCACCTGCTAAGAGAACTGCTCATTTGTATAAGCTCCTTAAAAAAAAAAAAAAATCATTCATGGCTATAAGAGGTGTTCTGCTTCTAAAGGGGGCTATGATCTTTACAAACAGTCCCCCTAACAGTCCCCTCAGGGTTATAGGTCTGAGTGGGCTGAAGTGGGTGAGTGAGTGGAGGTGGGTTTTTGTCTTTCTCTTGTTTTCTTTCTTTGCTTATTTTAACCATGGCCTTTAGCCCTAAGGGCTAAGCATGTATGCTTGCAAATTGCATTGGCAAGTACTGTGTTGTGTCCAGGTTAAGTTTTAGCATCCCCTTTCTCCAAGGGGACTTTATAAGAAAAGGAAGCCATGGCAAAGTGCCACACTCAGCCTTAAACTGGAAGAAGAGCCTTTTCCTGAGATGCTTATACGACAGCAAAAGAGTTATGCTCAAAACTTTCCCATTCATACCCTCTGAATTCACTTGGAGTGGGGGTGGGAGGGTGTGTGTTAACTCCGGCTGTCAGAAATTCTAGGGTTTCGAACAAAACCGCACTTTAAAGGTTCCCAGGCCGAGGGAGGGTAATCAGCTCTGTAATGGTGTCTGTGGACATGCCCGGGCACTGAAAACCAACAGGGGAAAGAGTCTTTTTTTATTTTTCAGCCAAGTCCCACAGTAGAGGTTCCTGGCTTGTGGGACACCCCCTTGCCCTCCCCCTCAAAAGAGGTGGGGGTCTGGGGAAGACCAGCATGGTGCAGGAGAGGGAAGCTCAAACAAACTGGGGGCCCTGAACGGGCTCTCAGCTCTGATTCCCTCCCCTCCATCGTGGTGAGACGGGCCTCTTCCCTGGCAGGCTTGGGGATAGGGGGTGAAGGCCAGGCCACCGGCCAGGACTAACAGACACTGGCTCTGATGTGTGAAAACCAAACCACAGAAGCACCCTGCTCAAGTGGGACCTGGGGCCAGTGACTGAATCCGGAGGAAGCGGATTCTACAGGCCTCCGTTGGTTCTGCATCCTTTCTCCCTGCAAAGGCAGTTTCTTTTGCTCCTCGAGAGGGCTTGTGGCGATTCCTGGTCCCAGAACTCGGTCTCCCAGCCTTCCTTTACCCCTCACTCCCCCGGAGTCAGAAACTTCTGGAACGGGTGCTGACTGACTCTGTCCACACTCCAGGGCTGGCGCTGGGGGAGGGAGTCCTGGGAACTTGCAGAGCAGTCCTGATCTCCACGAGGGTTTCCCTGGTGGCTCAGATGGTCAAGAACCAGCCTGCAATGCAAGAGACCTGGGTTCGATCCCTAGGTTGGGAAGATCCCCTGGAGAAGGGAAAGACTACCCACTCCAATATTCTGGCCTGGAGGATTCCAGGGACTGTATAGTCCATGGGGTCACAAAAAGTCAGACACACCTGAGTGGTTTTCACTAATCATCTCCACGAGGCCCATGAGACGCTGAACTTCCAGGCCAAAGGCTTGACCCAACCATGAGGTGTGTGCTCGGCCACGTGCCGACACCATATGATCTAAAAAGGGCTGCCCTCCGTGGAGCCCTCTAGGCACTTTCTTCACATGGTGACTTTGTGGGATCCTCACACCTGCAACCTTAGGAAGCAGGTAGCATCAACCCATCTTACAGAGGAAGACACAGGCTCTGAGAGGTCTAGTAACTTCTCTAAGTTCACACAGCCTATTAGCGGAAGATCCGGGACTCACTCACACCCTGATGTACCAGACTCCAGCTCATGTGCTCCTAACCACTGAGACACACTGCCTCCTGTTGGGAAGGTTTTAGCTGAGCACAGGTGAGTCTGTGCTTACCTCCTCCCGGGAAGCATCCTGTACAGAGAGTCAGAGTTGCAAGGGGCCTCAGGGAGCACTCAAACCAGGGCTGAATCTCGGTGTCATCCTCCCCCGCCCACCCCCATCCTGGTCACTCAGCGTAACAGTCTGGTAACAGCTGGTTGGAACTCTGTGTTAAGGAGGATTCTGAGGAGCACTGGTTGATTAGTTTTGTTCACTGCGTGCTCAGGAAGGGGATTCTATTTTTTTCCTAATATTTATTTGGCTGCACTGGATCTTAGTTGTGGTTTTCAGAATCTTTAATTGAGACATACACACTCTTACTTGCGGCATGTGGGACCTAGTTCCCTGACCAGGGCTCGAACCCAAGCCTCCTGCATTGGGAGCATGGAGTCTTATCCAGTGGATCACCAGGGAAGTCCTGGGAAGGGGATTCTAAGAAGGAGGCAAATAATTGCCAATCCTGATCCTGGATTTGAAGAGAGAGTTCTGGACAGGGCCACGGAGGGGATATGGGTTTCGCTCCCTGCTCAGGGCTCTTTCTCCCTCAAGGGACACAGCAAACAGGGTCAGGTGTGCCACCATCTCACCACCCCTTGCCCCTGACATGTTCATCCTGGGAAGTTCCACACAGGTCACGAAAGTCCATTTGGAGAGCTATGGTAGTTCTGGGGCTTCCCCGGTGGCTCAGCAGTAAAGAATCCTCCCGGAGTGCAGGAGACACAGCTCCGATCCCTGGGTCAGGAAGATCTCCTGGAGAAGGAAATGGCAACCCGCCCCAGGATTCTTGCCTGGCAAATCCCATGGATAGAGCAGCCTGGTGGGCGGCAGTCCACGGGGTCACAGAGGGGTTGATCTGAATATCACAGATCAGCTAACACACGCGTGAAGCGACTGAGCACACACGCTAGTTCTGCCTCTTTAAGGAAGCTGATGCATAGCACTCCGGTGTTGCCAGGAGACAAACGCTTGTCCAGGGCCTTGGTGGTGCAGGAAGAATTATCTAAACTTCTAAACACTCAAAAAGTAGGAGCAAGAGGGGATGTAATGTAGAACAGGATGAACATACTTAACAATCCGCCTGCAATGCAAAAGACCCCTGTTCAATTCCTGGGTTGGGAAGATCTGCTTGAGAAGGGATAGGCTACCCACTACACTATTCTTGGGCTTCCCTTGTGGCTCGGCTGGTAAAGAATCCACCTACAATGCAGAAGACCTGGAGTCCTGGGTCAGGAAGGTTCCCTGGAGAAGGAAAAGGCTACCCACTCCAGTGTTCTGGCCTGGAGAATTCCATGAACTGTATAGTCCATGGGGTCACAAAGAGTCGGACACAACTGAGCGACTTTCACTCACTCACTCACTGTGTGTTATATACGAAAACCGAGAGAGTAAATTCTGAGTTCTCATCCCCCCTAAGATATTTTTCCATTTCTCTAATTTTTCATCTATATGAGATGATGAGTGTTCATTAAACTTATTGCATTAATCATTTCATGATGTAGGTAAGTCAAATCATTATGCTGTACACCTTAAACTTATACAGGGCCATATGTCAACTATATCTCAGTAAAAACAAAAGAAAAAGAATAGGGACAATATCCTACCTCCTGCATAGAAATACTACTAGATTTTGCCCCAAGAACAGGTCTTTTTTTTTTTTAAGATTATCTACTGTGAGAAAATTTTTTTATAAAATTAAATTATAAACAGCCCAATTAAAAAAATGGCCAGAGATCTTAATGGACACCTCACCTAAGTAGATACACAGATGGCAAAAAAAGCATATGCAAAGATGTCCTACATCATATGTCATCAGGGGAAATGCAAGCGAAACCAACAGTGAGACACCACCACACATCTACTGCCGCTGCTGCTAAGTCGCTTCAGTCGGGTCCGACTCTGTGCGACCCCATAGACGGCAGCCCACCAGGCTCCCCCCTCCCTGGGATTCTCCAGGCAAGAACACTGGAGTGGGTTGCCATTTCCTTCTCCAATGCAGGAAAGTGCAAAGTGAAAGTGAAGTCGCTCAGTCGTGTCCAACCCTTAGCGACCCCATGGACTGCAGCCTACCAGGCTCCTCCGTCCATGGGATTTTCTAGGCAAGACTAGTGGAGTGGCTTGCCATTGCCTTCTCCAACACATGTACTAACATAGCCCAGATCGAGAACACTGGCAATATTCAGCGCTGCCGAGGATGCAGACAAACGGGAGCTCTTGTTCATTGCTGGTGGCAATGCAAAATGATACGTTCACTGGAGAAAAGAGTTTGGCGGTTTCTTATAAAACGAAACCAACTGTTCCCATACAACCCAGAAAGCATACTTCTTGGTATTTACCTAAAGGAGCTGAAAACTTATATTCACACAAAAAGCTACACATAGGTGTTTACAGCAGCTTCATTCATAATTGCCAAAACTTGGAAGCAGCTATTTGCCTTCAATATGTGAATGGATAAGTAAGTAGTGGTCCATCCAGATGACAGAATAATATCCAAAAAAAAAAGAACCATAAAGCTAAGAGAAGACATGAAAGAAGTTTAAATGCATGAATTAAAGTGTCAGTCACTCAGTCCTGTCCGACTGTGTGCAACCCCAGGACTGTAGCCTGCCAGGCTCCTCTGTCCATGGAATTCTCCAGCCAAGAAATTCTTCAGGTAAGGATACTGGAGTGGGTTGCCACTCCCTTCTCCAAGGGATCTTCCCAACCCAGGCAGACACTTTTACCCTCTGAGCCACCAGGGAAGCCAATTTCTCTGAGTCACCAGTGGAGTTTAAATGTATATTAATAAGTAAAAGAAGCCAGTCTCCAAAGGCTCTATTTTGTATGATTCTGGAAACTACGTGACATTCTGGAAAACGCAAAACTATGCAGAGAGTGAAAGGATAAGAGGTTGCCAGGAGTTGGGGGCAGGAGAAAGGGGAGGGACGAATAGGCAGAGCATAGAGGATTTTTAGGGCAATGAAACTATTTTGCATGATACTATAATGGGGCGGCAGCTGGGAGGAGCCACCCACGCCCGAGGCCAGGGCCTAGAGGAGCTACCCCACGTTGAAGATCAGGAACGGCGGCGGTAAGGAGACACCCCTCGTCCAAGGTAAGGAGCAGCGGCTGTGATTTGCTGGAGCAGCAGTGAAGAGATACCCCACGCCCAAGGTAAGAGAAACCCAAGTAAGATGGTAGGTGTTGCAAGAGGGCATCAGAGGGCAGACACACTGAAACCATACTCACAGAAAACGAGTCAATCTAATCACACTAGGACCACAGCCTTGTCTAACTCAATGAAACCAAGCCATGCCTGCGGGGCAACCCAAGACAGGCGGGTCATGGTGGAGAGGTCTGACAGAATGTGGTCCACTGGAGAAGGGAATGGCAAGCCACTTCAGTATTCTTGCCTTGAGAACCCCATGAACAGTAGGAAAAGGCAAAATGATAGGATACCAAAAGAGGAACTCCCCAGGTCAGTAGGTGCCCAATATGCTACTGGAGATCAGTGGAGAAATAACTCCAGAAAGAATGAAGGGATGGAGCCAAAGCAAAAACAATACCCAGTTGTGGATGTGACTGGTGATAGAAGCAAGATACGATGCTGTAAAGAGCAATATTGCATAGGAACCTGGAATGTCAGGTCCATGAATCAAGGCAAATTGGAAGTGGTCAAACAAGAGATGGCAAGGGTGAACGTTGACATTCTAGGAATCAGCCAACTAAAATGGACTGGAATGGGTGAATTTAACTCAGATGACCATTACATCTACTACTGCAGGCAGGAATCCCTCAGAAGAAATGGAGTAGCCATCATGGTCAACAAAAGAGTCCGAAATGCAGTACTTGGATGTAATCTCAAAAACAACAGAATGATCTCTGTTCGTCTCCAAGGCAAACCATTCAATATCACAGTTATCCAAGTCTATGCCCCAACCAGTAACGCTGAAGAAACTGAAGTTGAACAGTTTTATGAAGACCTACAAGATCTTTTAGAACTAACAGCCAAAAAAGATGTCCTTTTCATTATAGGGGACTGGAATGCAAAAGTAGGAAGTCAAGAAACACCTGGAGTAACAGGCAAATTTGGCCTTGGACTGTGGAATGAAGCAGGGCAAAGACTAATCGAGTTTTGCCAAGAAAATGCACTGGTCATAGCAAACACCCTCTTCCAACAACACAAAAGAAGACTCTACACATAGACATCACCAGATGGTCAACACTGAAATCAGATTGATTATATTCTACGCAGCCAAAGATGGAGAAGCGCTATAAAAAACAAGTCAACAAAAACAAGACCAGGAGCTGACTGTGGCTCAGATCATGAACTCCTTAATGCCAAATTCAGACTCAAATTGAAGAAAGTAGGGAAAACCGCTAGACCATTCAGGTATGACCTAAATCAAATCCCTTATGATTATACAGTGGAAGTGAGAAATAGATTGAAGGGCCTAGATCTGATAGATAGAGTGCCTGATGAACTATGGACGGAAGTTCATGACATTGTACAGGAGACAGGATCAAGACCATCCCCATGGAAAAGAAATACAAAAAAGCAAAATGACTGTCTGGGGAGGCCTTACAAATAGCTGTGAAAAGAAGAGAGGCGAAAAGCAAAGGAGAAAAGGAAAGATATAAGCATCTGAATGCAGAGTTCCAAAGAATAGCAAGAGGAGATAAGAAAGCCTTCTTCAGCGATCAATGCAAAGAAATAGAGGAAAACAACAGAATGGGAAAGACTAGAGATCTCTTCAAGGAAATTAGAGATACCAAGGGAATATTTCATGCAAAGATGAGCTCGATAAAGGACAGAAATGGTCTGGACCTAACAGAAGCCAAAGATATTAAGAAGAGGTGGTAAGAATACACGGAAGAACTGTACAGAAAATATCTTCACGACCCAGATAATCATGATGATGTGACCACTAATCTAGAGCCAGACATCTTGGAATGTGAAGTCAAGTGGGCCTTAGAAAGCATCACTATGAACAAAGCTACTGGAGGTGATGGAATTCCAGTTGAGCTGTTTCAAATCCTGAAAGATGATGCTGTGAAAGTGCTGCACTCAATATGCCAGCAAGTTTGGAAAACTCAGCAGTGGCCACAGGACTGGAAAAGGTCAGTTTTCATTCCAATCCCAAAGAAAGGCAATGCCAAAGAATGCTCAAACTACCACACAATTGCACTCATCTCACATGCTAGTAAAGTAATGCTCAAAGTTCTCCAAGCCAGACATCAGCAATACGTGAACCATGAACTCCCTGATGTTCAAGCTGGTTTTAGAAAAGGCAGAGGAACCAGAGATCAAATTGCCAACATCCACTGGATCATGGAAAAAGCAAGAAAGTTCCAGAAAAACATCTATTTCTGCTTTATTGACCAGCCCAAAGCCTTTGACTGTGTGGATCACAATAAACTGTGGAAAATTCTGAAAGAGATGGGAATACCAGACCACCTAACCTGCCTCTTGAGAAACCTGTATGCAGGTCAGGAAGCAACAGTTAGAACTGGACATGGAACAACAGACTGGTTCCAAATAGGAAAAGGAGTCCGTCGAGGCTGTATATTGTTACCCTGCTTATTTAACTTATATGCAGAGTACATCATGAGAAACATTGGACTGGAAGAAACACAAGCTGGAATCAAGATTGCCAGGAGAAATATCAATAACCTCAGATATGCAGATGACACCACCCTTATGGCAGAAAGTGAAGAGGAACTAAAAGGCCTCTTGATGAAAGTGAAAGAGGAGAGAGAAAAAGTTGGCTTAAAGCTCAATATTCAGAAAACTAAGATCATGGCATCTGTTCCCATCACTTCATGGGAAATAGATGGGGAAACAGTAGAAACAGTGTCAGACTTTATTTTTTTGGGCTTCAAAATCACTGCAGATGGTGACTGCAGCCATGAAATTAAAAGACGCTTACTCCTTGGAAGAAAAGTTATGACCAACCTAGATAGTATATTCAAAAGCAGAGACATTACTTTGCCAACTAAGGTCTGTCTAGTCAAGGCTATGGTTTTTCCAGTAGTCATGTATGGATGTGAGAGTTGGACTGTGAAGAAGGCTGAGCGCCAAAGAATTGATGCGTTTGAACTGTGGTGTTGGAGAAGACTCCTGAGGGTCCGTTGGACTGCAAGGAGATCCAGCCAGTCCATTCTGAAGGAGATCAACCCTGGGATTTCTTGGGAAGGAATGATGCTAAAGCTGAAGCTCCAGTACTTTGGCCACCTCATGCGAAGAGTTGACTCATTGGAAAAGACTCTGATGCTGGGAGAGATTGGGGGCAGGAGGAGAAGTGGATGACCCAGGATGAGATGGCTGGATGGCATCACGGACTTGATGGACGTGAGTCTGAGTAAACTCCGGGAGATGGTGATGGACAGGGAGGCCTGGTGTGCTGCAATTCATGGGGTCGCAAACAGTCGGACACGACTGAGCGACTGAACTGAACTGATCCGTCATTATATATTTGTCCAAGATCAGTGGACTTCCTTGCCCCCTATACGTGTCAATTAGGCTCATGGACTATAACAAACATACCACTCTGGCCATGTGCAGGGGAGCGGGAGTGGAGGGCCTCCCTGATAGCTCGGTTGGTAAAGAACCCACTTGCAATGCAGGAGACCCCAGTTTGATACCTGGATGGGGAAGATCTTGGGCTTTCTTTGTGGCTCAGCTGGTAAAGAATCCGCCTGCAATGTGGGAGACCTGGGTTCGATCCCTGTGTTGGGAAGATCCCCTGGAGAAGAAAAAGGCTACCCACCAGTATTCTGGCCTAGGGAATTCCAGACCATGGGGTGACAAAGAGTCGGACACAACTGAGCAACTTTCACTTTCTGGTGGGGGATGTTGATAGTGGGGAGGGTGTGTATGTATGATGGGGGCAAAGGCTATGTGGGGACTCTCTGTACTTTCTGCTCAATTTTTCTGTGAACTTGAAATTCCTCTTAAAAATTAAAATCTACTTTAAAGGGAAAAAAGGAAAATAAAAAATTAAAATATAGCCTATGGTATGCTGGTAAATATTTTAACAACTGGCTCTCTGGGAAAGGAGACCCTTAATTTACAGTGTTTGCCAGTTTCTGGAGTATAGATACTTCTACCACAGCCAATTTCTAGCTATAATGTAACATCAATTAGGGTAAAATTGTGTGGAGGCACATCAGTATATAGTATTTCCACTAACTAGATATAAATAATCCCAAGTTCATACCTAGATAACAGTAAAATGTAGTAAAATTACTAGAGACAGGTAAGTTTTGAGTATATATTGCCTTTGTTTTAAATATGTGCTGTGCTATGCTTAGTCGCTCAGTCGTGTCTAACCCTTTGTGACCCCACGGACTGTAGCCCACCAGGCTCCTCTGTCCATGGGGATTCTCCAGGCAAGAATGCTGGAGTGGGTTGCCATGCCCTCCTCCAGGGGATCTTCCCCACCCAGGGACTGAACCCAGGTCTCCCACATTGCAGGCAGATTCTCTACCATCTGAATCCCCAGGAAAGTCCCGTTTTAAAAGTAACTTGTATAACTGTAAGTTTATATAATTTAACTTTTGTGAGCATCTGTATTTGACAACCAGCTTCCAAAATTCTGGAAATTTAACAGTTGGTTCTCACGAGCCAGCACTAGCTACACCACCGCGATTTCCAGCCCATCTAAGGGAAGTGGTCTCGGCTTTGCCTATTTCCTCCCATCTTTATCCGCCTGCAGGCATCTTTTGTCAGAGCTGGCAGCATGCTGCACAACCTGTTTTTGATCTGCAAACCAGGCGTGGTAGTAACTAGCAGCCCCCCCAAAAAATGGGGAGTAAGGTGGGAGGGATGGAGGCAGAAAGGTGGAACTGGGGTCCTCAGTCCTAGCTGGGTTGGGCAGGTGGCGTAGGTGGAGTTTTTTGAAAAGACAATGGGTCTTCCCTGGTGGTCCAGTGGCTAAGACTCGCACTCCCAATGCAGGGAGCCCAGGTCAGGAAACTAGATTCTACATGCTGCACCTAAAATAATCCTGAAGACTGCAATGAAAGACTGAAGGTCTTGCATGCTGCAACTAAGACCTGGGGCAGCCAAATAAATAAGTAAATATTTTTAAAAAATACTAAAGGAAATCAGTCCTGAATATTCATTGAAAGAACTGATGCTGAAGCTGAAGCTCTAATACTTTGGCCACCTGATGCAAAGGACTGACTCATTGGAAAAGATCCTGATGCTATAAAAGATTGAGGGCAGGAGGAGAAGGGGATGACAGAGGATGAGATGGTTGGATGGCATCACCAACTCGATGGACATGAGTTTGAGCAAATTCTGGGAGTTGGTGATGGACAGGGAAGCCTGGCGTGCTACAGTCCATGGGTTTGCAAAGAGCAACTGAACTGAACTGAGCTGGAAAAAAAAAGAATGCCAAGCCCCATCCCTCCAGACTGGAGAGTCTGACTCAACAGGTTTTGGGTGGGGTCTGGACATCGAACTCACTGACAGCTCTCCGGGTCATGCAGTTGTGTAGTCAGGATTGAGAACCACTGACAACGCCAAGTGCATGATCATTGGCTATTAGACTGGTCTAGAGCCAAGTTCCAGCTGCAGGCCACTTACCCAAAATGAGTTTCTTCATGTGCCAAATGGAGATCTCCCTCCAGGATTGGGTCACCTGTATTGCAGGCTGATTCTTTACCATCTTCAGCCACCAGGGACTGAAGAGAAGTAGAAAGAGCAGAAGAAATGTGAGCCTAGGGAGCCTTCCTGGCCTTTCTCCTGCAGCATCGAATAGACCTTGTCCTGACATTGATGTGCTTCTTGGAGGAAAGATGAGATGGATGTGTATTGCACATGTGTAGGGAGTGGGGAGGAAACTCCAGACAGAGGGACAGATGCTGAGATGGACAGCTCATGCTCAGGGGCCACACCACAGAGCCTGGGTCAGACGACCTCCTTTCACATCATGAGACCCTTCCAGTCCTCAAGTGTTAGACGCTCAGCCGTGTCGGACTCTTTGCGACCCCACGGACTGTCACTCACCAGGCTCCTCTGTCCATGGGATTCTACAGGCAAGAATATGGAGTGGGTTGCCATGCCCTCCTCCAGGGGATCTTCCCGACCCAGGGATAGAACTTGCATCGCTTACATCTCCTGCGTCGGCAGGCAGGTTCTTTACCACTAGAGCCACCTGGGAAGCCCTCAAAGCCTTCTTCATCCACACTCAGTGTACGGCAGGTGCTGGCATTACCTTGCTTTACAGGAGACACAGGCACAGAGGGCTGGTGTTCCTGCCTGAGCTTGCCCAGCTGGGATCTGAGCTAGAGTGTGTCTACTTGCTCTTACTCCCTAGGCCTCCTACCTTTCTGCTCCCCACATCTCAGGTGGATAAATAGGAGTAGCCGTCCCCTGCGGGGTCTTATCATGACTGCATGGACTCAGGTACAATGACCAAAGTGGGCTGCAAGGGACTTTCTCAGTGGTCAGGTGGTTAAGACACCATGTTTCCACTGCAGAGGGTGGGGGCTCAATCCCTGCTTGGGGAAGTAAGATCCCGCATCCACAAGGCTATGGTTTTTCCAGTAGTCATATATGGATGTGAGAGTTGGACTACAAAGAAAGCTGAGCACCGAAGAATTGATGCTTTTGAACTGCAGTGTTGGAGAAGACTCTTGAGAGTCCCCTGGACTGCAAGGAGATCCAACCAGTCCATCCTAAAGGAAATCAGTCCTGAATGCTCATTGGAAGGGCTGATGCTGAAGCTGAAACTCCAATACTTTGGCCACCTGACGTGAAGAGCTGACTCCTTTGAAAAGACCCTGATGCTGGGAAAGATTGAAGGCAGGAGGAGAAGGGGATGACAGAGGGTGAGATGGTTGGATGGCATCACCGACTCAATGGACATGAGTCTGAGTAAACTCCGGGAGTTGGCGACGGACAGGGAGGCCTGATGTGCTGCAGTCCATGAGGTTGCAAAGAGTCGGACACGACTGAGTGACTGAACTAAACTGATGCCACAAGGTGTGACCAAAATCTAGGAAAAAAGAAGGGGTAGGGGAGCGAGTCAGGCTGCTGGTTCTGTGACCCTGGCAGATCACTGCGCTGCTCTGTGATCAGTTTCCCTGTCTGCATAGCCTGTCACTGGGCTTCCCCGGTGGCTCAGTGGTAAAGAATCCACCTGCAGTGCAGGAGCCACAGGAGACATGGGTTCAATCCCTGGGTAGGGAAGATCCCCTGGAGGAGAGCATGGCAACCCACTCCAGTATTCTTGCCTGGAGAATCCCTATGGGCAGAGGAGCCTGGCAGGCTACAGTCCATGGGGTCGCAGAGTAGGACACAACTGAAGCAACTTGGCATAGCATGCCACTCATGATTGTGGTGAGGATTCCATGGGATGATGCCTGGAAAGTGGGCAAGACAGGGGACCCACAAGTGTATCTGTGGCTGACAAGCACTTGGTCAGCCCTCCGTATGCCTCACCTATCCAGAGGGGTGGGTTGTATAGGCCAAGCTCCCGGCCAAAACAGGGGCCCCTCTTTGGCCCTTCCCTTCCATGAAGCACCTCTGAAGGCCGAATGCAGCCCACATCTCAGGCTCCCAGGACTGAAGAAGCAACCTGCCCCCCTCATTCTAACTCCTCTCTATCCCCCTCTGCAGGGGGCTGCATGGCAGGGAGCTATCCTTCAGTCAGCACCAATCAAATATGGAAAAGAGCCTGCAGCAGGCTAGGTGTATTTGTTTAATTCTTCCCTAACTAGGGCCTGGCCCCCACCTGGGCACCTCTGATTTCATTAGCATTCTGCCCAGCCTCCCCCCTCGCCCCACCAGACCCACCAAGGTCCCCTACTCAAAAAATCAGTATGGTGGAGTTTTGTTTTGTTTTGTTTTTCCAGAGAGGAGGGGAGAGAGCCCTGGGTGGAGGAAGGGTAGCTAATTGTGAAGATGAATTTCAAATCTCCTGATGAGCAAGGACCTCTTTCTGAGCCGGCCCTACCAGGGAGGGAACCAAAAGGAGGGAGGTGCCATCTCAGATCCATCCTCCCCCCAACCCCCCGGAACTTGCACGAGCCCAGTGGCACCTCCTTACAGTTTGCACCCTCTGTGCCTCACTCCCCTCTCCCTAGTCCTGACCTGGAGAAGAGCCAACACACAGGACCAGAGTCTAGAACCCATACTTAGGAGCCCCTGTCCCACCACAAACACCCCACCAGCCTCACTCTGTCACTGCCTGTCTTTGCCTATGCTGTTCTCTCTGGCTGGAATACTTTCCCCACGAAGCCGGATCTAGTCTTCACCTCTCAGCTTACGCACCACTTCCTGTAGGAATTCTCCTCTCACTACTCAGAAAGGCCCGTCTGCCTCCCCAGATGCTTCAGTAGCGCGACCTAAACTCGCTTGGACACACCAGTGTTTCATCCGTCCCTCTCCAGGGTTCTCTGTGTTGATAGCGGCGCCCACAAGGTAGGTGCTCAGGAAACACTGGATGGATAAATGAATGAATGGGTCACAGTCCATCTCAGTTTAGCCTTTAGGCCCACAATGCCTGAGGTCCAGGTGCTTTTCAAAATCTGATCTTTGGGACACCTGAAATACAGTTTCTTATTGCCTCCAAAATACGAGCAGAAGGGCAAGTAACAAATGGTTAATGACATGTGGACCGCGCATAACTGCATGTCAGCTGATCACCCAAAGCCCACCTCACGCTTGGCTGTGTGTGGATGGTCTATTTGACAGGGAGTGATTGATGGTATGCGAGGGGGACACTGATACGTAAGGGGGCCCAGCAAGACTCTCGTGGGTAATACATGTGAAGCCCATGAAGCAGGGCTAGCGCTGTTTCGTGAACTCTTCCTTGTGAATGTGAGCTCTGCTGTGTCCCGAGCATCGCTTTGGAGGCAAGCTCCCTGCATTCCGGGTCCAAGGAGTTCGGTTGAACCCCCACCCCCCAACAGTCCAGCTTTGGCCAATCAGCACGCAGCTCCTCTGCGGCCGCTGTGATTGGCTCAGAGTTGGGCAGGGACCTGATGTGGCAGCAAGATTCAGACCCACTCTGGCTGCTCCATTGTTTAAGCCCGGGATCGAGTCGCGCCTGAAGTTCCACCCTGGATGTTTCAGTTTTGCACATTATCTTAGCTTTTCAAAAGCCACTTGGGGCCAGTTTTTCTATCCGTTGTAGGTGCCGATCCCGACTAGCATGCTGCCCAAACCTTACGTAGACCTGGACACAGGCAGAACTAGTAGAGTGCCCCACCAACACACACTAGGGGAACCCCCGCCTCCAAGTCTGCAGTGAGCCGCACCGGAGGGGCTTGTGGACCTCGTTCAGAATACTCTCTCCTCTGCTCCCAACTCCGCTCCTGCCTCGTTGGCTGCTCGTGGTTCCCTCTCTCGATTAACGTGGGATGTGTTCAGAGGGGCTCCCGTTAGCCACAGCCTTGGGCAGTGGGGACGCGAGGATGAGAGGGCTCTGGGCTGGCTGTGCAGTCTTGGGATGGTGACTCCTGTCTCTGAGCCCCAGATACTCTGTGCTTCTCAACTTAGTCGAATGATCTGTAGAATCCGTCCGCCTGCCAACGCAGGAGACTTAGGTGGATCCCTGGGTCAAGAAGATCCCCTGGAGAAGAAAATGGCAACCCACTCCAGTATCCTTGATGGGAAAGCCCACGGACAGAGAAACTTGGTGGGCTAGAGTCCATGGGGTCACAGAATCAGATATGATTGAAGCGACTGAGCGCACACACACACACACACACACACACACACACACACACGCGCGCACACACACACACAGAGGCACTGCGCCATTATCAGTTAATTGACTGTCTTCTATTACCTAGAAGCTGCTAGGGGCGATGGGCGATCTCTGCGGTGCCCGCACAAAATACAGGCTCAAGAAATACATGCTGAGTAGAGGGGCCTCTGAGAGCTTCTCTAAAGATGAGGGGTGAGCTGGTACACTCTGCGGTTAGTGCGGGCCCCTTTAGGGAGATGATTCGTTCACTGCTATGAAGGGGGTCCCAGCAAAGGCTCCCAGTGGAGTGACTTCGGCCAAAGAAGTGACATTAAAGGTGATGCGGCAGGCATGGGCCCAGCTGGAGGAGAAGAGGAACAATGCAGGCCATACTCAGAGGTCTCCATGCCAGAGATGGAAGCCGCTCCCCGGAGCCGCTCCTGCCCCAGCCCCTGTGTGTCCAAGACCGGGGTGGGGGAGGGGGCGGGGGGGGGGGTAGTGCTGAGTTCCCCAGGATGGACACAGCCGCTGCTGAGAGAAGGGTGGTCACACTGCCTGCACGCTCCCCACTCCATCTCACCCCAAACTTGCCAGAAGATGAGGGGAATAAACAAGCCCCACCCACACTGTTCACCCCAGGGTGGGGCTGGGGGTGGAGCAGCAAGGGAGCCGTCACCTTATATGGAGCTAGTTTGGGTTAGACAGTTCCCATGCTCATGCCGGGGAGACGAGGGACCCTAGGGACCAGCAGTTGCCCGGGGTGTGGCTGGGTCCCCACACGCATGCTCTCTCCGGGACCGCCTGTGAGTTGCCAATAACAGCGATGGCAGTAACGGTAACAGCAGCAGCTGGGCACATGCCAGGACCACGTGCAAGGCTTCCTGTCTCTGGAACCTCACCATTCACTCGCCCTCATTCCCACTTGACAGATGAAGAAACTGAGGCTCAGAAAGGGTAAGCCCCAGGCCCAGGAAGTCAACTGGGTCAGTCTGACTCGCTGGCCCCACTCTGGCCCTCCTCTCCCTAGGGCCTTTGGGTGCATTAGGAGGCCGCTGGCATACCGCTGACCCCCTGGAACTGCTGCCCTCCTGCCAGAACCCAGGAGAAGGTGGGGAGAATACAGTGTGCATTGCAGAGGGCAGCCCCCTTTCCCAACCTCTGCTGTTCCAGTGGGAAGTAAGCAGCAAAAACATTCTCCACGATCCCCACCGTCCGCAAGAAGTTTCCTCGAACCGAACTCTCCAGAGGCCCACATTCTTCCACAGGGGGCTCCGATCTGGCCCCTGGGTGCCACAGTGGACACGCCCCACCCGTGGCCTCAACGGGACGGGGCTCTTCCGGCTTGTCTCCCTCCCGTCTGATCAGGGCTCCATCCCACGCTGTCTGCCCTGTCCGCAGACCCACTGTTCACTTAGATTTCCATCTGGTTTTGGTTTTAGGGGGTGGAGGAAGGGGAGGGTTTGGGGAGAAGCTGAGAGCTGGCACCCAATGGAGGTTAACCCGCTACGTTTGCTTCTTTTCTTGGTGCCCCAAGCTCTGTGCCTTTTCCCCCCGCCATCTGCCTCCACAAATCTCCGGGCTGCTAGATTATCACATAACCTGCTTCTTATGGACGGTTAGACGTCAGAGCCCTGGGCAGAAAAAGGAGCCAGCATCAAGACCAGCTTTCTCAGCATTGCAAACACCATGTCTAAACCAGTTTAGCTCAAGCCAGAGATCAGCTGAGCGCAAGTGTGTGTGTGGGTGGGTGTGGGTGTGTGCACGCACACATGCATGTTCTAGACGTGTGGTGAGAACCCATCTGTAATTCCTGAAGGAGCGTATCTGAATATCTGTTTTTCCCCCAAGCCATCTTATCCAGCCACCCTCTAGAAGTTGCAATTAATCTCTAATTTGAATTTTTAACCTCAAATGCCACATTATAAAAACAGTTGTGTTGTGTTTTATAGACGGTATTTGTCATGAAATTATACATGGTTACAATTTATGCCGTGGAAAAGAAAGCAAGCTGCTTTTTCTGCATGAAGGGGAATGCCAGCCTGGGTCTGCAGCAAAGCCCCATCCTCCCAGAGAGGGGACCCCAGGTCACCAGGCAGGGCTGGGCAGAGGCAGAGGGCTCGTGGTCCTGGGTGTGCATTGGATAACTTGACTCCTTTTTAGAAAGCATCATTAAAGAGCCAGCAAAGGCCACTGGGGTCAGCTTCTGGGACCCAGAACTCTGTTCCTGATCTCGACTCCTCTTCTTGCGGGGTCTTGGGAAACTTCTCCTGCCTTGGTTTTTCCATCTCTAAAAGGGGGTTTGACAGTCCTAAACTGGTCATCTGCTTCTTTCCAAGTGTCAGGGAGCATGAGAAAGAAAACACACAGATGTTTACTGCACGCCTCCTGGAGACCAGAGGTGAAGCCCTGCCTGCTTGAGTTCTTCAACTCCGCTGAACAGCCCAGGCCCCAGGTACTGGCATTGTGCCCATTTTGCAGATGAGGAATTTGAGGCTCAGAGAAATGAGGTCCTTTCCCAAGATCACCCGGGAAACGGGGGTGAGATTGGAGCTGGAGTCCCACAGCTAAGCCAGGCAGCATGCCTTGCCCCTGAGGTGGGGGACTCACTGGGACATCAGGGCCAGCTCTCTGCTTCTATGCCTGGGTCATTGTCAAGCTGCATGGGAACAATGGGGGCAGGCAGTCCCTGTCCCAGGATCCTGGCCTGCCTGCCTGCCTGGGTCAAGGAGCAATTCTGATTTCTGTCTGGCAATCCTCTGCCCGGTGCTCTCACCACCCTCATCCATCCCTTTTTAAACAAGCCAAGAAAGGCTGAGTGAGGTCGGAGTGAGCACAGACCAGGGGCTCCAGGCCAGCAGGGGTGGGGAACACCCCGAAGACAAGGGTCCAAGGCCTGGAGCCCCCATGGCCTCCATACACAGCCCATCTCTCTGGGCCTCCGCTTCCTCATCTGGGAAATGGGGCCATAAGACTGCCTACCTCCTGGAGGATCTGGGAGGAATTAATGAGATTTACACAGAGGGCTGAGCACAGAGCAGGTGCGCAATAAATGGTCCTGACTGTCGGGGTCTCAGTGATGATGAAGGTGAACACAGGCCACTCAGCGCACCCCAGTCACCCAGCCCCCAACTCAGCCACAAGCACCCCACACTCTCTCCACTCCCCCGGGAGGCAGGGTTTGCAGTCAGACAGCATGGGCCGAACTTCCTCATCTTGTCAAGGAAACTGCCATCCCTGAAGCCCCGGTGTTGGGCCTGTGGCAGGTGCAGTTGCCCCACTGATGGAGTGGTGAGCCCCACTCCGGGCACGGGGACACCCTGCCTCGGGTTCTGCACTGCTCCTGGACCCACCCTTTCCTGACACGGGTTCTTGGATCTCAGAGAGAAGGTGCACTGGGACAGACAGACGGCGCTTGTGGTCTGCTCCTTTGGAGATGGGGTGCCCAAGAGGCTCTGGGCAGCCAGGACACAAGAGGTGTTCCCAAGTTAGCCATTCACTTCCCAGCTGACAGGAGATACTCGCCCAACGAGACGCACCGGGGTGCTCTGCGCACCCCCAGTACCCACAAGGGGCACAGAAAGCATTCCCACCCTTCCCAACACAAAAACTGCCAATCCTGAAGCAGGCCTTGCTCATTGGTCCTCTCAGTGGAATTCCCTCCCGCCCCCTCTGCTGCTGGAACAGCCCGTCTCTCTCTCTTCTGGGGTGCTGAGCAGCATGTGGAATCTTGGTTCCCCGACCAGGGATCGAACTTGTGAACCCCGCATTGGAAACACGTAGTCTTCTGTGTCTGCTGTTCCTTCCACCTGGAGCACCCTTCCCAACGTCTTCTGGTTAACTTCACTCACCCTTTAGAGCCCTTCTGAGAATCCACTTCCTCCAGGACGCCTTCCTTGAACCTCCAGACCAGGTAGGTGACCCCATTATCTGTTCTCATCTCCTTTATAGCAGAGATCACACCCCTTTGTTTCTTGATGGGACCCCAGGATCCAACCCTCAGACTGGCATGGAGTAGTAGATGCTCAAGAAATATTTCTGGAAGGGAGGCTGGAGGGAAGCCTTCCCCATTTCCTCCCCTTGGAGCTCTGATCTGCCCCCAACTTGAAACCACTGCAACAGCAAGAGATTCCTTTAAATGACGACCCCACTTTCAGCCACATTAGATCTTGGCCTTTTTTTTTTTTTTTTCCCTCCCCATGAAACCAGAGTAGTTCGTTTTTACTTCTTGTCTCCAGCAATTTCCCACTTCGAACTCTGACACTCTCCTCACTTGGGGGTTTGGTGGCAGGGCAGCCGGCTCAGCAGGAGAGGCTGGCCTTCCAATTAGAACATGATGTCTCTCAGAAACTCGAGATTCCCAAAGGCTGGGGGCCCTCCCAAGCCGCCCCTCACTCCCACATCACAGCACAGCCCAGAAGCCCTCTGTCCTGGCAGTATGGGTCAGACTCTGCACAGGGATGTTTCCCCGGAAAAGCAGTATCTCAGCCACTGCAGAGCTTTGGGGTAAGAACTGAGGGAACCAGAGGCACAGTCCCTCCCTGGCAGGGGCTGTGCTGATTCCAGCAAGAGGACACCACGGGGCTTCCCTGGGGGCTCAGCGGTAAAGAATTCGCCTGCCAATGCAGGAGACACGGGTTCGATCCCTGGTCTGGGAAGATCCCACATGCTGCAGAGCAATGAAGACCCGAACACCGCAGCCACTGAGACTGTGCTCTAGAGCCCGCAAAACTCAACTACTGAGCCCGTGTGCTCCGCCCATTGAGGCCTGGGAGCCCTGGAGCCTGTGCTCCGCGCCGAGAGAAGTCACCGCAGTGAGAAGTCCGAGCAACTCGAGAAAAGCCCGAGCAGCAACGAAGACCCAGCACAGCCAAAAACAAACATTTAAAAAGAGGACGCTGTGGCTCTCAGGCCATCTGCGGGCTCAGCACAGAGTGGTCAGCGTTGAACCTGGGCTCTGGGGACCACAGTGCATTTCCTGGGTGATGTTGAGCAAGTCACTTGGCCCTTCTGAGCCTCAGTTTCCTCATCTATACTGAAAGTCGCTCAGACCCTTTGTGACGCCGTGGACTGTAGCCCACCAGGCTCCTGTGTCCATGGGATTCTCTAGGCAAGAATACTGGAGTGAGTAGCTGTTCCCGTCTCCAGGGGATCTTCCCAACCCAGGGATCGAACCTAGGTCTCCCACACGGCAGGCGGATTCTTTAAGGTCTGAGCCACCAGGGATAATACCGCACCTGCCTCATAAGGCTGCTGAGAGAACTCAGCATGAGGCAGCTTGTGAAGTCCTGAGCTCGGGCCCAGACAGAGGTAAAGAGCTGGGCATCAGGGTGCTCCTGCCTCTGCTCCACTCGCTAGTTAGGGACAAGCATGACCAACCTAGACAGTGAGTTAAAAAGCAGAGACAGCACTTTGCTGACAAAGGTCCGCATAGTCAACGCTATAGTTCTTCCAGTAGTCATGTACGGATGTGAGAGCTGGACCATAAAGAAGGCTGAGCCTCAAAGAATTGATGGCTTTTGAACTGTGGTGTTGGAGAAGGCTCTTGAGCATCCCTTGGACAGCAAGGAGATCAAACCATCTTAAAGGAGATCGTTCCTGAATATTCATTGGAAGGACTGATGCTGAAGCTGAAATTCCAATACTTTGGCTTCCTGACGCGAAGAACTGACTCATTGGAAAAGACCCTGATGCTGGGAAAGATTGAAGGCAGGAGGAGAAGGGGACGACAGAGGATGAGGTGGTTGGATGGCATCACCCACTCGATGGACATGAGTCTGAGTAAGCTCTGGGAGTTGGTGATGGACAAGGAAGCCTGGCGTGCTGAGGCACATGGGGTCACAAAGAATCGTACACGACTGAGCGACTGAACGACTCACCTGTTCAGTGATGCCTCAAACAACACGCGTGTGCACGCAATGAATGAATGAATCAGTTCAGTTCAGTCAAATGAGTGAATGGATTAATGAATTACATCCAGTGTTCTGGGAACCAAATAGCAAGGCATCGCTTGGAAGGGGACTGGGAGGGATGGAGTTTCACATACAGTCTTTTGGGGGAAGGTGGAAAGACCTGTTTTCTGTAGCCTGATCGTGAGGGAAATAGGGAACAAAGGGTCAATTTGTCTTTTCTCCAATTTCTGGGATGTTTTCCTGGCCTTTCCTCCCTCGTCTGGGATGCACACCCTGGCCACCTGATTTGAGTTGTGAGAACCGTGCTTCAGGTCCTGGGAGGCAGCCAGATGTCCAGCCACGCGAGGAGGACCTTGCATCTTGAGGCATCTCTTGCTTCCAAGCCCACGGGGTTAGAGGTGGGGGGCATGGAGGGGTGCTGGCCTCAGGGAGGGCAGGGCTGGCCTGTACTCTCTCAAAGGTGAGTCTGTCCTCTGCCATCCGCACAGACCAGGCGGTCCCCAAGGGCACGGGCGCGGCAGATCCAGGTCTGAACATCCCCTCACTTACTGCTTCCTCAGCTCATGCTTCACGGGACTCTGAGGCTCCAAACCTCGGCTCCTCCGCCCACTGTGGACCCTTGGCGAGTCATGCAACCGCTCAGAGCCTCAATTTCCCAGCCGTCTTGAGAATGGCAGACTCCCCATCTGACCTTCTCACGTGATCAGCTACCCTGCTACCATCACTTCCCTAAACCCTTAAAACCACCCTGCAAGGGGCACGATTCTCCTGCCCCTGACAAACATGCCAGAGAGAAGACAACACTTGCCAAGGTCACACAGCTGGCCAGGGTCACACAGCTGGCCAAGCCCCAGCCCCGGCCCTTGAGTGGACGGCTGAGATGCCCTGTCCAGCAACTATCCCCTTGCAAAGAGACCCCTGGATTACTGGTTCTCTTCTGCAAGAGGAGAGGGCTGAAGACTGGGTTGGAGGAGGATGGGAAGGCAGAGAAGGAGGCCCCCAGGTCCACAGGGTGCCAGAGGGGAGGCCCAGGAGGGAAGGGGAGGGGTGCCAGGCACTCCCGAGGGTCCTTGCCCACCTGGGGTGGGGGGGCGGCCAGGGCCTGAGCCCTGGACGATGGCCGGCTGCCCGCTGGCTGGACCGGCCGCCCGAGGCACCATCTTGAGAGCATTAGGGGCTGCTGTTCACAGATGTTTTCTGTTACGTGTTATTTGTTAGTCTAATGAAAGGAGGTGCACGGGCTTTCAAGACCTCGGAGTTCTGCGGGGGTTTTATATGGGAGGCCCGCGCGGAGCTCTGGCGGCAAGAGGAGGCCGCGAGGCCCCTGCCAGGCGCGCCCGGCGGCTCCTGCTTTGATTCCGAGGTTTGCAGCCATCCGCGTGGTAATTCTAGCTCTGGTTAAATGTCATTTTTAATAACGCCATCTCTGGCATGTAAACGGCTGCGCCCGCGGCAAGTGGGGCAGCTG
Source organism: Capricornis sumatraensis (assembly GCF_032405125.1). Taxonomy (NCBI): domain Eukaryota; kingdom Metazoa; phylum Chordata; class Mammalia; order Artiodactyla; family Bovidae; genus Capricornis; species Capricornis sumatraensis. The sequence continues at coordinate 6,894,397 of NC_091069.1, forward strand.
GGAGGGGGAGGCCGGTGGGGGGGGGGGTGGCGGGGGCGGAGGTAGGTAGAAGGACAGGCAGGGAGTGGGGCAGGATTGGGGACCTGTGGACAAAACCCCCCGCGACGGTGGTCAGCTTCCTGGGGGCATGGATGCCCTATCCTGCAGACCACTGCGAGGAAAGCCTGTGGTGTTGTGAGCAGCAGAGAGGGTGGGGGGACAGGGAGGAGCAGGACAGACAGGCCGGACAATGGGAGGGGGCTTTTCCAGTGACGAGTGATAGAGACCCCCAGCTCAGGCTTCTGACCCGCACCCCTGACCCCGTCACCCTGGCAGCGAGAGGGAGTCAGGGTGCTCGAGGGGAAGAGACAGGATCTTCCACGTGGGAATGCCCCCTTCAGTCCAGCTCTTTGGGAGCCTTGGCTGGTGCCCAGTGGGTGCCCACTGAGTGCTGGGAGATGCTCACCAGTGACTGCACTCCCCTAGACCCAGCTGTGCGGCTTACAGTACAGTCAGGTCTCTGCGGGGCGGAGGCCGGGCTGGGCCTTGGAGCAGCAAACACCACCCCCCCACACACACATACTGGCCCCTTCTAGATGCTTCCAAATGATGCCAGTCCTCCCTGGCTGCTCCAGTGGGCCTCTCCATCCTCTCACGAGAGGACCATTATCCCCGCCGGCAAACTGAGGAGGACGACAGAGGGGCAGAATCAGCCCTGGAAGGAGCTTCCGAGAGCACAGCAGAGCACACGCTTTGATGCCTATAACAGTGACTAGCTGCTCCGTAGTCGCTCAGTCGTGTCCGACTCTTTGCCACCCCATGGACTATAGCCCCGCCAGGCTCCTCTGTCCGTGGGATTCCCCAGGCAAGAATCCTGCGGTGGGTTGCCATGCCCTCCTCCAGGGGCTCTTCTTGACCCAGGAACAGAACCTGAGTCTCCTGTGTTGGCAGGCAGATTCTTTATCGCCGAGCCACCTGGAAGCCCCCAAAATGACTAGGACTGTGCCAAACGCAGAGGCCCAGGTCCGGGCTCCAGAGGGCTTCCTTCCGCAGGCCGGGACATGGGAACGTGCATTTCACCTGCTCCCACGGTGATTCGAATGCAGTGATCCCTGGGCCCAGGTATTGACAAACAGAAGGTCCGACCCCCTCACCTGGGGACACTGAGGCACACAGAGTCAGGGAGTGTCCCGAGTTGTAGGCCTGGGCGGGTCCCGGTTCCTGACTCTTAGCCCTTCTCCTCCTCCTGCCTCCAGGGCAGCCACAGCACAGGGGACTCGCCCTCGCCTTGTCATCTCAGCTCTGGGTGGAAAAGCCTTTGCGGAAGCTTCCAGGTCTTGCAGTCCCTGGGCATCCCGCTCTCACTGCCCTGACCTCCCCCCAACCCGGAACCTTCTCCAAAGCCCACAACGCCCCCAGCAGCCCCCGCCACCCATCCTCAGGCTGCCAGGTCCCATCCCAGCTTCTCAACTCCTCTGCAACTCGTCGGCCCAGCATCCTTCCAAAGTCCCCATGCCCCTGCCCCCAGACTGGAAGGTCCCGGCTGCACCTCCCAAGCAAAAGAAAGCGGAAAGGATCACACAGAGGGACCCAAAGTAATGTCTTCCAGAGCTGGCTTCAGTTTTAGGATGCAATAAAAAATATCATGAGCCGTAAAGGGCCCCAGGTGGACGGCGTCCTGTCATCACAGGGGCCCCTCGGAGCTGTGCTGGGAGCAAGCGGCTTCCCACATGTGGAAGGGACACGGGGCGAGGGGCCTGGCTGGCGAGGGGGTGGCCAGCCCGAGCATCGGGGTCACATATTCAGTGACCTTCATTGCCAGAACACCTGGAGATTCCCTGGCTCCCGGGGAGGCACGGCCTCTCACTAGCAGCAGCTCGGCTCTCTCTGGGCGGTGAGCACCCTGCCCTCTTGCCTCTGGGGGCTGCCAGGCACCCTGTCTCCCTGCGTCTGCTCAGCATGGGCGCCTGCTGAGACCACTTTCCCCAACTGTGTCTAAACAGGAAGCTCCCACGGTGCCTTTCTACTCACCACCTCGCAAAAGGCACTTAACCCCTGGCCCTGTCCAGGCGTGATCTGGCTGCAATCTGGCTGCTGGTCTGTCCACCAGCGGCCTGTGGCCACCCTGGCTGTCAAGAGCCTGGACCTGATCATTTGGGCCAGGCTGGAGCCTTAGGGACAGGGGCGTGAGGGTGAGTGTGTGTGTGAGAGAGAGCGTATGTGTGTGAGTGGTAGTCGTGTGTGTTGGGGCGGGTGGTGTGTGTCTCTGTGTCCGTGAGTCTGGGAAAGCCACCATGTGGCTCCCAAATGCCAGCCAGAGTTATCACCAACCCACTGCAAAATGAGGAAAATAGGGGCAACTTGCAAGCTTTCTGGTTAAGCCAAACTAAGTCTGTTTCAAGGACCATTCTCGACTCTGAGATGAAGATAATGAGAGGTGCTCACTTGGATAAATGGATGGGGGCAGCAAGATGACAGGTGTTGTCAGTAAACGGCTTTTCTTGGCCACTTAAAACTGTTTCAGTTTATCTTTAATTTTTTGGCCATGCCACCTGGCACGCCATCTGGGGACTGAACTCACGCTCCCTGCCGTGGAAGCAAGGAGTCTTAACCACTGGATGGCCAGGGAAGCCCCTCTTGGCAACTTCTAAAACTGCCCCGCTCTATGCCAGGTCTTTGAAGTGCCTGGAAATTCTCACCAGGGCTTGAGATCTGAAAGTCTAAGCAGCTGGTAGGAGCTCAAGGAGAGACACAGTTGGTGATCAGAAAATCACTGCTGAATGCAGTGAGTGAGTGAATGAATGAGTGAATATGGGAGAAGTCTTATTGATGGTCCTCAGTCAGGGACCCTCCACAGCTCTCCCCTGTCCACGTGGCCATTCTGGATGCTTCCAGGCAGGACTTCCACTCACTCTTATATCTTCCAAGCCCCCACCCCCAAGCCAGACAGTCCCCATGCTGCCAGGCCTGACCCGCCTCACCCCAATCCCCAACCCCGGGACCCAGGCCACATTGCTGAGAACGTGGAGAAGACCCCTCCCCCGGCTGTCTTGTGGTCCCTGAATGCAGCCTACACCAGCCTGAGAGTGGACATCCCTGGTCGGAGCACCCAGCATTCTGGGGGCTCCAGGGGTGGCTTCGGCCAGCAGTGGAGAGCAGGGGTTTGGGGACAGGTCTGGGCTGGAATCCCATATTCATTCGTGTGACTTTGGCAACCACTCAGCTTCTCTGAGCCTCAGTTTCTCTCTCCATAAAATGGGTATAATAAAAAGACCCACTTCTGGTTGGTGGGAAGACTATGAAGGGTGAAGCACGGGGGTGCCCTGGCCAGCAAACAGTAACCGGTCACCCTCACCACGTGCCATCAAAGGCACCTGCCTTCCCCTCAACTCCCACGGCCTCTAGCCCCAGGGTGCCACCCTGCTCAGGTTCCAACACCGAAGCTCCGTTTGTAGGATGTGTTCAGGGCAGCACTGGCTCCTTAAATCACTCCCAAGGTTCACTCCCACCTGAGATCAGCCCCTCCCCTTTGGGTCTGGCACACCAGGAAGGCCTCCCAAGTTTTGCCTTGTCGAGGCCGACCTCATATTCCTGCCCAGGACAAGACACTGAGAACCCTTCCTGCCTGTGTCTATCCACTTAGAAACCTAACACAGCTGAGGGTCATCCCAGTGCCCCACTCCGTACCAGACCTCAGGACCTCCCGGACCGCTTTGATCCCCAAACCTCAGTCTCCCCAACAAGCAGGTAGGGCTTCCCCTGCCCCACCCCTCCAGCCCCAACACTGCGCTGTGCAGGAGAGGCCTGGACAAAACAAAGCCCACCCCTCCCTCCCCAGCCAGGAGATCTCAGGCAGGTTACTTTGCCTCTCTGGGTTGACCCTATAATAGGAATGGCAACCACTAGCCCGGCCTGACTCACAGTGAGCATCGCCATGAGCTGTAAAGAAGGCCCGTTATTGAGCACCTACTATGCTCCGGGCATGGTCTCCCACACCCTATAAGAGACATCACTGTCCATCATCCCCATTTCACAGATAGCAACACTGGGCCGCAGGGAGCTTCCCGGGCCTCAAGGGGGCCAGCAGGCATTATCACTGCTGCTGCAAAGTCACTTTTCTGGAGTCTTCTGGAAGGGAACAGTGAAAGCTCCTGCCCTGTTGAGCTTCTATGGACCCTTGTGGGAGTGTCCGGTGGTCCCAGGCCCCTGTGCCAGGCTTGCAAGCTCCACTCAGATGATCTATTAAATAGAGCAGCAAGACCACCCTGGAACCACGGGCCGTGCACGAACTAACCAGAGTCCTCCCTGCTGACAAAAAACCCGAGCTGCGGATCACGGGCCCCTCCTACCAGGCGTCCAGCCATTCTCAGACTGAATGCCCTGGGCTCTCAGCTCCTACGCCTGGTTCCTACGCCTGCTTCCTCAGCTCGCATCACTCCTGTCTCCCTGCCCCTGGGCATGTGCTGAGGGAGGCTCTCACCTGTCATGGGGAGGGGCAGGTCCAGGCTCAGCCAGGACCCAGGGCTCAGAGATACCACCTCTCTGGGGAGATGGGCCCATCCCAGGGCAATTTCTCAGCCCAGATCGAATCATGGAGGAGAGACAGGAGGTGTCCCACAGACACCTGCGTGCTGCCTCCCATCCTTCAGGTCGGGGCCTGGAGGTCACACACGGAGAGACGAGCCAAAGCCAGGAGCTGGGCCCGGGTGTCCCGACCGCCCTCTTCCCAGGCTCATTCACAGCGGACTGCTCTGTCTCCCCACCCGTGCCCCCCAGAGGAAATGGATGGAGGGAAAGGAAGGAAGGGAAGGAAGGAAAGCAGGCTTGTCTTTAAAAGGTCGGTTCTGAAGAAACACTTTTGTCTTTATCACCTACCGGCCCCGCCCCTGTCTCGCAGGCTGGCATCTGGTACCACCCCCATCTCCCTCCTCCACGGCCCCAGAGGCTGCCGCTGCCACCTTTCAGAGCCAGTTAGAGGGAGGCTGGCTAAAAAGTCAGATGTGGAAGACAGTACGGCGGTTCTCAAAACACTCAACATAGAATTCCACTTCTGGCCCCTCAAAGAACTGAAAGCAGGGGCCACACGCACGTTCCCAGCAGTATCATTCACAATCGCCCAACGGCAGAAGCAACCGAGTGTCCCCCAGTGGGGGAACGGGGAAATCAAATGCGAACTGTTTTCAACATGGTGGAATACTACTCAACCTTAAAAAGGAAGGAGATTCTAGCACGTCATGTACACATCGTGAGGACATTATGCTAAGTGAAATAAGCTGGGCAACAGAAGGACGGGTACTGTACGATTCCATATCTATGAGTCCTGAGGGTTGTCTAGTTCATAGAGACAGAAAATAGTGGTTGCCAAGGGCTGGGGGAGGGCGGATGGGGCGTTAGTGCTCAATGCGGGGCAAAGTTTCAGCTGGGGAAGACGGAAAACGTTTTGGAGCTAGATGGTGAGGGTGATGGTACAAGGAGGCGAATGAACTTCATGCCCTTGAACTTGATGCTCCAAAATGACTGAAACAGTATACCATGGTAGATGTATCTGACCACAAGAAAAATCCAAAAATTAAAGGCCAGTTGGCCCATCTCTCAAACTCAGTGGTCCCTTCAGGCCTCCCATTCAGATATTTGGCCTTGCCCGCCACCACTGGCAAGGCGGAGAGGGACGTGCCCACCCAAGCCAGGCGTGTCCGTGGCTTCCTTTGGCCAATCAACAGAGGTGACTCAGAGAACAGTTCCGTGGGGGTAGCCCAAATCCCCGGCCCAGGGCCCCAGCCCAACCCAGCTCAGCCTGTGCCCTCAGGCTCCAAGGGCCCCACTCGGATCTCTGAGAAGGGAACCCACTGGGTTCAGGAGTTTTTCCTAAACAGGTCGCAGCCCCACTGGGGCCAGGCAGCCTCCCTGGGTTGTGGGCTTTATCCCTGCCGGGCTCCAGGGGTTTCGTTTATTTTCAGTGCATCCGCATTCCTGTTTCCGCCCTGCCCACAGGAGGGAATGTTTTAAGGAAAATCTCAGTTATTAATGTGGTTTCTTTTGTTGTAAGTCACTGCGAAGGCAGCAAACGAGAGTTTATTTTCCTAACGTGCTTGGCATAGCTCGGCGCCCCGGCCCAGACCTCAGCGTTTGACTTGGGAGGAACCCGAGACCCTGGTTTGCTCTGAGTCACCAGCGAAGCCACAACCTTCCCGGTCAGTTCCAGGGGGGAGCCTGGTCCAGGGAAATCATTGGCAAGAATAGGCTAGATCTACTGATGACTTTGTGAAAACGAAAGACTGAAAAATCTATTCAAACATTTTTGAGACTGCTAACCCGACAGGTTGAAAATACATCAATTTTCTAACTCATTGGTTTCCCCACTAACCTTTATTTTTCTAATAAGGGTCACCCCATCTTTTTATGGGCTTCCCAGGTGGCACAGTGGTGAAGAATTCGCCTGACAATGCCGGAGATGTAGGTTCGATCCCTGGGTGGGGGAAGATCCCCTGGAAGAGGAAACAGCAAGCTGCTCCAGCATCCTTGCCTGGAGAATCCCGTGGACAGAGGAGCCTGGCGGGCTGCAGTCCATGGGTCTGAAGAGAGTCGGACCCAACTAAGCGACTGAACATGCACACATCTCTCTCTCTGGTTTCAGTCGCTGCCTTTGGATCTGGAAACAGCTCCAGAATCCACAAGAAAAACCTACTTCCAAGCGTGTCCAAATCCTCAGCGAGGGGCCAGGACTCCCTCGGGGTCCAGAACTGGAGGATGGAACCACAGCCTAGGGCTCACGGCTGCTGGCCTGGGGACCAGAGTCCCAGCACCCCAAGGTTTGGCTGCCCGCTTATTAAAGGGGCCCTGTGACGCGGGCTGGGCTCACGAGGATGGGGACGGGAGGTCCCTTCTCCTCCACCTTTGGAGACTTCAGGAGTTGGGAATCCAGCCGCAGTGGGAGGGGGCACCTGCTAGAAAGAGGGAGTAGCGGAGCAGGGCAGGGTGCCAGCCTCTCCTCCATCCACCTTCCTGCTTGGGGGCCCGGACCCCTGAGCAAGCCAAGGGATTCTCTCTCCAGGCGGGGCTGCCCCAGAGCGCCCCCAGTCCTGCCCTCCTGCTGCCTGGCAGCGGGCACCGCTGGAATGCACCCAATTGGCCTTGGGGAGCTGCTTGACTCGACATAAAACATTTGGGTTTCATGGCCTAGAGATTTGTTTTCAGTCTAAGGAATGAGTATAGGGTTACCTCCTTTTAATTTTGCCAAGTAAGGACATTAAAATAAAACCATCTCCAGCCATTATCCCTGTTTCATAAAAGAAAGTGCATTTTAATACCAAAAGTGAGCTAGGAAAGATGCAATCTCAAACAGAGAATTATTTAAGCTAGGTTTTTGAGCTTCAGGAACTCTCTGCAGTGTCCACGTTGGGCTTCCGTTTGTCTGTCTGTCGAGGCCTGGAGAAAATATCCCAAGGGGCCGCGGACCAGGAGGATGGGGCTGAGGTCTAGGGAGTAGGGGTTCCTTGAGCCTGGCCCTGACTCTGCCTGCGGTCCCCGGTCCCTCGCAGTGACGGAAGGAGACGTCCACCTCTGGGGGGCAGACTGGCCACTGCCCTCGGCCCTCTCCCGCCCGAGCCCACACCCGGGGGGTCCTTTGTCCCCAGTGCCTGGGAATTCCCTGTGTGCAGAAGAGAAAGGGCTCCGGGGCCCTCAGTGAGGGAGACGCGATCCCAGGGGGGTTGCTGGGGAGGCCTGGCGGTTTGGGGGCTGCCAGAGGCCCTGGCCGAGCACTTGTGACCCCAGCTATTCTGGGACTCCCCCAGAAAAGCCCCCCACTGGGAGCCCTTCTAGTCTGTGAGCAGGAGAAGCAGGGCCATCTCCTGTCCATCCCCACGGCCGCGGCCAGGGCAGAGGTCCACACCCACGGCGGCCAGGACTTGAGGACAAAGCCGCCCGGCCTCCTTCCTTCTCTCTCCACCCCACCTGAGCCCCTTCCTTCTCCTTTCCTGCCTTTCTTCAACATGCTCCTCCTTCGGATCCCAGCCCCCAGGGGTCCCCCGTGCCTCAGGGGAAACTCGGAGACCGCCCCTCTGCCCTGCGGGGAAGCTGGCTCAGAGCCAGCAGGAGACCCGACGACCACCACCAACTGGCTGGCAGGACCCACCCGACACCAGAAAAGGGCACCCCACTTTACTCTTGGCCCAAACCAGACACTGTCCGTCCTTCCACCAGGGAAACGCCAGCTCCCAGGAAGGGGTCAGCCTGCTTCCTGATCCCCTGGGTGGGTGAACAGAGGCCAGAGGGGCTGGCGAGAGGCAGATGGACGCCACTGGGAAGGACTTGGAGGTCATGGCATGTGGCTGGCACCAGGCGGGCACCCTCTGAGACGCACCATGACAGTCAGGTGTGTGTCGGCCATACTTCTCGGGTACACCCAGGCTCCTGGACAAGGCTTCCGACAAGGCTGCTGACGCCTCACCCTTTCCTGCACCTCCTCTCATTTGAAAAGTGGGGTACACAGCCACCCTGGGCTTCCTTGGTGCAGGAAGTTGGGGACCCCAGGGGCAGGTGGGAATACTTCTGGAGTCAAGTGGGTGGCTCTTAAAGGGCCCAGAGTCTTCAGCAGGTCTTTCGGCTCCCCAGAGCTAGGAGAGCCGGCAGTGGTCTCAGAGGACCCCCACACTCCTTTCCAGGGGCCGGGGTGAGCTATGCGGACTCCAGCCCTCCCCCTCTCTCCAGCAAACTCTCCCCGGCCAGGATCTTTGCTTTATCTTCGTCTCCTTTCCCAGCCACTCCCCCTCTTACCAAAGGCTCAAGACCCTGCAGTCCTCTGTGACTTTTTGAAGAAAAAAAAAAAAAAAACCACTTGGGTGGGTTGTTTGTTTTTAAAGCCCCTTCCTGATGACCTTTAACCTCGGCAGGGTAAGAGAGGCCTAGCTGGCTTTTCAGGGCTGGGCGGCTCCCCCGAGGGAGCTGCTAGCAGCGGGGCAAACTGGAGGGGGAGGGCAGCATCGATCGCCCAGCCAGGGCACCCTTCTTACAAAAGCCTAGCGGTCGCTGGGTTGGTGTCCCGGAGGAGAGCGGGGCAGAGTTGGAGACCCCGCTGTGCGACTAGGTCTCTTCGCCCCACTCGGAAGCCTCAGTTTCCCCAGCAATAATCGCACCCACTTCGCCCAGGCTGTTTGGCAGTGGGGGGCTCAAGGGGTGCCGCCCGGGGCAGGGCACAAGGCAGCAACAGCGCCGTTCTCCCGACGACTGGAGGTGGATCTGGCCTCCCCCAGCCGACAGCGCCCGTCCCGTCCATCGCGGACATATAGCCTCAGCGAGGGCGGCGGCGGCGGCCACGCCAGCCGCTCGGGAGGCGGCGCCCAGCGCCCGCACCCCCGGAGGTCCCGCCGCGGCGCCTCCTTCCCAGGCCGGGGTCCGGCAGAGCCAGCGTCCCCGCTTCCGTCGCCGGTCCCGCGCTCGCCCCTTCTGTCCCACGAGCCTCTGGCCCCGCATCCCCGGCCCCCCGCCCGGCCGCGCGCCCGGGCCCCGGCCCCGCGCACTCACCGTCCTGCGGCGCCGCCTCGCTGCCGCTGCTGCCCCCGGACGGCTCGCGCGCCGCGCCCTCCCGCGCCTCGGCCCTGGGCGCGGGGCGCGCCGCCAGCCGCCCGGCCGCCGCCACCTCCTCCAGGTCCAGGAGGTGGCTGACCGTGAAGTTCTTGCGCGCCTGGGCGCAGTCGCCCGGCCCCAGCGCGGGCGGCGGCGGCGGCGGCCCCGGGCCTAGCGCCGGCTTGTCCGGGGCGAAGGCGGGGCCGGCCGCGCTGTCCATGCCCGCGGACCGCCCCGGGGTCGCCGGCGGCGGTGGTGGGCGCGGGTCCGAGGCGCGGGTGGCAGGCGCGGGTCGGAGCGAGCGCGCCCCGGCCGCCCCGCGCTCGGCCCCGCTCCCGGCCGCCTCCTGGCTCCGCGGCCCGCCCGGCGCTGACGTCGGGGGAAACCAACTTTCTTCCCTCCCCTTCTCTGCCGCCTCGCTCGCTCCCAAGTTGCTCCGACGCGAGCTCCTCCGGCCACACGCCCCTTCTTGAAGCAGACCTCGCCCCCTGCCTCTCCTCCTCCCCTTCCCCTCGCCTCGCCCGCCCCCACCGCTCCGGCTGCGGGAGGGAGGGGGTCCCGCGCCCGGCCGGCTGGAGGCTGGGGGCGGGGAGGGGGGAGAAGACAGGGGTGTCCTTCTTTCAGCGTCCCCACCCGCATTTGGAGGAATGGGAAAGTTCAGTGTTTGGGTATGTGTCTGTCTTTTTTCTTTTTTTTTTTTAATCCCCCAGCAAGTGTCTGGAGAGGTGACAGTGGAGGGATTAGCAGCCCCGCTTCCACTTACAAATTCCTCCGCAGGGAACTGGGGGAGCGACTCTGGGGGAGACGGATTCCACGGTAGATCTGAAACCTCCCGACCCACCTTTACGCTCATGCACCCTAATGCTGCCGTCCCTGCCCAGACGGAGGAGAGTCCTGGGTCCGCCTGGTTCACGCCACCTCGCACCAGGGTCTCTGCCCCAGAAGGCAGTACATCATCAACCCTCTAGGGGTGCAGCATCCCCCTAGCCCACCTCGGGGTTAGTCCAGGCCCTCCCCAAGGAAAACCAAAGCCAGAGGAAGGAGGTTCCTCCCCCCTCCGCCCCTCACCCCCCGTCCCGCCCCAGAATTCCTAGTTTACACACGGAAGATGGATAGATAGCCAGACGACAGCCAGACTGACACATGGGTGACAGAGAGTGAGAGAGAGGCCTGCCTGGGTCTCTGCTCTTGTTTTTGTTTTGCAAGGAAAGCACAGCTAAGATGCCCCCGGTGGTGAAGCGAGACTGTAAGCCGTCCAGATGCTGCTGGTCTTTCCCCAAAACTGCTCTTGGAGGCCTGGCCTTCCATTGTCCCCTCCACCACTGCAGAGCCATAACGTTTGAGCAAGAAAAATAAGCCCACCAGGAGAAGACCTTCAGAAACTCCTTTCTGGGCTGCTGCAAAGGAAACCCAGCCTGCACTCACCCCTGAAAACCTGTAGACGAGCAGCCAGGTTCTGCATGAGCCAGGATTTTTCCCAGAAAGGCATCACCCCCAAGATGAGGCCTTGTGACCCCCGCATTAGCCACAGCCATCATAAGAGCACATGCAAGGGTAGGTTGAGGACCTGGAAATGATGAGAGATGAGCTTCTTTTTTTTCAAATTTATTTTATTTTATTGGTCATGCCGCAAAGCACGTGGGATCTTGGTTCCCTTCCCAGGGCTAGAACCCTCACCCCCCGGCACTGAAAGTACAGAGTCTTAACCATTGGACAGCAAATTCTTCTTCTTTGGAAAGTTGCCCAGTGAATGTCCAATGAGAAAGAGATCCAGGGGCTCCAGTGGTCCCCAGTGCTGCCCACATGTGAGTGGTTGAATGACTTTCTGAGGGACTGAGCAGGGCTGGGCGGTGACTGGACTCTAGGAACTGCCTGGAAGAACCTCTCCCCTGCTGGAGCACCCAGCAAGCGAAGGGTAGGGGGCGCTTATCCCGGGGAAAGCACAGCCCAGCGTTCAGAGCAGCATTGGTGTCAGAGACCAGATGCCAGGCCCATCACGCACTGCTGTGGGACCTCAAACATGTCCCCCACCCCCTCTGAGCCCCCCTCCTCCGTTGTGAAGTGAAGTGAAGTCACTCAGTCGTGTCTGACTGTGATCCTGTGGGCTGTAGCCTACCAGGCTCCTCCGCCCATGGGATTTTCCAAGCAAGAGTACTGAAGTGGGTTGCCATTTCCTTCTCCAGGGAATCTTCCCGATCCAGGGATCGAACCCAGGTCCCCTGCATTGTAGGCAGACGCTTCACCTGTCTGAGCCACTAGGGAAGTCCTCCCTTGTAGAAGGGGTCTAACGCTGCACCTACAGCTTGGGCTCTATGGGCATTCCATCAGAGTGCAATCCTGGGCGTATGGCCTAGAGCACAGGACACTGTCAGCGTCAGCCTGCAGAGCTGGAAAGGGCCTGAACATCATCCGGGTTCAAATGCAGACCTTGCATTTCCCAGCTGTGAGCCTTGGCAGTCTATTAATACTTGCTTTTCAGTGGCTGCATCTGTAAGATGGACTCTTAGGAGGATTCAGTAGGTTGATATATATGGGGCACCTGGTACCTGGGGAGCAATCAGTTAGTGTTAACGGTTACCATTTTTAGGGGACAACCCTGGACGTCCACTGGTTAAGATTCCACTTGCCAATACAAGAGACACAGGTTCCATCCCTGGTCCTGGAAGATTCCACGTGCCACGTGGCAACTAAGCTCGCGTGCCACCACTGCTGAACCCACGTGCCCTAGAGCCTGTGTTCCACAACCAGAGAAGCCTCTGCAAGAAGCCAGCGCACTGCAATGAAGAGTGGCCCCTGCTGGTCGCAACTAGAGAAAAAGTGCAGCAAAAAAGACCCAGCGCAGCCAAAAGATAAATAAATAATAATTTTTTAAAAGATTAAAAAAAAATAAAAGTATTTATTCCAAGAAGTCGTGGAAGGCAGTGATGGCAAACTCAAGGTTTAGGGCTAAGGGGACACCAGTTTGAATCTGCGCATTGCCATTTGCTAGCTGTGTGGCCTTGAAGAGGTCACTTGCTGGTCCTCCCTGACTATAATCTGTCATCTGTGTGATAAAGGGACCAATTTGAAAGGATTCTTGTGAATTGGCATTCTTCACGTTGTTGTTATGAGGGTGCGAATTCCCCTGGCCAGTCCTAGGGCTGGTGGCTGGGGTGGTACAAGGATGGCAGAATAGGGCAAGTGGCATCGACGGCTATTCTATAGCTCAGCACTTGAGCAAGAGCTCCAGGCCTGAGGTAGCCTGGAATGCACCCCAGGAAACTCCAGTTAACCTGGGAAGGATGGAACTCATTACCCGAAAGGGATACAGCTAAAAGATAAATGACTCCCGTGGTGATTTAGACAAATCCTGTGATGCTAACCCAGAGCGGGCAATGAAGGGAGAATAAGATCCCAGTTTGGAACGTCTCTGTTCAGCGAGTGGTTATTGAAGCAGGCCCTGCTCTAAGCAGGGGGGAGGGGGAGGAAGAGGAAGGAGCCGAGAGAGCCCCTGCTCTGTGGTGAGAAGCTGATCCTTGGTTGGCAGCTCTGTTCGAGACTGGTTTCCGAGTCTGAGCATGAGTAAAAATGCATATTTGCCCCAGTCTTGAAAGCTTGCATGCTTTTAAAAAAGTTAACTTCTCTTAGTACAGAAGTGGCATGCTTATTGCAGAGATTTTAGAATACACGAATAAAATTAAGACAATAAAGGCACATATATTCCACTCCTAGAGATTTCTGAGACACAATAGATTTTATATACATATATATATAAAGTTGGTTTAATGAAAGAGATTGATGATAATCTTCCTATTTATTCAGTATTGAATTGAAGACCGAGAAGAAGCTATATGACAAGAAAAAGGCGTGAGCTGAAAATAAAGAGTATATCTTTCTAGCGTTTATCTATATTCTAGATTGATGGAGAGAATAGTTAAATACGTTATAAAAGTCAGATTATGTTGTGCTTTTTAATAGCTTGCATTATGTCATTAGTGTTGTCCACTATCATTTTTATTGAAAACCTAGTGATATATTATTCCCTATTGCTGTACATCCATAGTTACTTTCTTGATCTTAAATACCTAGAAATAGGATATCTGGATGTGGTAGGCAGATAGTAACCTCCCAAAGATATTGACATAATCCCTGGAAATTGTGGATATGGCAAAGCAAAATTAAAACAGCAGATGGAATCAAGTTTTCCTATCAAGCGACCTTAAAACAGGGAGAATGTTTTGGACCATCTGAATGGGTCCTTTAAAGTGGAAGAGAGAGACAGGAGAGTCATTGCTGGAGTGATGCAATGTGAGAAACGGCTGGGCAGTGCTGGCTTTGAAGGTGGAAGAAGGCAGCCACTGACTAAGGAACACAGACAGCCTCTACACTGGAAAAGGCAAGGAAACAGAACTTCCCTGGAGCCTCCAGAAGGAAATGCAGCCCTGCAGGACGTGGATTTTAGCCCAGGACTTCTGTTCTCTGAGAAAGACTGAAGGCAAAAGGAGAAGGGCGTGGCAGAGGATGTGACGGTTAGATGGCATCACTGACTTAATGGACATAGATCTGAGCAAACTCCTGAAGATGCTGGAGGACAGAGGAGCCTGGCATGCTGCAGCCCATGAGGTTGTAAAGAGTCCAATGCACAGAGTAGCGACTGGACAACAACAACATCTATTCTCTGAAAAGGTGAACATAATGCCTTTGTATTGTTTTAAAACACTAGGCTTGTGATCATTTGTTACAGCAGCAAACGGACAGCTAAGGCACTGAGTCACAGATACTGGCCAAAGATTTTAAGACTTTTGATAATATTGCTTCATCACCTCCAAAAAGCTTGTATCAATTTCTACCCCTGAAGAGTTCAGCACCACTTCAGTTATTTTAGTATATTTAGTTATTTTCTCTACTGATGGCACAAGTCTTCATGGTTTTGTTTAATGTGAATAAAACGTGCCCAAGAGCTGTCTATTCACTTTCTTTGCTGCACAGCCTCTTCTTGGGATCGGGGACTCTGATGGCCGGCTGCTCTTCCAAGATATCTTTGTAGCTGTTAAGGAAACAGCGTGGACACTCTCAGCACACTTAGATCTGTTGCACATCAGCAACCTTGCTACTTCCAGCTTGTTGATGCCGCAGATCAGGAGCTTCAGGAAGCCACTGGACAGCCTGTACTCGCTTCCTTGTTGCTCCAGTGACCTCTGCTGAGCATGGAGAACAGGCCCTTGAATCTTCTCTGGATCCCATTGTGAATGCCTCTGAGTTCCTGCCCAACTCCTCCTCTCGTCAAACCACCGACAGACCAGGAAGAAGGATGATGATGATGATAATAATAATAACCTGGACTTCCCTGGTGGCCCAGTGGTTAAGAACCTGTCTGCCAGTTCAAGGGGCATGGGTTCCACCCGTGGTTCGAGAAGATTCCACATGCTGTGGGGCAACTAAGCCCGTGGGCCACAATTACTGAAGCCCACACCCTAGAGCCCAGGCTCTGCAACAAGAGAAGCATCGCAATGAGAAGTCCGAGCACCACAACTGTAGAGTAGCCCCTGCTCGCTGCAACTAGAGAAAGCCCGGGCACAGCCATGAACAAGTAAAACAATAGTAACAACTTACTTTTAAGTTTAAAAGACATTTTCTTCTTTTAATATGTATGTTGTTGTTGTTGTTCAGTCGCCCAGTCATGTATGACTCTTTGTGACCCCATGGACTGCAGCATGCCAGGCCTCCCTGTCTGTCCCCTACCACCTCCCAGAATTTGCCCAAGTTCATGTTCATTGCATCGGTGATGCCTTCCAGCCATCTCATCCTCTGACACCCTCTTCTCCTTCTGCCCTTGATCTTTCCCAGCATCAGGGACTTTTCCCATGAATTGTCTGCTTGCATCAGTTCAGTTCAGTTCAGTTGCTTAGTCGTGTCCGACTCTTTGCGACCCCATGAGTCGCAGCACGCCAGGCCTCCCTGTCCATCACCAACTCCTGGAGTTCACCCAAACTCACGTCCATCGAGTCGGTGATGCCATCCAGCCATCGCACCCTCTGTCGTCCCCTTCTCCTCTTGCCCCCAATCCCTCCCAGCATCAGAGTCTTTTCCAATGAGTCAACTCGTCGCATGAGGTGGCCAAAGTATTGGAGTTTCAGCTTTAGCATCTGTCCTTCCAATGAACACCCAGGACTGATCTACTTCAGGATGGACTGGTTGGATCTCCTGGCAGTCCAAGGGACTCTCAAGAGTCTTCTCCAACACCACAGTTCAAAAGCATCCATTCTTCGGCGTTCAGCTTTCTTTACAGGCCAACTTTCACATCCATACATGACCACTGGAAAAACCATAGCCTTGACTAGACGGACCTTTTTTGGTAAAATAATCTCTCTGCTTTTCAATATGCTATCTAGGTTGGTCATAGCTTTTCTTCCAAGGAGTAAGTGTCTTTTAATTTCATGGCTGTAATCACCATCTGCAGTGATTTTGGAGCCCCCCCAAATAAAGTCTGACACTGTTTCCACTGTTTCCCCATCTATTTGCCATGAGGTAATGGGACCTGATGCCATGATCTTAGTTTTCTGAATATTGAACTTGAAGCCAACTTTTTCACTCTCTTTCACTTTCATCAAGAGGCGCTTTAGTTCTTCACTTTCTGCCATAAGGGTGGTGTCATCTGCATATCTGAGGTTATTGATATTTCTCCTGGCAATCTTGATTCCAGCTTGTGCTTCTTCCAGCCCAGCGTTTCTCATGATGTACTCTGCATATAAGTTAAATAAGCAGGGTGACAATATACAGCCTTGACGTACTCCTTTTCCTATTTGGAGCCAGTCTGTTGTTCCATGTCCAGTTCTAACTGTTGCTTCCTGACCTGTTTCTCAAGAGGCAGGGCAGGAGGTCTGGTATTCCCATCTCTTTCAGAATTTTCCACGGTTTATTGCGATCCACACAGTTTGCATCAAGTGACCAAAATACTGGAGCTTCAGCTTCAGCATCAGTCCTTCCAGTGAATATTCAGGGTTGATCTCCCTTAAGGTTGGCAGGTTTGATCTCCTTGCTGCCCAAGGGAGTTTCAGGAGTCTTCTCCAGCACCACAGTTCGAAGGCATCAATTCTTCGGTGTTATGCATTCTTTAAGGTTCAGCTCTCACAGCCGTACATTACCACTGGGAAGACCATAGCCTTGACAATACGAACCTTTGTCAGCAGAGTAATGTCTCTGCTCAAATTAACCACTGAATGGGAATATTTAATGGCCACTCTTTTTTACTTTTTAATTCAGTTTTATTTTATATTGGAGTATAATTCATTTACATTGTTGTGTTAGTATCAGGTATGTAGCAAAGTGATTCAGTTATACATATCAGCTCAGTTCATTCAGTCGTGTCCGACTCTTTGTGACCCCATAGACTGCAGCATGCCAGGCCTCCCTGTCCATCACCAACTCCCCCGCTTGATCATACTCATGTCCATCAAGTCAGTGAGGCCATCCAACCATCTCATCCTCTGTTGTCCCCTTCTCCTCCTGCCCTCAATCTTTCCCAGCAGCAGGGTCTTTTCCAATGAGTCAGTTCTTTCCATCAGGTGGCCAAAGTATTGGAGTTTCAGCTTCAGCATCAGTCCTTCCAATGAATATTCAGGACTGATTTCCTTGAGGACTGACTGGTTTGATCTCTTGGCAATCCAAGGGATTCTCGAGTCTTCTCCAACATCACAGTTCAAAAGCATTCATTCTTTGGCGCTTAGCTTTGTTAATAGTCCAACTCTCACATCCATACATGACTACTGGAAAAACCAGAGCTTTGGGTAGACAGACCTTTGTCGGCAAAGAAACGTCTTTGCTTTTTCAGATTCTTTTCTCATAGAGGTTATTAGTTTAACAGCTACTTGTATTTATTTGCAAAATGTCTGATTATATTCACGACTCATTTTTCTTATGGAATTGGTTCTGTTTTTATAATAGGGCCTTTCTTTCATTGTAACAACCTCTGCAGGACACTTGACTGTCAATCACTAAAGGACTAAGCCCATTTCACAGATGGAGAAACAGAGACCAAGGACGACATGGCATCCTGCAGCTCTTCTGTTCCCCTGCAGCCACAAACCCAAGAGCCTCTTCTGAAGGAGACAGTTTAGCAGGGACAGCACACAAAGGCTCGCGGACCAAGCTGTGTTCACTGCTGCTCGTCTGGGGAATCGTAAACACCACAGGCTGATGTGCCTCAGATGTGACCAGGCGTGACCGTGGCAGATCATAGGACTCTGTAAATATTGTGTCAGGTTGCTCTCACAGCGGGGCTCCCTGCTCACCCCAGACCCCGGTGCACCCTCTGGGAAGTGGAGCCGAGCCCAAACGGGGCAGCACATCTGGTCCCCTCCCTCAGCTCACCGCCCAGACTTTTCCCAGCCTCAGTTGCTTCCTAAGGACCCTCCACACCAGGAAATCCTACTGAAGTGACTGGTTCTCAGTTCTTGGCAAGGGATGAAATATTATATCCCTTTGAAAAATGTTTATGCTCTACCTGCAAGTCCAAAGATAGATATGTCCTCCAGATAGAGGGGACTCGTTATTCACCGAGCCTTCCTGTAAGCCCGGAGATGTGTTGAACCACATCGTCTAATAGCACCGTCACAACAACCATGAGGGGAGGGGGACGGAGACTTGGACAGCTTGAGCTCTGTCTCCTGGTAAGCTTGTCAGGCTTCTAACCATCACGACAAGTTGTCCCGTGAGAATTTAGGGCTAATAAGTCACTTGTTTCTCTTGAAGCATTATGCTCCCTCCTTAAAAAATAAAGACCAAGGAATGAGATCTGTACAACCCATTGCATTTCCCTTTTTGCCCTGGCTACCAGGAAGCCCAGATAATGTTAAGACATATTCACAGTAACTCTCTGTCCAGGAGGCAAGTCCGTGTATTAACTTCTCTTTTCCTCTCCTTTCACATGACTTTTCATTTTCCTGTGTTTGTTTTAAATCTTTCGGATGCAGTGGCCCCTGTGTTCGACATTTTCCAGCTGCATGACATTCACTGGGTCACCTAACCTCTTGGCCTTTTAGTTTCTTCACCTGTAAGATGGAGGTAACAATGAGACCTATCTCACAGGGCTGTTGCGAGAATCAAATGAAATGATCTGTGTAAGAGTTGAGCAAAAAGCCTAGCATGAACCTGGCAAGTGGAAAATAGTCAATAAACAGCACCGATGGGTGTAGTAACAGGCTTTGGGAGACTTCCCTAGTGGTCCAGTGGTTAAAACTTCATTTTCCAATACAGGGGGCTCAGGTTTGATCCCTGGTCGAGGGACTAAGAGCCCATGTACCTCGTGGCCCAAAGACCAAAACCAAACCATAAAACAGAAGCAATATTATAACAAATTCAATAAAGACTTAAAAAAAAAAAAAAGGCTTTGATAAAGTCAAGAGAGCACAGAGAACCTGTCCTAAATGGGAAGACTTGGCTGGATATGAGGCTGGCCTGCTGTGTGTCTGCTGTGGACCTGCTGTGTGATTCTGGGCTGTGTGCTTTCCTCTCTGAGCCTTGGCGTCCTGTCTGTAAACTGCCAGCACTATCCTTTACACCACCGTGTCTGCAGAGCCTGCACGGAAGAAGAAAGGAGAAGTGATGCAGGCCCTGACCCAGCACACAGTAGGGCTCCATGAAGGGTCATTTCGAAAGAGAAAGGGTTGAATGGCTGATCTCTACTGCCCAGGACACACCTGGCTGGCGGGATGCACTAAGTCTAGGCCACGCTACAATGGCATTCAGGCCGTTCTGGGGACCCAAGGACCCGCCCAGGGCTGGGACAGGCCCAGATCTGGGTCTCGGGCCAAATGACAGGCTCCTATTAAGAATCTGCTGTGTGCAGGGCTCCCGGTGGGCACGGCATGGTGCCCAGGTTACTTACACTCTGGACCTGCGACAACCCCTCTTAGCTGACCTTGGGGTGGGGCTCACGGGCTTCATAGGACCAATGTGAAATGGTCCTGAACAACTCATTCCACAACGATTTACTGAGCACCTACTGTATACAGAGGGCTTCCTGGGTGGTGTCAGTGGTAAAGAACCCACCTGCCAGTGCAGGAGACGTAAGATCCCTGGGTGGGGAAGGTCCCCTGGAGGAGGGCATGGCAACCTACTCCGGTATTCTTGCCTGGAGAATCCCCATGGACTGGTGGATCCATAGGGTTGCAAAGAGTCAGACATGACTGAAGTCACTGGGCATGCACTCATGCGCTGAATACTGGCATTTTGGAGAAGCACGAAGCCACAGGAGGACACTCAAGTCTTCCAAGCTGTGGGCTTCAGGCTCTGGGGACCCATGCGACTCCCAGGTTGAGCCTTGCTGGAGAAGTCCTTTCTGTTATAGGTGGACAAACTGAGTCTTGGAGGGGAAAGGCAGCCCCTCCAGCCAGTGATCCATGCCACCCCCTCCAGCCCTGGCTTCCCCAGGAATCCAGAGAAGGATGCAGGGCGAGGGGCATGGGCCTAGCTAGGCCCAGGGCACCCCCAGCCTCCACAAAGGCTTCCGGAGCCCTCAGGCCCTGCCCTGGCTCCCTCGCGGGCCCGCCAACATCTTGCTGTGATTACTCTGCGGTGAGCAGAGTGGAGCTGCTCGAGGCCCTTAGCCCGCACTCAGCATGGGGGCGGGGGCCACAGTGGCGGAGGATAAGGTGGGGCTGAAAGACAGGGCTGAGGCGGTCAGCTCACCGGCTTAATTGGGGATCTAATAGTTATTATTATTTATAACTCGATCTTGAACCCTCGCCAGGAGAGTGTGTTCACAGCCTGTACGATCCAGGCAGGCGTTAAATAATTAAACCAAGGGCCTAATCGGTGGTTAAACTCCCCATGGGCCCCCACTTCCTTAGTTTGCTGATTGCTGATATTTTGGGGGTGAAATATGACCATTTTTACGATCAAAGAGATTAGGGTTCCAAAGGCAAGAAACGGAAAAAAAAAAAAAAAAAGGAGATGGGGGGTGGGGGCCCTTCCAGTTTTCTTTTCCTCCGACTTAGTGGTCTGGTAAAGTTTCTTTAGACATGCAAAGATTTACACACCTTTCTGCAGGGAGCCTTAAATTACTCCCGATTCCTCACACATTTCCCTCGAGCAGCCAGGAACAGTAAGTCATTGAGAAATGGACCGGCCTCCCGGTAATCACTCGGCAGCCTTTGAGAAGGAGAATGTCTAATGACTTTTTTTTGAAGTGGAGGTCAAGGTTTTTTAAATAAAACAATCTGTATTAATGCAATTTCCTTTTTAGCTGTGGCAATGGATTTTTTTCCCCCCCTTTTTCTCCTTTTTTTTTCTTTGGCCAGGGTTGGGGGAGGGATGGGAGGCGGGAGTGGGGAAGAGCATGGCCATTTTTTCTCTCTCCAGACAATGTGCCCCTAAGGACATACATTTATTTAAAACTCTGTATATCATCACCCTGTCAGGGCCTCCAAGTGGGACCCCGAGCCTCCCTCCTGGTTTGTTTCGTATCCCTGGGCCATGTGGACGGCCCAGCAGGCTGGCTGCTAGGGCTTGCCACTGGTCTTCCCGCTCCTTCCCCTAGGGCGGCTGGACCCCTGCCCTGTGTGGCCCCCACCCCCACCCTCTCTGATCACCCAGCTCTCAGTGCAGCCCTTTGGCCTCTGGTCCCTCACCTTCCCATCCCACCCCACCTCAGCTGCTTCCCACCGCTTAGCGTGGGGTGGGGAGCCCCCCTCAGGTTCCTGGAGACCTTCTTTCCCTGCCCTCCGAGAAGACAGGACTCCACGGTTATGCAGTGACAGACTGACATAACCACCCCAGACAGCGCCGAGTTCCAGTCCCAACTTGGGCACTCTCCAGTTCCCCGCCCAGTTTCCCTAAATCTTCCTTTATTTATCTGTCCAATGGGAGGATAAAAAGAATTAATTACCTGTACCCCTTGGGTCACCACAAGGCTGCAGAAAGCCTCTGCTGGTCATCCCTAACCTGTGCCGGATGCCTGCCCCCCCAGAGCACACTCCACTTATTATAGCGGCCACATCACCACTGCCATTACCCCCCAGACCTAGAGCAGGCTTGCCTGGTGGCTCAGCAGTAAAGAATCCGCCTGCCAATGCAGGAGTCACAGGTTCCATCCCTGGGTCAGGAAGATCCCCTGAAGAAAGAAATGGCAACCCGCTCCAGTATGCTTGCCTGGGAAATCCCATGGACAGAGAAGCCTGGCAAGCTATAGTCCCCGGGGTCACAAAGAATCGGAGGTGACTTAGCAACTAAACAACAAAAACTACAGGCCTAGAGCAGAGCCCGAGGGCAGGACCAGGCCTGTTTCCACACCTGCCCCCACACCCCACCACTCCCACCCAGCCTCAGCTCACAAGCTGCTCCATCCAAATGCAGGGGTTAGTGCCTCTATCAACACATTTTCACTGATTGCCTTCCAGTACTGGGAGTCGGCTGGAGCACGGGGGATAGAGCAGCGACCCAGACAGCCTGGTCCTGCAGAGACGTCAATAAGCCAATCTCAGCAGAGAAGTGAACAGATTAAAGCTCCACGCGGGAGAGGGCTGCGGGAGGGCACCGGGGAGGGCTTCCCCAAGGAAGCTGTGTTAAACTGACTCTTGAAGCCTGCCTGGAGAATCCCATGGACAGAGGAGCCTGCCAGACTACAGTCCCTAGGGTTGCAAAGAGTCAGGCACAACTAAGTGACTAACACTTTCCACTTTGCAGGTTACAGGGGACAGAGTCTAGGGGCAGCCAGGCAGGAGACCCAGCACATGCGAAGGACCCACAGCCTCCAACCTTACCTATTCCAAGCATCCTTTTTGTTCTTGCTCTGCCTCGCTTTCCCCTCCCAGCCAAGGGCTTGAGTGACCTTTTACAACTGCTCTGCATACACCAAGGTCATGAGGCATCCATTCCACAGGCAGGTGCCACCCTCCTCCCTGTGCCTGTTCTGGGCTGGACCTGGGACCACGGCAGGGACCAGGCTGCCCCGTGGACTCACACCCTGCAGATGAAGCGTGAAGACGCATACTGAACTCAGGGCTGGGAAGGTGGGATCCGGGAAAGGACCCCAGGCTGTGCAGGCTAGTGGGGAGGTATTGGGTTTTAGGGGAGGAAGAGAATTAGCCCAGAGGTTGTCTGCCCAGAGGAAAGACCCAGCCCTGGCAGGGGACTCTGGGGCCTGGGGGGTGGGAGTTGGCAGGCTTGGGGAAGTCCAGGGGCAGAGTTTCTAACGTGCAGGCATCTGGCTGCGAGGGAACTAGGTTAGTGTCAGATGGCTCAGCCACTGGGGTCAAGGCCGGGAAGCTGCCCACCCATTCCCCTGCCTGTGAATACCCACACTGGCCTGGCTCGGGGCTGCAGCGTAGGTGGGGTCTGGAGAGTCCTGCTCCACAGGGGTAAGAGATAGACAAGGTCTCTGACCTCACCCCCTCTCTCAGTCAGCTCTTGCCCACAAAAGCCTAAGCTTGTGCCCAGCACTAGTTGCCCAGAAAAGGAATCGCAGTCACTGTGACCCACACAGCACGTCTGGGCAGAATCCAGAAAAGTCTGGGATCAAACCCCTGTACTGCCACCCACCCATGTGCTCTGCGACGCCAGGCAAGTCACTTCTCTCTCATCTGTACCTACACTTCCGGAGGATTCACCCACAATGCATTTCAAGCTGGGCAGGGCCTTGATAAATGCTGGCTTGAGGAGGGACCCTTGGCTGAGCGTGTGGATTTCTGGGATTTTCCTGGAACCTACTCTCTGGGTCTGCAAAGTAGACCTTGACCTCTGGTCGCTGCTGACTCCCCTGAGGCCGAATCCCAGGGAACAGCTCCCCGCGCCGCCCCCAGGCCTCTTCTGCCCTGGCTCTCCCGTCCCCTCCTCTGCCCCTATGTTCAGCCAGCTCCTCGGCCTGTGTGCCTTCTCCACGGTTTCCCTGTCTTTGGTTTCCCTCCGTCTTTGTCTGCCAGGAACTGTGTCCCAGAGGAACCAATACTCCAGGGCTTTTCTGTGTCCCTTTTCCAGAAATGGGGAGAGGGAGGCAGGGAATGAGAGAAAGAGAAGAGAGGAGGGAAAAAAATCAAAGCCCACATATTGGTTCCAGATGTGGCTCTCTCTCCCAGCCCTCTCCAGCAATTTAATTAAATTCCCCCAGACAGCCAGGAGGGTTTCTTAATGATCAAATTTCCCGGCTCCCCTCCTAGAACGGGCCCTCTCTGTCTCCCTGACGGATGGCCGACGGGACTCTTCCTGCCGTCAGCTTTGCCAAGCAGGGCCCACGGCGGTGGAGTGGGGTGGGGTGGGGGCTTCCCCGGAGCACAAAGGACCCTGCTCTGCGCCCCCCTCTGTCTCCCTCCATCCCCAAGGGCTCTGAGCCCTCCTGAGCCTTTGCTTGGCAGAGCCTCGCACTCAGCTGAGCTGCAAGGGGTGGAGGGCTCTGAGTGGTTCTTGCCCTGAGCTCCACCTCTGGGCCGGCCTGCCAGGAACTGAGGCCAAGCGGGCGACAGTGGGGGTCAGATGGGGAGTCTGGGTGAATCAAGACTCTGGGTTCACAGACCAGTGAGGCATGGGGCAGGCTCAGACCTCCTGGGCACACTCCCCAACCCATTTTGGCAAGGAGATAGACCAAGGCTCATCGAGGGCGAGGCCTGGGCCAAGATTACAGATACCTGCCTGCCAGGGGTGGAGAGGCATACACAGATGGTCTAGCATTTAGGTGGAGAGGATGTGCCCAGAGGAGGCCTGGGATGGTTCCCACATATGAAGTTCAGTGTCTTTCTCAGTAGGACCCCTGACTTCTGGAGCAGGAAGGAATCTAGGTGAGCCTCGAAACCACCATTTTCTTGTGCCCATGAGGCAGTTAAGTTGAGAACAAGCCAGGCCAGACCCCAGGCCCCAAACCTCCTCCCATCTCGAGATGGGGTCCTGAGGGGCTCTGCATGGGCTGAACCTTTGTATTCCCCACCCAGCAAATTCATACATGAACACCCTAACCTCCAATGCGATGGCGTTAGGAAGTGAGACCATTGGAAGGCGTCACCTTAGATGAGGTCATGACGGTGGAACCCCCACAATAGGATTAGTGCCCTATGGTCACGTGAGCACACGGGATGGTGGCCACCTACAAGCTGGAAGAAGAGGCCTTGGAACGAAACCTGCCTTGCTGGCGTCTTGATCTTGAACTTCTCAGCCTCCAGAACTACGAGAAGTGAATGTCTATGGTTGGAGCCACCTAACCTACGGCGCTAAGACAGGCTGCAGGTGCCTTCTCTCCCTGCTCTCCTTCTGATCCCTAAGGACTCACCTCTTCTGGAAGAGGCTCAGGGGTCAGGTGAGGCCTCGGATGTGGGCACACAAGGACGGCAGAGAAAGGGGAGGGGTCCCTCAACATCCCCTCTGCGGCTCTGGGCTGCCCATCTTGGGGCTTCGTCAGGGGCTAGCCCAGCCCACAGCTGGCTCTCATAGGCCCCACATCAGGACCACTTGGCAACATCTGGATGCAGAATGCGGTGGGGACATGTCAGGGAGGAGGCTGCCCTTGGAGCAGGGGCTGCAGCCGGCAGGGCTGGACTGCCTGGAGGGGGCAGGTGGTGGGAAAAAGCGGGGTAAAGATGGGGGCAGAGATGTCCCTGGGGGTTGGGGGGTCTTGAAAATGCTCCTGAGTGCTTCCTAGGAGAGACACAGAACGAGGGAGGGGACAGGGCAGTCTTTCCCCGCCCAGCCCAGATCCTTCCGGCCACTCCTGCTCCCAGTCCCCTGGTCCCTCAGCTGCCCCCTGAGCCCCACAGAGGGCCAGGCCCTTCAGCATGGGGGCTGCAGCCAAGCAGGCTGGGCCGCTTGTGAGGGTTGCCGGGGGTCAGGGTGGGGTCAGGTGTGGGGGAGGGGAAAGGAGACAGAGAGGAGTTTTGGGCGAGCACACACAGGAGAAAGCCCAGGGTGGCGGCGGTGGCCCCACGGCCTCACCAGAGGGGGTCCGCCCAGTCCGCCTCTCTGCCGGGACCGCCAGGCCTGTGCCTCGCAGCCCCACTGAGGAGAGGAGGGAGACTAGCCCTCCTGCGGACTCCTGCGGACTGCTGTGTTCTCCAAGTGGTGGCTCAGACGGTGTAGAATCTGCCTGCAATGCAGGAGACCCAGGTTCGCTCCCTGGGTCCGGAAAATCCTCTGGAGAAGGAAAGGGCAACCCGCTCCAGTGTTCCTGCCTGGAGAGTCCCATAGACAGCGGAGCCTGGCGGGCTACACACAGTCCATGGGATCATAAAGAGTTGCACACGACTGAGTGACTAACTAATACCAAGTATCTTTCTTTAAGGAAACTCTGCCAAATCGGAAGAGAGAGAGAAATAAAAGGGGAGGGGCTTTACCAATTGCCCCTCCAGGGCCTCGTAAGGGACAGAGCTGGCTGCCAACAGGGGGCGCTGGGAAGGTAGGGTGCGGGGCGCGGGCCATGGCATTGGCCCTCCTGCAGCCTCAGCCCTGAGTGTGTGTGTGCACGTGTGTGTGAATGCGTGTGCATGACTGTGTCTCAGTAAGTGAGTGCGTGTGAGAATGTCTTGCGAGCGTGAATGCAGTGGCACACGCACGTGTGGGTGTGCGAGGGTGCCTGTGTGTGAAAGTGAGCATGAGCGTGTGTGAGCGTGTAAAAGGGTGAGCGGGAGTGTGGGGGGAGGGCAGCGGGAGAGACTGCGGGGGGCCATGGCTGGGCAGGGGGTGGGTTTCCAGGGAGATGCCAAGGGCCAGGCTCGGGCTCGAGGCCTGGGGAGCCGCTTGCTGGCCGGCTGCCCTGGAGCTGGTCAGTCCTCTCTGCAGGCCTTGGTCTCCTGGACTAGAACCCAGGAATATGGCTGCCGCTTTCTTCCTGGGGTGTTCTGACCAGTCGATGGGACATCCACGTGAAGTGAAATGAAGTGAAAGTCGCTCAGTCATATCTGACTCTTTGTGACCCCATGGACTACACAGTCCATGGAATTCTCCAGGCCAGAATACTGGAGTGGGTAGTCGTTCCCTTCTCCAGGGGATCTTCCCAACCCAGGGACTGAACCCAGGACCCACACTGCGGATTCTTTACCAGCTGAGCCACCAGGGAAGCCCAGGAATACTTCCCAAGAACACTGACGTGGGTAGCCTTTCCCTTCTCCAGGGGATCTTCCCAAGCCAGGGATCGAACTCAGGTTTCCTGATTCTTTACCAGCTGAGCCCCAAGGGAAGCCATGCAGAGCTTCTAATCTGATGCACGGGCCCAGGACGCGCTCCACCAGAGGCTGCCGCTGTCACCAGTGTGCCACTCATGCGGTCAACCTGGGCCCTGCGGCGCCAGAGGACTGGGGAGGGCAGCCAGGGGAGGGCAGCCAGGGGAGGGCAGCCAGGGGAGGGCAGCCAGGGGAGGCGGGGGCGTTCAGGAGGGCCTCGGGGGAGGTGACCTGTGTGCTGGGAAGGATGTCCCTGGGTGAAGTTGGGAGAAAAAGTTTTTTAAATTAATTTATTTATTTGGCTGCGCTGGGTCCCAGTCCCAGGACGCGGAATCCCCGATCTTCAGCTCCCATATGTGAACCCTTAGTTCAAGTGGGGTCTAGTTCCCCGACTAAGGGCTGGACCCGGGCCCCCTGAACAGAGTCCTGGTTACTGGGCCACCAGGGGAGTCCCAGGAGGAGAGAAGTTTCTGGGAACAGACCATGCTCTGGTTCTCTACGGTCTTCCCTTCAACCCCAGGAGTAAGAGTGTTCAGGGCCGGATCCTGCCTCTGGCTGGTTTAGCATTTTGAGTCTCAGGTAAGACCCAGTCCTTGGTAAGAAGGTGGAAAAAACACAGAAGCACAAAGAAGGTCAAAGTTTCCCTGATCCCAGCCCCTAGAAATAATCACTGCTAACATCTCAGTACGGGACCATTGAGAATTGCTCCTGGGGACTACCCTGGTGATCCAATGGTTAAGATTCTGTGTTTCTAATGCAGGGGGTGTGGGTTTGATCCCTGGTTGGGGAACAAGGATCCCAGATGCCACGCAGCACAACCAAAAATTTAAAAATAAACAGAAGAATTAGTCCTTCCCATGCACACATGTACACACACACACTTTCTCCCAAGTGGGATCAGACAGTACCTAGTGTTCTGTAACTTACTTTGCTGAGCTTCTATAGAGCCGAATCGAGCATGTGGTAAGTCCCATATGTCAGCTGTTTTCGCTGTTAGTGTTGAAAAGCTGGAGAGACTACACTTCTCTCTTTATTTTGGTCGACCCTTTTTCATCCTTTGTGACATGCCTGTGCATGTCCTTTGACCATTCTTCTCTTAGTGTTTTCGTTTTCTTCTTGTTGATTTTCAACAGTTCTTTATATATGAAGGTTATCCCTTTCTGTGTGTTAGGTACTCAGAGTAACTCCCAAACTCCCTGGGGAGGAGGGGGCAGGGACAGACCCTGCTAGGGTCTGAGCACTGGGTGCTTGGCCCTAGGCCCACCGCCTGCTAAGAAACCTGGAGTTGGGTGGCAGGAAGTGGCTGGACTGGCAGGATAGTGAGAGGCAGGGGAAAAAAGAGAAGGTTCAGAGCTGAAACGAGAGTCTCTGAGTGACAGAGCCTTAATGGGAGGCAGATGGAGGAAACAGGATTGCCCTTGCTGACGGGAAGGAGGTCATGGGTCACGGAGCTTTCTAAAGACAGGAGTCTGGGAGACGGGCAGGCGACAGGGCCTGCTCCATGGTGTGGTGCCCAGGGGCTGGGACAGAGCAGGGGTCAGCCCCTCCCTTCTGCATGTCCAGACCCTCTCAGGCCCAGAAGCAGAAGAGCTGCAGGCACCTGACCCCTGGAGGCCAGGTATATGGAAGAGACCCCCAAACTTGGGTTAACTACCTAGCCCGGCTGTGCAACATTAGGCAAGCACTCAAATCTCTCTGAGCCTTAGTTTCCTTGTTGAAAAGGGTGTAATACCAACACCTACTTATTGCTGTTCAGTCTCTAAGTCATGTCTGACTCTTTGAAACCTCATGGGCTGCAACACGCCAGGCTTCCCTGTCCTTCACTATCTCCCAGCATTTGCTCAAATACATGTCCATTGAGTCAGTGATGCCATCCAACCATCTCATCCTCTGTCACCCCCTTTAGGAGGGTATATAAAGATAAGTATGTCAAACATTACTATAGAACGGGCTCAGTAAATAAAAGTTAACTTGTGATTGTTACTGTTCTAATCACTAGACAATTATTCTTTTCTTGCTGGTAGAGGCCATTGGCAGCATCAAGGATCTCTTCATTGGCTCCAACTCTGTCAGAGCCAAAGGCCTTTGAGTTATAGGTGGGGAAACTGAGGCCCAGCATCCAGAAGGGCCATACCTGGGGTCATCCACTGGAGTGGCTGTGTATCCTCCAAGGAGATATTTTAGATCTTAATCTTGAGGAACCTATGACCATGGTCTTATTTGGAAATAAGGTTTTTGCAAATGTAATCAAGTTACAGTGAATTCATACTGGATTAGGGTGGGCCCGCAATCCAGTGACTGGTGCCGTTTAGAAAAGACAGGGAGATCTGGGCACAGACACAGATGCAGGAAAGAAGGATGCATGGAGACAGAGGCGGGCAGAGATCAGTTCAGTTCAGGTGCTTGGTCGTGTTCGACTCTTCGCGAACCCGTGGACAGCAGGCTTCCCTGTCCATCACCAAACTCAAACTCATGTCCGTCCAGTCAGTGATGCCATCCAACCATCTCATCCTCTGTTGTCCCCTTCTCCTCCTGCCCTCAATCTTTCCCAGCATCAGGGTCTTTTCCAATGAGTTAGCTCTTTGCATCAGACGGCCAGAGTATTAGTTTCAGCTTCAACATCAGTCCTTTCAATGAACAGTCAGGACTGATTTCCTTTAGGATGGACTGGTGGGATCTCCTTGCAGTCCAAGGGGCTCTCAAGAGTCTTCTCCAACACCATAGTTCTAAAGCATCAATTTTTTGGCGCTCAGCTTTCTTCACAGTCCAACTTTCACATCCATACATGACCACTGGAAAAACCATAGCTTTGACCAGACGGGCCTTTGTTGGCAAAGTAATGTCTCTGCTTTTGAATATGCTGTCTAGGTGGGTCATAACTTTTCTTCCAAGGAGCAAGCGTCTTTTAATTTCATGGCTGCAATCACCATCTGCAGTGATTTTGGAGCCCCCCAAAAATACAGTCTGTCACTGTTTCCACTGTTTCCCCATCTATTTGCAATGAAGTGATGGGACCAGATGCCATGATCTTAGTTTTCTGAATATTGAACTTGAAGCCAACTTTTTCACTCTCTTTCACTTTCATCAAGAGGCGCTTTAGTTCTTCACTTTCTGCCATAAGGGTGGTGTCATCTGCATATCTGAGGTTATTGATATTTCTCCCAGCAATCTTGATTCCAGCTTGTGCTTCTTCCAGCCCAGCGTTTCTCATGATGTACTCTGCATAGAAGTTAAATAAGCCGGGTGACAATATACAGCCTTGATGTACTCCTTTCCCTATTTGGACTCAGTCTGTTGTTCCACGTCCAGGCAGAGATCAGGTGATACCGACATAAGCCTTGCCCAGAGATGCTAAAAACCTTCTCCATTGTCTTCAGAGGGAGCATGGCCCTGTGGACACTTTGAGATCAGAGCTCTGGCTCCCAGGACTGGGGGAGAACAGGTTTCTGTTGTTTTAAGCCACCCGGTTCCTGGTGCTTTGTTGTCACAGCCTCAAGGAATGAACGAAGCCAGGGTCGAGGCTGGCCTCGGGCCAGGCTGAGTCCACCCATCCCAGTTCTGCCCTGGACCCTATAGAATGGTCTAGAAGATGGGCCTCCTGCGGTTACTGACCACATGCTCTAGCCTTCTCCAGGCACCTTAGGCCCCTCACCTGTGCCATGGAGCAAGTGACTTGGGGTCAAACAGGGCTGTGAAATCCAGGGGTCACCTGGGGGTGCCTGTGCCATTCAGGGCCCCGGGATCAACTGAGGGGTGGGGTGTGAATCCTTCAAAAAGGGGCAAACATTCCCAGACTCCCAAGGGAACTCCTGCGGAGACTGAGGTGCGCCAGAGCCAGGGCCCCATCCAGAGGGATCTTGTTGCCAGACAGGAATTTGGGCCCAGGTGTCCAGTCTTCCGATTGTACATGACAAGCTGGAAATCTCCGCTTCTGTGTGAGTAAAATAAATTTTGGACTCTGTGTGTGTGTGTGTGTGTGTGTGTTAGTCGCTTAGTCGTGTCCAACTTTTTGCGACCCCATGGACTGTAGCCTACCAGGCTCCTCTGTCCGTGGAATTCTCCAGGCAAGAATACTGGAGTGGGTTGCCATTTCCTCTTCCAGGGGATCTTCCCGACCCAGGGATCGAACCCAGGTCTCCTGAATTACAGGCAGATTCCCTACTGATCCCCCTACCACTTTTCTTGCTCCTTTAGGCAATGGAGGGGGAAGCAAAATTAGGTCTTCTGAAACCTGATGGGGATTTTAAAGGTTCATCTCTTGATCTGCACAACAACCTTGTGAACTGAAGAATTATAAGCAAGCAATTGTCCAGCCCTTGCTGCATACTGGACCCTGCTGGGTCCCCATTGCTGGCCTGGAAGGCTTTGGATTGCGTTTTTCTTGGTGGCCGGGGTCGGGGATGGGGGAGCCCTACTCTACCCATTTTTTTATGTTTAATTGTAGGCATATGGGGTTGTCTTTAAATTCATCTCTAAACGTTTTCCACTTCCTTCAAGACTTGTCCCTGACCAGTGTCAGGTGGGAGAGACTCCCAAGCCCACGTGGTGGAGGGTGGGGGGCGATGGGAGACCAAGGCTGCCACCTGAGCGGTTGGGACTGGCGCACCCCTTCACGACGAGCTATCCAGAATCACGAAGGCATCAGGGCTCCACCCTGGGCCTCGAGGGTGTGGACGTTCGAATGCGAGGCCCAAGGCCAGACGCTACTCCTTAGAAAAGTGGCCCCAGCCTTGGGCTCATTCCTGTTAGATTCGACTGACAGTAACAGAGCTCTTGACCCAAGATCTTGCGTGGGTTTGATTATCTCCATTTTACAGATGAAGAAAGTAAAGTTCATTGAGTCCATCAAGGCAGAAAATGGAAGCCCCAGTAGGTTGCAAGGGCTAAGGAATCGTCCCCATCGCCCGTCAGGGTAGGTGTGGTCCAGTCAGCCTGGGGAGAAGGTGAAAGCCAGGCCCAACCGTGGTCCGACCCAACTCCCACCCAAGTCGGGGGCACCGGGGGTCCTTCCTGGGAGCTGGGCAAGGATCCGGCCGGTGTGTGCTCGCTCAATGGGCGGAGCTAGGACGGCGCCCAGCGGCCGCGAGCGGGATAGCAAGGCGGAGCTGGGCCGGGCCGGGAAAGGAGCTTCCGGGCCTAGGGCTGAGATCGACTTGGCTGCCGGTCTGCGCCCTCCAGTCCTGCGGAGCTGTCCCCCCAAGGCACCCCTAGCTTGCGCGCCCAATCGCACCGCGATCCTCCGAAACCGCAGAGGGCGCTGTCGCCGCCGCCGCGATCCCTTCCCCGGGGCCTGAGCGGGCCGGAAGCGCGCGGGTGACTTCCGGCGCGTAGCCCCGGGTTGGGCGGTGCACCGGGCCGGGCGCGGGGTGGGGGACTGGACCCAGCGAGCGGCCGAACCTGGTCAGGACCGCGGGATCCGCGACGTATCCCAGTCGACGTCTCGGCCCCGGTGGAAGGTGCGGCCGCCGCCATGCCGTTCCTGCATGGCTTCCGGAGGATTATCTTCGAGTACCAGCCGCTCGTGGATGCTATCCTGGGCTCCTTGGGCATCCAGGACCCCGAGCGGCAGGAGCCCCTGGACGGGTAACTCGCGCCCTTCCCCGCCTCAGACCGGCGCGGCACCCCTTTCCTTGTCCCCACAAATATGGCGGGCGGTGTCCTCATCTGTCAGATGAGACCGAGGGCGGGCGGGGATGGGTGGAGGCGGCCGCGGCCCGCTCAGGGAGGCCCGTGGGGCGGGGTGGCGGCAGGGCCTCGGCCTCAGCGCCCCACCCTGCGCCCTGCCGGTCCTGTGCCCTCTACCTGGAGCTGCAGAGGAGCAGGATGTAATCGGTAAACGCGGCGCGGGATGAGCTTTCTGTAGCCCGGAGTTTCTCGTTGGGTATAGACAGGCGCGGGTCTGTCGTACGTTAACCTGTGGGAAGGCTGTTCAGAAAGCGCATCGTTTAGAGGTTACATCGGCGAGCTAAAACCCTCACCCTTCGTGGTGATCGTGCTACCAGAGAGAGGCTGACAGTGGTTAAAGTGGTATATACTGCCTTACGTGGAGCGGAGAAAAGAGCCGAGGAGAGGGGGGATCGGGGGTGTGTTTTGGGCATCAGTTGGAATTGGCGAGGGCGGGTAGGCGGGTTGGGGCTGTGGTGCAAAGGGCTTTCTGGGCCCCTCTGCCTTTGGTGGACCGAACCGTCTCTGAGTGTGACCGGGCTTTGGGAGGTCTTCTGACCGCCCTGGCTGCGGGGCGGCCTGAGCTGGGGTGCAGCACCTTCTGCAGCCCCGGGTTAGTCGGTGTCTGGTTCTTGCCTTTGGCCGCAAGGGTTCCTTTCAGTGCCAACAGCGCAGGTGTATGAGGCTTTGTACCTAAGTCAGGGGCCAGGTTGTATGGGTGACTTGGAAGGAGGTTGATGACAGCCCCAGTCCTTTCTCAGCAAACCTGGAGTCTGCTCCATTGAAAAGATCCAGCTTGGTCCTCTTTCTCCCACCAACCTTTTAGGAAGAGACTTTCTGCCCCATGGAGCCAGGGCCCTGCCTGGGGTGGGGGTGGGGGCGAAGTGGGGGTGACTGCAGGAGACCAAGGCCACTTACCCGCAGGGTGCCCAGCCAACCTGTCCCACTCTCAGCTGCTCCTCTCTCCTGCCCCAGGCCCAGTTATGCCACCAGCGAGGAGAGCCGCATCCTTGTTCTCACCGAGCTGCTGGAGAGAAAAGCCCACTCTCCATTTTACCAGGAAGGCGTGAGCAACGCCCTGCTGAAGATGGCCGAGCTGGGGCTGACGCGTGCAGCCGCCGTGCTCCTGCGGAATGGAGCCAACCTCAACTTTGAAGGTCTGCCGGAGCCTGGAGGGCTGGGGTGGATAGATGGCTTGAGTGTGGCCTGCCGGGGGTGGGCAGTCAAGCCTCCAGGCTCTGCCCTCATCTCTTCAGGGGTGATGCCTGAGGAAACCCACACTGGGTGGCCTCCCACCCCCTGCAGTTTCCCAGAGGCCCTCAACCACCTCTGATCAGGAGCAAGTCTGTCGGTGCTCCTATCAGGCGATTGACTTAGCAGACTTTCCCCCAGCTCCCAGCTAAATCCTTGCTTCCATTAATGCAAAAATGGGGCTGCTGGCGCTGTGCCCAGAGCTAAGGGAAAGTAATTTTCTGCCCCTGGTTCTGAGCCATGTTGCATGCTGGTTCCTGCCACGGGGAGAGGGGGGAAACAGATAAGACACATTGGGCATAAATCACGGACTGATGGTGTTGGCGTCTAGCTGGTGTGCCCGGGAGGTGCTGATGGAGCCATCTTCCTTCCCTCTTTGTTTTGCCCTGGGTGGGGGGTTGGGGGGGCAGGCAAGGTCAGCCAGGAGACACTCGGGACTGACTTGTTCCCGAATGGGGTTTTTGTGCTGATACAGGACGTACCAGGCGTGTCTCTCCTCCCCTTTGGAGGACAGGCTCAGAGGCGGCTGGGCTCCTGGGAGGTCAAGGAGCGGGGGAGGCGTTCTGCAGTCACTTGGGAGACCCAGCTTTGAGCATTTGTGGGTGTTCCTCCCCACAGCCTTGTTTTAGGTCCTATTTTACAAAAGGGACTAAAACCCAGATTAAGTACCTTGTCCGTTCACTGGAACGCCTCCCCAGGACCCGAACCTAGGCCTGACTGAGCACCCTAGCGTCTGACGAGGACAGCTGTGTCCTGACCCCTCACGGTGCCAGGAGCGTTGGGGCTAGGCTGCCAGGCTGGTCCTGGAATCCTGTGAGAATGTGCCGTCGGGCAGGGCTGATGTGAGCTGTGTCTGCGCCTTCAGACCCGGTCACCTACTACACGGCGCTGCACATCGCCGTCCTGCGAAACCAGCCTGACATGGTAGAGCTGCTGGTGCGCCACGGGGCCGACATCAACCGGAGGGACCGGGTAAGAGCCAGCCCTGCTCTGAAGGAGGCATGTGGCTGGGGCCCTGAGCCGCTCACAGGCCCCAGGGCCAACCTGGCTGTGCTTTCTCGGCTCAGATCCACGAGAGCAGCCCCCTGGACCTGGCCAGCGAGGAGCCGGAGCGCCTGCCCTGCCTGCAACGCCTCCTGGACCTCGGAGCAGACGTCAATGCGGCCGACAAGCATGGTGGGTGCTCCTGGGAGAAAAGCAGGATAGGCTGGGGCCAGACTGCCCCGTGAGGTAACCCTGGGCGTGCTGGGGTGATGGCTCGGCAGGCGGGCTGGAGGCAGCCCGTCTGATGGCAGAGCATGGCTGGATGTGTGCTGGTGCCTTCTGCTGACTCACAGAGGCTTGGGAGGCGGTGCATCGTGGCCCCACAAGGGCGTCTGCAGGAGCTGGACCTGTGTGCTCAGCTCCTGAGTGACAGGGCTTCCTTCCACCCAGGCTGGGTCTCAGGTAGCATCTCAGGGCCCAGAAAAATCCTTCTGGCCCTTCTGGTCCAATGTTTGTGTCAATGGAGAGAAAACGGCCAGAAACCTGTCACCCTCAGCCGTAGCTGAGAGGTCAGTTTGGTGTTCTGTTTTTGTTTATTTGGGGCTGTGCTGGGTCTTTGTTGGTATGTGGACGTTTATCTAGTTGTGGCGAGTGGGGCGACTTTCTGGTTGGAGTGTGCAGGCTTTCCATGTTGGAGGCTTCTCTTGGGAACATGGGCCCTAGGGCGTGTGGACTCAGTAGCTGTGCTCCCGGGCTCTCCAGCACGGGCTTAGTGGCTCCGCGGATATGGGATCTTCCAGGCCAGGGATCAAAGCTGTGTCTCCTGCACGGCAGGTGGGTTCTTTACCACTGAGCCGCCAGGGAAGCCCAAGATCAGCTTTGGTTTCCTTTCATTTGGCTGCACCGGGTCTTAGTTGTTGCACATGGGATCTAGTTCCTTGACCCGGGATCAAACCCAGACCCCCAGCATTGGGTGCACAGAGTCCTAGCCACTAGGCCACAGCGAGATCCCCAAGAGCAGTTGTTTTTAGCCTTCATTATCTGGTCCCAAGGGTCTGTATTTCCTCCGGGCTGGCCTGGCCTGGCCTCGGCTTCCCCAGCCCCCACTCTCCGCCTCACTGGCTCTCCCTCACTAGGTAAGACAGCCCTGCTGCATGCTCTGGCCAGCAGTGACGGGGTGCAGGTCCACAACGCCGAGAACATCCGGCTCCTGCTGGAAGGAGGTGAGCCCCACCCTTCCGCTCGGCCCCCAGCCCGTGAGGCCACCCGGGCCGAGGCCTCCTCCCACCTCCTTTTCCCCCTCCTGGCTCTCCTAGGAGGTGAGCCCCACCCTTCCACGCGCCCCCGGGCCGAGGCCTCCTCCCACCTCCTCTCCCCTCTCCTGGCTCTCCTAGGGGCGGACGTCAAGGCCACCACCAAAGACGGGGACACAGTGTTCACCTGCATTATCTTCCTGCTGGGCGAGACGGTGGGAGGCGACAAAGAGGAGGCCCAGCTGATCAACCGCTTCTGTTTCCAAGTCACGCAGCTGCTGCTGGCCCACGGCGCCGACCCCAGCGAGTGCCCGGCCCACGAGTCCCTCACGCACATCTGCCTCAAGAGCTTCAAGCTCCACTTCCCCCTGCTGCGCTTCTTGCTGGAGTCGGGAGCCGCCTACAACTGCTCCCTGCACGGCGCATCCTGCTGGTCCGGCTTCCACATCGTCTTCGAGAGGCTCTGCTCCCACCCGGGCTGCGTGGAGGATGAGAGCCACGCGGACCTGCTGCGCAAGGCGGAGACCGTGCTGGATCTCATGGTGACCAACTCCCAGAAGCTCCAGCTGCCCGAGAACTTCGACATCCACCCTGTGGGCAGCCTGGCGGACAAGATCCAGGCCCTGCACTTCTCCCTGAGGCAGCTGGAGAGCTACCCCCCGCCCCTCAAGCACCTGTGCCGCGTGTACATCCGCCTCTACCTTCAGCCATGGCCCGTGGACGCCAAGGTCAAGGCCCTACCTCTGCCTGACAGGCTCAAGTGGTACCTCCTCAGTGAGCACAGTGGCGCCGTCGAGGACGACATCTGACCGTCTGGGCTGTGGGGCGGGGTCTGGGCAGCCCCGTCAGCCTGTGGGTGATTGAAGTACCAGGGGGGCCCGAGGGGACAGCCTTCGGTCCGCCTGTTAGAAGGTGCAGGGTGGAACCAGGCGGCTGCAAGCACTCCAGCGGGGGAAGGCCTCTCTCTGCAGGGAGACTGCCCCCGCTTCCCCTGGCAGCGACTCCGAGCCTTGGCCCACTGTGGAACCGGGGACAGGGTTTAGGACAAGCACAGACCCTCCTGGTGGGAGGGAGTGCCAAGCACTGAGAGAAGCAAGAGGGCTCCATGCCCACGCCCTCCTGAGGAAGCCGGCCTGCCCCGGCCGGAGTGGAAACACCAGGAGGGGCCTGTGGGGTGCAGCCCAGCAGAGACCCTTGACTCTTCACTCAAGATTCTGTCAAAAAAATAAGTGTTTTGGGGCAGGTAGGGAGAGAGCTGAGCTAACTCTGGCCAGCTTCTATAGCTCTCGGGCCAAGCCACCCACCACCCTGCCCACCAAGGGGCAGGGCTCTGCTCTGGCAGCAGCTCTGTTTGTGCCAAACGTGGGGTTTGGGGACCACGCCTTCTAAAAAGCAATCATGCATGACCGTGGGCTGTCTTTCTGAAACGTCTCACATCGTGAGGGCTCATCTGATGGGAAAAGCTACCAAGGCTGAAAGCCAACCTCCGCCCTCTGTTGAGCCCTCACCAGGCCGCCTGCGGGTCACACAAGGTGGTCATTGTGAATTGTGTAACTGCCTTGGAGATAAGCTGAGGTGACTAAAGGATATATTTATAAAATTAAACTGATTTCTCTTGGCCTTAAAGGTCCTTGTGTAACATTCACACACACACACACACACACCACCTTCCCTGAGTTCAGGATAAAGGATCCCCCGGCAGCCGGGAGGGAGGGGTGGCAGGCACAAGATGC
Organism: Capricornis sumatraensis; assembly: GCF_032405125.1. Classification (NCBI taxonomy): domain Eukaryota; kingdom Metazoa; phylum Chordata; class Mammalia; order Artiodactyla; family Bovidae; genus Capricornis; species Capricornis sumatraensis. The sequence continues at coordinate 6,931,939 of NC_091069.1, forward strand.
CATGCTTAGAGCAGTTTGCAAGCCGCATGACACGGCTGTCCCAGTAAAGACGAGCACCACTCCAGACGGGCGAGGGCCTTTCCGGCATAGGCTTCACCCTTTTATTTTTAACTGAAAATGCCCCCCCGAGGAGAAGCCACAGGCACAGCTGGGAGTGATGCTCCGGTCTCTCCCCTTGCCACAGGCTGCGGTGACCATCAAGTTAGGAGGCCAGGGCCCCATCCCCACAGCACCAGCAACATGGACATGCCCCCATCCCCCAACAGCACCAGCAATGTGGACACGCCCCCACCCCCGCCAAGAGCACCAGCAATGTGGACATGCCCCCACCCCCAACAGCGCCAGGAACGTGGACGTGCCCCCAGCCCCACGATCCAGCAGGTGCCGTGTGGACTCTGGCAGCCAGGAGGTCCAGAGCTGCAGGCCCCACAGTCCCAGCTCCCCTCCTTCCCCGAGGCACAGTCCTCAGCAACTGCATTAAGGGTCATTCGCTTCCTCCTGAGGCAGCCAGGCCTGTGGCTGGAGGGCCAGCCAGTGTCTTGGAGGTGAGGGACTCACTCTTGCTCCTGATGGGAGCACAGTGGCCCAGGGGTCACCCACTCCCCACCTCGCTGCAGCCTCACCGCCCCATCCAGCAGCACTCCTCCAGACCAGGTTCCCTTATGCCTTTTTGAAAAAGAGCCTGTTTGGCAGTGGATGGCAGACAGGTGTATTTAGTGACCCCACTCAACACTCCTGAACCATCAACGTGGAGCGTCTGGGCCTCACCCGGCCGCCAGTCCCCAGTCCCATACCGGCCCCGTGCTCCGCCGGCCCGCTCATCTCAGGGCGAGGCTGTAGACGTGGTAGATCTCGTCCGGGAGGTTCTCCTGCCGCTCCTGGGCCAGGAGGCTTAGGCCCGCGCTGCGGACGATCCTGTGCACCACATCCAGGGCGCGGCACACGCTGCTGTCCACGTCGTCCAGGATGACGCCCTCCTGGGCCATGTTGTCCTTGATGACGACAATGCCGTTGGGGCGCAGGCCCTGCTTGCAGCGCCGCAGGAACTCGGCCAGGTGCTCATCAGTCAGGTGGCCTGGGGGAGGCAAAGGCCGTCACCAGGGAGAGGCGGGCTCCGCCAGGCCCCTGCGTGGCCTTCGGCACTGCTACTGACTTCCTGAGCGCTGACTGTGCTGAATACACAGGGCGTGCTGGCTCTCAACAGCCCAGAGGGGTTCACCAAACCCCACTTTGAGCGGAAATGGGTGCAAAAGCCACCTGCCCCACACCTGCCCTCTACCCACCCTTCCTAGCCCGGGCCAGCGGTGTGCACCCAGCTGAGTTCCTCACCTGCGTTACAACCCCAAACAGAACTCAGGGCTGGACTCCCATGGGCTCCCGGCAGGCCTGGGCCGCCCAGCTTGCAGTGGGGAGGCCTGCTGCCAGGTGGGCAACCCGAGAAGAGCACCCCGAGTGTGCCATCAGGCTAAGTGGGTGCAGGACAGGACGGCAGGGCAGGGCTCGCTCTCCACAAACAGCACGGGGGGCGGCCAAGGCTTCCACTTTCCCTAAAAACCCCTTCCTTAGGAAAACTGATTTCCACATTCTTTGAGTGCAGTTAAAACTTGAAAATTAAATATTTTTTTCAACAAAAAACTGCCCCCAAATGGGTCGCAGCAGATACTGAGTTGAAACAAAACGTGGAAACAAATGAGCCTTCAAGGTGAAGCCCTGGAGAGGGAGGATTTGAGGATCCTCTGGCCCCCCAACCCCCAGGAGCAGAGATGGGCAGGAAGGTGCAGAGAGGCACGGGAGGCTCACCTATCACCCACTGGATCCAGATCACATCGTATGACTGTGGCTCGGGGCTGAAGTCCTGCAGGCCGCAGCAGAAGAAGTTCCTCACTCGCTTGCCCTCCTCGCCCAGGTAGGTCTTGGCCTTGACCAGGAAGTCCTCCGTTACGTCCACCATGTCCACCACGCCAAAGAGAGGCAAGAGCAGCCGCTTGGTGATCCTCCCAATGCCAGCTCCGCAGTCCAGGGCATACGAGGTCCCCGTCTTGTTCGGGCCTTCCTGAAGCAGCAGAGAAAACAGACTGAAGAGAAGGGTTAGAAGCCAGAGGGACCCCGTCTCTGCAAAGGGCCTTTCCTAGTGACCCCCCCAGAACGACTCGGATCAGTGGCTGGTGGCTGGCGTGGGTGGGCTAGCGGTGGGCGTGAGCACAGCACAGCCTTTTTCTGGGTCACGTGTTCCTGAAATGAAAGCCACCCTCCACTTAAAAGTGTTAACTCGACTAGACGCACTCATCTTCTCTCGCTCCCGAGACTCCCGTCACAAGGACCGTGGAGAGAAGCAGTGCAAGAAGGAAGAGGGCATTCAGTGAACACACCTGCGAGGCTGGCACGCGGGTAGAGGGGCGGGCAACAGCAGCCGTGGTGTGTGTTGAGGGAGAGGAGGGAGGCGGGCCTGGGGAGGCTCCGACCACAGCACCGCCAGCCTGGCACAGAGGCGGTGGCAGGACGAGAAACTGGGAGCCTGTGTTCAGCAGACCAGCCAACACCCATAGCCCAGATTTTTGCAAACACGGCAGGAGAGCAACGGTTTCTGCCTCTGGAAAAATGGAACAGTCTGCGAAAAGGCTGCTCTGTTCCGGCACCAGGAGGCCCCAGCGTGATAGCCGGCTCCTGGTGGGGGACCTTGCGGCAACGCCTACGAGCTGGCCCGCCCCACCCGCTCGTCAAGGCCTGGGTAGTGGACGTGGGCTCTCCTCCTGGAGAGCACACCGGACCTGCCTACCCTCAGAAACCTCTGCAGGAACTTCCGGGAGCTGTTGATGTCGATGCTGGAGATGTGGCCATACCCCCCGAGCATGCCGTCCACGGTGGCTGGGACCTCCTTCCAGTACGTCTTGGCCTTGGAGTAGAACTGCTTCTCGTCCTCGATCACCTCGCTCGTCATGCTGTCAGCAGCTGCGTCTCTGCCCAGGCACCAAACTCAGCGCTGGTGGCTCCTGAGAAGGAAAGGAAAGTGGGTGAAGCAGTCAGGTTTCGGGGCCCGGTCTCCTGGCATGGCTGCTGCTGGTCACATGATTCTGTCCGATGCCGAGGAGCGGCTGGCCCCCCCAACCCCCACCCGCTCCTACCCCTCGGAGGGCAGGGCCTCCTGACTCTTGTATTCAAGTGGTTTTCCAGAGCTATCTTCATGTCAGCAGGAGACCCGGCATCCCGGCTTCTCCAGCTTTCCTTTCCTGACAGGACACATGACCTGGCGGCTTCTGACCCCACGGTAGACAGGATCCTGATCTAGTTAAAGGAGAGCAAAGCAGGGGACTGAAGCCTCCTCTCTGGGACCCCAAGGACCCCGCCTCCCAGCTTTGGTCATTAGCACGTGGACAGGCTCGCTGTGGGGTGCAGTGCTGCAAACAGGGAGACAGGCAGGCGGACACACAGCACCGTGCGTGAGGGCCACAGAGGGGCACGGGGCGGGCAGACAATGGGCGCCGGGGGACATGACACAGCAGCTGACACCAGGGAGGGGGCAACATCTGCACGGCAACTGGGAAGACGCGAGGGTGAGGGGTTCTTCCAAGGGGAAACTCGGGGTCCTCTAGGTCATGGCTACCAACTCAGCCTTCAGCCCAAAGGGCAGCAAGCTGCAACTACCCTGGGTTAAGCAGAAGTGGCCTGAGACGTGAGATTCCAGAAGGCGGTGTTGGCAGCTGAGTGGACTCCTGGGTGAGAGACCCGGCAGATGGCCAGGCCCCCGCAGCAGAACAGAGGCCCACAGTGCCCCACACCCGCTGGCTGGGCTGGTCATGGACAACACTGGTCTACAGATGCTCTCCGTGCACAGGGCTGGTCCAGATACAGCCCAATCCCCGAATGGAACCAATGCAAACACAAGGCAGAAACGAGGCCTCTCGCTGAGACAGAAAGTGCTATGGGAACTCGAGGGATGAAGAAGTCCCTTCCGAATGGCAGATGAGGCAGCAGCTGAGAGAAGGCAAGCCCTGAGCTGGACCCTGAGGACAAGGAACACTCTAAATGGGGACAGGGGCAGAGCAGAGACGGCGTAGCGTGCACCCCACACAGAGGGCTGGCCCGGCTGGCTGCCACGTGTCACCAACAGGGAAGAGATCGGCTGAGTTTCTGAAGGGTGAGGATGTGCGGGACCCAGCCTGGGGACTGAGCTGGGGCAGCGTGGGAAGGCAGGGCCAGTCAGGGTCCCCAGGAGGCCCGTGCAGAGGAGGGGGTGGACGCACGCGCTCGCATCCTACCCTAGGCCGGGAGGCCCGTGCACCTGCCACGCCCTAGGCCTCCCTGCGTGGGCAGCTCATTTGCACCACAGTGTCTCAGCTCAAGTGTCATCTCCTCCCAGAGGCCTGCCTTGGCCTGCCTGAGGTGCCTTCCTTCCATGCCCTTACCCACTCCCCGTGGCTGCTGCCTTCAGAGTGTGGGTTTCTTTCTGAAATGAGCTGTTTACTGACTGTCTGCCCTCCAAGGAATGGAAGCCCCCCAGGCAGGGCCTTTTCACCACTGTGTCCCAGCACCAAGCCCACGGGGGTCACTCGGTGCAGAGGTGACAGCCCCCCAGTCCTACAGGAAAGCTGTGCGCCCCTGTGCTCCGGGGGCTTCACTCCGCCCCCTTTACAGAACTCCGCAGGGCTGTAGCTAAGCCTGCTCCCGCCCCGCCGGTCCAGTCCTGCAAAAGAGCTGGTACCCCCAGAGAGCGAGGAACGCGTCAGAGGAAGTCACGGGAAGGTGCCCTGGGGACAGCACGGGCCTGCAGGACGCAGTCTGGAGACTAGGAGAGAAGGGGAGCAGAACATGAGGCGCGCTGGAGATTTTTCACTCCTGTGTCTGTCGCCAGCCTCCAACCCGCACCTGTATTCTGAACTTGTCCCAGAAGGAACCTTCCAGAAGCAGCAGGCGTGCCCCGCCCAAACAACTCAGAGACACGGCTCCTCGATGCAGTTTCACTTCTGCCGTGGCCAGCCCTTTCCAGAGACCCCACCGGCGAGTGGGGTCACCAGGGAGGGCCCGGCCTGGCAGGTAAGAGCTGCTGGGCAGGGGGCCACCTCCTCCATGGGTCCGGGCTTTCTCAGGGGCCAGGTCGCACATGGGCCTTCCGAGATCAGAGGAAGGCCGAGAGGTCCATGAGCCCGACCAGGGTCAGCCAAGGTCCCCCACTCAGAGGCCCCTTCCGCTCCCGGAGGCCCCTGCTCCGGCCCTTCTGCGGGCTCCTGAATCAGCTCTCGGGCCGATCCCCCGCTTCCCTGGGCAGGCGCGGGGCCCGGGACCCCGGTGACGAGGGCTCCAGTTACTGCACCCACCCAAGAGCCCTCTGGGTCACAGGCTGGGGGGTCCTGGGTTCCAAATACTGTCCCCCCACCCCAATCATGGCGGTGTCCCACACCCGTGTCCCAACCCCTGAAGCTGCCACCCCCCAATCAGAACAAGGATGTCACATGCTGCTTGTGAGAATGGGCTCTTGTCCCTCCAACCCTGAGGGACACGCACGGCAAAAGGATGCAGAGACCTGCCAGTCCCCAAGCATGCTAGCTGCGGCAGAGTGGCAGTGGCTCCCTGACAGCTGACAGGAGAGGGGGCTGCCAGCCTGAATGTCACCTGTGACTTGACTGGGTTTGGGGTGGCTTACGTGGGTGGGGTCGGCAAGGCCAAGTGGACTCCCCGGCCCTGGCCAACAGGGGCCACGGCAACTCTGCCACAGCGTCCCTCCCGGCCCCATCACCACCCAGGAAGGAGAGCGCCAAAGCCAGCTCTTCCACACCACACAGCAGCGCTCCCCCTCAGACAAACTTCTGCTTCCGTACTTGAGTCTCTCCCCCCACTGGACTGGGAGCTGCCTGAGAAAGCAGAGGCAACACCGTGAAACGTACCACTGTATTTCTCTTGCATTCCACACAGCTCACAGGTATTCAACAAAATTCCCTGCCGATCAAATGAACAGAATAATTGTGGGCCAACTATTATTATTATCATTATTATTCCGGGGTGCACTCTCCCCTTCTGCCCCGTTGTTTGCCTTTCCTCCCAGCAGACATGGCTCCTGGGGGCAGGGACACTGCCTCACACACCCTTAGCCTCAGACCTGATACAAGGGGGCAGTTTACTAACTGGTTGCTGAAGGAATCAAAGAAGGACCTTTGTGCGGCTATAGCCATTCTGCACTTTTCAGAAAATCCTACAAAGATGTACCCGTTCCAATGTGATAACACTGAAGCCCTTAACTGACAGTATGAGTTTTTGCTTTACCAAAAGCCGTACAACACGATTCCTTTAAATGCCAAGGCCCCCTGAATGATCTCATTGACAAGAATTCCACTGACAGGCAGAGTCTGGGAATAAGCCAGGGAGGCACACCCGGGCTGGGAAACGGCAAGGGTGACTTTGACATTTGTTCTAACGGCTTAGATTCATTAGTAAACATGACTCCTGGGGCCCTGTCTACACTGTACCTCCTGGCATCCAGACTGGGGTGGGCAGGAGGTCCCTAGGAGGCAGAGGGGACAGCAGAGTTATTGATCAAACTGCAAGAAGTCCTCCTACACTTGGTCCAGATCACAGGAAGGAGCCACGTGGCCGCAGGGATGCGAAGGGGCCTGGGCACAGTCTGGCTTTGTGAGTGCTCTGAACGAGCTCAGAGGAGAAGAGAAACCCTTTGCTCATGAGCGAACTTCTGCTTCTCAGAGTGGAATGTGTGTGGGCATCCTTCATGGTCATCTCCCCACTCCAAGGTGTTCAGGGTGACCCTGAGCAGCCGCCCCAGCAACTACTCTTCTTCCAGCATCCGTGACAGAGAATGGTGTCTGAACTGTCACTACCTGTCAGTGGAATTCTTGTAAATGAGATTATTCAGGGGACCTTGACATTTAAAGGAATCATGCCGTAAAGGAGGAAACAAGGAAGACGCAACAAAGACGGGAGATTAAACTCTGATGGTGAATGAACCAGGTCTCAACGCTGGCTCTGCCTCCCACTGGCTGTGCAAGCTAAGACACAACCTCAGTTAAGCAGGTGTCTTTATCTATACAACGGGAACAATACTGACTTTACAGGAGGGCTGTGATGATTAAATGTGGATATAAAAGTGAAAAGTGATCCAGACACTGCTGGGCACATATTAATCTTAAAAAAAAGAAAAAAAACAACCACCTCTGTCCAATGATATGCTCATCAATTCTCTCTGCTAAGTGTGAAGATCTAATGAGAAAATGTGCTGAAAGGCCCTTATAAACCGTGGCGCGTTGGTCACACCTAAGGGATTATTCCCGCTACTGCAGGTGGTCAATCCAGTCGCTCACATGGCTCTGCCAATGGCAGCAGAGGGGAGCGAGCCTCCAGCCATGCAAGCACAGAAACCCTCAAGGTTTTGGTGACTCCAGGGCTTCTGGTCGCCACCAAAGCATGCCACATGTATTTACTTCCAACCCTCCCATAGTCCCTGGTACACATAGAAAAACCATTCACTAAAATGGAGCGATGCACACACACAGGAAACCAGGAACAGAACAAGGACAGAATCCAGACTTCTGACCCCCCTCAAGGTCCCCTTTCTCCCAGGGGCTCAGGCCATCTCACTGAGCAGACTCTATACATCCAAACCGCGTGCAGTACAGCCCGGCCCCGCTGGCAGGGCCTCTGACACCAGCTGTTTCTAACCCTTGTCTTACAGACACACCAAGATCCAGAGAGGCGCAGCTGACTGGGCAGCAGGGCTTGGGCCTTCAGATTTATGGCAGCCTCTCTGCCAACAGGCTGACCTTGGCTCCAAGGGCTCGGGGGGCCGGCGGGCTCTCTTTTGAAATAGCACCTCTGTTGAGCCGTCACTGGGGTCGGGTCCAAGGTGAAATATGAGAGCGAGGCCTGTGTAACGGGCACGATACCCTGTGCCCGACTGTGATCCGAGCGGTTTTCCTGAATCGTCACACTCACCCTCCTTTGCGGGTGCGCGCCTTACCCGTCTGGCACAGGGGAAACAGGCTCAGACAGGGAAAGGAACTTGCGGCGGCGGGGGTCGGCGTGGGGCCAGTGCCCTGATCAGGCTTGCGGGGTCTCAGCCTTCCTCCACCCCGGGACCCCGGGGGCCCAGGGCCGGCCGGCGGACCTTCCGCGAGCGCGCACGTGGGGCCGAGCCCGCTCGCGCTCGGGTCACGTGAGGAACCGGGGAGGCCTCAGGGCACCCAGGCGGTTGGGGTCCGGGGCCTCCCCTCTCCCGGCAGCCACTGTCTCCGCCCCACCCCGCTCCGCCTCGCGCTACTCACCCCGGGTGGGGGCTCCCGGGACGCGGGAGAAGAGGACGGGGAAGCGGAAAAGAGGGGGGCGGCGGCGGCAAAGACCCCCCCACCTGCCCACGACTAGCTCCGTCCAACCTCGGCTAGAAGCGACACCTCGCGGCGCGCGCCGCTTTTGCCCACTTACGTCACTTCCGCTCTTCTGAGGGCGGGGCCGCTTCGGGCTCCGCCCCGCGCGCGGCTTGTCCCCGCCCCTCCGCCCCCTTGGGCTTCGGCCCTAACTCGAGAACTTCCCTGCCGTTAAAGAGCCGTAGCGCAGAGCTTATCCCACCTCCGGCTTGTGCACCAGCTCATTTGGAGCAGGCTTAAAAAGAGCATTTTGTGGGTCTTCCACTGGGTTACAAAAAAAAGAGGCGGGGGAGAGAGCCTTATTCAAGCCTTAACTCTACCCATAACAATTAACATCCTTAAAATATACAGATCCAAAAAAAGTAAAGGAAAAAATACCCTTGACAATGCCAAGGGGTTGCCACTCCAAATAAGGAGAACAAGTCCATGAAGTTTCCATTTCGAAAAGGTTGCCCTCTCCTAGGTTCCTCCCAAACACAAATTCTGAATTGGTCCCTGAAGCAGTTGAGATGAACATGTGAGTTTGCAGGTGGAAGACCTTGTGAACCTCTCCAAGCCTTAGTCTCTACTTCCGCCAGATGCACAGAATAATTGCTCATTTCTCAATGCTCGAGGGTTACATCTGTGGGATATTGTGAGTTGAGCCTTCAGCCCTGTGTGTGGAGCTGGCTGTCGGTAAATAGAAACTGATTCATAATATTGGTCACTGTATTCATGTATAGCATAATATTCACAATATTTATCATAAATTCTTTTTTCCTAAACTGATATCCTGGCTTAGATTTACAGTGCCTCCTGGACACTGCACACGGGAGGTGCTTAAAGTGTGTTTGCTCTAATGAAGTGAAAGCTATGGTGGGGCAGTGGGGTGCCCTGAAAAGCCCCACTGTTTTTTTTTTAATTATTTATTTGGCTGAGCTGGGTCTTAGTTGCAGCATGTGGGCTCTTAGTTGTTGCATTTGGGATCTAGTTCCCTGACCAGGGATTGAACCTGGGCCCCCTGCATTGGGAGTACAGAGTTTTAGCCACTGGACCACCAGGGAAGTCCCCAACCTGCTATTGAGTCCCCAGATCTGTCCATATTATGTAGCATCCTCCCTTCAGTTCAGTTCAGTTCAGTCACTCAGTCATGTCTGACTCTTTGCCACCCCATGGGCCTCCCTGTCCATCACTAACTCCGAGTTTACTCAAACTCGTGTCCATTGAGGCAGTGATGCGGATGTCGTCCGCTTCTCCTCCTGCCTTCAATCTTTCCCAGCATCAGGGTCTTTTCCAGTGAGTCACCTCTTCACATCAGGTGGCCAAAGTATTGGAGTTTCAGCTTCAGCTTCAGTCTTTCCACGATGAATATTCAGGACTGATTTCCTTTAAGATTAGCTTGTTGGATCTCCTTGCTGTCCAAGGGACTTTCAAGAGTCTTCTCCAACACCACAGTTCAAAAGCATCAATTCTTCGGCATTAAGCTTTTATTTTTCAGCTTTCTTTATAGTCCAGCTCTCACATCCATACATGACTCCCTAGGGCACTCCAGTTTAGACTTGGTTCCCTGGCCTCGGACCCCTCTCCCAAGCTTCATTTTCCACACCTGTACGGCAGGAGGATAAATCTTGGGCAGCCTCAATCAGGAAGTTTCTATAATCTTTGTGAGTGTGGCTCTGAGTCTAGATCTTTCAGGGGGTGCCTAAAAATCCACCTCTACCTTTTTTTTTTTTTTTCTTTCCTGTCCATGGAAGACAAAGTCCCTTCCCTGCATCTGGACTCCAAGACTTTTCCAGGTCTGGCTGGGCCACTGACTTCCAAAGCCTCTTGCAACACTGAATTCCTAAGCCTTGCACATAATAGATACTCAATAAATGTCTGCAGCATATATGGGCTGGAGGGTTTCTTAGAAATCCTCTAGGTAGTCTGGTGTTCCTCATTCATTTTCTAAAAACTCACATACCCTTAGAATAAATAGAAAAAATTTTTCACCCTCCTGACTCAATATTCTAACTTCCCAAGGAAGGATGCTCTTCCATCCCTGGTTGAGGAGTCTTTGCAGAAATACATTACATTGGGATTTCCCTGGTGGTCCAGGGGTTAGGAATCTGCCTTGCAGTGCAGGGGACATGGGTTCAATCCCTGGTGGGGGAGCTAAGATCCCACAAGCTAAGGAGAAAAATAAGTCTGCGTGCCCCAGCTGAAGGGTCCGTAGGTCACAACAAGTCACAACAAAAGATCGTACATCTCAACAAGAGATCTCGCTTGAGGCAATGGAGAGCCCACATGCCACAACCAAGACCTAACACAGCCAAATAAATAACTAATTTCAAAAAAAAATAAAGAAAATCCATTACATTGTCTGGGATGCCTCCTCCAGGCAGACATCTTGTAATGTGAATTCAAAGTCATCTTTTTTTCCATTTTCAAATTGTAAAATCCTATCAGGCCAGTGAAATCACTGCCCAAACTACCCTTGTTCCTCACTCAAGTTTTACAATACAAGCTTCCTCCCTGCCCCCTCCCAACCGAGAGTCACAGATGGAGCCCAACTGTCCATTCTATCATGGAGCCCTGAGAAAGGAGACTTAACCAGCATCAAACAGCGCGCAGAAGCAGAGCGCAGGCTCAAAGTTGGTTCTCGCAGCTTCCAGGCCCACCGCATTCTTACTGCCCAGACTTCCGAGTTCTAACTCCAGAGCCACCCCAGCCCAAACCTGACCCATCTGAGCCTCCCAGGCCCAGAGCGAGTAACTGAACCCCCCAGCCCTTCATCCCTGCCTTGGGCCTGGTTGCCTTGGTGGGGAGCCCCACACCCCTTTGTGACTGCAGCCTTGACATCCTGAGCATGACAGCCCCGCCCTCTGCCCCGCACCCAGCCTCAGCGCCTACTTGGCCCTGAGTGCCAGGCGGGTCACAATCACTCTGGAAAGGCATGGAGGCAGCAAGGAGGGGCCAGCAGAGGGACCAGGCCGGGAAGATGGGCTCTCCCAAGGACCAGCCCACCTGTTAGGGGGCTCTAAACTCAAGGGGCCATCTCTGGCCCCACCCCTCAAAGCCCCACTAGGGTGAGTGTGACACTAGCAGCTGGTCAGTGCACGTGTGCTTGGGTGCACACTCAGTCATGTCTGACTCTTTGCGACCCCATTGACTGCAGCCTGCCAGGCTCCTCTGTCCATGAGATTCTCTGGCAAGAATACTGGAGTGGGTTGCCGTTTTCTCCTCTAGGGAATCTTCCCGATCCAGGGATTGAACCTGAGTCTCCTGCTTGGCAGGGGGATTCTTTACCACGGGAAGCCGGTTCAGAGCTGACAGCAGTCTGGGGAGTGGGGTGTGATAGGGAGGAAGCAGGCTCAGATGCCAGTGTCAGAAGCTGGGGCAGTGGGGGGAGGGGGGTGGGTCTGGGGCTCTGTCTCCAAAGGGGAAGTTTGTTAAAAATAAGTGTCTTGACCTGACCCCAGTGAATCAGAATCTGGGGCATCTGTATTTTCAAGAAGCTCCCACCCAAGGGACTCTGAGGCTCCAGCAGGAATGGGCAACTGCAGGGCAAGCCACCCCTTTAAGCTGGTTCCAGCTTTTCCAGTTTCTACCTGAGAGCTAGTCACAGGATAGCAAGTTGAACACTCCAGGTGTCAAGTGCTTTCCACATGGCACGGTTTCATCCTCACAAAGGAGCAGGCCCTGGGTTATCCCCACTCTATAGATAAGGGAACTGAGAGCAATCGGCTGGCTTGCGCAAGGGTACAGCTAATAAGTAATGGCAGTGAAAGTCACTCAGTCCTGTCCAACTCCTTACGGACGCCATGGACTGTAAAGCCCGCCAGGCTCCTCTCTCCATGGACTTCTTCAGGCAAGAATACTGGAGTGGGTAGCCATTCCCTTCTCCAGGGGATCTTCCCAACCGAGGGATGGAACCGAGGTCTCCCCCATTGCAGGGGGATTCTTGACTGTCTGAGCCACCAGGGAAGCCCCAGTAAGTGATGGAGCTGAGACTAAATCCTAAATAATAATTTTAAAATAATCATAGCAGTTAGGCTTTGTTAAGCACGTACAAGGTGCCTGGCATTATTCTAAGCCATTTACATCTGCTGGCTCATTTAACGTCACAGCAGCTTGAGAATGTGGGTACTCTCACCGTCACCGTTTCTTCAGGTGAGGAAACAGGATCGGGGCGCTCTAGCCTGAGGCCACTTTTACTGTCTGGCAGGCCAGTGGTGGAATCCCCCGAACCACACTGCCGCGCTCTGGGCGCTATGGCCTGGGGGGTGGGCTGGTCTACGCCCTACTGTCCACTTCCCACAGCACCCGCCCTCCGCCCCCCACTGGCGTGAGGATGCCCTGAGCTGAGCGCAGGGCCAGTCATGCCCCGGCGTCGCCCCAGCTTCTGGGCCCAGCAGGTGGCGCCCGAGGGGCTCCCCGGCGGTGGCGATCGCCGGCGCAGAGACCCGCTGCTGCCCAGGCTGCTGCGGCCGGAGCTCCGGGCAGCCTCGCGAGCGGGGGTCTTCGGGGTCTCGAGGGCTTCTGAGAGCGGCGCCGAGTGGTGGCAGGCCTCCGCGTGTGAGTCCTTGCACTCCGATCCCGGGCTGGGCTTCAGGCGCTCCCGGTCCCGCCTGCCGGTCCTGCCCACCGTGGCCCAGCGGCCGGCGAGGAGCCGGACAGGGCTGAGGTCGCTGCTGCTGCCGCCCCTGCTCTTGGCCCGCGAGCCCCCCGAATCGGCGCCCGCATGCCCCGAGCTCGGACAGCGCAAGGACCCTCGCAGGGGCTCGGCCAAGGAGACCTCCGATTCCTTGGGCTCCCTCCTAGGAGAAGTTCTCCCGGGCCGGTTCCGGCAGTTCCTGCGACAGTTAAGGGCTGAGTCTGCGGAACGGCTTCTCCCACCGAGTGAGGCCCCTACGCCTCCCCCCAGGGGGCGGGGCAAGGCGGGGCTGCGTCGTTTCCGGTGGTGGGGGTGGTTGGAGTGGGGGTGGTCGGGGTGGGGGGTCACACCACCTGGCATAGGATTCTTGTATTAGTGAAGTAGGGCTGGCAGAATCCTGACAACCACTGCTTGAGGGCGGCCCTGCCATTGTACAGATGAATAAACTGAGGCCCAAAGCCATGCAACCAGGAAGACCCTAATAAAGACTGCCCCCCAAGCGAAGGCTCATAACTCTGTCTACTTCATCCTGCCCCACCCCCACCCCAGCACCCTCAACATCTCAACATCAAAAGCATCCTGCGGCAGAGTTCAACAGAAGTCCTCCACGGTGTTCCAGCTCCCACTTCCTCCCAGACCTTGGGTAAGCGTCAGTGACCTCTTCGTGGGGACAGGGTTGTCACCAACGCTCTGACCATGGAGGACCCTCATATCAGGTGTGGCCTATTTGATTTCAAGGGGCCAATCGTCCTACCTCAAGAATAGCCTTAAGAAGATTTTGCTTCATCAGATACCTGCCCTGGGGCCCTTGAGTAGAGATTACCCGCAGTTCACCACGGTCAAGGCCAATCAGTGAGTTGTGGGAGGACGGGGGTAGGGGGGTGGGGAGAAAGAACATTTCTTTCCTTCCTCTGTCTTTCCAGAATTTATCCATCTGTCCACCTGTTCATCCATCTATATGTCCATCCATGAATCAACTCTTCTCCCCACCTGTTTAAGGATCATCCATCAACATCTATGAATCCATCCACCCATTCATTAATCAGGTCTTTCACCCACACATTCATAATTCCCTGATGAATCCATTCATATATTCATTCTCCTGTTCACCCATCCACCATTGCATACATCTGTGAACCAGGTCTTTTACAATCTATTCATGAATCTCTCCATCCATCCATCCACTCATGAATCAGGTCTCCTGTTGATTCATTAATCCATCTCTCCAGCCAGCCAGCTATTCACAAACTCCCACAATTCTATCCACCCATTCATGAATTCAGTGATTGATCATCTACCAATCCTTCCATCCACTTGTAAATCCAGGATACTGTCCATCACTAATCTAATCATGAAGGCAGTCTACATACCCACCTGCATAATCATTCATCCACCCATGTATCCATACATCTACCTATCCTCCTGAGATCCAAACCTTATGCTAAGACCTTTTGGGGAATTCCCTGGCAGTCCGGCGGTTAGGACTCAATGCTTTCACTTCTGTGGCCTGGATTCTACCCCTGGTTGGGGAACTAAGGTCCTGCAAGCCGAGTGGTATGCCAAATAAAAAAGACCTTTTCACTAATTCATCCATCAGTCCATCCACCCACCCACCCACCAACCCATTCTTTCACCCACCCTGCCATTCCTTCATCCATCTCTTCCTCTAACTTTGATTCACTTTTACTATGTGTCAGTGGAGAAAGTGAAGTTGCTCAGTCGTGTCTCTTTGCGACCCTGTGGACTGTAGCCTACCAGGCTCCTCTGTCCATGGGATTCTCCAGGCAAGAATACTGGAGTGGGTTGCCATTTCCTTCTCCAGGGGATTTTCCCGGCCCAGGGATTGAACCCGGGTCTCCTCCATTGCAGGCAGATGCTTTAACCTCTGAGCCACCAGGGAAGACCCAGGGAGGAAGTCAATGGAGAAGGAAATGGCAACCCACTCCAGTATTCTTGCCTGGAGAATTCCATGGACAGAGGAGCCTCGTGGGCTACAGCCCATGGGGTTACAGAGAGCCGGCCATGACTGAGTGACTGAGCACAGCACATATGTCAAATATTGGGGGAAATAAACTAAGGAATGGAAGTAGGAAGAGCCTGGGCACTGGAACTTAGCTGGACCTGGATGCAGTAGCTCTAAGGGAGGGAGAAAATAATGCAGCAGTATTTCCCCCTGCTTAACTCTGGATGAAAGGTGAAGAGCATCGTCCTTGAGTTTAAAGACCAAGGACAGTACATACGCTAGACATGCCATTCCTTCTCATCCTGGGCCCATGGCAGACATTACTAATCGAGCACAGCACTTTTCCCCCACTGAGCTTCAGAACCCGTCTTGACTCAGTGCTCCAGGAATACACCGCCTATGGATATGCACCACTGTTGCGTAACTAGGTCCCAATGCATGTAGCTGATACTGTCTTGGTCATCTACTGGGTGCCTGACTCTTCAAGGGACTCATGAAAATTGTCCTCTCTGTGTCCACATGGACATAAAGATGTGGTCAGATAAATGGAGACAGGTATATCCATAGGCATGTACTTAAGATCAAACATGGCATTTCTGAAAAACAGAGCCCTCAGTGGATCGAGCACACCATCCTGCAGCCTTGCTTTGGAGGCTGAAATGAGTAGCAATACATGTAATAATCACAGATCCCCTTTACTGAGCCCAGGCCCCTGGCCAGGCTTCAAACTAGACGCCTCACATTTTATCTGATACTCTGCAAACTCTTAGCGCACTTCCAGGAGGGATGTTAGTGTAAAGAAGCTGCCTATCAATGCAGGTTAGACAAAAAAGATGCGAGTTTGATCCCTGGGTCAGGAAGATCCCCTGGAGTAGGGCACAGCAACCCACTCTAGTATTCTTGCCTGGAGAATCCCATGGACAGAGGAGCCTGGCAAGCTACAGTTCATAGGGTCACAAAGAGTCGGACACAACTGAAGCAACTTAGCATGCACTCAGACTCTTACAGGGCTTCCCAGGTGGCGCTAGTGGTAAAGAACCCACCTCCAGTTGGGAAGATCCCCTGGAGGAGGGCATGGCAACTCACTCCAGTATTCTTGCCTGGAGAATCCCATGGACAGAGGAGCCTGGCAGACTATAGTTCATAGGGTCGCAAAAGAGTCTGACATGACTGAAGAGACTTAGCACGCACTCATGCAAACTGTTATAAGGATGTTGTTATCCTGTCCACAATACACAGTACATAACTTAAAGGGGAGATCTGCTGGTGGTCTGCCCAGTGTCACAGGACTGGGATGGTTCATAGCTGAAATTGATGACTATGAGGAACAGTTCTCAGAGATGTTTACTCTTGGCCCTGCAGACCCTGGGTGTGTGTGTGTGTGTGGGGGGGTGCTTTGCAGTCTTTTTCACATCTTCCCAGCCCTGTACTGTGGGCACGATGATCCCATTTTACAGACAAAGAAACTGAGGCTCCAAGGGTTAGAATTGAAACCCAGGGACCGCCCAACTCCTGAGTTCATATCCTTCTTCTCTCTGCTGAATTGCTTGATATACAAGAGTACCCGCTCTGGAACCAGGATTCATAGCCCAGTCCCACCCCTAACTAGCTGTGCGATCTTGGACAAGTTGCGAAAGAAAAAAAAAAATCAAAAAACCTCTGTGCCTCAGTTTCCTCATCGGTAAAATGGGACTAATAATCGTGTTTCACAGGGTGGTGCGGGTTTGGTGGGCTGATGCCTGTTACGTGCTTGATCCATTGCTTTGCGGGGCAGGAAGTGTTCAGGAGGGACCTGCTCTGATGGTCAGGATCCCAGAGAGCTCTGGTGGACATGTGTGTTGCCGGGGTGGCGTGGAGGCTGACGGCAGAACCCCTCTCATCTCTCTCACCAGGCCCCAGGCTACACAGGCCCCGAAGCTCAAGGCTGTGCTCACCCACAACTCGGGGGAAGGCTCAGGGCACCGCAGGCGATGTTGCCCTTTCCGAGTGCGATTCGCTGATGAGACGCTGAGGGACACAGCGCTCCGTTACTGGGAACGCAGCTGTGCCGGTGAGCAGACAGGAGGGGGAGCCCCGGGACTCTGGAAAGTTCCAGCCTGAAGCCTGGCCAGCAGAGGCTAGGCCCAGGTACTGCAAAGGCCAAGAGGCCACTGACCCCGCAGAGGAGGCCCCTGAACTGGCCTTTCCAGAAGCTCTTAGGGTGACCTTCAAGGACCGTCTGAGGTCCAGCAGACGTGGCTCAAGGCAGATGGTGCCAGGGAGCAGCTGGGCCCAGAGAACAGGGTCTGCCCAGGCCTGGCCACCTGGAAGGATTGCTCACTACCAAGGGTTCCCACATGCTGTATCCTCTGCCCACCTTGGAACCCGCACCCACAGCCTGCAGACCCTGCATCTGGCCTCCAGGGGCTGGAGAAGGTGGGAACTGGGACACCCGACGCTTTTCCCCGACCCATGAAGGCAGACCTCAGGGGCCTGGCTGGGGAGGTGTCCAGAAAGTTCTAGAGGATCACACCTCTGTGGGACGCTGGCACTGCCTGGTCCAGCAAGGAAGCTCAGAACCGACTGTCAGTCCCAGGTTCCCGGGGGGAAGCTCTCGGTTCCTTGGGTGATGGATGTGGTCGTATTGGTGCTGGCAGTTTCCATTGTTTCCTGAAGTGGGTGTCACAAGAAGCAAGCAGGAAGAATGCACATCCTCGCTCTAGCATGAACCCTTCCCAAGGCCCCCTTTTCCCATCTGCCTGGCCCTTTCTCTTCTCAGGATCCAGTAATCCAACAGCCTCATCTATTTATTAAGCATCGACTGTGTGCACTTTCAGAGAACAGCTGCTCCAAAGCCTTGCTGGGGATTTTTATTTTTCAGTTGCTTAGTCATGTCCAACTGTTTGTGACCCCATGGACTGCAGCACACCAGGCTTCCCTGTCCTTCACCAACTCCCAGAGCTTGTTCAAATTAATGTCCATTGAGTCAATGATGCCATCCAACCACCTCATCCTCTGTTGCCCCCTTCTCCTCCTGCCCTCGCTGGGGGTAAAGTCCTCAAAATCCAGGACCTTGGCCAATTCAGGAGGAGCCTGACCCAGCCCCCTCAGGATCACAGGAAGTTGGAGGTGGAAGCTGAAACTTTGCCCAGTTTTGTTTGATGGGGGAAGCCAAGGCTCCAAGAGCAGATGACAAGCAGCTGAGAAGTCAGCGTCCACCCCAGCCACTTCTGGGAATCCCCCAGCAAAGGGAGGGGTGGGGAGGAGGCTGGAGAAAGTTTCTTGAGAATGGCAACTGGCTGGCACGGGAGACACTTCCTGGGCAGTTGCTGGGCACAGGAGCTGTGGCCATCTCCTCGGGGCACCAGAGCGGGGATTTCAGGCTTCCTGACCAGCCAGAGGGGCAGCTGTTGGGCAGGAAAGGCTCCAACCCTGTAGGATTCTCAGCATCATTGCTTGGATTCCCTGGTGGGGCCACTGAGCTTCCCATGGTGGGAAAAGGGGGCCTGTTTTGGGCTGGAGCAGGAGTGGGTGTGTGGGGAGAGGATGGGGGGCAGTGCAGAGCTTGGATAAGAAAGGCAGAAACAGTCATGCGGGATAGTTTTAAAACCAGAGTCTTCTCTGGAGGCAGCCAGAAGGTGCTGGGGAGCCTGGGGTTGCCATGGAGACAGGGCTCTGCCTGTCACAGGGAAGAGGGGGGAGGGTGGGGTACAGGTGGCCCCGCCCAGGGAAGAGATCTCACCCATGCTCCCTCTCCTTCAGCCCGGCAGGGCATCTTCGAGAACAGGACAGCCAGCCCCCAGTCAACAGCATCGGATCGGGTGTTCGGCAGTGTCGGGAGATGGCTGGAGAGCTTGCCCAAAGCCCTGTACCCGAGGGCCAAGGAGGAGACCGCGGCCAGCCCCTTCAGCTGGGACTTCCCTGGCCTGTGAGGCTTTGTGGAAGGGGACGGGATTCACGCGCCTCCTCCCCCTGTAAACCACCCTGTCCAGCGGTGTTCTGGGCCCTGGAGGGTCCTGCCAGCGACGTGTGGACCTGGGACTCAGGGTCCACCCAGCTCATGGGCGCCTGTCCCCCTCAGGTCCACCCTGGAGCCGAAAGGCCACCTCCCTGAGGACACTTCCATGAACAGCAGCCTGCCCTTCATCCCCAGGGCCACCGCCCAGAGGCAGCGGGGGGACCTCAAAACCATCCTGGGGCAGGTGGGCAAATCGCCCTGTTCCTGGAGCCAGAAGCTGGTGAGCACTTGCCGGCGGCCAGCCGCCTGGAGCGCCCTGCCTGGTGGGAGGGTGCCCAGTGGGGTGACTTGGTCTCTGGGTAAAGCCTCTGTATGTGCTTGCCTAAGGGGTGGGCTTTCAGGATGGACCGCCTGGGGTCAGATTCCAGCTCCTACCTTGCTATAGGTGGGGGCTTTTTTATGTCAGTTTCTGCATCTGTAAAATGGGGCTGACAGCGGTGTCTGCCCCCTCGGGCTGCAGTGTAGAACTCCCTGGGCCCAGGAAACCCCATCTCCTGCCCAGAGGCCCCTGAAAATGGCCCTGCTTCTCTCTCTAGGAGTCCTTCCTGCCCAGCTTGGTGCTGCACACAGTCCTAAAACGAGGCCGCCCTAAGGGGTACCAGCTCCTCCTGCCTTCAGCATCTCATCGCACCCAGAGGTGAATGGTCACTGGTGTCCAAGCCCAGCCATGGACATGGGTGAGGGGTGAAGAGAGGCCTTCCCTGACCCACAAATAAAAGCACATCCCAGGTGGCTGGTATCTGCTGCCGGGTCTCACCCTGCAAACCTCTCCAGGTGCCTGGTTGCTAGTCTTCAGGGGTCCTGGACCAGGGGTACGGAAGGGGTAGGGTCACAGAAGATGAGGAAGTGAGGCATCTTTAGGGGTCAGGCTTGTTCCAAGTGAACCATTCTGGGAGGTGGGAGACCCTGCCTTATACCTCAAACCTGGGACCAAGCCTCTGTCAACCTTGATCAGCCCACACCTGAAACAGGCACCTGCTCTGAACCACCACCCCCCCAGCCTCCATCTTTGACTGGAGCCAAAGGCTGCTTGTTGTTGGAAGAGGACCCTCTTCAACAACACAAGAGACGACTCTACACATGAACATCACCAGATGGTCAATACCGAAATCAGACTGATTATATTCTTTGCAGTCGAAGATGCAGAAGCTCTATATAGTCAGCAAAAACAAGACCAGAAGCTGACTGTGGCTCAGATCATGAACTCGTTATTGCAAAATTCAGACCTAAATTGAAGAAAGTAAGGAAAACCACTAGACCATTCGGGTATGACATAAATCAAATCCCTTACAATTATGCAGTGGAAATGTTAAAATAGATTCAAAGGATTAGATCGGATAGACAGATGATCTGAAGAACTGTGGATGGCAGTTGGTAACACTGTATAGGAGACTGTGATCAAAACCATGCCCAAGAAAAAGAAATGCAAAAAGGCAAAATGGTTGTCTGAGGAGACCTTACAAATAGCTAAGAAAAGAAGAGAAGCGAAAGACAAAGGAGAAATGGAAAGATATACCCATCTGAATGCAGAGTTCCAAAGAATAGCAAGGAGAGATAAGAAAGCCTTCCTAAACAATCAATGCAAAGAAATAGAAGAAAACAATAGAATGGGAAAGACGAGATCTCTTTAAGAAAATGAGAGATACCAAGGGAACATTTCATGCAAAGATGGGCACAATAAAGGACAGAAATGATATGGACCTAACTGAAGCAGAAGATATTAAGAAGAGGTGGCAAGAATACACAGAAGAACTGTACAAAAAAGATCTTAATGACCCAGATGACCACGATGGTGTGATCACTCACCTAGAGCCAGACATCCTGGAATGCTAAGTCAAATGGGCCTTAGGAAGCATCACTATGAACAAGGCTAGTGGAGGCGATGGAATTCCAACTGAGCTATTTCAAATCCTAAAGGATGATGCTGTGAAAGTGCTGCACTCAATATGCCAGCAAACTTGGAAAACTCAGCAGTGGCCACAGGACTGGAAAAGGTCAGTTTTCATTTCAATCCCAAAGAAAGGCAATGCCAAAGAATGCTCAAACTACCGCACAATTGCACTCGTCTCACACGCTAGTAAAGTAATGCTCAAAATTCTCCAAGCCAGGCTTCAAAAGTACATTAACCAAGAACTTTTAGATGTTCAAGTTGGATTTAGAAAAGGCAGAGGAACCAGTAATCAAATTGCCAATATCTGTTGGATCATAGAAAAAGCAAGAGAATTCCAGAAAAACATCTGCTTCATCAACTACACTAAAGCCTTTGACTGTGTGAATCACAACAAGCTGTGGAAAATTCTTAAAGAGATGGGAATAGCAGACCTCTTTACCTGCCACCTGGGAAATCTGTATGCAGATCATGAAGCAACAGTTTAAACTGTTCAAAACTGGGAAGGGAGTATGTGAATGCTGTGTATTGTCACTCTGCTTATGTAACTTATATGCAGAGGACATCATGTGAAACGCTGGGCGGGATGAAGCACAAGCTGGAATCAAAGATTGCCGGGAGAAATATCAATAACCTCAGATATGCAGATGACACTACCCTTATGGCAGAAAGTGAAGTGAACTGAAGTCGCTCAGTTTTGTCTGACTCTTTGCGACCCCATGGACTGTAGCCCATCAGGCTCCTCAGTCCATGGAATTTTCCAGGCAAGAATACTAGAGTGGGTTGCCATTTCCTTCTCCAGCTTCAGGATAGGGGGTTGCTAAGCATTGCCGGCAGAAAGTGAAGAGGAACTAAAGAGCCTCTTGATGAAAGTGAAGGAGGAGAGTGAAAAAACTGCCTTAAAACTCAACATTCAAAAAAACTAAGATCATGGCATCCAGTCCCATCATTTCATGACAAACAGATGGGAAAATAATGGAAACAGTGAGAGATTTTATTTTCCTGGGCTTCAAAATCACTGCAGATGGTGACTGCAGCCATGAAGTTAAAAGACGCTTGCTCCTTGGAAGAAAAGCTATGACAAACCTAGACACATATTAAAAAGCAAAGACATTACTTTACTGACAAAGTTCTGTATAGTCAAAGCTGTGGTTTTTCCAGTAGTCAGCTGGATCATAAAGAAAGCTGAGTGCCAAAGAATTGATACTTGTAAACTGTGGGAAGACTCTTGAGAGTCCGTTGGACTGCAAGGAGATCAAACTAGTCAATCCTAAAGGAAATCAGTCTTGAATATTCATTGGAAGGACTGATGCTGAAGCTCCAATACTTTGGCCACCTAAGGCAAAGAACTGACTCATTGGAAAAGACCATGATGCTGGGAAAGATTGAAGGCAGGAGAAGGGAACAACAGAGGATGAGATGGTTGGATGAAATGGTCCATCAACGACTTGATGGACATGAGTTTGAGCAAGCTCGGAGAGTTCGTGATGACCAGGGAAGCCTGGCGTGCTGCGGTCCGTGGGGTTGGAGAGTTGGAGACTGAACGGAGAGGCTGCCTGTGGGACTCCCTGGTAGGGGACGGGCGTCCAGACTGTGGCAGAAGGGAGCCTTCCCCAGGCCAGGTTTTCACTGTTTGGTCCCTGGAGGGCAAGCATCTGGGTGGGCAGGGGCCAGATGTTTCTCTCCTGGTTGGGGCTGGGGGTGGTACTGGGAGTGGGGGAGTGTTTGGAGTCACATCAGGAGGTGGTGAAGGACAAGGTGGCAGGAACCGCCTGGAGTCCTCCTGACACTGCACTGACCCATCAGTGCCACCTCTTTCTGCCTGTGTGCCAGGTTTGGCCCTGCCACGCACCTGCGTGCCCGCCACTGGGCAGAGTTCAGCCCCCTCCCCTTCCTGAAGCCGCGCTGTGGCTCCAATCCCTCGCCAAGGCCAGCGTCGCGGTCTCTTTCGCCACCTCCTGGCCACCGAGGAAACAGCCTCGGAACCCACACCCAGTGGCTGCACTGCTGAGGAGGAAGGGATGGAAGGTGGGCTGGACGGGCCGCAGGGTTCGTGGGACCGGGATGGGTTGTGGATGGAGGAAGGCGCTGTTTTCTTTCTTTTTTTATTAATTGAAGGATAATTGCTTTATAGAATTTTGCTGTTTTCTGTCAAACCTCAACATGAATCAGCCATAGGTATACATATATCCCCTCCCTTTTGAACCTCCCTCCCACCTCCTTCCCCATCCCACCCCTCTAGGTTGACAGAGAGCCCCTGTTAGAGTTTCCTGAGCCAGACAGCAAATTCCCACTTGGCTATTTATTTTACATATGGTAATAGAAGTTGAGGGTGCTGTTTTGAACAGGCTTTGCCTCCACAAAGGGGTCAGTTCAGTTCAGTTCAGTCTCTCAGTCCTGTCTGACTCTTTGCAACCGCATGGACTGCAGCACGCCAGGCCTCCTTGTCCACCACCAACTCCCGGAGTTTACTTAGACTCATGTCCATTGAGTCGGTGATGCCATCCAACCATCTCATCCTCTGTCATCCCCTTCTCCTTCTGCCTTCAATCTTTCCCAGCATCAGGGTCTTTGCCAATGAATCAGTTCTTCGCATCAGGTGGCCAAAGTATTGGAGTTTCAGCTTCAGCATCAGTCCTTCCAATGAACACCCAGGACTGATTTCCTTTAGCATGGACTGGCTGGATCTCCTTGCAGACTAAGGGACTCTCAAGTCACGGATCTACAGACCCTGTGGGGGATGGGACCACAGGGGGATTGCAATCCCTGGGATGACTGAATCTCTCCCATCCCCACTCTCTGACTTGCACGTCCTCCCACTCCACCAGCAGTGGTTCTGTTTCCTGGAGAGCCTGCGACTCCAAAAGGAGGCTTGCTTCTACTACACCTCCTTCTCTTGGCCTTTGCGCAGGCCAAGCTCACCGGCTCCGAGCCTCAGTATGTACCCCCCCGCAGAGTCGCCGCGGACCCCCGCCAAGGAGGCCACCGGCTGCAGCGCCGCGCCGCGCCCACGCGGGGGCAGTGTTGGCCTGGCTTTGGCGCCGCCCGGCGCGGCCGAAACTTCTCAGCCTCTCGCTCAAGGGTCGGAAACTTTTCCCCTCGCGTGGCGCTGGCGCCTGGCGTTCTGCCCCCTGCGCGAGCTCTCCGCACCGGACCGCGGACCGGGACCCCGGGGGACGCTCCCAACCCCCTCCCCCAACGACTCTTTCTCGTTTTTTGACGTTAAAGCAAAAAATCTGCTTAAGCTTGCAACAGCGGGGTCAGCCGCGAGCACTGGAGATGGAGTCCCGCGTGCAGAGCACGGGGGCGGGAGTCGGGGTGTCGGGGCCCCCCAGAGCTGGCGGCGGGGACCCGGCGGGCGGCCACGCGGGGTCCCGCAGCCCGGCTTGTCGCGGACCCCTCCGCTCCTCGCCCCCACCCCGCCATGCCCCGCCTCGCATCCCTTCCGCTCGCATCGTCCCCTTCCCCCGGGGCCCCCCTCCAGCCTTCCATTTCTTCCTTCCCTCTCCGCGTTCTCGTCCTCTCTCCTGTCTCCCTCCTCGACAGACACGGATTCTGTGTCAAGAGGACCTTGAGCGGCCCCGAGCCTCCCCTCCCGCCACTCCTAGCAGAAACGCAGGGACACACGGGGACAGCCGCGGACAGGCGCCTGCGCGCGCGCGCACACACACACACACACATGCACATAAACACACGCATCGCACACGCACAGACACATCACCACATCCCAAGACCCACACCACACAGTTAGAAACCGCACATAACGGAACACCCACATACCCTCCCACGGTTGGGGATCTGCCAGCGACCGCACCCCCCACCTTCTGGGTGCACTTGTTGCCTGGGAGGCCGCAGATGCAGCCCCCACCGCAGTCCTCTGTAGACCTTTCCAGCATGCCCCTGCCCCTCTGCACGCAGAGCTTGGACGTGGGGTGACTAAGAAGGGTGAGGGAGGGAGGGACTTGCTTCAGGGAGGGGAGCGACCCCTCCCCAGGGTCCCCAGCGGGGTCCTTCTCGCTGGTACATTTCCACTCAGGGCTGGCACGTGGCCAGTCCCTCCTGGGAGCCGCACGGCTGGAAGGCCCCGGGAAGCAGCTGTGGCTGGAGCTGGCCGCCCCTCCAGCTCTTGCTCCCACAACCGCAGATCCCCTGAATCTCCAGAGGGTGGGGCAAGGCAGGTGGGCCACCCTCCGCCCCACACACTGGTCTCTTCCGGTTCCTGTCTGCCCTCCTCAATCTGAGCCATAGTAGCACCCACCTCATTCCACCCCCTACCCTGGACCGCCTGCCTGGGCTGTGGGTAGACCTGTGCCAAACCAGGGCTGGCAGACGGAGCTGCGGCTAGCTTGAAGGCTGGTGGGGAGGGAGGAATGCTCCCAACCCAGCGCAGGAGGTGATGGGAGAAGCAGGAAAAGCACCCCTCCCTTCTCCTGGGGTCCCCCGTCACTGGGCCTCTCCACCCCCTGGAGGGCATCTTCTTAGCAAATAAGGAAACTGAGGCCCAGGGAAGTTACGGGGTCTTGTCCAGGCCGTGCCTACCGCTGGAACTGGAGCCAGGTCCACGTGTGTCCCAGACCAGAGCCCCCTCCCCCCACCGCCACCCTCCCTCCACCCCCTCCACCCCACCATCACCACCACCAACCCACCCCCTCCCACCAACCTCCCCACCCTGGACCTTCTCTCACAACCATTCCTTGTTGGGAAACCAAAACCCAGAGAGGCTCATCGCTTTCTCAAGGTCACTTTGTTTTTAAGTGTTGGAGTCAGGATTCAAATTCAGCAGGAAGGGAGGCCAACATGGGATCCTGGGCCTTCCTCTCCCGGGGGCAAGCAGGGTGGTCTGGAGCCCCTTCCTGCCCTGGGGTCTGTCCTCCAGCACTGGGGTCCCTGGGAGGCAGGGAGAACCCCGGCAAGGCCAGGGCAGGAGAGATGTATTGGAAGGTGGCGTTTGGGGAGGCTATGGAGACTGGCTAGTGACAGGGCTGGAGCAAAGGGTCCTGAGAGCTAGAGTCTCAAGAATTCCCTAGAAGGCGGGGCTGGGCCCATGGGGAGGCCACGGGAGGGGGGGATGGGGAGATGGGAGTGCTGACTCCAGGCAGGGTCAGAGAGGCGGTGGGAGTCTGAGTGTCAGGGTGGAGCCACGGAGACGCAGAACCCAGAACCCGAGAGAACCTGCCCTGCACGGGACTCCAGGGATATGAGCTGTCCCAGGGGCTCTTTCCCTTTCATCTGCAGGCAGTTCGTTGAGTACCTACTGTGCGCCACACTCATGTTGGGCCCTGAGTGCACAGTGGGCACCACACGTGCAGCCCTGCCGTCCGGAGGCTACAGTCTGCTGGGGACATGGACTCAAGTGGACGATTGCGGGACACAGTGACAGATGCTATGTGGGGAGGCCCAGGGCTTTGGGGGCACAGGAGAGGAACCTAACCCACTGTTTGGGGCACTGGGAGGACACCTGGGCCTCGTGACGACAGGGAGTTAGAGGCGTGGTCAGACATAGAGGACCAGGGGGAGGGGCAGGGGGGGCGACTGCTGTGGGCCTTGCATCAAGGCTGGTGGCACCCTTCTTAGCACGGGCTGGCGGGGGCGAGGGGAGTGGCAGAGGCCCAGGAGGGCTGTTGTCAAGGCAGGGGGAAGGCCAGCATTTCCCCAGCTGAGATAGACACACCCCCCCACTGCGCGTGGAGCTGCCCACTGCTCATTCCAACTGCCTCTGTCTCTGCCATTTATCCCAGCCCACCATGTCCTCCCATCCCCTCGTATTCCTGTCTTTTGGGGTCCTGTTGTCATTCCCTCCCAAATATGCCCCAACTGACAGATGGTCTGCAGCTTCCAGGGGCTCCTGCCGAAGGCCATCGAACCCTTCCACGGAGACAATGCATGCTGCCACCTCCAAGCAGCTCCCCAAGCCTCAACCTTCCCCTGTAAACAGCCTCAGGAAAAGGGGTGATGCTGATAATGGTCACTGTGCCATTTGCACTCATCAGAGCCAGCTTTGGATGCTGGGTGGGGTCAGAGCCAGAAGCAGAGACTGGACGCATCAGATGGGGTTCTGGAACCCTCTTCAATAGTGGAACTGGGACCCAAAGAGCCAGGGGCAGCTCATCTGCCGTCTCCCATCATGAGGCCTTGGGGACCCTTAATGACTCACCCGCCAGGGTTTCCTGGGTTTATTGTCTGCACCTGGCAGTTCTGGGGACTGCGGTGATGCCCACGAGTTCCCAGGGAGCCCCCATCTGGCTCTGGGCTGGCTTCCAGCTCCCCCAGCTGCAGGGCCCAGCAAACCTCGAAGAACCCTCTTCCAGGAACCTGCTGGCCCAGGCAGCTCGGAGCCCCTGGAGCGTGTTCTCCAGGGGACGGTGCCTCCCACAGCCATTCCACAGTGTTAACCAGGGTGACCAGGAATCCACGTGAGTGAAACAGACCTGGGCCCTGCCCTCACGAAGCTCAGAGGCCACTGGGGACCCCAGAGGCATAGTGACAAAGCTACTGAGCAGGTCCTTGTACAGACATTGATCCAAAGACTGTCATGCTTCGAGCTTCCTGATCCGTGAAGGAGGGTGCCGCTCTCTGAAGTAGGCACGCCCTTAGCTCCATATGCGTGTGTGTTAGCCGCTCAGTCATGTCCCACTCTTTGCGACCCCATGGACTGTAGCCCACCAGGCTCCTCTGTTCATGGGATTCTCCAGGCAAGAGTACTGGAGTGGGTTGCCATTCTCTTCTCCAGGGGATCTTCCTGAGCCAGCGATCGAATGTGGGTCTCCTGCACTGCAGGTGGATTCTTTACCGTTTGAGCCACCAGGGGGGCGCCCTTAGCTCCATATTAAAGATGAAAAAACCAGGGCACAGGGAGGATAAGCCACTTTCCCAGAGTC
The DNA here is from genome assembly GCF_032405125.1 of Capricornis sumatraensis. Classification (NCBI taxonomy): domain Eukaryota; kingdom Metazoa; phylum Chordata; class Mammalia; order Artiodactyla; family Bovidae; genus Capricornis; species Capricornis sumatraensis. The sequence goes on from NC_091069.1 coordinate 6,959,643, forward strand.
GCACAGCTGGGCTCCAGATAAGAGGTCCATGAGAAGTGCTGTGATGAGGGACGCACAGGAAGGTATGCAGGGAAGCACGGGGCAGCCGCCGCCTCAAGGTGGCGGCTCCCCTTCCAGAAAAACTGGCCCCGGCTTTCCTCTGGCCAAAGGGGAAGGCCCAGGAGGGCGGGGCTGCAGCCAGTGTAAACAGGCTGCCCTATTGATGGTAAACTCTGCCCACACCTCAGTTCTTTGTCCTGCATTCACTCACAGAACACATTTATTGAGTGTCTACTGTGTGCAGGCTCTGGAAACAAGACAGAGGCACTTCGGCCTCAGGGAGTCCACACCTTAGGCAGCAGACACAGACGGGGGCTGGGCTCGCCGGCGAGTGACTCCTGCACTCAGGACTCTTTCCTGAAAGGGCCCTCGGCTGGGCTCAACGCGAATATCTGGAGGTGCGTAATCAATTTTGAGCAAGGAGCCCTAGGTTTTCATGTTGCCCTGAGCCCTTGCAAACTGTGAGCTAGTCCTGGACACAGACATTAAGGAGGGCTGGCTGGAGGGTCCACAAGCTTTCTTGGAAGAGGCAGTAATAGATTGGCCTGGGTGTGGGCTTTGTCCTGACCTCAAATCCCATCCTGGGCCCCCAGATCCCTCAAGGCAGCTCCCTGGGAGCTGGGTCAGTCAGCATAAGGCAGGAGGTCAGGACCAGCAAAGCCCCCAAGGGACTTTAAAAACACCCCTGCGTGTCTCTATCGACTCAGTGATGATGCATGCCCAGCATCTGTGGGCATAAGCCGGAGCCAAAGAGAAGAAAGCCCCGCCTAGCCATCCCCCACCCAGCCCTGGTCCCTCCCACTGGGTAACACTGTTTCCTGGACACCCTCCAGAGTTATTTGCACCGTACAAGGAAGTGCGTACATTCGTGTATTTTTGTGACACTGAATTTTTTTTTTGGTGTGGTGTTGATTTTATTAATATATATGTTCTATATTGCACACACTTTCTGCTGTTTGTGTTCCCACTTAACAGTCTAACTAGGAACTCAGAAAAAGCTCTTTCAAGGTCATTGAATTGGAGAGATGGAGAAACTGGGACCCAGAGTGTCACAGCAAGTGTGGGGTGTTTTGGTGGCCCAGGCACAGCTCCTGGCCATGGCACTGTGATGCCCACGGTCCCTCCATGTGCTCATATTCGCCCAGGCATTGGTGACAACCAGCCCCCTCCTGTCCTAATTTCAAGGACTGCCGTGGAGGGAGCCAAAGCTCTACTCTGTGAAGGAGGTGCTGCGATGATCCGAATTTCTACATGGGGCTGAGAGGTGCGGCCATCGTCTTGGGGTCACACAGCTGAACAGTGGCTGAGACCTGCAAAGCGGCAGTGTCTCCCATGAGCAGGATCACGTTTCCCCAGGTGGCGGGGCGCTGCCCATTGCCATATACTCACAACCGCCCCTATGCCAGATGGGAATGCCTTGACTTCAGCAGGTGAGAATTGGGCGAAGGACCCTGCCAGTCTGACAAAGCCGCCAGGATGGAGCTGGCGGGAGTCCCAGCAAGGCCTGGAGGACGAGGCTGGGCCAGGTGGCCTGCTGGGGGCGGGGTGGGGCAGGTGTGGGTGCCTGCCCCCCAGGCCCCAGCTGCATGGAGGCTCCTGGCACGCACCCCTTGGCGGCCTGTCACCCGAGAGAGCTGGCATCAGCTGGTTGAATGTGCCTGGGGTTGCGATTCAGCATTTGGGTTCAAAGCCTTATTTTTGTGTTTTGTTTATTTGAAGCTTGCCTTTGAAATCTGTTTTCGTGCCTCCCCCATCCCAGAGAAGGGAACCTGTTTGGGGACAAAGCGCAGCAGTTTTCTCAGCCTTTAATATAATTCCTCCTGAGTTGAGGGCTCAGTGTCCCTGGGCACATGTGGCCCCCGAAGTGTGGGTGCCACTGGTGGGTCTGCAGGACAGCTGGACACCCACCTGCCCAGCCAAGCCGCCCCAGGCAACAGGCAGCCCCAGAAGTTGGGGGCCCTCCAAGCACTGGGGTGTCGTTGACGCTGGCGAAAGGAGGCGCCACTTTGTGGGGGTGCTCATGGGACCTTCTGACGAAAGCTAAGGACATTATCTGTCCAAAAAAATATACCCCCACACAAAGCTCTGCACTCATTTCCGGGAGCTTCCAGGATCTTCTCTGGCCCATCTGCGGACCCCTCCCTCCAGTTTAGAGCCTGTTCCTAGAGGAATCTCACCATCAGTCTTTTCGGAATAGGAAGGAACAACAATCAGTAGTAGCTAAAATTGAGCAGTTACCATTTCGGGGGTTGTACCGCGGGGTTCTGCCGATGAACTCACATATGCCCCAGGATTGAAGGTCATTCACCAAAGGTCTGACAGCTAGTAAAGAGCTCAGCCCAGATCTAAGCCTCGCCAGTCCAGCCAGTCTGTCCTCTCAGCCTAACATATACACATGCACGAGCGTGCACACACGAATGCACGGTACCTGGCCCCTCGGGACACCTGTGGATTAGGTGAGCCGAGTGGAGAGCCCCAGGTTGCACCCGGGCTTGGGGGTCTGACCAGGGTCGGTGGCCGGAGGCCAGTCCTTGTGAAGATCAGAGGAGATCCTCCTGGAGATTTCTCTAGCTCGAGGCCGGCATGGGGGGGGCTCCACCATCCAGGAAGCTGATAGCATTGTGAGGGAAGGGACCAAAGTGGGAGTCCCCCCGTGCAGACACCCCTGAGGGCCGCCGTCCCAGCACAGGCAGGCGCCTCCCTTTCCTATCCCTCTTCTCTCCTTCCCTTCCATCCTCCCGGCATCCCCTCTCTCTGCTCTTCTCCTTCCCTCCCGCTTCTCCTCCCACCCACCCCCACACCTCCCGCAAACAAGGCAGACACTAGACCATGTACAGCTCTGCTCGGGACACAGCCCATTTCTGAGAAGCCTGGACCCTGTCTGCAGGAGCCACGCAGTTTGCAAGCTGGCTGAGCCCACAGACCAGGTCAGATGGCCCACTCCCCATCCCGGGCCTCTAGCTGCCCCACCCTCCTTGCCCCCAGGGCAGGCAGGACAGGCCTGGGGTCTCCGTGGGCCTTCTAGGCTGGGATTTCCAGCGACTGTGGAGTTAAGACCCTAATACTATTTCCCAACAGCTTGTGGTGGTTTAATAGAATTGAGGATAAATCTAACTTGCAAATTTTCCCTTTTGATCTCCCTTCTTTTTTCTCTTAGTGGCTCAACAGAACTGGGTTTAGAACAGGGCTGGAGACAGCTCCCTTCTCAGTCCTGCTCCCAGCCAGCATTCTCTCGAGGAGGTCTGAAGTCCTGCGGTGCCACGGAGGTGGCTGTCAGCCTCCTCTCCCCCGTCCCACGTGGCACTGAGCTGGCCCAGGCAGGCTTCTCCAAGCGCCAACCAAGGTCCTGCCCTTCAGCCTCCCAGCTGGCTTCTCCCCTTCTCTGCAGCAAGCAGGCTTTCTTCATGCCCTCAGGGCCTTTGCACTAGCTTTCCCCTCTGCCTGAAAAGCTATTCCCACTAGCTTCACCGACTCCTGCTTAACATCAGGTCTCAGCGTGGAAGTCTCCTCCTCAGGGAAGCCCTCCTGGATTAGCCTGGAACCACAGTAACATTGCTGGGACACAGAGGACCACTCTCAGCAGACCCTGAGCTCTAGGAGCCCAGGGACTAAACAGGTTCCTGCCCAGACCCTGCCCCTCAGGAGCCCCCCAAGGAGCTCCCTGCGGTGTCCTGCACCTCAGTTTCCCTGCCTATAAGATGAGGGGGTGGGTCACACTCCTGCACTTGCCGTGTGATGATTCTCTGCAGCTCCCTGTGGGTTTCTGGCAAGGATCACACTCATTTCACGGTATTTGACTTCCTTGATTATCTGATTTTCAAGGGAGGAATTTTAAATCTCCGGGCTGGGGTGGCATCTGCCTGATCCCCGGGCACCCATCCCATCCCACCAGCCGGAGTACACCTGACATCCTGGGGAGGCCCATGAAAACTGCCCTCTTGGCAGATGAGGTCCCGCACTGAGAAACCCTGCCAGGCTCTGTGACTGTGTTATTTGGCCCGTGGGGTCAGGGAAGAGGGTGGTGGCAGCCCCACGCCCTGGGACCCAAGCTATCAAGGCAGGCACCGTGGCTCAGGAGCCAGACAGGCTGGGTTCAAAGTGTGACTCGGTCAGTTTTCGTGAGACTAAGGCCCACCTTTCACTTCTCTATGCCTCAGTCCCTCACTATATAATGGGCATAAAAACAGAACTTCCCAGCTGGGGTTCTTGGGTTGACCGAGATGGTTCCCTGCCTGGGCTCTGGGGTTAAAGGGCTCTTCTCTTCTCATCCCAGAGGCAGCAGCTAAGCTTCAAGTCTCTGGAGAAAAACGGCAACAAACAGGACTTCCCTGGTGAGCCAGCGGTTGCGAGTCCACCTGCAGAGGAGCAGACACGGGGTCAGTCCCTGGTCGGGGAAGATTCCACATGCTGTTGGCGGCTAGGCCCTCCTCCACGGCTGCTGAGCCCCAGCTCTGGAGCCGGAGCTCTGCAGCAAGAGAGGCCGCGGCCTTGAGAGGCCCATGAACCAAGCTGGAGAAGGGGCCCCAGCCTGCCACAACCCAAGAAAGCCGGCACAGCCACGACCCAGTGCAGCCAAAAAACGGCATAAAGTCTCTGCTACTTAGCTGGCTGTGTGAGCTCCTAGTGCCGAGGCTTTCCCATGCGTAAAGTGGGGGTGCTGGGTACAGCCGTCTCTTAGGGTGGCTGCCCGCCAGGGTGAGCCCCAGCTTCCTGCTCTGGATCTCAGTAAACCAAACACTAGGGAATCTTCCCAGAATCTTACCGAGTGCCAGGGCTTCCTGGGCAGGGAGGAGGGCTGCTGCGGAAACCGAGGCACAGAGGAGGGCAGCGACAGGCCCGAGGTCACGCAGTCCGGCCAGGATGGAGGCTCTGTGTCCGCCGGGCCCCAAGGCGCAGCCTCCCGGGCACCCCGCCCCCCGCAGCCCCTGCCTTCCCCGGGCCGCCAGGCCCTGTAGGGACACGCCCCACAGGGGCTGCAGGGCCTCCCGGAGGTCTGCGCCCGCCCGAGCCGCGGGATGAAAGGGGAATCCGCCCAAACCTGCCTCCCTCCCGGCTCGCCCGCCCCTCCCGCAACCCGATCAGGCCCGGGCGGCCGGCTTTGATGTCGGCGGAGGAGCTGCGGCCCCTCTGCCTGGGCGGCTTGGAGCCTCAGGGAAGCCGACTTGAAAGGGCGGCTGCGGGTGCAGCCTTCCTGGGATCGCCCGGCGGAGGGGAGGAGGCGGGGGAGGGGTTGCGGAGGGTCCAAGCCCCGCCCAGGGGAGCGAGGAAGCGGCTTGTCGTCGGCATTCAAGGCCCTCCAGGCGGGTGTCCAGCCTGCGCCACCGGTTGCGACGCCCCCACTCAGCGCCCCCGGGCCGGACAGTGACTCTGGCTCCCAGGTGTCGCCGGATCTCAGGCCCTAGTAGATGCTGTTCCTCCTGCCTCAAACGCCCTTCCCCAGCTTTTCCTCCCAGGTCTCAGCGTCAGGCCTTGGGCTGGCGCTTTATCTCTTCTTCTGGACCTTCCCAGAACCGCTCCGCAGCCCTGTCTGGTGCCTTCCTCCTGGTCTGCTGCCGCCGCGCCCCACCCCGCCCATACCCCACCCAGGGCAGCACCTGCTCTGGTAAGCCCCCACCCTAGCCCTCTGGCTGTGAGCTTCAGGACCAGCATCCTTTCGTTCCCCCCGCCCACCACCACCACCACATTGGCACCCCCCTCGCTCCCCCCACCCTGCCTGATCAGCCGTGGAAACGTGCTTGGGAAACAGGGAGAAGGACTCTTTCAATAACAGCAGCCATAATAATGCGGCTAGGGGCAGCCAGTCTGGTGCGAGGGTGGAGGGTGGGGCGCCCAGAGATTCCAGGCTCCTTGAGCACACACCCCAGGTTCCTGATGCACCTTATCCTCCGTTACAAAGCTGGTTGGCATTTCTCCCCAGCTCCAGGCCGGGCTTTGCCCTCACTCACTACACAGCTCAGCCACTTCTGTTCAGTCGCTCAGTCATATCCGACTCTTTGCGACCCCATGGACTGCAGCACGCCAGGCCTCCCTGTCCTTCACTGTCTCCTCCAGTTTACTCAAACTCATGTTACTGAGTTGGTAAATGCCATCCACCCATCTCATCCTCTGTCACCCCCTTCTCCTCCTGCCCTCAGTCTTTCCCAGCTTCAGGGTCTTTTCAAATGAACTGGCACTTCCCATCAGGTGGCCAAAGTATTGGAGCTTCAGCTTCAGCATCAGTCCTTCCAATGACTATTCAGGGTTGATTTCCTTTAGCATTGACTGGTTCGATCTCCTTGCTGTCCGAGGCACTATCAACCACTGACAGCGCCGAAAAGCCCCAGCCTCCTGACTCCCTGCCCAGAGTCCCATGATGTTCTGCAGCTGCCTTCCAGACCCGAGGCCTCTGCCCACGCAGATGACTCCCTCAGCCTCTCCCAGCCTCCCAGAGAGGCAGGCTGGGGACAGAGTTTTAGTTCCAAGTTGCAGATGGGGACACGGAGGCCCACTGAGGGGTGTGGGTCCCAGAGCTGGGAGGATGGAGCTGGCAGTGCTAGGCCTCAGGGAAGAGAGGGGGCCCCTCGCTCAGGCTAGATTCAAACGTAGGACTCCATTCAACCAAGGCCACCTGGGAGCCTGAGAGGGTCCAGACACCATCCTTTTTTTTTTTGTAGGGGGATGGATTCTCACATACTAAACACAGGAACAAATTGGCCACAAGCCTCAAGACAGACTTCAGTGTTAGGTCTCAGGAGCTGATGTTTAGATGCAGGCACAGCACCATGGAACTGGCTGTACGTGCACACAGATCCCAGGGCGGCTTGGAAAGGGCCCTCCAGGGCTTCCCCAGGAAGGGGAGAAGGAGGGTTGGTTAGGGGGGCTGTAGGCGTGGATGTGCGGCCTGGGTGGGCCACAGCAGTTGTGAGCTTCAGCCTTCGCTCTACTCCAGCTCCAGCTTTCTGCCTCCCCAGGGGATGGGGTCTTCTGCCTGCAGCTCCCTCTCACCCCTCCGGCTGCTCCCACCCCCACCCCAGGGTCCTCTCGCTGCTGGGTTAGGCTGACAGAGGAAAGAAGGGAGAGAGAATAGAATAGCTCAGCCCAGGGGCAGGAGACCCACTCCTGCCTGGGCCAAGCCTCTCAGCCAGTTTTCTTACCTTTCCTGGAGGTTTGGACTAATTATCCTACTTCCTTCCCTTAACAAATGTCTGCTGGGCACTTACTCTGTGCCAACCCTGTGTTGAGTGCTGTGGATGCCTCTGTGGACAGGATAGAGTCATCATTTAGTTGGTGGTGGGGAGCAGACATGAACAGATAGACCCATAAAGACAGGCTATGATGGTGGAACTGCAGACAGTTCTGAGAAAGGGCTCTAAGACAGATATCAGGGAAGGCTTCCTGGAGGAAGTGGCATGGGTGAATTGAAAACAAAGGCCGGAGCAGTGGAGAGTGAGTGGTGGGAAGGACAGAGGATGAAGTAGGTGGGCTGAACCATGTGAGTGGCAGAGAGGGGAAAGACTCACTAGAGGAGGGAAAGACAGAGGCTGGGGGCACCAAGGAGTCTGGGCAGGGCCCTGGCTGAGTAGGGCCTTGCCACACCTGGGAACCCAGAGGATCCAGCCCCCAAAAAGGACTGGAGATCCCTCAGTGTGGGTTCCCCAGTTGGGCTGGCCCAGGACCTGAGCCGTGGCCTCCGGGACGGAGCCTGGCCTGAGGCAGGGGGACTCAGTAAGGCCAGCTCTCGGGCGGGACAGGAGGGGTTGCCCCTGGGAAGAGAAGAAGGGCCAGGGACAGCTGTGATGGAGGGTTCCAGAGAACCAAGGGGGAGGGAGGGAGGCGACATGACAGCAACCTCCAGCCTCCTTCAAAAACTGGGACTGCATCCGTGTGAAAAGATCTTCCCAGGGCAGTGCATTAGCTGGGATGGCCCGACCCAAACTTCTGGCTCCTGGGATTGGTGGGGCGGGGGGAATCCTGATCCTGGGGAAGCAGGCAGGACAGCCTGGGGGTGGGGTAGGCTCTTGCCTGGCCCTGCAGGAACCCAGGGATGTTGGCTCACCATCATTTTTCCAGCATCTCCCTTGGGTGGTGGCTGCTTCTCCACAGAGTATCTCTGCCAAGGAGCTCTTCCTGGGGACATTTTCCTACTCAGTCCATCTGAGTTTGGTGCAGAGAGAGGAGGCCCTGGAAAGGTCCAGCCTCAGCCTTGAGGTTCCATCCCTCAAGGAGAGAGACCCAGAGAACCAGACAGACTCGTTCGGCGCCACCCCCCCCCCGACCCGCCCCCCCACCCATCGCTGACACCCAACCCCACCTAGACACCAGCCACCCACCCGCTGGGTCCCTACCAATTCTCCTGCCTCCCCGCCACCCCCCTGCAGAATTCCTGGCTGCACTCCTGGCCCTGCTTCTTCAAGAATTCAAGGTCTCAATCCTTTTCCCTTGTGGCAGGGGAGAAGGGGCAGGGGCAGATGGTGACTTTTTCATTGGGTGACACCTCCACACCCTGACTTGTTTGTAGAACAAAATACATAGGATTACACTGGAAGCCAATTAATTTGAAATGCAGATATCAAGATATGTTTTAAAACCATATTTGTGGTAAAACAATAAATATGCTATTTATTAACCATTAACGAGATCTAGCAGCAGATATAAAATGGAGAAGAAGGGATGAGTGAGATTTTGAGAAATCTGCATCAACTTTGATGTGGTCTGAAGATATCAATGATTCCTACTGGAAACAAAGCCGCAGGTACTGCTGAATACAGGGCCTGTTGGGTAAGCTCCTCACTGAAGGAAATGCTAGCTTGTATAGGTAAAGGGCAGTGAAAATGAAGATGTAATTTTTTTTCCCACCCAAGTTCATGATGGTCACCCTGAATTCTATCCACGCTGCACCCCAGCTTAAGGTTTCTTATTGTGCTCCAGTTGAAGGAGGCAGGAGAAGATGACAGATGATGAGATGGTTGGATGGCATCACCGACTGGATGGACATGAGTTTGAGCAGGCTCCGGGAGTTGGTGATGGACAGGGAAGCCTGGGATACTGCAGTCCATCGGGTCGCAAAGGGTCAGATAGGACTGATTGACTGAACTGAACTGAACTCTGCTCCAATAATTGGGGTATGGACAGTATACCACCAAGCATGGAGTTCTGGGAGGGGCCAAGTAGCTAAGGGGAGGAGTCCTAGACTCCAGGGAGATTCACCTGACCCCAGTAACCAATGAAATGTGGAGACAGGGGGAGAGGGAGGAGCCAGCTTACTTCCTGATTTCTCCATCCTCGGATCCTGGGGACTAGGGTTCCTGATAGAAGAGGGTGGTCAGGAAGAGGAGAGAGTGAGCAGCTCAGCTGGAAGTGGATCCAGCAGGAAAGAGAGAGTGTGTGTTGTCTGCTCTTGCTTGGTTATGCTGTGGTAACAAACAGCTTCCATTGCTCTAGGGTCTCATAACCACAGAGATTTTCTTGCTTACCTGCAGCTCCAGTGTGTATCACCTTCTCCAGGATCCAGGTGGAGACATTGCTGTTTTCACAGTAAACCGGGGCCCCTCGAAGGCCCATGTCTGGCTGGTTTGCAAGTCTGAGCTGTTCTTTTTTTTTTTTTTTTGCTGCACTGCAAGATATGCGGGCTCTTATTTCCCCCACCAGGGATGAACTCGCTCCCCCTGCAGTGGGAGCATGCAGTCTTAACCACTGGACCACCAGGGAAGTACCTGAACCATTCTTAATACTCAGTACTCACTCAAGCAGTTGCCCTGAATCCTTACACAACCCAGCAGGAGGGCTCCAAGATGAGTTCTGTCTTCCCAGTGGACCCCTGGGGCTCAGAGAGGGAGCAAGACTCCCCATGGGTGGCCCAGCAGGGATATAGCAGAGTAAGGACTCCTTGCTCCAAGTTCCCTGGAATGTTCTTGGTTCCAGGTCTTGAAGCTCCTCCCCACTCTTCGCCTCCTGGAGCCTGGTGAGGCCTAGCTAATTGGCTGCTGGCACTGTTCCCCAAAGCAGGAGATACCAGTCAGGCCCAGGGGAATTCATACGGACTTGTGGGTCCTCACCAACTCAAACTGCAACTCCTTCTCAGCCAGCTGTCTCTGGCAAGGGAGAGATGGGGCTCTGGTTTGAAGCCAGAGATTCTGAGACCTCAGGAGCATCTTGACTCCTTCCCAGGAAGCCTGGATGGGGCTCCCTGTCTTCTAGGCAGTGGTGAGAAGCCTCATACCTATCCTGGGTCTTGTGTGGGGGCTGGGGGAAGACGGATGTGGGAGAAGCCCCGCTGAGCCCCCACCAAAGGTTTATAGTCAGGCTGGGAGAGGTAGGCCCGTCATCATCACAAGCGAGGTGAGAAAGGCAGAACCGGGAAGATATTGGAAGGTGCTGTGCTGCTGGCTTTTTAAATTTTTATTTTATTTATTTGGCTGCACTGGGTCTTGGTTGCAGCACGTGGGATCTTCAGTCTTCTATGCGGCATGTGAGGTCTTTAGTTGTGGCACTCAGGATCTAGTTCCCTGACCAGAGATCAAACCCAAGCACCCTGCACTGGGAGCTGGGCGTCTTAGTCTCTGGACCATCAGGGAGTCCCTGTGCTGCTGGTTTTGAAGAAGGATGAGGCCACCAGGCAACAAATGTGGGCTGCCTCTAGAAGCTGAAAAAAGCAAGGAAACAGATTCTTCCTAGACCCACAAAAGGAACGGGTTTCTGACCCCCGACTGAATGAGAATGAATTTGTGTTAAGCCACTTGCCCCTTCCCAGGTGGTGCTAGTGTAAAAGAACCTGCCTGCCAATGCAGGAGATGTAAGAAACGCAGGTTCGATCCCTGGCTTGGAAAGATTCCCTGGAGGAGGGCAACTCACTCCAATATTCTTGCCTGGAGAGTCCCATGGACAGAAGAGCCTGGCGGGCTACAGTCCATGGGGGTCACAAAGAGTCGGACACGACTGAAGCGACTTGGCACACACACTAAATCTGTGGTTATTTGCAGTGGTAGCTACAGGAAGGAGAAGGCGATGGCACCCCACTCCAGTACTCTTGCCTGGAAAATCCCATGGATGGAGGAGCCTGGTGGGCTGCAGTCCATGGGGTCGCGAAGAGTTGGACATGACTGAGCGACTTAGCACACACACTAAATCTGTGGTTATTTGTGGCGGCAGCTACAGGAAGCCCAAATGTGGGGTTGCACCAGCTCTTCTCCCAGGTCTTAGCAAGCCCTGCTGTTCCAGAAAGACAAGAAGTAATACGCGTGACCCTGCTTTACAAAGAGGCAGGGGTGGGAGCTTCATGAGGTCACAGGGTCATCTATAGTTTCTCCAGGAAAGGAAACCAGCCCCTTTGACTGGGGGTGGGGTGGGTGGGGGGCTGCAAGGTGAACAAGAGAGACAGGAGAGCGCCTTTTCAGAGCAGAGCAGGAGGGCCCACTGGGCTGCTCCCCGCAGCTGCCCGTTTTATCATGAGTCCTCGGAGCCCAGGAGTCACTAGCTGGGAAGGGGTGCCGGGATGCTGCTGCTCCACCCCCCTGAGTCATCACGTGGTCTCTGGGAGGTCCCCCCCACCTCTCCAAGCCTGTTTCCTCTTCTGTAAAATGCAGAGAATCAGTAGGACTTACCTGTAGTGCCCACCTGGATGTTGTGTGTATGTGTGTGAAGAGCTCAGCACCAGGCCAGGCACACAGGTGTAACCCTGCGTGTGTCCAGGTGCGCATGTACAGGTATGCCTGTGCTGGGACCTGTGTGCAGTTATATATGCAGCCTGGATGCGCATTCTGAAATTCAGCTTGTACTTGTCTCGCCCCTGTTCATAGCCCCCCTACTGCCCCAGGGAGAAGGTCACATCTTTACCGTGGCCTCCAGGACCCAGCACCGTCTGGCACCTGCGGACTCTCTGCCTCCCCAAGTCCCCAGCTTGCACGCGGAGATCCAGCCTTGCCTGCCTCCTCTCTGTTCCTTAAGTGGGTCATGTTCCCGTGGGCGTCCAGGCCTTGGCACATGCTGTTCTGTGCAAAGTATTCCTCCGTTTGGAATACTTCTTTTTCTTCCTCACTGACTAGCTCCTACCTCCTCCAGGTAGCCTTCCCTGACTGCTACCCCCACTGGGGTGATTACCCCACCTTTGGCCTCACAGGCACCTCCTTCCTATGTGCTCCCCTGGCCTCAGCACTAACCACCGGGTTGGATAATTGTTTGTGAGCATCCTTTCTCCTTCTGAGAGCCTGTTCTGAGGGCAGAAACCTAGAATGCCTTGTTTCCCCGTCACCGGCACTCCGCATGGGGTCTAGCCCAGAGCAGGTGCTCAGAACTTGGTTGAATGAATGAGTGGGTGAATGAATGAATGAGTGGGTCTGGGTGCATGAGCGAGGAGGCTGCCATCACTTACCTGTGCACACGCGTGCTTTCTCGCTGCTGGAGGGATGTGCCGCAATGGTGGTGGGGTCACGACTGTGCCCTGGAGGGGGTCTGGAGCAGGGGGAGGCCAGAGCGTTCCGCTTCCCTCGCTGGTCTCTCCCCTGCGCAGACCTGGACTCAGGGAGTTGGCTTAGCCGTGGGAGCGGGAGGAGAGAGCAGAGAGGTAGAGGAAGGCAGACCCCTGCAGCGTTCAGCGCGGAAGGCATTCCGCTCCTTCCTTCCTCCCTGACCTCCCCATGACCTCCATCCCCCAGCCCGGGCCCTCCACTGAATGGGGGGAGGGGCACAGACCTCCCAGTGCCCCCAGGGCACACCAAGCCAGGCCGTACTTCTCCAGGCGCCCCCCCTCTTCACCACCCCCACCCCCGCCCAGCTCTAGCCCGGTCCTGGGGAGGATCTGATTAGGCCAGGAGAAGGGCAACCTGGGGTGGGGTGTGTGGGGGCGAGGGCTGTCCGGGCGCTTAGCCCAGACTGCCTGCTTGCCGGGGGACTCCCTCATGCCTGGGTGAGGCAGATCATGCCACCTCTCTGACCCTTGACCCTGTCATCTGCACAATGGCACCTTAGTCCTCCCTTGCAGTGCTGTAGCAATTAACGAGATCTTGTTTACAGAAGGCTTGACAGGGTGCCTGGTGCTGGAGGATGCTGAGTGCGTGTAATTTTGTCATCATTGACATCACCCCCGTCCCCCCCATTCCTCGCCCCCAGCCGTGACCATCCTGCACTGAGAACCATGCAGGTCTGGCGCCAGCACACTCCTGGCACAGTGGGACAGGTCTGTCTGGCTCATCTTTATGTCCCCTACCTCTGGCATCAAGTAGGCACTCCAAAAATATGTTAAATGAATAAACCAGCAGACTCAGGTGGCGTAAAGCACTTACTGTCTCCGGGCCTCAGTTTCCTTAAGTGTAAAACTGGTATGTCCACGAACTAAGACTCTTCCAGGTTCCTCCTGGAACCTTGTTGCTGCTGTGCTGAGGTTTGAGTCTTTTTTAAAAAATATTCATGCTAGCTCACACATCCCCAGGCCCTCTCACCTGGACACACTGCCAGCCTCTCGCTTTTCTGCCTGTTTCTGTGCCTTGACCCCGTTCTCCATCCCGTGCAGCTGGTGCAGGGGTCTTGAAACACAAGTGTCTGCCTGTGATAGACTGGGGAAGATTGACGGCAGGAGAAGGGGACAGCAGAGGATGAGATGGTTGGATGGCATCACCGACTGGATGGACATGAGTTTGAGCAAGCTCCGGGAGTTAGTGATGGACAGTGAAGCCTGGCGTGCTGCAGTCCATGGAGTTGCAAAGAGTCAGACACGACCATGTGATTGAACTGAACTGTAATAGACTAGAGTGCGACGTGGCTCACAGGGCCCCACACGGCCCAGCCCCTGGGAACCCTTCCAGCCTCGTCGAAAGCCTCCACCAGCTCCGCTACACAGGCCTTCTCTCTGCCCCTCCTCTCCTGGGCCTCCCTGTACAGGCCCTTTGAACACAACATGCCCTTCCCTCAAGCTGCCACACTGCTCCCTCCCTCTTTAACTGGTGATTTGCACTCAGTCTTCAGGTCTCCTCTCTAGGGCCCCACCCTCTGGGAAGCCCTCCTCAACCTCTCCTGAGACTGAATCAAATTACCCCATTATTTCTTTAAAAATATTTATTTGTTGACCAACCTAGACAGCATATTAAAAAGCAGAGACATTACTTTGACATTACTTTGCCAATCAAGGTCTGTCCAGTTAAAGCTATGGTTTTTCCTATTGTCATGTATGGATATGAGAGTTGGACTATAAAGAAAGCTGAGCACTGAAGAATTAACTGTGGTGCTGGAGAAGACTCTTGAGAGTCCCTTGGACTGCAAGGAGATCCAACCAGTCCATCCTAAAGGAAATCAGTCCTGAATATTCACTGGAAGGACTAATGCTTACGCTGAAGCTCCAATACTTCGGCCACCTGATGAGAAGAACTGACTCATTGGAAAAGACCCTGATGCTGGGAAAGATTGAGGGCAGGAGGAGAAGGGGACGACAGAGGATTAGATGGTTGGATGGCATCACCAACTTGATGGACGTGAGTTTGAGTAAGCTCCGGGAGTTGGTGATGGACAGGTAAGACAAAGAGTCAGATAGGCCTGACTGAGCGGCTGAACTGATTTATTTCATTTTTGGCTGTGCCGGGTTTTCCCTGCTTTGTGTGGGCTTTCTGTAGTTGCGAGGAGCAGGGGCTGCTCTGCTGCGGTGCACCACCTTCTTATTGCAGTGGTTTCTCTTCTCGCGGAGCACGGGCTAGTTGCAGCTTGTGGCTCTAGAGCTCGGTCTCAGTAGTCGTGGTGCACGGGCTTAGCTGCTCTGAGGCATGTAGGATCTTCCCAGACCAGGGATTGAACCCACGTCCCCTGCATTGGCAGGCAGATGCTTTACCACTGAGTCGCCAGCGCAGGCCCCACTCCATTATTGACTGCGTCTCTCTCCCAGCGTCTATTGTGATCAGAAAGTTCCCCCTGCTTGCGGGATCACTGTGTGTGTGTGTGTGTGTGTGTGTGTCCCACTGGGACCATGTGTTCCTGGAGGTCAGGCCTGGCCTGGCTCCTTCTTACATTGCTACAAAACAGTGAAGAGCCTGGCACATAGGAGCTGCCTGATAAAGGGTAGCCACTGCTGGCATCCTCCCCTCCACATCGGGAGCCTTTGAGGGGCGCTGAAGAGTGCCGGTACCCAAAGATCAGGTGACCACGTGGGAATAGTGTGGACTGGGTGCTTGACCTTGGGGGAGGGGAGCACCCATGGAGGGGTGATCAGGACAGTGGCCAGGAGGGGGATGGCCTCTGGGTGCCCATACCCAGTCCCTGCCTTCTGCCTCGCATCATAGCCTGCTCTCAGGGAAGGGCCTGCGTTTGCCACATTTTGGACTTCATCCCATTCTCTGAGTTTGGCCTCTGCTGGAGAGACCCGGGTCCTGAGGCTCGGGATGAATCCCAGTGCCACGACTCATTGCTGTGCATCCTTAGGCAGCGCCCTCCCCCTCTCTGGGCCTCTAGTTCCTCATATGGGAGATGGAGGCAATACCAGTCCCTGCTGCAGAGGGTGGGAGTTAGGGAGGTGCTCTGTGCCCAGCGCCCCTGCTGGGACAGGAGGGTGCTCACTGGGGAACTGGGACACAGGGAGCAACAGGGGCGTGGTCTTCAGGGGGTGCCCCTGAAACTGTTGTGTGGCTGGTCTGCAGCAGGCATTGGGGAGCGTAATAGAAAGAGCCTCAGAGTGGCTGCCGAAAGACGGTGAACGCTGAGTGCACATGTGTGTGTGTGTGTGTGTGTGTGTGTGTGTGTGTGTGTGTGTGTGTGCCTGTGCGTGTACAGCTGCCGGAGGAGAGACTTCAGAGGAGAGGAGGGAGCGAGTGAGCTGGCAGAGCTGAGCGCTGCAGCAGCAGTGGAACCGGAGGCCCAGAGGCGGGAGCTGAAAGAAGCCTCCCAAGGCCACTGCAGTCAAAGCTGGAGAAGGAAGGGTGGGCCTGGCTGGAAGGAGGGGCTTCCCAGACCTGGGAGGGGAGGCTGGGGACCCTGGGCTGGGGGTCTGAGGACTCACAGGGTTCTTAGCATCCCTGGCGTGCAGGGCTTGCACTCTGCCGCTCAGAGGCCCCTGTCTGCATTCGAGCTCTGCTTCTCACTAGCTGTGTGACCCTGGGCAAGCCCTTTGCCTCTCGAAGCCTCCGCTTCTGTGGCTGCAAGATGGGAATGATGACAGACTATCCCTGTGTATTTCCTGGGGCTACCATAACAAAGTGCCACAGAAATTAGTTTTCTCCTATTTCTGGTGACTGGAAACCAAGAGCAAGGTATCAGCAGAGTTGGTTTCCTCTGAGGCCTCTCTCCTGGCTCATAGACGGCCACCTTCTTGCTGTGGCTTCATGTGGTCCTTGCTCTTCTTAGAAGGACACCAGACATTGGATCAGGGCCCACCCCAATGACCTCATTTTAACTTAATTACCTCTTTAAAGACCCCATGTTCAAACACAGTCACATCTAAGGTACTGGGGCTTAGGACGTCAACCTACAAATTTTGGGGAGGGGCTTAATCCAGCCCATAATACTGGGCTCCCTGCACACTGGCTAAAATAAAGGCTGAGGTATGAATAGTTTGTCAGGGGCAAGAGTGAGGGTGGGAGATGGGAGAGTGAAATAAACGAGAAAAGAGAACTGACACAAACCCGCCTTCTCGAGTTCCTCGAGTTCCCCGAGTTCCCCGGCAAGGCTGCCTGGGTGCCCAGGCCCCAGGCTTGTCTGAGGTTCCTTATGAGATGCACCTCGGAGGAGGCATCCCAGAGCTCCTCCTCCCTGGGATCAAGGGTTGCCCTGAAGGTGTTACAGCTGATCTCCTCCGACTGCTGAGGGGGTTCGGGTGGGCGGAGGGACATCCCAGACAGGCAATCCTATTTCCACAGCTTGTTTCTGGCCTGGGTGTCCTAGCTCTCGGGAACACACCACCACCGGCTGGCTGTGGGCTCTGGGCACGTGGTTGGCTTGCCGCCGCGTTCCATCAGGCCCCTGCTCCAGGGTCAGACAGTGGCTACTATGCTTGTGCTCTTCCCTTGCCATCAAGTCGGGCCCTTGGTCCAAGGCCCAGGGAGGATGGGACCCCATGTCTCCAGATGAAGAATTGCGTAAGGCCTAGGATGTGACCAGCTATGGTGTTCTGAGAGGCGTGACAGCTGATGGAGCACACATCTCCCTGAAAAGGGAGGCTTGGTCTCTGCCTGGGCTGGCTCAGGGAATAGTGTGGAGGCCAAAGTGACCCTGCATGGCCTCCCAGGGCAACAGCCACCACTGGGTGTGGGAAAGGGGCAGCTGCTAGGCTGACCCATGGAGACCTTTCGGGAATAACTGGCAGCCATAACCACCCACTGAGGGGCAGGACAAAGTGACTGTGAACTCCCAAAGCCTGATTTCTGCCCAGGATCCCTAAATCCTTCCTGATAGACCATCATTCCTCCTGGGCTCAGCTTCCCAGGTGGCTCAGTGGTAAAGAACATGCCTCCAAATGGAGGAGATGGGGGTTCAATCCCTGGTCAGGAAGATGCCCTGGAGAAGGAAATGAATGGCAACCCACTCCAGTATTCTGGCTCGGGAAATCCCCTGCACAGAGGCGCCTGGTGGGCTACAGTCCATGGAGTCGTAAAAGAGTCGGACACACCTGAGTGACTAAACAACAACAACTCCCAGGCTCAGGACAGGTGGACGGGGCTCTGGGTCAGACACAGCCTTCTGGATGCACAACCCTGGGTGAGTCCTGTCTTCATCGCCTCATCGGGCCTCAGGAGGACTGAGGGACTGAACAAGATGCTGGGGGCCTGGCCCTCAACGGGGTTGTTAGTCCAGCCAGGGCACAGAGTGGCCACCCAGGGGCCTACCTTGATTGCCGATCCGATGTTCCTTCCACCACTCCTCAAGAGAAAGCGTGGGGGTTGTGGGAAGAGCGAGAGAATGGGAAAGGCAGGGAACTTATGCCCACTCCCCTCCATAATGCCCTGCACATCGTAGGTGCTTACTAAGTACATGCTGAATGACTGGGTGCAAGGATGGATGGACAAACGGACAGACAGGTAGGTAGATGCGGCCTAGCTCTGTTTTTTCCAAATCCCAACCACCCAGTCCAGCCCTTCCCTCCCCTTGCTAACCTCATTTGGTTGCTAGCCGTCTCCCGCTTTCATTTCTGCCGAGTCATTGCTCTCAACCCCGTGATGGGGCTGGGCGTGCCAGGAATCCAGAGAGAAGGAAACAGAACCTCAGAACTTCACCACTAGCTCCATTTTCGAGATGAGGAAACCGAGGCAGGGGGAGGGTCCTGAGGTTTGCTCAGCCCCGGCACAGCCCACCTCCCCAGCGGCCAAAGGCCCCCACCCTTGCCTGGCTCACCCACCACCATGGGATGGCTTTAGGCCTTCTCTGGCAGATTTGGGTAACTGGTTGGAAGGGGGGGTGCAGGGGAGTGGGGAGAGTTCGGTCAGCAGATTGGGTTCCCTGAGTCATTCCCAGTCCTCCCAAAGATGTCCTAACTCAACCCACGTTGCTCCAAAGATGCACCCAGCCCCGCTCTGGGGCCTATGGGCTGCCCCCAGCCCCCTCCCCTGGGTGAGTCTCTCCTCTCTTCCTCTCGGGCCCTTCTCACCCTTCTGCAGGGTCTGGAGCCAAGACCCAGGGACTCGCCTCCGACCCGGCACAAGTACTATGGCCTTAAGCAGGCCCCTGGCCCTCTCTAAGCCTCCGTGGTCCCAGCTGGGGTGGCTGGCTATCTAAATCCCTTCTGACCTTGACCCTCCAGGCCTCCTGGCAACTGGAGCTCTGCTCTCCCTTCTCCCTCGGTCTGCACACCCCCTTTCTCTCTGGACGCCCCTCCCCCCCACCTCGCCTTCTTCCCACTCTGCTCTCCCCTCTCCTGCCCACCCTCCTCAGAATGCCAGGAGCGCAGCTTTCCCTGACCTTGAGCAGACAGCAGGCTGGGAGCCCGCAGCTCAGAGCTTTGCAAAAGGGCCTCCGGTGATGAGAAGCCTTCCTGTTTTTCTGGTCCTGGGAGGCTGCGCTGTCCTTGCTGGCCCCCTCCCCGCACCCTATGCCCCGCCCCAAGTTTGCTCTTCTTGGCTTTTCTCATCTTCTCACTGGTCACTTCACTTGCCTGCGCGTGCTAAGTCCCTTCACTTGTGTCCTATGTGCGAACCTACGGACTGTAACCCCCCAGCCGCCTCTGTCCTAGGGATGCTTCAGGCAAGGATACAGGTGTTGTTTGTTGTTCATCCGTTAGAAGGTCAGCTCCCCAAGGGCAGGGATTTTTGCCTCTTGTCACTGCTGGGGCGTCCCCCAGGCCAGAACTGGCGCCCAGCACACAATGGGTGCTCAGCAGATACCTGATGAAGATTCTGCTCTCTAATGACAGTGGCTATTTACGGAGGATGTAACACTTGCACACTGCCTCTGATTAGCAAGCCCTGCATGCCCAGGACTGTGCCAGCCCCTTTGGGAAGATGGGGAAACTGAGGCTTAGAGAGGAAGAGCCCAGAGGGGAGAGCTAAGGTCACACAGTGGTAACCGGTGGAGGCTGGATTCGAACCAACAGGTCCAGCCAACGGGCCTGCGCTCTTGGTCCTCCCTCCCAGCAGGGATGGGGGTGCCGGGAGCGGTTGCAATTGCCACCCCGGACCAAAGGGGAAGCCGAGTTCCGTGGCTGGGGCCTGTCAGTCCAGCCCCCAGGCCTCCGGCCACGCCCCTTACTTGTGGACCCGGAAGACCCAGGTACTCTACCTGCCTCGGGTTCCCTGGAAGCCTCCCTCCCAAATCCGAGTCAGTCTGGGAACCCGCCCGCGCCACCCCCCTCCTCCGACCCCCGCCCCGCCCGAGGCGGAGCTTCGCCCGCGCCCACCGGGAGCCGGGGAGGGAGAGAGAAATGAGTTTTCCTGCCGCCCGGTGGCGGTGTCAATTGATCGGGCGCGGGCGGGGGCCGCGCGCCGGGCTGGGGGCCTCGCTCGCAGCTGCCGGCGCACAATTATCGGGAAAAAACTGGGGCGGCCGCTGCGGTGAAATTAGTTATCGATCTCTCGGCGGGGCCGCGGGGCCGCGCTCGGCGCTGACTGCTGCAGACCCGGGCCCAGCCCGCCGGGCGGGTGCGGCGAGGAGGGGGCAGGGATGTTGGGGATGGGGGGGGCCTCCCCCGCCCCCTCCCCTCCCTCTCCGTCTCCCCGCGGCGCTCCTCCACCTCCTCCTCCTCTCCGCACCCTCCTCCCGGCCTCTCTGCCTCTGTCCTCTCCCATTCATCCCGCCGCCGTGGTATCGACCCAAAGCCGACCCCGAGCTAACGGGCATCCTCCGCCCCCAGCACTGGCCGCCCCGCCTGGGCTTGGCACCCGGCGCCCTGTCTGAGTGCTGAGAACACCCCCAGGGTAGTCCCTGCCCCCCGCCCCGCAGAGCCCCCGCGAGCTGGCGGGGAGGAAAGCCTGTTCCCGGTAAGCCAGGGTTTGGAGCCCTGTTGCCTGGGAAAGTGTTTGATCCGAGCCTCAGTTTCCTCCCCTATAAACTGGGCAGTTCCTACATCTTGCTTGTTGGGAGGATAAAATTGGAGGCTTCAAGGAGTGCCTGCACTGGTCGCCTGGAGGGAAGCGTGTTGGGGTGCTGATTTCACCGCTAATTCTTCCCAGCGACTCTAGGAGACGTGTCACGTCCTCCTGTCCCCATTTTACAGATGAGTAAACTGAGCTCTGAGGGGGGGAGTGCCTTATCCACCCCATTACAGCCAACAAGTGGCCCCATGACACCAGACCCCAGCTAACAGAGGGGAGATTGGAGTGGGGTGCTTCTCAGTGGGTGCTGACATATAAAAGGGGAAGGGGGGTGGTAAGAGAAGAAGTGGGGGGGTCAAGTCAGTTCCCCTGGGACCGCATGGCTCAGGGCAGCCTCCAGGGAGCCAGGGGAAGGAAAGGGGGAAAGGGGAGGGGGAGAGGGCCTCTCTCTTTCCCAGTACTAGGCTTTCTACTGTGACTTTGGGAATGCCCTTGACCCTGTCCCAGGCCTTCTACAAAAAGGGGTTTGGACCTCATGTCCCACCAGGGAGAGATCGGCAGGGTCTGGTCATGGAGAACTTGGAGTGTCCCAGCAAAGGGCATTGAGGAGGGGGATGGCAGGGTCAAGTTCACCCCCATGGCTGGAAGCCTAGTGTGCAGAAATCCTGCACTGAAGTCCTGACTCTCTTCTTGGTCTCTCTGCACCTCAGTTTTCTCCCTGTAAAATGATCTCCACCAATGTAAGGGCAGTGGCTTTGGATTGGTTCAGCCCTGGGTTTGAGTCTTCCTTTAAAGCTACAGTACCTTAGGTGCTGGGGCTTCCCAGGTGGCGCTAGTGGTAAAGAACCTGCCTGCCAGTGCAGGAGATGTAAGAGACTTGGGTTCAGTCCCTGAGTTGGGAAGATCCCCTGGAGGAGGGCATGGCAACCCACTCCAAGATTCTTGCCTGGAGAATCCCGTGGACAGAGGAGCTTGGGGGACTACAGTCCATAGGGTCACAAAGAGTCAGACACGACTGAAACAACTTAGCACACGTGCGTCCATGCACATTGGGTGCTATCAACAAGTGGTTCAATCAAAGAGGCAGAATAGCCTAGCAACTTGGGGTCTTTGTGCTCCCCCTCCTAAGATTTCCTGGCTTCCCAAACGGGGCTCCAGAGATGGTGCTTGTTTTCTTTTTGGTTTGTTTTGGCCCTGCCACAGGGCGTATGGAATCTTTTTAATAGGTCCTTGACCAAGGACTGAACCCGCGCCCCTGCAGTGGAAGTGAGGGGTCTTAACCACTGGACTGTTGGGAGGTCCCCAGAGGTGGTGCTGAAGGGGATATGGCCCCTCTGCGGGCCACAGTAGCCCTGGCCTGATGCTGGAGGAGAGGCAAGGCCAGAGTGCTGGAGGCTAACAGGCTGATTCTGCCTCTTCTGCCTGTGGGTTGCAGGGACCTTGGCACAGGGGTCCTGAGATGAGGAAACCAGTGCCCCCTTGCTGTCTTTGAGGGCAAATAGCAACTTATGGGGAGCAGGGACCAGGGACTGCAGGCCGGCCTACGGGGCCTGCGGCTGCCTTGTGTTCTGTAAAAACTGACCCTCATTAAAAAAAGGGTTGGGGGGCTTCCCAGCTAGCTCAGCCCGTAAAGCAGCCGCCTGCAGTGCAGGAGACCCTGGTTCAGTCCCTGGGAAGATCCCCTGGAGAAGGAAATGGCAACCCACTCCAGTATTCTTGCCTGGAAAATCCCCATTGACAGAGGAGCCTGGTGGGCTACAGGCCAAGTGGTCGCAGAGAAACAACGGCAACAATAAAGACTGACCCTTATCCACTCTGGGAAGCAAGGTATATTCTATTTCTTGATTTGGAAGCTGGTTAGTTATACAGGTGGGTTCACTTAGTGAAAATTCTTAACAGCTGAATACCTAGCGTGTAACTCTTCAGTTCAGTAGCTCAGTCGTGTCTGACTCTTTGCCACCCCATGGACTGCAGCACACCAGGCCTCCCTGTCCATCACCAACTCCCGGACTTTACTCAAACTCATGTCCATTGAGTCGGTGATGCCATCCAACCATCTCATCCTCTGTCATCCCCTTCTCCTTCTGCCTTCAATCTTTCCCAGCATCAGGGTCTTTTCCAGTCAGTCAGTTCTTCACATCAGGTGGCCAAAGTGTTAGAGTTTCAGCTTCAGCATCAGTCTGTTCAAAGAATATTCAGGACTGATTTCCTTTAGGATGGACTGGTTGGATCTCCATGCAGAGGAGAGACTCTCAAGAGTCTTCTCCAACACCACAGTTTAAAAGCATCAATTCTTCGGCGCTCAGCTTTCATGTACATCCATACATGACTACTGGAAAAACCATAGCTTTGACTATACGAACCTTTGTCGGCAAAGTAATGTCTCTGTTTTTTAATATGCTATCTAGAATTGCTCATAGCTTTTCTTCCAAGGAGCAAACGTCTTTTAATTTCATGACTGCAGTCACCATCTGCAGTGATTTTGGAAATCCAAAAAAATAAAGTCTCTCACAGTTTCCATTGTTTCTCCATCTATTTGCCGTGAAGTGATGGGACTGGATGTCATGATCTTGGCTTTTTGAGTGCTGAGTTTTAAGCCAGCTTTTTAACTCTCCCATTCACTTTCATCAAGAGGCTCTGCAGTTCCTCTTCCCTTTCTGCCATAAGGGTGGAGTCATCTGCACATCTGAGGATATTGATGTTTCTCCCGGCAGTCTTGACTCCAGCTTGTGCTTCCTCCAGTCCGGAGCACACATGATGTGCTCTGTGTGTGTGTATTTTGTCACTCAGTTGTGTCCGGCCCTTTGCGACCCCATGGACTGTGACCCACCAGGCTCCTCTGTCCACGGGATTCTCCAGGCAAGAATACTAGAGTGGGTTGCCATTTCGTTCTCCAGGGGATCTCCCCCACCCAGAGATGAACCCAGGTCTCCTGCACTGCAGGCGGATGCTTTGCCATCTGAGCTACTAGGGAAGGCCCTAGCATATACTCTTCCTGTAAGTTAAACACGGTGACGGTATACAGCCTTGACGTACTCCTTTCTCAATTTGGAACCAATCGGTTGTTCCATGTCCGGTTCTAACTGTTGCTTCCTGACCTGCATACAGGTGTCTTAGGAGGCAAGTAAGATAGTCTGGTATTCCCATCTCTTGAAGAATTTTCCACAGTTTGTTGTGATCCACACAGTCAAAGGCTTTAGGGTAGTCAATGAAGCAAAAGTAGATGTTTTTCTGGAATACTCGTGCTTTTTCTCTATGATCCAGTTGATGTTGGCAGTTTGATTTCTGGTTCCTTTGCCTTTTCCAAATCTAGCTTGAACAGCTGGAAGTTCTTGGTTCACATACTGCTGAAGCCTAGCTTGGAGAAATTTGAACACTAGCATGTTAGATGAGTGCAATTGTGTGTAGTCTGAACATTCTTGGGCTTCCCTGGTTGCTCAGCTGGTGAAGAATCCGCCTGCAATGCAGGAGACCTGGGTTCGATCCCTGGGTTGGGAAGATCCCCTGGAGAAGGGAATGGCTACCCACTCCAGTATTCTGGCCTGGAAAATTCCATGGATTGTACAGTCCATGGGGTCACAAAGAATCAGACACAACTGATCGACTTTCAAATAAATAAAATTTATTGAACATTCTTTTTTTTTTTTTGCATTGCCTTTCTTTGAGATTAGAATGAAAACTGACTGTTCCCAGTCCTGTGGCTGCTGCTGAGTCTTCCAAATTTGCTAGCATATTGAGTGCAGCAATTTAACAGCATCATCTTTCAGGATTTGAAACAGCTCAACTGGAATTCCATCACCTCCACTAGCTTTGTTCATAGTGATGCTTCCTAAGGCCCACTTGACTTCCCACTCCAGGATACCTGGCTTTAGGTGAGGGATCACACCATCATGATTATCTGGGTCATTAAGATCTTTTCTGTATAGTTCTTCTGTGTATTCTTACCACCTCTTCTTAGTATCTTTTGCTTCTGTTAGGTCCATAGTGTTTCTGTGTTTTATTGTGCTCATTTTGCATGAAATGTTCCCTTGGTATCTCCAATTTTCTTGAAGAGATCTCTAGTCATTCCCATTCTATCGTTTTGCTCTATTTCTTTGCATTGATCACTTAGGAAGGCTTTCTTATCTCTCCTTGCTATCTTTGGATCTCTGCATTCATATGGCATATCTTTCCTTTTCTCCTTTGTCTTTCTCTTCTTTTCTCAGCTACTTGTAAGGTCTCCCCAGACAACCATTTTGCCTTTTTGCATTTCTTCTTCTTGGGGACTTTGTTTTTTTTAAGTCTTTATTGAATTTGTTACAATGTTGCTTCTGTTTTCTATTTTGGTTTTTCCGCCTGGGGGCATGTGGGATCTTAGCTAACATTCCAGGTTCCTATGCAGTATTGTTCTTTACAGCATCAGACTTTACTTCTATCACCAGTTACATCCACAACTGGGCGTTGTTTTTGCTTTGGCTCGGCCTCTTCTTTCCATCCGGAGCTATTTCTCCAGTCTTGTCCAGTAGCATATTGGACACCTACTGACCTGGGGAGTTCATCTTACAGTGTCCTATCTTTTTGCCTGTTCATACTGTTCTGAACACCTAGAGTGTAACTGAGGCCCAGAGAAACGCAGTGCCCTGGCTAGGTCCCCCGGCACTAAGACAGAACCAGATTTGAAACAAGACCTGCCTCCCTGGCTGCAAGGCCCTCTGTTTTCTGTGACACTCCTCTCCCTCCCGCCCCATCTGACATTCCACCTGCCATCAGTATGCAGGAGGGTGAACAGAGGCGCGCAAATGGGGAAGGAGGGGAGGAAGAAGTCAAGGGGTAACTGTCCTGAACACCCTCTCCCCAGCCACCAGGCCCATCCCAGCCTCATTGACTCACAGGGGACTCTTGGCCACTCACCAGACTGTCGCCCTCTTGCCTCTGAGCTTTTCCCGATGTTGCAGGCCTGCAAACCCTCTGGACACTGGGCCCTGAGCTGGGCTTCAGGGATGCAACTGTGAACCAGGGCCCACAGTCCCTGCCCCTGGGACGCTTTCCGTGTAGCATGAATGTGTTGAGCGCCTTTACTTAGGCTTTTATAAGCATGCAGGTACAGATGAGTACGAGCTTCCCTGGTGGCTCAGTGGTAAAGAATCTGCCTGCCAATGCAGGAGATGCGGGTTCAATCCCTGGGTTGGGAAGATGCCTTGGAGAAGCAAATGGCAACCCACTCTGGTATTCCTGCTGGGAGAATTCCATGGACAGAGGTGCCTGGAGGGCTACAGTCCATGGGGTCTCAAAGAGTCGGACACAACTTAGTGACTAAACGACGACAACATACAAGCACATGTGTTCCTCTTTGTGTTTGGAGTTCTCCATAAGATGGTACATGCATAAGATGTACGGATGTGAGAGGTGGACGGTGAAGAAGGCTGAGCGCCGAAGAACTCATGCTTTTGAACTGTGGTGTTGGAGAAGACTCTTGAGAGTCTCTTGGATTGCAAGGAGATCCAACCAGTCCATTCTGAAGGAGATCAGCCCTGGGTGTTCATTGGAAGGACTGATGTTGAAGCTGAAACTCCAATACTTTGGCTACCTGATGCGAAGAGCTGACTCATTTGAAAAGACCCTGATGCTAGAAAAGATTGAGGGCAGGATGAGAAGGGGACGACAGAGGATGAGATGGTTGGATGGCATCACCAACTCAATGGACATGGGTTTGGGTGGACTCCGGGAGTTGGTGATGGACAGGGAGGCCTGGCGTGCTGTGGTTCATGGGGTCGCAAAGAGTCGGACTGACTGAGCGACTGAACTGAACTGAACTGAAAAGATGGCACTGAAAAGATGGCACTGAAAAACCCGGCTGAACTTTTTGGCCGCCCGCTCTGCGTGTATCTGTGCGTTGCGTACATGGGCATGGCTGTGCACGTGTCACGCACTGCTCAGCCTGCACGTTCACATAGGTATAAGTGTGGGAAGCACCGTGTAGGTGTGAATAACTGTGTACCCATGTGCATGTGCTCACTTATGTAACTGTGCATCTTTATGCGTGTTGTATGTGCCTGTGTACATCTGTTTGTACCGGTTTTCAGTGCACGTTTGTGTGGCAGGTGGAACATCCCCTTGAATGCTTAGAAGCACATAGGACGGGCATCTCTGTGGACGCACGGAGCTGCAGAGATGTGCAGGACGGGGCTGTGTGTCTGGACACCGGCTGTGTATTTGCATTCTGAGTGTGTGATGTGTGCATGCTGGCACATGTGGCATGCAGGTGTATGCGGTGCAGGTATACACCTTTGTGGTTCCAGGCCTTCCCTGTGTTTGTGTGTGCCCGTGCGAGTCCTCTACGTGTGTGCACGTTGGTGTAGGGAGCGCCTCCCTAGTGCACGCGCATTTCCGAGGTTGTGTATGTTCGTGCCTGTGTCTGTGTTTGCCTCCATGCCCGTTCTGAGCACGAACACAGCGCCCTGGGTGTGTGCCACCCCACGTCCATTAGGGAGTACAGCACACTACCGTGGGGAGAAGGGTGCTTCCCCATCTTTCAGCAGAGCTCAAGAGAAGACAGACCCGGGCAGGGCTTGGCTGCCTCCTACCTGGTACAAAATGCTGAAGGGGGAGGTAGAAGCTGGCCAGAACTGCCAGCTGCCCGCTGCAGCCAGCCGGGGTCCAGGGAAACGGCCTTCTCCCCACACCTCCTCCGGGCCGCTAGGGATGGCAGGGGCAGGAGACAGCAGGTGGTCTAGCCGAGCAGGCTGAGGCCTCCCCCGGGCCCCTTGCCAAGGGAGGCTTTCCTGAGCCTTTGAGCCGCCGCCTGCGCCGCCTGCCACCTCCCTGTTGGGGCCTCTCACACCTGTGCCCCGGCCTGTCTGCTGCGAGCATCGTAGGCTCCAGGGGCAGGCCGTGGAGCCTGTCACCTCGTGACTTTTTCTCCACTCCCGTCTCCCTGGCTTCAAGGCCCAGATCGGGACTGGGCCAAGGCTCTCCTCTGAAGCAGCTGGAGCCTCTGGTGCACAAGAACATCCTTCCTTTTTTTTTAAAGTAAAAAAAATTATTTTAATTGAAGGATAATTGCTTTACAGAATTTTGTTGTTTTCTGTCAAACCTCAACATGAATCAGCCATAGGAATACATATACCCCCTCCCTTTTAAACCTCCCTTTCGTCTCCCCCCTCCACCAATCCCACCCCTCTAGGTTGATACAGAGCCCCTGTTTGAGTTTCCTGAGCCAGAGAGCAAATTCCCGTTGGCTATCTATTTTGCATATGGTAATGTAAGTTTCCACGTTACTCTTTCCATACATCTCGCCCTCTCCTCCCCTCTCCCCAGGTCCATTAAGTCTATTCTCTATGTCTGTTTCTCCATTGCTGCCCTGTAAATAAATTCTCCAGTACCATTCTTCTAGATTCCGTATATATGCGTTAGAGCACGATATTTGTCTTTCTTGCTGACATACTTCACTCTGTCTAATAGGTTCTAGGTTCATCCACCTCATTAGAACTGAATCAAAGGCGTTCCTTTTTATGGCTGAGTAATATTAAAAAAACTGTTTATTTATTTGGCTATGCCGGGTCTTAGTTGCAGCACACAGGATCTTCCATCTTCACTGAGGCATTTGGAATCTTTAGTTGAGGCATGTGGGATCTAGTTCCCTGACCAGGGATCGAACCTGGGCCTCCTGCATGGAGAGTGTGGAGTCTTTGCCATTGGGCCACCAGGGAAGTCCCAGTGCATCCCTCCTTAAGCTGCCGGCCTGGGTGGTAGTGATGGAGCCCGGTGTGCAGAAAATGAGCTTGTTCATGCCTTTTCTGCCCATGGGAACCTCTGTGGTTCCTAACGTAGGTCTGTGATGGTCTTCCGTCCACCACAGCTTGCTTCTCCCCCATCCCCATCCAATTCCCTCATCCCTTTGGGGTTCCTGTACCCTGGTCCCTGGGGCCTCTCCTCACCTGGCACAATACTTCAGAAGACTTTGGGGCCTCCCACAACCCTCCTTTCCTCGCTCAGTCTCCCTCCAGCACCACCGGGACCCCCTGGCTGACACGCTGGGCTCCCTTTTTCTCCATCCTGTTGCTTCCGGGGAACTTGGCTTGGCCTCTGCACGATGGCCCACCCTGACCTGGCCATCACTCGCACGGCCGTACTTCTGAGGTCTAAAATTCAGACATCCCTGCCTCCTCCCCACCTATCTAGCCCTCACTCTTCTGAGAGTACTTATGCTTGCCACCTTCTTCCAGATCCCTCTGGTCCCAACCATCCTCAGGACAGCTACCTCTTTCTGTGCCATGTCCTGAGATGTTCCCAGCGTAGGGCCAAGCCAGCCTCACCAGACTGCACCTCTAAGGGACCACATTGCCACTGTAGATCTCCAAAACTATGGCCTTCTGGTCATCCATCTCCGGTCCATTGTCTTCTGAACACTAGACCCACCGTGGTTGCTGCCCTTGACATCTCCTCTGTGTCCTTAAAGCCTACCCAGGCCCTTCCCAACCCAATCCCGCCCTCCCCTCTTCCAGGCTTCCCCTTCACCATACCCCAGCCACATCTTCTGGACCAGAAGTCAGGACATTACCCTTGTCTGCTTCTTCTCCTCCACCTTCCACATCCAGTAAGTCACCAAGCATCTGTGCTTAGGGTTCGTTGAACTTCTTGGATACTGATTTCATTAAATTTGGAAGCTTTTCATCCATGAGTTCTTCCAATATTTTCCTGTTCCATTCCCCCCTTTCCTCTGGGACTCCAATTATCCGTATATTAGGCTGCTTGGAATTATTCTACAGCTGACTGGTGTTCTTCCCATTTAAAAAAAACACTTCTTCTCCATGTTTCATTTTGGATAGTTTTTATTGCTATGCCTTCACGTTCACGAACGTTTCTTCTGCCTTATCTAATCTGCCACACATCCCACTTGGTGTATTTTTTAACCTCAGACATTGCAATTTTCAATTCTTAAAAGTTAATTTGGGTCTTTTGTTTATCTTCATGTCTCTGCTGCTGCTGCTAAGTCGCTTCAGTCGTGTCTGACTCTGTGCGGCCCCATAGACGGCAGCCCACCAGGCTCCCCCGTCCCTGGGATTCTCCAGGCAAGAACACTGGAGTGGGTTGCCATTTCCTTCTCCAATGCATGAAAGTGAAAAGTGAAAGTGAAGTCGCTCAGTCGTGTCCAACTCCTAGCGACCCCATGGACTGCAGCCTACCAGGCTCCTCCGTTCATGGGATTTTCCAGGCAAGAGTACTGGAGTGGGGTGCCATTGCCTTCTTCGATCTTCATGTCTCTAGCATTTTGAAAATGTGGAATAGAATTATAAAAGCTGTTTTAGAATCCTTCTCTGCTAATTCTAACATCTGTGTCAGTTCTGGGTCAGTTGCCATTGATTGATTATTCTTTTCTTTATGGCTTATGTTTTCCGGCTTCCTTGTATGCCTGGTAATTTTTAGTGGATGCCAGACATTGTGATTTTGGGATATTTTTGTATTCTTATAAATCTTCTTGAGCTATCTTCTGGGAAGCAGTTAAATTACTTGGGAACCAATTGATGTTTTTGGGTCTTGCTTGAAGATTTATTAGGTGGGTTTTTAGCAATACTGTCTAGGACTAACTCTTCCCCACCTCTGAGACAAGACCTTCCTAAGTGCTCTCCCCAGTTCTCTGTGAATTATGACTTTTCCAGTCTGGCTGGTGGGAACAGGCAGTATTCCCAGCCCTGTGTGAGCATCAGACACAGTTCCGTCTAATACTTTCATATGGTTCTTTCTTGAAAACCACTGTTTAATTTTTTTTCTTCTGTCTGAATTTTTTGGTTGTTTCAGGTGGGATAGGAAATCTGGCCGCCATTACTCCATCTTGGTCAGAAGCAGAAGTCGGTTGTCCTTGTTTTTCAGCTGCTCATGCCATGTCCGACTCTTTGTGACCCCATGGACTGCAGCCCGCCAGGCTTCCCTGTCCTTCACCATCTCCCAGAGTTTGCTCAGACTCATGTCCATGGAGTTGGTGGAGCCATCCAACCTTCTCATCAGAAGTCAGTTACCAAATCTTAATGATTCTACTTCCTAGTAACTCTCAAATCTCTTTCCTTCTCTCCCAACTCCTGCCATGGATCCAGACCTCACTGGCTCTTGCCTGGCATAACACCCACAACCTCCTGGGCTTTCTCTTTCCAGACTCAGCCATCTTTCCAGACTGCACTCTGACCATCCCTCTCCCTAGTTCAAACGCTTTGACTCGTCGTCTTGGAGTTAATTTCAAACTCCTGCTTGTGGCTCCCTATAGCCAAACTGAACTGCATGTAACTCTCCCAAGGGATCGTTCTTGTTCTGCGGGGCCTTTGCTGTTAACTCCTGTCTCCCCTCTTCCCTTCTCCTCCTCCACCTTCTCTGGGAGGCTCTCTCACCCCTCCCTTTTGCAAACCTTCACAAATAGCTCTGGATCGGAGCTGCCTGGGATGTCTGTGTCCCCAGGGTTGGGCCACCCTGAGGGCAAGACCCTGGCCCCTCATGCGGAGCCCTGCCTAACTTATCCACTGAATGAATGAATAACAAGAAGAGAAGAGCATAATGGGCCACAGGGAGGGCTGCCAAGAAGGGGAGGGAGACCGGGACTGTGGCTAGGAGTCTGTGTCCTCCCCGACTGGCCCACTTGCTGTGTGATTGCAGGCCCTCACTGCACATGTGACCTGGTCTCTGAGGTCTCCTCTTGCTTGGCTGCAACACTTGCCTGTTTCCACAGCATCACAGCATGATTTGCTGTCATTCTGAACCCATCCCCCTTGTTGGACTGATGGGGAAACTGAGGCGCAGTGCTGGGGGAGAGCTGGACCCTCAGGTCACTGAAACGTTGTTGCTGAGCTGTGAAAGACGCCAGGATTCTTGGCCTCCGGAGGCAAGAAATTCAATCCGGGGCCAGTGATGAGGCTTGGTTGCTCAGAGCTTTTGTGTAATGAAGTTTTATTAAAGTATCAAAGAGATAGACAAACCTCCTGACCTAGACAGCAGAAGGGGGCAGAAAGAGTGCCCCTTTGCTAGTTTTTAGCAGGCTGTTTTATGTCAGTTAGAAAGCTATTAACCAGATAAGAGAGACACCTCAAGGCTGAGGGAGTTTCACCAGGCCCCTCTCCCACAATATTTATTTTTGAGATAGGATGGAACGAGGTGTGTCATCCCCCAGCCATAAAATAATTAATATGAATAATGGTTTGTTGAGCTATTATCAGCCCAAGGTTTGAGAAAAGAAAAAAAGTTAGTCTCGGGTGGAATCATTTTGAAGACAGGCAAATTCCAAAGCAAATACATAGTTTCATTAACATAGCTTAAGAAAAACATTTCCATAAGAAAAACGCATCAGTTAGCTCAAGGTTTGAGAAAAGGTAAGTTCAGGTGGACCCAGGTCTCGTCATGCCAACACAGAATTTTAAGAGAAACCTCCTTTTAATTTTGTATAGAGAAGGAAAAAAATCTGACACTGTAGTTAGTTGACTCCTGCCACTTAAAGAAGAGAGAAAACATGTCTGACCCTTGCAGCTTATTTCCTCCGTTTGGAGACCCCTGGCTTT
This sequence comes from Capricornis sumatraensis, assembly GCF_032405125.1. Classification (NCBI taxonomy): domain Eukaryota; kingdom Metazoa; phylum Chordata; class Mammalia; order Artiodactyla; family Bovidae; genus Capricornis; species Capricornis sumatraensis. The sequence goes on from NC_091069.1 coordinate 6,991,606, forward strand.
CCTGCCTGTCACCCTCTCATCACTGGCGCATGAGTGGCAGAGTCCAGCTTGAGGCCCACATGCCAACTCAGTTCTGCAATTCTGGGCTTTGGTAAGGAGTGTGGAGAAAAAGGAGTCGCCACTCCCCATGTTCTGGACGGCAGCCTCGTGGGCAGGCTGGGGCGCCCAGGACTGGGACCAGGGTTTCTCTGTGCCTGGTGTTTCCCTAGGATTCAGAACCCACCAGTAGAGCATCGGAGGAAGAGGGTCACTCTGAAGCGGTCACACATCCGACTGCGGTGGGAACTTAGCGGGAGGAGGCTCAAGGTCAGCCTGAGGTCAGCCCTTGTCCAGTTTAATTATTCATTAACCAGGCAAGTCTAGGCACTGAGTTAATGACCAACATTAACTGGGGAGGGGGTAAATTCTTCCCCTGAGTGTGGGCATGACCTGCAAGGGCAGGGAAGCCTGTAAATGAGCAATTGGTGGAAAAGCTCTTCCCTTTTCATTCATTTTCACCCCTTCGATGATTCGTTCACTCACTCACTCACGAATCCACTTCTCTCTCTGTGCCTGCCAGTGAGCAGAATCTTGGAAACCCAGCTGGTGCGGGAGGGGCAGAGCTGCAGAGACAAGGGCAGTCCAGAGTGGTCAGTGCTGCGGCAGGGGGAGTGCAGGGGTCTGGGAAGTGCAGAGGAGACCCCCACCCCCAGGCCAGCTTGGTGGAGTTGGTGAGGCTGCTTGGAGAGGGTGAGGCCCCAGAGGAGATGGGCAGGTCCCATACAGCGGGACCACATCTGCTGGTTTGTGGGATGTGGGGGTCTTGTAGGGTTCTCAGCCCCACCCACCCAGCTCAGCTTCTGTAACATCTCTGAGGATAGGGATGAAGCCATCAAGCCCACTTCTGTCTTGGCTTTCCCTTCACCAAGAGATACAACAGGGGACTTCCTCCAGTGGTCTGGCCAGCTCCTGCCCCATCCCCGGTGGCCTGGCCCCCAGGCAATGTCCCTGGACAAGATGAATGAGGAAGGGGTCCAGGGAGGCCAAGGTGCAGGCTGAGGAGGGAGCAGGGTGTCCTCCCTTGGGGTTCCATGGGTGCACAGCTGAGGTGAAGATCCTGTCTGAGGGGAGTTTTCAAGGATGGAGAAGCTCCAGAGACCATCTGGGCCTGGGCTTGGAGGAGCCTTGTGTGTTCAGTGCAGATGGAAACCGGACTGGGAGCTGAAGTTGGGGCTCAGCAGTGGGAGGGCAGAGAGAGGGGGAGGAGGGAAGACCGCAGTGGGGCAGCAAGTGGGGCGGGGGTCTTCTGGGAGAGTGGTGGGAGCCACGGGGCCTTTCCTGAGGACGCTGTGGGGGATCGGGTTGCTGGGACTGGCCTGGGAGCAGGGGACAGGTGCCCAGGTGTGGCCTTATGAGTCTCTGCCATTGCACGTGTATACTGGTGGTTCCCCGCGCTTGTGCCTGCTGGATAAATGGCTCCCTTCCAAAGGCCCGTCCTCTCACAGGAAGGTCTCCTTACTAGGGGCCCTGCCCAGCCGTTCCCCATCACCTCTGGAGAAGTTGCCAGGATGAGAGGGGCTGGAGACTCAGTGTTGCCCCTTCCCCTCCCTATTCATTTGGCGAGATTGAGAACTGGGCCCCAGTGGGCTGTGTTCCCATCCCATCCTCACTTGATTCAGGGAAGTGCCCGGATGAGTGTGGCTCCAGATAAAGGTGTGATGCTCTTTGGAACTACATGGACCATAGTCTGCCAGGCTCCTCTGTCCATGGAGTTCTCCAGGCAAGAATACTGGAGTGGGTTGCCATTCCCTTCTCCAGGGGTTCTTCTCATCTCAGGGATCAAACCCAGGTCTCCTGCATTGCAGGCAGATTCTTTCCCATCTGAATCACCAGAGAAGCCCTTTTGAATAAATGTGGCTCCCCTTACATTTGTTTTTTTTAATTTTTTTATGGGATCCTAGTTCCCTGACCAGGGATCAAACCTGCACCCCCCTGCATTGCCAGCACCAAGTCCTAACCCCTGATCTCCAGGGAAGTCCCAAGGTGGCTCCTCTTATTGAAACTAAACAAAACCGTTCCGAGGACACTTCATAGCCCCTGTCTCAGTCTGTCCAGGTTTGAGAACCAGAATCCTGGAGCGGGACCCAGGCAAGGAGGCCTCATGAGGTAAAGAAGGGGAGAAGCCCACCCAGGCAGGGGGTGGAGTAGGGGGATAGGGGGTGGGTATGCCCCGCTCAAGCTGGCCTTTAACCCCACGACCTCAGTCTGGGCCTCACTGCGAAGCCTCAACCACCGCGGGAGGCCCTGATGCCTCCCTCCAACGGACTCCAAGCGGTGGGGCTGAATCGCATCTCGACGGGTGGGCCCAATGCTGGAGGCCGACGAGTTGGTGAGGAAGCGCTGGATCTGTGCTCAGCCCCTCTTCCCAGGAACCGGAGGGCGCGGGCTCCAGGCAGCCGGCGGGGGCAGCTGGGCCTGGAGGGTGGGGGGTGGAGGGGAACTGCAATTCCAGCCAGGGGAGGGGCGGGCACCAGACGGTCCCCCCGCCCTCCGCTCCCAACAAAGGCCTAGCTGGGAGGAGAGGGCCTGTTTGTTCAGCTCTCGTACTGGTCGAGGGGGGGCAGGAAGCAGAGTTTCAAAGCGGTTTCACCCTTTGTTATCCCAGCCCGGTCCCACCCTCCACACCCCAGGCTGCATTCCAGAACCTGGGGAGGGGGGGGTCCTGCCCCGGGAGAAATCCGCTTAACCGGAGGAGGCTCGGGTTACAGCCGAGCTGCTGGGGAGGAGTCGGGCCCTTCCCAGCCTGACACCGAACATTCCGGAAGGTTGGTCTCCGGGTCCACCTGGTCCCTATCCTGGGACCCCCTGGGACCCTCGGGCCTTGAGGGGAAGGAGTGGGGAAGAGGATGGAAAATCTGGGGGTGGCGGGGTCCAGGTCCTCGTGTACACATGGGACAAGACGGGGTTTGGGTGGGTTTTTTTTTTTTTTTTTTTTTCTCTTTCTGGGAGGGAACCCAGGACTTTTCTTCCGCGGGGTGTGATCTCAGAATCTGCAGGGTGACTCCTGATTTGCACGAGGTGGGCTGGGGTGAGGCGGGAAGCTTTCTTTCCAAATAGGGCAAACTGTGTCTCTGCCTTGCTGTACTTTCCTGCGTGTCCTTTACATAAGCTAGAAAGCTCTCGGGTTACACGTACAGCTCCACGATTTCGCACATGTCTGTTCCTGTGTGATCACTACCCTGGGCAAAAATCCGGGCTCCATCACCTGGGGATGTTCCTGTCATGCTCCACCCTACAGGGATCTGCTAACCTCTCCTTCTTCACCACGGACAGCTTTCCATTTACACACACGTATAATCAGAGGAGGGTCTCTTTTATGCCTGGCTTTGAAAACACGGTATTCATTTCTTTGGTTGTGGTGGGTCTTATTTGCTGCACACAAGATCTTCGATTCATTGAGGCTGGTGGGACTTGGTTCCCTGACCAGGAATCAAACTGAGGCCCCCTGCATTGGGAGCCTGGAGTCTCAGCTGCTGGACCACCAGGGAAGTCCCCGTGCCTGGCTTTTTCGTTCCACGTGTTTTGGTGATTCATCCACGTCACTGAGCACATGAGCACCCGTCCTTTTTCACTGTTCAGTTGAATTTTGCCGTTTATTTATCCCACCTCCTGTCAGTGGCTATTCCGGGTTCTGGTCTCTGATTGATGAGTGAGGTTACTGTGTTACCTGTCCTTTTGTGGAGTGGGAGGGACTCGATATGACGCTTTTATTCGTCCCCTGATTCCTGACTAGAAGCATATGGATCCTCAGGGCCTTTGCATACCCTGTTATCTCTGTCTGGACGCTCTGTTCCTGTCCTTCTCAGAGACCTTGGCCGTCCCTGATCCCCTGGTCTGACGGCGTCCACCAGCCCTCCTGCCAGGTTCCCCCGATCCCCTGGTCTGACGACGCCCCCCAGCCCTCCTGCCAGGTTCCCCCGATCCCCTGGTCTGACGGCGTCCCCCAGCCCTCCTGCCAGGTTCCCCCGATCCCCTGGTCTGACGGCGTCCCTCAGCCCTCCTGCCAGGTTCCCCCATCCCCTGGTTTGACGACGCCCCTCAGCCCTCCTGCCAGGTTCCCCCGATCCCCTGGTCTGACGACGCCCCCCAGCCCTCCTGCCAGGTTCCCCCGATCCCCTGGTCTGACGGCGTCCCCCAGCCCTCCTGCCAGGTTCCCCCGATCCCCTGGTCTGACGGCGTCCCCCAGCCCTCCTGCCAGGTTCCCCCGATCCCCTGGTTTGACGACGCCCCTCAGCCCTCACGCCAGGTTCCTCTTCTTGGCTCTGTTGCTTGATGGCACTTGTTCCCGTTTGCATCCATCTATCCCTGGACTTGTCTCTTGGATGCCAGGCCTCTCCCCAAAGGTTCCTGCTGTCTGAAGGCCCCCACTTCTGCCTCGCGTACCCTAGCGCCCAGCACGGGGCCTGGTGTGGGGTGGTGCTCCCTCAGATGTTTGTGGGTGCTTCTGTAGGCACTGCTTCCCCAGTGGCTCCGTGGTGAAGAATCTGCCTGCCAATGCAGGAGACGTGAGTTCACTCCCTGATGGGAACATCCCCTGGAGAGGGAAATGGCAACCCACTCCAGTATTTTTGCCACGGAAATCCCATGGACAGAGGAGCCTGGTGGGCCACAGTCCATGGGGCTGCAAAGAGTGGAACACGACTTAACAACTAAAGAACAGCAACAACTGTAGGCATTGGGAGGTGGGGACTCTGCTGGCCTCAGAAGTATAGCCTCTCCTGGGGAGGCTTCCTGCAACCATGACCCCTGTCCCAAGAGGCCAGGCAAGGAGGGGTAGGAGATCTGTGGGCTACGGTCGCATCTGCCTTATCTCTTGGCTAATGGTTTGCCAACATAAGCAAACCATTCCAGGAAATAGGAGGGCGGGGGCAGAGTTCAGCCTTGTCTCCACTCCTGCCTCAACCTGAGCAGTTCAGCCTTCATCTGTTTTATAAACACAGGTGTAGAAAAGGGAGGTTTGGAAATGACTGCGGTAGGCAATAGGGAGCTACAGAGGATTTAAGAGATAGAGTGATAGGTCTTCATAGAACCGTTCAACTTCAGCTTCTTCAGCATTATGGTTGGGGCATAGACTTGGATTACTGTGATAATGAACGGTTTGTCTTGGAAACGAACAGAAATCATTCTGTTGTTTTTTGAGATTGCACCCAAGTACTGCATTTCGGACTCTGTTGTTGACTGTGAGGGCTACTCCATTTCTTCTAAGGGATTCTTGCCCACAGTAGTAGATATAATGGTCGATCTGAATTAAATTCGCCCACTCCTGTCCATTTTAGTTCACTGATTCCTAAAATGTCGATGTTCACTCTTGCCATCTCCTGTTTGACCACTTCCAATTTGCCTTGATTCATGGTCCTAACATTCCAGGTTCCTAAGCAATATTGTTCTTTACAGCATCGGACTTCACTTCCATCACCAGTCACATCCACAAGCCGACATTGCTTTTGCTTTGGCTCCGTCTCTTCATTCTTTCTGGAGTGATTTCTTCACTCTTCTCCAATAGGATATTGGGCACCTACCGACCTGGGGAGTTCATCTTTCAGTGTCATGTCTTTTTGCCTTTTCCTACTGTTCCTGGGGGTTCTCAAGGCAAGAATACTGAAGTGTTTGCCATTCCCTTCTCCAGTGGACCACGTTTTGTCAGAACTCTCCACCATGACCCATCCGTCTTGGGTAACCCTACACGGCATGGCTCACAGTTTCATTGAGTTAGACAAGGCTGTGGTCCAAGTGATCAGTTTGGTTAGTTTTCTGTAATTGTGATTTCCATTCTCCTCGCTCCTTGGAAGAAAAGCTATGACAAACCTAGATGTACATTACAAAGCAGAGACATTACTTTACTGACAAAGTTCTGTATAGTCAAAGCTGTGGTTTTTCCAGTAGTCATGTATAGATGGATGTGAGAGTTGGATCATAAAGAAAGCTGAGTGCCAAAGAATTGAACTTTTAAACTGTGGTGTTGGAGAAGACGCTTGAGAGTCCCTTGGACTGCAAGGAGAGCCAACCAGTCCATCCTAAAGGAAATCAGTCCTGAATATTCATTGGAAGGACTGATTCTGAAGCTGAAGCTCCAATACTTTGGCCACCTGATGTGAAGAACTGACTCATTTGAAAAGACCCTGATGCTGGGAAAGATTGAAGGCAGGAGGAGAAGGGGGCAACAGAGGATGAGATGGTTGGATGGCATCACCAACTCGATGGACATGAGTTTGAGCAAGTTCTGGGAGTTGGTGATGGACAGGGATGCCTGGCATGCTGCAGTCCATGGGGTCACAAAGAGTCAGACACGACTGAGTGACTGAACTGAACTGAATTTAACATGGATTGTAGGGTTTCCCTGGTGGGTCAGTGGTAAAGAATCCGCCTGCCAGTGGAGGAGACTTGGGTTCAATCCCTAGCTTGAGACCCCTGGAGAAGGAAATGGCAAACCATTCCAGTATTCTTTGCCTGGAGAATCCCATGGACAGAGGAGCCTGGCAGGCAACAGTCCATGGGGGTTGCAAAGAGTCCAATACAACTTAGTGACTAAACAACAACAATCTGCATTTTAATAGCCATCCCATCTTTGTTTCCTAGGGCTGCAGTAATACCTGACCTCAGACTGGGTGGCTCAATATTAATACAACAGAAATTTATCCTCTTGTGGTTCTGGAGGCCAAAGTCCAAACTGAGTCCTACTGGGCTCAGACAAGTTCAGCAGGGCTAGTTCCTTCTGGAGGCCCCAGGGGAGAATCTGTTCCTTGTCTCTTCCAGCTTCTGGAGGCTGCTGGCATTCCTTGGCTTGTGGCCCCATCACTCCAGCACTCCAGTCTCTGTTTCTGTCTTCAGATCACCTTTCCTCCCATCAAACCTCCTGTGTCTTCCTCTTCTAAGGACAATTGTGATTCCATTTAGGGCCTGTCCAGACAATCCAGGATAACTTCCCCCATCTCAGGATCCTTCATTTAATCACACCTGCAGCACCCCCTTTGCTTTATCAGGAAGCATTCACAGGTTTCAGGGACTATGACCTGGTGTTTTTAGGAGTTATTCAGCCTGTCACTCATCCTCCTAGTGATTCCAGACACTGTCCTGAGAAATCCTGGTCTGAAGGCTGTTTATTTAACTGATGGCTGCTCTCTCCTGATTCTCTGAACTTGCGGAAATAGGGCACCATTCAGCATTCATCTAACAAGTCCTCATGGAGCACTTACTCCATGCCAGGCCCTGTGCTGGACATTGCGGGCTTTGAGGTGAGGTGGACCCAGCCCATCATGCTGCGAGCCTGGGAAGGGGTAGAGATCAGGCTCCCAGCCCTTGACCCTAGGTTAATGGTCTTTGTAAAACAAAAGACCCTTCTTCTTGATGTGTGTGGTGCCTCCAACCCTCCCCAGTGTGTAGCAGCACTGGCTTGGGATTACCCCAGCTCCAGGCCATCTCCTGGAGACCTAGTTGCTCAGTCGTGTCTGACTCTTTGTGATCCATGAGTTGCAGCATGCAGACCCCAGGCTTTCCCGTCCTTCACTGTCTCCTGGAGTTTGTTCAGATTCATGTCCATTGAGTCGATGATGCCATCCAACCATCTCATCCTCTGTCGCCCCCTTTTCCTGCCCTCAGTCTTTCCAAGCATCAGGGTCTTTTCCAATGAGTCAGCTCTTCGCATCAGGTGGCCAAAGTATTGGAGCTTCAGCTTCAACATCAGTCCTTCCAAAGAATATTCAGGACTGATTTCCTTTAGGATTGACTGGTTTGATCTCCTTGTTTCCAAGGGAGTCTCAGCAGCCTTCTCCAGCACCACAGTTCAAAAGCGTCAGTTCTTCAGTGTCAGCCTTCTTTATGGTCCAACTCTCACATCTATACATGACTACTGGAAAAACCATAGCTTTGACTAGACGAACCTTTGTCAGCAAAGTGATGTCTCTGCTTTTTAATATGCTGTCTAGGTTCGTCATAGCTTTCCTTCCAAGGAGCAAGCGTCTTTTAATTTCATGGCTGCAGTCACCATCCACAGTGATTTTGGAGCCCAGGAAATAAGGTCTGTCACTGTTTCCATTTTTTCCCCCATCTATTTGCCATGAAGTGATGGGACTGAATGCCACGATTTTCGTTTTTTGAACGTTGAGTTTTAAGCCAGCGTTTTCACTCTCCTCTGGCTGTGGGAGGCCCTCTTTCCCTCCTGCTGGACTCCAGGAAGAAACCAGGTGGCCTCCACTGTTCCCTGAGGATTCAGCTCTGGGTGAAAAAGGGACAGCCCTGACCTGGGAGCTGGCCCCATGCTGGGAGGCATGTTTTGTCCAGGTGTCGCAGAGTCGGACACGACTGAAGCGACTTAGCAAACTAGCTTATTGCTTATGCCAGCCTGAGTCAGGATGCCTGTTACCTGCAGCCAGAAGCCTCCTCACTGAAGCAGCGTGTGGAAGAGACAGCCAGTTGTCCAGGGGGCTTGCCCAGTGTGTCCTGAGACTGCTCAGATCCAGTCCTACCCTCTCCCGGCTCCTCAGCTCCCCCTTGCCTGTCTGCCATTCCCTAGGGGCTTCTCTGCTGCAAATCCCTTTCTTCTTCTTTTTTTAAAAATGGTATTGTTTATTTATTTTGGGGTATGCTGGGTCTTCGTCGCTAGGCTGGCTCTCTAGTTGCAGCAAGACGGGGCTCCTCTTCCGCTGGGGCACACGCGGCTCCTCTTGTTGCAGAGCACGGGCTCTAAAGCGTGGACTCAGTCGTTGTGGCTCACGGGCTTAGTTGCTCCTCAGCATGTGGGGGTCTTGCCAGATCAGGGGTCGAACCCACGTCCCCTGCACTGACAGATGGATTCTTAACCATGGGACCAGCAGGGAAGTCCCTCTTTTTTTGTTGATTTAAAGTATTTTCATTTTATGGGAGTAGAGTTGATTTACAGATTGTGTTAGCTTCAGATGTACAGCAAGTGGTGCAGTGATACATGCATTCTTTTTTTTTGATTAATTAATTATTCCTAACCACTGTACCACCAGGGAGGTCCCCTATATTTGCTGTTTTTTTTTTTTTTTTAAAGAATCTTTTCGGATATAGGTTATTACACAGTATCGGCTAGAGCGCCCTGTGTGATACCGTCGGTTTCATGGGTTATCTTATATAAAGTAGTGTGCATGTCCTCATCCCAAGCTCCTGATGTCATTCCCTTCCTTTAAGCCCTCCAGTCCTTTGTCCTACAGTGCTCAGCTCACATGGTGCCCTCTCCGTCCTGTCTTCCCAACCTCCCAGGGCAGAGACACCACCATAAAAAAGGTTCACTGACAAGAGCAGAGCCTTCTCTGGGGCCAGGAACTGGCTAAGGCCTTTCCAACATGATCAGCTACAAAGGAAGTGTTCTTCTCATCACCCTCATTTTATAGACAAGAGGGTGGAGGTCATTCACAGACCTGAGGTCTGCCTGGCTCCAAGTGCACACTGGAAATTAACCACCAACTGTGATTCTTCTTTCTGCAGCCTCAGAATTTAGTTCCCCATCCTCCTCAGGGATTCCTTGCCCTTCATCTCTCCTGTATCCAGCCCAGGAGCACAGGAGTGGGAGGGGGATTGTAAAAAATAAATTCTTTTTTATAAAAAAAGAGGCCAGGGGTGCCGTGAGCAAAATCTCCCTGCCATCTCTTATGGGCAAACCTGCAGACAGACAGCATCACTGGGGCAGCTTGTGGACAGTTAGACAAAGGCTGGGTGCTTGGGAAGGTGAGTGAGGAGGCGGGGCATCAGGCAGCTTCACCACAGGCCATTTAGCATTGGCGTTCACAACAACAAAAAATCCTATCTAATTTTCACCAGGTTTTTTTCTTATTAGTATTTATTTATTTTGCTGAGCCAGATCTTAATTGCGGCTCGCGGGATCTTTAGTTGCAGCATGTGGGATCTAGTTCCCTGACCAGGGATTGAACCTGGGCCCCCTGCTTTGGGAGCACAGAATCTTAGCCTTTGGGCCACCAGGGAAGTCCCAGAAACCACTTACTTCAGTACTGACCCTTCATTTAGTCTGGCGTCAGCTAGGATCACACTGGTCACTTCCCGGGTGCAGGTGGTGGTGGTTTAGTCACTAAGTCATGTCCGACTCTTGTGACCCCATGGACTGCAGCCCGCCAGGCTCCTCGGCCCACGGGATTTCCCAGGCAAGAATACTGCAGTGGGGAGCCATTTTCTTCTCCATTCTGTGTGCAGTGTTTCTGCTAAACACTCCATGCCCTTGACCTCACTGCACTGCAACCTTGTGACAGGCATGCCTTTATTATCCTTGTACACAGAGGGGGAAACCAAGCTCCAGACAGAGTAGATGAACTGCCTAAGGTCACCCTGCTGGGAGAGGCAGAGAAGGGACTAGAACTCAGGCCTCCTGGTCCAGACCAGAGCACTTTGCACTGAATAGTGCCACCCACTGCTCCCTCCACAGAGGACCTGGGGACCAGCAAGGAGGTGGGGAGTGGGGGAGCAGGAGGAGAAAGTGAAAAGTGTTGGAGGAAGGCCTGGATTCCAGGACCTGCTTTGCTTGTTCCTAGCAGGGGAACCCCAGGTCAGAAAGAATTTTATTTTTTGAGCCTCAGTTTCCTCATCTGTAAAATGGGCTCAGTAGTGGCATCCATCTCCCAACGTAATTGTAAGAATGTAGAATGTTTTATGGACTGCTCCCTCTGCTTGGGAAGTTCCTCTCTAGCTCTTCAGGGAACCAGCCCTTCAGGGGACCAGCTCCTGCTCGCCCCTTTATATCTGTTTGAATGCCCCTTCCTCAGGGATGGCCTCCTTGACTATCCTTAGACAGTGTAGCTACTACCTGCCTCCTGCCATACACACTGGTTGCTGTCTCTCTCATTACCTTGCCTATTTCATTCCCAGCCCTTGTCCCTGGCTGTGACATTTATTGTCTATTGTCTCTGCTCTAGCACACTGTGAGCTCCATGAGGGCAAGGAGTGTCCCTTGCCAACATCTGGCAGAGTGCCTGGCAAGCAAAGGAATAATCGAATGAAAGATGATGCATGTAAAATGCTTAGCACGGCGCCTGCTGCAGAGCAGTCACTCCATGGATGCTAGCAAGTGCTCTTGTGTGTGTTAGTCGCTCAGTCGTGCCCGACTTTGCAAGCCCATGGACTGCAATCCACCAGGTTCCTCTGTCCATGAGATTTTCCAGGCAAGGAAACTGGACTGGGTTGCCATTTCCTTCTCCAGGGGATCTTCCCAACCCAGGGATTGAACCCGGGTCTCCTGCACTGCAGGCAGATTCTTTACCGACTAAGCTACAAGGGAAGCCCACTACTAAACAAACCCAAGGACTTTCCTGGTGGTCCAGAGGCTAAGACCCCATGTTCCCAATGTAGGGGGCCTGGGTTCGATCCCTGGTCTGGGAACTAGGGCCCACCCACATACTGCAACTAAGAGTTTGCATGCAGCAACAAAGACCTAGCGCAGCCAAATAAATACTAAAAAGAAAACAAAACCACACTCACATTTTGAGACTGTCCACATAGAACACGGTGGCCTTTGGGTCAGTCACTCTGCCAGCTCTACTGCCTTGAAGAGAGCACAGGGTTGGGGTCCTAGGGTCCCCGCCCCTCACCCCAGCCCTGCGTGCCCCCCCCCACCCCGGCCCCGCATGCTTTGACTACTTTTTATGGTGACTGTGGGAACAGCGGGGAAGAGCTGCCTTGGCCTGGCCCTGCTCTTTGAGTGGGGAGGCTGGGGTGCAGGCTGAGTAGGACCTAGGGAACCTGTGAAGTCCTCAGACACCACCCCTGCCCCAGCCCAGACTGGGCTCACCTGTCACTGCGCTCAGCCTCTCCCCAGTGACTGCGCAGCTCCAGGGCACCTGTAATGTCATTTACATGTAGTATATCTAACATGAGAGTCCTCCTCCGGAGTTCACGGCTGTAGCTGCAGGACTTAGCGCGCACCTGGCCTGTAGCAGGTCTCCATAAACACGTGCTGAATAATGAAGATGCGAGGGAAGCATCTCTAGGGCTGTGTTCTCTAACTTTTCGGAGTCGCTGACTACTTTGAAAACCCACGAAACCTTGGGACATCCCACCCGCTACCCGCCACCTCGCCAAGCACCCAGAGTGGGACATATCATTTCAAGGATTTCATGCATTCCTCCACCCTAAGGTCATTGATAAAGCTCTGCCTAAGATCTTTCTATCTGGGGCGGGGGCCAGCTCTGAGATCCCGGGAAGGGGGTGGGGGGAGATGGTGGGGAAGATGTTACCAAGAGGCACACTCTGGGGAACCCAACCTCCCCTCAAGAGGCTGGCGAAGAACGGGGTGAGTGAGCGCCTCTTCTTTGACGTGCTGCGGTCCAGGAGAAGGAAAGAAAGCGAGGTCGAGGCAATCTGGCAGGATGGGGAGAGAGCGGGAAGCAAGGGAGGAGAGGACGGAGCATCGGGGAGGGAAAGGGGGCGTGATGGAGGGACGCAGCCCTTCGCCGGGAAGAGCAGGGCGAGCCGGGGGAACAAAGAGCCGGCGCGCAGCGAGCGAGGCGCGGAGGCGCCGGGAGGGAGAGGCCCGAGGCCGGCCGGCCGCCCGGGCTGTCTGATTTTCTGTCAGCCGCCGCTGATTAACGGGCCGCCTTCCAGCTCCGAGCGCGCCGAGCCGCGTTCCTGGCAACCCGGCGCGCAGCTTCCTGGCGGAGGCGGGGCCTGCGGAAAGGTTACATTTGCACAAAGTGCCTCGGCTCCGCGGCCCGGAGGGGCTGCGCGGGGCGGGGGATGGCGGGGGGCGGCGGGCAAGCCAGGCGGGCCGAGAGGAAAGGCTGCGGCGTGCGGCGCTGCCTGGGTAATGGAAAAATTCCTCTGGGGGGCCGTGCTGAAAAATATCAGGTTACACACCGGCGGCGCGAGCGGTACCTCCTGTAGCAGCCCGGCGTCCCGGCCGCGAGGGCGCGGGGATCGGCGCTCCGGTGCGCCCCGGGTGCTGTGCCCCAGCGGGTGCCCAGGCCCTTGAACTCCAGCCCGAGCGCGCCAGTCTACTGCTTCCCAGCCTGTGCACCCGGGTCCCTGCACCCCAGCCCTGTTCATCCCAACCGGAGGCCCCTAGCCTGTGCGCCTGAGCGTGCGCCCTACCTACCTGGTGCACCGAGCCCGAGCATCTGTGTTCCGCGTGCTCAGCCCCTGCGCTCTGGGGCGTCAACTCGCCTTCACAGCCTCCATCACAGCCTCAGAAGGCAGATGAAAGAACCCCACTTTCCCAAATCTTAATCTCCAGGCCTCCCCGCTGACCGTCCCCTTCTCCCTAAGAAGGCCATTGGATGACTGGGGCCAGGCCCTGCGGAGAGGACAGACCGGATGGATCCAGCGTGTTCACAGTGACTTGGGAAGTGGGGTCGACTCGAGTCTGTCCTCGCCTTCCCTCGTGGCTCGCCGGGTCTGCCCAGTTCTCTGAGAACTGGGCTGTTTCCTCTAGTACCCACTTGCATAGGATAAGCAGTGTCGGTCTGCACTGCGTTTGCCACTACCCTGCCCCCACACCATCTGTGGCTCCCTATTACCACCTCTACTTTCTAGTTTACACCCTTGGGTCCTACCCAGCATGGGGGTTAGGGAGTGATGTCAAAACTCCCCAGGACCTGGGGTCCTGCCACTCTGGGGGTTGAAGAGCTTCTGACCAGACACTCTGGTGACATATCTGGTGAAATACGGTCTTTCTTTCATTGAACTGGTTCTTTCAGTAGACATTGTATTAATTCGATGCCAACTAGATGTCAACCAGTTTCTGGGCCTTTCCCTGGGCCCTGGAGGCAACACCAGAAGCAGCCTCAGCCCTCAGGGAACTCGGGTCCCAGCAGGCAGGGTGGAGGCTGCCCAGAAAGGACGTCGAAACCTGGAGTCCAGTGGATAAGGGTTTACATTCTGCTCTCCCACTTCCTGGCCGTTATGTGTCCTTGGGCAAGCTACTCTCACAACCCCTGTCTGCCCAGCTGTCAAACGGGGGTAGAATAGCAGTAAGAGCCACTTCCTCAGGCTTGCCTGGGTGGATTGAAGGAGAGACACCAGTAGCTCTTGGCACTGTTCACACTGGCACTCACTCAGTGTGACGTTTTATTACTGTTAGGGCTCTGGAGGAGTCCACCAATAATAACTCAAGTGCATGGCAAGATTCTCCACTGCAGAAGTCTAAGCAAGGCTTCAGAAGGCAGGGAGATGTGGGGTGGGGCTGGCTGGTATGTCACGGTGCACACACATTTACAGCTCAAAGCGTGACTTCTCCAAGGCACACGCGCAACAGGGACCAGCCAAGGTCAAGGCTGCAGTTCTCCTTTAACCGGGGGATCTGGGGAAGCTGGGCCACTTGGCTTGGGGAGCTGTTACCCTGGAGGGCCTCTCCTGCCACCGAGCTGGAACAGGGTTTTCTCTGAAGCAGCAAAGCAGTGGGCAGAATCTGCTGCTGCCTCCCAGGGCGGGGAGGCCAATCTCTGTGAACCCAGCAGCACAGACCAGGGAGGGAAGACAGATCAGGTGGGACGGAGGCTTGTCAGGCTGGTCCCCTCCAGAAATCAATCAGACCCTTACAGAAGCTTGGGGCCCATGGGGTCCTGGGCTTCTCAGAAAATGGTCCAAGGGCAAGTGGGGCAAGGACAGGGTGGGGTCAACATCCTGGGCTCGCTGTTGCCTTGGTGGCCCTCCCCAGGGCCTCACGAATTGGTCTGGGAACCATATTCAATATCTTGTAATAAGCCATAATCGGAGAAGGCAATGGCAACCCACTTCAGTACTCTTGCCTGGAAAATCCCATGGACGGAGGAGCCTGGTAGGCTGCAGTCCATGGGGTCGCTAAGAGTCAGACATGACTGAGCGACTTCACTTTCACTTTTCACTTTGATGGATTGGAGAAGGAAATGGCAACCCACTCCAGTGTTCTTGCCTGGAGAATCCCAGGGACGGGAGAGCCTGGTGGGCTGCCATCTATGGGGTCACACAGAGTCAGACACGACTGAAGTGACTTAGTAGCAGCAGCAAGCCATAATGGAAGAGAATATGAAAAAGAATAAATATATGCATGCTAGGTCACTTCAGTGGTGTCCAACTCTGTGACCCTATGGACTGTTGCCCACCAAGCTTTTCTGCCCATGAGATTCTCCAGGCAAGAATACTGGAGTGGGTTGCTATGCCCCCTTCCAGGAGATCTTCCTGATCCAGGGATCAAACCCTGGATTTGGCAGGTGGGTTCTTTACACTAGTGCTACCTGGGAAGTTATGTATATGTATAAAACTGAATCAGAAACTAACACGACATGGCATATTAACTAGCTGTTGTTCAGTCACTAAGTTGTGTCCTACTTTTTGCAACATCATGGACTGCACCACACCAGGCTCCTCTGTCCTCCTATATGTCCCAGAGTTTGCTCAAATTCATGTCCATTGAGTCAGTGATGCTATCTAACCATTCTCTGCCGCCTCCTTCTTCTTTTGCCTTCAATCTTTCCCAGCATCAGGGTCTTTTCCAGTGATTCAGCTCTTAGCATCAGGTGGCCAAAATATTGGATTCCTTTCCAGCAAGTCCTTCTAGTGAATATTCAGGGTTGATCTCCTTTAGAACTGATTGGTTTGATTAACTATACTTCACTTTATAAAAAGAAAAGAAGAAAGAATCATCCAAAAGGGTAGTTTGGCGTCAAAAATTCCAAAAAAAGAAAAAGAAGAACTGGTCTGCAATCAGATGGAACCCTAGCTCTGTCTCTGAGCTGGTGACTTGCTCCAGGCCAGTGTGGTTGCCTTGACCCCTGCAGCTTTCAGCCACCAGCGAAGTGACAGCGTTGACTAGACACTTAGCATGTGCTATGACCTTGTGGATCTGGTGTCCTAACAGGGCCAGGAAGTAAGGATCTGTTAAGGTTGTTTTTTCGCAGAAGAGGAAACTGAGGGTAAGAGAGTTTAAGTTGTCATACAGTCAGTCCTTGGTGAGGCTGGAACCCAAAGCCAGCCTTGCCAGACACCAAGGTCTGAACTCTTAACTAAGTGCCAGGGGCCACCTCCCAGGTGGACCCAATGAGCCCCCAGCAAGGGCTGAGAATCCACTCTAGCTGACAGGCTGCCTCTGGTGAGGTACCCATTCTATAGACGAACTAGCAGATGCTTTGGTGACTTGCTCAAAACCCTGTTGCTAAGTGGGGCCCATAAGAAAAGGCAAGGAAAGGATTGCTAGCATACCAGAACCAGAACCGGAAGGCATCTCGGATTCTTCCAATCCACAGGGAAGAAATGGTGACAGGGGAACCGTGGTCCAAAGAGGGCTGGGGCCCAGCCACCTGCTGAAGCTCTTTCTCAGTCATCATGGGCTGCATACCCGCCCCAGTGAAATGATGACCCCCCCAACATGTGAGTTCCATGGAACTTTTGAGAGGAAATGGAGGGTGACTGGGGAGAACAGCAGTTACATAAAGTGTGAGCGTCAGTCGCTCAGTTGTGTCCGACTCTTTGCCACCCCACGGACTGCAGCCCACCAGACTTCTCTGTCTATGGGATTTTCCAGGCAAGGATACTGGAGTGGGTTGCCATTTTCTTCTCCAGAGGATCTTCCCAACCCAGGGATCGAACCCAGGTGTCCTGCACTGCAGGCAGATTCTTTACCAACTGAGCTAAAATTTCATAAAAGGACCCAGGTTTTCACCCAGAGGCTCATCAGAGAGCTGCCTTGCTGTGCTCTGCTTAGTTGCTCAGTCGCGTCCGACCCTTTGAGACCCCATGGACTGTAGCCTCTGCCAAAATTTCCAGCCGGAATTTCCTAAGGTGGGGGAGAGGCGAGAGGGGAGGAGGGTGGAAGAGTTGGGGGAGGGTAGAATGAAGCCTAAGTCAGCCCAGGTCACACTCTTCTGGGTCCTCACAGGATGAGCCCCAGCGTCTCAGTTTTGCACCTGCACGGTGTGGGTGCCACTCCCCTCTCCAGGTCTCCCAGTCCAAGAAGCTGGGAGACTAATCGGCTGTGACCCTGATGTTGAAGCGAGTCTAACGTTCTGCGCTCACGCATTCGACCAGACTTCTCAGGCTTCTAGTTGATGCCGGCAGCCCTGCGCCAGGGAGTGGGGTACAGCCTTGAGTAAGAGAGAAACGTGCCCGCTCTCATGGCTTTCCCACCCCTAGGTCTAGTTCTCAGTCTAAGAGGTAAATGTGAGGCATCTATGGGAGCCTTATTCACACAAGAGCGGTTCTCCCAGACCCCTTGATGTTTCTGGAAGAAGGGAGGAAGAAAGAGGGGTGTGCAGAGAGGTGGGGGGGGTCACACAAGGTCACACACTAATTTTCAGGTACACTTCCAGCAAATTTAACCTCCTGGGATCTATCACACGGGTCAATCACTGAAGAACTATGGACGGAGGTTCACAACATCGTACAGGAGGCGGTGACCAAAACCATCCCAAGGAAGAAGAAATGCAAGAAGGCATTTGTGGTTGTCTGAGGAGGCCTTACAAATAACAGAGGAAAGAAGAGAAGCAGAAGGTAAGGGAGAAAGGGAAAGATATACCCAACTGAATGCAGAGTTTCAGAGAACAGCAAGGAGATATAAGAAAGCTTTCTTAAGTGAACAATGCAAAGAAATAGAGGAAAATAATAGAATGAGAAAGACTAAACATCTCTTCAAGAAAACTGGAGATACCAAGGGAACATTTCATGTAAAGATGGACACAATAAAGGACAGACATAGCAAGGACCTAACAAGCAGAAGAAATAAAGAAGAGATAGAAAGAATACACCAAAGAACTATACACTGATCAATATGAATGCCTTAAAATATCAGTGCTAATAGGGAAGAAATACTAGTCTCTTTCAGTGGACCATTCACCTGAGCATCCCGAATGCTCTGTGAACATTCATTCACTAAATGAAAGTCGCTCAGCCATGTCTGACTCTTTGCCACTCCATGGACTGTAGTCCATGGAATTCTCCAGGCCAAAATACTGGCGTGGGTAGCCTTTCCCTTCTCCAGGGCATCTTCCCAACCCAGGGATTCAACCCAGGTCTCCCGCATTGCAGGTGGATTCTTTACCAGCTGAGCCACCAGGGAATCCCAAGAATCCTGGAGTGGTAGCCTATCCCGTCTCCAGCAGATCTGCCAGACCCAGGAATTGAACTGGGGTCTCCTGCATTGCAGGCGGATTCTTTATCAACGAAGCTATCAGGCAGGCCCATCTTGACCTTTATACTTCTCACGTGAGAAGTGAGTGGATCCCTGAGTGGGTCCCTTCAAACTCCGAGTTCTTCTAAAGGATTAGTCTGAAGTTTAGGGCTTCTCCACTTTGTTCATTAAGCCCCGATTACATAGTTATTGACTGAAAAATATATTTATTGCATACATTCAACTGGTTACTGGTTTCCTGATTATGACTTAACTCCTGCTATCATCATGTTCAAACTACATGACAGGAGGGCAGTTAGAAAATTGGGTTCATCCAGGGATGGAACTGCTGGGACCATGGTCTGCTGGGGACATCAATTCTAAGGACTCCAAATGGTCCTCAGATCTTGTCCATTCTCTGTCCTGTGGCTTCTTTGGATGCTGGGAACTTACTAAGATGGACCATGCCTGCCAGCCTCATCCAGAAGATCGGCAGTGGCCTGTTTACCACTCCTGCAGTCTTAAGTCTTGACCTTTACACTTCTCATCTGAGAAGTGAGTGGGTCCCTGAGGTCCCTTCAAACTCTGAGTTCCGTAATCCTCTAAAGGATGAGTCTGAAGTTTAGAGCTTCTCCACTTCCTTCTGCCTTCTAATAGAGGAAATTTCCTCCTGGAGGAGGCACTGCTGGGCTAAACTCTGTGTTGGCATGGGGCTGGGGGGAAGGTGATCTACCATATATTGAGCAGGGGCCAACTATGGATCAGGCAGAGGCTGGGCCATTGGTCAGCATTTCCCAGGACATGGTGGGGGATTGGGGGCAACGGGATTGGGTGGTTGGCATGTGTTGGGACCTGATCTGAACCATGACAGGCTCAACAGGCCACACTGGGCCTAAGCCTCAGGTTCTGGTAAGCATGAGTCATAATTCTGGGAAGCCCCACCAAGGTCCCTGATGACACCAAGGTTAAGTCAATCAACACGATGACCCAAGGTTGAGTCAATCACCACATGCCAACTACGCTGTTGCTGAGAAAAAGGACTGCCTGTATATAAGCAGCTGTGATTCAGAGCTCGGGGCTCTCGTCAAGACTCCACTGCGCTGGATGAGACTTGAGCCCTAGCTCGAGCTAGCAATAAACCCCTTTGTGCTTTTGCATTGCTGTGGATGTCTTATTCTCTCAGGTTTGGGGACTCAGACACTGGGCATAACAGCATGGAGACCTGAGATCCTCTGCACATCTTAGAACCATAGGCAGAAGCAGTGATAAAGGATTAGTCTGAAGTTTAGAGCTTCTCCACTTCATTCATTAAGCCCCAATTCATAGTTATTGACTGAAAATATATTTATTGCATACATTCAACTGGTTAATCTGGAGCCAGACATCTTGGAATGTGAAGTCAAGTGGGCCTTAGAAAGCATCACTATGAACAAAGCTAGTGGAGGTGATGGAATTCCAGTTGAGCTATTTCAAATCCTGAAAGATGATGCTGTGAAAGTGCTGCACTCAATATGCCAGCAAATTTGGAAAACTCAGCAGTGGCCACAGGACTGGAAAAGGTCAGTTTTCATTCCAGTTCCAAAGAAAGGCAATGTCAAAGAATGCTCAAACTACCGCACAATTGCATTCATCTCACACGCTCAGTAAACTTTACTCACACGCTGAGTAAAGTAATGCTCAAAATTCTCCAAGCCAGGCTTCAGCAATACCTGAACCGTGAACTCTCTGATGTTCAAGTTGGTTTTAGAAAAGGCAGAGGAACCAGAGATCAAATTGCCAACATCCGCTGGATCATGGAAAAAGCAAGAGAGTTCCAGAAAAACATCAATTTCTGCTTTATTGACTATGCCAAAGCCTTTGACTGTGTGGATCACAATAAACTGTGGAAAATTCTGAAAGAGATGGGAATACCAGACCACCTAACCTGCCTCTTGAGAAATCTGTATGCAGGTCGGGAAGCAACAGTTAGAACTGGACATGGAACAGCAGACTTGTTCCAAATAGGAAAAGGAGTATGTCAAGGCTGTATATTGTCACCCTGCTTATTTAACTCATATGCAGAGTACATCATGAGAAATGCTGGACTGGAAGAAACACAAGCTGGAATCAAGATTGCCGGGAGAAATATCAATAACCTCAGATATGCAGATGACACCACCCTTATGGCAGAAAGTGAAGAGGAACTAAAAAGCCTCTTGATGAAAGTAAAAGAGGAGAGTGAAAAAGTTGGCTTAAAGCTCAACATTCAGAAAATGAAGATCATGGCATCTGGTCCCATCACTTCATGGGAAATAGATGGGGAAACAGTAGAAACAGTGTCAGACTTTATTTTTTTGGGCTCCAAAATCACTGTAGATGGTGACTGCAGCCATGAAATTAAAAGACGCTTACTCCTTGGAAGAAAGGTTATGACCAACCTAGATAGCATATTCCAAAGCAGAGACATTACTTTGCCGACTAAGGTCCGTCTAGTCAAGGCTATGGTTTTTCCTGTGGTCGTGTATGGAGGTGAGAGTTGGACTGTGAAGAAGGCTGAGCACCAAAGAATCGGTGCGTTTGAACTGTGGTGTTGGAGAAGACTCTTGAGAGTCCCTTGCACTGCAAGGAGATCCAACCAGTCCATTCTGAAGGAGATCAACCCTGGGATTTCTTGGGAAGGAATGATGCTAAAGCTGAAGCTCCAGTACTTTGGCCACCTCACGCGAAGAGTTGACTCATTGGAAAAGATTCTGATACTGGGAGGGATTGGGGGCAGTAGGAGAAGGGGACGCCCGAGGATGAGATGGCTGGATGGCATCACGGACTCGATGGACATGAGTCTGAGTGAACTCCAGGAGATGGTGATGGACAGGGAGGTCTGGCGTGCTGAGATTCATGGGGTCGCAAAGAGTCGGACACGACTGAACAACTAAACTGAACTGAACTGAACTATGACAGAAATCCAGCTGAATTTGATCAGGAAAAATGGGAAACTTATGAAATCAGTGCATGCATGCATGCTCAGTCACTCCAGTCGTGTCTAACTCTTTGCAACCCCACGGACTGTAGCCTGCCAGGCTCCTCTGTCCATGGGATTCTTCAGGCAAGAATACTGCAGTGGGTAGCCATGCCCTCCTCCAGGGGCTCTTCCCCACCGGGGGATAGAACCTCGTCTCTTATATCTCCTGTGTTGGCAGGCGGGTTCTTTACTGCTAGAGCTGCTTGGGAAGCCCTGTGAGCTCAAGTGTGAACCCAAACATTGACAAGGGCAGGGATGGAGCACGCCTCGGGGAGCTCGTCCAGGTCTCTAGCTGTTCCTGCCTGCTTCTTTCTGCTTCTAAAGAATAGCCCTGTCTCGTTCCTCGCCACTGTCTATGTGGTTTCCTTGGGCAGGTGGAAAGGGGCGACTTTGTAAAATATTTTCATTGGTGTATCAGCTCAGTTTCAGTTCAGTCGCTTGTTGTGTCCGACTCTTTGCGATCCCATGAATCTTGATTTAAAATGTTTTCTTAGTTTCAGGTGTACAGCAATGCGAATCAGTTATACATCCACATATATCCACTCGTTTTTAGATGCTTTTTCGACATAGGCCATTTCAGAGTGCTGAGTAGAGTTCCTATGTCAAGCGCAGCCCCCAACTTATAGGGGTGATTTGTAAAATGCTAATTTCTTTTTCCTTTAATGGTCACTAATGTATTTATTTTTTCATCTTCTTGAGTAAACTTTAATCATCTCTATTTTTCTACAAATTCTCTATTTCATGTTTTCATACATAGTGGCATAAAGTTGCTCATAGTATATGATTCTTAGATCTTCTGTGTATGTAGTTTCATCCCCCTTTCATTCTTAGTATTAGATATTTGTGCCTTTTTTCTCCTTCCCTTGATTAATTTTGCTCGATGTTTGTATTATTGCCTTTTCAAAGAAACAACTTTTAGCTGTGTTGATCATTTTTGTGATTGCTTCCTTTTCATCTGTGCTCGTTACTGTTTACTGCTTCAACTGTGGGTTTTTTTTTTAAGCTTCTTTAGTTGAAAGCTTTACTCCTTTATGTTTAAATCATTCTTGTTTTCGAGTAAATGCACTTAAGAGTATATATTTCTCCACAAGTGTCACTGAGGCTCCATTCTACGAGTCTTGTTTTGTATTTTTTTCTTTATCCTCAGTACCAAATGTTTCATACTTCCCTTTGCAATTTCTGTTGATGTCTTTGGGCGAGGGTACTCAGTAACCAACTTCCCTTTCCTCTCTCAAATGCCTAGTTTCTGAACTCAGAGACAAGGTGACAAGTGAGGGGAGGGTTTTGTGTTTGTTTTTAACTGATTAAGAGAAGGTTGGAAGATGAGGATGACGGTAGATGTGACACCAAATGGCTTTCCTAATACTGGTGACTGCAGCCATGAAACTAAAGGATGCTTGCTCTTTGGAAGGAAAGCTATGACAAACTTCAACACCATAGTAAAAACAGAGACATTACTTTGCTGACAAAGGTCCATGTAGTCAAAGCTATGATTTTTCCAGTAGTCATGTATGGATGTGAGAGTTGGACCATAAAGACGTCCGAGCACTGAAGAATTGACACTTTCGAACTGTGGTGCTGGAGAAGACTCCTGAGAGTCCTTTGGACAGGAAGTAGATCAAACCAGCCAATCCTAAAGGAAACGAACCCTGAATGTTCATTGGAAGGACTGATGCTGCAGCTGAAGCTCCAATGCTTTGGCCACCTGCTGTGAAAAGCCAACTCGTTGGAAAAGACCCTGATGCTGGGAAAGATTGAATGCAAAAGGCGAAGAGGGCGGCAGAGGATGAGATGGTTAAACAGCATCACTAACTCAATGGACGAGTCTGACCAAACTCCAGGAGATAGTGAAGGACAGGGAAGCGTGGTATGCTGCAGTCCATGGGGTTGCAAACAGTCAGACATGACTTAGTGACTGGACAATAACAAATTTTGGAAATGGGGATTTGGCAACCTAAACCCCTAGTCTCTGTGATGCTGTGGGTGGTGGGTGGGGGACAGAGAATGAACACTGCCTATAAGCAGCTCACTCCCAAGAAGAGAAAGGAAGTTGGTAAATCAAGAAAGTCCATTTTATTTTCTCCACATTGACCAGCTGAGTACTCTTCCTCCATGGGGCAGAGAGAGACTGGGAGTGCTACACTAATTTGGCACCCTCCACAAAGAAGGAAACAAGGATTGGAAAGAAATGTTCCTCCAAGTGTGTTGTTCAGTTTTCAAAGTTACAGCTACAGTTAGTCTGCTTTGCTCTCATTGCTGACTTCTAATTTTGCTGCACTGTGGGTAGCAGGGTGGGTGCCTGCATTGTGGTCTGCTTTACATCCACTTCAAAATTTGCTCAGGCTTTCATTTATGATCCAACACAAGGGCAGTTTTTTGAAATAAATGTTCATGTGTTCATGACAACTATGAACCTAATCCTTTTGTGATTCCTCAAATCAAACTAAGTCTTCCAGTCTTTGCTTTACTTATTTCAAGGTTAGTAGTTACATATAAAAAGCTTACTACTGGCGAGTCCTTCTGGTGATTTGTGACTTTAATCATCCTCTAGTCTAGTTCTAGTTAAGTCACTCAGTCGTGTCCGACTCTGAGACCTGATGGACTGCAGCACACCAGGCTTCCCTGTCCATCACCAGCTCCTGGAACTTGCTCAAACTCAAGTCCAACAAGTCAGTGATGCCATCCAACCATCTCATCCTCTGTCGTCCCCTTCTCCTCCCGCCTTCAATCTCTCCCAGCATCAGGATCTTTTCCAAACAGTCAGTTCTTGTCCTCAGGTGGCCAAAGTATTGGAATTTCAGCTTTGGCATCAGTCCTTCCAATGAATATTCAGGACTGATTTCTTTTAAGATTTACTGGTTTGATCTCCTTGCTGTCCAAGGGACTCTCAAGAGTCTTCTCAAACACCACAGCTCAAAACCATAAATTCTTCAGTGTTCAGCTTTCTTTTTAGTCCAACTCTCATATCTATACATGACTACTGGAAAAATCATAGCTTTGATTAACCAGACCTTTGTGGGCAAAGTAGTGTCTCTGTTTTTAAATATACTGTCTAGGTTGGTCATAGCTTTTCTTCCAAGGAGCAAGCACCTTTTGATTTCATGACTGCAGTCAATATCTGCAGCGATTTTGGAGCCCAAGAAAAGAAAGTCTCTCACTGTTTTCACTGTTTCCCCATCTATTTGTCATGAAGTGATGGGACCAGATGCCATGATCTTAGTTTTTTGAACGTTGAATTTTAAGCCTGCTTTTTCACTCTCTTCTTTCACTTTCAGCAAAGCAAGAGGCTCTTTAGTTCCTCTTCACTTTCTGCCATAAGGGTGGTGTCATCTGCGTATCTGAGATTATTGGTATTTCTCCTGGCAATCTTGATTCCAGCTTGTGCTTCATCCAGCCCTGAATTTCGCATGATGTACTCTGCATAGAAGTTAAATAACCAGGGTGACATTATACAGCCTTGTCATACTCCTTTCCCTATTTGGAACCAGTCTGTTGTTCCATGTCCAGTTCTAACTGTTGCTTCTTGACCTGCATACAGATTTCTCAGGAGGCAGGTAAGGTGGTCTGGTATTCCCATTTCTTGAAGAGTTTTCCACAGTTTGTTGCGATCCACACAGTAAAAGGCTTTGGCACAGTCAACAAAGCAGAAGTAGGTGTTTTTCTGGAATTCTCTTGCTTTTTCTGTAATCCAAGGGATGTTTGCAATTTGATCTCTGGTTCCTCTGCCTTTTCTAAATCCAGCTTGAACATGTGGAAGTTCACAGTTAATGCACTATTAAAACCTGGCTTGGAGAATTTTGAGCATTACTTTGCTAGCATGTGAAATGAGTGCAGTTGTGTGGTAATTTGAGCATTCTTTGGCATTGCCTTTCTTTGGGATTGAAGTGAAAACTGACATTTTCCAGTCCTGTGGCCACTGCTGAATATTTTCCAAATTTGTTGGCATATTGAGTGCAGCACTTTAACAGCATCATCGTTTAAGATTTGAAATAGCTCAACTGATTTTCCAGCCCGGGAATCTGGCAAAGGGACTGAGAACCCCTAGAGAATTTCACTTCAGACGCCAGTGGGATTTGATTACAGAATTTACATAGGACTGGGGAAACAGACACTTGGAGGGCACAAACAGAACCTTGTGTGCATCAGGACCAGGAGAAAGGAGCAGTGACCCTATGAGAGACTGATCCAGACTTCCTTGGGAGTGTCCAGGAGTCTCTGGGGGAGACGTGGGTCGGCGGCAGCCTGCTGCAGGGTCTGGGGCACTGAGTGTGGCAGTGCGTGCACAGGATCTTTGGAAGGAGGTTGCCTTATCTTCCTTACCTCCACCATAGTTTGGCCTCAGGTCAAACAACAGGGAGGGAACACAGCCTTAACCATCAACAGAAAACCAGATTAAAGATTTACTGAGCATGGCCCCGCCCATCAGAACAAGACCCAGTTTCCCCCACAGTCAGTCTCTCCCATCAGGAAGCTTCCATAAGCCTCTCATCCTTATCCCTCAGAGGGCAGACCTAATGAAAATCACAGTTATGGAAAGCTAATCAAACTGATCACATGGACCACAGCCTTGTCTAACTCAATGAAACTGTGAGCCATGCCATGTAGGACTACCCAAGACAGATGGGTCATGGTGGAGAGTTCTGACAAAATGTGGTCCACTCGAGAAGGGAATGGCAAACCACTTCAGTATTCTTGCCTTGAGAACCCCATGAACAGTATGAAAAGGCAAAAAGATCGGACACTGAAAGATGAACTCCCTAGGTCAGTAGGTGCCCAATATGCTACTGGAGATCAGTGGAGAAATAACTCCAGAAAGAATGAAGAGATGGAGCCAAAGCAAAAACAACTCCCAGTTGTAGTTGTGACTGGTGATGGAAGTAAAGTCCAATGCTATAAAGAACAATATTACATAGGAACCTGGAATGTTAGGGCCATGAATCAAGGTAAATTAGAAGTGGTCAAACAGGAGATGGCAAGAGTGAACATCGACATTCTAGGAATCAGTGAACTAAAATGGACGGGAATGGGTGAATTTAATTCAGATAACCATTTTATCTACTACTGCAGGCAGGAATCCCTTAGAAGAAATGGAGTAGCCCTCATAGTCAACAAAAGAGTCCAAAATGCAGTACTGGATGCAATCTCAAAAATGACAGAGTGATCTCTGTTCATTTCCAAAGGGAAACCATTCATTATCACAGTAATCCAAGTCTATGCCCCAGTCAGTACTGCTGAAGAAGCTGAAGTTGAACAGTTCTATGAAGACCTACAAGACCTTCTAGAACTAACACCCCCAAAAGATGTCCTTTTCATCATAGGGGACTGGAATGCAAAAGTAGGAAGTCAAGAGATACCTGGAGTAGCAGGCAAATTTGGCTTTGGAGTACAAAATGAAGTAGGGCAAAGGCTAACAGAGTTTTGCCAAGAGAACGCACTGGTAAAGCAAGTCAGCCAATTTTATTTTCCCCACATTGACCAGCTGAGTTACTCTTCCTCCATGGGGCAGAGAGAGACTGGGAGTGCTACACTAATTTAGCTCCCTCTGCAAAGAAGGAAATATAAGGACTAGGAAAGAAATGTTCCTACAGGTGTGCTTTCTAGTTTTCCAAGTTACAGCTGTAGTTAGTTTGCCTTTGCTATTTTTGTGGGCTTCCAGTTTTGAGGCATTGTGGGTAGAGAATGTGGTCTGCTTTACATCCATTTCAACATCTGCTCAGGCTTTCATTTATGACCCAACACAGGGACAACTTTTTACGTAAATGTTCATATATTCATGACAACTATGAAGCCATTCCTTTTGTGATTCCTCAATTCAAACTAATTCTTTCAGTTTTTGCTTTACTTATTTCAAGGTTAGTAGTTACATATGAAAAGCTTATTACTGGCCAGTCTTTTTGGTGATTTGTGACTTTACTCATCTTCTCATGTCCCTCTTTAGTATTTCTTGGCCTTGGGTGTATTTTTCCTGATATTAATATTCTATGTCAGCTTTCTTTTGTGACTATTTGCCTGGTATGTCTTTTCCCATTATTTTATTTTCAGTCTTTCCGTTTTCTTTTGCTTTAGAGTGTTCCTTCTAAGCAATAGTCTATTGTGTTTTGTTTTGATCCAATATGACATTATCTGTCTTTAAGGAGACAAACAAAATCAATTTACATTGGTAATGACTGTTGATATACTTAGACTTACTTCTACCATTTTATTTTGTGTTCCCATTACACTGCCTCTTTAATTTATTATTTCTCATGTGTTAGCATCCATGGACAGAAGAGCCTGACAGGCTGCAGTCCATGGGGTCGCAAGAGTTAGATGTGACTAAGCAACCAAGCACAACACACAGCATCTATTAAATTTACAGTTCTCTTTATTATCCTTTTTTTCTTTGATAGTTTTGAAATTATAGATGTATCTCTGTTGTTTAACTGGTTTCTCTTAAACTTTTGACATTGAGACCCAGGTATATATTTTCCCAACAATGTCCAAAGCTGTGCTGTCCAATAGAAATATAATGAGTCCAGTTATTATTTAAAATTTTCTAGTAGCTATATTAAAAAGAAACAGGTGGTATTAATTTAAATAATATGCTTTATTTAACATAATATATCAAAAGGAGTATTTCAGAGTATAATCAATGTAAGATTATTAATAGAATAGTTTCTATTTTCTATTTTCTGGCTATACTTACCAGCATATCTCATTTTGGTTTTTGGTTTTGTCTGTTCTTTACTCTTGTCTGTTCTATTTTATTCTTTTTTAATTTTTTAAACTTCTTATTTGGATGCATCAGACCTTAGCTGCAGCATGCGGGATCTTTTGTCGTGGTGCACCGATTCTCTAGTTGTGGCTTGGGGACTTCTCTTGTGGGGTGCAGGCTTAGTTGCTCTGTTACATGTGGGATCTTAGTTCCCGACAAGGGATCGAACCTAGGTCTCTTGCATTGCAAGGGGGATTCTCAACCACTGGATCACCAGGGAAGTCCCTAAACCTTTCATTTTATCTTGGAGTATAGCCAGTTAATTGTTGTGATAGTTTCAGGCGGACAGCAAAGGGACTCAGCCATACACATACATGTATCTCCGTTCAGTTTAGTCGGTCAGTCATGTCCAACTCTTTGTGACCCCATGGACTGCAGCACGCCAGGCTTCCCTGCCCATCATCAACTCCCACAGCCTGCTGAAACTCATGTCCATCGAGTTGCTGATGCCATCCAACCATCTCATCCTCTGTCTTCCCCTTCTCCTCCTGCCTTCGACCTTCCCCAGCATCAGGGTTTTTTCCTATGAGTCAGTTCTTCGCTGTTACATATATCACTGAGCAGAGTTCCCTGTGCTACACAGTCTTCCATTGGTTGTTATCCATTTAAAATATAGCAGTGTATACATGTTGATCCAAAATTCCCTAACGGTCCCGTCCTTGCATCCTTCCTCCCCTGCTAGCCATAAGTTTATTGCCCAAGTCTGTGAGTCTGTCTCTGTTTTGTAAATAAGTTCATTTGAGTAATTTCTTGTTAGAATGTGCATCTAAGGGATGTCATACAATATTTCTCTTTCTCTGTCTGACTTACTTCACTCAGTATGGCAGTCTCTAGGTCCATTGACGTTGCTGCAAATGGCGGTATTTCATTCGTTTTAATGGCCGAGTAATATTCCATTATATAGGTACTACGTCTTCCTTATCCATTCCTCTGGATATGTGATTTGCAAATGCTTTCTCTCAACCAGTAGTTCATCTTTTCTCCTAACAGTGTCTTTTAAAAGCTTAGTTGGTTTGGCTGCATCAGCTCTTAACTGCGGCATGCAGGATCTCCGCTGTGTCATGTATCATCCTTCACTGTGGAGCGTGGACTCTTTAATTTTGGTGCATAGACCCAGAAGTTGTGGCCCACAGGCTTAGTTGCTTAGCAACGTGTGTGATCTTTGCTCCCTGACCAAGGATCAAATCCACATCCCCTGGATTGCAAGGGGAATTCTGAACCACTAGACCACCAGGGAAGTCTTCAAGAGTGTCTTTCACAGAAGCAAAGTTTAACATTTTTGATATAACATAATTTATCATTTTTTTGTTTTATTTGTTGTTGTTCAGTTGCTAAGTCTTGGCTGACTCTTTGCAACCCCATGGGTGGCAGCACGCCAGGATTCCCTGTCCCTCTCTATCTCCCAGAGTTTGCTCAGATTCACAGCCGTTGAGTCAGTGATGCCATCTAACCATCTCATCCTCTGCTGCCCCCTTCCCCTTTTGCCTTCAATCTTTTCCAGTATCAGGGTCTTTTCCAATCATCAAGTGGCCAAAGTGTTGAAGCTTTCAGCTTCAGCATCAGTTCTTCCAATGAATATTCAGGATTAATTTCCTTTAGGACTGACTGGTTTGATCTACCTGCAGTCCAAGGAACTTTCAAAGAGTCCTCTCCAGCACCACAATTCAAGGGCATCAGTTCTTTGATGCTCAACCTTTTTTATGGTCCATCTCTCACACCCATACATGACTACTGGAAAAACCATAGCTTTGACTACATGGACTTTTGTTGGCAAAGTAATGTCTCTGCTTTTTAATACGCTGTCTAGGTTGGTCACAGTTTTCCTTCCAAAGAGCAAGCATCTTTTAATTTCATGGCTGTGGTCACTCTCCGCAGTGATTTTGGAGCCCAAGAAAATAAAATCTGTCACTGCTTCCACTTTTCCGGTCATGATCTTAGTTTGTTCAATGTTTAGTTTCAAGCCAGCTTTTTCACTCTCTTCTTTCACCCTCAACAGACTTTTTAGTTCCTTTTCACTTTCTGCTGTTAGAATGGTATCATCTGTGTATCTGAGGTTGTTGGTATTTTTCCCAGCAGTCTTGAGTCCAGCTTGTGACTCATCTAACCTGGCATTTTGCATGATGTACTCTGCATAGAAGTTAAATAAGCAGGGTGACAATACACACCCTTGTCATACTCCTTTCCCAATTTTGAACCAGTCTGTTGTTCCATGTCCAGTTCTAACTGTTGCTTCTTGACCCACATACAGGATTCTCAGGAGACAGGTAAGGTGATCGGGTATTCCCATCTCTTTAAGAATTTTCCATTGTTTGTTGTGATCCACATAGTCAAAGGCTTTAGTGTAGTCAATAAAGCAGAAGTAGATGTTTTTCTGGAATTCCCTTCCTTTCTCTATGATCCAACAGATGTTGGCAATTTGATCTCTGGTTCCTCTGCCTTTTCTAAACCCAGCTTGTACATCTGAAAGTTCTTGGTTCACATATTGCTGAAACCTAGCTTGAAGGATTTTGAGCCTGACCTTGCTAGCATGTGAAGTGAGCTGAATTGTCCAGTAGTTTGAACATTATTTGGCATTGCCCTTCTTTGTGATTGGAATGAAAACCAACTTTTTAATTCTGGTGGCCACTGCTGAATTTTCCAAATTTGCTAACATAATGAGTGCAGCACTTTAACAGCATCATCTTTTAGGATTTGAAATAGCTCAACTAGAATTCCATCACCTCCTCTAGCTTTGTTCGTAGTAATGTTTCCTAAGGTCCACTTGACCTCACACTTTTCTACCCCATATCTAAGAATGCTTTGCTTATTCCAAGCCAAAAAGATTTTTCCCCTGTATTTTCTTCAAAAAGTTTTATTATTTTACTTTTATCACTTAAGTCTATTATCAATTTTGAGTTAATTTCTGTATAACATGTGACATAAAGATTGACAGTCTTTTTTTTCAATGTGTTGGTGGTTTAGTCTCTAAGTCATGTCTGACTCTTGAGACCCCATGGACTGTAGCCTGCCAGGCTCCTCTATCCATGGGATTCTCCAGGCAAGAATACTGGAGTGGGTTGCCATTTCCTTCTCCAGGGGATCTTCCCAACCCAGGGATAGAACCCAGGTCGCCTACACTGCAGGCAACTGAGCTATGAGGGAAGCTCTCTTTTTCAATGTAGCTATCCAAGTTATTCTATTTGTTGGAAAAAACAACAACACAAGAACCTGTTATCCTTTCTCAATTAAATTGCTTTTGCATCTTTGTAAAGAATAAACTGCCCAAACTTGTGTGATTCCATTTTTGGATTATATTCCTTGCTCCACTGACCTCTGTGTCTATCCCATGACCAGTTCCACACTAATAACTATAGTTTTATTGAAAGTCTTCAAATAGGTAGTGTGAATCCTGAAACTTTGTTCTTCTTTTTCAAAATCATTTCAGTTATTTTGGTTTCTTTGTTTTTCCATGTAAATTACAGAATCAGCCTGTTGATTTTTACGGAAAAGCCTGCTAGGATTTTGTCTGAGATTGGACTGAATCTAGCTGGATCATAGAGAAAGCAAGAGAATTCCAGAAAAGCGTCTACTTCTGCTTTGTTAACTACCCCAAAGCCTTTGACTGTGTGGATCGCAACAAACTGTGGAAAACTCTTCAAGAAATGGGAATACCAGACCACCTTACCTGCCTCCTGAGAAATCTGTATGCAGGTCAAGAAGCAACAGTTAGAACTGGACATGGAACAACAGACTGGTTCCAAATTGAGAAAGGAGTAGGTCAAAGCTGTATATTGTCATGCCACTTATTTAACTTATATGCAGAGTACGTCATGTGAAATGCTGGGCTGGATGAAGCACAAGCTGGAATCAAGATTACTGGGAGAAATATCAATAACCTCAGATATGCAGATGACACCACCCTTATGGCAGAAAGCAAAGAGGAACTAAAGAGCCTCTTGATGAAAGTGAAAAAGGAGAGTGAAAAAACTGGCTTAAAACTCAACATTCAAAAAACAAAGATCATGGCATCTGGTCCCATCACTTCGTCGGAAATAGATGGGGAAACAGTGGAAACAGTGGCAGACTTTCTTTTCTTGGGCTCCAAAAATCACTGCAGATATTGACTGCAGCCATGAAATTAAAAGATGTTTGTTCCTTGGAAGAAAAGCTATGACCAACCTAGATAGCATATTAAAAAAACAGAGACATTACTTTGCCCACAAATGTCCGTCTAGTCAAGGCTATGATTTTTCCAGTGGCCATGTAGGTATGTGAGAGTTGGACCATAAAGAAAGCTGAGCGCCGAAGAATTGATCCTTTTGAATTGTGGTGTTTGAGACTCTTGAGAGTCCCTTGGACTGCAAGGAAATCCAACCAGTCAATCCTAAAGGAAATTAGTCCTGAATATTCATTGGAAGGACTGATGCTGAAGCTGAAAAACTCCAATACTTTGGTCACCCGATGCAAAGAACTGACTGGAAAAGACCCTGATGCTGGGCAAGATTGAAGGCAGGAAGAGAAGGGGACAACAGAGGATGAGATGGTTGGATGGCATAACCGACTCGACGGACATGAGTTTGAGCAAGCTCTGGGAGTTGGTGGTGAACAGGGAAGACTGGCGTGCTGCAGTCCATGGGGACGCAAAGAATCGTACACCACTAAGCAACTGAACTGAATGGAACTGAAGTGCCACTAATGTTTCAGGCTGTTCAATCTCAAAGAAGGAAAGGAGTGAGAACCAATATGAAGGTACATTATTGAGCTGGCCACTGCCTGAAGTTAAGCACAACTAATTCCTCGACCTTCTGGAACTGTCTTGCGCTTGTCTGGGCATTGAGTGGATCCATGGCATTTCAAGCACCAGCAGCCATAGAGAAGCAGGAGGCAGAAATGCTATCAGGTTGTGTCCATGTAGAGTTGATAAGAATCCTTGCAGAATTGGCTGGGACAAAACAACTGGCCAAGACTCTTGTAGACTGGTGGAGCTAAGAGGATTCAAGCTGGCACATAAGAGTATATGAGAAGTGCACGGTCCACCTGTCTCATATGTTTCTTAAATTTTCATCTGTATACAGGCATATAGTTTAAAGCATCCAGTAGGTCCACAGACTTATCATGAAAACTTCAGCCTCCTGTCCCCCATTCTCAAATTTGTCCATCTTTCTGCTCCCCAGGGGCAAGCAACTTCTACTGTTTTATTATTGCTTTCGGAATTTACCTCTGTATCACTAAACAACATGCTCTATTATTCCCCACCCTTAGTTTTCAGGCATTATCTGTCAAGTTTTCACATCAGAAGGTGAGGAACTACCTGGTTTTTACCAGCAACATCCCTCCCTTTACCTTGCACACACATGCTTCCTGTCCCACTGTTCTTCCAGCAGAGTTTAAATCATAATTTAAAGTTAACATTATTCAGTTCAGTTCAGTTCAGTTCAGTCGCTCAGTCGTGTCCGACTCTTTGAGACCCCATGAATCGCAGCACGCCAGGCCTCCCTGTCCATCACCAACACCCAGAGTTCACCCAAACTCACATCCATCGAGTCTGTGATGCCATCCAGCCATCTCATCCTCTGTCGTCCCCTTCTCCTCCTGCCCCCAATCCCTCCCAGCATCAGAGTCTTTTCCAATGAGTCAGCTCTTCGCATGAGGTGGCCAAAGTACTGGAGTTTCAGCTTTAGCATCATTCCTTCCAAAGAACACCAAGGACTGATCTTCAGAATGGACTGGTTGGATCTCCTTGAAGTCCAAGAGATTATTATGATTACATATATTCTATTCACCTTTGTGCCACATAGAACACATTAGCTATTTTTGTTTTCTTTCACAATCTTTTGTTTTCCATGTTGTTGATACTGTCTAGTTTTTCTTTGTTTGCTTTGTTTTCTGTCTAATTATCATGAAATCATCCCAAGTCATTCCTCAGCAGCACCAACCACCTCTTGATACATCCAAGCACATTTCCCAGTTGCATCATCTCGGAGATTTCTTTCACAGACTTTTCTGGTCTGTTCCTGTTTCTTCTGGCTGCCCTCCAGGCTGTTGTGTTTTCCCTTCATCAATAGCTTGAGGACTCACATGATTTCTCTTAGGCACGGGTTTCCCATCTTCACTTCTTTCTTGATTTATTCCGTTTCAGAGGTGCACATTCTCTAGCAAATTCCCAAGAAAAGATGTTCCCAAACCAAACTTGGGTTCACTTGCTTATGTGCAGTGAAGCCAATCGGTTAACACCAGGATGTGGGGAAGCAAAGTGCAGGGCACCAACCAAGAAGTCCAGGTAACTAGTGCTTGAAAGTCCTAAACTTTCCAAGGACATTCAGATAAAGAGCTTTAAAGATAGGGTGAGGTGGGGTGTCTGTGTGTGGGGTATGTGATCAGCTCCTAGACATTCATCTGATTGGTTGGTTGTGAGGTAATCAAGAGTCAACATCATTAAGCTTCTGGTTCCAACTGTCTGGGGTCTAAGTGCTTGTGGATAGCATACAGTTAACTCCTTCCACCTGGTGGGGGTTTCAGTTTCTGCAAAACAGCTCAAAGGATATATAGCTCAGAATATCACCTATAGCCCTTGCTGCTTCAGTCGTGTCCGACTCTTTGCGACCCCATGGACTGTAGCCCACCAGGCTCCTCCGTCCGTGGGATTTTCCAGGCAAGAGTGCTGGAGTGGGGTGCCATCGCCTTCTCCACTATAGCCCTTGTGGAAGAACTAAAGATTATTGACTTTGTTTCATGGCTAAACTGTTAATTTTTGTCTTGCTTGACTTTCCCCATCTTTCTGCCTTTTCTCACTTCTCTGATTAAATTTTTTCTTTTTCTATTCTTTTCGTTTAATTAACTTTTATTGGAGTATAGCTGCTTTGCAATGTTGTATAAGTTTATTCTTTGACTAACGTTTTTCTATAGACAAAGGGAGGAGGAGGATGCAGCAGGGCAGAGTGGGAATTCTGTTCCAGGAGGGCCCCGTAGGCTCCTGCTCTGCTACAGGACCTCTGCTGTTGCTGTCTTAGTTGTCCAGCTGTGTCCAGCTCTTTGCAACCCCACTGACTTTAGCCATCCAGGCTCCTCTGTCCATGGAATTTTCTAGGCAAGAATACTGGAGAGGGTTGCCATTTCCTTTTCCAGTGGATCTTCCTGACCCAGGGATTGAAGCTGGGTCTCCTGAAATGCAGGCAGATTCTTTATTGTCTGAACTACTAGGGAAGCCCTTCTGTTACAGATGCATGGGAGTTAAGCTTTTTGAGACTGTATTTCTGAAAATCTTTATTCTACACGCACAACTGATAGTTTGGTTGGGTATAGAATTCTAAGTTTTATGCATACTTTTCTCTGGATTTTGAAGGCATTGTGGTCTAAATTGGTGTGGTTGTTAAGAAATCTGATGCCCTTCTGATTTTTGATGCTTCGTGCAAAACCTAGTTTTTCCTCTCTCTGGGAGTTTGTATGATTTTTCTTTTGTTCTCAGTGATCTAAAATTTCACAATAATGTGTCTTCGTGTGTAAATAGCATCCATTTTGTTCAGTACTTAGTGGGTGTCTTCAAACTGGAAACTCATGTAATTTAATTCAGAGACATTTACTTGAATAGCTTATTGAATGAGTACCCCTTCCTCTTTTATTTTCTGTATTCTTTATGGGATTTCTTTTATTTGGATGTGAGATCTCCCAGGTTGGTTCTCTAATTTTCACATCTTTACTCTCTTGTATTTTGTCTTTTTGCTCTACTTGCTGGGAAATTGCCTAATCTGCAACTTTATCTTCTAAACTTTCCAGTAAACTTTTAATTTGTGCTATGCAAGAGAGATTTTTTTTTGTTCTCAGAACATTCCTTTTTAATAACATCCTGTACTTATTTAACGTGTGCTCTTGTGTCTTTGATGATACTAATGATAATTTTTTGGCATTTTCTTTTTATCATCATCCGTATTCCCTCCAAGTTGCTTTTTATCTGTTTGTTATTGTTTGACTATGAGTTCAGAGCTTCTCTTAAGTGCTTGGTCATCCTTGGCTTCGACACACATAGTCTGCTCGGAAGCTCAGAGCTCAGAGTCGGCTGCCCACCAGAGACTCCTCTGAAGGGTGATCTGGCTAGGCTCTTTCACTGAGCAACTTCTACTGTCACTGGCCTTAGGTATTTTCTCCTCGGTTTCTCAGGTTTGCAAGAGTTATCTTTCAGTCTCCTGCCTGGAGGTTCATACTAAACCTGCTTGCCATTGGGGAGTATTAATATTCACTGTGAGGACCTTCACTTAATTTCTCCACTTTCAGTGGAATGCCCCTGCCCCTAGCTGAGTCTACTGTTCCCCAGGACAGAGTCCCATGGTTTTACCCACTCCAATAGTATTCTGTTGGGATATAGTAGAGGCAGTCACCTTGGGGAATGGAATCTTGGTTACGAGCTGCTCTTTAAAGCTCTCTTTTAAGTCTGCTGTAGTTCCCTCTGCTTTCTTACCTGTGCTGCCTGAAGTACCTGGTACTCAGTTCCTGAAGCTGGAGGTTCCTGGGGGTTCCTGGTACTCAGTTCCTGAAGCTGAGAACCTGGTACTCAGTTTCTGAAGCTTGAGGTTCCTGGGGGTTCCTGGTACTCAGTTCCTGAAGCTGAGAACCTGGTACTCAGTTTCTGAAGCTGGAGGTTCCTGGGGGTTCCTGGTACTCAGTTCCTGAAGCTGAGAACCTGGTACTCAGTTTCTGAAGCTGGAGGTTCCTGGGGGTACCTGGTACTCAGTTCCTGAAGGTGGAGGTTCCTGGGGGTTTAGTGTGTCCTAGACTTTCCTTACTGCCAGTTTAGGACTCAATTTTTTTGCATCCATGAATGCCGGGGTCCAGCCCTGGTGGATCCAGGGTAATTCAAAGGGGAGACGGAGTAGGTGTCCTAGGAAAAAACTTATTTAATTAGAAGTATAAAGACAGATTAGAAAGGAATAGTGTAGTAGGAAGATTAGTGGAGAAAAGGAGGCTGAATAACTTGGTTTATGTGGAATACCAATCACCACCTATGTAGGCCACAGGTGTCTTTCCGTTCTCCCAAAGGAGAGGAGGCACTGAGGCCTCCCCGGTCTGATCTTAGAAGCCCAGGCAAAATTAGCAGGCTTGGTGAGTACCCACATACCAGATGGGAATTCAGCCAGAAGGGGAGAGAATGACACGGGGGAATCAGTCTTTCCAGAAACTGATCCAATTTCTTTATTTTTTAGGTTTACTTATATACGTTTTGTTACACATAGAGACAAATGGAAATT
The DNA here is from genome assembly GCF_032405125.1 of Capricornis sumatraensis. Classification (NCBI taxonomy): domain Eukaryota; kingdom Metazoa; phylum Chordata; class Mammalia; order Artiodactyla; family Bovidae; genus Capricornis; species Capricornis sumatraensis. The sequence continues at coordinate 7,028,652 of NC_091069.1, forward strand.
TTAAAGTCACATGGGGGTCAGCAGTCCTGACCTTTATCAAAATCAGGTGCTTCACATAAATGTATAAAAAAAGGCCTTAGGGGTTTTGCATCATCTTTTGGCCATGAGGCCTGCTGACATTTTATGATCCTTTCTTTCTGATAACCAAAAAACTTATTTTTTCCAAGTATTTTTTCTTAAACCAGGCACCACCCTCTGAAGGTAGCAGATAAAGTTGCATTCCTATAGGGTGAGGGTGTAGTGGGTTACAATCAAGAAAGGAATTTTTTTAACCTAAGGTTAACATGATTAATCTTAAAGGTTAATACTTATTTCTCCTATATGCTAGTTATATTCATTATAAGGGCAGGGAATATGGAGATTTAGCAGCAAACATCAGCCCAACAAATGAAAATCCTTCACCAATATTCCCCTTAAGATCTATTTAGTCTTAAGATAGTGATAAAGTTACATTTTTGCATAGCAAGGACACAGTGATTTATAACAAAGTACAGTGATCTATAACAAAAGAGAAAATTCATTAACTCAAAAAGTCTAGTACTGCTAACATCAAAAACTACTATATTTCCTTTTCTATATTCCAAATACATTGATTAATATATTCCCAGGTGCCTAAGGATATGGAGGACTGGTGGCAATCATTGATTCAACAATGAGAAAAGCCCTATGCTAATTAAGACTTTCAAAATACTCCAAACTCTCTGTGCTGTTTATGGTTGAGAGGTAGTAAACAATCATGTAAACACAGGAGTATGGATAATCCTGTCACACAAGCTAGTTTGCCAGCAGAGAGGTTTGACCTGAGACACCCTTGTCACACCTAGGGCAGGGAATTAGCAGTAATTATTGGCACAATAAATGAAAAACCCTTCACCAATATAATTCCTAACCAACCCACTATACTAATAATTTCTAACTTCCCAAAAGAATCTGCCTTTAGTAAGCCTAAAACATCTCGTGCCTCTCACGATTGGGAGGCTGTAAACAATCACATGTGGCCAGACGAACCTGTACAAGCGGCTAGATAACCTTCAGAGGAGTTCGTAAGTTGAAACACTCTTGTCACGCCCAGGAATCTTTATTGACTTGGAGCTGTAAGTTAACTCCTTCTCTGAGAGGTAGTGGGGGTCAGCCCCCCATAAAGTCAGAGGTATAGGTGAGAGCATGAAACAATAAAGTGGGTAGACTCTGGTTTTGGGGGTAGATGCTCGGGAACGGGGGGTTTCCTAAGGCTTGATCTGCCTTTGCGTATGCCGAAGCCTCCCTCCTCGTGACCTTTGCCATGGGCGGAGTTCCTCACGCTGGCTCCCGGCACAAGAAGTCCATTCTCACTCATCAGGCTGCTTTCCAATTTCAAAATTATCCTTTTTTTTTTTTTTAAATCATTCCTTTTCTGCTCCTTTTTGAAAATTTCAGGAGGGATCAGGGATAAAGGCCTGTGTTTAATCTACTGTCTATAGTGCTTGCTTTGGCAGCACTTATATTAATCTGCTGTCTATAGCAGGAACCCTGGCTATTCTTTTTTCATTATATTAATTCTTTTTCATATTTCCCAAAACATTTTAGTCATTGCAATCACAGCTATTCTCTGGTCTCTATCTCCTGGATCTATCATCTGAGATTCAGTGAGATGGGCGGGGGTCGGTGAGGGGAGTGGGGCAAGAATATCATTGGTTTTCCCACTGACTATCTCACGACTGCTTTTGTTTTGTAATTTTGTCTTTGTGAGCTCATCTGCAGGAACCTTTGTCTGTGGGAACCCTGAGCAGCCTGAGTTGAGGTCATGACCCTCTGGGAGTGTTTGCATTTGTTTCTGCCCAGTGCCCACAGGCATCTCCAGCCAGGGACCCCTTTTTGTATTAGCTTCTTGCTTTCAGAGTCTCCTGAACACAAGGGAAGCAGGGTAGTGTAAATTTAAATCCCAACCCCCTTGAGGCTCCGTCTATGATTACAAATTCCCAGAGCCCTGGCTGTAGCAATGAGCTGACTCGTGATCTGTCTGAGCAGAGAGTGGACAATTTTTTTTAAATCCTTGCCCACCTTTTCACCAAGAATATAACTCTGAAGAGTCTGGCTTGGAGGTAGGTCTCATTTACAACTCCTGGCTTTGTGAAGCCCAAAGTCTTATTTCTTGTCCCCACAGGGGCTGTAAAACCCAATCCCAGGTTGCCGAGTTCCACAGCCCCCTCCCTGCCTGTACCCGCCCAACACAGCACCAACACTAGCCCTCATGATTCCTGCTCTGGTTTTCAGCTCTGTCTTTGTTTTTATCCCTGGGGAGTTCCCTTCTTTTCTTGCAAGCTCAACCATGCATTTAAAAGGACGTTTGTTATATTTTAGCCACCGTTTCGGAGTCCCGCTTTGTAGCAGGATGGTTTTCTGCTGTGTAACTCACAATTCTGCTTGGAAATAAAAGTCCTGTGTTTTTGGTGTTTCCCTCCACCCGCCCCCCGCCACTCCCACCCTGGCCCTGCCCCACTGGTTTCTACTGTCTTTTGCATCTCTGTATTCCCCACAGCAGAGCATCAAGAGAGGCTCAGTGGACAGTGAATAAAGGGAGCTGAATTGCCAGGATTGGTGTCCTAGTCACCTAATTGGCAATTTTGCAAAAGGCACAGCAAAGCCGAGTCAGTTTCTCTGGCAGTCCTGCTGTTTGGAGCAGGAGTCTCAGAGAACATTCAAGACCCATCCTGGGCTGGACTCAACATACCTATGGGTACTGTCTGATGTCCAGCCAGCCCTCCTAGACATCCTGACTGCCAGCCACACACCTGATCACAAGCTGGGTCTCATCCTTCTTTGAACTTTGTGTTCCCAGTCCCTTGCCCAGGCTGGGTGCCCACAAGGAGTCTCTGCAGCTTTGCCTGCAGAGCTTCGTAGGGGCTGTTTGCTTGCTTGACCAGCCTCATCCACCAGGCTCACACTCCCTGGAGGAGGCCGGCTGCTTTCCTCACTGTGTCTTCAGCATCTTCACGGTAACAGCGTAAACAACCGAAGCCGCTCCATAAATGTGTGTCTAATGCGTGAACGAGTGAGCCGGCATTCCCAGAGAACCAGAGTTTGGATTTTACAAAATTAAAGCAGCTGTTACAGCCTGGGGGCTGTAACATCCTGAGGGAAGAGGGAAGAGGGACTCCTCCCCCCAGCCCCTCCCCTCCCTTTCTCCTGGGTGGGTGGGGCTCCCCGTCCAAGTTTGGGAAGACAAGGGGAACTGGCTGTCTGTCTCCCCAGATCTGTGGCCTCCAGCAGCTTTGTCTCTGTGGGTACCTTGGCTGCCAAGATACATGGACGAGAGGAAGGTCGTGGTGACCGCCCCCACCCCACAATTAGTTTACAAAGCACTTTCCCTCTGATGAAGACACACTGGGAAGGGATTCTGCAAGTATGTGTGTGGGGGGCAGGGAGACTTGGAATTGGAGTCAGGATGGGGGTATCAGGGCTGCACTATCCAGTGGCCATGAGCCAGGTGCCACCACTGAGTGAACACTTGAGATGTGGCTGTTCTGAACCTAGAGGTGCCTGAAGTGTAAGATACACACCAGGGTTCACAGACTTGGTATGAAAAAATAAAAGTAAACATCTCATTAAGAATTTAAAATATTCATGACATGTCAAAATGATAATATTTTGGATGTATTAGGTTAAACACAAATATTATTATTAGAATGAATTCCACCAGCTTCTTTTGACTTTGTTTTAATGAAGCTATCAGAACAGTTCAAATTACCCACATGAGTTGTGTTTGTGGCTGGCATCTCATTTCTGTTGGAGGCACTGGTCTAGAGCAGGGGCCACGTGATTTGCAAGCAGACTTTCCTCCACTCACAGCCCTGGGCACCAAACATGGGCCCCAGGACAGACAGGTGTATCTGCAGGCTCCTGGTCTGGTCTCTGCTGCAACATCTATGAATGGCCTGACCTTCTCTGGGACAAGACCTGATTTCCTCATCTGAAAATGGCACAGTTTTGCCCACAGGGGAACGAAATGGTGTTGAGGATTCAGGAATCAGACACAGCTCTTCTCAGTGGCCCATGCATGTCCTCATCATAATGACCACTGGGCTATAGCAACACAAGAGCGGGCCTTGCCTGCTATAGGCTGAATGAATGAATGAGTGCCTGTTCAACCCCACTGAACCTTTGGCTGATCCATGAAATAGTTTCCTGTGGCTGTGAAGACCTTCTTGATCCGGCTTCCACCTTCACGTGTATATGATATTCATGAGATGCCCAGTTGTGGGTGCGACCAGATTTTGAGAACTGCCGCTGCCTTATTTTGGGATCCTCTGAGAGCAGAGCTTGAGTTAAGGACTTGGGGGTGACCCCAAGAGGCAGGAGAGCAAGGAATAGAAGGAGGAGGAGCGATGGGGGGTGTCCTTCTCTCCTTTGGGTGAGAGAAGACTGGTTTCCACTAGGAACTCTAGAAGTATACAGAATGCCTCCCAGAATTGTTTTCTGGAAGATGGAGGGGGCATCCATCCACTGGCTTCTTTTTCCATTGCAGAAAATTGCTCAGAGGATCTTTACCACCCACTCCTGAGCTGTCTAGTGGCTTTGGGAGGCCTTGGGAGAAGCTTGGAGGCAGAAAAGCTCCTGCTTAAGGTGGCACCAGTTACACTGAGTCAGGACAGTCCATCTCATTGCAGCTGAAATCAGAGGGGAGATCAGGGGGTGTAAAGGGTCAGAGAAGTATCTGCTATAGTCCCTGAAGTCTAGAAGACACCGAAAAGAGTCCATATTTGTTGCAACAAATAGACAAAGTTAGTAGCTCAACTTAAGGTCTGTGTTTTGACAGAATGGGCTATGGCTTACGGGCAATTTTTGGAAAGTGATCTGAAACCTTATTCTTTTGTTCATGCATGGCATGCATTCATTCAAACATCAGTCAATAGTTATTGGACACTGATTCTGGGTCAGGCCCTTGCCCACCCCGGAAAGGGCAGCAGAATGAAAGAGAGGGGTAAGGATGTCATTGTACCAACAAAGGGGAATCTTTCCTAATTTATAAATTGTTATTTGCAAACTTCAGTTTTTTAGTCTTATTGGTAACAAGGGATTAATGCTGAAGGTTACCTATTGTTGGGTGACAGTTCAACCCGAAGCCCCTGAAGAGGATTTGGCCTCTTCCTTGGGTCAAGGAAGACTTATAAATGAATTTACCCACCCATGCTGCCTTCCTGAGGTCACTCAGCCTGCAGCCCCTGAGCACCCACTTGGTGCCAGGCTCTGTGCAGTTTCCAGGAGTGCAGTGGCAAATGAGACAAAGCCCTGCCCTTAAAAGCTCACAGTCTGGAGAGGGAGATGGTAGCACCCTGGCAGAGTCTGGAGGCAGGCACCAAGCCCTGGGAAGGGAGAGAGAGGGCTGTGTCCTGCTGGGTCTTGGAAAGCTTTCTGGAGGAGGTGCAATCAGATATTCACCCCAAGGCCTCTGGGCCCCAGATGTGAGCTTCTGGCACAGACCAGACCTGGCTGAACCCCATAACTGGCTGCTTGGCAGAGGACATTGGCAAACCCAGGCTTGCTCTGGGCCATTTGCATATCATTTGCATCGATCTGCATATGTGGTGGCACAGCCTGGTCTCTTATGCATTTAAATTGCAAGTTATTTGTCTCTCTTTGAAAGCTCTCATTTTTTTTTTCCCCAAGGGTGGGCTGGCTCCATTTCCCCTCCTTGCCCTTATAATGCAAGACTTTGTTGAGTTTGCCAAGCACGGTGCAAAGCTGTAGATCTTGGGTTTCGATATATGTTATTCTGGCTTTCAGAATACTTTGTTATTTTCAAGGGATCCATGACAGCTTGGTGCAAAAGAGAGTGTTGAGCATGTGTACCCCATGTCCAGATGGGGAAACTGAAGCAGAGAGTGATTAAAGTGAGATGCCCAACCTCATCACTTCCCATGTTGGAGGCAAGACCATGGGTAGGGGTGAAGTCACTTGATTTCTGATTCCCCGTTGAGAGGGCTTTTGGAGGTTAATTCTTTGTACAGATGGTGGAAGCTCTGCCTGAAGACAATGAGTCCCTCTGTCAAGGTGGTGGTTTTGGCTGCTGTGTCACTGACATATGCCCCTTTAGAGGGGGACCTGCCCCATAAATACCGAGTGCACTGATATCTCCTTATCTGAGTTGCTGTTTAAGCCTGGTGAGTATCACCCAACCCAGCCCTTCTCATTTAACCAGGACTTGACTTAGCCCAGATATGAGTTAACAGGAGTCTTTGTTGGTCTTCTAACTGGGGACTTTGCCACCGAGGAGGCACAGTTAGGGCTTTCTCAGAGGATGAAGGTCTCTCCCTGCACTTAGAAGATGTGCCTCTGACATTACTATGAAATCAAACTTGAAGACATCAGCTTGTATCTTAAACTATGTCGACAGAGTAAGGACTTCCTCAAGGTCAACACTGGACCTGACTAATTATCATATCATTGGGATATTTACTCGTAAGACTAGAACTATGTAATTCACTGCTAATAACAGCTCCTATCTATCGAGCACTTTGCCATGTACAGATATGGGGCTGGGTTTTTAGCTCAGGTTACTTTCATTGCTCATCCTGAAGACAGGGACTGTTTTTCCTGTTATACAAGTGAGGCCACCGAGGCTCACTGAGATGAAGAACTTTGTTCAAGGTCACACAGCAAGTATCAGGGTCAAGACTCAACAATAGAGATGGCTGGCTCCAGACCTCAACACAATGACCTACATTTTCCACTAAACCATATTGCTTCCAATGTCAAGTCTAAAATTAGACCTAACGCGAGCACTAAATTAAGTCTTACGCAACATGATGTAGTTTGTAAAGCATAGACTTGCTGGCAGTGGAGGAGTAGTTTATATCAGATTAACTTTCTGCTGGTAACAATTATAAAATCTGTACAGAAATATATAGAACAGATTTGTTTGGAACTACTGGAGAGCGACCAAAACCAGACAAACTAGAGGAGATATGACCCTTGAAACAAAGAAACTCGACTGGTGAGAAACGCATTCATCTGGATTTTCCCCTGAGAGTGTTTCCTAGTTTATGTAGTACATGAAGGGGCAGGACTCAAAGAGAAAGCAGAGAAGCCTTATTGACTGAGAAGTAAGAAGTTGGGAGTTCGGGGCCTGCCGAGCAGCTGGAAATTGAAAGAGAAAAAAGATCTCAGAAAACAGAGCTACAGAGAGAGAAAACTCCGCTCAGATTCTGGGCTGGCTCTGCCGTGGGGCGTGACTCCAAGGAGTCCAAGCGAAAACACAGCTGGAGGGCTGAAAAAGCTGAGCAGAGATATTTGCAGCTGCTTGGCATTAGGGATACAGATTTTCTAGTTCAAATCTCGCCAAGTTAGAGTGGCTTGGTAAATACACCAAGCTTTTCACTGAGATCCTGGGGGACCATTACTTAGGAGTAAGGACCAGAATAAACCTGATCTAACAAAGTTTAAAACCAGGACTTCACAAGACCAAGGTGAATGGCCAACAATTAAACAGAAACAGTATACAAAATTCTTCAGAGGAAGATAACACAATCCAGAAGCTCTACAGTGTATTATCACAATGTCCAGAATAAAATTAAAAATTACAAGATATGGAAAGAAACAGGAACATGTGACACATAGACAAGATCAATAAAAAAAGAATCAGTGAGTTTAAAAACAGGTCAATAGAAATTATCGCCACTGAAACACAGATTAAAAAATGATGGATGGAAAAAGTGAACAGAGCCTCAATAATCTATAGGACAACATCAAGCAGTCTTAACATATACATGTAACTGGAGTCCAAGAGGCGGAAGAGAGATAATGGAGCAAAAAGAAAATTTTTTTTTAATGAAATATTGGCTGAGAATGTTCTGTGGGTTTGGAAAAGCAATCAACCTGCAGATCCAGGATATTCAGTGAACCCTAACCAGGATAAATACAAGGAAAATCATATTCAGGCACATCATGGTCAGACTGCCAAAAACTAAAGATCAAGAGAAAATCTGGAATACAGCTGTAAAAATACATACAATAATTATGTATAGGAAAACAATAATGCAGAAGACAACAGACTTCTCATTAAAATAATGCAACTCAGAAGACAATAGAACAATTGACAACAAATGAGATTAAAATCTGTCAACTTAGAAAGCTATCAGTGAAAATATATTTCAAAATGGAAAAATAAAAACATTCCTGAATGTATAAAACAAAGAATTTGTTTCCAGTAGATCTGCATTATAAGAAATGCTAAAGAAAAGTATTTAGGCTTAAGGAAAATGATGCCAGAATTGCAGAAAATGTACAAGGAAATTTTTATAGGAAAAAATAGCACCAGGAATGGTGAATATGTGAATAGAAACAAAAGACCATTTTCCTTTTGTTAACATCTTTAAAAATTAATTGAGTCCTTAAAGCAAAAATGACAGTGTGTTCTGGAATTTATATCGCCTATAAAAGTGAAATATATGGGAACTTCCCTGGCAGTGCAGTGGGTAAGAATCCGCTTGCCAATTCAGGGGATATAGGTTTAATCCCTGGTCCGGGAAGATTCCACATGCTGCGGAGCAGCTAAGCCCATGTACCATGACTGCTGAACCCACACTCTAGAGCCCGCGAGGCACAAATACCAAGTCCAAGTGCTGCAACGACTGAAGCCTGAACACCTAGAGCCCACGCTCTTCAACAAGAGAAACCACCTCATGGAGAAGCGTATGCACCAGACGGGCTTCCCTGATGGCTCGGATGGTCAGGAATCCACCTGCAATGCAGGAGACCTGGGTTTGATCAATGCAGGGGATTCTGGGTCAGGAAGATCCCCACCCACATCAGAATTCTTACCAGGAGAATCCCATGGACAGAGAAGCCTAGCAGGCTACAGTCCATGGGATCAGAAAGAGTCAGACACGACTGAGTGACTAACACTTTCATTCACTGCAACCAAGAGTAATCACCCCTCACAATGACTAGAGAAACCCTGCATGCAGCAACAAAGACCCAGTGCAACCAAAAATAAAATTTTTTTAAAAAGTAAAGTGAGCATAATAGCACAAAGGACAGGAGAATATCAAGTAGAATTCAATTTCTATAAAGTTCGTACAGAATACATGAAGAAGGGCATTATTACGGGCAGGTAGACTGTGATAACTTAAGAATGCACATTATAATCCCTGTGAGAGCAGCCCAAACTATAAACAGGTAGAACTAAAAAAGCGAAAGACAAAATGGAATGTTTATAAATACTTGCTTAACCCAACAGAAGGCAGTCAAAGAGGAACAAAGGAACAAAGAAGAAAGGGGACAGACAGGTATCAGATAGCAGGATGACAATCATAAACCCGCCTGCAATAATAAGTGCATTAAATGTAAAAGGGCTAGACTCTCCAGCTGAAAGGCAGATGCTGTCAGACTTGATCTGTAAAATGGTCATGTCTGAGTTATTGTTGTATACGTAAAATTAACTGAGGTTGTGCACCAAAGCTCTGAGCAGAGCGCCTGGCCCATGGTGGGTGCTTCTTAAGTGAAAACTCTCAACTTATTTTACAGTCCCTTTCCTGGAAGCCTGTCAGTGAACTTCCCATGGGGAGGCGCCAGTCAGCCATTCACATAGCATCGTGCCCAGCTGAACATTCATCCAGCCAGACTTTGCTGAGCAACAGCTGTATACCAGACAGTCAGGACCCTTCTCATTGGCGTATAGGTTACTTGTCTGCTTTTCAGGAGCAAGAAATAACCCTCCTTCTTTACCTGCCTCAAAGGAGGGAGGTAGGAAGGGGTTAAGGTACAAACAAATGGATCCTCAACCCAGGACTGGAGCTTAGCTTTCCCAAGGCTGCCTGGGGCCAATAGACTATGGTCTCTGTGGCTGCCTCACGCTGCCCAGTACCCTCCCCTTCCCTGGAAGCCTGTGCCAAAGTCTCCACCAATTTCCAGTTCCCCAGGGCTGCAGATAAGACCTCTTTCCCCAAGGGAGCTCTTGTTCTCTAGCTTGGAAAGCCATCCCCTTTCTTATTCCTGGTGTCAGGTTCCCACCAGTCAAGCCCAAGCACCTGGGTTACCACTTGCAAGTTGACTCAGGCTCAAACCCGCAGCTCCTGCAGCCCCTGCATTGCAGGTGGACTCTTTACCATTGAGTCACTGGGGAAGCCCTTATCCATCCTTAAAGCTGACCAATTATCCACTAGATTGTCTGTTCTACAACTGTAGGATATTTGGATTCATTCTATGCAAGGCTATTATGCAAATAGTGCTGCTATGAAGATGTCCCACCACATCTTCTGGAGAACACACAGACGCAGGCCTTGGAGTGGAAGTGTGGGTCAGAGAGTAGGATGCACCCAACTGGAGCAGACCTCACCCAGGCTTCCCACCGTGGTTGTAGCAATTCACATGTCCGCCAGCTGGGTGCGAGTTCCAGCTGCTCCTTGCGCTTACCAACACTTGCCATTGTCAGTCTTCTTCACTTTAACTTTTCTTGTGTCTGACGTGGTAATTCACTGTCTTCTTAATTTGTGTTTCTTCTTGATGAGTCGTGGAGCTGGGCACTTTATCATGCATTTGCTGGTTATCTGGCTATTCATTTGTGAAGTACTTTAATTCATTGCTTCCATTTTATTTTCTTGAGTTGTCTGCCCCTTTCTTCTTGGATTATAAAACCAATCTGCTCTGTCCCACAGACTCAGAGCCTTAGGAGTCGGGCCATAGTTGCACTGTAGGTGGTGACAGAGTTTCAAAAAAAAGATATGTCCCATGAAATGAATCCAATTTGATTTTGTATTTGCCTGACCAATTTGTCTTGGTTTTATGGCTCTAAGAGCTATAAGGAAGACTTCCCCGGTGGTCTAGCGGTGAAGAATCCACCTGCCAGCGCAGGTTCAACCTCTGGTCCAGGAAGATGCCACATGCCTAAGCAACACAGAGCCTGTGCTGTGCAACCAGAGAAGCCACCAGAATGAGAAGCCTGTGCATCGCAACCGGAGAGCACCCCCCCACTCACCGCAACTAGAGAAAGCCTGCATGCAGCAACAAAGACCTAGCACAGACAGAAATAAATAACAAAGCCATTTTCAAAAAGAGCTATAAGGACCTTATGCTTCATTTAATGCTTGGACCTGCCTCAATAACACCATGGTAAAAAATATAAGGCAACAAGGAGGACCCATGAGGTCTCCTCTCCTCTTGGTAACCAGGAGGAGATTTTCAAAACACAAATCCAACACAAAAAATCCAAATCCAAAACACAAATCCCTTGCTTAATGCAGCTCACAGGATCCCTTCTGTCTGGGATGGGGACGAGGCTCCTCAGCCTGGCTCCCCTCATCTCGGCTCACCTGTGTCACCCACTGAAGCTGCTGATCTTTCCTGGAGCATGATCTGTCACTCCAGACCTTTGCTCTGCACAGGCCTGCAGCTCTTGCCACTCCTGTTGTGGAGGAGCCTCTACCCTTGGCCACCTTCCCCCTTCTTTGCTTAGAGTTGATTCCTTGCTCAGACCTCAGCTCAGTAGTCACTTCTCAGGGAAGCCCTCGCCATGGCCCTGAAACATGCCAACCCAGCTGCTGCTTTCCTTCTTTGCGTGATCTCATTTGCTATTTTGTCTTTCTTTGTGGCTTTCTTCCCTCCTAGACTGCAGGTTCCACAAAGGCAGGGACAGCATTGCCCTCCCACCCACTACCTTTTATTCTCCAGTGCTTGGCAGTTGGTTAGTGCTCAATGCATGTTTGTTGAGTGACTTAATGACCTCTCACTGCACTGATGCTAAAAGGCAGGGAGGGCCCAAGGCAGGCCTGGGGCCCTGCTCTTCTCAGCCAATCACACAAACGTCAAGGAGAGTCCCCTGGGCACCAGCATAGGGGCCAGGCTCACTTCTTTACAGGCCTGGAAGACCCCTGAGGATAATCCAGTCCAGTTCGTTTGTGCTTCAAATGAGGAAACTAGGAACCAAAAAGAGGACAGGGATTGTCTAGAGTCACACGGTGCGGCGGAAGATTGGCTGACTCTGGGAGCCATAGGGCCAGACACTCAGCATTCTCCACTGGCCCACACTCTCTTGGAGAGGAAGACCAAGGCTGGTGGGCTCACGGTTTCCGTAATCCTGACTGGGAGCCTCAGCGTGGCTGTGATTCCCAGCTGGTTGCAGACAGGAGACAGATGACAAAGGCCTTCCTTGTCCTCCTCTAGGGCCTGTCTAGATTCCCACGGGGTAGTATTGAATTCCTGTCTAGGCAAAAGTGAGAAACAACAGGAACATTCTGGAATAAAGATTGCCGGCAACTGGGGACCCTGAGAGAGAGGCAGAAAGGACAATTCAGAGCTGAGGAAAGAAGGAATTGCAGAGGTTCGTGGAATCCTTTCGGGGGCAGAGGTAGATGATGTTTTTTTGTTTGGGGGGGCTGTGCCACACGAGGGATCCAAGTTCCCTGACCAGGGACCACCCCTGGGCCCTCAGCTGTGAGGGCCTAACCGCTGGACCTGCAGGGAATTCTCCAGATGACATTTTTTAAATTGACGTCTCTATTGAGATGGTTGTAGCTGGACGTGCAGTTGTGGGAAGTAGTATAGAGAGACCCCCCTGTGCCCTTCACCCAGCTTCCCCCAATGGAAGCATCGAGCAGAACAATAGCGACAGTATCATGGCTGGGATGCGGATGTTGACACAGCCTCCCAGTCTTACTCGATTCCCCAGTTTCCTTTACATGCTTTTGTGTGTGTTTCTAGTTCTATACAATTTCATCACAGGTTTGTGGATCCTCCATCTCAGGCAGGATGCAGGACGTTTCCATCGGCACAAGGATCCCTCCTGGGGCTCTTTCGTAAGCACGCCCCCACTCCACCTCCATCCAGCGTGTCCCTAGTCTGTCTTCCATCACGCTATCATTGTGTGACTTCAAATATGCTATCTGAAGGGAATCGTAGAGGATGTAACCTTTTGGGGAACTGGTTTTCCTCCTGGGCAGATGCCACTTTCTGAGCCAGCATCCTGTCTGCAGGACCTTGGAGCCCCAGGGGATGGGTTCTGTTCCTCCCACTTTCCAGCTGAGCAAACTGAGCTCTTGAAACTCCAGAGCCAGCGCTCTCGGCGGCCATGGCAGGGAGCTTGTCCTCCAGGAGAGGAGGAGGAGGTGGGCTGCGGGTCCCCTGCCCCCTCCTTTTGCCCTGCTGTGACCCGGCCCATCCTCTGCTGCCCCGTCTGGGGACGGTCTCTGTCCCCACTCAGTCCCCAGGGCTGTCTCTTTCCTCCACTGAGAGGCAGGGACTGTGGATCCCGCTTGGCCACTGAGAAGCCGTGTGACTTGCACGGTGGCCTCATCCTCTAAACCTCAGGCTCCCCGCCCAGGGAAAAGGGAGAGGCGGGGGAAGGTTCGCACCCCGCAAATCCAAGAAGATGCAATGAGGCAACGTGTGAGGAGCAGTCAGCAAAGTGCCAGGCGCAGAGTGAGCCCCCAGCGCACAGCCGCCCGCCGCCCCATTTGGCAATGAATTATGTATGGCCTTCTGGCAGCCCTGTTCAATGGGGCTGTGTGCCTTCTCCAAGCTTCTCCCAGGCCTCTCTCTCCAGTGAGGGGCGTAGGCTCCCCCAGGGGGCCGGGCAGCCTTCTTTGTCTCTCCAGCAAGAACCTGTTCTGCTTCTGGCAGCTGATGCCTCAGTCCCCAGGATGCTCATTTCAGAGGCTGGAGAACCAAGGACTAGGATCAGCTCAGGAACATAGTAATGATGCTAATAATAATATTCATAATAGTGGGACTTCCCTGGTGGTGGAGTGGTTAAGAATCCACCTGCTAATGCAGGGGAGATGGGTTCGATCCCTGGTCCAGGAAGATCCCGCATGCTATGGGGCAACTAAAAAATAAATAATTAAAGCACATGAATAATAACAAGGGTGGTGGTACAGGGCTGGGCCTCACTGAGGCTTTTCGATGCACAAGGCACATTTAACAGACTGTCGCTCATTCAACAGAAATCAGAGTGCCCATCTGTGCCAGCTCTTTCCTAAGTGCTGGGGCAAAGTGGGTGACAGCACAGAGTCCTGACTACACGGAGCTTGGAATCTACTGCAGGAGGGCAGGCAATTAACAAAGGAGTAATTGATTAAGTGATACGTCAGATGATAGAGGTTGGGAAGGAAGACAAAGGAGAACAGAGGGGCGGGGGAGACGGGGATAGACAGGGCAAGTCTTGCTGGGGCAAGTCCTGAAGGAAGTGAGAGAGCGATCTCTTGAGATGTCTAGGGATGAATATTCCAGAAAGGAGCAGCACGTGCCCCAAAGGGCTCGGGGCAGGCCAAGAACCTGTGTCTCCTGCGGGCTGGCCGGTATCATGGGACACATCAAATTCTCAGGGCAACCCTGTGAGCCTAGAACAGCCACTGCTCCATGTTACAGATGAGAAAACTGAGCTTCAGAGAGGATTTATATCTTTGTTCATAGGCTTTGCTGCAGACCTGTTAACACATCTGATTACAGGGGCTGCCCCACACTTCACTGGGGGTATTAGGAGATATGGGGTCTACGTGTAATCCTTTCCTCCTACAACTGGGAAAATTCTGAGTTCTGAACCTATGTAGCCAGGGATTTGGAGTCCAGGATGGTGGGCCTTTGTGGACTTAGCTGCTACTGTTCCCAGACCATCCCTGCTGGCCTTGTATCACCTGCTGGTTCCTATTTTTCTCCTTTTCCAGTCTGAACTCCCAGCATCAGATCCACAGTCCAGCGTTTCAGGATAGAGGCCAGAGGTGCGTGCTCTGCACCCATGACTCCCGACGAGGTCCAGGCTACGCCTTCCAAGTAAAGTCCAGAGAAGCCGCCACTCAGCTGCACTGGTCCAAGGCAGGCCCAGAGTTGGCGGGCCGGGAGCTCATCGATGCGCCTGCCGGTGTTGGCCCCCCCCCGGCAGCCGAGAGAGGTGATCAGGCCTGGATGCGCTGTCTGACGTTTCTGTCGATGGCCTGGGTGAGGACTGAATGGTGAGTGTCCTCCTTCCATCTCTAGCTGGGTGTGGAAGGTGTGAACAGCCCATGGGGAGGGAGTCGGTGCAGAATCAAAATGACTCTGCAGAAGGGAAGAGCAGCTGAAGATGAGGACCGACCTGCTGGAGAAGGAAAATCCACGCAGCAGCGGCCTCCTCCTGGCCTCTTCCCCAGCCTCTCTGCCTCTAGGTTTGCCCCTTTGATCCGTCCTGCCAAGGTTCTAGATGAATCTTCCCAGTTAATCCTCCAAACCTTGATTATGAAGGCTGCTCAGTACCTGGCCCCACTGTCTCCCTCCCAGACACACACCTGGCTCCCCCACCTCCACGCCTTCATCTTTGTTGTGTCCTCATCTGGAACAGCATTGAAGGCGAACTCACAGGCCAGTCCCCGATATCACAGGAGGCCAGCTTTCTAAAACTCCTTAGGCCTCTGCCTCATTTACTCAGCTTGCCCATTCCACATCTTCCTGGTTATCCCAGCGCTGCTTGCCCAGACTCCTAAAGTCTCCTAACTGGCCTCCCAGCCTTGGGTTCTGTCCCAGTGCCCAGTGGCCTGGCTGTTGAGGCCCTTCCTAATCGCAGCTGCAGCCTTATGGCTCACCTGGCTCCTTCCTTGACTTCCTTGCATCTGTTCAGTCCAACAAAGCTGCTTAGAGATCTTGGGTTCTCTGGGATAACGCTGGACTTCGAGACCTGCTTACGTGTAGGTCCCTCTGCCAGGAGCACCTTTCCCTCCCCCTTAACCTGACCAACTATTTATTTATTTGGCTTCTCCGGATCTCAGTTGCAGCATGTGGGATCTAGTTCCCTGACCAAGGACCGAACCTGGGCCCTCTGCATTGGGAGCACAGTCTTAGCCACTGGATCACCAGGGAAGTCACTTAGCCTGGCCAACTCTGACTCATTCTCCTAGACAGTGTTGATTCAACCTCCTCCAGGAAGCCTTCTTGGATTCAGGGTCCCTCCTCTTGTCTCCCAGAGGTCCTGCATCACTCGCGTCATCATACTTTCCTCTCCACACTGAAAGTGACTGTTTGCCAGGTCCCTCTGTCATGAGGACAGAGTCCCACACTGTCTTCTCCAGCCTGGCTGGGGCTCATGAAGGCCCAGAAAGAAGTGGGAAATGAAATAGCAACACTTATTGAGCTCCTGCTCCAGGCCAAGCTTTTCATGTGCAGCTCAGGGATTACTGGGCCTTCCTAACAGAGTTAGGTCACCATCTGGCCACACCCAGCAGTCCTGGGCTATTCTCCTTTAATGCATATAATGGGCATAACCCTGGATCCTATCCTCACTGTTGTGAGGATAAAGGACACAGCACATGTTTGCAGCCTCAGGTATTCAGTAAGCATTTAATACTCCTATTGCTATTCATTGTTGGGGCTCTGGAGCCATCCTCTGAGGCTTCAAATCCAGGCTTCTCCAATTCCTTGGCTTTGTTATTTGGGGAAGTAACTTAACCTCTCTGGACCTCAGTTTCCTCATCTGTAAAATGGGACAAAGTACAGTCTTGTTTTCACTCTTTCTTATAGGGCTGCTGAGAAAATGAAATAAATGAGTATGCACGCAGACTCTGTATGATGCTTGCCTCAGGGAGGGTATGCTCAGTTCTCCAGTCATGTCCAATTCTTTGAGACCCCATGGACTGTAGCCCGCCAGGCTCCTCTGTTCGTGGAATTTTCCAGGCAAAAATACTGGAGTGGGTTGCTCCACCAGGGGATCTTCCTGACCCAGGGACTGAACCCACGTCTCCTGCTTGGCAGGTGGATTCATAACCACTGAGCCACCCAGAAGGCCCCTGGTGCAGGGAGATGGCCAAGCAAAGGCCAACTGTTATTATTACTGTCTCAGAATCACCACTAGGGTCTCAATTCTGATCCTAGAATTGAGAAGTGAGGAGACTTCAGATTCTGGAAAACCTTCCAGAATGACTGATCGGAGCGGGGGCAGGGACATATCTCAGAACTTGTGAAAATCCACTTCCTACTCCCTGCATTTCCTGAAACCACTCTGTCCCTCACTGATGGCGAGAGCTGCCAGAACGTTCTTCCTTGGACCTCTGGTGACTCTGGGTTCCCATCCAAGCCTGGGTGGAAAGATGAGGAAGGGAGCAGGGTGAATCCCAGAGCTTTCCAGGTTAGCCGAGAATTCAGCAAGGTGAGCCGCCTGGGATCCTGGGGAGGTCCACAGTTAGGAGGGTTGGCTGGACTCGACCTTCTCCAAGGCCTGCCAACTGGAGCCAAATGCAAATCCACTTTTGTTCCCTGGATTTCAGGCCCAGGGACCCAATAGGACGGAAGGGGGAGAAGGAGAGAGAAGTGTAGGGTCTAAGCAGGAGGGAGGCAGGACGGGGACCCTGGGCAGCCAGAAAGAAGGGAAGGGGTGTGGGAACGGCAGGGCATGGGGCAGGGCCGGCAGCGCTGGGAAAGGGAGCCTTGGGGAGGCGCGGGAGAGGGAGGCCTCATACCAGACACTGTCTAGACGCAGCAATTATTGTCAGCTCGGAACACCCAGGCTCTGCCGGCTCAGCTGAAAGGGAGCTTAACAAAGAGCCCAGAGAGGAAGAAAGCGGGGAGAAAAGCGCCCGCGGAGCCGGCTCCTGGCCTGTCGGGCTCTTTCTCTGCCCGGCTAGCCCCCTTTGTGCTCCATCGATGTGAAAGCCAGCTCCGAGATGCCTGATGGGGACCCTGCTCCTCCTGGGCGCAGAGGGCCAGGCCAGGGTCACTGTGTGGGTTTTGGGGAGAGGGAGAAGGATGTCCTGCAGGGGAAATGCATTTTGCACTTGAGTTTATCTATCCGGAGGAGGGCGGTGGGAATGGAATCCCGAATCCCAGGGAGAGAGCAGGCCTGAGAATTTGCACCCTTCCTGTCCTGTAGGTCCAGTTACCAATTCCTCTGAGCCTTTCTCTTCTCACCTGCAACAATACCACCACCCAACCCATGGTGGGACATGGCGGTAAGCCCAATTCTCTTCCACTTTGGAGGCCTGCAACCCATACTGATGGGGAAGCTTCAGGGCTGCAGGTGACCTGGGACAAGCCCCTTTCCTTGCAAAGGGCCTTACCTCCACCATTTCTCTACCTCTGCCATGATTAGGCCCATTTTCCAGATGAAGAAACTGAGGCACAAGAAGCCAGTGCTCACAGCCAGCCAGGCAACGAGTTTGGATGCAAGTTTGTTCCTTCAGCTTCACCTTGACTTTATGATGTGCACACACCCTGGGGAGTTGTGTGCTAATGGTAGGTAGCAGGACTGATGGGAAAGCCACAGATCCATGTGGCCCAAGAGTCTCAAGGTGAGGCCAGAGCTGCAGGTGGTCAGGCCACAGTGCCAGCCACTATCTGGAATCAGGCCTCAGCTGAGCCACTGGACCCTTGTATTAAGGGCAGCCCCAGGCTAAGCAGACCTGCCCTCCCACCCTGGGAGAGGACCAACTGGGACCCACGGTGGGAAGCAGGCGTGGGTGACCCTGGGTCGCTGCAGCAAGGCTTCCTCTGCCCCTGAAGTAGTTGAAAGCATACAGACATTGCCCCCGCCTCAGTCAATAACCCAATAACCCAGCACTACCTGCCCCAGCTCCTTTGGGGAGGGGGTCAGATGCTGCTTCCAGGTTCCACAGTGGTTTCATGTCTCTGTGTGTGTGTGTGTGTGTCCAAGACATCCAGAGCTGTGACTGGTGGCTGGGGTCCTCCAACATTCATCATCCCCCTTGAGCTGGTGGCCTGGTCAGACCACACTCTGGTCCTGGAGGATTCGGAGGTGTCCCCCAAGGCCCGCCTTGAGTGAAGGTTAGGACACTCAGTGCAAGGGACACACGCACAGTTACTCTTACTCACCCACCCTATAGACTGTCCCAGAGGTGTGCTCGTGACACGCCCCAGGCATTCACATCCCCACCTCCAGCCTCGGGGTGTAGGCACCAGCTGTCATAGGCTCATCCCTGCCCCTGCTGGTCACTGCTGATGCCCTCCCCATGTCCAGTGTTGGAACATGCCTTCTTATGCTCCCCACTGACTATAACTTGGTTTCAGACCTCTTTGCCTGCAGTCAAGGCCACCAAGACCAGGCACAGTCCCACTTTCCGGAAGATTCCAGCACATTCCATGGGTCCTCATGTGGTTTCCTCATGTGGCCCTTCTCCTCTCTGTGCCTTCGCTCAGGCTGTTCCTGCAGCCTGTCCCCACCCTGGCCCAACACAAACACCTGACCTCCCGGGAGCCTGCTCCCCTGGCTGCCCTGTCTTAGGGGACAGCCCCAGCCGCCCTCCTTGCAGGAGCCAGAGCCTGGAACTGTTCTGGCACTTCCTTCCTCGGCCTCCTTTTCCCCCACACCATGACACACCAGCTCCTGTGCTCTGGACCTCCCAGTCATGTCCAATGCCAGCCTCCCCTCCGTCTCAGAGGCCACTTCCCCGGGCCAGGCTGCCATCAATCTCCTGGGAACTTGGGACCTCTCCGGTATCCACTTGCGTCCTCTACAGCCCAGGTGAATTTTGCGGATCTGGTTTCCTCTCAGTGTGTGTGTACATGCTCAATCCTCAGTAGTGTCTGACTCTTTGTGACCCCATGGACTGTAGCCCGCCAGGCTTCTCTGACCATGGGATTTTCCAGGCAAGAATACTGGAGTGGGTTTGCCATTTCCTTCTCCAGGGGATCTTCCCAACCCAGGAATAGAACCTACGTCTTTTATGTCCGCTGCATCAGCAAGCAGACTCTTTATACTGTACCACCTGGAAAGCCCTGGTCTCCCCTCTGCTCTGTAAAACTTCTGAAGCTTCCAGCCGCCTCTAGGACAAGGGCTACGGTCCGGCCACCCTGATGCTCTCTCGAGCCCTTGTGCCTTTAGGACCCACAAGCACGCCATCCATGCTGCCTCCACCAGTAACTCTGCCCTTAGTTAAGCCCCTCCAGTCCTCAGGCACCCCTCCTTCCTCCTTGCAGATCCCTCCCAGAATCCCTGCAGAGATCAGCCTCTGGGGACCAGCCCTTCCAGTGCCCCTCACAGTCCCCTGCCAGCCTGCCACCCCCTTGCCATTATTTAATGCATTATTCATAATGGTTTGTGCAGCCTCCGCCTCCCCTGCAGGACCCTGAGCCCCATGTGGGCCGGCTGTGTCTGTCTTGTTTGTCACTGTGTCCCCAGCACCCTCCTCATATGCCCCCTCTGGGTTTGGTGTTTGGCTTGGCTCCACCCTAAGCTGAACCCCTCCCTTGCAGAGCCATATGGGGTTTTCAGGGTGGTCTTCCTTGCCCCCTCCCCAGTGATCACCACCCAAACAAGGGCAAGTCACGGGGCTGCTGTGGGCTGGAGAGCACCCTAGGGCAGGGCTGTGGCTGCCTGGTGCCCCCTACTCTCCAAGCCTCTGTGCCCCGCATAGCCCCGGATTGGGGATACCCAAGAGGGCGCTGCTTTCTGCTCAGGCTTGCTGAAGGCCAGGCTGGGTGGCCTGGGGTGGGTCCCATAAAAGCACCCCTGCCCTCAGCCAGGGGCTTGGGAGAGGAACCAGAGGGGTTCAGGAGGGGCATGACATGCCCCCTCCACATCCAGTCCCCTCCCAGAGACCCCCGGCTGGCTTCCCCCACTCCCACTGGCCCTGCCTCTGGCTGCAGTCCCTCCCTGAGCGTCCCCCCTGCCTGTCCCCTCCCAGCTCTGCCTTCCCTGGCCCCTGTCTCCTGCTCACCTTCCCTTTCCCTGCCCTCCCCTCTTCCCCATCTTCTCTCCTCTGCCATCCTCTCCTCTTTTCTCTGAGTCCTTCTCCCTCGCCTCTTTCCTTTCTTCTTCCTGGGTTAAAAATAATCAACTTTCTGGGAAGCAGCAGCTCCTGCTGTGCCGCCCTCCCCACACTTGGGAGCCCCTGAGAATAGCTTTCTGCGGTTCTCAGCTCGAGCCCCTCCTCTCTCCCACCGCCCCCCCACCTCCTCCCCGCGAGCTGACTAATAAGCCTGGGCCTCAGCAGCAGAGCCAGCTTCTCGGCTAGAAAGGCTTTAACCGCTTCGTGCCCAGAACCGGCGCGCGGGCCCCCAGCAGGCCAGCTGGGAAGGGGTGCCCGGGTCGCGGACAGCCCCCGAAGCCCGCCGAGCTCTGAGCTGCACGTAGTAGATGCTCGATTAATTTTGGTGGCTCAATGAACTTTGACCTGTGACCACTAGACTGGCCCGTCCAGCTGCTTTTGCAGCTAACTTGGGACCTTGGGGGCAGCGAAGAGACGTCGCAGACACCCCAGGGATAGGGAGGGGACGATGCTCTGGGGCCCGCATGGAGGGGGTGACGGGCTGGCGAGGCTCCTTCCGCTTGCCCGGGAGAACTCCTTGCCCCAGTTCGCTGTACATTGCCTAGGCAGGGCCAGGGTCGTGGCCGCTATACGGTGGACCAAGGGCGGGGAGGGGCTGAAAACCGTTCTGGGATCCAAGAATGTTCACCAGCTAGTCGCGTCTTCAGCGATCTTCTTGCAAGAGGGGAAACTGAGTCTCAAAGGAGGCAGGACCTCTCTCCAGGTTCATATGCTGCAGACCTTAAGGGTCCAGCACAGAGGTTTCTGCGGCTGTAAGGCTGCGCGGTGGGGAGTGGGGAACATCAAGGTCAAAGGTGAGGAGGTGGTGGGGAGGGATGGAACTGGAGCCCGGCGAGGACCCCCACGGGCGAGGATCCGCCCACTCCCGCGCGCGCGGGTCCCCGGCATTACCTCATCGCGGCGTGTGCCCATTGGCTGGTTCCCCCGGAGGCCGGCCCATTGCGGCGGAGCACGTTAACCCTTCCAGCCCCGTGGGCTCAGCCTCGGCCATGCCACTTGTCCCCGTGGCCCCACGCAGCCTTCGGGGGTCCACGGGCCACGGAGACAGGGAAAGGTACTTGGCTGGCGGGCCTACGGCCAGAGGGCTCAGTGATTAGAGCACAAGTCAGCCAGCCTCGCTGGGGCCCCATCCTCCTCCTACTGGGCTGTGTGACCTTGGGCAACCGGCCTTACCTCCCTGAGCCTCCTCCGCTTGTTTTCTCAGCTGTAAAAAGAAATGAGTGATGTAACTCCTGCCCTTCCTAATCCCTTCCCCAGTACTTGCCAAGTGCCGGGCTCCGCGTTCCACATTGCCTCCTCACTGCAAGAGGTGCAGTTATGATTATGGGTTTTCAGAAGAGGAAACCGGCTCAGAGCCGCAAAGCACCTCCCAAGGTCACACAGCAGGAAAGTCACAGAGCTGGGATTTGACCCCAAGCCTGTGTGCATCCTGAGTCTGCATTCCTACCCAACTGGCAAAACCCTGCTTCTTCTGGGAGCTGCTGCTTCTAGGAGCTCCTGGTCCCAAAGGAGCCACAGCCGCAGCTAGTCAAACCACCAGCAGCCACTGTGACCAGATAATACCAGTGACAAGCTGGAGAGCCAGGGCCTCGGGGGAGGGAAGGCTTGCTGGAGCAGGAGGCGCTGGAGGTGAACATTCAAAGGGGGAGGCAGGAGGACCTTGGGCTAAAGGCAGAGGATGGATGGATGGATGGATGCACAGAGCCGGTGCGCAGGAATTGGGGTCGGGAAGCTCTGGAGCCTGGAAGGTCTCCTGGAGCCAACCTCCTGGTCCAGGGTTGGCCACCCGATGCTGGTGTGGGACCTGGGAGGCGGCTTCTCTCTGGGCAGCACTGGAAGCAGCGGCACAAGCAGAAGCCCACATACCTGGTGTCTGAGTATTTACAAGTTATAAATCAAGCTGACGAAATGCTAAATAAAATATGTTCTGTCCTCCTTCCTTGACAAATACACCTTCCTAAGGACAAACACACCTGGAAGGCTGGGTTTGCATTTAGAAATCACAGGCTCCTAGGGTCCACGCTGGAAGTGGCAGCAAGGGGAGGGGCGGCCTTGGCCTTCAGTTTCCACTCAACCCACTCTTTTCTTTCTGCCTCAGGTTTTGTTATTTTCTGGGGGTGGGGGGAGGGTGTGCTTGGGTGCTGATGCTCCAGCCTGCATGAATGAACTCTGCCCACACTCCCTGCAAACAGCCACCTCTTGGTCACCCCTCAGGATTAGAGGTGCCCAAACCGGCAGCTCAGACCATCCCCAGGAGGATGGGCCCAGGACATGAGCTGAGGGCCACTGAACTGGGAATTTCATGGTCTCAGGAGCCCAGATCACAAATTCCTTGCCCTGTGAGAAAAGGCACAATCAGAAAAGGGCCAGAGTGCCACTCTCTAAACTGGGATTCGGGTCTGAGAACACCGCTGTGGTTCCTGGGTGCCGCTGCAGCTGGGGTGGCCCAAACTGGATGCAACCCCTCCCCTCTTTTTGGAATTCGCTTCTGACCATCATTTCCCTCCATGCACCCTGACCCTGTTCGGTTCCCAGGTGCCATCCCCGACTCCTCCTCCTCTACCTCCACAACCCCCAGCCCAAGACCCAAGGAGCTTCCCACTTAAAGAAGTCAGCTCCCTTCACCCTGTACCCACTGCCCCTGCCCCAATCCATGCTTGGCCCCCAGCTCCCACTCTCTGCCAGCCTCCCCATCAATATGCCCTCTATGTCCCCCGGGAGCTGGCGATGGATAGGGAAGCCTGGCGTGCTGCAGTCCATGGGGTGGCAAAGAGTCAGACGCAACTGAGCAACTGAACTGAACTGATGTCCCCCAGATAGATCTTTCTAATATGCTGGCCTGAGAGACCACTCCTTTCCCTCTCTACCCACCCCTGGCTCTCTGGTTTCATGAGGCAGTGTTTCCAGGCTCTGGACGTCTGCCTCCCCTCAGCTTCTCTTCCTCTCTCATCCCCTTTGGTTCTAAGCTCCAGTCCTTTGGCCCTTCCCTCCAGTCTGGACAGTTT
Source organism: Capricornis sumatraensis (assembly GCF_032405125.1). NCBI lineage: Eukaryota > Metazoa > Chordata > Mammalia > Artiodactyla > Bovidae > Capricornis > Capricornis sumatraensis. The sequence continues at coordinate 7,052,374 of NC_091069.1, forward strand.
TATGTCCTTTCTGCCCCCCGGGTCTTCACTCATGTAGTTCCCTCTGCCTGGAACCATGCTTTCTGCTCTCCATCTTGCCAGTCTCAGCTTGAGTGGCCCCTCTCCAGGGGACCCTCCCTGAATCCCTGAACCAGAGAGCCTTCAATGTGATGGGCTGATTTGCTCTGGAGTTACTGTTTCAGATGTTTCCCATCTGGACTGTAGGCACCAGGAAGGCAGACTTGGTCTGTCTTGCTCACTTCTCCATCTGAGTGTTGGCAGAGCAGTTAGCCCAGATGAGCCTGCCCTGAACTAGAAATCAGGAGACTGAGAATGGTATCATTGCATGCCGTGTACCAGGTCTTGTACACCTGCATTAGTTCAGTTCAGTCGCTCAGTCATGTCCGACTCTTTGTGACCCCACGGACTAAAGCACGCCAGGCTTCCCTGTCCATCACCAACTCCTGGAGCTTGCTCAAACTCATGTCCATCGAGTCGGTGATGCCATCCAACCATTTCATCCTCTGTCATCCCCTTCTCCTCCTGCCTTCACCTCATAGTATATGCTTATTTCTCAAACCATTTTTGCTTTTGTTTGTTTTGGGTGGGGGGGCGGTTGGCCACACTGTGTAGCATGTGAGATCTTAGTTCCTGGATCAGGGATTGAACCAGTGACACCTGCATTGGGAGCATGGAGTCCCAACCACTTGGACCACCAGGGAAGTCCTCACTTTTGAAACAGGAACTATTATTTTTCCCATTCTACAAAATGAGTAGACTGGGGCACAGAGGGTTCAGAGACTTAGGCTCACAACAGACCCAGTAAGCAACAGACCCAGACTGAAGCTGGGCAGTTGAGCTCCGAAGCTCAGCCACCTCCCTCCTTCCACCTAGTCCCAGCTGGGCCAGTACCTTGCTGTGTGCCCCTGGACCAGTGTCTCCACTTCTCTGAGCTGAAGCTTTCCTGCATAGGCAATGTAGGGTTGCCAAAGTGGTGATCCCTGAGATCTCTTCCAGCCTGACATCCTAGGGTCTCATGATTCTTCCTGGGACGTTCCCCTGGTGCTCTGCCCTTAGGTGAGCACCTGCTCTCGGCCCCGCCTCCTCAGGTCTCAGCCCCGCCTTCTCAAGACTTTTTGTGGAGGTCCTGCAATTGGTGCCCAAGGACTTGAATGGATGGCAAACAGTTGGGTGTGAGTTAGGCAAGGTGGATGGGGGTGGTCAGTACTTAGAAGCTGTGGCTGATCTTTTTTTAATCAGTGAGTCACAGGAGGCAGGGCCCATGGCTCACCCAACCCACTTGACCCCGTGGTTCTAGAACTCATCTAAATTTGAAACATTCCACCTCAGACAGGCAGGAGCCCAGAGTACCCAGATGGGTACCAATCATCTCGCCATCACAGCCAGCTGGTGCTGGGGCTCCTCTCAAAGGGACCGCTCATACCCTCCCAAAGCTCAGCTGCTAGGGACTGGGGTTCAGGCAGAAGTGGGAGGCCAGTGGTTCAGGGGGCCTGAGCAGTCACGTCCAGGGGCCACTGGGAATAGAGCCCAGCTAGAGTCCCCGTGCGAGAGAGGACACTTCACCACATCTCAGGGTTTTGTCACAAGAGTTCTGAGGGATATGCACCCATTGTTCCAGAGGAGGACACGACATGAAGAGTCGGAGAGGGACAGGGACTTGCCCAAAGTCACACAGCCAGGAGGAAGAATCTGGAGTTTGCTCTTAATCACTCTGCCTCAGGCGAAGGTGTTCAAAACGTGTTCCTAGACAGAATGAAGGTTGTCTAGTCAAAGCTGTGGTTTTTCCAGTGGTCATGTACGGATGTGAGAGCTGGACTATAAAGAAAGCTGAGCACCCAAGAACTGATGCATTTGAACTGTGGTGTTGGAGAAGGCTCTTGAGAGTCCCTTGGACTGCAAGGAGATCCAACCAGTCCATCCTAAAGGAAATTAGTCCTGAGTATTCATTGGAAGGACTGACGTTGAAGCTGAAACTCCAATACTTTGGCCACCTGATGCAAAGAACTGACTCATTGGCAAAGACCCTGATGCTGGGAAAGATCGAAGACGGGAGGAGAAGGGGATGACAGAGGATGAGATGGTTGGATGGCATCACTGACTCACTGGACACGAGTTTGAGTAAGCTCCGGGAGTTGGTGATGGACAGGGAAGCCTGGCGTGCTGCAGACCATGGGGTCACAAAGAGTCGGACACGACTGAGCGACTGAACTAACTAACTAGACAGAATGAGTGAAGGTTCTGGAAGAAACTCTGGGGCACAAACATAGGTCCATATAAGGGAGTGTTAATAAGAGTGTGAGTGTCCTGTCTTTACCATCCCAGCCTCCATCCTTTCCTGCTTTTCTTGTGCTGCCTCATTTGTTCACTCCTTAGACTCTAAGCTCCACCAGGGCAGCAGTGGATTCCTTCTTCACCATGTGCCCAGCATGTAATCCCATGCCAGGGACACAGAGGTGTCAGCAACTTCCCTGTGAAGGAAAACTCAAGAGAGCAGCAGGCGACCGATCCACACCCCCTTCCATGTGGCCTGGCCAGTCCCCTCCTGGCCCTGGCCTCTGTTTCTCCCTCTCTGAATAAGGGGTGTTGTGTGCCACCCCGAGTCTGAGCTCAGGTGAGCTGCTGGGCTCCTGCTGGGCCGGGGAAGGGGCCCTAACACCCAAGGGGCAGTGACCGAGAGGGTGGACACTGAGGTTCATCTTTCCCATCTCCCATAAACGCATCTACCTTGATGAAAGCAGGTCCCTCAGGGCTTTCTCCATACCTGCCTGTTTCCCCTCATTCACCTGATTCTGGTCACTCGCCAAAACCAGTCCTTCTCTAGAAGTTTCTCTCATCAGGGTCAGGCAACCACGGTGGCACTCTGCTGGATGGCAGGAGGGGATCTGAGGCTCCAGCCCAGTTTCCCTGTCCCCCGTTCCATCTCCCTCCCCTGCTCCGTGGAGGTCACAAGTCTTCCTCCTTGCAAGGCAGCCCCCCCCCCCCCAGACAGACAATGCCTGCTGCTTGTCAAGAACCCCAAGCCAACCCCACTCCAGGGCTTAGTGCAAAGTGCCTCAGTTTGCAGGAAGGGCATGACCAGGACACTCAGCTGGGGAGTGGGCTCACCTCAAGGATGAGTTGCACCGACCAAAGCTCAGTTCATTCACAAACTCAGCCCAGCAGGAACCTGGCAGCCCTGAAATGACATCCATTGGGACACATCTGAGTTTGTGCAAGACACTTTCAGTGTCATTTTACAGATGAGAAAGTTGAGACTCCCAAAAGAAGTGACCTCAAGGTTCTGGTGCTGTTCAAGCCACCAAACCCTCCTGAGGCCCTGGAGGGTTGATGGGGGTGGGAGGGGTTGGGACAGCCGCACCTGGGAGTGTGACTGTTCAAAGCCCAGGTGCCTGTGACCTGCAGGTGAGAAGGCGAGGCCTGGAGTGGCTCTAGTGGGAGTGTGGACAGCTCCTGGCACAAATAGGGGCGGGTATTCATTTGCGAGGACCTCGATGGAGTGGGACTGGGACAGTGTTGGACATGGGGGGAACTTCCCTCATGGTCCAGTGCTTAAGACTCCACATTTCCAATGCAGAGGCGTAAGTTCGATCCCTGTTTAGGGAACTAAGATCTCACATGCTCCATGGCTTGGGCAAAAACAAATGTTGCCCAAGGGAAGGGATCAAGGGTTGAGCAAGAATTGGTCCAAGGCCTGGACTGGGCTGGAATGGAGGAGAAGGGGGATGGGTCCCTGTCCTCACTGGAGTGGAGGAGGGTAAATACCATGGGGAGGAGGCAAGATTAGAGGCTGTAGGAGCCCTTGGGAGGGGCACCACTGTGTGAGGTGTGTGTGTGAACGTGTGTGCGTTTGTTGTGTGGTCAAGGCATGTAAGGTGTGCACACTGAATGGTCCAGGTGATGTGTGCAGGTGTGTGTCTAAGGTCTATGGCATGTAGAGTGTGTAAATGTGCAAGTGTGTGTGTGTATGTGTGAGCCTTTGTGTCTGTGATCTGTGTAATGGAGTGTGCTTGCGCCTGTGTGCAGTCTGGTCTGTGTAATGTGTGTGTGTGTGTGTGTGTGTGTGTGTTATGGGGCGGTGGTAACTAGGACACTCCCCAGGGGAAGAGCTAAGGAGAGATGGCGGAGAAGATGTTAACCAGAAACAGGGGAGAGGAGAGAGGGGGTGTTCCTGGCAGAGGAAGGGACGAGCACGTACAAAGGCCTCTAGGCAAGAAGAGGCGCCCCTAGCTCTGGAGCACTTGAAAGAATCTTAGTGAAGCTGGGTGGGGGGGTGGGAAGGGAGAGGCAAGGATGCGGGGTGAATCTTTCTCTGATGCTTGAGGGGGTGTGTGTGGGCAGGAGTGGGGTGTGGGTCAGGAGGGCTCAGCCACATGGACACACAGACCCACAGGAGGGGCAGGCCTGGACCCAGGAGAGACGCTGGGTGGCACTGGGGTGCATGTGGGGAACAGCCTGAGCCACAACCACTCATCTGAGAAGCTGTGTGGTCTGGAATCCCAGACCTAATCCCTGCTCAGCCCCAGAGAGAAGCAGCCAGAAGGGTCTTCGTTTCCATCTATCCACTGGGCTCTGAGGTTATAGGCCAAAGACCCAAGCAAGAGCCTAAGAGTGGCCGTGTTTTTGGTACAGTCTCCGTACGTCTCTGATGCAGTGGGGATTTGCTAACAAGCCTTCCCAGCACCCAGGAGGCCGAGGAGGCGGAAGGTAGCAGCTCTGGCACAGGGCTCAGCTGTCAGTACCTGACTTGAGGGCGCAGAGCAAGGCGTGGGGGACAAGGGGCTGAGAGCCAGCGATTTGAACCGAGGTCATCAGACTCCAAAACGGCCCACTCACTGGATATGGTGCTAACAGCTGCCCGGTAGCCTTCACACTGCATGGTCTTTTCTTATTGGAGCCTTTTATTATTTCTGACTTGATTTTCAGCCCTGCTTTTAGAGATGAGAAAACTGGCCTGGACTCACCCCCCCTCCCCCACCCTCTACCGTGGGCCTGCTCCAGAACACGCCCCTCCACCCACCTTGTTAGGTCTGCCCTGCTCAGCAGATGCCCCAATGGGTCCTCAGCCCTAGGTCGTTAAGAGCGTGTGGCAAGGCAGAAGGGACTTGGGCCCAGAAACCCAGCTCTGCTGCCCATGTGCTGTGTGACTTTGGGCGAGTCCCTTCCCATCTCTGGGCCTGGGGTCACCCAGCAGTACAACTCTTACTGAGTCTGGGAAGATTCGTGGAGCACCTGCTAAGTGGCAGGTGAGGACACGGGACGTTCAGAAAGCCTAAAGGACTTGCCCAAGGTCAAGGCGATTTGAGACTGGAACCCCAGTGTGCCCTACCGGCGCCCCAGCCGACTCCACAGCCCCCAGGAGCGCCGCCGCCACCCCTGCGGCCCGCAGCGTGGGGTACAGGGGCCCCACGCGGTTCCGGACCGTGTCAGCCTGAAGTCAGGCCGGGGCCCCGCGGGGCTCAGCTCTGCACAAACAGACGGCGCGGGCCGGGCCGGAGGCGGCGATGACTCAGGGCCCCGAGACGGCCGGGAAGCGGAAAGTTTTGTGCCGATGACATCACCGGGCCGCGAGGGCGGGAGGGGGCCGGCTCCGGGAAACGGGGCCCTGGCGGGCGGCCCGGCCAGGGGCAGGGCGCGGGTGGGAACGCGCGGCCGCCACGCTCGGCCGGGCCGAAAAAGATCCCAGACCCCGGCCCCGGCCCCCAGCTCCCCCCACCCCCTCTCCCGGCCCCAGAGCCTGAGCGCCCGCGAGGAGCGGGTTCCACCCCGCCTGCGAAGACGCCGCGCTCCCCAGCGCTCCGGAGGCACCGCATCCATCCTGCCGCGTCCCTGCATTTTAATTACCGCCATATTAATATTCATGAGCCGGGACTCAGGGGGACCGCGGGCTGTCATTTCCCTCGCCCGCGCACCCCCCGCACCCCTCTTCCCCGGTGGAGTCGCGGGTTTTCTCCCTCCCGCTCCCAGCCCCGCCCGCGCCAACTGTCGGTGCCCAGCCTATGTGGGGTGTGTGTGAGGGAGTGTGAGTGAGTGTGAGCCGGTGTGAGTGCCCTGGGCAAGGGTGAGGGTCGTCGGGAGGGAAGGGCCGGGACACACTGCGGGGTGGGGGGTGGCGGTTGAGTGTGAGGGTGGGTTGTGCTTGCAGGGTGTGAGTGTGTGTCTGCTTGTGTGAACATGTGTGCCTGTGGGAGCAGGGGCCTGCGTGCACATGCCTAACCCTGTGTGTGTGCCTTTGCGTGTGCACACGTGTGCCCAGGCAGGTCCATGCACCCCCGGGCAGTCCCAGGGGCTGTTTGCCAGTCAGAGGGGGAAGGCAGCTGTGTGCGAGGTCTGGCCTGGGGCAGGGAGAGGGGGTCACAGGATCTGACTGTATAAGTGGGGAAACAGGCCTGGAGAGAGGCTGGGGCTGGTGCAAAGTCACCCCTGGAAGTGAGTGGCCTGGCAAACCAGTGCCTCGGGGGCTCCATCAGGCCCCTTAGCACACCAGAACAGAGGCGTTGGTCTAGCTAGGGACACATTTGAGTCCACAGACCCAGCTTTAATGACCACCGTGGAATTGTGTGTGGGGGTCCCCGCTGGGGATTCCGGGGGTACCTGAAAGTTCCTCAGTGCCGTGAATACCCAGGGATCAGAGAGTGCTTCACCAGAGACAGAGCGGCTTCACCATGGTGCTCCTGGTCCCCATCCCTTGCCTCCTGGTCCCTTGAAGCCTGCCTGCACACCCGCCTCTCCCAGGCTCACAGAACCCAAGCAGTCTTGCCTCACAGTGGAGCAGGCAGACAAACTTCAGGTCCTGCTCCTTGGGCCTGGGATCAGGAAGTCACTCAGTCATCCACCCAACCAATGTGCAAGAGCCCACTGTGTGCCAGTTACTGTTCTCAGCACTGGGGATTCTGAGTTTAGGAAGAACCCACACCACTCTGCTCCCAATGCTGGTTGTCTCCACCCCAGGGTGGGGGGTCTCTGGGCTCTCAGCGGAGGCTTTTGTCTCTCTGTGCACATGCTCACTGGGCGTAGGCGTCTAGGGCTCCTGTGCACAGAACATAACCCCCCACCCCCAGCCTTGCCACAGAGGCCCAGTTGCACACACACTGGGAAGGCCTGGCTATCGTCTTGGGCTAGTGGAGAGCCAGCCAGACACTGCTAGACAGTCTGGATCTTTGCTTCCCTCTCCTTCTGGAGCTTGTCTTTCTCCTGGCCTCTAAGCCAACTAGTCACAGGGGTGGCCCATCCATCTTTTCCTGGGTGAGCCAAGGACTTCCTCCTTCTCACGTCCACTCTGCCCCAGTCCTGCCCTTCTGAGCACCCAGAACAAGCTGACTGTACCCTCCCTTCTGCCCAGGCAGGGCTGGGTTGGAACTCATGCCCCAGCCACGTCCCCTGAACTTTCCCCCCACTCTTGGGGAGCTCTGTGGGAACACAGATCAGGGGACAGGAGGTACAGTTTGGGACTCTCTGGGAAGGAAGTCAGGGTTTTGCTGGGCTCCACCGGTCAAGTAGGAGTTCGCCTCGTAAATGGCGGGGAGAAGGAGGAGGAAAGGCATCCCGGGCAGAGAATGGCTCGGGGGGGTGACTGTAGCCCCTCTTCTAGAAACCAGAGCAGGCCAAAGGCAAGAGATCTGAGGAGACAGGAGGGGTGGACTTTCTCCTGAAGAGCCCAAGGCAGGACAGCCTAGTGGTCAGGACTCTCGGGTGAGCCCATCCTGGGTGAGAATCCCACTCCACCTGCACTGTGAAGCTTGGGCGAGACACCGAGCCCCTTTTCTGCATCTGTCCATTGGGAAGAGCAACACTTTTTTCTCCTTTTTCTGCTGGATTCTATTCAGATTAAGAGACACTTGTCCCTAAAACACCCAGCACAGTGCCCGGTGCTCCTACAGGGGACAGTCTGTCCTCAAGGACAGAAGGAGGCCCCTGGGATAACTGTCCCCATTTAGCCCAGAAGGGGATGTAAGGCTCAGCCTGTGTCCCACAAGGGGGAGGAGTTTGGTAAGGACAGTCTTCTGGGGCAAGCAGGGACAGGCTGAAGCTGTCAGTCAGGAGAGGCTCAGGCTCCAGGTGAGAGGAGGGTCTCCAGGTCCCACAGCCTCGGCTCCACTTGTCTCTGAGAAGATGCTGCCAGATCGCCCATAACTCAAAATGCCGCAAAGCCGGGAGTCAAGAGAGGTGGCCTGGGTCCACCAATCCTGGCTCAGTCCTGCTGCAGCCTCCCACGTCTGTGCCTCCCAGCTCTCCTCTCTCCTTTGAAAATTTTCTTCTTCTTTTTTTTTTCTTTTGGAGTAGTTATACCTGTACAAGACAAAAAAATAAAAATAAAAATGGAAGGAAACACTATAAAAGTTCCCACAGTGCATCCTGAGTTGTCCTTCCGGTCTTCTGGGTGTAGGTTTCCAGGACATTTCCCCGCCTATAGAACTGCGTTTTTCCAACTCCTATGGGATGATACCCACCTCCGCTCAAAGACCTGCAGAGGTTCCCACGTGTACACAGCAAAGGCAGCTCTTCCAGGCTTTCAGCAAACCTACCTCCTCTCAAGCTGCCATGCCTTTGCCCTTGCTATGCCAGCCTCTAGGGGCCTCTGCCAAAACTCGACATTGCTCCAGACCAGGCTTCCTTGTTGTCAGACCTCTGCCCCCTCTCTCAGCTCCTGCCCTTCTTGCTCCTCACCTCTCTCCTGGTGCCCCACAGCCCCAAGGGTCCTTTCATGGTGGTGCTTTTCAAATCTAGCTTTCACGAGGGTGTCATCAGAGTCATGTGTTCTCACTCGACTATGAGCTTCTCCGCACATTCTCCCTTTTGTTGCCACCTACCTCGATGTCTTACACATAGTAGGTGCTTGAAAAAAAAAAATTTTTTTTTAAGTGTTCAGTTTGGTTTTTCTTTAGGGATTCAGTCTCCAAGACAGCAGATCCAGGTTTGAATCCTGACTCTCTCATTTCCTAGCTGTGTGTCCTTGAGAAATTCACTCGACCTCTCTGAGCCTCCGTTACTTCATCTGGAAAATAAAGTCAATACCAACACCTCCCTCCAAGAGTAACAGTGAGATGACAGTGTGTGTAAAACACCCAGCACTGGGCTGAAGCAGAGAGCTGCTGACATGTTCAACTCATGGGAGCTGTTCAGTCCTATTCCATCTCACTCAGACTTGCCCAAGGTCGACGGTCAGGTGGAGGGCAACGCTGGGACTCGACCCCTGTCTCCGCCCACTCCAGGGCACCTGACTGCCTTCTGATGAGTGAGACTCACAGATCACTGTTTGGCAGATAAGGAGAACAGGGTAGAGAGAGGTCGAGTTGTGACCCTCGGTCATACAGTCCTGTGAGCAAAGTAAGGGTCAGCCTGTCTGCCAGGTCCCTGGCGGGTTCTCTGGGCCCCTTCTCCACAGCCTCAGTGAGACCCACCACCCCAGATCGGGGGCCTCTGGTCCTCCTGGGGGGCCAAGGAATCAGCAAAGAGGGCCTCTTGGTGGCCTGATGGCCCCACAATTGGGAAGACACTAAAGCAAAGAGTCCCCACTTGTGGGATGCTCACAGGGACCCTGTGATCCCGTCTTCCAGGGGCTCACTCACACACCTGGGGTGCAGGGGCTTGCCGAAGGAGGGGTACGACCAGCATCCTTCCCACCCAGCCCTCACCGACCAGCGCGGGACAATGAGCTCTTGCCTGGGCTGCAGCAGCCCTGGGGTTGGAGCTGGAAGCTGGGTACTGCTCAGGATCAGGGCGCTGCCCTTTGCAGAACATCTGGGGGCTCTTCCCCAGCCCTGGCCCCCGCAGAGCCTGCCCAACTGCGTCTCTGAGCCGCACCCAAACTCTTCCGGGCTTTGCCAGGGAGACTGGAAATTTCTGCCCAGCAGCTTCTCTGGGAGGATTTCAACACTCAGCTCAGTGGGGGACGGGGAGGAGCCAGGCTGCTCCCGGCTCAGCGTTCTCACGGCTGTGCTTGGGGGGAATGGGAGGGGGCTTCACTAGGCCTTGGTGAGTCCTTCAGAAATAACTGTAATAACAGTCAACCGGTTCCAACAACAGTGACCCTGTACTGAGCGCTTACTGAGTGCCAGACTCTGTGCTAAGTCAAGACTGGCACAGTCAGTGCCATAGCCCAGGCGAGGCTGGCACTGTTATTAACCCATCTCACAGATGAGCAGGAGAAGCAGAGTGGTGAAGGCGGCCATCGAGGCTACAGAGTCAGAAGCTGAGGCCGGGCCTGTGACATTCCGGAGCCCTGGAGGTGCAGGTCACTAGCTGGTTGGGAGCAGGCAGGGCTGGAAGGCACCCAGGGGTGCCTGGGGTGGGGGAAACACTGGGAGCCACTAAGGGCAGCTCTGATACACAAACAACTATGGCTCGACCAGAAACTGCAGTTCAGGTGAGGGCATGCTTGGACCCTGGGTCTCTGTTAGCAGCCTCCTGGGGGTACACTGGGACCCCTGGAGATCTCAAGCGGTCTGGACCTCGCCCCAACCAGTCCTGGTAAACCAGTAATTCCAGACCCCTCCCATCCCTGCCTGGCTCTGGGGCTGGGGGCGTCTGATCCTGTGAGGTCAGATGCTTCAGGCTTGCTCTTTGCTTTCTAGGTCCCTGGAAAAGTGCGAGGTCAAATTCACCCAGAGGGGAAGGTGACCCTACAGAGGCGCCTCGTCCTCGGCTCCCAGAGCTGTCACCAGCCTCCAAGTCACAACCGGGGGAGAGGGGCGAAGGGAGAATCTCAGGACTCGGGCAAAGGAATGGGGTGGCCGGGGGGTAGGAGGGGGTTTTGTACACCCCGGCCAGGCAGCAGAGCGACCCGCCGCCGCAGTGATGACCCTCCCTGGACTCAGGTCCCCCACCCATTAAACGGGCAGGCCGATCCCTTCCCTCCCCCGCAGCTGGGGATTCAGTGAGCTCCCGGGGAACAGCGGAGGGGGTAATAAAGGGGCCACCCCAGGCCCAGCTCCCCGCTCCCTCCGTGTCCCGCCGGGCGCCGCTCCCCGCCCCCGGGGCCCGGCCGCCGAGGGCGATGCGTGCAGGGCGCGGCGGCGGCGCGGGCCCAGGCGCCCAGTTCAGCGGAAAGGAATGTCTTGCTCGGCGGGGGAGGCCGCGGGCCCCCGAGGCCGTGTAAACCCAGCCGCCCTCCCCGGGCCTCATTTACTGCGGCCCTAAAGCCGGGCTCGTTCCGCCAGCCGGGCTGCTCGCTGGGTCGGCGGCATGACTCACCCCCGCGCTCCGCCGCCTGCTCCCACGCCCCCACCCCCGGCCCCTCCCGGCCGCCGCCAGCAGACCCTCTGACAACGTGGGCCAAAGTCGGGGAGGGTCTCCCCGTGGGGGTGAGCGCCCCTGCCGCCGGAGCCCGCCGCCCCGCCCCCACCCGTTGCGGCGCCCCCTCCCCTCTCCCCCTCCCCCCTTCCCCTCTTCCCCTCTCCCCCTCCCCCCCTCCTTCCTCCTCTCCCCTCCCCGGGCCGCCCGCCCGTTCCCTCCCCTCCCCCGCTCCATAACTCAAAAGCTTGTCAAGCTGGTTCCAGACTCCTGGCGCCGGGCTCCGCTCCAGGAAAGAAAAAAAGGAAAAAGAAAAAGGGAAAAAACCGGCGCGAGGGAACGAGAGGGAGAGAGAGGGAGAGAAAAAGGCCCGTGGAGCCACACTGCGCCCCGGGCCCCGTCCCCCTGCCCCCACCAACCCTGCTGGGGAACCCCGCACCCTGGGGGGCAGAGGGCGCGCGCGCAACACTGATCAATTATTTATGGGCGAATCAATTATTCAGCTGCCCCGGGAAGGGGAGGGCGGGGTAAGGCCGGGGAGCTGGAGGGCGGCTGCGGAGACCACCCCGCCTGACTGAGGTCGCGGCTCTCCCGCTGGGCCTCGGGGGGTCGGGAGGCGTCCCCACGCCGGGGGTCCTGTTGTGAGAAAACTGCCTCGGGGTGGGCTCCAGGAGGAGCGCAGAGACAACTCAGAAACATCCCAATTAGACCGGGAGGCCGGGGGTTGGAAAGAGCTGACTGGGGGTGGGGGGTGGCGTGGGAAGAGCCTGGCTGCGAATTCTTGCCTTTCTGACTTCATGCGTTCCCTTGTCTTTTGCGAGCTCACTAGGGTCCACTGTGCCCAGAGCCGAAGATGGCCGGTGGTAGAAGAGGGTTAAGAGCAGGAATTTGGAGTCAGTTCCGTTCAGTCGCTCGGTCGTGTCTTTTTCGTGGCGCTTTGTGATCCCGTGGACTGCGGCGCGGCCAGGCTCCCCTGGAGTTAGAGCTGGGTCCAGTTCTTGGTCCGTACTGTGTTCTCCCCGGCTCTGTGCCCTTAGGCAAGGGACTTGCCCTCTCTGAGCCTCCACTCCGTCATCTGCTGGATGGAGAAGAGCAGAAAGAGAGCTTGAAAGACGTGGGTGTGAGGATTCAGTAAAATGGGGCACTTGGGCAAGGCCTGGCACCTAGTGGGGTGTAGGAGGGGAGATTCTTTCTTCACTTTGAGGGGAACATGCCAAGGCCCCCAATATCCTTCCCTCTCCCCTGCCCCCCAGCTCTGGGGTGTGTCAGTCGCTCAGTCGTGTCCGACTCTTTGTGACCTCATGGACTGCGGCTCTCTAGGCTCCTCTGTCCATGGAATTCTCCAGACAAGAATACTGGAGTGGGTTGCCATGCCCTCCTCCAGGGGATCTTCCCAATCCAGGGATTGAACCCAGGTCTCCCGCATCGCAGGCGTATTCTTTACCAACTGAGCCACCAGGGAAGCCCATGGCCCCTCCCCACCAACTCTGGGCGCTGGATAACCTGCATTTTCCCTTGGCTTCAGACATTTGAAAGTCATTATCAAAACCAAGTCAACCCCAAGGTCTCTGTCCAGGGCTCTACCTCTGGCAGGCTTCTCACTGCCTGGCCCTTCAAAGGCTAGTGCCTAAGGCAGCCAGAGGGGTCAATGTGAGCCTCAGTCGGATCTTCTTGCACCCCACATCCTTCCCTCCTCCGCAGCCTCCTCGTCTCCCCACGTCCTTCATCCTCCTCCCAGCCTTCTCCTCCCTGCTTCCCAACCGCTGAAGAGGTTTTGAGCTCTGAGGCCCTGGGGGCCGGGGCTTGTCAGAGTAGAAGTGGGTGCAGCTCTCGAGAAGGTCCTGGCCTCCCAGGACACACTGTTCAGAGCACCAGTATATTCTTCCAGAGCTCAGGAACTAAGCAGGCTTCTGTTTCCAGACTCAGGCTTGCCAAGGGGTTGACTGTCTTCTCACCAAACCTTATTGTTGTTTTTCAGTCGCTCAGTCCTGTCCAACTCTTTGCACCCCCATGGACTGCAGCACACCAGGCTTCTCTGTCCTTCAGTATCTCCCAGAGTTTGCTCACATTCATGTCCGTTGAGTTGGTGATGCTATCTAACCATCTCATCCTCTCCCACCCTCTTCTCCAAATCTTACAACAGCTGTGTGAGGTGAACCTGGGCAGATCCAGGTTTCCTGGGGCCTGAAGTTTTTACCATCTTGGGGACCCTCTTTAAGAAAAATAATGCAAAGTTATGAATACACTGTTAAGCCCAGAGCCTTGACAGGAGTCCCTGAACCTGAAGCTTCATTATCTTCTGGTAAATCGCCACTGAAGGTGGGGGACATAATTATTCCTTTGCAGAGGTGGAAAGAAAGCTTTAGAGAGGGGAGTCGCTGGCCCAAGGTCACAGAGCTGGACAGAATGCAGCTGGGGTTCCAGCCCAGGTCTTACTCCACGGGCAACACCCTGAACTGCCTCAGTGCATATACCACCCACCACCTCACCTACTCCGTGCCATACCTGTGCCCACATGGCTCCAGCCCAGGCAAGGTCAGGGAGAGCAGCCCTTTCCTCCAAGCCAGCCTGTGCCCTCCTTCCCAAGGCCTTCACGCCCCAGCACTCCAGCCTAGGAGACTTTCTGTCTTATGACAACAACCACACAGTACCAGGAGGTAGATCTCTTCTGACCTTTCAGTACCCACAGCTATTCCTGCTCATTCCAGAACCCAGGCTCCTCAAATGACCCCAAGGGAATGCCCCCTGTTAGGTGGTGAGCTCCCAGGGGCAGGGGCTGCCTCTGTCTTGTTTGGCAAAGCATTTTCAGCTCTCAGCACAGGGCAGGTATGAGCAAATCATTAAAATACATTTAGAAGTAACACCTATTCCCAGTTTCAGGAGGGGATGGGATGTTAGGGGCATTGTTAAACTGCAGATACCTGGGTCCCTCCAGACCTGTTGAATCAGGCTCTCTGAACGTAGGGCCTGGGACTCTGCATTTTAGAACTCCCTCAGGTACATCCCAAGCTCAGCAAAGTTTGAGACACCCAAAACATTATGTGTCGAGGAAGTTCCTCTCACAAAGGGGACCCATCACACCTGGTGGTGGTTTAGTCACCAAGTCATGTCTTACTCTTGCTACCCCATGGACTGTAAACTGCCAGGTTTCTCTGTCCATGGGATCTTCCAGGCAAGAGTACTTGAGTGGATTGCCATTTCCTTCTCCAGGGAGTCTTCCTGACCCTGGGATCGAACCCCGGTCTCCTGCATTGCAGGCAGATTATTTACCCACTGAGCTACCAGAGAAGCCCCTCATCACACCTAGTTCTGGCCAATTTTACCAGTGTACCAAGGTCACCTTCAAGCTGAGAGCTAATTGTTTCTAATACTTATTAAGGATTAGTGGTGTCCCTGGGACTGGATCTGAGGTTTCAGATAGCTGACCTGACTGGATACTCACAAAAACTCTTTAAGAAGTAGAGACAATTATTGTCGCCATTTTATAGATGGAGAAACTGAGGCCAGGTGAGGCACAGTAACTTGTAGACAGACAAACAAAGTAAAGTTGTTCAGTCGTGTTTGACTCTTTGCAACCCCATGGATGGTAGCCTGCCCGGCTTCTCCATCCATAGGATTTTCCAGGCAAGAATACTGGAGTGGGTTGCCATTTCAAGGCACTGGGGAACAAAGGGGTTGAAACAGGAGAGCTGTCTGCAGGACCACTGGCCTCAGCAGTGTAACTGACAAGGGTCTCCATAGATAAGACTGTATAGTCACTGCCTGTGAATAGCTTGGAAAAATGTACAGTCACTACAGGGACCTCAGGCTAAGATGTGCAAAAAATTAGGTGACAGACCCCAAAGAAATCTAATCAAGTAAGCCTCTTCTTCCTGGTTATCTTTAGAGTCAGTGTTCTGGGGAATGCGTGTTTGCGGAAGGATTTGATGTGTTTGCTTCAGGCAAATCTTTGCCTTTTCTCTGCCTGCTGTTCTGGTACAAAGGGAAATGGCCAAGCCAACAAGAGGAGAGGACCTGGGCTGGTGGTGAGCAGGCAGGCTGGCACTGCAGGCCAGCGTGGCTCTCTTAGCTATCTGCAGGACTCTATCACCTGATCCCCTGAGCCAGAGCTGTGTGCAAACACAGCCTCTTTTCTGCTCCACTAGTGTGATCAAGGCACTGGGGAGGCATCCGTTGGGGAGGAGATGATTTACTGGCCTCTGTTCCTGGTGCCTGAGGGACTAGTTGGGGCGGAGGGTGTGGCCTTACTCTGAGAAGACCCAGAAGGCAGAACTAGGGGAGGTCACCCAGAGAGGTGTTTAGCCTCACAAGAAACTGTCTAATTGTCAGGGTAGCCTTGTAGGTAGTGAGTATCCTACCTGGGGAGGTATTCAAGGACAGATAGGGTGTGTCTGCATGTGTACAGAGCCATGACTCAGGAAAAGGGTTGGCTGAGGCAACTTTGAGAGCTTTTCCCATACCGAGACTGGGAATTTCCATTCTTAATGTAGTTGACCAGCCCAAGTGAAGCTGATGGGAAAAATTAACACAGAGAGAAGGTGACCACAGGTTACAGTGCCCAGACTGGGAACCCACAGGCCCTGAAGAGGCACCCAAGGGACATGGAACCAAGCCCAGAGCCCTTGGCCTTCCAACAAAACTGCCATTGCTTAGCATTTGGACATGCTGCTTTCTCTTGTAGTCATCTGTAAATGCTCATTAGCCCTTCATGATAATGATCAATAATACTATTAGTGATAACCAACAATCAATAATCATAATATCCATAGCATGAACTGAGTACTTACTGAGGCAGGTGCTATATATTTAAACCCATGTAACTGACATGACAATCCTATGAACGATGTCCTTACTTTTACTATCATTCCTATTTAACAGATGAGGACACTGAGTCTCAGAGAACTGACATGTGACCCAGACTCAGAGCCATGCTGCCATCCATCTGTGGGGCTACTTCTACCCTCAGTGGCAGGGACCCTGGCCACTTCCCACCCCAGGGTTACAGAGCAGCAGAAACTGGCATGGGAGTAGGGAGACGGGAACCATCTTCTCCAGCTCCCTCATTTTACACCAAGGGAAACAGGTGCCAGAGAGGGGAAGAGATGTCTCAGTGTCATCATCAAGTCCAAGGGCTGCTGGTTTCCTGGGTGGGTCCCCCACGTGGGCTTCTCCTGTGCACTCCCACATCCTACTCCTCTTTCACAGTGATATTTTAAAAGTTGTTAATGGTCGCATATTTGTAAGAAAACATTGTTAAAGAAATGAGAAGACCTGCCACGTGTGAAGCAGTTAAACTGTGTGCAGAGGTTGTTTGCTTGCCTATAATGGGGATAATAACAATGCTTCCCCACTGACCTCACAGGAGGGGGTCACAGTTAAAGGTGACAATGAATGTAAAGCAGCTGTTTTATAAACTAGGAGGACACCGCCACGGTGATCATCTTTGGATGTTGGGCATAGAGATTAGAAGTAAGTGCTGCAGCCCCTATCAGGAAAACTGACCAGCATTCAGGGCCCAGTGCCATCAGGTCTTCCAGTGTTAGATCCTCCCTGGAAAGCATCCCATTCATTTATTCATCCATCTGCCTGGAAATCATGTATTGAGCACCTGCTGTATGCAGCAGTATGTCCAGCCCAGCAGCTTGAGCCCAGGCTCCAGGTCAACTCCTCCCCGTCCTGGGTTCAGATCTCAGCTTCATCACCCTCCAGCAGACATGGACCTCCCTCTGGGAGCCTCTGTGTCTCCTGGTAGGATGCGGTCCGGCTGCTCTAGCAGAACCCGGGGACAGCCGCTCACGGAGAGAAGGGCGGACTCCCTTCTCAGGTCAGTTTAGGCGGCTCTGTGCTGGGAGCTGGTCTGGGGCCTAGGCACTTTTTGTCTCTCTCATTCCATAGGGAATTGCCTCCATCCAAAAGGTGGAAGATGGCCACCACCTTCCCCTCCCAATTCTTTCCTGTGTTGGGAGGACCCAGGAGGTGGAGACTGCTCCTCCTCTTTCAGGGAGAGCTGGACAGCGCTTGGATCATCTCTCTCACATCGCATTGGCCAGAACTGACCACATGACCGGCCTTAGTTGCAAGGGATACTGGGAAATGTAGTATTTAGCCTGGCAGCCGTGTGCCTCATTAAAGCCCTGGAGAGGGGGTTTCTATTACTAAAGGCGTGATGGCAGAATGGGTACTGGGCAGCAGCCAGCAGCCTCTGCCATGTAGGATTCAGGGAGGTACTTTGGGGAAGCACTCAACACAGGCCCAGGTATGTGGCTGGTGCTCAGGAAATGTGCACTCAGAAATGCAGGGACCTACTTAGACCCAAGCCCTGGGAACTCCTCTGGCTGTTAGGTGGGGGCCTCCACCCCATGCCCTGCATCCTCTAGGTGATGGGGAGGTGCACTTAGAGACAGCAGTCCTCTACCCAACCCCTCAGGACTCCCAGCCCAGCCTGGGGAGGATCTCAGGTCTCCTCTCTCCCTTCAAAGGAAAAACAGGAAAGCAGCCTAGTCTTCAGGGCTTGGGGACATGGAGAGATGGGTGACACTGGGGCCCTTGAAGCTCTGCCTCCACGGAGCATAGCAGCCTCTGCCAACCCAGGGCTCGAAGCTGGGGTTCTCATTTGCCATGCTCAGGCTCTCAAACACTGGGCTTCTGCCCAGTGGCAGGCATCTTTGTTCCACACCCTCTGAATGCAGCACCAGCACCAGGTTTGAGCTCAGAGAGACGTTCCCTCCCTGAATATTCCCCTCCGGACACGAAGCCTTTCTCAGCCTAAGGAGGACTGGTGGGTGACACGGGAAGGGGGAACACCACCTCCCGTGGCACTGTGTCCCCATGGGTCCAGCGCTCCCCTAGCCACGTTGCAGGAGGCTCTCTTCTTCAGAGGCTGGGTTTAGGCTCAGGAGCTGAGACACCCCCCGAGCCAGCCCGCATCAGACAGACAGTGGTTCTGCTTCTTAGCAGCTGCATGAGCTGATCTTTCCAATTACAACGATGATGATAAAGGCACCGGTTGCTCCATGTTATTGTAAAGATTTGTAAAATAATCCATGCAAGGTGCTTGTGGAGAGGAAGAGCTCAGTGAAGAGTGTCTGTTCAGACCAGGATGATGACTGTTCTTTTCTTCCATCCATTCCACCTCCTTTGCCTGTCCGCCACCTGTCTACGTCTCCCTGCCATCGACGCCCTCCTATCCCACTGTCTGCACGCTAAGCCTTCTCTGAGGCCCCCAGAATGGGCAGGTCCCCTGCATCTGCTAGCTTTGCATTGCAGCTTTCTCCTTCCCAGTACTTTCCAGAACGTGATGAATTCATTCTGGGTGGAACACTGCCCTCCTGACCCAGAGTCCTGAGCTAGCAGAGACTGTGCCTATTTCACTCATTGGCATAGCCCTGGTGCCTGACACAGGGTGTGGTGGAGCCCAGTGAATGCTCTCAGAATGAATGAATGAGGAAATGAATCAATGGTTGCATGAGTGATGAGGGCATTTTGCCATCTGCCTGAGAATGTATATTTAAGAGGAGAGTTCAGGGACTCAGAAAGACTAATTTTAATGTCAGCTCACTCATTGACTTGCTGGTGACTTAGAACAAGATCCTGCTTATTTTTTATTTTTTCCATGCCCACCTCCTCCCTGCTTCTTTTTTTTAAATGTATTTATATATTTTATTTTTAGCTGCATTGGTTCTTTGTTGCTTTGCGCAGGCTTTCTCTAGTTGCAGCAAGCTACTTATCTTTGCAGTGTGCGGGCTTCTCGTTGCTTTGGCTTCCCTCGTTGTGGAGTGCTGGCCCTAGAGCATGGGCTCAGTAATTGTGGCTCAAGGGGCTTAGTTGCTCTGCGGCATGTGGAATCTTCCTGGACCAGGGATTGAACTCATGTCCCCTGCATTAGCAGGCAGATTCTTAACCACTTGCCCCTACTTCTTCTTGAGTTTTAGTTTCCTCCTCTAGAAACTAACAACGCATCATAAAGTTGGTGAGGAGTCACTGGAGATCATGGGGAAACACTGCAGAGATATTGAGCTCCCAGCACATAATAACTGCTTAGTAAGCACTGATTGTAATAATTATTCTTTTTTCTTTGTTTTTTATCAAACTGTGAAAGTGAAAGTCGTTCAGTCGTGTCTGACTCTTTGCGACCCCATGGACTATACAGTCCATGGAATTCTCTAGGCCAGAATACTGGAGTGGGTAGCCTATCCCTTCTCCAGTGGATCTTCCCCACCCAGGAATTGAACCGGGGCCTCCTGCATTGCAGGCGTATTCTTTACCAACTGAGCTGTAGATGATGTACAATACTATATAAGTTCAATTCAGTTCAGTTCAGTCGCTCAGTCATGTCCGACTCTTTGCGACCCCATGAATCGCAGCACGCCAGGCCTCCCTGTCCATCACCAACTCCCAGAGTTCACTCAGACTCATGTCCATCGAGTCCGTGATGCCATCCAGCCATCTCATCCTCTGTCGTCCCCTTCTCCTCCTGCCCCCAATCCCTCCCAGCATCAGGGGCTTTTCCAATGAGTCAACTCTTCGCATCAGGTGGCCAAAGTACTAGAGTTTCAGCTTTAGCATCATTCCTTCCAAAGAACACCCAGGGCTGATCTCCTTTAGAATGGACTGGTTCGATCTCCTTCCAGTCCAAGGGACGCTCAAGAGTTTTCTCCAACACCACAGTTCAAAAGCATCAATTCTTCAGCGCTCAGCCTTCTTCACAGTCCAACTCTCACATCCATATATGACCACAGGAAAAACCATAGCCTTGACTAGACGGGCCTTTGTTGGCAAAGTAATGTCTCTGCTTTTGAATATGCTATCTAGGTTGGTCATAACTTTTCTTCCAAGGAGTAAGCGTCTTTTAATTTCATGGGTGCAATCACCATCTGCAGTGATTTTGGAGCCCCCCAAAATAAAGTCTGACACTGTTTCCACTGTTTCCCCATCTATTTCCCATGAAGTGATGGGACCGGATGCCATGATCTTCATTTTCTGAATGTTGAGCTTTAAGCCAACTTTTTCACTCTCCACTTTCACTTTCATCAAGAGGCTTTTTAGCTCCTCTTCACTTTCTGCCGTAAGGGTGGTGTCACAGGTGTCCAACGTAGTGATTCACAATTTTTAAAGGGTATGCTGCATTTATAGTTATTATAAAATATCAGCTAGTCATGATGATTATTAATATTCTCCTTGAAACAACCAGTGGAGTTTGCTCTGCATTTTTATATCAGAGTTCCCTGGACTGACCCGTTCTCCTTCACTACTGGAAAGCTCAGGAGTAGCTGACAAAAGCTTTCATTCATTCATTCATGCACTCAGTGATTTGGTAAACACTTTCTGGGTGTTCTCCAGGTGCTGGGTTCAGAGCTGGTTGCTGGTTTGGGGAGTAGAAAGGAGGGTAGTGCGGGAGAAGAAAGCCATCAAGTTCATCCTGTGGGCAACAGGAAGTGGCTGAGACCCTGTGTCCGCATCCTGTCACCCTCACCCCGCCCATGGCCGGTCCATCTGTGTCCTTTTCCTGTGCCTCTTTCATCCTGGCCTGGGGAGGGGGCTCTGCACCCCCACCCACCAGCAGCCATTTCCTGCCCTTCTGTCATCTGCTTCCTTTGATCCTTTTGTGGAGAGACTCTTAGAAGCCTCTGAGCCGGTGGCAACCCTGGCAACCTCTTCTCCTGGGCTGGTGACCCCCGCAGAGGTTGGAGCCACGTGGGCTTCTCTTGGGACGCTGCCCTGGGAGGCAGATGGTTTCTGGCCTCATTCATTCATTCACTCACTCAGCATTCATCACTCATTCACAAGCTCCAGCCTGTGAGAGGCCCACACAGTGTAAAAGACAGCCCTGGTCCCTGCCCTCACGGAGCTCCCAGCCCAAGGGATGACCGCCTATCCCATACGGAGGGGATTCTGAAGGGCGATGGATGTGCATCGCTGATAAAAAAACAGGCCTCCAAACACGGGCCTAGGGTCTTCACTTGGCACGAGCGCCCTCGCCCAGCTCAGAAGCTCAGCTGATGCTCTTTTCCTTTGACTGCGCAGGCTCCTGGTTGCAGACCCCGGGCTCTGGAACGTGGGCTCAGTAGCTGCTGTGTGAGGACTTAGTTGCTCCTAGGCATGTGTGATTGCAGTTCCCTGACCAGGGATCAAACCCGTGTTCCCTGCATTGGAAAGCAGATTCTTAACCACTGGACCACCAGAGACAGGGCTTCCCTGGTGGCTCAGACCATAAAGAATCTGCATGCCAATGCAGGAGACCCAGGTGCAACCCCTGGGCTGGGAAGATCCCCTGGAGAAGGAAATGGCAACCCACTCCAGTATTCTTGCCTGGAGAATCCCGTGGACAGAGGAGCCTGGTAGGCTACAGTCCATGGGGTCACAAAGAGTTGGCCACGCCTGAGTGGCTAACACTTTCCACCAGGGGTCTCTCTGCTGATGCTTTTGAGGGGCTGCCATTCATTGAGGGCTTACCACGTGCTGGGCGCAGTCGCTCAGCGGTCTGTGGCCCCGCAGGAACCTGCTGACTCATCCCTCTAGCCCTGTGAGGGAGGGACGGTTATTCTCCCCATTTTATAGATGAGAAGATGGAGGCACAGAGAGATGAAGGAGTCTGCCCGGGGCCCTGCGGCTTGTAGACGGCCGAGCTGGGTTTTGAACCTTGTTTGACGGAGTTCGGCACCCATGCTGTTCTGTTCCTGGGGGAAAGAAGAAGGGTGGGGTGCTCCAGGCATGAGGCCCCTGGGCTCACCTCTGCTACACAGCTGGGGGACCCGCCCTTTCCATGTTCTGGCCTCAAGTAGTTCTGGCGGGTGGTTGGGTGGCTGGGAGGGTGGGAAAGAGTCAGGAAAGAGGGTGGAGGCCCACCTCCAGGGGAGGCCTTTCGGAGGCAGCTGTGTGGACTTGAAGAGAGGCCTCCTTTCTGCCCCACCCCCTCCTGGGGCCTCCAGTATGAGGCAGGAGGAGGAAGAGGGTAGCTGGTTGGCAGGGAGGATGGTGGGGTCATCTCTGAGTCAGGACTCTGGGGAGAAGTGGGCAAGGCAGTTTCTTCACACCCTGGGTCCCACACCTTTTCCTCCCCCAACGCAGAGGCGGCCAATCCCCCCGCCCACCCTCCCATCCATCCATTTACTCATTCACGCATCCATCCATTCACACACTCAGATACTGTGTGGGCAATAGGGTACACAGGTAGCCCAGTGTCTGTCCACAGTGAGCTTCCTGCGGGGCAGCTGACGACACGTGGAGAGCTCAGCACGAGGACGTTCAGGTGTGTTCAGCGCTGGGAAGCTCTGGAGTGAATGTCGTCGGGCTGGGGCCTCCTTCAGGAGCCGACGTCTGGGCCAAGATCGGAAGGATCCGTAACAAGAGCCCCGAGGCACCGTTTGCAATAGCCAAGACGTGGAAGCCACCTAAATGTCCCTCGACAGAGGAATGGATAAAGAAGATGTGGTGGTATAGACAATGGAATATTACTCAGCCATTAAAAAGAATGAGCTAATGCCATTTGCAGCCACATGGATGGACATAGAGAGTGTCATACTAAGTGAAGTCAGACAGAGACGAGAAATATTTTATGACCTCCCTTATACATGGAATCTAAAAATAAATGATAAAAATGAACACACCTACAAAACAGAAACATACTCACAGACTTCCAGAGCGAACTTACGGTTGTCAGGGGGAAGGATGGGGGGGATGGACATGTACACGTGGATAACCAGCAAGGACCTGCTGTATAGCTCAGGGGACTCTGCTCAACGTCATGCGGCAGCCTGGATGGGAGGGGAGTCTGGGGGAGAATGGATACATGTTATCTATATGGCTGAGTCCCTTTGCTGTTCACTTGAAACTATCACATTGTTTGTTAATCAGCTACACCCCAATACAAAATTTAAAGTCTTTTTTTTTTTTTTAAGGAGCCCCAGCAGCCCTGGGGAGAGGGTCTCCAAGTGTCAGGAATGGCAAGTGCAAAAGCCTGGAGTGAAGAGTGGAGGGGAGCCTGTGTGAGAGATGGAGGGAAGGATGGAAAACGGGGACCAGGGCAGAGTCCCGCATGGGCTGGTACCACAGGCACAGAGTCCCATGTCCTTCTGGGTACAATGTGAAGCCACCGGGCAATGGACATGAACCCAGTCTTGTCTTCAAAGGCGCTGTGGGTCTCCTGGGCTGCAGTGAGTGGAGAGTGTGGTGGAGGCAGGGAGGCCCTGAGGAGGCTGCTGTGCACGTAGAGATGCACATTTTGTCCAGCAAAGTAAAATTATTATTTTAATTATTTTTCATTAATTTATTTGGCTGCACTGGGTCTTAGTTGGGGCATGTGGGATCTAGTTCCCTGACCAGGGATCGAACCCAGGCCCCCTGTGTTGAGAGCTGAGTCTTAGCCACTGGACCATCCAGGAAGTCCCAGCAAAATTACCCTTTAAGTCCTTCCCAGCAGTCCCCTCCGCCTGCCTTCTGCTGCCCCAGTCCAGGCCCCCATTATTTCTCGCCTGACATCTGCAGCAGCCACCCCACTGGGCCCCCGCTCCCTAGCTTCTCCCTTTGTCCCTGCAGTCTCTTCTGCTCGGAGCAGCCAGAGCAATCTTTCTGGAAGGTCTCTGAATGCATCACTCCTTTGCTAAAACCTTCCATGGCTCCCCATTACCCTCAGCATAACACTGAATCTAACACAAGCCCCAGGAATGGCCCGACCCAAACTGACTTCTCCGCCCCGCTCCTTGGTGGTCCTTTCCACAGCTTGTAGCTCTCTGCTTCTGAAACGGAGCATGCTGCAATTGTTTGAATTGGCCCTGTTTTCTTCTCACCCCTGGGCCTTTGCACGTGCTATGTGTCCTTTGCCAGGAGCCTCCCCACGGCCTCTGCCTGGCTGACTCTGACTCCAGCTTTGGGTTTCAGATTAGACCTTCTTTTGCTGCCCTCTCCCCAGACCCTGCTCTGCCCATCACACCCCTGACCACACTGGACAGCTCCTCCTCCTCAGGGCCTCACCATGCCCACACACAGGAGGTGTCTGGGAGATAGTTCAAGGGCAAGCGGGAGGGTCAGGCTCAGGCCTCTGGGGTATGTGGGCAGGGGAGAGAAGGAGGCAGCCTCAGTGCCATTGTTGTAGCAAATGTAACCCCTTGTCTCTTGGGCACCAACAGAGTCCCATGGAAGGCCTTGGGCTACAGCCACAAATGGAGGAGCAGCTGGAGGGCACTGCCAAGGACAACATACTGGTCACTGCGTCCTGCTCTGTGACAAGAGCCACTCTTGCTGGAGGTCACTCTGTCCCTTTCTCATCCCCCAGTCACAGAGGAGGAAACTGGGGCTCTGAGTGGTGCAGGGACTTGCTCAAGGTCATGCAGTCCTGCCAGAGCTGGGGTGGGAACCCCGGATTCTGGCTGCATTTGTCATCAGCCACCACCTGGCTGGTTTGGGGCAATTCACCTAGACTCTGCAGGCCTCCAGAAAAATGGGTTCCTTAACTGCACTGACCGCTTTTCAGGGGGCTTGTGCAGTCAGCGCCCTGAAGGTGAGTGTGATGCAGACAGAGCTTTCAGAAGAGGTGGGTCAGAGAGGGGCGGTGACGTGGTCGGGGTCACAGAGCATGGAGGGGTTGTGAGGGTCAGCTTCAGAGGCTGTGGTATCTGGTGAGATTTTTTTCATTAAGCTTCTCTCTGAAACGGCAGCGATCAGGGCTGGCGGGTGGGTGCACTGCTCGGACAGGTCAAGGGAGAGCCTGGGAGGCTCCAAGGCGTCGGGGCTGTGGCTTCAGGCCCTCTCTGGCACTGGTTCTTTCTCTGCTCCCAGGGCAGGAGTGAGGATGGGGAGCATGAAAGGAGTGGTGGGCACGTGAGCCGCTCAGAGGCTGGAGCCCACCTTCCTGGCCAACTCTGTGGGGTCTCAACATAACGCTTTACTCCCCTCTTCCTGGCACAACTTGGGAACTTTGGGGGCGAGCCTTGGTGGCAAAAAAAGGAATCAGCCAGCTCATCTGCAGCTTGGCGCAGCCCCGTGGGAAGAGCACTGGATGGTGAGTCTGGGGCAGGCTCTGGCATGGCCTCCCTGCACACCTGGCCCAGGCCTGCTCCCTCTCTGGGCATGGGATTCCTCATGAAAATCTCTCACGTCAACCTGATTCTCCTTGATGCTCTGGACAGCTCATCCAGGATGGGGATGGGAGTTCAGAACCTCGTCCTCTCCAGGGCCTCCTCAAGTGAGTAAAGGTGACAACCTGGCCGGTCAAAGTCACTCAGTTCAGTTTAGTCGCACAGTCGCTCCGACTCTTTGCAACCCCATGAATTGCAGCACGCCAGGCCTCCCTGTCTATCACCAACTCCTGGAGTTCACTCAGACTCACGTCCATCGAGTCAGTGATGCCATCCAGCCATCTCATCCTCGGTCGTCCCCTTCTCCTCCTGCCCCTAATCCCTCCCAGCATCAGAGTCTTTTCCAATGAGTCAACTCTTCGCATGAGGTGGCCAAAGTACTGGAGTTTCAGCTTTAGCATCATTCCTTCCAAAGAAATCCCAGGGTTGATCTCCTTCAGAATGGACTGGTTGGATCTCCTTGCAGTCCAAGGGACTCTCAAGAGTTTTCTCCAACACCACAGTTCAAAAGCATCAATTCTTCGGCGCTCAGCCTTCTTCACAGTCCAACTCTCACATCCATACATGACCACAGGAAAAACCGTAGCCTTGACTAGACGGACCTTAGTCGGCAAAGTAATGTCTCTGCTTTTGAATATGCTATCTAGGTTGGTCATAACTTTTCTTCCAAGGAGTAAGCGTCTTTTAATTTCATGGGTGCAATCACCATCTGCAGTGATTTTAGAGCCCCCCAAAATAAAGTCTGACACTGTTTCCACTGTTTCCCCATCTATTTCCCATGAAGTGATGGGACCGGATGCCATGATCTTCGTTTTCTGAATGTTGAGCTTTAAGCCAACTTTTTCACTCTCCTCTTTCACTTTCATCAAGAGGCTCTTTAGTTCCTCTTCACTTTCTGCCATAAGGATGGTGTCATCTGCATATCTGAGGTTATTGATATTTCTCCTGGCAATCTTGATTCCAGCTTGTGTTTCTTCCAGTCCAGCGTTTCTCATGATGTACTCTGCACAGAAGTTAAATAAGCAGGGTGACAATATACAGCCTTGATGTACTCCTTTTCCTATTTGGAACCAGTCTGTTGTTCCATGTCCAGTTCCAACCGTTGCTTCCTGACCTGCATGCAGATTTCTCAAGAGGCAGGATTTCTCACAGATTTCTCAAAGTCACTCACAAAAGGCCAAAACCAACTGCGGCTCAGAACATCAAGAAAATTGTCCCCATGCTTGCTCTCAGGAGACATAAGACATGCAGGTTTGATCCCTGAGTCAGGAAGATCCTCAGGAGGAGGGCGTGGCAATCCACTCCAGTACTCTTGCCTGGAGAATCCCATGGACAGAGGAGCCTGGCGGGCTACAGTCCATGAAGTCACAGAGTCAGCCAGGACTAAAGTGACTTAGCACACACTCACGCTTGCTCTCAGTTCGAGAGAAGGCTTCAGACTGAGGTTGAGGGTGGAGGGTAAGGCAGTGTCAAGTTACTACCTTTTGAGAATTTGCGGGGCGTGGGGGGGCCACACTTGCCCACCCACAGAAGTAGTCTGTCTTTCGGCCTGAGTATGGACTCCCTATGCTTCCTGCCTCAGTGCCATGATTATTTACATCCTGAGATACTGTTGGGTGCCTTCTCTGTGCCAGGCACAGAGGCTCAGAGGGGAGCCCACAGTCGGGCCAGGGAAGTTATCCAGAGCCTGAGAATTAGAACAGTGTGGCAGGAGGGATCACCATCCCCATTTGCCAGATAGGGAAACTGAGGCTGAGAGAAAGGGGCGCTGAGCTGGAAGCTGGAATTCAATGCCTCCACAGTCTCCTACAAACCACACACAGGAGCTTGGCAACCCTCAGGAGGCTTGTGGACCCCTTGGCAGGGCCCACAAGAGGTCACACAGTGGCGCCTGTCTGTGCGCCTCTTGCTGCCTCCATTTCAGCTTCTGGGACGTACAGGGCTGCCATTAGCCACAGGGCCTTTGCACATGCCTGGACTTCTCTCCCTCGTGCTGTCACTGCACCAGACCATGTACACACAAGGATGGGGTTAGGGCCAGTTTCTCCCATGTTTAATGGAAATCCACTCCAGTATTCTTGCCTGGAAAATTCCATGGACAGAGGATTCTGGCAGGCTACAGTCCATGGGGTCGCAAAGAGTTGGACATGACTGAAGCAAGAGCATACACGGGTGCATGCACCATAAAACCATCACTACTGTCAAGACAGTGAACACATCCACCACCCTCCAAATCTTTTCCTGTGCCCCTTGTGGGACTTCCCAGCACCCAGCGTCCCCAGGCAAACACAGAGCTGCTCTGTCACTACAGGTCAGCTGGCACTTTCTAGAATGTTCTAGAAACGGAGCCACACAGGATGCGTTCTGTGTCTCCTGGCTCCTTTCAGTCAGCATCACGACCTTGAGATTCCTGCCGTTGCTGCAGAATCGGCAGTTCATTTCTTCTTACTGTTACCGAGTCCTGTTCTGTGGGAGGGCTGCCCAGGACCTGTGGAGCCACTCTAGCCGATGCATGTTTGGGATGGTTCCAGTTTTGCCCGTTACAAATGCAGCTGCGGTGAACATTCGTGTCCAAGTCTGCGTGGACCTAAGTTTTCCCTTCTCTGGGATAAATGCCTAGGAGGGGAATGGCCTGACCATATGGAAGGTATATGCTCCACTTTTGAAAAAACTACCCAATGTTTTCCAGAGTGCTTGAACCATTTTACACTCCCATCAGCAGAGGAGGAGGGTCCCAGAGGAGGGTGGGGACTGGAACCCCGGCTCAGCCCACTACAGAGCTTGTGTCCCTCACTGCCAGGCCCCAGACCTCCAGGACCCTCTGTCTCAGCTGGCCTTGCACCCCCGGGGCTTCTGGGCTGCAGGAGCGGGACCAACCCACAGCAGGGGGCTGGGCCGCCATCTCGCCCTCCCCTCCAGGGGTCTGGCTTCCCTTTCCAGCAGAGAGCTGCCTTCCCCAGCCCCCCACCCTCTGCCTTCCCCAGCCCTCCTGGACGACAGAGCTGGGCACACAGCGGGTGCCAGGCAGATGTCGCTGGGCCCAGGAAGCAGTGGGCTGGACCTCCCTGGGTTCTTGTCTCTAGCTGTGTGAGGGAGCCTGGGGCCTCCTAGGCCCCTGACAAAGGCTCCTGGGTGGTGGGGGGAACGCTGAGGGTTTCAATGGGCTCCTTACCAAGCTGGTGAGAGGTGAGTGTGTGTGCGCGCGTGTGCGCGGGGAAGGGGCCTTGTGCCTTTGAGCGCTGGGACAGGAGAAAGAAAGAAGCCATCAGAACCTAACAGGGTTGGGGAGAGACAGAGACGAGGACCAGAAAGAAGCCGCCGAACCGAGGAGGGGCAAACCTCCCCTGCCAGACCCCAGGGAGGTGCGAAGGAGGCGGGGTGGGGTGCGAGAGGGGAGCAGGAATTCTTCATTAAAAATGAAAGCCCGCAGCCGGGCCCGCGGCGGCCGAGGAGCCAGGCTGCCGGCAGCTTCCAGCTCGCGGGAGCACCGAGGCCCGCGCCGGCTCCAGCCGCCCGCGGCCGACCTCACGCGTCCTCAAAGCCAGCCTGTCCCACTTCCCCCGCCGGTTGCTACAGCAACTGAGCTCTGAGTAATCAGCTGCACGGTGACCTTTCTTCCCCCGGAGAGAGGGAGGGAAGGAGGGAGGGGGGCGGTGGGGGAGAGAGGGGGGAGAGGGAGGGGGAGGAGGCTTGGAGGAAGGGGGGAGGCGAAAGGGAGGAGGAGGAGAGGATGGAGAGGGGAGAACAGAGGGAGAAAGATGAAGAGGAGGAGGGAGGGGGAGGAGGGGCGATGGAGGGGGGAAGACGGAGGCGGAGAGGGGGAGGAGCGGGGGAGAGAGAGGAGGCAGGCTGAGCGGCCGGTCAGAGCTGTAAAAGCACTGCAGCTGGGGTCTGGGGCTTTGCGGGGAGGAGCTGGCAGTCAGAAGGCAGAGCGAGGAGGGGGCAGCTGGCAGCCCTGCGGTGGGGGCAGGGAGACGCTGCAGAGCTGGCGTGGGGGAGGCCCGTGGAGGGGTCTGACCCCCACCGATTCCTGCCCAGCACCGCCTTCACCCGACCCATCTCGCACCCTCCTTTACCCTCAGCCTGCCCCTTTCCAGTCGCAGGGCATTAGGAGAGAGGGACAAGTCTCTGTGTGCCCTCTGGCTCCAGAGATACCCTTTCGGAGCGGCCTCCACTCCCCCGTTCCAGAGATGGGAAAAGTGAGGCTCCGAGGCTTGCTGAGAGTTTCAGAGCCTTTCACCCTCTGTGACACCCCTCCCCGCCTCCTCTCATCTGCCCTGGACTGTGAGGCAAAGCCAAGCCAGGGCCAGGGCCGGGGTGAGTCCGGGGTCCCCCCTCCCCGCCCCAGCTCCCCCACTGCCCTGCTCTCTGGCCTCGGTCTTCCTGGTTGTAAAGCAGCGATACCTGAGGAGGTGCATGCTGCCCAGGGAGGCAGCCCTTGTTAGGGAGGGTCCATTGACCCTCTCAGACCAAGGTATTGATCTGAAATTCTCTAAACACAGCAGAAGCAAGGCGGGGAGGGTGTGAGAGACCCAGGGAGCTGGAGGAGCTCAGGGAAGGGCATGGTGCAGACGGGTGACGGCCACCCAGGGACCCCTGGGGAGTCGGGGCCCCCCAACCTGGGAAGGGCTTGGGGACCTCTTCGTATCAGGTATCCTGCCCGCCCACCAGGGGCTCCTCCCCAGCTCAGCAGCCCTGGGCCAGCATCAGGCCCATCACTCGCCTGCTCGCCTGGCCCTGGGGACCCGCCGGCCTCCTGTTTACAGGCCCCCACCCCCACCCCCGCCCAGTCAGAGTCACAGCCTCCCGTGGAGTGGGGGAGGGATGACAGATGGCGGAGGTGCCATTTTAACCAGAGTCTGCAGCAGTGGGGGAAGGGGAGGAGGGGCCCTCGGGCTGGTGGGGGCTGGGCCCTGGGTCTCTGTTGCTCTCCCCCAGCACCTCTCCCAAGCCCGGGGCACCCAGGCCTGAGGGGGCACTGACCCAACAACCATGTCACTTGGGCCACCCAGACTCCCATGGACTTGGCAGGTGCCCCTGGCGTAGGCTGGGTTGGGAGGGCCCCCTGGGAGGCAGTCTCTCAAGGCTCCATGGCAAGGAGAGTCCCACGAGCCCCCAGCTCACAGCAAAGACTCCACCACTGGCCAGGAAATGCCAGGCGTTGGCCGGAGTAGCAGTAGCAGGAGGAATCATGGCCCCAGAGCCCAACCTTTATTTAGCTCCAGGCTTCAGCTGAAAGCCTTAAGGCACAGATCTTGGAAGGGGGCTGCATTCTTATCTCAGCTCTTCACTGAGGCCTGTTCAGAACCTCTTTGGACCCCAGCATTTCATCTCTAGCAGTGAAGGGTCCTGGTCCCACCCCACCCCCTCACTGAGGTGAACCAGCCAGTGATGGGGAAGTGAAGTGAAGTCGATCCGTTGCATCCGACTCTGCGACCCCATGGACTGTAGCCTACCAGGCTCCTCCGTTCATGGGATTTTCCAGGCGAGGGTACTGGAATGGGTTGCCGTTCCCTTCTCCAGGGGATCTTCCTGACCCAGGGATCGAACCCGGGTCTCCCACACTGCAGCCAGACGCTTTACCATCTGAGCCACCAGGGAAGCCCTGTGATGGAGAAGCAGATGGGAAAGCACACTGGTACCTCCAAGGCCCACCTTTCCTAGGTGAGCAAAGCAAGACTCAGAGAGGCGAGGTCACTTGCCCAGGATCACCCAGCCGATAACGGGAAGCGCCAGACTCTGGGCTGTCCAGAAGGAGGTACGTGTGAAGCCACAGTGTGACCACACAGAGTGGCTGTTCAGGCTAGTTGCTGTGGCTATAAGCCTGCCTGTCCCTGGGGTTCTTGACTCCCTGGAACACCCGTGTGTGCAGCCAGTCCTTCGCACATGGGATGCTCATTCTACAGCAAGCCTGTGGGCCATCATTTGGTTCCCGTGGAGATGATAGCAAGGGTGGCTGTGCCTCTCTGAGCCCAGCCCCGGGCCCCACGCTGGGCAGCGCACCCACATGTGTTTTGTGATACGAAGCTCAGAGGTGCCCTCCCCAGGTGGCCACTGCTCTCCCTGTTTTCAGGTGGGGAAAGTGAGGCTCAGATAAGTGTGTTGACTTGCCTCAGGTCCCCACCACACTGAGTGCCAGAGCTGGGATTGGAATCCACTTCTTGATCTCAGAGATGACCTCATAACCCCGGCCCGCATCAGCCAGGCTCAACCAGACTCAGGAGTGTGGGCTGTGAACTTGGCTGTGAACCAGAATTCCCTTGACCTCATTAGGAAATGTTGATGGAAACTGCACAGAAGTTCCCCTGTGGGCACCGGAAAGAGGAAGCTCATCACGGGACAGGCACATGACAGGGTGAGACTGCTCAGTAGGGTGGAGAGGCCATGGTGCCATGGGGTACTCACAGCCCAGGGGTCTTTTCTCATCCCTGGGTAGTGGTGGGGCAGGGAGGGGGGCGCAGGGACCATTGCCCCTTTAGGCAGATAAGGAAGCTGAAGTCCAAAAAGGTCAGATGATTGCTACAAGCCCCAGTGATTCTCATCAGTGTGAGAATCAGGGCAAAGGCAAGATTTCCAACCCCCAACCAGTTACCACTGCTGCCTCTGTCCACCCCTCACCCATCCCCTGTCCTCCTCTCTCCATCTTCCCACCCATGCCCTCATCTGCGGATCTCTCCACCCAGCTACCATCTACCCATCCGTCCACTCACCCACCTACCCACTCATCCATCCACCCGCCCATCCATCCATGAACCCATTCACTTGTCCATCTTCCCAACTACACCTCCATCCACCACTCATCCATCCACCCATCTTCCATCTATCCATCCTGTCCACTCACCTACCCACTGCTGCATAAACCCATCCACCCATCCATCTTCCCATGTATGCATCCATTGCTTTACCCATCCTCCCGCCCACTCATCTATCCATCATCCGTCCATCCTCCCACACACTCACCCATCCATCCACCCACTCATCTCCCCATCTCTTCACTTATCAGCTCATCCGGTCACCTAGCCGTCACCCATCCACCCGCCACCCTCCCGTGCAGCCATCCATCCGTCTGGCACTCACTCCCCTTTCGTTCATCTGTTCACTGTACTTTGCTGTTGTTCAGTTGCTTTATGCTATAGCTGTTCTGAGTCCGGTTCCTTCACCTTTCAGTTTTTAAACGTATTCTTATGTGAGCTGGACAAGGAAATGGCGACCCATTCCAGTATTCTTGCCTGCAGGATTCCATGGACGAGGAGCCTGGTGGGCTACGGTCCATGGGGTCACAAAGAGTCAGACTCGAGTGACTAACGCTATGTGGGCTGGGTGCCGATGCTATCCTCTCTGTGGAGGTACCAACTCCCCATCTCCCAGTTCAGCATAGCAGTTCCAACCGGTCCCCATCAAGACCGCAGCCCCTGTGTAAGAGGTTCCAGCTGTGCTCCTTGCCTCCACTTGGGTGGGATCTGGCCTGGAGGTGCTTCTTCTCCTTTTCTCTTCTGAGTCACTTCACCTCCCCATCTGGGTGTTTCAGTGCCGAGTGAGAGACCTCAAAAATGTGGACGATGACCGAGCCACCAGCATGGGGGTCACTTCCGTGGCCTTTGGTATTGTTGTTGTTGAGTCGCTGAGTTGAGTCTGAGTCTTTTGTGATCCCATGGGCTGCAGCCCACCAGGCTCCTCTGTCCATGGGATTTCCCAGGCAAGAATACTGGAGCAGGTTGCCATTTTCTTCTCCAGGGGATCTACCTGACTCAGGGATCAAACTCGAGTCTTCTGCATTGCTAGGCAGATTCTTTACTGCTGAGCCTTGCCACTCTGCAAAGCACATGGATCATCAGGGCACTGGGGACTGTGCCATGGGCATCAGTGTTGGCCAGGGGATGGGCCAAGACCCACCAGTCCAGGGACCAAGGATCAGAAGGATGATCTGGACCTGGCCACGGGCAACTTCTGCACCTGCCTCCAACCTGCTGTGTGACTAATGGCAACTGAAAGCACAATAGTCATCCCCGTTCTGAGGACCGGAGTGAGACGTGGCATTTCGGGAAAAGGCAACAGCCTTTCAGCAACGCAATGGGGAGGTTTTTGAAGGGTTTCGCAGGGGTCAGCCTTTGAGGTGTACATTCTCTTATTACTAAAATCTTCCAGAAAGGTCCCTTGATTCTGCTCAGGCCGGTTGACTAGGTCTGAGCGTAATTCATTCATTCATTCTGCATTAGCTGTGTACTAGGACTGGTCCTAGGGCGGGGGGGTTCCCTAGTTGCTCAGCTGGTAAAGAATCCGCCTGCAGTGCAGGAGACCCTAGTTCGATTCCTGGGTTGGGAAGATCCCCTGCAGGAAGGCATGGCAACCCACTCCAGTATTCTTGCCTGGAGAATCCCCATGGACAGAAGAGCCTGGCGGGCTACAGTCTACGGGGTCGCAAAGAGTCGGACATGACTGAGTGACTAAGCACAGCACAGGACCTGTTTAAGACTCTAGAAATCAATAACAGATATTTTCTGCCCCTCAGAAATTTGCTGACCCTCGTCTTGGGACAGAAACCACAGTCATATTGCACGGGTGGTGGTTCAGGAGCCAACTCAGTCCTGGGGGCTCTGAGGAGGGGTGTCAACTGGGCCTGGACTGGACTGGCGAGAAGCGGGTCCCAGAGCAGGGACACACCCAGGATCTGGAAGGACAAGGCTAATTGGAAAAGGGCCTTTGGGACAGAAGGAATGGAAGGATAGCCCCTGCAGAGCCACAGGGGCAGGGGAGGGGCAGAAAGGGGGAAGAGAGGACGAGTGAGTCCCTACTGTGTGCAGTAGTGGAGGGAGGGCACACTGTACCCAGCGTCCCCCTCTCATTATCTCATGGATCCTCCCAACAACTCTACGTGGCCGTCATTCCATCCTCTTGCACATTTCATCGATGATAAAGCCAGGCTCAGAGAGGGCCAGCAACCTTCCCAAAGTCACACAGCTTCCGCACACTGGATCTGTCTGTCGATCTAACCGCAATGTCTGGAGCCTCTGCCCATCGCCCCTTCCCTTGAACATCTTGCCCTCAAGGTGGAAGCATGGGAGAAAGCGCTCCCCGCGCCCCCCGCCCCACCGCCCCCGTCAGCACTGGCTCTCTGGGGCAGCCTAGGATGCTCGTGCACTCATTCAGATTAGCAAATATTTAGATTAACAAATATTTATCCCCTTCTACTCGAGGTCAGGCCCCACAGTGGCCTTGGGCGTAGGGCTGTGAGGACACTGCGGCCCCTCCCTGCCCTCCTGGGGCTCCCTGGTAGGGGGAGGCGATGGGGATAGAGCTCAACTCCAGGCAAAGCCCTGCTTCATCCAGACTTAAAAATAAACCCAGGTTCTGCCCAGGCCCAAAGAGTGGGGGGCCACAGGCCCCCAGAGCCACGGCTCTGGAAGGCGGCAGGCAAAGCTGTCAGCTAGGAGCAGGCTCCTCTCATCAGCATGGGGCCCCAGCCTCCCTGCTTAAAGATCGCCTCGGGCGCTCTCTTAAAGATGCTAACGTCGCAGCTGACATTTGGGAGATCCTGGCAGGCGATCAAACCCAAGCTGAAAAATCGGAGTTGCTGGGCGGGGGCGGGCACCAGGCAGCGGGGCTGGTTGGGGCCGAGGGCAACGGGGCTCAGGCTGCCGCTGCTGGCCAAGGCTATGCTTTCTGACTGGCCCAGTGCGGGTGGGGATTGGACTGTCTGCTGGAAAGACCCAGCAGAGGAGGAGGGGGTACGCAGAAGGCAGGGAAAGAAGTGAGAGGAGAATGGCTATGGAGAGACAAATCTCTTAGTTCGTCCCCCAACTCAGGGCATCGTCTGTCAATAATCAGACCAGCTGGGGGAAGAAAATCCACAGGATGAAGAGTTATTAAAAAAAAAAGAGAGAGAGCGAGAAGAGGGAGGAAGATTCCGGGTGCCAGTTACACCTCTGACTGCAGTGCTCAGAAATGGGTAATGGTACCCCAGTCCAGTACTCTTGCCTGGAAAATCCCATGGACGGAGGAGCCTGGTGGGCTGCAGTCCATGGGGTTGTTAAGAGTCAGACACGACTGAGGGACTTCACTTTCACTTTTCACTTTCACGCATTGGAGAGGGAAATGGCAACCCATTCCAGTGTTCTTGCCTGGAGAATCCCAGGGACGGGGGAGCCTGGTGGCCTGCCGTCTGTGGGGTCGCATAGAGTCAGACACGACTGAAGCGACTTAGCAGCAGCAGATGTGGGGAGCAGAGCACTCTGGGGAGCTGAGAGGTCAGAGGGCGGAAGTCAGAGAGAGACACGCTGGGCCTCCAGAAACTTCCAGATGCCTGAGCCCGCCTTGTCTCCTTTCCCTTTCTTTGTATGCAGTCTCCTTTCCAGCCGCTGTCCATCCACCTCCACCCTCTCCCCCGCCTGCCTACCTATGCGCCCATCCACCTACTCTACCCTGCCTGACCAGTTCACCTCTAGTTCATCCGCCCAGCCACGCGTCTACCTAGTTTGCCAGTCACTTCCTTCATTCATCCATCCACTAGTCCACCTCCTCAGCCAGCCATCCTCCACGCGTTCACCCATCTCCAGCCATTCGTCCACCTTCACTCACTCATTCATCCGCTCCACCCAGACGTCCATTCATTCCCTATGCATCTACCCAGAGGCCATTTCTTCAGCACAGGAGAGGCACAGCCGGCCCGCCTTAGGGGATTCGGGAAAGACTTCCGCAGGTGAGACGTAAGGAATGGGTAGACGTGCCATCCAGGCGAAATGGAGGAGGGGCCTGTGTTTCCCAGCAAGATGGGAGGTGAGAGACAGGGGTCTCTTAGGGGAACATCGAGTTGTGTTCTGGCCTCTGCTTAAGAGACAGTAGTTTACCCGAGAGCCCGGGAGAGGCGAGCTCTGAGGCTGCAGTGGTCAGGGGAGCTAGGCACACCGGCTCTTGCGAGGGGATGTGAAAGATCTGGAAGGCCAGGTTGTGGTTCTGCTGCTGTTTACCACCGACCCCTCCAAATAGGCCCATCAGTTCCTGCAGCCCTTCCCCCACCTCTCCATCCTCCCAGATCCCAACATCTCATGGTTAGATCGCGACAGCCCCACCCTTACAGGCTTCTTTTTTTTTTAATATCAGTGAATTCTGGCTTCTCAGGGTCAGAGCCATGCCTTATCCATCTTGGTGTCCTGTCCCATGGTACTTGGCCAAACAATATATATCCTGCCCCTCTAATCCTCCCCTTCTTCCTTGAGGGCACCCCATCTATACACCCAGTCACTCTGCCCCCAAACCTGGGCTCCACCCTCATTCCCTTCCTCTCTCCCGAGTGCTACCCCCTTGTAAGCTGATCCCCCAGACCTGTCATTTCACCTCTGACATACCTTGAATCTTCTTTCCACCTGCTCAGCCACCAACCTGGATCAGAGCAGCAGTCTCCTCGCTGCCCTCCTTGCCTTCAGGCTTGCTGTCCATCAGGCCACATGCCGGGTGCCATGAGAGAGCCCTTTCTACACTAGAAATGTGGCCGTTCGATTCTCCCACTTAAACCTTTCATGGATATCCTTGTCCTCTGGATAAAGTGTTAAATCGCTGTCACTGCCAAGAAGACCCTTCCCTAGCTGGCCAGCGCTGCCTTCTCTGGGCTCCAGGTTCATCCCTCTAAGATATGAAATCCGTCAAGTTCATTGCTATTCATCTTGGGTCTCCATAACTATGATCCTGGCTCCAGCCCCTGGGCGTCTTGGCCCAAAGCCTAGAAACATCCTGAGTCGTCAGCTCGCTGCTCATCCGCACTCTTGTCTCCACTTAGACCCCTCATTTCTGTCTCATAGAGCCAGGGAAACATCCCATGTCCTCCATCCCACCACCAACACCTGGTTGGCCCTCAAGTAAAAGAAAATATCGCTGAAAGCTGCAAGAATACTCCCAGACCCTCCTTCCCCACGTCTGGCCATTTCCATTTGTTATTTGTGCCTTAAACCAAAGCCAACTGCTTGGCCTCTTCTGTGCCTACAAAACACTTTTTAAAAAACTGATTTTATGGCTACAGAAAATTTCCTTCCTGTCTTCAAATTCACAGGAAAGAGAAAGCCCTGGCCCTGACTCAGAATTGGATTCTAGCTGGAGGCGTCCTTTCCGCGGCTGGCTCCAGGGAAAGGGTTTATCTGTTTGTTCCTTGACCTTGAGCGGGAGCTGAGGCAGCCAGAAAGAGAAGAGACAGGAACTGGGAGGGGAAGGAGGAGAAAAGCTGGAACTGTGGCCCCAGGACCCTGCGCTCAGCCCCGAGGGACCAGCCAGGTGAAATTAGAAGAAAGGAAGGAGATAGGCCATGCTGCAGGCACCGCGGACCACAGGGCTCCTGAGGAATGGCTGCCTCTCCGGCTCCTGGTCCTCTGAGGTCCCCAGGGTGTCCTCATCCCTCATCCCCTTGGAAACGAAACAAGCTAGAGAGCTGGAAGGAGAAGTAAACCACCCAAACAGATCAACTTTGCCATCCACACGGGGGCCAACTGTGGCTGTTACAGATCGAGTGCTAAGTGGTGGCCATCAGTCTAGGCAACCGTGCTGTGCCCCCCGTGAGCCTGCAGGCTGAGCACAGTGGCACCTACCGGGGGGGGGGGGGCAAGAGGTAATGAAATAAAGCAAAGCTCCCTTCTCAGAAAGGGTCTCCTTCCTGACGCATGACTGAAATTTAACCCAAGCATGTATTGAGCACCTATTTGCCTGGATCCTTGCTCTCAATGATCTGA
This sequence comes from Capricornis sumatraensis, assembly GCF_032405125.1. Classification (NCBI taxonomy): domain Eukaryota; kingdom Metazoa; phylum Chordata; class Mammalia; order Artiodactyla; family Bovidae; genus Capricornis; species Capricornis sumatraensis. Next base: position 7,090,385 of record NC_091069.1, read on the forward strand.
CCATCTTTTCTCCAATTAAACTGGGGGCACATTTCAAGAAGAGACGGTTTATTTTCTCCCAAATAACTTCATTCTTACTACAAAAGTAAGACAGGCTTGTTATAGATATTATAAAGAATACAGATAAGCTCAGTGAAGATATTAGTACTAAGACCGCTTTTAATCCTGTAACTTAACGATGGCCACTTTTGAGACTTGGAGGGCTCACTTCCCTTCCTGGTCCTCCACACCCAGCGTTCTCTCTTGGAATCTTGCACACAACAGACATGTAAGAAAGACCTTTTGTCTGACCCTTTACCTGTTCGTTCATTACTCATTAATTCCAAAAGTGACCATTGAGACCTCAGTAGGTCACAGTGTGGTGGTTTAAACTCTTTGGGGCGGAAAGAGATGTTTAGACACCGAAGCTCATGTCTGTGTTGCATGCTATTGCAAGTCGCTGCAGTCGTGTCCGACTCTCTGCGACCTTATGGACTGTAGCCTGCCAGGCTCCTCTGTCTGTGGGATTCTCCAGGCTAGTGTCAGTATAACCTGAATAAAAACTGAGGTTCCACGTGGCTCAGTCTTGGCACTGAGTGACTTCATAGTCCAGCAAGTCGACAATATTTAAATGAGTTTTCTGAATTCACTTTTCCCACAAAGAACTTCAGTGGGATCAAATTCACAACCCTCAGCAGAATAGCCTTTTTCTTTTAAATTAATTTATTTTTAATTGGAGATGATTGCTTTACAATATTGTGTTGCTTTCTGCCATATATCAACATGAATCAGCCATAGGTATGTGTATGTCCTTTTCTTTAAAAAAAATTTTTTTTTTTGGCTGAACCACACAGCATGTGGGGTTTTAGTTCCCCAACCAGGGATTGAACCTGCACCCCCTGCCTTGGAAGTGCAGAGTCTTAACCGAACTGGACCACGAGGGGAGCTCCTTAGCAGCCAATTTGTTCTTACCCTAGTTTTCTTTGCTGGTGGCTCAGAGGGTAAAGCGTCTGCCTGCAAGGTGGGAGACCTGGGTTAAATCCCTGGGTCAGGAAGATTCCCTGGAGAAGGAAATGGCAACCCACTCCAGTACCCTTGCCTGGAAAATCTTATGGACGGAGAAGCCTGGTGCAGGCTACAGTCCATGGGGTCACAAAGAGTCGGACACAACTGAGTGACTTCACTTTCTTTTCTTTCTTTCTAGTTTTCTTGGTAGAACCTCTAGGATTTTGCACAAACTCCTGACCAGTTCTGACACCAAGCTATGGGCCTTTCAGTCGCTCTGTGTTCCTTCCCTTCTTTCTCAGATTCTTATTATGATCTACGCTCAATGGCCAAACCCTTCTCCATCCTCCTGCAGACAGAGTAAGTGGTCAAGAGCCCCAATTCAGATCCGGATCCCGGACCCTGTGACTCATCAGCTGTGTGGTCTTTGCCAAGCCACTTGATCCTGTGTAACCCAAAGTATGGTCCACAGGCTGATGCTGGACACACATTGTTTGTTGACACAATAGGGGAAGCATAGAGGCCGATAATGATTTAGAAATGTTCAGAGCAGTTTGGCACTGCCTGCATCCAATCGTGACGGTGTGGGTGACAAAAGCATCATTCCCCAGAGCTTGGAAATTTTTTCCCCTAAGTGCCTTCACTGCGGATAGGTTGAGAAGCACAGACTTAACCTATTCTGTTCCTCAGTTTCCTCATCAGTAAGATGGGAATAAGGATGACCCGTAACCTCATCAGGTCTCTGGGAGGAGTAAATAAAGTTAACTTATGGGAGGCACTGAGAATGGTGGCTGGGCACTGAAAACTCTCTTGATTTAAAAAAAAAATTTTTTTTTAATTTTTTGAATTAAAACTTATTTATTTGTTTATTTTATTTCTGGCTGTGCTGGGTCTTTGTTGCTCGGCACGGACGTTCTCTAGTTGCAGCAAGCCAGGGCTTCTTTCCATTGCTGTGCTCGGGCTTCTCACTGTGGTGGCTCCTCTTGCGGAGCACAGACTCCGAGCATGCCGGCTTCAGTAGTTCCAGCGCTTGGGCTCAGTGGTCGCAGCTCAGCCCATAGAGCACACAGGCTTCAGTACTTGTGGCTCGCAGGCTTGGTTGCTCTGCAGCATGTGGAATCTTCCTGACCCAGGGACCGAACCCACATCTCCTGCATTAGCAGGCAGATTCTTTACCACTGAGCCACCTGGGGAAGCCCCATCAAGACCTAGGTGTTTTTGTTTTTTTTTCCCCCCTCTCTCCCTGAATCTGGGATGGCCCCAGGACTGGCTTTGAAAAGCAGAATGCAGTCAACGTGATGCTGAGATCTGAGGCCTCTACATTCACCCTTCCTGGAGTGCTCCTTCTTGGAAACCAGCTGCCACGTGAAAAGCCGCCATAGTGTGAGGAAGCCCAAGAGATAGGGAGGACGAGAGAGAGAGGCCAGTGGAGGAGCAGTGAGGTGCCTGACCTACAGAGTAAGACGTCTCCAACCTTCCAGCCCAGCTGCCAGCTAAACACCCCCACCCACACCCTCACACTTCTCTTGATACAGGTAATGTTTTCTGGTCTCGCACACAGTTGTCAACTGAATTGTGCCTCCCCAAAATTCGTACGTTGAAGTTCCACTGTTGTTGTCATTGTTCAACTTACAAGTCGTGTCTGACTCTTTGTGACCCCATGGACTGCAGCACGCCAGGCCTCTCTGTTCTTCACCATCTCCCGGAATTTGCCTGAGTTCATGTCCATCAAATCAGTGATGCCGTGCAACCATTTCATCTTCTGTCTCCCTTTTCTCCTTCCGCCTTCAGTCTTTCCCAGCATCAGGGTCTTGTCCAAGTCCTACCTGTCAGTATCTCAGAATGTGACTGTGTTTAGAGATGTCTTAGAAGAGGTAATTAACTTTTTGTTGATCTGTTTATTTGTTCGTTTGTTCATTTTTGGCCGAGTCGCACAACTTGCCGCATCTTCTAGACCAGGGATTGAACCTGGATCCTGGTGAAAGCACAGAGTCCTAACCACTGGACTGCCAGGGACATCCTAAGAGGCAACTAAGTTACAGTGAGGTTACTGAGGTGGGTCCTAACCCACTAGTGTCCTTATAAGAAGAGAGACGCACACAAAGACACCAGTCTCGAGTGTGCACACAGAGAGGAGACCACGTGAGGGCACAATGAGAAGACGGCCATCTACAAGCCAAGGAGAGAGGCCTCAGAAGAAGTCACGCCTGCTGACACCTTGATCTTGGACTTCCAGCTTGGACTTCCAACTGGGAGAAAGTAAATTTCTGCTGTTTGCGGGGTTGGGGATGTGCCTTTTTCCACTGGGGAGGAGGTGTTTATGCCCAAGCTCAGCATCCCACAGGGACTCCCTTCTCATGATGGCATCTCTGCTTCCTCCCATGGGCTCCAAGCCTCTGGGCACTAGGCTCCTGGAACTCTTGCTTCCTTTCTCATTCATTCAGTAGAGATGAGAAATTGTTGCATTTTTTCAACCCTGCACATCCATCATTTCTGGATTTTCCTTTTCTTTGCTGCTTGCAAGCAGACCAAATCCTTTTGGAGGGCATCTCTTTTCTACAGTGCGTGTGCAAGGCACTGTATGAGTTTGCTAGAACTACTGTAACAAAGAACAGCAGAAGTTTACTTTCTCACAGTTCTGGAGGCTGGCTCTCACAGTCAAGGTGTCAGTGGGCTGGTTCCTTCTGAAGGCCAGAAAGGAAGGGTCTGTTCCAGCCCTCTCTCCTTGGCGTGTAGAGGGCCACATTCCCTGTCTTCATGTCATCTTTCCTCTGTAGGTGTTTGTGGGCAAGTTTCTTCTTTTTAGAAGGACACCAGTCATGTTAGATTAGGACCTACCCTGATGACTTCACTTTCTCTTAATCACCTCTTTAAGGGCCCTGTATGGGTCGGGAAGATCCCCTGGAGAAGGGAATGGCTACCCACTCCAGTATTCTTGCCTGGAGAATCCTATGGACAGAGGAGCCTGGTGGCTACAGTCCATGGGGTCTCAAGAGTCGGACCTGACTGAATGACTAACACACGTGCAAATACAGTCATATTTTGAGGTCCTGGGCATTAGGGCTTCAACATGTGAATTGGGGGTCTTGATTCAACCCATGACATGTAGTGAAAAGCAACCAGGATATTCTATACATTTCTCTTTCTCAAAGGCTTCAACTAAAACCACAAGTGCTCTATAGTATCAGCTTTGTAAAGCTATTATAGGCAAGAAGCCTCCTAAATGTTTCCCACTGAATAACATGTGCTAAGTCACTTCAGTGGTGTCCTACTCTTTGTGACCCTATGGACCATAGTCCGTCAGGCCCCTCTGTCCATGGGATTCTCCAGGCAAGGATACTAGAGTGGGTTGCCGTGCCCTCCTCCAGGGGATTTTCCCAACACAGGAGTCAAATCCATGTCTCTTGGGTCTCCTGCACTGGCGGGTGAGTTCTTTACCACTAGCGTCATGTGGGAAGCCCCCTGTATATCATGGGTAGCCATGTTTCCCACCTCCAATAACTGACTCCTTGTCACCTGTTAGCTAGTGCAGGGCGAGGGCTATAACTTTTCGTGGTCACCAGTACTTCTAGGGACCAGTTTCTGTATTTGTCAGATTTTGCTAGGTTAAGCTACATAACAAATATCCCTTAAATATCAGTAGATTACCATGGGAAAGGTTTACTTTCATTCAGGTGTAATGTTGGCCACAGTTTGCTTGCCCCTCTGCTTCACATGCCATCTTTTAAAAAGATATTTATTTATTTATTTTATTCGGCTGCCCTGGAGCCATTTATTTAGTTGTGGCATGGAGGAGCTTTAGTTGCAGCATGTGGGATCTATTTCCCTGACCAGGGATCAAACCCGGGCCCCCTGCATTGGGAATGCAGAGTCTTAGCCACTGGGCCACCAGGGCAGTCCCACACATGCCTGGTGTGGGTTGTGTGTTGTATGTTGTATGTATGGTGTGTGCTGCATGTATGCATATGGCGTGTGCTGTGTGTGGCTTCAGAGCAATTCACATGACCAAGTCTGCTGGCAGTGAGCGTGCAAGTGTGTGAAAGTTGCCCTGCCCGTAGGAAGGCACCGTGGGTCACTGACTGGGGCGGGAAGGTGTCACCTTCTCAGGGCCCAGAGTCACTGGAAACAATGGCACCGCCTGCTGCAAGACTTACCCCTGGTTAAGATTTACCAGACGTGGGGCCGGGGCCAGCCACCTCGCATCCTTAGCTCACTGATTCACCATCATTTGTTGTTATGCAGTCACTGAGTTGTGTCTGAGTCTTTGCGGCCCCATGGACTGCAGCATACCAGGCTTCCCTGTCCTTCACCATCTCCATGAGCTTGCTCTAACTCATACCCATTGAGTCGGTGATGCCATCCAACCATGTCCTCCTCTGTTACCCCCTTCTCCTCCTGTCTTCCATCTTTCCCAGCATCAGGGTCTTTTCTGAGTCAGCTCTTCACATCAGGTGGACAAAGTATTGGAGCTTCAGCTTCAGCAGCATAGCCCTATTTTATAGATAAGAAAACTGAGGACTTGAGAGGGGAAGAGACCCCATCGCCATCTAGTATGATAAACACAATCTATGAACAAGCCTTGAAGAACCCCCAAGGGTCCACACGCATATGGGGTCTTATTCCCATCACGTCCCTTTTTGGAAGCCACGGTGAGAAATTGCTTGGTGAGAGGGGCTGGTTCAGGATGAGGCATGAACACGAGTGTTAGCCATGACAGTGTTCTGTTGTCATAGGGTGCTGTGAGCCAGCTGTGCCCCCTGCCAGGGTGTCAAAGAGCCCTTTCCTTGGGGAGCCTACCCCTCACCTTTCAGCTCCTCTCCACCTGGCTCAACCTGCTCTGCAAATCTAGGAATTCCCACCAGAGCCATGCAGGGTTGGGGGGATAGGGGCAAATGGTTTATGTCAATAAACACAATGGGGGAGAGTGGGGGCCCCCACTTGTGAAGAGTGAAGTGAGGAATCGCACTTCATGCCAGGAGCCCGTGTGGTGTGTGGGTCTGTGTTGATGGCCCGCTTGGGCACAAGCTCCTTCTGCTCTCCGTGCCTCTGGGGGGTTTCTCTGACCCATCCGCTTTGTTGTTGTTGTTGTTTTGCTTGTTTGCTTGCTTATTTGGTGAGAGCAAAGGAGGGGCTTAAACAATCTTAGGACCTCATTGTTATTACCCTTTTTTTCCCACACGGGGAAACTGAGGCTCAGAGAGGTGAAAGCAACTTCCCACGGCCTTGCTAACCCAAACCCCACTGAACATGAGGCCCACGCAGATCTGTGTTCCAGGAGGTTGTTGGGGGGTGCCGGAAGGGGAAGTGGTTAGGGAATGGGGTGTCTTTGCTCCCCGGGGTTGTCCTCGGGCCTCCCCCGGCCCCCCAGTCAATCGGCTTGTCCGTCAGCCACAAGGGAGATGTAGGTGTAGCCGTGATTCCGGGGGAGAGGGACAGAGTCCAGGCTCCTGAGATACTGGAGAGAGTGCCTGGTGGGGGCAGAGGACACGAAAGATGCTGTGAGGATCTGACATACATGAGACATGCATGCACACACACCGCCCGCCACATCCACACATGCAGCACACACCGCACACGCCGCATGCACACCCTTCACACACGCTGTAGATAACACACAGCCCACACGCTCCGTACTGAACACACGTACCACAAACAACACACCATGCTTCACACACACATACCACAAACACACACACATACCACACACACACACACCACACACACACACACACACACACGCCACACACACACACTTACCACACATACACACATACCACACACACACACATACCACACACACATACACACACACCACAAACACACACACACATACCACACACACACACCACACACACACGCCACACACACACACATACCACACATACACACATACCACACACACACACATACCACACACACATACACACACACCACAAACACACACACACATACCACACACACACACACATACCACACACACACACACACACACCATACATAATACCTATGCCCTTTCGTGGACCCCCTCACCCAGTCCCCACAATCACCCTGTGAAGTAGGTGCTGTCAATCCCCCCATTTTAATGATTGGGAAACTGAGGCTTAAGGATTTAGAGCTTGGAACAGATGGAAGTGCCATGGAACACAGGTCAGCCTGTCTTCAGAAGCCACACTGAACGTTCCCTCCGATGCACAAACAACAAAATCAAGAACCAAGACACCACCTCGCCGGAGACGGAGCCCCTCCCGGCTGATTAGGCGCCATCTGGGGCCACGAGGTCCCCCTCTGGGACATGGAGGCATTTTGGAGGGGAGAGGGAGGCCGGGACTGGATGCCAGCAGGAGGAGAGAGCCCCCTCCACCTGAAGGACACGGACCACTCCACCTCCTCAGGGGAGGACGCAGGGAGGAACCTGACCCAGACCACCCAGACTGCGTCCGACACCAGAGGCTTCCACATCCCAAGGCCCCCAGGCAGCGGGGTGAGGGGCTTCCTTCCCCTGCCTCCACGAGGACTGGGGCCCTGGACCCTGTTTTCCCCGAGGCCATTTTCCCCACCCAGCCCTGGTCCTGGCACAGCCCCACCAGCCAGTCCCTATGGAAGGGGAGAGGGATCCTGCCTCCCCCAGCTTCCCTGGTTCTCTCTGTGCACCCTCAGGACAGCACCCCTCCGATGCCAGCAATACTGGCCTGCTGGGGAAGGCCAGCCTGTTCTCTGCAGCCTTGAGAGGGCAAGACTGGACACAACCTCTGGGCCCATCCTTCGGGGAGTGGACCTCCCCTGCAGGAGCATGCGCACAAGAGAACACTCTGCAGCCACGAGACAGAGCGGGGTCGCCACACATACAAACCTGGAAGAGACAGTCGCTCAGGCATGTCTGACCATTTGTGACCCCATGGACTGTAGCCTGCCAGGCTCCTCTGTCCTTGGGATTCTCCAGGCAAGAATACTAGAGTCAGTTGCCATTTCTCTTCGCCAGGGGATCTTCCCAACCCAGGGACTGAACTTGAGTCTCCTGCTTGGCAGGCGGATTCTTTACCATCTGAGCCACCAAAGGAAGCCCTAGACCTGGAAAGGAGATCGTCATGTGTAAGGGAAAATAAAGCGCTACACAGGATGTGCAGCACTGCTTGGCTTTTATCAAAAGTATTGATATGTGCTTCCATTGACAGAAAAACCTGGACGTCTTCGTGGTCAATGCTGGACGCTAGGTATCCGGGGAGCTGAACTGTGAGGGGGAGAGAGGGACATGACTTTATTATTTTCTTTACACCTGCGCTGTGACAATGAAGACAGCTCATTTTGCTAATCAAAAAAATAAGCAAATAGTGGTGGGCACGGAGTGGGGCGTCCTGAGTGTCTTCCAAAGATACAAGAACATCCTTCCCAGCCTCGGTTCAGACAAAAGTGGGGGCTCCATCCACAGGGCTAGGGCTCTCTTCTCCTCTCCGGATGCCTCAGTGGTGGTCGGGGTCGGGGAGCCGGACTGCTGGGGGGGTTTTCAGCATGACTCTCCTAAGTTGGGACCAAGAGGTGTTCTGAGAAAAACAGCAGAGTCTTGGCCTGGAGAAGCCTGAAATCTTTGGAGTAAGACAGGTGGGTACATCCCCACAGAGATAAAAGCCATCATCCCACGGGCGAGGGGTGGCGGTGGGGTGGGGTGGGGTGGGGGCACCTCCCCACGCTCGGTGCTCTGCCCAGATCTTCACACACATTTGCTCACTGACCACAGTGCTGTGGGTGTTCTCATTTTACTGATGAGGAAACTGCCTCAGAGAGGGGCCCCGGGGGTGAGCAGACCCAGTGGTCTGTGCTCCAGTCTCTTCAAGGACAGAATCATCCCATCAAGTCATCCCCAAGAGGCAATAGAGACACCAGGTAAGAAGAGTGGGTGCCGTGGGCACATAACGGGCCTGCTGATAGAGCTACCCTGCCGTGCAGTGCAGGCATTTCTCTGGTCCTCTTGGGAGGTACCACGGGCTCCAGCTGAAGGTTGGAGAGAAGACCCTGGCTACAGTCACTGTACTGGGAAGCTGCATGGCCTGCATGGGAGCACTGGTCCTCCTGATGGCAAAGATCTCCTTGCCCAGCTCCCTGCCCGGCGTCCAGCGCTGTGCCAGCATCCAGCGTCCAGTGTCCCCGTCTCTGGTGCTGCATGGCGCTTGGCATCCAGCATGATACCCCGTTAGCCTCCATCCTTGTCCTGGTCTTGCCAGGGTTGACCTTAGCCATGCCAGTCTCGTTTGCAGTCCTTGGTTCTCTACCTGGGCAGGGAGGGTGTTCCCTCGGGGTGTCCTAGCTCCCCTTGCAGCCCCAACATTCTAGACTTCCCCTGCAGACACCAGGAGGAGCTGGTGGAGTTCACGGGGCTGGGGCAAACCCACAAGAGCCCCACAGATGGCAGTCAGCACACCCCAAAACAGCAGCCCTGGCCGACCCTGGCTCCCCACCCCCACCCCTTGTCCTACTGGTCCTCCATGCCCCTCCGTCACACCCTTGCCTCTGACCAGGGCCATCCCCCACCCTAGAGGATGCCCGGAGCACCCTGAAACATCTCTCTCTGGCATCCCTTCCCCAACACGCAGCCCCACCGGCGGCGAGGTGAGCAGAGAATGAGGGGGAGAGGAGAGAGCAGAGTGAGCGGGTAGGCAGAGAGGGAGCGAAATGCAAATGTTTTTTATCCTCCTTTCTTTTAAATGCTGAAACCAGCCTTGACAGCCTCTGAAAATAAATGGCACCGACTCGCTGGGATTTCAAATTCCGTGATTAAGGGCTGAAGCAAATACTTTTTCCCTCCCTCCCTCCCGCCTCCCCCGCCCGCCTCCGTGGGCTGATAGAGCGGCTCGCGGGCCGGGGACAGCTTTTTGCGAGCCTGCCAGGAGCTCTGATACGCAGCCTGCCAGCCGCCGGCAGCGCTCAGCTCCGGGCTGTTTATCAGGAGCGCTCACGCCGGCAGTCGGGAAAGAGGCTTTAAATCCCCTCCCGAGCCGGCGGGCCCCCTCCTCGAGCCTGCACGCCTCTCACATAGGCGCGCACATGCACGGTGTACAGACACACCAGCACCCAGGCACGCATGCATGCACAAAGCACAATACACACCCGTGCACGTGGGCACACATGCACAGCACACACACACACAACCTGTGCACACACATGCACAAAGGCATACACACATGCATGTGTGCACACATACACAGTCCACACATACACATGCACAGAGGCACCCACACGTGCACACAGCACAGTAAAGGCCTGCACACAGCTAGCTGGGTGGGCCTCTGCTTGTTCTCTAGCCAAATCAGAGGAAACCTGTGAAGTTGGGGGGTTGAGAGGAAGAGGGGAAGGAGTCCATTGGGGGGGTTGGGGTGGAGGGGGTGGAGGGGGTTTGGGGGTGAGACAGGGGACCAGGAGAAGAGAGGTGTCCTCTGGGTTCACAGGTTGCAGTCGCTCCCTTCAGGTGGCTTTGTGGCGGGGGTGGGGGGGCAGCTTTGACACAGCGACAATGCTGTGTCCCCTCTCCCTAACTGTTTATGTACCCGACCCCCCACCCCATGCCGTGACTCTCAGCTGCCTGTCTCCCTGCTTGCTGCTCAAGTTCCTCCACGCTGATGCCAGACACCTGAGGTCCTGCTCCCGCTAGGGGTCGGGTGAGGGGGCTAGTGGGCAGCTCTGAGCTGTACCATCTCAGGTTTGGATTCTGAAAAGGGGGGAGCTTGCACAAGACAGGCCTTGTGGAGCCCGGGGCACAGCGGCCCTGCTAACCCCTCCCCTTCTGCGGGTCTGAAAGCTGCGGCTCTGGGCCAGGGAGTCACCCAGCTGGAAAGAGGGAAGGTCTGGGTGGACAATCTGGAGGGTCTGGGGAGGGGCAGGAAGTAGGGTAAGATAGAAAAACAAGAGAACCCTTCCCTGATTCTTCTCAGAGAGGGGGGGAGTGCCTCTCCGGCCCGTGACTTCTGGGTTCACCCTGCGGCCAGGACACTGTGGATGGACCAGTGAAGGCAGGCATCCCCAGGTGCCAGCAACATAGTGGGGGGGCGTCTCCACTCCCCAGGGGTCATTCATGGGGTCCTAGCAGCTGGCTGGGAAGCAGGATCTCCCAGAGAGCCCCCATACCCTCCGTCACCAGGCTACGCTCTGAGCTCCCAGCAAAGGGGAAGGTGGGCACAGCCCTGCAGGGGCACCAGAGACCCCAGCACTGCGATGCGGAGGCAGAGTACCCCCGCCCCACACCCCTCCCTCCACACACCCTGAAGCTGGTGTCTCCCAGGGGAAGCTCCAACCAGGAAACGGAGGGTGGGGGTAGAGGGATAGGGAAACGCTGCTCCCGCACTCGGCACACACAGCTCATGGAATCCGCACTGCACACACACCCATTTTACAGATGGATGCAGGCTGGGGCTCCGGAAGGGGAAGTGACCTGCCCGAGGTCTCCTCACTAGAAAGAGACGAGCTCAGGATTCAGGCAGAGGTGTCTCAGAACCCTTTTCTTCGGGGGGGGGGGGTTGGGGTGGGGTTCGGGGGTAGCAATGCACTGCACATGGGGATCCCGACCAAGGGTCGAATCTGCGCCCCCAGGAGCGGGAGCACAGTCTTAGCCGCTGGACCACCAGGAAATCCCTCCCATTTGTCACTATGTGCAAATTCTCAGGCTGAACGAACAGCCTCATTCTGCCTTCACCTCATTGGCCAGAACTGGGTCATATGTGCCAATATCCAATCATGTTGACCTCCATTTTGCACAGCAGAACTCCAGAGCTACACATCAGTCTGGTGGTGGCAGTTTAGTTGCTAAGTTGGGTCTGACTCTCGAGACCCCATGGACTGTAACCCACCATGATCTTATTTCCTGGTCAATACAGCTGCAAAGCAAAGCAGTGCCAAGTACGAATGGGACGGAGCTGTCCTTCCTTCGGCATTAGAAGCTACACAGGTTTCTCCAGCCCTGGGCAGGGAAGTTCAGGTGAGCTCCCTCCAGAGACAGGGACTCTGAAACAGAGAGGGGAGGTGACATCCCCAGAGTCACACAGCAGGGTGGTTTTAGAGCTGCCCTGGAGTTTCTCCCTCCTACATATAGAACCTGAGACTCTGGGTGCTGGGATGCCAGATTTCACAAATAAAATTGCAAGACACTCAGTTAAATCTGGGCTTCCCTGGTGGCTCAGACGGTAAAGCGTCTGCCTGCAATGCGGGAGACCGGGTTCGATACCTGGGTCGGGAAGATCCCCTGGAGAAGGAAATGGCAATCCACTCCAGCACTCTTGCCTGGAAAATCCCATGGACGGAGGAGCCTGATAGGCTACAGTCTATGGGGTCGCAAAGAGTCGGACACGACTGAGCAACTTCACTTTCACTTTCAGTTAAATCTGATTTTGAATAAACAATAAAGTTTTAAGTATGTCCCATGCAAATGTTTATAGTTAAAAATTATTTGCTATTTATCCAAAATTCACATTTAACTGTATTTTATCCGGCAACTCTCTCTGAGGGCCTTCCTCTGAAAACAAGCTTTGCATTTGGGTGCTCTTCAAGCCAGAAACTGCAAAACAGACAGAAGCAGCCCTGGGGTCCCTGACACAGGGACAGTATGGATTGATGGTGTCTGGGGTTGCAAGCTGAACTGGGCACTCCCAACTGCCTTCGAGGAACTGGGTGCTCGTGACCAGTCAGTCATGGGAGCTGAGGTTCCACACAAAGAGCTAGGGTGAGATGACATGAAATGAAAGCTGAAACTTTGCAGAAAACTGCCTGTGCAGCCTCTCAAACACCCATTCCAGTCCCCTTCCTTTCTGGCCTTTCTCTGTACAGAATCCAGAAAATGAAAATACTCCATTTCTCAGCTTCCCTTGCAGCTAGCAGTGGACATGTGACCCAGTTCTGGCCAATGAAGTGAAGGCAAAAGATGCTGAGGAAAATTCCCTTTCCTGAGTTACACAGCAAAGATTTCAAGGAATTCACCCTGCCCCCTTCTTCCTGCTTGGAATGTGGACGTGATGACCAGAGGTGCAGCAGCCATCTTATGACCAAGAGGAGCTCCTGAGTGCCCCGTTAGGGACAGTCCCTGGTGTTCTGCTGTGTACTCAGTGCTCCAGGTCTTGCTGTGTCAGAGACAGTGTGAGGTGTCCAGATGTTCTTTTGGGGGAAGAGCATCCCTTCATTTTAAGATTATGTCCCTCACACCTTTGGGGTTTAATTTTTTTTTAATTTATTTAATTGAAAGATAATTACAATACTGTGTTGATTTCTGTCATACATCAGCATGGATCAGCCATAGGTATACATATGTCCCTTCCTTCTTGAGCCTCCGTCCCACCTCTCACCCCATCCCAGCCCTCTAGTTGTCACAGGGACCTTTTGGGTTTTAAAATGTAATTTATTTCAAGAACTGAAGTGAGAGTTGATGATGCAATTTTTAATGCGTGTGCTTCTTTGTTTTGTTTGTTTGCATTAACACTCTTCCCTAGAAGAATTTAAAACTGTCATTACCCCATCAGTCCCTCAAGATTTCTTTGGAAATTATATTGGTCTCTGAAACCCAAAGGCTTTGAGAATGTGCTCGAGCATCTCTCAGCTCACTCATACACCCAGGCCCAGCTGGGAGAGAGAATGTGGGAGGAGTAGGCAGCTTCCCTTGAGAGGGCCCAGCAGTACAGTGGGGGCGGGAGCGGACGCCCAGGGGCCACCGTTCTAGATGCCTGCACTTTGGACCCCAAGGCCTGGCGCGGGGGGATTGTTCCCAGCCTGCTCTGTGCCTCCTCCTCTGCGGTCCTCCCACTGCCCCCCAACCCAGAGACGTCCCCTGAGGAGGGGGAACACCCTGTTACAGCTCTCCAGGAAGTTGGGCGCCCGGTACACCGTGTTCCAGAGGCCAGGGAGGGTGTGTTCGGGGCTCAGGGCAGTGGACCGTGTGTGCACACCTGCTCCAAGGCCCGGTGGCTTGGCAGGTCCCTGTCGGGTACGGCCACACTCAGCCGGACATCCACTTCAGCAAGGCTTGAGATGGCCAAAGGTAACAGGAACTCATGGGAAAGCCCAGCCTGCCCACCTCCCCAGAGGCCCTGCAAATGGTCCGGGAGACCCTGACAGCCCACCTCTCTCTCTCTCTCTCTCTCTCTCTCTCTCTCTCTCTCTCTCTCTAGGACCCAGCAAAGAGCAATAGCAGAAGCAGTGGGCCGGGAAACTGCTCAGCCAGGGAGACAAAAGGCTGTGCTACCCTCAGAGCATTTGAAACCTCGCATCTCTCACACCTCGGCCCTAATGAGAAGCAGGAAAAACTGCAGCTGGCAGGGAAGGCAGATGCTCCAAGAGGATGGCAGGGCAGAGCATTTATCCAGATAGATCTCCACTCCCTGCCACCCTGGGGACCATCCTGCCCCACAGAGGCCCCCCAAAGAGCGTTTCCAAGCAACAGAGAGCAAGCAGAAGTCCTGGGCTACGTTTGGGGCTCACTCTTAATGGTGCAGATGGGAGGGCACGGGAGAATCAGACCACGCATGGGAAATGGCATGGGTGCAGTGGTGCTTGTGCCCACGGTCCCAGGAGGTCTGGGCTGTGACAGCCACAAAAATTCGGCACACCTTATTCCAACCTCCAGATGTGAAAACGCACAGCCGGGGGACAGCAGAGGGGCGCATGGTCCTCTTCCTAGGGATGCGGCCAGCCTTCATCAACTACAAGGACATCCAGCCTCATACTCCTCACACCCCGAGCTCCAGGCCCAGCCTGTGTTTAACAAAGTGGTGAAGAGTGTCCAATAAGCGTCCGGCTGGTCATAGGTGGCTCAGCAGTAAAGAACGCACCTGCCAATGCAGGAGATTCAGAGACGCGGGTTAGGTCCCTGGGTCGGGAAGATCCCCTGGAGGAGAGCTTGGCAACCCACTCCTGTATTCTTGCCTGGAGAATACCCATGGACAGAGGAACCTGGCGAGCTACAGTCCATGGGGTCGCACAGAGTCGGACACGACTGAGCGACAGAGCACGTGCGCATGCACGGCATCAGACATTGTCGAGTTCAAATCCTGACTGCGCTGAAAACGTCCTGACTGGGTGACCTTGAGCACATAGCTTGCCCTCTCTGACCCTCAGTTTCCTTTCTGTGAAGGGGAAGATGATGTCCACGTCCAGCAACCGTGAGAGTTCATGTCTGTGTTGATAACAGGCTCTAGACCACTGGTTAGAAAAATGGCCTGATTCCTTCCAGAAATTTCCACTGTTGCTATGCTCACAGGGCTCCTGGGAGACGCCTCCAGCTCTCTTACCATTCAGAGAAGCATGGGCTCCACCTGCGTGAAGGAGGATTTATCTTATTTTTAACGAAGTTGAGGCCACTTTGCAATCAGAGCCCTCATGGTTGGAGCGCAGAAGATCCTAGGAAGGGGTATTAATCAAGGCGCCTTAAGGACATGCAAATCAGGAGAAAGCTCAAGTGATTAAGGGGGTGATGAGGCCTGGGGTCCAGCCTTTATCCCCATCTGAGATGAGAGAACCAGAGGCCCAGCTGAGGGCAGCGGCCAAGGGGCCTCAGGGGACCAGGGACACAAGACTGTCAGCCGGTGGAGATAGAGGGAGAGACAGCCACGCAGAGGCAGCTGAACAGCCCTGGTGGTGGAGCGATGTGGCGCCCCTGCCGGCTCCCTGCCTCCCCTGCAGCTGCAGAGCAAGGGGCTGCCTGGCAGGGCCCTTTGCCCAGACTGGATGGGCTGCTCTTCAGTGATCAGACAACAGCCCTGTGGGAGTGACGGGCCCAGGGAGGGCACAGGGCTTTTGGAAATCTGGCAGCCTCTCTCATGTGATGGATGTACCCACCCCGTGTAGACCCGAGAGCTCCTCATCTCCATGGGATCCTCCGTGGAGAATGGATTCATCTCCCTGCCAAGAATACTGAAGTGGGTTGCCATGCCCTCCTCCAGGGGATTTTTCGACCTAGGGATAGAACCCGTGTCTCAGGTCCCCTGCATTGGCAGGCAGGTTCTTTACCACCAACGCCACCTAGGAAGCCATCCGCATGTGTGGACGTGACCTAAGATCACAGGTGGGTGTGTGCACAAGGAGGCCATCTTGGGGATGGACACATTCATGAAAAGCTGGCATCAAAGAATGGCCAACAAAGGGGTTGTCTGAGCTGGTTACCTGTTTTCAGACTTCCTCGTCTCCCTGTAAAACAAGGACTGAGGGGTGGGAAGATGCTACAACACATTGTTCAGTGACGGGGAAAAAATGTAGGTTGTAAAACACCGGCTGGTGAAGACCACCTTTGGAAAAAAAAAAGAGATATCTAGAATAATCTGGAAGGAAGGGGAGTCACAGAAACATCCACAGTAGTTACTGTGGAGAAGGTAGGTTTCAGATTACTGTTACTTTCTTCTTTTGTATTAATTTTTTTATGGTGATGAGCATGTATTACATGTATAATGAATAAAGCTATTTTCTCTTCTTTTCGTAAGAAAACTGCTCTGATGCTTGACTTCACCTCTTCTCCCCAATCCCTTTACAATGAAATAAAAGATTCAATTGGACCTTGAGAGTGATACCCACCCAGCCCCTTTGGGCATCAGATCAGTGAGCCCCCTTCCTAGCACAAAGCAGCTAACAACCAAGCAAGGAACAGGCAGGCCAGAACTGGAGTTATTGTCAGACCCTCATCTTCTTTGGATGATGCAGGGGAAAAAAAGGAACATACAAATATCAGATCATTAGGTTGTACACCTGAAACTAACATGCCATGTGTCAATTATACTAAAAAAAAAAAAAAGGAAGGCACGGCAATCATTCCATACAGGGCATAGATAACATCTTGTGTGATTCCAAATCCTTTCTCCTAAACCGCTGGACCAGAGGGGTGCGGGGACTGAGTTGTCCCTTTAGAATAGCAATATGGCGCATACCGTATAGCTTAGCTGACACCCCAGCAGGGCCTGGGCAGCCCCCACAGTCAAGTACATAAATATCTCTGCAATGAAATGTATAAATGTTCACATCAAAGGGAATAAATAAAGCTATAAATAGTTTCCTATTGGTTGAGGTCAGATTTTTGCTTCCTAATGAATTTGCCACCATCTTACAAAAGAATTTTGGGTTTTCGGACCTTTGGTTAATTTCAAAATTCCAGATAAGGGGTGGGGGTCAGGTCAGAATTGGCCTGGGGTGCTCTGGTTTGGCTGTTTCCTTGTAGGGCTCCTTCCCCAGCAGCAGGGCCAGATGCCTGCACAGTCCCTCGGGAACCCCACTTGGTTCACTGCTCGGGGGTCGCCGTCTCCCAACTCTCGGTACTTTTTAGACAAGGGTCCCCTATTCTCCTTTTGCACAAAACCCCACAAGTCACGTGGCTAGCCCTTTCTGTGTCAAGGCAGTCGCTCAGTAAGTACTAGCTGAATGAATGAATGAGATGCTGTCTCTCTCCTGCCCGCTTTGCCCCGCCCTGATTTTCCATCAGCATGGAGAACGGAGAACTTACGCTCAAGTCCTGAGTGGCCCACTCACCAGAGCCAGAGGGCGCCCAGACCCTCATTTAGAATCTCGGGGGGAGGTACTTGAGTTTCTAACTTGTGCCCTGAGCGGTTCAGGCCCACATGACACTGCGAGCCAACCGTGTGTGGTCTTCTGGAGGGCGACTGCTCTCTCTCCCTCCTTGGCTCGCTGCGTGATCTCAGGCAGGTTGCCAGACCTCTCTGAACTTCCTAAAATGGGCAAAGGGTTAACTCCTACCCTTGGGCTCTACCAGTCAACTGTCTGGGAACAAGCCCCTTCCTGCCAGTTACAGGGAGCTCCCAGGGAGGGGGCAGGAAGTCTAATCTGCGAGTCTTCCCTGTTCGCTGTGGACCCCAGCTCTCAGCCTGCTTGGGGGTGGGCAGGTGGAGGGCTCAGCAAACATGTCCCGTGTGTGTGCATGGGAAAGCAAGCTGGTCTCCTCTCGCAGGGCTGGTGTGCAGGGGGAGGGTGTGCAGAAGGCATACGGAAGGTGCCGCATAAGTGGAGCTGTCTTTCTTGGTCTCACAGCCTCCACCTGGGGCTGTGGCAGCAGGTGAGCCCTGCCAGGGGTGGAGGCCTGCAGGCTGGAGGAGAGGAAGGCAGGGGCCGGAAGGATCGAGTCCAGGCACGTCCTGATACCAATTAAGGCCGGCCTGGCGCAGGGGGGCCGCAGTCGGCATTTATCAGCCTGCCAGGGAGGGGCTGGCAAGCTGTCCTCCGGCTGACGGATTAGACAGCGGACAATTAGGTTTCAGGCAGGCTGTCTCTCTCTCTCTCTCTCTCTCTCTCACACACACACACACACACACACACACACACACATCCCTTCCTCCATCAGTCTGTAAGGCCCAGTGACAGAGCCCAGCTGGGTCCCAGCCCAGCCCCCAGTGGTGGGGACAAAACAGACACAGAGCGCCCACCGCGAAGAGGCGAGGAACGCCCCCTCAAAGAGAATACCCGGGGAGCCGGGGACCCAACCCGACAGCCACAAGGGCCACCGCTCAAGACCCCACAGTCTCCACCCCCAGCCCCAGCCATCCCTTCCCACCAGATCGGGAGTGGGGTACCCTCCAGAGCTCAGCACCCAGAACCCCACGGTGGTGATGGGTGCTTTTTAGAGCCGAGTGGGGTGGGGTGAGCCTGAGCATCCTGAGGACCCCTTCCTTTCCCAGAAATAGCCTCCTCGCTTCTCCAGTTGGAACCTCTGATCGCTGGGTCCCAGTGGAAGGGACGTGTGGGCCAGGAAGGGGACTTTGAAGGACTCTGGGGACCGGAGGAAAAGCCTTCAAGATTCTAGACCATGTCATACTGCAGACTCTTGGGATGAGTCAGGGACACTAGAGGGGAAGAGGATGGCCTGAATTTTCCTTTGGTCAAGGCAGGATCTGGTGGGACTGTCGGGCACCTCTGACCCACGGCTGCAGGCCCCGACCTCTGCCCCGGGTCTTGGACGCGGTGGCCGATCCCTGCTTCCACGCCCCCACACCAACCCCTGCGGAACCTTCCCTCGACAAGCTCTAAGATGAGCTCATCGCCATGTCGGCGAACGGGCATCGTAGTCACTCCAAGGCTGGGTCCAGAAATCTGGGTTCAGCCTCATCTCCCCACACCCCTCCCCTTCCACAGCTGGAACAGCAAGCCCCGTTCCTTTACCTCCTGGAGAGCATTCGCATCTGCCTTCCCCTCTCAGTCCCCAGGGAACCACCTTGCCTGGAGACCGCCCTGGTCTCTGGCTTCTGTTCTTTCCTCTAACTCCATTCTGCCCTCAGCCATCCAGGAGTCAGCTTGAATGCCCTCTGACTCTGCCCCCTGCCCCCTGCTTCAGTCCTCCTGGGTTCCAGCACCTTCGGCAGAGAGGCCAGCTCTGGTTGCAGCCTCTAGCCAGGTCTCCCTCCTCTCTGCTCTGCTGGCCTCATTCACTCTTCACTCTCTGTTGTGATCTTGTTTATTTATTTAGTCACTTGGTTGATATTTGCTCCCCTGCACCTCACACTGGAATGTGATTCTTGGGGACAGAGACCAGCTCTCCCTTGTTCGCCTTGCTCAGCACCTGTTACCTGGCAGGGATGCTGGGTGGCTGTAAAGAAGTCTCCATGACGCCCACCCAACGGGGCCACAGTGACCAGCCGTTTCCCCAAGACCACACTTGCCTTAGCCTCCACCCTTCTGCCAGGAATGCCCGCGGCCTTCTGCATGTCTCTTGGCTGCCAGCTCCCACCCTCACCTCCCAAAGGCTCCTGACTTACCGGCTGCATTCCCTGTTCCCCTCCGCTGGGCTGAGCTGAGCGCGGTGGCCGGTTCACTCGTCTGCCTCTCCTGCTGCATGGTGGGCTTTCCAAAGGCTGTCTCATGCACGGTGCCCAGAACACAGTAGGTGCCCGATGAATGTTGGTGAATGAGGCCAGAATGCCTACTCTATCCCCAGCACAGCCCTGCCTTCCTCTGGCCTGATCTCCCTGCTGCCTGAGCTTCTGAGGGTCCCAGGGAGGGAGGGGACATGACCAGGCCAGGTGACACAGACAGGATGTGTCCTGGGGACCTTGGAACTAGGGATTCTACTCTGGAAAGAAGGGGCAAGGGCTTCTGGAATAACTGGGCTTTGAAGGACAGGAGGACAAGTTGGGGCAGAGAAAGAGAATAATGCATTTTTATTAATGAAAAATTGCAAGCCAGACACCGGTTCCTTACTTGACTTCCCTTGCTGATTCCTTGTAATGACCTTTTGGATAGATAGTTTTGCCCCCAATGTTCAGAAAACAGGTGGTCAAAGAGACCTGAAGCTGCTTGCCCAGGATCACGCAGCTCCATGCGGCAGGTTCAAATTCAAACTCAGATGTGGCTGGTTCCAGGCACCGTATCTTTGCTCCATGCGTCGTGCCAGGGTCTCAGCACAGGTAACCCAAGTGAGCAAAGGCCCGGCGACCGGATGGAATCATGGAAACAGAAATTACCTAAGAAGACTGTGAGGACTAACTTCCTACCCTAGAGGCCTGTAGTGAAAGCCAGGGAGGGGGTAGTGGGTCAGTCACTTGTCTTCTCTGTGCCTCAGTTTCTGTGGCTGCAAAATGGGAACATAACAGCACCTGCTTCGTACTGAGGGATAAATATCTATAAAGTGCCCAGAACGGTGCCTGGTGGAGAGAAAGCATTACATAAATGGTTTCAAATAAATAAACAGGGGACGTGGTTGGTCTGAGTCCACGCAGAGGTGCAGCAGAGTCCCTGGGGCATCTCTGGACGGGAGGGTCCGAGGGCCCCGGGGCAGCAGAGGCAGGATGATGGGCTAGGACAGGAGAGGTCGTGGCTTCACTTGTCCCAGCCAGTGGTCGAGGCAGATCCTGGGAGACCCCTGGAAGGGCTCCGTGAGACCATGAGACCCAAAGGCAGCCCTCTCCGCTGGTCCTTGGAAGCTGAGCTGCAGGGAGAGAGAATAAGCATTGTTCTTCCACCTAAAGAGACGCATGCGCACACAGGCTCCTGGACCACATCCCAAGGCAGTGAGAGGAGGTGAACCGTCCCCGGAGGACGAGATAGACGATCAGGGAGAGGGGCGTATTCCCCCTCAGCACCATCCCAATTAAAATATAAAATCATAAAGACACCCAAGGCAGAGGTGGGGCGGGGGGGCCGACAGTCCTGGACGAGGGGGTCACGAGGTTGGTTGTTTTTCAGTTCTGCTCCATAATTCACTCACCCATTTACTCATTCAACAAACATACAGTGTGCACCTCTATAGGCCTGATGCTGGGGTATAAACTGAGCCCACAGACACAGTGCCTGCTCTCAGGGGACACACAGTCCAGGTGACACGCTGAATGGGCCCATTACCACTGTCTCAGGACACTGAAGGAGAGTGGGGAGATGGACGAGACCACCGAGCTCACCCGGATGTCAGGGCAGCCTTCCCTTGGGGGCGGCCATGGTTAAGCCAGTCCTGTAGGATATGGGTATATCCTGCGGATATAAGCCATCTGTGAAGCTTCAGAAAAACACCATGTTTCTCTGAACCTCCACATTTTGAAAAGGGGATATTTCATCATAGCCAGGCATTATACATGCTAGGGGAACCTCGGTGATTCTATCAGATCAAAGAAAAAGAATTTATCCTTTAAGAAGACCCTGCTGATTTACACAGGCTTTCCTGGCGGCTCATTGGTAAAGGATCCGCCTGCCAGTGCTGGAGAAGTGGGTCCTACCCCTGGGTTGGGAAGATCTCTGGGAGAAGAAAATGGCAACCCACTCCAGTATTTCCTGCCTGGAAAATCCCATAGACAGAGGAGCCTGGCGGGCTACAGTCCATGGGGTTGCAAAGAGACACGACTTAGCAACAGAACAACTGCTGATTTACTCTGTTAATTCCTCAGAAGGAGAGAGAGCATTGCTAAGGCCAGGGGATCGCTGACCTAGACCCAAGACCTCACCAGGCCAAGGTCAGAGGCAGAGTCTGAGGCTGTGAGATCCCCAGGAGGCCCGGGGCAGCCCCCGGCCCTTGGTGTGCCCCCGGGCCCAGAGCCCTCCTTTTCCTCTGCCTCTAGAGTTTGCTCCAGGTGACACGCTGTCCAGGCCCATCCTCTCTGTCCCTGTCACCTCCCTGGCCCTCAAGACAGGCCCTCTCGCTCTATGAAGGGACGACTCACAGCCAGGAAGACCGAGTTGCACGGTACCCAGGAGTCCCCTCTTGGACTGTGGGTGTCATTCTTGCTTGCCAATCCCCCCTCATTCACACACGTGCCACCAAGCCCAGATACGGAGCCTCCACAAAGCCCCTTATTAAGAAATTGGTCAATTTCCTGCTAATTAAAATAAATACTATGCCACATTAAAGGCCAATTAGTTTGCAGAGCTGCCAGGGAAACGTCGCCTGGAAAATGTACACCCCCCCCATCCCCCACCTCCTCAGAAAAGGGCGGCCGCGGCACGGGCAGCAGTGGCGGGGGGAGGCCTGGCAACATGGGCTTCCAGCGAGGGTGGGGAGGAAGGGATGGCCAGCTGGGGGCCAGGCGGCAGCGGGCGCTGCCAGGTGGGGCTTCCCTTTCCTGGAGGGACCCTGCTCGCTCGGCCCAGCAGCCCCGGATCCCACCACTCACCAGGAAACGCAGTCCCTGAGACCAGGTCTCCCTGGCCAAGTCCACACCCAAAGGCAAGCCTGTTCTCCATAAGGAGTATCTTTAATTTCTGAAAAGGATGGGACGTGGGGATTTCCCTGGTGACCCAGTGGTTAAGGCTCCATGCTTCCAACGTGGCTGGTGCAGCTTTGATCCCTGGTCAGGGAACCAAGATCCCACTTGACTCATGGCCAAAATAGAAAATAAGTGGTCCATTCTTTTTTTTTTCCCTAAACAAAAAAAGAAGAAGACAGGATCTCTAAGGCTGTAATCACAGGCCCTCCCTGTACCCCTAAGTTATCTCACTGAGCCCCACAGCAGTCCTTGGAGAGAGGTGCCACTATCCCCATTTTGCAGATGAGCAAGCTGAGGTCCAAAGCCACCAAGTCCCTCTCCTGAGGTCTCAGCTTCTAGGGGCAGAGCAGGAGGTATGCCAGGTACCCTCCAACTTATACACAGATAAACCTGTAATGGTTCCTTTTACAACATTGAGGATTTTTCCATAACATAGCAAAGGGCAGGGGAATGGCCACGTCTGCATAAAAACAAATTCCATTGGTTGCATTTGTTCACGGTGAGGCCTAACTGTTCCCTAATTATAAGAAAGCACCTGTTTGGTCCTTGCTAGGCCCTGTGCAGTTGTCATCTCATGCAACCTCACTCGCACCTGAGGCTCAGAGAGGTTAGGGAAAGTGCCCAAGGTCACACAGCCTGTCCATGTCTTAGCCACGGAAATCTGCCTTTGAAGTCCAAGTTTCTCCATTTCCTCAAGGTCAAAGCCGAAGTCTGTAGGTCTTCTGCTTTCTTGGCAAGGCAATGTGCTACAGAAGACGGCACGGGGCTCTGTGTGACACACTCCTTTCTCGCCTCGGGCCTCGGCTCTCGTCTGCCACATGAACTTCATTCAGCGTGAACATCCTGCAGAGGCACTTGGTCTGGGGCCAGTGGCTGGGCATAGAGCATCCACTCAGACAGGAGCAACAGCATCCCTCTGCCAGGACACAGAGACCTGGCTGCCCTGCAGTGAGTGGCAGGAAGAAGCCCCATGACCAGACAGGGACAGAATGAGAAGGGTGGGGACAAGCGCTCCCGTGGCGCTGGCTACAGAGCCACACCCCTGGCTGCCGCCGCACCACAGACAGCTCCCAGGGCAGGGAGGGGACGTCCCCTCTGCCCCCAGCAGCTCCCGTAGGACCTGGGTAACTGGTGCCCATCTACCCCACACACCCACCCCAGGCACCATTTCCCACTTGGCCCCGTAGACTAGTGGCTCTTCCCAGGCCAGGAGCAGAAGGCAGTGAAGGTAAGCAGGGGAGGGGATAGGAAACGTGCAGGGAGAGGGAGGGAGGGTAGGGGGCCTCTGAACCTCCGCCTTGTGCTGAGCGCTAACTTGGAGGCCCCAGCATGTCACAAAAAATGCTCCCACGGGACGCATCAGAGGGGCGCTCAGGCATCCTGCTTCTGTCTGATAAGGAAGAAGCAGCTCAGGAGTGGGGAGTGGCCTGCGTCCGTCCACCGTGAGGGCTTACAGCTTGGGGACTGGCCAAAGTAGGAGAGTCAGAGGGGCGGTAAATACGGACGCTACGTGGGCGGCAGCCATGGGCCGCGTGTGCACAGAACTCTGGATGCAGAGAGGATGCGGAGCAATTCGTCAGGAGGGTGGTTCCCAGAGCAGCTGATGGTGGACCGAGGTCCAAAAGCAGCAGGGAGAAGGGCGGGCACTCCTGGCAGAGCGCACCGTGCGGGCAAAGGCCCAGAGGCCTGACCCAAAAGAACATGGCGTGCTGGGAGGACAGAACAGCCCTGTGGAGTCGAGTGGTTGGCGCTAACGAGATGGGCGAGGAAGACTGGATTCACGCGGTCAGGGCCTTCGGCATCATCATCGAGCTCTGCCACGTTTTAGACTCAGTAATAACAGCGCTTCCCTGGGGGCTCAGTGGTCAAGAACCCACCTGCCAATGCTAGAGAGGCGGGTTCCATCCCTGGGTTGGGAAGGCAATGGCATCCCGCTCCCGGATTCTTGCCTGAGAAATCCCACGGAGCAGACTCTGCAAACTACAGTCCATGGGGTCGCAAAGGAGTCAGACACGACTTATCGACTAAACGGCAACAGTGATGACAATGCCATCTGCTATCGAACGGTTCTGTCGCATCCGGCACCACGCTAAGCCCAAGGCAAGCCTGAAGCTCACTCAGTCCTCTTGTTCAGTCACTCAGTCCTGCCCGGCGCTCTTCAACCCCAAGAACTACAGCATGCCAGGTTTCTCTGTCCTCCACTATCTCCCAGAGGATGCCCAAACTCATATCCATTGAGTCAGTGATGTCATCCAATCATCTCATCCTCTGTCACCCTCTTCTCCTCTTGCCCTCAATTCTTCCCAGCATCAAGGTTTTTTCCAATGAGTCGGCTCTTTGCATCAGGTGGCCAAACTATTGGCACTTCAGCTTCAGCATCAGTCCTTCCAGTGAATATTCAGGGTTGATTTCTTTTAGGATTGACTGGTTTGAACTCCTTGCTGTCCAAGGGACTCTCAAGAGTCTTCTCCAGCACCACAGTTCGAAAGCATCAATTCTTCAGCTCATGCTACAATCCTCTTACGTGAGTACTGTTATCATCCTCATTGTCAGATGTGATAACTGAGATCCAGCGAGGTTAGATAAGTTGCTGGTTGTCACACAGTTGATAGTGGCTGGACTGAGACTTGGATTCGGGCCCCCAGACCTCACCCAGCAGCATGTGCTACCTCTAAGGAGTTCAGACTTCACCTTAAGGCAATAAGGAACCACGAGGGATTTTAAAGGCAGGTGGAACGTACAGCCTCGATGCCCCAACCCCCAGAGTCAGGCTTGTGAAGACTGGTGGATCTGTTTTTGAGGACCACTGTTGGCTCCATGACTTCCAGGGATCTGCCCCTGTCTTCCTTCCGCTGTTTCCACTCTCCCTGGGGCCGGGGGCATCACCGCCTGGGACCCGGACTCCCACCAGTCTGGAGTCTCCGCTCCTCCAGCCCTTTCCCACCTTTCCCACTCTCTTCTCTTTCCCTTCCTTGCTCAGGGATGGCATCTACGGGGTGCATCTGGGAAAGAGACTCCCAGTGGAGCCGAACAACCCTCAGAACGAACGCAGAAGATGTAGCCTCCCCTTGGGTGCTGCAGCGGCCCCATGGCCCTTCCCCACGTCCTTCCCAGCCTCTTGCCGCCCTTGGAGGGGGTCTCGGGCTTTGCCAAGAGTACTGGAGAGCTCCCTCCCACGACCTCGTCTCCAGATGCTCCTCTTTCATCCTGCCTTCCTTGTCCCCCAAGGGCCTCAGCATGACAGGCATCACACGCAGCAGATTTGGGGAGCACTTCAGCACTTCCCCTCCCCATCCTCCTCATTGTGTACGTAGAGAAGCTGAGGTCCAGACTAGGACAGTCAGCAGAGCGGCTGGGGACCATCTTTGCTGGGCTCCTACCCTATCACCCACACACTGACAGCCCTGTGTTTCCATGTAGGGGTGTCTCACATTTGATTCTCACATCTGCCCAGAGCAAGATGAGTTCTAAGAGGAAGACTGGGCTGTCTTGCTCTAGCTCCTTCGATCGTGAAAAATGCAGACTCTCCTGTCAGCGCCTGTGCCCCCAAAGGAGTGAAAGGAGGCAGGAAGCAGGTCCATGTCTTGCCCAAGGTCAGGTAGCAGAGCAGGTACAGTCAAAAGGGTCTCCTGCCTGAGGTTCCTCCTGTTCTTTAGCGTTACGGTCGGCAAATGCATTGGCCTTGATTCCCTTTCTGTGCTCGTGGCAGACATGACTAATTGATCACAGCACTCTTCTTCTCAAAGCCAGGATGCAGCTTCAGAATCCTCCACGTAGGCTTCTCAACACAGCTTTTACCAAGTGTGGAGTTGGCATCCAAGGGTGACACCTGTCCACCACTCTTCCCTAATTTATAGGTCTAGTCTGATCTTGTATCTGCCCCAGCACCCGGCCTGGTGCCCAGCACAGGTCACAGTGATAAACATTTGTTGAGTGAGTGAGTGAGTGAACAAATGATGACTGCTTAATGAATGCGTGGCTGCTGTTGTTCAGTTGCTAAGCCTTGTTTGACTCTTTGTGATCCTATGGACTGCAGCACGCCAGGCTTCCCTGTCCTTCACTATTTCCCTGAGTTTGTTCAAATTCGTGTCCACTGAGTCGGTGATGCCCTCCAACCATCTCATCCTCTGTCACCGCTTTCTCTTCCTGCCTTCAATCTTTCCCAGCATCAGGATCTTTTCCAGTGAGTCCGCTCTTCGAATCAGGT
Organism: Capricornis sumatraensis; assembly: GCF_032405125.1. Lineage (NCBI taxonomy): Eukaryota > Metazoa > Chordata > Mammalia > Artiodactyla > Bovidae > Capricornis > Capricornis sumatraensis. The sequence continues at coordinate 7,117,220 of NC_091069.1, forward strand.
GGCCAAAGTATTGGAACTTTAGCTTTAGTATCAGTCCTTCTAATGAAAATTCAGGGGTTATTTCTTTTAGGATTGACTGGTTTGATCTCCTTGCTGTCCCAGGGACTCTCAAGAGTCTTCTTCAGCACCACAGTTTGAAAGCATCAATTCTTCAGCGCTCAGCTTTCTTTATGGTCCACCTCTCACATCCGTACTGAACACCTCCCAAAGCCAGTGGCTCTAGAGCAGTTCCCTTCACTGTAACAGCATGACCACAAAATTAGTAGTAATGACCCCAAAATGTGAGGTCTCCTGAGTCTTCTAAGGTACTTCAACTGGGGTGAGGAACCACTTGGGAGGTCATTTCCCCAGGGTCACATACGACCTGGTCTCCCGCTTCTTGGTCCAGCACTCTGCCCGTGATGAAAGGAAGAAAGGATGAGTGGAGTGAGTGATGGGTGACTGTCCCCTACACGGGGAGGCATTCAGTGACTCAAGGCGAAAGGACTGACTTTGACACAGGAGCAGGCGGTTGGTTGGCCCACGGCCCCTCCCCCTCCCCAGTATTTTCATTAGGACTCTTCTGCTGCACCTGGCTCCTTGGCCCCTGCCCCAGAAGATGCAGACGCCTCTGCTGGCTTTATTAAGGACCTATTAACCCAGTGTCTCTCAGGCCTGGGTTATAGAAACAGCTCTGGGCAGAGCTAATGATGCTGTCATTGCAGACCTCGGTGGAAAGCCCCAGAGGAGTTCCAGTGGGGAGGGTAGGGAACCTGGGGTTACAGCGAGGGCTGCAGAGTCACACAGGCCTGCCTGGTTTCACCCCAGTTCCTCAACTAATTGGCTCTGTGGCCTTGGGGACACCTCACTTCCCTTATTTTGAGTCGCAGCTTCCTCATCTATAAAATGGGGTAATAATGTACTTGTTTGAAAATTCATTGCGCTAACGCCTGACACCACCCAGCATGCAGCAAGCAAAGCACTCGCTGTAACCAGTAACATCCTGACGACCCTCTGGGAGCCGGGCAGGGAGAAGTGCTCAGAACACACTGCCCACCTGGTGAGACAGCCAGTGGCTCTGCGCATCCCCAATTTATGGAAGAAAAACTGAGGATCCCAGGGAGGTTAAGTGCTTGGCCAAAGCTTCACTTCCAGGAAGGGACAGGGCCAGGATTCAAATGTAGGCAATGGACACCACAACCACAACCCAACCGGGGCCATTTCCTGCCTGAAGAGGGAACAAAGCCTAGGGCATGAGGGCGAGGCTGGGGGGCTGCCTCTCCCACCAGTGCCTTAAATGACAGCACGGCAGAGGGGAGAGGGCGCTGGGACAATCACGGAGATTTTGGCTTCCAACCCGATTAACTGCAGCATCTGGATGCCACCCGTGACCCCTGGAAGTATGGGTGACCCCAACCTTCGGCGATAAATAGCAGGGAGGAGCAGGCACAGTGGGAGAACTGGGGTGAGCTGCCAGGTTGACCGCAGGGCCTGGTGGGACCCACCTGGCTCTCCACAGGCAGATGTACCCGAGGGTGTCTCCCACTGAGAGTGCTGAGTCTCTGCCGGTCTCAGGAGGGCCCAGAATGGCTGAAGCCCAGAGTGTCGATTCAAAGGGAGGGCTGTGGCTTGAGCCACAAAAAAGGTCAGAGGATGAGGAGGAAGGTGGGGAGAACAGTAGCAATAGAAACAACCCAATGCTTGCTCTCAGTGTCCATGACTCCACCCCGTGACCAACTTTGTAATACCGGCCACTTTCTAGCTGTGTAATCCCCAGCCGGTAACTTCATCCGAGACTGTCCTCTCACCTGTGACACTGGGATCATCCTGGTACTTACCTCTCAGGGTTATTTGAAGGCTAAATTAGATAAGGAAATTCAAGGACTGTGCAGTCGTGCCTGGCAAAGAGTTAAGTTCCCCATCAGTGGTTGTAAGTATTATCCCCATTTGCCAGATGGGAAGACTGAGGCCTCAAGAAGGTAAGTGACTTGCCTCAGATTGTACAGTAGGTTCAGAGCCTGTGCCAAAGATGGACCTCAGGGCCCAAGGCGGCAATCTTGAGTCACACCACGGAGAGTGGTAAACCTCCTCCAGCTCCAGTAAGAGCTGCCATGTTCTGGGCACCTACTCTGTACCTGGCACTGTGCTAAGAGCTTTTGTGCGTAACTTAACAGAACCATCACAACTTTCGAGACAGGCATTGCATTGTTCTTATTGTCCAGATGTACAAGCTCTGGGGAAGCCAAGGGGGTTCACCACCAGGACTGATTCTGAAGTCCTGGTTCTCAGCACAGGCTACTGCCCTCTGGACGGAGGTTGTCTTTATCTTTGTTTTACCAACTGCTCCCAGCTCCCTTCTGTGTCTTTCTTTCCTCCTCCAAGAAGAGGAGGGATAAATATGATGCTAAGTCGGCCGCAGTGGGCCAGAAGTCTTCTGATCAATCCCTTCAGGGCTGGGGCCCCTCTCGCTCCTCAAAAGAGGGAGAGAGAATGAGAGAAGAAAACTCACCCAAGTCCCTCCCACTCGCCTTTGCTCTACCCAGGCTGAGTGGCCAGAAACCAGGCAGCGTACACAAGGTCACACTGGGGAACCAGGCTGGATGGAGGGGGGCAGGGGGAGGGGATTTGAAGCAGCAGTCCCCCCTTCTGTGCACACACGCTCCCTACATTCCCATCTGGTCAGCCTGGATGCTGAAAATCTAAGTCTGCCCATACAAAAAACAAAAGCGTCTCCTTTCCATTATAGAAAACCCTAGAGACCTGGGCTGCTCTGCTTGCCTCATCTGCTGGCCAGTGTGGCCAGGGCAAGGGCTGGGTGAAATGACAGTTGTCCTGGCCAAAGAAGAGAGGTCCCAGCCCTTGGTCTGGGACCCCACTGGAGCGATACCCTGGGGAGTGGCCCAGAGAGCCTGGAGCCCACCACCACCAGGAGCAGCGCCAGATGAGGAGGCTCCAGGCTCCTGGCTTCCGCCCCAGCACGTAGGCCCCCTGACCTGTCCTCCTGAGAGCTCCTGGCCTGTCCTTCCGAGGTGACCCTTTCTCCTTCCCCACAGAAGCCCAGACCTCTGACCCTTATTAAAAACAAACAAAATCCGAAGAGGGGAAAAAAAAAAAAATCCTGCACAAACAGCCTGCCCTCCAAAACACACACAGCCTCAGACATGCAAGGCTGCAGCCAGGCTTCCACATAAACAAGTTGTTGCAGAGTGGCTTTTGTTTATGAAACATTTAGGTTCCCTCAACTTTTTTTTGTGGGGGGGCGGGGGGAGGGGGTGGGCTGTTTCACAGTTTTCTGGTGAACAGGGAGTGGAGAGGGATCCTGGGGTTTGCCTAGATTTCACTTCTCCCTCTGTGTTCTCTGCCGGTTAGAATCTGGGGAAGGTGAAATGAGGGGAAAAGGACCAGGCAACGCAGGAGGTGTGTGGGGGGACGGGGGAAACCCTGGGCATCACCTCAAAGAAGTCACCCCCCGCCCCCCATGGGAAGGTCAGGCTCAGAGAGGGCTTCAGGCAGCCAGGTCAGCCCCAGGGCCTCGTTAGACAGTCCCAGGCCAGGCCTCCTGGAGGGCAGAGCGGGTGTTCCGCGTCCCCTCGGAGTCCCAGACACGACCCAGCGCCTGGCGCTCAGAAAACATTTGGGACCGCGCGGGCTGAAGTGTCCCTGCCCCCTACCCCGCACCAGGCACCGCACCTTCGATGCCTGGAAACCAGCGAATCCGCCAGAAACAAAGGCAGGGCTGCTTTTACAAACGCAAACAACAAACAGTTTTGCTTTTTCGTTTTTTTTTTTTCCCCTTCTAATCCAAGCGGGCTGCTAGGCAAGTTTGGGGGGTCCGGGCGGGGCCAGAGCTGCAGCGTTTGGCCCCCTCCTCGGCGCCCCTCGACCCCGCGTCCGTCGCGCGGGACTGGCCCTAGGGCGCATGCGCGGGCCGGGGCGCCGGAGACCGCGGCCGCCCGCGCAGCCTCGCGCGAGCCGGTCTCCGTGGTAACGAGCTCGCGGGGGGGGAGGGGCCGGGCGCGCGGGCCGCGGCGGCAGCTATTTCTGCCGCTTCCTGTTCCTCCCGGCCACGTCGCCATGGCAACGGTGTTACTCACCGAGGCCGCTTCCAGGCTCTGCCGGCGCGCGTGACCCCGGCCGCCCGCGCCCCCTCGTCTCTCACTTGCTGTGCTCAGGCTCTCTCCCCCCCAATCCCGGCGTCGTCCTCCTCCGGCACCGCACCCCCCGGTGCCCCCTCCTCCCCGCCCCGCCGGTGCCCGCGGCCGCCCCGGAGCGAGCGAGCGAGGGAGGGAGAGATTGATGGGGGACGCTTATTAAAAAACATTGTAACCGTTTCCGTTTTTATTACGTTGACAAGGAAGCGTTATTTACTGTTATTGTTTGCCGAGCGGGCCGCGCCGGAGCGCGGGCGGCCCTCCCGGGAGCTCACCTTTCGGGCGTTCCCGGGGTTAGTCGAGGGTGGAAGCGGCGGGGGGGGGGCAGGGAGCGGGTGCTGGGCAAGGACCGGGGCGGAGAAGGGGGCGCGCTCCCCAACCCCTGGCAGCACCCCCGGCCCGTGGGGTTCGCTCCTCGCCCCATCCCCACGCCCGCCCAGCCGACCCCACCTCGCCGGGCCTGTTGTTTGCGTGGGGGAGAGAGTGCAGAGGCCGGGTGACTCGTGTTGAAGGAGAAGGCAACAAAAAATCTTTTTTAAAAGGGACAGATGACTTCATTCTCCTCGGGAAGGCTCTGTCCTACGTGGACAATTTCCTGGGGACTGTGGTGGAACAGCCCCGCTGCCGCTGGAAGCACACGAAACTAAACCAGAAAAAACCCCAAAAAATTCTCGGTCTTGCCTGAAACCCAGCCAGGGGAGGCTGGTGGCGCGTGAACCGCGAGGAGGGTCGAATTCTTCCACTCACGCTTGGGGCTTGGCTTCCAACAAACCTCCCCACTTAAAACTCCTGTACCCTGAGAGAGTGAGCAAGTGGCCCAAGGTCACACAGCCAGGTTTCATTCTGCCCAGACACCTGCAGGGACAAACCCAGCAGAGACCGGGGAGCAGAGCCAGTGTTTGGACCCGGGGCCTCGGAAGAGGGGTGAGGCTCAGCTTGAGGCCAGGCGAGGGGAGATGAACCCGGTTCCTCCAACTCCGGGCTTACCCCCACCGGGAACCCTCAACTGGGGATTTGTCGGGGGAAGTGTCCGTGGGGGATCGGATGGACCTGAAGGATACCCCACCCCCCAGGCCCCTGCTGAGATGTTAATCTCACCTGCTAATGAAAGTTGGCAATCCTGTCCCTAATTTAACTCCCCACTCTTAGCTGAAATGCACAGTCGTGCTTTGTACAGAGAAGCAGAGGAAAGAGCCAGAGGAAAAGGGCCTGAGTTCATAATCTAAAAAGGACTTTAAAAAAATCTGTTTATACTTATAAACAAACGACTCTTAATGAGCAGGCCAGGTTTTGGAGGCAACGTTCAGAGACTCCCCTCAGCCTGTTTTGTGGTTATTTCCCCCCTTCCAAGGGCAGGAGGCTTGGGATGGGGTCGCTGTGGCCTCTCCCAGTCTCTTGGCCTTAGATGATCAACACGGACTTTTCCAGCCCCCAGATGGTTTCTGGAGTCTACTGTGAGGGCCAGCTTCTGGCTAAAGCCTGTGGGTCTGGGGCTCTGTTCCCAACAACCATGACAACTCTCAGCTTCGGAATCCCTCCCTGAATGTATGGACCAAAAGTCTTGGGCTCCAAGAGAAAGAGAATAATCCCACCCCCTAGTCCTTCCACAGCAGGGTGCTGCCAGCCTGGCGGTACGGGGAGAGGGAAAGTAGGGAAGCCAGCACCACCCTTCGTGTCTCTTGTTACCAGCACTTGCTACCCCTTCCTCCAGCCTTCCAACCAAACCCATCTCTGGCAGTAGGTAGCAGATTTAGAGAGTTGAGCTGTGGGCAGCGTTTGAATAGAAGCAAGTTGACAGATGACACCCAGCATCACAGAACTTCAGAGCTGGGAGGATCTTGGAGATTATCCAAACCAACCACTTTCCGATTTTACCAATGGGCACACTGAGGCCCAGAGTGGGGAAGAGACCCGGCTGGCATCTGCTGCTGTCTAGTGGCAGAACCTAGATCAGAACCCAGGCACCTTGCCACCCATTTGGGTGCTCATTGCCCCACACTGATTCTTCCACGGAATTATCTGTATGATCAGAAACAGAATGGGGGTGGAGCAAGATAACTATGGCAAGGCAGGAGACACTGAAATCAGACTGCCTGGGTTTCAAGGGAGACCCTGGACAAGCGCTGACTTCTCCCTGAGCCTCAATGTCCTTATTAAATGGGATAATAACAGTACCTGCCCTAAGTCTGTCTTAAGGACTAAAGGAGATGGTACAGGAAAAGTACCTGGACTAAGCCTGGTACATCTTAGCACTTAACTGATGTTGGTAAGGATGCTGATAGCAGTGATAATGCTGGAGGTCGCATTGGGTTGAACGGTGGCCCCCAAAAGATAAGTCCACATCCTCATCCCTGGAACCTGTGGATGTGACCTTATCTGGAGAAAGGGTCCTTTGAGATGTCAAGGATACTAAGATCCGATCATCCCAGATTACCCAGGTGGGGTCTCCATGTCATCAAAAGTGTCCTTAGAGGAGACAAGGAAGGGACACAGAAGAGGAGAAAGCCACGTGCAGGCTGAGGCAGAGACAGTGATGTGACGGTAACAGGCCTCAGCCCTGGACCTCCAGGCTCTGCAGGAGCTCCTCAGGGAGCTGCGGTCAGTCCCCAAGGCTTTCCGAGCTCAGGAGTCTGTTCTCTGCAGTGAGGATCGGGGATGGAGTGTCCAGCTGAAAGAGCAGAAAAATGATAAGGATGATCCGAGGACATCACTGCCTGGTGAGGGCCACGGGAAGAGCCAGACACCCTTCTGGAAACTCTGCCATACCAGCTGCGAGGTCCTGAGCAAACGCTTTAATCTGTTGGCCTCCTGTGGGGCCTGATGTTAAAGAAGATGCTACTTCATTCCTGGGTGCCAAGAACCTGGGACTCCAGCACTGCAGAAGTAGGGGCCCTTCCATCCCAAGCCACGGGGCTGCCTCAGGGTGAGGGGCCAGCAGGAAGGAGAGGACTGTAGCACTCTCTCACTGGCTCCCTAGGTGCCTGCCTCCTCCCTCTCAGGCAGAGAGAACACAGACTATTTTTATACACAGCTAAGTCTGCCCTGGTCTTCTGGAACTCCCAGCTGCCAGAAACCTCCCTGCAGGCAGGGACCACGGACTGCTGACCTGTGAGTCCCCTCCAGAGCCTGGCTTGGTCCTCAACACGTGCGGATTGAGCATGGACCGTTTTCTAGAACAGCCAGCCCCTCTGTCCTCTCTCCATCCAGCACAATGGAGCCAAGACAAGATGGGGGTGGCCACCTCTCTTTGAATGTGATCTTTCTCCACCAGACTCTGGACCACTCAGGAAGATGTGTGACAAGCTGAGTAGAACAGCAGAGTCAGCCTGGCCTTGCCTTTCTTCCGGAGGCCGTGGCTCCCGGTAACCATAGCAGCAGTCAGACTGAGCCCCAGCCACGGAAAGCCCGCTGGTCTCTGGCAGAAGACGGGCCGGGTCAGGCCACTGGAGTTTCTCTTATTAGGCACAATCGTGTTAACTCTCTCCTCAACTTCTCTCTCTCTGGCTTTTTGCAGAGCAAGAATGATCCTAATAGCACTCATTCATTCACTTGGGCCATCAGGGCAATCAACAAGCCCATGCTTTTGCCAGGGACTGTCCTAAAAACCGGGAGGCTTTCTGGACAGCAAGACACAGTTCCCGAGTTTGGGAGGCGCACGTTCTAGGGAAGAAAGAGATAAAGAAACAGGCCGATACCAAGGGCCAGGGAGCAAGACAAGTTAGAGAGAAAACAGTGAGGGGTTAGGCTAGAGTATGAAAGGGCTGGAGTCTGGAGAGGAAGGTCAGGGCGTTGAGGATGGGGACCACGGACTGGGACCTGGGCGAAGGGAGGCGGTGAGCCCCGCAGAGACGCGGCATGAGAAGTCCTGGGCAGGGGAACAGCAAGTGCAGCAGCCCTGAGGTGGCGTCTCCGGGGTGCCCTGAGGGCGGTGCGGGTCTTCTGGGGGCGGGGCTCAGATTTTCTCCATGATTGCCTGAAGCCAGTGGGGTGCGGGAGAGTGAGCCAGGAGCTGATTTGTGTTTTTACAGAGTCTCTCTGGTTTCTGAGTGGATCACAGCCTGAGGAAGCCTGCAGAAAGGTGGGAGAAGTCAGAGGCTGGTGGAGTCCAGGCGAGAGACGATGCTGGCCTGACTGGGGACAGCAACAGTGGGAGAGACAGACATGGCTGAATTCAGGGTTTCTTTCAAGTAGAGTCATCAGGATTTGCCAAAGGATCGGATGTGGGGGTGGAAGAAAGAGAAAAGTCAAGGATGACTGCTGTGTCACAAACAGTGGGAGGTACCATTTCCCAAGATGAAGAAGACTATAGGAAAAGTGGGGGTGGGGCAGGGGGTTATCAAGGGTTGGCATTTGCACACGGGATGTCTGCAAAGCCTATCTGGTACTCACATATTGTGTGCTTAGAGCTCTCAGAGCTGTCATTTAATCCACACCCCAGAAAGAGACTGAGGCACAGAAAACAAACCTACGGCTACCAAAGGGGAAAGGTTGGGAGGGGTAAATTAGGAGGTTGGGATTAACGTACACACTACTGTCCATAAAATGGAAAGGGGGCTCTATGTATACCTAGAGGTGATTCGCGTTGTCGTACAGCAGAAAGTAACACAACATTGGAAAGCAGCTCTGCGAATGTGCTCAGTCGCCGAGCCAGGCCTTTGTGACCCTATGGACTGTAGCCGGCCAGGCTCCTCTGTCAATAGGATTTCCCAGGCAGGAATACTGAAGTGGGCTGCCATCTCCTCCTGCAAAGGAGCTTCCCAACCCAGGGATCAAACCCACGTCTCCTGCATTGGCAGGCAGATTCTTTACCACTGAGCCTATGCACCAATCAAAAATAAACAGATAATCAACCAGGACCTACTGTATAGCACAAGGGACTATACTCAGTGTTTTGCAATGACCTATAAGGGAAATGAATCATTGTGCTTTGCACCTAAAACTACCAAGACAAGGTAAATCAACTGTACTCCAATACATAATAATAAATCCACACAACCACCCTACACGGTAATCACCCCTGGTATCCCCATTTTACAGATGAGGAAACTGAAATCTAGAGAGGCAAATCTGCCCAAGGATGGCAGAAGGTCAGGCTACAAACCCAGGCAGTCTGATTTCAAAGGCCATCTTCTTATTCGTCTACTCACTGGCTCCTGTGTCCATTCATTCGCTGTTGTCTGCACCGCATGCTAAGCCTTGCTCTGAGGTCTGGCAATGCAGGGATCCCTTCATGCTATGCACCCATGCAAGCACTGGGGAAGCAAGCCAGAGCCTGGCCCAGCCAGCACAGAGCTGACTTTCTAAGGAGACAGGCAGGTGACGAGCAAAGAGAAGCCCCATGACAAGAGGCTCACAGATTTGTGCTAAATGCAACGAAGCAGAGCACCAGTGTGCTTATTCAGGAGAGTAATCAGGCCACACACTGCAGGGCGGTTGGGGCTGCCTCGGAGGATGGGAGACATGTCAGAGGCAGTCAAGCCAAGACCAAGAGGAATGGCATTCCCAGCAAAGGGAACCGTAGATGCAGAGGCTTTTGTGGTGGGAGAGCAGGCAGGGGAGGGGGCTAGGCCGGCAGCATGTCCAGGGGGCTGAGTGCCCACAGAAACCACCTGCAAAGAGGAGGCAAGCTGGGCCAGGGGCAAGCAAAACGGGGAAACAAACCAAAGCCTTATAGGTAAGTGGCCCTGGAGGAGCCAAGAAGGACATCAACATCGAGGTAGCAATGATGCACAAACCTGAAACGTGCCCAGGGGCTATGACCCTGGTGGACACCAGGACAGGGCTGGCCAAGGCCCACAAAGGGTGAAGAATACCGCCCCCCACCCCCAGGTCTTCCCCCTTCTAACCTGAACCCAGGGCTGACTCCACAGCTGTGCCCTAAAGCACCAGGCTGTTCCACCCCTCTCGGGGTTAACCGTGGCCTTCTCAGGGACCCAGGGCCCAGCAGTATGCCCCCAGGCACCACTGAGCCTGGTCATCTAGAAAGAGCCAGGCTGACCCCTGGCCACCTGATGAGTCATTCATTCACTCACTCGTTCAACATCTATTAGTCACTGCTGCGTCACCGGTACTGGGGACGCAGCAGGGGGTAAGACCAAGACCTTTCCATCACGGAGCTGAAGGTTTAGAAACAAATGGCAAGCCAGGGAGAGGTACAGGTATGAGGCAGAGAACGGAGGGCTTCACTGTCGGAGCTGGAACGGTAACTCCAGCTTTGGGACCCAAGGCTTGATGGAGGCTCCTTGAGCCCAGGGGTCCCCTGGCCCCCCCCCCAACCCCCTGCTCACGGTGATGCAAGGAAGAGCAAGCAGGGCTCCTGGGCTCCCAGAACCATTGTTCCCCTTCCCTCTCCTCCACTCTTGGCCCTCCCTCAAACCTAGGTCCCTCCTTTCCTTGGTCAGCTGCCAATCTGGGGACAAAGCCAGTCATACAAGCACAGCAACCTCCCAATGCCCAGAGGCCTGGATCTGAGCTGGGGAAAGCTGGCCTCAAAGTCTAGGGCAAAGCAGACTCAGCTCTCCCTCCCCAGCACACAAAGGGTTGTGGGGCACACGGTCCCTGAGCCCCAGGCCCAAGACTGAATGTTTCCTGAAAGCTGGAGGGCAGGAGGCAAGGCTGACTATTCAGAACAACACGCAGCAACATAAAACAGCTTTCGACAGCTACTCCCTTTCTTACCCTCTCCACTCCCTGAGCCAAGCATCCCCAGGTGAGTTCAGAGCAGCCCATGAAGGCTGGACTATCAACAGCCCCATTTTATGGAGGAGGAAAACTGAGGCTCCATGGATCCGATGACTTTCTCAGGTGGTAGAACCAGGGCTCCAACTCAGGGCTGACACCCAGCCGGTGCTGGCAGAAAGGCCGAGAAATTGGGCAACGGGGGAAGAGCGGCAGCTGCCTTAGCCCCACATTACAGGTGAAGTCAGTCACCCCCAAAGTTGCACAGCTAGTAAGAGGGGTCGAGGCTTGAACCCAAGATTGTTGGTCTCCAGGGCCCAGGTTCCCAGGTACCTAGAGGAGCAAGGGCGAAGAAGAGGGGATTGGAGGCCTGAGAACTCTGATGGCCCTTGGTGCGGGCCTTCCGAGTCCACATGCGCTGGGCAGAGAGGAGCCTGGAGGACCGGGCGCCTCCGAAGCAGGCTTGGTAGTCACCCAGCTACCCTCTCCTTCCCTGTTACCAACTCTGGGGGCCCAGCCCAGACCTGACCCCTCTGCCCTCCGGGCTGCTCTCAAATCCTGGGTCCCTGCAATGTGGGGACCACTGGGAGGGCGCGCTGGGGATCCCGCCTTCCAGAAACTTTGACTGGGTCAGGGATAAGCCTTGCGCCAGAGCCTCAGAAAAATGTAGCTGCCAAACCGCTGGAAGGCCAGCCCACCACAGCCTTAGCGTTAGGCTGAGCCAGGAGGTGCCTCCAGGGATGGGGACGTGGGTTCTCCTCCTGGGGTCAGTCCTCACCCATCACTGCTGCAGGGATGCACAACAGGAGTGTGTGTGTGTGTGTGTGCGCAACAGGAGTGTGTGTGTGTGTGTGTGTGTGTGTCTCCTCCTGGGGTCAGTCCTCACCCATCACTGCTGCAGGGATGCACAACAGGAGTGTGTGTGTGTGTGTGTGTGTGTGTGCGCGTGCTGGGCAGAAACAGTGGATGGGAGAGGGAGGGAGAGAGAGAGAAAGAGATCCAGACGGAGCAGAGGGCTGGGTGACACAGACAGCAACGCACACACACACAGAGAAGGAGGCTTGAAAGCTGCGGAAAGGAGATGAGAGAGAGGACAGAAGGGAGAGAGGGGCACCAGCGAGGGGCCAGCCTGGCAGCAGAATCAGAGCATCCTGAAAGCAGAGCCCTGAAGGGCTGGATGGGGAGAGAGACCAGGAGAAGGAAGGGCTGGGGGACCAGGAGAGGGCGTGGGAGCTGAGCCCAGAGTACAGTTGGGGGCCCTGAGCGGGGATGGGAGCTGAGGCTGCAGGTCTTAGACGGGCCAGTGCTCTCTCCATATGACAGCCTTCATCAGCCCCAGGAGCAGGGGAGGCAGAGGGCCAAAGCCTGGCCCCCTCAACCCCCGCCCCCCCACTCCCCTGGGGAGAGGACAGGCTTGTGAGGGTTCCAGCTGATGCTGGGATCCCTCAGGGCCTCAGGCTCCCTGCTCTGAGCCCCCAAACCCCTCTTCTCTCCACATCAACCTGGAGTGTGTGACCTTGGGCAGGGACCTTGCCTCTCTGGGCCTCCAAGCCCCCCTGACAGGTGCTGAGCTTAGGGTGGGGGGCAGGGTCCAGCAGATGCCAGGCCTAGGCTGCAGGGGTCAGACCCAGGTGGGCCAAGGGTCTGTACCTAAGATGCTTGGCCTCCCTGAGCTCCATACCACCCCTCTGGGGGGGGACAAAATAGGGTCACAGCCACTGAGACAAGGAACAGGTAACAGTGTGAACTGCAAAGTGCCATGCCCAGAGGTTGCTTCTCTTACACGATCATTCACAAAGGTTGAGGTTTTGAGACCAGTTCCCCGTGCCTACACCGGCACAGGAGGACTCTGCCCCTCGTGGACCAGAGGCAAAGGCAGTCCCCGAGGGAGCAGGGCTGTCCTGGGGCGTCTGTCCGTCAGCAGCAGGTCCCAGTGCGGTCAGGCTGCCCCCGAGGGAGTCCTGGAAAGGCATCCAGGTGGACCCCACTGACGGTTAGCCCTGGAGAAGGGGTGGGGGCGCAGCTCGAAGAACCTTCACAACCTCCCGCATCCTGAGGTCCAGGAGGAACCCGCCAGGGGCGGAGGAACAGAGAACCGGGCAGAAGGCTGGGGTCTGCGCGCTCACCGGACCGGCCCCTTTCCCCAGCAGGCAGGAGGGAGAGGCATGGGGAGCGGGGAGAAGGGGAGGTGGGAAGGGAGGCCGGGAAGAGCCAGGGAGGGGAGAGGGGCCCGGAGAGGGAGGCGGGCAGGAGAGGCGCACGCCGAGAGGGACTGAACCTTGAGAGGAGCAGCCCAAGGAAAGGAGTAAATGAGGAGAGAAGGGAGGGAACAGCCGCGGGGCCGCGGGAGCCCCGCGTGCGGCGAGCAGGCTCCGCCGCGGAGGCTTCCAGAGACAAAGGCCCGGAGGCCCGCGGAGGAGGTGGGGGGAGGGGGAGGAGGGGGAGCTGGGGAGGGAGGGGGGAGGGGAGAGGAGGGGGGAGGGGGGAGGGGAGAGGAGGGGAGGGGGAGGGGGAGGGGGAGGGGAGAGGAGGGGGGAGGGGGGAGGGGAGAGGAGGGGGGAGGGGAGAGGAGGGGGGAGGGGGGAGGGGGGAGGGGGGAGGGGAGGGCATCGCTTGGCCCCGACGCCGCGCCAGGGGGCTCCGAACCGGCCGAGACCCTGCGCGCCCCCCCACTTCCATCCAGCTGAGGCTCTGACCCGCGGGAGAGGGAGCGCGCTCCAAACTTAAGAGGGAGAAAAGTCTGCCAGCTGCCCTTGGGGCTGTCACAACAGATAAAACCTCATCCAGGCTTCACCAGGAGCGCCCCTGCACACTAATGCACAGCAGCCGAGCTAAAAATACTGGCTGGAGCGGGGAGTTGGGGAGGGGGGAAGCAGGATGGTGGATGGAGGAAGAGGAAGGAGGGTGGGAGGTTGGAGGAGGATGGAGAGGAGGCTGGGGGGAGGAGGGTGGGGAAGGGGGGAAGAGGAGGGAAGGGAGGAGTAGGGGCTCAGGCAGTCCCGGTTTTCCGGAGCGTCCTAATGACCCAGATGTGCAGCTGCGGAGATGGCTGCTCGGGGAAACTGCAAATCCCCCGGCCCCTGGCGGCGAGGTGGGGGGAAGAACTGGAGGCAGAAAAGGAGAGAGGCAGGGAGGGAGAGAAGCCTGAGTAAGAGGGGAACCTGGGAGATGGGGGTGCTCTGAAGGGCAGGGATGGGGTTGAAGGGGAAAGATGAGGACGGAGGGGAGGATGGGGAGGGGGGGGGACCAGGGAGTGGAGGGTTAGAGGCAAGAGGATGGAGGACTGTCCCTGGGGCTCTAAGGAAGAGACCTCCAGCTCTCTGCCCTGCCCCCTGACCCTGGATATTAGGGAGTCTGGCCAGGGGAGTCTGGGTTGAGCAGCTGGCCTGTGTCTGGTGGCACCCCAGTCTTTGGTCCAATCACTGGAAGGATGGGTCCAAGGTTGGAGTCTGGCTCCTTGTGACCTGCTAGTTATGGAACCAGGGCCCGAGCCCAGTCCCAGCTAAGCTTTGACATCCCACTTAGCTGAACACTCAGAATCTCCTGGAGAGGGAGGGACCCATGCTATCCCTGTTGGTCAGATTCACTCATTCATTCACCACCATCGACTGAGCACCTTTCCTGGGTCGGCCTGTGCCGGGTACCGGGTGCCAGGTGCTGGGGAGAGCAAGACAGAAAAGTGCCTGCCCCACTTGGACAAAGACGTCCTTGGACCCATGATTGTGCAAGGAAGGGAGAGAGAAATCAGCAAGGTCATCACGGTCAGGGAAGGACGGTCGTGAGGGCCTCTCCCAGGGGATGACACAAACCTAAAACCTGAGTGGTAAGACACCACTAAAATTCCAGGAGCCCAGCCTCCTTGGTTCCTTACCATCCTGGGGGCCTGCAGTCCCTGTGCCCTGCGTGACCTGCTGCCTCCATGTCATCCATGTGACAGTGGGCGGAGTGCCAGCATCTGGGACAGACCCCACCAGCTCATGCAGGGCCCGGTGACTTGGGAAAACCACCTCACCTCTCTGCAAAGCAAGGCCTTTTGTTCTCTCTTTCGCCTGTCTTGTTCATTCTGAGTCAGGATGCGGTGGCCACAGCCTTGTGGGGCGTGACGGCCAGGTGGGCTGGAGGTGGGATGGGGTAGGGCAGACTGAGGTCTCGAAAGCCCCAAGCCGTTCTCCCTGCCCTTGAACACCAGGTCTGTCCCTTAACCTCTGGTGCCTCAGTCTCCTAATCTCCAAAATGGGGCTCCGGTGAGGTCTTGATGGGCTGCCTGGCCCTGGGCCCAGAACTAACAGCACACCCAGCTAGAAGCCCCCTCTCCCAGGGAGTCGCCTGCAACCCCCAGGCCCCTTCCCTGCAGCCTTGTTTCTCCACAGTTATAATCCAGTCAGAGGCAGCAGCTTGCAGTCCAGCTGCGGTGGTTACCAGCGGGGATCCTGGGCTGTGACTTAACTGCCTTTGCCTCAGTTTCCTCAGGCTCTACGGGGATGGCAGCTGCCTCCTGGGGCTGAGGTAGCTGCCAGCTGTTGGTGGCGTGCCTGACCCCGGGGCTCTCCTGCAGGCCTTGGCCCGTGGACCCCTTGCTCTCTGTAGCTTGTTTCCTCTGCGTCTCCCACCCTGGATGGTGAGTCCCCTGGAGCAGGGCCTGTCTGATCTGTGCCCGGAACACCAGGTGCCTGCTGTGAGTCAGCTCCTGCCCAGTGCTGTGGCCATCTGGGACTGAGTAAATACGGACTTCTGGAGCTCCTTCCGCTGCTGGGGAATGCCTGTCTTATTTTTTTCTTCAAATTCTCTTCGCTAGTACAGGGTTCAAAACCCCACACCGGAATCAAATAGAAGGATGCTCAGCTCCTCCCTGCCAATCTTCCTGACTGTTGCCCCCTCCTCCGCCACTGCAGCGCTACCTGGGCCCCAGGATGCCCTTCCTGGGTGTGGTCCCTTCCCCTCGGACCACCCTGGTCCCAGCGGCCTGCAGCTGGGCGCCCTCATGCACAGAGCATAGAGAGGCGGTGTCACCGAAAGCGGGACAGGAAGGAAGAGGAGGAGGAGGGTCAGAGAGACCTGGAAATGAATCCCAGAGGGTCAGAGGTTGTACTTAAGTTAGATGGATCTGGCTTTTCCTTGTATTTCCTTATGTTTTTATCCTACTGTCTTGCTAACCATTTAATGCAGCCCTAGCTTCTTAGGGTTTTCCCCGACATCCCTGTCCCCTTGACTACCTGGCCCCCTCCTGTGGCTCTTGGTGTCAGTTTATGTGTGTGTGTGTGTGTGTGTGTGGCCGCAGAGTCCAGGGAGCGAGTGGCCTCTGGGGCTTCAGAGGGAAAGTGTTGGCCCCAGAGCTGAGCCTGGCAGACAAGTGCCCCCAGCACCCGGGGCACCGCCAGGTTTTGCTAAGGCGGCACCGGGCCGTGTGGCTGTTTGTTTGATTTCCCCCTACTTTCCAAACTAGTTGAAATTACACACCAAGCATCGATTTAATTAAGTTTTCCGGTGTGTGGCATAATTAGTAAGACACACGACTGGAACAGGGTGGGCGGGCCCATCCCTGCTCTTGCCTGTTAGAATTCTCAGCCCTCGGGCCACAAAATATGGCGAGTTGTAAGATGGGAGATGGAGGAGTCGTTGGGGTTGGGGGGGGTGGGAGCCAGCCGGAGCTGCCATGCTGCTCCGCGGGCTTCTGTTCCATGTGATGGGAGACGGACAGGTGGCCCTGCCCCACAGGGAGTCAACCTCCGCACCTGGTGCCAGACACTGAACTCAGTGAAGTTCAAGGAGCCTGTCATCCTCATGGGGACATCGGAACGGGCACTAGGGAGCTAAAGAGGGGCCTCGCTATCCACATAGAATCGGTGCTTTGTCTATAAGGACATGTTTCCAGGACAGGGTCACCCAGGCCACAGGCCACGGGGCCCGCCCAGCCTCTTGGCTGTGTTCTAACACAGATGGACAGATCCATAGACACAGAGCCCTGTGGAAGGCGGCGGGATGCTCTCCTCCCATCGACCCCTCCCTAACACTTCCATGTCGCTCTCACACGTGGGCTGGACCACGGGAGGGCAGGCCTGTGGCCTTGCAGCTGCTTCTCCAGCCCTGTTAGGAAGGAGAGGTGCCCTCCCCAACAGGAGAGAGCTGCATGTTGCCATCCACCTGGATGAGGCTCAGACTGTCCCCAAATCTAGAAACACCTCTAGGAATCTTCCAGCCCACGCACACCCGGGGAGACTGAGGCCCAGAGGCGGAAGTGGGGTTGGATCCTAGATACTGACTGAGTGAAGGAGACTCCGCTGGCATAGACCCCCCTGTTGAAAAGCACCCCACTGGGCCCCACCTTGTCCAGCCCACGTCTCCCCTGTGTGAACCGCAGTTGCCCTCCTCACCCCTGCTCCCGGCCGCCCTCCCGCCCAGCAGTGGCTTCTCCATTAAGTCTCACCTGAACACTCAGCGGCTGCCCCTGACCTGCCCCTGTCCTGAGCCCCCCGGGACACAGATCGCATATCCCCTCCACACCTCCCCCTTTCCCTCCTTCCTTCTCCACCCCAAGGGGCCCTGTGTCAGAGTTGATCACCTCCCCCAGTGGACTCAAGCCCCCAAGGGCGGCCCCCGCGTTTCTTCTCACCACCATGTCCCCAAGGCTGAGTTTAACGAAATGATAGCGCAAACACTGATTAAACACTTACTGTGTGCTTTACATGGATGAGCCTGGAGTTTACTGCTCCTTCCACAGGTCCTGTGCATCCACCCTCCTGCCCGGAACACTGAGGCTCAGAGAGATTACAGAAACTTGTCCGAGGTAATATGGCTGCTAAATGACTAGCTGGGGGTTTGAATCCCAGAGCCTGTGGCCGTAGCCCACGAGCCTGACCACTGTGTGAAGCAGCCTCCTGCCCGCCCTCCATCCATCCTCCACCCATCCTTTATCCACCTTATCCATCTTCCCATCCCTGTCCCACCCAGCCTCCTATCCAGCCTCCCATTGGCCTCCCATCCATCTTCCATCCATCCCCATCTAGTCCCCTGTTCAGCCTGCCATCCGTTTTCCATCCGTCCTCCCAAAGGCCAGTGTCCTAAGCCTTCACTACACTTTGTCACGCCTCCAGGTGCTTTATTCAGCTTTCTGTCCTTCGCTGGCCCAGCCACTCACACCTGCCTGGAGCTTTCCCTGTCTGCTTCCTGCTCCCCCCGTGTGTACCTGGTCCTGTCCCTGCAGCGTCAACTCCTCTGCCCCCAGGAGGGTGCCTCAGTGCCCACCACCGAGCCAGCCCCAGTCGGGAGCCCAGGGGCTGTTGCTGGTCCACCATCTCATTGGGTCCTGCCCTCCGGAGCTCATTCTCAGTGGTGGAGGGAGCAATGCCACCTTAGCGGCATGCACAGTGGGCTGTCCCTTGGGGGACACAAACTAATTTTAACAACGGCCTTAGGAAAAAGATACTGTTGTCCCTTTTCCCCTCTCCTTTGGGGAAGAATGTGTGTTCGCTCATGCCCTGTATCTGCACGTGAGATTCAGAGCATCAGGAATCAGAAAGCCTCGACTTAGACATCACCTGGCCACCTCTGCAGCAGCCTCACATGCTGATCCTGAACCCAGGGCCCCAAGTTACTCAGACACCCAAACTCTTGGCAATGCCCTCGCCTGCCTGCCTCGGTGCCCAGTAGCATTTCAGTGACCTCTGACCCACCTTGGGAGGCAGCTGAGCGGAGAGGGGAGAACAGGAGCCTGGCCGGGGCAAGCTAGGCACCCTTGGGCCAGCTAATGACCTCTGCAGCCCTCAGCCACCTTCCCTGACCAGTGGGGAGGTAGACAGGCTGCCAAGAGGAGGCCAGACCAGGCCTGGAGAGCACTGGGCACACTGCTGGTGCTTCAGGCCTCTGTGTGCCCTCGTCTCCACGGACAGGCTGATTCGCCCAGCCCAGACCGGTTGACAGTCCAGATAAATGAGGGCATGGGACCCCATTCACTCTCCGTGGACCTACTTTGGAGTTTGGGGACCTCTTGGGAGTATGAAGCCTTTGGAAACTCTCCCCCGTCCCCCCTACCAACCATCCTTTTCCCTTCCAAGGCAGGATCCGGCCTCTTGAAATTCTGCACACTAATAAAATTGTAACTAATTTACATCCGAGATGGGGAGTGAGTGGCAGCGGTTGTCATGGAGACCATCTCCAGGGCCCCGGCTGCCTCCGCCTCCTGGTGCAGCCAAGAGATCAAGAGATTCTCGCTCTAGCTCTGCAGCTGGGGCCAGTCTTCATGCCTCCCGGGCACCCTGTCCTCCCCCCGACACTGGGCAGCACCCTAGGGGATGGGATGAGGGCAGGCACCCAGACTACACAGCTGTTCTAAGCTGGGGCTCAGCGTCCACTCTGATCCCTGTGTTTCTTTCACCCTCTGGGCACTGCAGGCTTCTCTCACTTCTGATGGATGCCCCCAGAGGAACACGAGGCCCTTTCCCTAAGCGCTCAGGATGGGGACAATTTCCAGGGATGCGGCAGAACAGCAGAGTCTTGCACTGCCCTGCAACCTGTCCTCCCGCGGTCCATTCTGGGAGAAGCCCCAAGGGTCTAAAGACAAGGAGACGCACTCGTGGACGTCACGGAACTTGCTCAACATGAGGAATGACGTCAAAACGATGGAACAGTGACTCTGTGCCATGCACTGTGCCAAGTCCCACAGATGGGTCATCTCATTCAAACGTCAAAGCAACCCAATGCAGAGGGAGTATTTTAATTTCCCTTTTATCAATAATGAAAATGTCTCAGAGAGATGAGTAGACAGCACCCAAGTTCAGATCCCTGGTAAGCATCAGGGCCAGAGGTAAAACCAAGTCTCCTGATTCTAAAACCGTTACAGCAAAGATGATAAACTGCCTCCAGGGAAGCAATAAGACAGAATCATTATAACGAGGCAGTGTATGTGCAACCAGAAAGGGAGGTGAGGGCATGATGTGGCCCTCAGGAACCATGGACTCTAAATGGGGTTTTGAGGGATGAATAGGAGTTCTCCAAGGGGACAAGTGGGAGAAGAGTGTTCCAGGCAGAGGGAACATGTACAAAGGCACAGAGGTGATAAGCTGCCTGGTGCCTTCAAAGACCATGAGCTGGATGCTGGAGAATGGAGGGGGTCAGATCTAAGCCAAGCTAAGCCCCTTGGTACTTATCCTGCAGATGAGGCAATAAAAAGCTGAGATCCAAGCAGGACCACGCCTGGCGTTTGTGAACCCCAAGGCCAAAGTGAAAGTGCATGTCTAGACATTTAAGGCCAGCAATCTGGTGAGAAAACTGCTCTCTGAAAACCTGTTCTAGCCGCCTTCCTTGATAACACAACTTCTCAGTGCTCCAGAAGGCCAGGTTCACATTTTTATCCTTGTGACCTTAGGGCTTTGAGCCAGAATGTGACGCTATGAGTGGGTCCCTGTCTTCAGCCCTGAAGAGGGACTTATTTGTGAAATGCAGGTTCCTGGGCCTTGCTCCAAACCCCAAAAATCATGCTCTTGGGATATGGGTCCCAATGCTTCTCCATTTCAATAAGATCCCCAGGTGATGACTGTGAGTCAAAAGATGGAGAGGTCCCTGATGAAGGGAGTCAGAGTCTGGGGAGTGGAGGGGAATACCATTCCAATCTGTGTTCTAGAAAGATGTCTCCAGCATTGATCAAGAGTGGGTGAGACAGGCGAGGCGGCAGAACCAGCGTTCAGGTGGGAGGGGTCGGAGGCCAGGGCCAGAGGCAGGTTGCCAGCTGTGTGTGAGATACAGGGTCTGGACTGGATGAGGCCGGGTGCTGATGAGGTTTGGAGGTGAGCAAGGACTCAGGGTGGCTCCATCGGGATCATAAAATCTAATTAGGCTGCAGGAGGTCTGGGCTCTGGGCAGACTTCATTAGGCAAGAGGCTGCTCTCCTCTGCCTGACCCCAGCCTCCCTAGGGCCCCTTCAGTGTCACACTGAGGGTCAACTCCAGGCTATGAGAGGGGAAAAGAATTAAAAGCTGGTCCTTCTTCCTGCCCCTACCTTGCCCCTAGGAGCTTGCAGCGCTGGAGTGGAGGCTGGAGTGGGCTGCATGGACAAGGCGGGTGTGATGGGCTTGTTCCAGTTCTAGGCTGGTGGGGGTGGGGAGGAAGGGAGGTTTCCTGCTGCAGTAAGACTTGGCCTCCCTCCAGAGAGCAGCAGCCCCTCTCAGCATCCATATCTGGCTACACCGCTCCAGAAAGCGTCCTGGAAATAAAAATAAGAGCCCCGAAAACAACAGCAGCACCTCTTCCCATCGATGGGGCATTTATGGCAGGCCAGACACTTTCACTGGAGACACTGATGCTGAAGCTGAAGCTCCAATACTTTGGCCACCTGATGCAAAGAGTCGACTCATTGGAAAAGACCCTGATGCTGGGAAAGATTGAGGGCAGGAGGAGAAGGGGGTGGCAGAGGATGAGATGACTGGATGGCATCACCGACTCAGTGGACGTGAGTTTGAACAAACTCAGAGAGATGGTAAAGGACAGGGAAGCCTGGTATGCTGCAGTCCATGGGGTCACAAAGAGTCGGACATGACGGAGCGACTGAACATCAAGACACTGAGGCACACAGCAGGGGAGGCGGCAGCAGAGGCGGGCTGATAGCCTGGGGGCCGGTCTTCCCTGGGCCCAGCAGAGAGGATTAAGACTCAGCCCCAGGGAGTTCCCTGGTGGCCTCGTGGTTAGGATCCCAAGCTTTCACTGCCGTGTGGCCTGAGTTCAATCCCTGATCAGAGAACTGAGATTCTACAAGCTGTATAGTGTGGCCAAAACAAAAACAAAAACAAAAAAAGTTAAAAAAAAAAAAAAAAAGACTCAGCCCCTGTCTTCACAGTCTATTTGGGGTTGATACTGCTCCCAGATACATTTGACGTGCATGTAGAAGACTCTGGAGAGACCCATGCACCCCTAGAAGGTTATGCTGCCAAACACTAGCTTTTCAGACCATATGGGACTAGACTGTATTTATCAGCAGCAGGAAGACGGAGAGCCCAGAGGAGCTGCTGGGGAAGGCATCACTCGAGCTGAATGCTGAAACAGCAGTCATGTTTAAACAAGTGAGAAGTGGAGAGGCCGACCTAGGTGGGGGGTTACAGGCTGGGCAAGGGTGGGGGCAGGGACGCTCTAGGAACAAAGGAGAGGCCGAGGGGCTGGAAGGACCAGTCAGGGAGGCAGGGATGAAGATCCTAGCAGCTCAGGCCTGGCATGTACCCTCACGCGCACATGCTTTCCGGAGGCTATCCACACCATCAGGCCCACGTTGGTTCCCGGGAGTTCCCCCAAACAAGAGCCATCCAGGAGGAGGCATCATCATGAAGGGGATTAAGCTGAGCCTCTTCAGAGAATGAAGGGCCTCCGATCTCCCCAGAATCCTGGGAGAAAAGCTTACATGTGCCTCCCTCCACACGGGCTGTGCCCTGCCTGTCGCTAGCAGAGGTGAACGCTCTGGTTTCAAACCTTGCTCCCCCACTTACTATGTGACTTTAGGCAAGTTTTGCAACTTCTCTGAGCTCAATTTCTTTATGCATAGAGTGAGGACAAAAACACCAAACCCTAAATCACCAACTTCTAAAAGTGTGTTGATTGGTTTTAGGATTAAATGAGAGGATGCAAAGACAGCCTTCAGGGGAACGCTTGGTGCAGGGTTCCCACGTGACAAATGTTGGTGTGGCCACAGAAGGTTCACACTTGACTTACCCTTTGAAAGTGAAAGTGAAGTCTCTCAGTTGTATACTTTGGCCACCTCATGCGAAGAGTTGACTCATTGGAAAAGACTCTGATGCTGGGAGGGAATGGGGGCAGGAGGAGGAGGGGACGACTAAGGATGAGATGGCTGGATGGCATCACCGACTTGATGGACGTGAGTCTGAGTGAACCACATGGTTCTTTGCAACCCCATGGACTGTGGCCCACCAGGCTCCTCCATCCATTGGATTCTCCAGGCAAGAATACTGGAGTGGGTGCCATTTCCTTTTCCAGGGGATCTTCCCAACCCAAGGATCAAACTCAGGTCTCCCGCACTGCAGGCAGACTCTTTACCGTCTGAGCCACTAGGGACTCCCTTAGCCTTTGTGTTTGTGTAATTCTCACCACTCCCGTGTCATCTGACAGCAGAGCAGGGCTGGGAATCTCCCATGACATAGATGGGGTTGCTGGTGGCCTTTACTTTTTATGTTGAAGTCTATGATCCATTGAGCGTCATTTTTTTGTTTTGTATAAGGTAGGTTGAGTTTCACTTTTTTAAAAAAACATGTCTAACACCATTTGATGAAAAAAGTCCTTTACCCATTGACTAGTTTTATACCATCTTGATCTCCCCCATTTGACCAGCTTTGCTACCTGATCCTTTGTGCCTTTCATTCATTAATTTCATAAATACTGTGGGACACATAAAAAGAAAGGAATCTTGACCTTTCAGTTCAGTTCAGTCGCTCAGTTGTGTCCGACTCTTTGCGACCCCATGAATCGCAGCACGCCAGGCCTCCCTGTCCATCACCAACTCCCAGAGTTCCCTCAGACTCACGTCCATCAAGTCGGTGATGCCATCCAGCCATCTCATCCCCAGTCGTCCCCTTCTCCTCCTGCCCCCAATCCCTCCCAGCATCAGAGTTTTTTCCAATGAGTCAACTCTTCGCATGAGGTGGCCAAAGTACTGGAGTTTCAGCTTTAGCATCATTCCTTCCAAAGAAATCCCAGGGTTGATCTCCTTCAGAATGGACTGGTTGGGTCTCCTTGCAGTCCAAGGGACTCTCAAGAGTCTTTCCAACACCACAGTTCAAAAGCATCAATTCTTTGGCGCTCAGCCTTCTTCACAGTCCAACTCTCACATCCATACATGACCACAGGAAAAACCACAGCCTTGACTAGGCGGACCTTAGCCGGCAAAGTAATGTCTCTGCTTTTGAATATACTGTCTAGGTTGGTCATAACTTTTCTTCCAAGGAGTAAGCGTCTTTTAATTTCATGGCTGCAGTCACCATCTGCAGTGATTTTGGAGCCCCCCCAAAATAAAGTCTGACACTGTTTCCACTGTTTCCCCATCTATTTCCCATGAAGTGATGGGACTGGATGCCATGATCTTCATTTTCTGAATGTTGAGCTTTAAGCCAACTTTTTCACTCTCCTCTTTCACTTTCATCAAGAGGCTTTTTAGTTCCTCTTCACTTTCTGCCATAAGGGTGGTGTCATCTGCATATCTGAGGTTATTGATATTTCTCCCGGCAATCTTGATTCCAGCTTGTGCTTCTTCCAGTCTAGCATTTCTCATGATGTACTCTGCATATAAGTTAAAGAAGCAGGGTGACAATATACAGCCTTGACGTACTCCTTTTCCTATTTGGAACCAGTCTGTTGTTCCATGTCCAGTTCTAACTGTTGCTTCCTGACCTGCATACAGATTTCTCAAGAGGCAGGTCAGGTGGTCTGGTATTCCCATCTCTTTCAGAATTTTCCACAGTTTATTGTGATCCACACAGTCAAAGGCTTTGGCATAGTCAATAAAGCAGAAGTAGATGTTTTTTCTGGAACTCTCTTGCTTTTTCCATGATCCAGCGGTTGTTGGCAATTTGATTTCTGGTTCCTCTGCCTTTTCTAAATCCAGCTTGAACATCAGGGAGTTCACAGTTCATGTATTGCTGAAGCCTGGCTTGGAGAATTTTGAGCATTACTTTACCAGCATGTGAGATGAGTGCAATTGTGCGGTAGTTTGAGCATTCTTTGGCATTGCCTTTCTTTGGGATTGGAATGAAAACTGACCTTTTCCAGTCCTGTGGCCACTGCTGAGTTTTCCAAATTTGCTGGCATATTGAGTGCAGCACTTTCACAGCATCATCTTTCAGGATTTGAAACAGCTCAACTGGAATTCCATCACCTCCACTAGCTTTGTTCGTAGTGATGCTTTCTAAGGCCCACTTGACTTCACATTCAAAGATGTCTGGCTCTAGGTGAGTGATCACACCATCATGATTATCTGGGTTGTGAAGATCTTTTTTGTAGTTCTTTGCCACCTCTTCTTAATATCTTCTGCTTCTGTTAGGTCCATACTATTTCTATCCTTGATTGAGCCCATCTTTGCATGAAATGTTCCGTTGGTATCTCTAATTTTCTTGAAGAGATCTCTAGTCTTTCCCATTCTGTTGTTTCCCTCTATTTCTTTGCATTGATCACTGAAGAAGGCTTTCTTATCTCCTCTTGCTATTCTTTGGAACTCTGCATTCAGATGCTTATATCTTTCCTTTTCTCCTTTGCTTTTCATCTCTCTTCTTTTCACAGCTATTTGTAAGGCCTCCCCAGACAGCCGTTTTGCTTTTTTGCATTTCTTTTCCATGGGGATAGTCTTGATCCCTGTCTCCTGTACAGTGTCACGAACCTCAGTCCATAGTTCATCAGGCACTCTATCTATCAGATCTAGGCCCTTAAATCTATTTCTCACTTCCACTGTATAATCATAAGGGGTTTGATTTAGGTCATACCTGAATGGTCTAGTGGTTTTCCGTACTTTCTTCAATTTGAGTCTGAATTTGGCAATAAGGAGTTCATGATGTGAGCCACAGTCAGCTCCTGGTCTTGTTTTTGTTGACTGTATACAGCTTCTCCATCTTTGGCTGCAAAGAATAGAATCAATCTGATTTCGGTGTTGACTGTCTGGCAATGTCCATGTGTAGAGTCTTCTCTTGTGTTGTTGGAAGAGGGTGTTTGCTATGACCAGTGCATTTTCTTGGCAAAACTCTATTAGTCTTTGCCCTGCTTCATTCCGCATTCCAAGGCCAAATTTGCCTGTTACTCCAGGTGTTTCTTGACTTCCTACTTTAGCATTCCAGTCCCCTATAATGCAAAGGACATCTTTTTTGGGTGTTAGTTCTAAAAGGTCTTGAAGGTCTTCATAAAACCGTTCAACTTCAGCTTCTTCAGTGTTACTGGTTGGGGCATAGACTTGGATTACTGTGATATTGAATGGTTTGCCTTGGAGACGAACAGAGATCATTCTGTTGTTTTTGAGATTGCATCCAAGTACTGCATTTCAGACTCTTTTGTTGATCATGATGGCTACTCCATTTCTTCTGAGGGATTCCTGCCTGCAGTAGTAGATATAATGGTCATCTGAGTTAAATTCACCCATGCCATCCATTTTAGTTCGCTGATTCCGAGAATGTCAACGTTCACCCTTGCCATCTCTTGTTTGACCACTTCCAATTTGCCTTGATTCATGGGCCTGACATTCCAGGTTCCTATATTAAAAAAGACAATCAGCCCACAATGGTTGACAGACTTAAATCTCTCACATAAAACTTAGAAAACACAGGAGAAAAATCTCTGAGACTTGGGATTAGACAGAGTTCTTAGACATAACAATAAAGTACAATTAACAAAAGAAAAAAATTTTCGACACGTTTTACTTCGTCAAAACTTAACACTTTTGTTCTATAAAAGAAACTGTTAAGGGAATGCAAAGACAAGCCTCAGATTGCAAGAAAATATTTGCAAATCACATATCTGGACAAAGGAATTGTATCCAGACTATATAAAGAACGATCAAAATTCAGTAGTTTCACAACAGTCCAATTTGAAAACAAAAGACTTGTATAGACACTTCATCAGAGATTTACCAGATGAAAAATAAGTGCATGAAAAAATATCCAATATTGTTAACCATCAGGGACATGAGAATCAAAAGTAAAAGGTGCCACTTCACACCCACTAGGATGGCTAAAATAAAAACTGACAATATCAAGTGCTGACAAGAACAGAGCAACTGGAACTCTCGTACATTACAGATCAGGATACCCAACAGGACATTCAGCCTGGAAAACAGTCTGCCAGGTTCTTAAAAAGTTAATCATACTCTTGCCCTGTAACGCAGCTATCCTACTCCTGGGCATTTATCCCAGAGAAATGAAAACTTAGGTCCATGCAAAGACATGTGTGTTCATAGTCACAGAGGCATGGATGTTCATAATAGCTTTATTTGTAAAAGCCCTGAAGTAGAAACAACCCAGATGTCCATCGGTGGGTGAATGGATGAAAATGGTACATCCTAACCACGGACTATTATTCATAAAAAGGAGCAAACTACTGATACCCACATTACCTTGGATAACTGTCAAGGCCACGATGCTGAATGAAAAAGGCCAATCTCAAAATATCACATACTGCATTATTCCATTTTCTAAGAGACAAAAGATGCCCAACAGATCTGTGGTTGCCAGGGGTTAGGAGCAAGGGGGGGACGTGACTAGAGACGAACAGCACAATGGAAGCTTTCGGGCTGATAGAAGACCGTTTTGCATCCCGCTTGTGGTGGTTACACAAAGTTGTACACATGATACAAGTCACAGAACTGTACTCCAAAACGATGTCAGTAAAAATGCAATTTTTTTAAAAAGACGATGCAGGGCCTCAAGTTCTCGGATGGCTTCTTTCTGCAGCCTACACAGGCTGCAGCTCTCCCCTAAGGAGAAGATTAGAAAAGGGCACCATCTCCTATGTGGAATGCAGCCTGTGTCAGGGAGGACTGGCTGGATCGTAGTTCCGCTTGCCCACTGAGCCGTACCTTCGTGCAGTGAACAACCTATACATATGTCCATGTGGGTCCTAGAAGCCCCTTTTCTCTTCTCAGCCACTGCTCTCTCCTCCAAGGATGGAGCTTTAATAGCATCCCCCAGGGAGCTGGGGCCAGGGGTGGGCTTTGCATTCACCCTGACTGGCCAAGCGGGGGTCTCTTGCTAATGGCTGTGAATACACTTAATGCTGAGGCTACAGGCCAGTGCTTTTGGGGCCTGGCGCTTAATGGCTTGCCTGCCAGAGAAAAAGAAGGATGGTCAGTCGGCCAGGCACATAGCCAAGCTCTGATGGATGGAGGGAGTGGGGCAACCCCTCCCAGCCTGGAAACCCCCCTCAGACTGATGTGTGCGGGTTGTGAGCAGGTGTAGGAAGGACCCTGCTGGAGAGACCAGGCTGGACCTGTCCCCTGCTCACCCTTTTGGCTCATCGACCCTGAAGGTCTGGTCTGGCGCTGCCTTCACTTCACCATGAGTAAATTGAGGTTCAGGGAGGTGAGGCCGGCTTGCCTGAGGCCACACAGCCTGAGGCTCTGGCCCAGACCTGTCTGCAAAATGGGATCTTGACCTGTTGGCTTGCTTCACGCAGTCCCTGTAGACCACTTCAGCCTCTTCAATCCCACGACTTAACTTTTCTGAGCCTCAGGTTTCCACTGAGATGAAAGGGCACTTTGCTTTCTCATACATAAAAGACTCTAGACTCTCCCAACATGGGTTCTTCAAGATTATTTCAGGCCCCACCTCATCCAAGAAGTCTTCTTTGACCCCCTCCAGGCTGGATCAGAACACCTTCGAGAAACAGGACTCCGCACTCATCCCTGGGAAGCAAGAATGAGCCCCTGCTGCCCCCCTAACTGGCCCAGCTGACACCATGAGGAGAGGAGAGGGAAAACAACTGCAGAGAAGTCAAGCCAGAGCCTCGAGAGCATCATGAACCTCTGGATCAAACCATACCTGAATCAAAACCATGCTGCGTTTTTCTATTACATGAGCCCATAGTTTCTATTTTGATTGGATTTTCTGCCTGCTATAACTGAGAGTCTAAACAGATATAGGAGTTCACCAAACGTGGGCAGTAACTATTTCTAGGGGGACAAATATGAAGGAACTTCCATTCTTCAATGTATGTGTTTTATTTTATTTATTATTTTTATTTACTCTGATTAGGTGAAACTGAAATGTACTGTCAGATGACCTCACAGCAAGAAGAAGCAAGGAGCCTGATCCATGAGACGTGAAGCTGTCCAGTCGTGTGTGACTCTTTGCCATCTCATGGACTGCAGCTTCCAGGCAAGAGTACTGAAGTGGGTTGCCATTTCCTTCTCCAGCGGATCTTCCCGACCCAGGGATCGAACCCGGGTCTCCCACATTGCAGGCGGATGCTTTACCCTCTGAGCCACCAGGGAAGCCCCAATGTATGTGTTTTATACTGTTTGCGGTTTTACAGTGACTATGCAGCAAGTCAATGCTGGTGTTTCTATCTGGAGCAAACAAGTTGGCCATGAGCTTGTGGCTCGAAGAATCAGTGGCGATTCCCAGTAATAAAGGAGGGCTGAACTGGGGAGGGGTGGGGGGAAGATGACAGTTTAACCTGGGGCATAGGAGGCTTCTGTGGAGCCCACACTTAGGAGAAAGAAACTGAGGCGAAAGAGAGTCAAGGTGGGGGCCAAGTGTCAGGGCTAAGGAAGGGGACACACCACAACCCACAGTCAAGATCTTACTCATCAGCCAAGGACATGAGGCTTCCCTCCCCACCGGAAGCTCCCTTTGGGGGCTGTGGCAGTGCCTCAAGCACCCCTGTTGTTGGAACTGACGACTAAGGCCGGCTGTGAGTGGCAGAACCCATCAGGCTGTACATTTCTTGGAAGTGGCCTTCCAGCCACCTTCCATTAGCACAGGTGGCAGAGACCCCTCAGATCCAGCTGACAAGTTGATTCCTCAAGCCCGAGCCGATGCTCTGTGGATGGTTGTAAATTACTGCAGCAACGTGCTTCCATCTGAGGCTTTTCACTGCCTGGAATGACATCCCACCCACAGTCTGCTTTGTCCACCCAGGGACCTGAGATGTGAGCCAGGCAGCCTTCTGCTTCAGTTTCACACAGAAAGAAATGAGGCACGGAGAGGCCAAGCTACTGGCTCACAATCACACAGTGAGGCAGAGTTTTGCTGGAAACTGAAGCCACTTCTCCTGCCTCCCGACCTGGCCCCTTTCTCTGGCCTCCTGCTGGTCCTCACAGCAGGAACTGGGGCAGGAAATTGTTTTCGGTGAGGTTCCTCCAAAGAGGCCTTGAGAAGACCTTGGCAGGCTCTGGGGAGGTGAGCAGTGAAGAGGCTCCTTGAAGGAGTGAGGGTGGGGTGGGGTGGGGCTCCCTGGCAAGGGATTGGTTTCTGCCTAATCCCCACATCTGCGCTGGGCCCACCAGTGTCCCTCCTCTGCCCTAAGTGCCTGGTCCTGTGCTCTGTCATCACTGGTCATCACCAGTAACTGGTGATGCTGCATATCTGGTCACCACTTTGAAGCCCCAAACATCCTATTATGACACCATTTTACAGGGAAGGAGATAAAAGTTCAGAACGGTTAGGTAATTTGCCTAAAGTCACACAGCTAGTGGGGAAAGGAGGTCTTTGGCCCCTTGGGAGCCCAGAGCCTGTGCAAAGGCCCTGAGGTGGGCCCTGGGCACAGGATGCACCAAAAGACTTGTAAGGAGGCCAGCAGGCTGGGGCCTTAAAGGAAGCCGCAGAGGCCCTTCTCAGCTTCGTCCAAATCCTACTTTCTCAAGCAAAGGGCTCTGGCTTCCACCGGATGTGGCTTTCTGCTTAGTGGAGCAAGGCTCCATCCACCCTGGTCTCGGTTTCCTGTTTAGAGAGGGAAAGACTACAGAGAGGCCTCTGGAGTACGAAGAAGTAGCAGCAGCTTCTGGGCGAATCGTGTTTTGTTTTGTTTTGTTTCTTTTTAAAAAAAGACCCAGAATGTGAAAGAAGTCGGTGAGGGCGGAGAGGGTTGGCCTGTTTACAGACTCAGGATGAAGACAGCTCTTTGCTCTGGTCTGCTCCACCTGGGACCCCAATCTGCTGGGGCAGCGCAGGGTGCAACTGGGGCCGAAGAAACGAGCAGGGTTGGGCTGGGGGCCCGTCGGAGCCAGTTCTCAGCGCCATAGGACGCTGGGCGGCCGACCCCGCGATGCCAGAGCGCGCGCTCCCCAGCGCGCCCTCCCTGTGGGCCGGGGTCGCATCCGCCGGGAGCGCGCGGGCACAGGCTCCCCCCACTCCCGCCCACCGCCCCACGCGCACACGCGCTCACGCGCTCACGGAGCCGGCGGAGGAGCCGAAAGGAAGCAAGAAGTGAAAGTGAGCAACCTCTAGTGAAAGAAAAAGACATGCACAGACAGCTCGGGAATTTACGCTGGTGGCAACGGGCTGGGCGCGCGCGCGCGCGGCGCATTCCCGGCAGCTGGGCGCGTGCTTGGTGGCCTGCAGGGGAATCGCTACCCGCGCCAGGCAGTCATTCGGCTCGATGGCGTCCCCAGGCCCTACGGCGGCGACCAGGCTCCTTCCCTTTCCCCTGGTTCCGGCCACAGCCGCCTCTTCTCGCCCGGCAGCGGCGAGCCCAGGGCTGGGCAGCCTGCGGCGCTTAAAAACCCCCTGGGCAGTGGCCAAGTCCTGCTGCTAGGCTCGAGCTTATCCCAGAGCCCAAAGGACCCTTAGCCTTGAGCCCTTTCCTCCCCTCTCCTTCCCCAGCCCCTTCCCTGGAGCGATGAGACCCTGCAGCTGGCCCTGGCTCAGGTGGCCTTGGCCAGAGCCGGAATCCCAGAGACAGAACCTCCAAATGACCGCCTGGGAGGCCGAGGGCCACGTGGCTGGTGAGAAGGGCTCCCAGACTGGGGCCCAGGGGCCTTGGGAGCCCCCTCCCCTCTTCCTTCCCTTCCAGAACAAGCTTTTCCAGCCCCGCCGCTGCAGAGCCAGGTTTCTGGCTGTGTGGATTGTTTTCCACCCCTGGGGCTTGGGTGGCAAGAGGGAAGGCAGGGAAGCTGATTGCCCACGTGGTGTTCTGCCTTTCCCTCACCGCCTCCTCCAGAGGCGCCCCAGGGACCCTCAAGGCTGAAACAAACACAGAAACCAGACCCAGTCTTAACAGAAAAGGCACACACAGACGCTGGGGCGCTCATCACGTCTGGCCTTTTGGACACACATCAGGTGGAAGCTGTGAATAGTCCTGCCAGGGCTGCCCAGTCTGGAGCTCTGGGTGGTTAGGTAGTCCTGGGGCACCAGGGCTTCTTCAGACACAGAGAAGGGCGTGGCTTCCTTTCCAGTGGAAAGCAAATTGGTGGGAGAGGGGAAGACCCACCCCAGACCTTGTCTCAGCTGGGTAAGGTCCTGGGGTCCTGCAGGGTGTCCCTCACAGAGCCAGGATGCTGAAAGAAAACATCTGTCCCAGGCCTCTCACAGCTCAAAGTCTGGAAGTAAACAAACAAAATATGGTGGGCTGAGAGCTCCCAACAGCCCCCAGCCAGGGAAGCAATCCAGAGGACGTGCAGTCAGACTGCCAAGGTGCTCCCTGCAAAGGCAGGGTGGCGGTAAAGCAGAGCAGGCTAAGGAGGCCGCAGACCCCGCGCCCCATGTTCCCCAGTTCTGTAGACTGGCCACACTGCAGGGAGCCGGAGACACCATCAGAATGGAGGTGAGTTTGTCTCAAGGGGTCTGGGGCTGGCTTTCCCTCTACAGATGGACAAACTGAGGGCCTGAGAGGTTAGGGCAGGTGGCCCAGGGTCACCCAGCCAGCTAGACTTCCGGCTGCACCCTGGCACATGCTGCCTGCCAAGTCACTTCAGTCATGTCTGACTCTGTGCGACCCCATGGGCTGTGGCCCACCAGGCTTCTCTGTTCATGGGGATTCTCCAGGCAAGAATACTGGAGTAGGTTGCCATTCCCTTCTCCAGGAGATCTTCCCGACCCAGGGATTGAACCCAAGTGCCTAACGTCTCCTGTGTTGACAGGCAGGTTCTTTACCACTAGCGCCACCCCTGGTGCATAGTAGGTGCTGAATAAATAGAACTACGGGCTCAGAGCCAGGCCCCTCCCTCTCCCCTGCAGATCTCTGTTGACTAGTTTTCACAAGACAGTTAAGACACAAACAATAGCCTGATAAAAGTGTGAGGTGCTAAAAGCGTTAAGGTAATTGTAGCTGTTGATAAGTAGTGTGATGGTGAGTGAATGGGGATACTGAGGAGGGGGCCTCTGAGCAGGGGCCACCGGCCATGAGACCATTTGGGGACCCGGTACACCAGGCAGAGAGAATGGCAAGTGCAAAGGCCCTGGGGCAGAAACCGGCCTGGAGTGTGAGAAGAGGAGAAAGACAGACACGTGGCCTGAGCAAAGGGACCAGGGAGATGCAGGCCACAGAGAAGAGCTGGGGTTTGATTTCAAGTCCATCGCACATGTGTGATGGGCGTGGGGCCGGCCAAGCACTGCTGTGGGAGAGCCCACGCCCTGACCGCAGCGGGCGGGGGACTCAGCTCCAGGATGAGCCCTGGGGCTGCACATCTGCTCCTCATTCCCCGACTCCTTCCACCGCGGCATTTCCTGGGAGCCCATGGCCAGGAGGGAGGGATGTCGTCACCCGCCCAGGGCAGGGCGCTGCTTTGGCTTGCCTTCCCCGCGTCCTCTGGATCACCCTGGTTTGCAGCCGCCAGAGGAACAAAAGACCCTGATGCTGGGAAAGATGGAAGTCAGGAGGAGAAGGGGTCAACAGAGGACGAATGGTTGGATGGCATCACCAGCTCAGTGGACGTGAGTGGGAGCAAGCTCTGGGAGATGGTGAAGGACAGGCGTGCTGCTGTCCGTGGAGTGGCAAAGAGTCGGACACAACTGAGGGACTGAACGACAACACCAAGAGGAACATTGTCGCCATTATCACCACGGGGGACATCGCGGTGGGTAACACTTGCCCAGTGCTCCCTGTACACCAGGTCCCGTGCCACGCGTGTCTGTGCGCTTGGTGTCCACTTTACAGACGAGAAGATGGAGTGAGGCGAAAGCACCCAGCCAAGATGGCACGCTTGTTGTGTTCCAGGCAACGTCTGGGCCTTGAGTGCTGGAATGAGCTAGAATGTCAGAGCTGAAGCCCAGTTGGAGCTAGAGTCTTTGCTCGGGCTGCGAAAGATGGGGGCTGGGATTGGAGGCTGCAGAAAGCAGAAAGGTAGGCTGCAGGTCATGGAGAGAGAGCAAGCCCGAGAGAAAGATGTTGACGTGCCCCCAACCTGCAGCAAGAAGCAGCGTGGACTCACACGGGTATAAACACACACCTGGACACGCTGGCATATAGAAATGCATGGACCCACATACATGCACACACATGTGTGGCACACACACACAAGCACTGGGTGCCTTGTGCACACTGCCACACGCTCCGCCCCCCCCCCCCCCGACAGACGTGCACGTGTCCATGAAGGCACCGTACTCACACGTGAGCCCACCTCAGTGCTCGGGCACGTGGACACAAACCCAATCCGTGCTCACAGAACTTCATAATAGACCATCTGCACACTTCTTTTCTTAGCAATTATCATGGTTCATTCATTCATGCAGCAAACATATGTTGAGCCATTTTCGGTGCCTGGCCAGGGGGTGGGCACGGCGCACCCAGCCAAGAGGACCCACAGTTTCAGCCTGCCTTTCTTGGAGCTCACAGTTAAGCTGTGAGAAGACAGACGGGTAACAGTGGACTGAAATCTTCAAGGATGCTTGTCGTGGGGGCCCTGGAGGAGAAGCACAGGGAGCTGTGGGCTGGAGGGACTGGAGAGCTGGTCCACGGGGACTTCCCAGAGGAGGTGTGTTTCCATGAGTGAGGGGACCCGCTTTGGTCAAAAGACAAGTCGGGAGGGGGTTTGAGCAGACAGAAGAGGGTCATGTGATGGGTGGGTGAAGCTCAGATAGGTCTCAAGAGCACGGGGTGGAGGTCTGCTGACCCAGACTGGCCAGCTCCGGCCCAGAGTGCCCACACATGGACCCCCTTTCCCACTGGGAGCCTCCAAGGGCAGGGCCAAAGTGGGTGACTCTTGTCTGTGCCCTGACCCCCAGCACCCAGCCCAGGTGAGCGCCGGTGTCTTAGATGGGGTTCTGGTCTGCAATCCGGGAGCGGCCACAGGGCGGTCTCTCTCCCTTTCCCCTCCCCACTCTGTCCCCCCTTCCCTCTTCTGCTTCTTTCCTCCCCTTTCCCCTTTCACTGTTCCTCCTCCCCTCCCTGAAACTGCTTCTCTCTCTCTCTCTCTCTCTCTCTCACACACACACACACACACAGCCCTCAGTTTTCCCATCTGTGTAGTGGGTGGGTACCAGCCCCATTCTCGCTGAGCTGTGAGGGTGAGTTGAGAGGAGCCTACTTCACAGAGGGGACTTGGGAGGCTTCCTGATTCTCTAGGCAAAGCTCAGCCTTGGCAGCTGGCAGTGGGCATAGTCACCCCCACCCTACCCTGTACCCTGTTTTCCTATTCTGCCCCCATGTCGTCCACACACACAACTCACCCACATACAGCCCCTGTACCCCCACCCCACATCTCACATATACTCCCCCCACCACACCTATCTTGCATCAGCCCCCTCACCACAGACCACCTGCTACACACACACACACACACACACACACACACACACACACACAGAGCACATTCACGGGACCATTAAAGGCAGCCTGGCCAGGCTTCCTCCCGCCCCCGAGTCGCCCCCTCCAGTCTTGGACAGGGCAGTGACAGACGGCCCACGACAGCCCCCTGACCCTGGCTGCAGGGCTCTGCTCATTGATCCAGAGATGCTCTTTCCTTTTCCTCAGGCGCTTCTCTGAAGGATGGAAAAATCGATGCCCGCGGATGAGCGGGTGCAAAGCAGGTGCAGACAGCAGCGCCGGGGAGAAGGCCAAAGGCAGGGGAGTCAGGCGCCTGGGGTCCTGCGGCTGTTCCCCATCTCCTAGGACACACTCCGAGGCAGGTGAGGTCCGCCCAGCCCGGCGGTGTGGTTTTGGTTTTTATCATTTTGTTCTGATTACCAAAGCTGTAAGACGTGTGTGTAGAACATCAAAATCACCAAAGCCCTCCCCAGAGGTCACCTCCCTGTTAACGTGCATAGTAAATCCTTCCAGCCGTTTTTCCTCTGCACATGGAAGGCAGTTTTTATTTCTGCAAAAATAGGACGTGCTCCACCGCTTTTTTTTCATCCGACACTCTGCCGCCCAGCATCCGCCTGTTCCGTTACCTGGTAATCTGATGTTGCTCCAGGAGTCATCCTATCGCCTGATGGATATGTGCACAGCGCAGGGCTTGAGGTCAGAATCTTGGTCCCTTGGCTGTGTCACATTGGACAGTTGGCCTCCACCCTCTGACCTCGCCACCCCCCTCTGTGTGGTTGGGGCCACTGATGCCAACCTTACAGCCTTACTGTGAGAATTACATGAGGTAAGAAGCAGAAAGTACTCATTCCTTGCCAGCACATCAAAAGTATTCCATCCATTGTGGGTATTACTATTTTTGGTCTCTCTGGTTATAGGGCTAAGGCATCATTTACTTAGCCAACCCTCTCTCGTTGACTATTGAGGTTGTTTATTCAACTATCCTTCAAGAAGGCTTTTGTGAATATCCTTGCCGAGAAGTCTTTAACAAATCCTCAATTATTAATGTTGAGTAATTTCTAGGAGGAAAGTTAGACATGTTAGAAGCAGGCACACTTTAGGACCAGTCTGTCTGCATACTGCCTCGTGGCCCTCCTGAAAATGTTCTGATGACAGTGTCCTAGGACTGCCATGGCAAATTATCACAAACCTGGGGTTTTAAAATAACAGAAATGTGTTGCCTCGCATATCTGGAGGCTGGAAGTCCAAAATCAAGCTGTTAGCAGGACCGCCCTCACCCTGAAGGCTCTGGGGGAGCATCTTTCCTCGTCTGCTTCAGCTTCTGCTCGTTGCCCACATTCACCTGCCCTGTCCCCAGCCCCTGCCTCGCGGTCACATGGCTTCCTTTATTTTTTCCCCATGTGCCTCTTACAAGGACCCTGTCCTGTAATCCAGGTTGGTCTCTTCATCTCAGGATCCTTAATTTGATTATATCAGCAAAGACTGTTTTTTCAAATAAGGTAACATTTATGGCTTCTGGGGGTTAGGTCATCTTCATATCTTCGGGGGCTACCACTCAACCCACTCCACACTCCTACCAAGGAAAGAGAGTCGTGTTAAATTCCTTTGCCCCCTCACTGCACAGGATATTCTAACCTTTTTGAACTGCTTGGCCAATTTGATAAGGTAAAAAGGATCTCTTGTTTTAAAGTGCTTTTTTTTAAGTGAAGAGAAACGTATTTTCATAAACTCGCTGGTCATCTGTCTTTCTTATTTTGCAATTCTTGTTTCACGTGCTTGTTGGTCATTTGTTTTTCTTCTTATTTTTGTTTTAACTGATTCATATCCTTTGCTCAATTCCCTATTCACTATTGTCTTTTTCTGGGTGTGTGAGAGATCTTTGTAGGTGAAGATATTGAACCTTCATTATATCTTGTAAATATCTCCCTAATTGGTCACTTCCTTTGGGGTTTTTTCATAGTTTTCAA
The DNA here is from genome assembly GCF_032405125.1 of Capricornis sumatraensis. Lineage (NCBI taxonomy): Eukaryota > Metazoa > Chordata > Mammalia > Artiodactyla > Bovidae > Capricornis > Capricornis sumatraensis. The sequence goes on from NC_091069.1 coordinate 7,154,160, forward strand.
CATACATAACTTTTAAACTTTTTTGTAGTCAAAGTTTCAAGAGCATTTTATCATCAACTGAATAATTAAGCAGACTTTTCCCACTTAGATTATTTTCATCTAGCACTTTTACAGTTTGACTTTCATATTTTTGTTATCTCTGCAATTTATTTTACTTTAGGTGCATGTTGACATGAATTACCTTCCCTGCTAATTATTGAACAGTTGTCTTAATACCATTTAATAAATAGCCCATACTTTCCCTATTGATTTTAAATAATATTTTTTTATTCAATTTGGCTTCTGGTTCCAGTGACCTGGCAGACTGAAGTAATGGTGATGCTCCCCTCACTCCTCCTGCTGAGGACCCCTGCTGAGGACCACCAACAAAATTTAGCAACAACTGCAGAAATAATTAATCTAGAAAGAATGGGAAATTCCCAGGTCTTGGAAATTGGGTGGGTAAAACCAGAGCCAGAAACTGTTTCATAGCTGAAGACCCCCAGCAAAAGGGCAGGATCCTCAGTGGAGAGGTCTTAGCTGACAGCTAAAAGTAGAAACCTGTTTTAGACAGCTAAAAACAGGACAAAATGGTCTACCGCAAGGGAGAATAGGCATAGTCTGAAACTGAGATCATAGCACATCTGAAAGAGACTATAAACCAAGTGTGCTTTAAACTGTTAAAAGGAAAAAAAAGACACCATAAGAAAATAAAAAACACCTTTTGAAAGAGGCAGATTCGAAAAAAAACAAAGATCTAAGAACGAAGAACATGACCGCTGAAATTAAAACTTCAGTGGGTGAGTTAAATAGCAGATTAGACACAGTTAAAGAAATGTTCATGAACTTAAAGACAGAACTGAGGAAATGTTGAATGCAGTTTATAGAGAGAGAAAAAAAAAAACAAACCCAAAATAGAAGGAAATAGGGTAGAGTGAGGAAGTCTGACATATGTACTAAAAAAAGAGAGATTGTGAAGAAAATGGAGGAGAGATCATATTCCACATGATAATGGCAGAGTATTCCATGAGTGATGAACGACACCACTCCTCAGATTTGAAAAGTGTATTAATGCCAAGAAGGGTATATAACATTAATCTGCACTTAGATACAGATACTAAATATGTAATGCTAAACACAAAGAAAATTATTTAAAGCAACCAGATGGAAAAACTGTGCTCTTAGCACTTTACACATTAGCTTTTTTTTTTTTTTTTTTTTTGGCTATACCATGCAGCATGTGGAATCTTAGTTCCCCAGCCAGGGATCAAACCCATACCCCCTGCATTGGAAGCATGGAGTCTTAGCCTCTGGACCACCAGGGAAGTTCCCTACACTTAGCTCTTTAACTCTTCAAAACAGCACTCTTCACATTATCATGATCCACATTTTAAGGGTGGGAAATCAAGACACAGAAAAGTTGCTCATCTTTATTACTTCACATTCCTTCAGTAATTTTTGCTACAGTAATGGCTCCTGAAGAATCATACTTTCCCTTGATAGTAACCTTTTGTGAGGTGACTTTGCTGCTCTCCCTTCAAGAGGACACTCTTGCCACAAGGGAGAATCTGAGTCTATTTTCCCAACCTTGACTGTGGTCTGGTCTTGAGACTTGCTTTGACCAATGTAATGCAGCGGAGCTGATGTTGTGTGGCTTTCAAAGCCAGACATTAAGAAGCCTTATAGCTTCTGCTTTTGCTATCTTAGATTGCTTCTGCCATCTTGTCAAGAAACTCAATGTGGACTCCTGGTGGAAGAGAATTGAGATGACCTACCTGGCAACCCTGACAGCTCAGATGGTAAAGAATCCGCCTGAAATGCAGGAGACCCCAGTTTGACTCCTTGGTTGGGTTCGATCCCTGGGTTGGGAAGATCCCCTGGTGGAGGGCATGGCAAGCCACTCCAGTATTCTTGCTTGGAGAACCCCCACGGACAAAGGAGTCTGGCAGGCTACAGGCCAGGGGGTTGCAAAGAGTCGGCCATGATTGAGCAGCTAAGCACACACACGTAGCAGCCATAATAACTGCCAGGCCTTTAAGTGAGGCCGTGCTAAGCCCTTTACCCCATTCAGGCCCCGAATGAGAACGGGCACACGAACGGCTCCAGCAGGGCTAGCAGAAGAACTTGCCAGCTGAACCCAACTCATACAGCAAAACTGTGAGCAGTAAACACCTGGGCACAGAATTATACAATGATTAATGGCAGGGCTGGGATGTGGACCTAGTCAGCCCAGAACTCCAGGTCATATGCTTTGACCACAATCCCACACATGCCACAAAGAAATAACGAAAACTGTCAACAACAATAAAGGCCAAAAGTCAATGCAATAATAAATATACTCCAGATGATGAAAGAAAGTATTTGTCAACTGAAACTGTCTTTCAGCTAAACTGTCTTTCAAGAGTGAAAGCAAAATATAGATATTTCAGGGATGTTCCTGTTGATTCAGTCACTAAGACTCCTCCCTCCCAATGTAGGGGGCTGGGGTTCAATCCCTGATCAGGGAACTAGATCCTATATGCCACAACTGAGAAATAGATGGGGAAACAGTGGAAACATTGTGAGACTTAATTTTTTGGGCTCCAAAATCACTGCAGATGGTGATTGCAGCCATAAAATTAAAAGACACTTACTCCTTGGAAGGAAAATTATGACCAACCTAGATAGCATATTCAAAAGCAGAGACATTACTTTGCCAACAAAGGTCCGTCTAGTCAAGGCTGTGGTTTTTCCAGTGGTCCTGTGTGGTTGTGACAGTTGGACTGTGAAGGAAGCTGAGCGCCGAAGAATTGATGCTTTTCAACTGTGGTGTTGGAGAAGACTCTTGAGAGTCCCTTGGACTGCAAGGAGATCCAACCAGTCCATCCTAAAGGAGATCAGTGCTGGGTGTTCTTTGGAAGGAATGATGCTAAAGCTGAAGCTCCAGTACTTTGGCCACCTGATGCGAAGAGTTGACTCATTGGAAAAGACTCTGATGCTGGGAGGGATTGAGGGCAGGAGGAGAAGGGGATGACAGAGGATGAGATGGCTGGATGGCATCACTGACTCGATTGGACGTGAGTGTGAGTGAACTCCGGGAGTTGATGATGGACAGGGAGGCCTCAGTTCAGTTCAGTTCAGTCGTTCAGTCATGTCCGACTCTTTGTGACCCCGTGAATTGCAGCACGCCAGGCTTCCCTGTCCATCACCAACTCCCGGAGTTCACTCACACTCACGTCCATTGAGTCAGTGATGCCATCCAGCCATCTCATCCTCTGTCATCCCCTTCTCCTCCTGCCCCCAATCCCTCCCAGCATCAGAGTCTTTTTCAATGAGTCAACTCTTCGCATGAGGTGGCCAAAGTACTGGAGCTTCAGCTTTAGCATCATTCCTTCCAAAGAACACCCAGCACTGATCTCCTTTAGGATGGACTGGTTGGATCTCCTTGCAGTCCAAGGGACTCTCAGGAGGCCTGGCATGCTGCAATTCATGGGGTCGCAAAGAGTCAGACATGACTGAGCGACTGAACTGAACTGAACTGAAAGATTCCACGTGCTGCAATGAAGATTGAAAATCCTGCATGCTACAACTAAGACCCAATGCAACCAAATATTTAAAAAAAAAAAAAAGAAATTTCAGACAAAGACTGAGAAATTTTACCACTCACAGAGTTTTGCTTAAAGAATTAATAAGGGATTACCTAAGGAGGAGAGAACTCAAGCCCTGTACCAGGTATGTGATGAGTGATGAGCAAAGATATTAAAATGTGGATAAAGTCTAAAGAAGAGTTGACTGTAACAATCAATAATAATAATGAAAGATGTAGGCTCAAAACAAGATGGAACCAAAATACTAGGCAATCATACATGGGGATTGGAAGGTATGATTGGAGTTAAATCACTCTAAGACTCTGTACTGTCTAGGAGGAGGGTGGAGAATATTGATTTAGATTAAGTCAATTATGTATGATAAAAATTTAAAGATAACATCTAAAAGGCAGAAATGCAATGTATAACTTTTAAGCTGATAGAAGGAACAGGAAATAAAATGCAATCAGTCCAATAGAAAGCAAAAAGGAAGAGGGAGGGAAGAAAGTGATTGACTTTTTTGTATGTTTATCTTATAACTGACTACTTTTGCAGAACTCGTCTATTTATCTAATAGTTTTTCATTTGCTTCCCTTGGGTTTTCAAGAAGGTGATTATCCACAAATAAGGATAATTTTGTCTTCTTTTTAGTGGTTGTCCTTTAGTTTATGTTTCTTGTCTTATTGCGTTGTCTAGAACTTTCAGAGCCATGTAAAATTATAGAAGCATTATTAAGCATCCTTGCCTTATTCTGGACATGGCTCAGAATGCTTCCAGTATTTTACCATTAAATAAGGTATTGGCTTTTGGCTTGAGACAGGTACTCTTTGTCATGTCATTGAATTAGTCAAGATAAGTAGATTTTGCCACAGCAACAAAGAATCTCAAAATATGATGGCTTGAGAGAAGTTTATGTCTTGTTCATATTAAGTTGGCTGTGTTTTCAGGTAGTTCTCCAGGACAGCTGTGATTGGCTCAGCATTGCACCTCCACATCACCAAATGCTCCTGCACTTACTGAAGCAAGGAACATAGAATTGGAGAGTCTTGTACCAGCAATTCATACTGTTCTTGATACTGTTCATGGGGCTCTTGCTGCAAGAATGCTGGAGTGGTTTACCATACCCTCCTCCAGATTTTATTTTTCTTGGGTTCAAAAATCACTGCAGATGGTGACTGCACCCATGAAAGTAAAAGATGCTTGCTCTTTGGAATGAAAGCTATGACAAACCTAGATAGAGTATTAAAAAGCAAAGACATCACTTTGCCGACAAAGGTCCACATAGTCAAAGCTATGGTTTATCCAGTAGTCATGTACAGAGGTAAGAGCGGGACCATAAAGAAGAACGAGGGCCGAAGAACTGATGCTTTTGAACTGTAGTGCTGGAGAAGACTCTTAAGGGTCCCTTGGACTGCAAGGAGATCAACTCAGTCAATCCTAAAGGAAATCAACCATAATATTCTTTGAAAGGACTGATGCTGAAGTTGAAGTACTTTGGCCACCTGATGACAAGAGCTGACTCGTTGGATTAGACCCTGATGCTGGGAAAGATTGAAGGCAAAAAGAGAAAAGAGCAGCGGAGGATGAGATGGTTAGCAGCACCGACTCAATGGTTATGAATTTGAGCAAACTGGAGGAGGAAGTGGCAACCCACTGCAGTATTCTTGCCTGGAGAATCCCATGGACAAAGTAGGTGGGCTGTGGTCAAGGGGTGGCAAAGAGTTGGACGCAACTTAGCGACTGAACAACAACAAGTACCAGCAATTAAGTGCCTCTACCCAGAAGTGACATACATTAGCTCACATAAACTGCCAAACCCAGTGGAAAGTGCAGTCCCAGCCTGGAAGGAGTACTGGAGAGACTGGCAAACATTGCAGATGTCACCATACACTTATTAAGGAAACATGCTTTTATTGCTAATTTTAGACTTTGGAGCCTGAAAGACCTGAAGAGTCAACTTGAAAAGTCATTCAGCCTTGGCTATGTGATGAGTAGCAGTGGAGGTCAGTATTAAAAAAAAAAAAAGTGAAATCAGGACTTCCCTGGTGTGCAGTGGTTAAGAATCCACCTTGCAAGGCAGGGGATTTGGGTTTGATCCCAGGTCGGAGAACTAAGAATCCATATGCCACAGAACAACTAAGTCTACACGCCACAACTACTGAAGCCCTTGAGCTCTGGACCTTGAGCCACAGCTAGAAAGTCTGTTCTTGGCAACAAGGGATCCCACACATTGCAGTGAAGATCCTGTGTGCTGCAACTAGGACCTGACGCAGTCGGATAAATAAATTTTTTTTTTTAAAAGGTGAACTCATGCATTCATAGGCCCTGATGACTTCCGTCTCCATTGGAGCTGAGCTAACATGCTTTCCTTTTTAATTTTATAAGGCATCTTCCCCTTTTCTGAGCTCGTTTAGCAGATTTCTGTTTCTCCCTGCCCCCGAGTCCCAACCAGGATAACGTGCTGGTGTTTTAATTAGGACTTTTATCATATTCCTAAGCAGGGCCGGTCTGTGGTTTTGTGCTGTCTGCCAACTCTTCATTTTTAGGCTGTGCTACATTTTTAGGTTGTGCTCAGCTGCTGAGTCGAGTCCGACTCTTTGTGACCCAGGGACTGTAGCCCACCAGGTTCAAACTTTGTCCGTGGGATTTCCTAGGCAAAAATACTGGAGTGGGTTGCCATTTCCTTCTCCAACATTCTTAAGATAGTTAGGGAAGTTTTCCATCTTTCCTGTATCCTGAGACAGAATGTTTGGAATGTTTGACTATTTGCCAGTGGAAGTAACGGACCTAACACAGCTCGAGGACGGAGCTCTTTACCTACCGTTTCAATTTACTTGATTAGGTTTTTTGGTTTTCTCCTACTTGTTGAATTGAATTTGGTTATATGTATTTTCTTATTAAAATATCTGCTTTTTCTCATTTTTTAAATTTATTATCATAAGGTTTTACTTAGTATAATTTAATTAAAAAATTTTTGTTCCAATCGTGCCTTCATTTCTCTCTGCTTATTATCATTGGATCTGCTAGAAGTTTTCCTAATTTATTAGGCTTTCCAAAGAAACAAGTCATTGATTTATCTTTTATTTCTATTTTTCTTCTCTAATTTATTAAATTCTGCTTTTTGCCTTTTTCACCTTCCACTCTTCCTTATTTAAAACAGTTCACATCATTGAGCTATGAATTTTCCTCCTTGTCACATTTTAACCACCTTCCTATATGTTTAGATAGATATCTGGTATTTGTAGTGTTATTCTGTTAAAATAGTTGCCAGATAGGTTTTACTTAGAGTTATTTACAAAAGTGGTTTTTAATTTTCAAACAAATGGCTTTTTCATTTAAACTTTTTGTTAATAATTTCTAGCTTCATTGCACTGTGGTCAAAGAATGAGGCTTCCACTATATCTGCTTTGGGGATTATATTGAATTTTTCTTTATGGCCTAATATGTGATCAATTTTCATAAATGTTTGATGGGCTCTGGCAAAAGAAATGAGTATCTGTTATTTGTTGGGCACAAAGTTCAATTATTAAATCAACCTTATTAATTATATTATTCCAGTCCTATACAAACATGGGAGGGGGGGAACATTATTTAACTGTGTCAAAGACAGAAGTATGTTAAGTCTCCTCCAAGGGGGTTTATTTTGTTTGGGTGTTTTGTGTCTTTTGTTTTTCTTTCTGCCACACCACATGACATCTTGGGTCTTATTTCATGGACCAGGGATCAAAGACAAGCCTGCTGCAGTGGAAGCGTGGAGTCTTAACCACTAGACCACCAGGGAGTCCGCAGCAGTATTTTGGTTACCTTTCTGTGTATCTAAGCTGTTCTTCCCCTGGTCAGGTCTAATCCTATACAGAACGTAAAAAATTCTGACAATCGGATCTTTATTGTGACTTGTACTCTTTATCGGTTCTAAGGATCTGTCCCATCTCATGCTTTTTGCCTGTGATTCTTGGTCCAACGTGAGTACTACCACCTTTGCTTTCCTTTGACTTGAACTAGTCTCATATAACTGTGCTCGACCTTTTATTTTCAACTGTTTCTCGTCCTTTGGTTTTAAGTGTATGTCTTACTAGCACTATGTAGTTAAATTTCCATCTTGGTCTTTGTTTTATCCAGTCCAAGAGTCTTTGGTATTTTACTAGGAAAAATCACACATTCACATTCATTGTTGACATCGACCCTGTGGATCTCACCTCCATGGGAAAGCTGGTCTCCGCCTTTTTCTCTTTATTTCCTCAGCTGCTTCCTTTTGTTCTTGAATTTTGTTTTATGGACTTCGAATTTTTGCTTTAATCTTCTGCAGTCTTTGGTTAGCAGCTATTTCATTTCTTTTTAAAAAATTTGCATTGGCGTATAGTTGATTTACAATGTTGTGTTAGTTTCAGGTGTACAGCAGAGTGAATCTGTTATTTTAGGTTGCTTTCCCATATAGGCCATTACAGAGTGGTGTTCCCTGAGCTACACAGTAGGTCCTTATGCATTATCTATTTTATATATAGTGGCGCACATATGTCCCTATTTCATTTCTAATTGCACTCAAAGTTATCTTAATTGAAAAAGTCTTCCGTTTGTAGCTGCCTAATCATTCAAGGAGAAACAGTGCCTCCTGAAACCCTCTTATTAAACATGTCTCTCAGGTCCCCCCCCCCCACTTTTGATCTACTTTTTCCATTCTATGACGTGCCATTTAAGACCAATTTTTGACATTTGTATTTAGTCTGGAAATGATATTGACAGTAAATCTTTAGACTCACTGCTTTTTAACTGGCTTTAGTACTAACACCTAGGCTTATTTAAGGCCTAGGGGTTGTCACTCTTAGACTCCCAGCTGATGGGAATATACCTCTCAGTAATGAGTGTTCAATAGTTCCCCCCAAACCTCATAAACATGGCTCCCTCTTCGTTTAGTGTGGCACAAGCTAAACCAGCCTGGGTTTGATCTTTTAGAAGTAATGCTCTTTCCTTCCTGGAGGCATATATACAAGTTGTCATTATTTGTATGAATCGCAGTGTTTTTCCAGAACATGTCTCAGCAGAATCCTTGATTTATTTCCCCAGAACACAATGAGTCTTTCCAATCTCCATATTCAGATCTTTTTGTTTCTTCTTAAAACACAGGTGAGTTTTCTTCGTTATGTTCCAAGTCATCTCTTATTCTAGCCTTTTCTTCAAGAATCTCAGCTCTGTGTTTGCTGTCTTCTCCTCCTTATCACTTTCTCGTGTTTTGTCATCTCTCAATTTCTGTCGCACTTTAGGGAATGTCTCAAGGTGGACCTCTCTCCACCACTGGTTACATTTTCCTGCATTGCAATGTCTGCTTTTTACGGTCTCCAGCGTGGACTTCCGGAGAAGGTACTGGCACCCCACTCCCGTACTCTTGCCAGGAAAATCCCATGGACGGAGGAGCCTGGTAGGCTGCAGTCTATGGGGTCGCTAGGAGTTGGACACGACTGAGCAACTTCACTTTCATGCATTGGAGAAGGAAATGGCAACCCACTCCAGTATTCTTGCTTGGAGAATCCCAGGGACAAGGGAGCCTGGTGGGCTGCTGTCTGTGGGGTCACATGTAGTCGGACACGGCTGAAGCGACGCAGCAGCAGCAGCAGCAGCAGCAGTGTGGACTTCAACGCTTTGTTGTTGTTGTTCAATCGCTAAGTCCTGTCTGACTCTTTGCGACCCATGGACTGTAGCACGCCAGTATCCTCTGTCCTCCACTATCTCCCAGAGTTTGCTCAAATTTATGTCCATTGAGTTGGTGATGCTATCTAACCATCTCATGCTCTGCCGCCCCCTTCTCTTCTTGCCTTCAATCTTTCCCAGCATTAGGGTCTTTTCCCATGAGTCGACTCTGCCTCATGGAGAATATTCTAAGGCCTTCAACTTGGCTACCATGTTTTTTCTTTTCTTGCAATCCTTCTTAACTCCATCTGTCTTAGTTTCCTAGGGCTGCTATGCCAAACTACCACAGCTGGGTGACTTACAACAGAAATGTGTTCTCTCATAGCTCTGGAGGCCGGAAGTCTGAAGTCCAGGTGATGGCGGGGCTGGTTCCTTCTGGAAGCCCCGAGAGTGCATCTGTTCCTTGCCCCTCTCTTGGCTTATGGCATTCCTTAGCTTGGAGCTGCATCACTCCAATCTCTGCCTTCACTTTCACCCAGCCTCCTCCTGTTTCTTTCCTGTCTGTGTCGTCTCTCTCTTTTTAAATAATTGTTATTTTTTCGCTGTACCGTGCAGCATAAGGGGTCTCTTCGTTCCCCAACCAGGGATCTAACGGGCACCCTTGCAGTAGAAGCACACGGTCTTAACCCCTGGACTGCCAGGAAAGTCCCCAGGCTTGCTTTTCACATCTTTCAGGGCTGCCCTGTGCTTTCTGCCTCCTGATTTGCAGAGCAGGTCTTTCCAGTAAAATGGCCACATGGTTTCCTGACATCTTCTTCTGGTTCCTTTAGGAAACTGCTGTCGATCGCCTGATCTCCAGTGTTTCAGAATGCCAGTTCCCTTCCATGCTCAGAAGTGTTTTTTCACAGTCTGTTGTGGTTGATGCTTTTGCCTCTGCAACTGTCCCTCAAACACAGAAACACTCATCCACGCTCCACGATTAGGAGGCGACAGGATGTGTAGATTGCCTCTGGCCTTGTCCTCTTATTACTTGTTTGATGGTTCCATCCCATTCTCAGTGTTTGGTCCAGGCAACAGCATCAAGTAGGCTTTGCTCAATCCATGTCCCAGTTTCCAGCAGGCTCTGCCAAATGCAGCTCTGCTGAAAGAAGGCAACCTTCACTCCAGCTTAGTTAAATGATTCTTGGATTTTCTGAACAGATGAAATAAGCAGAAGTCCCAGCATGCACTGCTACTAGGGAGTTCTCTATTTTTCTCCCTCCACCCAGCTCCCTACAATGATCATGTTTGCTTCCCAGAATACCTTGCACCACGAAAGCCCCCTGCCCTACCCACTTTTTCTGAATAACGAGGGACATCAGTAGCATGTGGGAGAAGGACAACTGTCCAGTTTTCAGACTGGCGCAGATTCAGCTCTCTGAGTGGGAGCAACTGATGGAGAAGGTTCTGAGCATCTTCCTACCTTTGTCCCCAGTCTCTGTGTCCTCAGCTTTCTCTCCAACACTGCCCCCTGCTATTACCCTCAGTATGGCTCCTCCCAGATTCTGGCATGAGGTTGGCAGCTATTTCCCACAATGAGGGAGGTTTCATCTTTCTCTCTACCTTCATGGGTATTTAGTGAAAAAATAAGAATGACTATCAGAGTTTCTAGCTATATATTTTTTAAAATAGAATTCCACAGGTTTTTAGTGCTTTTTTTTTTTAAGCCTAAACTCACTCATTCATTCACGTTTATTTATTAAAAAAAAAAAACCACCATAGTGCATTCATGCCTTGGCTTCATAGTGGATGTCAGGGTAAATCAGTTAATAATCCAGGAGAGTTCTGCAGTGATGGAGGAACAGGGAAAAGGCCCACACCCCAGCCCCTTCGTTCCTCTGCTGTGCAAAGCTGGCTTCTCCAGAAATTTCTCCATCTTGAAGGCTTTGTTCTTATGCTCCCAAATTAGCAGTCTGTGAAATCAGACACTTTTACTGAGAACCTACTTTTGCTCCAGGTAGTCTAGAGGAGAGGATGATAGAATCATTAGAAGCCCTGCCCTCGTGGTTCCCATCTCCCTACTTTAGAGCATGGTGCCTGTTTGTCTTCATGGTTTGTGATGATTATTTGATTAATCACCTGGCTAGATTCCTGTCAGACTGGTAGCTCTGTGCGGGCAGGGACAGGGTCTGTATCTTTGTTTGTTAGCAGAGCTAGGACTGGGAAGGGCTGCCTAAAGGAGAGGCCATCTGAGCTGGGCTCTGAAGGGTCAATAGGAGTTCGGTGTAGATAAGGCAGTCAATCCCTCTAAGCAAGAAAGAAGGCTGAAATCTCTATCTTTGGGGTGTCCTCAGCCCAAACTCTCTTGGTTTTGTTCTCACTGTGGTTTCCGCTGCTCCGTGGAGACAGTTCCTCTCTGGATCTCTTTAGAGGCTGAACAGCTCCAGGTCTGGGCAGTGCTCAGAGGATGAAGTCTGCAGGAAAGGCACGCCCAGGTCATCTAGGCCTAAAAGCTCAGGGGTGGGGGTGCAAATAGACAGAGGTGGGCGTCTGCCTCCTCTGGGCTCCTTTTCTTTAGCTTTTTTAAAAGCAGCTATAAGCAATGCCTGTCCCACCATGGCAGCCTCGGGTTGTCCTCACTTTCCAACAGGCACGTCCATGGCTGGGTCTCCTGGACGGGACCCAAAAGCCGTTTGCTTCGGAGGCAAGATTTGAATCAGGCCCAGCTGGGTCTTCCCATCCTTGATTTGCCCGATCCTATTAATAATTAACGGTACAGTAATGAGAACTGCTTTTAATAGAATCTGCTGCCATCAGTGCATTCTGCTCACTCTTCACCAAGGGTTTCCCCCAAAAGGATTCACAGTCACATGACTGTTCTTCCTGCCACAGCACAGGAAAGCCCCCTGCCATTGTCCTTCCCTCCTCTCTTCTGGGCCTGAGCCCCGTCCCCGCTGACCTGGAAGCCCCTCTTGCTTCTCTTACCATTTCCGGTCCCCTCCCTGAAGCCCCGCCCACCCATCACTTCAAGGTGCCCACAGTGGACTGAGGCCATGCTATCCACCCAGCCAAGCTTCATCTGTCACCGGGGCAAACTGGTCCCACTGGGCAGGGACAGGGACATCAGGAAGCCGCTGTGTGCCCAGCTTGGGACATTCATGAGTCCCAGCTCACACAAACAGGCGCTGACGCTGGACCAAAAACGTACAGCAAAGGCCAATAGGATGGGTGTGGAAGAAAGGAAACCTGGCCAGGCTGGGTTAAGCCCTGGGCTTGGCCACTGTTTATGGGACCTTGGAGAGTATTGTCTGCCCCCAGCCTCAGTTTATTCACCTGCAGAATGGGGATGAAGATGGACCCTACCCCACCCCAGAATGTTCTGGGGAAGAAGGGGAGTGAAGCAGAATTAAGGAAATCTTAATACCTGCTCCTGGAAAATAGCCACAGTGTGCCCAAGGTTTAGCTATCATGAGGTTGTTCACTGTGGCCTTATGATGTCACAACTTGGAAACCACCTCCATGTTCAATAATAGGGGGTTGGCTCAGATAAGTGTAAGTGTATCCACAACTCGGGGCACTCAGCTGCCATTGGAAACTTTTGGGCCTCCTGGGATCCTAGGGAAATGCAGGTTCTGGGGCCCCTGGGCTGAGATCCTGTACTTCTTTTCTTTGCTCTTTTTTTGGAGGGGGGGGCATGCTGCATGGCTTGCAAGATCTGTTCTCGCACCAGGGATTGAACATGGGCCACAGGAGTGAAAACCCAGAATCCTAACCACTAGGCCACCAGGGAACTTCCCTGAGACCCTGAACTTCTAACAGCTGCTGCTGGGGTTGGGGTGGGGTGAGGAACTCTCTGGGTACCAGCAGGCAGAGGCCTTGGGCAGAGAAGTTTGAGTTCTGCTGGTAAGAGGAAGAACCAGGTTGCCAACCAGAATGTTCTGTGAGCCCCTTTCTGGGCTCCAAGCAGATCCGGTGCTGCACACCTAGTACAAAGAGTCTGGAGGCTGGAAGTTCAGGCACTCAAAGTTCTATGGATGGGTGATGAATTATAGATCATTTAAAATTTTCTCTTTGGTTTATCTTAATTTCAAAATTATCCACAGTTTACATGTATTCCTTTTGTAAATGGGGGAAAATGTTATTTTCTTTAAAAAGAGAACAAATGTTCTCTTCCTTTCTCTACAACACAATCAGGGTAATATTCAGCCTGGAAAGACGGGGACTCTGAGGAGACGAGGATCAGCGTGGATTCTGGCCTCTTTCCAGAGCCTGCGTGCAGGGCTATGGGCTGGCCCGAGCTGGCCACGAGGCTCCGGTGCTTGGCGCATCCCCCACACTAGGCCAGCTCTTTGCACCCAGGGCCCCTGTTGCCCACACCCCCAGGAAGCGGACCACCAAGAGGCACTGGTATCAGTGCCACTTTGCAGCTGAGGGATCCAGAAGCTCTGGGAAGTAGAAGACCCACCTAGGGTCACCCAGCTCCCGTTGAGGGTGGGGAGGGGCCTGCCAGAAGGTCATCTTTTGGCTACTACTCAGGACAGCCTCAGGGCTTCCCAGGTGGCACAGTGGTAAAGAATAGTCTACCTGGCAATCCAGGAGACACAAGAGAGGTGGGTTCAGTCCCTGGTTCAGGAAGATGCGAACCACTCCAGTATTCTTGCCTGGAAAATTCCATGGACAGAGGAACCTGGAGGTTCCTACAGTCCATGGGGTCTCGAGGAGTTGGACATGACTGAGCACACGCATGCGCGCGCGCGCACACACACACACACACACACACACACACACACACACACACACACACACACACACACATGGCCTTACCAGAAAAGCAGGTGATGAAGAGCTTTGAAAATTAGCTGGAGTTTTTATATTCTGGGGGAAGCCATTGAGTGTTCTAAGTGAAGATGAAATGATTCAAGTTGTGGGCAGCTTGGAGCAGAGCGCTGTAGTGACAGGCGCCCCAGACGCAGGCCAGGAGGAGGTGATTACAACCGGCCCGGCTGGATAATACAGAACAAGGACAACAATATTAGTTAACATATACTGAACTCCTGTGACATCCAAGGATACGATTAACGCTCTTCACTTAATCCTTGGAGCTACCCTGGGATGGTCGTGCAGTGGTTCTCTCCATCTCTGCGGACAAAGAACTGAGGCTCAGCACCATGAGGAGGCGCGGGTCACGCGACTTCAATGTGGATGCCCTTAGCACAATGCTACCCCACCCAGAGAAGAGGGAAAGGAAGGAAAGGGAAAGGAAGATGGCTCCCGGGGGAGGAGTGGGGTGTGTGGATGGAGCCGGAGTGGAACGGGCTGGGATCGAGCTATCCTTCCACCAGCAAAGGTGACCCCACCTCCCAAGCTGGAGCCAAGCTGGAGGTTTAGAGATAAACAAGACGCACAGCCCCTTCCCGGATAGTCTAGTGTGGGTGACAGACAAGTAGACGGACCACCTCCCTGGAGAAGAGGAAGTCTGGGCTGAGTCCTAAGGAATGAACAGTTGGTCCGATGACCCAGGAGAAAATTCCAGTCCTCCGAACAGCGTGTACAAGGGCACAGAGGCTGGAAGAGAGCTGGTCTGTCTGGAGCAGAGGTGGGGGCGGGGAGCTGAAAGGCTGCAGGGGTGAGCAGGAACCAGGTCCCTCGAGTCTTTAAAGCCAAGGAGACGAGCCAGTTTCGGCCCATCAGAGTTGCTGGGTCATCGTGAGCTGGCGTGACACTTCACCAGACCCACGGGGGCCTTTGTGGAGAGTGTGGGTCCCTGGGGCCATCCTGGAGGGGCTCCTGGAAGAGGCTGGTGCGGCATTCCAGGCGGGAGATGGAGGAGGAGTAGAAGGGGAGCGGCAGCTGGGAGTGTGGGCAGATGTCAGTTCCCCGGGGAGGCAAAGGGGCTGCAGACTGTGGGAGGCGAGAGGAGTGGGGGAAGCAGGATGGCTGGTAAGACCCGTGGATGGTAGCTCCTGGGGACAGGGGATGAAGTCTGGGGGCTCACTGGCACTTGGCAGCATGGAGGGGCTGGTACAGAGGACCACTCCCTGGATGACCCACCCCCTAACTGTGGTCTTCTGATCAGGCTGCTGGAAAATTCTGGCCTCTGTTCCCATGACTCCAGGCCCCTGACTCCACTGGAGGGCTCTGGCTGGAATCTCTGATGGGGTGAAAGTGAAGTCGCTCAGTCGTGTCCGAGTCTTTGCGATCTGTGGACAGAGACCAAGCTCCTCTGTCCATGGGATTCTCCAGGCAAGAATACTGGAGTGGGTTGTCATTTCCTTCTCCAGGGTAGAAGGTGCCAACCCAAAGGATGCTGGAGCTGCCCTGAGCTGAGGTGTGGGCAGCAGGGCATCACATCCTCCCTCTGGCCTCTCGGCAGGAACATCCGTAGTAGTCTACAGAGCGGGGAAACTGAGGTCTGGCGTTGTGCGCCCAAGGACCCACATGGAGGGTGATGGGATCCACTGGAGAGGCTCCGAGACTGTGCCCCAAGCCCTTCGCTGGTCCAGGCCAGAGGAGGGGGAAGAGCGTTGTGACCCCTGCTCTCTGGGAGCCAGCCCTCCCATTCCAGCCTCTGCCCAGGGACACCAGGTACAGGGGCATGGCACCCTGGAGCCTTGGGGAGCTGGCCTTGCACCAGGAACGAGGGAGGGAGGGGGAAGCAGCCTGTGGAGGGGGCAGGGGAGGCAGCTTGAGCCGTGCCTTCCTTAGCAGCATTCGGGAAAGCAGACAGCCCGCTCTGTGCAGTGTCACACCCAGGACATGCAGCCACAAGCTGCAGCACTGCCCACCGGCCCCGCTCAGCCAGCAGCCAGGACCACAAACCTTGAGGCCTCTGTGCTGGAAGGGCTTGGGTCTCCATCTCTTCCCTCCATGGCTGTGACCCAGTTAATTCTCACTGAACCCTATAGGGTAGGTACTATTGCTGTTTTTCAGTGGCCAAGTCGTGGCTGACTGTAAGACCCCATGGACTGCAGGACGCCAGGCTTCCCTTGTCCTCCACTATCTCCCAGAGTTTGCTCAAGCCTACGATGAGTGAAGTTAAAGTTGCTCAGTCGTGTCCGACTCTGCGACCCCATGGACCATACAGTCCATGGAATTCTCCAGGCCAGAATACAGGAGTAGGTAGCCTTTCCCTTCTCCAGGGGATCTTCCCAACCCAGGGATTGAACCCAGGTCTCCCGCATTGTGGGCAGATTCTTTACCAGCTGAGCCACACGGGAAGCCCAAGAATACTGGAGTGGGTAGCTTATCCCTTCTCCAGGGGATCTTCCCAACCCAGGAATCAAACCAGGGTCTCCTGCATCACAGGTGGATTCTTTACCAACTGAGCTATCAGGGAAGCCTATAGTAGGTGTTGTATAAATGGAGGCCATTACTGGGGCTTCCGTGGTGGTCCAGTAGCTGAGAATCCACCTGGCAGTGCAGGGGACCTGGGTTCCATCCCTGGTCTGGGAAGATTCCACATGCCTCGGGACAGCTAAGCCCGGGGGCCATGACTCCTGAGTCCACGGTGTAGAGCCCAAGCTCCTCTGCAAGAGAAGCCACCAAAGTGAGAAGCCCACGCTTCCTGCAACTAGAGAAAGCCATCGCCATAGCAAGAAGACCCAGCACCACCAAAAATAAATATGTACAATTATTTTTTAACGTGGTGGCCACTGCTAGCCGCTCAGGTCCCCCCCCACTGGCACGTGGCCCAGCCCTGGGAGAGGGGCTATGCACTCTGGCTCCCCGAGACCAGGCACTGTCTCTCCAGACCACCTGGGAGGACCCTCAGAGGTTAGGGGCACAGCTCCGTTCATTTTATTGAGGCCCAGAGAGACAGCGGGCCTGACCTGAAGTCACACAGCTGGCTCTAGAACTGGACCCCAGGCCTCAGCTCCCCATCCTGTGCCTTGTCTGACACAGGGGTTCCCGAGTCTCAGCCCTCTCGAGTCCTCCATGCCCCTGGAGCCCCCTGAGGTGCACGTTACCCCACAGTCTGATCTGTGGCTCCACAGTGAGACCAGCTAGCTGTAGAGGTCACAGCCTGACCAAAGGTCCTCCTTGGTCCCCATTCTCTATACAGAAGGGATCAGCCAGGGAATGTGAACTGGGAGCCCATTACACACCAGGTGGGGATGTGAGCTGCCCTGCCAGCCACAGTCGGCCATGCAGAAACCCCCAAACCTGCATTCGAGAAAAGATGGTGGGATGCTGTCGACTGCCCCGCCTGAGAGTGCAGAAGCATGTGAGAACCTGGGCCCCAGACACGTGGCTCGAATCCCAGTCGATCCTCTCACTGGCTGGGGATCTTGGGTGTGCTGCTCTTCCAGTCTCACCGTCCCCAGCTCTCAGCTGGGGGAGTGAGACCCCTTCCACCAGGGATGAGCTCCAGCGTGGAGAGCCAGGGGCCATGTGGGCCAATCTCCTCCTTCAAGATCTGACAGCTCCGCCCACCACCTCTCCAGCCTTTCTTCCTCTCAGTTCCTAGTGGGTCCATGTTCTAAACCCACTAGGGGTATTCCAGGGGCTCAAGGAGTATAGAGTCTAGAATCTTCGAGAAGGGCCATAGCATTCCAGAGAAATCCTTCCTGCAGAGGAAAAGTGGCTGGCCTGGGGGCCCACGGACCACAGACACCAATGCCAGTCCACGTGGCAGTCGCGGGATTCTCTCTCCCTGGGTCTGTGAGGATGAGTTTGTGTGTTTGTTTCATAGAGAGGTGTCTGTGTGTGTGTGTACATGTAGCGTCTGCCTTTTGTGGGGACCTGGGGACGGGGAGGGGGTGGCTCTCCAGCCTGGGAGAGCTCCACAAGCCAGGCCCATCCTGCCTCTGGAGCAACCACAGGACCCCTTTGTGGGAGCACTGCTGCAGATTTGGGAGCATTGCTGCTGCAGCCAGATTAGAGCTGAGAGCTTCAAACAGAGCCCGCCTGGCAACAGGCCTGGAGCCCAGGCTTAAAGGGGCCGCTGAAATTATAAATAGTCACGTTCCCAGTGACTCCTCAGTCCTTCCTGGAGCAGGGAATCATTCCACCAGCCCCTTCCCCATCTTCCAGTCCAGCCAGCTTTGGGGAGGGAGGGCTGGGGCGAGAAGGAGCTGGTGCCTGTCAGAATGGTTGTGCTTAAACAAACAAGAGTTCGCCTATTAAATGGCACACAGGTTTCAGGTTGCAGGGAGCTGAGCATGTGTGCCAAGAGACCCTGCCAGCCAGGACCCTGAGGACACTACCTGAGGAGTCCTCCATGACTAGAGGACCTCTCCCCAGCGCTTTGGCACTCGAGTGTCAGGCTCAGAAATGGCTTAAGGGGAGGGGTGGGAATCCATGCTCGCCAGCTGACTTCTCTGGAACTCACCCTCCCCACACAAGGGGGAAAGGGGGGGGGGGCAGAGAGGAGACAGAAAGGGAGCAGGTAGGCAAACCCAGGACCAGCTCTGGGTCAGGCCTCGAGCCAGGTGCTGTCAAGGGTAGGATCACCTCTGAGTGCAGTTCCCAGCTCACAAAAAGCATGCCAACGGAGGAAGTCAATTTTGCTGAGTTTGTTAAATGCCTGGTAACCCTGCCTCCAGGTCCCCCTCCCCTCCGAGGGACTCCCTTTTCCATTTGTGAACTAAAGGATGGACAAAGGCAACGGACCCGCCTGGAGGGTCGACCCTGCAGGTAGGGGCTGCTGCACAGATGGGAGATACCGGCCAGATGTGCAGGGACTCAGCTCAGGGGACCACACTGCCAGGACAAGGCCCGTGAGAGTTCAGAACTCAGCTCCGTCTCATTCCACCGGGAGCTCTTAAACTCCCCCCGTTGTGCGTGCCTGTAAACTGATTGCCCCACCATTGGTTAACTGATTGATTAAGTGATGCACTGATTACCTGCCAAAGTTCCTCCTCCTGCCGGGTCTTCCAGGGAGTCCCCTCCCACCCCTACCGTCCGATCCCAGTGCCTTCCCCAAGCCACCCCCGGGGGCGCCCCAACAAGCTTTTGGAAGGGGGCGTGGTCGGGGCGGGGCGGGGCGGGGCTCTCGCGGCTTCCCGCCCCCGCCCCTCTGGGAGCCGACTTCTTAATCTATAGCCGGTGAGGCTCTGCCCAACGCCCGCCGGTTGTCAGGGAAACGACCTCTCCCCTCTGAGTCTTCCAAGGGTTCCCCCCACGCCCCGCCACAACCCATGCGGACCCGAACTGAGGTCCTAGGATGGGAGAGGCTGGGGAGACAGACGGGGTAGAGACACCCAGAGATGGAGAGATAGGGAGACAGAGACAAGAGATGCACCCAGCCAGGGAGAGACTCAGGCCGCAGAGATGGAGAAAAGAGAGACACGGGCGAGAAAACACATCCCCGCCCCACCCCAGTCACGGAGGCCGAGAAGGGGAGACAGAGACAGTCACGGCTGCGCGCAGAGACATGGAGAGAGGCCGTGGGAGAGACAGGGTCAGCAAAAGTTGGGGGGCGGGGAGGGGGGGGAAATGGAGAAGGAACGAGGGCCAGCCAGGGAAAGAAGAGTCGGGAGGGGGCGAACTTGTGAAAATAAATATTTATAAATTGAGAGTTTCTAAATTCTTCCTGCATTGCCCGTAGTAAATTATTCATCTGTGTATCTCCCTCTCTCCTAACTGCTTAGGGAGCCGCGGGGGTGGGGTCGGGGGTGCCTTTCTGTGCTCCCACGTCCGCGTCTTCTTCCCCCCACCCTCTTCCCTGCCCCTCCCCCACCTCGTTCCCTCCACCCCCTTCCCCTCCTCCCTAACCTTCTCCTTCCTGCCCCTTCCTTCCCCGCTCCTCCCTCTTTCCTCCTCTCCACTCCCTATTCCCTCTAACCCCTCTCTCGTCACCCCCACCCTCTTCTCCCCCTCCCCACTCCCGCTTCCCATCTCCCCCCTCCCCTTTCCCGCTCAGGTTGGAGCTGAGCACCGGCGGCAGGCGGGGAGGGGCCGCCGCCCGGAGGTGACCGCGCGTTTCCTCCCTGCCTTAAATAAGAATAATCATCTAAGCCAGCGGGGCTGGGATTAAAAAAACACTCGTCGCTGGCAGTCTGGCACCCCCAACCGGGACCACGGAAATCTTCCTCCAGAGGACTGGGGACACTGGAGATGGGGGGGAAGGTAGAAGCTGGGCCAAGAAGGAGCTGCGGCCCCAGGAGCCTCCCCGCCACCCCGGTCCCCAGCTGGAGCCCGACGGCCCACTGCTTCCAGAGGACCTGGCTGAGCCTCAGTTTTTCCCTCTGTGGGATGGGGCCAAAGACTTAACTTCCTGTTCTCTGGGGCAAAAAAGGGAAAGTGTTAGTCACTCAGCAGTGCCCGACTTTTTGTGACCCCATGGACTGACTGTAGCCCACCAGGCTCCTCTGTCCATGGAATTCTCCAGGCAAGAATACTGGAGGGGGTTGCCAGTCCCTTCTCCAGGGGACTCTACCCGACCCAGGGATGGAAGACAGATTCTTTACCATCTGAGCCACCAGAGAAACCCCTCTCTAGGGCCCACTGGCTCTCAAATCTGAGAGTCTAGAAGTTTTCAATGCCCCTCCGACCAGTCCCCACAGCTGATCAGGCACAGAGGAGGAACAAGGTATGCTGTGAGTTCCTAAAATCAGGCCAGGAGTGTGGAAGAGCTGCTCAGTCACAACGGACCACACCGCTCTCCGTCTGTGGCCTTAAGAGCCTCAGTTTCCTCATCTGCAGACTGGGCCAGTGATGTTCCCCTCCCCTTGATGGAGGACAAGGTGCTCCCCCTGTGAACTGCTGCACTGCCGCACACATGTCAGCATTCAGTGGCAGTTGTTCCTGGCTCTGCGTCACCTGTGCCCAACCCTCCCGGATTCCCACCTCCGCCTTCATCCTCCCCCCACCCTGCAGGTCACCTGCACGGAACAGCAGCAGGAAAGGAAGGCAGGCACCTTTTCTCTCCCAGAAAGGAGCAGCCAGAGGAGCCAGGGTAGGTGAGAGAGCAGAGCCTGCCCTGCCACCAAGACCAGCTCAGAAGCCACAGCAAACTTCTGGGGGTTCTTCAGAGATCTGCACCCTTTTTCTCCCTGCAATGCTGCAGGAAGAAGGTGGACTTCCCTTTCTGGACCAGGAGGCCTGGGTATCAGGTCCTGAGTTTCATTCCTGACCCTGCTATTTTACCTTAGCCTTTGACCTTTTCCCTCTCTGGGGTAAGAGTTCTAAGTTTCCTTCCAGCCCCCACCTGCTTAGGATTTATTACTGCTCTTGACAACAGTGAGCGTTACTGGTCTGTGACTCCCCAGGTACCAGGAGCAATGCTCAGAGCTTCATGGCTCCTTTCATGTCCCCCTCAACCTTGCTTATCTGGGCCCAGTCACTGCTGCACCATTTTACAGATGAGGAAGCTGAGGCTCAGAGTGGGGTACTTGCCCCAGGTCGAGTAGCTGGACAATGTCTGATGGAGATTCAGGCTCTAGCGACACAGAGGGGTATCCTCACCCAGCTCCTTGTGCTACCCACAGGGACATCCTAGGCCAGGTCTGTGCTGCCCAGACGGAAGGAGGCCCTTAGAGTCAGAGTTGCCCAGCCTGCCCCAGCCTAGTGACCTCAGGCCCAACAGGACCCTGGGAAACACCGGTCTCTGATCTGAAGCCTTCTCTTCCTCTGTCATTTTCCATGAGCACAATGAGAGATGCATTGGGAAAATGACCCCTTCTAGATAATTATCTGCCACCTCTACATCCTGTGACTGGTGACACCCTCGCTGGCCTAGAGTGGTGGCTTTCAAGCCTTTCATTGACCCTAAGGGGCATTGAGAGGAGGGGGCAAGGAGGGTCAGAGTGGGCTCCTCCTTCCAGTGTGGATCACTTGGGTAAGATTTATTTGGAGAAGGTCTAAGGCGCAGCTCTAAATATTCTTTGGAAGGACTGATGCTGAAGCTGAAGCTCCAATACTTTGGCCACCTGATGCAAAGATCTGACTCTTTGGAAAAGACCCTGATGCTGGGAAAGATTGAAGGCAGGAGGAGAAGGGGACGACAGAGGATGAAATGGTTGGATGGCATCACCCACTCAATGGACATGAGTTTGAACAAACTCTGGGAGATAGTGAAGGGCAGGGAAGCCTGGCGTGCTGCCGTCCACGGGGTCGCAAAGAGTCGGACACGACTGAGCGACTGAACAGCAACAAGGCACAAGGTTGAGACCTTGTGTAAGACTCGTGCGAAACAACAGTTTGAAACCCATTTCATCTTTTTGAAACCCACTGTTGTGAATAATTAGGAGCCATTTGGGACAGAAAATTGCAGCTTCCTGAGGTTCCCCACCCCCCCCCCGGCCACTTACATATCTTGGCTCTCCCCTGGCTGCCACCCCAAGGGTGAGCAGATAAGCAAAAACCACAACTAAGAAGGCCTCTCCAAGGACTCACAGGCCTGCCCAGAATCCTTTATGAGGTCATTGCATTCAGTCATTCAAACAGGCCCACCATGTGAGTGGGCAAACCGAGGCTCAGAGACCTTCAGTCATTTGCCAAAGGTCACACAGCCAGCACCAGCCCAGCTAGGACACTTGGGCTTCTGACACCGCCTGGCCTCCCCTGAAGAGGCAGCACAGTCACCCGGCACATGTCATTCACTGGCTCTTGGCCCCGTCCTGCTCATGGTCAATGTCAAGCCATCCCCAGGGGTTTCTTTGGGCACCAGAAGGACCCACGGATCCTCAGGAACAGACCTGAGGAGCTGCTGATAGAAAGAGCCATGGCCCTGGGCAGAGCTGCCCCTGCTGTGGGCACTGCCAGGTGCTTCACATACCCACCCTCAGCCACGCTCCCCACCCCCCACTGCTGTGGATGACACAGCACCAGAGCCTTTGTGCCTCCGAGAGGCCCCAGAGGAGGAATGCCAGGCTTCCAGGAGCCTCTCTTCCTTCTAGCCCTCTCTCTGCCTCACATCTCTTCTGGGCTAGGTTCTGGGACCGCCACCACACTGCCCCCCATCAAGCCAGGTCCCAGTTAGTCCTGAGCTGCGGCCCCTTCCTCCCTAGAGATGGTCTGATGGAAGTAGCCTGGGGTTGGCCCACCCTCCACCTTGCTAGACGGAGACCCAAACACGTGGGACCACCTGGGTCCAAGCTGGGTCCTGCTGTGAACTTAGGAAGACTCACTGTTTGGAAGGACTGATGCTGAAGCTGAAACTCCAATCCTTTGGCCCCCGAATGCGAAGAACTGACTCATTGGAAAAGACCCTGATGGTGGGAAAGACTGAAGGCAAGGTGACCACAGAGGATGAGATGGTTGGAGGGCTTCACCGACTAGATGGACATGAGTTTGAGTAAACTCCAGGAGCTGGTGATGGACAGGGAAGCCTGACGCGCTGCAGTCCATGGGGTCGCAAAAAAGTCAGACACAACTGAGAGACTGAACTGAACTGACTGTTGCTGATGGAGGTGGGGGGCAGGGGTGGGGGGGGGGCAGAAAACCAGGGCAGAGGGATCAACTGTCCTTCCCACCAGCTGAAGGTGCAGCAGGGCAAACTGGGCTGGATCTTGGCCTCTGGGTGTCTGGGAGGTGAGGGGATGAAATCCCTGCTCTCAGGTGTGGAGCGAGCAGAACTCTTTGGGGATAGGAAGTCGCCAGCCCCTGCTTCGCTGGTACCAAACTCTGCAGGCTTTGCTCCCCAGAGCTGGAAAAGCAGCTTTCAAAGTGGAAGCAGAGCGGGGGGAGGGGACTAAAAGCGACTTTCAGTCCCACTCAGGTGACTCACACACCCCACCTTTAGCGAGAAAGGTAGAGATTTTCATTATCATTATCATTAGAAGGGGTGGTTAGAAATGCCTAGAATCTACGGAAGAGGAAGGCCGTGCATGCACACGTTAACCAGAGTTAGTCATCACTGGCTGATGCCTTTTACCTCCTTGCTCATAGCTTTCTGTGCTGCTTGAATTTATTTTTTTATTTTACAAGAAGAGTGGGTTTTTTTTTTTCCAGAAACAACAGGGATGGTACTGCCCCCTCCCCAAAAAAAGAAAATGTAAAAATCAACAAGACTAAACTCTACATACCAAGATACTCTTTCAAAACGATGCATCAGATATGAAAACAGCGAAGGGGGAAAGTGAGAGGCTGATGGTTCTACAACCCAAGCAACCAGAGAACTGGACCCGGTGAGTCCCAAGAAAGCGAAGATGAGTTTCAGCAACTCCCTTGGGGAGCGACTTCCCTGGTGGCCCAGTGGTTAAGAATTCACCTGCCAGTGCAGGGGACACGGGTTTGATCCCTGGTCTGGGAAGACCACATGCCAAGCGGCAACTAAGCCTGTGCATCACAACTATGGAAGCCTGTGTACCTAGAGTCCGAGCTCTGCAACAAGAGAAGCCGCCACAGTGAGAAGCCTCTGCACCACAACTTGACAGTAGCTTCCACTTACTGCAACTAGAGAAGAGCCCTCACAGCAACAAAGACCCAGCACAGCCAAAAAAAATATTTTTTTTAAAAGAAAGCTCTTGGGGAGACATGAGTGCCTTTGAAGAGGGGCCAGTAAAGAAAGGATCCAGGAGGTCTCCGCAGGGAGCTGGGATCTTGGAACCCAGGAGGACTCAGCCCAGTCTGGACCGTGGCTCAAAGGATGCTCACTGGGCATCACCAGCAAGCGACTCATCCCTCTGGAACTCGGCATTTGCTCTCTGTTAGATGGGCGTGGCAGAGCACCAGCATTAGGACCAGCGCAGCAGAGTCAAGATGGGAGGGGCACCCCCTCTTCCTGCCTCCTCTCCTGTGTCCCCTTTGGAAACCCCCTGGGATGGAAACCCACTGGGCTCCATTAGCACCTGTTCTTAAAAGCCCCTCCTGACCCTGGAGGCAGCACCTGCCGCCAGAGAGTTGTCAGATGGCTCCTTGCACCTGCCCTCTGACCAAGCAATTCCATTTTTAGGAATTTAAACCACAGAAACACTCACACGGGTGACAAGGGAAAATACACAGGAAATTGATTGCATCACTGTTTATAACAGCAGAACTTTGGAAAAAGCCTAGACACCCGTGGGCATGGGGTGGGGGTCGCTGATTGCATAATGAGAAGGCACTGCCCAGTGGAAGAGCAAAAAGCTGTGACAAATACCTGCCTGCTCCTTCAAGGAGTGAAAAAGAGCAATAAGCTCTCATTTGTATTTTAACAAGGGCACCTGGCACATAACTTGCTGCGGTTGCCCGGGGAAGGGAGCTGGGGGCTTGGGTAGGAGAGGATGTGATTCTAGCCTTAAACTCTTTTCTCTTTGATCCAGTTAACTGTGCACATGGCCTGCCTGGGGAAGCCATCCACTGGCCTTCCTCCCTCTCGGATACTGAGTAGAAAATTCTGGTTATTACCTATCTTCAGTTCTCCTTCTCAGGGCCCATCAACCTTGCCATGGAGTGAAGTCATGTGACCAGTGCTGGCCAATGAGTTGTGGGAAGAAGTGACCTGCCGCTCCCTCCTGTCTCAGTGACCTAGACAGGGAGGTGCCACGAGACAAAGGCAGCCTGGCCCACTGAGTTTGTATTTGTCTTTTTAATAATTTTGTCTATTTGTTCATTTTTGGCTGTGCTGGATCTTTATTGCTGGGAGGGCTTTCTTTAGTTGCGGCAAGTAGGGGCTACTCTGGTTGTGGTGTGTGGACTCCTCCTTACAGGGCCTTCTCTCGTTGCAGCTCCTGGGTTCTAGGTACACAGGCTTAGTAGTTGTGGCACGCAAGGCTTACTTGCTCTGCAGCAGGGGGGAATCTTCCCGGGATCAGGGATCAAATCCGTGACTCCTACATGGGCAGGTGGATTCTTCACCACTGAGCCACCAGGGAAGCCCCCACCCTGAGCTTTCACGTGGAGGGTGGTTGCCATGGAGAATCACCTGGACTCCTGGCAGGCTTTTGTTGTGCAAAACAAACTTTCCCTGTGTTGAGACACTTCAATGTGGGGCTCATTTGTTACTGCAGCACAACCTAGCCTGGCTAACTGATACAGATTTGGAAAACCGCATTCTGGTTCAAGGGATATCAGAGAACTTGGACAGGTCCCTTGACTCCTCCAGGCCTCAGTTTCCCTATGTGTGTAGTGAGGCAAGTAGGCTTTTCTCCTCTGACTAGGCCCTGTGCTGCTCATTTTCCCAGACCCCAAAGGCCTGAGGAATATCTGCCAGTACTAAGTGCCGCTGGTTCGGAGTGCTCACTGGACACTGGGTGGGCCCCCTTGGGGGCATCATGGAATCCTCACGGTAGCCCCAGGAGGGAGGGACTATCTTTATCCCCATTTCCTCGGGAGGAAACTGAGGCTCAAGGAGGTGAGATCACTTGCCCAGAAACCCCAGCATCTATGATTCTTACCTGCTGTAATGACAATTACCATCTGATATTTTAATTTATCTCTTATAAACACAACAGAAGCCCAGTATTGACCACTTGGGAGAGCTTAGAATAAGGATTTTTTTTTTTTTTTTTTACCATCTTAACCATTTGAAAGTATACAGTTCAGTGGCATTAAGTCCATTCACATTCTTGGGCAACCATCACCACCATCCATCTCCCAAACCTTTGTTTTTTTGGCCACCACATGGCATGCCAGATCTCAGTTGCCTAACGAGAGACGGAACCTGTGCCCCTTCAGTGGAAGTTCGGATTCTTAACCACTGCGCTGCCAGGGAATTCCCAGAACTCCTTTTACCTTGCCAAGCTCTGTACTTATTAAACATTAACTAACTCCCTATTTCGCTCTCTCCCCAGGCCTGGGCAGCCGCCACTCCCTATGAACTTACCCATTCTAGGAACCTAATATAAGTGCAATCATACAATATTTGTCCTCTGGTGTCTGGCTTATTTCACTTAGCATAATGTCCTCCAGGTTCACCCAAAGTGAAGTGAGCGTCAGAATGGCCTTCCTTTCCAAGGCTGAACGACATTCCATTATATTACACACCACATTTGGCTCATCTGTTCATCTGTTGACGGACACTTGGCTTGTTCCCACCTCTTGGCTGCTGTGACTAATGCTGCAGTGACCACGGAATATGTACCTGTTGGAGACCTTGATTCAATTCTTTGGGATATATTCCCAAAGATGGAATTGCTAGATCATATGGTAATTCTTTGGAACTCTGCATTCAGATGCTTATATCTTTCCTTTTCTCCTTTCCTTTTCGCATCTCTTCTTTTCACAGCTATTTGTAAGGCCTCCCCAGACAGCCATTTTGCTTTTTTGCATTTCTTTTCCATTGGGATGGTCTTCATCCCTGTCTCCTGTACAATGTCATGAACCTCAGTCCATAGTTCATCAGGCACTCTATCAGATCTAGGCCCTTAAATCTATTTCTCACTTCCACTGTATAATCATAAGGGATTTGATTTAGGTCATACCTGAATGGTCTAGTGGTTTTCCGTACTTTCTTCAATTTGAGCTGAATTTGGCAATAAGGAGCTCATGATGTGAGCCACAGTCAGCTCCTGGTCTTGTTTTTGTTGACTGTATAGAGCTTCTCCATCTTTGGCTGCAAAGAATAGAATCAATCTGATTTCGGTGTTGACCATCTGGTGATGCCCATGTGTAGAGTCTTCTCTTGTGTTGTTGGAAGAGGGTGTTTGCTATGACCAGTGCATTTTCTAGGCAAAATTCGATTAGCCCTTGCCCTGCTTCATTCCATACTCCAAGGCCAAATTTGCCTGTTACTCCAGGTGTTTCTTGACTTCCTACTTTTGCATTCCAGTCCCCTATAAGGAAAAGGACATCTTTTTGGGGTGTTAGTTCTAAAAGGTCTTGTAGGTCTTCATAAAACTGTTCAACTTCAGTTTCTTCAGCATTACTGGTTGGGGCATAGACTTTGATTACCGTGATATTGAATGGTTTGCCTTGGAGACGAACAGAGATCATTCTGTCATTTTTGAGATTGCATCCAAGTACTGCATTTCAGACTCTTTGTTGACCACGATGGCTACTCCATTTCTTCTGAGGGATTCCTGCCCACAGTAGTAGATATAATGGTCATCTGAGTTAAATTTACCCATTCCACTCCATTTTAGTTCACTGATTCCTAGAATGTCAATGTTCACCCTTGCCATCTCTCGTTTGACCACTTCCAATTTGCCTTGATTCATGGACCTGACATTCCAGGTTCCTATGCAATATTGCTCTTTACAGCATCGTATCTTGCTTCTATCACCAGTCACATCCACAACTGAGTATTGTTTTTGCTTTGGCTCCATCCCTTCATTTTTTCTGGCGTTATTTCTCCACTGATCTCCAGTAGCATATTGGGCACCTAATGACCTGGGGAATTCCTCTTTCAGTATCCTATCATTTTGCCTTTTCCTACTGTTCATGGGGTTCTCAAGGCAAGAATACTGAAGTGGCTTGCCATTCCCTTCTCCAGTGGACCACATTCTGTCAGAGTTCCAAAGAATAGCAAGAAGAGATAAGAAAGCCTTCTTCAGCGATCAATACAAAGAAATAGAGGAAAACAACAAAATGGGAAAGACTAGAGATCTCTTCAAGAAAATTAGAGATACCGAGGGAACATTTCATGCAAAGATGGGCTCGATAAAGGACAGAAATGGTATGGACCTAACAGAAGCAGAAGATATTAAGAAGAGGTGGCAAGAATACACGGAAGAACTGTACAAAAAAGATCTTCACGACTCAGATAATCATGATGGTGTGATCACTCACCTCGAGCCAGACATCTTCGAATGTGAAGTCAAGTGGGCCTTAGAAAGCATCACTATGAACAAAGTTACTGGAGGTGATAGAATTCCAGTTGAGCTGTTTCAAATCCTGAAAGATGATGCTGTGAAAGTGCTGCACTCAATATGCCAGCAAGTTTGGAAAACTCAGCAGTGGCCACAGGACTGGAAAAGGTCAGTTTTCATTCCAATCCCAAAGAAAGGCAATGCTAAAGAATGCTCAAACTACCGCACAATTGCACTCATCTCACATGCAAGTAAAGTAATGCTCAAAATTCTCCAAGCCGGGCTTCAGCAATACATGAACCGTGAACTCCCTGATATTCAAGCTGGTTTTAGAAAAGGCAGAGGAACCAGAGATCAAATTGCCAACATCTGCTGGATCATCGAAAAAGCAAGAGAGTTCCAGAAAAACATCTCTTTCTGCTTTATTGACTATGCCAAAGCCTTTGACTGTGTGGATCACAATAAACTGTGGAAAATTCTGAAAGAGATGGGAATACCAGACCACCTGACCTGCCTCTTGAGAAATCTGTATGCAGGTCAGGAAGCAACAGTTAGAACTGGACATGGAACAACAGACTGGTTCCAAATAGGAAAAGGAGTACGTCAAGGCTGTATATTGTCACCCTGCTTCTTTAACTTATATGCAGAGTACATCATGAGAAACGCTGGACTGGAAGAAACACAAGCTGGAATCAAGATTGCCAGGAGAAATATCAATAACCTCAGATATGCAGATGACACCACCCTTATGGCAGAAAGTGAAGAGGAGCTAAAAAGCCTCTTGATGAAAGTGAAAGAGGAGAGTGAAAAAGTTGGCTTAAAGCTCAACATTCAGAAAATGAAGCTCACGGCATCCGGTCCCATCACTTCATGGGAAATAGATGGGGAAACAGTGTCAGACTTTATTTTGGGGGGCTCCAAAATCACTGCAGATGGTGACTGCAGCCATGAAATTAAAAGACACTTACTTCTTGGAAGAAAAGTTATAACCAACCTAGATAGCATATTCAAAAGCAGAGACATTACTTTGCCAACTAAGGTCCATCTAGTCAAGGCTATGGTTTTTCCAGTGGTCATGTATGGATGTGAGAGTTGGACTGTGAAGAAGGCTGAGCGCCAAAGAATTGATGCTTTTGAACTGTGGTGTTGGAGAAGACTCTTGAGAGTCCCTTGGACTGCAAGGAGATCCAACCAGTCCATTCTGAGGGAGATCAACCCTGGGATTTCCTTGAAAGGAATGATGCTAAAGCTGAAGCTCCAGTACTTTGGCCACCTGATGCGAAGAGTTGACTCATTGGAAAAGACTCTGATGCTGGGAGGGATTGGGGGCAGGAGGAGAAGGGCATGACCGAGGATGAGATGGCTGGATGGCATCACGGACTCAATGGACTTGAGTCTGAGTGAACTCCGGGAGTTGGTGATGGACAGGGAGGCCTGGCGTGCTGCGATTCATGGTGTCGCAAAGAGTCGGACATGACTGAGTGACTGAACTAACTGATGGTAATTCTATTTTTAATTGTTTGAGGAACCATCATACTGTTTTCCATAGTGGCTGGACCATTTTACATTCCCACCAACAGTATACAAGCTTCCAGTTTCTCCACATCCTCACCCACACTTGTTATTTTCTGAGTTTTGATAGTAACCATCCTAGTAGGTGTTATGTGGGGTGGTATCTCATTGTGGTTTTGATTTACATTTCCGTGATGGTCACTGAGGGAATAGGAGTTTTTATATATTTATGCATTTGGCCCTTCTGAGTCTTAGTTACAGCAGATGGGATTTTCATTGCAGCATTTGGCATCTTTACTTGAGCCATGAAAACTCTTAGTTGAGGCATGTGGGATCTAGCCCTCTGACCAGGGATCGAACCAGAGCCCCCTGAATCAGGAGCATGGAGTCTTAGCCACTGGACCAGTAGGGAAGTCCTGGGAATAGGATTTTTTAAAATGCCACAGGTGTGATCCCCTGGACCTGCTTCCAGAGGGGGAAGCAGGGGGCTGCTCTGGTCCTGGGGATTCTTTGTGCTCTGCTGTGCCGTGGTTAGTTGCTCAGTTGTGCCCGACTCTTTGTGACCCCATGGACTATAGCCTGCCAGGCTCTTCTGTCCATGGGTATTCTCTAGGCAAAGAATACTGGAGTGGGTTGCCATGCCCCCTTCCAGGGGAATCTTCCCAACCCAGGGATCAAACCCAGGTCTCCCGCATTGCAGGTGGATTCTTTACCATCTGAGCCACCAGGGAAGCCCGGGAATGCTCTAGCCATATCTCAAAGTCCTTGAATCCCAAACAGATGAGTGGGGCTGTGCTCTCCTGGGATTTGTGCCCCAATGACCTATCCACCCACGCTGGGGTCCCAACTTCTCCAGAAGCTCAGCCTCTGATGTTGCAACCTCTACTTCCCTACTGGGCCTGAGCAGGGACTGAGTTGGGCCTTTCCAGCCCTGGCTGGCCTGGTGACAGAGTCCCCACCCACGCCTGGGACACAGCAGCGAGGCGGCAGTGCCACAGAGTGGTTGGGGGGAGGGGGCAACCATCTGCATGCCCCTTGTCCTTTTGTGTCCAAACTAGGGCAGCTTTGTGTGGGGGACAAGGGTAGAGACTCTGGAGCCAGCATACTCAGAGTTCCATCTTTGCTGTTTGCCAGCCATGTGACCTCAGATAAACCACTTCCCTTCCCAACCTTCACTTTTCTCATCTGTAGAATGGCTGAAATGGTGCTTGAATGCGTGCATGCATACTTAAGTCTCTCAGTTGTGTCTGACTCTTTGCAACCTCATGGACTGTAGCCAGGCTCCTCTGTCCATGGGCTTTTTCAGGCAAGAACACTGGAAAGGGTAGCCAGTGCTTGGCACATAGTAAGTGCTCACTAAACACTTCCCTTAATCACCAACATTGTCATCATCCTCATTATTATCCACATCCAGAAGGACAATCAGGTCCCACCTGTGCCAAACAGTCCCTGGCTCCCCATTGCCAGCAGGAGAATATCCACCACCTTCTTATGGACTGGTGGGCACTGCCTGCACCAGCCCCTGCCGACCTCTCCCACCTCCTCTTCCCCTCGCTCAGCACACTGCAGTCACCTGGGCAGCCTCCTGTCCCTCAAACACCCGGCCCTCCTTTCTGCCACTGGCCCTTTGCACATACCTTTCCTCCTGCCTAAAATGTACTTCCCTCACTCCAGTCCACTCCCACCCCTCCCACAGTAAACGCCCAAAGAGCTCAGTCTCACGTCAAACTTTCTTTCCTCAAAGATGCCTTCCTGGGACTTCCCTGGTGGTCCAGTGGATCAGAATCTGCCTGCCAAGGCAGGGGACACGGGTTCGATCCCTCGTCTGGGAAGATTCCACAGGCAGCGGAGCCACTAAGCCCGGTGGCCTGCAACTACTGAAGCCTGCCCGCCCTGGAGCCTGTACGCTGCCACAAGAGAAGCCCCTGCAATGAGAAGCTCACGCACCAAAACAAACAGCAGCCCGTGCTCACCGCAAC
This sequence comes from Capricornis sumatraensis, assembly GCF_032405125.1. Lineage (NCBI taxonomy): Eukaryota > Metazoa > Chordata > Mammalia > Artiodactyla > Bovidae > Capricornis > Capricornis sumatraensis. The sequence continues at coordinate 7,186,410 of NC_091069.1, forward strand.
TAGAGAAAGCCCTCAGCAACAAAGACCCTGAGCAGCCAAAAATAAATAAATAATTTAAAAAGATGTCTTCCTGGACATCCCGACTCGCAGTTCACATGGGAGTGGTTGGCCTTCATGGCCCTGTATGCCCCCCCACCCATTCCCCATACCACTTCTCTTGGTCCTAAAATGTGAAATTATTTAAGGAATGTCAGCCTCCCCACGTGAGCTCTGTGAGCCAGGATCACCCCTGTTTTGCTCCCCATTATTGCCCAAGCACCAAGGACAGGGTTGACCCAGGGGCTCCCCACCCCAGCTATTCGTCAAACTGAAGTATCACCTTCCAGAATCTCCCTGATTTGGGAAACTGAGAGGCTTTTCAACAAGACAATGCATTACCTACATAACTACATAAGCTTTAGGTTTCGTACCTTTGCGAGACTTTTGCACTCATCGAATGAACAAATCTGAGAAAATCCTCTGTTACATCCGGTGTCCTAATTTTTCAGCTCAGAAAAATATGGTCATTGCACTCAGAGCAGCTGCTCACAATTCCTGCTGCGCCTCCTCGAAGCCCAGCCTCCGGCCACCCCTTCCTCAGAACATGCGGGAGGCTGCGGCTGCTCCGAGGGTCACCTCTTGCTTGGGGATAAATGCCAACAATGAGTAATGGCGGGTTGCGGAGGGAGGTGCAGACAAGAATTCAGCCCAGTCAGCAAGATCGGCGGGAGCCAAGGTGGCCCCTTGCCTGGGGTTAGGGCCTGACTCAGCCGGTCCACACACAGCAGCCTCCCCCCTCCAACCCCGGCCAACCAGCTGGGGAGTAAGTGTGGACCCCAAAGGGGCCACGGGGCAAGCCGCGCATTTATCCCCTCCCTTGTCCATTTCAACAGTCCAGAGACTACTGTGTGCTTGGCCCAGCTTGGGGGAGGCCCCAGTGAGTTCTTGATCACAGCGCCACTTGGGAAGCTGGTGGGAGGCCCTAAAGAATGCTTCAGAGGGTCCCAAGGGAAGAGGTATTCAGAGAGGGGCAATGTCCAGGTCCATTCAAAATGGTTCTCAATGAAAGAATTTTCTTGACAGGCTGCAGAAAACAGTCACTTTAGTACCACTGGTACTATGACTGGGGTTGGGGCCAGTTCAGGGGAGGTGACACCTTGAGGCCTGGAAGAAGGGTGGACCGTCCCAAAACACAAACCAGTTGGGGGAGGACTTAGAACATGGGGTCATCATCATCTGGTTGGGCTCCGTGGACACGGAGGGTGAGCCTCGGGGTGAATAAGATCTGTCGAGAGCAAAGGACCTGAGCCTGGAAAAGGAGCCTGGCCTGGGCAGCGGTCCCGGGATGTTCACGAACATCAGGAACGTCCTAGAGAGAAACCCCCACTTTTTCGGTTCCCCCAGGGTTCATGTTCCTGAGGGATAGATGATGGAGACAAAATGAAACAGACAAGCAACTGGTTGGGATGTAGGAGGTGGCGAAGGCAAGGGGAAGACGTGGCTGGTCAGGGAGGGCTCCTGCAGGGAGCAGGGCTGTGGGGGAAGGGATGGGCCCAGGGGGTATCTGGGGGAAACTCCAGGAGAGATGGCCCGAGGGACTCCAGGGCAGGGTGAACTTGAGAGACTGCAGGAGGGTCGGGGTGAGCTGGGGGCCTGGGGATGGACCTGGAGGAGGGGTGAGAGGCGAAGGAGGGATGGGGGCTGTGACACTCAGGTGCAGATACACAAGGTGAGCTTCTCCAGAGAGCTGCGCATGGCCCTCGTTTCCTTCCCAGAATTCCCAGGCTCACCCATCAGGCAACAGGCTACGCCCCATCCCCCTGTCACCACAGTCCTCATCTATGCGGGGCCTTAGGCGGGGGCTCAGCCTTTTTGGATCCTCACAGCTGCCTGTGGGGTGTCCCGCCCTCCGTTCTGCTGCTGAAACAGCAGAGATGTTTGCTGGAAGGGGGAGCAGGTTTCCGGGTGGGGATGTAGCAGGCAGGAGGCCTACACTGCAGGGAGATGGAGACCCTCAGGGAAATTCACACCCCAGCTGCTCGCCAGCCTGAGGACAGGCGCTCTCAGCTGCTGTCACATCGACACACACACATGCATGCTGACACACACGTGTGTACATGGACACAGGCACAATCCCGCCCTCACACTGAGACACACACACTGGCAAACACAGACCAGAACACTGCCACACTGCACACGCGCACACACACACACACAATCGCCTCTCCAGTTGGTCTGAGCTATCTTCTCCAGAATGGCCATCTCTTTAGGTTGGAGCCTCCTCTGGGAAATCTTTGCATTTTCATATGATCCTCCAGGCTGCCCCCCAGCTGCCGTTGTTGCCTAAAATCCTGAGAACTAAGGAAAGATTCCTTTAAAACTCACACTTCGGATTTTAGGCTGAAACAGTATTTCAGAAATTCTAGTCTTCAGGATCGTTCTGATGTGGGCTTGTGTTACCAGGCAGGTGGGGACAGGTAGGATGCTGAGGGCCCTGCAAGGGGAGCTAGGGTTGGAGAGCAGGGGTTGTTGAGGAAGGGTTAGTCTGGGCAGATTCCACACCCGCCCCACCCTCCATGGCTGGGAGCAAACTCCACAAAGCAAGAGCTGGCCAAGGGCTGAGTGGGTCAAGGAATGGCTCTGAAAATCCCATCCACCCCCCACAACTCACTCTGCAACCCTCCCCAAGGGACTGTGAGCCTCAATTTCCCCATCTGTACAATGGATGAGATCCACCTTTTAGGGCTAGTGCAGAGAGTTAAATGACACCCATACACCTATAAAGTTAAAAGCCCTGGAAGCTCAAGAAAATTAAGTTTTGGGGGGGGCGCGGGTGGGATGGTAAAAACTCTGCAGCAGTGGCCTCTCGGGTGTAACAGGGCTGAAAATAACCGGCATTTTCCTTTTCTCTGCGGCTGAAGCCGCGCTTCCCATAGGACCGAGCCTGCTTATCAGTAGCAAAGCCGCTCTCTCTGCCAGAAGGTGACTGTGGGGCTCGGCTCCCCTCTCCAGCCTTCAGCCCGACTCCTAGAGAGGAGAACAGTGAATTCCCTCCTCCTGGTTCAGGTTTCTACACCGCCCCCCAAAACCCCTAAACAATTTTGCATATATTTAAATCTTCTCTGCTGTTTCTAGGCTTGAGCAGACCCCCACCCAACAGCCCCCGAAAAAGGGAGAAAGAAATTACAAAAGCCCGTCATTTGTCTCCATCCCCGCACCCCATCTATCAGGGCCGCCGAGCCCGTCGCCTCGAATGATGCGCGCGCCCGGACGGCGCTTTAATGGGGCGCCGCGTGTGACTGTGCAGCCGGCCGGCATTTGCATACATATTAAACGGAGCAGTAAAAAATGCAGACATGCAAACCATTTGGACAGGCTCCTCAGCGAGCCTGCCAGGAAATCAATCTTCTGGTTTCTTAAAGGAAACCTGCTCGGGAGGAGGTGGTGAAGCCTCGCAGCCCGCCGGCCCTGGGAGGGGAGCGGCCAGCATCTGTCCATCTGTCTGCGGAGGCCAGTCGGTTGTGAGGGTCCTTCCCGGCCACGGACTTGGTGGAGCCTCGACAGGGAGCCAGGGGGGCCAGGGGACCAGAAGGCATCATCAATCGCTTCGACAGTGGATCCTGGCTGGACCGGCTGTGTGCCCTGGAGTAATAGTGATAGTGCCCTAGGTGATAGCGATAATTTAGCGCAGTGCCTCCCCCACCCCCAGGGGATGCTGGAGATTTTCCTCTCAATTCATGGCTCTGGGGCCTAATGACTAACCCAAGGTGGCCCATCTCCTCTATGAAGATCCCAAACCAGGTGTGGAAGAGATCCCCTAAGAGCACAGGTTCTGGAGGCCTGAGTTCCAAGTCAGGCTCCATTCCTTACAAGCTGTGTGACCTTGAGCAAATGCATCAACCTCTCTGCTGGTTTTTTTTTTTAAGTGTGTGTGTGTGGGACCAATATACTTCCTTCTTAGGTGTGTTGTAGAATAAAGTAGGTCGTTCATTATCTGGCTCACAGTAGGACTTAGATGCAGAGCAAAGTGTAGGAAGGTCCTGGTATCACTGGTGTGGTTTTCCAGGTGAAAATTCCTCACTATGTCTGCATGGCTTGGCGGCCGCTTGTCCTACGAGCCTCCTCATCTCTAAACGCCTTGTTTTATTCTCACAGGAACTCCTAGCTCACACGGACCGCCCACCCTGCCCTCTGCAGAGGTGGGGTCCCAGGGGCTCCACTGCCCATTCCAGACAGATGTGGCCAAGATAGCACCTCTGAGGGCTCTGAGACCATCATCTGCTGGCAAATTGGGCAAAGCCCGGGCCCTGGCAGGGGACACCCTGAGCCAGCTCCAAACAGACTGAATGTCTGTGGGACCAGAAAAGGCAAGTGGCCCAGAGTCTCCGTAGAACCAGAGCAGTCCTGCTGCTCCACCCACCCTCTCTCTCAATCCCACTTTACAGATGAGGAAACTGAGGCTTGGAAAGAGGTGCGTGGCCACAAACTCGAAGGTGGTGGAACCGGGGTTAGAACTGGATCTGAGTGATGGCAAGGACCACTCCCCAGAGGTCACTTGTAAATACTGTCGACAGAAGGAGCTCTTTCTGCGTTGTCAGGAATGCCGCTGTCGCTAAAGAAGGTGTGTACTTGTGGAGAAAGACCAGTTTTGTGGGCTCAGCATGCTATTCAGAATTCACAAAGCTTCTTCCTTGAAGGGAACTGGAGGAAGCAGTGGACGGGTTTTTTGTTTGTTTTGTCGTAGCTGTACTGAGTCTTCACTGCCCTGTAGCAGGTGGGATCTTAGTTCAGTGTAGGACCTTAGTTCCCCTACGGGGCTTCAAACCCGTGTCCCCTGCACTGGAAGGCGGAGTCATTACCACGGGATCATCAAGGAAGTCCCAGGAGTGGGTGGCTTTTGAGAACCAGCTTGAGTGTGGTGGGTGTTCATCCATTTCCTCCACACTCCTGGAGGGGACCAGTGTCCCCAGGACAGGCTGAGTACTGGACAGTGCTGGGGCAGTGATGGGGACGGTGGGTGCACCCAGTCCCATGAGAGCCGCCCTCCTCTCTGAGACCCTAGCCCTGAGTGAAGAGCCAGGCTAGGGGCAGGAGAGGCCCTGGCCTTCTGGTGGGAGAGAGTCTCCGGAAATCAAAGCTTCCCATCTGAGCGGCAAAGGGGCCTCCACACGGTGCTGAGTTGCAGCCTGCTACCATGGGAACAAAAAGGTCTGAATCCAGGGTGTGGTCCAGTTGGATGGTGGTGCCTCCCTGTGTGACCTTGGGCAAAAGCCTTAACCTCTCTGGGCCAGGGTGGCTGAGCTGACTGCACTCCTTCTCTCCCTCTCCCTTTGGAAGATCCTCCTTTTCACCCCTGGCCTCCAGGCTCTCAGGGGCCTCTGTCCCTCTACCTCTCGCTGCAGGCCCCAGAGGACAGGCCGCCCCCACTGCCTGGCAGGCAGCGTGTGGAGGAAGCCGGCAGGGCGGGAAAAGGCAGGAGGGGCAGGAGTTACAGGAACCGGCTGGGCCTGGGCGATTGCTCAACTGGGGAGCCTGGCCCGGCCCGGCCTCCACAGGCCCCCACTTCCCCCAGTCACCCTCCCTCCTAGCTCTGCATTGCAAACATTCCTCGCCAACCTCGGCTGCTGCAGCCCCGGAAGGGGGAACTGCCGCAGACACAGCACGAGGCAGCCAGAAACACTTAACCCCTTCCTCGCTTCCAGGCAGAGCCCGCAGGCTGGAGGATGGGGCTGGGCCTGGGTTCCCAGACTCCGGCGTGACCCACTCAGGTGCACCGCCAGCAGCCCCGGTGGGCCCCAGGTTAGCAACCTGGATCAACAGGCCATCTGTGGGATCACAGAGTGACCGCTCAAGGACTTACTGGGCAGACGCTTCCAGAGTGTTCACTGGGTGCCCAGCACTGCATCTGGTATAAACAGGAATATCCAGTGGGGGGCACCCACAGAGCCCACCTTCTAGTGGGGGGTGGAGTGCAGATCAAACAAACAGGCTTTTTATTTTTTTAGCTCACGACAGTGATGAGTGTGTTACAAAGGAAAAGTACAGGGTGAGCCTGACTGTGAACTGAAGTCACTCAGTTAGGCAAGGAGGGCTTCCTGGAAGAAGTGACATTTAGCAAGCAACAAGAAAAAGAGAAGGAGAATGTGTCAAGCAGAATGTGTGAGGCTCCCGAGAGGGGAGAGAGTTTTCATGGTTCAGTCTATGTGCCTGGAGGGCATAGGGTAAGGGGTCGAGAGCCCCTAAGTGGGAGGGCTAGGCCTATGCCAGACCCCAAAAGGTTTGGGGTCATTTTCGAGCTTGGATTGTCTTCTAAGGGTAGTGAGGAGCCATGGAAAACGTTTACCTGGGGAATAACATGATCAAGTTCAGTCTTAGGCACTAAGAATCCCATAGCAAAGAAAGGAAACCAGCACGGTTTTCAAATACAGATCAAATATACGCGAAGACCAGAATACCTGCAACTTACCAAAGTGCCACCAACAGGAGACGTTTCAAATGGCAGCCTGGCAGCTGGGCCTGGCACCTGGGCCTCCTGGGGCCCAGGGGCCACTCTGAGCCCTGCCATCCCCAGTCCAGCTAGATGCAGCCAGCTGAGGGGGCTCCTCCTCCTAGGACAGGATCCACCCCTCCCCCATGCCAGACCCCACTCTGCAGACAGCTGGAGCTTCATAAATGCAGCAATTTGTGTTGAAGTTGGGAGGGGCTGAGAGACCACCCAGGCCCACAGACTCCTCACTTCAGAGGCAGCAAGGGCTGGCCCTGGCTTCTTGGGCCCAAGCTGGGGATGCTTGGGCACAGGGAGGCCGAGGGGGCACAGATCCGAGATGCCCACAGCACATGTCCAGAGAGGAGGCCAGCACACCCAGCCTGTCCATGACCTTGGCACCTCAAGATCTCTGTGGACCACCCCCTACCAACTAAAGCCCCTTCCTCTCCCCACCTTTCATGGGACCTCACAGAGGCTGAAAGAAACAGAGATCCAAATCCAGGAGACTAGGAACTGTTTGGAAGGGAGCGGTCACCAAACCTAGCTGATGGACTGCTCCACTCCTGTAGAGCTTGAAGGCATGAGTCAGGGGACAGAGTAAGTTGGTGGGAAAGTTCTGTATTGTTTTCACTGTAGCTGAGTTTCCTTTTCTTTTTTCTTCTTTTTAAAATTGAAGTGCTACTTAGATCGTCAATATACCAGAGATGGAAATAGAGCTCTCTTGATTGGAGAGGAAGCGGGTGGCCTGGGACTTCGCCGTGAACACCTACATAAGCTCTGTGTCCCCCTGGGCAACCCCAGGTTCCTAGGGTGGGCAGGCAGGCCCAGCCCGAGACTTTAGGGATGGGGAAACTGAGGGCCCGGGAGGTGGAGACACTTGTCTGGAATCACACAGCCCTGAAGGATGGAGTCAAGGGCTGTCAAGCCAGCCTGAGCCAAACACCTTCCATCAGGCCAGGCCCAGGCTGCAGGTCAGGAACTTGCATCCCCACTCTGGTTTCTGAGCATCTCTAAGCCTGGCCTGTTGGTTGGGGCAGCAAATTGAGCCAGAGCTCCCCAAATCCCACCTCAGCAGGGTGAGACTTCCGAGGGGAAAACACGCCCGGGACACTCCCTCTGTTGAAATCATGCTGGGACAGGACAGGAAAGGGCCGGGCCAGCTCCATGCCCACACATGCCCCCAGCAGAAGCAAGGGCTGAGCTCCTTCCAGTCCCCAGGGTCGCCCATACAGGGTCCCCAGCAGCAGCGACTATCTGCTCTGTGGCTCTGGGTCCACGCTCGCTCACAGGGCAAAGATCTTTCCAGGCAATGGCACTTCTACGAAGGTTCTTTGAACCTAGGGTGCCACCACCTTGGTGATCCGCCATCAGCTTTGCCAGGATAAAGCATACCAGAACCTTCTGAAGCCTCATCATAACAGGAGGAGTTGGCCATTATCACCCCATTTCACAGACAGGAGACAGGGCTGTGAAGTCACTTGCCCGGTCACAGAGTTAGTAACAGACATGGTGACTCGAGCAACCAGGTGCCTGCTCCTCACCACTAGGCCACCACCAGAGATGTGACCCCTTTTCCCAGCATGAGACTGGGGCAAAACCAAAGAACCCTCGGCTCACCGTGACTCCTCGTGTTCTTTGTTTGTATTTTAGAATTTTACCTGTTATCTGCCTTTATTTGTGGCCCCGCTGGATCTTCACTGCTGCGTGGTCTTCACTGCGGCGAGAATGGGCTACTCTGTCGTGGCGTGCGGGCTTCTCCTTGCGGTGGCTTCCCTTATTGCACAGCACAGGCTCTAAGGGATGCGGGCTTCATACCTTAGTTGCAGCATGTGGGCTCAGCAGTTGCGGTGCATGGGGCTTAGTTGCTCTGCAGCATGTGAGATCTTCCCAGACCAGGGATCCAATTCGTGTCCCCTGCATTGGCAGGTCAACTCTTAACCACTGGACCATCCCCTTCATATTGCTAATGTACACAAAATAAATATTCCATCTCACCTATTTACTGTATTTTTGGCATTTATCCATCCTGAGTTTACACCCCACTTCAGTCTTCCCCGACATGGGTTCACACGGGTCATGGAATTTTTCTCTGTGTCTCCAGGAGGCAAAGCTACTTGTGTCCTTGTAGCCATCATTGCCAAAACAAACAGAAACCTCACTTTATACATTTCATAAAAATGAGTGGCCTGACTTGGAAATATTGTGGAGCCGGCTCCTTGGGGACATGGATTGCACCGTGCCATGATGCTGTTGAGGCAGCAGGCATGGGGCGAAGGCTCAACAAATAGGCCTGGATGATTGTTATTGCTGCTGTTCATGGGGGTTGGTATAGCTGATAATTCCTAGTCTTTTCCTCCTTCACATCACAGGTTACAGGGTCACTTCTCAAAGTTACTAATTGGCACTAAATGGTAAGAAGCCAGTTGTGAGAATGAGGCAAGTTATCTGTCCTTGCGCCAGAGAGATGGTTACCGTGGCAGTCGGCCTGCAAGATGGTCTCCAGACAATTTCCACCCTCTTCAGCCCTTCCCACAATGAAGAGGGCTGCCCCCGCGGGGCCAAGAGGACAGTGTGGAAAGGACCTCACGTGCATTCCAAGGCACCAGGGTTTCAGTCTTTCTTGCTGGCATCCATCTAGGGGAAGCCATATACTGAGGAAACTCAAGCAGCTCTGTGGAGGACTCCATGGGGCAAGAAACCAAGGCCTCCTGCCAACACCCAGCCAGTGAGCACTCCATCTTGGAAGCCGGAAGCCAATCCCGCAGCCCCAGTCAGATGAGAGCAGCCCCAGCTGATGTTTGGACTGCAACTTCAGTGGAGACCACAAACTGGGACCAGCCAGTTATGTTGCTGTGCAGTTGCTGAGTCATGTCTGACTCTTTGCAAACCCATGGACTGCAGCACGGCAGGCTTCCCCTGCCCTTCACTATCTCCCAGAGTTTGCTCAAATCATGTCCATTGAATTGGTGATGCCATCCAACCATTTCACCCTCTGTCACCCCCTTCTCCTCCTGCCCAGTTACCGCACTTCTGAATTCCTGAGCCACAGACCCTTTGAGATAATAAATACCTATTGTTTTGAAGCGCTAAGTTAGGAGTGATTTGTTACACAGCAGTAGGTAACTGATACAGAAACAGAGAGACCTTTAGTTATGAGGGCTCTTCCCAAAGTATGTTCCTTGGAATATTGACCCCAGGCTATATAACCCCAGGAAAACCACAGTCTGTCAAGTAATGGCAGATTGTGGGCTTTCATCTCTTATTTAAGATTCCCAGTATACCTTGGCATAGTCAAGCAGACCCCTCTGGGCAAGGAGGCTGTTCCTCTGGAGTCTTGGTAGAACTCTGACATCATAGCTTCTTTGAGAAATACAGCTGAACTGCGACAGGAGTAGGCTCCTACTGCACATTAGATCATTGCATCTAATATAAAAACAAAAACACTTCCAGCCGGATATTCAGAGTGTGGCCGATGGTGTCCTATACAAAGACAAGATGGCCGGCCTCTCTGAGCTCCTCTTCCGGCTGAGGGGGCTGGTTTGCCTTGGGTCCCCTCTGGTCCCACCAGTCACACCATCAGTGGTTCTGATCAGGGCTCTGGGCCCGTGTTTGGCCGTGAACCTCAGTGTATCTGGGGACCACTGGGGCTTCAGATTTTGGTTCCTGCTCTCTGCAGTGCCAACTCTCATCGGTCCGAAGCAATGGCCTTGAGCTCCCCACCCCTCGTGTCTGCCACATCCTCAATGACAATGCCTCAGAGTCGGATCCTTCTCGGCAGGAACATAACCATGGTCTTAAAACACGCACCACTGGAAAATAACGTTTGATATAGAAAAAAAAAATCATTTCGCAGGCAACTTTTTCAGAGCGAATCCACCCCCTTCAGCGAGGAAAAGCTGTGCTCAGAAAACCACATTCTTTCAAACCCCTGGGGCTGCGTGGGGGTGGGAACAGAGATCTTTCTACACACTAGGAGGCAGAGGCCTTTTCTTCTGTTGAAAACGTAATTTTACCCTCATGTTGCTTCATCTTTCCCTGCATGGCCTTTTGGGGGGCTTGTGGGCCTTTCTGGAGCCACTCCTTCCAGACACCAAGCAGCCTGCCCTCTTCCCTCAGACCTGAGGCCTTGGTGTGCAGCCCTGGCTGCCCCCCGCCCCGGCCTCACCTGGGAGCCCTGCCTAGGCCTTCTCCAGCAGAATCTGCACTGGGACAAGGTTCCCAGGTGATTCCAGGCACATGAAAGATGGGGAGCGCCCAGCTGCACCCCAGAACTGCCATCTCAAGGTGCCCTCTGCCTGCCCGCTAATGGGCCGCCAAGCTCACCTTCCTCACCCGGCTTCCAGGCTCCCATCACAGACGGCGTCTCAGAAGCGGCACTTTCGGACCCCCATTTCCACATGCACGCTGCCCACCCCTGCATCACGCTCTCATCATGTTTGAAATCCAGCGAGAGGGCCACACACATAAAGTGGGAAGTCAGGACCCCTGAACAAGCAGTAATGGCAACAACAAAGACTCCCAGCCTTTACAGAGCACTGTCAACCGAGGAGGAAAGCAGTGAGACCTAGAGGTTCAGAGAGGGAAAGCCACCACCCCAAGATCACACAGCTGGCAAGTGGCAAAGTCAGAGCCACCAAGCTCTCCCCCGACACCCTGCGGCAGGAAGCCTTCCCAATGAGAAAATGGGAGGGGCTGCAGGGAATATCAAAGGGTTGAACCCCCCACCCCAATTTAGCCCGGTGTTTCCCACTCTGGGGTTCCTTGGGGGACCCTCCGAGGCTTTCTGCAGCAGTGGTGGTGGTGGTGGTGGGGAGTTCTGTGCTCTTTTGAAATCCCTGATGGTCACTATACCTTGACCAAGGGCCAGGCCACCATGGGATCCATACAGCATTGCCTTTGTTTGCTTTGGATGGGATTACATCAACCCACCATGCTGGTTCAGACTCTCCGGCCCAATGGGAGTTGCAAGGCATTGGCATGGATGCCCTTGATTATCCTGAACTGAGGAAGCTTCTAGTACTTAACAAAGGCAGCTTTCTTGTTGGGCCAACGTGGGCCTGGAGACAGATAAGAACAGGAGGAGCTTTTCTGGTGGGAATGGAGAGGAATTAGCTTAGAAATTTGAGTTACTGAGGGGAGGGGATTTGTCACCAGGATTTTCGGCAGCGGCAGGCGCTTTCTTCTGTTTTCTCTAAATCGAAGCTGGTGCTGCCCCACTCCCACCCAGCCCAGCCAGTGTTGGTGGAGGTGGAGCCCGACGGGCAGGACTGAGCTGTCCAGGCTCACTGCCCAGGTCCTCACGAGATGCCCTCCCGCCACGCTCTCCATGGAAGCAGACCTTGAAGGCGACGGGTGAGCTCCTGTTTGCGGGAAGCCAGCCACAGACAAACCTTGAGTTTCTTGCAGAAACCTGCAGCAAGATGGGCGTGGGCTTCTGTGTGCGGTTTCCAAACCGCCCTGCAGCTTTCTCCCCATCTCGGCTTGTCCGAGCGCACATGTGGAGCTAGAGCGGTGCCTCCCTTGCTCCTCCCGGGCAGACCCCTCCCCTCCACCCCCGACCTCCACCCCACACCCACGGCAGGTGCCAGGCCCTGGAGGTTCTGGTCAGGAGCGCTCAGAGGTTAACGGTGGCTGGCAGCTCTAAAGTCCCAAGGATACAGGTGAGTTGTGATCAGTGTGAGCAACTGACAACTTCACCTCACAGCCCCAGCCATGTGCTTCCTCCGTCTGGAGAAACCCTGTTGGAGTGGGGACCCCAGATTCTTGACCATTGGAAGCTGACCTTCCAGGAGGGACCTGAAGTCACCTTTGGGTGGAGCAGGGAAGGGCACAGTCACTTCTTTAAAAATGATTCCCGTGGGTCTGAGTAGCAGGAACTGGAGCCCCCTGTCCAGAGAGCCGGTGACCATGGGCTAGAAAATCACAGTGAAGGACAAGCCAGCTGGGCTTCAAATACAGCTCAGGAGGAGCTCATTCTGAGGTAAAAGAAATATGCACCATCCATCGGCCACGGCGAAGGGCTAGAACTGATGTCAGTGCACCAACCAGGGGACTTTTCTCTTTTTTTTAGCCACTCCAGGTGATATCTTAGGTCCACAACCAGTGATGGAAACCATGCTCCACGCAGTGGAAGCGTGGAGTCAACTGCTGGACCTCCAGGGATGTCTCCCAGGGGACTTTTTTAAAGCAAGTTCCCCCTGGGGTCTTCTCTGGTGCTCCTTTAGGAGACGGATCAGCTATGCAGCCTTGGGTGGCCCCTCTGACACCACACGCTTCTCTGGTCTGTCCGTGTGTCCCTCTCTCCCAGGAGACGCAGCTCCTCCCAGGCAGGGGCAGCCCAGGGTGGTCTCTGTGCCGTGAGAGCGCCCTTCGAGCCCTGCCGTCAGGACTCACGTTTCTGTTCATCGGTAGAACAGAGCGCTCAGCTCCAAAGCCAGGCTCTTTAGTTTCTCAGTGTGGAACCTTAAGCACGTCAGGTCCCCTCTCTGTGCCTGCCTCTTCTCTCCGGAAATGGCGATCCTGGTCCCTGGCATTTCATGGTTGCTGTGAGGACAGCCTGAGCAAGGACATGCCCACAACGGGGTTACCACTCTCCAGACCAACTCTGATGCAAGGCTGTGCACGCAGCAGGGACTCAGGGACTGTTTGGTGTTCAGATTTTTTTTTTAACTAACATTTCTTCTTTCCCCCCTAAATTGTATTTCTCTATTTTTGGTGGTGCTGGGCCTTGGCTGCTGCACAAGGGCTCTCTCTAGTCGCGGCGAAACTCACCAGTTTTGGTGCTCAGGCGTCTCCTCGCGCTGGCTTCGCTTGCTCCAGAGCGTGCGGCTCCAGAGTGCGCACGCTTCAGTAGTTCTGCCTCACAGCTTAGTTACCCTGAGGTATGTGGGATCTTCCTGGACCAGGGATGGAACCCTTGTCCGGTGCATTGGCAGCAGAATCTTAACCCCCTGGGAAGCCCTAAACTAACATTTCTTAAAGTACAAGGATAAACATAATCTATGACTTGTGGAGAATGTGATTTTTTTTGCAAAAGAGAACACTTGGGGCTTCCCTGGTGGTCCAGTGGTTAAGACTCTGTGCTTCCAATGCAGGGGGTGCAGGTTTGATCCCTGGCCAGGGAAGTAGGATCCCACTGCAGTGCAGTGCAGTGCAGCCCCAAAATAAATGAAAGAAAACTTGACCTCTTTTTCCACCACCGACAGCCAGCATTCAAGATAGATATTCCCCATGCATGTCTCCCTTTTACGGAAGAGTCAGTCAAGGCTCAGAGAGGCCAAATGAGGTTCCCAGGATCACTCAGTGACAGAATCAAGCTCTTAACCAAGAGCATCTTGGATTTATAACCCCTGGCCTCCCTGAGGGACTTAAACCCCTCAGAACCAGGGGCCCCCTCCCAGAGAGGAGCAGCAAAGATCAAGTGTGCCTATGAATTAAGCAGGCCAAGAATCACCCAGTAAAGTCATCCCCACTTCAAAGATCTCTCAAGTGGGAACCAATGTGACCAGGAAGGAAAATCTGAATCACGTCTCACCCAAAACACTGCGCAATTTCAGCAGAATACAGCTTCCCCAAGCCTGAGCTAACTCAGACTACCTTCCATCCAATTCCCTGGGAAGCAAGCAATAGGTGCAGAGGGGGCAGATTCAAGTCAGAAGCCTCCTGGGGTTTAGAACAGGAGTGGAGACCAGGGGGCAGGGCTGAGGGTGGGACTTGTGCTCTGCGGCTTTCTTGAGGCAGGGAGTTGTCAAGAGGGTCTTTCAAGCTGCCATGTGAGTTGGTGATTCTGGGCTCTCAAGCCACAGAAACCTAGGATTCCCTCCTGGCAAGCTATGTGACCTCTCTGACCCTCAGCCTCTTCATCTGAAATGTGTCCAGCCAAGCTTTAATGTCCAGCTGCTCCTTGAGGAGCTGGTGCTGGGTACTGGGGACTCAGCAGTGAATGGGAGAGACCAGACTGGGGCCTTCACCAAGCTCACTGCCTCACAGGGGAAACAGTGAGTGTGGAGACAAACAGGTTTAGGTATCAGCTATAAGGGAATACCCCGAGGATGAGAGTCAACGCTCTCTCAAGCTGGTAGTGAGAGAGCATGCATCCAATCAAGGCTGAGCCCGGCACTGAGCCCATGGTGAGTGCTCAGGCCGTGAAAATGGCTTTAGTTGCTGCTGTGGCGACTATTATTACCGTAACCTGAATAAAACTGGGCTGCCTTGGGGCCCAGTCTCGTCACAATGTTATGTTCAAAAGCAATATCAGCCTGACATCCCCAAATCATTGCAAAGCAGTTTAAATCTTCCCGACGATCTCTCAGAGACACCAAAAGCGAATTCCTTTGCACACCACACAAAAAAGCGTTCTCAAGACTCTCCATGACAATGTGTCTGCCTAGAAGGTCTCACGGCAGTTGCTCCCGAAACATCTCTGTTCCCCGCACCTCCCTGTCATCCTTCTCAGAGAGGCGGGGGCCGTTGGGTTTGGCCGCAGGAGAGGGGGGACGGGGTGTGTCCAGGCTCTGCCCTCACTAGCTTTGTGGCCGCAGTTTGCTCATTTGCAAAATGTGGGTACAACAGCGCTGCCTCCAATGAGGTATGGTGGGGACTCAATGAGATGGTCGGATGGCATCATGAACTCAATGGACATGAGTCTGAGCAAACTCCTGGAGATGGTAAAGGACAGGGGAGTCTGGCGTGCTGCAGTCCATGGGGTCGCGAAGAGTTGAACATGACTGAGCGACTGAACAACGACGATACAATGGCTTTAAGGTGTTGAGGATGGGCAGGTACAGCTGGGCGACCCCTTCTCCTGCCTCCCCGACCTGCCCTTTGCATCTCATCGTTAACAGGAGCTCCAGCAGGGTCTCCTGTAGTCAGTCTGGGCTTTCTAGTGCCTAGCATCCAGCAGCAGCCGCTCCGCCCAGCACAGGCAAAGGGCAGTACCCAGCAGGTACAGAGGCTCCCACCATCTGAGGCCATTGCTTGCCGGAAGCCTGGGCAGTGTGGTCCAAGCTGGCTTCTCCTCTTCCTCCTGATAGGGATCTGGTATCTGTCTTCTCAAGGGGCTCTGGGCCAGGCCCTTGCCAGGCATGCAGTTTCTGCCCCCATAGGGCTCACAGACCCAGATAATCAGGGCCTGACTTCAAGGGAGACACCCAGAGCTGCAAGAGAGGACCAGCCGGAACACCAGGGAGGGCTTCCAGGAGGAGGCAGCAAGGAAAGGAAGGCCACACCCAGGCAAAGGCCTGGAAGGAAGAAAGTGGTGGGTTCTAGAAGCTACAAAAAATTCTCACCCACATGTCCTGACAGGTGCAGTTTGCTGAGCTCTGTCACCTACACCATGTCACTTGGCGCTCTCCTCCCTCAGATCCCAGAGGACAGAGGGCAAGAACTCTTACTTCCCATTCACAGAGCAGGAGACAAGTACGAGAGAAAGAGACAATTCTTAGCTGGGACTAGAGCCCACATGGCCTGTCTTCTGGCTCAGATGAGAAAGTCAAGCTGCAAGACTGCGCACTGAGCATCCCTAGCATCTCCCTGTGATCATCACCCCCATTTTACAGATGAAGAAACGGAGGCTCGGTGAGACCACAACGTCCCTCCAGTCCTGCTCTTTCTGTGCATCTCTGGGGACCTAGGATAAGCCTGGGGTGCCCAGATGCCCTCACCAGACGGGGCAGGAAACAGCCAGGAACACGGACGGGTGACAGGGGGTGATGGAAGGAAGGGAGCCAGGATGGGCTTGCAAATCAACACCACGCCGGGGAAGGCGGAGGAATGTGGGTAGGGATGGGGTGAACCCTACATGGGAGGCCAGTTTGGGAGGGGCCCAGAACCCTAGGCAGAGCCCCCTAAGCACCGGAGGGTGAGACCCTGACTTCCCGGAAGACACCACCCCCAAGCTGGGCGGGGTGAAGGACCACAGCCTCCTGGCTTGCCCAATCAAACGCACTCCCCCAGTCCGATGGGGGAGGCGGCCAGGGCGGAGGGCTCCCGCGGCCTTCCTGGGGGAGCCCCCAGGAACCTGCCCAGGACTCGGCCGCCCACCGCCCACTGCCCGCCCCCAGCCTCAATAGCCCCGACGCCCGACGTCCTCCCCTCGGCTTTCGGTGGCTCCAGAATTTAAAGGTTAAATCCTAACCTCGTCTCAGCAGTTTCTCCCGGCTTTGCCTACCCAGCGCCAGTTGCTGGTAATTATATGCATCTCCGAGCAGCCAATCAGCTGTCAGACTGACAGATACTGATCTTTTCGTTTTATTTTTAGCTCTGTGCTTCCCCCTCTAGTTGCAAAAAAAAATTCTGTTTGTTCTGTGTGTGGCTGCTTGACTCCCAGCTCTGCACCCGTCTCTCATCTCCGCCAGCCAGGCGGGAGCAGGAAGCCGGAGGGGCTGGAGCCCCGTGCCCCTCCAGAGACAGCGGTGGGGTGGGGTGGGGTGGGGCGGGAGAAATGCACCCGCTGTCCCCCCACCCCTCTCCAGCTGCAGACCCTGGGCTGAATTGGGGAGGGGAGGAGGCCGGTGCTGCCCAGAGGCGCCTTTGGAGGCCCAGGGAGCAAGAGAAGAGCTGGGCTTGGCGTGGGAGGGGAGCAGGTCCTCACCTACAGGCTGGAGGCTGGGGGAGAGACAAAGACGGAGAGACGTCTCGCAGAGACGAAGCTAGACTGAGAACAAGGCAGAAACGGGAGTGGAAGGGGAAAGACCAGTCCTCGACCCCTGGAAATACCGCACCCCCACCCCACCCCCCGCCACCGCCGAACTGAACAGAAGAGGGCAGGGCCCAGGCGCGGCCTCTTCCAGGCCTGTGTGCCTCCCCTGCTCTGTGCAGGGCAAGCGAAGTGCTCTTCAGAGTCCCTTTTGGGGGAACATTCTGGAAGGTTCTGGAACCTCCTGAGCGCACCAGGAGGCAGGCGGGTGTGGGGCGCGGCTGGCAGGAGGCCCCTGTTCACCCAGGGTCTTTGGAAGGAAAGGCCAGGCAAGTTTTTAGGTCCCAAAGGGTCTCCCAGTCAAGGCCTCTGGTCCAGGAGTCATTGTTTAGTCGCTAAATCAAGTCCAACTCTTTGCGACCCCATGGGCTGCAGCCCGCCAGGCTCCTCTGTCCTTGGGATTCTCCATGCAAGAGTGCTGGAGGCGGTTGCCATTCCCTTCTCCAGGGGAATCTTCCTGACCCAGGGATCAAACCTGCGTCTCCCTGGACCAGGGGCGGAGTCAGCAGATGGTCATGCTTCTTTTCATCATCAAGGCACAGTTTGCACTGCGTCTCCCCTCGCCCCAGGGGCCGCCACTCCTCCCCACAGGATGAAGTGACACGGGAGGGGGGGTACAGGAGGACCGACGGGGATCATCCCCATTCTGATTGGCCCTGAAGGAGGGGCAGCGGTGTAGCCTAATGGTTTGGGCTTTGGGGCTCAACGAACTGGGGTTCAAGCCCCAGGGCTGCTCTTCAAGCACCGTGAGGCTGAGCGAACACTCCGAACTCTCTGGGTCCTAGCGTCCCCATCTGGAAGGTAGGCCCCAGGCCAACCCCCTCCCTCACAAAACTGGCTGGGGAGCGCAGTCACCCTGCGCAGGTGCTCCTGACAGCCCCAGCATCCCCGGCCTGCTGGGGAGCGGGTATTATCAGCATCTCCGTTTTGCGGATGGGGAAACTGAGGTTCATGTGACTCGTATTTGGCGGAACTGGGACCAGAACACTCTACCCACACCCTCCCCCCCTTCTTGGCTTCCTTTTCTCTGACACCACAGATGGCGCGCTGAGAAAAAAAGAGAGAGGAGAGTGGAGAGAAGGGAATTAGGAGATGGAGCGAGGTGGAGGGAGGCAGCGGCACCGTGATCAATTACTTGGGCTGTAAATTTCTGCTGTTTTGCAAAGTGAGCACACAACCTCAGAGAGGCATCACTCCCTGGTCTGCTTGGAAGAAACCAAACGGCCAAGCCCACAGCAGCCGCTCCAATGGTGAGAGCCCTAGAGGGAGAGGGGAGATCCCTTGGTTGGGGTCAGAGCTGCTCCCAGCATGGATGGAGGGCAAGGGCCCCCGGAAGGAACCAGCGGAGGGCAAGCTTGGGAGCTGCCTAGAGCCCCCTTGGAAGGGGACTCGCCTTCCTCTTCTCTTTCCAGAAGATTCCTCTCCTGCTGTTGGGAGTAGGGAAGCCAGTCCTGGGCAGCCCTGTCTGCCACAACACCTCTGCCTGGCCAGACCCTTACTGCTGCCTCCACAGCTGCTCCTGGGAGCTGCTGGGGACATGGGGTAGCAGGGAGGAGGACTCAACTTTCTCACCTGTGAAATGGGAGTAATGCCAGTATTCATCCCCAGGGGTTAATCCAAAAGATCAAAAAAGTCTAGGATATAAATGGTCTAGCGTAGGGGGCCTGGCACACACACACCAAGGAAAGTTAATGTTGTTATTATTACTGTTAATATTATAAAGATAAGCAAGGGCTAAAGGGTTCCCTGGTGGCTCAGATAGTAAAGACTCTGCCTGCAGTGCAGGAGACTCAGGTTCAATCCCTGGATTGGGAAGATCCTCTGGAGAGGGAAATGGCAACCCCCTCCAGTATTTTGCTTGGAAAATTTCATGGACAGAGGAGCCTGGCGGGCTACAGTCCATGGGTTGCAAAGAGTCAGGCACGACTGAGCGACCAACATTTTCACTTTCATTTTCAAAGATAGTTTGGAAACTGATTTAATTATTTAAAAAGGGGGGACCGGTCCTCCCTTGGAGGTTCAGTGATGGAAAGGCTGGTCCACATATCATGGCCTTGACCTGACTCCATCTCCCAGCATGTAGGGTTTGGGAACGGGGTCAAGGTGCAATTTGTGCTTGGAAATGTGGTCAGAGCGAGGCAGCCCAGGCCCGGAGTTCTGGCCTTGACCTTCCGGGAGCCTCGTTACAGTGCATCTGGGGAATGGACATCGGTGGAGTCCAGCTTCTTCCTCTGGAACCTGGGTGCTCCAGGGAGATGGATTCTAGCCATGGTGCTCTCAGGGCTTTCCACATGGTGGATCTGCAAAGACCAGAGCATTTCAAAAGCCCCTGCTGCGTGCTTATCTTCTGCTAGGCACAAGGAAATTCAGCAGTGAGCACTCCCCAAGCCCTGCCCTCAAGGAGCTATTCGGGAGAAAAGCTAATAGATTAGGCTGACTCTGAACTATGGTCTTTGGACCCCAGACAACAGCCCAAGCAGTGGGAAGCCATGAGAAGGAACATGATCCCAGACTACAGACATGGTGAAATGAGAGAAGCCAGGTGGAGGGGCCTGGGGGCAAGGGGTGAGGCCAAGACTGGTGGTAAATCCGGGTCCTGGAAAAGATGCCTTGAGTTCAGGTGGGCGCCAGGCAGAAGGCCCATCATGCACCCTCAGCAGCTTCGAGGGTCCAGGCTGAAGGCAGTGGCAGAGATTTCTGCTTTAAAGGCAACCTAGGATGAATTCCTTTACAACAAAGAGCAGCTCCCCTGAATGCAGATAATAAAAATATTGTATTAGTCAGGATGGGCTAACGGATATAACAAACCATCCCCAAATAAAAGTTTATTTCTTATTCACATCACTGTCTACTCTGGGCTGGTAGAGAGGAAGTGGGGGCCCTGCTCCAGGCAGTAACTCAGGGGCCCAGGCTCCCTCATCCTGTGGTTCATCATCTTCTAGGGCCTTTTCCTTCTCTGCAGTAATCTTGTAGAAGGGTAAAGAGAGTGTGCAGGAAGGCATAGAAGGAATTTATGGAGCAGGCTAAAAGGGGTGGTGGGGCAGATCACTTCAGCTCACATACCATTGGCCAGAACCCAGTCATGTGGCCACACCTAACCACAAAGGAGGCTGGGAAATGTAGTCTTGCTGGGTGCCCAAAAGGAAAATAATGATCTAGGATTTGGTGAAAACAGCAATCTCTACCACAAATGTGGTTCTCCTTACGTGCATGAGTGATGCTTACAAAGCATCTGATGTAGGGCCAGGCCACTGGCTTGTGCACTGAAGCTGGTTGTTTGTCTCATAAAAGCAGAAGCTGCTTGCCTGAGGGTTAGGACTGGCATCGGAAGCCTGTGCCTAGTTCTCCTCCTGAAATGGTGTGTTAAAGTGTGTGTGAGTGAGAGAGAGAGAAAGGAAGGGAGGGAAGAAGGGAGACAGAGATGGATGGAGGGATATTTTTTGGTCTAAGGGGAGCATCCAGAGGTTTTACCAGATTCTCAAAAATATGAGCATAGTGGCTAAAAGCAACGGCTTAGTAGGGACTTTCCTGGTGGTCCAATGGCCAAGACTCTGTGCTCCATGGGGAGCCAGGTTCGATCCCTGTTCAGGAAACTAGATCCCACATGCCTCAGCTAGAAGATTCCACATGCCATGACGAAGATGGAAGATTCAGAGTGGCGCAACACAGACCTGGTGCAGCCAAATAAATAAAAGTAAATATTTTTTAAAAAATAAAGCAACAGCTTAGCTGTGCAACGCTGATGTTTTGGGGGCTTAGCAAGGTCTTGGTGCTGAGTACATCAATCCTTATGTACATGTATACATATGGCCCCTTATGTACTTATGGTTCTACATAAGGAGGAGGTAAAACCAACGATTTTACAGCTACCGTCTTCCCTCCCTCCCTAAACACACCCCCAGAGACCCCAGGGTCGAGCAGAGAAGTCCTCAG
Source organism: Capricornis sumatraensis (assembly GCF_032405125.1). Taxonomy (NCBI): domain Eukaryota; kingdom Metazoa; phylum Chordata; class Mammalia; order Artiodactyla; family Bovidae; genus Capricornis; species Capricornis sumatraensis. Next base: position 7,207,505 of record NC_091069.1, read on the forward strand.
CTGATCCATGACAGCGGACACATCCCTGCTGGTCAGCTGCAGCGGCCACGGCAGCCGTGGGGTCATCGATGTCAGCTAGGAGGCCAGCTGAGAGGTGCAGGTGGAGAAACAGGCCAGAAAGGGGCCACCTTGCCCAGGGTCACACAGCGAGTCAGGGCAGAGCCAGGACTGACATTCAGAGGCAGTCAGGTTTCTGTGGTTGTAAGCAACAGAAATTGGGCTCTGTTTGCCTTGAGCAGTAAAAGGTTTCATCCCCAGACTGAGGGCAAGTTCAGAGTGGAAGTAAACACAGGAGAGGCAGACAGGCCCCAGCAAAGATGCAACCAAGGGGGCATGTTGGAGAGGAGCGACACCCGCCCCTCGGGCTGGCCATCAGGACGAGGAGTGAGAGTCCCGTCCTCAGGGAAGGGGGACTGCTGACCCAGCCGGGGCTATAGGCCCATCCCTTGGCACAGAGGGACGGGCATCTGGACTGGCAGCCCACTCCCCAGGCTGCACACATGGGGGAATTCCCTGTGATGCAAATGGGGGACTTTTGCCAGAAAGAGGGGGGCCAGGGGTGTTGGACGGCCAAGACAGCAGATGTCCACTCTGGCCTCTGGCTCCAGGGTTGTGCAATCGAAACAAAACAACCACAGGGTTGGTTTCCTGCAACCCAGAGCTGCAGGCTAACCAGAGAATCCCGCCCAGAGCCAGGCCTGAAGGCCCGGAAAACAGAGGAGCTCAGCAGACTGGTGTTCTGGACTCCTGATGGCTCCTCTAAATGACCGGCAGCTCTCTGAGGGTGGCTCCACACCAAACTGGGCTCCTAGAGGGCTTGCCCAGGCTGGTTAAGGGAGATTTCACAAGCGAGGGACATACGGCTGGAGGAAGAGCTGGGCTGAGCGCTGGGGGTCCAGGCGAATTCATGGCAGGAGGGAGCCCTGCCGATCTCACCCTGCCTCTGGTGGGGGCTGTCTGAGAGTTGATGCTTGAGCAGGAAGGAGCTGGAAACCACTGACAGAGGAAGAGTGAAGGGATGCTTGGTGCCTGCCTGGTAAAGCTGCCATTCCCAACTCTTCCATCAAACACTAATCTTAGTGTCACTCCGAAGGTGCCCCGTGGAGGTGATTCCAGTCCATCCTCGGCTGACTTAAAGTGAGACAGATTGCGCTAGACACTGTAGGTGAGCCTGATTCCATCCCTTGGAAGACCTTAAGAGCAGAGCTGAGGCTTCCCTGATGGGGCAGAAATTCCACCCATAGACAGCACCATCAGCCCTGGCCCCTCGGTCCAGCCTGCTCTTCAGATTCCAGGCTTGTCTAGCCAGCTCCACAGCCGCATAGCCGATTCCTCGCGGTAAATCTCTTCACGTAGGTCTGCTGGTTCTGGTTCTCTGGTTGGAGCCTGAGTGAGGCAGATGGGGAAGGGAGGCTGCAGGGGTGCGCTTGCTAGGAGGCTCCCAGTTCTCTCGGAAAGAGTGCCCACATCCTTACAGAGGAGTGCTAACTGGGTTGGGCCCCTTCACGAGGCCGGAGAGCAAGGACAGGAGTGCCTGGAGGGGCTCACAGCCCCCGGGGCGTCAGTGTTCAGAAAGGTGGCTCAGAGCCCTGGGGCTGGGGCCTGATACCTGCCGCCGCCGTTTGCACCCTGCCCCACCTGCCACCCCCTGTGTAGCAGACACATCACTGAGCTGTGTTTTCCTGGACTTTCAGAAACATGGGGGCACGGATAGACTCTTGGACAAACCAGGAGACTGAGGCTTGGACTCGTTCACCCATCTGGGGAGTTCAGATGGCCTTGCACCCTCCCCTCTCTCAGTGCAGCCCCTCCCAGCCCACTCCATGGGTGCCACGGGCATGGACAGAGGCTGAGGTGCCCAGGGGATGGGCAGCACTCTCGCAGTGATGCCAGGGTGTCTGAGCTGTTCTGGCATTGTATAGGGGCTTCCAGATCCCCACAGGCAGAAACCAGCCCTGGCTGGCTGATGGTGCTCAGGGAAGGGCAGGGCCCTGGTGGGGAAGAGGCTGCCAAACCAGGGGTCACTGGAAACCTCAGGCCCCCTAAAGGTGTTCCCCAGCCTGTTAGTAGGAGGCCACATACAGAGGCTTGCAAAGCCCCTAGCCTGCCTTCTAGGGGCCTCAGCCATCAGCAGAGCGAAGTGATAGGGGTAGCTCTCTGCTTAGCACCCTTCTTCCCCTGCAACAAGCAGACTGGAGGCACGGCAGAGGATGCAGGAAAGGGGCGACTCCCTGACACAAGCTGCAGGCCTGCACCAACAAGCAGCTGGGCCGCAGGTGTCCCCAGCGCACGTGCGGGCGGGGCTTCCACTTATTTATCCAAAAACTTGAATGTAGAGCCCACCCTGCCAGGCTCAGCTCCAAGCACTGTTGGTTGTTCCCTCCTTTCATCCCGACCACCACCCTGAGAGGTGGAGGGGCTGGTGGCAGCTTCATCATCCCCATTTTACAGAGGGGGAGACTGGGGCGTCTCTTACCCAAGCCTCCACAGCCGGCAAGTGTCAGGCAAGCTCTGCTGCCCCGATGTTCAGCTCTGTCTCTTTGATCCCAGGGTCTGGCCCATCTCTCTTTCTTTACAGGCCTCCAAGGGACCTCCCAGAGGAGGCCCCCTTGGGGCATCACCTAGCCACCGCCCCCCCCACCCCATGTCAAGAAGATTCTGTCTTCTATTGTTGCGCGCACCACAGCCCTGGTCCTTTTCTCAATTTCTGCTTCTCTCTCATCATGCTATTTGTTTGGTCTTTGGGTCTCTCACCCCCCATTATCACAGCAATAAACACTCACAATGGAAAGTTTGGAAAACAGAGACCTCACACTGTGATGTAATTGATCTGTTCCCACACCCACCGGTTCCCCCCCAGACTTGTGGCTTCTGGAGGGGTGAGTTGGGGCCCAGCCCAGAGCAGGGGCGGGGAGGGTCCCTGCCTCCCACCACAGCCTTGCAAATCTTGGATTGGTTTGTTAACGCAGCACCCGGTGACATCCACCAGAGCCGTTGTTTGGGGCGCCAGGCCAGGTGCTTGCCTCCCCTTGTCCTCCCAGCCTTCCGAGATGAGCTGCTGTAGGCAGCCCCACTTCTTAGACGAAGACACTGAGGCTCAGGAGCACAGTTTGTCCAAGATCTTACATCATCTGGTCTCAGCGCTGGTGGCTGTCAGCAGCCTCGCCTCCCCTGGAGAGGCATTTCCAGGGCTTAAGTGACTTATTGCCTGCTTGGTGCAGACACGTTCTGCCTAAGACCTCACGATGCTAAGACAGAAACAAGAGGCTGCACGGAAAAGCATCCACACACTCTATAAAACAACGACTGGGACTTCCCTGGCGGTCCAGTGGTTAAAATTCCATACTTCCACTGCAGGGGATGTGGATTTGATCCCTGATCGGGAAACTAAGATTCCATGTGTGGTGCACAGCCACATACACAAAAAATTTTTTAAGATGATGGGCGAATGTCACCCTGAGACTATGCACCCAGCAGACTCTGAGGCTAACTAGTATTTTACCTTAACTGGGATCCCAGAGATTCCCATAAACCCAGTTTGCTGGAAGCAAAGGAAATGGGAATTAACTGAGTCTGGGTGGTTTCCATGGAGCCCGGATTGTACAAAACAACATTGAGCTTCTGCCAGGGGTATAGGGACCACAGGTTGGGCAGGAAGATCTCCTAAGAAGGAGCCTGAGAGATTGTTCCACCACCAACCACCAGCAGTAGCAAAATGTCTGGGTCCCTGGACCATCCTAGCAGATAACACGGGGGCTGTTGGGCACTGGCCATACTTCCTGAGCACTCTCCTGGCCGGGAAAACATGGTTTTTCATTGATATATTGGCTCTAGCTCTCCCTACGCCAGGCTGCAGCAGCTCTGCCCAGTACTCTGTTCCCCAAGACCTGTCTAGGGCCAGGGGATGCCAAGGAGATAGAATTTCACTCTCAGGCAAGGAATTCCTCAGGGTCTCCAGTGCAATCATTTGTTCATTTAGTTCATGTATTCACCACAAAGTCTTTAATTTTTAGATCCTTTCTCAACAGTAGCTGAGGGGTTGGGAGCAGTCATTCCCTGCTCCCCAAATCCCCCAAGCCATCACTGACCCTCCATACCCCACAATTCATTGAGGCTGCATGCCTACAACAACACCTTCTCTGGGCATCAGATTCAATTAGACCATATCTTTAGAGATAACAGCAAGAGCTGGCACAGAGCTCTTCCCGTGGGCTCAGTGTATCGTATATTAGCCCATTTACAATGGCTCAAGATGTCAGTGCTAACACTGTATTCATTGTCATAAAATAGTGTGTTCGTTTATTAGTGCTCTCAACAAATTCTTATTTGGGCTTGGACTCCACCCTCCACCCTAGCCTGTGCAGGGCCCTGGGGAAACCCAAAGTGAGTAAAGCAGAAATTGCTCCTGAGGAGCTGGGGGTACGTGGCCAACTTCCAAGATGGCGCCTCCAGGTATTCGCATCCTTAAGTCATAACCAACAGAGCGGACATGACGGTGTGTGATGATATGTGACTTCCCAGGCTGAGTCACAGGGGGCGCTGTGGCTTCCGCCTTGCTCCCATGAATCTAAAGGAAGCTAGCTGCCATGCTGTGAGGACATTCAAGCAGCCTTGAATGGAGAGGCCAGGAGCAGCGCAGGCTTGTAGGAGAGCCGCGGGGGACGCAGTTTCTTTAGCCTCCAGCAGTCCCCGAGGACACCTGACTTCAGCCTCCTTGGTGACTCTGAGCCAGAAATACCCAGCTAAGCCTTCAGCCAAACTTCTGACCCATGGAAATAATGAGATAATAAGTGTTTATTGTTGTTTTAAGCTATTGTGTGTTTGGGAGGGGTGTGTTTGCTATACACTAACAGACTACTAAGTGTGTGTGTGTGTGTGCGTCTGACACACACAAGTGACAAACTTGTAAACTGATGAATCAAGTGCAAACAGGGATGTAAGGGACTGTCTGGGGAAGGATGGGTCCCCCGGAGCTCAGTGAACTATTCCTAAACCTGACAGCCTCAGAGTATAGCAGAGATGCACAGGAAATAATGGTTCATAAACTGTTCTGTTCATTCAAAAGACAGAACTATGAGGGACTTCCCTGGTGGTTCAGTGGCTAAGACTCTGCGTTCTCAATGCAAGGGGCCCAGGTTCAATCCCTGGTCAGGGAACATGCCACATGCCGCAACTAAGTGTTCATATACCACAACTGAAAGATCCCACGTGCCGCCACTAAAGATCAAAGTTTCCATATGCCACAACTAAGACACAGAGCAGCTAAATAAATAAAACGAAACGCAACTGCGAGTGGATATAGGCATATATATGACTGATTCACTTTGCTGTACACCTGAAACTAACACTGTAAATCAATTATACTCTGATAAACATTTTTTAAAAAGATACAACTGTGCACTTGCTGTGGGCTCCACAGTAGTAGGAACAGGGGCTAGGTGTGAAAAAAGCAGACCCAATGCCATCTGTGGTAAAGCTTTCATTCCAGTGGGGATGCTAGATAAAGTGCTAGATAAAGTCGCAAATAAACACACAATTCCAGACGAGAAGAGATGGGGACAATCTCACTTAAGGCTGTATAAACTGAGGCCAAAGGGATCTGAGAATTTAACCAAGTGCTGCAGGGAGACACAGGATGAGAGAGCATTCCAGCCAGAGGGTACAGCGTGTGCAAAGGCCTGGAGGTGGCGAGAAGCCTGGTGAGTGGGAAGGAAAAACTGAAGGCCAGTGTTGTGAGAAGAAAGTGAGCTCAGGGGAGAGGGATGTGAGGTGTGGCTGCAAGGGTTAGGCACAGGCTTTGTGGGTCAGGCTAAGGCTTTCCATTCTGTGCTGAGCAGAATGGAGAACTGCTGATGGTTGGAGCAGAAGAATAGAGGTGTGTCTCTGCTACCAGTAATAGAACACCAAGCTAGCTCTGAGTGGATTGAACCATAAAGGGTATTCAAGAAGAATTACTGAGATAAGAAGTTCTAAGGTCAGTCCAGTAGCTTGAGTCAAGATCAAAATTCATAATCACATCTGCAAAATTCCTTTTGCCACATAAGGTAACATGGGAAAGAGTGCCTTTCACCTTTTGACTCTGTTGTCCTTGAGTTTCTTTTTTTAACCTCAAATTTGTCACCTCATAGTTGCAAAACGGTTGCCACAGCTCCAGGCACCACACCCTCACACACCAGCATCCAGAAAGCTCTCTCTATACTTGTGAAGTGGAGGGAGGGACTTTTTCCAGAAGCTCCCAGCAGACTTCCCTTTCTATCTCATTGACCAGAATTGGGTCACATGCTCACCTCTGTCTAATTATTAGAAAGGGGGAACAAGATTGGCATGAATAATGAACTAATCATGATTGATCCCCTGGGGCTGGCCTCGGTGTTCTCCAAACAAGAGTGGGATTTGGTGAACAAGGAGAATTTACATGATTATGTAATCTTGATGTAATTTTCAAACGAGATGTACCCCACCTCTTCCTAAATTTTACATGTGTTTGTCTAGCACAGGCTGTGTCCAGTGCTGAGGGAGAGCAAGCCCCAGCAAGAAGGAGCCTGCATGAGGTCAGAGGTCATAAGCAGCCTGAGGAAGCGAATGATTCCACATCGACATCCGAGCAGATTCAGACCCTTCATCATCCATCTGGCCTCTCCAAACACTGGCTCCAATCTCTGGTTCCTGTTCAAGCCAGGAGCTCAGGGGTCTAGCCACCCTCCCTCAGCAGGGTGGGAGTCAGGTTGATGCTATTACTGTCAGGTATGAGAAGAGAGAGGCTTCCCAGGTGGTGTCAGTGGTAAAGAACCCGCCTACACATGCAAGAGATTTAAGAGATTCAGGTTCAATCCCTAGATCGGAAAGATCCCCTGGAGGAGGGCATGGCAACTCACTCTAGTATTCTTGCCTGGAGAATCCCATGGACGGAGGAGCCTTGGCGGGCCACAGTCCATAGGGTCGCAAAGAGTTGGACGCAACTACAGAGACATAGCACGCACGCATGAGAAGACATCCAGGCCTTTGCCAGATCACATCTCTTGTCAATAAAGGTCACATACTAACAAGGTCATTATTCTGCCTTCCGCTCTGTGTCCTTCCACCAGAATGTAAGTCCCTGAGTCCAAAGGTACTTCCCTGATTTGCCCACGTGTAGGTCCCAAGAATCTTCAGGACCTAGCACACAGCAGGAGCTGAACGAATATTCGGTGATTTATGAACATGGGAATGAAAATGCCCCAGATTTCACAGAGAAATCTTTACAGGACTGTGTCTGGAACGAAGGCACCCCATTCCCAGGTGAATTCTGATTGCAAGGAGCAGGGCAGTGGTCCCCAGGGGCAGGTCGGTTGAGGCACAACATTAGTCCTTGGCACAGTGGAGGGTGGCCCATTGGAGGACGTGAGAATCAAGCAAGTTGTGCCAGTGATGGAGAGAGAGCAGACATGAGCTGCCTTCCAGATACAGAGAGGCAAAGTCATGCTGTGGCAGCAGTGCCAAGGGGCACCTCCCATCTCTCGAATGTGGGAGAACTTTGGCTGCGACTGTGAGCAAGTACAGTAGGGGCAGCAAAGAGTTCTGCCCTCACCACGCTTGGGGGTGGCCAAGCGAAGATGCAGCGAACTGTGGGTCTTTCATAGATCCAAGAGTCATGAACAGCGGCTGTCATTCCACTGTAACACCTGCTGTTTGCTCAGTATTATTCTGAATCGATGTTTGTTTACAGCTCAAAGTTTTTTAAGGTAAAATGTGCATAGAGTGAAATGCCAAAATCTCACGCGTACAATTCTATGAGCTTGGACAAATGCATGCACCCATGTAACCCACACACTTATAAAGATACAGAACCTTTTCACCAACCCCCAAAATATCTTTGTGACTTCCAAGATGATCCTCACCCTGGAAAAAAAACAATATTCTGACTTTGTTCATCATTGAATAGTTTTGCCCGTTCTAGAACGTCATATAAATGGCATCATGCAGTTTGTGCTCTTTTGCGTCTGTTGTTTTCGTTCAACGTAGTGTCTGTGTGATTCATCTGTGCTGTGTATGCTGATAGATCATTCCCATGTTATTAATAACTAGGATGCCATGGTATTAGATACACCACAGTTTGTATATCCACTCTCCTGGTAATGGATATTTGGGTTGTTCCCCGTTACAGGTGTATTCTAAATAAAAGCTGCTATAAACAGTCACGTACACGTCTTTTTTGTGAACATGTGCACTTATCCCTATCAGGAAAAAACCTACTAGTGGAGAATTCCTGGGTTAGAGGGTAAGCGTGTCTTTTACTTTACAAGCCACTGGTGAAACATTTTCCAAAATACTTGTGACATTCTTTGTTCCCATCAGCAATTTAGGAGCATTCTGGTTGTTCCACATTCATACCAACATTTGGTGTCGTCAATCTTCTAAAATTTTAATCATAAAAATATCTTAATCATGAGACACTGTCGTGGTATCTCATGGACTGTAATTAGCATTTCCCAGATAACTAGTGATGTTGAGCACTCATTGCCCATTCATATGCATTCTTCATTTTTGTGTTTGGTTTCTTTTTTGACCATGCTTTACAGCTTGCAGGATCTCAGTCACCCTACCAGGGACTGAGCTCTGCACCCCCTGCGGTGGAAGTGCAGAGCCCTAACGACTGGACCACCAGGGAATTCCCATATGCATTTGTTTCTAAAGAGTCTGTTCAGATCTTTTGACTGTTTTGAACTGAGCGCATGCCCCTTGATCATTCAGTTGTAGGATTTTCTGTCTAATCTGGACACCAGTTCTTTACCAGTTATTTGTTTTGCTGTATTTTCTCCACCTTTGTGGTTTCCCTTTTCATTTTCTTCACAGTAAGCAGAAGTTTTCTACTTTGATGAAGTCAGTCTGTTGAGCTTCCTTCTGGTCATTGCTTCCTGTGTCACATCTGAGGAATTTCGTCCGGTTCATAGGTCATGACGATTTTTCTTAATGTTTTCTTTGAGAAGCTTTATGGTTTGGGCTTTTCCATTTAGATCTATGATCCATGTTGAATGTCACATATGATGTGAAGTAAAGATAAAGTTTCATTCATCTCAATATGGACTCCCAGCTGTTCCAGTACCATTTGTTCAAAAGACTTCTTTTCCCCGTTGAAATGCGTTTGCCCCTTTGTGAAAAATCAACATGCTGATTAAGCATGGATCTACCTCTGATGCTCCTGTCAGCTACATTAATCTGTTATGCCTTGATTCCTTAGTCCTGAAATCAGTTTGGGTAGGTTCTCCAACTTCCAGCAACACAACAATTATTTTGGCTGTGATAGGGCATTTGCATTTTCATATAAGTCTTAGAATCAGCTTGACAATTTACATATTTCCACAAGGCTGCTGAGAATATAATTGAGATTGTGCTGAACCTATTGGTCACTGGGGGGAACTGGCCACTTTGACAACAGCGAGTCTTCCAATTCATGAACATACTATTTTTTTCCATTTATCTTAAGACTTGAAAAATTTTGTTCTTTTGTTAAATTCATCACTAAGTATTTTATGTCTTTGTGTCATTACAAGTGGAATTTAAAACTTTTTCATTTCTACCACTGTACACCTACTAAAATAGCCAAAATCCAGCACACTGACAGCACCAGATGCTGCCAAGGATGTGAAGCCACAAGAATTCTCATTCATGGCTGGCAGGAATGTAAAACGGAACAACCACACTGGAAGACAGTTTGGCAGTTTTTACAAAATTAAACATAATATTAGCATACGATCCACCCATCAAGTTCCTTGGTATTTATTCAAAGGAGTTAAAAACTTATGTCCACACAAAACCTGCACACAGGTGTTTCTAGCAGCTTTATTCATAATTGCCAAACCTTGGAAGCAACCACGATGTCTTTCATCAGGTGAATGGATAGATAAATGGTGCTAATCCAGGCAACGGAATATATTCAATGATCAAACAAAATGAGCTGTCAAGCCAGGAAAAGACATGGAGGAAACTTAAACACGTATTACTAAGTGAAAGAAGTCAATCTGAAAAGGTTGCATCCCTTATGATGCACACAATTTTGAAAAAGGGAAAACAATGGAGATAGTAAAAAGATTAGCGGTTGCCAGGGATTAGGGGGAGGGAGAGCCTAGACAAAACACATTTTGGGCAGTGAAAATACTCAATATGGTGAATACTCTCTATGTGGCTAATGGGAAATATGTGTCATTTTACATATTAGCCAAACCCATAGAATACACAACACCAAGAGTCAGCCCTAGTGTAAGCCATGAACTTTGGGTTATACTGGTGAGTCAATTTTGGTTCATCAGTTGTAATAAATGTACCACTGTGGTAAAGCATGTTGATAATGGGGGAGGCTATGCAAATATATCATATCTGTTTTTTCACTGATGTTGAAGCTAAAGCTCCAATACTTTGGCCACCTGATGGGAAGAACTGACTCATTGGAAAAGACCCTGATGCTGGGAAAGATTGAAGGCAGGAGGAGAAGGAGATGACAGAGGATAAGATGGTTGGATGGAATCACTGAGTCGATGCATATGAGTTTGAGCAAGCTCCAGGAGTTGTGATGGACAGGGAAGCCTGGCATGCTGCAGTCCATGGGGTCAAAAATGTCAGACATGACTGAGTGACTGAACTGAACTGATGCAAATGTGAAGGTAAGGGTTAGGAGAAATCTCAACAAATTTATTTATTTTTATTTTATTTATTTACTTTTTGGCTGTGTCTCAGGGCTTGTGGAATCTTAGTTTCCCAATCAGGGATTGAACCCTGGGCTACGGCAGTGAAAGCATCAAGTCCTAACCAGGGGACCACCAGAGAATTCTCAAATCTCAACAAACTGAAAAGAAGTGAAATCAGAGTGTGTTCTCTGATCGTGAGAGAACTGAAGCAGAAATTAATATCCGAAATACAACAGGAAAATCTCCAAACATTGGAAACAACACACTTCTAAAAATTACCCATAGGTCAAAGAAGAAGTCTCAAAGGAAATTTTAAAAACACATAGAACTGAATGAAAACAAAAACACAGAATATAAAAATTTGTGGAATGCAGCTAAAGTGGTGTGGTGAGGGAATTTATAGCACTAAATACTTACATTCAGTTCAGTTCAGTCGCTCAGTCGTGTCCGACTCTTTGCGACCCCATGGACTGAAGTACGCCAGGCCTCTCTGTCCATCACCAACTCCCAGAATTTACTCAAACTCATGTCCATCCAATCGGCGATGCCATCCAGCCATCTCATCCTCTGTCGTCCCTTTCTCCTCCCACCTTCAATCTTTCCCAGCATCAGGGTCTTTTCCAACCAGTCGGCTCCTCCCATAAGGTGGCCAAAGTATTGGAACTTCAGCTTCAGCATCAGTCTTTCCAATGACTATTCAGTGTTAATTTCCTTTAGGATTGACCGGTTTGATTTTCTTGCTGTCCAAGGGACCCTCAAGAGTTTTCTCCAATGCCACAGTTCAAAAGCATCAGTTCTTCGGCATTCAGCCTTCTTTATGGTCCAACGCTCACATTTGTACAAAACTACTGGTAAAACCATAGCTTTGACTATATGGACATTTGTTGGCAAAGTGATGTCACTGCTTTTTAATACACTGTCTAGATTTGGCATAGTTTTTCTTCCAAGGAGCAAGCTTCTTTTGGTTTTGTGACTATAGTCACCACCTGCAGTGATTTTGGAGCCCCCCAAAACTAAACTCTGTCACTGTTTCCATTGTTTGCCCATCTATTCGCCATGAAGTGATGGGACCAGATGCCGTGATCTTAGTTTTCTGAATGTTGAGCTTTAAGCCAACTTTGTCACTCTCCTCTTTCACTTTCATCAAGAGGCTCTTTAGTTCTTCTTTGCTTTCTGCCATAAGGGTAGTGTCATTTGCATATCTGAGGTTATTGATATTTCTCCTGGCAATCTTGATTCCAGCTTGTGCTTCATCCAGCCCGGCATTTTGCATGATATACTCTGCATAGAAGTTAAATAAGCAGGGTGACAGTATACAGCCTTGACGTACTCCTTTCCCAATTTGGAACCAGTCTGTAGTTGCATGTCCAGTTCTAACTGTTGCTTCTTGACCTGCATACAGATTTCTCAAGAGGCAGGTTAGGTGGTCTGGTATTCCCATCTCTTTAAGAATTTTCCACAGTTTATTGTGATCCACACAGTCAAAGGCTTTGGCATAGTCAATAAAGCAGAAAGAGATGTTTTTCTGGAACTCTCTTGCTTTTTCCATGATCCAGCGGATGTTGGCAATTTGATCTCTGGTTCCTCTGCCTTTTCTAAATCCAGCTTGAACATCTGGAAGTCCATGGTTCATGTACTGTTGAAGCCTGGCTTGGAGAATTTTGAGCATTGCTTTGCTAGCATGTGAGATGAGTGCAACTGGGCAGTAGTTTGTTCATTCTTTGGCATTGCCTTTCTTTGGGATTGGAATGAAACTTGACCTTTTCCAGTCCTGTGGCCACTGCTGAGTTTTCCAAATTTGCTGGCATATTGAGTGCAGCACCTTCACAGCATCATCTTTCAGGCTTTGAAATAGCTCAACTGGAATTTCATCACTTCCACTAGCTTTGTTCATAGTGATGCTTCCTAAGGCCCACTTGACTTTGCATTTCAGGATGTCTGGCTCTAGTCCAGTGATCATACCATCATGGCTATCTGGGTCATGAAGCTCTTTTTGTATAAGTTCGTCTGTGTATTCTTGTCACCTCGTCTTCATATCTTCTGCTTCTGTTAGGTCCATACCATTTCTGTCCTTTATTGTGCCCATCTTTGCATGAAATGTGCCCTTGGTATCTCTAACTTTCTTGACGGGATCTCTAGTATTTCCTATTCTATTGTTTTCCTCTATTTCTTTGCATTGATCACTGAGGAAGGTTTTCTTATCTCTCCTTACTATTTTTTGGAACTCTACATTCAAATGGGTATATCTTTTCTCCTTTGCCTTTAGCTTCTCTTCTTTTCTCAGCTATTTGTAAGGCCTCCTCAGACAACTATTTTGCCTTTTTGCATTTCTTTTTCTTGGGGATGGTCTTGATCACTGCCTCCTGTACAATGTCACAAACCTCCGTCCATAGTTCTTCAGGCACTCTGTCTATCAGTTCTAATCCCTTGAATCTGTTTGTGACTTCCACCATATAATCATAAGATATTTGATTTAGGTCATACCTGAATGATCTAGTGGTTTTCCCTATTTTCTTAAATTTAAGTCTGAATTTTACAATAAGGAGCTCATGATCTGAGCCACAGTCAGCTTCCAGCCTTGTTTTTGCTGACTGTATAGAGCTTCTCCATCTTTGGCTGCAAAGAATATAATCAATCTGATTTCTGTTTTGACCATCTGGTGATGTCCATGTGTAGAGTCTTCTCTTCTGTTGTTGAAAAAGGGTGTTTGCTATGACCAGTGTGTTGTCTTGGCGAAACTCTGTTAACCTTTGCCCTGCTTCATTTTGCACTCCAAGGCCAAATTTGCCTGTTACTCCAACAAAACAGTAAGTACTGTTACTCTGATAAAACGTGGTCCAGTGGAGAAGGAAATGGCAAACCATTTCAGTATTCTTGCCTTGAGAACCCCATGAACAGGATGAAAAGGCAAAAAGATAGGACACTGAAAGATGAACTCCCCAGGCCAGTAGGTGCCCAATATGCTACTGGAGATCAGTGGAGAAATAGCTCCAAAAAGAATGAAGAGATGGAGCCAAAGCAAAAACAACACCCAGTTGTGGATATGACTGGTGATGGAAGTCTGAGGCTGTAAAAAACAATATTGCATAGGAACCTGAAATGTTAGATCCACGAATCAAGATAAACTGGAAGTGGTTAAACAGGAGATCGGAAGAATGAACATCAACATTTTAGGAACAGTGAACTAAAATGGACTGGAATGGGTGAATTTAACTCAATGATCATTTATCTATTACTGTGGGCAAGAATCCCTGAGAAGAAATGGAGTAGCCCTCATAGTCAACAATAGAGTCCGAAATGCAGTACTTGGATGTGATCTGAAAAATGACAGAATGATCTCTGTTCGTTTCTAAAGCAAACCATTCAATATCACGGTGATCCTAGTCTATGCCTCAACCAGTAATGCTGAAGAAGCTGAAGTTAAATGGTTCTATGAAGACCTAGAAAACCTTCTAGAACTAACACCAAAAAAAGATGTCTTTTTCTTTATAGGGGACTGAAATGCAAAAGCAGGAAGTCAAGAGATACCTGGAGTAACAGGCAAATTTGATCTTGAAAATGCTTACATTAGAAAGAGAGAAAGTCTCAGGTCATTCATCTAATCTCTCACCTTAAGAAAGTAGACTTTAGAAAGTTTCATGTGAATGAAATGTCCCACTTACAAAGTACAAACTTTAAATGCAATATTGTATTGGGGAAAAAAATTAAAGATGAAACTAGGGGGGAAAGAGCAAAATAAACCCAAAGCAAACAGAAGGAAGGAAATAATAATTACAAACACAAAAACTCAGTAAATTAAAATCATAAAAATAGAGAAAATCATAGAAACAAAAAGCTGAGTCTAATGATGAATAAAATTAGGAAGTCTCTGGCAAGAATAACAAAGGGAAAAAAAGAAGACATATCACCAATATCAGAAATGGAACAAGGGGTACTCTACAGACTATAAAGACATCAAAAGGATAGAAATGGAAAGTTGCGAATGGCTCTACAAATGTAAATCTGACAGAGAGATGAAATGGACCAATCCCTTGGAAAGCACAGAGTATCACAATTTACCCAATATGAAATAAATCATTTGAATAACACTATAAGTATTAAATAAATTGAAATAAGAAAAGAAGGAAACATCTCCAATTCCTTTTATGAGGGCAGTATTACCCTGATACCAAAACCATACAGGACAAAAAAGAAAAGGACAGATTATCATACACACAGATCAACATTCCTAATTCATGCAGATATAAATATCCTTAACAAAATACTAGAATTTGGCAATATATTAAAAAGATTTATACATTGTGACCAAGTGGGACTTATTTTAGGAGTGTAAGACTGGTTCAATATTTGAAATAGATCCATGTAATCCACTGTAAACAGGCTTAAGAAGAAAAATCACATGATGATACTAAAGAACGGGCTTTCCTTGTGGCTCAGCTGGTAAAGGATCTGCCTGCAATGTGGGAGACGTGGGTTTGATCCTTGGGTTGGGAAGATCCCCTGGAGAACGGAAAGGCTACCCACTCCAGTATTCTGGCCTGGAGAATTCCATGGACTGTATAGTCCATGGGATTCCAAAGAGTCAGATACGACTGAGCGACTTTCACTTTCATACTTATGAATACAGAAAAAAAAAGGACAAAATTCAACTCCCAGGCAAAAAATTCGCTAAGGAAGCTAGGAGTAGACAGGAATTTCCTCCACTTGATAGAGAACATCTACAAAAAAAAAAAAATCCTACAACTAACATTGTCTAAGAGTGAAAACTTGAGTTTTCACCTCCTAATAATGTGAAAAAGGATGTGTACTCTCAACAATCTCTGTTTAGTGCTGAAAGTTCTATCCAAAGCAATAAGGGAAGAAAAGGAAACTAAAGGCATACAGACCAGATATAAATTAAAGTGTCATATTTGCAGATAAGAATATTAATGTAGAAAAAAAAAAAAAACTACAAAAAATCTCCCAGAACTAATAACAGAGTTCATTCTGATCGCAGGATACAAGATCAGCACACACAAATCAATTGTGTATCTATATATTCGCAATGAACACATGGAAACCAAAATTAAAGGTATAACACCATTATGACAACTCTAAAAAAAGAAATATTTAGGTATAAACAATAAACATATACAGGCCTTACATGTTAAAAACTATAAAACATTGATGAAAAGAATTTTTTTCTTAGAGCTAAATAAATGGAGAGAGAATTCATGTTCACGGACTGGAAGATTCAACGCGTTAAAAATATCAATTCTCCCAGAATTGACATGTTAAGTTTAATGTAATTCCTGTCAATATTCAATAAAGATTTTTAAAGAGAGGGATGATATTATACAATTTACATTGAAAAATCAAAGGAATTAGAAAACCTAAAACAGTTTTGAAAAAGAGTAATAAAGTGAGAGGAATCACTCTACCCAATTAAAAACTATTACATAACTACAATAATCAAGAGTGTGCGATGCTGGTGGAGGGACAGACACATAGATCAATGGACAGGGACAGAGAACCAGAAAAAGACACACGCAAGTATATACATGTGATTTTTTTTTTTTTATTAACATACAGAATGATTCAATGGAGAAAGGAAGGATAGCCTTTTCAACAAATGGTGCTGGAACAACTGGACATCTGTTCAGTTCAGTTCAGTCGCTCACTCGTGTCCGACTCTTTGTGACCCCATGAATTGCAGCACACCAGGCCTCCCTGTCCATCTCCAACTCCCAGAGTTCACTCAGACTCACATCCATCGAGTCCGTGATGCCACCCAGCCATCTTATCCTCTGTCGTCCCCTTCTCCTCCTGCTCCCAATCCCTCCCAGCATCAGAGTCTTTTCCAATGAGTCGACTCTTCGCATCAGGTGGCCAAAGTACTGGAGTTTCAGCTTTAGCATCATTCCTTCCAAAGAAATCCCAGGGCTGATCTCCTTCAGAATGGACTGGGTGGATCTCCTTGCAGTCCAGGGGACTCTCAAGAGTCTTCTCCAACACCACAGTTCAAAAGCATCAATTCTTCGGCGCTCAGCCTTCTTCACAGTCCAACTCTCACATCCATACATGACCACTAGAAAAACCATAGCCTTGACTAGGCGGACCTTAGTCGGCAAAGTAATGTCTCTGCTTTTGAATATGCTATCTAGGTTGGTCATAACCTTTCTTCCAAGGAGTAAGCGTCTTTTAATTTCATGGGTGCAGTCACCATCTGCAGTGATTTTGGAGCCCAAAAAAATAAAGTCTGACACTGTTTCCACTGTTTCCCCATCTATTTCCCATGAAGTGATGCAGCTGGATGCCATGATCTTCATTTTCTGAATGTTGAGCTTTAAGCCAACTTTTTCACTCTCCTCTTTCACTTTCACCAAGAGGCTTTTGAGTTCCTCTTCACTTTCTGCCATAAGGGTGGTGTCATCTGCATATCTGAGGTTATTGATATTTCTCCTGGCAATCTTGATTCCAGCTTGTGCTTCTTCCAGCCCAGCATTTCTCATGATGTACTGTGCATATAAGTTAAATAAGCAGGGTGACAATATACAGCCTTCACGTACCCATTTCCTATTTGGAACCAGTCTGTTGTTCCATGTCCAGTTCTAACTGTTGCTTCCTGACCTGCATACAGATTTCTCAAGAGGCAGGTCAGGTGGTCTGGTATTCCCATCTCTCTCAGAATTTTCCACAGTTTATTGTGATCCACACAGTCAAAGGCTTTGGCATAGTAGACCCTTCAAAAATAATTGAACCACAAACTAAGCCTTACTTATATAAAAATAACTCAGGATGGATCACAAACTTCAATGTAAAACTATAAAATGTTTATTAAAAGCTCTTCTGGGGCTAGTATCTGGGTCTAGGAAAAGAGTTCTTAGACATAACACAAAAAACACAGAAAAAAATTGACAAACTGGACTTCATCAAACTTTAAAAGTTTTGCTTTGCCAAAGACTGTATTAAGAGGATGAAAAGACAAACCACAAACTAGGAGAGAAGATTTGCAAATCACCTAACATTTAACATCACAAATAATCCAACAAAAAGCATATATCTAGATTATAAAGAATTCTCAAAACTCAATAGCAAAAAATCCCACAAAGAATCCAATTAGAAAATGAACTCAGTAGCAAACCCCCCCACAAACAATCCAATCAGAAAATAGACAGAATATATGAAGAGATATTTCACTGACAGTATACGGATGGCAAATAGGCATGTAAAAAAGATGTCCCACATCATTAGCCATTAAGGAAATGCAAGTTTTGTCCACAATGAGATGGCACTACAGACCTATTAAAACACCTAAAATAATAAAATACAAAAAAAAAGATCAAATGCTGGTGAAGATACAGAGAAACTGTGTCATTCATGCATTCTTGTTGTGGAAAATGGTCAGGCCACTCTGCAATATGGTTTGATAGCTTTTCGAAACACTAAACGCAGAGTTACCTTATGGCCCAGCAATCAAGCTTCCGAACATTTATCCCAGAGAAATGAAAGCTTATAGCCACACTAAAGCCTGCACATGAGTGTTCATAGCACCTTTATTTGTAGTAGCCAAAAACTTGAAATAACCCACATGCCCTTCAGTGAAGTGAAGTCGCTCAGTTGTGTCCGACTATTTGCGACCCCATGGACTGTTGCCCATCATGCTCCTCTGTCCATGAGATTTTCCAGGCAAGAGTACCGGAGTGGGTTGCCATTTCCTTCTCCAATGCCCTTCAGTAGATGAGCAGTTTTAAACAAACCGTGGAATAGTACTCAGCAACAAAAAAGGAATGAACTATTTTATACACACAACAGCATGGATGGATCTCAAGGGCATCACACTGACTGAAAAAGTCATTCTGAAAAGATGACGTGGTGTATAATTTCATACACAATATTCCCTAAATGAGAAAATGATAGAGCTGGGGAAGAGATGAGTGGTTTGCTAGGATTAGGGGTGTAGGTGGCAGAGGTTGGGTGTGACTATAAAGGGGCCATTTGAGGATGATCTTTGGTTGATGGAATAGTCTGCATCTTGGTGGCTGTGGTAGTTACAAGAATCCATTCATGTGAAAAAGCAACACAGAACTTGAACGCACACTGTGCCGTCTCCTGGCTCTGCCGTTGCACTCTGTGCGAGGCATAACCACTGGGGGAAACTGGCTCAGAGTACTCTCTCTGTTCTCTGTTTTGAACTTCCTATGAATCTATAATTATTTCAAAACTAAAGGTTTTTTTAAAAAGAGAAAGGGAAAATTCTTCAACCCAATAATTCTATATCCGGCAAAAATACCCTATAAGATTGCAGACAAGACAGTCGCTTTCAGATTGAACAAAAGTTTAGACTTTTAAAAACCATTTTTAAAATTGAAAGATAGTTAATTTACAATATTGTGTGAGATTCAGGTGGTGAGCAAAGTGGTTCAGCTTTACACATAAATAAATATTCTTTTTCCAATGAATAAAAGTTGCTTTTTAGATAGGGACTTTTCACCAGAAGACATGTACTATAAGCAATCCTAAAAGGGAAAGAATATAAAATGGAAATTTAGATCTCCAGAAGCACAGACCTGAAGCTATCATAACATTGTTAATCAGCCATACCCCAATACAAAATATTTCTGGTGTTAAAAACATTAAAATTAAATAATCTTGAAAAAATTGTTTTAAATGATAAATATCTAAGTAAGTAGAAAAGATGATTTTTTCCTCTTAATTTCTGTAAACTATATAGAACTGTCTAAAGTAAAAATTGTATACACTTCAGTTCAGTTCAGTTCAGTCGCTCAGTCGTGTCCAACTCTTTGCAACCCCATGAATCGCAGCACGCCAGGCCTCCCTGTCCATTACCATCTCCCAGAGTTCACTCAAACTCATGTCCATCGAGTCAGTGATGCCATCCAGCCATCTCATCCTCTGTCGTCCCCTTTTCCTCCTGCCCCCAATCCCTCCCAGCATCAGAGTCTCAACTGTAGCATAATGGGTAGCAGGGTGGGAGCCAATGGGCCTCCAAAGTTGCCACGAGTTTACATTTTATGTGATGCGTTTAGTTAACTTTTCAATGTTAACTCCAAGTTGAAAAGTTAGGGAGGAATGAATATTTTAATCCTTTAAGCAATCAGTAAATAATAATAATAGTGCAAAGAGGGTAGGAAAGAAATTGCAGAGTTATGCTTTAAATATAGAGACACAGATGGATTGAAAGTAAATGGATTGGGTCTTCCCTAGTGGTCCAGTAGTTAAGACTTTGCCTTCCAATGCAGGGGGTATGGGTTCAATCCCTGGTTGGGGACTTAAGATCCCACATGCCTTGTGGCCAAAATATCAAAACATAAAACAGGAGCAATAGTGTAACAGATTCAATAAAGACTTTAAAAATGGTCCACATCAAAAAAATCTTTAAAAAAAAGTAAATGAATGGAAAAAGATAACACAGGTGCACGGTAAGCCAGGGGAGCCTGGTGAGTTATATAAATATCACAGCAAAGACAGCTCTGTCGCACGTGCCCTCAGGACTCGCTCCTCAACTTCATGCCCAACTCCACGTGGGCCCCCTTCTGGGAAGCCTCCTGTGATACTGCGGAGGGATGGGTGAGTGCACTTCAGGCAGGGCTGAGTGTGAACTCAGGGCGGGTCTTCCTCCAGCCCCTTTCCACCTACCGCAGAAGCCTGGCCTCGGTTTGGCACCTATGCGGGCAGTGCTCGGCGAGGACTGAGCAGATTCTCTGGGTGGCTGGGGGTTTCTTGATACTGAAGGCTGTCGTTGCCTTGGTCTACCAGCTCCTGACAAGCCAGAGGGTGGGGAGGGATTCAAGGGATCAACAAAGCATTGGCTGAGCACCTACTGTGTGCCAGACCTAGGGTTACACTGTGTGTGCCAAGTTGCTGAGTCATGTCTGACTCTTTGCAACCCTATGGACTGTAGCCCACCAGGCTCCTCTGTCCATGGGATTCTCCAAGCAAGAATACTGGAGTGGGTTGCCAAGTCCTCTTCAGGGTTACGTTAGCGGACGTAACAAACCCAGACCCTTGCCTCAAGGAACTTACATTCTGATGATGAGCTGAAGAGAGGGCACTGTAAACAGGAAACATCATAAAAAATAAATCGTGAAGTTGGTTAGGAGGCTAGTGCTATGGGCTTGTTATATATGACCTTTATTATGTTGAGGTAAGTTCCCTCTATACCCACTTTCTGGAGAGTTTTTACCATAAGCAGGTGTTGAATTTTGTCGAAAGATTTTTCAGCATCTATGAAGACGACCATATGGTTTTTATTCTTCAATTTGTTGATATGATATATCACACTGATTGATTTGCAGGTATTGAAAAATCCTTGTGAAGTGAAGTGAAGTCGCTCAGTCGTGTCTGACTCTTTGCGACCCCATGGACTGTAGCCTACCAGGCTCCTTTGTCCATGGGATTTTCCAAGCAATAGTACTGGAGTAGATTGCCATTTCCTTCTCCAGGAGATCTTCCTGACCGAGGGATCGAACCCAGGTCTCCCGCATTGTAGACAGACGCTTTACCGTCTAAGCCACATCCCTAGAATTTATGGGCTTCCCTGGTGGCTCAGATGGTAAGGAATCCGCCTGCAATGCAGAAGATCCGGGTTTGATCCCTGGGTCAGGAAGATCCTCTGGAGAAGGGAATGGCTACCCACTCCAGTATTCTTGTCTGGAGAATTCACGAACAAAGGAGCCTGGTGGGCTGCAGTCCATGGGATTGGAGTTGGACACGACTGAGGGACTAACACTTAACCCCACTTGATCATGGGTAAACCAAGTGAGGCAGGGTAAAGGGTAGCGTGGGTCTGGACAGGTTGCTCTGAGTGGACTTCTTGAAGAGGTGAAGCTTGAGCCAAGACTTGAAGGGGGAGGGAGTGAGCCCCCTGATCTCTGAGGAAGAGCTCCAGGCAGAGGGAACCAAGGGAGTCTGGAAGTTTCCAGGAAGAACAGTGTCTGGGAGGAAGGTGAGCACTGCTGAGATGCTCCTGCTACGTAGGGAACACAAAGGCCAGGCACAAGCTCTTACTGAAGGACAGGTGATCCAGCAGATGATACCCCCTTTACAGGAAGGCTGGGGAGGCTGAGTCCCCAGTCTGGCAGGACTTACTGGGGAAACGGACTTCCTGTTGTCGCGGGCCAAGGCAGTCTCGGCTGCCTGGTGGCCACGCTGTCAGAGTCTCTGCTTTGTCCTTCCCAAACCCAGGCCTTGTTTGCCCCGCCCACCCACGTGTCCTTCCAACGGAGTTGGGGAATGTTTGCTGCAGGCCTCAATTTTGGACACAACTGCTCCCAAACCCTCCTTACAGGCATCTAAGGAACCCTGGTGGCTCAGAGGGTAAAAAATCTGCTTGCAGTGTAGGAGACTGGGGTTCAATCCCTGGGTTGGGAAGATCCCCTGGAGAAGGGAATGGTGACCCACTCCAGTATTCTTGCCTGGAAAATTCTGTGGACAGAGGAGCCTGGCGGGCTAGCATCCATGGGGTTGCAAAGAGTCGGACACAACTGAGCAACGAACACTTTCACTTTTCACTTTCAAGGAACCCACAGTCTAGACCCGGTGGTCCCTCTTGTCCCTTTCTGCTCCTAAGGGCGCCCAGCCTGGCTCCTTGACAACCACTGTGGCGTCACCTCCCTCTTCACTGGTTAACAGGCCTGTTTCACTCCAGAGGCTCCCTCACACCACCCTTCCAGCACCCAGCTCATCCCCTGTGCCCCTCCTTGGCTGGTATTAGCAAGCCCCGTTTAGG
This sequence comes from Capricornis sumatraensis, assembly GCF_032405125.1. Lineage (NCBI taxonomy): Eukaryota > Metazoa > Chordata > Mammalia > Artiodactyla > Bovidae > Capricornis > Capricornis sumatraensis. Next base: position 7,229,897 of record NC_091069.1, read on the forward strand.
AACATTCCATATTATACAGGTATTTGATATTCCAAATAAAATCTCAGCAACCCCAGTGAACCATCTTAACTGCTGAAATGCCCACAGGACTTGAGATTAGCTCCGCAGCACATGTGAAATGAGGGGATTTTGTTTGGGGTTTAGGATTTATACATGTATATTGTGTGTGAGGATGGGTCCCAAATATGTATTTAAATCAAGTAACTTAATCCACGGGGTTCAAGGCTAAAGCCACCCTAGGAAAATGGTATTTGCATATATTAATCTCTTGCCAACCACAAGAGAGAATGTGTGGGAGACAGCGGAGCGACCTGGAATTGGAGGAGCCCAGAGAAATCACCAGGTGGCTTCGCTTTCTCTCCTCACCTGCTCGGTACCTACCTCACCGCCCCAACCCCGCCCCCTCCCACACACACCCCTGGCTGGACACAGATTCTCCCGAGTAAGGGACCGCTGGCGTCTACCCTGAATTTCCTAGGGCCTCGTGTTTCTTGTTGAATGAAAAAAGGAATGAATGAATGTGTGCGCCGTGGGATGACGCGCTAAATGAAAACCCGAGTTTACTGAGGCAGCCCACTTCCTACTCCATTCAGCAGATACTGAGGAGTCGGAGAGGATATGAAGACAGAGCCTGGAGGAGGTTGTGTGCTGGCTGGGGCTGAGAGAACCGTGGAGGGGGCTTGAGGACACCTAGTGTCCATCGACCACCGAGGGGCCTCTCTGGGGAGCCAGAGAGGAATCAGCTGATGGGTGACGGATATTTGCTCCAGTGGAGGGCACGGGGTAGGCCAAGAAAAGAACTTGGGGTGATTGAGACAGGCTGTGGGGTGAGCCCCATGGCAGGAGCCAGCTCTTGGGACTCCAAGAGCCTTGGGGCAGTTTGCATTTTATTCCAAGCACACGTGAGAGGCAGCGGTGACAATTTGGGAAAGCAGCCACCTTCCTGGAGCAAGGACAGCTACTCTTCCTCAGCCAGGTGACACACACCCTTGTGAGCACACACCCTTCCTCTTGCCTAGAGTGCAGCCCACGCCTCCTCCTCAACACACACACACACACACACACACACACACACACACTCGTGCGTATGCACACATCCGCACACACACCAACAGTCAAGATAGCCTCAGAGAGAAGGCAGATACGTGCGGGGACCCACTGATCAGTGCTTTGGCTGACCTTGACCATGGTGCCCTAGGCCAGGTGGAGAGGCTGGTTTCTTTTCTCAGCAGCTCCCAGTGGAGGAGCCAGAGACCAGGCCCTACCTGCAAAGGTGCCTGAGGGCTCCTCGGAGTCCGGTGCTTGCGGCTCCTCTGCGCCAGGGCCCCCAGGGAAAGGCGGCCATGCCCTGTCCCTAATTACCTCCAGCAGCAGCAGCCACAGTGGTGGCACTTCTGGGGCCTTGCGGTGTCTGAATTAATTAACTCCCTCTTGAGAAAAGGTGAAACCGAGGCAGTAACTTGCCTGAAGACAGAGCCGATCAAGGGCAGGGCCTGGATTTGAACAGCTCCTGGTCTGCCCAGCTTATCCCCCTTCTCCAGTCACCCGGCCACCTCCCTGCCATGTCAGGAGTTTCTGTTCAGCAGATTCTCATTCATTCAAATCCTCCTTAAATCAGAATTCTGGAGAGGAGCAAAGTCTCGTTGGCAGCAAACGTGGAAAGAAGCAGGACTTGCAGAATAAAGCATCTGCATTAGCGAGATCAGTGGGGAAAGCGTTAACCTGGGAAGAAAGGCAGCTCAAAAACTTGACAAGTTCATGCAAGCTCCACACTGTAAGGCCACTCAGCAAGCATCTTCACTACAGCGTCTTCCATCCCAGTTCACACCTTGGGGGAGCGGGGGCGCGTAGGCCTGGCTGGAGGAAAGTTTGCTCCCCACTGCGTGACCTGGGGCTGATACACCCCCTCTCTGAACCTCACTTTCCCATCGAAAGTGTAACTAATAATGCCTTCCCTGCAGAGCTGCTGTTAGAGTTGATGTGTATAAAGCAGTATGAGGCTTGGTGTTTAGTAAAGAAAGTGAAGTCGCTCAGTCGTATCTGACTCTTTGGGAACCCCCCAGACTGTAGCCCATCCCCTGGACTGTAGCCCACCAGGCTTCTCCATCTTTGGGATTCTCCAGGCAAGAATACTGGAGTGGGTTGCCGTTTTCTTCTCCAGGGGATCTTCCCGACCCAAGAATCAAACCCAGGTCTCCTGCATTGCAGGCAGACGCTTTAACCTCTGAGCCACCAAATCATAGCCATCTTACAAGAGTTAAAAGAGTATCTCTTGGGACTTCCCTGGGGGTCCAGGGGCAAAGACTCTGCCTTCCCAATGCAGAGGGCCTGGGTTTGATCCCTGGTCAGGGAACTAGATCTTACATGCCTCAACTAACGGTTCGCATGCTACAACTAAAGATCCCGCATCCCACGATTAAAAAGAAAAGCGATCTCGTGTGCCACAACTAAGACCTGGCACGACCAAATAAGTAAATAAATAAAGTACCTCTTGAACCAAATGAGTGACTTAGACATGAATTTTAGCAAACTCCGGGAGACGGCGAAAGGTGGGGGAGCCTGGCATGCCACAGTCCATGGGGTTGCAAAGAATCGGACATGACTTAGCAACTGAGCAACAACCACTCGACCCCAAATGCCTGCATCTCATCTTCTCACTAAATCACAAGGGTCTTTCCTGAAATGGGTGAGAGCTCCACACACGGTGCTTGCCACGAGCTCAGGGTGGGGTCCCCTGCACTTGACCTATTGATGGGTATCAGTCCGGCAACAGATTCATGTCTGGTTCTCTGCTGAGGGCAGGGCACACAGCAGAGGCTGAGACAGATAAGACCCCTGCCGCCACACTCAACCAGCAGCTCACCCCCATCTTCTGGCTATTGAGGGTGCGTGACAAGGGGGCAAAGAGGAGTGGGAACGGAGTAGGGTTGCCAGGTTACATACAAAATGCTGAGTTACATTTGAATTTGAGATAAACAACATATTTTCAAAGTGTAAGTATATCCCATTCAATATTCAGGATATGCTTATACTCGAAAGTTGTTGCTTATCTGAAATGTGTGCTGTATTTTTCCTTTTGTTGCTAAATCTGGCAGCCCTATAAGGCAGGTCTTTCTGCATTTAGCAGTTACCCAGCCCCTTCAACAGAAGTCTCTCTCCTGAATGAACAGACCTGTGGGCCTGGGGATAAACAGAGGGATGAGAGAAGTATTACTACAAGGGGTGGTCCCGGAGGTTCCTGACAAGGTGACTTTTGAGCTCCGACCTGAAGCTTGGAAAGCAAGAGAAGCGATGTTACATTTACGAGGAGGAGGAGGGGTAGGAGAGCCAGGGGTAGGGAAGACGAGGCAGAGAGTCAAAGGCTTTGGAGGAGAAAGCACGGGCTTGGGGTGGCGGGCTATGGCAGGCTTCATGGAGGAGGCAGAACTGAGTCAGGCCTTGAAGCCTGAGGATGAGGTCCCTGGACAGAGGGGAGGAGTGCTGAGGGACCCAGTTTGAACGGGGGAGGGTCTCCCCTTCCCGGTAATCCAGGTGGCAGACCCCTGAGGCATGGTGTCCCGCACCGCGCAGCAGCGCTCACAAGGAAATCTGACACACGGGGAAACGCACACATTACAGTGTTGGGTGAGGAGTTCCAGTTACAAGACGGACGGCAGCCATGGTGTTTCAGGTGTTGAACTAGACCACCTGACCAGCACATCACAGGCGATCAAGAAATGTGGAATCAGCGAAACCATCATCTTCCCACTTGCAAACAAACTCAGGGAAAGTAGCGGTATCTCTAAGGAGTCTTTCAGTTTTGAGAATATTTTACTGAATGGATGGATGGATAGATGGATGGATGAATCCAATAGATGGAAGTTTAATAGGACTCCATCCAGAAGCCACTGGTCCCAGACTTAGAAAGTAATGAAACAACAAGCAAAGACAGACCCTGCCTCCTGGTCCCCGACAGGAGCCATGCCTGTTGAACTTGAGATAATTAACGTGTTTGCGGATTCCTGCTCCCTTCTCAGCCTGCTGGGTCTGCGAAGCCTCCTGCCAAGCACAGCAGGACAGATCAGCTCCACAACCTCCAACACCCCTGCCCCGTGTTCTCAGCCCACTGGGCCCGAATGGATGTAAAATCCTGGCTTGCCCAGGAGGTGTGGGGCCAAGGCAGGGAGCTCTGCGGGGAGGCCGTCTGGCACTGACTGGAGGGCTCACTCACCACCACCCTCCTATGTGTCCTCAGGCAAGTGACTTCACCTCTCAGCCTCAGCGTCCTCTGTGAGGCAGGGACGGATAACCGCGATGCCGCCCTTCACTGATTCACAAAGGTTCCACGCCCATTCCATGCCAGGCACCACACCAGGGATGGAGTTACCGGAAGAAGGTGTTGGGACGCCCAGCTCAGGTTCTCACACAGAAGCACCAGAAAATGAGCGGAGGCTCAGCCCACTGGATGACCACGTAGGGAGGTCTGGGAGGCACCCCACCCCCAAAGGATGATCTTGGAGGAGGGGACAAGACAGACCCCTCCCTTACAGGCTGCGGGCAAGGGGATTCCTGACATCGCACTCCTGCTGCATAAAAGGACCTGCTACCCTAAGATCCCACCGTTGTGCTTAAAAGCCTGTGTGCACTCAGTCGTGTCCAACTCTTTGCGACCCCATGGACTGGAGCCCACCAGGCTCCTCTGTCCGAGGGATTTCCCAGGCAATACTGGAATGGGTTGTCATTTCCTTCTCCAGGGGATCTTTCTGATCCAGGGATCAAATCTGCGTCTCCTGTATTAGCAGGCGGTTCTTTACCACTTGCGCCACCAGGGAAAGTGATTCTTAAAAGGCTCCTCTTAATCCTTCCAGGCTTTTTTTTTTTTTTGAGTAGGGGGCCTGGCAATGACTTTTTAAATTGAAGTGTAGTAGATGCACTATATAATGTAAGTGACAGGTGTACAGTATAGTGACTCACAGCTTTTTAAGGTTATGCTTCATTTATAGTTATTATAAAATACCGCGATTCCTCTAGCTTTCTAAGCACTTTGGTATTAATGATAACACATGGGTAAAGTTTATTGAGCAATTACCACGAGTCCACTCCTCCGTGCTTTGAGGGGTTAGCGTGCTCGGACCACGCAGCAGGATGGGGCAGCTGGGAGGGCCGGAGCCCTGCCGGGGGCGACGTGATGCAGGCAGCAGCAGGCAGAGCTGACCAAGTGGGACGGCCTGGATGCCCCCTATGACCTCTCCTAAGGGGAGGAGGGAGACCAGGGCAGGGAGGAGCTCCCAAAGCCCCTCTGCCCATAAGGCCTCAGGCTTTCCCTCTGCAGGGAAGAGGAAGCTGAGGACCCCAACTCCCACTCTGCTCCCCTCACCAAGGCCCTCCTCAGTGCACCCAACCCAGCAGAGCCCCTCCAGAGCCCCTCCCGGGACTGATGGGCAGAGGATACACAGGAACAGGATGGGGGTTGGGAGGAGACCCAAACCTCTGCTCTGCAGCCAGGAGCCAGATGGGTGCCCAGCAACCCTCTAGGTCCACCCAGGTGTGCCAGGCCAGTGGCCACCAATGGCTAGCATAGCAACCCCTCCCTCTACACATCGCCACCCCCACCCAAAGTGTCTCGCTCAATGCCATTGTATGCCCCAGGGGTTGCCATGGTGGGGGTGGGGGGGTGCCTGGTGAGAGGAGACCCCTGCAGAATGGAGTGGTGGTGTGGACAGCAGATCCCAGGAGGGCGGGGTCCCTGGGTTCCAGGCTTCTCCTTCCAAGGCCCACATACACTCCCAGACTCCTGGGCCCCACTCTGTCCCCACAGCCCCTCCCACCCCAGCACACTTCCATTTCTCCAGCCCCTTCCCCGTCCAGATGACGAGGACTGGGTGACCAGAATGACCCCACCACCACTAGACCTCTCACCCCGAGGTGAAGTCAGGCCCGCGCCCCAACTCGCCAGCTGTGTGACCTTGAGCACATCACCAGACCTCTCTGATCAGCTTTCTCACCTTAAAATAGGAGTCACGTCAGCCCCAACCTTGCCAGGCTGCTGGAGGAGGGAGGGTCCCAAAGCTGCACTCAGCACAGACACAGCACCCCTCCTGCCAAATGCAGTACCACCTTTGGGACAACCACAAAATGAGCACCAACCAAGTCTCCTGATGAGAGTGAAAGAGTAAAACTCTATCCACAGCTGCTGGTCTTGGCCCGGTCCTTCAGGTATCACCTTCAGTAGGTCTTAGTCAATCTGAATCATTGTATTATTTGATATTTTTCTTTAAATGAATCAACTATTCTTACCTGTAAATGTGTCTGTCTGGGAGCTTTATCTGAATACTGAAGGGGGAAACTAAGACCCCCAACGCCATAAATAGAAGCTAAAAGTAAAGGTGAATTACAACGAAAATAAACAGTTGTCAACAGGTTCTATCCGGCTGTCACTGCCTGCCACGGTGTTCTGTTAGAAAGTATTAGAAGGTATAAGCCACTCTTCCAGGAAACGAAGGGAGAGGGAAAAAGGGAGTCAGTAGGGATCCTGGAATCACCCCCTCCTATGTCACTGGGGTTGCTCATCGACAGCGGGGAAGACCTGACCAGTGGGGGACAGCCCCCCGCCAGCCATGGATCCTGGGGATGGGGCTCCCTGCAAGGGAGGGACCAACCTCATTTATTGCTGAGAGGTATGTACTGTCGTTACCTCCCTGCAAGAGACAAGTGAAAGACATTGTGAAAACCACAATCACAGAAAACTAATCAAACTGATCACATGGGCCACAGCCTTGTCTAATTCAATGAAACGATGAGTCATGCCATGTAGTGCCACCCAGGACAGATGGGTCATAGTGGAGAGTTCTGACAAAACGTGGTCCAATGGAGAAGGGAAAGGCAAACCACTTCAGTATTCTTGCCTTAAGAACCCCATGAAAGTGAAAGTGAAAGTGAAAGTGAAAGTGAAGTCGCTCAGTCGTGTCCGACTCTTTGCGACCCCGTGGACTGTAGCCCACCAGGCTCCTCCGTCCATGGGATTCTCCAGGCAAGAATACTGGAGTGGGTTGCCATTTCATTCTCCAGAGGATCTTCCCGACCCAGGGATCGAACCCAGGTCTCCCGCATTGCGGGCAGATGCTTTAACCTCTGAGCCACCAGGGACGCCCTGAGAACCCCATGATTCATGGACCTAATATTCCAGGTTCCTAGGCAATATTGTCATGGACCTAATATTCCAGGTTCCTAGACAATATTGTGTTTTACAGCATCGGACTTGACTTCCATCACCTGTCACATCCACAACTGGGCATTGTTTTCCCTTTGACTCCTTCTCTTCATTCTTTCTGGATTCTAGTTCATGAACAGGATGAAAAGGCAAAAAGATAGGACACTGAAAGATGAACTCCCCAGGTCGGTAGGTGCCCCATATGCTACTAGAATCCAGAAAGAATGAAGAGACGGAGTCAAAGAGAAAACAACGCCCAGTTGTGGGTGTGACAGGTGATGGAAGTCAAGTCTGATGCTGTAAAACACAATATTGCCTAGGAACCTGGAATATTAGGTCCATGAATCAAGGCAAATTGGAAGTGGTCAAACAGGAGATGGCAAGAGTGGATGTCGACAATTTAGGAATCAGCAAACTAAAATGGACTGGAATGGGTGAATTTAACTCAGATGACCATTATATCTACTACTGTGGGCAAGAATCCCTTAGAAGAAATGGAGTAATCCTCATAGTCAACAAAAGAGTCTGAAATGCAGTACCTGGGTGCAGTCTCAAAAATGACAGAATGACCTCTGTTCGTTTCCAAGGCAAACCATTCAAGATCACAGTAATCCAAGTCTACGCCCCAACCAGTAATGCTGAAGAAGCTGAAGTTGAACACTTATATAAAGACATAGAACTAACACCAGGCTCCTCTGCCCATGGGATTCTCTAGGCAAGAATACTGGAATGGGTTGCCATTTCCTTCTCCAAGAGGAAGGAGGCCACCCCCCAAATCTTCACGAACTATCCTCTTGATTTCTCAGTGAAGTAGGTAAGTCAGATGATAATCATTACATACACTAGCAATTTCCTTTATGAGAATGCAATTCTAAGTCTTAGGAAGGGATATGTGAGTGAAAACGGGCAGTGGTGACAAAGAGTGAGAAACTCACCCGGGTGCTAGGACAGTCCCTGAATGGTCCTCCACGTGGGAGGCCAAGACGGAAGGAGCACCTCATACATGAAAGGGCTGGCAGCTGTCTGTCCCTTCTGTTTCCCCAAAGCAGAGGAGGCAGAGACAGTCCGCGCTGTACACTGGCTGGCAGTGTCGGGGGCCAGGCACGCAAGCTGGCGGCATATATCTCAGGTGCCAGTCGATCACCTGGCCCAAGTGCGGGCAGGGAAGCCTCTGTCCATGTGGGTCCCACTGAGCCATGACCCGCTTCTGAAGCCCACAATGCTCCCTACTCTGACCCCACAACTCACCTGGTTCCCCTCCAGTTCAGAGAGCAGCCTGGACACTCTCTGAGATCTGGAAACTTCTATAACACCCCCATAAAGTGTGATCAGCTCTGATGGGGAGAAGACAGGCATTCCCAGGCTCCGTCTGGGGAGCGTCTGCCTTAGATCCAAATGGCAGGATGAATTCAAAGACGAACAGCCCTTTGCAGCCTAGAATGGTAATTCTGCAAGTGAGGGCCTAGCTGGGGCTGTAGGGAGACCCCCTGGCTTACACGCAGACCCCTCACGATAAATGCTCAGTCCCAGGACCCTCACCCCCAGAGTCCTCAGAGTCGTCTTCTCTGGTCAGGGAGTAGGCGAGCAGAAGGGCCAGTGGTTGACAAGGCCAGCCCCCAGGCCTCCCACCCCACCCCTCGGGTCCCCCTGAGCAACTGCTACCTTGACTCCTCCTAGGTCTTAGCCTGAAAGTCACATCTCAGCAAGTGAAACAAGCCCGCCCCTCTCAAAAAGACTCCCTAGGGCAGAACTCGGGCTTCCCATGTGGCCTGGTGATAAAGAACCCGCCTGCCAATGCAGGAAACTCAAGAGACACGGGTTCGATCCCTGGGTCGGAAAGATCTCCTGCAGTAGGAAATGGCACCCCACTCCATGGGAAAATTCCATGGACAGAGGAGCCTAGTGGGGTACAGTCTTTGGGGTCCCAAAGAGTCGGACACTACTGGGCAGCTAAGCACAACACAACAACAGGGCAGAACGCCTAAAAAACAAGGACAACCACCGCGAGATACAGACAGCAACTGGAAAGCAGTCCCCTAAAATGTCTAAGTGCTCTGGTGCCAACAAGAAGGAGACAGGGGCAGGACCTTCCCAGTGTTAAGATTGCGCTTCCAATGCAGGGGCACAGGTTCAAACTCTGGTCAGGAAACTAACATCCCACATGCCTAGCAGATTGGCCAAAAAAGGAAAAAAGGAGATGGAAGAGGGTGATGGGTAGAGCAGGGGCTTTAGTGCTACCTGGACCTGGGTTCAAATCTCAGCTGCATCCAAGCCAGCTGTGTGATTCTAGGCAACTGGTTTCCCTTCTCGGAGCTTCGGTTTTCTCCTCTGCAGTTAAGATAGTAGCACTGACCCAACACAGGCTTTCTGTAGATTCCCAGACATTTGTATGGAAAGCGAACAATGCCTGGGATATGTCTAATAGATAACATTGGTTTGCTGCTGAGTAGCTTCAGTCGTGTCCAACTCTTTCCGATCCCATGGACCGTAGCCCACCAGGCTCCTCTGTCCATGGGTTTTTCCCAGCAAGAATACTGGAGTGAGTTGCCCTTTCCTTCTTCAGGGGATCTTCCCAACCCAGGGATGGAACCTGCGTCTCCTGCGTTGCAGGAGGATGTTTTACCACTGAGCCACTGGGAAAGGCCCAGATTAGCATAGGTGACAGCAATTATTATTATTGAATGTTATGTACAGGCAAGTATTGGCAGGTGTTAAGCATATAAGAAAATTTTAAGTAAAGAAACTTAAAACTGAGAATTCCTATACATTAATTCAATTTAGTCTGCAGATTGGAGCAGATCCCTGCAGTTCTATTTCTGTTCAGCTCCTGGTGTCATGTCACGTCAGAAGTGAGAAGCAAGGCTCCTGGCTATTTGGGGACACACGTGCTGGAGGGGTCCTTAAGCTCCCCCCAACAGGCTCTGAGCTTGAATCTGGATTCCTCGACTCCCCATTTGAGACAAGTGGCCTCCCCCTCCTCAAAGTGAAGATGAGAAGCCTGAAGGACCTGATTCCTGGATGCCAACTTTTGCAAGTCTGGGCTTCCTGGAGCTTGGTCGGCTTGAAGAGGGCCGTGGCCAAAGGGGGTGTGTGTCGTAAGGGGGCGTGGTCGCTGCTCCCTCTGCCACGCTCACCAGTGGAAAGGAGGGCCCCTGGGAGGGTAACCACGAGATTCACACGGGCTCACGAGGATTTGGTAGCCCCACAAATCCTTGGTCCCTGCGGCACCCGCTTTGCAGAGGAGAGCTGGCAATCAGACAGAACAGTTCTTGAGGCTGCACACCTGGCCTAGGGGGAGGGGCCGGGGGCCAGGTGCAGCCCGGAGCAAGCCGAGGGACTGGAGGAAACTGGGCCGGGCTCCAGCGCAGGGTGGAACCTCCCAGGGAAAGGCCGTGGCCTGTTCCTCGCTTATTCGTTCATCCAGTTTGCACCATTGTGTGGCCTGGGTGCGGGTCACAGTACCAGGGGAGCCAGCCAAGACCAAACACACAGCCCTGCCCTCAGCAGGGCTCCAAAGGTGTCCGTAAGGTAAGGGAGAGGTGGGATCAGATCAGGACTGGGGAACAAGGGCTTCGCCCCCCGCCTCTCCCTGCCTTGAGAAGCCGCTGGAGGATTCTGAGCCTGCGAGAGACAGGGTTGGACGTGCATTTTAAAAGGATGGTTTGGGCTTCAGTGTGGAAAACAGGCTGAAGCGGAATGAGAGGGTGAAGCCTGGAGAAGGTCAGCTAATACAGAGGAGTGGGGATGGCCGCTGGCCCCCGGGTCCCAGGAGCCCAGGAGAAGGGGCCAGGTTTCCCGCACGTTTCAAGTTAGAGCTGACAAGACTCGCTGGTCCGGATGGGATACGAGAGAGACAGGAGTCGAGGACACTTCCAAGCGTTTTGACCTGAGGAAATGAAAGCAAGGTGTTTCCATTTGCTGTGGGAGGGCAGGTTGGAGGCTAGCAGGTGGGGGACACACTGTTTGGAACCGGTTAAGCATCAGGAGCCGTGAGCTGTCCACCAGAGATGTTGGGCAGGCCTGGAGTGCAGGTGCAGGGGGCCAGCTAGAGGCAGGCGGCTTTTGGCAGGAGGGTATCCCTAGAAAGCTGGTTCTCAGCCCCATGGAAGGAAGAGACCATCCATGGAGAGCTGCGACAGACAGAAGAAGCGGAGTCAGGATCCCTGGGCCAGGTCCAGGTTAACAGGGAGACGAGGAGCAAGAGGAAAGGTGGGAGGTCAAGAGAAGGGCGTGTTCAGAGCGGAGGGAGTGACCAGCTGTGCCCATTGCTGCTGGCGAGTAGACCAAGGGTAACCTCTGGGGCCAGCCACATAGTGGTCAGCACCGACCTTGCCAAAGGCTGTTTGGGTGGAGTGGCTCAGAGATCACTGATTGCAGTGGCCTCAGGAGATCACAGGAGGAGAGCGGTCATGGAGAGACCACCCTGATGATGGAGTGTCCTAGAAGAGAATCAAATAAACAGGGCTGACGTTGGAGGATTTGGGGGGTCAAGGGTGGTGTGTTTTTTTTTAATGTGGGAGACATTCCAGCATGTTTGTTGCCTGCTGATAAGGACGATCCAGGAGAGGGGATGTGGGTGACACGGCGCTGCAGAGAAGCCAGAGAAGGGAAATGGAGACGAAAAGATGCAAAGGCCCCTCACCAGCTCCATGCTTGCGGGCCGGAGCACTAGAGCAGCACGCTGGACTCCACTGGGACCAGCATTTGTCCAGCAAATAAGTGGAGGGAAAGGGCAGGGGGCTGAGGGTAGATGCAACCGAGGGATTCATCTGTAACCTGAGTGAGGAGAGGCAGAGGTGACGGGGAGGGGAAGAACGGGGGAAAGGGGGTCACAGGTTGCCGGGCAAGGAATGATCAGGTTCAAGGTCTCAGAGGGACTGTGTGGAAAGGCAGGAGGGAGGAAATACAGGAGTTATAGAAAGAGAGGCTGGTAGTGGAGACTCCAGGTGGGGGAGGCTGTCCCCGGAGAAGCCAAGATCCAGGTGTGGCCTTGGAAGTGGCCGCTGGGGGAGGGGCTGAAAAGTCTTTGGAGGAGAGGATTTCAGGAAACTGAGAGGTGAGGCCAGGTAAGGGGAGGATGAGGACAGAGGGAGCCCCGGAGCAGCCCTGCTTCTCATGGAGTTCTCGGTCTTCTCATGGTGGAGTCACGAATGTTCCAGGGGGCCTGGCTCCAGCGGCAGGGCAGAGGGCTGCCTGAAGCCTCTCTGCAGACCACCCTCTGTCCCGCTACATGAGGACATCTCTTGATGGTGGCTTCTGGCAAAGGCAATCTTCAAAGTCTTTTTTTTTTTTTAATTGTAAAATACACAAAACACCACGTTTACCATCTTAACCATTTTCAAGCATAAGCTCGGTGGTATCAAGCACATCCACGTTGTTGAGCCGCCCATCTCCAGAACTATGTTCATCTTCCCCAGCTGAGTCTCTGTTAAACAATGACTCCCCACTCCCTCCTCCCTCACTCCGTGGCAACCACACATGCTACTTTCCGACTCTATGATCTTTTTTTTTATTGTTATTAGTCTTTGGCCACACCACCTGGCATGTGGGATCTTAGTTCTCTGACCAGGGATTGAACCCATGCCCCTTGCATTGGAAGCGTGGAGTCTTAACCACTGGACTGCCAAGGAAATCCTCTGACTCTATGATCTTGACTACTTTAGGGACCTCGTATACGTGGAATTGGGCTTCCCTAGTGGCTCAGCAGTAAAGAATCCACCTGCAATGCAGGAGTCACGAGACACACTGGTTCAATCCCTGGGTCAGAAAGATCCCTTGGATAAGGGCATGGCAACCCAATCCAGAGGACTTCCCTGGTGGCTCAGACGGTAAAGCATCTTGCTTACAATGTGGGAGACCTGGGTTCGATCCCTGAGTAGGGAAGATCCTCTGGAGAAGGAATTAGCAACCCACTCCAGTACTCTTGTCTGGAAAATCCCATGGACAAAGGAGCATGGTGGGCTACAGTCCATGGGGTCGCAAAGAGTCAGACACAACTGGGTGACTTCACTTTCACTTTCACTTTCAACCCAATCCAGGATTCTTGTTTGGGGAATCCCATGGACAGAGGAGCCCGGTGGGCTATAGTCTGTGGGATCGCAAACAGTCAGACATGACTAAGTGACTAACACACACAGACGTAAGTGGAGTCATTCAATTTTTGTTTTTTTGTGGTTGGCATATTTTACTTAGTATAATATTAGTAAAATGTTGTAGCAGGTGTCAGAATTTCTTATTAAGGCTGAATAATATCTCATTGTATGGATGAACCACATTTTGTTAATCACTCATCTGTCTATGGACATTTGGGTTGTTTTAACCTCTTGGCTACTGGGAATGATGCTGCAATGAACATCAGTTCAGTTCAGTTCAGTCGCTCAGTCGTGTCCGACTCTTTGCGACCCCATGAATCGCAGCACGCCAGGCCTCCCTGTTCATCACCATCTCCCGGAGTTCACTCAGACTCACGTCCATCGAGTCTGTGATGCCATCCAGCCATCTCATCCTCTGTCGTCCCCTTCTCCTCCTGCCTCCAATTCCTCCCAGCATCAGAGTCTTTTCCAATGCGTCAACTCTTCGCATCAGGTGGCCAAAGTACTGGAGTTTCAGCTTTAGCATCATTTCTTCCAAAGAAATCCCAGGGCTGATCTCCTCTAGAATGGACTGGTTGGATCTCCTTGCAGTCCAAGGGACTCTCAAGAGTCTTCTCCAACACCACAGTGCAAAAGCATCAATTCTTCGGCTATGAACATAGGGGTACAAATATCTCTTCAAGTCCCTATTTTCAGTTCTTTGGGATACACACCCAGAAGTAGGATTGCTGGGTCGTACGATAACGTGTACGGTTAGCTGTTTGAGGAACCGGCATATTGTTGTCCACAGCAGTTGCACAATTTTACAGGACTACCAGCAGAGCACAAGGGTTTCAAAGTATCTGCATCCTCTCCACCCTCTTATTTCCTGTTGTTTTATTCTTTTTTTTTTTTTTAATGTTGGCCATCTGACATCAAAGTTCGTTGACAAACATCGTCTCATTTGGTGAGGTAAGAACATTCCAGGTGGAAGGAACAGCTTGAGTGGAACAGGAGTCTGGAAGCTAGGTGGGGCTGAGGCAGAAACAACAAGTAACAGACATGTGTGGTTGAAGCACAGGAGTGTCATCAGAGCTGAGGCTGGAATCGTGCCTGGGTGAGGCCGATCTCAGAGAGCCTCTCAGAGGTCACAGGAGGAGCCTGGACATCACTTGAGGGACAAGGAGCTCCTGTGGAGCGCTGAGCAGAAAGTGACAAGACCTCAGACAACCGCACTAATTAATCCTTGGGTGAGGGGCACAGGGTGGCTGGAGCGGAAGAGATAGGAAGTTGGGAAGCCAGATAAGAGAGGCTTAGAACATTCTGGAAGAGAAGAGAGGACATGCTGAGAGACACCCACCACCGTCAATTCCCACCACTAGGAAGCCTCACGTGGACTCAAACCCAAGGCCAACAAAGCCCTTTCCCTCCATCATCTCCACCTGGTGGGTACATGGTTACCTCCAGTGGATAGGTGAGGAGACAGAGACTCAGAGAGGGTAAGTAACTTGCCCAAGACCTCGAAGCTAATAAGCAGCAGAGCTGGGACTCAAACTCCAATCTGTTTCCCATCATGCCTCAAGCATTTATTGAGCACCTACTGTGTGCCAGGCCCCACACTGAGGGCTGTCTGACACTAAATCCATTGCTGTTACCAGCGAGGCTACACCAGCTCATATGGTGGTCAACCTCCAAGCCATGATGCAGGAAGGTAACTCCCGAGGGCATGGAGAAACTGGAGAACAATTAGAAATTGGAGAAGGAGGCTAAACCACGTGGGCTATTTGATCCCACACATTCAGACTCACCCAGCACAGAATCTTCTGGGCCTGGAAAGGTTGATGGCCAACACGAGAGGGGAAGAGGGAAAGGAGAGTCCCAGGAAATTTCAGACCATCCTCAGCCCCCTCATTCAGCCAGGAACCTGATCGTCACCCAGTGATGGGAGTCCACAAAAAAAGGAGAGCTTTGGGAAGGCCTCAGTCACAGGCAATTGCAATTTTTGGAGGTCAAAACCGACCACATTTTGTTGGACGCTCACGTGGTTCAATCTAATACAAAACGATGTCGTGTTACTTTCACTGCTTTTCATTCCTTCACTCAACACTGGGTGGGGCCCTACCAAGTGCCAAGAGTGGGAACACAGGAACAAAGCATGTGTGGCTCCTGCCCCCACGAAGCTGCGGTCTGCTGCGGGTCACAGACAGAAAACACGCAGGCGCGAGTGTAATAGGTGATAGCCACCTGTCGTAGCAGGTTACCTGTCTGGGGGCTCGGGAACAGCTTCACCAATGAAGTGTAGTCCAAGCTGAGAACCACAGCATGAGCTGGAAACGCCCCAGCACAGAGGGTAGGAGGAAGATGTCCCAGAAGAAGAAATCAAGAGCCAGAAGCCTTTGGAGGAAAAGACAGGGAGGTCTGGCCAGGATTTACTATGGGAGTAACAGGCTGCCAGCTAAAGGGAGACCAGGGTTTTCATCTGTTTAGACTTTCAAAGGTCAAGCCAAATGGGGCTTACCATCAAAAACATTTTAACAGGCGTAGGATCTTTGAAATGTTTCCTGCTGTGTTCTCCCTTTTGCTAATTCAGTATTTTTTTTCCTCTTCTCTCTCGAATTGCCACCACCATGAAACTTAAACCGTGAGGCTTTTGTCCCATGACGGAATGTGGGATAACGTCGGTAGCACAGAGAAAAAGATTTGTTGCCAGACAGTGCGGGCAAGTGGAAGGCCCTTTCAGGGCAGGAGGAGATGGTCGGAGGGTCCTAGGGCAGCAGAACGATTCAGGTAGGTTCAGGGGATGGGAAGGGCTTCCCTGGTGACTCAGACAGTAAAGAATCTGCCCGCAGTGCGGGAGATCTGAGTTAGATCCCTGGGGCAGGAAGATCGCCCTGGAGAAGGAAATGGCAACCCACTCCAGTATTCTTGCCTGGAAAATCCCATGGACGGAGGAGCCTGCAGGCTGCAGTCCATGGGGTCCCAAAGAGTCAGACACAACTGAGTGACTTCACTTTCACTTTCAAGGGATATGCCGATACCCAAGGTAGCGCCTATGTTCCCCGCCAGGAATGTATCCATGTTGGGCCTGATGCTACCGCCCACAGGGCCAGGCTGCAGGAGAGAGGAAACGGCTGTGGGTCCCCAGGCAGGTGAGACTGAGGACAGTCTCATAATAGGGACCCTCACTGCCACACTGAGCGGAGGGAGCCCTGAGGATCCAGGGAGGCTATTACAATTGAATTGTATTCCCCAGAAAGCTGTGTTGAGGTTCTAACCACCCCCGCCCTGTACTTGTGAACGTGAATTATTTGAAATGGGCTCTTGAAAGACATCACCGAGTTAGGATGAGGATATTAGGATGGGAATCCTCATATGATCAACATCCTTATGAGAAGAGGAGGAGACGCAGAGATCGGAGTGATGCGGCTACAAGCCTGGGGCTGCCAGCAGTGGGCAGAGGCGATGAGGGATCCTCCCGCAGAGGCTTCAGAGGAATCGTAGCAGACAGCATCTTGACCTCAGACTTCTAGACTCCAGAATAAGGAAATATCTGCTGTTTGAAGCCACCCAATTTGCAATAGCCCTAGTAAACCAACACGGAGGAGAAGAGGCTGGACTCAGAGATGACAAGTATGGTCCATAAAGCAGGTCCACAGTCACATCATCAGCAGGATGCCCAAAGACCCGTGCACACCAAAGCGGCCACACCTGAGCAGGTGCAGTGCCAGCTGGCAGGATGAGACACTGCTTCCTCAGCCCCTTTAGACCCTAGCTCCCTGCAGCCAGATCCACCTGCAGGAAACGGCAAGGAGACACCCTGGGGGCAGAGGAACCGCCCTCACAAGGACTAAGGGCTTTGAATTGACCAGATACTTTCCTGGAAGAGACAGTTTGACAAAGGAAGAGACTGACTTTCAGTTTTGTCACCCCGCCTCCTCCACTGCCACAAAGTCAGCAGACAAGGGGACACAAAGGCAAAATTAGGTCAATTCTAGAAAAATCAAGATTTTCACACACCGTGATCCAAGAATGTACGTTTCATCCCACTACACTCGTTTTTACATATGGTGTCGATAGAATTGGGGCACCTCCTTAAGCCCAGGTAAAGGAGGGGCTCAGACAGGAAACAAAGGTAAATTAACAGGAACATACCCAGATCTGGTGACCTGATATATCATGAGGATGTTCACTGGAACAGGACTTATAAAAGCAAAATGTTGGAAGCAACCTAATATCCAGCCATATGGGACAGAGTAAATAAATAATTATAAGGGCTATCAAGCTATCCAAAACTGCTTAATAATATGAAAGAAGATTGCAGTAAATGGTAAGTAATAATAATTTGTTTTTCATTCACTCAGTCGTGTCCAACTCTTTGAGACCCCATGGACTGCAGCATGCCAGGCTTCCCTGTCCTTCACCGTCTCCCGGAGTTTCCTCAAACTCATGTCCATTGAGTCGGTGATGCCATCTAACCATCTCATCCTATCGTCCCCTTCTCTTATAATAATAATAATAGTAATAATAAATACAAATCAGCTTAAAACTGTATCTATAATACGATTCCAATGTTTATGTGATGGTACTGTCTCAGGCTTTAACAAACAATGCCCAGAGTCCAGTGACAACACAGCCAAGGTTCATTGACCCTCATGGAACTATCAGGGGAGGGGGACCTCTATCCCACTGAGTCATTTGGGAACACAGGAGCCTTCTGACAATGGTCTAGCTGCCCTCTAGGGTCCTGGAGTCCTTCACCGAGTCCTTCCCACTTCCCATCCCGTGAGCAGCAACAGGAGAGAGCATGGACGATCAGAAGAGCTTATGGGTCAGGCATGGGTGTGTGTGTGTGTGTGTGTGTGTGTGTGTGTGTGTGTGTGTGTGTGTGTGTGTGTGTGTGTGTGTGTGTGTGTGTGTGTGTGTGTGTGTGTGTGTGTGTGTGTGTGTGTGTGTGTGTGTGTGTGTGTGTGTGTGAGATCACTCCCTCCCACCTTCCATTGGTCAGAACTCAATCACATGCCCACCTGTAGGGGAGGCTGGGAAATGTAGTCTAGTTGCCTGCCAGGAAGAGAAAGGAAACAGGATTTGCTGAACACATTACATCTGCCTCTATTAACATGCATTGAAAAAACTACTGCAAAGAAATCACTTTCTAACAGAGATTATTTCTGGGTGGTGCAATTAGAGCCATTAAAAATTTTTTTTCTTATTTATGTGACTTTGAATTTTCTAATTTTCTGAAATAAACGATCAGTACTTCTACAGACAGGAGGGGAAAAAATGTAATTTAATAATTGACAAAATTAAAGTCCCCAGGATTCCTGTGGCATTTGGACAGACCTGTTCAGCAGTCAGGCTTCAGGTCAGACTTACAGGTTATATGATGCAAGGTAAGTTACATCACCTTCCTAAGTCTTAAAGTCTCCACATCTGTAAAATGGAAAATAAAAGTATATGTTGCATACAGTTGATGGGAGAATTAAACGAGAAAATGTGTGAAATACCATTCACGTGGTGCCTGATGTGGGGTAAATCTGCAGCTAACAAACAGCAGCTGCTTTTCTTTCTGCACGCATGCTACACTTTCCCGGGTCCACTCACTCCTCCTCTGCTTTCTCACCTCCCAGACCATGTCAGCATCACCTCCTCTCTGACTCTCTCACCTACAAGCCTGTTCTGTTTCAGATGGACATGATAAGAATATCCAGGGGGCTTCCCCAGTGGCTCAGTGGTAAAGAATCCGCCTGCCAATGCGGGAGACATGGGTTTGATCCCTGATCTGGAAAGATCCCACAGGCCGAGGGATTGCTAAGCCCCTGAGCCACAAATACTGAGCCTGTGCTCTAGAGCCCAGGAGCGGCAAATACTGAGCCCACGGACTGCAACTACTGAAGCCCAGGGGACCTAGAGCCTTCAACAAGAGAAGCCACCTCAGTGAGAAGTCCAAGCACGACAGTGGAGGAGACCCCCTGCTTGCAGCAACTAGAGAAAGCCTGCTCACAGCAGCAACAACCCAGCACAGCCAAAAATAAATATTAATACAATTATTTTTTAAAAAAAAGAATATCCAGGGACTGCCACCACCACCCTGACCCCTGGCACCTGTTCCTTCCTGCTTCCAGAGGTGCCCAGCCCTGCCCTGGTCACCAAGTCCCACACCCCTGCCCTCTAGACATGCCCCAGCCACGCCCCCTTTCCTCCACCTTCATCAATTTCCCCTCCCTGCTGGATAATTCTCACTCCCATTCAAAGGAGCCAGTAACTACTCTCATCTTTACAAAACCACTGCATGTCTCTCTCCAGCTATCACCCCATTTCTCAGCTCCCTTTTATTACAAAATTTATCAAAAGCCTTATCTGCCTGCTGTGCCCGCTGCTTCTCATCCCAGTCTCTCCAAACCTACTGCCAACAGGCTTCACTCCTCCCCTCCACCAATACAGGTCTGGTCCAGGTCACCAATATCCTCCCCATTGCTAACCCCGACGGCCCGTCTCCTTCCACCTCCTGTTTGACCAGAAGGAGCCCTGGTGCTGACCCTCACTCCCCCTCGGTACTAAAGGCAATTTTCCCGATTTCCCTCCGCCTCCCCACCACTCCTCAACTTTCTTTGCTATTATATTCTTTGCCTTAATATTGGGATGACCAAGACTCAGTCTTCTGACCCCAATAATGGGTTGAATTGTGTCCCTCCCCCGCCCCTCCCCACTCCACAAAATATATGTTGGTGTGTGTTAAAGTGAAAGTGTTATTTGCTCAGTCAGATTCAACTGTTTGTGACCCCGTGAACTGTAGCCTGTCAGGCTCCTCTGTCCATGGAATCGTCCAGGCAAGAATATTGGAGTGGGTTGCCATTTCCTTCTCCAGGGATCTTCCCCACCCAGGGATTGAACCCAGGTCTCTTGCATTGCAGGCAGATTCTTTACCGTCTGAACCACCAGAAAAGCCCTTGTTGTTCCATTACTCAGTTGTGTCTGAGTCTTTGCAACCCCATGGACTGCAGCACGCCAGGCTTCCCTGTCCTCCGCCGTCTCCTGGAGCTTGCTCAAACTCATGTCCGTTGAGTCGGTGATGCCATCCAACCATCTCGTCCTCTGTCATCCCCTTCTCCTCCTGCCTTCAATCTTTCCCAGCATGTTAACACCCTTAAAAAGGAAGGAGATCAGGGCTCATGCTACAACACAGACACACCTTAAGGACATGAGCTAAGTGAAATAAGCCAGTTACAAGAGGACAAATACTGTACAATTCTGCTTCTGTAAGGAACCTACAGCAGTCAGATTCATAGAGACAGACAGAATAGTGGTTGCCAGGGATTGGGGGAGGGGAGAGTGGGGACAGAATTTCAGTTTTTGCAAAATGAAAAGGGTTCTGGGAATGGATGTTGGGACGGTTGCAGAAAAACATGACTGTGCTTAACGCCACAAAACTCTACTCTTCATTTTAAAATTTTTGGCTGTGTTGGGTCTTCACTGCTGTGTGTGGGCTGTTCTCTTGCTGTGGCAAGCAGGGGCTATGCTCTAGTTGTCAGGTGTAGGCTTCTTGTTGCGGAGGCTTCTCCTGTTAGAACACATGGATTCCGAAGTCATGACACATAGGTTTAGCCACTCCCCAGCACGTGGGACCTTCCTGGATCAGGGATCAAACCAATGTCCCCTGCATTGCAAGGTGGATTCTTAACCACTGGACCACCAGGAAACCCCAGAACGGTACACTTTAAATGGAGTATAATCTATCAAAATATTGAGTCATTATGCTGGTTCACTAATATGATACCATAAATCAATGATACTTCAATTAAAAAAAAAAAGAAGTCTACACTTAAGAATGATTAGGATGGTAAGTTTCATGTCTTGTGTATTTTTCCACAATATACCGAAAAAGATAACCTAAAAATATTTCTAATAGAATGCTTTTTAAAAGATACTTTGGGGACTTCCCTGATGGTCCAGGGGCTAACACTTTGTGCGCCCTGTGCTGGGGGCCCGGGTTCAATCCCTGGTCTGGGAACTAGAGCTCACACTAGAGCCACCACTAAGAGTTCAAATGCCGCAACTAAAGATTCCACAGGTCACAACCGAGGCCCGGCGCAGCCAGATAAATACATATATTTTTAAAGATATTTGAAGTTCTACCCTCACATTGTGCCTCAGAATGTGACCTTGTTGGAACAGGGTTGTGTCGGTATAATCAGTCAAGATGAGGTCATGGAGGGTGGGCCTTTTCCAGTTTGACTTGTGTCCTTACAAGAAGAGGACAGAGACACACCGCAAGAGATCAGATGACATGTGACAGCAGAGGCAGAGATCAGAGTGGGGCAGCTGCAAGCCAAGGGCTGCCGGCTACCACCCAAAGCCGGAAGGAGGCAATGACGGACTCTATCCACGGTCTCCAGGAGGTATGGCCGCGCTGACACCTTGATCTCCAGAACTTTGAGAGAAGCACTTTCTACTGTTTTAGGCTACCAGCTTTGGCTTCCCAGGTGGCGCTAGTGGTAAAGAATCTACCTGCAAGGCGGGAGACCCGGGTTCAATCCCTGGATTGGGAAGATCCCCTGGAGGAGGAAATAGCAATCCACTCCAGAATTCTTGCCTGGAGAATTCCATGGACAGAGGAGTCTGACAGGCTACAGTGCACGGGGTCACAAAGAGTCGGACCCAAGTGAACAACTAATACTTTCACTTTCACCAGCTTTGGTACTCTGTCGCAGCAGTTCCCAGGAAACAATACAAGCTTCTCCTCTTCTCTCACTTCCTGGGGGGTCTCATCAGATCTGGGGCCTTCCAGCACCCCTCTGGAGCCCACATTCACATCTTCACCGAGCCCTCCCCACTGAACCTGGAAGCCTCTTGGCAACACCTACCTAGTGGTCTAATCTGCATCTCAAATATAAAATACTGGAAAAGAACTTCTGTTCCCCCCACCAGAACTTGCTTTCTCATTTCAGCTAGTGGTTCCTTATCCACCAAGTAGCCCCCGGGGACCCAAAACTCTGGGGTCAGCCTTGACCCTGCCTTCTCTCAAAAACCCTCTTCATCAGCTAATGCTGACACCAGCCAAAGTCCCATGTGGCTTCTAAGCACCCCCACCCTGAAGAAGACCTCGCGTCCCTCACCTCTTGCAGCTGCTGCCCACCTCTTCCCATCCCCACTCGTCACACCAGCCATCACACAGCCAGTGAGTTCTTTGGTGTCTCTTCTCTTTCTTTCTTTCTTTTTTGCCACACGGCTTGTGGGATCTTAGTTCCCTGACCCAGGGGCCCAGCATTGAGAGCACTAACCACTGGGAAACCAGGGAATTTCCACACAGCCCAGTTCTCGTTTCCTAAGTACTCTTGTGCTGAGCACTATTGGTACCACCCAGTCCACCCCAGAGTCCCCAGGGTGCTCCAGCCCACCTGCCCTGCCCTGTGCATGTTCTGCCTTCCAGCCTGCAGCTGAAACCCCACCCTTCTTTTTTTTCTTGACCTCAACATCCAGGGACGTAGGACTGTGGGGTTTCTGAGGAACCACCTCCGGGCCCAGCCCTGTGAAGATGGTGGGAGGTCAGGAAAAACAAAGCCGTCTCTGAGATCCTGAAACTCACATGTAATTGTGAGTCCATACAAGTGAGTCCATACACAGTCCATACAAGTGTTTTGTACCCAGAACCACCAGGAAACAATTCAAGCCAATGGCAGGAACCTGTCAGAATTCACCCTGGAGTGGCCAGAGTTCCTGCTTGCACTTCTGTCAGAGTCCAAGTCTGTTCCCAACCTTGGCCCACATGGCTGGCAGAGATTGGTACCCTGGGATCCTAAAACTCTGATGTCTTCCTCTTGCTGGGGATGAAACGTTCCTGAAAAAATCAGAAGGTAAGAGTGTAACTGGAGATCTGGCCCAGCCCTTCCAACTGGAGGATGGGCCAGACAGGGAACACTGATTCTAAAGATGTCTAGGCTATGAATGAAACCTAGAAAGCCAGAACTGGAAAGAGCCCTGCACACCTACTCCCTTCTAACTTTTTTTTTAATTGGAGTTTAGTTGCTTTATACTGCTATATCAGTTTCTGCTGCACAGCAAAGTGAATCATCCATGTGAAAATGTGGAAGTGTGTTAGTCGCTCAGTCGTGTCCAACTCTTTACAACCCCATGGACTGTAGCCCACCAGACTCCTCTGTTCATGGAGTTCTCCAGGCAAGAATACTGGAGTGGGAGCCATTCCCTTCTCCAGGGGAGCTTCCCAAGCCGGGGTCGAACCTGGGTCTCCCGTACTGTGGGCAGATTCTTTACTGTCTGAGCCACCTGGGAATCATCCATGTGTATACACATATACCCTCTTTTTTGGCTTTCCTTTCCATGTAGATTGCCACCAAGTGCCAATCCCACCTAATTTTATTGAGAACTGTGAGGCCCAGGGAGGGGAGGGGACCTCCCCAAGGTCACAGAGAAAATCAGTGTCAGGCTGACATGGGTCTTCTGGTCTCACGGTCAGCCCTATGTCCACTGAAGCACCAAAAGGGGGCCCCAGCAGGACTCCAGAGGGAATTTTCCCCTTGATGGTGGCCAAGGCCCTGGGCTAAGACTTTCCAACATCATCTCATCAAATCCTCCCACTGCACTTGGGAGGACACTGTTATTGTCCCCAGTTGTCAGAATAGGAAGGTCAGTAACGGGAAACATTTGCTCAAGGTCTCATGGGAGCCAGGAGGTAAGCCCATTTTAAGCCCAAACTCCTAACACTTCCCTCACGCTGCCCCTAAGAATTAGAGGCCTGCTGTCTTTAAGCACAGCCTCACCACTTCTGGTTGCCAAGCCTCAGCCTCCTCATCGGCCAGGGAGGAGGCCACCCCTCTCCTGGAGGTTGTTTCAGGATGAAGTGAGAACACGTGTGGCCTGGCCCCGGGAGAGGCTTGAGAAACAACCAAGGTGCTGTGGGAAGCCGATCTTGGAAATTTCTGCGAAGGTGAAGCGCTTTTCTTTCCTTTTTTGGGTTTGGGGTTTTTTTTTTGCAATTTATTCACTGAAGTGAAATACACATAACACAAGAAATGCCCTTTGAACCATCTTGAAGTGTGCTGCTCAGTGGCCCTAAGTGCATTTCCACTGTTAAAACCATCACCACCATCCACACGTAGAACTTTCTCATCTTCCCAAACTGACACTCTGTCCCTGTCAAATGCTGATTCCCCATTCTTCTTCCTTTACTTTTGAATATGAACCTCTTGCCTACATATCCTGGTCAGACAAGCCAGAGAGGGAAGAACAGGACAATGGGCTGGCAGAAGCATGAGGAAAAGGAAACAGGAAGTGAGTGCAAAGAAGAGGTCACAGGAAGTACATCCCGGAAGTAGCTCCCCCGTGTGTGGGGGGGAGGTGGGTCAGGCCAATTCCACCCAAGGCTGAGCCAGCCATAGCTCCCTGCCCAAGGAGGGGGACTCCTCACTGTTGACCACCCGTCCACTGGTTCCCACTATCCCCGCTCCAAACAGGGCCCTGGGGTGGCCAAGATGCTTTCCTGGCCCAAGCTTAACCTCCCAAGCTTCAGGTTCTCAGCTGTTAAATGAGGCTGCAGACAAGGCTGGTCCCTCCAAGGCTGTTGTCCGAATCAGTTGACAACACAGGTGTAAAGCGCTTAGCAGATCCTGACGTGAAGCAGCGGGCAGCGTCGGCTGCCATTTTGCGCCTGTTATTATTACTCTATCCCGGCAGCCAGAATCCAAGCCAAGGTCCTCTCATATCAGGAAGGAAAGGGCTTTTCCATCCATTTCATCCTTCCCAGAATAGCCCAGCTGGTCTCCTCACACCCACCACCAAGCCCCTGAACTGATTGTGGCCAACAGATGCTGGTGGATGCAGGCAAAAGAGGCGAGTGAGATTCAGTGCCCCTGGCAAGGGGCTCATCACAGGGGGCTGCGGAGACATGAGGAGGCAGGGGTGAGAGCTCTTAAAGTCGCCATGGTCAGTGCACTGTTAGGTTCTGGGCAGGACAATGAAGCAGCCCCTTTACTCGACCTAGGGGTCAGAGAAGGTTTCCTGGGGGAGATAAATAAAGATGGGTGGACAATCCAGAAAGGCCAGGAGGTGTCAGATGCCCCGGGAAATAAAGAGAACCGGAAGTGATTTAGTATTACAGGAGCAAAGGGCGGTGAGGCAGAGAGAGTGAGGATGGGCCTGGGGGAGCCAACAGGGCCAAGTGGGTGGGGAAGGCAGGTGGAGGCCCTTTGTCCCCAAATACAGTTTGAACTCTCGCCTGCAGGTGACTGGGCCATGGAGCTTGTTCTTTTTTTTTTTTTTTTTTTAAACTTTCGGCTGTCCTGGGTCTTTGATGCAGGTTTTTCTGTGGTTGCAGCAAGCATGGGCTTCTCATTGCAGAGGCTTCTCTCATTGTGGAGCAGGGGCACTAGGGTGCCCGGGCTTCAGTAGTTGCAGTTCCCAGCTCTAGAGCACAGGCTCAGTAGTTGTGGCACATGGGCTTAGTTGCTCCTCAGCATGTGGGATCCTCCCGGATCAGGGGGTGAACCCATGTCTCCGGCATTGGCAGGTGAATTCTTTACCACTGAACCACCAGGGAAGCCTGGGGCTTGTATCTTGAAGCATTCACCCTAGGGGCTGAGGACAGAGAAGGGGTGAGAAGTAGGAAGATGATAGAAAGTTGGCCACTGTGAGTATCCTGCCAGAGATGGGGGCAGCCAGAAAGGGAGGAGAGAAGAAGAGGACTGCACGGAGGTTTGGAAGGTCCAATTGTCAGGACTAGTATGGTCAGCAGAATAATGCCCCCAAAGATGTCCACATCCTGATCCCCACACGGGTGAATATTTCATGTTACTTGGCAGGGAGAATTAAGATTGCAGATGGAATTGAGATTGCTGATCACCTGGCTTTGAGATAAATTATTCTGAATGATCCAGTTGGCCAATGTGATCACAAGAGTTCTTAACCTGGAAGAGGGAAGAAGAGTCAGTCTCACAGTAAAGGAAGACCCCACTTCTGGCTCTGGAAATGAAATGGGTCACTGGCCAAGCAACAAGGCCAGCTTGGAAATGGCAAGGAAACGATTCTCCCCCAGGGCCTCCAGAAGGAAAGCTGGGCTGCCAGCACCTTGCGTTTAGCCCAGTGAGATTTGTGTCAGACTTCCCTGGTGGCTCAGATGGTAAAGCATCTGTTTACCATGCGGGAGACCCAGGTTCGATCCCTGGGTTGGGAATATCCCCTGGACAAGGAAATGGCAATCCACTCCAGGACTATTGCCTAGAAAATCCCATGGACAGAGGAGCCTGGTAGGCTACAGCCCATGGGGTCGCCAAGAGTCGGCCACGACTGAGCGACTTCACTTCACTTCACTTCACTTCTGACCTATAGAACTGCAAGACGGCACATCTGTGTTGTTTTAATTGCTAAATTTGTGATGAGTTGTTACAGCAGCAATAGGAAGCAGATACAACTGGTGATGGGAATGGGGGATAGGGGAATATTAAGGGCATCTGGCCTGGAGACTGGAAAGATGGCAATGCCCCCCAACCAGGGCCACGAGGACAGGATGAGTATCTGTCTACTGCACTGACCTTAGAGGTCCAACCCAGGTCCTGGCTAGGCACAGAGTCCAGAGACTCAGTGCAGAAAGTGGGGATAGAGGTTACATCATCACAATTGGGATGCAGTTGCCCTTGTAGGATGGATGGATGACAAAATCCCCCACAATTCCTTGGGTTTCATTTTTCAAGCATCAAATAACCATACTTAAGCTTCTGCTTCCCGAACAAGCCAGTGAAAGAGAATTGAAACCTCAAGGACTGAAGTCAAGGCGGGGTTAGAAGACCAGTGCATAAGTAAGAACCCTGTGGCCTCTCACGCCTTAAAAGATGCCCACATACCAGATTTTTCTGGGAGAAAGGAGGGCAGGTGGGACTGGCTGGAATCCTCTCCCCCAGCACTTTCCGCGTTAATTCTTTTTTGTTTTTTCTTTCCTCCAAAAATACAAAAAGGCGGAGGTGGAGGGCTCCTCCTCCTTTCAGGAGGAGCGTGGAGCTCACCCCCGCCGGATCCGACGGCCACGCTGGACTCTCCGCAGGCTTCGTTCCCCGCCTTCCCCAGCCCTTTGTCTGGCTCCCGCGCTGCCGCGCACGTGGTCCCCTGTCAAATTCCGGGCGGCTCCGGGGGACACGTGTCGGGAAACCAAGGCTCCGCAGGCCCCACGTAACCATGGAAACGGTGGCCAATGGGAGTCACGCTCTGCCTGCGGGGGCGGAGCCAAGCGCTGCCAGAGCTAGAGGGGCGGGGCCGAACTGTCAGCGAACTGAGGGCGGGGCCCAGATTACCCGCGGCCTCACAGGATGCTCCCCAGGCCACGCTGTGCAGTTATCTGGACCAGACAGCTTTGCTAACATTTGGGCAGCGTTTCCTTGACACTTCTGGGATTTTCTTTGTCTTTAAGTATAAAGCTAAGATTCTAGACCCCAGTAGATCTGGGTTCAGATACCATCAGCAACATTTACCAGCTGCGTGCCTTGCACAAGTGACTGAAACTTTCTGTGCTTCCCTTTCTTCAGCTGGTAAATTGAATAATTGTAAAGTTCCAGCAAGATAACAAGCAGTTCACCCAGGCATATCACCAGTAGATGCTCAATAAACAGCAGTGATCCTTGTGACTCAGGTCCTTCTAATCCTCCAGAAATGGGGGAGGAAGAATTTAGGTGTGAAGAATCTGCTAGGGACCCAGGGCACTAACCTCTGACTCATTTGCCTAAGTCTGGTTCCACCACCAGGGTCAACATGCCCATCAACAAAATGGGAAGATGGGCCTGGAGTGTGTCAGGGTTCCCATAGCAACAGGTGTGCTGCTGAGCTCGCGGAGGCAGACACAGAGCTGAGCACCTTCAAGTTCAGGGGCAGAAGGAAAGGAAGAGTCAATGCCAAGTGCTAGGGACCAGGAGACAGGGTTTAGGCACTGCTGCCAACCAGCCAAGTGACCTACACAAGCGTTTTTACTTCTCTAGGCAAAAGCATCTTGTAGAACATTGAGGACGGTACCTGTAACCCTCCCACTCAGTATTCTGGAGACTCTGAAATGAGGAAATGGATTCTCAAAAAAAAACCTCTGTTTGTTTCCAAGTAAGCCTGGATGGTTGCTTGCTCTGGGAGACACCTCCCCTCTCTCTTGGCTTCCCCAGGGCTCAGCAAAGGGCCTAGGACAAACTCCCCGGTCAGGAGCTGCCTTTAGCTGGAACCTTTCTTTCACTTTTATGAAGAAGCGGAAATTGCAGTCCTTCATTCATTCCTTTGTTCGATCACCCAAGTTTTCTGCAGGTCTGCTGTGTGCCAAGCCCTGTGCTGGTTCCTGGGGCTAGAGCAGTGAACAAAACAACATCTCTGCCCTGAAAGAGGTCACCGTCTGGCTGGGGAGACAGACATTAAAGAAACAAACATGCAAACAAACACGTCAAACACGTGGCTACAAATATCCACAAACGCCCTGAAAGGAACCCTTGGGATTCACGAGCATGAAAGATATAAAAAATGAGCCTTGCGGGGAGAGGGCGGGCAGGGCAGGAAGTGACATTTCAGAGGGACTGGAGGGCTGAGCAGGAGTCAGCCAGATGAGGAGGAGAGGAAAGGTATTTCAGGCGAGGGGAACAACATGTGGGTGCCTTGAGGGCAGAAGGAGCTCAAGGCATTCACGGGAAGAAGAGGTCTGTGTGACCCAGAGATCAGCGAGGAGAAGAGTCAGCAGATACCAGCTGAGTCAGGCAGGGTTGCACTAAGGATCGTAATTTTGGAAAATGGGCTCTTGGGGACTTACATGAAAATATACACCCCTGTGTTTCAAAGTTATCCCCTGGATTGGGCTGGTGTTCATCCTGGTCTCACCTGCCTTCTACCTTTTCCAGTCTGAAGGCAATGGCTCATCCAGAATCAGGTGAGTTTCGTTACTACTCAGCACAATCCACTGCCTATAGCAGAAAAGGAGACATTTACTAAAAGGGTTTTAACCCAACGGTTAGAATTAGGGTTGGGGTTAGGTTTCGGTTCAGGGTAGACTTAGTATTGGCTTTGGTCAGGAAAGGATTTCGGTTAGATCAGGGTTAGCATCGGGTTTGGGATTGGGGTTGGCATTGGGATTAGGGCTGGTACTGGGGTAAGGGCTGTGTTTAAGGTTGGTGTTGGGTTAGGCTTCGGATTGTAGACTTCAGTTTCACTAAGTATACTTTTATCGCCAGCACTCAACAGAATATCTGGGAGGTAGTAGGTACCCAAAGGATAGTTTTAATAAATTAAATACTGTGGTTTATTGTGAACCAGAAAGGCAAAGTGCCAGGCAATGCCACTTCCCTGGATAGTCTACTTATTTGTCTGCATGTCGTGCTGAGTGTGAACAGACTGGTAAAACTCACCTGTGAGCCACGTTTACATTCATCTTTCTAAGACTGCATTAAAAGTCAGACTGAAGGAGAAAACAAAAGGAAAGTAGTCTGGGCATGTCAACCCAATGACCGAGGGAGAGAAGAGAGTGCGCCCAGAAGACCAAATGCTTCAAAACAGTCCCGGTGTGGGGGCAGAGGTGGTTCCAGGCAGAGGTCACAGCAAGACCAGTGGGAGGTCAAAGGATCAGGCTGTAATGCAGGGTTTGGGTATGGAGTTGGGGGAGGGAAAAGGTGAAGAGATAAGTGATAAAGTTGAAAAGGTGGGCAGACCACAGATCATGGAAAGCTCAGTAAGCCATGCAATGTAACCCTAGTAACTGCTGGGCCCCACGTGGCCCCTTCCCTACAAAGTCTCATTAAAAGGAGTTTGGAGGACCTTGCTGACTGTCCAGTGGTTAAGACTCCGCACTCCCACTGCAGAGAGCAAGGGTTTCATCCTTAGAGAATTAAGAAGATCCTGTATCCCACATGCCTCAAGGTGTAGGGGGGACCAAAAAAAAAAATGGAGTTTGGGACAACACCCACATACTATTTACAGGGATTTCCAATTTTTAAAAAATATTTATTTGCTATTTTTGGTTGCACTGGGTCTTCGTTGATGCATGTGGCCTTTCTGTAGCTGCAGAGAGCGGGGACAACTCTTCAGGGTGGTGCGTGGGCTGCTCATTGCGGTGGCTTCTCTTGTTGCAAAGCACAGGCTCTAGGCACACAGACTCAGTGGCTACAGCATGTGGGCTCAGTAACCGTGGCTCGCAGGCTCTAGAGCCCAGGCTCAGAAGTTGTGGCACGCAGACTTAGTTGCCCCATGGCATGTGGAACCTTCCCAGGCTAGGGATCAAAGCTGTGTCCCCTGCATTGGCAGGGGCACTCCTACCCGCTGTACCACGAGGGAAGCCTCTTCAATATTTTTTGTCTTGCAAAGAAGATCAGGGAGGGTCCTGTTTCTACCCCACAGCAACCATTTCCAATCCCCTCTCCTGACCCTACGGGGCTCTCGTATCAAATTCTACTCCAGAGCCCCTTTCTGGCAGCCCCAGAATGAACATGGCTCTCCTGCCTCTCTCTGCCCACTGAAGTCTTCATTTACAGCTCCACTCAGCCTCGGGAACTCCAGTCCCTTCCTGCGCTCTCTGCTTGGCAGAGCCCCTGGTAAAGAATAGCCCAAAACTGCCCCAGCAAGCGTGCCCCTCTGCTCTGCATTCCCCCTTCTGGAGAATCAGGCTGGGAAAGGGAGAGCTCTCTGCAGAGAGGAGAAGGAAGCGCTGAGTGAACAAGTTTAAGATCCTCTTTTACGAGGCCTAAGTGAGGGGGCAGGGAACATTGCCGTGTCTCATCCCCGTCACAGTATAAAGATTACAGCATCTCCCGTGGACACTGGGGGTAGGGGGGTTGTTGAGTTGGAGAGTGAAGCAGTCAGATCTGTGAGCTCCGTGGAAGCAGAGCTCCATGTGTTTGGTGGGTGATCGCCACCCCCACACACCAAGAAGATCCTGGTTCAATAAGTAATGAATGAATGGACGGATGGATGGACGATGGATGACTGAAATTCCCGAGCATTCTGAATTTTCATGCAGGCCTCAGAGACCCCAGGACGACTGTATCCTTTACGCAGCCTCTGTAAATCCTCCTTCCTCATCTTTGTGCCAACCAACCAGGGCCCTCGCAACAGTGACCTCCAGGCTCTAGGGGGACGAGGACCAGGCTCCCCCCTACACACACACACACACACACAGTGGAGTATTTGGACGGACTCCATCAGTCTGCTAGGAACGGCCCGAGCTCCGCTGGGCAAGACCCATGGTACAAGGGAAACCTCCCCATGCTTTTGGCTTTGTCTACAATTCAGGTTTCTAGCAACACATAAAAATAGCTTCAAGGACATCCAGGGGGGCGGGAGGAGGGAGACCTGGTCCCTTGGCTTCCAGAAGAACTAGATAAGTACAAGTTTCGCTTCTCCTTTCTCCAAGGGCTGACGGCTGCCTGGATGACTCTGGACTTGAACCTGGGTCTGTATCTGTCTGTGAACCACAGGCCTAGACTTGCAAAGCTCCTTGGTGTTCAGCCCCCATCACCCAGCTTCAGGCAAAGAGAGGCAGATGTAAAAGTCATGCAGGGGAAAAAAACGCCTGGAATCCCTCCCACTGCCAGCTCTGAGCACGACTCCTGCAGTGCATCATGGGAGGAAGCTGCAGAACAGGGCGGACTTGGGGAGCCAGCAGGGGAACCGGGGAGCCGTGCTGGGGAGGGGAAGCGAGGTGGGGGGCTTGCCGGCCTCTGCCTGGGCTCCAGTGCTTTGATTCCCTCAAACAGGGATGGTGTAAAACTGTGCCACAGATCACCATTCAGGCCCTGCAGGGCCCGTCCAAGGACAGGAGCAGCCCCCTGCCAGAGGCGGGAAGGAGAGGTGGCAGAAACACTTTAGTAACAGGTACATCATGAGCACAGACTATTCCTGGAGCTGCGCATCCGTCATAGGAATCCTCACAACCCATGAAGGCCTCGTGGTTTGTCCCACCATACAGATGAGCAAAGTAAGGCTCAAGGCAGGAAATAACCAATGGCATGGCCAGCAGACCACATGCCCAGCGGGCACAGAGGCAGGGTTTGCACCCAGAGGGACTCAGGAGCCTGTGTTCACGCCTCTGCACTAAGGAGGGGGGCTGAGCGTGGATGTTTTCAGGGCTGGCGCCCATTTTCCTCCCTGCCTCCCGAAGGCCCCAAAATAGGCCTGCTTTCCTGACGAAGCTCTCCTCCCCTCAGTGCCACAAATACCCACATTCCCAGGCAGAATCCAGGGTGGGGCCTTCAGGAGCTCGTGCCCAGCAGGACCTATTTCTGGCTGCACCCTCAACCAGCCACAAGCGACCTTCTGTGGCAGCCTCGACCGCAGCCCACAGCCAGGGCCCAGGTCCTGCTCAGGCCTCCAAAGGGCCCATTGTCCTGCTGCCTGGGCTGCCGAGCCTGGCTCCTGGACATCCGGAGCGGGGGGCAGCGGGTGACCTAGGGCAGGGTGGACTGAGGGGCCCGTGTGAGAGCTGCTGCCAGTTCAAAGGATGTCCCAGTGTCCACCGTGCCCGCTAGGGAAAGAAAACAGACTCTACCTCCAGACGGGCCTCAGGCTGCCTCAGTCAGGCCCTGAGGTCTCACACACACACGCACACACATACACCCCAAAGGTGAAAACTGCTGAGGCAGCCACCACGTCCTCAGAGAAGCAAGGAGGTAACAGGCAGGGTTTGGAGCCGAGTGGGTTCAGACTCAAATACTGGCTTCTCCAGTGCTGACCTGGGCAGGTCATACCACCCCTCTGAACCTCAGTCTCCTCATCTGTGAAATGGGACAGCTACCAACCCCATTTTATAGATGTGCAAACCCACCTTCAGAGGAGGGGCTTGCCTGAGGCCACACAGGCAGGATCTCTTTCATAACATTAAAACAAGTTTGGGGACTTCCCTGGTGGTCCAGTGGTTAAGAATCTGCCTGCTAAGGCAGGGAACACGAGTTCGATCCTGGCCCAGGGAGATTCCATGTGCTGCGGGACTGCTAAGCCAGTGAGCCGCCACTTCTGAGCCTGTGTGCTACAAATACCGGAGCCTGTGCACCTGGAGCCTGCGCTCTGAGACAAGAGGAGCCGCTGCGATGAGAGGCCCGCTCACCACAGCTGGAGAGCAGCCCCCATGCCTCGTAACTAGAGAAAGGCTGCACACGGCAACCAAGGCCACGGGCAACCGAAACTAAAAAATACACAATTTTTTAAAGTGCTTATTAGGAACGTTTCAAACATACACAGAAGTAAAAAGAGCATAATAAATCCCCACAGACCATCACTCAGATTCAAAGATTACTGAGATTTTACCTGCTTTATTTGTCCCTTTCCATTATTTTGTTGCCGTGAAAGGGAATATAAAGCCAAACCCGGGAGGAGTTCCCTTGCTCTCCAGTGGTTAGAACTCTGTGTTTCTACTGCAGGGCGCACAGGTTCAATCCCTAGTTGGGGAAATACGATCCCGTATGCTGCATAGCACAGCCGTATAAATAGATAAAGCCAACCCTGGACACGTCATCTCATCCCAACACACTTCCGTATTCCTCTAATATAAGGACACAATATTAATAGCATTCGTTGTCACACCTAGCAAAACTAACAGCAATCCCACCGCATCATCTAATATCCAGTGCATCGTCTAGTTATCCTGATACTCTCATCAGCATGGTTTTCCAGGTGATTTGTTTGAGTTCGGATCCTTGGAAGGTCTACACATAGCATTCGGTTTTGTGTCTTTATTTTTTTTAATGTTTTTCCATGTCATTGACTTATTGAAGAAACTGAGTCCGTTGTCCTGTGAAATGTCCACAGCCTGGTTGTCTGTTTGCTTCCTCAATGGCGACCCACTCCAGTGTTCTTGCCTGGAGAATCCCAGGGACGGCGGAGCCCGGTGGGCTGCCGTCTATGGGGTCGCTCAGAGTCAGACACAACTGAAGTGACTTAGCAGCAGCAGTGACACTTAACCTGCTTCTCTATCCCTATATTTCCCGTGAAATTGAGCCCCTCCCCTTTTAAATAACCATTGTGTTGAGATATAACTCACATATCACACGTATCACTCTTTCAAAGTGTACAATTCCATGCTTTTTAGTACATTCACAGACCTGTGCAACCCTTACTCTTGTCCAACTTCAAAATGTTCTCATCACCCCAAAAAGAAACTCCAAACCCATTACCAGTCGCTCCCCATTCTTCCCTGCTGCCAGCCCCGGCAACCACGGATCTACTTTCCTCTCTACGGATTTGCCTACGCTGGACACTTAGTATAAATGGAATCACGCAATATGTGGTTTTTTGTG
This sequence comes from Capricornis sumatraensis, assembly GCF_032405125.1. Lineage (NCBI taxonomy): Eukaryota > Metazoa > Chordata > Mammalia > Artiodactyla > Bovidae > Capricornis > Capricornis sumatraensis. The sequence goes on from NC_091069.1 coordinate 7,264,399, forward strand.
ACAGGTAGCTTTTCTTTAGCATAACACTGGGTTGGCCAAAAACTTTGTTCAGATTTGCCCATAAGAGTTTATGGAAAAACCCAAATGAATGTTTCGGCCAACCCAATATTTTCATCCATGTTTTATCATGTTTGAGTACTTTGTTCCTTTTTATTGCCAAATCACATTCCATTGTATAAATATACCATATGCTGTTTATCCATCCATTGTTGATGGACGTTAAGGTTGTCTCTACTTCTTGCCTGTTATAAATAATGAACACATAAGTATAATATGTTAATATAAGTATAAAATATCTATTCACATGTGTGTACATGTGATTGTGCAAATATCTATTTTCAGTTCTCTTGGGTGTATACACATAGGAATGGATGCCAAGGCTTATGTAACTCTGTCTTTAGCATTTTGAAGAATCACATATCTGTTTTCCAGAGTAACTGTACATTTTACAACACCACCAGCAACGTGTGAGGGTTCCATTTTCTCTGCATCCCCACCAATGCTTGTAAGGGTCTATCTTTTTTATTTGAGTCATCCTAGAGAGAGTGAGAAGGCAATGGCACCCCACTCCAGTACTCTTGCTTGGAAAATCCCATCGACGGAGGAGCCTGGTAGACTGCAGTCCATGGGGTCGCTAAGAGTCGGACACGACTGAGCAACTTCACTTTCACTTTTCGCTTTCATGCATTGGAGAAGGAAATGGCAACCCACTCCAGTGTTCTTGCCTGGAGAATCTCAGGGACGGGGGAGCCTGATGGGCTGCCATCTGTGGGGTTGCTCAGAGTCAGACACGACTGAAGCGACTTAGCAGCAGCAGCAGCAGAGAGTGAAACTGTCTCTCATTGCAGTTTTGATTCGTGTTTCCCTAATGACAAGTGGTGTTGAGCATCTTTTCATGCGCTTATTGCAATTGGTATGTCTTCCTCGGGATTTTTCATTTGGATTATTTGGCTTGTAAATAATTCTCTGTATAGACAAGATCCTTATCAGATACATGATTTATACATTTTTTTCCTCCCATTATAGGGGTTGTCTCCACTTTCTTGCAATCCTTCTTTTTGATGAAGCCCTATTTACCTATCTGTTTCATATCCTTGTGGGTTTTGTGTTGCATGACTCCTAATTCTACCCCATCAATCTATAGTCTAACCTTATGCCAGTGCCACACAGTCTCAATCCCTATAACTGTGCAGTAAGTTTGAAATTAGGAGGTGTGAGTTCTCCAAGTCTGCTTTTGAAATTGTTTGAAGATTTTAGGTTTCTCATGAACATTAACTCCTTTGTTTTATTCTAAGGGTCTATAGCTCCCACTGTTATATTTAGGACTATGATCCATTTTGTGTTAACTTTTGTATATGATGTGAGGTGGGGATCTAACCTTACTCTTTGGGTGTGTGATTCCAATTGTCACTACCAAGATCATTTGATGTGGACCATTTTTTAAAGTCTTTGTTGCGTTTATTACAACATTGCTTCTACTTTATGTCTTGTTTTTTTTTACTCCAAGGCATGTGGGATCTTAGCTCCCCAACCAGGGATCGATCCTGCACTCCCTGCATTGGAAGGTAACGTCTTAACCACTGAACCGTCAGGGAAGTCCCACCATTTCTTAAAAAGACTCTTCTTTCCCCATCGAATGATCTTGGCACCCATGTCAAAAATCAATTGAGCGTCAATATATGGATTTATTTCTGGACTCCCAATTCTATCCCATCAATCTATATTCTAGCCTTATGCCAGTGCCACATAGTCTCAATTCCTATAACTGTGCAATAAGTTTGAAGTTAGAAGGTGTGAGTTCTCCAATTCTGTTCTTCTTTTCCAAAATTGTTTGAAGATTTTAGGTCTCTCATATTTCTATGTACATTTTAGCATAAATTTTTACAAAAATGCCAACTGAATTTTGATAGAGATTTCATTAAACCTATAGATCGATTTGGTTGATGTTGCTCAGTTCAGTTCAGCCGCTCAGTCGTGTCTGACTCTTTGTGACCCCATGGACTGCAGCACGCCAGGCTTTCCTGTCCATCACCAACTTCCGAAGCTTGCTCAAACTCATGTCCATCAAGTCAGTGATGCCATCCAACCACAGTGCTGCTATCTTAACCATATTAAGTCTTCTAATCCATAAACATGGGATGTTTTTCCATTTAGGCCTGTCTTTCCATTTGTTTAGGCCTTCTTTCTTTCAGTTCTTTTCAGCAATATTTTGTAGTTTTCACCATGCAAATTTTACAAAAGGTTACAAAAGTTCTTTTGTTAAACTTATTCCCGTATTTTATTCTTTCAGATACAAATATAAATGGAATTATTTACTTAATTTCATTTTACAGTGTTCATTGCTAGTATATAGAACTTGGTTTTTTATTTTGACCTTGTATCCTGAAACCTTTGTGAACTCATATATTTGTTCTAATATATATTTTCAGTGAATTCCTTACAGTTTTCTATACATAAGATCATGTCACTGCAAATAAAGATAGTTTAACTTTTTTCCTTCCTAATCTTCATGACATTTATTTCTTTTTCTTGCCCAACTGTGCTGGCTATAATTTCCAGTACAATATTGAACGAGAGTGGGGAGACTGAGAATGCCTCTCTTGTTCCTGATTTGGTGAAAGCTTTCAGTCTTTCACCATTAAGCGTGATGTTAACTGCAGGTTTTTCATAGATGCACTCAGAATTTTAATCCAGATGCGAGGGATTCTAAAGCCTTGGCTTTTATCCTAGCCCTAGGATATAAGAGCAGTGACCTGGTCAGGATGGTCAGTGAGGAAGAGGCTCAAAGAGCTGTCAACACTCTAGATGGGAGTGAAGGGTGTGGGTGACCTGGAAGGAATTGGATCCATCAGGGGACACCAAGTCCCACTGCCAGTGGGCCCTGTCCCCATGGTCCCTGTAGCCTTACAGAGCCCTTGGCCAGGCAGAACAAATATGAGAAGCCCGGAGTCAGACTTCTGAGGCCCCCATCAATGTTCATTTCCTTGCAATTTTAGCACATATCCCAAGCTGCTAGAATTACCTCCCAAGCTGCTATGAGACAGAATGGCCATGGAAAATGCAAGTGGGAACAGCTGATGTCAGCACAGGTAGGGAGGGAGAAGGTGGGGAAAATAGGCAGCCAGGTGGAGAGGTTGAGAGACTTGGGAGCTGGACTTCTGGGTTCAAGCCTAGCCCTCCTCCACACCGTGTACCAAGGAAATGACCTTGGCGAAGTCATTTCAGCTCCCAGAGTATGAGTTTTCTCTCTTTAAAACAGGGATAGTCATTTAGAAGTCTAGAAATAACCAGCACTGGAGAGGGTGTGGAGAAGAGGGAACCTTCCTCCACTGGTGGTAGGAATGTATATTGAAGCAGCCACTGTGGAGAACACACTGGAGTTTCCTCACAAAGCTAAAAATAGAGTTGCCATATCATCTTGCAATCTCACTCTTAGACATACATCCAGAGAGAACTAAAATTTGAAAAGAAACATTCATCCCAGTGTCCGTAGCAGATTATTTACAATAGCCAAGACATGGAAGCAACATAAATGTCTGTTGATATGACAAGATGAATGAATAAAGAAGATGTTTATATATATATATATACATGCACACACACACGATAGAATATTACCCAGCCATTAAAAAGAATGAAACAATGCCGTTCACAGCAACATGGATGGCGCTAGAGAACACGAAGTGAGTCAGAAAGAGGAAGATAAACACCGTACGATATCACTTACAGGTAGAATCTAAAATATGATACCAATGGACTTATGCAAGAAACAGAAACAGACTCACAGAGGCAGAAAACAAAGTTAAGGAGTTTCTCGAGTGGTCTGTGGTTAAGACGCTGCACTTCGAGTGCAGGGGGCAGGGGTTTGATCCCTGGTCATTTTCCCTGGCGGCTCAGAGGTTAAAGCATCAGCCTCCAATGCGGGAGGCCTGGGATCTATCCCTGGGTCGGGAAGATCTCCTGGAGAAGGAAATGATAACCCATGCCAGTACTCTTGCCTGGAGAATCCCATGGACGGAGAAGCCTGGTAGGCTACAGTCCACGGGGTCGCAAAGAGTCCGACACAACTGAGCGACTTCACTTACTTACTCACTTACTGGGAGCTAAGATCCTATTAGTACATGCCTCAGTTCAGTTCAGTCGCTCAGCCGTGTCCGACTCTCTGCAACCCCATGAATCGCAGCACGCCAGGCCTCCCTGTCCATCACCAACTCCCGGAGTTCACTCAGACTTACATCCATTGAGTCAGTGATGCCATCCAGCCATCTCATCCTCTGTCGTCCCCTTCTCCTCCTGCCCCCAATCCCTCCCAGCATCAGAGTCTTTTCCAATGAGTCAACTCTTCTCATGAGGTGGCCAAAGTACTGGAGTTTCAGCTTTAGCATCATTCCTTCCAAAGAAATCCCAGGGTTGATCTCCTTCACAATGGACTGGTTGGATCTCCTTGCAGTCCAAGGGACTCTCAAGAGTCTTCTCCAACACCACAGTTCAAAGGCATCAATTCTTTGGCACTCAGCTTTCTTCACAGTCTAACTCTCACATCCATACATGACCACTGGAAAAACCATAGCCTTGACTAGACGGACCTTAGTCAGCAAAGTAATGTCTCTGCTTTGGAATATGCTATCTAGGTTGGTTATAACTTTTCTTCCAAGGAGTAAGTGTCTTTTAATTTCATGGCTGCAATCACCATCCGCAGTGATTTTGGAGCCCCCCAAAATAAAGTCTGACACTGTTTCCACTGTTTCCCCATCTATTTCCCATGAAG